>NC_132909.1:10297094-12914530 GCF_047675955.1 Chlorocebus sabaeus | reverse complement strand
CTTTAAGGACTTTTTTTTTTTTTTTTGAGATGGAGTCTTACTCTGTCACCCAGACTGGCATCCAGTGGTGTGATCTCGGCTCACTGTGACCTCCGCCTCCCAGGTTCAAGCGATTCCCCTGCCTCTGCCTCCTGAGTAGCTGGGATTACAGGTGCCTGCCACCACTCCCGGCTAATTTTTGTATTTTTAGTAGAGATGAGGTTTCACCATGTTGGCCAGGCTGGTCTCAAACTCCTGACCTCAAGTGTTGGCTTCCCAAAGTGCTGGGATTATAGGTGTGAGCCACTACGCCCAGCCTCGTTTTGTTTTTGGTATCTGTTGTTGCTGCTGATTCTCACTCATAATGTCTTGTTTGCTTTTGTGCCTGGCTTATCTCTGTCTGTGTCCTGATCATTATACTTGAAAAGTTATTTATAGGAATTTCAGGGCTAGGATGAGCATATTTTTCTACAGAGAGGATTACCTTTGCTTCTGCCTGGGGACATTACCAAGTCCCAGGTTTCCTTGCACCAGGTTCAGGTCTTGAGCTGCCCTGCGTGACTCCTTGTCCCAAGTATGGCCTTGCATACTTGGCCCTGCATACCTGGTGTGTAACTCCTGGAAATGAGTAGGTCGCCTGGTTCCCTCCTTCCTAGGGGTGGAGCCTTGCGCCTTGCAGGGTCTTAGTTTCCTGTAGGGTAGGTCTCTGGTTACCTCATACGTCATATGTGCCCTGGGCTAGCATTTCTTTTTTTTGAGACAGGGTCTCGCTTTGTCACCCAGACCAGAGTGCAGTGATACGATCATGGTTCACTGTAGCCTCAACCTCCTGGACTCAGGTGATTTTCCCACCTCAGCCTCCTGAGTAGCTGGGACTATAGGCATGGTACGCGCTGCCATGCCTGGCTAATTTTTGTATTTTTTGTAGAAACTATGTTGCCCAGGCTGTTCTTAAACTCCTGGGCTCAAGCGATCCACCTACCTCTGCCTCCCAGCATGCTGGGGTTACAGGTGCGAGCCACCGCACCCAGCCTAGACCAGCATTTTTGTCACCTATCAAAACACCTAGCAGATGTCCTCAGACACATGAAGAAGCTTATAGGGCTCCTTTACTTATTTTTTTTTTTTCCTAGACCTGCAAATCCAGGATCCTTTACTTCCTTTTCTTTTTTTTTTGAGAGACGGACTTTTTGCTCTTGTCGCTCAGGCTGGAGTGCGATGGTACAATCTCGGTTCACTGCAGCCTCCTTCTCCTGGGTTCAAGCGATTCTCCTGCCCCAACCTCCTGAGTAGCTGGGATTACAGGCACCTGCCACCACTCCTGGCTAATTTTTGTATTCTTAGTAGAGACGGGGTTTCACCATGTTGGCCAGGCTGGTCTCGAACTCCCGACCTTAGGTGATCCACCCGCCTCTGCCTCCCAAAGTGCTGGGATTACAGGCGTGAGCCACCGCGCACGGCCCATCCTTTACTACTTTAGGATTCCTACTTTCCCTTCAGTCTTTGCCTGAAGGTTTGGTAGCCTACAGTCTTGTCCATTCTTCAGAGCTATTTGTATATATTCATATGTAAACTTGATAAAAATTATATGCACGAGAACAAATATGAGAATACGTGAGCAGCATATATTCTCATCCTATCAATATGTATAATTATAAATATAAAATACATTGATGTCTTCGTAGTGTATTAATTTTTTCAAGCTTTTTCAGTTCTTTCCAATGAGAGGGTTGGTCTGAATAATTTAGCCCACTGTTACTAAAATTGAAACTAACCTATCGCTTACTATCTGCTTCTCCAAAAATTCCGCTGAAGTTCAGAAATGTTGCTCTTTCTAAGCTTCTGTGCCTTCGGGCTCATTGCAACCTCTGCCTCCCAGGTTCAAGTGATTCTCCTGCCTCAGCCTCCCAAGTAGCTGGGACTACAGGCGTGTGCCACCAGGACCAGCTAATTTTTGTATTTTTAGTAGAGACGGGATTTCACTATGTTGGCCATGATGATCTCGATCTCTGACCTCGCAATTTGCCCGCCTTGGCCTCCCAAAATGCTGGGATTACAGGCGTGAGCCACCATGCCCAGCCTCTATACTTTTTAGGTTATTTTAAAATGTGTAATTAAATTATTATTGACTATAGTTGCCCTGTTTTGCTACCAGATACTAGATCTCGTTCATTCTGTTTTTTGTAGCCATTAACCATCCCCAGTTCTGTGCTTTTGAAGTGCTGGGATTCCAGATTCTTTCTTTCAGAAATGTCATGTTTATTATTATGTTTTCTTTATTTCGTTTTTCTTTTAATTCACCGATCTGCACACTGAAGGGGTTCCAGAGTCTTAGTATCCTCTCTGGGGGGTCCCAAGGGGCTGGACGGCAGGTTTCCCAGACTGAGGTTTCAAGAGTCAGCTCCTGCAGCCCTGTGGTCACCAGGAGCTCCTGGAGGACTTAGAGTCAAGGGTCTGCATGCAGACCAGGGCAGTGCCAGCCCCCCTGCACTGGCAAACGGTGGCATCTGGGCTCCCTCCCCAGATGTGGTCTTTGGGGACATCTTGTCTTCTTGCCAGCCCTGTGACTACCTTCTCAGGGCCTCCCTGACTTGGTCACTAGCCCCAGGTCAGGTGCCAGCATGTGCCAAGTCAGAAAGAAGTCAGGCAGGTCTGTTGCGGAGAGCCAAGGCTTGGGGACTCACCACCTTGCTGCTTCTCTCCTCAGGATCTTCATCATCTGGGCCATCAGCAGCTGGTTCCGCCGAGGGCCGGCCCCTCAGGACCAGACGGGCCCCGGAGGAGCCCCACGTGTCGCCAGCCGCAACCTGTTCCCCAAAGACACTTTAATGGTAACTGCCGGCGGTAGGGCAGACTTGGAGATGATGGGGCAAGGAGGGGTGGAATGTGGAGGAGTGATGTCAGCAGTCGGGACAGACCAGGTCCCTGCCCACTGGCAGGTCTAGGAAAACAGGTCCAGGGTTGAGGAACTCTAGGCCCATCCCCAGTACATGAGACCTGTGTCACCTGGGTCCATCCCCAGCACAGGAAACCTGTGTCACCCAAAAGAAAAAGCAAATTCATTTGGTTAAAATATCTAACCAGGGTCTTTGGATGTTATATTTCAAAATATATTCAGCCTTCTAAGGTTGCAGCGGGATATGTGCAAGGGAGGTAGTGTGAGAGGTGGGGAGGGCAGGGAGCCAGCAGAGGCTGGTGGGAGGTAGGCACAGAAGGAGAGGAGACCTGCACTTCCACAGTGGGCTTGGGCGTGGGCAGGGCAGGGCTTCAGGAGCGTCCAGAGCAAAAGTGTTTAGACCTGTCAGTCTAGGCTTTTCTGAGCAAATATGGCCATGGGGGCTTGAGAAAGGAGGAAGTTCTTGTTGGGTCACAATGGTTTTGTTGTGTTTTTTTTTTTAGATAGAGTCTCACTCTGTCACCCAGGCTAGAGTGCAGTGGCATAGTCTTAGCTCACTGCAACCTCCTCCTCCCGGGCTCCAGTGATCCTGCTACCTCAGCCTCCCGAGTAGCTGGGATTACAGACATGTGCCACCACTAATTTTTTGTATTTTTAGTAGGGATGGGGTTTCACCTTTTTAGGCAGGCTGGTCTCGAACTCCTGACCTTAAGTGATCTACCTGCCTCGGCCTCCAAACATGTGGGGATTACAGGCGTGGACCACCACGCCCAGCAGCTGACAGTGCTTTTGTAGCTCTGGACTGCTTTGTCCATAGCCTGCAGAGCTCTGACCAGGAAGGCCCAGCAGCCACTAGGGCAGGAGATCATTCAGGGAGCTTCTGCCCCTTCCTACCCCTAAATTCTAATTGGCAGACTGGCCAGTCTCCAAGTGTTCTTTGTTCGTTGACTTCACAGGCTCAGACCAGGACAGACATGGTGGTATGAGAAAAGAGAAAATATGTTCTCTCTGCTGCTCTTCCTCTCTCCTCTCCCCTGCCCTGTGTAATTACTGTTCCTCTACGTGTGCTGACCGCTGCCATAGCTCTTCATCTACTCTTTAGCCAGCCTGCAAAGGCTCTCAAGAGCGGGCCTGAGCTCTGTCGCCTTCTGTCCCAACAGAACCTGCATGTGTACATCTCAGAGCACGAGCACTTTACAGACTTCAACGCCACGTCGGCACTCTTCTGGGAGCAGCACGATCTTGTGTATGGCGACTGGACTAGCGGCGAGAACTCAGACGGCTGCTATGAGCACTTTGCTGAGCTTGACATCCCACAGGTGGGGGCAGCTCTTGGTTTCTGGCCCCATGGCTGCTTGACTGGCACTGAAGGACCTTTCCTCCAGTCCGCTCCTTGCTGAGACAGTGTGGAATTTGGGCTCCAGGCTTGGCCCTTCCCTGGGCTCACACGCTCTGTGACCACAGGCTGGTCCCTGAGGTCTCTGGGCTTCACTTTCCCCTATGAAAAAGGTAGATATGGGTGGAATTGGCCTGGGACCCTGCCGGCTACCTCTAAGGTTGTGCAGTCCTTGACTTGAAACCGGTGAAAGATTAGTAATTGTCCTTGGGGATGTTTGCCTATCACCAGTTTATCAGGCAGCCCCATTTCAAAATAACATTAGTTAATGTTGATTGAGCTAAGTGCAGGGTACTAAGCTAGGCTGACTCATGGAAACCTACCAGCAACCCTCTGAAGCAGGAACTGTTATTCTCATTTGACATATGAGGAAACTGAGACAGAGAGAGGGAAGGTCATTTACCCAAGGCCACATTGCATGAGAGATTCAGACTCAGGCTCTATGGCTGTGGACTCTCGCAGCCCTAGGCTCAAATCCTGCCTCCTCCTGGAAGCCCTCCCTGACCCACAGAGCACTCAGACTTGGTTAAGCACCCTCTCTGGGTTCTCACACCTGCTGGACTTCCCCATCCCAGCCCACTCTGGGGCCTCACTGGGACTCCTGCATGGGACTGTGAGCCTTGTGATAATAAGGCTGGGCTGCCTAGATCACTTCCACATCCCCAGCACTGCCCAATGTGGGGCTGGGGACAGAATCAACAAGTACCGAACAAGTGAAAGGGACATCTCTTTGGGGCCTTCTTTGACTGAGTCCAAGACAGCTGCCCTCATTCCTTTCTCCCCAGCAGGCCTTCTCAGCTTTGGGGTGGAGGGCACATTTCTGTTCTATTTCTGTCTGGGTGGCTAGAAGCAGAATTTGAACACAGTCTTTTTTTTTTTTTTTTTTTTTTTTTTTTGTGAGACAGCGTCTCACTCTGTTACCCAGTCTGGAGTGCAGCGGCGCGACCTTGGCTCACTGCAGCTTCCACCTCCTAGGTTCAAGTGGTTCTCGTGTCAGCCTCCTGAGTAGCTGGGATTATAGGCACACATGATCACACCCAGCTAATTTTTGTATTTTTTTAGTAGAGACAGGGTTTCACTATGTTGGCCAGGCTGGTCTTGAACTCCTGACCTTAAGTGATCCGCCTGCCTCAGCCTCCCAAAGTGCTGGGATTACAGGTGTGAGACACCATGCCCAGCCATCATTCTTTTCTTTTTGAGATGGGGTCTTGCTCTGTTGCCTAGGCTAGAGTGCAATGGCACAGTTATAGCTCACTGCAGCCTCAACCTCATGGGTTCAAGCCATCCTTTCACCTCAGCCTCCCAAGTAGCTGGGACAACAGGCATGCACCACCATGCCCAGCTAATTTTTTGTGTTTTTCGTAGAGATGGGGTCTCAACATGTTGCCCAGGCTGGTCTCAAACTCCTGAGCTCAAGTGATCCTCTCACCTTAGCCTCCCGAAGTGCTGGGATTACAGGCATGAACCACCCCACCCAGCTGGACTTTCTGACCTGCACTGAGAGGTGGCTCCCACAGAGACCCCAAGCCCAGCCCCCAGGCCTTGCCCCAAGATCCAAGGAAGGACCAGGGCCTGGCAGGCCCAGCAGGGGGATCTGCTTCCAAGGGCTTAGATCTAAGTCGAAGCTTCAAGGTGGGGTCTGAGTGGACTTAAAAGGCGGGAATGCTGGGCACAGTGACACGTGCCTGTAAGCACAACTACTTAGGAGGCTGAGGTGGCAGAATGGCTAGAGCCAGGAGTGTAGAACTGTAGTGTGCCACGATCACAACTGCAAATAGCCAGTGCACTCCAGCCTGGGCAACACAGCAAGACCCCATCTCTAAAAAAGACAGGAGAGTGAGGAGAACACAATGGGACCAAGTGAATCCGAGCTCTGCTCAAAGATCAGAGAGGTTCAGTGCTCGCCTTTGTCTCCACTCAGTGTCCCTGGACAACTTGCCTCCCTTCTCGAAGCCTCAGTTTCCTCATCTGTATCAAGTGAGAATAGTCCCCCTTCCCTGGGAGGCAAGGAGATTTGATGAGATAATGAGGAAGACTTGGGCAGAGAGGGGCCAGCTGGAGGTAGCAGGGAGTAGCACCCAGGAGCCCACAGACTGGGTTTCCATCTGCATACTTGCCACACACTGTATGACCCCTTGGCATGAGCCCCATTTGCCTCATCTACAAAATGGGATGGTAACATGACCCATTGCATACGGTTGACATGTTACATGTGTGTTAACTCATTAGATTAGGGAGCTATTGTCTGAAGTGCCCAGGGCAAGGTCTGGCCCGTAGTAGGAGCTCCATGTCGGTCAGCTGCTTCTTCCTGTTGAGTGAGCTTAACGAGAGCTTGTTGACTGAGCTGTGTGCCAGTGCTCCAGGTAGTCCCTGCAGTAGTACCCTCAGGTCAGTGCTGTGGGGACCTTGCATCCTCTAGGTGGGGCCCTGAGGCTTAGAGAGAAGCTGAGCTCACATGGCCATGGCGGGTAGAGTGGGCGTCTGAGTCTGACTCCAGCATTTCCCCTCATTTACTGCCACCCAACTACATGCCTCACCCTGAGTACTCAGTAAATGGCCAGAGAATTGACGGGGAGGAAACTGCTAGGGACGGGTGCCAGGCAGGGCTTTAACGTTTCCTTCACCCCAGTTGCCCAGCCTGCCCACCTGACCTTCCCTCTTTTGCAGAGCGTCCAGCAGAACGGCTCCATCTACATCCACGTTTACTTCACCAAGAGTGGCTTCCACCCAGACCCCCGGCAGAAGGCACTGTACCGCCGCCTTGCCACAGTCCACATGTCCCGGAGTAAGTCACTTCCCTGCAGCCAGGACCCACTGTCCAGGGGGCCAGCATCCTGGGAGCCCCCAGGCTGGTGTGGCAGACAATGAATCCCAGGTCCAGGAGGGCGGGCAGGAAGCCTGCACTCAAAGAGGATGGGATTGGCAGGGCAGGCTCAAGCCCCACCCAGCCTTAATGAGCCCTATAGACACTAAGGAGGGAGACCCACGGAGGAAGGGCTCAGGGACCAGAGAGGAATTGGCCAGAAAAAGCAGCTGGAGATGGGGACTCTTGGAGAGGAGGAGACATCCTTCACCAAGGGGGAAGGGCCAGGGTTGACTTGTGCACAGTAGGGGCCTGATAGAAATAGACACTCAAAAATAATTTGTGGGCTGGGTGCAGTGGTTCATGCCTGTAATCCTAGCACTTTGGGAGATGAGGTGGGCAGGATTGTTTGAGCCCAGGAGTTTGAGACCAGCCTGAGAAACATGGCGAAACCCTGTCTCTACCAAAAGATACAAAAATTAGCTGGGCGTGTGCCTGTAGTCCCAGCTGCTCAGGAGGCTGAGGTGGGAGGATCGCTTGAGCCCAGGAGGTGGAGGTTGCAGTGAGCCAGGATCACACCACTGCACTCCAGCCTAGGTGACAGACTGAGAACCTCTCAAAAAGATAGATAGAGGCCGGGCACAGTGGCTCACTCCTGTAATCCCAGCACTTTGGGAGGCTGAGGCAGGCGGATCACCTGAGGTCAGGGATTCGAGGCCAGCCTGACCAACATGGAGGAACCCGGTCTCTACTAAAAATACAAAATTAGCCAGGAGTGGTGGTGCATGCCTGTAATCCCAGCTACTCGGGAAACTGGGGCAGGAGAATCGCTTGAACCTGGGAGGTAGAGGTTGTGGTGAGCTGTGATTGCGCTATTGCATTCCAGCCTGGGCAACAAGAGCGAAACTCAGTCTCATAAACAAAAAAGAAGATAGCCGGGCGTGGTGGCTCATGCCTGTAATCCCAACACTTTGGGAGGCTGAGGTGGGTGGATCACGAGGTCAAGAGATAGAGACCATCCTGGCCAACATGGTGAAACCCTGTCTCTACTAAAAATACAAAAATTAGCTGGGCGTGGTAGCATGCGCCTGTAATCCCAGCTACTTGGGAGGCTGAGGCAGGAGAATTGCTTGAATCCAGGAGGCAGAGATTGCAGTGAGCCGAGATCGCGCCATTGCACTCCAGCCTGGTGACAGAACAAGACTCTGTCTCAAAAAAAAAAGATAGATAACATTCAAAGAACAGTGTGGGCAACATGGTGAGACTTCGTCGCTACAAAAAATAATAGCCAGGTATGGTGGTGAGCACCTGTGGTTCCAGCTACATGGGATGCTGAGGGGGAGGATTGATTGAGTATGGGAGGTCGAGGATGCAATGAGCTGTGATTGCACTATGGCATTCCAGCCTGGGTGACAGAGCAAGTCCACGTCTCTGGAAAAACAATAGTAATAAAAAATAAGACTACCACGTCTACTCCCATGATGACTCATTAATCCATTAATCCACTAATCCATGAATGGGTTAATCAGTTCCTGAGGGGAGGGCCCTCATGACCCAGTCACCTCTTAAAAGCCCCGTCTCTCAGTACTGGCACACTGGGGGTTAAATTTCAGTGGGAGTGGGGAGTACTAGAGTACGTCAGTAGTCCCAGCTACTTGGGAGACTGGAGTGAGAGAATCAGCATGACTTTTGACCAGGACAAATATTCAAACCATAGCATTGTCCATCCTCTTGTTTTCGGGACAATAATTATTGTCATCTTTCTGCTTGCCTGACTCTTTTTTTTTTTTTTTTTTTCTTTTTTTTTTGAGACGGAGTCTCGCTCTGTCTCCCAGGCTGGACTGCAGTGGCCCGATCTCAACTCACTGCAAGCTCCGCCTCCCGGGTTCCTGCCATTCTCCTGCCTCAGCCTCCCGAGTAGCTGGGACTACAGGCGCCTGCCACCTCGCCCGGCTAGTTTTTTTTGTATTTTTTAGTAGAGACGGGGTTTCACCGTGTTAGCCAGGATGGTCTCGATCTCCTGACCTCGGGATCCGCCCGTCTCGGCCTCCCAAAGTGCTGGGATTACAGGCTTGAGCCACCGCGCCCGGCCTTTTTTTTTTTTTTTTTAAGACAAGATCTCACTCTGTCACCCAGGCTGGAGTGCAGTGGACTATCTCAGCTCACCACAGTTTACACCTCCCAAGTTCAAGTGATTCTTCCACCTTAGCCTCCCAAATAGCTGGGACTGCAGGCACACGCCACTACGCCTGGCTAGTTTTTGTATTTTTAGTAGAGACGGAGTCTCACCATGTTGGCCAGGCTGGTCTCAAACTCCTGACTTCAAGTGATCTGTCCACATCAGCCTCCCAAAGTGCTGGAATTACAGGTATAAGCCACCACACCCAGCCTTTCCTGGTTCTTCGTGACCTTTTTCCTTGAGTACTGTCTCCTGATGGGCAGCCTTAGAAATCTCTCACTGTACCTGTTTGAGCAGATCTGGAGAATGGCTTCCTCAGCCCCCCATTCTCCTAACGGGAGTTCTGTGTACTCCACCTAGCTTTCATTTTATTGAGGACTATTCCAGACATTCCCTGTGGATTTGGTTAAGATCCATCTGGCTGGTTTTGGGTGGCGCAGCAACAGACGGAATTCTATTTGTATGAGTTAGGTCTTACCTACTTCTTTTAGTATAAAAATATCCTAAAGGATGATAATTTTTTTTATCACCTATACTGGATGGAATGAAAAGTTGATGACTCTATGTGGGTCCCCAGAAATGACTTGGAAAGGTCTTCTGGAGTTAGTTGAGTGCCATTCTGAGTGAGTGTATCTGCAGAATGTGCTGCGTTGGTGTGTCCCACCCGGCTGAGATGTAGTGAGATCTTTGGAGAACCGGGCAGAAGTGGCTTGAAGGGTGTGACCTAAAGGGTTGTTCTCACAGATGCTTCCCTGCAGAGAGGGATACATCAGGGGTCTGGGTTAAAATGCCCCGTGCTTCAGAGGTCACTCTGAAGGTGACCCAGGTGGTTAACTCTTCATCGTATTCTTGTACCCCCATTTGACGATCACCTAATCATTCCATTAACCTAAATTGATACCAGTATTTTCTATGGTTTTGTCTTTAGTGAATGTGTGATCCATGTCACTGTGTGGTGAGGTTTATTCACAGTCAGTCTGGTCTGTAAAATAGAATCTGCAGACAGTGAACCTGAAAAGCATACTAGGATCATGCAGGCCTCCCTCCCCAGCCTTGGAGCTGGGATCCTCAGAGCAGGGACACAGAAGGACTTGGAGTGAGCCACCCACCAACTCTAGGGTGAAGGAGAGTGTGAGTTCAGAAAAGCCCCCTTTGGGCTGGCTGTGGTGGCTCACACTTGGAAACCCAGCACTTTGGGAGGCCAAGGCGGGCAGGTCTCTTAAGGTCAGGAGTTCAAGAACAGCCTGACCAACATGGTGAAACCCTGTCTCTACTAAAAATACAAAACTTAGTTGGGCATGGTAGCACATGCCTGTAATCCCAGCTACTCGGGAGGCTGAGGTGGGAGAATCGCTTGGACCCCGGAGGCAGAGATTGCAGTGAGCCGAGATCGCGCCACTGCACTCCAGCCTGGGTGACAGAGCAAGACTCCATCTCAAAATAAAAAAGAAAAGAAGGCCGGGCGCGGTGGCTCAAGCCTGTAATCCTAGCACTTTGGGAGGCCGAGACGGGCGGATCACGAGGTCAGGAGATCGAGACCATCCTGGCTATCACGGTGAAACCCCGTCTCTACTAAAAATACAAAAAATTAGCCGGGCGCGGTGGCGGGCGCCTGTAGTCCCAGCTACTCGGGAGGCTGAGGCAGAAGAATGGCGTAACCCGGGAGGCGGAGCTTGCAGTGAGCTGAGATCCGGCCACTGTACTCCAGCCTGGGCAGCAGAGTGAGACTCCGTCTCAAAAAAAAAAAAAAAAAAAAAAGAAAAGAAAAGCCTCTTTTCTTCCCAAAAGGCCAGTAATCAGTATTCTAGAGCAGCTCCATCTCATGGAGATAGGATGTGAGCCAGAGAAGGCATTAAAATATTTCCAGTAGAAAAAGACTGAAGAGTAAAAAGGTAAAGACAGACCAGGCACGGTGGCTCATGTCTGCAATCCCAGTACTTTGGGAGGCCAAAGTGAGAGGATCGCTTGAGCCCGGGAGTTCAAGGCCAGCCCTGACAACATAGGGAGACCTCATCTCTACAAAAAGAAATTTTATTTTTTATTTTTAAATTTTATTTATTTTATTATTTATTTTTATTTTTTTGGAGATGGAGTTTCGCTCTGTTGCCTAGGCTGGAATGCAGTGGCGCAATCTTGGCTCATTGCAACCACTGCCTCCCGGGTTCACCCCATTCTCCTGCCTCAGCCTCCTGAGTAGCTGGGACTACAGGCTCCCGCCACCATGCCTGGCTAATTTTTTTGTATTTTTAGTAGAGACTGGGTTTCACCGTGTTAGCCAGGATGGTCTTGATCTCCTGACCTCATGATCCGCCCGCCTTGGCCTCCCAAAGTACTGGGATTACAGGCATGAGCCACTATGCCCGGCCTATTTGATTTTTTTTTTTTTTTTTTGAGACGGAGTCTCGCTCTGTCGCCTAGGCTGGAGTGCACTGCAGATATGGCTGGTCCAAACCAAGAAGTGCTGTGATATAAAACACACACTGGACCCCCTGTTTTATTTTTTATTTATTTTTTTGAGATGGAGTCTCGCTCTGTTGCCCAGGCTGGAGTGCAGTGGCGTGATCTCCACTCACTGCAAGCTCCGCCTCCTGGGTTCACAACATTCTCTTGCCTCAGCCTCCCGTGTAGCTGGGACTACAGGCGCCTGCTACCACGCCCGGCTAATTTTTGTATTTTTAGTAGAGACAGGGTTTCGCTGTGTTAGCCAGGATGGTCTCGATCTCCTGACCTCGTGATCCACCCATCTCGGCCTCCCAAAGGGCTGGGATTACAGGTGTGAGCCACCGCGCCTGGCCTGATTTTTTTTGAGACAGAGTTTCACTCTTGTTGCCCAGGCTGGAGTGCAGTGGCACGATCTTGGCTCACCGCAGCCTCCATCTCCCAGGTTCAAGCAATTCTGCCTCAGCCTCCCGAGTAGCTGGGGTTACAGGCATGTGCCACCACGCCCAGCTAATTTTGTATTTATAGTAGAAAGGGGGTTTCTCCATGTTGGTCAGGCTGGTCTTGAACTCCCGACCTGAGGTGACCCACCCGCTTTGGCCTCCCAAAGTGTTTGGATTACAGGCGTGAGCCAAAAAAATTTTTAAAAATTAGCCAGATATGGTGGTGTGCACCTGTAGTGTCCTCCAACTCAGGAGGCTTAGGTAGGAGGATCATTTGAGCCCAGGAGGTGAAGGCTGCAGGGAGCTGTGATCAGGCCACTGCACTTCAGCCTGAGCAACAAAGCGAGACCCTGTCTCAAAAAGAAATATAAATAAAATAATAAAAAGGTAAGGCCAGGGCCGTGTTGGATCACACCTGTAATCCCAGCGCTTTGGGAAGCCGAGGCTAGAGGATCGCTTGAGCCTAGGAGTTCGAGACCAGCCTGGGCAACATGGCAAAACCCCCCTAATAAAAATACAAAAATTAGCCAGGCATGGTGGGGGATGCCTGTAATCCCAACTACTTGGGAGCCTGAGGTGGGAGGATCACCCGAGCCCAGGAGGTTGAGGCTGCAGTGATCACACCCCTACACTCTAGCCTGGGTAACAAAGGGAGACCCTGTCTCACAAATAAAAAGGTAAAGAGAAACCACGAGATTAATAGTAATAGTTTAGGCCGGGCGCGGTGGCTCAAGCCTGTAATCCCAGCACTTTGGGAGGCCGAGACGGGCGGATCACGAGGTCAGGAGATCGAGACCATCCTGGCTAACACGGTGAAACCCCGTCTCTACTAAAAAATACAAAAAAAAAAAAACTAGCCGGGCGAGGTGGCGGGCGCCTGTAGTCCCAGCTACTCCGGAGGCTGAGGCAGGAGAATGGCATAAACCCGGGAGGCGGAGCTTGCAGTGAGCTGAGATCCGGCCACTGCAGTCCAGCCCGGGCTACAGAGCAAGACTCCGTCTCAAACAAAAAAAAAAAAAAAAAAAAAAAAAAAAATAGTAATAGTTTAATTGAGCTCAGTGTATTCTCATTTCAACATATAATCAGTATAAAAAGTGAGATATTTTACATTTTTTTCCCTCTTGCGCCAGTTTTCAGAATCTAGTGTGTGTGGCTGGGCACAGTGGCTCACGTCTGTAGTCCCAGCACTTTAGGAGGTTGAGGCAGGTGGATCACTTGAGGCCAGGAGTTTGAGACCAGCCTGGCCAACATAATGAAACCCCAGAGATACTAAAAATACAAAAATTAGGCGGGCATGGTGGCTAACACTTGTAGTTCCATCTACTTGGGAGGCTGAGGCAGGAGAATCACTTGAACCCAGAAGGCAGAAGTTGCAGTGAGCTGAAATCGTGCCACTGCACTCCAGTCTGGGTGACAGAGCAAGACTATGTCTTTAAAAAAAAAAAAAACAAACAGAGGGGGTCCAGTGTGTGTTTTATATCACAGCACTTCTTGGTTTGGACCAGACATATTTGCAGTGCCCAGTAGCTGCATGTGGCCAGCAACCCCCATACTGGATGATGCAGCTCTAGATTTCCCTCCAAGAAAGGGGGGCTTTTTCCTCCCCACGGGAGCCAGGTCCCTCGGTCTGGATGCCTCTAAGCTGCAGTATGTGTTCTCTGCCTGAGCCAAAGCCTCTCTCCCCTGTGCCTCCCCCTCCACCAGCCAGCACTGCTCTCTGGGGCCCTCCCTTTTCTGGACAGTCTCTGTCAGGTGTGGACAGGATTGGGGCATGTCCCCTTGGAATTTTCTCCAAGTCAGCCCTTGAATGTTGGCTTCTCCCCCCGGACACAGGAGGAAGATCCCCAATGATTTAATAATCATAGAAATTATGAGGATTGGCCAGGGTGGTGGTTCAAGCCTGTAGTCCCAGCAATTTGGGAGGCTGAGGCAGGTGGATCACTTGAGGTTAGAATTTGAGACCAGCCTGGCCAACATGGTGAAACTCTGTCTCTAATAAAAATACAAAAATTGCTGGTCGTGGTGGTGGATGCCTGTAATCCCAGCTACTCGGGAGGCTGAGGCAGGAGAATTGCTTGAACTTGGGAGGTGGAGTTTACAGTGAACTGAAATTGCGCCACTGCTCTCCAGCCTGGGCAACAGAGTGAGACTCCATCTCAAAAAAAAAAAAAAAAAGGATGACGTTTGTGCTAATAAGCAGCAGGCCCTGGGCCAAGAAGAAGCGAGGCTTTTCTTCTTTAGGGAAGTGACGTCACTCATCAGTGTCCCTTAGATTGTAGGATTCAGAGGCAAGATTGCCTCCAAGCCCCCGCTGTTGGCCAGGTCTCTTTCCCCTTTCCCTGTCTTTCCCTGGCCCCAGGGGGCAGGATGGAGAGTTGAGGGAGGGCAGACTGAGTTATCCTTCCCAGCATAAGGAAGAGCTGAAAAGTCCCCGGGCACGGTGGCTCACGCCTGTCATCCCAGCACTTTGGGAGACTGAGGTGGGCAGATCACGAGGCCAGGAGATTGAGACCAGCCTGGGCAACATGGTGACACCCTGTCTCTACTAAAACTACAAAATTAGCCAGGCATGGTGGCACACGCCTATAGTCCCAACTACCCAGGAGGCTGAGGTGGGAGAATAGCTGGAACCTGAGAGTCAGAGGTTGCAGTGAGCCGAGATCACACCACTGCACTACAGCTTGGATGACAGCAAGACTCTGTCTCAAAAAAAAAAGAAAAAGAAATGCTTAGCTTCTTTTTGGGCTGGGCACGGTGACTCACACCTGTAATCCCAGCACTTTGGGAGGCCAAGGCGGGCGGATCATGAGGTCAGGAGATTGAGCCCATCCTGGCTAACACGCTGAAACCCCGTCTCTACTAAAAATACAAAAAATTAGCAGAGTGTGGTGGCGGGTGCCTGTAGTCCCAGCTTCTTGGGAGGCTGAGGCAGGAGAATCGCTTGAACCTGGAGGCGGAGCTTGCAGTGAGCCAAGATTGTGCCACTGCACTCCAGCCTGGGTGACAGAGCGAGACTCTGTCTCCAGAAAAAAACAGAAACATCCCCAGGCTAGGGCAGAGGGTGGGGGATGCAGCGTGGGCACGCACAAGCCCCTTCCTCCCCGGCAGCGTTTGGGACAACGTGGCAGGGAGCCTGTGGCCAACCTGGCCTCTGCGAGAGGAAGTGAGGCCATCTCCTGGCTAGGGATTCACAACCCCGAAGTGTTTCTCATCTTGGTTTCTCATGTTGGTGGCTTCAGGCCTTCTCTGAAGCTATCTGCCGCTCTTTATAGTCATGTATTCAACTGGTCATCGCTGAGCCTGTGCAGGCGCTCCATGTGTGTTCAAACAGGCCCTGCCCCTACCCGCATTTCCGCACGGGGTTTGCACACTGGTTGCAGGGATAGACAGCAGGCAGGTAAACCACCGGCTAAGTTTTGGATAGTGGTGAAATGTTGTGAAGGAAACAAGCTGGCAGGAGAATGACTGCGTAACCTCATTCAGTGGGGTGGCCAGGGAAGCCCTGTGGAAGAAGGATATTCTGCCAGGCACTTGAACGCCACGGAGGAGCCAGGCCACGAAGATTGTGTCAGGGCATGCCTTCCTGGGACACAGGGCAGCACACCCGGAGGCCCTGGGTTGGCGTATTTGAGGAGAAGTGGAAAGTGTTGAGGGTTGAGAGGTCACCGGGGCTATGGTGAGTGTCTGGGGTTCCAAAGCTGCAGGATGCCATGATTAGTCACTTGATTTTATTTATTTATTTGTTTTTTTCTTTTTTCTTTTTTTTTTTCTTTTGAGACGGAGTTTCGCTCTTGTTGCCGAGGCTGAAGTGCAACAGTGCGATCTCAGCTTACTGTAACCTCCACCTCCCTTGTTCAAGCGATTCTCCTGCCTCAGCCTCCCGAGTAGCTGGGATTACAGGCACCTGCCACCACACCTGGCTGATTTTTGTATTTTTATTAGAGACGGGGATTTCACCATGTTGGCCAGGCTGGTCGCAAACTCCTGACCTCAGGTGATCTGCCTTCCCCGGCCTCCCAAAGTGCCAGCATTACAGTGCCCTGCTGAGCTGGGGTTTCTGCCTGGGGCATTTGGTGATGGTAGTGTCCCCGTGATCATGAGGAACTGTGATTGGTTGAGATTTGGGGAGGCAGTTCTGGCATTCCAGGTCACGTTGATCTCAGCAGGTGAGTGCTAGGTGGATGCCAGGAGACCGTGAGCCGTTGCTGGTGGGCAGGGGTCCGGGCTCTGGAGGCTGCAGGTCCCGGCAGGTCTCACGTCCCCTCCTTTCCCCACCTCCCAACCACAGTGATCAACAAATACAAGCGCAGGCGATTTCAGAAAACCAAGAACCTGCTGACAGGAGAGACAGAAGCGGACCCAGAAATGATCAAGGTAAACGGGCAGGGTTGTCAGGGCCTATAGGGACCGAGCCAGGCCATTCACAGCTCATACCAGACCACTGGGGCTGTCATCTGTCACCACCACTGAGCCACCATGCCAGCTCAGTCACGCCACCTCCCCTCCCTGAGCACTGGGCTCCTCCTCTGGGAAATGGGGTCAGGAGGCAGCTGCCTCTCAGGGAGTAGGGGGGATCCCAGGCAGGGTTACCCGGGCCTCTCGCCAGCCTGGGAGGGGGCTGCATCACAGTCCCATTCTCACATGAGGACACTTGTTGAATCTTACAGCCAGGAAGTGGCAGGCCAGGGACTCTCACCCACATAGTCAGGCCCCAGAGCCCAAGCTCAGCCCAGCATCAAGCAGGCACACGAGAATATGACTTTAGTAGGAACTGCAGAATTAATAGTTGCTGTCACTCCTGGTGGGCTGGGGAGCCAGGCAGTTAATCTGTGGTTAACCTGCAGTGGGCACTAAGAGACTTCCTCTCTCCGCGGGTGGTCCTGTGTGGGAGGGGTGGTCCCTGCTCATGGAGGTGAGGCCACCGTGCAAGAGTGTGTGGAGCCTGCTGTCATGAGGCTGGGCTTCACAGCCTGGCCTAGGATGCCAGCCCTGCCCCTACCTCCGCAGGCCTCGGTTTTCTGCATGTGGCGGGGAAGGATCCTGTCGGTGGCCCGAAGGGTCCTGGGTAGCGTAATCTCTAAGCTGAGGGAGGAGAGCCCTCTGCCAGCACTTGCTGTGGTGGGTGATACTCTGCTGCCAAGATTGTCAGGGGAGGTGGCTCATGCCTGTAATCCCAGCGCTTTGGGAGGCTGAAGTAGAAGGATCACTTGAGCCCGGGAGTTCAAGATCAGCCCAGGCAGCATAGTGAGACCCCATCTCTCCCAAAAAAGAGAGAAAAGAAAGAAAGAAAATGGCCGGGCGCAGTGGCTCAAGCCTGTAATCCCAGCACTTTGGGAGGCCGAGACGGGCGGATCACGAGGTCAGGAGATCGAGACCATCCTGGCGAACACGGTGAAACCCCGTCTCTACTAAAAAATACAAAAAACTAGCCGGGCGAGGCGGCGGGCGCCTGTAGTCCCAGCTACTCGGGAGGCTGAGGCAGGAGAATGGCGGGAACCCGGGAGGCGGAGCTTGCAGTGAGCTGCGATCCGGCCACTGCACTCCAGCCTGGGCGACAGAGCGAGACTCCGTCTCAAAAAAAAAAAAAAAAAAAGAAAGAAAGAAAGAAAAAAGAGGCTGTCCATGGTGGCTCACGCCTCTAATCCCAGCACTTTGGGAGGCTGAGGTGGGAGGATCGTGCTTGAGCCCAGGAATTCAAGACCAGCTTGGGCAGCATGGCAAGACTCCATCTCAAAAACTAAAAAGCAAAGATTAAGATTTTCATGGGAACCCTTGGGAGGAAGTGTGCAGAGGCTGATGGTCCCTGGGCACCTCCACCTGCCTCTGAGGCCTTTCTCCACATGTTGCCTCAGAGGGCTGAGGACTATGGGCCCGTGGAGGTGATCTCCCATTGGCACCCCAACATCACCATCAACATCGTGGACGACCACACGCCGTGGGTGAAGGGCAGTGTGCCCCCTCCCCTGGATCAATGTAAGCTCCCCAGCCCTGCCAGCTGCTTGCAGAGGCCTCTGGGAGGGTGCTCGGGGCCCATCTCTTTGTCTTCTCCTGGCCCCATCCACCTAAGAGAGCTTTCTAGGGCTCCACTCTCCCAAGCTCCCCACCCTGTCCTATCCCCTTCCCATGTCCTCTCCCTCTCCCACACCCCCACCCCTGGGGTCACCAGGACTGACTCCCGTATGCCAGCATCAGTCCACAGTCAAGTCCCATCGAGCCCACAAACTGTTTTCAAAAAATGTCTATCACTTGCCAACTTTTGAAATTGAGGCAGTACCACTTAAAAGCCATATTTTCTGGCTTTATAAAACTGGGTTACATGGTCACCCATGGGGCAGCCGTGGACTGGAGCTGAGCCACAGCTGCCTCCTTAAGCGGGGACCTGCCTGCTCTTTGCATCTGGTTCCCTCTGCTGAGGTCAAGGAGCCCTTTAGCTCCTCGTGGCGTGGCCTAGAAATGTCCCCTGTCCTCCAGTCTTTGTAGAGGGGCCCTGTTGGGTCCCTGCAGACATCTGAGGCCTGTGGGTACCCTGGCCTCCTGCCTGGGCCAAATGGTGTCCCCTGCCCCATGTGCTGCAGATGTGAAGTTCGACGCCGTGAGCGGTGACTACTACCCCATTATCTACTTCAATGACTACTGGAACCTGCAGAAGGACTACTACCCCATCAACGAGAGCCTGGCCAGCCTGCCGCTCCGTGTCTCCTTCTGCCCGCTCTCGCTTTGGCGCTGGCAGCTCTATGCCGCCCAGAGCACCAAGTCGCCCTGGAACTTCCTGGGCGACGAGTTGTACGAGCAGTCAGATGAGGAGCAGGACTCGGTGAAGGTGAGTGTGGCCGGGGCGGGCGGGACTTCCCAGTGCCTTCCTGGGCGCAGGAGGCCAAGAGGAAGTGCGCCAGGCCTGGGCTGTGGGACCTCCCGCCTGGTGCTCCTCTGCCCACAGTTTCACAACCTCCCAGGTCCCTTCTCCGCAGTGAAAGGAAGTGGGCACCCAGCCCTCCAGGCCTAGATGACTGGGGGTCCTCTCCCCAGGCTGTTCTGTTGGCTTGGCCGGGCCCTTTTGGTCCAGACCTGTCCCTTAGTCCTTCTGTCCCAGACCTTGTCTCCCTGGCCCTGGGCTCCGACTCTGTGTCTCTACCATCTCACTGGGTCCTGAAATGTCAGCCCGTTTCTGTGGTGTGAAGCTCGGCTTTGCCTCCTGGGCTGTCGTCACTGTTGGGTCTCTGCTCTTGGCTCCCAGTGTCCCTTCACGCACTCCCTCGGCCTCTGCCTCTTCCCCTAGTGCCATCTCCCCGTCTTTTCTGTCTCCGTGAGTCACCCTCCTCTCTGTCCCCATCTGCCCATCTCTGACCCAGTCTCCTCCCGGCTGGCCCACCCTCACCCTGCCTCTACAGGCGGCCCCAGGGACAGGTCTTAGGGGACAAAAGCTAGTGAAGTTGCTCCTGGGTGGGGGCGGGCTGTGCTCACAAGTGTCCCCTGCAGGTGGCCCTGCTGGAGACCAACCCCTACCTGCTGGCACTCACCATCATCGTGTCTATCGTCCACAGTGTCTTCGAGTTCCTGGCCTTCAAGAATGGTAGGAACGGGACCCCAGGGCTAATGAGAGGCTGTGCAGGGCTGGGGACAGGGCCTGCCCCCTTCATCCTCCCCTCCCTCCCCACATATCCTCCCCCTGCCTGGGGTCTCTCAGCCTCACTCTACAGAGGCCTAGTGAGCTGGGGAGGGGCAGTGGCCCCAAAACTCCCAACCCAGAAATTCCCACCCACCGGGTGTGGAGCTAAGGGAGGGGCTGGCCCGCTGCTGGGGCAGAGGCCAGGCCAGTACTGCCAGGAAGCAGGGCTGGGGAACTCCAGAGCCAAGAGCAGGGAAGCCCCGGAGCTGCTCCCGCCACCCTGCCCGGCAGGCTGCCTGCTGCAGGAGGCCGCTTAGGACTGAGTGGATGGGGACTGCCCGAATGGGAAGGAGGAGCACTGTCCCCCGAAGGTCCCTAGGTTCTAAGGCTGACCATGCTGATGGCCAGCATTTAAGGAGAAGCAGCCACATGCCAGGCACTGTCCTGGGTACCCTCCCCAGGTAACTCCTTGAGCCATACGGGAACCAGAGGCTCAGGGATGTCACTTGCCCAGTCACACAGTTCCTAAGGAGTAGATAGTTCCAGCCCCAACTCTCATCTTCTAGGCCCTGCAGGCCACTTCTTCCTTGCCCAGAGTACCCCAGTCTAAAGGAGGCAGCCTGCTGCCCTATAGCTGCCGGAGGCGGCAGGAGGAATGACTAGTAGTATTCCTGGTATTAAGACGCTATTACCAGCCTGGCGGTGGCTCTCGCCTGTAATCCCAGCACTTTGGGAGGCCAAGGTGGGAGGATCGCCTGAGCCCAGGAGTTTGAGACTAGCCTGGGCAACAAAGCGAGAATCATTTCTACACAACTTTTTTTTTTTTTTTTGAAGTGGAGTCTTGCTCTGCCGCCCAGGCTAGAGTGCAATGGCCGGATCTCAGCTCACTGCCAGCTCCACCTCCTGGGTTCATGCCATTCTCCTGCCTCAGCCTCCCGAGTAGCTGGGACTACAGGCGCCCGCCACCACGCCCAGCTAATTTTTTGTGTTTTTAGTAGACAAGGTTTCACCGTGTTAGCCAGGATGGTCTCGATCTCCTGACCTCGTGATCCGCCAGCCTCGGCCTTCCAAAGTGCTGGGATTAAAGGCGTGAGCCACCGCGCCCAGCCTTTACACAAATTTTTTTTAGAATTAGCTGGGCATGGCAGTATGTGCCTGTGGTCTCAGCTACTCGGGAGGCTTGGGCCTGAAAGGTCAAGGCTGCCATGAGCCATGATGACACCGCTGAACTCCAGCCTAAGTAACAGAGTGAGACCCTGTTCCAAAAAAAGGGACGCTCTTGCCATCGAGAGCTACCATCTGGAAGAATGTAGTGTCATACGGGCACAGGAGCTGGTGCCGACCCCAGCTGGCCATCTGCCAGCTGTTGCTGGGAGACAGGACCCTTTTGCCCGGGAGCTGGCTTGGCTAGGGTCCAGTGAGAAATGAGGCACAAGAAGGCTGTGTCCTCACCCAGTGTCATGCAGCAGGGGGTGTGGGCCCCACTTGACACCAGTGCTGTGTGGCCTCCCTGGTCTAAGGAGGGGCTTGGGCCCACCAACCCCCCCCCCCACACCCCCCGAACCTTGTCTCCAGACCCATTCTTCTCAGTTGGGATGAGGGTCAGTCTGATGGGCAGGGGTGGGTGGGGTGAGCCTGTGGAGTATGGCAGAGCTCTGAGATGGGGTGGGGCACAGAGTTCCCACAGCCCTCACTCCCTGAGTGCAGAGCTGGCCCTGACCCTGCATGACTGCAGACCTGGCTCCACCACTCTGCTACAGATGTGGTGGCTTGACCTCCTGTGGCTGCGGTTAGACGCTCAGTCGGGCAGGGTCAGAGAGGGGTGTCCATAGTGAGACCAGGGCTCAGAGTTAGGAGTACACTGACATGGATCCTTGGCAGCATCCAGGCGGAGCACTGGAAGGAGCTCCAGACTGGAGCCCAGGGCCCTTGTCTTGTTTCCTGAGGATGTCTGTGAGCCAGTTCCTTCATGGTGTCAGCGCGGGGGCCTGGAGGAGGTGGTCTTGAAGTGCATACCACAGATCTTCCTTCCCGGGGGGGTGGGCAGGCACCACGGTGCTGCACAGACCCAGCGTCCCTCCAGATTCTGCCACGCCAGGCTGTTCGGCCTCAGGGAAGCAGCTTCCTGACCAGCCTTTAGTACCTGGCACATGGTGAGCCCCGTCCATGGCACCAGTCACTGTCACCATCAGTCAAGGGACTGCACCCTGGGGTGCTGGGTGCTGACATCCTATGGGAGGGCTCCAGGGGTGCTGCCTGTCTGGTGCTCTGGGGGCCACCTGATGAATGAGAGAGCCTTCCTGGGAGAGAGGGGTCTCATTCGGCACCCCTCCTGAGGACCCAGCACCACCCCAGGGTGTGAGGATGTAGGCCAAGGCGGCCTGAGGGAGCTGCAGGAGGGTCTTAGTACCTCCTCAGTCTCCTGGTTCCCCCTACCCCCTGCGCACAGATATCCAATTCTGGAACAGCCGGCAGTCCCTGGAGGGCCTGTCTGTGCGCTCCGTCTTCTTCGGCGTTTTTCAGTCATTCGTGGTCCTTCTCTACATCCTGGACAACGAGACCAACTTCGTGGTCCAGGTCAGCGTCTTCATCGGGGTCCTCATCGACCTCTGGAAGATCACCAAGGTCATGGACGTCCGGGTAAGGCCAGGGCGCCTTGCTGTCTCGGGAGCTGCAGGGGCTGTGAGGGGCAGTGTGGCCCAGCTGGACCCTGGAGCTGGCCCCCGGGGGATTCCCAGCAAGTGCCTCGCTCCCAGGACCAAGGGGATTTTCTCACCAGGGGATTTTTCGGGTCACACATGGGGCAGGGGAACTGGGAACGGTGGGGAAGGGCAGGGGCTGGTTCTGGCTTGTGGGGCGAGAACCAGCATGGCAACTGACCATGGCGCCCACCTCATCCACAGCTGGACCGGGAGCACAGGGTGGCAGGAATCTTCCCCCGCCTATCCTTCAAGGACAAGTCCACGTATATCGAGTCCTCGACCAAAGTGTATGACGATGTGAGTGTCCCGCACACTGGGCCCCTGGGGGTGGTCTCCAAGCACCCACGTACCCCGAGGGACCCGGGGCCGACCATCTGCTTGCTGGACCCACGCTTTATGGCCTGTATCACATCCTCTGTGTCCCCCACCTGTCATAACTGCTTCCTGGTCGAGTCCAGAGTCCCCAGGGCTACCTGGAAATTCCCCCTGCCCGTCCTGCCAGACCAGGTGTGGTGGCTGAGGGTGGGGAGCAGGGCTGCCAGGCAGGGCCGAGGAGCTGGCTCACAGCCCCACCCTGTTGGCCCCACAGATGGCGTTCCGGTACCTGTCCTGGATCCTCTTCCCACTCCTGGGCTGCTATGCCGTCTACAGTCTTCTATACCTGGAGCACAAGGGCTGGTACTCCTGGGTGCTCAGCATGCTCTATGGCTTCCTGCTGACCTTCGGTGAGCGGCCCAGCTGCCCCAGGAGAGAGCAGGCCCCATGCTAGGCAGGGCTGACAGCCCAGCGTGGGAGACAGACCCATCCCCAGGCAGGGACAACCCAGGGTGGGCAGAGCCGGGATGTAGGGAGGCCCAAGGGCACACGTGGCTCCATCTGGGGTCAGAGAGGGCTTTGGGGAGGACATGAACAGTACACTTCAGTCCCCATTTTCAGGGGGCCTTTATGTCTTGGGAACAAGTAAACAAGTAGGGCCAGGTGCGGTGGCTCACGCCTGTTATCCCAATGCTTTGGGAGGCTGAGGCAGGAGGATCACTTGAGCCCAGGAATTAGTGACCAGTCTGGGCAATGTGGCAAGATCCAATCTCTACAAAAAACACAAAAATTATTGGGGAGTGGTAGTGCGTGCCTGTAGTCCCAGCTACCTGGGAGGCTGAGGTGGGAGGATCCCTTGAGTCCAGGAGGTTGAAGCTGCAGTGAGCCATGATTATGCCATTGCACTCCTGCCTGGGTGACAGAGTGAGACCCTGTCTCAAAAAACAAAAGACCGGGTGAATCACAGCCAGTAACGAGTACTGTGAAGGGCAGAGTGGTGGGGGGATGCACATAAATAGGGGTTGGGGGGCCCCTCTGAGGACAGGACATTTAAACCCAGGCCTCAGATATCCAGGGAGGGAGCTGTGTGGATGTGACAGAAGGCCCCACCAGTGCAGAGGCTGCTGGTAGAGTGTGCCCAGGTGTAGGAAGTGGTGAGGGGGCTGGTATGGCCGGTGCAGAGCGTGCAGGGGAGAGGTGGGAGAGGCCATTCCTCCGCTCATGGGTGCCCTCACTGCAGGCTTCATCACCATGACGCCCCAGCTCTTCATCAACTACAAGCTCAAGTCCGTGGCCCATCTGCCATGGCGCATGCTCACCTACAAGGCCCTCAACACATTCATCGACGACCTGTTCGCCTTTGTCATCAAGATGCCCGTTATGTACCGGATCGGCTGCCTGCGGGACGGTGAGGCCTGGCGGGCAGGTCGGGGCTCCCACCGGAACAGGGCCCCAAGGCAGTCTTCAGGGCTCAGGTCTAAGGGGGTGCCAAGGCCCCAGATGGGGTGTTCAGTCTGAGGGGGCTCGGCCCCACCGTTGCATCACGCCCTCTCCACCCAGGGCCACCTGGCTGTGGACGGGCCAGCCCGACCTCACACTGCCTCCCACCCCTCTCCAGATGTGGTTTTCTTCATCTACCTCTACCAACGGTGGATCTACCGCGTCGACCCCACCCGGGTCAACGAGTTTGGCATGAGTGGAGAAGACCCCACAGCTGCCGCCCCCGTGGCCAAGGTTCCCACAGCAGCAGGGGCCCTCACGCCCACACCTGCACCCACCACGACCACCGCCACCAGGGAGGAGGCCTCCACGTCCCTGCCCACCAAGCCCACCCAGGGGGCCAGCTCTGCCACCGAGCCCCAGGAAGCCCCTCCAAAGCCAGCAGAGGACAAGAAAAAGGATTAGTCGGGACTGGTCCTTGCCTGCTCCGGCTCCTGGCGACTACTACCCCTGCGCCCCGGCCCCCTCCCCTCCCTGTCGCCCTTTCCCTGGACAGATCAGGCCGGGGCGGCGGGAGGCCCGCCCCAGGCCAGGGCCCAGCGTGTGACATAGGGGCCAGGGCAGGCCAGGGTTTGTGTGTGGAGGCGCTGTCTGTCCCTCTGTCCCTCTGTGTTTCCAGCCATCTCGCCCTACCAGCCCAGCACCACTGGGAATCATGGTGAAGCCAACGCGGCGTTGCCGAGGGGGTGGGTTGGGCGGGGGTGGGGCCGGGCCCCCCTACGGGATGCCCATGGCCATTCATCATCTTGTCCCTCGTCCCCCTACCACACTCCCCCTCCTAGACCGCCGCCCTTTAACACAGTCTGGATTTAATAAATTCATATGGGTGTTTAACTTAAACTCAGCACTGCCCTCCTCCTCGTGCCTTCCTTCCTCTGGCGCCTTGGAGAGCAGCTTCAGGCGGGGATGAGGTGGCTCTCCTGGGTCCAGGAGGGTGACCTGCAGGGTACAGGACGTGTAAAGGTGGGGATTGTGACCTTATGTCAAGAGCCATACCTGGCCGGGCACAGTGACTCACACCTGTAATCTCAACACTTTGGGAGGCCAAGGTGGATGGATCACTTGAGGTCAGGAGTTTGGGACCAGCCTGGCCAACACTATATTTTCAACATAGTGAAACCTTGTCTCTACTAAAAATTAATTGAGCGTGGTAGCGGGCACCTGTAATCACAGTTACTCGAGAGGCTGAGGCAGGAGAATCATTTAAACCTGGGAGGCAGAGGTTGTGGTGAGCCCAGATCACACACTGCACTCCAGCCTGGGTGACAGAGCAAGATTCCATCTCAAAAGAAAAAAAAAAAAGCCATACCTGCCAGGCCAGGCCTCTTCCTCATTTGTTGCCCTCCCACCAGCCCTCTGAGATTTCATTAACTGGCCCCGTTTCAGATTCCTGGGGAAGCTGCTTGCAGAGAGCTCGCTGCCCCTGCTGGGCGCAGGCTAGAGCGTCCTGTGTGCCTGCTGAATGTCTCCTAACCCGACACCACCAGGCACGGCCAAGTACAGCTTTCAGCCGGGTCGCCATGAGCAAAGGCACCTGCCACCCTGAGACCTCAGCACAGCAGTTGGGGCACACTAGATGTGTGCCCTTGGCTTTTTGTGCTGACACCTGCTCACCCCCAATTTGGGGGAGCATGGGGGTGAAGGCTCAGCCAGCCTGAGTGGCACCTGGCTGTAGCACTCCATGAGTATTGGGGTGTAACTTCATATCCCCGGGGCTGCCTGTGCCAATGACCAGCTAAGCTCTCCAGAGGTGGCACGAGTTGGACTTGCCAGCCCAGCCCCTGGTGCTGGGACCTTTTGCCCACTGGATAGGTGAGCTGAGTGAGGCCTCTGTGTTCTGAGGGGTGGGGACCCTGCATTCCCAGGTTTACTGTTTTGTGGTGTGGTCTCAGCAACACTTCAGTATAGGGGGCCCAGCGCTGAGGACCACGCCAGGTTCCTTCAGGCTCCAGCTGCCACCCCACGTTGCAGAGCCAGTCAGGGGATCCATGAGGTCCCAGGGAGATGGTGGTGCCCTTGGAGCCCCACACCACAGGTCCACAGACAGGCCACGGCAGTCTCGCATCCCTCAGGGCAGCCACGGGTCTCCATTAGCTGCCCCCCAACTCTATACCATTCCATGGATCCCCGGTGCCCTTGGAGGAACCCCAGGCTCTGCACCATGGGAAACCCAGGAAAGCCTGACCGATGGGCTTCTAGGAGCCCTGGAGTACAGGACTCAGCAGACCCTCGAGAGTTGTGGGCTCTCCAGCCACCTGGACTCCCTGGCCTCATCACCCCTGGCTCTTCTTCCACAGCTCCACGCCCAAGCCTTTGACAAGGCCCATCAGCTATCCCCACAACTCCCTGGGAGTCTCACCTCTTCATTTGGGACCACCTGCTCCATGCCCTTCGTTACCCTGTGGTGGTCTTGCTCAGTGTTCTGTCTGGTCCCCTGTCCCAGTCCTGCCCTCCCCACTTCCCATTCACACTCTAGCTAGCAGCTAGAGGAAACTTTTTTAATTTGAGAAACTTTTTAAATTTAATTTTAATTTGAGAGCATCTCGCTCTGTTGCCCAGGCTGTAGTGCAGTCATACAATCTCAGCTCACTGCAGCCTCTACCTCCTGGGTTCAAGTGATTCTCCCGTCTCAGCCTCCTGAGTTGCTAGGATTATAGGCATGCACCACCACACTTGGCTAATTTTTTGTATTTTTAGTAGAGACAGGGTTTCACCATGTTGGCCAGGCTGGTCTCTACCTCAAGCAATCCGCCCACCTCAGCCTCTCAAAGTGCTGAGATTATAGACATGAGCCACAACGCCCATCCCAGCTAGAGGAAACTTTCTAGTTTCTTCTACTAAAGCACAAACATGATCCTGCCCAGCCCTTGCTCAGAACCTACTGTGGCTGCCCAGTGACCTCAGGAGAAAGCCCAGGCTCCTTACTGGGGAGTGAGACCTTGGTGATGGGGACACTTATTAACCCCTGCATCCAGCCTGATCTTCCCCTTACCTGGATCCTGTCCCCAGGCACACAACCCCTGTCCACTTTTTTTTTTAATCCTTTGAGACAAAGTCGCATTGTCGTCCAGGCTGGAGTGCAGTCGCACGATCACAGCTCTGCAGCCTTGAACTGCTGGCTCAAGCAATCCTCCTGCCTCAGCCTCCCAACTACCTAGGACCACAGGCAAGTGCCAATACGCCTGCGTAATTTTTTATTTATTTATTATTTTTATTTATTTATTTATTTTGAGATGGAATCTCCCTCCTGTTGCCCAGGCTGGAGTGCAGTGGCACGATCTTGGCTCACTGCAACCTCCACCTCCTGGGTTCAAGCAATTCTCCTGCCTCAGCCTCCTGAGTAGCTGGGATTACAGGGACATACCACCACGCCCGGCTGATTTTTGTATTTTTAGTAGAGACGGGATTTCACCATCTTGGCCAGTCTGGTCTTGAACTCCTGACCCCGTGATCCACCTGCCTTGGCCTCCCAAAGTGCTGGGATTACAAGTGTGAGCCACCGTGCCTGGCTGCCTGCATAATTTTTATTTTTGTAGAAATGGGGTCTCTCGATGTTGCCAAAGCTGGTTTCAAACTCCTGACCTCAAGCAGTCCTCCCATCTGGGTCTCCCAAAGTGCTGGGATTACAGGCCTGAGCCATCACAGCTGGCTCATCCCTTCTTTACCTTACTCATGTGTCCTCCAAGTTGTGGCTCCAGTGCTTCCTCCTCTAGGAAGCTCTCCCTGACTGCCAAGTTCTCTGGGGTCTCTCATGGCAGCCCTGCGCACTGTGAGTCATCACTGGACACAAGTTGGTCTCTTCCACTGGATGGAGCCCTGTGAGGACATAGCCAGACCTGTCTTGATCACTGCTGTGTCCCCAGCATAGTGCCAAACACAGAGAAGGCACTCCAGGAATATTTAATGAGTGCATGTTGAACAACCCCAACAATCATTTTCCCAGACACATGGAAACATCCAGAAGTGTGGACCTCGGTGGGGCTCATATCCAGACACCGGAGACTGTGACAAGCAGTCAGTCAACAAAAGTAATAGCTGAACCCTGCCCCTGGGTAGTGCCATGTGCTGGGACGTATTGTGTATACAGCCAAGCCCAAGACAGACCCAGACCTGCCCTCATGGGGCTCACAGCCCAGCAGAAATCCTGAACACTGAGGATATCTGACATGTCCTTTTTATTTTTCATTTTTATTTATTTACTTTTTTTTTTTTCCAGACAGAGTCTCACTCTGTTGTCCAGGCTGGAGTGTAGTGGCGTGATCTCAGCTCACTGCAACCTTCACCTCTCGAGTTCAAACAATTCTCCTGCCTCAGCCTCCTGAGTAGCTGGGACTACAGGCACCCACTGCCAAGCCCGGCTAACTTTTGTATTTTTAGTAGAGACAGTTTCACGTTTCACCGTATTGGTCAGGCTGGTCTCAAACTCCTGACCTCAAGTGATCTGCCTGCCTCGGCCTCCCACAGTGCTGGGATTACAGGCGTGAGCCACAGCACCCAGCTATCCTATTTATTTATCTATTTATTTATTGAGACAAAGTCTTGCTCTGTCGCCCAGGCTGGAGTGCAGTGGCGTGATCTCGGCTCACTATAAGCTCTACCTCCCAGGTTCAAGCAATTCTACCTCGGCCTCCTGAGTAGCTGGGATTACAGGTGTGCACCACCACGTCTGGCTAATTTTTGTATTTTTAGTACAGATGGTGTTTCACGATGTTGGTCAGGCTGGTCTCAAACTCCTGACCTTGTGATCCGCCTGCCTCAGCCTCACAAAGTGCTAGGATTACAGACGTGAGCCACTGCACCTGGCCCCCTTTTTATTTATTTATTTTTGAGATGGAGTCACTGTCACCCAGGCTGGAGTGAGTGCAGTGGCACGATCTCAGTTCACTGCAGCCTCCGCCTCCTGGGTTCAAGTGATTCTCCTGCCTCAGCCTCCTGAGTAGCTGGGATTATAGGTGCCTGCCACCACACCAGCTAATTTTTGCATTTTTAGTAGACATGGAGTTTTACCATGTTGGCCAGGCTGGTCTTGAACTCCTGACCTCAGGTGATCTGCCTGCCTCAGCCTCCCAAATTGCTGGGATTATAGACGTGAGCCACCGTGCCTGGCCCTGACATGTCCTTTTAGTTACTCAGCAAATTTTTGTTTGTTTGTTTTTTTGAGACAGTCTCACTCTGTCACCCAGGCTGGAGTGCAGTGGCATGATCTTGACTCACTGCAGCCTCTGCTTCCTGGGTTCAAACGACTGTCCTGCCTCAGCCTCCCTAGTAGCTGGGACTACAGGCGCATTACACCATGCCCGGCTAGTTTTGTGTTTTTAGTAGAGACGGGTTTTTACCACGTTGGCCAGGCTGGTCTTGAACTCTTGACCGCAGGTGATCCGCCTGCCTTGGCCTCCCAAAGTGCTGGGATTACAGGCATGAGCCACTGCACCCAGTCTCAACAAACATTTTTGAGGCCTGGCATTGGCAAGGGGCAGAGAGGAATCAGGAGAGCTTCTGGTCCTGTAACAATGGGAGCTGCTATTTGTCATCCTTATCATAAGCCAAGCCCTAGTGTAAGTGCTGCCTGTGGTCGGCTTCATCGATTACATTTAATATTATTCAATGTCCGTCACCTTACTGGTCCATCACTCTGCCCTCATCTCTACCCCTTTCCTGTCAGTCACGTTGCACCAGCCTTCTTGCTATTCCTTAAGCATGTCATGCATGTTCCTACCACAGGGCCTTTGCACGTGCTAGCCCCTGTGCTTTGTACACTCTCCCCTAGCTATCCACATGAATCCCTCACCTCCTTTGACTTCCTGTTCAAATGGCACCTCTCAGACCCTGATCTTCCTAACTCAAACTATCCTCCAAATTCATTCTGTTTATCCTGCTCTATCCTGTAATACTGCCATCACCATCAGACATATATTTGCTTATCTGTTTTCCATCTGTGTCCTCACTTGGATTTCCTTGATGGCAAGGGCTTTTTGTCTGCTGTGTGCCTTGCTATGTCCCTAGCTTTTAGAGCAGTGCCTGACACTGTTACTCTGTGTGTAATAACTCTGTAAATCGAAGAGCTGGGCATGGTGCCTCATGCCTGTAATCCCAGCACTTTGGGAGGCCGAGGTGGGCAGATTGCCTGAGGTCGGGAGTTCGAGACCAGTCTGGCCAGCATGGTGAAACCCCGTCTCTACTAAAAATACAAAAATTAGCCGGGTGTGGTGGTGCGCACCTGTAATACCAGCTACTTGGGAAGCTGAGGCAGGAGAATCGCTTGAACCTGGGAGGTGGATGAACCAAGATCGCACCATTGCACTCCAGCCTGGGCAACAGAGCAGGAATGCGTCTCAAAAAAAAAAAAAAAAAAAAAAGATAGGGCTAGGCACAGTGGCTCGTGCCTGTAATCCCAGCACTTTGGGAGGCAGAGGCAGGTGGATCATGAGGTCAGGAGATTGAAACTATCCTGGCTAACACAGTGAAACCCCGTCTCTACTAAAAATACAAAAAGTTAGTCAGGCGTGGTGGCGGGCATCTGTAGTCCCAGCTACTCGGGAGGCTGAGGCGGCAGAATGGCATGAACCCGGGAGTAGGAGCTTGCAGTGAGCCGAGATCGTACCACTGGACTCCAGCCTGGGCGACAGAGCAAGATTCCATCTCAAGAAAAAAAGAAAGAAAGAAAGAAATAGGGCTGGGCACAGTGGCTCATGACTGTAATCCCAGCACTTTGGGAGACCGAGACAGGCGGATCACCTGAGGTCAGGAGTTCAAGACCAGCCTGGCCAACATGGTGAAACCCCACTCTTCTGAAAAAAGAAAGAAAGAAAGAAATGTAGTCCCACCACTTTGGGAGGCTGAGGTGGGCAGATCGCTTGAGCCCAGGAGTTTGAGACCAGCTTCCGCAACATGGTGAAACCTCATCTCTGCTAAAAACACAAAAATTAGGCTAGGCATGGTGGCACACATCTGTGGTCCCAGCCCACCAGCTGTGTGACCTCTGGCAACTGACTTCATCTCTCTGAGCTTCGGTTTCCCATCTGTAAAGTGGGTCTAATAACAGGATGGTCATGAGGATTAAATAAGATGATGTTAATAGTTGCCCTTTGGCCAGGTGCACTGGCTCAGCCTGAGCAACAGATCCTGTCTCTACAAAAATAGAAAACAGACTGGTCACAGTGGCTTATGCCTGTAGTCCCAGCTACTTGGGAAGCTGAGGCAGGAGAATCACCTGAACCCGGGAGGCAGAGATTGCAGTGAGCTGAGATCGTGCCACTGCACTGCAGCCTGGGCGACACAGCGAGACTCCATCTCTCGAAAAAGAGGGGAGAGGGAAAGGGAGGAGAGGGAGGAGAGGGAGGAGAGGGAGAGGGAGAGGGAGATGGAGAGGGAGAGGATATTAGCTAGATGTGTTGGTGTGTGCCTGTAGTCCCAGCTACTCTGGAGACTGAGGTGAGAGGATCCCCTTAGTCCAGGAGGTTGAGGCTGTGGTGAGCCATGTTCCTGCCACTGCACTCCAGCCTGGGTGACAGACTGACACCCTGCCTCAAAAAAAAAAAAAAAAAAAAAAAAAAAAGGTTCATATTTGTATATAGCACTCACATGTGCCAGACCCTGTCCCAAGAATTTTATATTTTAAACATTTGTATCATATTAATTTGTGTGGCCTTCAAGAAATTAATTTCACTGGGTCTCAGTTTTCTCATCTGCTATGTGGGGATAAATAACAACATATACTTCACATAATTGTTGTGAACATTCAACTTACAGAGTTATTTCTTTTTCTTTTTGAGACAAGGTCTCACTCTGTCACCCAGGCTGGAGTACAATAGCATGATCACAGCTCGCTGCAGCCTCAACCTCCCAGGCTCAAGCAATCCTCCTGCCTCGGCCTCCCAAAGTATTGGGGTTGCAGGTGTGAGCCACTGTGCCCAGCCAGAACACCCAGATTTTATACAAGCAAAGGAAAGACAACAAACCCTGCATCTGTGGTCCGAGAGTGCCTCGTATCCAAGCTAGAAACTAATAGATCACCTAGTCGTTCTCAGGTATGTGGAAGTCTTAGGAATGTGGGAGTCTAGCCAAATGGCTGCCCCTCTTCCAGCCTGAGTCTCTTCTGCAATAATCCTATCATATGCTTCTGGTGCTGGTGCGAGGGATGAGCTCAGGGTTTGGGCACACAGCTCAGGATGTATATGGAGGCTACACTGCTGCAATTCGCAGACTACATTACTGAGCTTTTGAGCTCAAAGTGGTCTGGGCTATTTATGGTAACTTTCAGGGGTTGGGGGGAGGAACAAACCAATAAATAAAACATCCATGCATTCATCCAGTAAACTTTTTTTTTTTTTTTTTTTTTTTTTGAGATGGGAGTCTCACTCTGTTGCCCAGGCTGGAGTGCAATGGCATGATCTCAGCTCACTGCAACCTCTGCCTCCCAGGTTCAAGCGATTCTCCTGCCTCAGCCTCCAGAGTAGCTGGCATTACAGGTGCACACCAACACGCCCAGCTAATTTTTGTATTTTTAGTAGAGACGGGATTTCACCATGTTGCTCAGGCTGGTCTCAAACTCCTGACCTTGTGATATGCCCACCTCGGTCTCCCAAAGTGCTGAGATTATAAGCATGAATCACCGCGCCCGGCCTCCAATAAACATTTATTGGGCACCTACGGTGTTCCAGGCGCTGGTCTAGGCATTGGGGTTACAACAATGCACAAAACAGAAACTCTGAAGCTGACACGCTAGCTTCAAACGTTCCTTAAATATCTTTATCCCCAATTTACGGTTGAGGAAACTGAAGTGTAGACAGACCTTGGAGGTTTCCGAAATATTATTATGATGGCAGGTGCAGAGCCCTGGCAATCTCTTGATCCTGAAGCTCCCCTTCCAGCCTTAGAAACGGCAGGTTCAAGTCCCACTGGGAGACCAAAGCAGGGAGCGGCTCAGTTTCCCGGCTTGCTCAATTGGTAAGGCGTGATGGCCCTAAGCAGGCCTCAGTTGTCTCGTCCAGAGCAATGGGCAGCGACTCCTGCCCAACCCCTCCTGAGCGCCCAGCCTCCCTTTCCCGGCCGGCCCCGCCCCCGCGATCACGTGACGCGTGGGGGTTTTCCCGTTCCCCAGGCGTGACGTCACGGCGGGGTGCAGACCAATGGGCGTGCAGGCCGGCGGCGCCGGGGAATTCCGCCGCCCCGCCCCCGCCCGCCGCCCGCCTGGCCCGGCCCCGCGCCCCGCGCAGCCCCGGGCGCCGCGCGTCCTGCCCGGCCTGCGGCCCCAGCCCTTGCGCCGCTCGCCCGACCCGCGATCGTCCACCAGACTGTGCCTCCCGGCCGCCCGGCCTGCCCGCGTGCATGCTTCGGTCTGGGCCAGCCTCTGGGCCGTCCGTCCCCACTGGCCGGGCCATGCCGAGTCGCCGCGTCGCCAGACCGCCGGCTGCGCCGGAGCTGGGGGCCCTGGGTAAGCGGGGCTGGGGGTTCAGGAGAGGGGTCTGGGGCGGGGCTGGAGATGCGGGGATTCTGGCGGTCCCGGAGTAGTCTAGGGGTTCCTATGAGAGTCTAAGGGTTTCGCGGGGGCAGAGTGAGGGTTCCTAAGACACTGTATTAGGGCGTAGGAAGGAGGCAGAGGGTGATGAGGGGGTACGGCCCGAGGTTCGAGCGAGGCGTCCCGCTGTAGAGTGAGAGGGGGCGGGGCCTGACCCTGAGGCAAAGAAGGGGGCGTGGCCTGACTCTGAGAAGGAGGAGCGAAAGCTGCTCTTGGGGGGCATAGGGGCGGGGCCCGGCCCAGAGAGGGAGAAGAGGGGCGGGATCCGACCGGGACTATGAGAAGAGGGCCGGGCCTGACTCAAAAAAGGAAGCAGGGCCCTGCGTGGAGTGGTGAGGGGGCGGGGCCTGGCCGTGAGGGCAGGAAGGGGGCGGGGCCTGAGTTGGCCAAAAGAAGGGGAAGGGGCGGGGCCTGACTCTGGCCGAGTGGAGGGGAAGGGCCTGTTACCCGAAAAAGCAGGGCGAGGCCTGACACAGAGAATGGGGAGGGGGTGGTGCTTGCCTCCAGACGGAGAAGGGGGGCCTTGACATTGAAAAAATAAAAAGTGGTCTCACCCTGACAGGAGGCTGTTTTTGTTTTTTTGTTTTTTGGTTTTTTCTTTTGAGATGGAGTCTCGCTCTGCTGCCCAGGCTGGAGTGCAGTGGCGCGATCTCGGCTCACTGCAACCTCTGCCTCTCGGGTTCAAGCGATCCTCCTGCTTCAACCCCCCGAGTAGCTGGAATTACAGGTGCCCGCCGCCACACCTGGCTAGTTTTTGTATTTTTAGTAGAGACGGGATTTCACCATGCTGGTCAGGCTGGCCTCGAACTTCTGACCTCAGGTGATCCGCATGCCTCAGCCTCCCAAAGTGCTGGGATTACAAGCGTGAGCCCTTGCGTCCAGCGGGATGGGGACTTTTAAAACTGAGATTGAGATGGGGTACCCTCCAGGCCCAACTTTAAGGGAGAAAAGGACCGGGCTCTGAGTGTGATGAAGGGTAGGGCGAACCACAGAAACTAAAGGCCAGGACCTGTCCATGATTTAGCCAGTAAGCCTGGCTAGACGCAGGGGGCAATCAGGGCAAGGGGCCTGATCCAGAGAAGAAGGGCTAAGAGAGGAAGGGGCGGGGCTTGCTATGGAGATTCTCTGGTCCCCTGGCTGCCCTCTATCTCCTCCTGAGATGTTCCTCCTTCTCTGCAGGGTCCCCCGACCTCTCTTCGCTCTCGCTCACCGTTTCCAGGAGCACAGGTGAGCAGCCCTCCACAGTTCCTGCCCACTTGCTCATGCAGGATGGGGTTGTTTGGGGCTTCACGTGGTTCACCTCAGCTTTCCCCTGACAGACTGCATCCCTCCCTGCCAGTTGAGATGGGCCCTCTAGGTTTTCTTACCTCTTAGACTGTTAAGAGCGTGACAGGTGGCCAGGCGCGGTGGCTCACGCCTGTAATCCCAGCACTTTGGGAGGCCGAGACGGGCGGATCACGAGGTCAGGAGGTCGAGACCATCCTGGCTAACACGGTGAAACCCTGTCTCTACTAACAAATACATTAAAAAATTAGCCGGGCGTCGTGGCGGGCACCTGTAGTCCCAGCTACTCGGGAGGCTGAGGCAGGAGAATGGCGTGAACCCGGGAGGCGGAGCTTGCAGTGAGCCGAGATTGTGCCACTGCACTCCAGCCTGGGCGACAGAGCGAGACTCCGTCTCAAAAAAAAAAAAAAAGACAAAGAGCGTGACAGGTAAAACTAACCACCTATCCATGCTCGAAGCCTTCTTTAGAGATTCGCTGTGGCTTAGCAGAAGGTAATCACTGCCATCCTGGGCTTTAGTTTACATACTGCTGTCACTGCCCCTCCCTGTGTGAATGTCTGCAAGTCAATTCCCCAGTCCAGGCCTCAGTTTTCCTCATCTGTAAGATGGACAGAATAACAGTGCTTCTCTTTCAGGGAGATTGAGAGTATTCAGTGAATTGATACAGATACACTTTCCAAGCAGTTTCTGGCACACAGTAAGGGCTCAATAAGTGTTAACTGTTCGTGGTATAATAATAATAACGATAATAATTATTATTAGTAAACAGTTTATAACAGTGGTTCATTTTTAGTGTGTGGTTTTTTTGTGTGTTTTGTTTTTGTTTTTTGAGACAGAGTCTTGCTGTGTCACCTGGGCTGGAGTGCAGTGATGTGATTTTGATTCGCTGCAATCTCCACCTCCCGGGTTTAGCAATTCCCCTGCCTCAGACTCCTGAGTAGCTGGGATTACAGGCATCCACCACCACACCCCACTAATTTTTTGTTTTTCAGTAGAGACAGGGTTTCACCATGTTGGCCAGGCTGGTCTTGAACTCCTGACCTCAGGTAATCCGCCCGCCTCAGCCTCCCAAAGTGCTGGGATTACAGGTGTGAGCCACTGCACCTGGCCAGACAGTGGTTTTTTTTTTTTTTTTTTTTGAGAAGGAGTTTTGCTTTTGTTGCCCAGGCTGGAGTACAGTGGTGCAATCTTGGCTCACTGCAACCTCCATCTCCCAGGTTCAAGTGATTCTCCTGCCTCATCCTCCCAAGTAGCTGGGATTACAGGAATGAGCCACCATGGCCAGCTAACTTTTTTTTTTTTTTTTTTTTTTTTTTTTTAGTAGAGATGGGGTTCCTCTATATTGATCAGGCTGGTCTCAAACTCCTGACCTCAGGTGATCTGCCCGCCTTGGCCTCCCAAAGTGTTGGGATTACAGGCGTGAGCCACTGCCCTCAGCCTCAGACAGTGGTTCTTAAACCATGTGCATCCAGAGCACTGGTTAAAACATAATGTCGCCTGGTGTGGTGGCTCACACCTGTAATCCCAGCACTTTGGGAGGCCAAGGTAGGCGAATCACCTGAGGTCTGGAGTTTGAGACCAGGCTGACCAACATGGAGAAACACAATTTCTACTAAAAATACAAAATTAGCTGGGCGTGGTGGCACATGCCTGTAATCCCAACTATTCGGGAGGCTGAGGCAGGAGAATTGCTTGAACCTGGGAGGCGGAAGTTGCGGTGAGCCAAGATCACGGCATTGCACTCCATCCTGGGCAACAAGAGCGAAACTCCGTCTCAAACAAACAAACAAACAAACAAACAACAGCCAGGTGTGGTGGCTCATTCCTGTAATCCCAGCGCTTTGGGAGGCCGAGACAGGCAGATCACAAGGTCAGGAGTTTGAGACCAGCCTGGCCAATATGTTGAAACCCCATCTCTACTAAAAATAATTTTTAAAAAATTAGCTGGGCGTGGTGGTGGGCACCTGTAATCCCAGCTATTCGGGAGGATGAGGCAGGAGAATTGCTTGAACCCGAGAGGTGGAGGTTGGAGTGAGCCAGGATCGCGCCACTGCATTCCAGCCTGGGTGATAGAGCAAGAGACTCCGTCTCAGAAAAAACAACAAAAAAACACATAATGTCAGGCCCCACCTCTCAAGTTTCTGATTCAGTAGGTTTGGGATGAGAAATTATTTGCATTTGTTTTTTTTTGTTTTTTTTTTTTTTTTTCCGAGACAGAGTCTCGCTCTGTTGCTCTGTTGCCCAGGCTGGAGTGCAGTGGCGCAATCTCAGCTTACTGCAAGCTCCGCCTCACGGGTTCACGCCATTCTCCTGCATCAGCTTCCGGAGCAGCTGGGACTGCAGGCACCCACCACCACGCCCGGCTAAGTTTTTAGTAGAGACAGGGTTTCACTGTGTTAGCCAGGAGAGTCTCGATCCCCTGACCTCATGATCTGCCCCCCTCGGCCTCCCAAAGTGCTGGGATTACAGGCGTGAGCCACTGCGCCCGGCCGATTATTTGCATTTTTAGCAAGCTCCCAAGAGATGCCGAGAGCTACTAGTCTGTAAAGTTCCCCAGCCAAAATTCGTTGCTGCCCAAGGAAATGCAGAATCTCAACCAAATTACGACATTTTTTCTTATATACATTTGCTGGGATTTGGAGGGCAGGGATAGTCCTATTGTTGTGAATACTCAGTGGCTCCAGTTAGCCGGGTCTGGGCCTTTCTCTGGAGGTATAATCTTGGGATGGACCCCAGTTCTGGCTTGGCCATGGAAGAAGTGAGGCCGGTTCCCCAACAGGTCTGCAAGTTTAGGGAGGATGGCATCAAGGACAGACACTGCCCAAGCAGTGGTCCTGGGCAGGAATGAGGCTGACACCTTTTTTTTTTTGAGACAGAGTCTCACTCTGTCACCCAGCCTGGAGTGCAGTGTCACAACCTCTGCTCACTGCAATCTCCGCCTCCCAGGTTCAAGCGATTTTCCTGCCTCAGCCTCCCGAGTAGCTGAGATTATAGGCACATGCCACCATGTCCAACTAATTTTTGTATTTTTAGTAGAGACAGGGTTTTGCCATGTTGGCCAGGCTGGTCTGGAACTCCTGGCCTCAAGCAATCTGCCTGCCTTGGCCTCCCAAAGTGCTGGGATTACAGGCGTGAGCCACCGCGCCTGGCCAAGGCCAAGACTTTTCTGGTCGAAGACCTAGATCTTTGGTTTCAAATGAGAGTTATTTCTGATGTCATCCAGTCAATATATATTTATTGTGTGCCTGTTCTGTACCTGGCCTTGTGCTGAGCAGTGCTGAGAACAGCCCTAGCCCTGGGGTTCCCTACCTAGATCGGGAGGCAGACACATAAACAGTAAGTTAAATACGGGATTATAAAATGTGATAAGGGCTATGAAGAAAGCTTGGGGTCAATGATATTTAACAGCAGGGTGGGGATACGAGAACTAGTGAGATAGAATGGGGAGGAAAATTCTCCCCTTTTTTTGGAGGCAGAGTCTCATTCTGTCACCTACACTGGAGTGTAGTGGCGTGATCTAGGCTCACTGCAACCTCTGACTCCCAGGTGCAAGCAATCCTCCTGCCTCAGCCTCTCAAACAGCTGGAATTCCAGGCGTGTGCCACCACACCCAGCTGATTTTTGTACTTTCAGAGAGACAGGGTTTCACCATGTTGGCCAGGCTGGTCTCAAAATCCTGACCTCCACTGATCCAGCCACCTCGGCCTCCCAAAGTGCTGAGATTACAGGCATGAGCCACTGTACCCGGCCAGAAAATCCCCTTCATTTTGAAGGGCCAGACATATGCTGGACCCTGGGGATACAACGAGGAGAGACAGACATTATTCCCACTCTTCAATGCTCCCAGTCTATAGGAGACAGGTATGAGTCAGTATAATGTGAGGTCATGTGACATCCTCATCAGAGCCATGAAAACGATAAAACAGGCCGGGCGTGATGGCTTATGTCTGTAATCCCAGCACTTCAGGGGGCCAAGGTGGGTGGGTCACCTGAGGTCAGGAGTTTGAGACCAGCCTGATCAACATGGCAAAACCTCATCTCTACTAAAAATACAAAAATTAGGCCGGGCGCGGTGGCTCAAGCCTGTAATCCCAGCACTTTGGGAGGCCGAGACGGGCGGATCACGAGGTCAGGAGATCGAGACCATCCTGGCGAACATGGTGAAACCCCGTCTCTACTAAAAAATACAAAAAAAAAAACAAAACTAGCCGGGCGAGGTGGCGGGCGCCTGTAGTCCCAGCTACTCGGGAGGCTGAGGCAGGAGAATGGCATGAACCCGGGAGGCGGAGCTTGCAGTGAGCTGAGATCCGGCCACTGTACCCCAGCCCGGGCGACAGAGCGAGACTCCGTCAAAAAAAAAAAAAAAAAAATTAGCTGGGTGTGGTGGCGCAAGCCTGTAATCCCAGCTACTCGGGAGGCTGAGGCAGGAGAATCACTTGAATCCACGAGACAGAGGTTGTGGTGAGCCGAGATTGCGTCATTGCACTTCAGCCTGGGTGACAAGAGCAAAGTTCCATCTTTAAAAAAAAAAAAAAAGAAAGAAAGAAAGAAATAAAATGATAAAAATAAAGGCACCTAACTTTGAGGGACTGGAATGGGGGATAAGGGGACTCTCTTGGATAAAATGGTCAGGGAAGAGCTGTCTAGGATGTGACATTTGACCAAGGACCTGAAGATGGAGGAGGAGGAAGTCATGCCATGCAAGGAACTGGGGGAAGATCATTCAGGCAGAGACCAGCCTGTGCAAAGGCTAAGGCAGCACATACATAGTCAATTTCGTGCTCTCACATCTGCTCTCACATGGCCCATCCTGGCTGCCCCTGAATGATGGCAAGTCCATGTCAGGGGTAAGGGAGGAACTGCTATTTGAGTAGAAACTTGAATAATTTCCTGGCTAATAGAGGACTTGAGATAATATTAACCAAGCTTTCTGGAAGGTGTCGCATGGTCAGAACCTGTACTAAGCAGTTTACCTGTGTGATTCTGAATCCTCATGTTAGTTCCTGAGGTAGGAGCTCAGATCTCATTTTGTAGAGGAAGCTCAGAGATGGTAAGTGACTTGCCCAAGGCTGCACAGCCAGTGAGTAACAGCTGAGATTCAAATCAACTCTATGTGACTCTACACTCCATGCTCTAAAATCATTCCCATGGCCGGGCATGGTGGCTCACACCTGTAATCCCAGCACTCTGGGAGGCTGAGGTGGGTAGATCCCTTGAGGCCGGGAGTTTGAAACCAGCCTGGCCAATATGGTGAACGTCCGTCTCTACTAAAAGTACAAAAATTAGCCAGGCATGGTGGTGCGAGACTCTATTCCCAGCTACTCAGGAGGCTGAGGCAGGAGAATCTCTTGAACCTGGGAGGCAGAGGTTGCAGTGAGCCGAGATCCTGTCACTGCACTCCAGCCTGGGCGACAGAGCAACAGTCCGTCTCAAAAAAAAAATAAAGAGAAGAGAAGAGAGGAAAAGAAAAGAAAACCATGCTATCCAACTTCTCCATTTTACAGACAGATAAACTCGGACCCTAGAAAGGAGGATTCTCTAGGACTTAGGTCCATACAACAGCATCTTACAAACCCTCTCCAGTAACAGCCAGCATTTGCATAGTGCTTACTATGTGGCAGTTCTAAATGCTTCCGATGTGCTCTTTAATTTTTAAAATTTTAGGGCTGGGCACAGTGGCTCATGCCTGTAATCCCAGCACTTTGGGAGGCCAAGGTGGGTGAGTCACTTGAGATCAGGAATTCAAGACCAGCCTGGCCAATATGGTGAAACCCTGTCTCTACTAAAAATACAAAAAAAATTAGTCGGGCACGGTGGCGTGCACCTGTAATCCCAGCTACTCAGGAGGCTGAGACACAAGAATCGCTTGAACCCGGGAGGCAGAGGTTGCAGTGAGCCAAGATTGCACCACTGTACTCCAACCTGGGTGACAGATCAAGACTCCATCTCAAAAAATAAAAAATAGGCCAGGCGTGGTGGCTTACGCCTGTAATCCCAGCACTTTAGGAGGCCAAGGTGTGCAAATCACGAGGTCAGGATATCGAGACCAGCCTGACCAACATGGTGAGACACGTCTCTACTAAAAATACAAAAAAATTTTTTTTTTAAATAGCCAGGTGTGGTGGTTTGCGCCTGTAATCCCAGCTACTCGGGAGGCTGAGGCAGGAGAATCACTTGAACCCGGGAGGCGGAGGTTGCAGTGAGCCGCGATCGTGCCACTGCACTGCAGCCTGGGTGACGGAGCGAGAGTCCATCTCAAAAAAATAAAAATAAAATAAAATAAAATTTTAAATAAAAGTATCTTAGCCCAACAACATAGGCATTATTATTGTGCCCATTTTACAGATGAAGAAACCAAGGCACAAAAAGGTGAAGTAATAGGTGTGTGGCTTATGGCCACACAACTAGAAAGTTGCAGAGCCAGGATTTGAACAGAGGCAGTGAACCCAGAGCTCCAGCCACAGCCGCCCAGGACTCAGTCTCCCACTACAGCCCGGGAGCCAAAGTCTAACTCTGTCTTTGGGTCCGCAGGTTCATCCAGCACAGATGCCTAAGAAGGATTTTCCCAGTTCAAGTGACTTGAGTTTGGCTCTGCCAGTGATCTAGAGTGTGTCCCTTCCTCTCTGCCAGCCTTAGTATCCCCATCTGCCAAGTGGGGGGGACCTTGGCACCCTACTGGCTTCACAGATCTCATGAGATAAGGGGTGCAGGAAAACTGCCTTTTAAGGGGCAAAGGTCTGGCTGCCAGGAGCCACTCCCTGAGAACAGAGGACAGATCTAGCAGCTGAGCAGGTTCACGTCTATAAATCCTCAGCCAGAGACCAGCGCAGGCAGCCCTGGGTAGGACACCTGGCTGCAGCTGCCTTCCTCTGCTGTGTGATTCTAAGGTTCACTGGTGGCCTCTGGGCTTCCCCTTGTCCTGTCTGTGGAATGATGGGAGGTTGGTTTCGATTCCTCCACGATTCTGTCAAGGGCTGAGCTTTCCTGGGGAGGTGAAAAGGGCCTTCCCTGAGGACCCAGCATTACTGTACCTCCTCCCTCAGGAAGCAGGGGTGAATCTGGGATTTTGGGTGGGCACTGCAGGAGGACAGGGCTGAGGTACAGAGCAAGAGGCTGCCTGGGTTCAGATCAGCCTCTTTGCATCTTTTTCATTGTTGTTTGTTTCTGAGACAGTCTCACTCTGTCGTCCAGGCTGGAGCGCAGTGACGCGATCTCAGCTCACTGCAAACTCTGCCTCCTGAGTTCAGTCGATTCTCCTGCCTCAGCCTCCCAAGTAGCTAGGATTACAGGCACCCACCACGATGCCCAGCTAATTTTTGTATTTTTAGTAGAGACCAGGTTTCACCATGTTGGCCAGGCTGGTCTCGAACTCCTGATCTCAAGTGATCTGCACACCTCAGCCTCCCAAAGTGCTGGGATTACAGGCATGAGCCACTGGGCCCGGCCACCTCTTTGTATCTTTAAACACCAGCCAGTGACCTCCAGGACCCTGGGGTGCACTTCAGGGAGGGAGCATACCCCAATTTGTTGGGAAATTTGGCCATCCACTTTTTCCTGGTGACAAGACCCTTTTCTAGTGGGTTCCCAAAAAGACTTCATAATCCCTGGTCTAAATGTTTTTTGGGAGGTATTTGACTTAGTTTGAGGATGCTGGGACCCCAACATTAGAGGTTGAAAGGATGGTAGCCCAGAGGGGAAGATGAGGTTTGGGGTTTAGTGCCCCAGCAAGTCAGAGCCCAGGGTTTCCCAGGACGGAGGAAGATGGAAGGGTCACAGGAGGGACAGGGTTGGGGAATCTGTCTTAAAAGCTGAAAAGTTGTGAGCACTTTCTGGACCTTACCTTTCTCTTTCTCTTTCTCTTCCTTCCACAGATGAATTGGGTGAGTATCACAGGGCAGGTTTGCGGGGAGGCTGAGGGACCCAGGTGCCTGCAGAAGGGGGTCTTGGCCTTCCTTGTTCAATGGCGGTGGGGGAGAGGTGTCACTGTGGGACTTCCAGGACTATGGAGGGATTTGAACGAAGTCATGCTCCTAAGGTACTTAGCAGTGCTTGACACTTGGAAAACACTCAGCAGGCCAGGGGCCGTGGCTCGTGCCTGTAATCCTGGCACTTTGGGAGGCAGAGGCAGGAAGACTGCTTGAGGCCAGAAGTTCAGGACTAGCCTGGGTAACATAGTGAGACCCCATCTCTACACGAAATTTTAAAAAATTAGCCGGGCATGATGGTGCACACCTGTAGTCCCCGCTGCTGGGGAGACTGAAGTAGGAGGATCACCTGAGCCTAGGAGGTCACCTGGGAGGCCGAGGCTGCAGTGAGCTATGATTGCACCACTGCACTGCAGCCTGGGCAGCAGAGCAAGACCTCGTCTCAAAAAGAAAACCAATTAAAATAATGCTATTAATCCCCTCGGGAGTACAGACAGACACTGTTCTAGGCCCTGGGGATTCAGCCATGAACAAAACTAAGTCCCTGCCCTCACACAGCTGATAACCCAGTCAGGGAGACAGAGAAAAATGAATAGATGAGCAAGATCATGTTAGCCTGGGTTGAGAGCTGTGAAGAAAATAAACAGGACGAGGGAGAGCTGGCCTGGGGAAGACACATTAGGTCAGGCCTTTCTGAAGAGATAACATACGAGCTGAGACCAGGAGAAGCAGCCAGCATGGGTTGAATGGGGGGACCGTGTGGAACAGGCACTTGGAGGAGCAAGTTCTTTCTTATTTATTTAAGTTATTTTTTCAGACAGAGTCTTGCTCTGTCGCCCAGGCTGGAGTGCAGTGGTGCTATCTCAGCTCACTGCAACCTCCACTTCCTAGGTTCAAGCAATTCTCCGGCCTCCTGTCTTCCGAGTAGCTGGGATTACAGGCATGCGCCACCACGCCCAGCTAATTTTTGTATTTATTGATCTATTTATTTAGAGATGGAATTTCGCTCTTGTTGCCCAGGCTGGAGTGCAGTGGCATGATCTTGGCTCACTGCAACCTCCACCTTCCAGGTTCAAGTGATTCTCCTGCCTCTGCCTCCCAAGTAGCTGGGACTACAGGCACACATCACCATGCCCAATTTGTGTATATATATATTTTTTGTTTGTTTTGTTTTGTTTTGTTTTTTGAGACAGAGTCTTGCTGTGTCGCCCAGGCTGGAGTGCAGTGGCATGATCTCGGCTCACTGCAAGCTCCACCTCCCAGGTTCACGCCATTCTCTTGCCTCAGCCTCCTGAGTAGCTGGGACTACAGGTGTGTGCTACCACGCCTGGCTAATTTTTTTTATTTTTAGTAGAGACAGGGTTTCACTGTGTTAGCCAGGATGGTCTGAATCTCCTGACCTCGTGATCCACCCACCTTGGCCTCCCAAAGTGCTGGGATTACAGGCATGAGCCCCTGTGCCTGGCCTATTATTTATTTATTTAGAGACGGAATCTCGCTCTGTTGCCCAGGTTGGAGTGCAGTGGCGTGATCTTGGCTCACTGCAATGTCCGCCTCCTGGGTTCAAGCTGTTCTCCTGCCTCAGCCTCCCGAGTAGCTGGGATTACAGACGTGGGAGACCATGCAGGCTAATTTTCATAGAGACGGGGTTTCACTATGTTGGCCAGGCTGGTCTCGAACTCCTGACCTCTATTGATTCACCCACCTCGGCCTTCCAAGGTGCTGGGATTACAGGCATGAGCCACCGCACCTGGCCTCCCTGACTGTGTGTGTGTGTGTGTGTGTGAGATAAATGGGATGGAAAATATCTCGGGGGTAATCAAGCCTTTTTTTTTTTTTTTTTTAATTTTTAAAGAATCGGAGTCACCACCCGTTTTTTCTTCTCCCGCAGAGATAATCGACGAGTATATCAAGGAGAACGGCTTCGGCCTGGACGGGGGGCAACCGGGCCCGGGCGAGGGGCTGCCGCGCCTGGTGTCTCGCGGGGCGGCCTCGCTGAGCACGGTCACCCTTGGCCCTGTGGCGCCCCCAGCCACGCCGCCGCCCTGGGGCTGCCCCCTGGGCAGGCTGGTGCCGCCCGCGCAGGGCCCAGGCCCGCAGCCGCACCTGGTCATCACCGAGCAACCCAAGCAGCGCGGAATGCGCTTCCGCTACGAGTGCGAGGGCCGCTCGGCCGGCAGCATCCTTGGGGAGAGCAGCACCGAGGCCAGCAAGACGCTGCCCGCCATAGAGGTGGGCCCGGCGAGCGGCCCCAGGCGGGTGGGACTGGGGCTTCCCCTGCACCCCGGAGCCATCCGCATGCATTTATACGTTTATCTGATAGTGGCTAATATTACTGTTGTTATTGGTGGACCAGATATTAATTATACTATCACCTGGCCTGGAATCCAAAAGGTTCCGGAAAAAGGAGGGGTCGGACATTTGGCTGGGCACAGTGGCTCACGCCTGTAATCCCAGTACTTTGGGAGGCCGAGGCGGGCGGATCCCCTGACGTCAGGAGTTCGAGACCAGCCTGGCCAACATGGTGAAACCCCATCTGTACTGAAAGTACACAAATTAGCCGGGTGTGGTGGCACAATCCCAGCTATTTAGGAGGCCGAGGTGGGAGGATCACCTGAGCCCAGGGAGGTGCAGGCCGCTGTGAGCTAAGATTGCACCACTGTACAGCAGTCTGGGTAACAGAGTGAGACCTTGTCTCAAAAAAAAAAAAGAAAAAGAAAAAGAAAAAATGAAGGCAGTGCACGGTGCGGTGGCTCAGGCTTGTAATTCTAGCACTTTGGGAGGTTGAGGCAAGCGGATCACTTGAGATCAGGAGTTCTAGGTGAGCCTGGGCAAAATGGCAAAACCCCATTTCTAGAAAAAATACAAAAATTAGCCAGGCATAGTGGCACATGGCTGTAGTCCTAGCTACATGGTAGGGCTGAGGTAGGAGGATCGATTGAGCCTAGGATGTCAAGGCTACAGTGAGCCAAGATTGCACCACTGCATTCCAGCCTGGGCAACAGAGCAAGACCCTGCCTCAATTAAAAAACAAATATATATATATACACACACACACACACACACACACACACACACACACACACTGGAAGTAAAAAACGCAAAGGTGATTACTTTTGGCAGGGTATTAATATGTTAATAAGGTATAGGTAAGTTTTTTTTGTTTGTTTTTTTGAGATGGAGTCTTGCTCTGTTGCCCAGGCTGGAGTGCAGTGGTGTGATCTCGGCTCACTGCAACCTCCATCTTCTGGGTGCAAGCGATTCTCCTGCCTCAGCCTCCCGAGTAGCTGAGATTACAGGTCCACCACCGCACCTGGCTAATTTTTGTATTTCTTAGTAGAGATGCAGTTTTGCCGTGTTGGCCAGGCTGGTCTTGAACTCCTGACCTCAAGTGATCCACATGCCTTGGCCTTCCAGAGTGCTGGGATTACAGGTGTGAGCCACCATGCCTGGCCTCTTTGGTGTCTGTTAATCTGGATCTGTTCTTCAATCTGTCTTTGTGTTTCGTGACATGAACATTTGTGGAGAACAGGATGGATGTTTTGTAGAATGTCCCACATTCTGAGGCCGGGTGTTGTGGCTCATGTCTGTAATCCTAGCACTTTGGGAGGCCGAGGCAGGCGGATCACCTGAGGTCGAGAGTTCGAGACCACTCTGGCCAACATGGAGAAACCCCGTCTCTACTGAAAATACGAAATACAGGGCATGGTGGCACATGCCTGTAATCCCAGCTACTGATGCAGGAGAATCACTTGAATCCGGGAGGCAGAGGTTGTGATGAGCCAAGATCGTGCCATTGCTCTTCAGCCTGAGCGACAAGAGTGAAACTCCTTCTAAAAAAGAAAAATAACGCCTGTAATCCCAGCACTTTGGGAGGCTGAGGCGGGCGGATCACGAGGTCAGGAGATCGAGACCATCCTGGCTAACACGGTGAAACCCCGCCTCTACTAAAAATACAAAAAATTAGCCGGGTGTGGTGGTAGGCGCCTATAGTCCCAGCTACTCCGGAGACTGAGGCAGGAGAATGGCGTGAACCCAGGAGGCAGAGATTGCAGTGAGCTGAGATCTGGCCACTGCACTCCAGCCTGGGCAACAGAGCGAGACTCTATCTCAAAAACAAAACAAAAAACAAACAAAAAAGAATGTCCCACATTCTGGGTTTGTTGCCTGTTTCCAGATTTGGTCAGGTTATGCATTTTTGGCAGAAACACTCCAGCAGTGATGCTGTGGCCTTCTCAGTGTCTCACATCAAGGGACGTGGGATGTTGTTAGTCCCAATATTGGTGATGCTGAGTTGGATCCTGCAGCTAATGTGGTGATGATCAGGTCTCTCCATGATAAAGATACAACTTTCCCTTTGTAATGAATTAGTAAGTTATCTATGAGATGATATTCTGAGACTGTATTATCCCATGTTTTTTTTTTTTTTTTTTTGAGACAGAGTCTCGCTCTGTGCCCCAGGCTGGAGTGCAGTGGCGCGATCTTGGCTCACTGCAACCTCTGCCTGCCAGGTTAAAGCAATTCTCCTGCCTCAGCCTCCCGGGTAGCTGGGACTACAGGCGCCCGCCACCTCGCCCGGCTAGTTTTCTTGTATTTTTAGTAGAGACGGGGTTTCACTGTGTTAGCCAGGATGGTCTCGATCTCCTGACCTCGTGATCCGCCCGCCTCGGCCTCCCAAAGTGCTGGGATTACAGGCTTGAGCCACCGCGCCCGGCCTATCCCATGTTTAACTGTATTCCCCAACTTTTAATTTCTAAGGCGTTTTCTTGGAGACAGGGTCTCTCTCTGTCACACAGTCTGGAGTAAAGTGGCACAAGCACAGCTCACTGCTGCGTCCACCTCCCAGGCAAGAGATCCTCCCACCTCAGCCTCCTGAGTAGCTGGGACTACAGGTGCGTGCCACTGTGCCTGGCTAATTTTTGTATTTTTTTGAAGAGTTGGCATCTCGCCATATTGTCCAGTCTGGTCTTGAACTTCTGGCCTCAAGCAATCCTCCCACTTTGGCCTCCCAAAGTACTGAACTACATGTGTGAACCACCACACCGGCCTAATTTCTAAGTCTTCCCAGGTAGTTATTCTGGCTGGCTCAGAGTTGGTTTTTTTTTTTTTTTTTTTTTTTTTTTTTAATGAAATCTTGCTCTGTCACCTAGGCTGGAGTGCAATGGCGCAATCTCAGCTCACTGCAACCTCTGCCTCCTGAGTTCAAGTGATTCTCCCTTCTCAGCCTCCCAAGTAGCTGGGATTACAGGCATATGCCATGAGGCCTGGCTAATTTTTTGTACTTTTAGTAGAGATGCGGTTTCACCATGTTGGCCAGGCTGGTCTTGAACTTCTGACCCCAAGAAATCTGTCTGCCTCAGCCTCCCAAAGTGCTGGGATTATAGGTGTGAGCCACCGTGCTCGGTCCCCAGAGTTGGTTTTTATTTCCAAGATTTAGAATGGTAAATGCCTAACCATAGGGAATGACCTGTCTCCAAATCTGGATTCAGGATTTTTTTTTTTTTTCTGAGACAGAGTCTTGCTCTGTTGCCCAGGCTGGAGTGCAGTGGTGCGATCTCAGCTCACTGCAACTTCCACCTCCCGGGTTCAAGCGATTCTCCTGTCTTAGCCTCCCAAGTAGCTGGGATTACAGGTGTGCGCCACCATGCCCAGCTAATTTTTTTATTTTTAGTAGAGACAGCGTTTCACCATGTTGGCCAGGCTGATGTCAAACTCCTGCCCTCAGGTGATCCACCTGCCTTGGCCTCCCAAAGTGCTGGGATTACAGGTGTGAGCCACCACGGGGTGGCCTGGATTCAGGATTTTTATCCCCATCCTCAGAGTAGGAAACTGAGGTTAAAAAAGGAGCAGTTACCTGCACAGGGCACACAGCAAGTTTACTCTAGTAATTAGCGCTGTTTAGTAATTACCGCCATTTGCTGAGTGCTTCCATGTACCAGGTACTTTGCATACTGTGGATACCTATTTTACACATAAAGACAGTAAGACCCTAGAGGTTTATCTTGTAGATGGCCAGTGGTAGAGCCTGGATTTGGTGCCAGGTCTGACTTATTCTAAAGCCTAATGGGCCAGGCATGGTGGCTCATGCCTGTGATCCCAGCACCTTGGGAGGCTAAGGCAGGAGGATCACTTCAGGCAAGGAGTTCAAGACAAGCCCAGGTGACATGGCAAGATGCCCATCTCTATAAAAATAAAAAAAGTTAGCCAGGTGTGGTGGCTTGTGCCTGGGGTTCCAGCACCGTGGGAGGCTGAACGGGGAGGATTGCTTGAGCCTGGGAAGTGGAGGCTGCAGTGAGCCATGATCACACCACTGCACTCTAGTCTGGGTGATAGAGCAAGATGCTGTTTCAAAAAACAAAAACAAACAAACAAAAAAACTAAAGTCTAATGTCCTTTCCACAGTCCCAACTGACATCTCAAGGATGAAAAGCTTTCAGTCCTGGAGTCTGCGTAAGTCCTGAGACTGTTGACTCTAAGCTTTTCAGAATTTCCTAATATTACAGCAGGGAGCTGGTTAAATGAATGGTTTGTTTTTTTTTTTTTTTTTGAGACGGAGTCTCGCTGTGTCTCCCAGGCTGGAGTGCAGTGGTGCGATCTTGGCTCACTGTAAGCTCCGCCTCCCGGGTTCACGCCATTTTCCCGCCTCAGCCTCCCAAGTAGCTGGGACTACAGGCGCCCGCCACCACGCCCGGCTAGGTTTTTTTGTATTTTTAGTAGAGACGGGGTTTCACCATGGTAGCCAGGATAGTCTCAATCTCCTGACCTCGTGATCCACCCGCCTCGGCCTCCCAAAGTGCTGGGATTACAGGCTTGAGCCACCAAGCCCCGCCTAAATGAATGGTTTTAACACTATCTGACCCACTGAGCTTTGTAGACAATATTACCTACCTCTCCTCATAGTCACTCCCAAAGTCCATATTTTATTATTATTATTATTATTATTATTATTATTTTGAGAGGGAGTCTCGCTCTGTCGCCCAGGCTAGAGTGCAGGGGTATGCAACCTCCGCCTACTGAGTTCAAGCGATTCTCCTGTCTCAGCCTCCCAGGTAGCTGAGATTACAGGCGCCTGCCACTAGGCCCAGCTAATTTTTGTATTTCTAGTAGAGATGGGGTTTCACCATGTTGGCTAAGCTGGTCTCGAGCTCCTGACCTCAAGTGATCTTCCTGCCGGGGCCCACCACAGCACTGGGATTACAGGCATGAGCCGCCGCACTTGGCCAAAACTCCGTATTTTATACCAAACTGTAGTATAAAAAAGAAAAAGAAAAGGAAATCAGTACAGCCTATATAATCACATTTATTTCAATATGTAAATGCCCCACAGGATATATGAGGAAGGTGGCAGTTGTTTGTGACTATATATAGGCTCCTTGTTAATGCCGTGGCCACAAATGCAACCTGACCCAGCTGCGCAGACTTGGTGACTTAAATGTCACACGTGCAGGGTTGCGGTTGGTGAGGGGATTTTCCAAAGTGGCGAACAACTCTTGGTCTAAACAATTAGGGTGCTGGTTGCAATCCTTGAAAATTCGGTGGGTATTACAGTTATAGGAAACTCAAGGCTGGGTGACAAAGTTAGACTTCATCTCAAAAAAAAAAAAAAAAAATTATGGGAAAGAATATTATTTGTGTCAAACAGAACAAGGGCCAGGTGTGATGCATGTCTGTAAGCCCAGCAGTTTGGGAGGCTAAGGTGGAAGGCTTGCTTGAGTCTGGGAGGCGGAGGTTGCAGTGAGCTGAGATCGTGCCATTGCACTCCAGCCTGGGCGAGATCCTGTCTCAAAAAACAACCAACCAACCAACTCAACAGCAATAGAGTACGTTTCTGGGATCTGATAATTTTAAACAGGTTTCTTACTGACTTGAATCATTGACGGGATATACAGAAGCCTTGCTGGATGTGGGATGGCTGTGCGGGACTGTCCCCGGTATTATAAACTGTCCAGTGTATCTGGTCCTGTCTACTTGCCGTGGGGTCCACATCACAGTGTCAACCAGCCACCCCCAAAATCCCATTTTTCCCCTAGGGGGCAGCACTCCCCCACTAAGACCAATGGTTAATGGTATTTTAGAGGCTTGGGCTTTAGAAGTTCAGAGAGTCTTTGATGCCAGCAGGGCTGAGCCGGTGACTCAGAGATGCCAAGTGGGACTGGCCCTGTCTAACGGGGCTGGTTTTTATTTGCTGCTGCCTGCGGCTGCTGAGCAAAAATTCTGGCTTCATTTGCTAAAACCTCATTAAAAAAAAAAAAAAAAAATCTGGGGAGGCTGAGGTGGGCGGAGCACCTGAGATCAGGAGTTTGAGGGCCCGGAGGCTGAGATCACACCACCGCACTCTAGCCTGGACAACAGAGGGAGAATCTGTCTCAAAACAAAACAAAACAAAACAAAACTCTGGAAATCTGAAATAACGTGATGTCTTATAATTTTAATTGTGGGCTCCAAGTTTTTCCTAATCTTTTAGTTGGAAAAAAAAGTTTTAGTTTTTTTCCTGTCTAGTTTTTGTTTTATTTTATTGAGGTATAATTGATGTAAGAATAATTGCACATACTTAATTTATACATTTTGATAAGTTTGTTATTATTCCTTTTTTTCTTTCTTTTTTTTTTTTTTTTGAGATGAAGTTTCGCTCTTGTTGCCCAGGCTGGAGTGCAATGGGCCAATCTCAGTTCACTGCAACCTCTGCCTCCCGGGTTCAAGCGATTCTCCTGCCTCAGCCTCCCAAGTAGCTGGGATTACAGGCATATACCACCATGCCCTGCTAATTTTGTATTTTTAGTAGAGACAGGGTTTCTCCATGTTGGTCAGGCTGGTCTTGAATTCCCGACCTCAGGTGATCCGCCCACCTCAGCCTCCCAAAGTGCTGGGATTATAGGTGTGAGCCACCACGCTCGGCTGAAAGGTGAGTGCCTTTCATCTATATTTACCAGCTGACATTTTGCCACCTTTGCTGTGTCTCTTGTTTTGTCTCTGCACAGGCAAATATACACACACAGATAGATACATTTTTATTTTGTTTTGAGACATGGTCTTGCTCTGTTGCCCAGGCTGGAATGCAGTGACGCAATCACAGCTCACTGAAGCCTGGTCCTTCAGGGTTCAAGCATTCCCACCTTAGCCTCCTGAGTACCTGGGACCACAGGTGCATTCCACCACACTTGGCTAATTTTTGTATTTTGTGTAGAGATGGGGTCTGACCACGTTGCCCAGGCTGGTCTTGAACTCCTGTGCTGAAGCAACCTGCCTTCCTTAGCCTCCGAAAAGTGCTGGGATTACAGGTGTGAGCCACCATGCCTGGCCCACACATTGTTTTTTGTTTTTTGTTTTTTTGAGACAGAGTCTCGTTCTGTCGCCCAGGCTGGAGTGCAGTGGTCGGATCTCAACTCACTGCAAGCTCCGCCTCCCAGGTTCACGCTGTTCTCCTGCCTCAGCCTCCCGAGTAGCTGGGACTACAGGTGCCCGCCACCTCGCCCGGCTATTTTTTTGTATTTTTTAGTAGAGACGGGGTTTCACCATGTTAGCCAGGATGGTCTCGATCTCCTGACCTCGTGATCCGCCCGTCTCGACCTCCCAAAGTGCTGGGATTACAGGCTTGAGCCACCACGCCGGCCACATTGTTTTTTTGATGAATCATTTACAAATGAATGGTAGCCATCATGCTACTTCACCCCTAAATCGTTCAGTATGCATCTCCTAATAATAAGCTCCTCTGTAGCTACAATCTCATTAATCACCCCTAGGAAAATTAGTAATCCTGTCAAATCATGTAATATACAGTCCATATTTCAATTTCCCATTTGTTCCCAAAATGTGTTTTATTGTTATTTCTTCCTCCTCAATCCAGGATCTAACCAAGGATCATGTTACATTTGGTTGTCCTATCTCATTAGTCTCTTTCTTTCTCCCTTTATTTGTGTATTTATTTATTTTTTGAGAAAGAGTCTTGCTTTGTCACCCAGGCTGGAGTGCAATGGCATGATCTGGGCCCACTGCAACCTCCGTCTCCAGGGTTCAAGCGATTCTCCTGCCTCAGCCTCCCGAGTAGCTGAGACTATAGGCATGCGCCACCACTCCCAGCTAATTTTGTATTTTTAGTAGAGGCAGTGTTTCTCCATGTTGGTCAGGCTGGTCTCAAACTCCCGACCTCAGGTGATCCACCCACCTCAGCCTCCCAACGTGCCGGGATTACAGGTGTGAGCCACTGCGTCCAGCCCTTCTCTCCTTTTTTAAAAAAATTAAGCTATAATTGATCATATGTAGTCAAGATTAAAGCTCTGAATTTTTACATTTAATGTATACATATGTAGTTTACACAGTGTAATTACCTACCACCCAGGCACCCAGGTCACAATACATAATTTATTATTTCTCTCTCTCTCTCTTTTTTTTTCTTTTTGAGACAGGGTCTTTGTCACCCAGGCTGGAATGCAGGGACATGATCTGGGCTCATTGCAACCTCCACGTCCCAGGTTCAAGCGATCCTCCCGCCTCAGCTTCCAGAGTAGCTGGTGTTATAGATGCCTGTCACCACATCTGGCTAATTTTTGTACTTTTTATAGAGATGGAGTTTCACTATGTTGCCCAGGCTGGTCTTGAACTCCTGGGCTCAAGCAGTCCTCCCACCTCAACCTCCTAAAGTACTGGGATTACAGGTGTGAGCCACTGTGCCTGGTCCATCATTTGTTGTCTTTTAACCCCAAATGTGGCATCCATCTTTTTTTTTTTTTTTTGAGATGGAATCTTGCTCTGTCACCTAGGCTGGAGTGCAGGGGCGCCATCTCGGCTCACTACAAGCTCCGCCTCCTGGGTTCACACCATTCTCCTGCCTCAGCCTCCCAAGTAGCTGGGACTACAGGCACCCACCACCACGCCCAGCTAATTTTTTGTATTTTTAGTAGAGACAGGGTTTCACCGTGTTAGCCAGGATGGTCTCGATCTCCTGACCTCGTGATCTGCCCGCCTCGGCCTCCCAAAGTGCTAGGATGACAGGTGTGAGCCCCTGCGCCTAGCCATGCCACCCATCTTTATAGTCTTCTATGACACTGAAATTTTCACGTGGTGGCTCATGCCTGTCATCCCAGCGCTTTGGGAGGCCAAGGCAGGCAGATTGCTTGAGTTCAGTAGTTTGAAACCAGCTTGGACAATGTAGCAAAACCCCGTCTCTACTGAAAACACAAAAATATATAGCCGAGCATGGTGGTGTGCACCTGTAGTCCCAGCTACTCAGTGAGGCAGAAGAATCCCTTGAGCCTGGAGGCAGAGGTTGCAGTGAGCCGAGATCTCCTGCCACTGCCCTGTAGCTTGGGTGACAGAGCGAGACCCTGTCTGGAAAAAAAAAAAAAAAGCCTGGGTGGCCTTAAAAAGCAGCCTGTAGGGCAGATATTATATGAGGCCCCCCAGTTCATCAGTTGGAAGCTTCTGGTTTAGGATATCAAAGTGGCTTTTTTTTTTTTTTTGGACAAACTCTGTCACCCAGGCTGGAGTGCACTGTCAAGATCTCGGCTCACGGCATCCTCTGCCTCACAGGTTCAGGCGATTCTCCTGCCTCAGCCTCTCGAGCAGGTGGGATTACAGGAATGCACCACCATGCCCGGCTAATTTTTGTATTTTTAGTACAGATGGGGTTTCACCATGTTAGCCGGGCTGGTCTGGAACTCCCGACCTCAGGTGATCTGCCCGCCTCAGCCTTCCACTGTGCCGGGATTACAGGCATGAGCCACCTCGCCCGGCCCAAAGTGTTCTTAAGCAAACACATTCCATCATCCTGGTTGGGGTAGAAGGTTGGAGAGCTCCCGACAGATGACCCAGTGGGGAGAGGGTTGGGGAGCTGCCAAGGGAGGCAGGCCCCAAGGAGTTTGGATGGGCGCAGGCATCTGTGATGGGAGCTCCAAAGAGCACTTCTCTTCCTGCAGCTCCGGGATTGTGGAGGGCTGCGGGAGGTGGAGGTGACTGCCTGCCTGGTGTGGAAGGACTGGCCTCACCGAGTCCACCCCCACAGCCTCGTGGGGAAAGACTGCACTGACGGCGTCTGCAGAGTGCGGCTCCGGCCTCACGTCAGCCCCCGGCACAGGTACCCACCCGCTGATCTCCAGCCTCTCGTCCTTGATTATGGAGATTCTGAGTGGCTGGAGATCACACATAAAACCTTAGAGCAGAGGGCAGCTTGGGTACACCCTCCCCACTGCCTCTCCTAGGTGGGGAAACAGGCCTGGGGACAGTACAGAGCCTCACCTAGGCTGGGAGCCCTGCCACACACAGATTCACATACATTTTATCCTTATTTTGTAGAGGAAGAAACTGAGGCTCAGAGAGGGTAAGGAGCACAGATAATTGATGGCAGAGCTGGGATTTGACTGCAGACCTGACTTAACTGCAAGGCCTGCTCTTTCTCTTACTGTACAATTTATCTTTTTTTTTTTTTTTTTTTTTTTTGAGATGGAGTTTTGCTCTTGTTGCCCAAGCTAGGGTTCAATTGCGTGATCTCAGCTCACTGCAACCTCTGCTTCCCAGATTCAAGTGACTCTCCTTCCTCAGACTCCTGAGTAGCTGGGATTACAGGTGCACGGCACTATGCCCAGCTAATTTTTTGTATTTTTAGTAGAAACGGGGTTTCACCTTGTTGGCCAGACTGGTCTTGAACTCCTGACCTCAGGTGATCCTCCCAGCTCGGCCTCCCAAAGTGCTGGGATTACAGGCATGAGCCACCGTGCCGGCCTTTTCTTTCATTTTAAAGCAGAAGCACTGTATAACTTTTATTTTGCATATGTCCACAAATGCTTACACAACATACAGTGGCTACATCTAAAACTTTTGAGTATTTTTTCTTTCTTTCTTTTTCTTTTTTTTTTTTTTTTTTTTTTTTTTGAGACGGAGTCTCGCTCTGTGCCCAGGCTAGAGTACAGTGGATCTGGATCTCAGCTCACTGCAAGCTCCACCTCCCGGTTTTACGCCATTCTCCTGCCTCAGCCTCCCGAGTAGCTGGGACTATAGGCGCCCGCCACCTCGCCCGGCTAGTTTTTTGTATTTTTTTTCAGTAGAGACGGGGTTTCACCATGTTAGCCAGGATGGTCTCGATCTCCTGACCTCGTGATCCGCCCGTCTTAGCCTCCCAAAGGGCTGGGATTACAGGCTTGAGCCACCGCGCCCGGCCAGCATTTTTTCATAGTGCAAAGAGACAGAAAGATAGTGACACACTTCACTGTGTTGCGCTGACTTTGGGCAGAGCCCTAAAGGCATCACACACTTCAGAGGTAGGGCTGAGTATTGCTCACACTCAAGTCCTGAAGATTTAATTTTAGTGATTTTTAGACTTAGTGAAAATGTCAGTTCTGAGAGCAGAGATCTTGTATCTTACGTTCCCTGCTGTATTACCAGTGTCCGGCAAAGAAACTGGCACATAGTAGGTGCTCAGGAAATATTTGTGGAATGAATGAATACTGCCATGTTATGCAATTTACACTCCCATCAGTAATGGGTGAGAGCACCTGATTCTCCACAACCTCACCGGCACAAGGTATTATGAAACATTTTGATTTTTGCTATTTTGATGAGTGCTCCAAAACAAAGGCATCTCATTGGTGTTTAATTTGCAGGGTTTTTTTCTTTCTTTCCTTCCTTCCTTCTTTCTTTCCTTCTTCTTTTTTTTTTTTTTTTTTTTTTTTTTTTGACAGAGTCTCACTCTGTTCCCCAGGCTGGAGTGCAATGGCGTGATCTCGGTTCATTGCAATCTCTGCCTCCTGGGTTCAAGCGGTTCTCCTGCCTCAGCCTCCCAAATAGCTGGGATTACAGGCGCCAGCCGCCACACCTGGCTAATTTTTGTATTTTTAGTTTCACCATGTTGGTCAGGCTGGTTTGGAACTCCTGACCTCGTGATCCGCCTCGGCCTCCGAAGGTGCTGAGATGACAGGCGTGAGCCACCACACCTGGCCCCACAGTTTTCTTATTAAAGATGAAGTCGGCCAGTGTTCTCATGTGGTAAAGATGAGGCATGTTCCGGGTCTTCTCAAGAATCCTTGACATACTTATTTTAATTTTTTGAGACAGATTCTTGCTCTGTCACCAGGCTGGAGTGCAGTGGCATGATCTCAGCTCATTGCAACCTCCACCTCCAGGGTTCAAGCGATTCTCCTGCTTCAGCGTCCTGAGTAGCTGGGATTTCAGGCACGCGCCACCACACTGAGCTAATTTTTGTATTTTTAGTAGAGACAGGGTTTCACCAAGTTGGCCAGGATGGTGTCGGTCTCTTGACCTGATTTGCCCATCTCAGCCTCCCAAAGTGCTGGGATTACAGACGTGAGCCACAGTGTCTGGCCAAAAGGTTTATTCTATTTATTTTTTTATTGTTTGAGATGGAGTCTATCTCTGTTGCCCAGGCTGGAGTGCAGTGGTGCGATCTCAGCTCACTGCAACCTCTGCCTCCCGGGTTCAAGTGATTCTTCTGCCTCAGCCTCCCGAGTAGTTGGGATTACAGGCATGCACTACTGTGCCAGCTAATTTTTGTATTTTTAGTAGAGACAGGTTTTCACCATGTTGGCCATGCTGGTCTTGAACTACTGACCACGTGATCCTCCTGCCTCGGCCTCCCAAAGTGCTGGGATTACAGGCATGAGCCACCGCGCTGGCCTTCTAAGAGGTTTAAACCCCAGACCCTTTCTAATGCTGGGACCCCTGGGCTTGGGATGTCAGCCTGAGAGCCCGAGCCCCACAGCAGCATCTGCCGGAGCCTCCTGCAGGTTAGGGCCACACCTGCCTGCTCAGGAGCACGCCTCTCCCTCCCCCGTCATCCCCTCAGTTTTAATAACCTGGGCATCCAGTGTGTGAGGAAGAAGGAGATTGAGGCTGCCATTGAGCGGAAGATTCAACTGGGCATTGACCCGTACAATGGTGAGCCCCCTGCCTGACCTGACCATCATGCGTCCTCCCAAAGCCCTTGCCTTCTGTGCTCACCCTAGTCCCCTCACCACTCCAGGCCCCACCGTCTCCTCCAGCCCCATCCCTTCCCCATTCCCCTGCACCCCAAAGAGGGTCTCCACTTCCCACCCTCAGCCTCCCCATATCTCCCCCGACAGCTGGGTCCCTGAAGAACCATCAGGAAGTAGACATGAATGTCGTGAGAATCTGCTTCCAGGCCTCATATCGGGACCAGCAGGGACAGATGCGCCGCATGGACCCTGTGCTTTCCGAGCCCGTCTACGACAAGAGTGAGTTGAGAGTGCTGTGGCCATTAGGATTGCCCTTGGCTGCAGGTGTCAGAATGTCCCGCTTACAGAGGCACGAGTGGCTCAGGTGCTGTGGCTCATGTCTGTAATCCCAACACTTTGGGAGGTCAAGGTGGGAAGACTGCTTGAGCCCAGGAGTTCAAGACTAGCCTGGGCAACTTGGCAAAACCCTGTCTCTATAAAAGAATTTAAAATTAGCTGCCAGGTGCGGTGGCTCACGCCTGTAATTCCAGCACTTTGGGAGGCCGAGGTGGGCAGATCATGAGGTCAGGAGATCGAGGCCACCCTGGCTAACACGGTGAAACCCCGTCTCTACTAAAAAATACAAAAAACTAGCCTGGCATGGTGGCAGGTGTCTGTAGTCCCAGCTACCCAGGAGACTGAGGCAGGAGGATGGCGTGAACCCAGGAGGCGGAGCTTGCAGTGAGCCCAGATAGCACCACTGCACTCCAGCCTGGGTGACAGGGCGAGACTCCGTCTCAAAAAAAAAAAAAAAAAAAAATTAGCTGGGTGGTCAGGCGCGGTGGCTCATGCCAGTAATCCCAGCACTTTGGGAGGCCGAAGCAGGCAGGTTACCTGAGAAGTCAGGAGTTTGAGACCAGCCTGGCCAACATGCCAAAATCCTGTCTCTACTAAAAATACAAAAATTAGCTGGGCGCAGTGGCAGGCAACTATAATCCCAGCTACTCAGGAGGCTGAGGCAGGAGAATTGCTTGAACTCGGGAGGCGGAGGTTGCAGTGAGCTGAGATCGTGTCACTGCGCTCCAGCCTGAGCAACAGAGTGAGATTCCGTCTCGAGGGGAAAAAAAAAAAAAGTTGGGCATGGCGGCATGCACCTATAGTCCCAGCTACTTGGGAGGCTGAGGTGGGAAGACTGCTTGAGCCTAGGAGGTTGAGGCTGCAGTGAGCTGTGATCATGCCACTGCAGTCCAGCCTAGGCACCAGAGCAAGACTGTAATCCCAACACTTTGGGAGGCTGAGGTGGGTGGATCACTTGAGGTCAGGAGACCAGCCTGGCCTATGTGGTAAAATTCTGTCTCTACTAAAAATGCAAAAATTAGCTGGGCATGGTGACACACGCCTATAATCCCAGCTACCCAGGAGGCGGAGGTTGCAGTGAGCTTAGATTGCACCACTGCACTCCAGCCTGGGCAACAGAGTGAGACTCTATCTCAAAAAAAAAAAAGAAAAGAAAAGAAAAAAATGGGGGCTGGGTGTGGTGACTCATGCCTGTAATCCCAGCACTTTGGGAGGCCGAGGCAGGAGGATCATCTGGGATCAGGAGTTTGAGACCAGCCTGGCCAACATGGCGAAACCCCATCTCTACTAAAAATGCAAAAATTCTTGGCCGGGTGCAGTGGATCATGCCTGTAATCCCAGCACTTTGGGAGGCCGAGGCCGGCAGATCACGAGGTCAGGAGATGGAGACCATTCTGGCTAACACAGTGAAACCCCACCTCCATTAAACATACAAAAAATTGGCCGGGCGCGGTGGCTCAAGCCTGTAATCCCAGCACTTTGGGAGGCCGAGCTGGGCGGATCACGAGGTCAGGAGATCGAGACCATCCTGGCTAACACGGTGAAACCCCCGTCTCTACTAAAAAATACAAAAAAAAGAAAAAAATAAAAACAAAAAACTAGCCGGGCGAGGTGGCAGGCGCCTGTAGTCCCAGCTACTCGGGAGGCTGAGGCAGGAGAATGGCGTAAACCCGGGAGGCGGAGCTTGCAGTGAGCCGAGATCGCAGCACTGCACTCCATCCTGGGCGACAGAGCGAAACTACGTCTCAAAAAAAAAAAAAAAGAAATTTAAAAAAATGCATAACATTAGCTGGGCATGGTAGCGGGCGCCTGTAGTCCCAGCTACTCGGGAGGCTGAGGCAGGAGAATGGCGTGAACCCGGGAGGCAGAGCTTGCAGTGAGCCGAGATCGCACCACTGCACTCCAGCTTGGGTGAAAGAGCGAGACTACGTCTCGGGGGGGGCGGGGAAAGGGGGTCTTCTAGTATTGTAGAATGAACAACCTGTACAACTATACCAGGCAGCCCAAGGGAAGAGGCAGCATAAGTAATAGTCTCTCTCCCTTTCTGAAAGAGTGCATTATATTCCACAGAATCACCCTGGTAGACTTCTGCTTATTTCTCAGTGGCCAGAGCTTGGTCCCATGGCCACTCCTAGTTGCAGGGTGATCTGGGAAAGCAAGTGCTTAGATTTTTCAACCTCTATAGAGGGGTACAGGCATAGAAGAGGGGATTGGGAATAACTGGTAGGTTTTAGCCAACCCGTAGTGGCTGCTGTAATCATCAAAATGGGATATTAATTCAGGGCATTTATGGATGCAAGTGATAGAATCCCAACTTAAATAGGCTTACCGGATAAAAAAAGAGAATAATTTGTTCTATTAACGAGAAAAATGCAGATGTAGCATAGTGCTTCAGGTCTGGCTGCATCCAGGACCTCAGTGATGTCATTAGAGATCTGTCTTTCAGCTGTTCTTCCTCCATGTTAGAATCCAGGCTTATATCCTACCTGCCCAGCACCTCTACCCAACTCCCAAGGCTGCTTTTAGCTTCTTTTACCTAATAGCTTTGCTTCAAGCCTCAGGTCTATCTCTCACTGGCCTGGTTTTGGTCATTTCCTCCTTTTTGACCAATCAGCTTTGGCCAGAGGGATGCCCTGCTCTGATTGGCCAGGTCTGGGGCACGTGATCAATTACTGCTGAGCTAGGAAGTGGGCTCAGCCCTGCCCAATCCCAATTACGAAGATGAGGGGTGGTCCCTTGAGGGAAAATTGGAGGCTGTTAAAAGAAGAGGGTCCAGGACTACTAGATTAGATGGGGAAAACAACAGGTGTCCACTACAAGATTACAGTCTATCAAACTCTCCTCAAGGAACCTTCTCTGACCTGGGACCCCATCAACTTTCTCTGAGGTCTGAGGGTCCCCCTTAAACATTTTTTTAAAATTATTTTTGTTGGCCGGGCGCGGTGGCTCAAGCCTGTAATCCCAGCACTTTGGGAGGCCGAAACGGGCGGATCACGAGGTCAGGAGATCGAGACCATCCTGGCTAACATGGTGAAACCCCGTCTCTACTAAAAAATACAAAAAACTAGCCGGGCGAGGTGGTGGGCGCCTGTAGTCCCAGCTACTCGGGAGGCTGAGGCAGGAGAATGGCGTAAACCCGGGAGGCGGAGCTTGCAGTGAGCTGAGATCCGGCCACTGCGCTCCAGCCTGGGCGACAGAGCGAGACTCCGTCTCAAAACAAAACAAAACAAAACAAAAATATTTTTGTTTATTATTATTATTTTTTAGAGATAGGGTCTCACTCTGTTGCCTAGGCAGTCATGCAGTGGTGCAGTCATAGCTTACTGCAGCCTGAACTCCTGGGCTTAAGTGATCCTCCCAGTTCAACCTGACAAGTAGCTGAGACTACAGGCATGTGCTACCACACCTGGCTAAGTTTTATTTTTAAAACGTTTTGTAGAGCTAGAGTCTCACCATGTTACCCAGGCTGGTCTGGAACTCCTGGGCTCAAACCATCCTCCCTCCTCGGCCCCTCGGTGACTGAATTCTCGGGTTTTTTTTTTTTTTTTTTTAATACACTTCTTCCTCTCTCTCCTTCCCAGAATCCACAAACACGTCAGAGCTGCGGATTTGTCGAATTAACAAGGAAAGCGGGCCGTGCACGGGTGGCGAGGAGCTCTACTTGCTGTGCGACAAGGTGCAGAAAGGTGAGGGGCCTGGGGCAGCAAGCTCGGGTAGCGCGGGGTCTGGCAACTTGGAGGCGTAGCCAGGGAGCCCGGGTGAATGGATGAGAAAGAGCTGGTTAACCAGGGCACCAGAGTGCAAGGGTCCAGAATGCTGTCTTTGCAGTCAGATACAGCTGATGGGTTCATTAACTCCCTGAGTCGCCTGCTCACCCGTCTGCGTAGGAAGACGGAGGCTCATCTGTGGTGACCCATGCTGCGTGCTAGGCGGTGCCATCACAGAGCTCACGACATGTCCAGAGGACTCTGATGTTAAGGGTGGAATTGCATAAATGAACGGTTTATGGTGGTTGTGATAAGGGCTATGGGTAAAGCAAACAGAGGACAGAAGAAGTAACTCCACTTCATTCACGTCTATTCAAATGGCCCTTCCTCAAACAGGCTTTTTTTTAAAAAAAGATAGCTGGGGCCGGGCGCGGTGGCTCAAGCCTGTAATCCCAGCACTTTGGGAGGCCGAGATGGGTGGATCACGAGGTCAGGAGATCGAGACCATCCTGGCTAACACGGTGAAACCCTGTCTCTACTAAAAAAAATACAAAAAACTAGCCGGGCGAGGTGGCAGGCGCCTGTAGTCCCAGCTACTCAGGAGGCTGAGGCAGGAGAATGGCGTAAACCCGGGAGGCGGAGCTTGCAGTGAGCTGAGATCCGGCGACTGCACTCCAGCCTGGGCGACAGAGCCAGACTCCGTCTCAAAAAAAAAAAAAAAAAAAAGATATCTGATCACTGTGGCTCAAGCCTGTAATCCCAGCACTTTGGGAGGCTGAGGCAGGCGGATCACTTGAGCTCTGGAGTTCGAGACCAGCCTGGGCAACATGCTGAAAACCCGTATCTACTAAAAATACAGAAATTAGAGCTGGGCACAGTGGGTCATGCATGCAGTCCCAGCACTTTGGGAGGCCAAGGTGGGCGGATGACCTGAGGTCAGGAGTTCGAGACCAACCTGGCCAACATGGTGAAACCCCATCTCTACTAAAAAACACAAAAATGAGCTAGGCGTGGTGGCTCACACCTGTAATCCCAGCTACTTAGGAGGCTGAGACGGGAGAATCGCATGAACCTGGGATGCATAGGTTGCAGTGAGTCAAGATCATGCCGCTGCACTCCAGCCTGGGTGACAGAGCAAAGTTCCATCTCAAAACAAACAAACAAAAAAGAAAACAGCTGGGCACAGCAGCTCATGCCTGTAATCCTAGCACACTTTTGGAGGCTGAGGCGGGCAGATCACTTGAGCTCAGGAGTTCGAGACCAGCCTGGGCAACATGGTGAAACCCCGTCTCTACAAAAAATAAAAAATTTAGCAGGTGTGGTGGTGTGCACCTGTAGTCCCAGCTACTTGGGAGGCTGAGGTGGGAGGATTACTTGAGCCTGGGAGGCAGAGGCTGCAGTGAGCCAAGACTGCACCACTGCTCTCCAACCAGGGTGACAGAGACAGACCCTGTCTCAAAAAATCAAAATCAAAAACAAACTGGCTGGGCATGTCTCTCATGCCTGTAATCCTAGCACTTTGGGAGGCTGAGCAGGGAGGATCACTTGAGGCCAAGAGTTTGAGTCCAGTCTGGGCAACATAGCAAGCCCCTGTCTCTACAAAAAAAAAAAAAAAAGAAAAGAAAAATTCTTTTTATTTTAATTAAAAAATAGGCATTAGGCCGGGCATGGTGGCTCACACCTGTAATCCCAATACTTTGGGAGGCCAAGGTGGGTGGCCTACTTATGGTCAGGAGTTCAAAACCAGCATGACCAACATGGTGAAACCCTGTCTCTACTAAAAATATAAAAATTAGCTAGGTGTGGTGGCACACACCTGTAATTCCAGCTACTTGGGAGGCTGAGGCACGACAATCACTTGAACCTGGGAGACAGAGGTTGCAGTGAGCCGAGATCATGCCATTGCACTCCAGCCTGGGCAACACAGTGAGATTCTGTCTCAAAAAATAAAATAAAATAAAATAAAGTAAAATAAAATAGCCAGGCATGTTGGGGCTTGTGCTTATAGTCCCAGCTACCTGGGAGGCTGAGGTAGGAGGATTGCTTAAGTGCAGGAGTTGGAGGTTACAGTGAGCTATGATGGTGCCACTGCACTGCAGCCTGGGCAATGGAGCGAGACTCTGTCTCAAAATAAAATAAAATAAAGTGAAGAAACTGGTTCCAGAGTTATCTAGTAACTTCCCCAAGTTATAACAGAGTTGGTAGTGAAGCATTCTAGCCTTCCTGGGTTCCCATCTTGGCTCTAACACTTGCTGGCTGTGTGACCTTGGACAAGTGACTTTACCTCTCTGTGCCTTCATTTTCTTCTTTATATAATAAGGTACCTAATAGTACCTTCTTCATAGAGTTGTTGTGTGACTTAGAGGCAATCTATATATACCTGACACATATAAAGCCTCAGTACATGGAGTTACTGTGATGACAGGCAATGCAGTAAGACAAGAAAAATAAATAGCAGGCAGAATACCATCATGAATCCTGACTCTTCCACTACCAGTTGTGTGACATCTCAACACTTTCAAGCCTCAGTTTCCTTTTTTTTTTAGAACCAGGCTCTCCATCTGTCACCCAGGCTGGAGTACAGTGGTGCGATCATGGCTCACTGCAGCCTCGACCTCCCAGGCTCAAGTGATTCTCCCACCTCAGCCTTTTGAATAGCTGGGACCACAGGCGTGCGCCACGGTGCTCGGCTAATTTTTTAATTTTCTTGTTGAGACAAGGTCTTGCTGTGTTGGCCAGTCTGGTCTTGAACTCCTGGCCTCAAGTGATCTGCCAGCCTCAGCCTCCCAAAAGGCTGGGATTACAGGTGTGGGCCACTACGCCTGGCCAGGCACCTTTTTTCTCTGCTGACTGTGCCTGGTATCCTTTTGCCATAACAGATCATAGCTGTGAGTACGACTGTATGCTGTCCTCTGAGTCCTCTTACTGAACAACCTGAGGGTGACCTTGAGGATCCCTGGACTTGAGGGGGATAGTAATTCTACCTACCTCTTAAGTTATTATAAGGATTAAATGAGATAATACATATAAAAATACATAAAACAAGGCCAGGTGCGGTGGCTTACACCTGTAATCCCAGCACTTTGGGAGATCGAGGTGGGCAAATCATGAGGTCAGGAGATTGAGACCATCCTGGCCAACGTGGCGAAACCCTGTCTCTATTAAAAATACAAACATTAGCTGGGCATGGTTGTGCATGCCTATAATCCCAGCTACTCGGGAGACTGAGGCAGGAGAATTGCTTGAACCAGGGAGTCGGAGGTTGCAGTGAGCCGAGATCAAGCCACTGCACTCCAGCCTGGAGACAGAGTAAGACTCTGTCTCAAAAACACACAAACAAAAAAACAAAAATAGTCAAGCGTGGTGGCATATGCCTATAATCCCAGCTACTTGGAAGGCTGAGGCAGGATAATTGCTTGAACTCGGGAGGTGAGATCGTGCCACTGCACTCCAGCTTGGGCAACAAGAGCAAAACTCCATATCAAAAAAAAAAAAAACCGGGCACAGTGGCTCACGCCTGTAATCCCAGCACTTTGAGAGGCCGAGGCGGGCGGATCATGAGGTCAGGAGATCGGCCCATTCTGGCTAACACGGTGAAACCCCGTCTCTACTAAAAATACAAAACATTAGCCAGGCGTGGTGGCGGGCGCCTGTAGTCCCAGCTACTTGGGAGGCTGAGGCAAGAGAATGGTGTGAACCCAGGAAACAGAGCTTGCAGTGAGCTGAAGAATCGCGCCACTGCACTCCAGCCTGGGTGACAGAGTGAGACTCCGTCTCAAAAACAAGCAAATAAACAAACAAACAAACATATATATATGTAAAACACTTAGTGACTGGCACATAATAGGTGCTCAGTAGAAAGTTAGCTGCCACTATGATTTGTTTTTTTTTTTTTTTTTTTTGAGATGGAGTTTTGCTCTTGTTGCCCACGCTGGAGTGCAATGAAGAAATCTCAGCTCACTGCAACCTCTCCCTCCTTGATTGAAGTGATTCTCCTGCCTCAGCTTCCCAAGTAGCTGGGACTACAGGTGTGTGCTACCACACCTGGCTAATTTTTTTTTTTTTTTGAGACAGAGTCTCACTCTGTCACCCAGGCTGGAGTACAGTGGTGTGATCTCGGCTCACTGAAACCTCTGCCTCCTGGGTTCAATTGATTCTCCTGCCTCAGCCTCCTGAGTAGCTGGTATTACAGGTGCACACCACCACACTCGGCTAATTTTTGTATTTTTAGGAGACACAGGGTTTCAACATGTTGGTCAGCCTGGCCTTGAACTCCTGACCTCAGGTGATCCACCCTCCTAGGCCTCTCAATGTGCTGGGATTACAGGTGTGAACCACCACGTCCAGCTTAATTTTGTATTTTTAGTAGAGATGGGGTTTTACCACATTGATCAGGCTAGTCTCGAACTCCTGACCTCAAGTGATCCACCGCCTTGGCCTTCCAAAGCGCTGGGATTATAGGCATGAGCCACCGTGCCTGGTGATTAGTTTTATTTTTAGGAATATTAGAGGCCAGGCATGGTGGCTCACTCCTGTTATCCTAGCACTTTGGGAGGCCAAAGTGGGAGGATTGCTTGTATCCAGGAGTTTGAGACCAGCCTGGGCAACATGGCAAAACCCCTTTTCTACAAAAAATGCAAAAAAACAATCAGCCGGGTGTGGTGGTGCATGCCTGTAATCCTAGCTACTTGGGAGGCTGAGGTAGGAAGATCTCAAGGCCCAGAGGCAGAGGTTCCAGTGAACCAAGATCATGCCATTGCACTCCTGCCTGGGTAACAGAGCAATACCCTGTCTCAGAAAAACAAAAACAAAAACCAAAAAAAAACAAGGCTGGTCCCGGTGGCTCACGCCTATAATCCCAGAACTTTGGGAGGCCGAGGTGGGTGGATCACCTAAGGTCAGGAGTTCGAGACCAGCCTGGCCAACATGGTGAAACCCCGTTTCTACTAAAAATACAAACAATTAGTGGGGTGTGGTGGCTCACACCTGTAATCCCAGCACTTTGGAGCGCCAAGGCAGGTGGATCACGAGGTCAGGAGATAGCGACCATCCTGGCTAACATGGTGAAACCCTGTCTCTACTAAAAATACAAAAAATTAGCCAGGCATGGTGGCAGGCACCTGTAGTCCCAGCTACTCAGGAGGCTGAGGCAGGAGAATCTCTTGAACCTGGGAGGCAGAGGTTGCAGTGAGCCGAGATCACGCCATTGCACTCCAGCCTGGGCGACAGAGCAAGACTCTCAAAAAAAAAAAAAAAAAAAAAAAAAAGAATATTAGTCTTGATTTTGGGGGAGGCTGGGCAAGTTGGGAGCGCAGTGGCCCAGATGTCCTGGCTTAGCTGATGTCCCCCGTTTCCTGCCAGAGGACATATCAGTGGTGTTCAGCAGGGCCTCCTGGGAAGGTCGGGCTGACTTCTCCCAGGCGGACGTGCACCGCCAGATTGCCATTGTGTTCAAGACGCCGCCCTACGAGGACCTGGAGATTGTAGAGCCTGTGACAGTCAACGTCTTCCTGCAGCGGCTCACCGATGGGGTCTGCAGCGAGCCATTGCCTTTCACGTACCTGCCTCGCGACCATGGTAACTACAGCAACCCAGGGTGACCCAACACCTTGGAGACTAGGTCTTCGGCCTTGGGGAGACCCCACTGGGGAGGGGAAAGAGGCGGAACTAGAATGCAGGCTCAGAGCTACAAAGACAGTGCTCAGATCCCGGCTCTGCTGCTTACTGGCTGTGTGACTTTGGCCTCTCTGAGCCTCACTCTTCTGCGCAAAATGGAAATAATAGTAGCTGTCCTGTGACATTTGGAGAGTATTTAATCTTTCCTCCCCTCAGCATCCTGCACATGCCTGGGCCTGTGCTCGGTATTGCTAGAGACACAGCAGTGACCAACACAGCCCCTAGCTGTGTCCCCATGAGGCTTATAGTCCTGAGGATGGGGGACAGCCTGTCCCCACACAGTGATGACCAGAGTGGGCAGGACTGGAATAAAGTGCTCAAGGGCTCGCATTGCCCAAAGGGGGCACCTAACCTAGCTGTGGGCATCAGGGAAGGCTTCTTGGAGGAGGGGACAGCTGAGATGATGACAGGAGGATGATTAAGCGGGAAGTTTTCTAGGGAAGTAGTGAGAGTCGAGGAAGTGTTTTAAACAGCTGGAACAGCAGGTGCAAAGGTCCTGAGACCGGATTGTGCCTGGGGTGCTCCAGGAACAACAAAGAGGCCAGTGTGTAGGCTGAGGCAGGTGGATCTCCTGAGGTTAGGAGTTCGAGACCACCCTGACCAACATGGCGAAACCCCATCTCTACTAAAAATACAAAATTAGCCGGGCGTGGTGGTGGGCGCCTGTGGTCCCAGCTACTCAGGAGGCTGAGGCAGGAGAATTGCTTGAACCCGAGAGGCACAGGTTGTAGTGAGCCAAGATTGTGCCATTGCACTCCAGCCTGGGCGACAGAGCGAGACTCACTACAGGCACCTGCCACCATGCCCGGCCAAGATTCCATCTTAAAAAAAAAAAAAAAAAAAATAGAGGCCAGGCACAGCGGCTCACACCTGTAATCCCCAACACTTCAGGAGGCCAAGGCAGGCGGATCACTTGAGGTCAGCAGTTCAAGACCAGACTGGCCAACATATAGTGAAATCCCATCTCTACTAAAAAAATACAAAAATTAGCTGGGTGTGGTGGCACACACCGGTAATCCCAGCTACTTGGGAAGCTGAGGCAGGAGAATTGCTTGAACCTGGCAGGCAGAGGTTGCAGTGAGCCGAGATCGTGCCACTGCACTCCAGCCTGGTCAACAGAGCAAGACTGTCTCTAAAAATAAATAAATAAATAAATAAAGGAATTAATTATTATTGATGAATTACTTCTTGTATGTCCCTGGTGTCTCCTCAACAGACAGCTACGGCGTGGACAAGAAGCGGAAACGGGGGATGCCGGACGTCCTTGGGGAGCTGAACAGCTCTGGTGTGTGCCCTCTGCCCTTTTCTACCTCTATCCCCAGGTTCTGGGGCGGGGACAGCTGACCCCACTGCCCTGTCCACCCCCCAGGCTGGGGAGGAAGGGCTGTCGGGGAACAGGGGTCCTCATCTCTGCCTTCCCTCAGACCCCCATGGCATCGAGAGCAAACGGCGGAAGAAAAAGCCAGCCATCCTGGACCACTTCCTGCCCAGCCACGGCTCAGGTGGGTTCCGGCTACACATAAGCCCCCGTCCCCTGGGTGGGCAGAGGGTAAGTGGCAGCCCTGCTTTTCTGGCCTCTTCACGCCCTCCAAGAGCAGCCACAAGGCGAGTCACTCAGCACTTAGCCAGCAACATCCAGTGGAAAGAATGAGGGCTCTGGAGACAGAATGGAAGTTCTGATCTCTTCTGGACCATTTCCTTGCTATGTGACCTTCGTTAAGTTGCTCTACCTCTCAGAGCCTCAGGGACTCCTTTGAAAAGGCCCAGTACATACTTAAGTCAGTGGTGTTTTAAAATTTAATCTATTTCTTTTTTTTTTGGATACGGAGTCTCGCTCTGTTGCCCAGACTGCAGTACAGTGGCATGATCTCAGCTCACTGCAACCTCTGCCTCCCAAGTTCAAGTGATTTTCCTGCTTCAGGCTCCCGAGTAGCTGGGACTACAGGCATGCACCACCACGCCCGGCTAATTTTTGCATTTTTTATTAGAGATGGGTTTCACCATATTGGCCAGGCTGGTCTTGAACTCCTGACCTCAAGTGATCTGTCCTCTTTGGCTTCCCAAAGTGCTGAGATTACAGGCATGAGTCACCACACCTGGCCTTTTTTCTTTTTCTTTTTTTTGAGACAGTCTCTGTCTGTCACCCAGACTGGAGTGTAGTGGTACAACCATGGCTCACTGCAGCTTCAACCTGCTGGACTTAAGCGATCCTCCCACCTCAGCCTCCTGAGTAGCTGGGACTACAGGCATGCATCACCATGCTTGACTAATTTTTGTATTTTTTGTAGAGACAGGGTATTGCCATGTTGCCCAGGCTGGTCTTGAACTCCTGAGCCCAAGCCATTCTCCTGCCTTAGCCTCCCAAAGTGTTGGGATTATAGGCATGAGCCACAGCGCCTGACTCTTAATACATTTATTCTTCTTCTTCTTTTTTTTTTCTCTTCAGACAGAATCTCTGTTGCCCAGGTTAGAGTGCAGTAGTGTGATCTTGGCTCACTGCAACTGCTGCCTCCCAGGTTTGAGAGATTCTCCTGCCTCAGTCTCCCAATTAGCTGGGACTATAGGCACCCACCGCCATGCCTGGCTAATTTTTGTATTTTTAGTAGAGATGGGGTTTTGCCACATTGGCCAGGCTGGTTTCGAACTCCTGACCTCAGGTGATCTTCCCACCTTAGTCTCCTAAAGTGCTGGGATTACAGGCATGAGCCGCTGCGCCTGGTTCTTAATATATTTCTTCTCATGGGTACTGTATGACAGGCACTTAAGTGCTTTCTGTGAGTTTATTCACTTAACCTGTGAGGTATGTGCTGTCATTCCCCTGTTTTACAGGTGAGGAAACTGAAGCCCAGAGAGGTGAAGTCTCTTGCCTGAGGCCACACAGTAGCAGATCTCTGGTGGAACAGGGAGGTGGCCCCTGGGCCTCTGTGTAGATGAGGGGTGATATATATGGCATAGGTAGCAGGGAGTTGATGATGGACGAATGGGGGTGGTGGTTGAAGCCAGCCAACCTCAGATTCAGAGCCTGTCTCTGGCCTGTTCTACCCTTGCCTTCATCTCAACTCACATGCCAGCTTCCAGCTCCCATGAACCCCAATCCTATCTGGCTGCCCTCAGAAAAAAAATCTCTAGCCAGGAGTTCGAGACCAGCCTGGCCATCATGGTGAAACCCTGTCTCTACTAAAAATGCAAAAATTAGCTGGGCGTGGTGACCCATGCCTGTGGTCCCAGCTGCTCGGGAGGCTGAGGCAGGAGAATTGCTTGAATCCAGAAGGTAGAGGTTGTGGTGAGCTGAGATTGTGCCACTGAGCTCCAGCCTGGGCAACAAAGAAAGACTCCGTCTCAAAAAGAGAAAAGAAGAGAAGAGAAAAGAAACAAGAAAAGAAAAGATGCCTGGGTGCGGTGGCTCACGTCTGTAATCCCAGCACTTTGGGAGGCTGAGGGGGTGGATCATCTGAAGTCAGGAGTTCGAGACCAGCCTGGCCAACATGGTGAAACCCCCATCTCTACTAAAAATACAGAAATTAGTTGAGTGTGGTGGCGCACACCTGTAGTACCAGCTACTCGGGAGGCTGAGGCACGAGAATCACTTGAACTCAGGAGATGGAGGCTGCAGTGAGCCAAGATGGACCCACTGCACTCCAGCCTGGACAACAGAGTGAGACTCTGTCTCAAAAAAAAAAAAAAAAAAAAAAAAAGAAACAAAAGAAAAGAAAAGAGAAAAAGTCTCCACCCACTGACCACCAACTCTAAAAACATAGCCCCCAGCACCCAGCTAAGGTACCCAGCTCCTAGCCAGCTACTAACCACTCAGACTGCTGAGCCTGGACCACCTGACCTAGTCCCACCCTGGAGATTTGAAGCTCCACCTGTTCTTCCCCCTCCCCTGCAACTGATAACCAATGCCTAATAGCTCTGCCCCTAGCAACCACCAATCCTAGCCCACTTCACCAATCTTTGCTCTCCCGTTTCCTAAACCCCCTTCCCTATTCATCCACCTTCCCCAGCATCCCAGTTTCCCAAGGTCTAAAGCACCCCTCCCTTGTGGAAGCAGTACCACCAAGGCACTGCAGTGTAATGGTTAGGAGTATGGCCTCTGGGATCAGACTGGGTTTGAAATCTGAGCCCACAGTTTAGCTGCTGTGTGACCTCTGTGAGCCTTACTTTACTCATCTGTCAGATGGAGACCCTGTCTCTTACAGTCCTTTCCCGAATGTAGTGAGATGATGTCATACAGTTATTTATCATGGTGGTTGGCGCAGTTAGTGCCCAGGAGATATTAGGAACTTGCTTTTTTTGTTGTTTGTTTCCTTTTTTGACACAGAGTCTCGCTCTGTCGCCCAGGCTGTAGTGCAGTGGTGTGATCTCGGCTCACTGCAACCTCTGCCTCCCGGGTTCACGCCATTCTTCTGCCTCAGCCTCCTGAGTAGCTGGGATTACAGGCGTGAGCCACCACGCCTGGCTAATTTTTTGTATTTTTAGTAGAGACGGGGTTTCACTGTATTAGGCAGGATGGTCTCCATCTCCTGACCTCGTGATCCGCCTGCCTTGGCCTCCCAAAGTGCTGGGATTACAGGCATGAGCCACCGTGCCCAGCCTAGGAACTTGCATTTTTTTTTTTTTTTTTTTTTTTTTGAGATGGAGTTTCACTCTTATTGCTCGGGTTGGAGTGCAATAGTGTGATCTCGGCTCACTGCAACCTCTGCCTCCTGGGTTCAAGCGATTCTCCTGCCTCAGCCTCCTGAGTAGCTGAGATTACAGGCACATGGTGCTGTGCCCAGCTAATTTTTGTATTTTTAGTAGAGACGTGGTTTCACCACGTAGGCCAGGCTGGTCCCGAACTCCTGACCTCAAGTGATCTGCTTGTCTCAGCCTCCCAAAGTGCTGGGATTACAGGCATGAGCCACTGCACCCAACCTGTGATCACATTTAACTGCATTTACAGCAAAACCCAAAATAACAGGGGCTTCAATAGGATGGAACGTTATTTCTTGTCTCACATAAATAGTCCATAGGGACTGAAAGTGGCTCATGCCTATAATCTCAGCACTTTGGGAGGATGAGGTGGGTGGACTGCTTCATGCCAGGAGTTTGAGACCAGCCTGGCCAATATGGTAAAACCCTGTTTCTACTAAAAATACAAAAATTAGCCAAATGTGGTGGTGCACATCTGTAGTCCCAGCTACTCAGAGGCTGAGGCAGGAGAATCACTTGAACCCAGGAGGTGGAGGTTGCAGGGAGCCAAGATTGCATGACTGCACTTTAGCCTGAGTGACAGAACGGGACCCTTCTCAAAACAACAACAACAAAAAACATGCCTGGCACTGTGGCTTACACCTGTAATCCCAGCATATTGGGACGCCAAGGCAGGTAGATCACGAAGTCAAGGAGAGAGACCATCCTGGCCAACATGGTGAAACTCCATCTCTACTAAAAACACAAAAGTTAGCTGGGTGTGGTGGCATATGCCTGTAGTCCCAGCTACTCAGGAGGCTGAGGCAGGAGAATCATTTGAACCCAAAAAGTGGAGGTTGCAGTGAGGCAAGATGGTGCCACTGTGCTCCAGCCTGGTAACAAGGCAAAAACAAGAAACAAAAAACAGTCTGTAGGTGTGTTCCAGGGATGGTCTGGTAACTGCATGATCATCGAGAGACCCAGGCTTCTGTCATTTTCAGTTTGCCATCTCATGGTGCAAGATGGCTGTTGTAGCTCCAGCCATTATGCCCACATTCCAGTTAGCAGAACTTAGTCACATGATCGCATCAGGCTGCAAGGAAGGCTAGCAAAGAGTCCCAGTAGCCTTGTGTCTCTAAGGTTTGTCTTGTTCCAAAAAGAGAGTCCCTCTTTTTTTTTTTTTTTTTTTTTTTTTGAGACAGTCTTGTGCTGTTGCGTACGCTGGAGTGCAGTGGCGCGATCTCGGCTCACTGCAACATCCGCCTCCCAGGTTCAAGTGATTCTCCTTCCTCAGTCTCCCGAGTAGCTGGGATTACAGGCGCCTACCACCACACCCAACTAATTTTTGTATTTTTGGGAGAGACGGGATTTTGCCATGTTGGCCAGGCTGATCTTGAACTTCTGACCTCAGGTAATCTGCCTGCCTCAGCCCGCCAAAGTGCTGGGATTACAGGTGTGAGCCACCATGCCTGGCCAGAGAATCCCTCTTATAATGAAACTTTTTGATTTGTTATTTTTTCTTAAGTCCCCATTATGCCTAAGAATGACATTTATTTTTTTCTGACAATTTTGGGACTGGTGACTTCCCAACTTGTGTCTCCCATGGTCTGGAGATGTCACTTTTTGGGTTGTCTCTGTATGTTGGGGGGCTTTGGAACCTCTTCTCCTTCCTCACTCTCAGGGAAAACTCTCCACAGCTGTGTCGGAGCATGGTTTCACATGCTAGTTCCACAACAGTTGTGTGAGCCTTCCACTGACTTTCCCTCAGTGCCCTCAGTGCTTTAGTTTACTTCTTATTATCACTACTTTTAGAGACAAGGTCTTGCTGTGTTGCCCAGGCTGGAGTGTAGTGATGTGATCATACTTCCCTGCAGCCTCAAACTGGGCTCAAGCAATCCTTCTGCCTCAGCCTGCCAAGTAGCTGGGACTACAGGCGTGCACCACCACATCCAGCTAACTTTTAAATAATTTTTTCGTAGAGACAGGGTCTTGCTATGTTGTGTTGGGATTACAGGTGTGAACCACCATGCCAGAAGGCTACATTCTTGGCCTTCAATTTAGTTATTATCTGAGAATGGTGATAGTCCCACATGGATTCTCCTTGGGATTAAGATGGCACCTTAAGGCCAGGCTTGGTGGCTCATACCTGTAATCTCAGCACTTTGGGAGGCTGAGGCAGGTGGATCACCTGAGGTCAGGAGTTCGAGACCAGCCTGGCAAACATGATGAAACCCCATCTCTACTAAAAAGAATAATTAGCTGGGCGTGGCACGTGCCTGTAGTTCCAGCTACTCGGGAGACTGAAGCAGGGGAATCGACTTGAACTGGGGAGGAAGAGGTTGCAGTGAGCCAAGAGTACACGACTGCATTCCAGCCTGGGCGACAGAATGAGACTCCATCTCAAAAATAAAAAAAAAAGGCCACCTTGATATCACATTTTGCAGGAAGTAGGGCATTTGAATTAGGGCCTGGTCAGAAGTTGGCCCTAAATCACACTACACTTCTCTGTCTTCATCCCCGTAGGCCCGTTCCTCCCGCCGTCAGCCCTGCTGCCAGACCCTGACTTCTTCTCTGGCACCGTGTCCCTGCCTGGCCTGGAGCCCCCTGGTGGGCCTGACCTCCTGGACGATGGCTTTGCCTACGACCCCACGGCCCCCACACTCTTCACCATGCTGGACCTGCTGCCCCCGGCACCGCCACATGCTAGCGCTGTTGTGTGCAGTGCGGGGGCCGTGGTTGGGGAGACCCCTGGCCCTGAACCGCTGACGCTGGACTCGTACCAGGCCCTGGGCCCCGGGGATGGAGGCACCGCCAGCCTCGTGGGCAGCAACATGTTCCCCAATCAGTACCGCGAGGCGGCATTTGGGGGCGGCCTCCTATCCCCGGGGCCTGAAGCCACGTAGCCCCGCGATGCCAGAGGAGCACTGGGTGGGGAGGGAGGTGGAGGAGCCGTACAATCCCAACCAGGATGTCTAGCACCCCCATCCCCTTGGCCCTTCCTCATGCTTCTGAAATGGACATATTCAAGCCTTGGTGAGAAGCTCCGTTGCACGGGTTTCCCCTTGAGCCCATTTTGCAGATGAGGAAACTGAGTCCGGAGAGGAAAAGGGACATGGCTCCCGTGCACTAGCTTGTTAAAGCTGCCTCTGTCACCACATGTGGGGGAACCTTCTCCAGTAGGATTCGGAAAAGATTGTACATATGGGAGGAGGGGGCAGATGCCCGGCCCTTCCTCCCCAGACTTGAAGGTGGGGGGTAGGTTGGTTGTTCAGAGTCTTCCCAATAAAGATGAGTTTTTGAGCCTCGGGGGTTTTGTCTGTTCTGCGCTTGGGAAACGCCCTAGTTCCTTACGTAGCAAATAAAGCCTCCTGGCTGGGGGCTCAGGCCTGTCATCCCAGCACTTTGGGAGGCCAAGGCGGGAGGATCGCTTGAGCTCATGAGTTTGAGATCAGCCTGGGCAACATGACGAAACCTAGTCTCTACAAAAAATACAAAAATCAGCCGGGCGTGGTGGCGCATGCCTGTAGTCCCAGCTACTCGGGAGGCTGAGGTGGGAGAATCGCTTGAACCCAGGAGGCAAAGGTTGCAGTGAGCCTAGATCGCGCCACTCTAGCCTGGGCGACAAAGACAGGCTCCGTCTCAGAAAATAAATAAATAAATAAATAAAATAAAAAAGATAAAAATATGGCTGTAACATTCTAGTTTATGCCCTGAAAAGGGGAATATAGTCATTCTATAGTGTTTGGAGATTTTGGGTTACCCTTAATTGTATGCAAGTTGTCTTACTGTGTATTGTCCCTTAATTTCAGGACTCAGATTTCATGCTTGAAGAAATGCAGGTTAGTTTAAACTTTCAAGGAAATTTTTAAGGTGGCAAAAGGTTTTAGTGGCATATACATCTTAATCTGTAGATGGGAGTGATTAGCTGTTTAAAAGTTGAAATGTGACTGAAAAGGAAATGGAGTAGGGCAAATTTTAAATGAGATTATTTTTCATCTTCAAACAGGCAGACCTGTTATCCTAAACTAGGGTTTTTAATGACCACAGCAAGCAAGCATGCAGCTTACCGCTTGAAAGACAGGGTCTTGCCTCACCCAAGCTGGAGTGCAGTGGCCCTTTGAAGTTTACTACAGCCTCAGACTTCTGGGCTCAAGTGATCCTCAGCCTCCCAGTGGTCTTTGTAGACAGCCTGATGGAGTCTCATGGCACAAGAAGATTAAAACAGTGTCTCCAACTTTAATAAATTTTTGCAATCCAAAAAAAAATAAATAAATAAATAAATAAAATAAAAAAGATAAAAAGATAAAGCATCCAAGCTCTTTCCCTTCTCGGCTCTACCGCTTCTTCCTCTGGACCCCGCCCCTCTCAACCCTAGGACCCGCCCCTCACGTCGGCGGAACTGCGCTGTGCAGAGCTCCACCACGCTCCGCCCCCTCCCCCTAGCGCGGCCTTTCATTTCCGCTTCCGGTGCGGGCAGCGCGCGAGCGCAGCTTTGGGAGGCGGAGACCAGCCGGTGAGTGCAGGCGGCGGGCTCGACCTCCCGGTTTTCGGGCAGGCGTCAGCCCAGCTTCTCCCTTTCCTTAGGCTTTTCCCATACTGCTGTAGGCTTCTGCTGCGTCCCGGCCCCGAGGATCGCTCGTCCCTCACCCCATTCGGCCTGACGGGCCTCAGGCCGCGCCCGTGCCCCGGCTGTGGGCCAGAAGTTGCCGCGTCGGACTCGGCCTTCGGCCCAACAGCTTATCACAGTCCCTGCCCCCATGTCAAAAAAAAAAAAAAAAAAAAAAATCCAGCCCAATCCTCAGGCCGCGACGCGATCCACAAGCCCTGTCCAAACCTTCGGTCTCCTCCCTTTCCCACAAGCCCTGCCCCCAAGCTCAGCCCACGCCCTCCCGTCAGCCAACTCCGCCTCTTCTCAAGCTCTACCCTCTTTTTCCTTGGGTACTCTCCACACCCTGCCATCTAGATCCCATCTTTAGACCTCAACTTCACTCTGGTCTCCTTGCAACACTCCCTTCCCGTGTTCCCACTCCCTCTAGCATCTTCATCTTCCGCCACGCCCTTCACCTGTCCTCAACCTCCACCTTCATGCAACTGCACTGTTCCCTTAAAGGCTTTCTCCTATTTCCTCCACCTGCCTTAATCCTTACCTTCCTTATCCCTCTAGCACCCAGACTCATACCCACGCATGGCCCCTAGTGGGAGCCTTTTCAGCTCTTCTCTTTCCCTTGAGCTCCAGCCTTAGGTGCTCAGGGTTTGCCGTCTGACCCTACTTCAAACTACTGACCCTACTGATGTTTCAAAACTTTCATCCCCGACTCCAGCGCATGGAATGTAGGACACCCCTTTCCCAGGGATGCTCACCTGAGAATCACCTAAGGGTTTTTTAGAATGCCCAAGTTGCCAGATCGAAGTTGTTAGGGATGGACTTGAACATCTGGCATACCGTTCTGCAGCTTCACTTCTGCTCCCTGAAGCTAAGCGATGTGTTGTTTGGGATTGACTCTGTCACCAGCTTGTTAGATGACTTTGATTCTGCCCATATGGTTTTCACAGCCCATCTGACTTTCCTGGTCCCTTCATCCCTCAGGTTGAGGCCCCAGGCTTGGCCTCACCACAATGTGGCACGAGGCTCGGAAGCATGAGCGGAAACTTCGAGGCATGATGGTCGACTACAAGAAGAGGGCGGAGCGGAGACGGGAGTATTATGAAAAGATCGTGAGTAACTGGCCTTTCGTCTGGGGTGGGGAACCCTAGTTTGGGGGACACAGGTCATCCTGGTAAAATCTGGGCTTGGAAGTATGTCAAGACAAGAGGCTTATTTCCTCAGGAGTATATTCATTAATCTTTTCTTGAGCATAATCATTGTTAGGATCCCAAGAGCTTCTGTTTGTTGTAACATACTGTGTCGTTTGGTGTGGCCTCCCAGTGCCGATCTGGTGTTAGCAAGAAAAAGGGAAGTCTCTATAATCCTCAGAGCAGTCCTGACGTTAGACTGGCCACCTCCAGAACGTTGTCTGTTTTGCTTGTTACTGGGTTCCCCATTCCCAGAAGAGCTCAGCCACTCTTGAGGTTTGGCTTGGCACACAATAGGAGTGAGTATTAAGTTGGCTGGGCACGGTGGCTCACACCTGTAATCCCAGCACTTTGGGAGGCCGAGGTGGGCGGATCACCTGAGGTCGCGAGTTCAAGACCAGCCTGGCCAAAATGGTGAAATCGCGTCTCTACTAAAGATACATAAATTAGTCAGGCTTAGTGGTGTGTACATGTAGTCCCAGCTACTCGGGAGGCTGAGGCACAAGAATTGCTTAGCCTGGGAGGGGGAGGCTGCAGTGCACGGAGATGGCACCACTGCACTCCAGCCTGGGTGACAGAGCTAGATTCTATCTCAAAAAAAAAGGAAAAAAAAAAAAGGAGTGAATATTAAGTGAAACCTGACCACTTCCCTCTCCTGTTTGATGCTTCAGTTGTTTTGGGGGGAAGACCAAACTATCCCTGGCCTAAAAGACCCTTGTGGTCTGACCACTGAGCTTCATCCTTGGACAGCTCCACTGGCCTATTTCTGCCACCACGGGCCTTTGGCCTGTATTACCCCCTCCTCACCTGTTTAACTCCTCTGTCTCCTTGGGATCCCAGCTTGAAATGGCACCTGTTTACTAGGTTCAGTTTTCCTGTCAGATGACATTTATATAGACATTTTCCATTTGCTCCTATATTACTGCCCCAGCCTCCTCTCTGGTCCGCTGGCCTCCAGTCCTGGCTCCTCCAGTCTATCCTCCCTAGAAGAGTCCAAGAGGCCTTTCTAAAGCGCAAAAGTGACCCTGTCCCTTTCTTTCTCACAGCACCTCTATGGCTTCTAAGTACCCTTGAGAGAAAGCCTGGGCTCCTCACTGTGGCCTTTAGGGTCCTGCATGGCCTGGTCTTTGCCCCTCTTCCAGACTCATACCACCCCACACTCTCCCTTGTTCCTTTGCACAAGTCATTTTGACCTCCTTGCTATTCCTCCACTGACCCAAGCGCTCCCCAGCCACAGGACCTTTGTATGAGCTCTTCCCATACCTGGTTAACTACTGCTCATCTGTCAGATCTCAGTCCTCAGAGCAGTCTTGTTTCCCGAGCTCAGTCAGGTGTCCTCTAAAAATGCCGTAATCATGGCTCCCTTTCCTTCCCCTTTGTGGAATTTAACACACTTAAGATACACATACATGGGTCTGGTGTGGAGGCTCATGCTTGTAATCGCAGCATTTTGGAAGGCCAAGGTGGGTGGATCACCTCAGGTCAAGAGTTTGAGACCAGCCTGGGCTGACATGATGAAACCTCGTCTCTACTAAAGAGACAAAAATTAGTTGGGTGTGGTGGTGGGCACCTGTAATCCCAGCTACTTGGGAGGCTGAGGCAGGAGAATTGCTTGAACCTGGGAGGCAGAGGTTGCATTGCTCTCCAGCCTGGGCAACAGTGAGACTCCACCTCAAAAAAAATACACACACACACTCACACACTCGCACACACGCATACACAGGTTGAACATCCCTAATTCAAAATCCGAAATGCTCCAAGTTTTCTTTTTTTTTTTTTTCGAGACAGAATCTTGCTCAGTTGCCCAGGCTGGAGTGCAGTGGTGTGATCTCAACTCGCTGCAACCTCCACCCCCCAGGTTCACGCTATTCTCCTGCCTCAGTCAACCCTCCTGAGTAGCTGGAATTACAGGCGTGTGCCACTATGCCTGGCTAATTTTTGTACTTTTGGTAGAGACAGCGTTTCACCATGTTGGTCAGGCTGGTCTTGAACTCTCGACCACAGGTAATTTGCTTGCCTCGGCCTCCCAAAGTGCTGGGATTACAGGCGTGAGCCACTGCGCCCGGCTAGCTCCAAAATCTGAAACTGTCTGAGTACTGACACGATGCCGCACTACAAGTGGAAAGTTTCATATATAAGTACTTAACACAAACTTCGTTTCATGCACAAAATTATTTAAAATATTGTATACAGTTACCTTCAGGCTGTGCTTATAAAGTATAAATGAATTCGGTCTTTGTACTTGGGTGCCATCCCTAAGATATCTCATGATGAATAGGCAAATATTCCAAAATCTGAAAAAGTCCAAAACATTTCTGATCCCAACCACTTCAGATAAGGAATACTTAACAGTGTGTGTGCGTGTGTGTATAAAATATGCTTATCTATTCATACGTATATGCACATACCCAGCTCTGTGAGCCTGGGGCTAGTTGTGTTTGGGTCACATTTGTACCCTAGGGTTGGGTCCGTCAAATACGGTTTGAAAGAATAGATGAATAAAACAATATTAACAATAGTAATTAACCATTTAATTGATCCTTCACAGAAACCCTGAGGCCATGTGAGAGGGCTTTAGATGCAGGATTTTTTTTTAATCCCCCGCAGTCACCTGTGAGACAGAGACCGCTCTTAACCTCCACTCAGCAGAGAAGAGGAAGCTCTAAGAGCTCCTCGCTTGCCTCTGCCACCCAGGAAGGAACCAGAGGGCTAAAGGGAGAGCTCATCTTTGATAGCGTCAGAATGATGTGGCCATGAGAGCAAGGCCTGGGTCTCTGTGGGTCATAGCTGAGGCCCCAGCACTGGCCTAGGAACACAGCACTCAGGAATGAATAGCTGCCTTTTTTTTTTTTTTGAGATGGAGTCTTGCTCTGTCACCCAGGCTGGAGTGCAGTGGCATGATCTCAGCTCAGTGCAACCTTCGCATCCTGGGTTCAAGCAATTCTCCTGCCTTAGCCTCCCAAGCAGCTGGGACTATAGGTTCCCGCCCCCACGCCTGGCTAATTTTTGTATTTTTAGTAGAGACGGGGTTTCACCATGTTGGCCAGGCTGGTCTCAAACTCCTGACCTCAAGTGATCCGCCCACCTTGGCCTCCCAAAGTGCTGGGATTACAGACGTGAGCCACCACACCTGGCCTAGCTGCCGTTTTTTAAGGGCCCATGGTGTGCCAGACCCAGTGCCCACCAACTTGGCATAGTAGTCCTTTTAACAGGCCTGGGAGGTGGGTATTAATCATGCCTGTGTTAAAGGTGATGCCACGATAACAGCTAACGCTGTTGAGCAGTTCTCTGGTAACCACTGTGCTAACTACTTGGCTTGTATCTCCGCTTCATCAAAGCCACACCCCAGACTAGGAGGTGGTTCTTATTATTTCCATTTTACAGAGGACAAAACTGGAGCACAGAGATGCGTGGCTTACAGTCACACAGCACGAGGGCAGAGCTGGCACTGTAACCCAGTCTCTGACACTTAAGCTCTCTAAGCTTTTCACCTGTGCCTTATCATGCAGAAATAGAGGTTCAAAAAGGTGAGGCATAGCAAGACCCCATCTCTGCAAAAAATAATTTTAAAAAATTAGCCAGGTTTGGTGGCATATGCCTGTGGTCCCAGCTACTCGGGAGGCAGAGGCAAGATGAGACCTGGGAGGGTAGGGCTACAGTAAGCTGTGATTGCACCACTGCACTGGAACCTGGGTGACAGTGAGACCCTGTCTCAAAAAGGAAAGGTGAGGCGACTTGCCCAAGGCGACACAGCCAGGAGGCGAGATACCATCATGGTTAGTCCTTAGAATTTGGGAGTCATGGGGCTCTGGGTTCAAATTCTAACGAACCCACTTACCTATAGTGTAACGTGGGCAAGTGACTGTCTCCCTGAACCCATTTCCTCTTCCACATGTGAAATGATGTCACATGGACAATCAGCTTTGGCTCTAACAAACCTAGAACATCCATCAGTGGCTTAAACAAGAGAGACGTTTATTAGTCACAGAAAAGCCAAAAGGTAGCCAGTTAGCTGAGGGACCTAAGCTGCTTCTGTTTTGTTCTCCTGGGCACAGCTTCCCTTCCCATTGTTGCGTCAAGGTCTAAGAGGCTGTGGCCATCATGTCTTCGTTCTCTCCAGCAGTGAGGGAGAAGGGAGGAAAAGGGGCAAAGCGCTCATGCCATTCGTTGAGAAAGTTTCTAAGCCAGGTGCGGTGGCTCACGCCTGTAATCCCAGCACTTTGGGAGGCCAAGGCAGGAGGATTGCTTGAGCCCAGGAGTTCGAGACCAGCCTGGACAACATGGTGAAACCCCGTCAATACCAAAATATACAAAAATTAGCCAGGCATGGTGGCGTGCATCTGCAGTCCCAGCTCCTCAAGAGGCTGAGGTGAGAGGATCTCTTGAGCCCAGGAGGTGGAGGCTGCAGTGAGCTGTGATTGTACCACTGCACTCCAGCCTGAGTGGGAGAGTAAGACCCTGTCTTTAAAAAAAAAAAAGTTTCTGGATGTTTTCCTGTAACATTTCCACTCCTCCCCTGCTGATCAGGAAGTAGTCTTGTGAAAAGCTGTAAGGGGCCGAGTGCGGTGGCTCAAGCCTGTAATCCCAGCACTTTGGGAGGCCGAGACGGGCGGATCACAAGGTCAGGAGTTCGAGACCATCCTGGCTAACATGGTGAAACCCCATCTCTACTAAAAAATACAAAAAAGCTAGCCAGGCGAGGTGGCTGGTGCCTGTAGTTCCAGCTACTCGGGAGGCTGAGGCAGGAGAATGGCGTAAACCCGGGAGGCGGAGCTTGCAGTGAGCTGAGATCCGGCCACTGCACTCCAGCTCGGGCGACAGAGCAAGACTCCGTCTCAAAAAAAAAAAAAAAAAAAAAAAAGAAAAGCTGTAAGGAAGGCTAAGAGGTATAGACTTTATTTTGGGTCGCCCTGACCAGATATATTTGGAGTTCTATTACTGTTGTAGGAAAGGGAATAGATGTTGGTTGCCAATTAATGGTTTGCCACAAACAGCGGAGGCAAGAGCATGTCCCTCGATGTTGCTGGAGTGTTGGATGTACAGACCGCTGAGAGAGGCCTGGCCAGTGTCGCTATTGCTCAGTAAATATTAGTTCTTGTTATTGATGTTACTGTTCCTGGTAGAGCTGGAGTTTGGATCCAGGTGGAGGGATGGTACAAAGGAAGGAAGGGTGGAGCTGGGACTCCAGGCCCCCTCCCTGTTAGCAAGGGAGCTTGCTGCATTGTATACCCTTTCAGGACAGTGGTGACGATCAGCCCCTCTCACTGGATAACGGGAAAGAGCTCAAAGAACCAATGTCTGTGGGTGCTTTGTGGTGCAGGCCTGTACAAGCAGCCATTGTCCCTGTATGTGAACGTGACCTGCATTCCGATCCGGGCTGCCAAGCTGTGGGGTATGGCTGGGCCACGGCTGATGGCTGCTTTGAGGAGGGGGCTCTCATACTCAGTCTTGGGCCGAGAGCGGAGGCTGTGGAGCGAGTGTCAGTGAAGCTGCGGTAGATTGTGGCAGGCTGAATGAGTGTGTCCAGATGCAGTTGGTTTCTCTTCCTGATTTGTCTTTGGTGCCTGCTTTCTCTCCCTGTCTTCAGTCCCAAGCAGACTCCGGTTCTGTCATTGCTTCTGTCCTTGTCTACTTTCCATTTTAATCAGTGGTTTGGATAAAGAAACAGAATCCTGGCCGGGCGCGGTGGCTCAAGCCTGTAATCCCAGCACTTTGGGAGGCCAAGACGGGCGGATCACGAGGTCAGGAGATCGAGACCATCCTGGCTAACACGGTGAAACCCCGTCTGTACTAAAAATACAAAAAACTAGCCAGGCGAGGTGGCGGGCGCCTGTAGTCCCAGCTACTCCGGAGGCTGAGGCAGGAGAATGGCGTAAACCCGGGAGGCGGAGCTTGCAGTGAGCTGAGATCCGGCCACTGCAGTTCAGCCCGGGCTACAGAGCAAGACTCCGTCTCAAAAAAAAAAAAAAAAAAAAAAAAAAAAGAAAGAAACAGAATCCTTTGTTGATATGGAAATGAGAAGTAAACGGGTCGCAGCTCAGGTGTGGTCTCCTCCAGGAAGCCCCAGACTGACCCCCAAAGTCTGGGTCAGGTGTTCCCACTGTGGGCCCCCATCTCAGCGCTGTCCACTCTAGGTGTCCTGGTGTGGGGACAAGTCTGTCTCCCATACTGGACTGTGAGCCCATGCGGGCAGGGCCAGGGGTATCTCAGTTACTGCCATACCCTAGCACAAGGCCTGCTTAACAGTTGAATGAATGAATGAGCAACTTCATGAACTCCTTTGACCCAATCTGATCCTAGAGACAGGATAATCCAGTGGTTAAGAGTTGGTTTTGGGCAGGGCGCGGTGACTCACGCCTGTAATACCAACACTTTGGGAGGCTGAGGCGGGCAGATCACCTGAGGTCAGGAGTTCGAGACCAGCCTCACCAACATGGAGACCCCTCATCTCTACTAAAAATACAGAATTAGCCGGACATTGTGGTGCATGCCTGTAATCCCAGCTACTCGGAAGGTTGGGGCAGGAGAACCCGGGAGGCAGAGATTGCGATGAGCCGAGATCGTGCCATTGCAGCTCAGCCTGGGCAGCAAGAGCGAAACTCTGCTCCAAAAAAAAAAAAAAAAAAGTGGATTTTGGATCTTGAAAACACTTACGCACTTACGTTCATTATAGCATTATTCGCAATAGCCAAGAGGTAGATGCAAGCTAAATGTCCATTGAGGGATACATCGAGAAAGAAAATATGGTCTTTACACATAATGCAATATTATTCAGAGCCCCATGGCTCTGAGCCTCAGTTTGCTCATCTGTAACATGGGCATAAGAATAGTATCAGCTGGGCGTGGTGGCTCATGCCTGTAATCCCAGCACTTTGGGAGGCTGAGACAGGCAGATCATGAGGTCAGGAGTTCGAGACCAGCCTGGCCAATATGGTGAAACCCCATCTCTACTAAAAATACTAAAATTAGCCAAGTGTAGTGGTGGCCATCTGGAGTCCCAGCCACTCGGGAGGCTGAGGCAGGAGAATCGCTTGAACCTGGGAGGTGGAGGTGGAAGTGAGCTGAGATCATGCTACTTGCACTTCAGTCTGGGCAACAGAGCGAGACTCTGTCTCAAAAAAAAAAAACAAAAAGAATAATACCTTCTGGCCAGGTGTGGTGGCTCACACCTGTAGTGTCAGCACTTTGGGAGGCCGAAGCGGGCAGATCACGAGGTCAGTAGTTCAAGACCAGCCTAGCCAACATGGTAAAACCCCGTCTCTACTAAAAATACCAAAATTAATGAAGTGCGGTGGCGGGCACCTGTAATCCCAGCCACTCAGGAGGCTGAGGCAGGAGAATCACTTGAACTTGGGAGGCGGAGGTTCCGGTGAGCCGCGATCGTACCAGTGCACTCCAGCCTGGGTGACATAGAAAGACTCTGTCTCAAAAAAAAAAAAAAGGCTGGGGGGTTGGGCGTGGTGGCTCACGCCTGTAATCCCAGCACTTTGGGAGGCTGAGGCGGGTGGATCACAAGGTCAGGAGATCGAGACCATCCTAACTAACACGGTGAAACCCTGTCTCTACTAAAAATACAAAAAAAAAAAAAAAAATTAGCCGGGTGTGGTGACAGGCGCCTGTAGTCCCAGCTACTTGGGAGGCTGACGTGGGAGGATGGCGTGAACCCGGGAGGCGGAACTTGCAGTGAGCCAAGATTGCACCACTACACTCCAGCCTGGGCAACTGAGCAAGACTCGGTCTCAAAAAAAAAAAAAAAAAAGGATAGTATGTTTCTCCCATGGTTGTGACATTCGAGTGAGCCAGTACAAATAAAACAGTGCCTGGTTTTTTGTAGGGTTCATTGACTTTTCCAGAATCTCCCAACAGAACCAGGCCCTGGACTCCAGGTGTTTACTCCCAGCTCAGTGCTTTTTCCTTTCTGTGAAGCTGACCCTGCCAGTAGCTTCCTTGTACCTGCCAAATTCTGTCCTGCAAACAGTGTCTTATGAGTCCTGGCTGTGGGAACAGGGCATTTGGCCTGGAACAGCCTCAGGAGTATGATGGGATCTTGACCTTGGACTTGGCTGGCCTGTCCCAGGGCAGAGGGAGTGGGGTGCGCTGTGTGGCCCCAGCTGAGGAATCAGCTAAGGGATCAAGGGAGGCAGGCGAGGTGCAGCGTGAGGAGGTGGACTCTAGCAGCGCCACCTCGCTGGGCCTGTGGTTTTGAGCGTTCCTTAGAGTCAATTTTCTTTAGGTGTGAAATGAGAGTTACAGCAGCCCAGCACCTGGTGCGTCGTGAGTGCGGGGTTGAAACTAGCCGGGTATTAGCCGTGGTCCCTGGTGAGTGACTCAACTCCTTCCAGCCCGGACTGCACCTGCTCATCTGCCAGCTGAGGGCTGGGGTAGGAGATAGAGACAGAGTGAGGAGGTACAGGAGCTTGGAAACTTGGAGCTGGCATTTTTTTCCTGACGGGGCTCAGAGTCTTCATCTGTTAGTAAGGATTATTCCTCTCTTTCCTTCATTGGGTGTTCTTGAGCGCCTGCTGTGGGCCAGGCCCTGTTCTAGGCTCTAGGGTTATAGCAGCCAAAACAGAGCCCTGCCTCCTGGGAGTTGCGTTCTAGCATGGGAGAAAGGTGATGAATGAATATTAGGCCTAGAGGCAGGTGGTAGCAGGTGCTCAAAAGAACACAAGTGGAGTTCAGTGAGTGAATTGTGTGGTATGTGAATTACATCTCAATAAAGCCACAGAGTGAAGGAGCTTGCATAGATAAGTGAGGAGCTATTTAGATAGGGTCACTGAGGACGGCTTTTAGGAGGAGATCTGAAATAAACGGGGGAGCAGCAAGCGCAGAGGTCCTGAGCAGAAGTGCGGGGCGTGTCTGGAATGCCCAAGGAATGGCATGAGGGCCAGTGTGCCTGGAGCAGAGTAGGGGAGGGGAGAAGTCAGAGAGGGACAGGCCAGCACCTGTGAGGGCTGAGCTGTCAGGGGGTAGGGGGTGGGGGGTGGGGGGTGGAGTGCGGCCCAACAAGTGTCAGCGAATGCCCTGGAGGCAGAGCCCAGGGACAAGGTGGTCCAGGTGAGAGGGGATGTTGGATGGGGCTGGGGGTGAGGGGGTGAGAAGTGACTGGACTCTGGGTGTATGTCACTGGGAGCTGGGTCAGGATTTCATGGACAGCACAGCAGCTGCTCCTACGGCTCTGGTAGGCTCCTCTGGGAGCATCCAGCGAGAGGTCATCCAGGGCCCAGCTCTCTGGAAGCTCAGTCGTTGCCAGATTTTCTTCTGATCATGACGCTCTTACGATGACTTGGACTTGTGACCCCTGCACGAAGGCAAAGACTTGAGGGCCATCGACTCGGGACAGTCTTCCCTGTCTTACTAGCTGTTTTTTTTTTTTTTTTTTTGGCTCATGCATAACAGTGGTAGGGACTTAGTGCCCTTTGGACTTTTTTCTTTTCTTTTCTTTTTGGTTGTTTTTACAAACAGCTCATTGAGATAAAGTTCACAGTTCGCTCATTGAAGGATGTAATTCAGTGCTTTTCAGCATGGATTGTGCAGCTATCACCGCAATCAAATGTTAGAACATTTTTGTTACCCCAAAAAGAAGCCCCGACTGGCACGGTGGCTCACGCCTGTAATCCCAGCCCTGTAATCCAGAGGCCAAGGCAAATGGATCTCTTGAGGTCAGGAGTTTGAGACCAGCCTGGCCAACATGGTGAAACCAAGGCTCTCCTAAAATTAGAAAAAATGAGCTGGGCGTGGTGGCGGGCACCTGCAGTTCTAGCTACTCGGGAGGCAGAGGCAGGAGAATCGCCTGAACCTGGGAGGCAGAGGTTACAATGATCTGAGATAGTGCCACTGCATGCCAGCCTGGGTGACAGAGCAGAGAGCAAGACTCTGTCTCAAAAAAAAAAAAGGAAACCCTGTACCCATTTGCAGTGAGTCCCATTCCCCGAACTCCTCAGCACTGATATCCTCTCGGCCTCTGTGGATTTGCCTATTCTGGACATTGCATAGAAATGGGATTGCACAATGGGTGGCCTTTTGTGACTGGCTTCGGTCGCTTAGCAGAATGTTTTTGAGGCTTGTCCATGTTGTAGCAGATAGCAGAACTTTATTCCTTTTCATTGCTGAATAATATTCCACTGTATGGATGGTCCACATTTTGTTGATCTGTTCATCCATTAAGGACCTTTGGGTTGTTCCCACCTTCTGGCTATTGTGAATAATGCTGCTAGGAATGTTTGTGTACAAGTATTTGAGTACCTGTTTCCAATTCTTTTGGGTATATACCCAGGAGTGGAATTGGTAATTCATTGGCCATGTAGTAATTATTTAAAACTTTGAGGCCGGGCGCGGTGGCTCAAGCCTGTAATCCCAGCACTTTGGGAGGCCGAGACGGGCGGATCACGAGGTCAGGAGATCGAGACCATCCTGGCTAACACGGTGAAACCCTGTCTCTACTAAAAAATACAAAAAACTAGCTGGGCGAGGTGGCGGGCGCCTGTAGTCCCAGCTACTCAGGAGGCTGAGGCAGGAGAATGGCGTAAACCCGGGAGGCGGAGCTTGCAGTGAGCTGAGATCCAGCCACTGCCCTCCAGCCTGGGCGACAGAGCAAGACTCCGTCTCAAAAAAATAAAATAAAATAAAATAAAAAATAAAACTTTGAGGCCGGGCACAGTGGCTCATGCCTGTAATCCCAGCACTTTGGGAGACTGAGGCGGGTGGATCACCTGAGGTTGAGAGTTTGAGACCAGCCTGACCAACGTGGAGAACCCCATCTCTATTAAAAATACAAAATTGGGCCGGGCGCGGTGGCTCAAGCCTGTAATCCCAGCACTTTGGGAGGCCGAGACGGGCGGATCACGAGGTCAGGAGATCGAGACCATCCTGGCTAACACAGTGAAACCCCGTCTCTACTAAAAAATACAAAAAACTAGCTGGGCGCAGTGGCGGGCGCCTGTAGTCCCAGCTACTCGGGAGGCTGAGGCAGGAGAATGGCGTAAACCCGGGAGGCGGAGCTTGCAGTGAGCCGAGATCTGGCCACTGCACTCCAGCCTGGGCGACAGAGCGAGACTCCGCCTCAAAAAAAATAAATAAATAAAAAAAATAAAAAAAATAAAAATACAAAATTGGCCAGGTGTGGTGGCTCAAGCCTGTAATCCCAGCACTTTGGGAGGCTGAGACGGGAGGATCATGCGAGGTCAGGAGATCGAGACCATCCTGGCTAACACGGTGAAACCCCGTCTCTACTAAAAAATACAAAAAACTACCCGGGCGAGGTGGCGGGCGCCTGTAGTCCCAGCTACTCGGGGGACTGAGGCAGGAAAATGGCATAAACCTGGGAGGCGGAGCTTGCAGTGAGCTGAGATCTGGCCACTGCACTCCAGCCTGGGCAACAGAGCGAGACTCCATCTCAAAAAAACCCAAAAAAAACCAAAAAAACAAACTTAACTGGATGTGGTGGCGCATGCTTGTTAATCCCAGCTGCTCGGGAGGCTGAGGCAGGAGAATCGCTCTGGGAGGTGGAGGTTGCAGTGAGCTGAGATCGCGCCATTGTACTCCAGTTGAAGAACCTGATTTCTCTACATTCTTGTCACTACTTGTTTTTTGGTTTTTTTTTTTTTTTTTTTGAGATGGAGTCTCGCTCTCGTCCCCCAGGCTGGAGTGCAATGGCGTGATCTCGGTTTACTGCAACCTACCTCTGCCTCCCAGGTTGAAGCGATTCTCTTGCCTCAGCCTCCCAAGTAGCTGGGATTACAGGCGCCTGCCACCACGGCTAGCTAATTTTTTTGTATTTTTAGTAGAGATGGGGTTTCACCATGTTGGCCAGGCTGGTCTCAGACTCCTGACCTCAGGTGATCTGCCTGCCTCGGCCTCCCAAAGGGCTGGGATTACAGGGGTGAGCCACTACGCCTGGCCTACTACTTGTTGTAGTCTGTCCTTTCCGTGTCAGCCAGCCTAGTGTGGGTGAAGTGGTATCTGGTGGTTCTGATTGGCATTTCCCTGATGGCTAATGATGTTGGTCATCTTTCCACGTGCGGATGCAGTCTGGTCCAGGCTGGAGTGCCCACACCCGTCTCTAAATGATTGGCCCTGAGGATGAGGAAGAGTTGGGGGCACTGATATTTTAGAGAGCGAGGTCTTCGTACTGGCCACCACCTCGAGAGGAACAAATTCCTTATTTACTTTCTTTTTTTTTCTTCTTTTTTTGAGATGGAGTCTTGCTCTGTCACCCAGGCTAGAGTGCGGTGACACAATTTCAGCTCACTGCAACTTCTGCCTCCCAGGTTCAAGCGATTCCTTTTGCCTCAGGCTCCCAAGTAGCTGGGACTACAGGCATGTGTCACCACGCCCGGCTAATTTTTTGTATTTTTAGTAGAGCCTGGGTTTCGCCATGTTGGTCTGGAACTCCTGACTTTAGGTGACCCACCTGCCTTGGCCTCCCAACGTGTTGAGATTACAGGCGTGAGCCTCCGTGCCTAGCCAATTCCCTTATTTCTAAAGGTTAGCAGCTTGGTTCACCTCTGAGGTATGGCCCACTTGACCTTAGAAGTGAGCTCGCTGCTAAGATGGGTTGTGTTTGAGGGGGTGGGGTTTGGAGCTCTGTTGGGTGGTGACCTCAGTCCTGTTTACCCCTGCAGAAGAAAGACCCAGCCCAGTTCCTGCAGGTACATGGCCGAGCTTGCAAGGTGCACCTGGATTCTGCAGTCGCCCTGGCCGCTGAGAGCCCTGTTAATATGTAAGACTCATACGGGAGGCAGGGGAGTGTCTGTGACTGAAGACTGGGAGTCAGAACCCACCTGGGGTGGTGTAGAGTCTGGAGCAGAGACTGAAGTATGGACAGATGTTTGGGGACTCAGAGACAGGGAAGGCGTGACCCACATGTGAAGGTGATAGTCACAGGGTGTAAGAACAATGAGCGGGGGTTGGGGTGGAGGCCCCAGAGTAGCGGTCCTGGTTGGAGGACTTAGAAATGGGTGGAGCCAGGGCCAGAGGCCCCGAGGAAGCAGAGAGTAGGTTGCCAGACCAGGGCTGTCTCAGGGTGCCTGAGGCCCGCCCCTGAAATACTCACTAGGACCTGGTTCAAGTTCCCCACTATTGCTTGGTTCTGAGAAATGGGGTCCTGGTGTCCCCAGGGGCAGTCAGATGACTGGCCCGTTTCAGGTCCCAGGAGCCTGAATGTGGATTCAGGGAGGCTTGCAGCAGAAGGGACTGAGAGCTGGGGGTTGAGGTGAGGGCCATGGCATGGGGACCAAAGTGGGCTGAGGGCCAGGCTTCCAAGCCTCGGCTGGCAGGGAGCAGGCGCTTTGTGTCCTGGGCAGTGTGGACGCTGAGGTTCTTGCTTTCCTGCTCCCCTCCCACTTCAGGATGCCCTGGCAGGGGGACACCAACAACATGATCGACCGATTCGATGTCCGTGCCCACCTGGACCACATCCCCGACTACACCCCCCCACTGCTCACCACCATGTAAGCCGCCTCCCAGAGGGCTGCCAGGCACAGTGTCATACCCAGGGGCCCCTGTTACTTTCCCAGCTTGCCTGTCATCTTCCTAGGAGCCCCTCCTATTTGGTAGTACCCTGAGCCTGAGGGGGATGCCTCATTTCCCTTCCTGCTGGCTTGGGGTGGGATCCACCCCTTCCCTCTGATTTCAAGGTCTCGCCCTCCCCTAAAGCTCCCCAGAACAGGAGTCGGACGAACGGAAGTGTAACTACGAGCGCTACCGAGGCCTGGTGCAGAACGACTTTGCCGGCAGTGAGTGATCTGCAGGGGGACGAGGGGTGTGGGATTTGGGGGCCCTGGAGCCTGGAAGACATAAATAAGTTTGGGAAGAAAAGTTTTATCCACATACTTTCTACTAAAGGGTCTTGGGTTCTGGCTCCAGCTCTACGATAGACTCACTTTGCCTGCATCTCTTTCCCCTTCAGGGCCTCCGTCTCTGGATTTGGTGTAGGGGATGTCTGCCGAATTGGTTGTTCCCAGCAGGGTCACGTCCATATACCATGCCTTCTGACTCTGTGGTCCTTTTTTCTTTAAAGAATAGAAAAAATAGCAAGAATATGTTTTTATTTTTATTTTTAAATTTTTTAAATATTTATTTATTTATTTATTTATTAGAGGCGGAGTTTCGTTCTTATTGCCCGGGCTAGAGTGCAGTGGTACAATCTCGGCTCACTGCAACCTCTGCCTCCTGGGTTCAAGTGATTCTCCTGCCTCAGCCTCTTAAGTAACTGGGATCACAAGTGCCTGCCACCACCCCCAGCTAATTTTTTGTAGTTTTAGTAGTGACAGGGTTTCAGCATCTTGGCCAGGCTGGTCTTGAACTCCTGACCTTGTGATCCACTTACCATGGCCTCCCAAAGTGCTGGGATTACAGGCGTGAGCCACCGCGCCCGGCCGTCACCCCGTTTTACAGACAAGGATGTCGAGGGGGAACACCCTGTCCAAGGACCTGGGATTCTCCACGTGTCCTTAACTGCTGCTCTCTGCTGATGGAAAGCTCCTAACTCACCTACCAAGAACTAGAGGTTCCCTTTCTTGGGGTTCCCTGTGGAGTTAAAGGAAGGATGGAGTTCTCTGCTGGGTTTGTGCCTTACTACCTGGTGGGTCTCGGTTTCCTCTTCGAGAAGCGTGGTGGTGATGATTTTGTTGCATGGGGTGGTTGTGAGAGTTGAGTGAGGTGATGTGTATAAAACCCCAGCACTGAACCTGGCACAGTCAGCCCTCCATGTGGGTCTGCTAGTCCGGTATTTGTTTATTTCTAAGATAGATGCTTTTTTGATTTTCTAAAATCAGAGACTGCCAAAATTCTAGTGATCACCGAGGCCTTAGAATCAGGGACATGTAGTATAATGGATACTGTTTTTGCCATCATTCCAGGCCACATAGATTCCTGGTGGTAGAGCCAGGGTTCCCTTAGTTTTGCCTCACTCTGCATTTATTCATTCACTTCCACAAACAGTCATTGAGCACATGCGGTGTGGCAGGTGCTGCTCTGGGATCAGTGGCGTGGTAGGGGAGAGGGCAGCAGCTCCATACTCATGTCAGTGACACCAATTGCAAACCAAGATAATGTGACAGACAGTGCACCATTCTCTGAGAAAAATAGGACAGAAGTCCTGGACCAAGGCTGGGGTCAGTGATGTATGGATAGAAGCTCCCTGGGAGGCATGGGTAGGCCACAGGATTCCAGGCCGACAGCAGCCTGTGCAAAACCCTGTGTCAGCCAGGACTATGGGCACACTGGAGGGGCAAAGAGAAGGCCCGTGTGACCGGAGCAGGGAGAGCGAGGGAGCTTGTGCAAGGCAGGGTCAGCAGGGCCCCTCCTGGGCTTTGGAGACAACAAGTAGAAATGGAGTATCTGCTAGAGCAAGGAAGGGCCGTGCTACATCCCCTTCTGGCCCACCAGCCCACCCACCTCTTGTTCCAGATAGAAAAACTCAGGCCAGCCGGGCACAGTGACTCATACCTCTAATTCCAGCACTTTGGGAGGTCGAGGTGGTGGATCACCTGAGGTTGGGAGTTCGAGACCAGCCTGACCAACATGGAGAAACCCTATCTATACTAAAAATACAAAATTTGCTGGGTGTGGTGGCACATGCCTGTAATCCCAGCTACTTGGGAGGCTGAGGCAGGAGAATCACTTGAACCCGGAAGGCGGAGGTTGCGGTGAGCCAAGATCGCACCATTGCACTCCAGCCTGGGCTACAAGAACGAAACTCCTTCTCAAAAAAAATACAGACAAAGAAAAACTGAGGCCCAGGGAGGGAAGGAAGGAAGGGGACTCACCACCCACGGTCCCACAGCAAGTCAGGGACACGTGTCTCACTGCAGGGAAGATCAGGAAGGCTCTGGTACATTGTTGAGTCCTCTAAGCTGGGTGTTAAAACGAGTCACGGAGAGGCTTGCAGTGGAGTGACCTGTGCAGTCAGTGGCATGTGGCGCTCAGGAGCAGGTTTTGGTTCTGAAGGGTCCAGCCAGAGGCCTCCAGAAACAGAATGGTGGTAGAGTGTCCAAGTACCAGGCTAGGCACTCACTCTGCCTGTGGTCCCATTTTACAGAAAAGGAAACCGAGGCACAGATGTGCTGTCACTTGACTAAGGTCGTGTGTCCAGTGAGTGGTGTGTCCAAGGCTCTGCTGCAGTTGCTTGTGTCCCACCAGACACAGTTTGATTATCTGGAAGTGGCGATTGCCCCAAGGTGCACTGGGGTTGCACCTGTCTTCCTGCTTCACCGCACTCTGATGTTCTCCCACTGAATTCCTAGTGTCCCCAACCCACTCTGACCTGGGGTCTCTTGTTTGCTGCAGTCTCAGAGGAGCAGTGCCTGTACCAGATCTACATTGACGAGTTGTACGGAGGCCTCCAGAGACCCAGTGAAGATGAGAAGAAGAAGTGAGTTGGGGTCTGGGGTGCAGGGGGTTGAGGAGGCAGGAGGGCTGGGAGCCCCAGGCAGGCATGGCCTCTTCCATCCTGTCCACCAGGGTCTCCCCAGAACCAAGGATGGTGTTCAGCACACAGTCAGTGCTCACTTAATAACTGTGTAGAGGAAGAAGCCCCGTCAGGGTGCCAGGGCTTGCCGACGGCTCTGCATTGCATTTTCAGCTTGGGGAGTGGTGGGAGGTGCAGTCCCTGTGGTCAGACAGCCCTGGGTTTGAGTCCTGGCTGTGAGAACCTGAGTGGGAATTCTCTGAGCCTTGCTGTGCTTCCCTGTAAAATGGGGCTGGCAGGAGGCCCCGCTGCCTGGAGTTGGGAGGCATGCAGGAGACAGAGCTTGTGAAGTACCTGTCCTAGCACCTGCCGTGTAGTGAGCTTGCAATCAGCCCTCGCTGATGTCACTCTGGAGAGAGGCTTCTCAAAGCTGCGTCCCTCAAGGAGTGACTGGGGAGACCCGGGCCTTAACCTGGAGCAGCTGCCTCTGAGGAGCAGCAGCCAGGCAGTCTCACTCCTCTCTTCTCCACCTTGGTCTGATGAGCGCAGGCCCCTACCCTCACACATGCCGTTCCCTCTGCAGGGCTTAGCTCTCCTCCAGGCCAGCTGCTGTTGCCCCGGTGCACGGTAGACTGGAGCCCTGGCTTGGGACTGGGCGGCTCCCTCAGTGACACCTTCCCTCCTGCTCCCCCTGACTGCTTGCCGCCTTCCTCCACTGGGAGGGGTCCCATGGGACTGTCCTGGATGCTTCTTGGAGACTTCAACCCTCGTCCATGGCCCCAGCCTCAGGGTCCTGCTCAGGCCTCTCAGGCACTGCTCTGTTCAGGGCAAAGCTGGGGCACCTGACTGCTCAGGAAGACTCTGGGCTGTGCCCTCGTGGGACTTACGGTCTAGGCGGGAGACAGACCTTCCCCAACAGAGATGACCCAAGGAAGGCAGGGCTGGGGAGCTCAGGACAGTGCCGACCCACCCTAGGGTGCCAGTCAAGGACTTCTTGGCAGTGGGGCCCTGGAGCTGAGATGTGGAGGTAGAGGGAGGAGCTGGGTGTGGGCAGGAGCAGAGGGACCTAGGCCGAGGGACAGCCTGAGGGGAGGGGGCCATGGCACTCGAGAAGCTGGTGTGTGGGGCCAGTCTGGGGCCCTCCTCTCTGCCAGGCGCGGCCCTGGCTCAACGGCTCCCCTTTCCCAGGCTGGCAGAGAAGAAGGCTTCCATCGGTTATACCTACGAGGACAGCACGGTGGCTGAGGTGGAGAAGGCGGCAGAAAAGCCAGAGGAGGAGGAGTCAGCAGCCGAGGAGGAGAGCAACTCGGATGAAGATGAGGTCATCCCCGACATCGGTGGGGTCCCCTCTCTGCCCTCCCCACCCACAGTCCCTGGGCATCGTTTCTGTGTCTCGTCCCTCACCCTCTGTGGGGCACCCCGTGCTTACGAGCTGTGTCGCTCTCCCTCCCCCGCCCCAGGGCACGCCAGCCTCCTGCCACCCCTGTCTCACTCATCTCTCATTTCTAGGGTGCTGTTTCTATGATCTTTTCCCCTCCTAGGTGTTGGCTCCATTCTTCTCCACTTGGGCCGGCCTCTCTGTGCCTCTGCCCCTCTCTCCTGCTCTCTTCCCTCCTCTGGAAGACAAGTGTTCATCCTCTTACGGAGCCAGCCCCCATCCTCCAGGCATCTGTTCACCCTCCCCCTCTCTGCCATTCACCTCCCCTCTGGATTCCCACTGATCACGCCACCCCCGAGTCTCTGCGCTTTACTCATCCTGGCTCTCACTCCAGCAGCCGGCTCTTTTTATTTTTTTATTTATTATTTATTTTTTTGAGATGGAGTTCTGCTCTGTCACCCTGGCTGGAGTGCAGTGGTGTGTTCTTGGCTCACTGTGACCTCCACCTCCTGGGTTCAAGCGATTCTCCTGCCTCAGCTTCCCAAGTAGTTGGGACCACAGGCACATGCCACCATGCCCAGCTAATTTTTGTACTTTTGGTAGAGACAGGGTTTCGCTACATTGGTCAGGCTGGTCTTGAACTCCTGACCTCATGATCCACTTGCCTCGGCCACCCAAAGTGCTGGGATTACAGGCATGAGCCACTGCGCTCAGACCAGCAGCTGGCTCTTTATTCACACTCTGTAGAGCCATACACTGACCTCCGCCCAGCCCTCCTTCCGCTGGCTCATCACACTCCCTGCTTCCAAACACCTGTGACCCGTACCCTGCCTGCCGCCCACCATGATCTTCAGCCGCCATCTGTCTGACCCTATTCAGTCCTCCCTCCCACGTCAACCCCGCCACACGTCTCATCCATTCCTCCCTCCCTCTATCCACCCATCCCTCCTTCCTTCCTTCCCTGCCTCTATTCCATTCATCTCTCCATCCCTCCTGCCCTCCATCCGTCCCTGCATCCCTTCATCCGTCCCTCCACCCATTCATCCATCTCTCCCTTCTTCTTTCCCTCCCTCCGTTCATCTGCCCCTTCCAAGCCCCGTCCTCCAGCTGCCTCTGTCCACCGTGTGTTGTGCTCACCTCTGGCCAAGCCCTGTGCGAGCCTAGGGGATGCCAAGATGAGCCATACTTGATGCCATCCCTTCCTGAAGAGTGCTTCAGTCCGGCAGGCGCCCCATCACCCCCACTTCCTGGAGCACTGCCCCTTCTCCCCCGTCCTCTCGCTCGGCCGTGGCTCCTGACAGCCTTTCTCTTGGTGCAGACGTGGAGGTGGACGTGGATGAACTGAACCAGGAGCAGGTGGCAGATCTCAACAAACAGGCTACGACTTATGGCATGGCCGACGGCGACTTCGTCAGGTGAGGCCTGCCTGCTGACACTCCTTCCCATTCTGTGGGCCCCACCCTGGCATCTCACTGTTACTCCCGATACTGACAGTCATCCTGTTTGTGAGCATTTGTGTGCCTGACCCTGGGCCCAGGACTTTACACATGCAGGTCCCTGAGCCTATGGTGGTCGTGGCCCCACTTCATCTGTGCAGGAACAGGCTGCACCCAAATCACCCAGCCTGCCCTACTTAGTGTGACCTGGGGCGAATCTGACTCTTTGAAGCTCAGGGGATTCCTAGGCTGGGGGACAGCACCCTCTGGTGGAGAGGCTTCATTCCCTGGTCATTTATCCTGGCAGTTGCTGGTTGTACCTCTACCCTGAGCCGTACACCCTGCTGAGCTCATAAGACCACACAGAATGGTCCCAGCTCACTGGGCAGTGAACTGGAAGCGGAGCCTGAGCACGGCACCCTCTGCCCAGAGCCCTTTGTGGCTCCCACCTCCCTCAGGCACATCCAGTGTCCTCACCATGGCTGAAAGGTCTTACTCATCTGGTCCTCTTGACTGCCCCCATCCCCCCTGCCCAGCCTCCATGGCCTCCTTGCTCCTCAAGTGCAGAGGCCTGGCCCAGCACCTGGGCCAGTCTGTCTGCTGTTCGCTTCGGGCGTCTGCAGCTTGCTCCCCCAGGTTTCTCTCTAGATACCCCGTTCTGTGTGGCTTCCCTGAGCTTCCTCTTGAAAAATGCAGCTTCCTCTGCCTTTGCTCTAACATCTAATGGACCATGCGTTTTATTCCCTTGCTCATTATCTTCTCCCCTAGAATGTAAGCCTGTGCAGGTGAGGATTTCTGGTTTTTTCAGTGCTGAGTTCTTGATGCCTAAGATAGCACCTGGCACACAGAGGGTGCTTAATAAGTGGCACTGAATGAAAGACACCTCAGGCTGGTGTGGGGTGACTCGGGTCCCTCACTTTCTCTGATGACTCAGGCTGTGTCCTCCTTGTCCTGTGGCGTGCCCCCTCCTCCACCCTAATTCTCACCCTCCTCTATAGGATGCTCCGGAAAGATAAGGAGGAGGCAGAGGCCATCAAACACGCCAAGGCCCTTGAAGAGGAGAAGGCCATGTACTCGGTGAGGTCTGGGCTAGAGTGGAAGGCGACAGGGTTGTGTCACAGGGAGGGCACCCCGTCACCAGTCTGGCACCCATCCTACTCCAGGGACGCCGCTCTCGACGCCAGCGGAGAGAGTTTCGGGAGAAGCGGCTGAGGGGTCGCAAGATCAGCCCACCCAGGTAGGGCTTCTTCCTGAACCCCCACCCTGCTGGCATCTGGGGGAGGGGAGCGGGGGCTTAGGGCCTGAGAAGGCTCTTTGGAGGCAGGCATTTGACTTGAGGAAAGAGTCTTTCTAGTGGGGTGATGCATGGCCTGCGTGAAGGTTTAGAGGTAGGAACGGCCTTGAGGGCCATGTGGACTCCTTTCCTTGCCAGCCGCTCCCCTCACCCTGCTGGACTGGGGGCCCTTGCCAGACTCCCAGGAGCCCATGCACAGGCGGCATGAGGCTGTCACCAGGGCGGTGGAGGAATAGAGGGCACAGGCTTTGCCCTGGACTCTCACTCAGTTCTGCTGCTTGGCTGTTTCCTGTGTTGGAGTTTGGACAAGTGACTTCCTGAACCCTCTGAGCTTCAGTTTCTTCCTTTGGAAAATGAAGCATTATCACCTACCATGAGAGAGGGCTGGGGCAGTCCCCACAGGGAGGTCTTGGGACAGGTTTGGATGAGGCAGTCTGGCTTGGAGCAGAGAGCCCAGCCTGGTTCAGGAGGCCTTGAGGAGAGGCCCGGTGCAAACCCATGCCTCTTTTTGCCACATCTCTTAAAGGAGAGTGATTGAGAGTTCCTGTAAGGCTTAAACGACTTGTAGGTTCAGGGGTTGGTGTGCGAAACATTCCTTAAAGAATAGCACCAGTTGTCACTGCTGTCAGCGGTGGCACAGGGGCACATAGAGGGTAGTGCAGGAAAGCCCAGGCTGGGTGGCTGTAGGGCCTGGGTGTGGATCCCCGTTTCCTCTTTTGTGAGCTGCATGATGCTGGACAAGTGACTTCACCTCTCTGGGCTTCAGTTTCCTCAGCTGTGATAGTCTTTCTCTTCTTTTTTTTCAGAGACAGGGTCTTGTTCCGTCACCCAGGCTGGAGTGCAGTGGTGCAATCACGACTTCCTGCAGCCTCAAATTCCTAGGCTCAGGCGAGCCTCCTACCTCAGTCTCCTTAGTAGCTGAGATTACTGGCATGCATCACCACTCCCAGCTAATTAAAATAAAATATGCTTTGTAGAGATGGGGTCTTGCTATGTTGCCCAGGCTGGTCTCAAACTCCTGGGTTCAAGTGATCCTCCCACTTCAGCCTCCCAAAGTGCTGGGATTACAGGTGTGAGCCACCGCACCCAGCCTATTTTTATCTTATCATCATCATCATCATCATCATTAGTAAACCCAGACCCAGTGAGAGCCAGAGACGAGGATTGGGAGGAGGGATGCTTTCATTCTAGGGTCAGGAGGCCAAGCAGAACCAGGGTTGCTGAAGTCCAAGTTCCTCAGAGTCATCATGGGTCTAGGACATTGTGGGGTGGGGCCTAAGTTCATGCTTTGGACAGATCTGAGGGGGGTGGGTGGAGGAATCAAGGGAAGGCCCCCAACCTGGTCAGCAGCCCCCTCACTGTGCCAGGTGCCTAGCTTTGGGTCCTCAGGTTGGGGGACTTATCCCAAATTCATGCCCACTGAGATCTTAAGCCCCAACTTGTCCCACCCCATTTTTCTCTCTAGCTATGCCCGCCGAGACAGCCCCACCTATGACCCCTATAAGCGGTAAGTTCCTCCGGAGGACCAGGGAGTAGCAGACAGGGAGCTCCCTGATGGGGACAGGGGCGCTGAGGAGGGGATGGGAGGTTCACCCTACTAGGCCACCCCAAGACCACAGACTGCATGATATGTTCTGGGTCTAAATCATTTTTGTGTTTTCCAGATCACTGTCTTGTTTTCCCAGTTTTAAATAAAATTTTGCTTTTTTTTTTTTTTTTTTTTGAGATGGAGTCTTGCTCTGTCACCCAGGCTGGAGTGCAGTGGCCCGATCTCGACTCACTGCAAGCTCCGCCTCCCGGCTTCACACCATTCTCTGGGACTACAGGTGCCCGCCACCAGGCCCGGCTAATTTTTTGTACTTTTAGTAGAGATGGGGTTTCACCGTGTTAGCCAGGATGGTCTCGGTCTCCTGACCTCGTGATCTGCCCGCCTCGGCCTCCCAAAGTACTGGGATTACAGGCGTGAGCCCCGCGCCCGGCCAGTAAAATTTTCTTTATATTTTGAAGCTTTTTTATTTTATTTTTCTGATTTATTTATTTATTTATTTTTTAATTTAATTTAATTTTTTTTATTTTTTATTTTTTATTTTTTTTTTGTTGAGACAGAGTCTCGCTTTGTTGCCCAGACTGGAGTGCAGTGGCCAGATCTCAGCTCACTGCAAGCTCCACCTCCTGGGTTCACGCCATTCTCCTGCCTCAGCCTCCTGAGTAGGTGGGACTACAGATGCCCGCCACCTCGCCCGGCTAGGTTTTTGTATTTTTTAGTAGAGACGGGGTTTCACCGTGTTAGCCAGGATGGTCTCGATCTCCTGACCTTGTGATCCGCCCGTCTCAGCCTCCCAAAGTGCTGGGATTACAGGCTTGAGCCACCGCGCCCGGCCAATTTTATTTTTTTTTTGAGACGGAGTCTTGCTCTGTCACCCAGGCTAGAGTGCAGTGGCGCGAACTCAGCTCACTGCAAGCTCCGCCTCCTGGGTTTACGCCATTCTGCCTCAGCCTCCCGAGTAGCTGGGACTACAGGCGCCTGCCACCTCACCCGGCTAGTTTTTTTTGTATTTTTAGTAGAGACGGGGTTTCACCGTGTTAGCCAGGATGGTCTCGATCTTCTGACCTCGTGATCCGCCTGTCTTGGCCTCCCAAAGTGCTGGGATTACAGGCTTGAGCCACCGTGCCCGGCCCTATTTTTCTGATTTAAATACAACGCAGTCTTATGGTAAAAAATGATCAAATATGGCAAAACAGTGTGACTGAGAAATCAAGTCACTTTAATCTCAATTTCCAGAAGTGGCCAGTGGGAAATAACGGGCACTCAGTAGCACCGCTGGGCACAGGTGCTTGTCTCGTGGGTGAAAGAGTGATTGGAGCAGGGATTTTGAGAGGGACGAAGCTCAGTGTGATCCCAGTCCCCCTCATCCAAGCTCTATAGCTCTCTGAAATCCAGTTCCCTCTTTGGAATGAGGGTGGGAATGGGATCTTCCTCATGGGGCTGTGGGTCGAGATTAGATAAGGTGTGAATGGCTTTTGGGGAAATAAAAGGTGTAGGTTAGTGCTCCATACATGGGAGTGTTGGATATCAGGTACCTTCTTTTTATTTTTAAAATTTTATGGATTAAAAAACTTTTTTTTTTTTTTTTTTTCTTAAAAAAAATTGAGATAGGGTCTGACCAGGCTGGTTTTGAACTCCTGGTCTCAAGCAGTCCTCCCACCTGGGCTTCCCAAAGTGCTGGGATTACAGGCGTGAGCCACCACACCTGGCCACTTTTTTTATTTTACTAAAATGGAATTGCACCACACTCAGTGTTTTAGAACTCGCTTTTTCCTCCCAGATTATCCATGTTTCTTTTTTTTTTTTTTTTTTTTTTGAGACGGAGTCTTGCTCTGTAGCCCGGGCTGGACTGTAGCGGCCGGATCTCAGCTCACTGCAAGCTCCGCCTCCCGGGTTTACGCCATTCTCCTGCCTCAGCCTCCGGAGTAGCTGGGACTACAGGCGCCCGCCACCTCGCCCGGCTAGTTTTTTGTATTTTTAGTAGAGACGGGGTTTCACCGTGTTAGCCAGGATGGTCTCGATCTCCTGACCTCGTGATCCGCCCGTCTCGGCCTCCCAAAGTGCTGGGATTACAGGCTTGAGCCACCGCGCCCGGCCCATGTTTCTTTTGAGTAAAACTTTTCTGTGTTTTGTGCAGAGATCTGCTTATCTTTTTTTGGGGGGGGGACAGAGTCTCGCTGTGTTGCCCAGGCTGGTGGGCAGTAGTGTGATCTGGACTCACTGCAACCTCTGCCTCCCAGGTTCAAGTAGTTATCGTGCCCTCAGCCTCCTGAGTAGCTGGAATTACAGGTGCATGCCACCATGCCCGGCTAATTTTTTTGTGTTTTTTGTAGAGACGGGGTTTCACCTTGTTGGCCAGGCTGGTCTCAAACTCCTGGTCTCAAGTGATCGGCCTGCCTGGGCCTCCCAGAGTGCTGGGATTACAGGTGTGAGCCACCACGCCCGGCCTGCTCATCCATTTTTCATAGCCACATAAAATCAGAGCAGTTGTCTGTCATTGTCCTTCCTGGTTATTTAGCAAAGGCTGCATGGTTGTGAGTCAAGTCCTTGTCCAGAGCTGGGTCTTCAGGGCCCTCCAGGCTCCATCCACCCGCCTGGCTTCCCAGGTCGCTCTGGCCCGCGCTGGCGCTGCTGTTGCTCTGCTGTGTGTGCTGTTCCCGGAGAGGCTCCGGGAACCTGGGCTAGTGAGCCTCCTCCTCCCTACCCGTAGGTCACCCTCAGAGTCCAGCTCGGAGTCCCGCTCCCGCTCCCGCTCCCCAACCCCGGGCCGCGAGGAGAAGATCACGTTCATCACCAGTTTTGGAGGCAGCGATGAGGAGGCAGCCGCAGCTGCTGCTGCCGCAGCCGCATCAGGGGTCGCCACAGGGAAGCCCCCCGCACCTCCCCAGCCTGGCGGCCCCGCCCCAGGACGTAATGCCAGCGCCCGGTCGGTAACGCTCACGCCGCCCGCCCTACGCCCCGGTCACCATGGGGGGGACCCGGGGCAGAGGGGGGCCGTGGCTCAGGCCTGCGCTGACCGGCCCTCCGTGCCCCGCCTGCAGCCGCCGCTCCTCCTCCTCCTCCTCCTCCTCTTCCGCCTTGAGGACCTCCAGCTCCCGCTCCAGCTCTCGCTCCAGCTCCCGCTCCCGCCGTGGCGGGGGCTACTACCGTTCCGGCCGCCACGCGCGCTCCCGGTCCCGCTCCTGGTCCCGCTCCCGCTCCCGCTCCCGGCGCTACTCCCGGTCCCGTAGCCGTGGCCGCCGGCACTCAGGTGGGGGCTCCCGAGACGGACACCGCTACTCTCGCTCGCCCCGCCCGGCGTGGTGGTTACGGGCCCCGGCGCAGAAGCAGGTGTGTGCGGCTGTGCGTGGGCGGAAGAGGCTGGGGGGCGCGGGCTTCGAACTTGGGGAGAAGGTGCTCAGAGGGAGGAAACCTGGCCACCTGGCTCAGAGAACACCCCATCTGAGGTGACAGGCACAGGCCACTGCTCTTCGGCAGGAAGCCCTTGGTTGGAAAGGGCAAGGCATGGGTGTTTGTGTACGCATGGTGGTGGCAGTGGAGGTGGGGCCCAGCCCATTTTCCACAGCAGGGTGTGGAGAGGAGACTGCATATCTCTCTCTCCTCAGGAGACTGTCTTTGCTGTCAGGGGCTCCAGGTAGAGGGGAATAGAAGCGCATGGACGCTCCAGGGTATTCTGTAGCTTGAAGGGACGGGTCCGGGTCTTGAGGGCTGGGAAGCCCCTTGGTGGGGGTGCGTTCCTGTGTGGCCAGGAGCGGATGGGGAAGCGGGTGGAAAAACTCAAGACAGCTCATTGGCCTGGCGTGGTGGCTCACACCTGTAATCCCAGCACTTTGGGAGGCTGAGGCAGACAGATCTCCTGAGGTCAGGAGTTCGAGACCACCCTGGGCAACATGGTGAAAACCCGTCTCTACTAAAATACAAAAAATTAGGCCAGGCGCGGTGTTTCACGCCTGTAATCCCAGAACTTTGAACCCGGGAAGCAGAGGTTGCAGTGAGCTGAGATCGTGCTGCTGCACTTCAGCCTGGTGACAGAGCGAGACTCCGTCTCAAAAAAAAAAAAAAAAAAAAGATAGCTGGGCATGGTGGCGTGCGCCTGTAGTCCCAGCTATGTAGGAGGCTGAGGCACAAGAATTGCTTGATCCCCGAAAGCGGAGGTTGCAGTGAGCTAAGATTGTGCCACTGCACCCCAACTTGGGCTGCAGAATGAGACTGCATCTCAAGGCAAAAAAAAAGACATTTCATTTTGGAGAACACACGATGAGAGGCCAGCTCTAGGGATGGTTTAGAAAATAAAAGTCACCTGGAGACTGGTCCACCCCCTTCCGGTCTCCTTGCCTGTTGGGGTCAGGACTGCTCTTGGAAGGGCAGCGACGCTGGGTTGGTGGGAGCATAGCCTGCAGGGCACCTGCCCAAGTGTAGAGTCCCTGGGCCTCTGCTTCTGTAAAATTGCAATAATAGCATCCGCTTCTCTGGGCTGTTAGAGGTGTAACAGGTAAACCCATGTAAGGTGTTTAGGACAGGGCTGGTGCTGTCTAAGTACCGTTAATATCGTCAGCATCATTACCTGCGTTATTGTAGCACTGATCACCATGTCAGCTGCCTGTAGGGTCTGGCAGGTAAAGTAGAGGGGCCAGGTAGAGATCCTGTTGACCTGGCAAGCACGTGTTCCCTCCAGTGGGGGCGTTGACCGCTCAGCAGCAGGTCTAGTGTCACCTAGTCTTTCTAGTTCTCAGGAGAAGTTGAGGGTCTGGATTTTTAGAGGATAGCTCTTGTTTTCTTTCCTTTGTTTTGAGACAGAGTCTCGCTGTGTCACCCAGGCTGGAGTGCAGTGGCGCGATCTTGGCTCACTGCAACCTCCACCTCTTGGGTTCACGTGATTCTCCTGCCGCAGCCTCCCAAGTAACTGGGATTATAGGCGCACACCACCATGCCCGGCTAATTTTTGTATTTCTAGTAGAGACTGGGTTTCACTATGTTGGCCGGGCTGGTCTTGAACTCCTGACCTTGTGATCCACCCACCCTGGCCTCCCAAAGTGCTGGGATTACAGGCGTGAGCCACCGCGCCTGGCCCTTGTTTTCTTTTTTTTTTTTTTTTTTGAGACGGAGTCTCGCTCTGTCGCCCGGGCTGGTGTGCAGTGGCCGGATCTCAGCTCACTGCAAGCTCCGCCTCCCGGGTTCACGCCATTCTCCTGCCTCAGCCTCCCGAGTAGCTGGGACTACAGGCGCCCGCCACCTCGCCCGGCTAGTTTTTTGTATTTTTTAGTAGAGACGGGGTTTCACCATGTTCGCCAGGATGGTCTCGATCTCCTGACCTCGTGATCCGCCCGTCTCGGCCTCCCAAAGTGCTGGGATTACAGGCTTGAGCCACCGCGCCCGGCCCCTGGCCCTTGTTTTCTTAATAATGACAACAAATTTTAATTTTATAAAAATTTCATTCAAAAATTAGCCAGGCATGGTGGTGTACGTCTGTAATCTCAGCTACTCGAGAGGCTGAGGCAGTAGAATTGCTTGAACCCAGGAAGCGGAAGTTGCGGTGAGCCGAGCTGTTGCACCACTGCATTCTAGCCTGGGTGACAGACTCTGTCTCAAAAAAACAAAAAAAAAGAGCCCAAGCAGAGTTAGTGTGTGGCCCAGAATTGGCTTCCGGGTCATATATTCCTTGTAGTTTACCCAGAGCAATGACAGGAGAAAGACTTGGAGGGCAGGTGGGACCTGGGCACATCTTGCATGCCACCCTGAGAGTGACCGGAGCAGGGAGAGGATGGGGTTCTACATCCCCAGATTGGAACTTGTGGGTCTGTGCTGAGAATGGTGGAGGACAAGGGATGGTCCCCACTGCTGTCAAGACCCTGGACACAAGCAGGATGAGGAGGTGGGTGAGGGTGTAGGTGAGGTCGCCATGGAACACCATTGTGCCTGAGCTGGACACGGCTCATAAAGGGGGAGCCAACCATCCCTCCCAGAGCTCCCCTCCCGAGAAGTTGGCAAGTGGGTGTCTAGTGAGGGAGAGGTGACACGGGCCAGGCAGGGCTCATGATGGCAGGACTGCCCTTAGGCTGAGTGTATCTAGAACGCCATCTCTGTAGCCAGAGGGAGGCCGGAGTGCCGCTTCGGGACATTTCAGACAGAGAGTAGCAGGAGAGGAGAGTCAAGCCCGTCACCCCGGGCCTTGCAGGAAGGAGGACTGTGGATCTGAAGCCAGGGTGGGGTGCGGTTGGGGTCCCTGGAGCCTCACAGTCCTCCTCCCGCCCTGCTGCATCCCCAGGAGCCGCTCCCACTCAGGGGACCGCTACAGGCGGGGTGGCCGGGGCCTCAGGCACCACAGCAGTAGCCGCAGCCGCAGCAGCTGGTCCCTCAGTCCGTCCCGCAGTCGCAGCCTGACTCACAGCCGCAGCCACAGCCCCAGCCCCAGCCAGAGCCGTAGCCGCAGCCGCAGCCGCAGCCGCAGCCAGAGCCCCTCACCGTCACCCGCAAGAGAGAAGCTGACCAGGCCGGCCGCGTCCCCTGCTGTGGGCGAGAAGCTGAAAAAGTGAGCAGGGCGGGTCTGGAGGAAGAGGGCTGCCAACCTCAGGTGGAGAGGGCGAACGTCACTGTTTTCTTTTTGGGGAAACAGTCCTACCCCAGGAGGTCTGGGGGCCGGGGTATGGCCCTGGCCTGGGAGGGTGGATTTCAGGGGGACACAGCCCTGGCCTGGGGGGTCTGAGGGGGACACACCAAATCCTGGAGGATCTGCACAGTCAGAACCTTGTCCTTGATGAGGGTCAGAAGGGAACAGGGCCCAGTCTTACAGGTTCTGTGGGGTCTGAGAGGGACATGGTTGCACCCTGGGGCCTCAGAAGGCCCATACCTTGGCCACCTGATCTGAGGGCAGTGCTGAGGCTGGGGTCAGAGGTGGCAGCTGTCCTCTCCCCCTCCCAACCATGTCCTCTGGCCCTGCCCCCACCCAGGACCGAACCTGCCGCTGGTAAAGAGACAGGAGCTGCCAAAGTCAGTAAGAATTTGGAACTCGCCCGTCTAATTCCCGTCAGCAGCAGTGCCCAAGAGCTGGGCCTGGTGGGCCTGCAGGGGGGCCCGGGTGGGCTGGGAGATCCAGCCCCAGGGACTGGGAGGGGAGCGGGGGAAGGGTCTGCCCCCATGAGAACCATATCCCTCTTCCCTCCTCACTGTACACTGGGGCTCCATCTGTCACTGAGCCTCTGGGAGCTTCAGGGCTGTCCACAGCCTGCCCCTCCTCCCCACGTTGTTCCCCCCCGCCCCAAAAGCCCCAGGCTCTTGGCTGAGGTGGGTTGTGGGAGCTCTGGGACACCCACCCCCTCTCCCACCTCTTCTCCCCCCTCCCCAGCCCAAGCTGACGCCTCAGGAGAAGCTGAAACTGAGGATGCAGAAGGCGCTGAACAGGCAGTGTATGTTCTGCCCCGTCCCTCCAGGGTTTCACAGCTCTTCCCCTTGGCAGTGGGAGCAAGGAGACCCAGCACCACCTCGGGAGGCCTGGCCCTTCCCTGGAGAGTCTGCGCAGGCGCGGAGGTGCTCTGGGGGAGGATTGGGTTTACATCAGTTCCGCTGCCGCCATGCTGAGGCCTTTGCAGTCAGGTTGACCTGTCTGAGCTCAGCTTCCTCGTTTTAGAGAGTGGGGCTCTTGCCGGGCGCGGTGGGCTCACGCCTGTAATCCCAGTACTTTGGGAGGCCAAGGTGGGTGGATCACGAAGTCAGGAGATCGAGACCATCCTGGCTAACACGGTGAAACCCCGTGTCTACTAAAAATACAAAAAATTAGCCAGGCATGGTGGCGGGCTCCTGTAATCCCAGCTACTGGGGAGGCTGAGGCAGGAAAATGGTGTGAACCCGGGAGGCGGAGCTTGCAGTGAGCTGAGATCACAGCCTGGGTGACAGAGGGAGACTCCATCTCAAAAAAATAAAGAGAGCAGGGCTCTTAAGGGCACCCCTCAGCCACCGTGTATCTTCCTCCCTACAGTCAAGGCGGATAAGAAGGCGGCACAGGAGAAGATGATCCAGCAGGAGCATGAGCGGCAGGTGAAGTGGGGAAGGGAGGGCTGGGGTGGTGGGTGGGTGCTGGCCTGGCCACGTCCTCATGGCCCTGTCTGCTGCAGGAGCGGGAAGACGAGCTTCGAGCCATGGCCCGCAAGATCCGGATGAAGTAAGACCTTGCCCCTCCCTGTCCCATAGCCACACCTCCTGCTCCTGGGCTTCCTGGCCTTCCCACCACGGGCTCTTGGCTCGAGCCCTGCCCAGCTCCCTGTGGGTGGATGAAAGGCAGAGCCCTGCCTGGCCCTCAGGGCTGTGCCCCACCGCCTCTCTCCTCCTGAATTTCCTCCCTCCATTTCGGCCTGCCTCCCGCCACTGCAACCTCATCCCAGCTCTTCCAGCCTCCAAGTGCCAGTCACCTTTGCTGTTCTGTTGTCCTGGCAAGCTGTTCCTGATACCCCTTACCCACCCACCCACTGCCATGGGTCTTTCTCCTGTCCCAGCCTGTTTGTTCATCTCCTAAGTGGAGACAGAGTCATTGTCCCACCTCACAGGCTGTTGGGGGGATTTGACAAGATCAAGGCCAGGCACGGAGAAGGCACCCAGTAGATGTAGCCATTGGGTTGCCAAGCCTGGCCACTGTGACGGAGACCATTTCAACACTCAGTGTGTGCAGGTGCCCCAGTGCGGCAGGAAATGATGGGACTATCGTGCCTCCCTCTGTTCACAAGGCTTTCCTAGGAAGGGGGCTGGGATTCCAGTCAGCTCCGCCAGCTGGGGTCCCTCTGAACTTCGGGCCCCCTTTCCAAGCAGGGATTGGTGGCAGTACCGGCCCCCTTGGTTTATTGTCTTTCTCAGAGTAGGGTGTCGGAAGCACCTGCCCTCCCTGAGTTCAGTGTGTCCAGTGTTCTCTGCCAGATGCTAACGCCATGCCTTTGCAGGGAGCGGGAACGCCGAGAGAAGGAGAGAGAAGAGTGGGAACGCCAGTACAGCCGGCAGAGTCGCTCACCCTCCCCCCGATACAGTGAGTGTCCCCACCTGGCTGGAGGGCTCTGGGGCTTTAAAGAAAAGTGTCAAGCAGGGTTACAAAAAAAAATAGTATGTGTTCCACATTAGCCTTCCAGAAATGAAAGCTCTTAAGATACACACACGTACACACACATTGCTTTAGTCACAAGGTGATTGCAGAAATTAGAAGTGCTCATTCCGGCATGGGCTGGTGAGGGGCACAAGTCGCAGCCACTGGACTCTCTGGAAATGTCCCCTCATTTGGAGACAACCCCTGAAGTTCAGTTTTGAGGACCTCACCCCAGGTCAAGGAAGAGGCCCTGACCCTGGATGTTTGCTCGCTCTTCATCTGCTCTTTTCTTTCCAGGTCGAGAATACAGCTCTTCTCGAAGGTAAGGAAGCCCATGACCCTCCATTTTCTGGGAAGTGACACTTGTCCTTTGATGGGAGGTCCTGGCTCTCATTCCTCCAGCCTCACCCTGTACCCACCTCCAGTTGGAGGGGCTGGTCTCATCCCTTGGGGAACATCCCTTCCTCTACAGACAAGTGCCCCGATCACTGAAGCCTCCATGGTCCCAGCTGTGTTGATGTGTGTACACCCCATTCTCACGGCCCCTCCCTTTCTCTTTCCAGGCGCTCAAGGTCCCGATCCCGAAGCCCCCATTACCGACATTAGGCAGAAGAGGGAGGGGTGGGGAGGACAAGGGGGTGGGGTAAGGGGCTTAAGCTGTGATGCTGCTGGTTTTATCTCTAGTGAAATAAAGTCAAGTTATTTAATTCCCGTCACCTGCCTCAGTGTCATCTGTGGTTGGTGCAGGGCTCTCCCACCCCAGGGCCCACTGGCCAGCAGAGCCAGCTGGGAGGACACTTGGGTTTACAGGCCAGGTGCCAGTGCTGCCTGTGTGGCACATCTTGCCCACATCTGATGGCTAAGTGGCAGGCCCCTGTTCATCAGAACCTGCCATGGCTCAGTGAGGCCTGCTCAGGCCAGGGCACAGTCCCAAGGGAGAGGGCCCAGACCTGCCCGCAGGTGTGGACACAGGGTGTCGGCCCAGCATGTCCCACATGGGCCCCTTTGCCTGGGGCCTCTGGCGACAGGTCCAGGCCTCTCCCCGCCCTCGCCTTGGCCCCTGCCCTGGCCTCGCCCGCACCAGGAACTGGGAGCGCGGCTTTCTGTGCCAATCCTGCGGCGCCGCAGGCACTGGGGGCTGGCCGTTCCCTCACCCCCTCACTCCAAACCGGTCTGTCCAGCTGTCCACCCCAAGGAGGGGAAGCCTCCTGCCCCACCTCAGCACCCCAAGAAAGCCAGAGTCCAAACGGGTGTAAATAAAAGGGGAAATTTACTTGGAAAAGGGGGCAAAAACGAGGAGGTCAACAGGTGTTGGTGGCGGTGCCAGGGACAGTGGCGGCCTTTCCTGGGCTCAGGCCTCCCCGGCTGCCTCAGGGTGCTTCTGCCGAAGGTGTTTGTCCAGGGTGGCTCGCAGGCCGAAGGGCACATGGCAGTGAGGGCACTCGAAGCGGGTGCTGCCAGGTGTCATGCCGTGCATGCGGCGGTGGCGGTTGAGCTTGCTGCTCTGGGCGCAGGCGTAGTTGCAGAGCTCACAGGTGTAGGGGCGCTCCCCAGTGTGCGAGCGCCGATGCACTGTCAGGTTGCTGCTGTTGGTAAAATGCTTCCCACAGAACTCGCAGCTGCCCCCGGGCCCACGGCTCTTGCCCCCTGACTTGGGCATCTTTTTGGGTGATGCCTTCTGGCTGTTTGCAGGGTCAGTTCTCTGTTCTGCGGTGATGGCTCCCCAAGTGTCTCCACCAGGGCCAGCTTGAGCCCCACTGCCAGGAGCCCCGGGTTCTTGGACACCTGCTGTGGCGGCGGCTCCAGCCCCCTCACCACTGCTGCATGGGAGGGTGCTGGCGGGGGCAGCGGCATGGGCAGCCGGCTCCGGAGGGGCCGCAGAGGCCTGCTCCTGGCTGGTGTCCGCCATGATGGGACTCTGGGGCGGCACCTGCCGGTGGGTCTTCTTGTGGCGGTTGAGCTTGCTGCTTTGGGCGCAGGCATAGGGACACTGGTCGCATGCATAGGGCCGCTCCCCTGTGTGCGAGCGCATGTGCACCTTGAGGTTGCTGAAGGAGCTGAGGGTCTTCTTGCACACGGGACAGGTGGGGCTCCGCCGGGTGAGGCCACTGCCACTTGCACGGGGGCTCTTGGCCTCAGCTGCTGGCCCCACCACTGCCGACACGGCTGCAGCCACCTCAGCCAGGCCCAGGAGCGGGGCCTCTGGGGCCTCTGATTCTGTCTGGTAGATGGACAGTCCATGGTCCCACTGGGCGTGACGCAGCAGCTTCCAGGCCACTGTGAACTGTCTGCCACAGCGCAGGCAGCTCAAGGCCTTTAGCTCCTCTCGTTCTGGTAAGAAAAAGAGGCAGAGTGTTAGTGCGGAGAGGAAGGAGTCATGGGGTTTGCAGTTCACAGCTGCCAGCTGGACACCTTCTGTGGGACAGGCACTCCTGCAGGGCCAAGGACTTGGCAGTAACAAGACACACACACACCAGAAGGACCAGGAAGCTGATGCTCAGAGGAGGAGTGGACATGAAAAATCTGTGGAGTGGGTGCTGAGTACCTGAGGCTTTGTGTTTGAAAACCAATTTTTTTTTTTTGGAGACAGTCTCGCTCTGTCACCTGGGCTGGAGTGCAATGGCTCAATGCAAGCTCTGCCTCCTGGGTTCACGTCATTCTCCCGCCTCGGCCTCCTGAGTAGCTGGGATTACAGGCACCCGCCACCATGCCCGGCTAATTTTTGTATTTTTATTAGAGACGGTTTCAACATGTTAGCCAGGATGGGAAAACCATTTTTTTGAAGAGTCTCACTCTGTCACCCAGGCTGGGGTGCAGTAGTGCAATCTCAGCTCTGCAACCTCCACCTCCCGGATTCAAACTATTCTCATGCCTCAGCCTCCCGAGTAGTTGGGATTACAGGCGCCCGCCACCACGCCTGGTTAATTTTTGTATTTTTAGTAGAGATGAGGTTTCACCATATTGGCCAGGCTGGTCTCAAACTCTCCACCTCAAGTGATCCTCCCACCTTGGCCTCCCAAAGTGCTGGGACTACAGGCCTGAGCCACTGCGCTAGGCCATGTGTTTGAAAACCTTTTGAAAAGTTAGGTTGGCTGGGCACGGTGGTCAAGCCTGTAATTGGGAGGCCGAGGCAAGCGGATCACGAGGTCAGGAGATCAAGACCATCCTGGCTAACATGGTGAAACCCCGTCTCTACTAAAAGTACAAAAAATGAGCTGGGCCTGTAGTCCCAGCTACTTGGGAGGCTGATGCAGGAGAATGGCGTGAACCCAGGAGGCGGAGCTTGCAGTGAGGTGAGATAGCACCACTGCACTCCAGCCCAGGTGACAGAGTGAGACTCCGTCCCAAAAAAAAAAAGTTACGTTAATTCAGTGAGCGCTTCCTACATGCTAGGTGCTGAGCCATAGCTCATAGCCCAGCTTTCCCTCAGGACAGGAAAATAAGATCACCATTTTCCAGACAGGAAAACTGAGGCACAGAGAGGCATTTTCCCAGGGCGGCACAGCTTGGAAGGGGTAAAGCTGGGATTTCAATCCAGACTGCTGGGGGAGGGGGAGAGGGCAGAACAGAGGCTTGCTTTTATTTTGCTTTAAATTTTTAATTTAGTATTTTTTAAAGAGATGGGGCTCTGCTACGTTGCCCAGGCTATTCTTGAACTTATGGCCTGAAGTAATCCTTTCACCCCAGCCCCTCAAAGTGCTGGGATTACAGGCATGAGCCACCATGTCCGGCTGGGAACAGAGGTTTTTGAATAAGATTTTTGGTTTAGGCTGGGCGCAGTGGCTCACATCTGTAATCCCAGCACTTTGGGAGGCTGAAGCGGGTGGATCTCTTGAGGTCAGGGGTTTGAAACTAGCCTGGCCAACACGACGAAACCCTCTCTCCACTAAAAATACAAAATAGCCAGGCATGGTGACAGGCACCTGTAATCCCAGCCACTTGGGAGGTTAAGGCAGGAGAATCGCTTGAACCCAAGAGGCAGAGGTTGCAGTGAGCCAAGATCCTACCACTGCACTCCAGCCTAGGTGACAAAAGCAAGATTCTGTCTCAAAAAAAAAAAAAAAAAAAAAAGGAATTTTGGTTTAATAAAAATAATTTTTAAAGTAATTGAGATATCTGGGCGTGGTGGCTCATGCCTGTAATTCCAGCACTTCAGGAGGCCGAGACAGGCGGATCACCTGAGGTCAGGAGTTTGACACACTAAGCCTGGTCAACATGGTGAAACCGTGTCTCTACCAAAAATACAAAAACTCGCCAGCCATGGTGGTGCACACCTGTAGTCCCAGCTACCTGGAGGGCTGAGGCCGAATCACTTGAACCTGGGAGGCGGAGGTTGCAGTGAGCTAAGATTGTGCCACAGCCTCCAGCATGGGTGACAGAGTAAGACTGCCTCAAAATAATAATAATAATAATAATAATGGGGATAGCTACAGAGAAAGCTTAGCGGCCACATAGTAAACAGGTGGTAGTGACCTGGGTTCCCCACCCTCTACATGGATCTCAAATTGAGAGCCCCCAAACCTGAACTTGGATTTTTATCTGGACCTTCGGGGTACTCTCAGAGGACACTTCCTAACTGAACTAGCCTTTCCATTTTTCAAATTCTAGTCTTGGATGAGACAACCTTTGTGATACAACCAGTCCCGGGTCAAGAACACAGGCCTGGCCTGCACTCAAATTCAGACTTCTCTGCTCCCTAGTTGTGTGACCTTGGGCAAGACATAGTCCTCTGTGTGCCTCAGTTGCTAGAATTCAGGGACCCTAGAGATCCCCTCCCTTTCAAGGGTAGTTGTGACCTCGCTTGGGGGATGGTTGAGAGCTTAGGTCCACATAAGCGCTCAAACTGCAGAGCCTGTGAAACAGTGTTTTGTTCCAGCAATTCTATCACAGACCCTCGCTCCCTCGCTCGCTCACTCGCCAGGCCACTCTCCATGCTCCAACTCTAAAGCCGATTCAATCAGTCACAAGCCCCTCCTCTTTCCCACCACCAGACCCTCCCTGGCCCAACCCTAAATAATTCCACTTCTCAAAAGTCTCAGGAGGGCAAGGGGTGGGGGCTGGAAATTAGGTTTGGATTAAGCCCTGCAGCCAACACTGACTAAAAGCTCACCGAGGGTCAAGTGCCATGTGAAGGATTTTAATTCCCTCCCAAGAGGAGGAACCCTGGTGTCCAGCACCGGGGAGCTCGCTCAAACCAGGGGATTCCCACCACGCAGTGCTGGGAGATTCCATCACCAAGGGAAGCCAGAAGCCCCTTCCCTGGCTCAGAGCAGTTAGCTGTACTAGCACCTCAATCAGAATTGACAGACAGGAGGAGGTGGCAACCTCCCCATTCCAGCTGGCCTCCACTCCCCCTCCCCCCGGGCCACTGCCCTCCCCAGAGGTCCCCCCCTACTGCCACCCTGGTCCAGCCACCTGGCCAGTTATTTCTGGCCAAGGGGAAGGAGAAGTGAAACCAGGTTGGGGTGTGTGTGTGGGGGGCAAAATCCCGGGCTAGTCTTCTGGGGCTGGCCACACCCTGTAGGCGGCCCTCCTTCCCTGCCCAACCCCCCTTGCCCCCCCTTCCCACCACCACCACTAGTCCCTGCCCCAGGACGGGCAGGCCCTGGCCACGCCTAGGCTGCACCCGATGGGAAGCGAGAAAGGGGAAGTAGTGCTCAGTGCCCTGCCGTCCAGCCCAGTCCCTCTCCAGCAGGAAGCCCAGCCCTTGAACTTGAGAGGGGGACTGCACCCGGCTTTACTCACCTGAGCCCTGGCCGCGGCTGGGGCCTCTGAAGAGCTGACAGCCCAGCTTCTTGTGGTCCATGAAGGCAGTGATGGCCTCCAACGGGAAGGTCTGCAGGCAGCGGCCGCAGGTCAACAGATCTGGGTGTTTGTCGGTCCAGGGCTGGCGGTCTGCAGGGAGGAAGCGGGTGGTGAGCGTGGGGTGGGGCCAGGATGGGGGCTGAGGGTGCCGAAGGAGAGGGGAAACCGAAGGTCAGAAGGGAGCCTGGGGGGCAGGACGGGGCGAAAGAGATAAGGCAGGGCGAGGGGCCCATGCCCAAAGGGAGGGGTCCCACCCGAGGGTCAAAGGTAAGGGAGGCTGGGCCCAGGGCCCGGGGCGCTCACCGGGAAGGTTCGGGGTCAGTGGTGTCCGCAGAGTCCACGGGTTCCGCGCGCCGAGGGCGAGAAGGGCGGCCCCGGCGAGCATGGGGCCAGAGGAGTGGTGGGGTTCGCCGCCGAACCGCCCCTCCGAGGACACCTCCTTCGGGGAGAAGGACCCCAGTCTTGGGGCCTGTTGGGGCCGCGCGTCTGGCTCGGGCTTGAGTTCGATGACGAGGTCCTGCATTTCCATCTCGTCGTCTGGGTTGGCTGCGGGCGCGGGCTCTACTCGGCGGGGCGCGCTGCCGGCCTTGCGGCGGGACATGAGTCGCGGGCCGGGCGAGCGGGCGAGCGGGCGAGCGGGCGGGCGGGCGGAGGACGCACGAGCGGAGGACGCGCGGACCGTGCGCGCTCAGGTGAGTGACTGCGGCGACCCGCTGCGAACTCTTACACGTGCTGGCCGGGCCCGTGGCTCCGCCTACCAGGGCGGGGCCTGATGGGAGGGGACCGAGCCGCGCTGCTGGGGCCCTGCCGGCGGCCTAACTCAATCTAGGCAGTGCCCCCTGCGCTTGGCTTAGTGACCAAATTTAATCACACCGAATTCCCACAAGTCATTGAAACAGCTATCCCTGATCCCATTTTAGGGCGGGTGAAACTGAGGCACGGGATGCCCACACACACCCCCAAGCGAGAAAATAGTCGGTCACGTTTGTTATTAGGTGCTTAATAGTAATCTGGGCTATTTCATTAAATGCATTACAATAAAAATTCATTTTGCAAGCATTCACTGAGTGCCTCCTGTGCGCCAGACTGTTTGAAGCACTGGGAATACAGGAGGGAACAAACAGACGATAATGTTTGCCTGCACGGAGTTTAGACGGTGGGGGAAGACACTATAAACATAATTATGTAAAATATAGATGGCCTTTGATGATGACCAGTGCCATGGAGCAAAAGAAAGCTGGAAAGGCGGAGAGGGTTACTGGGGTTGAGGGATTCAATTTTCTCCCCTGTGCTGGAAAGGGCATGGTGGATCTGAGGTTGGAGGGAAGGAAGCCAGCCAGTGGACCTGGGCATTGAGGAATTACAAGGAAAGGGAGAGGCAATACGGGTTGGGTATTGAGTTCAGTGAAAACATGGGGGCAGATCCAAGCAATCTTTTGATCGCTTTAAAGTCTTTTGGTTTTCCTAAGACTGGAGCCTTGGGAGGGTTTTGAGCAGAGGAGAACTGTAATCATACACATCAACTCTGTTCCTAGACCAGAAGTCGCTATTAAAACCAAATAGCCAAGCAGTTCACCTGCCTCCACTCCGCCTCCTTGAACTTCCCTCCCCCAAGCAGTTCTCTCTGCTCACTGTTTGAAGTGGCATCGACACCCTGCCCCACCCTCAATCCCTGATGAGTATTCTTTCCTTCCTGGCACCAACCGCATGGCAGTATAGAACTGCTTGTGGACTGTCCTCTCCCCCACCCAGTGCAAGCCCCCTGAGGTCAGGGCCAGAATCTGTTCTCCCCCAGCTGTCCCCAGCCCAGATGCTGATTTCAGATGCTGATCTCTTGGAATTCTGCATTGTTATTCAGGTCCGGGCTCCATTGTCCTCCTGAGAGCAGAGGGCCCTGACCAACAGTATCTAAAGTAGCCCCACCCTGCTGGAGGCCTTGCAAATTACACTCCATGACCTCCATCTGTCCCCAGTCCCCTCTTGGATCTCACTTCTCCATCTGTCGAAGGAGGTAGGGCAGGTTGGAACTAGAGGGTTATCTGAGGTGGTTTCTTCTTCAATCCTGCCTTCTCTGATCACCCTTTTTTTTAAAAAAAGAAAGTAATTTTTAAATTTTCAAAAAAATTTTGTTTTTAATAGAGACAGGGACTTGCTTTATTGCCCTGGTTGGTCTGAAACTCATGGCTTGAAGTGATCCTCCTGCTTCAGCGTCCCAAAGTGCTGAGATTACAGATGTGAGACGCTGTACTCAGCCTCAGATCACTCAATTTTAAGTTCCATGGAACCCAGCCACCCACTATCCCATTGCCCTTATTTTACTCTTTTTTTTTTTTTTGAGATGGAGTTTTACTCTTGTTGCCCAGGCTGGAGTGCAATGGCACGATCTCAGCTCACTGCAACCTCCACCTCCGGGTTCAAGCGATTCTCCTGCCTGAGCCTCTGGAGTAGCTGGGATTACAGGCACCCGGCTAATTTTTGTATTTTTAGTAGAGACAGGTTTTCACCATGTTGGCCAGGCTGGTCTCGAACTCCTGACCTCAGGTGATCCACCCGCCTCAGCCTCCCAAAGTGCTGGAATTACAGGCGTGAACCACCGTGCCCGGCCTATTTTATTCTTTATACATCACTTTGATCAAACACTTTGATCTTGTTTACGTATTTGCTCGTTTTACCCTATTCTGTCCCTTCTACCCCCACTAGAACATGGGTTCTAGAAGGCAGGATGGGAGTCTGTCTTGTTCATACATACAGCCCCTACTCGTTCATAGTTAAGTCAACAAATATTTATTGAGTACCTACTATGTGCCTGATATTCTTTCAACAGATATTTGCAAAGCACCAAATTGTGTACCTGGCACTAGGCCTTGGTGATCTAGTGGAAAGCAAACGCCCACAGGATCCCTGCGTAAATAGGACCCCGCATGGAGAAAGTGAATTCTGACTGGGCCTGGAATAGGGAGATTCATATTCCCCACTCAAGGCCTCAGTTTCCCCCTTTGTAAAATGATACTGCAGGGAGAGCTGGAGGACAAAATGACCGCCTCTGATCCAGCCCAGCTACTTTCTTCGTATGCGGCATCTGAAACCATGATCTCCAGGTTTCCTGTAGAGGAGCGGGGGTTCCCACTGGAAGCGAGGGGTAGGAGTGCCTACGTGTAGGGGGATGGGGATGCAAAGACCGAGCTCTGCCCTTAACCCAACAGGGAGGAAGTCTTCCTCTCTCTGAGCCTCAGTTTCTTCCTGCCGCAAATGGGCATCCCAGACGCCCCCAACTCGCAGGCAGGAAGATCGGACCAAAGTGCTCCGCAAAGCCGCGAGCCAGCCCGCGACCACGTGGGGCAGTAGCGGCGGCGCGGGCGGAACCCAGGCTCCGCGGCTCGCGGCCTGCCCGGGCCTCTGCAGCTGGGACGCCGGCGGAAGTGGGGGCGCCAGTAGCCGCGGACCTCGGTGAGTACAGAGTGGTGGGGGGTCGCCGGCAGGTTCCCTCTCCCCGGCCCCAGCTCTGGACGCCTACCCCCGTGCAACGCCCGGAGTAACGGAAAGAGGCAGGACCGCGCCTGCAGCGCCGGCTGGAGGGACGTTCTGGTCCCCAGACGCTAGTATCAGGGACTGTTTGGCGATCGCCCGCTGCGGGAATGCCCCACGCGGGTGGGGTGAGAAGGGAGAAGGCGGAAAACTCCCCCTCCGGAAAATAATAAATGGCCACAATAACAGCAGCATCGGTGGCAGTCATCCCGCTTTACCTGGAGCGGAATCGCTCGGTCTGAGCCAGGAGGTGGGAAGAACGTCCAGTCCGAACGCCCAGGGCGGTGTGGGGAGTGGACGCCTGGGGGCCGGGAGGACCTGCTTAGTATAATAAAAGGAGAGCAATGGGTGGTCAGGGCAGAATTGAAAGGAAACTGACCGGCCCCAGGGGAGAAGGGGAGGGGAGAGATTCTGTGCTTGGGGTTCTGACCTTCTCGGGTGGCCCCATTTAACTAATTTGCATCAAGATTCAGCAGCCGACGGTGTGTGTATGTGTGTGTGTGTCTGTGGACACGTCAGCACCTTGGTTAATTAATTAGGTCTGGTGGCTTCTCAGTTGACAACTCAGCTGGTTCCCCACCCTGGCAATTGTGAAGAGTTGGCCAAATGTTTGTCCACTGAGCTGATCTCTTCTCTGGAGCACCAAGGCTACCAGGAGAGACGTCTGTGAAACCCTTGCCCCTGCCATTGACCTAAGTGTTGGGCTCTTGAATGTAAAAGACTAGTTTTGCAAGTCGTGGGGGATGGGCTTGGGCATTTTTCCCTGAAATCTTCGGAAATCCTTGCCTTGGAGACTGAAAGGATAAAGGCCTCTGGGGCCAGGTCACCAGGGAGAATGGATAATGCTTGCCTCTGCCCTCCTGGGCACACCCTCTGTGACCTTTCTTTAACCAGTTTCTTATCAGGTTACACCTTGTCTCCACGGTCTGTCTTTCTGCATGGGGCACAGGGGAGGGCCTGAGTTTGCTCCCTCTTCCTCCACCCTCCAGCTCGCACCAAGGAAATTATTATTATTTTTTTTTGAAACAGAGTCTCTCTGTTGCCCAGGCTGGACTGCAGAGGGGCGGTCTCCGCTCACTGCAACCTCCGTCTCCCTGGTTCAAGCGATCCTCCTGCCTCAGCCTCCCTCGTAGCTTGGATTACAGGCATGTGCCACCACACCCAGCTATTTTTTTTGTATTTTTAGTAGAGACAGGGTCTTGCCATGTTGGTCAGGCTGGTCTCGAACTCCTGACCTTAGGTGATCCGCCCCCCACCCCCAGCCTCCCAAAGTGCTGAGATTACAGGTGTGAACCACCGCACCCAGCCCAAGGAAAGATTAGACCTGCCAGCTTCACGGGCCACTTTACGAAAATGGGGATTGCATCAGTATGACCAAATCTCTCTTGGGTTTTTTTCCTAATGGAGAATACAAGGCCCCATACTGACCCTCCCTTAATTTCATTTTATCCAGGGATTTAACAGAATTCTTTGGCCACTCTAATCCTCATCTAATTCATTTAGTAAGTACTCACCCTGGAGACTAGGGTGTTCCTCTTGAAACTCAAGTGTTAACCTAGGCTCAGGAAAGACCCTGGGGGCTGGTAAGGCCTGACTAAATTGGAGTGACAGTGGTCAGAAAAATTAAAAAATGCAAGCAGGGCGTGGTGGCGTGGGACTGTAATCCCAGCTTCTCGGAAGGCTGAGGTGGGAGGATATCTTGAGTCCAGGAGTTGGAGATTAGTGTGGGCAATATAGCGAGACCTCACCTCAAAGTAAATAAGTAAGTAAATGTGCTTTTTAAAAAATTAGAAAATGCAAGGCCGGGCACGGTGGCTCATGCCTGTAATTCCAGCACTTTGGGAGGACGAAGCAGGCGGATCAGGAGTTCGAGACCAGCCTGGCCAACATGGCCAAACCCTGTCTCTACTAAACATACAAAATTAGCCGGGTATGGTGGTACGCGCCTATAGTCCTAGTTACTCGGGAGGCTGAGGCAGGAGAATTGCTTGAACCTGGGAGGCGGAGGTTGCAGTGAGCCGAGATCATGCCACTGCACTCCAGCCTGGGTAACAAGAGCGAGACTCTTAAAAAAGAAAAAAATTAGAAAATGCAAATATCCCTTAATTCCATTCATGTGGTCTTACCTGTCAGGGAAAAAACAAAACAAAACAAAAAACCCTTGGAGTCTCCTTTGGCTGCTCTTTCCTCAAATTATATATCCCTCATCCTGTCCATCAGCGAGGGCTCTTGACCTTTTTGTTGTTTTTGTTTTTTTGGAGACGGAGTCTCACTCTGACACCCAGGCTGGAGTACAGTGGCACGATCTCTGCTCACTTCAACCTCCACCCCCTGGTTGAAGCGATTCTTCTGCCTCAGCCTCCCAAGTAGCTGGGATTACAGGAATGCGCCACCATGCCTGGCTAACTTTTGTATTTTTAGTAGAGGCAGGTTTCACCATGTTGACCAGGCTGGTCTCATCCTGACCTCAGGTGATCCACCCACCTCAGCCTCCAGAAGTGCTGGGATTACTGACATGACCCACTGAGCCCAGCCTCGACCTTTCAAACATAGCCCAATCTGACCACTTCTCCCCATTCCCACTGTCCCCAGCCCATCCTAGACACCATCTTCTTCCACCTGGACCCCTACAGTGACCTCCTCATTGCACTCCTAGTGTCTCCCTTCAGTCTCCTTGTTTATTGTCCATGCAGCAGGCAGAGGATCCTGAGGACTCTAAGCCAGATCCTGTCCGTCCTTCACTCAGAACTGTCCAGCGGCTTCAGTCTCAGAGTAGAGACCCGAATTGTCATCACAGCCCACAAGGCGTTCTCTCTGTTCCTGTCGCCACCTCCTCCACACTGGCCGCCTTGCTACGCCCCAAAGCCACCCTTTCCATGATCTTTGCATTTTGCTTTTCGCTCTGATTGGAATCTCCACATGGCTCCATTCCTAATTTCTTTCAGGTCTATGCTCAAATGTAATCTCATCCTAGGGATCTTTCCTGGGCTCCCTTGAAACTACCCCCTGTCCCCCAGGCTGGTCAGATGTCTCCTCTGGACTCCTTTATTCCAGCCCTGCTCACTCTGGGTCATCACTGCCTGAGGACAGGTCTGTGTCCCCATTGGACTGTGAGCTCACAAGGGCGGAACTGCACTGTGTCAGTCGTAGATGTGTTTCCAAGACCGCCCAACGTGGGTCATGCACACAGCAGGCACTCACATGATGTGCTGATAATGCTGGATAATGTGGATGAGTGAATTTTTTTTTTTTTTTTTTTTTGAGACAGGGTCTCACACTCTGTCACTCAGGCTGGAGTGCAGTGGCACAGTTACGGCTCACTACAGCCTCCACCTACTGGGCTCAAGCGATCCCCTCACCTTGGTCTCCTTAGTAGCTGGGACTCCAGTCACACACCCCCCGTGCCCAGCTAATTTTTTTTTTTTTTTTTTTTTGTAGAGATGGGGTTTTGCTTCATTGCCCAGACTGGTCTTGAACTCCTGTGCTAAAGCAGTTCTCCAGCCTCAGCCTCCCAAAGTGCTGGGATTATAGTTGTGAGCCACCGCACCTGGCTAGAAAACTTTCCTTTGGTGCATAAAAATGATAGAAAATTCAAATTTCAGTGTCCCAGTAAGTAAGGTTTTGTTGGAGAACAGCCATGTTCATTTGTTTCCATATTCTCTGTGGGTGCTATTGTGCTACTTAGCAGAGCTGAGCAGTGACAGTAAAATACTTTACCGAGAAGGTTCACAGACCTCTGCTATATATTTTGCCAAGAAGAAAAATAAAATAAAGTGAAAATAAAAACAATTTTGCCGGCTGGGCGCAGCAGCTTACACTTGTAATCCCAGCACTTTGGGAGGCCGAGCGGGGTGGGCGGGGCGGGTCCCCTGAGACCAGGAGATGGAGACCAGCCTGGCCAACATGGTGAAGCCCCATCTCTACTAAAATACAAAAATTAGCCAGGCATGGTGGCGCGTGCCTGTAACCCCAGCTACTCAGAAGGCGGAGGCAGGAGAATCGCTTGAACCCGGGAGGCAGAGGTTGCAGTGAGCCAAGATCGCCCCACTGCACTCCAGTTTCAGTGATAGAGTGAGACTCTGTCTCAAAAAAAATTTTGCCAAGGAAGATTCTATTTGGGCCACCTGTGGGCATGTGAGATCAGTAAGATATGGCAGCTAATTATGCAGAGTGGGTGATGAGGTTTAGATGCCTCACAGGGAGCGCTCTTTTTAACATTTTCTTTTTTTTTTTGTGAGACAGGGTCTCACTCTTCTCAGGCTGGAGTACAGTGGTGCAATCATATCTCACTGCAGCCTCAGCCTCCTTGGGCGCACTAGATCCTCCCATCTCAGCCTCCTGAGTAGCTAGGACTACAGGAGCGTACCCTTTGCCCGGCTAATTTTTCTATTTTTTCTAGAGATGGGATTTTGCTATGTTGCCCAGGCTGGTCTCAAACTCCTGGGCTAAAGTGATCCACCTGCCTTAGCCTCCCAAAGTGCTGGAATTACAGGCATGAGCCACCTCGTGCCCAGCTGCCTCTTCCTTTCTAAAATTAAAATTTAGTGGCCGGGTGTGGTGGCTCAGGGCCTGTAATCCCAGCACTTTGGGAGGTCGAGGCAAGAGGATCGCTTGAGCCCAGACTGGAGACCAGCCTGGGCAATATAGTGAGACTTCATCTCTATAAAATAAAGTTAATTAAAATTTTTATTTATTTGTTTATTTATTTATTTGAGACAGAGTCTTGCTCTGCTGTCCAGGCTGGAGTGCAGTGGCATGACCTTGACTGCAGCCTCTGGCTCGCAGGTTCAAGTGATTCTTGTGCCTCAGCCTCCTGAGTAACTGGGATTACAGGCATGTGCCACCATGCCTGGCTATTTTTGGGGCATTTGTTTGTTTTTGAGATGAGGTTCCGGTCTGTTGCCCAGACTGGAGTGCAGTGGCGCAATATCTCAGCTCACTGCAACCTCTGCCTCCCAGGTTCAAGCGAGTCTCCTGCCTCAGCCTCCTGAGTAGGCGGGATTACAGGAGCCCACCACCATGCCCGGCCCAGCTAATTTTATTTATTTAATTATTTTTTGAGACAGCATTTCACTCTTGTTGCCTAGGCTGGAGTGCAATGGCGCAATCTCAGCTCACCGCAACCTCTGCTTCCCAAGTTCTAAGTGATTCTCCTGCTTCAGCCTCCCAAGTAGCTGGGATTACAGGCATGCACCACCAGGCTAATTTTGTATTTTTAGTAGAGTTGGGGTTTCTCCATGTTGGTCAGGCTAGTCTCGACCTCAGGTGATCTACCCACCTTGGCCTCCCAAAGTGCTGGGCTTACCGGGCGGGAGCCACTGCGCCCAGCCTATGTTCATGTCTTCTATAGCCATCTTTATTCCTTCCTCCCTCTTTGTGACCTGTTGTCTGCATCAGTGTTTCATCTGGGGCTATCAGGAGACGTCTGACAATTCATGGAGATGTTTTTTAAAAAAACATTGTATTGAGATGCAATTCACATTCACCAGTTCACTGTTCACCAGTGGTGACATTTTTGGCTGTCATAACTTGAAGAGGGGATGCTACTGGTATCTATTAATAGGGGGCAGAGGCCAGGATGCTGCTCAAACCCTACACCTATGCGTTGGACAGGCCCCACAACACAGCAGATAATTATCTAGCCCCAAATGTCAATAGTGTCCAGATTGAGTAGCCCTGGTTCACATCCTTGGCCTATCTGCAGGGTCCTGTCTTGCAAGGAGCTCATAGTTCATGTGCAGAGACAGGAAGAGCCTAATAAGAAAAAGGACAATTTAGGCCAGGCACAGTGACTCACGCCTGTAATCCCACCACTTTGGGAGGCTGAGGTGGGCGGATCACTTGAGGTCAGGAGTTGGAGACCAGCCTGACCAACATGGTGAAACCCTGTCTCTACTAAAAATACAAAAAGTAGCTAGACATGGTAGAGTGTGTCTGTAGTCCCAGCTTCTCGGGAGACTGAGGCACAAGAATCTCTTGAACCCGGGAGACAGAGGTTGCAGTTAGCCAAGGTGGCGCCACTGCATTCCAGCCTGGGCGACAGAGTGAGACTGTCTCCAAAAAAGAAAGAAAAAGGACAATTTCAGTCACCTCCCTTCTGTGCCTGGCCCCAGGGTCCTGGGTACCCAACGCTTGTCACTCAGCTCAGTTAGTCCTCACTAGGCTTTAGAGAGGAGAGTACCACCACAGGGAGTGGTGAGGAGAGCCACAGGGAGTGGTACAGCTGCTGAAACGTAGGTCCTCCTCTCTCAGGTCTGTACCCACAAGGCTGGCATTTCCCTATACGTGTTTGACATCATAGCATAGTGCTTCCTATGTCGCAGACATGTGCCAGACATCATAGGTTAGTTAGGTCATTGAGTCCCCATGCCAGCCCTGTGAGTTAGGGCTCTGTTTTACAGAAGGGGAAACAGAGCACAGATTAGTCAAGCTGTTTAACCCCAGGTCACACAGCAATACTAACAATAAGAGCACCTAGTATGTGCCAGGCCCTGTCTAGCAGGAGCCTGTTGAATCCTAATAACAGCATAGGCAGCAATTGGGGCTATTTTTCCATGCAGTGGAAGAGAAAGCTGTCTCTTACTGAGGTCTCACAGCCAAACCAGCCTGGGATCTCCACTCTTCATTTATTTTGTTGTTTGTTTGTTTTTTTTGAGAGGAGTCTTGCTCTGTCACCCAGGTTGGAGTGCACTGGTGAGATCTCGGCTCACTGCAACCCCTGCCTCCCGGGTTCAAGCAATTCTCCTGCCTCAGCCTCCTGAGTAGCTGGGATTACAGGCATGTGCCACCATGCCTAGCTAAGTTTCGTATTCTTAGTAGGGACGGGGTTTCACCATGTTGACCAGGCTGGTCTCGAACTCTTGACCTTGTGATCCACCTGCTTTAGCCTCTCAAAGTACTGGGATTACAAGCGTGAGCCATCGCGCCCGGCCAATGTTTGTTTGTTTTTGAGACAGAGTATTGCTCTCTTGCCCAGGCTGGAGTACAGCGGCACGACCTCTGATCACTGCAACCTCTGCCTCCCGGGTTCAAGTGATTCTCCTGCCTCAGGCTCCCCAAGTGGCTGGGATTACAGGCATGTGCCACCACGTCTGGCTAATTTTTGTATTTTAGTAGAGACAGGGTTTTACTATGTTGGCCAGGCTGCTCTCGAACTCCTGACCTCTAGTGATCCTCTAGCCTCAGCCCCTAAAGTGCTGGGATTACAGGCGTGAACCACCATGCCCGGCCCATTCATGAATTCTCATTGGTCTCTATGGCAGGCGGTTTTCTGGGGGCTGGAGATCCAGCAGTGGGAAAAGCAAGGAGGCCACCTTGAAGCTTACGGAGGGAAAGGCAATGCAGGCAGATACAGGGAACTGAAAGTGCAAGGGCCCAAGAAGGGGCTGCCAGGCATCGCGCCTGAGAATCAGCGAGGAGGCCTGTGTGGCTGGGGTGGGGAGAGCAAGCGTGGTACACCACGAGGGTGCCGGCAGGATCCAGAGCTCACAGGGTCAGCAGGACTGTGGTGAGGACTTTGACTTTGTCTCTGAGCAAGACAGAAGCCACAAGAGGGCTCTGAGCAGAGAAGACATGTGATCTGACTTGGGCATTGACAAACAGGGTGTGGGTTGTAGACTGGGGGTGGTGAAGGTGGAAGCCAGGGTCCCAGAGGGGAGTTCACTACAGTACTCTAGGCAGGAAGCATCTGTGACGGCAGCAGAATGCTGGCACTGGAAGAGGTGAGAAGTGTTAGGTTGTGAATAAATAAATGTGTGTGTGTGTGTGTGTATATATATATATATTTTTTTCTTTCTTTCTTTTTTTTTTTTTGAGACAAAGTCTTGCTCTGTCGCCCAGGCTGGAGTACAATGGCACCATCTGGGCTCACTGCAACATCCGCCTCCCAGGTTCAAGCGATTCTCCTGCCTCAGCCTCCTGAATAGCTGGGATTACAGGTGCCTGCCACCATGCTTCACTAATTTTTGTAGTTTTAGTAGAGATGGGGTTTTGCCATGTTGGCCAGGCTGGTCTTGAACTCTTGACTTCAAGTGATCTGCCCACCTCTGCCTCCCAAAGTGCTGGGATTACAGGTGTGAGACACTCCTTCCAGCCTTATACATTTTTTTCCTCAGCCTTTCTTTGTCTTTTATGACTTTAAAATATATATATATATATATATTTTTTCGAGACAGAGTCTTGCTTTGTTGCCCAGGCTGGAGTGCTGTGGTGCAATTTTGGCTCACTGCAAGCTCCACCTCCCGGGTTCACGCCATTCTCCTGCCTTAGCCTCCTGAGTAGCTGGGATTACAGGCCCCGCCACCGCACCCGTCTAATTTTTTGTATTTTTGGTAGAGACGGGGTTTCACCTTGTTAGCCAGGATGGTCTTGATCTCCTGACCTCATGATCCACCCGCCTTGGCCTCCCAAAGTGCTGGGATTACAGGCGTGAGCCACCGTGCCTGGCCATGACTTTAATATTTTTGAAGAGCCCAGGTTAGTTGGGCTGTTTTTTTTTTTTCTAAGACAAAGTCTCACTCTTGCCCAGGCTGGAGTGCAGTGGCGCGATCATAGCTCACTGCAGCTTCAACCTTCCAGGGCTCCAGTGATTCTCTTACCTCAGTCTTCTGAGTAGCTGGGACTCACATGAGTACATAGTCATGCCTGGCTAATAGTTTTTATTTTTAGTAGAGACAAGGTCTTACCATGTTGCCCAGGCTGGTCTTGAACTCCTGAACGCAAGCAATCCTCTCACCTCGGCCTCCCGAAGTGCTGGGATTATAGGTGTGAGCCACCATGCCTGTCCCCGTTGTCCTTGTTTGGCCCAGAGGCTGGAAGATCACTTGAGGCCAGGAGTTGGAGAACAGCCTCGGCAACATAGTCAGACCCTGTCTCTTTAAGAAGAAAAAAAGGAATAACACAGAAGTGGTGCGCAGTCCTTCTTAGTGTCCCATTCCTGGAGATGTTGGCTTTGATCACTAAGTTAAGGGGGTGCGTACCAGGTTCCTCCACTATAAATTTGTGTTTGCCCTTTACAGTGAATGAATATCTTATGAGTCTGTTAATACTATGTAGCTACCTTTTACTTCATCTAACTCCCATCCATGTTTTTTTTTTTTTTTTTTTTTTTGACACAGAGTCTCACTCTGTCACCCAGGCTGGAGTGCTGTGGTGCGATCTCCGCCCACTGCAGCCTCTGCCTTTTGGGTTCAAATGATTCTCCTGCCTTAACCTCCCAAGTAGCTGGGACTACAGGCACATGCCACCACACCCAGCTAATTTTTGTATTTTGGTAGAGGCGGGGGGGTTTCGCCATGTTGGCCAGGCTGGTCTGGAATTCCTGACCTCAAGTGATTCGCCCACCTTGGCCTCCCAAAGTTCTGGGATTACAGGTGTGAGCCACTGCACCCGGCCCTATCCACACATTTTTACATCTATTCCTTTTATATTTATTTACTTGCCAGTCTACAGTAAGGATTATATTTTTCTTCTTTTCCTTATTCATTTATTTATTATCAGTATGGATTATGGATTTCTGTTTTACCCAGTGGGTTATAATCTGTCACTATCATTATTGTATTCAAATAATTCCAGATTTGGCCACTTGGAGACCTTTCAAGCTAGCTCCTGTGTGAGTGGGAGTCTATCTAGAATATAGAATTTCCTGATGGATTGGATGGGTTGTGTGTGAGAGAAAGGTGGGGTTTGTTCTTTTTTTTAAGAGACAGCGTCTCACTCTGTCACCCAAACTGGAGTGCAGTTGCATGATTACGGCTCACTTCAGCCTCCATCTCCTGGGCTCAACTAATCCTTCTCCCTCAGCCTCCTGAGTAGCCCAACTAATGTAAAATAATTTTTTTTTTTTGTAGAAATGTGATTTCACTATATTGCCCAGGCTGGTCTCAAACTCCCAGCTTCAAAGTGATCCTCCTGCCTTGGCCTCCCAAAGTGCTGGGATTACAGGCATGAGCCACCATGCCTGGCCGGGTTCATCTTTTGGCAAATATTTATTGCCTGGAAGTTGAGATAAAGCTGTTTTAAAAGCAGACAAAGGTCTTTACCTTCATGGGGCTCATGTTTTTGTGCATGTGACACTTTGTTTCTGATCCAAGCCACTGGGGAATGATGGCACAAATTTTAGCAGGGTGGATCGGTTTGGGGCAGGTGAAGTGGAGCTGCCTAGGTAGACCAGCCTCGGCTTCCACTCCTCCCTCCTCCATTAGCCTCATGCTTACCATGTAATGACTTCCTGCCCTTTTTCTTCACTCAACAGCCAAGACAATGCAAACTCCAGTGACCATTCCTGTGCCTGTGCTCCGGCTGCCCCGGGGCCCTGATGGCTTCAGCCGTGGCTTTGCCCCTGATGGACGCAGAGCCCCCCTGAGGCCAGAGGTTCCTGAAATCCAGGCGCGTCCCATAGCTCAAGAATCCCCGGAATTCCAGGAGCAGCGGGCCCGAGCCGCCCTTCGGGAGCGTTACCTCCGCAGCCTGCTGGCCATGGTGGGTCGTCAGGTGAGCTTCACGTTGCACGAGGGTGTGCGTGTGGCCGCCCACTTCGGAGCCACCGACCTGGATGTGGCCAACTTCTACGTGTCACAGCTGCAAACTCCCATAGGTGTGCAAGCAGAGGCGCTGCTCCGATGCAGTGACATTATTTCATATACCTTCAAGCCATAGAGACATTGTGTTCACTTTTCTGCTTGAGGCTGAGCCACTGTATCCCAGGCCTCCCAATGTTCCCGAGCCAGGAACTCTGGGCCGCATGGAGTTATGAGCTCCCTTGGAATTTTCAGCCAAGCTTTAAGCAAGTCTGGACTCCTGAGACCTCCTGGGTCTAGTCAGTAAAATTCTGCAACTCTAGGAATTCTAAGATCCCACTGGAAGGAGTGCTCTACCTCACAGAACTCTGAACCCTACAGAAAGATGGGCCTGCTGCCATTTCTTGAAGACCAGGGCATCGGGGTGGGGTGATAAAGGAGACAACTTGCACAGGGGGACGTTATTAAAGAGGCTGCAAAGTTCAGCCACCCTGAAGATACTCCCCAGTGCTCCCCTCCTGCTAAAGAACCAGTTACCCCAGGAAAATTCGACTCCTGTTTTTCTTTCTTTAATTAAGTATACCCACGGGGATGGAATAATCTTTAGGAGCTGGTAGGGTGGTTGTCCCAGGGCTGAATCCAGTGGAGCTGGGCCAAGTAGGACAGGAGCCCAGATAAAGGTGTAGGGGCTGCAGGGCCGCAAGTCTCCTGGAAATGCTGGAGTGACCGGAATGCTGGGATTGGGAGATTAGGATTTGATTTCATTTTGTGGCGGGCGGTGGCTCGTGTTGGGTCACGTGGTCGTGCCCAAGCGCTCCTCCTGTTGCCCCACCTGTGGTTGCTGTGGACTGCACACGACAGCAGATTCGCTGTCCCCTCGTTGGAGGCGAATGGTTGGATCCCGAGTGGCGGCGCCCCTGATAAAAGGCCGAGGATTCGCGGTCAGGGTGCAACATCATCCCCCTCCTCTTTTCTCTCCAGCCTTGTAGCTTGGCCGTTCACATCACGCGCTTCACTAAGCCCCCTGTCACTAGTAACCTTTCAGGGCATTGTTTAAAAAGAAAGCAGTTTCTGTCCCCTTCTGTAGTTCCCTTAAATTCAGGATGTAAGCGAAGCCTTCCATTAAGTAAAGGTGAGCGTCATTTTGTCTCAGTCGCGAAAGTGCGGCGGCCGATGATGAACGCGCCAGGAGCAACCTCAGCTGCCTTCAGTCGGTTCGCGACGCCTACCTCTTGAGTTGCCTTGGCGACGACGCGGCTCGCTCCGCCCAGTCCCCTTTTATGGTTTCAGCCCCGCCTCCTTCGGTTCGCCGGGTGCGCTTGGGAAAGCGTGGCGAAAGTGCGGCGGCGAATGTCAAGCCTTGGGTCTGAGCCTAGGGGTGTGGCTTGAGCTCGCGCTGGTTTGTTCTTGCCTCGGTGACCCACCAGCCTTGTCACCCAGGATTTGGGTTGGCAGATTCGTCTCTCGCCTTTGGAATTTCTATCTTCTCCTAGGTTTTGTTTTTTAAAATCAGGCCTATGATACCGTTCATAGGCTCGTATTTATTTTAGCATTGCTCATGGGCTCATATTTGTTTTAGTATTGTGATTTAAGTTGCATTTTATGCAACTACCCCTATACAGAGAGCTATTGATGTAACTGCAGCGAGCAAATGGAAGACTGGAGACTACCGAAGAGGCCGAGGCTTCGTCTCCAGAGGAACCCTCTCTGTCAGCATCCATCAGCTGTACTCATATATTGAATGCAGCTCCTATCCGCCTTTCTTTTCGACTTCTTTATGCCGTTACCACTCTTCATCAGTTAGTCTAACCTCAGTGTTTTCATTCTTTCCTTTTTTTTTTTTTTTTTTTTTTTTTTGAGACGGCGTCTTGCTCTGTCGCCCAGACCGGAGTGCAGTGGCACAATCTCGGCTCACTGCAAGCTCCATCGTCTCCCGGGTTCACGCCATTCTGCTGCTTCAGTCTCCCGAGTAGCTGGGACTACAGGCGACCGCCACCACGCCTGGCTAATTTTTTGTAATTTTAGTAGAGACGGGGTTTCACCGTGTTAGCCAGGATGGTCTCGATCTTCTGACCTCGTGTTCCGCCCGCCTTGGCCTCCCGAAGTGCTGGGATTACAGGCGTGAGCCCCCGCGCCCGGCCCATTTCTTTCCTTTCGTTGAGACAGGGTCTCGCTATGTCTACCAGGTCGTAGTGCAGGGGCGCGATCAGTGCAGCGTCAACCTGCCGGGCTCAAGTGATCTTCCCACCTCCCAAGTAGCTGGAACTACAGTCTCCCGTAACCAGACCCTGCTAATTTTTAAATTTTTTGTAGAGACGGGGCCTTGCTATGTTGCCCAGGCTGGTCTCGAACTCCGGACTCACGCGATCTTCCTGCCTCAGCCTCCCAAAGTGCTGGGATTATAGGCGTGAGCCGCCGCGCCCCGCCAGGTGTTTTCATTTCTATGCACTCCATTTCCCTGGGCTCTTGACGAATGTGCGGGAGCTGAATATTTGTTATCTGGACTCAGGCGGGGAGGCGTGGGCTCAGCTTCGCGCTTGCGCGCTGCTCTTGGAGACGGCGTCTACCTCGCCCCGCCCCTCATAGTCTGCAGTTCCGGCTCTGCAGATTCGCTGCTCACGTTTCTTTTTTCCGTGGCCCTTCCTGCCCTTTGTTTCTCTCTTCATGTCACCCGCGGGACAACTCTACCTGCAAGTCGCTGAAATCGATTTTCTGCTTCTTATAGTAAGCGGCGGGCTCGCCAGCCTAGAGCGAAAGTGTGACTGCGAACGGGCAGGCGCGCGCGGGACTCGGCGGAGGCGCGCTTGGGCTCCAGGCGGCGACGATTACGACGACTAGGAGAGCGGACGGAGGCGGCGCCTGAAGCAGTGGCGGAGCCCATGCCCCGGGACGGCGGGCGGGCCCGGAGAGACAAATCCGGGGCCCGGGGCATGTCCCCGGGGCCCCCGTGAGGAGGCGGCGGCGGCTATGGAGATCCCGCCGCAGGAGGCGCCGCCCGTGCCGGGCGCGGACGGCGACGTTGAAGAGGCCCCCGCCGAAGCCGGGTCTCCCAGCCCCGCATCGCCCCCCGCGGATGGGCGCCTCAAGGCTGCAGCCAAGCGCGTCACGTTCCCGTCCGACGAGGATATCGTGTCTGGAGCAGTGGAGCCCAAAGACCCCTGGAGACATGGTAGCTACCGCGGGTGAAGCGGGGGCGGGCTCGAGGGAGACCCGGGAGTCGGGAGGGATCGGTGCAGGGCCCGGCTCAGAGGTGGCGTTCAATAGATTGCACCTAATGGTGAATAAGGGGACAGTCGTCAGTTTAGAACCGGAGTCTATTAGAGAGGGGGTGACTATGGAGTTGGGAAGGTGAAAAGTATGTGCTTTCTGCCGCACCCCACCCACCCGAGACAAAGATGGTGATCGTTTTAGGGTTTAAAACGATGAGCAATTAAAGAAAGTTTGGTGATTTGTCAAATGTAGAGTGTGGCAGCCTTTGCGTTCGTAGTTCCACCAGAGAAGGAGAGAAAGAGCAGTCGGGAGGAGGAGCGGGTCAACGCTGGCCCCAAAAGGGCAATTGAAAGAGTTTGATGGGTCTATGGGGGTAAAAAAAAGTTCAGTAGCTGGTCTGCAAGTCTCGGGTCAAGGAGTGGTCGTGTTGGCCACTTTCTTGGCTGGAAAGAGGGAGAAATATAAACTTGGACTGTGGCTATAGAAGACTTGGTAAAAAGGGAGTCAAGGTAAGGTCCCAGAAGAGGAGCACAGGTGGTGGTCCATTTGTGGTTGGTTGAGTCAGAGGCAGTGTGGTTTTTATGTTTTCATTTTTATTGAGAGGAGGTCTTACTACATTGCCCAGGCTGGTCTCGAACTTCTGGGTTCAAGCTGTCCTCCCTCCTTGGCCTCCCAGAGTATTGGGATTACAGGCATGAGCCACCGCCCCCGGCTGCAGTGTGGTATTAAGAAGAAAAGCCAACGCCTACCGCCACCGCCTCCTCCAGCAAAAAGAGAAGCAGAAGAAAGGTTCTCAGTCATTCAGGAGCAGAGGATGTTTGGGGCATGGCTACGGAAGGGTCCTCTTGTTCCTTCCTGAGAAAGAATTGGGGGATGGCCGGGTGTATTGGCTCACGCATGTAATCCCAGCACTTTGGGAGGCCAAGGTGGGTGGATCACCTGAGGTCAGGAGTTTAAAACCAGCCTGGCCAACAAGGGGAAACCCCGTCTCTACTAAAAATACAAAAACCGGCCGGGCATGGTGGTGCTCGCCTGTCATCCCATCTACTCAGGAGACTGAGGCAGGGAGAATCGCTTGAACTCAGGAGGTGGAGATTGCAGTGAGCTAAGATCATGACCTTGTACAGCCTGGGTGACAAGAGCAAAACTCTGTCTCAAAGAAAGAAAAAAAAAGAATTGGGGGATGTTATCAAGTCAGGAATTGGAGTTGCTGACCAGTAGCAGGTGAGAGAACTGAGGAAGTTTGGCGGCTTGAAGTGTTGGGAGAGGGGGCCGTCCCATTGGAGAGGGTCAGGTGAGTGTTGGAGCTGAAAGGAATGTGTTGGAGTCATAGGGCTGGGAAGGTGGAAAGTCGCTTGGGACATGCAGGGCAGTGTTGAGTCCATTTCATGCTGGAGAAGTCTATCAGTCCTCCTGGGGTGGAGCCCATGAAGTGAGGGATCAGACTGGTCATGGTTCTGTAGAAGCTGATCTGCCAGCCCTGCCTAAGGGGAGAAGCTGTTGCCAGTCTATGGACAGTGGAGGAATTGGTGGCTTTGATGTGAGGGTGGGAAACATGGTAACTGGAAACCGAACACACAGTGAGTCCATCATGAATGACAGTTTGGCTACTTACTACTACTTATTATTTTTTAGACAGAGTCTCCCTCTGTCGCTTAGGCTGATTCTCCTGCCTCAGCGTCCTGAGTATCCGGGATTACAGGCACCTGTCATCACACCTGGCTAAAAATGTCTGTATTTTTAGTAGAGATGGGGTTTCACCAATTTAGCTAGGCTGGTCTCGAACTCTTGACCTCAGGTGATCTGCCCACTTCAGCCTTCCAAAGTGCTGGGATTACAGGCATGAGCCACTGTGTCCAGCTGGCTAGTTACTCTTAAAGAGACAGTGGTTAAAGTAAGACTTTTGGGCCGTCTTACATGCCTGTAACCCCAGCCCTTTGTCAGGCCAAGGTAGGCGGATCACCTGAGCCCAGGAGTTCAAGACCAGCTTGGGCAACAAGGTGAAACCGTGTCTCTACAAAATATACAAAAATTAGCCAGGTGTGGTGGTACATGCCTGTAGTCCCAGCTACTCAGGAGGCTGAAGTGGGAGGATCACTTGAGCCCGGGAGGTCAACAGTGCAGTAAACTGTGATTGCATCACTGAACTGCAGCCTGGGTGACAAAGACCCTGTCTTAAAAAAAAAAAAAAAAAGACTTTTGTCACTGGGAGCCAGCCAACTCCTTGGGCTCTAGGCCCCAGGCATAGGTGGTTAGTTTGGGACCGGGCCACAGTCAGAATGGCCCCTGGCTATAGCGTGGTATCCAGTCAGAGCAGGAACCAGGAAGACCTGGAGAGGCAGAGCAGGGTGTTTCAAGAGCAGAGGCTCCAGGTCAGATCCTTCGAGACCTCGGACTGGTTACCTAACTTCTGAGCCTCAGTCTTCCCGTCTGTGAAGTAGGTGGCAATACTCTTGCCACGGAATTTAGGCAAGGACTGGATGAGGTCACATATGGAAAGGAATCAGATAGGGTGAGCGTTCTTGATGGCAGTCATTGTTATTAAGACAGTGTTGGTCATCTTAGGCTGGTGTAGAGGAGTTCATGCATAGGGTGGGGCCTGGATGTGGCTGCTTCAGAGGCTTCCAGGAGAGAAGAGAGCCGGCAGTCAGTGCATGGGCCTGGAGTGAGGGGTGAGGAGGAAGATGGTCAGTTTGTGGGCTGAAGGGTCAGGGGTGAGGGCAGCAAGAGAGTCTGGCACAGATTGGGCATTGGGGGGTAAAGTTCCTGGTCCGCAGTTTCCCAGAAAAGGTTTGGCTTTCATTCAGTAAACCACTTTTCCTCTCCAAGGCTCTGTTTCTTTCTTTGCAAATGGAGGTGCTAATTTTTACCATGGGGTAATTGTGAGGATGAAGTAAGATAGTCCTCATAAATTTCTGCCACATAAATAGCAGCTATCATCCAGGCAGATTTGTTTTTTGTTTGTCTGTTTTCACGTGCAGTCTCGAAGAGACAGTGAAAGAATTGGAGAGTCAGAAGGCTGTCTGTCAAGAAAAGAGGGGCAATTGGAGCCTGGCTGAGAGGAGTTTAGAGGAGGGGTGCCGGTTGGTCTATCCTGGGTAAGGGGTAGAGCAGGTAACACTCTCCAGGCGGGGGGAGTCTCTCATTCCAGCGGTTGATAAGAGGGGCAGTAAGGCCTGGTCGGGACTCACACTCCGGAGGAGTCCGTGCATCTGAGCTGCAGAGGTGATGACATGAACTGGACTGGAAGAATTGGTCCATCCTGGTTGGGAGGAGGGCTTGAGGAGTTGCCCTGGCAGTAAGGATTTGGGTGATCTTGGGCCTGGGCAGAGGAGGGGTCACTGGTGAAGTTGGTGAGTTTGGACAATGGGATTTGCAGAACAGAAAACCCAAGGGCCTGGGAACAGCAAGGAACACGGGATAGGCTCTGTGCTGGGGAGGATAGTGGAGTGGTTCACTGGCCATGAGGCTGTGGGAGGTGGAGGGTTCGCCAGGGTGTAGAAGAGGAATTGTGGTACAGAAAGTGGGTGTAAGGGGAGACCCAAGTGAGAGGCCAGAGGGTCTGGGGCTGGGGGACTGCAGGGAGGAGTTACTTGGTCTTGGAACAAAGGTGGGAGATTCGTTGGCATCAATCTCGTAAACTGGGGAGGGATGGGGGGTGTCATTTGAGCTGTGAACCTAGTGCAAGGGTGGCGTAACCCCAAGGCCAAGGGGTGACAGAAGAGCTGACGGGTCTGAATTGGGGAGACTCAGTCATCCGGAAGCTGTTGTGCCGTGCTAGTGATGGAGTGCTGCCCAGGCCAGGGGTGGAGGAGCGCCCCTGGGTGAGCAGAAGGCAGCACTGGGGGCGCCCCAGTGCAGGGGTCTCCTCCAGCAGAGCCTCACCCCTGGGGCTAGAGTGATGACCCACCCGGGTGGGAGTTGTTGGGGGTGTCTACCTGAGGGTGAGAGCTCCCTCAGGCCCTTCAGGGGCCCAGGGTTTGGGGATTCCGGGAGATGAGGTGATCTGGAGGAGGGGGATTGTGAGGGAGGGTCTCGAGCCTGCGCAGGCTCATCCTTTCCGGATTCCCATCTCCCGCAGTGAGGTTCCACCTGCTGGGGCTGCTGTTTCCTCATTACATGAACACATCTATTGTTCTGTTGCCTGCTTGTTTTCTTGGTGGTGGTCTCTCTTCCACGCGGGAATGGGAGAGCAGAGGCCGAGTCCATCCCCTTCTCCGCTTTCCTCAAGGACACTCAGTTGTTGAATGAGCGCCTGTGGGCCTGTGAGGCCTGGTGGTATCTGGGAGCCACCTAGCAGAGTGACATGTAGCCGTATGTCAGGGGCCCGAGCAGCCTGGCATGGGGACACCAGCGGGGCGGCAACGTGCTCTGTGGCCTCTGGCAAGCATGGGTTCTTGCAGAGCATTGCGTTTCCTCACCTGTAAAACAGGGCCAGTGGTCCTGCCCTGCAGACCACCTGGATGTCAGAGGATAGGGTGAACCTGCACCCTCAGCAAGCCACAGCCAGGTGTGTGGAGATGGGCAGGGAAGCTCCAGGACAAGGCAGGCTGGGAATCGTGAGTGAAAGAGGCTGCTTCAGCACTGTCAGGCTGGGCGCTTGGGTGCTGGTGGGGAGCAGAGCTAGCTAGCTGCACTGCACCCCGTCATGTTGTGGCAGACCCTTCAGCAGTTCTGAAGGCCAAGGCCAGACTTACACAAGGAACCCATTAGGCCAAACTGCAGGAATGACCTGAGGCTCGGCTGGTCTCCCCAGCCCCAGCCGAACTCCGTGGGGTTGGAAAGATAGGCATGTGAGAGGGACTTGTGATGAGAGCACATGACACCAGCCACAGTCTGGGAGACTCATCTCCCCTCCTCCAGTCCTGCCGGTGACTCACTCCCTGCTCCCTGACCATCAGTCCTCCAGTGTGTGTGCATTGGGGGTTTGCCCACCAGGAAGCTCGTCGCGTGAAGTCAAAGTGTCTGCAGGGCAGGTTGAGGGGGTGCAGGCATGCTACCATGTCTGGCCACCTGAGCTTTGGAGGGCAGAGGTAGCGGTGGGGGCAGGGTGTTCTTAAATGCGGATCCGAGGGCATGGAAATGCCATAGTGTTTGCTATTGAAATCCGTGCTGCAGATTTAGCCCTAGAAACAGGCTGGACAGGTAGACACGCATCTGTCAGTGGTGGAAAGAGGCCCTGGGTTAGGGAACCGGCTCGCTTTAACATTCGTGGTGGAGCTGCTGGGGAGCAGGGAATGGGGTCGAGGGGGGTTGATGCATCTGCTCAGATTTCCATCTGGGCCCAGCTCCACCTCCTGCTGCTGGAGTTGGCAAGTAGACCCTGCCACTGAACAGCCATGTGACTTTGGCGATTGTTCTCTCTGCCTCGATTTTTCTGTGTCTAAAATGCAGCTGACAGAAGTATGTCCTCATAGGGTGATTGGGAGGATTAAGTGAGAGAACACAGTGCCTGATCCATAGTAAATGCTCAGCAAATGCCTCCCTTGTTATTCCTGTCATCACCGCTCCTCTGCCCGCACCTATAGCCCTAACCTTTCGTTTCTGTTTCCTGCCTGTGTTGTGTGTTTGTACTCCTCTTTCTCTTACAGTCTCCCGCCTCAGCATCCCTGCTTTCTCTCAGGGGCCCTCTCCTCCACGCTGGGTGCCCCAGCAGTCCCTGACCTCCAGGCCTGACTCTGTGTCTGCCAAGCTGTGTGACCATGGACAAGTTGCCCAGCCTCTCTGAGCTAAAACTAAATCAGCATGTTTCAGCTCACTAGCAGGAGAGGCAGCAGGGGTACCAAGATTCCACACTGGCCATTTTAGTCCCAGCCTCTGCCTACATTGGCTGATGACTTTGGACAAGTTGCAGCTCCTCCCTAAGCCTGAGTCTCCTCTGGAGTGGGGGCTCCACCACCCCAGCCCCCGCCCTGTTGGAACACGATCGGGTTAGTGGTACTGTTGTGCTGGTGCCTGTCCTCTGCCCTCCCAGGCTCTTTGCACACTGTGACTCGCCGCTTGTTGTGCCTGCCCATGCAGGTGGGCTGCCTGATTCCTTGTGCCTGTGCTCGCATCTGTTTCCCTCTTCGAGGGCAAAGGCTGTGTGTGAGTCACCTCTGTGACCCTAGTCTAGCACACAGGAGGCTCGGGCACGGGACACATGTCCAAAGGAATGGGGTGCTCTCCTCTGATCACACACCCTATGGTGGGATTTACAGGAAACTTTTTTGTGGTAGTTAATCGAGTTGGTGCCAGGACGAGGGCTCTTCCTCAGGGACCTATAGACAGGCTTTAGCGCCCATTCTGACTCCTGGAAGAGTACGCGAAGCTGGCCCCCAGCTGGCACTCAGTAACCAGCATTGAGTGCGTCAGCGGGAGTGCCTGTGCATGTGTTTCTGGGAGCCAGTACTGGGGCTCTGCGAACCTTCATAGGCATCCGGCTCCAAGAGGATTAAGAACCGTGGGGCCAAATGCCCTGTGTTGGATGGGCTGCAGCTGGAGCAGTCACTGGGCATGAAGGCCAGAAACCTGTTTTTACAAAAAGCTCCCCGGGTGGTTCTGACAACCTCGCTTGGCTGTCTGTGTGCTTTGCTCCGCCATCCATCACTCAGTCCCAAGCCTGCCTTCAGACCTCAGTTCAGGGGTGGCTGGCATTGACCTCAAAGACCTGTTTTGGAGCAAATTAATAGGTGAGCATTGAAATGCTTGCCTTAAGGTAACTGCAGAAATTCAAGCTGGGCAGGCGGCCTGCTGCAGTGGGGCATGGGGGCAGGGCAGGTTAAATCCCTGCCCTCTGGCTGATCTTAGTCGTCATCAGTCCTTGCCTTCCATGTGCCTGTACCAGGCACTGGTCTAAGTGCCTTTCCTGTATTATCGCGGCAGGTGCTGTTTGCCCCAATTTATAGATGAGGAAATGGGGCCCATAGAGGTAAAGTAATTTTCCTGAGGTCACACAGCCGGTAAGTGGTGGAGCTGGGATTCAAACCCAGGCAGCCAGCCTGGCGCCGAAGCCTGCGCAGTAACCCCTGTGTGGCGGCTGAGTGCTTGGAGGCAAGTGGCCGCGTTCAGTGCAGGGTGCATAGTCTCTTCATCTATAACCCAGAATTGTTTATAAGATAGAGGTGACAGTGCTGGCTTTGTGGTGTTGTGGCAGGGATAAGAAATAGAAACAGGTGGGGTAAGGGCCCAGCCTGGTGGGCATGCAGGAGGGGGTCCCTGTGGTTCGTGGACAGCTTGAGTCCCTGGAGATTTGTGCTGCTCCTCTGTCCTCGGCATTGCCCGCTGTTCTGACCCTTGGCCTCTGGGACGTGTTCTTCCTGTGCTACACAGTGTCTGGTATGTAGTAGGCGCTCAATATATTCTTGCTGCATGAGTGACTTGGTGACCCCGTAACCAGTCATGCATTCAGCATGGTGTGGCCGTGACACGTGTTACGAGTCAGGGCGGAAGACAGGCCCCCGTCCGTGCTTCTGTGGGGGTCACGCTCAAGTGAGGGAGACACAGAGTAAAGAATTCTCAGCAAACCCGGCTGCCGAGGACTCAGATTAGGGAGGGTTCACAGGGTGTGCAGGAGGGCAGGGCAGAGGCAACTCCCTAGAAGGGACATCAACAAGGCAATCCAGCAGTTAGCCAGATGAGGAGCAGCGGGAGGTGTGCACCAGGGGTGGAAGGCAGAGAGAACCAGCCTGGTACGTCTGAAGAACAGAAAAAAGCCAGACTTAGTTGAGGTGGATGCAGGCGGGTCAAAGGTGAGGTTGGAGGAGGCAGGAGAGACTGTTGTGTGGGGCCTTATGGGCTGTGCTAGCAGGGAGCCCCAGAGGGCTTAAGAAGGGGCCTGGGCTGGGTGTGGGGGGCTCATGCCTGTCATCCTAGCCCTTTGGGAGGCCCAGGCGGGACGATTGCTGAAGCCCAGGAGTTAAAGACCCGCCTGGGCAATATGGCGAGACCTTGTCTCTATAAAAAAGACAAAAATTAGCCGGGCATGGTGGTGTGTGCCTATAGTCCCAGCTACTCAGGAGGCTGAGGTGGGAGGATCACTTGAGCCCAGGAGGTTGAGGCTTTAGTGAGCTGTGGTCACACCACTCCCCTCCAGCCTATGTGACAGAGCGAGACCCTGTCTCAAAAGAAAAAAGGAGGGGCATAGTGAGTGTTTTTAACAGAACTCTGGGTGGGGGTGACATGAATGGGGTGAGACTGAGACAGGGAGACCAGGGAGGGGCCGTGAGCCAGGAGCCCAGAGGCTGTAGGCTTAGCGTAGCCTCATGTTGGCTAATAGCTGACACTTGACTTCACTGATTCTTCTTCAGATTGCTCTGAGCCCTCCCTCCACCAACAGGCTTGCCGTTGCCGCTGTTTCCTATAGCACCTCTGAGACGACTGTTTTTCCCTTCCCTTCTCTCCTTGGATCTCTGAGTCCCTTCCCTCGTGCTCCCCAAGTCAGTTTGTCCTTGGCCTGCTTGGGACATCCTGCCCCTGCATGGACTGTGGGAGGCGTGTGGGCTGTGAAGTCCAGTGACCTCCTCCAGTGACTTCACTTTCACAGTCCCTTCAGGTCTCACAGTACCCAGATCCAGAAAGCTCTACAGACCATCCCAGACCCCTGTGGTGGCTTAGTGCAATATCAGTATCCTGTCAGTCTTACAAAATCCAGAAAATTCTGATTCTAAATCACGTCTGGCCCAAGGGTTCCAGGAGGAGACTGGAGCCTGCAGCGGGCCTCGTTCCGTGTCTGAAATGGCAGTGACCCAGGAGGAAGCGCGGGAGCCCCCTGGGTGCCAGTCCCAGCTCTGCCCTTGGGCGAATCACCCAGCTTCCTTGCCTCAGTGTCCCCATTTGTATGGGGATTGATGATTAAATTAGCCTCTACTTGGAAAGCAGCTGGAACAGTAGCTGGCTGTTGCAGGCGTTCATGAGGACATGGGGAAGTTGAATGAGGTGGCCGCTGCCCTGAACTTGACTGGTCCCTGCCTCCCCGGGCTGTAAGCGTTAGGCAGGTGGGGCCAGCCTGCCTCATCTGGGTAGGATCATCTGCCTGAGTATGATTTCGGCTCCTCCACGCTTGGGCTGTGTGGCCTTGGGCAAGTCCCTTGACCTCCCTGGACCACTTTCCCCATTTGTGAAGCCATTTTGCCAGATGAGGACTCTCTTTCAAAGGTTTTAGACTCTCTGGGAAGACCAGAGAGCCAGGCCTGGGGCCCACGCCAGCAGGAGCACACCGTGCATCCAGTGTCTAGCTGATGCCGCTCCTGTTACATCAGCTGCTCTGGGGCTGCGCCCACGTTAACTCCTGGACTGGAGCCACACAGGAGGCTGGGGTCTGCTGTTTCAGCTTAGAGGAGGTGGGAGATGTGGAGGGGGTTCCCTAATTGCAGGAAGGGGGTTCAGAGGCTGGGTGCCAAAAGGAATGCGAGGGATCCATCATGCTAGGCTCTTTCCTGCATTGAGTAGGAAGGTCCGTGAAGGCAGGACCCATCTTTGTCTTGGCTCACCTGTGTCTCCAGCACCCTCTATGGTGCCTGGTCCTCCGCAGGCTCTCACACTGGATGAATTGGTGGTGGATGGAGGTACACAGTAGGCACTCAAAAGTTGTTCTCACCCCTTCCCTTCCTCTAGGCAGCTGGCACTGAGCGGTTGCCTCAAGGTGGGGGTGGAGGTTTGGAAGTGTCTGCTGACAGCCGCACGGCTCATGTGACTTGCCGAGCCCCCATCTCCCTTCGCAGCGGAAGCCTGGGTCGGGAGCCCTGCAGTCAGATGCTCCCCTCAGGGCTGGTTGGGTTCCAGCTGGGAATGTGTTCCCTGGTTAGGTGGGCGGGCTCCTCTAGCAAGCTGGCGCTTGAGACCCACCGGGGTCGGACTCGTGTGCCACCTTCACACCCACCCCTCCCTCTCTCCATGGTCTCCGAGGCTTTCACCAGCTGCCGTCAGTGATGTAGTGGAGAACTGCTCGCGTCCTGTGCAGCCTTCCCTTTTGCAAAGCAAAGGACTGTCACAGCTGAACTCGCTTGGTTCCCCAGGACAACAGGGAGGGAGGGTGGGAGAGTGGGGCTGCCAAAAGGTGAAAGCACACTGCAGGGAAGTGACTCTCTGCAGGGGTCGTGCCTCCTGGTGGTGGTGATGGAGGTGTTGGTACTCACAGCTCCCATTTATGGAGCACTTACCAGGGCTAAGCTCTTTAAATGCATCGTTAATCTTGGAGGAGGAAACAAGCTCACAGAGGTGCCAAGGCCACACAGGTAGTAGAGGAGGAGCTGGGTTCTAGCCTGGCAGCTTGAATGGTTCTGATCCTCTGTCCTGTTTCAAAAAGCCCCCAGGGCTCCACCGTAACTACAGGACAAAGTTCACACCCCTGGGCCTGGTGTGGGAGGCCTTTCCCAAAGAATATCCAGCCTCCTAGCTCAGGCGCCAGGCCCCTCGCTAGTCCCCTGCCCTTCCTGACCAACTCCTGTTACCCTCCCACGCCTAGACACAGGCTCCTCTGCCTAGCATGCCCCTCGCTAGTCCCCTGCCCTTTCTGACCAACTCCCGTTACCCGTCCCGCGCTGCCTCCTGGGCAAGCCCTTCTCTAATCCCCTGACAAAGCTCTGCTCTGCTCTCTGGGTTCCCATGGTGCCTCCTTGCTCTGTTGTTACTTGTTCGAGCCCATCTCCCCTCCCTGGACCAGCGCTGCAGAGGGCTGCATCCTGTCCATCTGGCTCCTGGGAGGAGTGGAGCCACTGAACGCCTCCAGGAACCTTAGGGACTCCGGGCAAAGTGGGGCTGCTGTTGGGCACCCAGGCCGGATGCCGCAAAGCCCTTGTAACCCAGGCACGGGGCTCAGGACAGTCGGGGAGCATAGGGTGTGGGGAAGGAAGATTTTGTTCACTGAGTCACTTTTTCCTGCTTTCATTTCTTCATTCCTTGCCAGCCAGCATCTATTTTGCCTCCACTTTGCTGTCCCCGCCATGCCAGGTGGAGGGGCCTCCCGACGGCTCTCCTGCTGCCTCTCCAGCCGGCTTCCCACCTAGCAGCCACAGCATTCTTGAAAAAGCAGACTTTGCTCTTCCTGTTTCACATCACACTTTGTGACCTCCCTGCTGCCTTTCCCTCTGATCCAACGTCCCTGCAGCAGGTTAGGAAGCTCAGGTATAACCTGGCTCCTGCCACCATCGCCAGCCATGACCAAGATCACCTTGCCATGCACTCACTGGGTTCAAGCCATCGTGGATTCCTTTCAGTCCTAGAATGTGCAGGCAGCTCCCCACATCCTCTCCTGGAAGGCCGGCCCCACCCACACAGCTGGCTCTGGCTAATCTTTCAGGTGCCAGCAAACCCTTCCTTCCTGGCCCTCCTAATGGGCTCTCCATCAGGCGGCCAGCGATCTGCTTATCTGTGGGCCTGCCGAAACTCTCGGCCCCGGACTGGAAGCATCACCAGGCAGTGGTGGGTTGGGTTTGGTGCCAGTGTATTCCCCAGTGCCCAGACCACGTGGCACTGGGCTTGGCTCTGGGCAGCCACACAATATGGCAGGTGGAGAAGGAAGTGGCATACAATGCTGGGTCTTAGTCCTTGCCATGAGCAGCTCGGAGAGTCCCTGGTCGAGAAAAGGAGGTGGGCAGAGAGGAGGAGGAGCTTTATGGAGGGGAGTACCAAGCCTGCCTCTGGTGTCCCCCCTGCCAGCCTGGTGGGAATGGCAGCGCAGGACTGGCAAACAGGCCTGTCTTTTCTGCTGACTTGCTGGGGGTCATAGGCCAGGACACTTGCCTTCGTAGGACGCCGCACCATTTAGGAAGTGATTGGATCCCAGGACCTCCTCCCGGTCATGGGATGGCAGGCAAGGTTCTGGTAACTGATCTGCCTTCTACCTTTGGCAGGTGACCTACTTCGCCATTCCCTGTGACCCACGTGTCCCAGGTGTCAGGCAACTGGCCACCCAGCCAAGCCTCCATGACTCCGTTCTCACTCCCCTTCTGTCTCAGGCTTGGGATCCTTGCTTCCTGGCCTGGTTCTGTCTGCTGTGATCACAGTGAACAGCCCAGTGCTCCATTTCCCTGGAGGGCCACCTTTCTTGCTGTGCCTGGACCTGTGTTCCCCACTGGACTACAAGTCCCCGGGGGTCAGGGCCGGGGCTGTCTCGGTCCTTGCTGTGTCCCCTGCACAGCTCCAGGCACAGAGCAGTTCAGTGAATGTTGTTCCATTAAAATGGAGTTGGGGCTGGTCCTGGCACAGCCGAGGGATGACGCCCTCATGGAGCCCAGCTTAGAGTGCCCAAGTCTGACAGTGGCCCGATCCTGTCTAGTCCTGAGGTGGAGCAGGCACCGGCAGGCGGGGCCATCTGACTGAATGTCCTACCACCAGCTCTTAGGTCCAGGTGCTTGTGCTTACTGCCTTCCGGCGCAGTCAAAAGAATCCAGGGCTGGCACCGGCCCTTTCCTCATCTCAGGGGTGAAAGGGTAACCAGAGAGGGGTGGCACTTACCCAAGGATGCCCTGACACTGGGATCCAGGCTCCTGCTGCTCTCCTCGGCCACCTCTCCAGCTGTTTTTTTGTTTTGTTTTGGTTTTGGTTTTTTGGTTTTTTTTTGAGACGGAGTTTCGCTCTTGTTGCCCAGACTGGAGTACAGTGGCAGGATCTTGGCTTACTGAAACCTCTGCCTCCCAAGTTCAAGCGATTCTCATGCCTCAGCCTCCCAAATAGCTGGGATTACAGGCATGCGCTGCCACACCCAGCTAAATTTTTGTATCTTTAGTAGAGACAGGGTTTCACCATGTTGGCCAGGCTGGTCTTGAACTCCTGACCTCAAATGATCCACCCACCTCAGCTTCCCAAAGCGTTGGGATTCCAGGCGTGAGCGCTCAGCCTGTTTGTTTTGAGATGAGGTGTTGCTCTTTCGCCCTGGCTGGAGTGCAGTAATGCAATCCTAGCTCACTGCAGCCTCCACCTCCCAGGCTCAAGTGATCCTCTTGCCTCAGCCTCCAAATTAGCTAGAACCACAGGCACAAACCACTACACCTGGCTGATTTTGTTACTTTTAATTGTTTTGTAGAGATGGGGTTGCACTGTATTGCTGAGGCTTTGTTGTGCTTTTGATTTGCATTTCCTTATGGCTGACGATGTTGAGCATCTTTTTATATGCCTACTGAACACTTGTGTATCTTCTTTGGATAAATGTCTTTTTAGTTCTTTTGCCCATTTTTAAATTGAGCCAGCCGGGCACAGTGATTCATGCCTGTAATCCCAGCACTTTGGGAGGCCAAAGAGTTCGAGACCAGCCTGGGCAACATAGCAAGACCTGGTCTCTGTTAAAAAAGGGGGGGCCAGGCACAGTGGCTCACAATTGTAATCCCAGCACTTTGGGAGGTCAAGGTGTACAGATCATTTGAGCCCAGGAATTCAAGACCAGCCTGGACAACATGGTGAGACCCCCATCTCTATAAAAAAAAAATTTAAAAATTAGCCAGGCCTGGTGGCTCATGCCAGTAGTCCCAGCTACCTTGGAGTCTAATGTGGGAGGATTGCTTGAGCCCTGGAGGTTGAGGCTGCAGTGAGCTGTTATCTTGCCACTGGACTCCAGCCTAGGTGACAGAGGGAGACCCTGCCTCAAAAATAAATAAATAAGTAAATAAATAAATAGTTTGTCCCTTTATTATTGAGTTGTGAGAGTTCTATATATATGTATCCCGGATGCAGGACTTCTTAGCTGAGTGATTTGCACCACCTGGGATGTTTTCAGTGTGTAATGCCAGTGCATTTCCTTCCCGTCTCTTCTCTCTGGCTACATTCACAGCCACAGCTAGATAAAAATAAAGCTGTGAGGATACTGTAGATACAGTTGAATATCCTGCTTTTGCACTTCATTTTTCTGTTTTTTTAGAAAGCATGATTTAAAGTACATCATTGGGCTGTTGTAATTCATTCTAGCCATTTCTGCATTGCTGAGCATTTAGGTCTTTTCCAGTTTTCAGTTGCATCAGTAATGCAATGATGTTCATCCTTGTCCATAAATCTTCACGTTCATCACATGGGTAGCCTTCTCAGAAAAAATTCTTAGAAGGTGATTTTACCAGGTCAAAGGGAAGGAACATTGGAAATCTCAGATACCGACTGTGCCCACGTTGGATAGTGAGTGTTGAGGGCTAGGGTTCTGTCGTTATAGTCACCACTGTAGCTTTAGATTTTTTTATGAGAGAGGGTCTCTCTCTTTTTTTCTGCTTCTTGGTTTAAACCATGGCCAGAGACAGGGTCTCAATCTGTCGCTCAGGCTGGAGTGCAGTGGCGTGATCTTGGCTCACTGCATCCCCCAATTCCCAGGCTCAAGCCATTCTCCTGCCTCAGCCTCCCAAGTAGCTAGGATTATAGGCGTGCACCACCACACCCGGCTAATTGTTGTAGTTTTAGTAGAGACAGGGTTTCACTGTTGGCCAGGTTGGACTCAAAACTCCTGACCTCAGGTGATCTGCCTGCCTCAGCCTCCCAAAGTGCCGGGATTACAGGCGTGAGTCACTGCACCTGGCCAGATTTTTTTTTTTAATGATTGAATGAATACTATTTGCATGTGGGTGCCTTGATGTTAAGATGGTGTCTTGTTTTAGTGAGCGTTCTTTTGACTATCAGTTAACTTCGGTTTTGTTTTGTATTTTTTTTTTTTTAGTGGAGTTTCACTCCTGTGGCCCAGGCTGGAGTGCAGTGTCACGATCTCCGCTCATCACAACCTCAGCCTCCCGGGTTCAAGCAATTCTCCTGCCTCAGCCTCCTGAGTAGCTAGGATGACAGGCATGCACCACCACACCCAGCTAATTTTGCATTTTTTGTAGAGACAGGGTTTCTCCATGTTGGTCAGGCTGGTCTCAAACTCCTGACCTCAGGTGATCCACCCGCCTTGGCCTCCCAAAGTCTAGGATGACAGGTGTGTGCCACCGCGCCCAGCCTTTTTGTGTTTTTTGTAGAGATGAGGTCTCGCTATGTTGCCCAGGATGGTCTCGAACTCCTGGCCTCAAGTGATCCTCCTGTCTCGGCCTCCCAAAGTGCTGGGATTGCAGGCATGAGCCACTGTGCCTGACCTAACCTGTTTATTGTTAACATGTTACATGGTTTTGGGAATTGGTTCTTCATGACCTTTGCCTATTTTTGTTTTCGGACCTTTTATGAGGACTCCTCTATTGAAGATAGATGTAATTGTATTGTGCACATATATTTGTCCTCATCATTTGTCTTGCAGGAAATGTGGGGGCCAGGGGGGCAGGACACTAAAAAGAAGCACTTTTTCTTCTCTGCTATTTCACTGAGTCTTCATAGCAAAGCCCTATCTCAGTGTGAACAGCTTGGGATGGAGGAACACAGGGCTGGGGGCCTCAGAGAGGGCAGAGGAGGCAGTGGCAGCATAGGCCTTGGAAGCCCTGCAGTGTAGGAGAGAGGGTGCTTTAGTGGAGGCCCAGCCTGGGAAAAGGGTTAGCAGGTTAGTGGGTCCACTGTAACCACAACTCCAGCCCCATTTGCTGAGCACCAGACCGAGCAACCGGGTGAACCTGTTGGTGCCCCACATTTTTGTAGATAAGAAAACTGCTACTTGGGGTCATTGGTCACTTGCTGAGGTCATACTCCTTTGCAGAAGATGGCAGAAGCCAGAGCAGTCCTGCCTGGGTCCCTGGACACATCCAGCCCACCATAGCTATGGAGGCTCAGCACGTCCCAGGAGCCTCAAGTTTCAGCAGGAGCCCAGACTCCCTCATCTCCCACGGCCATGGCCACCACATCGTCAGTACCCTCTGTATGAGGGTCCCATGAGTCATGTACTGTTTCCTTCCAGTAGCTTCCTGACCCTTCAGTAATACCATTCTTTGCCCTGAGGATCTGTCGCCCACTTGCAGCCTCAGCTCTGCTGCCCCTCTGCCCCATTGGAGGGTCCTCAGAGCTGACTCTTCCCTCTGTCTGGAAGGGTGGCCTGGACTTTTGTGTGACTCCTGTTGGCTTATGACCTCGTGTCCCCCTCCAGTGTAAGCTTCTTGAGATGGGATGTCTGGCTGTTTTGTTCACTTGTGTAGCCTGGCACCTGGAATAGAGCCTGGCCTAGAATAGACACTAGATAAATATTTGAAGGAAATAATGAATTCCTTTTTTTTTTTTTTTTTTTTTGGGGGGGGGACAGTCTTGCTCTGTCTCCCAGGTTGCGGTGCAGTGGCGCAGTCATGGCTCACTGCAGCCTAGATCTCCTGGGCCCAAGTGATCCTCCTGCCTCAGCCTTTTTAGTAGCTGGGACCACAGGCACATACCAGCACACCTGGCTAATTTTTGGATTTTTTGTAGAGACAGGGTTTCCCTGTGTTGCCTAGGCTGGTCTCAAACTCCTGGGCTCAAGTGATCTTCCTGCCTTGGCTTCCCAGAGTGCTGGAATTACAGCCGTGAGCCATCGCATCTGGCCACATTTCTTTCCTTTACTCAGCTTTTAGGTCTCAGTTGAAATGTTCCTTCCTCTTATGGGTCTTTTCTAACCATTCCTCCAAATCTGAATTTGTATCCCCTCTGTTTTTCCCTGTAATACACGCTTTCTTCTTATAACTGGTAAATTTTTGTGTGATTTGTTTGCCTTCCTCACAGTCAGTCCTTGAGGGCAGGGACCAGCCCTGTTCTGTTCACAGCTGTCTGCCTAGCCCAGGTTGTTGCGTAAAGAATGAATGAATGTGTTCATTAGTTCCCAAAGAGACCTCTGAGGGTTGGTGGCATTACCCTCTTGTTATGGATGAGGAAGGTGAGGATGGGCAGTAAGAAATCCCAAGCACCTGATTTCCATCACTGGAGGCTTTGCTGGACCAGTAAACAGCTTACAGTTTCTAAAATTCCAAACTAAAGCACTCCCAAAGCCTCTGAATTCAGATGGCCATCTGGTACCCATGACCAGAAGCCTGAGGCAGGTGGCCTGAAATAGCCTGCTTGGTTCTGGCAGGACTGAATGTCTCCCGATGAGCACTGGGCTTTCCTCAGAGGCCCCCTTTCCCCAGCCTGGCCCTGTCGCCTATTGAGGACTTGGGTGGGTGGCAGTGCTAGGAAGCGTTGATCCACTAAATGACTCAGCACACCCTTGTCAAGCACCTTGATGCCCCCAGCTCTGCTGAGTCCTCTGCTGGATTGTCGTGCCTGCTTCATTTGACCCTGACAGTGATCTTCAGTTCTCCAAGGCTCCGAGGGCTCTTTCTCCTCTGAACCTTTGCACATGCTGTTCTCTCTGTTGCAACACTCTTCTCCCTCCCTTTTGCTTTTTAATTATTATTGGTTTTTTTTTTTTTTTTAAATTGAGATAGAGTCTCACTCTGTCATCCAGACTGGAGTACAGTGGTGCAATCTCAGCTCACCACAACTTCTGCCTCCCAGGTTCAAGTGATTCTCCTGCCACAGCCTCCTGAGTAGCTGGGATTACAGGCTCCTGCCACGAGGCCTGGCTAATTTTTTTGTATTTTTAGTAGAGACGGGTTTCACCATGTCGGTCAGGCTGGTTGCGAACTCCTAATCTTAAGTGATCCACCCGCCTCGGCCTCCCAAAGTGCTGGGATTACAGGCATGGATTCCATCTGATACATTTTACCTGGGGTGCTGGGATTACAGGCCTGGCATTACCTTCTGATACATTTCACCTGGGGCGTGAGCAAGACTTTGGCTAGAGTCTGGAGCTAGAAGCAGAATTGCCGGTCATAATTGATGAGTATGTTTGGCTTCTCAAGGTAATGCCAGTCTTTCTGAAATGGCTCTCACCTCCTTTTGCCTGACTGATTACTGCTCACTCTCCAAGAGTCTCCTTCCTGGCTGTCTTTCAGCACCTGCTTAGGGGAGTGCCTGCTGTGTGCCTGGTGTAGTTATGTTCTAGGGGACAATGCAAACAAGACTCACAGTCCCTGCCCTCCAGTGGCCAGTGGTGTTAGATGGTCCCTCTTTCAGGAAGCCCCCAACCCCTAGTCTGGGTTAGGGGTTTCCTTTGCCCCAGCTCTGCCTACTCTGGCTTGTCACTGTCTGGGGATGAGTCTGCCTTCCCGACTGGACTAGGACCCCTGTGTGGACAGAGACCAGGGTTAGGGTTATCTTGGACGCTGTTTCCAGCGTGACCCTGCCCGGGGCACAGAGCAGGTGCTGGGTGAAGCAGGTACTGTTGAGCTTGAGGCAGTTGGGATCAAGAGGAAGAAATGGATTCCAGTATCCAGGATCTGAACCCCAAGGCCATGTGAGCCCAAAGCCTCATACTTTCCCTAATGCCTGAGTGTCCAAGATTCCTTTACCTGTGCTGGGCTCTGTGGCAGAGGGAGGGGTCACGGCTCCTGCCCTCGACAGCTTAGAGAAGAGTCAGTGCCTAACTACACACCCCTTCCATAGTGTGCAGGGCTGATGTGAGGCCCACCCGGCCCTCTGGGAGCTCGAGTGTTGGCGTGTTTTTTCTGAAGCGGGTAAGGGCAGGAAGATGTGCATTACCCTTACAAAAAAGTAGAAAAGGCCAGCCTTCTCCTGCAGTCCCAGAGCACTTAGGGCTGTATGGGGGCCACCGTGGGCCCGTAGATCCATAACAGGAATCATAATAGCTAGCGTTGGTGGAACGCCCTCTGGGTGTCACGCATGGCGTTGAGCCCTCCGTGCATCAGCTAGTTTTATCCCATCCATATCCCACGAGGTAGATGGAATTGCTGCCCCATTTTACCAATGAAGGAGAGATCCAGCTCCCCACAGCTAGTCAGTGGCAAATCTGAACTTCACTCCTAGGCAGCCAGAGCCCAGCCCCTGCCCTGCACGATGGTACAGAGCCTGTCTGCAGGCACCGTGCCTCCAGAGAGCTTTGCCTCTTGTCCTCTTGACTCTTCATGGCAAAGCTGGAAATGGGTAGATGGAGGAACACAGTTACTTGGCCCCAGTGCCGCCTCTGATTTGAGGAGGCAGGGTCAGCCCTGGGCCGTCGCTCCCTTTGTCCCTGAGTCTGCATTCCCCTCCACCCTGCGAGCTCCCTCAGAGAGTTCTCTCCGCCTCCTCGCCACTCTTGGTGCTTATTTATCCCCAGGTCTTCACTTCGGCACCCTGAGGTGCCCAGCCCTGGGTAAATATTTGTCTCAGGGCAGACAGGAGTGGGTGTGGCCACTGTTTCTGAGCCCAGGGGCAGGTGGAGGTAGCAGGTGGGGTGGTGATTGGCGGGCCCCTGGCTGGAACTGGCTCTGCTTGCTCTTTGCTCATCCAGCACCTGCTCTCCCGGGCGCTGCTGAGGCATTGGGCCCTGCAATAACAGGGACTTCCGTTTGCCACGCGCCAGCCTCTTGTAAAGCACTAGACGCTTTACACGAGAGCTCAGTGGCTGCTTTTAGAGAAGGCTTTGTGTGTCAGTCTCAGTCTCATTGGCTCCATTTTGCAGATGAGGAGACTCAGCCATGAAGGGTCGAGAGCCATTGCTCGTGACAGTTGGAGTCTGTTCAGTTATCAGGGCCAGAATCTACTTGGGGCCACAGGAGGTGAATGAGGGTGTTCATTGGATGGAGGCCAGGCCTCTGCCTGTTCCCAGGGATCCTGAAAGCCGGCAGGAAGCAGGTCTGCCACCTGCTCTCTGGACCACATGCACTCCTTGTTCCTCTTTCTCTCTTCAGAACTTCTTCCACTGGGCTGGCCATGGGCCACACAAGCCCAGCCCTCCTGGTGTCTGGAACAGGATCCCCCAGTCCAGCCCCCTGACCCGGGCAGCTCATGCAAGCTTAGCTAGGACCCCACATCCTCCCTGTCAAATGGGCGGTAGAGGGTCAGCCCACACTTGTTGGGGTGGAGGGCAGTTTTTAGAGAAGGAGGCTCTGCAGACACCCCCAAATAGGCACCCCCAAGTACAAGGTCTGACTGCAAAGGCCATGCCCTCACTAGGTTGCTGTTTCATGTATTTAGAAGGTGCATTCACAGGCTGGGCATAGTGGCTCACACCTATAATTCCAGCACTTTGGGAGGTCGAGGCAGGAGGATCGCTTGAGGCCAGGAGTTCAAGACCACCCTGGGCAACAAGTGAGACCTTTCGTCTCCACAAAAAATAAAAAATTAAATTTTCAAAAGGTGCATTCACACGGCAAGGCAGAAAGTCACCAGTGTCCTCAGATGTATACATACCTTTGGGAAGCTGCTTCCAGTTGGGGGCTTGTGGAGGCCACAGAGGAACCCCCCTAATTCCCCCTATACATCCCAGCAGAAAGTCCTGGGCTAGGGGACACTCTTGGGCACTTGTGTTCTGGGGGTGTTATTAGTCTCCACCACAGGATTGGTTGTGTTTTCTTACTGGTTCAGGCACGCATTCAGCCAGTATTGAGCTCAGTGCCCAGTCCTATACTGGGGACACAGCGGTGGCAAGACAAACCTAGCCCTGCCTTCCAGGCTTACTGTCCAGAGAGAGGGAGGTGTGGGAGACAAGTTGGCCAACCAGTAAACAGTGCCACTGCAGATCAAGAGAAGGGTCTGGATGGAAGGAAATAAACCAAGGCTGGAACAGAGGAGACAGTGGTGAGGCTGGTGGGTAGGTACCTGGCTTGGGTCAGGATATTGGATGCCTTAAACTATTGGGTGAGGCACGGGGCCCATCAGCCAGATGAAGTGGACTTTGAAGTCGGGCCTGCCTGTGCTATGTGTCCTTGGCATGTGCTCCATCTCCCTGCGCTTCAGTTTCCTCCTTTGGAAAGGGTGGGGGAGGGATAGCTGTACCCCAAACCATGGCCTGAACGGAAAGGTCAAGGGTTTGGCTAAGAGTAAGGATTGTGGAGCCATAGACTGCTCAGGCTCAAATCTCAGCTCTGACTTTTACTGGTTCTGTGGCCTTAGGTAGGTTCCTCAGTTTCCTCATTTGGAATGGGGATAATAAACTCTACCTGTCTTAGGGTTGTTGAAGAGAGTAAATGAGGTAGTATATATAAGTGCTTGCCATTGCTCATAATAATTATTTATTGTTAAAAGTTGCGGCTACGCGCGGTGGCTCACGCCTGTAATCCCAGCACTTCGGGAGGCTGAGGCAGGTGGATCACTTGAGGTCAGGAGTTCGAGACCAGCCTGACCAACATGGTGAAACCCCACTAAAAGTACAAAATTAGCCTGGCGTGGTGGTGGGCACCTATAATCCCAGCTACTCGGGAGGCTGAGGGAGGAGAATCGCATGAATCCAGGAAGCGGAAGTTGCAGTGAGCTGAGATTGTGCCACCTCACTCCAGCCTGGGTGACAAGAGTGAGACTCCGTCTCAAAAAAAAGTTGCGTGTCACACGGGGGACTCGAGTGCTTAGCACACTGTTTGACTGGGGACCCAGGGATTAAGGCCTTGACTTTCCCTTTCATCCAAGCCTACCATTGGCCTTACCATGCACCTGCTGTGTGTGAGGCACTGTGGCATGAGGGAAGTTGCGCCCAATCTGCCTTGTTCCTTCCATCCCAAGAGACTTGGAAAGCTGTGGGTGTGTTCTGGCCACATCTGTTTCTGTAACAGGATCTTCAGCTGGGGCAGGCAGCTGGGAAGGTCAGGATGAGGGGAAGGGAAGACAGGCCTGTGGCACCTGCCATCTGCACCCTTCACTCGAGTGGGCAGGCCCTGCCCACATCCCTGCCTGAGGCTTGGGGTCTAGAGGCCTGGCTCCTTGTTGTGTAAGCCCAGCCCGCCCCCTGCAGCTGGCCGTCCTGCAGCACGTGGCTGTGGCACCCGCCGGCTGGATGGTGGTGCCTCCCTGCCAGGAAGGGCAGAGAACAACTCCTCTTACCCAGGAAACTGCAGGACTCACGACCCCTCAGCAGGCCTGAGGAGGGCATGGGGGTCTGAGAGGAAAGGACCAGCCATCCCAGCCTCTCCTGAGCAGGCTGACTTTCCAGGACGCATTGTGGGCTCCCTTCCTTCCGGCCCGTGGTTCTCTGGGGGGAAGGGAAGGGTGGACATTGTCTTCATTTCCCAGAGTGAGTCAGTGCATTCATTCATTCACAGACTCACAGCGACAGACACCACGGTGATGTCCCTAGACTCAGGGAGCCCTTGGTCTAGGACAGAAAACCAGCAAGTAGATCCGTAGAGATTGGGATGTGTCCAGTGAGGAGGCAGAGCGTTGCCTGGGTGTGTGGGGGGGAGGGGGGTGGGGGTGCTGCTACAGAAAGGGGTCAGGAGAGGCTACTCAGAGGTGACTTTTTTTTTTTTTTTTTTTTTTTGAGGCGGAGTTTTGCTCTTTTTGCCCAGACAGGAGTGTAGTGGCACGATCTCGGCTCACTGCAACCTCCATCTCCCAGCTCAAGCAATTCTCCTGTCTCAGCCTCCTGAGTACCTGGGACTACAGGCACATGGCACCACACCCGGCTAATTTTTGTATTTTTAGTAGAGATGGGGTTTCCCCATGTTGGTCAGGCTGTTTCTCGAACTCCTGACCTCAAGTGATGCACCCGCCTCAGCCTCCCAAAGTGCTGGGATTACAGGCGTGAGCCATCACGCCCGGCCAGGAGGTGACTATTGAGTTGAGACCTGAATGGCAAGTCAGCTGCAGGTTAAGCTGCAGGAGGGAGGGAAGCGCTCAGAGGGAGGGAAGAACAGTTGCAGACAGGAGGCAGGAACAAGTCACAGAGCCTGCAGAGGGGCTGAGGAGGTGTGCACGAGCCGAGGGTGAGCCCAGGCGGAGGGCTGGCGTCAGGGGGCCTTGTCCGGGGCTGAGGAGTTGAGGTTTTACTCTCAGTGCAGGGACAGGCGGTGCCGAGTGAAAACCCGTGGCAGCCATCGGCCCGCTGCTCGGCACGGTCTCCTAAGCTGATTGTGCGCCTGCTTTTGTCTGAATGGCAGGGAAGGCACAGGATGTGGGTTTTCCTTCCATGGTGGGAGGTGATCTCAGGGAGTCTCCCTGCAGGTCTCCACCAGGTCTCCTGTGTGCCTGCCATGGGCATGCAGTTCTGAAGGACTGACTGGTGGTGGGAAACCCAGCCTGGAGATTGTCCCAGCCATCCCGCCCGAGGCAGGGACAGGCCAGTGGGGCCACCTGAGCAAAGGCTTAGGGCAGCTGGTAGACCGGGCTGCAAGAGTGAGGCCGTGGAGTTAGTCCTAGAGCAGCACCTGGCAGGAGCCTGGCTTTGTAAGCCAGTGCTTGTCCTTGGCATTGTTGACTCAGTGGCTCAGCTGATGAGCCTGAGGCTGCTGGGGAAGGTGCCCTCCTCAGCCTTACAGCTCCAGCCCCCACGTGATCCGCATTTCACAGGCCTCTGGGTTACTGAGAGGCTGGTGGGGGTGGAGGTGCCTGACGGTTGTTCACTGGGAAGAAGAACTCACCACCAGTGTCCCTTCATTTTTCTCAAGGAGTCGCAGGCAGAGGTTTTTCCGAACAGGCTCAGCAGTCAGAAGTCACTGCCTGGGCTTCCAACTGCCTACACAGGCAGCTGCAGCCCTCCCCTCAGGCTGGCCGGTGTCACTGCCCCATTCTATGTCCAGGCCTCCCGGCACCCAGCCGCTGTCCCCACGAGTGCCCGGAGGAACTCCCAGTTTAGCAGGGGAGAGGGTTCCCCAGTGCAGAGTGGGCGAGGAGCCCGGGACCTGTGACCTGTGTCACAGGGCATCTGAGGACGTTGCTCCTGGAAGGTAGGTGCGTGGCCACAGAGGTGACTTCGGGGTCTTGTTTAGGAGGCTGACTCGGAAGGTCCTAGTGGCTCGGCAGTGCAAGAGGAGGATCCCCACAGTGTGTGGCCTGTGTGGTCACCCAGGGCTGTGGCCTCTCTGACTCTCCTCTTCTTTGTCTTGGGTTGGGGGTCCCGGCCGTGTCCCCTTCCCAGGGATGCACTAAGGTTTCAGTGAGCTCAGGCATGTCAAGGGGTTGCCTGAGGTAACTGCGTAGTAAATGACAGCTGTTGGGGGGCTCCCCGGCGAACGTTGGGACACCACAGTTACGGACTTGTGCCAGGAGCCCCAGCTTCCTGCCACCCCTCACCATGTGCCTCAGAGTTCTCCTTTGACAAGCCTTCATCTGGCTGTCCTGTCCCTCAGGGGTGGGCATGAGGCCCAAGTTCCTTCCTTCCTTTAGCCCACGTTCACTGAGCACCTGCCGGCCGGGCCCCAGGGAGCCACCCAGGTGGCTGCCCCACAGCCGGGCTGGGCTTTATAACTGATGCTGTCATGAGAGACTGGCCTTGGTACCAGACCTCCCTCCCGGCCCAGCTGCCGCCTCTGGGCTTCTTGTGGGCCACCACCTCTGAGCAGCTGCTGCCTTTTTTTTTTTTTCTCATTTAACTTTTTGTTTTGTTTTTTGGGTTTTTGAGATGGAGTCTCATTCTGTCACCCAGGCTGGAGTGCAGTGGTGTGATCTCACTCACCGCAGCCTCCACCTCCTGGGTTCAAGTGATTCTCCCGCCCCAGCCTCCCGAGAAGCTGGGATTACAGGCACATGCCAGAATGCCTGGCTAATTTTTTTTTTCTTTTTTTTTTTTTTTTTTTTGAGACAGAGAATTGCTCTCTGTCACCAAGGCTGGAGTGCAGTGGCGTGATCTCGGCTCACTGCAGCCTCTGCTTCCCAGGTTCAAGCGATTCTCCTGCCTCAGCCTCCTGAGTGGCTGGGACTACAGGCATGCGCCACCACACCTGGCTAATTTTTGTGTTTTGTAGAGATGGGGTTTTGCCCTGCTGGCCAGGCTGGTCTCCAACTCCTGACCTCAAGTGATCCACCTACCTTGGCCTCCCAAAGTGCTGGGATCACAGGCATGAGCCATCGTGCCTGGCCCATTTAACTGTTTTTTGATGGACGTTTTCAGACACAAGAAAGTAGGAGTATAATGAGCCTGATGGACGACCCACTTTCCGGCTTCAGAATTGATGACTATGTGGTCAGTCTGTTCCCATCTATCCCCATGCCACTCTCACCCGCATTATTTTGCAGCAGCTCTAACATAACTATCATTTTACCTATACATTGCTTCTGGAACAGTGGGAACACTCCACCCCAAGCCAGCACTCTCTGTCCTCCACTGTCATCTGCCCAGGCCCAGGATCAGACCACTGGAAAAGTGGCCAGATGGGGCTGGGCTCTCTGTGGCTCTGCACACATGAGAGGTAGCTGGGTGGGGTGCTCAGAGAAGAGCCAGCTCCACCCACCAGCCCCCGGCACAGCCTTTCTGTTTGAGGGAGGCTGCCGCCCCAGGAGGGGCTTTAGGGACTGCCAGTAAGCCCAGAGAAGGGACTGGGGTCCTCTTTGTTCCTGCTTCCCAGATGCTTCACTGGCTGCTCCATCTCTGTGTTCATTAGCTTTTAAATGATGTGCGCAGATTTTTTATTCCCCCCCATTTCTTGCGTAAAGGGTAGCATTCATGAGCGTACCATTCTGCGCCTTACTTTTTTCGTTTGTGTCTTGAAAACTGTTCCCTGTTGGCTGAGAGAGCGCACACTCATTCTCGGTGGCGGCAGGGTGAACTGCCTGGATGAACTCTGGGGAACTGGCCGGCTCCTGCTGGTGGATGTTGTGGTTGGTTCCAGTTCTGCATTCTCAAGCTGCTGCAGTGACTGTCCTTACATGTATGATTTTCCATCTTTGCAAGTATGTCTGTAGGATTAATCTCCAGGTGTGGAATTGCTAATTAAAAGGTATATGCATAGCATCTGTACTTTTTTTTTTTTTTTTTTTGAGCTGGAGTCTTGCTGTGTTGCCCAGGCTGGAGTGCAGTGGCACTATCTCATTGCAACATCCTCCTCCCAGGTTCAAGCGATTCTCCTCCCAAGTAGCTGGGATTATAGGCAGGGATTACCTGGCTAATTTTTGTATTCTTAGTAGAGACAAGGTTTCACCATGTTGGCCAGGCTGGTCTCCAACTCCTGACCTCAGGTGATCTGCCTGCCTCAGCCTTGGCCTCTCAAAGTGTTGGGATTACAGGCGTGACCCACCGCGCCCCACACATTTGTACTTTTGACTGGTCTTGCCAAATTGCCTTTGAGAGGGAACCATGTCCTTGGTCAGGTCCTTTCTCATCTCTGAGCCTCCTCTGGAAAGTTGGGGAGATAATTTCTATTTCTCAGGGCTGTTAGGAAGTGGAAACGAGATCAAGTTTGTCAGTCGCTTAGTTTTGGGAGTAGGCGCAAAGTTACGGCTCCAGTGGTAAAGCGCGGTAGAAGGGCCCTACGCAGTGTTCTTTTCCCACATCCCTCTCTGCTGAGTGCCACCAGGGGTTGTGGGGGGCGTGGAAGAGGGTAGAGATGATCACTGTTGGGAAATGCGGGGCAGTGGCTGGAAGGAGGGGGTCAGAAGCACAGACCTGCATTCACACTCACACTCTGGGATGAGGGACTTTCCTTCTTGCAGCGTCTGTCTCCCTGCCATGGGAGGCAGTGCGTGTGTCAGCCGTGGCTCTCGGCTGTAAGCCCAGAAACAGACCCTTGCAGGATTCATAGCAAGGGAATGTGTGGGGAGGATGTCACCAGGCAGGACGACACCTGGGCCCTTGGATGGGCGGGAGTGAGGCCACTGGATTCCCTAGGTAGGGAGCTCACCAAATACAGGAAGAGCCTTCTCCACCCAGGAAATCTGACCAGTGCCACACAGTGAATATACAGTGTCCTTACGCAAGGACCCGAGAGGTGTGTAGGCAGCTGTGTGCAGTCTATACAGGGAGTCCAGAGGCTGGTGTGAGCCCTGCTCTTGAGGGACCTCTGGATGCCTGCAGTGGGGTGCCGGGGCCTCCACGGGCGTCATTCTGTGGTTGCTCCAGGATTGGACTTAGAGATCTGGGTTTGAGCACATCAGCCTGCCCTGGGGCCCCCTTCGGTAAAGATACTCCCCTGAGAAATGCCTGCCCTTGGGAAGCCCGCTGCATTGGGCTTACATGACTGATCAGACTGATTCTGGGTGGAGCAGCCTGGGGAAGGGCTTGGAGGCGGGAGTGAGGATGGTCTCCACGTGGGCAGCGTAGATGTGTGGTTTTGCAGGGACAGAGACTGTGCAGCAGCGCATCCGCAGAGGTAGCGAGGCCTTGAGGGTGTGGGGCTCCCACAGAAAGCTCTGTGGGTGCTTTTCTGCCTCCTCCTCCCTATTTCAGGCCCCAGGAGGCCTTGTATGGTTCTGTCCCTCCCCTGCTCCCCAACTGAGGCTGTGGCATTGTGGGAGCGCAGGAAGCAACTGGACACCCAGTGAAGGTGTGTAGGAGGCATTTGCCCCAGGCTGGCTCTGGGCTGAGCACATCGGTTGATGACCTCGTCACATGCATCCCTTCACTTCCTCAGTGCGGGGTACCCAGCAGCCTGCCATAGACAAGAAGGGACCTTCCCTGAGTTCACCCAGCTGGCCCTGTCTGAGTTGGGGACTCACACCTGCGCTGACTCCAGAGACCCACCCCAGCCCCACCTTTGTGTTGCTTTAGTCAACATATATTTATTGATCACTTACTGTGTGCCCAGTGAAGACCTTTCTGGGGATATTTCAGTGAACAAAGCGGGTAAGAGTTCTCCCCTCATTATAGCATAAATGCACAGATTAGTACGCTTCCTGCTAGGTCATAAGAAGTGCCACCTAGAGAAGGAAGCAGGGATTCACAGTGATAAAGGGGCTGACTTTTTGGAGGGTGACCAGGGAAGGCCTTTGAGGAGGTGACTTGGGAGTGTAGACCTGCAGGCAAGGAGGGAAGGAGCCATTGGGATGTGAGGAAGAGGGGTGGTCAGGGGCAGGGGGTAACAGGTGCAAAGGCCCTGGGGCACTGTGTTCAGATGGTTCTGCCACTGGCAAGGATCAGGACCTCAATGACTACAGCAGCCCCTCCCCAGCTCCCCCAAGTGAGGTCTGGCCATGCAGCTCTCCCACGTGTACGCTTTGCCTGCCGTGCTCCATAAGCAGGACCCCGACCCCTGCAGTCTCCTTGCTGACCCCTCTCATCTCACACTCCAGGTCCTGATCTGTGCAACTCACTGCCAGATGCATCAGGCAGCCTCCTGCACCTGCACTTTCTTCACAAAGTGCTCTCTGCCAGGGACGCCCTTTGCATCTTTGCCATCTCTGAGACTTTTCCAGATGGAGGCAGCTGATCCCAGCCTGGCCATCCTCCCTGCTTCCATGTCCGCTCCCTCCCTCCCTCCCTCCCTCCATCATAGCCTTGATGCTGTTCTGCCTCTGCCCCTGGATTTGTCTCGCTGATTGTGCAGAAGGCTTTGGGACAGAGCTGGCTTGTGGGGGATTGGGCCACTGCCTATTGGAGGCATTTGGGGGGCTGTCCCAGGGGTGAGTGCACCCCAGGCTGGGCCAGGTGTCCATACCTCTCCCACCCAGCACTGGCACCTGTGAAGGGCCTCTGGCGGCTGGGTCTTCCTATAGGCACCAGGAAGAAACCTATGAGGGCATCTCTACTGAAGGTAGGACCCGCTCTCCACATCCTGGAAACCCAACAGAGAAAGACAGTCTCTGGCAGCCTCCTTGTCTTGAAGTTCTTGAGAAGGCTACATTTCTAGGCCCCCACAACCTGTCTGTCCGGTTTGAAGCCAGGGGCCTGAGAGCTTCAGGGTGCTGATGCAGGCAGAGACGGCTCTGGTTCAAGCCTCCCTCTGTCCGCTCCCAGAGGTGTGACCTCAGAAGACCATCGCATCTGTAGCGTGGTAGAGGCTGGAAATTCTGTTCTTCAGGATTATGATGCGGATTAAATGCAGTAATCGGGTGTTTGGCAGAGTGCCTGGTAGGGAAGGGGTTCAGTAAAGAGCTGCTCGCACCATTCTGTGCAGGGATTGCTGTAGGGCATGTTTTAGAATTTTAGAGTGTATTTCACTACATGAGTAGCTTCTTGCAGTTTCGAGGCCCTGGCATCCCTCTCCCCTGCCTGCAGGCTTCCTTGTTCACTGGGCCAAGTCCCTGCAGTAATCTTCCTAAGCATGGAGCAGACCGGGCCCTTCCTGGCTAGAACATCCCCATCTACCTTCAGGGTCTGCTGCAGCGGCCAGATGTGAGCTTTTCCCCTGTCTGCTCACTCACCTTCTCTGTGCCTGGCCCCATGTGGGGCAATGTTGGGGAAACAGTGTGGACCACAGACTACCCCATACTATCTTCCTAGGGCTCATAGTCCAGTGGGGGAGACACACAAGTCTCCAGATGGTGACAACTCAGAGGGGATGGGGCTGAGGTGGGGAGGCCAGAGGGTGGGGCCTGTCCTACCGTGGGGGTCAGGGAAGGCTTCCTGGAGAAGGCACCCCTAAGCTGAGAATTGAAGTAGTAAGCAATGAGAGCATGTACCATGTAATATGTAAAGGGGAGGGAGAATGTGAGGTGCTGGGAAGCACTAGGCCCTCTGGGGAAGGGAAGAATTTGGGATGTGGCCAGAGCACAATGCCCCGTGAGTGGAGAGGTCCAGATTTTTCTATTTTTCTTTTCTTTTTTTTCCCCCAGTGATCCTAGATATCCTCCCAAGAGAGGTCCAGATTTTTGACAAGGCTGAAGGGCGGCCCCTGAGACCTGACTCTACCTGTCTGCCTGGCCTTTGCGCAGTCTAGTGCGCGCACAGCCCCCTCCTCGCTCTCACGCATCATCTGTGTGCTCCTTCCCCGCCAGACAAGAACCCCTGGAGGGCAGGAACCAGTTCAGAGCCATCCCTGTCTCCCCAGTGCCAGCACAGAGCTTGGCCTGAGTAGGTTTTGGGTGCTGGGCTTGGTGACTCACACCTGTAATCCCAACATTTTGGGAGGCTGGGGCAGGAGGAACACCTGAGCCCAGGAGTTCCAGACCAACCTGTACAACATAGTGAGACCCGGTCTTTACATAGAAAAAGGAAAACTAGCCAAGCATGGTAGGGTGTGCCTGTAGTCCCAGCTACTTTGGAGGTTGAAGTGGGAAGACCACTTGAGCCCAGGAGTGCAAGGCTGCAGTGAGCTATGATTGAGCCGCTGAACTCCCACCTGGGCGACAGATGGGGACCCCAAAAAATATAGGTTTTGGGAAATGTTTACCAGATGAGAGGCAAGACGGAATTCTCCTAAATTGGAAGCCTGGAATTCTCCTAAATTCGAAGCCTGACGCAGAATGGTTGAAGCAAAAAGCAAAGATCTGTTGTCTTATGGATCTGAAGGGTCCTGAATAGTGTGGCGTCAGGCACAGTATCTCTTTATCAGACGATATCTCTTTAATCTCTGAGCTTGGCCAGGCACAGTGGCTCACGCCTGTAATCCCAGCACTTTGGGAGGCTGAGGTGGGTGGATGATGAGGTCAAGAGATGGAGACCATCCTGGCTAACATGGTGAAACCCCATCTCTACTAAAAATATAAAAATTAGCTGGGCGTGGTAGCACGCGCCTATAGTCCCAGCTACTCAGGAGGCTAAGGCAGGAGAATTGCTTGAACCCAGGAGGCAGAGGTTGCAGTGAGCCAAGATCGCACCACTGCACTCCAGCCTGGCAACAGAGCAAGACTCCATCTAAAAAAAAATATCTGAACTTGGCTTTTCTCTGAGCTGGCTTCATTCTCGGGAGGCTGTTCCCTCCTGACGGGTGCAGGAATGGCTGCCAGTAGCTCTAGAAATGGGATGCAGTCTTAACCACCCTAGTGGGAAGAGAGCTCCTCTCTCCTGAGAGTTCCATCTCAGGCCTTAGGACCGGCTGCGGCTGACTCTGTAACCTTCCTGTCCCTGACCAATCACTGTAACAGAGGTTGGGGACAGGGCACCTATCCACTCGTATCCACTCGTAGAACCTTTGGGGAGGACAGCGGGGAGTCAAGGTAATGTGAAGAGGCCTACCCAGAGTCCTGGGGTGAGAGAGATTGGGTGACCAAAGCTGGCCCACCCAGGGGAAGATAGGAAGAGAAGTGGGCCATTCTGGCCTCAGACCACTTCGTCCTTTCTACCCCACGCCAAGGCAGAGCTCCCTGTAGGATGAGTTTCTCACTTGACCTGAAATCTGTCCCTGTGGGGCTGCCGCAAGTGTGCAGGCTTCAGGGCAGGTGGCCCACACCCCCCGTGCCCCAGCCTCCTGCCCGCGGGTGTGCAGCCCAACCACCCGGATAGGGGAGGATGGTGCTCAAGTTATGGGGACTCAGACAAGCATGGAGAGTCCTGCAGAGAGGCCCAGCACCAGGTTCCCAGGCTGCTCCTGGAGATGCTGTCCCACATGGGCCGGTCACCCACCTGCCGTGAGACTCCCAGCTGGGACCTTCCCTGCAGAGCCTGTGAGGTGGAACGATGGTGATGGTGCCCCCTTGTGGGGTAGGTGCATGTGGCCGGCACAGAGTGGTGGCAGCAACTGTAACACACGGTTCGGGGGGGTCCAGGACAGGGGCCCTTCCTGTGCGCCCTGTGGTGCTGAGTGCCAGACTGGGTGAGCTCACCAAGCCCTCCTTGGGAAGGTGCTGTTGATGCAGCAGGGAGGCCCAGGGCAGTCACCTCTCTCTGCTGTTGGCGATGGAGCAGGGATCGGAACCTAGGCACCTGGCTTCAAGTCCCCTGCGCTGTGGTGGAATGAGGCTCTGCCATGTTGGTGGTTATTTAGTGTGAACAAGAGCTCAGGCCTGGTTTCCAGGTGTGACTTTACTGCACCCTTGCCCTACCTCCGTGGCTTGAGAATTCTGGAAAATTCTGGAAGAAGTGTTTCTTCTCTCTTGAAATTTTGTAAATAACATTTGCCTGCATGCTGTCAGAAGAAAATAACATCTCTGTCTATTTCCACGTGTTGCGGTATTTCCTGGCTTGAGACCCCACCAGCTTCCCAGTCACCCAGGCTTGAAGCCACGTTCTTCCTAGCTTCTCTCCCCACCCTGCCTATCCCTGTGCATGTAGCGGTGACCACGTCCTGTTGATTATCTGATTATCTGCTGGAAGCCTCAGGAATGGCAGCCTTCTGAGTTAGTACAGGCACCAGGAGCACAGCCTGTGGCCAGGCTGCGCAGGGGCTGGTGATGTTGGTTTCTCTCACCTTAACATGTGAGTTGTGTAGTAATACGGTCCTATATCACTTAATGACGACGCATTCCGAGAACTGCGTCATTAGGCGATTGCATGGTTGTGTGAACATCCTAGTGGACTTACACAAACCTAGGTGGCATAGGCCAGGCCCGGTGGCTCACGCCTGTGATCCCAGCACATTGGGAGGCCGAGGCGGGCGGAATCACCTGAGGTCGGGAGTTCAAGACCAGCCTGACCAACATGATGAAACCCCATCTCTACTAAAAATACAAAGTTAGCCAGGTGTGGTGGTGGGCATCTGTAATCTTAGCTACTCGGGAGGCTGAGGCAGAAGGAGAATCATTTGAAACGGGGAGGCGGAGGTTGCATTGAGCCAAAATCATGCTATTATACTCCAGCCTGGGCAAGAAGAGCGAAACTACGTCTCAAAAAACAAACAAAAAACTTAGGTGGCATAGCCTACTGCACACCTGGGCTACCTGGAATAGCCTAGTGCTCCTGGGCTCCACACCTGCATAGCGCGTGGCTGTGGTGAGTACCCTCGGCAACTGTAACACAGTGTAGGTATTTGTGTGTATGAACATAGACAACGGACGGTAAACATATAGTGGGAAATCGTATGGGACCACCGCCTGCATACGCAGTCCATCATTGACTGAAATGGCTTTATGCGGCTTGTGACTAGACGTGTATGTGCCTCAGTATTCAAAAGATGTGAAAAGGTGGACAGAGATTCAACGTAAAGAAATGATAAATGTTTGGGCCGGGTGTGGTGGCTCATGCCTGTAATCCCAACACTGTGGGAGGCCGAGGCGAACGGGTCATGAGGTCAGGAGATTGAGACCATCCTGGCTAACACGGCGAAACCCTGTCTCTATTAAAAGTACAAAAATTAGCCGGGTGTGGTGGTGTGCGCCTGTAGTCCCAGCTACTAGGGAGGCTGAGGCAGGAGAATCCCTTGAACCCGGGAGGCGGAGGTTGCAGTGAGCCAAGATCGTGCCACTACCCTCCAGTCTGGGCAACAGAGAGAGACTCCATCTCAAAAAAAAAAACAAAAGATAAATGTTTGAGGTGATATGATAATTACCCTGACTCAATCCTTGTATGCATTTATCAAAATACCACATGTACCCCATAAATATATATAATAATTATGTGTCAATAAAATTAAACATTTTTAAAAAGGTATATAGAGAGAAGTAAGTTTCTCTCCCTGTCCTCCTTCAGCTTTGCCTTCCTAAAAGCATCCACCTAGTTTATTGTATGTCCTTCCAGAAGGATCTCTGATGGAGCTTAGCTAACGACAGTCCACAGCAGCCACAGCCTAGGCCAGCCGACAGAGTTTGTAAATAAAGTTTTATTTGCACATGTCCAGGCTATTTGTTTATATACTGTCTGTTACTCTTTTCATGCTACAAGGCAGAGTTGATAGTTGCTGCAGAGCCTAGTCTGATCATTTAAGCAAGATAGTGTGATGCCTGCAGCTGTGTTTAAAATCAAGGCAAGGTGGTAGAGGCAGCGGCAGCAGAAGGCCCAGAGGCAGCAAGAAGACAGGGTTGAGTCAGTGTGTTTGCGAGAGTTGGAATTGAAGCCTCTTAAAATGGCAGATGATTTGGACTTTGAGACAAGGGAGGCAGGGGCCTCGGCCTCCTTCCCAGTGCGGTGCTCAGCATTATGTAACAATGGCTTCGTGGTGCTCAAAGGCTGGCCTTACTTGTAAGATGGTTGAGATGTCTACTTGTAAGACTGGCAAGCACAGCCATGCCAAGGTCCAGCTGGTTGGCACTGATATCTTTACTAGGAAGAAATATAAAGATAATTGCCTATCAACTTAGAATGTGGATGTCCCCAACATCAAAAGGAATGACTTCCAGCTGATTGACATCCAGGGTGGGTACCCCTCACTGCTCCAGGACATCAGGGAGGTGCGAGAGGACCTTGGTCTGCCTGAGGAGACCTTGGCAAGGAGATCGAGCAAAAGTACAACTGTGGAGAAGGGCCCCTGATCACCGTGCTGTCTGCCATGACATAGGAGGCAGCTGTTGCAGTCAAGGCCATGGCAAAAGAACTGGCTCCCAGGGTGACTGGCGGCCATGGCAGCAGTGATCCTCTGAGCCTGCAGAGGCCCCTCCCCTGGCCTTCCCTAGGCTGGACTCCTCCTACACAATGTGTTTGACGTTTTAGTTTGGTTTTTCCCACCCCCTCAATCTGTCAGGGAGCCCCTGCCCTTCATCTAGCTCCCTTGGCCAGGTGCTAGCAAAGCCATGGCCTTGGTGAAGCTGCCATCCTTTTCCCTGCTTGCACTACAGCCCTGGTCAGGGGAGAAGGTGGGTGATGCTTGTGGTCTATTTATTTATTTTGAAACAGAGTCTCACTCTGTTGCCCAAGCTAGAGTGCAGTGACACCATCTCAGCTCACTGCAACCTCCACCTCCCGGGTTCAAGCGATTCTCCTGCCTCAGCCTCCTGAGTAGCTAGGATTACAGGCACGCGCCATCATGCCAGGCTAATTTTTATATTTTTAGTAGAGACAGGGTTTCACCACATTGGCCAGGCTGGTCTTGAACTCCTAACCTCAGGTGATCTGCCCGCCTCGGCCTTCCAAAGTACTGAGATTACAGGTGTGAGCCACCGCACCCAGCCTTACTTATTTTTTTTAATTCAACCTGGAGTCAGAAAGCGGTGGATTCTGGCACATGGTCCTTGTGCCCTCCCCACTCATCCCTGGTCTGGTCCCCGTTCGCCATGGCCCTTTACCCTAAGCACCACCCCCACAGACTGGGGCCAGCCCCCTGCCCTACCTAAGATGGGGAGGGAAGAGGAGGAGAGGGGAGGGGTCCTGCCCCCATGGGCTTTACCCTTCCCTGCAGTCTCTCTCCCCAACACATTTGTTAAAATCAAACCTGAATAAAACTACAAGTTTAATATGGAGAAAAACAATAATAAAGTTGAGACAGACCTGGGCCTTTTAGTCTGTACTCCTGCCTCTGTGAGCCTTGACTCTGAAAAGGGGATGGTAAAAGGATGTCTCTTGGGGTGGCTCGGGGGCTTCTGTGGAGTCCGGGCAGCACAGGACCTAACCAGCAGGGTGTCAGTGCCTGGGCTGCGGGCATTGACTCGCCTGTGTCCCACAACCCCTCTTGGAACTGGAGCACTAGCAGGGGCTCAGCCGCCAAAATCCAGGGACAGATGAGGCTGTCACCATCCAAGATGGAAGAGCACTTACAGGAAATCTGGTGTGTCATTCCTGGCTGCCCACCTGCACGACCAGGCCCCTCCCCGTGAGTACTGCAGGGTACCCTACTCCTGCAGAAAACAAGCCTCCCATGAGCCTGAATCCATCCTGTCGCTGCTCTGCCCCCCGCCCCCAGTGGCTCCGGTCTCCCGCAGAATGAGTGAAGTCCTCACCGGGGTCCACTGGGTCGCCATCCCATGTCATCCCCAGTGCTCCCCTCCCAGTGTGCACTGGTGCCGGGCCTGCTCCCACTGCCACACTTAAGCCCGCCCCAGTGGTTGCTGCCTGCTGCGGGGTTTGCACAGGGACTCCTGAATGAAGACCCAGACCTGAGCCCGGTTGAGCCTCTGGGAACACTCCTTTCAAGGCCATCTCACCCTTGGCTCCTTTCTGTTCATTCCAAAATAGCAAAGTAACACCTGCATTGCTATGTTTATTCTGAGGCTGATTGCCATCACAGTCATATGGGGGCCTGTTAAAATCTGGGCCCCTGGGCCCTAGCTAGGACCTCCTGACTCTGGTGCTCTGTGCACCCGGCTCACAGACATCCCGATTTCATGTGGTAGACATGAAAGGGAAGGTCATCTCCAGCCAGAGGTTAGCATGGTCGTTAGGGAGCAGCCCTAAATACTCCTCCTTCAGGCTTGTCTGGACATCCTCCCTCCCCATCCCTCCTCTGAGAGCTGACGCCCTCCCACCGTGTCTCCGGCCCTGCACGGCGTTTCTTCCTGGTGTTTTGACTCCCACTTGGATGACTGTGTCTGTTTCCCCCGCCCTGCTCCAGGCTGGCACGGATGGTGTGAGTCATCACCGCCACCGCCCCCTGATACCCAACCTGTCCTTGCATCTCGTGGGTACCATTGCACCTGTGTGCAAATGCCAGACAGACATCTCTCTGCCTGTCACCTGATGCCTGGCATCAGGTTTCTCCTTGTCCCTTTGTGAGGGCCACAGCCAGCGGCGGGAGAGGGAGACAAGCTCTGTTTGACCTTCACCCTCTCCCTGGGGAGCTGGCTACCACCTGCTGGGCGAGCGGCAGAGCCCCATCCCTGCAGCAGCAAGGCCCTGCCCACCAGCTGCTGCACACCAGTGTCTCTCCCTGGAGCTCATGCCTTTCACCGTCCCACCCAGGGCTCCCCACACCCCGCCTCCGCTCCGGCCCTTCCTCCTCCTCAGGCCAGACAAGCGAGCCGAGAGTTAAGCTGTGCTCTGGTTTCAGAGCAAGACAGTCCTGGGGTGTGTTCCAGTCCTGCCTCCTCCAGGCTCCATGACGGGCAGGTGTCTTTTCTTCTCCCAGATTGCTTCCCTGATAAGATAGAGGTCTAGTTACGCCAGCATCATAGGGGTGCTGCGCTGGCCAAGTGAAATTGTGCATGGGAAGTACTTAGGAGCTAGGTGAGGCAGCTCACGCCTGTAATTCCAGCACTTTGGGAGGCTGAGGCGGGAGGATTGCTGGAGGCTGGGAGTTCAAGACCAGCGTGGGCAACATAGCAAGACCTTGACTGTTTAAAAAGAAAAAGAGGCCAGGCACGGTGGCTCACACCTGTAATCCCAGCACTATGGGAGGCCAAGACGGGCGGATCACGAGGTCAGGAGATCAAGACCATCCTGGCTAACACGTTGAAACCCCATCTCTACTAAAAGTACAAAAAGATTAGCCGGGCGTGGTGGCGGGCGCCTGTAGTCCCAGCTACTCGGGAGACTGAGGCAGGAGAATGGCGTAAACCTGGGAGGTGGAGCTTGCAGTGAGCCGAGATCGCACCACTGCACTCCAGCCTGGGCGACAGAGCAAGACTCCGTCTCAGAAAAAAAAAAAAAAAGAAAATACACACACACCCAAACACATGTGTTCTGAACATACCTCTCCTCCTCTCTGACATCCACTTGAATTCTGGTCCCTGTTTAACAGGCCTTCAGAGCCTTGGACTTGAGCAAATGCGTCTGAGCCCTGACCTTGAGACCCACACTCACATACATGCCCACCCCACATACACGTGTGCACGTGGTGGATTTCCTGCATGCTGGAGAAACAACAGGAATGTAAAAGCTAAAGAGCACTTACATGTTTTTTCTTTTCTTTTTTTTTTTTTTAAGAGACAGAGTCTCGCTGTATTGCCCAGGCTGGAGTACAGCGACACAGTTGCAACTCACTGCAGCCTCAAACTCCCAGGCTCAAGCTATCCTCGCACCTCAGCCTCCCAAGTCACTGCGACCACAGGCACGTGCTAATTTTTGTATTTTTTTGTTTGTTTTGTAGAGACAGGGACTCACTTTGTTGCTCAGGCTGGTCTCAAACTCCTGGTTTCAAGTGATCCTCTCGCTTCAGCCTCCCGAGTAGCTGGGGTTATAGGCATGCGCCACGACACCCAGCTAATTTTTGTATTTTTAGTAGAGACGGGGTTTCACCATGTTGGCCCGGCTTGTCTTGACCTCCTGGCCTCAGATGATCTGCCCTCCTTGGCCTCCCAGAGTGCTGGGATTACAGGTGTGAGCCACTGCACCCGGCCTAGAACTCATGTTCTTAACCATATTGCAAGACACTATATCTCAGGTGGGACCTGTGAGATGCTGTGAAGCCTGCCTAAGGTCACTGAGTGTGTGAGAGAGACAGCAAAGATCCCAGCCCCATCCCTGAGGGCCACAGCTGTGCCCTAACCACTGTGCAGCCCTTCCCTTTGGAACCTGGCTCTGAGTTCCAGCCTGGGCCTTTGCAAGAACTGCAGTCCTGCCATGGCTGTTTGGCCCTGCCCGTGGAATGGGGGTCCTGTGGCTGTGCTCCCCCAGATCCTGGGGACCCACCCCTTTATGAGACTTCAGTCACTTTGCCTGGAGACCGTGACTGACAATGATCACCTGCTTCCTGGTGCCTTAATTGAGACAATGGGCATTGCATGACCTTTTCCATGCCCATCATGGGGTCATGTGGGCTGTGACATGGCGTAGTCTGGTGGGTCCAAGCTGGCCCTGTGGTCAGACCTGGTGGGCCTATCACCTCCCCTCTTGAGTCCGCATCGAGTGCAGATACTGACGAACTGGGTGTGAAATGCCCCGGATAGCACGTCTCATGTGGTTAGTGCTCAGTACGCCAGAGTCAGTTATTTTGACCCACACCTGCTCGTGAAGTGTCTCACGCTGCCGCTTTCTTTTCAGCCACCTCCTCACACCATTTTAAATGGACAGGTGTGTGTGGGGCTCGTCCTGGGCCAGCCAGCCGCTCTCCATGCAGCCTTGAACAAGTCATCACACTCTGCCCATGCCGCAGTTTTCTCCTCTCGTTTCTTTTTTTTTTTTTTTCCTGAAATTATTTGGTAGAGACTGGCTTTGTTGGCAAGGCTGGTCTCAAACTCTTGGCTTCAAGCAATCCTCCTGTCTGGGCCTCACATCATGCTGGGATTGCAGGCATGAGCCACATGCCCTGTCTCCTCTCTAAAGTGGGAGGGCACTGATACTCCCGTCATGGCGCTGATCAGGGAATTGAAGCTGTGTTTATTGGCATTGGAAGTGCTGGGGATGGGCCTGGCGGGTGTGAGTACCGTGTCGGTGTGACATTCTGATCTGCCCATGCTGCTCTTTCTTTTTTCTTATTAATAGATTGGTTTCTTTTTTATTTGAATATATTTAGCCTTATTTCTAAGCAATGGTATTTGTAAAATCTTAGTTTTGGTGTGTTCATTCCTTTTTTTTTTTAGACAGAGTCACTGTGTCGCCCAGGCTGGAGTACAGCGGCACGATCTTGGCTCACTGCATCCTTCACCTCCCAGGCTCAAGCGGTTCTACTTGAGAGTGCCTCAGCCTCCTGAGTAGGTGGAACTACAGGAGCTCGCCACCACACCCGGCTAATTTTTGTATTTTTAGTAGAAGTGCATTTCTACTGCACTTCTGTAAGCACTTGGGCGGATGTAACCTCCTCAGGCTCTGGCTCTGGTGGTGACTCCTACAAGGCCGGGCCTGGTTCCAGACCCTGTAGGTGCCCAGCTGAAGGTGTGGTCTGATTGCTGTGTGGGGAGTGAAGGTTGCCAGCCTAGAAACTGGGCCTCAGGCTCACCCAGAGGCTCTCGGAACAAAGAACAGGCGCCATCTCGGCTGGCTGCAGTGGCTCACACCTGTAATCCCAGCACTTTGGGAGACCGAAGGGGGTGGATCACGAGGTCAGGAGTTCAAGACCAGCCTGACCAACATGAGGAAACCCCATCTCTACTAAAATTACAAAAATTAACCGGGCGTGGTGGCACGTGCCTGTAATCCCAGCTACTCGGGAGGCTAAGGCAGGAGAATCGCTTGAACCCGGGAGGCAGAGGTTGCAGTGGATTGAGATCATGCCACTGCACTCCAGCCTGGGTGACAGCAAAACTCAGTCTCAAAAAAAAAAGAAGAGGTGCCATCTCAAGCACTTTATGTGCATGAGACTGGCTGCCATTGTGTCAGGGGTTATGGTGGTATCCAGCCTGATGCCACAGCCAGCTCTGGGCCAGCCTCCTCGCCCCAGCAGTGCCCACCCCCAGCCTGACCCTGGACGCTGGCAATGCTGTGACATGAGCCACTACTAAGCATTTGCAATGCTAGGTCGGTCCGGACTTTCTCCACAAATGATTTAGTTCTGTTAGTCCACCCCTGCTGTAAAACAGCTACTCTCCCTTCCCCATTTAAAGCTTGAGGAAGCTGAAATGTGGAGAGTTGAGAGAGTGTATCCAGAGCTCCCGAGCCAGGGGCTAGGACTTGAAGCCTGGCTTCAGCCGCCACACAGGACAGCTTAGGGTGGGCCTGGCATGACTCCCTGCTTCACAGAGTCGATGCTCTCACTCCTGGATGAAGCGCCTGGCAGAGTCCGTGGGCAGCAGTGCTGTGTGTGTCATGCGAATTCTTCTTATGCTTCTGATGATTCCTCCAATTTGCATTTCCTTTTTTTTTTTTTTTTTTTTTTGAGACGGAGTTTGGCTCTTGTCACCCAGGCTAGAGTGCAATGGCGTGATCTTGGCTCACAGCAACCTCCGTCTCCCAGGTTCAAGCGATTCTTCTGCCTCAGCCACCTGAGTAACTGAGACTACAGGAGCGTGCTACCACACCCAGCTAATGTTTGTATTTTTAGTAGAGGCCAGGTTTTGCCGTGTTTCCCGGCTGGTCTTGAAATCCTGACCTCAGGTGATCCGTCCACCTCAGCCTTCCAGAGTGCTGGGATTACAGGCGTGAGCCACCATGCCCGGCCCAGGATGATGATTTTGAAGGCGGAACATTAAATAGGATTGCAAAGGATGCCAGGCTGAATGCTTTTCCTCGCTGACACGTGAAGTGAGAGGATGTAGCAGCAGCTGTCATAGGCCTTCAGTCTCAGAGCAGTGATAGGCATTCAGAATCTACTGTAACTTGATGCAATGGGAAAAGATCTGTTGTTTCTTTTCATGGCAGCCTCAAGGTCTGCTAAACACTGTTTCTTTTCTCTGTCTCTTTTTTGGCCTCTGTTAATAAGAAGGAAATGCTAAATTTCAGTTCCGTTCATGAAAATAAAGAGATAATAAGTTTCTCCCCTCAAGTTCATGGACCCTTTGGGGGTCAGTGGACCCCGACTGGTTAAGCCCGGGGCATGCTTGGGCTTGTCCATGACTTGGGGTAGCTGCTGGAGTCCTGGGGGCTGCCTTCCCAGGCAGGGCCAGCTCCGGTCCCCACTAGAGCTCCAGGGTCAGCAAGCACATGGGCCTTTGTCAGACAGCTCCTTCTCTGTCTGCAGGAGGGACACCTGCCGTCTGCTGACCACCTGCAGCTCCTCCCAGGCCTCCACCCCCAAGGAGGAGGAAGTGCCCAGGCAGGAACCGGGCCTGACCTCTGGGGAGGCCAGGGACTGACCTCTGTCGGCTTCTTTCCTCCAGCACCGCAGTTCAGCAACCCATCGCCACCCAGCACAGTGGCCAGAGAGGAGTCCCGGGGTCTGATGTTAGACTCTGCCCGGGAACAGCCACCTGGTCCCAGGGAGACACCATACTTTACCTGGACCTCAGTTTCTTCCCCTAGAAAATGGGGCAGTGCTTGATGAGACCAGGGGTGCAGAGCCCCTGGCCTAGCAGGGTGGCAGGAGGAGGAGTCCACACGGAGATATTACTGGACTGGAAGCTCTCGGGGACTCCCACTGCCTCCAGCAGCAGGGGAATGGCAGCAGGGCGGGGGGGGGCCCCCGAGAAGCTGCCAGCAAGCCCTCTTCCTGGCCCCCTTCCCTGCCTGTCGTGTCGTCTCCATTCCCAGGATCTGCTGGCCCAAAGAAGGGCTTTCTAATGGTCAGGCCTGACCTCTCCCTCTTCTGCTCCTAGCCTTTCCTTCCTGCTCCCCTGGTCACTCTGGGGTAAAATCCAAGCTCTAATAGCCAAAAACTGGAAACAGTACAAATTCTTGTCAGCTGGTGAATGGGCAAATAAAACGCAGCACATCCTATAATTACTCTTCAGCAGTATAAAGGGACTGAAACTCGGGCTCATTATGCTCAGTAAGGGAAGCCAACCGCAGAAGGCCACACAGCTTCAATTCCATTTTAATCAAATGTCCAGAAAAGGCAAATCTGTGCAGATGGAAAGCCCAGCCCTCCCTTCTGCGTGGTGGCGGCTGTGGGCCTCTCAGGAACGGGGGCTGCAGCTGTTGGGTTTGGGCTACGTCCCTTCATTCATGCTGGGAGCCACTGCCTGTTAGCCTGGGAACACCCGGGACCAGGCCTGTCCCTTCCACCTGCTTCTGTGTCCTGGGTCAGGGAGCCGGGCCCTGAATAGCTGTACAGGTCTGTGTAGCTATTGAGAGTATTTTGGGAGTGGGGATTCTGAGAGGCACATGGCATTGTAGTTGAGAGCTGAGTTCAAAGCCCGGCTCCCATGTATACCAGCTGTGTGATCTTGGGCAAAGCTGTTTGAGCTTGGTTTCCTAATAGGGTTAAAGTGAGGATTCGCTCTTTCACCCAAATAAAGCACAAAAAAAAAAAAACCCCAAAAACCAAGGACCAAGTACAGTGGCTCATACCTGTAATCCCAGCACTTTGGGAGGCTGAGGCAGAAGGATTGCTGGAGCCCAGGAGTTTGAGACCAGCCTGGGCAACATAGTGAGACCCCATCTCCACCAGAAATAAAAATGACCTGGGTGTGACAGTGCACGCCTTTGGTCTCTGCTATTCAGGAGGATGCTTGAGCTTGGGAGGTCAAGGCTGCAGTGAGCTGTGTTTTTACCACTTTACTCCAGCCTGAGCAACAGTGTGAGACCCCATCTCAAAAACAAACAAAACACCGAGACAGTGTTGAAGACGTGGTGGTGACCAAGACAGCCCCAGTCCTGTCCTCCTGGGCTCCCAGTCTAGTAGGGGAGGTGGCTGATGTGTAGAAAGATTGTGTGCTCTTCATTGTGTATTTGTGTGAAGGTGCTTAGAGCCAAGGTGAGGCGTGGAGGGCAGTGCTGACTTGGGGTGGGGGTGCCCAAGGGCACCTTACCTCGGGCAGTGGCCAGCGAGGGGCCTGAAAGGGAGTACAGAGCTCAGGCAGCCTATTGGGGGAGGGCTGAAGAGGGCAGTATGGGCAGAGGCTTTGGGGCAGGAGTGGGTGGAGCCCCAAGAGGGACTTGGGGTGTGGACAGTCACAGGCCTGGGTCCCCTGTCCCTGCAGCCCAGAACGTGACCGTGGACGAGGTCATCGGCGCCTACAAGCAGGCTTGCCAGAAGCTGAACTGCAGGCAGATCCCCAAGCTCCTCAGGCAGCTGCAGGTACGGGAGGGGCGGGGTGGGTGCGTCCAGTGTGGGTGTCGGGGGGCCCTAGGGTGAAGCCACCCCAGCAGGAGAGGGCCTCCCACTCCCCAGCCCCAGGCGATCATGAATACATCTTTGAAAGCCTGCTGCTCAGCTAGAGAAATCAGTTTCTTCATACATATGAAGAGCACAGAATTCTATAAAGTAAGACATTCAGGTATCCGTCAGCCCCAAAAGAAACACTGTTTCCTGGGGAAGAGACATATAGGATTCTTGTTAAGTCTGAATTACAAAATTTCTTTCTTTCTTTCTTTCTTTTTTTGAGACGGAGTCTTGCTTTTGTTGTCCAGGCTGGAGTGCAGTGGCACGATCTCGGCTCACTGCAACTTCTGCCTCCTGGGTTCAAGCAATTCTCCTGCCTCAGCCTCCCAAGTAGCTGGGATTAAAGTGTGCGCCACCACGCCCAGCTAATTTTTTTTGTATTTTTAATAGAGGTGGGGTTTTGCCATGTTGGCCAGGCTGGTCTCAAACTCCTGACCTCAGGTGATCTGCCCACCTCGGCCTCCTAAAATGCTGGGATTACAGGCATGAGTCACCATGCCCAGCATATTCATAAAAGTCAGGATTACAGAAATAACATATATCCTCAGGTTAAAAAAAAATTAAAATACTACAGATCTGAAAAACCAAATCCACCTCTTATCTCCCGCCCCAAGGCCCCTCCTCAGGAACCCCCGTTGTTGGCCACTCTGCATTTCCTGGCCTTTTCTGTGCGTTGGTAAGGTGGCTATTGAGAGCTACCTGCTGGTGTTCCATTTCCACAGAGGTGGCTCTCCCACCCTGCCACTCCCCCAGCCCCCTCCCTCAGTGCCTCTCCTGTGGGTCCCCGCCTGGCGCCTAGTCAGTGAAGCACCACTGGTCCCGAGGGTTCCAGGGTTGCCTGTCCTCGGGCTGTTGACCCTCAGCTGTGCTGGAAGCAACCACGCTCCTTGTCCATCACTGTTCACTGGGGTTAGGGTAGGTTCTCTGGAACATTCCAGAAGAGGGGCTTGCCAGGTCCCAGGAAGGGTGGCTGCTCAGTGTGGCAGCTGAGAGGGTGGGTCCTTGGAGCCCATCGGCCTGGTTCAGACCAGCCGTGCAGCATCCACCCTACAGGTGATGTGTGTAAGCCCAGAGGGCGGGAGCTTGGGTCTGCAGGGCGGTGGGCTCTGACTGGGTGCTGGGCCCCAGGCCCTGCCTTCACCAAGAGGCCTCCTGAGCCCAGCCCTGCCAGCTTCCCAGGCTCATTTCCTGCCTCACAGCACAGACTCCCTCTGTCGGGACATCCCCCAGCGATGCTGGGCCCACTCCCTCGCTTGGTCCCACTGGGGCAGAGGCGCTTTGCCGAGGCCTGCCTGGCTGCAGGGCTGGCTGGTCCTCAGTCGTGTGGGTGCAGAGTTCTCTCGCTATCTAAGGCCCTGTACCCCAGGTTCCAGCTGGTGGGCGACGTCTGAGCCTCTGTTCAGTGCCTTCGCCCAAACCCCACCCCGGAACCTTGGAACCCTGCCTGACCTCTGGCATAGCAGCCATTTGGGGTCTCGACTGCCCTCCCATTCAAGTGTCGTTCTACCTTAACCCCCATCCACTCTGCTTTCTCAGGAATTCACAGACCTCGGGCACCGCCTCGACTGTCTGGACCTGAAAGGTGTGTGTCTGGCCAGGGACTGGGAGCCCTTGGGTCGTGGGCAGGTCGGGGGCTCCCTAGAGGTGAGTCTGAGGACCTGCCTGGGGTCAGTGGCCTCTGGAGCTGAGCTGAGCCAGGGCAGGGGCTGGGCCTGGTGTGGGGTGGGAGGCGGGGGCAGAGGGCCCTTCCAGCCTCCCTTGGCCATGTTCCCGCCATGCAGAGGTGCGCTGTCTCAGACATGCACACGGCTGCTGACTCCCCCCAGGTGAGAAGCTTGACTACAAGACCTGCGAGGCCCTGGAAGAGGTCTTCAAGAGGCTGCAGTTCAAGGTCGTGGACCTGGAGCAGACAAACCTGGATGAAGATGTGAGCTGCCCTGCCACCGCCCACTCGGCTCCCTGAGCTCCTGGGCCCCTTCGAGGTTTGGGTGGGGAGAGGACACTGCAGGAGGAGGGGGTCCCCTAGACGAAGGCTGAGGGGTGGCGCAAGGGCGAGACCTCTGGCAGGGCAAGAGGGAGACATCCAATGTGACCAGAGTGGATGTGGAGGGTGTGTTGGGGCCCCTATGGCCCACCCTCATAAGCAAGGAGAGCCTTGGGGAGCTGGGCTGAGGGGCAGGCGTGTGGCCCCCAGGAGCCCTTTCAGGAACCACGCTGGAGGGTCCAGCTCCTATGGGGTGGGCTTGGAAAGCATTCTGAGAGCAGCCTCCCATCAAGGCCCAAGGGCCCTCCCCTCCCCCGCCTTGGAAGTCCCCAGCCACCCCTGATGTCTGGATCCTGAGGCCCAGGCTCAGGAACACCAAGGCCTGTCCTAGTCACTCAGCACATCAGTCAAGGACTCTGGAGGGCAAGTGACAAAAAACAGACTGGCTACAGCAGAGAAGGAAAGGGTTTGTCCCCGTGGCCCACAGGGCCCTGTCTGTGCTTGTCCTCCTCTCCCGTGAGGCTCTCTCCAGACCCTGGACCCCTCATCTCTCAGTGGGCCCAGTGTCAGGGCCCACGCCTCTCCCCCAGGGCAGCCCAGAGCTGAGGCTGAGCCCCCGAATCTCTACCTGCAGGGTGCCTCGGCCCTCTTCGACATGATCGAGTACTACGAGTCGGCCACCCACCTCAACATCTCCTTCAACAAGCACATAGGCACCCGGGGCTGGCAGGCGGCCGCCCACATGATGCGCAAGGTGGGTGCCTCTTGGCTTCCAGGAAGAGGCAGCTCAGGCTCCCGGCACGGGGAGGCACTTTCTCAGGGCACGGCCCGTAGGCTCTGACTGCATGAGCTCTTTAGTGTGGGCTGTTGTGGGGGTGCTGGGCCTGGCCCTCAGGCCAGGAGGAGAACAGGGCTGAGAGGTGTCCTGGCCTCAAGGACCCTAGCCCCTTCTCTCTTTGCGAGGCATTTCGTGACCTCCACTTTCTCCCATCCACAATGTCATCCCTCCGTGAAGTCATTCCCTTGGAGGTGGCCATGGTCGCCATTCCCCCGTCACTCCTGTGTGAAGGCTGGGTGCAGGGAGGGGTTGGGGCTATCTGGGAACCTCCCAGCCACACAGGAGTTGGGGATCCTGGCTGCCACCAGCCCTGCCTCGCTCACCCACGAGACCCCAGACTGAGCCTTCCCTCCCCAGCCACAGTTTCCCCCATTGTAAAACCAGGCGACATAGCCAGATGACAGCTGTGGCTTCGTTGCTCGTTGAGATGTGGGGCCGCAGGTTCTGGGGCCAGGAGTGCTGGGGCAGGCCTGAGCCAGTGCCTCACCCCTGTTCCCTCGCCCCCTGCAGACAAGCTGCCTGCAGTACCTGGACGCCCGCAACACGCCCCTGCTGGACCACTCGGCGCCCTTTGTGGCCCGTGCCCTGCGCATCCGCAGCAGCCTGGCAGTGCTGCACCTGGAGAACGCCAGCCTGTCGGGGCGGCCCCTCATGCTGCTCGGTGAGCCCCAAGCCCAGGAGGGTGAGTGGGACGTGCGGCCTGCTGGGGGCAGGGGTCGTGTACCAGATCTGGGCAGGGCCTGCCCAGTCACTGTGCCCCCCGTCCCCAGCCACGGCCCTGAAGATGAACATGAACCTGCGGGAGCTGTACCTGGCGGACAACAAGCTCAATGGCCTGCAGGACTCGGCCCAGCTGGGTAACCTGCTCAAGTTCAACTGCTCCCTGCAGATCCTGGACCTCCGGAACAACCACGTGCTGGACTCGGGTGGGTGCAGGGGCCCACCCTACCCCACACCTGTCACCCAGCACCCATCTGCCCGGCCCTGCGCTGGGTGGCCCTGCGCTGGGTGGTGCTGGGGACACAGATGTGGCCAAGACTAGACCCAGTGACAACCTAGACTGGGCAGGACTGGGCTGATAGAGCCCAGAGGCAGGGTCTGATCAGTCTGGGGGCCAGGGAGGGCTTCCTGGAGGAGGAGACACCTCAGCTGACAGCCGCAGGATGAGGTGAAGTGAATAATTACAATCTGAAAAGAAAGCAGTGTTGCTGCGATAACAGGCTCAGCTGGAAGCTGCTTTCAGATGGTGGAGGAGGGAAGACCACCGTGGGTCGGGGCCTCTGGGTTTCCATCTGCAGGCTGGGAGCAGAACCAGCCTTGTGAGAAGCCTGGGAAAGGGTCCAGACTGAGGGAGCCACGAGTGCAGTGGGAGGAGCTCTGGTGTTTGATGTTGGGGGGTTGAGCAAAGAATGGGGATCCGTCAAAGGAGGCATTCCTGTTGCATCCTGGAGGGGGTTGGGGGAGGGTCACTGTGTCCCCAGGTGGCAGGCCCAGACCCCACTCTGCTGAGCACCTGTCCAGGACCATGGCTGTAGGCCTCTGGGCTCAGCCCGGAGGGGGACACAGGACTCTGCCCTCGGGAGCCTGTACTCCAGTCTAGAGACAAAGAGAAGATGAGTGAAACCTCCAGCCCGTCAGATGGTGGGATCTGCATTGGAGGGAGACAGTGCTGACTGTGGGTGGGAGTGAGCCGGCTGCGAGGTGAGGGGGGCTGGAGGTGGTCACATTTGAGCAAAGAACAGAAGCATCTGGGGGAGGCTGTCATCCGGGCACCCAGGCCCAGGGGTCACAGATGTGTGCCCAAGGGTGCCAGGCCGAGGCAGGGCTGCAGGGCAGGGCCTGGGCCTGTGGGACCTCCATGGAGGTCCTAAGCAGAAGGGGTTGCTTCTACCCCGCAGCCCCCTCCCGGGGAAGCACCCGGGCCCCAGAAAGGGCTCTGACTGCCGGCCTTCCGCAGGTCTGGCCTACATCTGCGAGGGCCTCAAGGAGCAGAGGAAGGGGCTGGTGACCCTGGTGCTGTGGAACAACCAGCTAACGCACACAGGCATGGCCTTCCTGGGCATGACACTGGTGAGTCAGGCTGGCAGGGGAGGGAGGCACCTCGGTCCTCGCTGCCACCTCCCATCCCAGCTCTCAGCACAGTTGTCTACAGCTGACGGCTCCTGTCCTGCCCATCCTGCAGGTTCAAGACGATTTAAATTCAGCCCCACCTGCTTCCTCATTCAACTTCTGTGCCTGTTTTCCCTGAGGAGCAGCCCTTCTTTATCTTTTTTTTTTTTTGAGACTGTCTCATCCTGTCACCCAGGCTGGAGTGCACTGGCGCCATCTAGGCTCACTGCAGCCACTTCAGCCTCCGCCTCCCGGGTTCGAGCGATTCTCCAGCCTCAGCCTCCCAAGTAGCTGGGACTACCGGTGCCCACCACCACACCTAGCTAATTTTTGTATGTTTAGTAGACATGGGGTTTCACCATGTTGGCCAGGCCGGTCTTGAAGTCCTGACCTCCAGTGATTCCCCCTGCCTTGGCCTCGGAAAGTATTGGGATTATGAGTGTAAGTCACCGCGCCTGGGTTTCAGTTTTTACGCGGTGCTTAAAGCAAGCCACGCAGACACAGACTCTCAGGGTGAGCACTGGTGTGCCCAAACCCTGGGTAAGAGTCGCCCGCCTTAGGGGCTTCAGGGCGCTCAAGGTCCAGGCCCTGGCCAGGGGCTCAGGCTGTAGGGGGTAGGGACTGACTGGGTGCCTGGGAGTGGACAGAGGACCTGGCATTTGGGAAGACTTCAGGCACAGAAGGGACTTCAGGCCAGGCCTGAGGCAGGGCAGGACGACGCCGGTGCTCAGCGCCCGGCGCACCAAGGAAAAGGAACGCCCTACTCTGGCTCTCTCCACGCTTTTCCTGACTCGGCGTCCTGGGCCCTCCTCCGCCGTCACGGCTCCCTCCTCACCCTTACGCCCCCTCCCTCCAGCCGCACACTCAGAGCCTGGAGACGCTGAACCTGGGCCACAACCCCATCGGGAACGAGGGTGTGCGGCACCTCAAGAACGGGCTCATCAGCAACCGCAGCGTGCTGCGCCTGGGGCTGGCCTCCACCAAGCTCACGTGCGAGGGTAGGGTACGGGGCTGGCCCGGGTGCGGGCTGTTGGGCTCAGCGGGGCGGCCAGCCGGGTGTGGGGCCCGTGGCCAGCCCCTGCGGTGCCCCCCCAGGCGCGGTGGCGGTGGCAGAGTTCATCGCTGAGAGCCCCCGCCTCCTGAGACTGGACCTTCGGGAGAACGAGATCAAGACAGGCGGGCTCATGGCACTGTCGTTGGCCCTCAAGGTGAACCACTCACTGCTGCGCCTGGACCTCGACCGTGAGCCCAAGAAAGAGGCGGTAAGCAGGGGACGGCCCTGCAGCCCTGGGGCGGGCGGGCAGGTGGAAGGCCGGGTGGTGGGGCCGGCCTGAGAGCCCTAGCCAGGCGCTCCCGCCACAGGTGAAGAGCTTCATCGAGACGCAGAAGGCGTTGTTGGCCGAGATCCAGAACGGCTGCAAGCGCAACTTGGTGCTGGCGCGGGAGCGGGAGGAGAAGGAGCAGCCGCCGCAGCTGTTGGCCTCCATGCCTGAGACCACCACCACCGAGCCCCAGCCCGACGACGAGCCCGCTGCTGGGGTGCAGAACGGGGCCCCCAGCCCCGCACCCAGCCCGGACTCAGACTCAGACTCGGACTCGGATGGGGAGGATGAGGAGGAAGAGGAAGGGGAGAGGGATGAGACCCCCTGTCCTGCCCTGGTGCCCCCCACGGACTCCCTGGGCCCTGGGGACAGGAGTCCCCCAGGCAGCCCCTCCACACCCACTGAGCAGCGGATTTCCGTGTCCAGCCCAGGCCGGGGCCACAAGGTGTTTGTGGTGACCCGGGTGGAGAGCCCACCCGAGAGGGCAGAGCCCCCTTCGTCCCCCATCCCTCCTTCTCCCCCGCCCCCTCCCTCCCCACCCGCCTCACCTTCCCTACCACCCGCCGGGGCCATTGTCATCCGGGACACAGGGTCCTCTGAGTCTCAGCAACCACCGGAGCCGCCTCAGTCAGGGCCATCGCTGCCCAACGGCCTGAAGCCCGAGTTCGCCCTGGCACTGCCCCCTGAGCCGCCCCCAGGGCCTGAGGTCAAGGGGGGCAGCTGCGGCCTGGAGCACGGTGAGAGGGGCCCTAGGGCAAGTGATGAGGGGCCCTGGGTGCTGTGTGTGACCTCAGGCAAGCCCCTGCCTGTTGTGGGCCTCAGTTTCCCCTCTTTAAAATGGTTCTCGCAGGGGCCAGCACAAGTGGGGCTTGGTTTTCGTGTACACCGCGCTTCCCTTGGGTCCTGGGAGCTCTTCCTGGGATGGGGCATGTAAGGTGTGTTGCCTTGAGCCTGACCATCTCAGCGGTCTCTGGGCTCTCTGCAGGCCCCGAGGGTCTGGCTGGGGACAGGCTGGGGACAGGTTGTATTTGCCCCACCCGCCTGACGGGGCTGCTGGCCCATCCTCCCCCACAGAACTGAGCTGCTCCAAGAACGAGAAGGAGCTTGAGGAGCTGCTTCTGGAAGCCAGTCAGGAATCCGGGCAGGAGACACTGTGACACTTTAGGTGAGGCCAGGCCCGGGGCCCAGGGCACTGGGGAGGAGCTGAGAGCGCCCCCAGCTCTGACAGTCTCTCCCGCAATCTCTCCTCCCCAAGTTCCCTTTTTCCGGTCGGTCTGCGATGAGCTGAGGCCAGAGCCATGAGAATCTGCTCACCTTCCCCCCAGCCTTCCTGAGGCCCAGGATGCCAGGGGTGGGGGCCATTCTGGGGCCCCCCTCCCCCCACAGCAACACTACAAGGGGTGCAGGAGCTACAGGGAGCGGCCCTCCCCGTGCGACTCAGGCACTTCTGCTTATGAACCCACCACTGGAAGACACTGGGGGTGAATGGGAGGAGGGGGAGCAGGAGCAGGAGGAGTTCTTCAAGGACATCAGGCGCCTGTTCTGGAGAGGCCAGGCTTGCCCTGCAGAGGGCAGGGGTCCTGGGTGGTGGTGGGATGGTCCCCTGTGGCCCTGGGCACAGGGCCGAGCAGGCAGCCTGGTGCTGGAGGAGTGGTGCGTGCTGGTGGTGGTGGACACACGCAGAACAGCCCCAGACAGTGCAGGCCGGGCAGGGTGGGGGGATGGGAGCAGAGGATCAGAGCTTTCTTTCTCAAGTGCAATAAATCTATCAGGGAGCTGGGGCGGGAGCAGCCGGCACTCCGGGACCCTGCTGTCCAGGCCACTGGAGGCTGCGCCCTGAGAGGCACTACAACCCGTTGGGGGTGGGTGGCGTGGGTGTGGGTGTGGGTGAGGGTGGGCAGAGGGCTGGGGCTACTCCTGTCGGTGCAACTCTGTTCACACCTTTTCTAATAAACTGGGGCTGGGTTCACTTTGCCGGATGTCTGCTTCATGCGGATCCTGGGGGTGGTTGCTGGGAGGGGCAGCTGGGCGGAGGCCATCACAGCTCCTGGTTACAGAGCGTCTGCCAGGGCCCAGGAGGCTGGCCTGGCGTTACTGCATCTTCCCCCACAGTCCCGTCTTCTCTGTGTCCATGCTCCGGTGTCATACAGCCACCTCCCAGCCAGGCCAGTTTATACCCATCCTTTCTGCAGGGAGAGACGGGCCCCAGATACCTCCTGGCTTCAGGTCTAGGGTCTCAGGATGCTAGATACGGAGTGACTGCCTAGTTGCCCGTCGCTCAACGGGAGCAGATCCCAGCCTGTCCCCGGCAGCCCCGGGTGTCATGCAGGTGGGAGTGTGCCCGGGGCCCAGCCAGTGCCGCAGGAGGCTGTTAATAGGGCAGCTTGTTCCCCTTTGCCAGCAGGGGCCATGGTGGGCCGTGGCCTGTTTCCGAGAGGTCTGTTTTTCCCTTCAGGAAATGAGGGAGCAGGCCAGGCGTGGTGGCCCATACCTGTAATCCCAACACTTTGGGAGGCCGAGGTGGGAGGATCGCTTGAACCCAGGAATTTGACACCAACCTGGGCAACATGGTGAAACCCCATCTCCATAGAAAATACAGAAATTAGCTGGGTGTGGCGGCGCATGCCTGTAGTCCCAGCTACTCAGGAAGCTGAGTCAGGAGGATCTCTTGAACCCAGGAGGTTGAGGCTAGTGAGGTGTGATTGCACTGCTGCATTTCAGCCTTAGCAACAGAGTAAGATCCTGTCTCGGAAAAAAAAAACACAAAAATTAGAAAACGAGCATTTCTGGGCCACCCATCCCCCTTCTCGTGTGGGAGGCTGACATGGATGGAGGTGGTGTGGTGACATCACAAGAACCACAGTCGCTGGCTGGAGTCCTGGTATCACTCAGTTCCTGCGCACACCAAGGAGTCCCCTGCCCGCAGCCACCCTGGCCTCTGTGAGGAGCACCTTAGGAGCCCACTGCTGGCTTGCTCTTTGGTCCCTTGCAGCTGGAAGTGTCCTCACTGCTCCCCAGGTCAGCCACGGCTAGGACTTATTTGGGCGAAGGACTTAGGGAAGCTACACAGAACGGCCGCCAGCAGCCCGCAGCACCCTTCCTATCCCTGCACAGCCAGCCTGTCCCCAGCTCTGCTAATGTGCAGTGTGGCCATGGGTGAAGGGAAGAAGGGGTCCCCTCCTGGCTGTTGGGGATCCAGCCCGTCTGGGTGAGGCCAGAGCGTGTGAGGCATTTGCTTCAAGGTGCTGAAGCCGTCCTTCGCCTGGTTCGGGTCAGCACAGTGCCCCAAAGATCTTCAGAGGCCCTTGGTCAATATTAGCTATTGCTCATGGTCTCAGCCTCTGTGGAGGCAGCTGTGTTGGGGTCTCACCCAGCCTCTTGGCTGTCTGCCTCCCCGCCCCAGGTAGGGTCAGCTAGGACAGGGACGGGGATCCTCTTCCTAGCCTGTCCCTTGATTTGCTTTCACTAAATTGAGCTTGGAGTGAGGAACTGGGCCTTTCTGGGGCTTGAATTGTGTCTCCCACAAAAAAAAAGATGTTTAAAGTCTTTACCTCCAGTACCCCAGAATGTGAGCTCACTTAGAAACAGGGTTTTTACAAAGGTAAGTTAAAATGAGGACGTTTGCGTGGGCCCTACTCCAGTCTGATTGGTGTCCTTATTAAAAGGGGCATTTGGGCACAGGGAGACTGCCACGTGAAGACAGAGGATGGGGTGATGCCTTTGCAGGCCAGGGAGTGTGGAGATGGCCAGCAATGCGCCAGGAGCAGGGAGCAGGCACAGAAGGCCCCCCTTCATCTGGAACTTGTCGCCTGCAGAAGCGGGAGACGATACATTTGTCCTTCAAAGGCACGTGGTCTGTCGGACTGCGTTAGAGCAGCTCTAGAAACCGCAGCCGTATCTCGACACCCCAACCTGCCGGCTCCTGATTTTCTGAGGGCTCCCAGATGGAGGACTGGAAGCTGAGAGGATCCTCCCTGCCGTCTTGTCTTCCCCTTCCCTTCAGCCACCCAAGTGTCGCCCGAGCTTGTCACATTTTGCTAGCCTTTGCTGAAGATGTAGGGGGTCTGTTTCATTCGAGATCTCGGTGTCCTAACACAGGAGATGCTTATCGTTACACCTGGATGTTCAGAGTGGCAGGCAGCTCTTCACCAAGTTATTCCTGGATCCAGGCCCCTTTGAAGCTCTTAGAGCTCTGTTGCTCCCCAGAGCCTCACGGGTCTCAGATCAAGTGGGCAGATGGGGGAAGGGAGTGGAGAAGGGAAACCTGCTCCCTAACTCATTGCTGGGAAAGGTGCACACATCAGCTGTGCTCCTGTTTTGTTGGTGACAACTGGTCCCATGGCTTTACACAGGTGCAAGTTCTCAGAGCAGCTCCACGTGAAGATACAGTGGCCAACAGTTTGGCCACAGCTTGGTACCACATAGCAGAGGCTACAGCTTTTTTTTTTTTTTCCAGTCGGAGTCTCACTCTGTCACCTAGGCTGCAGTGCAGTGGCATCATCTTGGCTCACTCCAGCCACTGCCTCCCGGGTTCAAGTGATCCACCTTAGCCTCCTGAATAGCTGGGATTACAGGTGTGCATCACCACGCCCAGCTACATTTTTTGTATTTTTATTAGAGATGGGGTTTCACCATGTTGGCCAGGCTGATGCAGCTTCTTACTGAGGCATGGGGGGCTTCAGTCCTGCCCCCACCTCCAGCCCAGTCTACACGTTAGCATCTCTCACAGCACCCTACTCCTGGTAACAGGAGTGAAAATTTTTTTTCAGCCTGGATTCCAGGTGGTAAGAAACAAAACCAACTGAAACTGGCTTAGGGGAGGCTACAGGGATATACTGATCCCTACCACGCATCTACAGAAACAGACTTAACGGTGTCACAGGCCCCATGCCTCTCCCTCGGAGGCCAACTCTCCCTGACAGCTAGGAAACAGCTCCCAGGAGGTCCGCTGTATCACCAGCTTAGCCAGGCCAGGAATGGGAAACAGCACCTCTGCTTGCTCAGCTCCAGGGAAGATCCTGGAGGGCCACCACTGACCTGCACGCACCTGTGACAACTGCTGCGGCTGGAGGATTCTGGTGCTGCAGCCAGACCTGGATGCCATGCCCAGCCTTGGAGCTAAAGAACTAGGAGGTCAGTGACCCCAGTCCCATGGCCTGAGGGTGTGTGCCTTCGCGGAGCTCTCAGGTTCCTCGGGGACTGTCCCCTCTGCCAGCCTCAGGGCCCTGGCTCAGAAGCCACACCCTCAGCCTCATCCCAGGGTGTGTTCAGTGTTGGCCCTTGCAGTCCCTGCCGGCACACACTTGGAACTGGGTCAGGCACCCCAGGGCCTGAGCGTGTGGCTGAACATTTGACCAATGAGGAATCAGGAACTGCCCAGAGGAGTGACACCCATCCCAGCCCAGGGCTCTGTCCAGAGAAAAGGTGGGGAGCCCTAGTGTAACCCCTCCTGGCTGGCTGTGGCTTGGGTCCTGTGTGTCCCCATCTCTGCCCAACTTCCCTGTCCTCATCAAAGGGCTGATGCAGTGGCTTCAGTGTCAGTGACTAACCAGTGGTCCTTAGGTGGCCCTGGAGTGACTCGTAAGGCAGGTGCCCTGTGGACAGTTATTTGTCTGGGGGAGGTTAGTGCCACCCACCCCAACTGGCTGAGGTGCCAGCGAGGTCTAATTAACCCATTACATTGAGAATGGAGCCACCCTAGGGGTGGAGCAGCCTGCTGAGGTCACCGAGGTCACCCTCAGAAATGCCAGCTCCTGCCCTACTCACAGAGGGGTAGGCTAGGGCATGGGGACAAGGACTGGGATTCCCTGAGGCCTGGGCACTCCATGTTGCCTGAGTCAACCCCGCCCATCCACCTGTCATCTCCCAGCTCTGCAGCCTCGCCCACCGCCCCCACAGCCTCTCCTGCCACGGAGATGCCAGATGAGGCGGCCAGCATGGCGCAGAGGAGGAAGTGGGCTTGACAGGATGGGGCAGGCCTGGTCCCTGGTCGGATCAGGATGCAGAGAGCAACTCGGGGCTCTCAACACCTCCATTTATTGCACGTATATCCTGAGTTCCTCATTGGTCCTTCTGTGCCTGCTCTCATGCTGCCACCGGCTCGCCGACCCACTCCTGGAGGCTCTGTCCACGGCTCTGGCTTAGATTCACCTGGGGGTGTGGCCCTCACAGGGCTCATTGGGACCCTGGGTTCAGTCCAGCCCCCTATTCCCCCATCTGGGCAGATAGAGGAACCCTTGCCTCCTGCTGCCCGCCAAGTCCTCCATTCAAGGCCCACCTGGGCTGGATTGTCCTGGACGGAAGAGCGCGCAGGCCACCGGCCACAGCTTGCCCCTGTGGGCCAAGTCCCCAGCGTGGTGGCCTTCGCTGGCTTGCCCTGAGGCACGGCCCGACGGAGGCGCCCTGGAGGTGCTGTTGGTCCGGTGGGCAGCGTCGGGGGCATCGCGGGCAGGGGACTTGGGCGGGCTGGGCGGCTTGAGCGCGCTGACGGCTCGGATGAGGCCCATGCGCCGGCGGATTGAGTGGTCCAGGTTGACCGTGCAGCGCAGCAGGCTCTGCGCCTCGGCCACGGTGAAGGGGAAGTCGGCGCCCAGGAAGCGCTCGAAGAGCTCAGGGTCGCCGTCCAGGTCGAGTACGTTCTGCAGCGCCTTGGTCATAGTGTGCAGCTCGCGGCTGTTGTCGCGGAACACGTCCCAGAGGCGCGCGCGGCCCTCAGGCGCGCCCCCCGTCTGCTGCCGGTCCTCCAGGCACTGCAGCGCCCAGCTCAGGCGGCACGGCCACTGGTTGGCGAGCACCACCCACGCCACCGCCTGGCGCGGCGTGGGGCCCCCGAAGTCCCCCTGCTGCTGCTGCTGCTGCAGGAGGCGCACGGTGATGGGCACGGTGTTGACGATGCGCCGCATGGACACCACGTTGTCGGGCACGTACTCGTAGAGGCAGTCGCGCTCGTCGCGAAGGCAAAAGAGCGCCTCCTGGATGCGCCGCGCAGCCTCGGCGTCGATACGGCTCTGCCCGCGCTCCGCCCCCGCCTGCGTCTGCACCGCCAGCAGCTGCGCGCTCTCGCCCCTGGCGTCCCCCGGCAGCTTGCGCGTGATCTCGCGGTACAACAGGTCGTCGCGGCTCTGCACCGCATCGTGCAGGAACTGCAGCTTGGTGCGGCGGCCCATGATGGGCACAGAGAAGGGCAGCGTGACCGTGCGGTTGAGGAAGAGGTAGCCGTTGTCGGCCGTGCCCTTCATGTTGCCTGCGCTCTCCAGGCACGCGGCCAGGATGCTGGGGTCCACGACCAGGATGAAGATGAAGGGCGCGTGGCTGTCGGACAGCAGCGTGTTGATGGCGTTGAGCAGGCCCACCACACGCTCCGGGTAGCACGTGTCCAGCCCGGTGACCTCCAGCACCACGCGCAGCCGGCGCCGCTGGTAGATCTCCAGGAAGCACAGGAAGTCGGTGAGCAGCTCCACCTCCTTCTTCACCTCGCACATGAAGCCCAGCTGGCTGCCGAACTTTTCGCGCGACACCAGCCGCTCGATCTTCTTGCGCTGGCTTACGAACAAGTGCTTGCCCACCGAGTACACGGCCATGAGCAGCCCCGAGCCCGACAGTGTGGTGGCCGCGCCGCCGAACGCCTTGAGCAGGCTGCCGTTCGGGCTGCCGTGGCCCAGTGCGTGGCCGCCCAGCGACAGGTAGAGCAGCCCCACGCCCAGGCCCAGCGCCGCCAGCAGCCCCAGCAGCCCCAGGCACACGCGGCGCCGGCAGTGCCACTCGCTCTGGCAGCAGTCCTGCCTGGTGGCCGGCTTGTTGCCCAGCACCGAGTACACGCTGAAGGGCAGCGCGCCGTAGTGGTGGCGGATGCCCTCGCACAACGTGGTCACCAGGCCGGCCCACAGCTTGTCGGTGCCCTCGTACTGCCAGGCGCTAAAGCGGATGAAAAGAAACTGCACGTTCCTGCGCCGCAGGTGCACCTCCGTGATGATGGGCTGCAGGAACACCAGGTACCACAGCAGCTGCGGGACGCCCCAGCCGCTCACGGCGCGCGGCCGCCACTGCACGTGCTGCAGCTCCTCCCTCTCGCGCTGCGCCGCCTCCTGCTGCATCAGAGCTGCGGGAAGGGAGCCCGGGAACCGCGTGAGCGGCACACCCGCCGGGGTGGGCGGGGTCTAGTACCGGCGGGGCGGAGCGCGCCTGGAGAGGCGAGGGGCGCCCAGCAGAGGCGAGGGACTGGAAGGGAGCCGCGGCCTCTCCTTAAAGAGTTGGAAGCCGGTGCAGAAGCGGGGCGTGGAGAGGCCTAGAGCAGGGCTTGGACCGGAAGCGGTCTGTAGGCCAGGCTGGGGGTCGGGATGGTTAGAGGTAGAGCCAGCACAGGAGAGATGATGGGAGGGGGCAAAAAGAGACACGAGGAAGAGCCCGGGCTGGGTAAGGGGCTGGAGGCGGGTCGAGGGTGTGGAGGGCACTGGGAAGGTTGTGAGAGTGGACCAGGGGAGAAGTGGTTGGTGTAAGGGATGAATGAATGAGATGCTGAGGACGAACTATGCTAGGCAGCAGGATACAGCCTTAGTCTTATCTTCTAGACTTACTGCTCCTCCTGCAGGAAGCCCTCCCTGATCCCAGGCTGGGTTGGAGGCCCTCAGCCATTCCCACTCTGGGTCATCACTATCTGAAAACAAGTCTCTCCCCTGCTGGACTGTGAGCAAGAAGGGCAGGGTCCTGCCTGTCTTGGTCACCACTATGTCCCCTGGGCACCAGAAGGCACTTGGGGAATGCCTGAACAATGCATCATGAGAAATCTGAGGTCACGGAGTGAATGAGCAGGAGTGTCTATGGCCCCCAGCAAGAGTAGGGACTCTCTGTTCCTTATATCCTCATCTTTTCTCCTCCCGGGACCCTGTGACAACACGGGGCAGGACAGTGAGTGCTCAGTGGACAGTCAGTACAGGAACGAAAGGCTGTTGGGCCTGCACCACGGCTGGGCACACGGAGGAGGAACATCAGTCCCAGCCCCTCTCGCTGCACGTGGGGCTGAGGTCTGAGCTCCAGCAGGGCTTGATCCAGATCAAAGCTGCTGGGGAGGCCGGGTGTGGTGACTCACGCCTGTGATCTCAGCACTTTTTGGGAGGCTGAGGTGGGCAGATCACATGAGGTCAGGAGTTCAAGACTAGCATGGCCAATATGGTGAAACCCCATCGCTACTAAAAATACAAAAATTAGCCAGGCTTAGTGGCGGGCACCTGTAGTCCGGGCTACTCGGGAGGCTGAGGCAGGAGAATCACTTGAACCCGGGAGGTGGAGGCGGCACTGAGCCAAGATTGTGCCACTGCACTCCAGCCTGGGCAACAGAGTGAGATGTGTAATCCCAGCACTTTGGGAGGCTGAGATGGGTGGATCACGAGGCCAAGAGATCGAGACCATCTGGCCAACATGGTAAAACCCTGTCTCTACTAAAAATACAAAAAATTAGCCGGGCATGATGGTGTGTGCCTGTAATCCCAGCTACTTGAGAGGCTGAGGCAGCAAAGTCACTTGAACCCGGGAGGTGGAGGTTGCGGTGAGCCAAGATCGCACCATTGTACTCCAGCCTGGTGACAGAGCAAGATTCTGTCTCAAAAAAAAAAATAGGTGCTGGGGAACCTGGCGGGTTCCAGTTCGTGTCTTCAATTATCATCTATATGTCAGGTGCCTTGTGACCACCAAGCCCTAAGAGGTGGGTCTGGGTAGCACAGAGGCCGGTAGGGGCTTGGCAGGAGCTGCAGCCTCAGTAAAGAGCCTGGGCTTTCTGCCTTGGGTACTGGGGAGCATGGAAGGCACAAGCACGGGAAGGACAGGGCCAGATCTGTCCTTCAGAAAGAGTCCTTGGAGTGGATCTGGTGGCGGAAGCAGGGAAGGGTACGACTTTGGGGCAGCCAGGAGGCCAGAGAAGCAAGAGCCCAGGGTAGAGGTATGGGCTTGGGGAGGGCCTGGACTGGGGCAGGCTGACTGCAGGAGGTGGGGGATCTGGGGGAAGCCTGGAGCTGGGCGGGGACCAGAGGCCCTGTTTCTCATCCTCCCCACAACACACACACACACAGCTCCTCACCCGTGATCTTGTCCAGCATCATGTGCAGGCGGCAGCCGAAAGGGGCGTAGAAACCCACAGTCACAGGGACCGGCACATGGCAGAGTGTCTTGGCCAGGCAGCTGCAGTAGACGTCATCCTCTGTCAGGATGTCTGGTGGTTGGGGGTGGGGACACTGAGTCAGGGCCGCTGGCCAGGCACCACCCTCCTCCCATCTGCCCTCCATGGCCCCCGCTATCAGCCCCTCCCTGGCACCCTGTGCCAAGGGGACTCACGTCAAACCCTACAGTGGAGGTTTCCGTGGCCATCAGTGGCCCCCACCTCCAGGGCGAGCTGTGCCCCTTTGGGTGCCACCAGGCTGAGGCTGGGAGGCCGGAATCCCCCCAGCCACACACCAGAGGCTGAGGCTGTGGGAAGTCAGCTTTCCTGGCCCCAGGTCACCAGGCTTGCTTGGTCACTAAGCCTGTGATTCCCCCAGGAAAATCCCAAAGGCCTTTCTTTGGGATACGAGGCCCTCGGATGCTAAGACACCACTTTCCACCATCAGCAGCACTTCAGGCCACTCCTGCCTGTTCTGCTGGGCCGGCCAGAGCATGGAGAGGCCCTGGACCGCAGGCTCCTCCCACCTTCCTGTCCATCATGCCAGCAAGTCACTAATCCCACCTGAGCCCAGGCTTGGGGGAGAGATGACCAGACTGGAGCTCCAGTCCCGGCCCCACCGCTTTTCTCTGCAGACCCCAGGGAGAGCCACCTCTGAGAGGCTCAGTTCCCTCTGAAGAGTGGGGCAGCAGAGACACTGGGGAGCAGGAATGCCAAAGGGTCTGGCCAGCGCTGGGCCCTTAGTCAATGTCATGGTCTCCAGTGGCCATTTATGGCCCTGGCTACCAGGCACTGGCACTACAGCGTCCACCCTGCAGAGGACACCCTGTCCCCCACTGAGGGTTGCTTCTCAGACCTGGAAATGGGGTATCAAAAAGGCAGGGTTCAGTCTTGCGGGGGCACATGGGGCCAGCCTTGTGGTGCACAGTGCGGGTGACACAGCCACTTTCAGAGAGGCCTGATGGGCTGTAGGAAATGGGCCACGCCTAGCGGCAAAGCCAGGTGGCCAGGAAGCAGGCTCAGGAGTAGGTCTACTGAGGTGTGGGCCAGGTGGGTCTAATTCCAGCTCTGCCAGATCACTGGGTGCTCCACCTCATCCACCCTCTATTTCCCTGTGTGTGAAACACATCATAGCCCCGAGGCTCTGGTGACAGGGCTCTGCCCGACCTAGACTCCTGCTGAGTCCCTGTTGCTCTACTTTCAATCCAGACCTAGAAACCTAGCTGTGTCCCCACCTCTGCTGCCACCGCCCTGGGCAGGCCGCCAGCACCTCTCGCCTGGATTCTTGCAATCTCCTGCTCCCTGGGCCACCTGCTTCCGTCCTCCTCCCACAGCCCATTCTCCTGGAGATCCTGTCAGCTCATGTCCGTCCTCGGCTCTGTGGCTCCTGCCTCCTTTAGGGCAAAAGCCGAAGTGCTGGCTTCTTGCTGGCCCGGGAACACGCCTCCCCAGGACCTCTGCTCTAACACTGCCTTAATGAGGCCCAGCCTGACGACCCTATTTAATCTAGAAACCCTGACATCCCCCATCTCCTCTCCCTGCTTTATTTTTCCCTAGTGTGGTGGTTACCGAGTGGCATACTTTTGGAGGCAAGGTCTTGCTCTGTCACCCAGGCTGGAAGTGCAGTGGCACAATTATAGGTCATTGCAGCCTCAAACTCTGGGGCTCAAGAGATCCTCCTGCTTCAGCCTCCCATATGGCTGGGACCACAACCATGCACCACCATGCTGGGCTAATTTTTATCTTACCTTTTGTAGATACAGGGCCTAACTACGCTGCCCAGGCTGGTCTGGAACTCCTGGCCTCAAGCAATCCTCCTGCCTCAGCCTTCCAAACTACTGGGATTACAGGCATGAGCCGGTGCGCCCAGCCACACTTTTTTTTTTTTTGAGACAGAGTCTCACTTTGTTGCCCAGGCTGGAGTGCAGTGGTGTGATCTCAGCTCATGGCAACCTCCACCTCCCAGGTTCAAGTGATCCTCATGCCTCAGCCTCCTGAGTAACTGGGATTATAGGTGCTGGCCACTACGCCTGGCTAATTTTTGTACTTTTAGTAGAGATGGGGTTGCACCATGTTGGCCAGGCTGGTCTCAAACCCCTGACCTCAAGTGATCCACCAGCTTCGGCCTCCCAAAGTGCTGGGATCACAGGCGTGGGCCACTGCACCCGGCCTCCCAGCCACACTTTTAAATTTCCTTGTTTCCTGTACCTGCCCCTGGCTGCAATACATGAAGACAGAGATGTCTGTTGATCCTGCTCCCCACTGTGGCCCCAGAACAGGGCCTGGCACGCTCATGGAGTGAATGAGGGAGGGAGGGAGCAAGCAAGTGGGTCCTCCCATTGCTGAACATTGCTCTCCGTTCCCCAGGCCACTCCCTAGCTCTGTCTCCCCCATGCCAGAGCCGGCCAACAACTCAGGGCTCACCCTCCCTGCCCCATGTACCCTGTAGCCTGCTGGGCCAGAGGAAGGGGCTGAGACCAGAGAACAGCCAGGGTGTTGGCAGAGGGAAAGGGGGAAGGAGAGGGAGGACTTCACTGCCTGGCCCAGGATGGCGGCACCAGGGCAGGCCTGGCCTGGCCTGGAAGCCTTGGACCCCAACAGGCAAGGCAGAGGCAGCCAGCCTGAGCCCCGGTGCCAGGGACGCACCCCTCCTGGATAGGGACCAGGGTGTGGATGAAGAGGTCAGGCACAAGATGCTAAGCAGGGAGCAAGGGGAGCAGGCGGGAAGTGAGGCGGCAGGAGCGGGGAGAGCCCCCGAGAAGGCCAGGGTGAGCACCGGGGCTGTAGGTGAAGGAGCCACAGGCCGCTGGGGCAGGCAGAGGCCGGGCATCAGTGGGCTCGCTGGGCTCCAGGAAGATGCCGGCCGCGGAGGATAGGTCTGGGCCACTGCTGGCCATGGCCGGTGCCATGGTGGGTAAGGGGGGCGCCTGGGGGGCGCCGGCTGGTTCCCTGGGGACAGTGGAGGTTGCAGGCAGCCCCTTCTGGGCTTCGTGAATGGGGCAGAGCCGCTGCCGAAGGGGGCTGGGAGGTGGGGGCTGGGGCTGGGGCTGCCGCTGCTGCTGCAGGATGGAGGGCGGGAGGCCCCGGCGCCAGCCACTGCCACCCACTCGGTGGCTGTGGTAGGCCAGTTGCCACTGTGACTGGGGGGAAGGTCGACAGGGCCCGTGGGCTCGGAGGGCTGCTGAGTCCTGGCGCCACTGATGACAGCATCCTGGAAGGAAGGAAGTGGGGGTGACTGGGCCTGTGTCCCCAACCTCCGGGGGGCACCAGCACAAGCCAGATCAAGTCTTCAGGTAGAATCTGGGGGCCGGAGTGTTGTTGGGAGCCCCAGACACCCCTCAAAAAGTCAGATCTTACGCGGGAGAGGTATGGGCAGGGGAGGGACCTGGGGTCTGTGCTGTCCCACAGCGGGGGAGCGGGGAAGGCGCAGGGCTTGGACTTCAGCTGGGGGCAGAGAGGACGCCTGAGGCTGGGGCTTCAGTGGAGGCTGGTGCCGGCCACAGCAGATTCCTGGATTCCTGGGGGGTGCCCTGAGTGCAGGGGTCAGGGAAACTGAGAGGATCCATTGGGAGCTGGCCGTGGCTGGCCCAGGGAGGCCGGAGTGATGGGTGGTTGTGTGGAGAGGGGTAGGCCAGGGATTTGGATGGGGGGGTGGACCTTGTCCCCAGCTCGGGCCAGGGTGGCAGGAAGGGTGGTGACCTGGGAAGCTCCGGCCCTCACCCCAGCCCTGAGGAGGCTGAATCAGCCCCAGTGGGAGGGCACTGCCCCCTGCCCCCACTAAATAAGAGCACCCGTGGTCACCACCAGAAACTGGGCCCAGCCTCATTCACACACGTTCAGTGTGCGGGGCTCCCTCTCCTACCCCTTACTCCCAGCACACTGCTCCCCTCCAGGCTGGGGGCCGTCCACATAGGCCTGGGGGTTTGGAGAGGGGAAAGGGCAGGCCAGGTGGCCCCGGCTTCCATCTCCAGCCCAGGCTCCCATCTTCGGGCCCCCTGGCCCTGTGGTCCTAGTCGTGGGTCCTGGCCCTGCTGCTATGCAGATGCCTCTTGGGGGAGTGCAGGTGGCTTTTCTCTCCTGGGGACGCGGCTCCCCTTCTGTTCCTTCATCCACTCCGGCTCCCTCACAGGCCTCTGCCGGCCATCACCCACCCCCAAACTGAACCCGTACCTTTTTGGTGCCCCAACTCTGGGTCCCAGAAGTAGTGCCCGTTGGGGCTCTGGGCGTTCTTGGCAAAGTGGACTTTGTAATGCTTGTGCATGGCAGCCGGGCAGCTGGGTGCTGGGGGCCTCTTCCTGGGGCAGGAGGGGGCGCACAGGCTCAGCGTAGCCTCTGGGTCATGAACAGCAGAGAGCTGAGGTCAGGGGCCCTGCCCTGCCCAAGAGCTTGGACAGAGGAGAGGCCAAGTCCCATATGCTGGGTTCCTAAGTCACTTGGGAGGAGGGGGCAGAGGTGGCCTTCAGGGTACAGTGAGGGGCAGGATGAAGAGGGATGGCCAGAGGAGGGGACGGAGAACCGCTGGGGGAGGCTAGGGGCTAATTTGAGGTTGCGTGTCGGGAAGCCTCTGGGAGTTTCCAAGAGGCTAGGACATTGGGGAGTGCTGAGCAGATGTGGGCTGGGGGAATAGGGGGTCCGGTGTGGTGGCTGAGTGACGCAAGGGGTCATTAAAGTGTGGGGTGCTGTGGGAGGCTGGCACGCTTTGGAAGGACATGGAGCTAGTGAGCTGAGCTGGGGAGCAGCTGAGAAGCAGGGTGAAAGTCAGAGCTGGGTACCTGTGGGGATTGAATGATACGATGGAGGGGGAATTGTGAGGGAGCAATGAAATCACGGTGGTCCAATTTGGGGAGAGGCTCAGCAAACTCGGGCAAGATGAGTATACCGCGTTTCAAACGTGAAGAGCCGAAAGCAGGATGGGGAAAGGCTGAGGGGCAGAGGAAACTGGGGTGCTGACGGTTGGGAGCCTGTCCACCACTCCCCACCCCCAGTCCCGGGTCCACTCGTACCTGATGGTGGCCTCACGGCCCCAGCTGCCTGCCCCGCGAGCTGCTGCCGCGCCAGCCGAACTGTCAGCACAGGCCCATCCTGATGGAGGCCCCAGCCCAGCGCCCGCCCGACCGGTTTGCCCGCCTGTCCCCGCCCCTTCCCCAGCGCCTGCCTGTCCCGGTGCTCTCTGCTCTTGAGGACTGGACTCAGTCTTGTGTCCCCGTCCCTGGTAAGGAATGGAGATGCATCCCACAGTGCTGCCTAAGTCTCCTCAAGGCAGCTACGGGCCCAGGCACTTCTGCTGGTGGTGGGAGTGAGGGGGACAAGGAGCTGGGATGCCAGCTCCTCCGTGGCCCAGCTATGTGACCTTGGGCAGGTGACTTCACACTCCAAGCCTCGGCTTCCTCATTGCCGAGTGGGCACCTGCCTCTCATGGTTGCCGCAAGGGAGGCACGGGGTGGGAGTCCCCTCAGTCCAGGGCCTGGCGCGCCTGACCCGGGGCTGTGCTGACCCATTTGCCTGGTGCTGCTCTAAATGGACGTCCATAGGACGAAGGCAACAGCACACACATCAAGGCTGGCTGCACCCTAGCTCCATCTTCCTCTCCACCACCCAGGGGGCCAAGTGTGATGCCCGCTTCACAGATGAGGACACTGAAGCCCAGAGAAGTGAAGTCCTCTGCCCCAGGACAACAGAGGCAGAGCAGGGATTTGAAAGCAGACAGTGATTGCTACTCCCAGGCTTGCCAAGGCTCTGTCTCCTGCCTTCGAGGGCCAGCACTCAGTGACTGTCTCCCCACAGATGCCCTCTGAGGGGTGAAGGCTGGGGAGAGGCTGAGCAGGAGACGCCCTGGAGACCCCTCGGCCCTCTGGGGCCCTGGCTCCCTGTGGCTGCTGGCGTGACGGGGTCAATAGTTGCTTCCCTGACAGATGGGGTGCTCTGATGGGGATGGGGGAGGCAGCCCCAGAACAGTGCCCAGGACAAGATAAAGGGAACCCACCTGGCCCTGGGTTCTGCCCAGGTGACCAAACACTGCTCCCCACGGCCAGAGCCAGGGCCCTTCCTGCTACCTGGGACCCACTCTGTCTCTTCCCCGACCCTTCAAGCCGGTTGCTCTGGGAAGGTTCCTCCCTGGCCCATCAGGGAGGCGGGGCTGTCATCTGAGCATGGGCATGTCTGCAGTGGACCTCCGTGCTAACCCCCCACACCCCTGGCCGGAACATGAAGCATGGCTCAACCTAAACGAGACATCTCCGCAGGATGAGGCTGCTCCGGGCTGGGAGCATAGCAGCCAGGAGGCTGCTGGACACTAGGGGGAGCAGGTGTTTGGGGATCGGGCCAGGCAGGGGCAGCATGGCAGAGGCAGACACAGGACAGAGCTACACTCAGCCAGGTGGGCTGGGAAGAGGTGACCCAGGCAGTGACTGACAGGGTGACTGGACCTCACTCTACAGGGGAGTTTCTTTAGCAAGGGACCCCTTTCTCATCCCATTTGGGTCTCAACCCCCAGCCTTGGTTGGCAGCTGTGAGGCTGGGGCACTTACCCACATCAGGCAGCGGGTGGCGAAGCCCAGGAGTCCCCAGATGCTACAGATGCAAGCAGGGTGGAAGGGGGCAGCGTAAGGGCCACTCTGCCCATGGACGGGCAGCAGGAGTGCGTAGGGGCCATGTGTGTTCATGGGGGTGTCTGGCCTCCCCCTACCCCATGCATCCCCAGCCCTGGCAGCCCCAGCCTGTCCCGGCCTACACTCCGGGCACTCCCAGCCCTGCTCCCCAGGAAGATGCTCCATTCCGTGCAGATCACCGGGCGGAGGGCAGCCCCAGACTTGTTGACTCGGCAGAGATGCCAGCGAGGCCGCCCACATCCCTCTGCCAGGAGCACGGGGAGGGAGGGAGCAGAGGGGGACCTGGCAGGGGAGGGAGGGTCTGAGGGGCATGGGAGCCAGAGAGGGTGCCCACTCCCCTGCAGGACCTGTGACAGTTGCTCCACAGATCCTCCCCTGCTGCTGTGAGTCAGATTCCACACACACAGCCTTTATTGAACAGCCTCTGGGCAGTGGGCAGGCAGGAATCCCACCCCAGTCCTGACCGCAGCTGGGACCCCTTTGCCTCCTGTGACACCCCCACCTCGCTTTGATACCCACTTCCTGAGTAAATGTGACCCCTAGGGCCTGGGATCCCCAGCACTAGCCCCAACACCACCCCCAAATGCAGCGGCCTGGGGCCCAATGCAGCCGCCGTCTCCTGAGGCCGGTGAGACTGGGGGCAGCAGTGCGGCTCGGCGGGTGCGGGGCGGGCTTAGGATTTCGGAATCACCACCTGGAACTTACCTGGAAGAGAAGGCCTGGCTTAGGCTTGAGGATGGGATGGGAGAGAGGCAGAGGGCACCTGGACAGCTCTTAGGTGCTCACCCCTGTCCTGCACTAACACCCCAGTGGCTAGGTTGGGCTGTTTCCTCCCGCCCACGTGGCCGCATCCCTGGGCTGTGTGAGTAACCAGGGGCATGAGGGCCACGAATGTGGCCCCAGAGAGGCGCCCGGCACAGGCTTCTGTGGAATGCATCGCTGGGTCCTACCCCACGGGGGCCCTGGGGAACCAGCAGAGGGAAAATAACTGAAGGTTGGGGAGGCGGTGGGACAGGCTGTCCCCAGGTAGGAATGGGGTTCCAGCTGGTCTGACAGAGGACACCTAGTCAGGCAGGCTGCAAGTTCCTTGGAGCCTGCCATCCCCTGCATCGAAGGATCAGCGAGGATGATCCCACCTGGGATCCCGTGCTGGGAAAAGATGTTCAAAACAGCCAGACAGTTCTCTCTGCAGGGCTGGCGATGTCATGGAGCCAGGGGCACAGATGGGCCTGCACCGGCTGTGTGGCTGAGCAGGTGACTTAAACCTGGGCCTGCCTCTCAGGCACCCACACAGGAGTGGGGCTGGAACTCTGAAGTCCTCAGCAACTCAAGGGATGAGAAGAATCCCCCCACCCCGCCATGACTCACAGACAGGCAGGGCTGCCACGGAGGCGGTGACCACACTCTCAATGCCCAGGGTACAGAGGGCGCCGCGCAGGAGGCCGCAGGTGAAGGCCAGGAACTGGGGAGGGGACACAGACAAGCACGGGAAGAGAGGGGAGGCTGGCACCGAGGTCTGGGGCACTCCTTAGGCCTGGGGAGAGGCCTGACATGGGGGAGAGGCTGGGTAACAGGAAGAAGGGAGGTGTGGACAAGGCCCCAGCTCCCCCCATACCTTGGGCGCTTCCTCCAGATACTGCAGGCCAGAGGCCATCGGAAGGAGGAGGGGGAAGCTGTTGTCTTGCAGGACGTAGGTCCCCTGGGGGAGAGGAGGCCAGTGGGTGGGGGCGGGGCCTGCACTTTTGAAGCGCAGGGAGGGGAAGCGGGAACCCAGGTCCTAGATTGGGCTGAGGTTGGGAAGTCCCCCTCCCTGAGAACCACTGTTGTCATGGCCTTGGCCTCCAGTGCTCCAGTAGGGCCCAGGGCTTCCAAACTCGGACTGGGTGCCCGTGCCCTGGGGAGTGTGGGTCCTGCCCTCGCCTCCCATGGTCATGCAGAAAAGCTGGGGACCCGGCCCAGGAAGCTGCAGAGGGGCAGGCACAGCCTGGGTGTTCACTGGGGGACTGGACCAGCTTGGGACAAGCAGCATCGCACTGGGGGGAGGGCAGGCGGCCAGCAGGGGCTTTCTGCCCATGCATGGCTCACTCCTGGTAGGCTGGGGAAGTTCTGGAAACACCCCCTATGCCCCAGTGCAGCCTCCTGGCTTCCCTTAGAGGATCAGACAGAGCAAGAGCTGCAGCCACCTGTGGGAAGGCTCTGGGCGGGTCCCGGCAGCCGCTGCTCTGGCGCCGGGGCTTCCCCTCCCACTCTCCTGGTCTCACCCTCGGGAGGGAGCCGGATGGGCGGGCTGGGGCACTCCCACCTGGTGATTGGTGCGCAGGCTGTCCATCTGCTTCTGGAACACGGCCACCCACAGGTCTTTGCACAAGAACTTGAGGACATCCAGCTCCTCCCTGAAGGCCAGCGTCTCCCGGGGCAGTCTGGTGGGGCAGTGCCAGGCTGAGGCCGTGGGGCCAGGCCAGGAACAGGGAAGAAGCCAGGCCCATCTCCCACATGGAGCAATGCAACCTCCCCGCCCGGGGCCTGCCCAGCCCTGCCAGCTAGGCTCGGGGAGAGCAGGGGGCGCCGTGCTCACCTCTCGCCTAGAGCCTGGCCCACGCGGAACCCCATACCCTCCAGGACCGACAGGCTCATCTTCTGTCCCTAGAAGGCCACGGGAGAGACGCTCAGGAGCCCTTAGCCACCTCGAACCCGGGGCCACCCAGGGAGGCACCTGCCAGGGGACCCGAAGACCGATTTGCCAGTGCCCGTCAGTTCAGGGGTGAGCAGGGAGAGGCTCTGGCACAGCCTGGCCAGGGCAGGGGCAGGCCTCTAGGGCGCCAGGGCTCCCTCACCCAACTCTGCAGACCTCGCAGGCTTTCTGGATCCCCAGATCATCAGCCCCCAAGAACCAGCTCCTCCTTCCCCCAGGAACAATGGGGGTCTTCCCCAGGTTCCCTGCCCCCTGCATGACTCTTCCCGATAACACCGCTCACGCGCTGCACATGCTTTCAGCACGAACCCTCACAATGCCCTGGGAAGTGGGAGCTGCGACTCCACCAAGAGGCTCCAGGTGACCTGCCCAAGGGCTGGAGGCTGGGCCACAGGAAAAGGAGCTGTGGAAGTCAACCATGATCATCATGCCTTATAATACTGGCCAAGATCCCTGGGGGTACACGTGGAAGCTCGGACAGGCAGATCTTTGTTTGGGTGCTCGGGAAGGACAGTGGCAGCCATGTAGTGTCTGGAGGGTAGGCCAGGGTCCACACAGGAGGGGACTGTGCTGGCAGAGGCAGGCCCCAGGCAGGAGGGCTGCTCTCGGTGTCTGTCCACGTCCCTGTGTGTGTGGATGGCATGGCTGGAAGAGATGAGGTGTTCATGGATTTTTTTTTTTTTTTTTTGAGACGGAGTCTGGCTCTGTCACCCAGGCTGGAGTGCAGTGGCCGGATCTCGGCTCACTGCAAGCTCCGCCTCCCGGGTTCACGCCATTCTCCTGCCTCAGCCTCCCGAGTAGCTGGGACTACAGGCGCCTGCCACCTCGCCCGGCTAGTTTTTTGTATTTTTTTAGTAGAGACGGGGTTTCACCGTGTTAGCCAGGATGGTCTCGATCTCCTGACCTCGTGATCCGCCCATCTCGGCCTCCCAAAGTGCTGGGATTACAGGCTTGAGCCACCGCGCCCGGCCGTTCATGGATTTTTTAAGAGATGTTGTCTTGCTTCATTGCCCAGGCTAGAGTGCAGTAGCCTGATCTCGACTCGCTGCAACTTCCGACTCCTGGGTTCTAGCAATTCTCCTGCCTCAGCCTCCCGAGTAGCTGGGACTACAGGCACCCACCACCACACCCGACTAATTTTTTGTATTCAGTAGAGAAGGGGTTTCACTGTGTTGCCCAGGCTGGTCTTGAACTTCTGAACTCAGGGAATCCACCTCGGCCTCCCAAAGTGCTGGGATTACAGGTGTGAGCCACTGCTCCTGGCAATTTTTCTTTTTTGGAGATAGTCTCACTATTGCCCAGGCTAGAGTGCAGTGGTACAATGTTGGCTCACTGCAACCTCTGCCTCCCGTGTTCAAGCAATTCTCCTGCCTCAGCCTCCCAAGTAGCTGGGATTACAGGTGTGTGTGCCACTACACCTGGCTAATTTTTGTATTTTTGGTAGATATGGGGCTTCACCATGTTGGCCAGGCTGGTCTCAAACTCCTAGCCTCAAGTGATCCGCCCGCCTTGGCCTCCCAAAGTGCTGGAATTACAGGCAAGAGCCACTGCACCTGGCCATGGATTTTTTTTTTTTTTTACTCCAGTGATTTGCTGCAAGCAGAGGAAGCGGGGGGCCCAGACTGGGGGCACACCAGAAACCCCAGGATGGCTTGGGCGTGAGGTGCCAGATTTCTCAGAGAAAGCCTGGCAGAGCAGAAGTGGGGGAACAGAGGAGAGGCTGGTGTGTAGCCCTGAGCTGAAGGAAGCTCACCCTCCTGCTGGTTGCTTTCTGGAGCCTGCAGTCACCTGGCCTGAGCCCTGCAGCCCTCCCTCTCCTGCCCTTGACTCCCACCTTCACTCGGGAATGGCAGCTACGGCCTCCTCCCTCCAGGGCTACACCAACAACACAGCCATCTGAATGGGGATGGGAATTCTCTGCTTGGCTCCAGTCCTGGAGCGGGTCTCCCAGCCTGGAGAGGGTGTCCGAGGAAGGCTTCTTGCAGCCTGCCGGCCTAGCTGCCTCCATCCCTCCCTCACCCTCTCCATCTGCTCAGGACACTTGCTTTCCTTGGTCGGGAAGGCTCAGACTTCTGGGCCTTTGTACTGACTTCCTTCCCTTCCTCCCTCCCTCCCAGTTTGCGTCCCCAATGCTGCCCACTGCGCACTGTCACTGGATGAGGACACAGCTCTGTGAAGGTGGGGACCCAGGCTGATCCATTCACATCCGGCCTTCGGCAGCCAACACAGGGCTTGGCATGTAGGTGGTGCTTAATAGACTGGCTGATGAGACAACGTGTATCAACAAAGGACACAGTAAGTCCTCACCTAATGCTGTCAATGGGCTCTGGGAAACTACGGCTTTAAGCAAAATGACACATGATGAAACCAATTTCACGCAGGTTAATATAAACGAGTGAAGTTCCAATGCCATGTTTCTGGTACAAAAACATCACCAAACTTCTAAATAAGAATGAAAACGTAATATTAAACACTGAAATAAATGTGAGCTATACATACATTTGAGAAAGATTAGGCTGGGCGCAGTGGGTCACTCCTGTAATCCTAGCACTTTGGGAGGGCGAGGCAGGTGGATCACCTGAGGTCAGGAGTGCAAGACCAGCCTGGCCAACACGGCAAAGCCCTGTCTCTACTAAAAATACAAAAATTAGCCAGGCATGGTGGCAGGCACCTGTAATCCCAGCTACTTGGGAGGCTGAGGCAGGAGAATTGCTTGAACCCGGGAGACGGAGGTGTCAGTGAGCCAAGATCATCCCACTGCACTCCAGTCTGGGCGACAAAAGCGAGACTCTGTCTCAAAAAAAAAAAAAATAAATAAATAAAGATTAAAACAAGTAAGATGGGCTGGGCACGGTGGCTCATGCCTGCAGTCCTAGCACTTTGTGGGTCACTTGAGCCCGAGGTTTTTTTTTTTTTTTTTTTTTGAGACACAGTCTCCCTCTGTCGCCCAGGCTGGAGTGCGGTGGCGTGATCTCGGCTCACGGCAAGCTCTGCCTCCCAGGTTCACGCCATTCTCCTGCCTCAGCCTCCCGAGTAGCTGGGACCACAGGCGCCCACCACCAAGCCCGGCTAAGTTTTTTGTATTTTTAGTAGAGACGGGGTTTCACCTTGTTAGCCAGGATGGCCTCCATCTCCTGACCTCGTGATCCACCTGCCTTGACCTCCCAAAGTGCTGGGATTACAGGCGTGGGCCACCGCGCCCAGCTGAGCCCAGGAGTTCGAGTCTAGCCTTGGCGACATGACGAAACCCCTTCTCTACAAAAAATACAAAAGTTAGCTGTGCGTGGTGGCGGGCACATGTGTCCCAGCTACTTGGCAAGCTGAGGCAGGAGGATCCTGTACACCAGCACAGGCAACAGAGCAAGACCCTGTCTTAAAAAATAAATAAAAAACAAAAAACCAGGAAGACATTTACTCACTTCCTCCAGCTCAGGGTCCTGGGGGGCTAGAGCCTGTCCTGGCAGGGCCAAAAGCAGGAATGGACCCTGGACAGGATGCCATCCCATCACAGGGCGCACACGGGTCCATAATCACTCACGCTGGGCCCATGGAGACCCGGGAGCTCACCTAGCGGACACACCCCAAGGATGCACAAGGAAAGGAGTGCCCAGAGGAAGCTGCACCCACCACCCAGACAGTGGTCCCGGGAATCAGTATTTTTTCCTCATCAATGTCACAACACAACGTTATTTCAGGACCGGCATACTGTGCAGCAGGCGTTTTCTACAGCCCTCGTTTTACCTTTCCAGCCTCACAGGAGGCTGTATTTCCAGATGGAAACTGGGGCTCCGAGGTTAAGAACCCGTCCAAGGCACCCTCAGCACAGGGCTGTCTTTCACACCCCAGCAGGTCCACATAGGAGGGTGGGTGGGGTGATAGCTATGGCTGTTGAGGGCCTCGTCGAAGTGGGGAGCGCTAGGAACGGGGGAGGCACTGAGCTGAGGTCGCCCATATCTGAAGCTGAGGTGCCCCTTCCTCTGCCTGGCCCCTTGCCAGGCCTTGCCCTCCTGGGTGACAACGACATGGCTTCCTGTTGGACTGGCTCCCTCTGGTGTCCTCAGGCACAGCAGGGCCAGCCACACAACAAAGGCTCAGGGAAGGGGCCAACGACTGCAGGAGAAGGGCAGGTGTGTGAGAGAGACAGGGTGGGAAGAGATCCCTGCCTGTGGGTCCTTCATAGCAGCACTACCAGCAGCACAGGTGCAGAACCACCACCGGGTCCACATCCACCCCAGCACTTACCACCTGTGGGACCTGGGCCAGCACTTACCATGTGTGCGACCTGGGCCAGTGGTTGAATACCTGTGCCTCAGTTTCCTCATGTAAAAAGGAGGGTCATTTTGTTTGTTTTTGAGACAGGGTCTCATTCTGTCACCCAGGCTGCAGTGCAATGGCACAATCTTGGCTCACTGCAGCCTCTACCTGCTGGGTTCAGGTGATCCTCCTACCTCCGCCTCCCAAGTAGCTGGGACTACAGGTGTGAACCACCATGCCTGGCCCAAAGGAGGGGAATATTAATGGCAGCTACCTCCGGGATCCTCACCAGGAGTAAGGGTTGGTAAAGGCAACCTGAGTACTTCAAGGCAGCTCTGGGAGCCTTACTGTCATTCACAGCCTCCACGTCTGTCAAACGAGGAGACGGCCCCAGCCAATGACAGATGAAGCCCTTGGCTGGAGCAAAACCCCAGGAAAGAAGGGGGTCTGTTCTGTAGGCTCCTGTAGCCAGCACCTAGAACAGCCCAGGCAAGAGCTCGCTGCCTGGTGGCTGCGGCTCCTGTGTCACCTCCTCCTGCAGCACAGCTCCTGGAGGTAGGGCCCAGGCTCCACTCTGACAGAACACACTCTTTCGTTCATGCCACAAACATTTCTTGGTGTCCTCCAGGAGCTCACCTACCATGCCTGGTGGGGTTGACAGGTGCCCAGATGATGCCAACTGACAATCTAGGAAGGGCTGGGAGACTGAGTGCAAGGGGCCCGGGCAGTGCCGTGCAGAGCCTGCCCTCCAGGAGGGGGCCAGAGGGGGCAGGCATTCCAAGCAAAGGGCATGTGCCAAGGCAGGGGTGAGAAGCAGGAAGGGAAGGGGCCCTCAGAGTGGGCTGCAGAGGGGGCATTTTCCCCTGCAGGCAAGTGCAGCCAACCCGAGGGTCAACGCAGGCCACGCTGCCTGAATGTCGGCCACAGTGGGCCACGGGCTCAGTCCCTGCCCTGCTGGAGCTGGCATTTTACCCGGGGAGTGGGCAAAGATGCAACGGCCAGCTCCACTATGCTCATAGCGACTGCCAAGAGGGAGGCAGGGCGTGCTGCGAGGGTGCACGCCCATCCCTAGGAAGCACCCCGACTGCGCTGAGCCTGAGGGAAGAGGAAGAGTTCAACAGCCGGAGTGGGCTGTGAAGGCATACCAGGCCCAAGTCACAGCCACGACGGCAGCCCCCAGAAGGGTGAGTCGGGGTAGAGAGTCAGTGGGGTCCATCAGCCAGGCCAGGAGCGTGGAGTCTGAAGGGGTTCCAGCAAGTTCAGCTTTTCCCTTCACGAACTTCACACTGCCTGGGTTTGAATCTCGGCCCTGCCACTCACTGGCTGTGTGACCCTGGGCAGATTATCCAACCATCCCATGCCTCAGTCTCCCCACATGCGCCATGGGGCTAATGGCAGTGCCTGCTCACAGTGGTGGTGTGACTGGCAGGTGGCAACGGCTGGACACACGGCTGTGACTGCTGGCCCCACTGTACCCAGCCCTCGACAGGGGCCATTCAGATCCCTGCTGAATTGAAAAGCGATGTGGGGAATCACGGCAAAAGGGAGGGGCCGAGGAGGAGCAGGAGACTGGGAAGAAAGGGCGGAGGAGGAAGGGAGAAGCCTCCACCCACCTCATCACAGGGAGACTTGGTGGCGTCCATGCCCGTGTCACTGCAAAAGTTCTTCAGAGGTCAGGGGTTTATCTTTTTTAAAAACAGAAGGGGCTGGGCGTGGGGGCTCTTGCCTGTAATCCCAGCACTTTGGGAGGCCAAGGCGGGAGGATCACTTGAGGTTAGGAGTTTGAGACCAGCCTGGCCAACATGGCAAAACCCTGTCTCTACTAAAAATACAAAAATTAGCCGGGCGTGGTGGCGTACACCTGTAATCCCAGCTATTCAGGAGGCTGAGCCACCAGGATCGCTTGAACCCGGGAGGCAGAGGTTTCAGTGAGCTGAGATCACGCCACTGCATTCCAGCCTGGGCGACAGAGCAAGACTCAGTCTCAAACAAAACAAAACAAAACAAAACAAAAACCGAAAACAAAACAGAAGGGCTGGCCAGACAGAGACTCTCCCATTCATATGAATCTGCCAGAGCCCAGCCCAGAGCCGGTGCATTTCTGGGGCTCCCCACGCCTGCGTCTGCTGAGTTTACACACAGACCGGATAAAAGGAAAGGCAGAAAGGAAGTCTTATCAGTATCGGTGCTAATGACATCCACCACACAGGAAGGATCAATCAGACACAAAGCAGAGTTCCTGGAAATGAACAAATATGGTGGCCAAAATCAACACTTTTTAACAAGGGAATTGAATAGCAGAAAAACCTGTAAGACAGATAACACCTCCCAGCAAGAAGAAAAACAGGAGGGAGGAAAAAATGAGAGAAAAGCTACAAGATGCTTGGAAGAGATGCAGGAAGTCTAATCTTCCCTGCGGTACCTACAGGACATACAGGGAACAATGCAGAAGAAATCATCAGAGATCACAGGAGAAAAACGTCCTGAGCTAAACGAAGATCCACATGTCCAGACTGAAGCCGAGGGGTGAGCTCTAAGGAGGATGAATGGAAAATGCAAACCAAAGCCCCTTCAGACACTTGGGAACAGAGAACATTCTGCCCTGAAGTGGGAGGGAGGCGGGTGGGGGCCATGTGCTCCGCCCCTTCCTGTCTCTTTGTGTCTGCCCTACCCCTCCATTGTTTTTTAGGCACCTGCTAGCTCCTGGGCAGAGGCTGACCCTGTTCAACGCCCACCTGCAGAGCCACTCTGTGCCAGGCCCAGGGGTGTGGTGGGGAACCCAGGGAAGGAGCAGCCCTGGTTAAGAAAAGCACAGAGAGAGAAGTGCTGGCACATGGATGGGTGAGTGAGGGGTGGTGCGAGAAGCCTGCAGGACTTCCCCGCTGTCGCCCTCAAATCTCCTCCCTCATCTAGCAAGGCGCCCTGAGCAAGTCCAGATCCTGCCTCTGCCCACTCAGAACTCCCCATCCTGTCCCCTGGCCTGGCCCAGAAGGTTAGCCCGACACAGCCTCTGCCCTAAGCTCCTGCAGCAGCGGGGCCCTTCCCAGGCCAATCTCCATCCAGTCCATTCCTGTGGCCAGGAAGGCATTTCTAGAATGTAAATCTGAGCCAGGTGCACCTCAGTTTAAACCCTGCTATGGTTCGCACTGCCTTGGGGATGGAACCCCAGTTCCCAGGAGGGCCTCGCTGGGGCTCCCAGCCTCAGATGCTCAGAGTGGCATTCCAGGCAGGGACCTACCTATCTGACAGCTGCTCCGCCCATCCCACACCCTCCTCAGATAAGGGGCTGCCCAAGTGCACTCTCGAGGTGTGGTGGATGGAGGCCTGGCTCAGCAGGGCTGTTCTCAGGGCCCCTCGGGCCTGGTCTCAGACAGTGGGTGACAGCGCCTTAGCTCTTGACTACATGCACTCAGAGGAATCCTCTCTTTGCCCAAGGCTTCCCTTATCTTCAAAGCCTCTGAGGTAGAAAAGCCACAGCCGCTTCCTCCAAGGGCTTCTCCTGCTTAGAGAACAAAGACCTTCCTGGCCCCTCTGGCCGGTCCTCCAGTTCACAACCTGTGACAGCCCAGGAGAGGTGGTACCAGGCAGGACAGGAGGTCACAAAAGCCCTACACACTGGCTATGGCTCCTGGGCACCTGTGCTGTGGGGACAGAGATGAAGAAGCCACCATCCCTGTCCTCAAGGAGCTCTGGAACTGGTGGGAAAGGCAGGCCTGCACTACCCAGAAGCCCTGAGGCCAGAAGCCTGAGTTCTAATTTTGCCTTTGAGTCTTGCTGAACGGCCTCGGGAAGTCCCTTCTTCTCCCAAGCTTGGGTCCCTCCTCTGTGAATCGGGAGGGCTGTCTTGAGGACTAAATGCAATCAGCACTGTGCAAGTAGTGCACAGACGCCCTCAGGAAACGGGAGACCTGTCTGGTTCAGAGGAACCCTTTTGGGCCAAAGAGAAGGAATGGAGAGAGGAGGTGGGGCCAATAAAGAGAAAGGACTGAGGAAATGAAGCCGTTTCTCATGACAGGCCCCCTGAAAAACAGGGCTCCCCAGGAGGAAGGAGTGCAGGGAAACGATGCAGTTCTTGCCCCTGGCTGCACCGAGAGCCACCTGGGAGCCTTCTGAGGCCTGACACTCAGGCCTCACCCCAGTCGGGTTTGTCGGAGTCTCTGGTGTGGGACTCCAGCATCGGAATGTAGTGGCAGCTGGGTAGGGAACCCCTGCCCAAGATCCCAGGCACATTCATGTGCTCTAAAAGGCAGAGCTGAGTAAGCCAGTTTCCCACACTCGCTTGACCACAGAAACCCATTAAAATCCCCCCAGGGCAAATACTAGGAAATGCAAGTGAGAGTTTACAGCGCAGGCTTTGGAAGTGGGAGGCCTGGTTGCGCTCCTGACTCTGCCACTTGAGAGCATGGAACTCCGTCCATCAAAGCCTCCGCCGCCTCATCTATAAACCAGGGAGGACCATGCCAACCTCTCTGGATCATCAGAAGATCAAATGAAATCAAAAGTGAGAAGCCATGAGTGCGCATAGGAAGCACTCATATGGGGGGAGGGAGGGAGCAGCTAGCACTGCTCATAAACCAAATGAATCCCAGTTCCCACCCATCCCCACCCACCACGACACAGGCTCTGCCTTCACCTCCTCAACACATCCACACTGATGACGCACTACGAGGCAGGGCATACAGTGGTCGTCAATACACACCCAGGCCCATCCCACACAAAGTACACTCCGGCAGGGGGAGATGCATGTGAATCGAAGGATCATACAGATACACAATTCAGATGCATCCTGGCAGGACATGGTGGCTCACACCTGTAATCCCAGGTGTGAGTTTTTGGGAGGCTGAGGCCGGAGGATCGCTTGAGCCCAGGAGTTCAAGGGCAGCCTGGGCAACACTGTGAGAACCCATCTCTACAAAAAATTTAAAAATTAGCAGAGGCCGGGCACGGTGGTGGCTCAGGCCTGTAATCCCAGCACTTTGGGAGGCTGAGACAGGTGGATCACGAGGTCAGGAGATCGAGACCATCCTGGCTAACCCAGTGAAACCCCATCTCTACTAAAAAACACAAACAACTAGCTGGGCGAGGTGGCAGGTGCCTGTAGTCCCAGGTACTCGGGAGGCTGAGGCAGAAGAATGGCATAAACCCGGGAGGCAGAGCTTGCAGTGAGCTGAGATCCAGTCACTGCATTCCAGCCTGGGTGACAGAGCGAGACTCTGTCTCCAAAAAAAAAAAAAAAAAAAATTAGCAGGGCATGGTAGTGTGCACTCCTAGCTACTCAGGAGGCTGAGGTGGGAGGATCACTTGAGCCCAGGAGTGTGAGGCTACAGTGAACTATGATCATGCTACTGAACTCCAGCTTGGGTGACAGAGCAAGACTCTCTTTAAAAAAAAAAAAAAAAAATCAGATACATCCTTATTGAGTATGATGAAGCCTACCAAGAAAAAAGTGGGAGAGGGAGACCAGAAGAATGTATAAAGGAGATCCAAATTTGACTGGGGGCTCAGGGAAGGCACCCCTGAGGAAGGGATTGTTGTGCTATGATCTGAAGGATTAATAGGTGTTAGCATGGTGAAGATGTGACAGGTGGAATGGGCTGGGAGAAGGGAGCAGGCTCATTTAACAGGAGCAGAGGGGAAAGCGCTAGACCAGGGCAGAGGAGGGGCCACGTGGGAAAGGTATTTAGACAGCAGACTGGGCAGAGCCTGCAGCAGGGTTGCAGGTGAGGGAGAAAAGGCAGCTGTCAGGACTCCGGGGTTTCTGGTTTGAAGGCCAGGAAGGATATGGAGTGTTGAGACATTACTACCCACCCCCAGGCTGATGCATACTCTCTGGGCCATGCTGTATCTTCCTCATAGCAGTTACACAATGTACCAGATACTTTACTCATTTACTTGTCTGTCTCCTCCAATGATGACAAAGCTCCAGGAGGACAAAAATTTTTGATGGCTCACTGAGTAATCCCTATGTTTTTTTAGAGACAGGGTCTCACTCTGTCACCCAGGCTGGAGTGCAGTGGCATGATCATAGCTCACTGCAGCCTTGAACTCCTGGGCCCAGGCGATCCTCCCACCTCAGGCTCCCGAGTGGTTGGTAGTAAAGGCACATGTCATCACACCCAGCTAATTTTAAAAATTTCTTGGCCGGGCGCAGTGGCTCACGCCTGTAATCCCAGCACTTTGGGAGGCCGAGGCACGCAGATCACGAGGTCAGGAGATTGAAACCATCCTGGTTAACATGGTGAAACCCCGTCTCTACTAAAAATAAAAAAATTTAAAAAATTAAAAAAAAAAAAACACAATTAGCCAGAAGTGGTGGCGGGCACCTGTAGTCCCAACTACTCGGGAGGCTGAGGCGGGAGAATGGCATGAACCCATGAGGTGGAGCTTGCAGTGAACCAAGATTGCACCAGCCTGGGCGATAGAGCGAGACTCTGTCTCAAAAATAAATAAATAAATAAAAATAAAAATAAAAAAATAAAAATGTATTTTAGAGGTGGGGTCTTGCTATGTTGCCCAGGCTAGTCTTGAACACTGGGCCTCAAGTGATCCTCCCACCTCTGCCTCCTGAGTACCTGGGATTACAGGTGCAAGTCGCCACAGCTGGCTAAATGCATTTTTGATTTATGATGTTTTCTGCTTTTTTTTTTTTTGAGACAGGGTCTCACTCTGTCTCCCAGGCTGGAGTGCAGTGGCCGGATCTCAGCTCACTGCAAGCTCCGCCTCCCGGGTTTACGCCATTCTCCTGCCTCGGCCTCCCGAGTAGCTGGGACTACAGGTGCCCACCACCTCGCCTGGCTAGTTTTTTGTATTTTTTCAGTAGAGACGGGGTTTCACCGTGTTAGCCAGGATGGTCTCGATCTCCTGACCTCGTAATCCGCCTGTCTCGGCCGATTTACCATGTTTTCAACTTATGACAGGTTTATATCTGTATGTCGAGATGGTAACAAGCAACATCCTCCCTGGGGCTTCTAATCCTAGAAGGAAACCAGAGCCAATAAAAATGTCTTACATGGCCAGGCACAGTGGCTCACGCCTGTAATCCCGGCACTTTGGGAGGCTGAGGTGGGTGGATCACGAGGTCAGGAGTTCAAGACCAGCCTGGCTAAGATGGTGAAACCCCATCTCTACTAAACATAAAAAAAAAAAGAATTGGCCAGGTGCAGTAGCTCACACCCGTAATCCTAGCACTTTGGGAGGCCCAGACAGGCGGATCACGAGGTCAGGAGATGGAGACCATCCTGGCTAACACAGTGAAACCCCGTCTCTACTAAAAAAAAAAAAAATACAAAAAATTAACCGGGGGTGGTGGTGGGTGCCTGTAGTCCCAGCTACTCGGGAGGCTAAGGCAGGAGAATGGTGTGAACCCGGGAGGCGCAGCTTGCAGTGAGTCGAGATTGCATCACTGCACTCCAGCATGGGCGACAGAGCAAGACTCTGTCTCAAAAAAAAAAAAAAAAAAAAAATTACGCATGAGCCTTTGAGGCAGACGATGCAGGAAGCCAACACTGTGACACTACACTCCAGCATGGGTGACAGAGTGAGACCCCCCATCTCAAAAACAAAACAAGGACGGGCACAGTGGCTCATGCCGGTGATCCCAGCACTCTGGGAGGCCAAGGCAGGCAGATCGCCTGAGGTCAGGAGTTCAAGACCAGCTTGACCAGCATGGAGAAATCCCATCTCTACTAAACGCACAAAATTGGCTGGGCGTGGTGGCACATGCCTGTAATCCCAGCTACTCCGGAGGCAGAGGCAGGAGAATCACTTGAACCCAGGAGGCGGAGGCTGTGGTGAGCCAAGATTGTGCCATTGCACTCCAGCTTGGGTAACAAGAGCGAAACTCCGTCTCAAAAACAAAAACAAAGACAAAAAAAGGCCATGTGCCCCAGCTCAGGCCTATAATCCCAGCACTTTGGGAGGCCAAGGCGCACGCATCACCTGGGGTCGGGTGTTCTGAGACCAGCCTGGCCAACATGGCAAAACTCTATTTCTACTAAAAATACAAAAATTAGCCAGTAGTGGTGGCGCCAGCTGCGCTTGTGGTCCCAGCTACCGGGGAGGCTGAGAAGTGGGATGATCGCTTGAACCTAGGAGGTTGAGGTAGCAGTGAGCCATGATTGCATCACTGCAGTCCAGGCAGCCTGGACAACCGATCAGGACACTGACACACACACACACACACACACACTCTCCCAGGCCAGTCGTGGTAGTTCACGCCTGTAATCTCAGCACTTTGGGAGGCCCAGGCGGAAGAATCACTTGAGTCTAGGGGTTCAAGACCAGCCTGGGCAACATGGCAAAACCCCATCTCTTTTTTTTTTCCTGAGACGAGTCTCGCTCTGTCGCCCCGGCTGGAGTGCAATGGCACGATCTTGGCTCACTGCAACCTCCGCCTCCCAGATTCAAGCCATTCTCCTGTCTCAGACTCCAGAGTAGTTGGGATTACAGGTACCCACCATCATGCTCGGCTAATTTTTGTAGAGACAGGGTTTCACCATGTTGGCCAGGCTGGTCTTGAACTCCTGACCTCAGGTGATCCGACCGCCTCGGCCTCCCAAAGTGCTGGGATTACAGGCGTGAGCCACAGCACCCAGCCGGCGTATTTCAGTCTGTTATTTGACTCCCCTAGTGAAATGTAAGCTTCACGAGGACAGGGATTCTGTCTTAGAACAGTGTCTGGAATACAACAGACACTCAATAAGTGGGTGTCGAATGAATAAATGTCCCATGCTAAGGCTCAGGTACGTTATGATGGTCATTTTACAAAAGAGACAATTAGGACACACAAAGATTAAGTTATTGGGTCGCACACCTTGTGAGTGCCGAGTACTCAGCACACGCCCAATAACAGCATTATTATGATTACTTGCCGCTTACTCAGGCCGTGAGCTAAGTGCTTTACCCTGAGTCATCTCGCTCAATTTAGCAATAACCCCGAGCCGGCACCTTCGCGAACCCCACTTTCCAGAGGAGGAAGCCAGCGCCAGACGTTGCCCTGCAAGGCCGGGGCTGCGTCGGGGTTCGAACCTGGACGCCTGACAGGCCCTCCGCTCTCCCCGAGGCGTTACCGTGGTGGCCCCCGCTTCCTCCCCACAGGACCCGGCGCTCACCCCCGGACCGGGGTCGGGGTCGTGAGCCCACAGCTCCGCCACCATCTCCGTGTGAAGAAACTCGAACAGCACAGTGTCCGCCATGAGTCCTCCTCGCGCGCCTAAAGATGCGCCCAGCGCTTCCCGCTCTCATTGGCCAGGCTTGGTAAGCCACGCCTCTCAAATCACGGTGCGAGCCCTCCTACTCCCGCTTCCACTGGTGTTTTAGACTAGCCCCGCCTCCCCACCTCGGGCTCATGTGGTGTGCGCGTGAGCCTGGGATACTAGCGGGCGGGCCTACTCCTCCTCTGGCTACATGTGACAATACTTTCACCCCTTGCTGCCGTCCCTTCCCTATTTCCGAGTTCTTGAGCATTCCTATTGGCCAAATTACTGGTTACACGTGACATACTCGGCTTTTAAAATCCCTATTTGTCCACTCCAGACTTTCCTCGTCGCACAACCTGGAAAAGCCGGCCCAGCCGCTTCTCTATTGGCGGTTCCTCCATTCATGTGATCTTCTGCACACTCCCTCAAAGCTGATGTTGAGAACTTGCATCCTGATTGGTAGTCGAGCGAATCCACGTGACTTGGCCGCTAATGCCCGCCCAACCCGCTCCCCTATTGGTCGAGATCTCAGCCCTTCAGCTGCCACGGTGAGGACTCGGCACTCGGGCAAGGAAGAGGATCCCGCAGGCTCGGAGCGTCAGCTGCTGGGTACGGTCTTTGGCGATAGCGCTTCCCCCATCCCATGAGTGCCCCCAGCGGAGTCCAGTCGGACTGTCATCCTTTCTGCGACTCTGGCACTGGTCCCGAGCAGCTCAAGGGCCCGAGTGCTTCCGGGTCTGAGATTGGCATGGTGGACCAGGTGGAGGGTGTGGCCGCTACTAGGAGGCAAATTCGTAAAGAGTTCGGCTTGGGACTCCGGGAACTGGGGCCCCAGATCCCTGGTGGAGCTGGTCTTCAGTTTCCCCATCTGTACGCTGAAGGGCCTGGGGTCCAGTAACCCTCATCATCACGCAGTTTACAGAAGAGGAAACTGAGGCCCAGGCAGGGGGAGCAACTGACCCCAAGCAGTTAAGAGAATCAGCGACGGGGCTGGGAATCCAGGACCTGCGCCTTTTACCCACCGCGGCGCCCGTCTCACGTGCAGTCCCTTCGCTCTTCTCCCCTAGCTCGGCGCCATGGCGTCCCAGGGTCGTCGGCGGAGGCCCCTGCGGAGGCCGGAGACGGTGGTGCCTGGGGAGGCGACCGAGACGGATTCCGAGCCCTCTGTGTCCTCGTCGGAGGAGGAGGAGCTGTACCTGGGTCCCTCGGGCCCGACGCGCGGCCGCCCCACGGGGCTGAGGGTGGCTGGGGAGGCCGCAGAGACCGACTCGGACCCGGAGCCGGAGCCGACGGCCGCGCCGAGGGACCTGCCTCCGCTCGTGGTGCAGCGGGAATTGGCGGAGGAGACCTGGGGCGCGGAAGAGGCCCCGGCGCCCGCCCCTGCGCGCTCGCTCCTGCAGCTTCGGCTCGCGGAGAGCCAGGCGCGGCTGGACCACGACGTGGCGGCCGCGGTGAGCGGTGTTTACCGCCGTGCGGGCCGCGACGTGGCCGCCCTGGCTGGTAGGCTGGCGGCAGCCCAGGCGGCGGGGCTGGCGGCGGCCCACAGCGTGCGCCTGGCGCGCGGGGACCTTTGTGCTTTGGCCGAGCGTCTGGACATCGTGGCTGGCTGCCGCTTGCTGCCGGACATCCGCGGCGTGCCGGGGACCGAGCCTGAGCAAGACCCGGGGCCGCGGGCCTAGCCATGATTCTACTTCCCAACCCGACTGCAATTTGGGGGTAGGCCTTGCTGCCTCTGGGACCTGACTCTGTCCCCTGTGTCTCTTATGACCCCCCACCCCCCGCTCCCATCTTAGTGCCACCCATGGGGGCTAATCCGGTCCCTTTGGATAATGCTTTATGTTGGATATAGTTCAACCCCTACTGTGGAGACCAGGGCCCCACTACCCTTAGATCTGGTTCCTCCACCTATCCTGACCCTGCCGCCTGGTTCTGAGCCTTACCCTGGGGCTTGGCTCCAGCCTTTGATAAATAGTTGCCCCTTAATCTGTTTCCACTCTGGGGGCTCATCATGTCATATTTTGTCTTTTGCCTTTCTTTTCACGCCCCCTTTTTTTTTTTTTTTTTTTTTTTTTTTTTTTTTTTTTTTTTTGAGACAGGGTGTGTATCTGTCACCCACGCTAGAGTGCAGTGGCAGAATTATCACTCACTGCAGCCTCGACCTCCTGGGCTCAAGTGATCCTCCCAGCTCAGCCTTCCAGAGTAGCGGGGACTGCAGACCTACACCACCATGCCCAGTTGCCTAATTTTTTTTTCTGACAGTTTGAAGAGGGGAGAAGGTCTCACTGTGTTGCCCAGGCTGGTCTCAAACTCCCGGGCTCAAGCGATTCTCCCACCCTGGCGTCCCAAAGTGCTGGGGTTACAGGTATGAGTCATCACACCCGGCTGTGCTCTTTCTGAGTGTTTCTGCTTGTGGTGGGGGGCTTGTTCCCGCTCTTCCCACAGGAACCCAGGATGTGGCACAGCTTCCCTGCCCGCTTCCTTCACTCAATTGCCTACGCCTCCCATCCTAGCTCCACCTCCAGAACTGCCCTCCCCCTGGGCTGGGTGCTTGTTTTGTTTTTAGAGACAGGGCCTCACTGTCGCCCAGGCTGGAGTGCAATGGCGTGATCTCGGCTCACTGCCACCTCCATCTCCAGAGTTCAAGTGATTCTCTTGCGTCAGCCTTCCGAGTAGCTAGGATTACAGGCATGCACCACCGTGCCTGGCTAATTTTTATATTTTTAGTAGAGATGAGGTTTCAGCATGTTGGCCAGGCTGGTCTCGAACTCCTGGCTTCAGGTGACCCACCCGCCTCACCTCCCAAGGTGCTGGGATTACAGGCGTGGGCCACTGCACCCGGCCAGCTGGGTCCTTGTTCTGCTGCCCAGGCTTGGCCCTGGTTCCGTGGGTTGGTTCTACTTTTTGTTCTCCAATCTTCTGCCTCCTGCCTCCTGCCTCCTCCTTGAGCTTAGCCCCACCCTCTCAGCCTGATTTCTGTTTCCCACGTCCAGCTGTGCCATGGGATAGGTGGGATAGGTTTTGCTAACTTTTGCTGTCTCCATTGTGCTTACACCTCCCTGATCCTGGGCTCTGGGGACTCCCCATGGTTTCCTTACTTCGGCAGGCCCAAAATGATGGCCTCTCCTAACCCAAGGCAGGGGATCTTCCTCCCAACTCTGGACCAAGGTGGCATTTCCTGCACACCCCTCCAGGCCGAGATGATGCTCGCTGTCAACCCTCTAGCCCAAGGTGGCATCTCCTCCTGACTCTCCAGACCTAAAGTGACACCCTTCAGGTACTTTGGGCCCAATTCAGCCTTGCCCTGGTGCTTTGGGCTCCAGATGACAGCACTTTGCAGATAACGATATGACCTGTGGATTTCACTACATTTGGCTCCTGGATGCTATAAAAGGACTTGGATTTCTGACTTGGCTCAGGGACTGGGGTTAGCAGCCACTTTCTGCTCCTTCTCACCTGCGCTTTCTTCTGATCCCAGCTCTGGTCCCTCAACCGTATTCATATTTACTCTCCCCTCCCAACCTGATACCCCTGTCCCTTATCCCAACCCAAAGCCAAGATCTTAGCCCCCAAGATGGCGAATGGGAAGGAGCTTTCTATGGCAGACTGATTAAAACTCTTAAGCATTAACCATTATGGTTAGTTCCTTTTATCTCCCTACCTAAGCTAAGGGTGAGTTGGTTGATATCTCTGAGAATGGGGGTCCCAAGACCTCCATGTCTGGCATACGGAAGGTGAAGCTGTAGTTGGGAAATCAGGGGCCCTAGATTTTTGCTCTAGTTGTGTATTTACTTGTATTTTATTAATTCAACACACACATTTTGGGTACCTGACCTGTGCTGGGGCTGGGGGTGTAGCAGCCAGTCCTTGCCCTCACAGAGGTCGCAGTCCAGTGGGAGAAACAGTAATAAGATGTTCTCACAGATAGTTCTAGTAATCAAAATTTATAGTTTAATTTTTAAAAATAGAGACGATAGCCTGGCCAACACGGTGAAACCCCATTGTTACTAAAAATACAAAAATTACGGGGGATGGCTCACACCTGTAATTGAAGCACTTTGAGAGGCTGAGGCACGTGCTGGTAATCCCAGCTACTCAGGGAGCTGGGGCATGAGAATTGCTTGAACTCTGGAGGCGGAGGTTGAAGTGAGCTAAGATCATGCCACTGCACTCCAGCCTGGGCGACAGAGCAAGACCCTGTTTCAAAAATAAATAGACCAGTCGCAGTTACGCATGTCTTTAATCCCAGCACTTTGGGAGGTCGAGGTGGGCAGATCACCTGAGGTCAGGAGTTCTAGACCAGCCAGGCCAACATGGTGAAACGCTGTTTCCACTAAAAATACGTTAGCCAGGTGTGGTGGCACATGCCTGTAATCCCAGCTACTCGGGAGGCTAAGGCAGGAGAATCGCTTGAGCCCAGGGGGTGGACGTTGCAGTGAGCCGAGATCAGGCCACTGTACTCCAGCCTGGGTGACAGAGTGAGGTTCCATCTCAAAAATAAATAAAAATAAATTAATTTAAAAAAATAAAATAGAGATGAACCCTCACAGTGTTGCCCAGGTTGGTCTTGAACTCCTGAGCTCAAGGGATTCTCCCGTCTTGGCCTCCCAAAGTGCTAGGATTGCAAGCATGAGCCACTGCACCCAGCCATAATTTATAATTTAGATACAGTTTTCTTGACACTGTGATTAGAGCCATGAAAAAGTAAAGGAGCTTTATGAAGGTGGAGCAGGGTCCGTCTGACCTAATCTGGACAGGAGAGAGGAAGTGATGAGTGGTGTTGGAGCTGAGCCTGGAAGGTGGAAGTAGGTGAAATGGGAGTAGTGTGAAGACTTGCAGACACGGAGAACAGCATATGCAAGGGCCCTGAGGCAGAAGGGACCAGAACCTGTTTAGCAGAAGAAGATGATTTCTGCTCTCCACCTAGAGTGGAGAAGTGTGCGGGGGTGGTGGGGGTGGTGGGGCAGGGGGTGCTGAGTGCAGTACCAGAAAGGGCCAGATAAAGGTGAACCTTAAAAAATTGTATTATTGACTGCGCGCTGTGGCTCACACCTGTAATTCCAGCACTTTGGGAGGCCGAGGTGGGCAGATCACCTGAAGCCAGGAGTTCAAGACCAGCCTGGCCAATGTGGTGAAGCCCTGTCTCTACTGAAAATATAAAAATTAGCCAGGTGTGGTGGCGCATGCCTGTAATCCCAGCTACTCAGGAGGCTGAGGCAGGAGAATCGTTTGAACCCAGGAGGCAGCAGTTGCAGTAAGCCAAGATTGCACTACTGCACTCTAGCCGGGGGGACAGAGCAAGGCTCTCTCAAAAAAAAAAAAAAAAAATGTAGGTGCAGGTCAACCAGCATCTCCTCCCTCCTGAGCACTCCCTCCAGCTCCCCTTCCATACCTAGGGTGAGTGGATCATAGTTCAAAGAGGATGATCTCCCAGGACTTCCCTTTTCTTTTTCTTTTTCTTTTTTCTTTTTTCTTTTTTTTTTGAGACGGAGTCTCGCTCTGTCGCCCAGGCTGGAGTGCAGTGGCCAGATCTCAGCTCACTGCAAGCTCCACCTCCAGGCTCCTGGGTTTACGTCATTCTCCTGCCTCAGCCTCCAGAGTAGCTGGGACTACAGGCGTCCGCCACCTCTCCCAGCTAGTTTTTTGTATTTTTTTAGTAGAGACGGTTTCACCATGTTAGCCAGGATGGTCTCGATCTCCTGACCTTGTGATCTGCCCGTCTCGGCCTCCCAAAGTGCTGGCATTACAGGCTTGAGCCACCATGTCCGGCCTTTTTTTTTTTTTTGAGATGGAGTCTCGCTCTGTCGTCTAGGCTGGAGTGCAGTGGCGAGATCTCAGCTCACTGCAAACTCTGCCTCCCAGGTTCAAGTGATTCTCCTGCCTCAGCCTCCTGAGTAGCTGGGATTACAGGCACGTGCTACCATACCTGGCTAATTTTTGTTTTTGTTTTTTTTAGTGGAGATGAGGTTTCACCATATTGGCCAGACTGGTCTCAAACTCCTGACCTCGTGATCCACCTGCCTTGGCCTCCCAAAGTGCTGGGATTACAGGCATAAGCCACCACACCTGGCCACGACTTCCCTTTTCAATGAGTTTAGTGAGAGTCCCTGAGGAGCGGAGCTTCCTGGGAGAGTGGCAGCTTGGTGGTCTTGTGATGGACTTCCAGCCCTGGAGCACAGAGCTTCCCTCACTCCTTAAACTCCAGCTCACTAGCCAGGCCTGGCTTTCAGCCCCTTTCCTTTCCTTTCCTTTCCCTTCCTTTCCCTTTTTTTTTTTTTTTTTTTGTGGTGGGGTCTCACTATTTTGCACAGGCTGGTCTTGAACTCCTGGCCTCAATCTTCCCACTTCGGCATGGCAGGGATGGGAATCTGATTGGAGAGGGTACAAGAGGGCGTGGAAGGAGAGTCAGAGGAGACCATCCTCTTTGCAATGTTGAGTGAAGGGGTGGGATGGTAAGAAATGGGGAAGTGGCAGCGCATGGTGGCTTATACCTATAATCCCAGCACTTTGGGAGGCTGAGGTGAGAGCATTGATTGAGCCCAGGAGTTTGAGACTAGCCTGGGCCACATAGCAAGACCCCATCTCTACAAAAAATACAAAAACTAGCTGAGCGTGGTGGTGTGCACCTGTGGTCCCAGCTCCTCTTGAGGCTGACTCACTGCAGCTCCACTTGAGCCCAGGAGGTCGAGGCTGCAGTGAGTCAGGATTGTGCCATTATACTCGAACCTGGGCAATAGAGTGAGACCTTGTCTCAAAATAAAAAAGAACGGGAAGGAAGGGAGGGAGGGAGGGACGGAGGGACGGATGGGGGAAGTACCTAGATGGGGAAGATGGGAGGGGTCATGGCGGGTTTGTATGCTGCTGGGAATGTTTCAGAAGAGGGAGAAGTCGTGATACAGGGAAAGATGAGAGAAAAGCCAGACCAGACCATCGTCCTGGAGTAGGTAAGAAGGGAGGAGGAGATAGCCCCCAAGGGGAAGGGCAACACTGGGGTAAGAGAAACTATTTGTGACTACTTGTAAGTCACTGGGTAGTGATGACCACTCTGGTCATCACTGCCTGGGGACTGGTCTGTCACCGCCACTGGACTGTTGGCCCCATGAGGACAGGGCTGAGGCTGTCTCGGTCAGTGCCAGCTCACCCAGGGAAACCACAGAGTAGATACTAGGCAAAGTGTTTGTTGAATGAATGAATGGCCTTCACACCATCACACAGCATCAGCCTCTCAGTTGCATGGAACTGTTGAGACGTTCAGGCACAGCCTCCCTCCAAAGGTGATGGGCACTCGGTCCCACATAACACATCACCCTCAGATATGCTGGATGAGAGGGTCAGACATGCACCGAAATGCTGATAACACCCACTCCACAAATATTTGCTAACCGCATTTCAAGGGGAAAGGCATTCAAGGCAGAAAGAATAGGAAAGAATAGCATGTGCAAAGACCTACAGGCAGGAAAACCCTGGGGGTGCTTGTTTGGGGTGAGATGAATTGTCTGTTGTGCATGGACTGCTATAAAGGGGCCTTTGGCAGGAGGTAGAGCTGAAGACTTAGGCAAGAGCCAGGCCACACAGGGCCAGAATGAGGAGCAGGGCTTTGTCCCAAGGGCCCTGGGGTGCCAAGGCAAGTTCCAAGCAGGAGAGAGGCAGAGACAAGTTTGTGCTTTAGAAAGAGATATCTAGATGGGTCAGATGCGGTGGCTCATGCCTGTAATCCCAGCCCTTTGGAGGCTGAGGTGGACAGATCACCTGAGGTCAGAAGTTTGAGACCAGCCTGGCCAATATAGTGAAACCCCCGTCTCTACTGAAAATATAAAAATTAGCTGGGCATGGTGGTGCACACCTGTAATTCCAGCTACTCAGGAGGCTGAGGCAGGAGAATCACTTAAACCTGGGAGGCAGAGGTTGCAGTGAGCTGAGATTGTGCCACTGCACTCCAGCCTGGGCAACACAGCAAGACTCTGTCTCAAAAAAAAAAAAAAAAGGAAAAGAAAGAAAGAAAAACCTCTGGCTGCTGAGTGGAGGGTGCATGAGAGGGAGTGGGTCTGTCCTGGTCACTCTGTGTCCCCAGCACCACTAGCAAGGAGCAGGTGCTCAGTAAACACCTTTTGAATGAAGATATGAATGAAGGAAGCGACAAACACTTGAATTATTGGATTTTTGTTGTCACTGAGAATAAACGCCAAATTGTTGTTTATTATTATTATCATCATCATTATTTTAGATATGGGATCTCACTATGTTGCCCAGGCTGGTCTTGAACTCCTGGGCTCAAGCAATCCTCCTACCTTGGCCTCCTAAAGTGAGCCACCATGCCCAGCCTATAATCCCAGTACTTTGGGAGGCTGAGGCGGGCGGATCACCTGAGGTCAGTAGTTCGAAACCAGTCTGGCCAACGTGGTAAAACCCCGTCTCTACTAAAAATACAAAAATTAGCCTCGCATAGTGGCATGCACCTGTAATCCCAGTTACTCGGGAGACTGAGGCAGAATGATCACTGGAACCTGGGATCTGGAGGTTCCAGTGAGCAGAGATCGTGCAACTGCACTCCAGCCTAGGCGACAGAATGAGACTCCGTCTCTAAATAAATAAATAAATAAATAAATAAATAAATAAAGTGCTAGGATTATAGGCATGAGCCACCACACCCAGCCTCAACGCCACAGTCTTTACTAGGATGTTGGAACTGGCCTGTTCACTGAGTAACACTGGCCTCTGGGCTATCGTCTGAGCTGCCAGACAGGGTCCTTGCAATTTTGTTTTGCTCTTGCACTCAGCTCTGTATGGGCAGTGCCTATAGTAACACTGTATAACAGGCAGTCAGCAGGCAGTCACTATTTGTTGACTTAATGAATGAATCCCCTGCAGCTCCACTGGAGAGGTCTGAATATCATCCGCATCAGTAGAAATCTGAGCTAGTTGGAGCAGGAGGCAAAGGAGATGGGTGGAGGCCAGGAGGACCAGGCTGGGAGAATTCCAGGATAGGGACTGGGGCGAGGGTCAGGGTCAGGGTCAGGGGCTGGAGCTGATGTCCATCCAAGAGCAGAATCTAGGATGGAACTGGGGCAGGGATGGGGGCTGGGGCCGTGGGAGGGACAGGGCCAGGGGCTAGGGAGGGGGCACGACTGGGGGTGACCTCGGTTAAGGGCCTGACTCCCCAACACCTCTCTTTCCAGAGTGGCTTCACGGCAGGACCACAGGAGTCACTGTGGCCAACTTCGCTGGAGGCTTGGAGATCTTTGAGGTCGGTCATCAAGGCAGAGCTGCAGGGCCTAGAGATTGAGATGCTGGGTATGTCCCCACACCTGCTTGGGGAGCCCCGCCAAGCTGCAGGCATCTCGCACTGACCCAGGGCCCTCTGGTTGCCCTCCCTGGGACTGTTAGGGTGACACAGCCTGTTCCCTCTCACCCAGTGAACAGTGTGGCATGCTGTATGCACAGGGACACTTGAGGAAGCCGCTGTGAGAACGTCGCCAGAGTGAAACCGAGTCCTAGCCTGCCTGGCACCTCTTCCTCCAACTCTTTAGTGCCCTCTGTTGGAAAACCTGCGTAAAATACAAAGGTAAAGTCCTTACTTGGTACCCGTGGGGGATTCCTTCCAGGACCCCCGCTGATTGCTCCAGACCCTGATACAAAATGGCCTAGTATTTGCGCATAACCTATGCACACCCTCCCATGCACTTTATTTTATTTTAATTTTTAAATTTTTTTGTGGGTACATAGTAGATGTATATATTTATGGGGTACATGAGATGTTTTGATACACGCATGCAATATGTAATAATCACAACATAGAAAATGGGGTATCCACTCAAGCATTTACCCTTTGTGTTACAACCAATCCAGTTACCCTTTTTTTTTTTTTTTTTTTTTTGAGACAGAGCCTCATTCTGTCACCCAGGCTGTAGTGTAGCAGTGCGATCTCAGCTCACTGCAACCTCTGCCTCCTGGGTTCAAGCAATTCTCCTGCCTCAGCCTCCTGAGTAGCTGGCATTACAATTGTGTGCCACTACACCTGACTAATTTCTGTATTTTTAGTAGAGTCGAGATTTCACCATGTTGGCCAGGCTGCTCTCGAACTCCCGACCTCAGGTGATCCGCCTGCCTCGGTCTCCCAAAGTGCTGGGATTACAGGCATGAGCCACCGCAGCTGGCCAATTACACCGTTTACATTGTTTTTTTTTTTTCTTCTTTTTAATATAGTCCCTGCCATGTTGACCAGGCTTGTATAGAGCTCTTGGCCTCAAACAATCCCCCATTTCAGCCTTCCAAAGTGCTGGGATTACAGGTGCGAGCCATGGCGCCCGGCTTCTTTTAGTTACTTTAAAATGTACAGCTAGTCACCCTGATGTGCTATCAAATAGTAGATCTTATTCATTCTTTCTAATTATTATTATTATTATTTTTTGAGACAAGAGTTTCACTCTTGTTGCCCAGGCTGGAGTGCAATGGTGCATTCTTGGCTTATTGCAACCTCTGCCTCCTGGGTTCAAGCAAGTCTCCTGCCTCAGCCTCCCAAGTAGCTGGGATTACAGGCATGTGCCACCATGCCTGGCTAATTTTTGTATTTAGTGGAGACGGGGTTTCACCATGTTGGCCAGGCTGGTCTCAAACTCCTGACCTCAAGTGATCCACCCACCTTGGCCTCCCGAAGTGCTGGGATTACAAGTATGTGTCACTGCGCCCAGCCGGAGTGCCATTGAATGTTATTTGTTACTTCTCTCTTGACTTGAAGTAGTCTTCTTTTTTTTGTTGAGACGGAGTTTCGCTCTTGTTGCCCAGGCTGGAGTGTAATGGTGCAATCTCAGCTCACCACAACCTCCACGTCCTGGGTTCAAGTGATTCTCTTGCCTAAGCCACCCGAGTAGCTGAGATTACAGGCATGTGCCACCATGACCGGCCTTTTTTTTTTTTTTTTTTTTTGCCTTTTTTAGCAGAGATGGTGTTTCTCCATGTTGGCCAGGCTGGTCTCAAACTCCTGATCTCAGGTGATCCGCCCACCTTGGCCTCCCAAAGTGTTGAGATTACAGGCATGAGCCACTGTGCCCCGCAAGGTCGTCTTCTTTGGGTTAAATCTGCTTGGCATTCTATAACCTTCTCACATTTGAATACTGATATCCTTCTCTAGGTTTGGGAAGTTCTGTGTTACTATTCCTTTAGATAAATCTTCTACCTCTGACTCTCTCTACCTCCTCTTTAAGTCCAGTAATTCTTAGATTTGTCCTTTTGAGGCTATTTTCTAGATTTTGTAGGTATGCTTTATTCTTTTATCTTTTGTTTCCTCTGTGTATTTTCAAATAGCCTTTCTTCATGTTCACTAATTGTTTCTTTTTTTTTTTCCTTTTTTTAAGATAGAGGAGGGGGTCTTGCTATGTAACCTGGACTGGTCTCAAACTCCTGGGATCCAGTGACCCTCCTGCCTTGGCCTCCCAAAGTACTGGGATTACAGGCATGAGTTACCATGCCCAGCCATTAATTTTTTCTTTTGCTTGATTAATTCTGCTGGTGAGAGACTCTGATGCATTCTTCAGTTTATCAGTTGAATTTTTTAACTCCAGAACGTCTGCCTGATTCTTTTAATTATTTTTATTTATTTATTTATTTATTTATTTTTGAGACAGAATCTTGCTCTGTTGCCCAGGCTGGAGTGCAGTGGCGCAATCTCGGCTCACTGCAAGCTCCGCCTCCCGGGTTCACGCCATTCTCCTGCCTCAGCCTCCCGAGTAGCTGGGACTACAGGTGCCCACCACCGCGCCCGGCTAATTTTTTTGTATTTTTAGTAGAGACGGGGTTTCACCATGGTTTCGATCTCCTGACCTCGTGCTCCGCCCACCTTGGCCTCCCAAAGTGCTAGGATTACAGGTGTGAGCCACCGCGCCCACCCCCTCCTTTTAATTAGTTCAATCTGTTTGTTTAATTTATCTGATAGGATTCTGAATTGCTTTTCTGTGTTACCTTGAATTTTGTTGAGTTTCCTCAAAACAGAGCCCTCCTTCTCTCTCTCTCTCTCTCTCTCCCGTTTCCTCTCCCTCTGTCCCTCCCCATATATATAGTTTTTGTTTGTTTCTTGTTGAGACAAGGTCTGGCTCTATCACCCAGGCTGGAGTGCAGTGCCACAGTCTTGGCTTACTGCAACCTCCACCTCCTGGGCTCAAACCATCCTCTCACCTTAGCCTCCTGAGTAGCTGGGACCACAGGTGCACACCACCATGCCTGGCTAATTTTTGTATTTTTTGTAGAGACGGGGTTTTGCCATGTTGCCCAGGCTGGTCTTGAACTCGTGAGCTCAAGTGATCTGCCCACGTCAGCCTCCCAAAATGCTGGGATTACAGGTGTCAGCCACTGCACCCAGTCCCAAAACAGCTATTAAATTATCCGTCTGAAAGGTCACATATCTCTGCCTCTCTGTGATTGGTCACTGATGCTTTTATTTTATTTTATTTTTGTTTTATTTTATTTATTTATTTATTTATTTATTTATTTTGAGACAGAGTCTCACTCTGCCTCCCAGACTGGAGTGCAGTGGCATGATCTCGGCTCACTTCTACCTCCGCCTCCCAGGTTCATGCCATTCTCCTGCCTCTGCCACCTGAGTAGCTGGGACCACAGGCGCCCGCCACCTCGCCCGGCTAATTTTTTGTATTTTTAGTAGAGAGAGGGTTTCACCGTGTTAGCCAGGATGGTCTCGATCTCCTGACCTCGTGATCCACCTGCCTCGGCCTCCCAAAGTTCTGGGATTATAGGCGTGAGCCACTGCGCCCAACCTAGTTTGTTTGTTTATTTATTTATTTATTTATTTTTATTTATTTTTTTGAGATGGAGTCTCGCTCTGTCGCCCAGGCTGAAGTGCCCTGGCTGGATCTTGGCTCACTGCAAGCTCTGCCTCCTGGGTTTACACTATTCTGCTGCCTCAGCCTCCCAAGTAGCTGGGACTACAGGTGCCCGCCACCTCACCCGGCTAGTTTTTTTGTATTTTTTAGTAGAGACGGGGTTTCACCATGTTAGCCAGGATGGTCTCGATCTCCTGACCTTGTGATCCGCCCGTCTCGGACTCCCTAGTTTATTTTTTATTTTATTTATTTATTTTTTTTGAGACAGAGATTTGCTCTTGCTGCCCAGGCCGGAGTGCAATGGCACGATCTTGGCTCACCGCAACCTCCGCCTCCCTGATTGAAGTGATTCTCCTGCTTCAGCCTCCCAAGTAGCTGGGATTACAGGCATGCACCACCACACCCAGCTAATTTTGTATTTTTAGTGAGATGGGGTTTCTCCATGTTGATCAGGCTGGTCTCAAACGCCCACCTCGGCCTCCCAAAGTGCCAGGATTACAGGCATGAGCCACTGTGCCCGGCCGGCTTTATTTAGTTTCCCTGATGAGGTCATGTTTTCCTGGATGGTTTTAATACCTGAGGATGTTCATAAATTTCTGGGCATTGAAGAGTTAGATATTTATTATAGTCTTCACAGTCTGAGCTTGTCTGTACTCATCCTTCTTGGGAAGACTTTCCAGGTATTTGAAAAGACTTGTGTGTTGTGATCTAAGTCTTTAGTCACTGTAGCTGTATCTGCATTAGGGGGCACCCCAAGCCCAGGAATGACGTGGCCCTTGGAGACTTGTAGAGACACTGTCTTGGTGGTCTTGCATCAGACCTGGAAGAATTCTCTGGATTATCAGGCATAGATTCTTGTCTTCTTCCTTTTCTCCCTAACAAATGGAGTCTCTCTGTGCAGAGCTGCCTAGAGCTGGGGGAGGGATACAAACACTGCTGTGGCCACCAGTGCTGGGACTGTGCTGGCTCAGACGTGTAGCCAGCACAACACTGGGTCTCCCCCAAGGCCCGTGGTCAGCACGGCCTGGCTACCACCTGTGTTCACTGAAGGCCCCAGGGCTCTGTAATCAGCAGACGGCAAATCCAGTCAGGCTTGTGTTCATCCTTTCAGGGTGGTACGAGCCCCCCATCACAGGTGCGCCCAGAGATGCCATCTGGGAGTCAGGGCCTGGAGGTGAAAACCTCAGGGAATCTACCTGGTACTCTGTTCTACGGTGGCTGAGCTGGCCCGCAAGCCACAAGACCAAATCCTTCCCCCTCTTTTTTCTGCAAACAGGGGAGCCTCTCCCTGTGGCCACCACTGCCCCAGGACCATGGCAACTACTGCTTGGCTATTACCAGTGTTCATTTAAGGACCAAGGTCTCTTCGGTCAGCTTGTGTGAAGGCTGCCGGGCCTGGGTCTCTGCCTTCAGGGCAGTGGGGTTCCCTCTGGCCAAAGGTAGGTCCAGAAATGCCATCCAAGAGCCAAGGCCTGGAATCAGGGACCCCCAAGAGCCAACTTGGTGCTCTACTCCACTGTGGCCGAACTGGTAACTAAGCTGTCAAAGACCCCTTTACTCTTCCCTCCCCCTTCCTCAAGCAGTAGGAGCCTCTCTCTGTAGTCACCATGTCAGGGAATATGCTCAGTCATATCTAAAATCAGTTATGTCTCTGAGTCTCACTCAAGGCCCACACCGAGTACGGCCTGGGTACTGCTGCTTATTACTCAAGGGCTCTTTAGTCAGCCGGTAATGAATCAATCCTGCCTGGACTGGGCTCTTTCCTTCAAGGCAGCAGGTTCCTTTCTGGACCAGATGTTTCTGGAAATTGCCTTGAAGCTAGAGCCTGGAATGGGGGCCTCAGGACTCTGCTTGGTGCCCTATCCTACCGTGGCTGAACTGATATCCAAGATGCAAAACAAAGACCTCTTTACTCTTCCCGCTTATCTCCTCCAGTGTGAGGAAGGCGTTTCAGGCCTGGCTCGGTGGTTCACCCCTGTAATCCCAGCACTTTGGGAGGCTGAGGCAGGCAGATCACCTGAGGTCAGGAGTTCGAAACCAGCCTGACCAACATGGGGAAACCCTGTGTCTACTAAAAATACAAAATTAGCCGGGTGTTGTGGCACGCGCCTGTAATCCCAGCTACTTGGGAGACTGAGGCAGGAGAATCACTTGAACCCAGGAGGTGGAGGTTGCAGTGAGCCAAGATCGCTCCATTGCACTCCAGCCTGGGCAACAAGAGCGAAACTCCACCTCAAAAAAAAAAAAAAAAAAAAAAAAAAAAAAAAAAAAGACTATCTTTGCTACCCCGTTCAGTGGTTCTTTCAGTGATATGAAGTTAAAACCAGGTACTGGGCCGGGCGCGATGGCTCAAGCCTGTAATCCCAGCACTTTGGGAGGCCGAGACGGGCGGATCACGAGGTCAGGAGATCGAGACCATCCTGGTTCACACGGTGAAACCCCGTCTCTACTAAAAAATACAAAAAACCAGCCGGGCGAGGTGGCGGGCGCCTGTAGTCCCAGCTACTCGGGAGGCTGAGGCCGGAGAATGGCGTGAACCCGGGAGGCGGAGCTTGCAGTGAGCTGAGATCCGGCCACTGCACTCCAGCCTGGGCAACAGAGCTACACTCCGCCTCAAAAAAAAAAAAAAAAAAAAACAAAAACAAAAACAAAAAAAAACCAGGTACTGTGATTGCTCACATGATGTTGGTTCTTATCAAGTGCTTTTTTTGTGTGGATAGTTGTTCAGTTGGCTGTTCTTCTGACAGGGGATGGTTGCTAGAGGCTTCTATTCAGCCATCTTCCCCTGAGTTCTCATAATTGCTATCTCTTTATTGATTTTTCTTGTGCTGTTTATATATCATTTTCCTGATTTCCATTTGTTCTCTATAGTTTCCTTTAGCTCCTAAAGCATATTTAAGACAGTTGATAATGTCTGTAACTAGTAATTCCAATGTCTGCGCTTCCTCAGAGATGGTCTCTGTCAAAAGAACTTGTTTTGCTATAATTAAGCCATACTTGCCTGTTTCTTTGTATGTTTTATAATATTTTTGTTGAAAATTGGACTTTTGGAGTATTATAATATGTTAATTACTGAAATTGGATTCACCCTTTCCTTGGAGATTGCTGAGTTTTGCTTGTCAAGGGCTAGAGCCATCTGTTTGACTTTTTAAAACTGTTTTTGCAAAATGTGTATTCTTTTTCCAGTGTGGTCACTGAAGTTTGGAATGGAATACCATTTTTTCTCTTTTTTTTTGAGATGGACTCTTAGTTGGAGTGCAGTGGTGTGATCTCAGCTCACTGCAACCTTTGCCTACTGGGTTCAAGCAATTCTTCTGCCTCAGCCTCCCTTGTAGCTGGGATTACAGGCACCCACCACCACCCCCAGCCAATTTTTGTATTTTTAGTAGAGACAGGGTTTCCCTGTGTTGGCCAGGCTGGTCTTGAACTCCTGACCTCAAGCGATCCGCCCATGTTGACCTCCCAAAGTGTTGGGATTACAGGTGTGAGCCACTATGTCTGGCCTATTCCATTTTTTTCTGTGATCAGCAAGTGACCTGGAAAAGATTTTTTTAAAAATGTCTGGCTCCAAAAAGGGGAACAGAGAGGGTCTTTCTTGCCTCTTTAAATCTTCTGATCTATACTGCCAGGGGAAGCCACTTCTGCTGAGATGGCTAAAACTAAGGCAGGCATCCTCACCCATCCCTTGGGCACCACCAGACCCACCCAAATGCACAACTCCAAAGTTTTGGAAGGCAAGGTTACCACTGCCCTCCCTGGTACTAGCTAGGCCCTCCAAATTCCCTAGAATTTGAATTTTTAAAATCTCCATTTACCGAGTAAATTGTCAATTGGGATTTTTTAATATGTTGAATATATTAATCATAGTTATTTCAATATATATGTTGATTGGGCGGCCAAGGTGGGTGGATCGTTTGAGGTCAGGAGTTTGAGACCAGCCTGGCCAACATAATGAAACCCCATCTCTACTAAAAATACAAAAATTAGCCAGGCGTGGTGGCGGGCGCCTGTAGTCCCAGCAACTCTGGAGGCTGAGGCAGGAGAATCACGTGAACCCACAAGGCAAAGGTTGCAGTGAGGAGAGATTGCACCACTGCACTCCAGCCTGGGCAACACAGCAAGACTCCATCTCAAAAAAAAAAAAAACCCAACCCAGGAACAAAACAACAACAACCAACCTATTTGTGTGTGTGTGTGTATGTGTGTGTGTGTATATATATGTGTGTGTGTATATATGTGTGTGTGTGTGTATATGTGTGTGTGTGTATATGTGTGTGTGTATATATATGTGTGTGTGTATATATATGTGTGTATGTATGTATATATATATTTACATATGAGCATCACACAAAAAGCTGTAGGGGTCACTTCCTCCACTGAAGCCACCATTGAACTGGAAAGAGCAATTGAAATAAATTATTTCAGAAGTCTGGAGCCTGATTGGACATTAATAATAATCAGGGGAGTGCTTCATGGAGAGGCTGATAATCTTATGTATGTGTGAGTGGTATGGACAGTATCAGCTAGCACCCGCATTCCTCAGCCCCATTATGGCTATGGGGATAGCATCCTGCTCTCCATCAGGAGGGCATAAAAATTTGGACAATTTGGGGACATTGTTTAGCATTACTTCCTAAGATTAGAAATATGCATACACCGTTGATACTGTTTGGCTCTCTGTCCCCACCCAAATCTAACCTCAGATTGTAATCCCCACATGTCAAGGGAGGGACATGGTTGGAGGTGACTGGATTATAGGGGTGGTTTCCCCCATGCTGTTCTCGTGGTGGTGAGTTCTCACGAGAGTTGATGGTATTTGTTTTTTTTTTTCTTTTTTTTTTTTTTTGAGACGGAGTCTTGGTCTGTTGGTTAGAGTGCAGTGGTGCAATCTCGGCTCACTGCCAGCTCCACCTCCTGGGTTCACACCATTCTATTACCTCAGCCTCCCGAGTAGCTGGGACTACAGGCGCCCGCCACCATGCCTGGTTACTTTTTTGTATTTTTAGTAGAGACGGGGTTTCACTGTGTTAGCCAGGATGGTCTTGATCTCCTGACCTCATGATCTGCCCACCTCGGCCTCCCAAAGTGCTGGGATTACAGGCGTGAGCCACCGCGCCTGGCTGCTGATGGTTTTAAAAAGTGTCCAGCAGTTCACCTCTGTGCTTTTCTCTCTCACCTGCCACGTAAGATGTGCCTTGCTTCCCCGTCACTTTCTGCCACAATTTCCCAGATATTTCTTTTTCTTTTTTCTTTCTTTTTTCTTTCTTTTCTTTTCTTTTTTTTTTTTTTAATGAGACGGAGTCTCACTCTGTCGTCGAGGCTAGAGTGCAGTGGCCTGATCTCAGCTCACTGCAACCTCTGCCTCCCGGGTTCAAGCAATTCTCCTGCCTCAGCCTCCCAAGTAGCTGGGATTATAGGCGCCTGCCACCACGTCTGCCTAATTTTTCTATTTTTAGTAGAGATGGGGCTTCACAATATTGGTCAGGCTGGTCTCGAACTCCTAACTTCAGGTGATCCACCCGCCTCAGCCTCCCAAAGTGCTGGGATTACAGGCTTGAGCCACCACACCCAGTCAGTTTCTCAGGTATTTCTTTATAGCAGTGTAAAAACAGGCTAATACACCTGCGATCCTTCCATTTATTTCCCTCTGGTTTATTATGAGCGCATATGTGTTCCAAAAGACAGTATTCCTAGATAAATTGTACCTTCAAACTAGACACAATCTAAATGTCAATCCATTGGTGACTAGATAAGTAAAGCATGCTACATTCATACAACAGACATTATAACAATGAACACAAATGACCTTCTGCACACAACATGAATGTATCTCACAAGCATAATGTTCTGCCAACAAAGCCAGAGCCCATACTGTATGATTCCACTTATCTCCAGTTAGAACCAGACAAAACCGCCGGGCGCGGTGGCTCACGCCTGTAATCCCAGCACTTTGGGAGGCCGAGGCGGGCGGATCACAAGGTCAGGAGATCGAGACCATGGTGAAACCCCGTCTCTACTAAAAATAGAAAAAATTAGCCGGGCGCAGTGGCGGGCGCCTGTAGTCCCAGCTACTCGGGAGGCTGAGGCAGGAGAACGGCGTGAACCCGGGAGGCGGAGCTTGCAGTGAGCCGAGATTGCGCCACAGCACTCCAGCCTGGGCGACAGAGAGAGACTCCGTCTCAAAAAAAAAAAAAAAAAAAAAAAGAACCAGACAAAACCATGCTAAGGGGTGTTGAAGGTCAGGACGGTAGTTAACGGGGAGGAAGCAAGGGGTGATGACTGCATGAGGGGTTGCATCTGAGCCACTGTCAATATTGTATTTCTTCATATGGGTGGAAATTAAAGATTTGTGTTCACACTAAAGATTTGTGTACTGTGTGTGTGGTGGTGTGTGTCTTATACTTTTTTTTTTTTTTTTTGAGACGGAGTCTCGCTCTGTCGTCCAGACTGGAGTGCAGTGGCGTGATCTCGGCTCACCACAACCTCCGCCACCCGGGTTCAAGCGATTCTCCTGCCCCAGCCTCCCGAGTAGCTGGGATTACAGGCTTGCGCCACCATGCCTGGCTAATTTTTGTATTTTTAGTAGAGATGGGGTTTCTCCATGTTGGTCAGGCTGGTCTCGAACTCCTGACCTCAGGTGATCTGCCCACCTTGGCCTCCCAAAGTGCTGGGATTACAGGCGTGAGCCACTGCACCCGGCCAATTTTTAATTCTTTTTGAGGCAGAGTCTCACTCTGCCACTCAGGCTGCAGTGCAGTGGTACAATCATGGCTAACTGTAGCCTCAGCCTCCTGGGTGAAGGTAGTTCTCCCACCTCAGCCACCCGAGTATGTGGGACTACAGGTTCACACCAATACGCCCAGCTACTTTTTGTATTTTTAGTAGAGATGGGGTTTTGGCATGTTGCCCAGGCTGGTCTTGAAATCCTGGGCTCAAGTGATCCACCCACCTCGGCCTCCCAAAGTGCTGGGATTATAGGCATGAGCCACCGGGCCCAGCCACAGATGTATATTTAATTTACATGGAAGCCTACTGTTCTGCACCCTTCCTCCCTCCCTTCCCGCCTCCCTCCCTCCCTTCTTTCCTTCCTTCCTTCCCTCCCTCCTTCCCTTCTTTCCTTCCTTCCTTCCCTCCCTCCCTCCTTCCCTCCCTCCCTCCTTCCCTCCTTCCCTCCTTCCCTCCTTCCCTCCTTCCCTCCCTCCCTCCTTCCCTCCTTCCTTCCCTCCCTCCTTCCTTCCTTTCTTGAGATAGAGTTTCCCTCTTCTTGGCCAGGCTGGAGTGCAATGGCCTGATCTCAGCTCATTGCAACCTCCACCTCCTGGCTTCAAGAGATTCTCCTGCCTCAGCCTCCTGAGTAGCTGGGATTACAGGCATGTACCACCACGCTTGGCTAATTTTTGTGTTTTTTAGTAGAGACAGGGGTTTTACCATGTTGGCCAGGCTGGTCTCAAACTCCCAACCTCAGGTGATCCACCCTTTTTGGCTTCCCAAAGTGCTGGGATTACAGGCGTGAGCCACTGCGCCCAGCCTGCCTTTTTCAAGTAGTCATATGTCTTGGAGAGTATTCTAATCAGAATGAAAAACAGCTGAGCCATTCTGTTTACTCATACAGTGACCCAGCCATCTACTAGTCGTTCCCCTATTGATGACCATTCAGGGTGTTCCCTATTGTTGTGACTACATACGGTGTTGCAAAGATTATCTTTGAACATATTCGTTTCCCACATGTATGAGTATCTTGGAAAGAAACATATTTCCGGATGTGGAGTTGATGGGTCAAAGAGTGAGTACATTTTAAATTCTGTTAGGTGCTACTTTATTTTTTATTAATTAATTAATTAATAATATTGAGACAGGATCTCATTCTGTTGCCCAGGCTGGAGTGCAGTGGTGCAGTCATGCCTTACTGCAGCCTTGACCTCCTGGGCTCAAGTGATCCTCCCACCTCAGTCTCCTGAGTAGCTGGGACTATAGTCGTGCACCACCAAGCCCCACCAGTTCCTTTTAATTGTTGTTATTTTTTTTAGACATGGGGTCTCACTATGTTGCTCAAGCTGGCCTCAAACTCCTGGGCTTGAGTGATCCTCCTACCTCAGCCTCCCAAAATGCTGAGATTACAGGCGTGAGCCAACACACCCAGCCTTAGGTGCTACTTTAGAAAAGTAGCCTGCCTGTCCTAGGCAGGGCGCAGTGGCTCACACCTGTAATCCCAGCACTTTGGGAGGTCGAGGCGGACAGATTACGAGGTTAGGAGTTCGAGACCAGTCTGGCCAACATGGTGAAACTCCGTCTCTACTGAAGATACAAAAATTAGCGGGGTGGGGGGTGGTGGGCACCTGTAATCCCATCTACTTGGGAGGCTGAGGCAGGAGAATTGCTTGAACCCGGGAGGCAGAGGTTGCAGTGAGCTGAGATCGCACCATTGCGCTCTAGCCTGAATGAAGCTCTGTGCCTCCACCCCCCAAAAAAATGTCCCTAGCTGGGCATGCTGGCCCATACCTATAATCCCAGCACTTTGGGAGGCTGAGGCAGGCAGGTCCCTTGAGGCCAGGAGTTTGAGACCAGCCTGGCCAACATGGTGAAAACTTGTCTCTACTAAAAGTACAAAAATTAGCCAGGCATAGTGGCACACGCCTATGATCCCAGCTACTTGGATGGCTGAAACTTGAGAATTGCTTGAGCCCAGGAGATGGAGGTTGCAGTGAGCTGAGATCGCACCAGTGCACTCTAGCCTGGGTGACAGAGCAAGACTCTGTCTCAAATATAATGCAACATGATGTCCATGGTCCAGGTGAGGCTGGGCTAGGAGGTCCGAGGTCAGGGTAGGTCTGACCCCTCTGGGTGGTCGTCAGTGTCCCACAGCACTGAGCCTACCACGGAGGAGGTGCTAGGGGAATATTCCCGAGGGAATTTAGGGAGATGGGAATTAATTTGATGTGCAGGAGGCAGGGGTCTTTGGGTAGGTGAGATAATTGAAAGGGAAAAAATTATTTTGTTTTTTGAGACAGAGTCTCGCTCTGTCACCCAGGCCGGAGTGCAGTGGCACAATCTTGGCTCACTGCAACCTCTGCCTCCCGGGTTCATGCCATTCTCCTGCCTCAGCCTCCCGAGTAACTGGGACTACAGACGCCCGCCACCATGCCTGGCTAAGTTTTTGTATTTTTAGTAGAGACGGGGTTTCACCGTGTTAGCCAGGATGGTCTCGATCTCCTGACCTCATGATCCACCCGCCTCGGTCTCCCAAAAGTGCTGGGATTACAGGCGTGAGCCACCGCGCCCAGTTTTTCTTTCTTTTCTTTTTTTTTTTTTTTTTAAAGAAAAATGGAGGCTGAGAGTCCAGAAAAGACCTGGCGGTGTGAAGGAGGTCAGGGAATTAAGAGACTGGCCCGGCTGGAGTAGAGAATGGATGTGTGGTAATAGAGGGAGGCTTAGATCATGGAGACGTGCAGGGGTTGAGGTGAGGTTGGGGCCCTCTAGAGCCATAGAGGCTGGGGCCCTCTAGAGGCTGGAGGAACAGCAGGCTGGATAGAGGGACATTCCTGCCCCAGAGGGAAGGCCCTCTGTCCTGGGATCCTCCTTCCCCTTCCTCCACAGGCCTTTGTGTGAAGCTTCTCCTCGGCAGTGGGTGCAGGGTACTTCCTGAGGGTATCACCATGCAGGTGCCAGACTCCGTGGGGAGTTGTAAGGGATGTGACAAGGATGGTAGCTCAGAAAAGGCGAGCATAGGTGCTTAGAGATAGTGGAGGCTCATTAGAGGTCAAGAGCAGTGGTTCCCAGTGCTTTGGGAGGCCAAGGAGGAAGGATCGCTTGAGCCCTAGAGTTTGAGACGAGCCTGGGCAACATAGTGAGACCCCATCTCTAAAAAAGAATGTTTAAAAATCAATTTTATGGCCGGGCACGGTGGCTCACGCCTGTAATCCCAGCACTTTGGGAGGCCAAGGCGGACAGATCACAAGGTCAGGAGATTGAGACCATCCTGGCTAGCACAGTGAAACCCCGTCTCTACTAAAAATACAAAAAAAAGAAAATTAGCCAGGCATGGTGGTGGGCACCTGTAGTCCCAGCTGTTCAGGAGGCTGAGGTAGGAGAATGGCGTGAACCTGGGGTGCGGAGCTTGCAGTGAGCCGAGTTTGTGCCACTGCACTCCAGCCTGGGCAACAGAGCGAGACTCCGTCTCAAAAAAAAAAGAAAAAATCAATTTTATGAAGGTGTCTGAGAGAGAGCAGTGACTCAGAGTTTGAGTGGAGAAGTGCTCAGAAGCCATGGCTTCTTTCTGGGGGCGTGGTCCCACAGGGGCCCACGGCGTCTCCCAGGCACAGGGACCCGAGTGGGACCTCAGCAGGTGGGTGGAGTGCTGGGAGTGGAGGGGGCTGAGGGGCTTTCTTTCCTTTACCCCCTTATGGCTGCAGTGAGCTATGATCGCACCACTGCACTCCAGCCTGGGTGACAGAGTGAGACCTTGTCTCAAAAAAAGAAAAAGAAGGCCAGGTGTGGTGGTTCACACCTGTAATCCCAGCACTTTGGGAGACCAAGGTGGGAAGATGGCTAGAGCTCAGGAGTTCAAGACCAGCCTGGGCAACATGGCGAAACCCTGTCTCTACAAAGTGTACAAAAATTGGCTGGGTGTGGTGGCAGGTGCCTGTAATTCCAGCTGCTCGAGAGGCTGAGGCATGAGAATCACTTGAACCTGGGAGGTGGAGGTTTCTGTGAGCTGAGATTGTGCCACTGCACTCCAGCCTAGGCAATGGAGTGAGACTCTATCTCAACAACAACAACCAAAAAAAGAAAAAAAGATTTAGAGGCTAGGTGTGGTGGCTCACCCCTATAATCCTAGTGCTTTGGGAGGGCCGAGGTGGGCGGATCACCTGAAGTCAGGAGTTCAAGACCAGCCTGGCCAACATGGTGAAACCCCGTCTCTACTAAAATACAAAAATTAAGGCAGGGCGCGGTGGCTCAAGCCTGTAATCCCCGCACTTTGGGAGGCCGAGACGGGCGGATCACGAGGTCAGGAGATCGAGACCATGCTGGCTAACACGGTGAAACCCCGTCTCTACTAAAAAATACAAAAAATTAGCCGGGCGAGGTGGCGGGCGCCTGTAGTCTCAGCCACTCGGGAGGCTGAGGCAGGAGAATGGCGTAAACCCGAGAGGCGGAGCTTGCAGTGAGCTGAGATCCAGCCACTGCACTCCAGCCTGGGCGACAGAGCAAGACTCCATCTCAAAAAAAAAAAATACAAAAATTAGGTAGGCATGATGGTGGGTGCCTGTAATCCCAGCTACTTGGGAGGCTGAAACAGGAGAATTGCTTGAACCTGGGAGACGGTGGTTGCGGTGACCCAAGATTGTACCACTGCACTCCAGCCTGGATGGCTGAGCGAGACTCCGTCTCAAGAAAAAATATATATATATAGAAAGGAGAGGCCGGGCGCGGTGGCTCAAGCCTGTAATCCCAGCACTTTGGGAGGCCGAGACGGGTGGATCACGAGGTCAGGAGATCGAGACCATCCTGGCTAACCCGGTGAAACCCCGTCTCTACTAAAAAATACAAAAAACTAGCCGGGCGAGGTGGCGGGCGCCTGTAGTCCCAGCTACTCGGGAGGCTGAGGCAGGAGAATGGCGTAAACCCGGGAGGCGGAGCTTGCAGTGAGCTGAGATCCGGCCACTGCACTCCAGCCTGGGCGACAGAGCAAGACTCCGTCTCAAAAAAAAAAAAAAAAAAAAAAAAAGGAGAGTTAGGGAGTCCATGAAAAATCTCTGGCCAGCCCTCCTGAAGCACTAGACAGGGGAACAAGTCAGACTTTGCAGGAAAATCTGGGAAGTCAGGCATATCCAACTATCAGAGTCATGAAAGGCTGTTGCCTCTGCATCTGGTGTTGAGCCCGAGGTCCCTGGTGGTTAGCAGGGCAGAAAATTGAGAAGAGATAAACAGGAGTGTGGGGGAAACAAGGCCCTGAACATTTGCATCTGTCTCACCCTTCAGGGCAGAGCGAGAGCACATGGGAACCCCCTAACACATCTACATCTGTCTCTTGCCACATCTAAATAGAGCAACCGTCCAAGAAAAATACCATGCTCGACTTCTTTCTTCCAGTTTTCATGCAACTTTCTCTTTTGGCCAACTCTAACTCAGAACCATATGGGGAAGGGTTTTGTTTTGTTTTTTGTTTTTTTCTAGACTCTATTGCCCAGGCTCTGGAGTGCAGTGGTGAAAGCTCAGCTCACTGCAACCTCCGCCTCCCAAGTTCAAGCGATTCTCCTGCCTCAGCCTCCCAAGTAGCTGGGATTACAGGTGCCCGCCACCACGCTTGGCTTTTTTGTATTTTTAGTAGAGACAGGGTTTCACCGTGGTCTTGAACTCCTGACCTCAGGTGATCCACCTGTCTCAGCCTCCCAAAGTTCTGGGATTGCAGATGTGAGCCACCGCACCTGGCCACCTTCATCACTTTCTTTCTTTCTTTTTCTTTTTTTTTTTGAGATGGAATCTCACTCTGTCACCCAGGCTGGAGAGCAGTGGTGTGATCTCAGCTCACTGCAAGCTCCGCCTCCCGGGTTCACACTATTCTGCTGCCTCGGCCTCCCGAGTAGCTGGAACTACAGGCGTCCGCCATCACGCCTGGCTAATTTTTTGTATTTTTAGTAGAGACAGGGTTTCACCGTGTTAGCCACGATGGGGATGGTCTCGATCTCCTGACCTCGTGATCCGCCCGCCTCGGGCTCCCAAAGTGCTGGGATTACAGGCGTGAACCACCGCCCCCGGCCACCTTCATCACTTTCAATATGTCGTGCCACTCTATCCTAGCCTGTGAGGTTTCTACTGAAGAGTCTGCTGCCAGACGTATTGGAGCTCCATTGTAGGTTTGTTTTTGTTTTTGGGACACAGTCTCACTCAGTCACCCAGGCTAAAGCACAGTGACGAAATCTCAGCTCACTGCAACCTCCACCTCCCAGGTTCAAGCGATTCTTGTGCCTCAGCCTCCTCCTGAGTAGTTGGGATTACAGGCGTGAGCCACTGCGCCTGGCCTCATGCCTGGCTAAACTTTTTGTATTTTTGGTAGAGACAGGATTTCACCATGTTGCCCAGACTGGTCTCTAACTCCTGGCCTCAAGTGATTCACCCACCTCAGCCTCCCTAAATGCTGGGGATTACAGACGTGAGCCACTGCACATGGCCTCCATTGTATGTTATTTGTTACTTTTCTCTTGCTGCTTTTAGGACCTTTAGGGATAACCTGATCTTTGGGAGTTTGATTATTAAATGCCTTGAAGGTAGTCTTTGGGTTAAATTTGCCTAGTGTTCTATAACCTTTTTGTATTTGAATATTGATATCTTTTTCTAGGTTTGGAAAGTTCTCTGTTATTATCCCACTTAATAAACTTTCTGTTTCAATCTCTCTACTTTAGGGCCAATAAAACTCTTAGATTTTTACCTTTTGTGGCTATTTTCCAGATCTTGTAGGTGTGCCTTTATTCTTTTTTTTTTTTTTTTTTTTTTTTTTGAGATGGAGTCTTGCTCCGTTGCCAGACTACAGTGGCACAATCTTGGCTCACTGCAATCTCTGCCTCCCAGGTTCAAGCAATTCCCCTGCCTCAGCCTCCCAAGTAGCTGGGATTATAGGCGCCTGCCACCATGCCTAGCTAATTTCTTGTATTTTAGTAGAGATGGGGTTTCACCATGTTGGCCAGGATGTTCTCAAACTCCTGACCTCATGATCCGCCCACCTCAGCCTCCCAAAGTGCTGGGATTACGGGCGTGAACCACTGCACCTGGCCCTTATTCTTTATTTTTTATTTTGTCTCCTCTGACTGTGTCTTGCTCTCCTCTCCTCTCCTCCTCTCCTCCTCTCCTCTTTTTGAGACAGAGTGAGACTCTGTCGACCAGGCTGGAGTGCAGTGGTGCAATCTTGGCTCACTGCAACCTCTGCCTCCCAGTTTCAAGCAATTCTAGTGCCTCAGCCTCCTGAGTAGCTGGGATTACAGGCATACCCCACCACACCCGGCTAATTTTTGTATTTTTAGTAGAGACGGGATTTCACTATGTTGGCCAAGCTGGTCTCAAACTCCTGACCTCAGGTGATCCTACCACCTCAGCCTTTCAAAGTGCTGGGATTACAGGTATGAGCCACTGTACCCAGCCTGACTGCGTATTTTCAAATAGCCTGTCTTTGAGCTCACCAATTCTTCAGGTTGATCAATTCTACTGTTCAGAGACTGATGCATTCTTCAGTGTGTCAGTTGAATTTTTTCTGCTTAATTTTTTTTTTTTTTTTTTGAGATGGAGTCTCGCTCCATCGCCCAGGCTGGAGTGCAGTGACACAATCTCAGCTCACTGCAAGCTCCACCTCCCGGTTTCACACCATTCTCCTGCCTCAGCCTCCTGAGTAGCTGGGGCTACAGGTGCCCACCCCCACGCCCAGCTAATTTTTTTTTGTATTTTTAGTAGAGACGGGGTTTCACCGTGTTAACCAGGATGGTCTCAATCTCCTGACCTCGTGATCCACCCGCCTCAGCCTCCCAAAGTGCTGGGATTACAGGCGTGAGCCACCGCGCCTGGCCCCTTTCTGCTTAATTTTTTAAAATTATTTCAATCTCTTTGATTAATTTATCCAATAGGATTCTGAATCCCTTCTTTGTGCTATCTTGAATTTCATTGAGCTTCCTCAAAACAGCTGTTTTGAATTCTCTATCTGAAAGGTCACATAGCTGTGTCACAGTGGGGTTGGTCACTGGAGGCTTGTTTAGCTCACTTGGTGAGGTCATGTTTTCCTGCATGGTGTCAATGCTTGTGGATGTTCGTCAATGGCTGGGCATTGAATTGACGAGTTCAGTGTTTATTGTAGTCTTTGTAGTCTTGGCTCATTTGAACCCATCCTTCTTGAGAAGGCTTTCCAGGTATTTAAAGGAAATAGAGTATTGTGATCTAAACTTTTGGTCACTGCAGCTGTATCTGCATTAGGGGGCACCCCAGGCTCAGTAACGCTGTGATTCTTGCAGAATCTTAAGAGGTACTGGCCAGGCGCAGTGGCTCACGCCTGTAATCCCAGCACTTTGGGCAGCCGAGGCAGGCAGATTATCTGAGGTCGGGAGTTTGAGACCAGCCTGGCCAACATGGTGAAACCCCGTCTCTACCAAAAAAACAAAAATTCGCCGGACGTAGGGGCGGGCACCTGTAGTCCCAGCTATTTGGGAGGCTGAGTTGGGAGAGTCACTTGTGCATGGGAGGTGGAGGTTGCAGTGAGTGGAGACTGCAGCACTGCATTCCAGCCTGGGTGACAGAGTAAGACCCTGTCTCAAAAAAAAAAAAAAAAAAAAAAAAAAAAAAAGGGAATCTTAGAGGTACTGTCGCGGTGGTCTTGGGTGAGATTCAGGAGAATTCCCTAAATTACCAGGCAGAAACTCTTCTCTTCCCTTACTTTCTCCAAACAAACACAGTCTCTCTCTCTCTCTGCAGAACTGCCTGGAGCTGCTGGAGGGGAGACACAAGTACCCTTGTGGCCACCACCACTGGGACTGCACTGGGTCAGACCCAAAGCCAACACACCACTGGGTCTCACCCAGGGCCTGTGGCAGCCACTACCTGGCTTCCGCCAATGTTCATACAAGGCCCAGGGACTCTTCGGCCAGCAGGTGGTGAAGCCAGCCAGGCTTGTGTCCTTCCCTTCAGGGTGGTGAGCTCCCTCTTGGCCCAGGGCATGTCCAGAAATGCCATATGGGAACCAGGGCACGGAGACAGAAACCTTAGGAATCTACCTGGTGCTCTATTCTGTGGCTGAGCTGGCACCCAAGCTACGAGAAAAAGTCTTTCCCACTCGATATGGCTTGACTGTGTCCCCACCCAAATCTCATCTTGTACTGTAGCTCCCATAATTCCCCCATGTTATAGGAGGGACCTGGTGGGAGATACCTGAATCATGGGGGCAATTTCCCCCATATTGTTTTTGTGGTAATGAATAAGCCTCATGAGATCTGATGGCTTTATAAGGGAAAACCCCTTTGACTTGGTTCTCATTCTGTCTTGCCTGCCACCGTGTAAGACATGCCTTTCAGCTTCTGCCGTGATTGTGAGGCCTCCCCAGCCACGTGGAACTGGGAGTTCATTGAGCCTCTTTTTCTTTATAAATTAGCCAGTCTCAGGTATATCTTTATCAGCAGCGTGAAAACGGACTAATACACTATTCTTCCCTCACCTTTCCTCACACAGGAGTCTCTCTCTGTGGCCACCACTGCTCCAGGCCCATGGCGGGTACTGCCTGGCTACTGCTGATGTTCACTCAAGGCCCAAGCCCTCCTCAGTCAGCTTGTGGTGAATGCTGCCAGGCCTGGGTCTTTTTCTTCAGGGAAGAGGGATCCCCTCTGGCCCAGGGCAGATCCAGGAATGCTGTCCAAGAGCCAAGACCTCGATTGGGGATGCCAGCAGCCACTTGGTGCTCTACCCCACTGTGGCCAAGCTGGTGCCCAAGATGCAAGACAAAGTCTCCTTTACTCTTTCCTCTCCTTTCCTCAAGCAGGCGTCTTTCCCCAGGACCACCGCAGCTGGGAATGCACTGGTCACACCTGAAATCAGCACGGCCCTGCGTCTAACCCAAGGCCTGAAGCGAGTACTGTCTGGCAAACCACTGGTGTTTATTCAAGGTCCAAGAGATCTTTAGTCAGCAAGTAATGAATCCTGCCAGGACTGGGTCCTTCCTTTCAAGACAGTGGCTTCCCTTCTGGCCCAGGGTGTGTCTAGAAATGTCATCCAGGATTTAGGGCCTGGAATGGGGGCCTCAGGACTCTGCCTGATGCCCTGTCGTCCTGTGGCTGAGCTGGTATCCAAGTTGCAAAACAAAGACCTCTTGACTTTTCCCTCTCCTCGCCTCAAGCAGAAGGAAGGAGTCTCTCCTGGAACTGTAAGCTATACTGCCTGGGGTTTGGGGCTTGGGGGCTCAAGCACTCCCTTGGCTCCTCAGCCAATGTCTCACTGGACCTCATGTCCTCCAGGTCCACTTGTTCTGAGCCCAGCAAGGCACCAGGACTTGCCCAGGAATTGCAGTTTTTGTGACCTGATTGCCTTTCTTATTTGTTTGTTTATTTATTTATTTATGGAGTTTTGCTGTTGCCCAGGCCGGAGTGCAGTAGCATGCTCTCGGCTCACTGCAACCTCTGCCTCCTGGGTTCAAGCGATTCTCTTGCCTCAGCCCCCTGAGTAGCTGGGATTACAGGTGTGCACCACCACACCCAGCTAATTTTTGTATTTTTAGTAGAGACGGGGTTTCACCGTGTTGGTCAGGCTGGTCTCGAACTTCTGACCTTGTGATCCACCCACCTCAGTCTCCCAAAGTGCTGGGATTACAGGCATGAGCCACCGCACCTGGCCTCAAGTTTATTTAGGGTCCCAGAGCACTTTGGCCCACAGTGGCTAGGCACGCCGGAACTCAGGTTCCCACCGATAGAATGGATTTTCCTCTGTCTAATGCTTATTTAAATTCTCCCTCTATGGGTGGTGTCTGATTTCTGCCCCTTGTTGCTTTCCACTGTAATAGAACAGCACTGAGATCCAATGCAAAGCTCCAATCAATCACTGAGCTCTCCCTACCCCAAATGCACAGATTCTCTCTCCTTGCCATCTGACCACTGCCAGGAGATGTGGGAGGGATGGCACCTCACCCCAAAAGCCCACTGGCTTAAAATAGCAGTCCCATCCCAAGAGCTCAAACCACTCCAAAAGCTCATTGGCTTAAAATAGCAGTCTAATATTACCTCTCATGGTTCAATGGGTTAAGAGAGTTTAACCAGCTGAACCAGCGGATTCCTTTTTTTTTTTTTTTTTTTTGAGATGGAGTCTCACTGTGTCGCCCAGGCTGGAGTGCAGTGGCGGGATCTTGGCTCACTGCAATCTCTGCCTCCCTGGTTCAAGCAATTCTCCTGCCTCAGCCTCCCTACTAGCTGGGATTACAGGCACCCGCCACCACATCCAGCTGATTTTTGTTTTGCCTTTTTTTTTTTTTTTTTTTTTTTTTGGAGTTTTGCTCTTGTTGTCCAGGCTGGAGTGCAATGGTGCGATCTCGGTTCACTGCAACCTCTGCCTCCTGAGTTCAAGCGATTCTCGTGCCTCAGCCTCCCGAGTAGTTGGGATTACAGGCATGCATCACCACGCCCGGTGAAATTTTTGTATTTTGAGTAGAGACAGAGTTTCTTCATGTTTGCTAGGCTGGTCTTGAACTCCTGACCTCACGTAATCCACCCGCCTTGGCCTCCCAAAGTGCTAGGATTACAGGTGTGAGCTGCCATGCTTGGCCAAAAACAATAGATTTATATCTAACCATACTAATAATTGCATTGACTCTAAATTATATAAACACCCAATTATAAGACAGAGATTTCAGACTGAATGAAAAAGCATGACCCCACTCTATGCTGCCCACAAGAATTTTTTTTTTTTTTTGTGAGATGGAGTCTTGCACTGTTGCCCAGGCTGGAGTGCAGTGGCGTGATCTCGGCTCACTGCAACCTCCACCTCCTGGGTTCAAGCGATTCTCCTGCCTTAGCCTTCCAAGTAGCTGGGATTACAGGCGCCCACCACCACACCCAGCTAATTTTTTGTATTTTTAGTAGAGATGAGGTTTCACTATGTTGGCCAAGCTGGTCTCGAACGCCTGACCTTGTGATCCACCCACCTCGGCCTCCCAAAGTGTAGGGATTACAGGCGTGAACCACCACGCCTGGCCAAAATGCACTTTAAATAGAAAGATGTTCTGTACAAAAGTTAACTCAAAATGAACCACATCACTAAATGCAAAACTTAAAACTATAATATTTCTAGAAGGAAACATAGGAGAAAATCTTTGTGACCCTAGATGATGCAAAAGTTCATTATATACAAAAGTTTATTGTGTACAAGCATGATCATAAGAGAAAACCTTGATAAATTAGACTCCATCAAAATTAAAAACTTCTGCTCTTCAACAAACATTATTAAGAGAATGAAAAGATAAGCCAAACAGTGGGAGAAAAATATTGGCAAATTGCATACTTGATAAACAACTAGTATCCAAATATTTCAAGAACTCTTAAAAGTCAATAGCTAGAAAACAAACAACCCAATTATTTTAAAAGGGCAAATGATTTGAATAAACACTTCACTAACGAAGATATGCAGATGAAAACAAGTACATAAAAAGCTGCTCAACATCACTAGTTCTTAGAGAAATGCAAATGAAAACCACAAGGTCATTCTCCACCTATTAGAGTGGTTATCATGGAGAAAAGAGGCAGGGTAATCACTTGAGGCCAGGAGTTTGAGACCAGCTTGGGCAACATACCGAGACACCGTCTCTACAAACATAATAAAAATTAGGGGCCAGGCGCAATGACTCACGCCTGTAATTCCAGCACTTTGGAAGGCTGAGGCAGGTGGATCACCTGAAGTCAGGAGTTCGAGACCAACCTGACCTATAGGGTTAAACCCCGTATCTAGTAAAATAAATAAATAAAATACAAAAAATTAGCCGGGCATGGTGGCACACACCTGTAATTCCAGCTATTAGGGAGGCTGAGGCAGGACAATCGCTTGAACCTGGGAGGTGGAGGTTGCAGTGAGTCAAAATCTCGTCATTGCACTCCAACTTGGGCTCCAAGAGTGAAATTATGTCTCAAAAAATAAAAAATAAAAAATAAAAAAATCGATTGGCTGGGCACAGTGGCTCACGCCTGTAATCCCAGCACTCTGGGAGGCTGAGGAGGGCAGATCAACTGAGGTTGGGAGTTCGCGACCTGACTGACCAACATGGAGATACCCCGTCTCTACTAAAAATACAAAATTAGCCGGGTGTGGTGGTGCATGCCTATAATCCCAGCTACTCAGGAGGCTGAGGCAGGAGAATCGCTTGAACCCAGAAGGCGGAGGTTGTGGTGAGCCAAGATTGCACCATTGTACTCCAGCCTGGGCAACAAGCGAAACTCTGTCTCTCTCTCTCTATATATATATATATTATTTTCATGTTTTTTTCCTGATTCATTTGGTCATTGTTCTCTTTTTCCACATTCTTTTGGATTAATCAAGTTTTTTTGTTTGTTTGTTTGTTTTTGAACCAGGATCTCACTCTTTTACCCAAGCTGAAGTGCAGTGGTGTGATCATGGCTCACTTCTGCCTTGAACTCCTGGACAAAAGTGATCCTCCTACCTCAGCCTCTCCAGTAGCTGAGACTATAGGCATGTGCCACCACACCTAGTTAATTTTTTTTTTTTTTTTTTTAATAGAGATGGTGTCTCATGTGCTGCCCAGGCTGGACTCGAACTCGTGGGCTCAAGTGATTCCTCCCGCCTTGGCCTCCCAAAGGGCTGGGATTACACACATGAGCCACTATGCCTGGCTGAATTAATCAGGTAATTTTTATGATTCTATTTTATCTCCTTTGTAGGTTTATTGGCTATAGTTCTTTGTTTTGTTATTTTATTTATTTATTTATTTGAGAGTTTCGCTCTTGTTGTCCAGGCTGAAGTGCAGTGGCACGACCTAGGCTCACTACAACCTCTGCCTCCTGGGTTCAAGGGATTCCCCTGCCTCACTTAGCCTCCAGAGTAGCTGGAATTATAGGCGCCCGTCACCATGTCCAGCTAATTTTTTGTATTTTTAGTAGAGATGGGGTTTCACCATGTTGGCCAGGCTGGTCTTGAACTCCTGATCTCAGATGATCCACCTGCCTCAACCTCCCAAAGTGCTGGGATGACAGGTATAGGCCACTGCACCCAGCTATTTTATTTTTTTGAGACAGAGTCTCACTCTGTCGCCCAGGCTGGAGAGCAGTGGCACAATGTCGGCTCACTACAACCTCTGCCTCCCAGGTTCAAGTGATTTTCCTGCCTTAGCCTCCTGAGTAGCTGGGACTACAGGCGCCTGCCACCACGCCCGACTAATTTTTGTATTTTTAGTAGAGATGGGGTTTCTCCATGTTGGCCAGGCTGGTCTTGAACTCCTGACCTAAGGTGATCCACCTGTCTCTGCCTCCCAAAGTGCTGGGATTACAGGCGTGAGCCACCATGCCTGGCCTGCTTTGTTTTTTTAATGGTCACTGTAGAGTTTATAGTCCACATCTTTAACTTCTTGCAGACTACATTCAAGTGCTACTGCACTCCACACTCCTGTGTGGGTGAGAGAGCGAGACTCTGTCTCAAAAAAACAAACTAGCTGGCCGTGGTAGCGCACACCTATAGTCTCAGCTACTTGGGAGGCTGAGTCACAAGAATTGCTTGAATCCAGGAGGTGGAGAGGTTGCGGAGAGCTGAGATTGCACCACTGCGCCCCAGCCTGGGAGACAGAGCGAGACTCCATCTCAAAAAATTTAAAAAAAAAAATTTTCCTAGTGCTACACATAGGAATGTGCAATGGCACACGCATACGCCTGCATGCACACACATGTGCTCAGGTACATATATGAGTGAGTAAAACCAGTGAAATCAGAAGAATAAGGTCTTAGAATTGAACTAATGTCAATGTCCTGTTTTGATGTTGTATTATAGTTATATAAGATATTAGCATCCTCTGGAGGCTGAGGCAGGAGAATGGCGTGAACCTAGCAGGCGGAGCCTGCAGTGAGCTGAGATAGCACGACTGCACTCCAGCCTGGATGACAGAGGAAGACTCCGCCTCAAAAAAAAAAAAAAAAATGTTAGCATCAGAGGTAAGTGGGCGAAGGGCAAACAAGACCACCATGGACTCTTTTTTTTTTTTTTTTTTTTTTTGAGATGGAATCTCGCTGGGTCACCCAGGCTGGAGTGCAGTGGCGAGATCTCGGCTTATCGCAACCTCCGCCTCCTGGATTCAAGCGATTCTCCTGCCTCAGCCTCCCGAATAGCTGCGATGACAGGTGCCTGCTACCATGCCCAGCTAATTTTTGTATTTTTAGTAGAGACAGGTTTTGCCATGTTGGCCAAGCTGCTCTTGAACTCCTGGCCTCAGGTGATCCACCCACCTTGGCCTCCCAAAGTACTGGGATTACGGGCGTGAGCCACCACGCCCAGCACCATGTACTCTTTTTGTAACTTCTTATGAATCTGTAACCTGTTAGAAATAAAAATAATCAGTTGGGTGCTGTGGACCATGCCTGTAATCCAGGCACTCTGGGAGGCCGAGGCGGGTGGATCATTTGAAGTCAGGACTTTGAGACCAGCCTGGCCAACATGGCAAAACCCTGTCTCTGCTAAAAATACAAAAATCAGCCGGATGTGGTGTCGGGCGTCTGTAATCCCAGCTACTCAGGAGGCTGAGGCAGGAGAATCGTTCAAACCTGGGAGGCGGAGGTTGCAGTGAGCCAAGATGCCGCCACTGCACTCCAGCCTGGGTGACGGAGTGAGATTCTGTCTCAATTAAAGAAAAAAAGAAAAATAATAATAATTTTACATTTTACAACTTTGTAATCATAAAAAGAATACAAACACAAAATGCTCAACTTTGTAATCATAAAAATCACAAAAAAGGAGATAGATGGAATATTAAAATTTTACTGAATTAAGCTAAAAGGCAGGAAAAAGGCCACTGAAGAAAAACAACAACAACAACAAAAACGGAAGGGACAAATGAAATGCCAGATGGTAAACTTACGCCCAATTATTTCCATAATCACAAATAAATGTAAAGAAATTCAGCACTCCATTAGGAGGTAGGGATTGGCAAACTGGATAAAAAGGCAAGATCTAGGCCGAGTGTGGTGGCTCATGCCTGTAATCCTAGCACTGTGGGAGGCTGAGGTGGGCAGATCACTGGAGGTCAGGAGTTCGAGACCAGCCTGGCCAACATAGTAAAACCCCATCTCTGCTGAAAACACAAAAATTAGCCTGTTGTGGTGGCGGGTGCCTGTAATCCCAGCTACTCAGGAGGCTGAGGCACGAGAAGTGCTTGAACCCAGGAGACGGAGGTTACAGTGAGCTGAGATCATACCACTGCACTCCAGCCTGGGCCACAGAAGAGACTCTGTCTCAAAACATAAATAAAATAAATAAATAAATAAATAAATAAATAAATAAATAAAAGGCAAGATCTATCTAGAAGGTTAAAATATTATGAAATATGTTTTGTGACCATAACAGAAATCAGTAATACAAAGATAACTCCAAAAAAACAAAAACCCTTGGCTGGGTGCGGTGGCTCATGCCTGTAATCCCAGCACTTGGAGGCCAAGGTGGGTGGATCACCTGATGAGGTCAGGAGTTCGAGACCAGCCTGACCAACAGGGTGAAACCCCATCTCTACTAAAAATACAAATATTAGCTGGGCGTGGTGGCGGGTGCCTGTAATCCCAGCTACTTGGGAGGCTGAGGCAGGAGAATCACTTGAATCCAGGAGGCAGAGGTTGCAGTGAGCTGAGGCTGTGCCTTTGCACTCCAGCCTAGGCAAAAAGAGCAAAACTCTGTCTCAGAAAAAAAAAAAAAAAACCACAAGTATTTGGAAAGTAAATAACCCAGAAGTCGAAGAAATCAAAAGAGAAAGTATAAACTACATAAAACTCAATGAAAAAAAAAATAACGTATCAAAATACATGACATGAGATAAAGTAATGCTTAGAAAGACATTGATAGATTTTTTTTTTTTTTTTTTTTTTTGAGATGGAGTCTCGCTCTGTCTCCCGGGCTGGAGTGCAGTGGCCGGATCTCAGCTCACTGCAAGCTCCGCCTCCCGGGTTTACCCCATTCTCCTGCTTCAGCCTCCCGAGTAGCTGGGACTACAGGCGCCCGCCACCTCGCCCGGCTAGTTTTTTTTTTGTATTTTTTAGTAGAGATGGGGTTTCACCGTGTTAGCCAGGATGGTCTTGATCTCCTGACCTCATGATCCGCCCGCCTCGGCCTCCCAAAGTGCTGGGATTACAGGCTTGAGCCACCACGCCCGGCCTGATAGATTTTTAAATGCTAAATTACAAAAGAGGAAAAGGAGGACTGGGGAGACAGTGGTCAAAGGATACAAATTTCAGTTAGGCAGGAGGAATAAGTTCAGGAGATATATTGCACAGTATGGTGAATACAGTTTTTGTTGTTGTTGTTGTTGTCTGTTTGAGATGTAGTCTCTCTGTGTCACCCAGGCTGGAGTGCAATGGCGCCATCTCGGCTCACTGCAACCTCCGCCTCCCGGGTTCAAGCCATTCTCCTGCCTCAGCCTCCTGAGTAACTGGGATTACAGGCGACCACCACCACACCCAGTTAATTTCTGTATTTTTAGTAGAGACAGGGTTTCACCATGTTGGCCAGGCTGGTCTCGAACTCCTGACTTCAAGAGATCCGCCCGCCCTGACCTCCCAAAGTGCTGGGATTACATGCATAAGCCACTGCGCCTGACTAACTACAGTTAATAACAATGTATTGTATACTTGAAAATCTCGGAGAGAGTAGTTTTAAATGTTCTCACCACAAAAAAATAAGTATGTGAGGTGATGGATAGGTTTATTACCTTGATTAGCCATTTTACAATGTAATGTATACATATATCAAAACATCATGAGTTTTTATGGATTTTTATTTTTTGATGTTTGTTTTATTTTGTTTTGAGAGAGGGTCTCATTCTATCACCCAGATAGTGGCATGATCATGGCTCACTGCAGCCTCAACCTCCCAGGCTCAAGCCATCCTCCCATCTCAGCCTCCCAATTAGCTGGAACCATAGGTGTGCACCACCACACCTGGCTAATTTTTTAAATTTTTCATAGAGACAGGGTCTCCCTATGTTGCTCAGGCTGGTCTTGAACTCCTGGGCTCAAGCGATCCTCCCACCTTGGCCTCCCAAAGTGTTGAGATTACAGGTGTGAGCCACTGAGCTTGGCCCCAAAACATCATGTTGTATGACACAAATAGATATAATTTTATTTGTCAAGGAAGGGAAGGAAAGGAGGGAGGGATGGAAAGAAAGAAAAAAGGAAAGAAGGAAAGGAAGGAAGAGAGGGAGGAGGATTTAAAATCATCTAAGCTTCTACCTTAAAAAAATAGAAAAAAGGCTGGGCGCGGTGCTCATGCCTGTAATCCCAGCACTTTGGGAGGCCAAGGTGGGTGGATCACCTGAGGTCAGGAGTTTGAGACCAGCTTGGCCAACATGGAGAAACCTTGTCTCCACTAAAAATACAAAATTAGCTGGGCATGGTGGTGCATGCCTGTCATCCCAACTACTCAGGAGGCTGAGGCAGGAGAATTGCTTGAACCCAGGAGGCGGAGGTTGTGGTGAGCTGAGATTGCGCCATTGCACTCCAGCCTGGGTAACAAGAGCCAAACTTCGTCTAAAAAAAAAAAAATTATGCACATGAAAAACATCAGTCACAAAAGACTACGTTGTGTATTTCCAAACGTGAAAGTACAAAATAGGTAGATTAATAGAGATAGACAGATTAGTGTCTGCTTAGGGCTAGAAAGTGACTAAGGAGGTTGGATATTAACTACAAATGAGTAAGAGGTTTCTTTATTTAAAATTTCTTTATTGTGCTGAAAATATACATAAAATTTACTACTATTTTAACTTTTTTTTTTTTTTTTTTTTTTTTTTTGACATGGAGTCTTGCTCTGTCTCTTTGGCTGGAGTGCAGCGGCATGATCTCGGCACACTTAACCTCTGCCTCTTGGGCTCAAGTGATTCTCCTGCCTGAGCCTCCTGAGTAGCTGGGGTTATAGGTGCGCCACCACACCCAGCTAAGTTTTGTACTTTTAGTAGAGATGGGGTTTCTCCATGTTGGCCAGGCTGGTCTCGAACTCCTGACCTCACATGATCCGCCCACCTCGGCCTCCCAAAGCACTGGGATTACAGGTGTGAGCCACCTCATCCGGCCACTTTTTTTTTTTTTTTTAAATGAGACAAGGTCTCACCTGTCATCTAGGCTACAATGCAGAGGCACAATCATAGCCAGCTGCAACCTTGAACTCCTGGCTTCAGGCGATCCTCCCACCTCTGTGTCCCAAACTGCTGTGTGAGCCACTGTACCCAGCCAAAAGCTGTTTTAAATGGGGGACCAACATCTGAAAAGGACACTGACAAACTGAGGCTCTTATACGTTTAATTAAATGCCTACAGGGCAGTGGCAGTGGCTCACGCCTGTAATCCCAGCACTTTGGGAGGATGGGGCAGGAGGATGGCTTGAGGCCAACCTGGTCAACATAGTGAGACTCTGTCTTTACAAAACAAATAAAATTAAAATATTAGCTGGGTCTGGTGGCATGAGCCTGTAGTTCCAGCTACTCAGAAGGCTGAGGCAGGAGGATCACTTGGGCTAGGAGGTAGAGGCTGCAGTGAGCTATGATTGTGCCACTGCACTCCAGCCTGGGCAACACAGCAAGACCCTGTCTCTAAAAAATAAACAATAAACGCCTATGGACTGCACAATATTGTTGATTCCTCAATTCCTCTCTTGCTCTTTTGCATATTGGCAACAGAAAAAGTGTCATTTTCGGGCTGGGCATGGTGGTTCATGCCTGTAATCCCAGCACTTTGGGAGGCTGAGGCAGGTGGATCACTTGAGGTCAGGAGTTGGAGACCAGCCTGGCCAACATGGTGAAACCCCATCTCTACTAAAAATACAGAAATTAGCTGGGTATGGTGGTGGCTGGAGGGGGAGAGCACCTGTAATCCCAGCTACTCAGGAGCCTGAGACAGGAGAATAAATTGCTTGAACCTGGGAGGCGGAGGTTGTAGTGAGCCGAGATCGCGCCATTGCACTCTAGCCTGGGCGACAGAGCAAGACTCTGACTGAAAAAAAAAAAGAAAGAAAGAAAGAAAATAAAATAAAATGTCATTTTCAGAGGGCAAAGTGAGGAGGGTGCACCCTCAGGACATTCTTGCCTCAGCCTGGGGAAAGAGAGTTTAAGCAATTCCCCAGAAAGGCACAGGAACCTCAGCCCAGAGAGGGGCAGCTTCCTGCCTTGGGTAGCACAGCCTTGGGCTCCAAGAGTCCCTCGTCTCTACCTCCCCAAGTTCAAATGTGCATGCGTGAGGTTTCAAACCCAGCCCCAACGCTAACCCCTGGCTGCCTCCTCTTTCTGACTTCTCAGGGAAAAAAAACAACCACCACCACATACACACAAAAATCCCGCAAGTCAGGAAACATCCATCACGGGCTGTCCAGCCCAGGCCGGAGGGGCAGGGGTCAACAGGGAGGTGACCTCAAGGTCTCCGTGGGGACCAGGATCCGGCGGGGCTGGGGGTGAGAGGCTGGAAATTTTCCCACCCTGAGACTTTCCTGCGTCAACCCAGGAGGGCGCCCTGGATGCCGCCAGCCCTGCCCCCAACCTCCTTCCTCTCCTGACAGGGCAGCTTCCCGGCTAAGGATGGATGGGGAGGGCGCGCCAAGATGGAGCCACCAGGACCAGGAATGGACAGACACTTTGAGACTGACCAGACAAGGGACCCTGGCTCAGAGTGGCCAAGGCCTGGCCTCAGAGCCACACAGCCGGGAGGTGTACGTGGGTTGGCGTCGCTCCCGGCACACGCAGCCTCCCTCTGCCTCCACTGCCCTGCCCAGGAGCTGGAGCCCAGCCCGGCCTTGGGTGTGTGAGAAGCCACTGGCCCGGGGCCCTGCTCCCCCAGTCCTTCCTCCCCTCAACACACTCAGGACTCAGCCCTTCCTTGTGTTAAATAGAAACCTCTTTATTCTAAGTATCGAACGTTCCTTAATACATTGGATTGGGGCCAGACCTTGAGGTGGGGGAAAGGGGCGGGGGAGCTGGGATATTTCTGTAGAGACTTCCAGAACGCCACTCACCACTCTGGGCTATGGCAGGAGGGGAGGTGCTGGGAACAGGCTTCACAGCCTTGGGAAAATCCTTTGTCTCTTTGGCCTCTGTTTCCCCCACCTTTTTTTTTTTTTTTTTTTTGAGCAAGGGTCTTGCTTTGTTGCCCAGGCTGGAGTGCAGTGGCACAATCATAGCTCACTGCAGCCTCAAACTCCAGCGATCCTCCAACCTCAGCCTCCCCAATAGCTGGGACTATAGGCACACACCACCATGCCCAGCTAATTTTTTGTTTTTTGTAGAGATAGGGGGCAGGTCTCACTATGTTGCCCAGGCTGGTCTTGAACTCCTGGACTCAAGCAGTCCTCCAGCCTCAGCTTCCTAAAGTGTTGAGATTACAGGCGTGAGCCACCGTGCCTGGCCTTCATTTCACTTCTGTACAGGGAGTTTGGGGTTGAGTGAGAAGACATCTAAGGGTCTTTCTATCCCCGGGGTGTGTGATCCCAGGCAGGGAGTCAGGAGAGGCGCCGTACGGGAGGTTGGCTTGTCAGCAGCATAGATGGGGTCACTAAGGCAGGCGGCTGGGTGACCCTCAGCGCCGGGCCCGAGGCCGCACTAGAGACGGAGGCCGGGGCCGGGGCAGACAGGCCAAACTGGGCCTGGCCAGCCGGGAGAGGGGGAGGCGGCCCAGGAAGAGAGGGAAGCTGAGACAGAAAGATGGGCGGGGCACGGGGATGTCTGCAAAGAAGGCACGGTCCCGAGGGGGTGACAGGGCTCCCTCCTCAGAGAGTTCCAGGTCCCGGGCCACGGCCAGGATCTCCTGGCGGGCGGCTGTGTTGCGCAGGCCACGGATGTCGAGGAGGGCTGCCACGTGCTTCCTCCTGTGGGGAGAGGAACAGACAGGTGCATACAGATCCCCAGCTCTAGACACACACCCAGCCCACCCACAGACCCCACCTGACCCCCTCACCTGTCGCAGAACCTGCCCGAGTTCTGGGCCTCCGTGCCCCCTCCAGAGCCTTCCATCCAATCAGCTCCCTCGCCCAGGCCCTCACCTCATACCAGGTCCCACCAGAACTTCCAACCATCTCCAAATCCCCCTTACAACCAACTCCAGAACCAGCCCTGGGATCTTCCTTTTCACCCCAAGCCTCAGCTCATGATTAAAATTCACCTTCTCTGCTGGGTGCAGTGGCTCACGCCTGTAATCCCAGCACTTTGGGAGGCCAAGGCGGGTGGATCACCTTAGGTCAGGAGTTCGAGACCAGCCTGGCCAACATGGCAAAACCCTATCTGTACTAAAAATAAGTAATAATAATAATAAATAGCTGGGTGTGGTGGCAGGCGCTTATAATCGTAGCTACTCGGGAGTCTGAGGCAAGGGAGTCGCTTGAACTCGGGAGCCAAAGGTTGCAGTGAGCTGAGATCGTGCCACTGCAGTCCAGCCCAGGTGATAGAGCGACACTCCGTTTCAAAAGTTAAAAAAAAAGAGGCCGGGCGTGGTGGCTTATGCCTGCAATCCCAGCACTTTGGGAGGCTGAGGCAGGCGGATCACGAGGTCAGGAGATTGAGACCATCCTGGCCAACACGGTGAAATCCCGTCTCTACTAAAATTACAAAAATTAGCCGGGCGTGGTGGCGGGCGCCTGTAGTCCCAGCTACTCAGGAGGCTGTGGCAGGAGAACGGCATGAACCCGGGAGGCGGGGCTTGCAGTGAGCCGAGATCGCACCACTGCACTCAGGCCTGGGCAACAGAGCAAGACTCCGTCTCAAGAAAAAAGAAAGAAACCTTGTACCCCACTCCCCCTAAATCCTTAGCCCTAGGCACCTCCTAATCTCCTCAAGCTCAACCCCCTAAACCCAACCCAGCTAGCAAACTCTCAAACTTAGCTACAGATTCAAGTTCTGACTCATGATCCAATATTCAAGTTCAGAAACTCTATTATCAGCAAGAATACTGGGACTTCTTGGGACCCCATGGGACTCCAGGAATCTGCACCTTCCCAAGGACATGACCCTATCCCCCAGAACCAGAACTGACCACCCTGAATCCGTTCCAGGACCCCCACCCTCAGTGCTGAAACTGAAACCCACTCATGCCTCACTCCTTGTTTTTCTGGGGTTCTGTTTCTGAGTATAGAATGTCTGTCTGCCTGAATAGCACTGTAGGGACTGGCAGTGCTCCAGCAGCCACCACCACTGCCACCACCATCCAGCACTGTCACATGGTGGTGTGGTGTGTTGATCTGGTGCACTCGTTTTTTTTGTTTGTTTTTTTTTTGAGACAGAGTCTAGCTCTGTTGGCCAGGCTGGAGTGCAGTGGCACAATCTCGGCTCACTGCAACCTCTGCCTCGCGGGCTTAAGCAATTCTCCTGCCTCAGCCTTCCGAGTAACTGGGATTACAGGCATGTGCCATCACACCTGGCTAATTTTTGTATTTTTACTAGAGATGGGGGTTTCACCATGTTGGCCAGGCTAGCCTCGAACTCCTGACCTCAGGTAATCCGCCTGCCTCAGCCTCCCAAAGTGCTGGGATTACAGGCGTGAGCCACCGTGCCCGGCCAATCTGGTGCACTAGTTGTAGAGCCAGTCTACTGCCTGGGTTCAAGTTCCACCTTTGCCACTTGCTAGGTGTGATATTTCAATAGCTTTAATTATACCCCTTATAGGCCAAGTGCAGTGGCTCACACCTGCAATCTCAGCACTTTGGGAGGCAGAGGCAGGCGGATCATCTGATGTCAGGAATTCAAGACCAGCCTGGCCAACTTGGTGAAACCTGGTCTCTACTAAAAATACAAAAATTAGCTGGGTGTGGTGGCACGTGCCTCAACACTTTGGGAGGCTGAGGCAGAAGAATCGCTTGAACCCAGGAGGCAGAGGTTGCAGTGAGCTGAGATCACTTCATCCTGGGCGACAAAGTGAGATTCTGTCTCAAAAAATAAAACAAAACAAACAACAACAAAATACCCCTTATAAAGTTGGCATGGGCTGGGCAACGGTGGCTCATGCTTCCCTGTTTGTAGGAAGCCGAGGCAGGCGGATCACTTGAGCCCAGAAGTTCGAGACCAGCCTGGGCAACATGGTGAAACCCATCTCTACAAAAAAAATTAGCTGGGCATTGTGGCGCGTGCCTGTGGTCCCAGCTACTCAGGAGGCTGAGGTGGGAGGACTGCTCGAGCCCAGGAGGTCAACGCTGCAGTGAACGATGATTGTGCCACTGCACTCCAGCCAGGGAAACAGAGTAAGACCCTGTCTCAAAAAAAAAAAATGGTTAGCATGTAAGATGCTTATTTAGGTCTGAAATAAGAACTCATTGAATGAGAACTGCAATTGTTACTATAGTCATGGATGATGATGATGATGTTGATGATGATAAATTTCCCTAATAACCCTATGACGAGAATACTATTATCCCCATGGAACGGATGAGGAAACTGAGGCTCTGAGAAGGTCACATAGAAGGGAAGTGACCTAGCAGGCGTTGAATGCCGCCTGCGCCTGCCGCTGTCCCAGTGCGTGTGCGCCCGTGTGCCCTGTGTGTCCCTGAGTCCCCCGCGGCTCCCCTGCGGGCCGGCCCTTCCTGTCTCCGGGCAGCCCTGCGCCCCCCTGCCCTGGGCTTCCTGTGACCGCCTGTTTGTTTGTGAGCCCTGGTGGCGGCGGAGGCAGCAGCAGCGGCAGGAGAAGGAGGGAAATCATATTAATAATGCCCTGGTCCCAGCAGGAAACGGCCGTCAGACACGCTCGCCGGCTCCCTCCCTCGCCCAGGAGGCAGGAAACATGGGGACGGATGCCAAGGCCGCCAGGAGACCTCGGCCAGGCACTGCAAGCCCCGGCCCAGGCAGGGTGTCTCACCTGATGTCTGGGTAGTCGCGCACCAGCACTCCCACCTCCACCTGGATGCTGGGTGTGTCTTCCAGCTGCAGGACTTCAGCCAAATGGGGCACCACGGCGTCCAGCCACAAGGCCTGGGACTCCTGCAGGGGAGGGAGGTCGCAGGGCTCACACCCTCCCAAGATTGACCCTGCCAATTCCTGCTCCCCCGGCCTGTTGTCTCATCTCTAAAATGTAGCAGAAGCCGGGGCGGTGTGGCTCAAGCTCGTAATCCCAGCACTTTGGGAGGGGGCTGAGGTGGGCAGATCATTAGAGGTCAGGAGTTCAAGACCAACCTGGCCAACATGGTGAAACCCCATCTCTACTAAAAATACAAAAATTAGCCAGGCGTGGTGGTGCACACCTGTAATCCCAGCTACTCAGGAGGCTGAGGCAGGAGAATTACTTGAAATCGAGAGGCAGAGGTTATGGTGAGCGGACACTGCACGACTGCACTCCAGCCTGGGCGATGGAGCGAGACTCTGTCTCAAAAATAAAGAATAAAAATAAAAATAGGCTGGGTGCAGTGGCTCACGCCTGTAATCCCAGCACTTTGGGAGGCCGAGGTGGGTGGATCACGAGGTCAGGAGATCGAGACCATCCTGGCTAACACGGTGACACTCCATCTCTACAAAAAATACAAAAAATGAGCTGAGCATGGTGGCAGGCGCCTGTAGTCCCAGCTACTTGGGAGGCTGAGGCAGGAGAATGGCGTGAACTCAGGAGGCAGAGCTTGCAGTGAGCCGAGATCGCACCACTGCACTCCAGCCTGGCGACACAGCGAGACTCTGTCTCAAAAATAAAGAAATAAAATAAATAAAATAATAAAAATAAAAAATAAAATGTAGCAGAAGACATACTGTGGTCACATTTGAGAAAAATCCATAATATAATCTCCTCCCAGTTTTGCAGATAATTTGGAACTCTGGGACACCTCTCCAAACCTCTTCCAAGTTTGCAAAATCTTGCCTTTGGGGGAGTGGAGACTGGATAAAGTGTACAAGGAAACTTCCTGCATTCTTTCTTACATCTGCATGTGAATCTACAATTATCTCAAAAATTTTCCAAAGAAAACATTCCAAGGACTCCGGGCTTGAGACTCCGGGAAGAGCGACTGAATGAGGCCCTTCCAGCCCAGCTGAATACAACTGGGTACAAATAAGATCTGGTGGTTTTTAATTCCAGGGTTTAGAAATGTTAGGATTTCTGCATTTCTCTTGCATGTATCTTCTCTGTACGTTCATGGAGTGTTGTGTTTTTTTTGTTTTTTGTTTTTTGTTTTGAGATGGAGTCTCCAGGTTGGAATGCAGTGGCAGGATTTCGGCTCACCGCAACCTCCGCCTCTTATTTCAAGGGATTCTCCTGCCTCAACCTCCCAAGTAGCTGGGACTACAGGCATGAGCCACCACACCCGGGTAATTTTGGTAATGCAAGGAGTTTTAACTCTGAGGCAGGCACCGTCCTAAGTACTTAACAGGAATTAACCAATCTGATCCTCAAAACAATGGATAGGGACCATTATTCGCCTTAACAGCCAAGGAAAGCGCCCAGAGGCGAGTTCTCAGAGCAAGAAAGCCAGGTTTTAAGTGCAAAGGGTGTGGATCAAAGTTACTGGTTGCTATTGACCAGAAGTTGGCTGAGAGTTTCTGTCCTGAGCCCTGCCCCTCTCCCCCTGGCTTTTGAGACCTGAGATTCTCGGAAGCCAAGCCTTGTCCTGGTTTCTGAAAGCCCCCCAACCGCGTCCCGACACTGACCAGCCGCCGGAACAGCCTCTGCAGTTGCGCAGCGTCCTCCCGGAGCCTCCCAGCCACGCGGCTGCGGGTCCGCGCCGAGCTGCAGCGCAGGCGCCCACGTAGCAGGGGCCGCACGTACTCGACCAGCGCCCGCCGGTGCAGCTCGGCCACCAGCGCCTGGAAGCGGAGGAGGGAAACCCGAGGGGTGTGAGCCATGCCCCACTGACTCCCATCCCGCCAGTCTGAAGGCCAGCCCCGCCCCACTCGCCCATATCCACTCAGGCACCCATGGGCACCCTTCCCGTGCCCACGCCCCAGTCCCCAGCCCCTGCACTATCCTAGGAGGCCTTCCCTGGTCCCCTAATAAGACCGCAGACAGCCCCTGCCGGCCCCCAAAGGGTGCTCCATCCCAGCCTCTCCCCATTCCCCAAGCTCCACTCTCAGGGGCCCTGACTCAGTCTGCACCCCGCCTTACACCCCAGTTCCACGCACACGCCTCCCCGCAGACCCTGGGCAGGGGCCACCTCTTCCATCCATAGGGAGCCGCTCCCCACCTTAGAGGGGTTTCCTCCAGCAGGAGTGTTCTTGCTCTCCCAACCTGCCCTCTTCCCGCCCCTTTCCCCTTTCCTCCTCCCCTCTTCTCCTCCACCCTCACCTCCCCTCCCCTCAGGCAGGCACACCTGGTAAGGCTCATCCTGCATTCTGCGCAGGGCCAGGGCCTGGGCACCCAGCGTGCCCACGATGCCATCCAGGGCCTCCGGGCTGCTCAGCCACTTCCGGCGCATCAGCTTGTTGAAGTGTGGCTGGCAGGGACAGAGTAGGGGGTAACGGCTCTCCTCCCTCCCACCCTCCTTCTTCACTTAGGTATTTGTTCCTGGAACCCTGCTCCGTGTTGAACCAAGGCTGTGTGCTGCTGGGAACACATGGGGAACAGATAGCCCCAGCCCTGGCATCCTGGGACTCACAGTCCAGAAGGGGAGACAGACTGGTCCCCAGGTAGTGATGACCAAAAGCTGGCAAGGCTGGGACCCGGGAGCCCAGGGGTTTAGGAAGCCCAGAGGGGATGCCTGACTCAGCATAGAGCCTAGGAGGGCTTCCTGGAGGAAGGGACACCAGAACTGATGCCCTAGTGATGACCGTCCTTAGCCAAGGGAGGGATGGGGGAGGGAGTGGCTCAATGGGAGAAAATCGTGAGTATTAAGACAGTTCAGATTTCAGATGGGCATGCCAGGGAGAGGACCAGCAAAAAAGTCAGAGTGGCTGATGAGAACAGGGGACTTCATTTAAAAATAATTAAGGGGCCGGACGCGGTGGCTCACACCTGTAGTCCCAGCACTTTGGGAGGCCGAGGCGGGCGGATCACAAGGTCAGGAGATCCAGACCATCCTGGCTAACATGTTGAAACCCCATCTCTACTAAAAATACAAAAAAATTAGCCGGGCATGGTGGCGGGCACCTGTAATCCCAGCTACTCAGGAGGCTGAGGCAGGAGAATGGCGTGAATCCGGGAGGCAGAGCTTGCAGTGAGCTGAGATCGTGCCACTGCACTCCAGCCTAGGTGACAGAGTTAAGACTCAATCTCAAAAAAAAAAAAAAAAAAATTAGGGGCTGGGCACAGTGGTTCACACCTGTAATCCCAGCACTTTGGGAGGCCGAGGCAGGAGAGTAGCTTGAGCCCAGGAGTTTGAGACCAGCCTGACATTTCGAGACCCCTTCTATACAAAACATTTAAAAGTTAGCTGGGACTGGGCGTGGTGGCTTGCGCCTGTAATCCTAGCACTTTGGGAGTCTGCAGCGGGTGGATCACCTGAGGTCAGGAGTTCAACCCTGTCTCTACTAAAATACAAAAATTAGCCGGGTGTGGTGGTGTGCAACTGTAGTTCCAGCTACTCTGGATGCTGAGACAGCAGAATTGCTTGAACCTGGGAGGTGGAGGCTGCAGTGAGCTGAGATCGCACCACTGCACTCCAGCCTGGGTGACAGAGTAAGACTCCGTCTCAAAAATAAGTAAATAAATAAAAATAATAAATAAAAATTAGCTAGGTATGGTGTCATGTGCCTGTAGTCCTAGCTACTCAGGAGGCTGAGGTGGGAGGATCGCTTGAGCCCAGGAGTTCAAGGCTTCAGTAAAATATGATCATGATACTGGACTCCAGCCTGGGTAACAGAGGGAGGCCCTGTCTCAAAAAAAAAAAAAAAAAAAAAAAAAGAGAAAAAGAAAGAACTTTAAGACATATTTTTAAAATTCATTAACTATGCACAGCCCTTAAGGGGAGGAGGACGAATTGCTTCCACATTCCACTTCCTAGATCTGGTTGAGAAAACAGGTTCCCCATCTGGGGCTCTTAGGAAGGAATATAGTAAATGCCTCAGTTAATAACATCCTCCTTTTTGAAAGTTGCCTTTTCTCTCCACCCTTGAGTAGATCCGGTATTTGATGAAACTTGTGAAAGTGGGTGGAACCTGTCTTGCCCCCTCTTTTCTAGAATGCACTGTATATATATGCAACTGTGACTTTCAAGGAAATGTGTTTGCCATTTGCTGATTCTGGAGGAAGTTAATTTCTAACTTCTTTCACTGGATAATGAAGGAAAGCATTGCACCTTGCAAATGCACCAAATGAATTGAGTTCATCATTTTAAAAACTGTCTTTTGACCAGGCAGACTTATTGAAAAATTATTAAGGGGCCAGGCACGATGGCTCACGCCTGTAATTCCAGCACTTTGGAAGGCTGAGGTGGGTGGATCATGAGGTCAGGAGTTCAAGACCAGCCTGGCCAACAAGGTGAAACTCTTATCTCTACTAAAAGTACAAAAAATTAGCCGGGTGTGATGGCGGGCGCCTGTAATCCCAGCTACTCGGGAGGCTGAGGCAGTAGAATCTCTTGAACCTGGGAGGCAGAGGTTGCAGTGAGCTGAGATCGAGCCACTGCACTCCAGCCTCAGCAACAAGAGAAAAACTCCATCTCAAAAAAAAAAAAAAAAAAAAAGGTTAAGGGCTGGGCACAGTGGCTCATGCCTGTAATCCCAGCCCTTTGGGAGGCTGAGGCTCGAGAATTGCTTGAGCCCAGGGCAGCATAGTGAGACTCCCTCTCTGTAATTTTTTTTTTTTTAATTAGCTGGGCATGGTGGCCCACACTGTGGTCCTAGCTGCTTAGGAGACTGACGTGAGAGGATCGCATAAGCCCAGGAGGTTGAGGCTGCAGTGAGCTATGATCATGCAATTGCACTCCAGCCTGGGCGACAGAACAAGATTCTATCTCTAAAAACAAAAACAAAAACAAAAACAAAACTCTTTTTCCCCATCCAAAACAAAAAATAATAATAACTTTAAGACAGTGACGGAGAGCATTAAACCAAGCTTGGGCCTTTCGAAGTGTGTGTTTTGGGGGTGAGGGGAGCTGTGCGACCCTGAAGCCGGTTTTGGGGTTTATTCCAGGCATAAGACAGGGAGGGGAGAGGTGAGGCTGGGGCAGGCCTGGGGTGCACAGGGCCTCCTGGGCTGGGGGAGAAGCCCCAGCTTTCTCCTGAGGGCAGTAGGGAGTCATGGCCAGTTTTGTGCTGGGGAGGGAGAGGGTCAGATTTGTGCTTTACCAAAATGGGAGGAGGCGACTGTGGTAGAAATGACGGAGGAGGCTGGAAAAAAGGGGAACACGGAGATAGGGAGGGAATGAAAGGGTGAGGAGGGGGAAGAGAATCCAAGCGGTAGAATTCATAGGATGAAGTGAGTGACCACCACCCATGGGGAGGGAAAGGAGGCATCTGGAGGAGACCAGAGACCCTGGAGATGGACAGGCTGTGGGTCTCTCCCTGATACAGGGGCAAGGGGAGGGTTGGGGGAGAGGCTGCAGTCTGGGTGGACACAGGGCATGTGAAGTTCGGAGACAGCCCCAGGATGGTATCCATGGTGGGGGGGTCTAATTCTCTCTTCAGCTCAGCCTCCGCACCCCCTCCTGTTCTCTCACCCTGACAGCAGCCCAGTTTTCTTTTATTGTTTGTTTGTTTTTTGTTTTTAAAGATAGGGTCTCACTGTATTGCCCAGGTAGTCTCGAACTGCTGAGCTCAAGCGATCCTCCCACCTCAGCCTCCCAAAGTGCTGGGATTACAACAGGTGTCAGCCACCATGTCTAGCGTGTTGCTGGGGGTTTTTTGTTTGTTTGTTTTACTTTGTTTCTTTGAGATAGAGTCTCACTCTGTCGCCAGCCTGGGATGCAGTGGCGTGATCTTGGCCCACGGCAAGCTCCGCCTCTCAGTTCAAGCAATTCTCCTGCCTCAGCCTCCTGAGTAGCTGGGATTACAGGCACCTGCCACCATGCCCGGCTAGTTTTTGTATTTTTAGTAGAGAAGGGGTTTCACCGTGTTGGCCAGGATGGTCTCGACTTTGTGATCTGCCCGCCTTGGCCTCCCAAAGTGCTGGGATTACAGGTGTGAGCCACTGCGCCTGGCAGAGTGTTTTTTTTTCTTCTTTTTTGAGACAGGGTCTTGCACTGTCTCCCAGGCTGGAGGGCAATGGTGCGAACACGGCTCACTGCATCCTTGACTTCCTGGGCTCAAGCGATCGTCCCACTTCAGCCTCCCAAGTACCTGGAACCACAGGCATGCACCACCACACCCCGCTTATTGTTTTTTATTTTTTGTAGAGACAGGGTCTTACTATGTTGCCCAGGTTGGTCTCCAACGCCTAGGCTTAAACGATCCTCCCGCCTCAGCTCCCAAAGTGCTGGGATTACAGGTGTGAGCCACCGTGCCTGGCCAGCTCTGTTTTTTGAACCTCCAAAAATGGAGCAAGGCATGAGGGAACCCACATAATGCCTGGGCCCTGGTGATTCTCCCAGGGTCCACACCCTGGCTGATGCTCTCACACACATGCACACTCATGTACACGGCACACACACACACACACACCCTCCCTCAAAAGCCTACAGCCATTCACACACTCAGGCATGCAAGCACAGCACTGTGTCCTATCTCTTCCTGTCTCTAGCTGGTTCTTTTTTTTTTCCTTTTTTTTTTTTGTTTTTTTTTTTGAGACAGAGTCTCCCTCTGTTGCCCAGGCTGAAGTACAGTGGCATGATCTCATCTCACTGCACCCTCTGCTTCCCAGGTTCAAGCGATTATCCTGCCTCAGCTTCCCGAGTAGCTGGGATTACAGGTGCCTGCCACCATGCCTGGTTAATTTTTTGTATTTTTAGTAGAGATGGTGTTTCACCATGTTGGCCAGGCTGGTCTCAAACTCCTGACCTCAAGTGATCTGCCCGCCTTGGCTTCCCAAAGTGCTAAGATTACAGGCGTGAGCCACCGTGCGCAGTCTATCTCTAGCTGGTTCTGATGTCTCTCCCTCTGTCCTTCTGTCCCAGTCTCTCTCCTTTCCTTCCTCCCTCACCTATCTTGTTTTCTCAGTCTCTCCCTGTTTCTTTTGCTTCCGCTCTCTCTGTCTCTGTCTGTCTGTCTCTCTCTCTCTCTCTCTCTCAAAACATACATAGTGGTTTATAAAGCCAGACACAGTGGCTCATACCTGTAATCCCAGCTTGGGTGACAGAGCGAGATTCTGTCTCAAAAACAAAAACAAAAACAAAAAAGCAAACACACGTAGTGTTTTTTTGGTTTGTTTGTTTGTTTTTTGTTTTTTTGAGATGGAGTCTCGCTCTGTCGCCCAGGCTGGAGTGCAGTGGCGTGATCTCGGCTCACTGCAACCTCCGCCTCCCGGGTTCATGCCATTCTCCTGCCTCAGCCTCACTAGTAGCTGGGACTACAGGCACCTGCCACCACGCCCGGCTAATTTTTTGTATTTTTAGTACAGATGGAGTTTCACTGTGTTAGCCAGGATGGTCTTGATCACCTGACCTCGTGATCCGCCAGTCTCGGCCTCTCAAAGTGCTGGCATTACAGGCGTGAGCCACCGTGCCCACACAGTGGTTTATAGATTAAGATTGTAGATTCACAATAGGCTCTGCCACTTGCTGGTCTCATCTTCCTCACCTGTAAAATGAACCTACAACCCATCTCGTAGGATTGCGGTGAGAATTAAACGAGCCGATACTCTCAAGCACTTGGCACAGTGAGTCCTGAGAATGTTTGCTGTTGCTACAAAGTCTGTACATTTAAGATAGCAAGCTGGGTGTGGCGGCTTACATCTGTAATCCCAACACTTTGGGAGGCCAAGTTAGGAGGATTGCTTGAGCCCAGGAGTTCAAGACCAGTCTGGGCAACATAGTGAGACCCTGTCTCTACCAGAAATACAAATAAATAGGGAGGGCACGGTGGTTCACGCCTATAATCCCAGCACTTTGGGAGGCCAAGGTGGGCAGATCACGAGGTCAAGAGATCAAGACCATCCTGGCCGACATGGTAAAACCCCGTCTCTACTAAAAATACAAAAATTAGCTGGGCTTGGTGGCAAACGCTATAGCATGGCAGGTGGCAGTAAGTGCTTTGGAGAAAAACAGCAGGAAGTTGGGAGGGGGGTTTCGTCTAGGGGCTTCTGTTTTTTTGTTTTTTGAGAGGGAGTCTCGCTCTGTCACCCAGGCTGGAGTGCAATGGCATGATCTCAGCTCACTGCAACCTCCGCCCCCTGGGTTCAGGCAATTCTCCTGCCTCAACCTCCAGAGTAGCTGGGATTACAGGCGTGTGCTGCCATGCCTGGCTAATTTGTGTAATTTTAGTAGAGACAGGGTTTTGCCATGTTGGCCAGGCTGGTCTCAAATTCCTGACCTCAAGTGATCCACCCACCTTTGCCTCCCAAAGTGCTGGGATTACAGGCATGAGCCACCACACCTGGCCAGGGCTTCTGTTTTAAATGGGGGCAATCAGAGAAGGTCACACTGAGGTGACATTTGAGTCAAGACTTGAGGCAGGGCGTGGTGGCTCACACCTGTAATCCCAGCACTTTGGGAGGCTGAGGTGGGCAGATCACATGAGGCCAGAAGTTCGAGACCAGCCTGGCCAACATGGTGAAACCCCATCTCTACTAAAACTACACAAAAGTTAGGTCGGCGTGGTGGTGCATGCCTGTAGTTCCAGCTACTAGGGAGGCTGAGGCAGGAAAATTGCTTGAACCTGGGAGGCAGAGGTTGCAGTGAGCTGAGATTGTGGCACTCCACTCCAGCCTGGGCGACACAGGGAGACTCTGTCTCAAAACAAAACAAAACAAAGCAAAACAAAACAAGACTTGAAAGAGGCGTGAGAGGGAGCTATGTGGCTGTGAGAGGGAGAGCATTCCAGGCAGAGGGAAGGACAAGTGCAAAGGCCCTGAGGCAGGAATGTGCCTACTGGGTTAAGAGACAGCAAGGGGGTGGTGTGGCTGGCGTGGGGGTTAGCGGGAGAGTCGGGGGGCGGGCGGAGGGAGATGAGGTCTGAGAGAGAGAGAGGGGAGAGGGAAGGGGCTGATGTGCAGGGCTGTGGGGGCCACGGCGGGATTCTGGCATTTGCTCTGCATGAGCTGGCAGTTGTGGGAGGATTCTGAGCAGAGAAGGGGAGTGGTTCACTGTATAACATGGGTTGAGCTTGTGTTATGGCCAGGAACACACTCCGCCTGCAGTCTCTCTCCTCAGTGCTCCCACCGCCCCCACCACATTCACTAACCCACCTTTGCACCAAACCCTTATAGGGCGGGCACGAGGGCCTAGAGATGGGCATAGGGGGCTCTGGGGTCTAGCAGAGCCTAAGCAGGGATTTGGGGGACCTCAGTGGAGAGGGGCTCCACCCAAACTTCAAGCCCACTCCTGCTGATGGCCCTCTGTTCTCCCCCTGGTCACATCCTCACGTCTTCCTTCCTACACCCTCTCCACCCCACCAGCAGGCCAGGCATGGCCCTAACCGCCCCCGCCCCCCCATCCCTGTGTGCTTCCCAAACACTGAGCTATGGGCTAAAGGGAACTGGAGGATGGTGGTTGGAGGTGGGGAGCACTTCCCTGTCCTGGCAAGGGCCCCAACCCTGGCCTCCCATCTCACTCACCTGCAGCTCCTGGAACAGCAGGTCGGCCACCACACGGTGGCAGAGCCGGGTCACATGGTCCAGAGCACTAGCAGATGCTTCCCGGGCTGGCTCGCTTTCTGGGGGCCCCACCCGGGCCAGGCGCTCGGCCAGAGCTCTGTGGGGATCAACAGAGCCAAAAGTGAGGGACCCCAACATCTCAGCCCAACTGCCTAGACCTGTCTCCCCTTAGGTAGAGCAGAGGGGCACAGGGGTGACAGGTCAGATGGGAGGCTGGGGAAGGTCAGGGACTCTGGAGAGGGGACAGGGGATACTTGACAGGTTGGGGGTGTCTGGGGATTGGGGATGTCTGGGGATGTCAGGGAACTCATGGATATTGGGGGGCTGAGGGATGGATGACTAGGAGGTCTAGGGTATACTGGGGGAGGTCTTGCTGGGTTTTCGGGTCTCAGTGTCTCTTGGTGCTTTCTGGGTGAGAGTGCAGAGGCTTCCATTCTAAAAGTCTGTGGTTCTGATAGTCTACAACTCTGAAACTCTACCCTTACTCTTCTTTTTTTTTTGAGACAGACTTTTGCTCTTGTTGCCCAGGCTGGAGTGCAGTGGCACGATCTCAGCTCACTGCAGCCTCCGCCTCCCAGGTTCAAGTGATTCTCCTGCCTCAGCTTTCCAAGTAGCTGGGAATACAGGTGCCCACCACCACACCCGGCTAATTTTTGTATTTTTAGTAGAGATGGGCTTTCACCACGTTGGTCAGGCTGGTCTTGAAACCCTGGCCTCCAGAGATCTGCCCACCTTGGCCTCCCGAAGTGTGGAATTATAGGCGTGAGCCACTGCATCCTGCCCCGGCCATTTATTATTAATTAATTAATTAATTATTCTGAGACAAAGTGTCGCTTTGTCGCCCGGCTGGAGTGCAGTGGTGCGATCTCGGCTCGCTGCAAACTCTACCTCCCGGGTTCACGCCATTCTCCTGCCTCAGCCTCCCAAGTAGCTGGGACCACAGGCACCCGCCACCACGCCCAGCTAATTTTTTGTATTTTTAGTGGAGACGGGGTTTCACCATGTTAGCCAGGATGGTCTTGATCTCCTGACCTTGTGATCCGCCCGCCTCGGCCTGCCAAAGTGCTGGGATTACAGGTGTGAGCCACCGCACCGGCTGTTATTATTATTTTTTGTAATACAAATGGTAGAATAGTATACCCACTTCTGCTCTTTCCTTCAACAGCTTGGAGACTTTTCTGTGAGGGCATGAAGAGTTCTCACACTCCTTTTTAACATCTGAACTGGATTCCACTGCTTAGCTGTCCCATCATTTATTTAATTGGCCCCCGATAGATGGACAGTTGGTTCCATTTTTTCCAGGGAGGAACCCCACACACATGTCATCTCCCACGAGCTTTTGGCCTCTAAAGGGTGGATTCCTAGAGGATCTGCTGGGTCAAGGGCCCAGTGTTTGTGATTTGGGCAGAAAGTGCTCGGTCTGGACTATTCTCCATTCAGCAATGGAAGAACACAGACTGCCACAATGATAGGAAATGGGAATGGCCAGGCACGGTGGCTCACACTTGTAATGCCAGCATTTTGGGAGGCTGAGGCAGGAGCATCACTTGAGCCTGGGAGTTCGAGACCAGCCTGGGCAACATAGAGAGACCCTCATCTCTTTTCTTTTCCTTTTTTTTTTTTTTTGAGACGGAGTCTTGCTCTGTTGCCCAGGCTGCAATGCAGTGACGGGATCTCGGCTCACTGCAACCTCCGCCTCCCGGATTCAAGCAATTCTCCCGTCTCAGCCTCCTGAGTAGCTGGGATTACAGGCACCTGCCATCATGCCTGGCTAATTTTTCTATTTTTTTAGAGATGGAGTTTCACCATGTTGATCAGGCTGGTCTTGAACTCCTGACCTCAGATGAACTGCCCACCTCGGCCTTCCAAAGTGCTAGGATTAGAGGTGTGAGCCACCGTGCCCAGCTGACCCTCATCTCTCTCTCTCTTTTATTTTTTTGAGACGGAGTCTCACTGTCACCCAGGCTGGAGTGCAGTGGTGCGATCTCAGCTCACTGCAAGCTCCGCCTCCCGGGTTCACGCCATTCTCCTGCCTCAGCCTCCTGAGTAGCTGGGACTACAGGCGCCCGCCACCGCGCCCGGCTAATTTTTTCGTATTTTTAGTAGAGATGGGGTTTCACCGTGTTAGCCAGGATGACCTCGCTCTCCTGACCTCATGATCCACCCGCCTCGGCCTCCCAAAGTGCTGGGATTATAGGCGTGAGCCCCCACATCTAGCCCCCATCTTCTTTTTAAAATTAATCAAAAAGGATAAAAAGGCAAACAAACAAACAAAAAACTGTCATTCTTAAGAGTCTTGAGTCCGGGGTCTAGGTTTCTATAATTCGAACATTCCAATATTCAGATGCTCTGTGGTGCTATGGCTGTTACAAGGACTCCCAGATTTTATGCTTCTAAGGTGCCATGCTCAGGCTCCCCTGAATCAGTTCTTCAATCCTCACCCAGGATCCGGGCATCCCAGGTCAGCTTCTACCTTGGATTGGTCCTCCCTCCATCACACCGGGGATGCCCTCACCTTAGCGGGGGGCCGCAGTTGACCAAGGCGATGGTCTTGCTGATATAGGTGTCAGGTAGCATCTCCCGGACTCCTGGGTTCTCATGGAATCGCTCCACGCGCTGCTGGAAGCTGGTGGGAGGAAAGGGGACAGATGGGGCGCTGCTGGGTCACGGTTCCTGGCTGGGCACCCAGGGTGCCAAAGCCACCACCCCTGCGTTGGCACTCTACCTGTCCTCAGGTGACTCCCTCTCATCTCTCCTCTCTCTGTAGGATCCCAGGCCCTGATGCCCAACCCCAGCAGAGCTAACCGGTGCTCCCAGGTCCCCCTACCTCTGCAGGAACTCTGCCAGCCCCCCCAGGCAGCAGTGGGCCATCCGCTCCCCAAACTCCTGGCTGATGCGGGGCGCTCGCTCTGTGTGCTCTTCCAGCAGCTGCGAGGTCCAGGGCGACAAGAAGAGGTGAGGAGGGGGCAAGGGCTCACTTTCCCACGCCTGTGCCATCCAGTCCATCCCCAAGCCTCCCTCCACCTCCTACCTCACACACATCCTGGGCCAGGCTGCTGGGCTGGTCCTCCAGGCTCCCCCAGTGCTCCTCGTCCTCCTGCAGCACGCGGAGAAGGGCGGCCCGGGTCTGAGCCTACAGTGGGGAGATGGGAGACAGGCAGGAGTTGGGGGCTGCCTGGGGGTCTTTTTCTATCTCTTTCTCCCACCACAATCCCCTAGCCCTTAGCCCCAAGCAGTTCTGGTTTCTACCTATGAGCTTGTCAAGGTGATGCTGGGGAGGGAGGCTGAGCCAGAAAAGTTCCGCAGCCCTTCCCACTCCTAACTCTGTGGTTTGGAACTTTATATCAAAAGTCTGTGGTTTGGCTGAGCGCAGTAGCTCATGCACGTAATCCCAGTATTTTGGGAGGCCTAGGTGGGCAGATCACCTAAGGTCAACAGTTCGAGACCAGACTGGCCAACATGCAGAAGCCCCATCTCTACTAAAAATACAAAATTAGCCGGGCGTAGTGATGCATGCCTGTAATCCCAGCTACTTGGGAGGCTGAGGCAAGAGAATCACTTGAACCCAGGAGGAGGAGGAGGTTGCGGTGAGCCGAGTTCGTGCCACTGCACTCCAGCCTAGGCAATGAGAGCAAAACTCCATCTCAAAAAAAAAAAGATACATGTACATTAATATACATATATGTACATTAATGTACACATGTGTATATTATTTACAATGTGTATACATATTTGTTAATACGTATACATAATATATATTTAATATACATTAAATTAAATGTTATATTTAATATAAATCATACTATTACATAATATGTATTAAGTATTATTTATATTAAATATATTAAATATTGTTTTTCTTTAGAGGCCGCGTCTTGCTCTGTCCCCCAGGCTGGTGTGCAGTGGCACCATCACGGCTCACTGCAGCGTCACACTCCTGGACTCAATCCTCCTGCCACAGATTCCTGAGTAGCTGAGACTACAGGCACATGCCACAACACCCAGCTAACTTTTTAAATGTTTCACAAAACAATTTTTGTTGTTGTTGAGACAGTGTCTCGAATTGTCACCCAGGCTGGAGTGCAGTGGCGCCATCTTGGCTCACTGCAAGCTCCACCTCCCGGGTTCATACCACTCTCCTGCTTCAGCCTCCCGAGTAGCTGGGACTACAGGCGCCCACCACCACGCCTGGCTAATTTTTTGTATTTTTTGGGTAGAGACGGGGTTTCACCGTGTTAGCCATGATGGTCTTGATCTCCTGACCTCGTCATCCACCCACCTCGGCCTCCCAAAGTGCTGGGATTACAGGCGTGAGCCACCGTGCCTGGCCCAGTTCTGTGACTTTCTTGTACTCTAAGATTTGAAGTGTCCAGATATACTGAACCTTTACCAAGTGTCTCTGTACAGGCAGCCTTTGTGTCTATGGCGTATGGACAGAACTCAGAAATTCATAAAGGGAAAAGGGAGCTGGAAAGAGTGAAAGGGGGAGGGGACAGGCCTCCCAAGCCCGCTGTGACCCCCTCCCTCCCTCCACAGCACCTCCCACTTCCAAAATGCAAAGTCCCAGGTACCTTAACATCTGTGACGCATTCATCCTCCAAACCCCGCAGGGTGCCAGGGGACAAAAGGGGCCCCAGCTCCCCATTCTCCAGGGCAGCCATGTCCACCAACCCTAAGACCTCTCTGGGGGTGGGGGTGAGAGAAAAGGAGGTCTGTGAAAAGTGGGGCTGGGCAGTTGGACCCTTCCCTACACCCTCCTACCCACTGTTTCTGTGACCCTAGGCCACTCCCTTCCTTTCTCTAAGTCAGCTCTGCTCATCCCTCAGAGGAAGTCTTTGGAATTGTTGCTTCCCCGGCTCCAGCTCTCTGAGTCAGCTCCCTGATGGATGGTGTCCGGGCATGATATTTAAGGGTCAAGTCCAGGCTTGAAGATCTGACACGCAAGGCTTCGCCCATGATCCGTTTCACCAGACAGAAGTTCCCTTTGCGCCTATGCTCTGAAGCCCTGCTCCCTTACCTGGCCTTGCAGGCTTCCCCAGTCCAGCCCTTGCTCCCCACCTTCTACTTGCTTACATGCCTGGAGCTATGTGATATCATCAATATCCACCCCCATACACCCCAGACTTGGGCTCACGGCATCCTCTCAATTATAAACACCATCTCCCTACAAATTGGACCAAACCCAGTTCCCAGCACTTTAGGAAGCTTTCTGGACTCCCTATCCTGCCTCCACCCCTTATAGATAACATGAGAGCATTATCAACATACATTCCCAAATGAGATCTGTGTGGCTTGATGTAGGTATCTGTTGCCTTCCCAGTCTTCTGGTGACAGCACCCTGATTTTGTTGGAAGAACCACCCACCCCCTTCACTGCCCAATGTGTGGCTAACTCCCTTTTCTCTGGGGTAGACAGGTGACCTGGAGGTAGCTAATCACCATATTCCATCCCCCGACCACAAGAATGGGTATGTTTTAGGACACAAAGGCTCAACAGTAATAAGATTCTAGGACTGGAAGGGACCATGGCACTGAGGTTCTGGGGGCTACCCTTGTAGAATTCAAGGGGCAAACAGCACTCAAGTCCTAAAACTGGGCCAGATGTGGTGGCTCACACCTGTAATGGAAGCACTTTGGGAGGCCAAGGTGGGTGGATCACTTGAGGTCAGGAGTTCGAGACCAGCCTGGCCAACATGGTAAAACCCCGCCTCTACTAAAAATACAAAAAACTTAGGCCGGGCATGGTGGCTCGTAATCCCACGGTTGGCATGTAATCCCAACACTTTGGGAGTTCGAGTCAAGTGGATCACCTGAGGTTAGGAGTTCAAGACCAGCCTGGCCAACATGGTGAAACCCCATCTCTACTAAAAATACAGAAATTAGCTGTGCATGGTGGTGGGTGTCTATATAAATCCCAGCTACTTGGGAGGCTGAGGCAGGAGAATTGCTTGAACCCGGAAGGCGGAGGTTGCAGTGGGCGGAGATGACAGCACTGCACTCCATCTTGGGCAACAGAGCAAGACTCCGTCTCAAAAATAAATAAATAAATAAATAAATAAATAAAATCCTAAAACTAGAAGGATCAACAGCGTTGAGGTTCTAAGACCGAAAGAGGGAATGAGGCTAAGGTTTACGATTCAAAGGTTCATCGGTACTAAGCTTCTACGGTTGAGTCATCAGTTCTAAGTTCTAAGATTGGAAACGTCAACACTACTACTGACCTAGGCTCTAAAGAGAGAGCAGTGCAGGATTCTAGAATTCTAAGTGTCATTGTATTAAGGTTAAGGGTCAGTGGGGCTATGGTTCTAGGAAGGAATGGTCAACAGCGCTAAAACTCTAGGACTCAAAAGTGTGAACAGCTAAGATTCCAGTAGCGTGTCATGAAGCCCAGGTTCTTGGACTGGTGGGCCCACGGTGCTGAGCTACTAAGATTGAAACTGTCGATAGTGCTAAAATTGTAGAACTTGAAGACTCAATGGTGCCAATAGGTTCTAGGTCTGAAAGGGTGGGAATGCTAGGATTCTAAGACTGGAAGCATCGGTGTTACTTAGACGCTAGGAGTGTAACTGTCTGATGATGCTAAGGTTGTATGTAGGTCTAGAAGAATGAATGGTGTTGAGATTTTAGGAACGGAAATGTAGCCACGCGAAGGTTCTAGGACTGGAGGAATCAACGATGCTAAGATTCGGGGACTGGAAAGGTGGACAGTGAGGCGATCTAGAGTGTAAGTGTTGACAGAGCGCTGAGATTCTTGGACAACAATGGTGCCCGAGCTCTTCTAGGACTGCAAGGGTTCGTGGCACCAAGATGCTGGAACCGGAAGCCTGGGTAGCAATTCGATTTTAGGATTATAACTGTCAGCGGTGCTGACGACTGGATGGGTCAATGGTGTTAAGTGCTAGGACTGTAGGGTCAGCTGTCCCAAGGTCCTTAATGTCTGAAGAGGCCAGTGCTAGGGCTTGGGACTGGGGGTTTCACGCGACCTTGGGCAACCGAGTCCAGCTCACCTGGGGTAGACTTGATTGTGCCAGTGCAGCAGCGCGTAGCGGTCGGCCAGCGGCAGCCTGCGACGGGCGGAGGCCCCCAGCCACTCGGCCAGGGCCCCGTGGTAGCCACGCAGGTAGACGCCGAAGGCACCCAGGCCGGCGGGGTAGGCAGGGGCCAGGCGGCCCCGCACAACGGCCATATCCTCCAGCAACCGCGCCCGCAGCGCCTCCAGCTGCCCGGCCAGGCCTCCGGGCGCCCCGGGAGCCGCCGCCTCTAGGCGCTCCCGGGCCGCGCGCGCCACGGCTTCGGCCCAGCGGGCGCGCAGCTTGCGGGCCGCCCCGGGCCCCCGACGCCCGTCCGCCGCCTCCTCCTGCACCAGCACCTGGCCCAGTTGCGCCACAGCGCCCGCCCCGGCGCACGCGCCCGGCCCGGGGCCCGCCAGCGTCTCGCGCACCAGCGCCCACAGCTCACGCTGCAGGGCCTCGTACAGCAGCGCCACGTCCCGCGCCCGGCGGCCCCCGCCAGCGCCCTCGGCCTTGGGAGGCCCAGGTGCGCCGCCCCCCGACGGCGCCAGCTCCTCGGCCTCCAGCTCCAGGATGTGCTCGTCCGCGCGCGCTAGTTCGCGCTGCTGGATCAGGCTCAGGATCTCCAGCACTGCAGGGGGGAAGGCGGGAGGTCAGCAGTGCGCGCGGGGAGGGAGGCGATGCCGGACGCAGGGGTAGGGGGGGTGCTTAGAAAGGGAAGGGAGATGACGGGAAAAGGGTTACAGGAGGCGGGAAGGTGTTGGGGGCAGAGAAGAGCCCGGAGAAGAGCAAGAAAGAAGGGTGTTGGGTGAAGGATGTAGGGGAGGGGGCAGGGTGAGGGGCTCTTGCTTGTAATCCCAGCACTTTGGGAGGCCGAGGCTGGCAGATCACTTGAGGTCAGGAGTTCAAGACCAGCCTGGCCAACACAGCGAAACCTCGTCTCTACTGAAAATACAAAAATTAGCCGGGCGTAGTGGCGTACCCCTATAATATCAGCTACTCGGGAGGGCGAGGCAGGAGAATCGCTTGAACCCAGAAGGCGGATGTTACAGTGCGCCGAGATTGCGCCACTGCACTCCAGCCTGGGCAACATATTGAGTGAAACTCCATCTCAAAAATAAATAAATAAAAACTTTAAAAAGAGAGAGAGAGATAAAAGAAAAATGCCTGTGACTGAGGAAGGGATCTGGGGAGGTTGTGGGGTGGAGAAATGGAGGAGGGGTCGGAGGAGGCGAGAGGGTTGAGAGGAGCCAGGTAAGGGGGAGAGGAATGGAGGCAGCGGTGGGAGCAGGAGGGGCAGGGTGGGGGCTTGGAGATGAGGAGAGGATATGGGACCACTGATGGGGTCTTTTTGGGGCGGGGATGGCTGTGGGGTGATCTGGCCCTCTGATGAGTTCAGACTGCCTCGAGAAAGGGGAGTTGTGGGGCTGGAAGGCCTCCGAGGCTGAAGGAGGGTCCTGGCAGCCCAGGGTTACCCTCGACACCTCCACCCCCCTCCACTTCCTCCCTGGCAGAGAAACTATTTCCTGGCCAGCGCTATTTCTGCCCATCCGTTTCCAGAAGGCGGGGCTCTAGTCACCCCCTCCTCACCTCCCTCCAGTGCCCTCCCAGTCCCCAGGGAGCTGGGGCTGAAATAGCCTCTGGCCAGAACGCGGAGGGCATCAGAGGACAGAAAAGGCTCTCCTGAGTCCCCAGCCCTGGAGCAGCTCGGGCCTCAGGGCTAAAAGCAGAGCTCAGGCACAGGAGCAGAGATAAAGGCAGGGTTGGGGATGGCAGTGAATTAAGATGGGGATTGGGACAAGGATGGGGATGGGGCTGGAGGTGAGGATGGGGGGAAGGTGGGGGTGGGGATGGGGGAGTTTAGGGTTAGGATTAAGTTGGGTGGGAGTCTGGACAGAAATGGGAAAGGAGGGAAGAATGACATTGGGATCTGGGTAGGGATGAGGTTGGAAAGGTAGGGGAGGGGAGTGTAGGTGAAAGCTGAGGATGGAAGGGACGTAAAGATTGATGTGAAAGGCCGGGCGCGGTGGCTCACGCCTGTAATCCCAGCACTTTGGGAGGCCGAGATGGGCGGATCACGAGGTCAGGAGATCGAGACCATCCTGACTAACACGGTGAAACCCCGTCTCTACTAAAAATACAAAAATTAGCCGGGCGCGGTGGCGGGCGTCTGTAGTCCCAGCCACACGGGAGGCTGAGGCAGGAGAATGGCGTGAACCCGGGAGGCGGAGCTTGCAGTGAGTGGAGATTGCGCCACCGCACTCCAGCCTGGGCGACAGAGCAAGACTCCGTCTCAAAAAAAAAAACAAAAACAAAACAAAAAAAAGATTGATGTGAAGGCCGGGCACGGTGGCTCACGCCTGTAATCCTAGCACTTTGGGAGTTGGGCGGATCACCTGAGGTCAGGAGTTTGAGACCAGCCTGAGCAATATGGTGAAACGTCATCTCTACTAAAAATACAAAAATTAGCTGGGCATGGTAGTGTGTGCCTGTAGTCCCAGCTACTCAGGAGACTGAGACAGGAGAATTGCTTGAACCGGGGCGGCGAAGGTTGCAGTGAGCTGAGATCTCGCCATTGCACTCCAGCCTGGATGACAGAGCTAGACTCTGTCTCAAAAAAAAAAAAAAAAAGGTTGATGTGAGTTTGAAGATGAATTCTGGAAGTGAGTTGGGCTTGGGAATAGGAACGTGGATGGAATTGAAGATGGAGGGGTTGGGGATGAGGGTTTAGGATTGGGACTCAGGATGGGGTGAAGATAGATTAGGGATGAAGAGGAGGTTGAGTTTGGAGTTGGAGTTGAAACTAGGGGCTGAGCAAGGACTAGGATATCAAGTAGGACTGAATAAGGAGGTTGCTGGTGGTGGCTCATGCCTGTAATCCCAGCACTGTGGGAGGCTGAGGCAGGTGGATCACCTGCGATCAGGAGTTCGAGACCAGCCTGGCTAACATGGCGAAACCCCATTTCTACTAAAAATACAGAAAAAAATTTTAGCCAGGCATGGATGGTGATGCATGCCTGTAATCCCAGCTACTCGGGAGGCTGAGACAGAAGAATTGCTTGAACCCGGGAAGTGGAGGTTGCAGTGAGCCAAGATTATACCATTGCACTCCAGCTGGGCAATGGAGTGAGACCCCATCTCAAAGGAAAAAAAAAAAAAAAAAAAAAGGAGGTCGCCGGAGGGAAATGGGTGGAAGGTGGGTGCTGAGAGGGGCCTGGGGCTGGGGGTTAAGAGTGAGACCAAAAGAGTGTAAAAGGGTTGAAGGTGAACATGGGGAAGAATGGGATATGAAACGGGACTGGACCAGCTGGGGGTTGCCATGGTGTTGGACATAGACATTGATATTAAAGATGGTGTTTGGGGCCAGGCGTGGTGGCTCACGCCTGTAATTCCAGCACTTTGGGAGGCCGAGGCAAGTGGATCATGAGGTCAGGAGATCGAGACCATCCTGGCTAACCTGGTGAAACCCCATTTTTACTAAAAATATAAAAAATTAGCCAGTCGTGGTGGCAGGCGCCTGTAGTCCCAGCTACTTGGGAGGCTGAGGCAGGAGAATGGTGTGAATCCGGGAGGCGGAGCTTGCAGTGAGCCGAGATTGTGCCACTGCACTCCAGCCTGGGCAACAGAGTGAGATTCTGTCTTAAAAAAAAAAAAAAGAAGAAAAAGATGGTGTTTGGGCTAGGCGTGGTGGCTCACACCTGTCATTCCAGCACTTTGGGAAGCTGAGGTAGGAGGATCACTTGAGGCCAGGAATTCAAGACCAACTTGACCAACATAGTGAGACCCCCATGTCTACAAAAAATGTAAAAATTAGCCAGGTGTGATCGCGTGTGCCTGTAGTCCTGGCTACTCAGGCTGCTAAGGTGGGAGGATTGCTTGAGCCCAGGAGGTCAGGGCTGCAGAGAGCCATGATTGCACCACTGCACTCCAGCCTCCAGTCTGGGTGATAGAGTGAGACCCTGTCTCCAAAAGGAGATGGCATTTGGAGGAAAGGATGAGCTGTACGAGAAGCATATGGGTGTGTCTCAGAGAGAGACTGATGGTGGGCTTGGAATAAGTGTGGGGTGAGAACAGAAAAGGCATCGAGGAAGACACTGGGGCTTGGAGTAGGAATGGGGACTGAGGATGAAGACGGGGTGGTGTTAGGGATTGAATTATGTCCCCCCAGAAAAAAAAGGATATGTGAAGTCTTCACCCTGGTACATCAGAATGTCACCTGATTTGGAAATAGGGTCTTTACCGAGGCAATCAAATTAAAGTGAGATCATAGCACAGACCCAAATCCCGTATGAGTGGTGTCCTCATAAAAAGGAGAAATTGGCCAGGTGCCGTGGTTCACACCTGTAATCCCAACATTTTGGGAGGATGAGGCAGGCAGATCACTTGAGGTCAGGAGTTCGAGACCAACCTGGCCAACATGGTGAAATCTCATCTCTAGTAAAATACAAAAATTAGCTGGTCGTGGTGGCACATGCCTGTAATATCAGCTACTTGGGAGGCTGAGGCAGGAGAATCGTTTGAACCCAGGAGGCCGAGGTTGCCGTGAGCCAAGGTTGCACCACTGCACTCCAGCCTGGGCGGCAGAGCAAGACTCCATCTCAAAAAATAATAATAATAAATAAAATAAAATAAAGAAATCAAAGAAATTGGGGATAGAAAGGGAAGGGGGAGAGATGGGACCAAAATCAGGTATTCACTTGGCTTTAGACGTGGGAGTAGGACTGAAGACGGCAGGTGGAGGAGGCAAAGATTGAGGGTGGGTGTATATTAACAGGTGGCTCTGAAGAGGAAGGTTGATGACAGGAGTTAGGACTGCAGTGGTAACGGGCTGGAGGTGGCATGGAGGCAGGAGATGTGAGTTAGACATGTGAACTGCAGGTCGGGGTCACAGGTGGCAGCTGGGATGGGCTGAAGTATGAAGCCTGGGACCACCAGGGCTGGGGATGGACATGGGCACTGGAATTCTCCCAGGACTGGGTCAGGACTCTGGACTCACCTGACAACGGCTCCTTCATCTTTGGGGGCTCTGGGACCTTGGGTGGGGGCTCTGGAGCTGCCTCACCTGCAGGCACCACTCTCTCAGCCAGGGACGCACGCTGGGGCTTGGATCCACGCCCGAGTCTCAGGAAGGCCAGTCTCCGGGCGGCCTCCCCTGCTGCCTCCTCATCGCCATGGGCTCGGGTCCCATGCAGCCGGGCCAGGAGGCCAAAATCTGCTGAGCTCCTGCGTATCCCTGGTACCAGCACACGGCCCAAGAAAGACCGGGACTGCCCATCCCCGGGGCTGCCTGCCCGCCGGCCTGGGGCCCAGCCCAGACGGAAGGGGGCCAGGCCTGCAAGCTTCTCCAGGGTGGCGCGGCGGCGACAAGATGTTCCATTGGGGAGGGACCCCAGCTCCCCGGCCTCTTCTTCCTCCAGCCCTGAAACTTCTTCAAAGGGGTTCCGAGAGGACCTCAGGGGCAGGGTCCCCGCCCGGGGCACCTTAGGGTCTGATACTCCCAGATTCTTCAGGATAGGCATTTTGACAGGTGAGGACCTGGGGAAAAAAATGACCATGGACGATGCTGATGACAATGGTGGTGTGGATGACAGTGCCTCTGTGTACTGAGCACTTTGGGGTGAGTGTACCAGACACTTGCCTGAGCACTTAATAACCCCTGGATCTGCACAAGCCTATAAGGTGGGGACCTTTTTTTTTTTTTTTTTTTTTTTTTTTGAGACGGAGTCTCGCTCTGTCGCCCAGGATGGAGTGCAGTGGCCGGATCTCGGCTCACTGCAAGCTCCGCCTCCCGGGTTCATGCCATTCTCCTGCCTCAGCCTCCCCAGCAGCTGGGACTACAGGCGCTGCCACCTCGCCCGGCTAGTTTTTTGTATTTTTTAGTGGAGATGGGGTTTCACCGTGTTAGCCAGGATGGTCTCGATCTCCTGACCTTGTGATCCACCCGTCTCGGCCTCCCAAAGTGCTGGGATTACAGGCTTGAGCCACCGCGCCCGGCTTTTTTTTTTTTTTTTTTGAGATGGAGTCTCGTTCTATCACCCAGGCTGGAGTGCAGTGGCACGATCTTGGCTCACTGCAAGCTCCGCCTCCCGGGTTCACGCCATTCCCCTGCCTCAGCCTCCCAAGTAGCTGGGACTACAGGAGCCCAAGGTGGGGACTTTTTTTGTTGTTTTTATTTCTTGAGACAGAGTCTTACTCTGTCTCCTAGGCTGGAGTGCAGCTCACTGCAGCCTCCACTTCCTGGGCTTAAGTAATCCTCCCACCTCAGCCTCCTGAGGAGCTGGGATTACAGGCGCATGACAGTACGTCTGGCTAATTTTTCATATTTTTTAGTAGAGATGGAGATCTTGCCATGTTGCCTAGGCTGGTCTCAAACTCCTGGACTCAGGTGATCCACCTGCCTCAGCCTCCCAAAGTCCTGGGATTACAGACATGAACCACCATGCCCGGCCATGGTGGGGATTTTCATTATCTTCATTTTGATGAGGAAATGGAGGCTCAGAAGGGCAAAGTCACCTGTCTAAGGCCCCACGATGATTCAAGAACAAAGTCAGGATTTGCACTCAGACCGTCTGATTCCAGCGCCTGGGTGCTCTCCCTGCATATCCACATTAGAACCTTTCCTTACCCTACTCCTGCCCTGTCACTAAGGAGCAATGTTCACGTCTGGAATATTCTCCCTTTTTTTTGAGATGGAGTCTCACTCACTCACTTTGTCACCCAGGCTGGAGTGCAGTGGCACAATCTCGGCTCACTGCAACCTCTGCCTCCCAGGTTCAAACAATTCTCCTGCCTCAGCCTGAGTAGCTGGGACTATAGGCGCGTGCCACCATACTAGGCTAAGTTTTATATTTTTAGTAGATACGTGGTTTCACCATGTTGACCAGACTGGTCTTGAACTCCTGACATCAGGTGATCCACCTACTTTAGCCTCCCAAAGTGCAGGGATTACAAGCGTGAGCCACCGCTCCTGGCCTGGAATATTCTCTGTCTTAAGTTGATCATCTTGATCCTCCTACTCCGTGGAGAAACAGGCTCAGAGAGGGGAAGGCTCTCTCCCAAGATGACACAGTCAGCCAAGGACAGAGATGGTATAATGGGGACCCAGGCGCCACCATCCATCCAGACATCCAGGACAGACTCCTGAGCACCTGCCTACACCCCCTCATCCCCTTCATCTCTCCCATTTGATTAGTACCCTTGTCATCTCTCCCTCATTCATGTCTTCCGCAAAAACTTATTGGGAAATGTCTAGAATAGGCAAAGCCTAAATTTTTTTTTTTTGAGACTGGGTCTCACCCTGACACCCAGGGCTGGAGTACAATGGCCCCATCATAGCTCACTGCAGCCTGAAACTCCTGGGCTCAAACGATCCTCGTACCTCAGCCTCCTCAGCAGCTGGGACTACAGGTGTGCACCACCATGCCCAACTTTATTTATTTATTTATTTATTGAGACAGGGTCTTGCTATGTTGCCCAGGCTGGTCTCAAACTCCTGGCCTCAAGGGATCTGCCCGCCTCTGCCTCCCAAAGTGCTGGGATTACAGGTGTGAGTCACCTCACAGGTCTCTAGGCAAATCCTTGGAGACAGAAAGGAGACTGACAATTACCTATAGGACTGGAGAGAATCGGGGAATGGGAAGTGACTGCTAATGGATGCAGGGTTTCCTTTTGGGGAAAGGAAGACACTCTGGAACTAGATAAAGGGGATGGCTGCACAACATTGCGAATGCATTAAATGCCACTTAATTGTATGCTTTTAAAATGGCTGGAGGGCAGGTGTGGTGGCTCCCGTGCCTGTAATCCCAGCACTTTGGGAGGCGGAGGTGGGCGGATCACCTGAGGTCAGGAGTTCGAGACCAGCTTGGCCAACATGGTGAAACCCTGTCTCTATTAAAGATACAAAAAAAAAAAAAAAAAAAAGCCAGGCGTGGTGGCAGGTGCCTGTAATCCCAGCTAGTCAGGAGGCTGAGGCAGGAGAATTGCTTGAACCCAGGAGGTGGAGGTTGTGGTGAGCTGAGATCACGCCACCGCATTCCAGCCTGGGAGATAGAGCAAAACTTAAGTCTCAAAAAACAAAACAACAAAACAAAAAAATGTACTAGGTATTTGCCATGGGCCCAGCCCTGTGCAGGTGTTAGGGACAGAGTGGTGGCCAGGGCAGCCCCAGTCCCTGCCTTCACAGCTTCCTGAGTCCTGCCCATTCCATCTCTTAAGCCTCTCTTCAGTCTCCACTCCCTCCTTTCACTCCCTTCCCATAGCCCCTACCCCAAGTGGAACCCTTACCCACTTCCCTGCCCTGGCCTCCTCCCTGGTCCCCAGCCTCTAGTCTTAGCACCTCCAGTGCACCTTTCAGGACCTTGAAAAAGCACAGACCTGCTCTTCTCCATCTCTTAAGCCTTCCATGGCTCCCTAGTGACTTTGGGACAAAGCTGAGGCCTGTCACCACAGTCTTCATGCTCTGGCAGCTGCATACCTCACTAGCGCTGTCCCGTAGCCTCCTCCTTACCCCGGGACCCTCCAGGTTTCATCATCTGCTGGTGCTTCTACGTAGACACCTCTTCTCCATGCTCCAGTCAGGACTTCAGGACTCACACTTCAGGACTCAGCCCCATGCCCCCTCCTCCAGGAAGCCCTCCCTGACCCCTAGGCTCCCACAGCCCCTGGGTTCCCACACCTCAACCCTGCCTGCTCTGGGTCATCCCTGTCTGGGGACAGATCTGTGTCCCTCACTGGACTGCAAACCCCAGGAGGACAGGGCTGGGGCTGTCTCAGTCACCACTGTGTCCCCAGCTCCCAGCACAGGGCAGACACTCAGGGAATGGGTGCTAAACAGGAAATGAAGGAAGGAAAGAGGCAAGACAGTTCATTCCTTGGGTGGAGAGGAGGAGGGTGAGTCAAGCTGGAAGAGGTCACTAGGGAGCAGGCCATACAAGGCTTTAAATTCCTTGATAAGGGACAGACTTTCTTCCAAGAGCCCTGCAGAGCCACAGATGAGTGCTTTTTAAAACGATGAAATAGTTCAAACATTCAGAAAATTACAGAAGACAAGCTTAATAAACACCTCTGGGTCTACAATCCTAGCCACAGCTCACACGATCATTTGTTCTCTTGGTTCAGGTTTTTGTTGTTGCTTTTGTCTTTAGAGACAGGGTCTCACTCTGTTGCCCAGGCTGGAGTGCCACGGCGTGATCATGGCTCACTGCAGCCTCGAACTCCTGGGCTCAAGCGATCCTCCCACCTCAGCCTCCCAAGCAGCGGGGACACCCTGCTAATTTTATTTTTTAATTTTTTGTTATAGATGAGGTCTTGCTATATTGTGCATGCTGGTCTGGAACTCCTGCTCCTGGTCTCAAACAATCCTCCTTCCTTGGCCTCCCAACGTGCTGAAATTATAGGTGTGAGCCACTGCAAACTGGCCTGATTTTTGTTTTAAAGAATAAGCCAGGTGCGGTGGCTCACGCCTGTAATCCTAGTACTTTGGGAGGCCGAGGCGGGTGGATCACCTGAGGTTAGGAGTTCGAGGCAAGCCTGGTCAACATGATGAAACCCTGTCTCTACTAAAAACACAAAAATTAGCTGGGTGTGGTGGCAGGTGCCTGTAGTCCCAGTTACTTGGGAGGCTGAGGCAGGAGAATTGCTTGAACCTGGGAGGCAGAGGCTGCAATGAGCCCAAACTATGCCACTGCACTCCAGCCTGGGCAACAGAGCGAAACTCCATCTCAAGGAAAAAAAAAAAAAAAGAATGAATTACAAATGCGTGCAGCCTCCTCCTGCCACCTCTCCTGGTCCCACTCGCTCTAGTCTTCTCTTAAGGAATCCAGCATCCAGAATGAATGTACTGTCTATCCATCCAAGTAGATTTTTATCCCATGCTCCATAGACTTGTATCCAGAAATAATATACTGTTTTACACAGTTTCAGACTCTCTATAAATGGTATCATACTATTTGTGTCTTGCAACTTGCTTTAAAATTTATTTTTTTGCCCACATTATGAACTTGTGAGATTTATCCATGTCTAGCTATACAGCTCCAGTTCACTTAAGTGCTACGTAATATTCCACTGTATGAATTGCATAAAGGGTCAGATGTTCACTCGTTCTCCTATTGCTGGACCTGTAGTTTGTTTGTCACCAGGACAGGGTTCTGAGCAGGTCGGGACACGGTCAGGATTATGCAGATGTGTGGGGGTGGACAGGAGGCCTGGAAAGAGGGTGGTGTGCAAAAGGCCTGGGTTGCCTAGGCTGTGGGTAAGAGCACCCCTTTCCATGATGGAGAGGCCCCTTCTTTCTTCCCCCATTTCAACCTCTGAGCTGCTGCTTCTCAACCCTCTGGTTCCTAGAAATGCTCTCGGACCTCCTTCCAGTCTCCATGGGCCCCCACCCCCCAGGAGGCAGTCACCATGACAACCCCTTGCCTGGAGCCCCCATGGCTGTGTGCAATAGATACCCCCATGCACACACATTATTTGCACACTCATTTCTCTTTTATTTTATTCTTTTTTTTGAGATGGAGTCTCACTCTGTCACCCAGGCTGGAGTGCAATGGGGCGATTTCAGCTCACTGCAACCTCCACCTCTTGGGTTCAAGCGATTTCTCCTGCCTCAGGCTCCCAAGTAGCTGGGATTACAGGTGCCCACCACCACGCCTAGCTAATTTTTGTATTTTTAGTAGAGACAAGGTTTCACCATATTAGCCAGGCTGGTCTCAGACTCCTGACCTTGTGATCCACCCACTTCAGCCTCCCGAAGTGCTGGGATTACAGGCGTGAGCCACTGCACTCTCTCCTTCTCTTTTATATTTTAGACAGTCTCACGCTGTCGCCCAGGTTGGAGGGCAGTGGCGTGGTCTCGGCTCACTGCAACCTCTGCTTCCCAGGCTCAAGCAATCCTCCCACCTCAACCTCCCGAGTAGCTGGGACTACAAGTGTGAGTCACCACACCTGGCTAATTTTTGTACTTTTAGTAGAGATGAGGTTTCGTCCTGTTGCCTAGGCCGGTCTCCAACTCCTGAGTTCAAGCGATCCACCTGCCTCAGCCTCCCAAAGTGCTGGGATTACAGTCATGAGCCACCACAGCCATCCTTGATTTCTCTTTCATCCTCTGAACTGGCATCCGCGTGCCTCATCCCAAAATGGCTCCATCATCCCCCCTCCACCCCATAGCTGTCTCCATCTTCCTCTCAAAATTTCAGGCTTGAATTTCCCTCCAATTGAAGTCAACCTTGCCCAGACGACGTCTGACTTTCCCCCACCTGGCTTCAATATCGCCTCCAATCTGGATCCAGCATCCCCAAACCTGGCTGCAACCTTTTCCCAAAACTGGCTCCGACGTCTTTCCCCTTCCTGGCTCCAACACCCGCCTCTGCAAACTGGTGCTGACATCCTGCCCCCTCCAACCCTCTGTCTGCCTCCCAGTGCCCAGCCCCTGACTCACTTCCGAGGCATCCCTCAAGCCCCCAGCCTCTCAGGCCCGCAGGATGTCTTGGCCACCAGAGCTTCCCTCTTTGAGCCCCTCCTCCTCTTCCTCACTGCCAGCCTTTTCCCTGGAGTTCCTAACCTTCTGCAGCGGCCCTGACCTCGGTTTGCAGAATCCATCACCTCTAACGCTCAGCGTCTACATTAGAGAACAGTCTTTCTGCATGGCGTGTCCCCAAGCCCAACCCCAACCAGTGCAACCCCAAACCAGTCCTTGACCCCAAACACAATCCTGTCATCAGCCCAGCCCATTGCAAGCTCATCCTCATCTCCAATCCCAACCTGATCTCGGTCTCTCCTGCTTGATGTCAATCCCCACCTGGTCCCTGTCTCCCATCTCCGAGACCCCATCTCTTGGGACAGAACAAACACGCGATCCTTCCTGGCCTCAGTGTTCCCACCCAGACTCGCAGGACGTTCGACCCAATGTCGTCTCATCTCTCTTCTCCCTTGGTGACCAAGGTTTCCAGCGCTCCCTTGCACCCTCTCTGGACCCTTCGAGTCCTCAAATTCTCCCCTGCACCCTCCTGTTATTCTCATCTCCTTTCTGCCTTCTCGCCAGCACCCCCCTGGGGTCAGGCCCCAGATTCTCTCTTTCCCCCGGCCCCTGCTGGGTTCAAGGCACAGGTTCTCATCAGCTCTGGTCCAGTGCAACTCCGGGCAACTCTTTTCCCAGAAGGGCTCCCAGTGGGAGGTGGGACCCCTTCCCCCTGTCCCCAGCACACTCACCTCTGTCCTCCTGCCCGTCCTGTTCCCGCTGCTGTCCTGTCCCCAGGCTACTTCAGCCAGGACTGCTGAGAGCTTGGATCTGAGTTGGGGGGGTGCTCGGAGGAGGACAATTTCCTGTCAGGAAACCCCTCCCTCTCTGGGCCAGGGGCGGGAAGGACTCATTATCTGTCTGCCCTTTTAGGCCAGGCTGCGGTTGGGCTGGGAAGGCCGAGGCCCACAGCCGGGCCCCCACCCTCACCCCCGCTCCAGGCCGGAATCCGCCCACGCCTGCATGCTCTTCACGCCTCCCAAGGTGACAACACCATCCTGGGCGCCCCAGGGAGACACCCCAAGCTGGACGCCAGCCCAGAGCTGTTCTCCAGCATGGGCAAGCCCCGAGGACTTGGAATGAGAACTTGGGGGCAGGCAAGCATCTCTCCACAGTTCCCTGCCACAGGCTGAAGACCAGGAGGGAAGTTTTGCTGGGCCCAGGGGCTGGGGAGGGGGACCTATGGAGGAGGGCACTGGGCATGGCTTTGGAACTGTGGTTCTCTTTGTCTAGAAGCTCTTGCACCCAGGTCTGTACATGGGGCCCTCCTTTGCATCAACCCAGTTCCAGCCCCATGGTCTCTTCCTCTGTTCTCCACGGTCCCGTCTCACAGAGGCGTCACTCTGCTTTGTCCATTTATTTTGCTTTTTTTTTTTTTTTTCCCCCTGAGACAGAGTCTCGCTCTGTCGCCCAGGCTAGAGTGCAGTGGCGTAATGATAGCTTACTGCAGCCTGGATCTCTCAGACTCAGACAATCCTCCCACCTCAGCCTCCTGAGTAGCTGGGACTACAGGCATGCGCCACCATGCCCAGCTAATTTTTGTATTTTTTGTAGAGACAGGGTTCTCCAGGGTTCTCCAGGCTGGTCTCAAACTCCTGGCCTCAAGCCATCTTCCTGCCTCGGCTTCCCAAAGTGCTGGGATTAGAGGCGTGAGCCACCGTGCCCAGTCTGTCGATTTCTTTATTGCACCTTCTACAATCTGAAATTATCAGATGCAGCTGGATTCCTTGCAGATAAACTCAGCAAAGCTCACTTTGTTGATCCTGTTCATCTTTATAAGCCTAGCTGCGTGCCTGGCCCTCAGCAGTCAAGATTTAAATGAAATTTAAATGAATGCATCGGTGGGGACAGACTGAAGCTGAGGGTTGGAGGTGGGTTTGGAGATGGACTTCCGGCTAGAGTTGGAGATGCCAAGTGAAGTGAGGGCTGGGGCTGGAGCTAGTGCTGGGTGGAGCTGGGTATGAGAGTCAGGGTTACTTTAAAAGACTAGGGCCATGTGTGGTGGGTCATGCCTGTAATCCCAGCACTTTGGGAGGCCAAGGCAGGGGGATTGCTTGAGCCCAGGAGATCAAGACCAGCCTGGTAACATAGCAAGATCCCATCTCTACAAAAATTTTTTTTTTTTTTTTTTTTTTTTTTTTTGAGATGGAGTCTCGCTCTGTCGCCCAGGCTGGAGTGCAGTGGCCAGATCTCGGCTCACTGCAAGCTCCGCCTCCCAGGTTCACGCCATTCTCCTACCTCAGCCTCCCGAGTAGCTGGGACTACAGGCGCCCGCCACTGCGCCCGGCTAATTTTTTTCTATTTTTTAGTAGAGACGGGGTTTCACCATGGTCTCGATCTCCTGACCTTGTGATCCGCCCGCCTCGGCCTCCCAAAGTGCTGGGATTACAGGCGTGAGCCACCGCGCCCGGCCAAAAATTTTTTTTTTTTTAATTAGCCAGGCGTGGTGGCACGCTGTAGTCCTAGCTACTAAGGGAGCTGAAGTGGGAGGATCATTTGATCCCGGGAGGTGGAGGCTGCAGTGAGCCATGATCTCACCACTGTGCTCTAGCCTGGGTGACAGAGAGAGACTGTCTCAAAAATTAAAAAAAAAACAAAACTTTTTTTTTTTTTTTCAATAAATAAAACTAGGCTGGTTGCAGTGGCTCATGCCTATAATCCCAGCACTTTGGGAGGCCAAGGCGGCTGGATCACTTGAGGTCAGAAGTTTGAGACCAGCCTGGTCAACCTGATGAAACCCCACCTCTACTAAAAATCCCAGCACTTTGGGAGGCCGAGGCAGGCGGATCATGAGGTCAGGAGATCGAGACCATCCTGGCTAACACGCACCACTGCACCCCAGTCTGGGCAACTGAACGAGACTCCATCTCAAAAAAAAAAATTTGTTTATTTTATTGAAATACAATTCACATACCTAAGATTCGCCCTTTTCAAACAGAGTCCGGTAGGTTTTAGTATATTCACAAGGCTGCAGGAAGCATCACCACTATCTAATTCCAGAACATTCTCATCACCCCAAAAAGAAACCTGGTAGCCATCAGCGGTCACTTCTCATTCCCCCTCTGGCAACCCCTGGCAACCATTAATCTACTTTCTGTCTATGGATTTGCCAACTCTGAATATTTCATATGAATGGAAGCATACAATAAGTGATCTTTTGCGTCTGACTTCTTTCACTAAACATGCTGTTTTCAAGGTTCATCCACTTTGCAGCCTCCCTCTCTGTAAGCCTCAGTCCCTGAGCATCTGGGAAATCGGGTGGGGACGCTGTTGGGAAAGGGAGGGCAGGGGTGGACCCTGGTGTGTGTGGGGCGCGTGTAGGGAGGTGATCGGCTGCCCCCGTGTGGTACATGGTAGAACTGCAGCTCTCAGCTCCAATGCAGGGAAGGGGTTGGCGGCGCTCAGCCCCTCTAGCCCACCCCCAAGACCCCCACTTTCACCCTGCAGCGTCCCTGGGATCACAGTACTTCTAGAACACTACCCTGGAACTCCTCCCTTTCTGCCACTGTCCCTGAGACTCCTCGGGCCATATTTGCCAAATAGTAATAATAATGTTCCCACATACGAATTTTGAATCTGGCCCCCTGTGAAGCACTTTACTCACAGATTCTCATTGATTTGTTAGTAGTAACAAATTAAAATAACAAATAAATATAAACAAATTTCCAAATAATAATAGCAGCAACCTCAGGCTGCTACTATTTTTATTTGGAGACAGGAAACCACAGTGGTTGAGAGAGGGTCCAAGTTTGGGAACTTGGGAGCACTTGGATTCAAATCGTAGCCCTGCCACTAATTTGCTGTGTGACCTTCAACGTGCGACATTTCTCCCTTCCTTGGGTCTCTGCTTCCTCATCTGTAAATGGGATTGATAAAGATGCTCCCTACCTCCTGGGGTGGCAGAAAGGAGAAAGTGCTCAGAGCCTGGCACAAGCGCAGCTGCCATGAGTCTGTGTTGTTCATTGTATGAAGCAGTGCTGTGCTGCTGACTGTTTCACAACCAGCTTTTGGCGGAGTGCAGGGTAATCTCAGCACTCAGACGGAAGCGGGAGGATTGCTTGAGCCTGAGAGTTGGGGATCAGCCTGGGCAATATGGCTACAAAAAGTTAGCCGGGCGTGATGATGATGCACACCTGTAGTCCCAGCGACTCGGTGGGGCTGAGCTGGGAGGATTGCTTGAGCCCCGGATGTCCAGGCTGCAGTGAGCCATAATCGCACCACTGCACTCTAGCCTGGGTGATGCAGTGAGACCCTGTCTCAAAAACAAAACATAGCAAAGCAAAACAAAACACCCCCAGCTCTCTGCAGGTGGGGGTGGGGAGCCTTAATTTGTAGCATTTGCCAATTTCCATGGTGTAAATACTCCCACCATGGCTAATTTCAAGCTACCAAGGTGACATCACAAGGCATTTTTGCCCCCCATTATATAGTACTTTTACTGTGCAGCTACAATAGACGTAAGTAATCTCAAGATCACAGATAATGGCAAATGTAGTAAGATAATTAGGACCTGATGAGTATGTATTACCTGGACTTTTAATATAATTTAATTGTATGTTTGCATAATTTAATTTTTAATAATGGCTGTGTTTAACAACCAGTTCCAAAATTCCTGAGACATAACAATCAGCTTGCTCCAGCCAGATCCAGCACACTGCTGTTTTAGAAGGGGAAACTGAGGGTCAGGAAAGTGGCCCTCAGATAGACGAAGGCAGGGCACAGACCCCTTCCCAAAACCGTGTGACTCCCAGGCCAAGACTATGTAATGCCCGTCTTTCTTGTGGATGGTCCCCACAGCGCTGTGTGGCTTCCGAGAGGCCTTTGTCCTCTCTGGTCTCAGTCTGCCCGCATGGGGAGTGGCCGTGCCCTGCAGGCGAATACCTGCACAGGGTTCCTTCGCACCTGCCAGTGAGCAACACACGGATTCTTCCTCTCACTTTACAAACTGGGAAAGTGATGCCCAGAAAGGGCAAGTACTTGCCCTGGGTCATACAGGTGGACAGAGATGGTCCCCAGCTGGGGTGCAGAGGAGAGGATACTGCAGCCCCAACCTGGGGGTCTGGAGCTTTGTGGGTTGGTGGAGGCGGCCTGACTAGGGAGGTCGCTGAGCCCTCAGCATTGGCCAAGCCCTGCACACCATCCCCTTGACCCACCCCACCCTTAGGCCTCCGAGGGAAGAGCTTCCCCCGCCCCCCGCCAACTGGGGAAAGAATGGACCGGGGCGGGGGGGAGGGACAATGTGGGCAGCGCCTCTGGGGGCTTCTCTGGCTCAGTCCCTTTATCGCCATCTCTTCACAGATCTCTGCGTCTTTGTATCTCTTTGTCTCTCCCTGTGTGTGTGTGGGGGGGTCTCTCTTAGTCTTTGTCCCTCTGCGTCTCTGGGTCTCTCTGTCTCCGTGTCCCTGTGTCTCTCCCTCTCTGTCCTCTGGCTCTCCGTTCATCTCCTTGCGCCTCTCTCTCCACCCTTTTGTAACTCGTCTCTCTCTCTTTGTGTCTCTTTATCTCTACGCCTCTCGATCTCTCTCTCTGCGTCTCTGGCGCTCTGCCCCGGTCTCTCTCTCCCCTTCTCTCCTCTCCAGTGCGCCTCTTCTTCGGGGCGAGAACACGCTCCCCGCCGGCGCGCCCAGACCCGCCTCCGCCCCCAGACCCGCCTCCGCCCCCGGCGCCCCGAACCAGCCCGGGCCTGCGCCTTTAAGGGCCGGCGGCGGGGGGCGGGGTCCCGGTGCCCCGCCCTGCCCGCCCCTCCCCCTGACGTCCCTTCCTCCCTCCCCAGCCCCTCCACCGCCACCCTCCGCCGCCGCCTGGGCCGGCTCCGCGCCCCCTCCGCGGCCCCCGCCCGCCCGCCTGCCCGCCGCCCCCATGGCGCCCGGGGTCCCCGCTGCACGGGGCCACTAGGACCCTCGGGGTCCCTTCCCCTCCCCCGCCCTGTCCTCTCTCCCGCGGCGCGGACCCGGGCGTTCTCGGCGCCCAGCTTTTGAGCTCGCGTCCCCAGGCCGGCAGGGGGGGGAGGGGAAGAGAGGGGACCCTGGGACCCCCGCCCCCCCCCACCCGGCCGCCCCTGCCCCCCGGGACCCGGAGAAGATGTCTTCGCGGACCGTGCTGGCCCCGGGCAACGATCGGAACTCGGACACGGTGAGTGGGGCCCGGCCCCTTGGGGAGCCCTGGCTGGGTCCAGCCGCCAAACCCTTCGCCCCGCTGTGCCCCTCGCCCCGCGAGCCCCTACCCTCGTTTCCTGGGCTCGACCCAGCTCGTCACCTCTCGACCCCTCCCGGACTTCCAGGCCTCTCGGCCCTCCCCACCTTTTCCAGCCCAGCCCGACCCCTGGGGGCGCCCCTCTCTCGGGACCCCTCTCTTGTCCCCGAGCAGACCGCTTCCGCTCGGATCTGTTCCCTCCAGGAAGCCCCCTCCCCTGCTTCCAGGAGCCCCTCCCTTCCCTCGCGCGTGCTAAGCCCTTTCCCCTCCAGGCTGTCCGCGTCCGACACCTCGCCCCCTCCCGGATTTGCAGGGCCCCTGACCCCCCAAGGCCCGGCCCTGGCTCTCCCAGCAGGGCCTGGCCCAGTCCTGCCTCTGGCTCCGGCCTTCCCTATCTGGGGCTGGGTGCCGGCTCTCCAGGAGCCCCCCTCCTCTCATTCCCAGTCCTCTGCCCCTCCAGGACGCACCCGGGGCGCCTGTGGGCAGCCCCTGGCAGGAAGCTGGTTTCCACCTCTCCTGGGCCCCGGCCCTTTTCTGCCGCCTTCAAGGTCTCTCCTGTCCCAGGCCTGGTCCCCATCTTCCAAGCAGCCCTGTCCCTAGATCCCAGCACTCCGGGGCCCCCAGAAGCCACCTGGACCCTTTCTGGTCTCTTCCTCTCCCAGGCAGCCTTGGCCTCCAACTTCCAGGCCCCCACCTCACCCAGGCTCGTATTTCTAGGCCCTGGACCAGTCTGACTCCAGGCCTCATCCGCCCTCTATCAACTTCTCAGCTTCAGGCAAGCCCCTTCCCCAACCCCCAACCTCTCGACCCGTGCTAGGCCAAACTCAGGCCCCTTCCCCACAAACCACCGTCCTTTCTCATGCCCCAGGGCCTCCCCCTTTCTTGCTGGGGGTCTGGCTTCCCAAGGAAGCCCCCTCCTCAGCTTCAGAGGCCTTCCTCAGCTACAGGGCCTGGCCCCAGATCCTTCTTCCAGAAAACTCCTGGACCTGAAGCCTCTCATCTTGCCCTGGCTTCAAGCCCCTCATCTTGCCCTGGCTTCAAGCCCTTTTCCCTTGGGGTCAATCTGTTGGAAGCCTTCTCCCCAAATTTCTAGACCCCTTGACCTCCCCCAGGGCTCAGCCTTTATTCGTCTGTGCTGCTCCTCACCCAAGAAACCCCTACCCCATACTTCCAGGTCCCCCAGACACTTCTCTAGTTTCAAGGACTGCTCCTAGAAACCCCCTTCTCTGATTCCTAGGAGCTTCCCAAGACCCAGGGATTCCTAGCCTCTGACTTCCACTGCCCCAATGGCTTTGTCACTTTCCACCATTCCCAGGCGCTCCCTGCCTCTACACTGTTTCCCAGAGAGTCCCAGGGAGGCCCCTCCCCATCTCCTGTGTCTCTGATCACTCCCAAAGACCTGCCCACCACCCAATCCTAGACGGCTCCCCAGCTGGGATCTTTGTGTCTTTCTCCAAATCTTTCTGGCAGGTCCCTGTTCCCCTTACTCCTGTTTCCCTCACCTCTGACAGACCGCCCCCCTGCCGCCCCCCGTGCACACACACCATCAGAGATTTGTATCTGTCCCTTCCTCATCTTGCAGATCCCTCCCTCACAGAGACCACCCCCATCATCACTATGGGCCAGAACTCCAATTTGGAGTCTAATGAAATGCCCACCACCACTGTTCCTTGGTCACTACAATCTACAGTGAGGTGCCGGGGGCTCCACAGTCCTGGGTTCCAATGCTGGCATGGCCAGCTGGTTTGCCTTGTGTCCTCAGAAAACCAGTTCTCCCTTTCTGAGCCTCAGTTTCCTGCCCTGGAAAATAGGGGTGACCGCTTGAGTGCCTCCTTGGCTTACTTGATTCAGGCGAAGCCTGGCACCTAGGAAGCACTCCACAAATGCCAGCTGCTATTGTGGCTGTGGGTATGAGTCAGACGGCCCGTGGATTCTCAGCTCAGGGCTGTTATTAGTTGTTGAGTGAGGCTGCAGATTCACTCCCAGCTTGCAGCCTCAGTTTCCTTATCTCTAAATCGGGTTGCTGATGGCCCTCCGCTGTTAGGGATGTTTGCAGGAGCCAATGACGTGATGTGACTAAGGTGCACAGGGCCTGGCATGTGTCGTGGCTGTTGTGGTTATTAGTACTAGTTTAATTGTTCAGATAAACTTGGGTTCATATCCTGTTTGTGGCCCTCCCTAGCTGTGTGACCTCGGGCAAGTAACCTCACCTCTCTGAGCCTTGGTTTCCTTGTCTGTTAAGTGGAACGCCTGATGACGACTTGCTGTTCCCTGGGTTGTTAAGATGTGTGCATGGTGCGGATTTGAGGATGGCTAATCCCCTTTTCTCTCCTCCAACTCTTGTCACTAAGACCTGCCTGTCAGTCCTGATGGGGAGTCACCTGCCTGCCTCTGGAATGGGAGGTTGCAGCCCCCTCTCCTGTTACCTGGTTACCATGGCTACAGCCACATAGGGTCATGCTCCCCCCACCCCAAGTTCCAGGGCCCCCCATCAGGGGGCCAACCTCCCCAGGTTCCCTAGCAACAGGCCCGGGTGTTGGGGCGCCAGCCGGGCGAGAGGGAGCCAGGCCAGCTGGTGGTGCAGGCCAATTTTAGCTCCCACCCCCGGCCCTCAGGGGCTTTGTCACCCACTGCCCCAGCTGCCCCTTGCAGGGGTCCCTCAGCCATGCTGCCTTCAACGTGGTGCCATCCCACCTCCAGCTGGCTGCTGTGGTGCCACCTGACGGGGGTTCTTCTCCAGGTCCTTATCTCGGTGGGGATCAGAGGCCTTATCTCCAGGATCTCCACCTGCCTCCCTGGACTCTGCTGGGAGGAAGCCTGGGGCAGTGGGGAAGCCTGGCCCAGCACTCAGGAGGAATCAGCAGGCTGGGGTTCGCATCCCAGCACTCTGCTCCATCTGCCCTGTGACCTTGGGGGAGGGACTCCCCCTGCCTGAGCCTGGGGGTCCCTATCTGGAGACTGCAGATCATAATTGGACCCACATTGGAGGCCAGGGTGAGGGCACGGCAGGCAGTGGCAGACGCATGGTTAGAGCCCCGGCCGTGGTGGTTGGAACTGCCCAGCCGTGGGGAGATTGTCTTTCTGCCCCTGTGAATGGACTGTGTGACCTTCACATAGCATCTTCCCTCTCCAAGGCTCAGTTTCTCTGCTGGAACATGGAGTCACTCACTGGGCTACTGCAGGAATCAAGTGTAGGCGAGTTGCCTGTTTACACAGGACTTGGTCCATAGCGTGAGCTGCTTTGTAGAAATGGTTCATGACCCAGCGTGGTAGCTCACACCTATAATCCCAGCACTTTGGGAGACCCAGGCAGGAGGATGGCTTGAGCCTGGGAGCTGAAGACTAGCCCGGGCAACATAGCAAGACTCCATCTCTACAAAAAAATTTAAAAGTTTGCTGTATGTCGTGGGGCACTCCTGTGGTCTCAGTTACTCGGGAGCCTGAGGTGGGAGGATCTGCTTGAACCCAGGCAGTTGAGGCTGCAGTGAGCCTTGATTGCATCACTGCACTTCAGCCTGGGCAACGGAGCAAGACCCTGTCTCAAAAAAAAAAAAAGGTTCAGGTGTGAGAGGCGGTGTGGTGTTGTAACAGAAGAGCATCAAGACTGGTGGAAACTACTGGGCATGGTGGCTTACCCCTGTAACCCCAGCACTTTGGGAGGCTGAGGCAGACGGATCACTTGAGGTCAGGAGTTCAAGACCAGCCTGGCCAACATGGTGAAACCCCGTCTTTACTAAAAATACAAAAATTAGCCGGGCATGGTGGCGGGCACCTGTAATCCCAACTACTCAGGAGGCTGAGGCAGGAGAATTGCTTGAACCTGGGAGGTGGAGGTTGCAGTGAGTTGAGATCATGCCACTGCACTCCAGCCTGGGCAACAAGAGTGAAGCCCCATCAAAAAAAAAAAAAAAAGACTAGCGGAAACTCTTTGGGTTCAGATCTTGGGTCCGGGCCTCAGTTTCCCCACCTGTAAAGTGGAGATGATAGTGTGGTAATGGCCTCATATTGCATCAATGACCAGCATTAATTAAATGTTAGTTGTTGCTATCAAGTGGCCCGGCAGTGCCTTTCTCAGAGACTTGGGACACCAGCCCATCAGCTTCCTGGACTTTCTTCCTCCCCTCCTGTTGTCCTCCTGCTTCCCACTCCCAGCTGGAAGGGCACAGGCAGAACTGCCTTGGCAGGGGGCCTCAGGCACCCTGAGTCCCAGCCCTGAAAGGGAGACACAGTCCCTGGGGCTTCCAATCAGGCCAGGGCAGCTTGGAGCAGGCAGGTGACCTGTGGGGGAGAGAGGCGGGGAGGGCCAGGACAGAAGGAACAGAACATCAGGAGGAGAGAAGCCATGGTATGGGAGACAGCAAGTCAGGGGCTGCTCATACCCTGGATGTTTCAGGGGGTGGCAGAAGCAACAATGTTTCCCATGGAAGGAGGATAACAGGGATTCAGCCAGGTCTCAGGGCCAGTGAAAGACTTGGTTATACCGCGCGGGGCGGGGGGGTGGTGTTGTCTCACGCCTGTAATCCCAGCACTTTGGGAGGCCGAGGTGGGTGGATCACCTGAGGTCAGGAGTTCAAGACCAACCCGGCCAACATGATGAAACTCCGTTCCTACTAAAAATACAAACTTAGCCAGGCATGGTGGCACATGCCTGTAGTCCCAGCTACTCGGGAAGGTGAGGCAGGAGAATCGCTTGAACCCAGGAGGTGGAGGTTGCAGTGAGCCAAATCCCGCCACTGCACTCCACCCTGGGCAACAAGAGTGAAACTCCGTCCAAAAAAACAAACAAACAAAAAGACTTGGTTACAATGTTTGGAGTCCAATCTGGGGCAACAGTGATTGGGATAAAATGTTAGGAGCATTCCACTGGGAATCAAATGTTGCCATTTGGGTTTGAAGTAGAATTTGGTGGCTGGAGAGGGGACGGTCGATGGGTCAAATAGCATGTCAGGACCAGTGGTGGCGGAGGAGGAGCCTCGAGTCCAGATTGAGGTCAGTGTTGACTGGGGTTGAGGGCAGTCTCATTTAGAGCAAAATATCGTAGAGGCGATCGAGGCTCCAGGACAGGCATATCCTGCTTTTTCGCACTGCCTTATCAAACTTCACAGATACTGTTTTCTACGATTTGAAGGTTTCTGACTACCCTGTGTTGAGCAAGCCTGTAGCCTCCATTTTTCCAATAGCCTGTGCACCATTCATGTCGCTGTCACATTTTGGTAATTCACACAATATTTCAAACTTTTTCATTATTATTATAATAGCTGTTAGGGTGATCTGTGATCAGCGATGTTTTTTCTTTTTTTTCTTTTTTTTTTGAGACGGAGTCTTGCTGTGTCGCCCAGGCTGGAGTGCAGTGGCCAGATCTCAGCTCGCTGCAAGCTCCGCCTCCCGGGTTCACGCCATTCTCCTGCCTCAGCCTCCTGAGTAGCTGGGACTACAGGCGCCCGCCACCACGCCCGGCTAGTTTTTTGTATTTTTTTTTAGTAGAGACGGGGTTTCACCGTGTTAGCCAGGATGGTCTCGATCTCCTGACCTCCTGATCCGCCCGTCTTGACCTCCCAAAGTGCTGGGATTACAGGCTTGAGCCACCGCGCCTGGCCTTTTTTTTTTTTTTTTTTTTTTTTTTTAAAGAGACAGGGTCTTGCTCTGTTGCCCAGGCTGGAGTGCAGTGCCGTAATCATAGCTCACTGCAGCCTCGACCTCCGGGGGCTCCAGCAGTCTTCCCATCTCAGTCCCCTGAGTAGCCAGGACTGTAGACACATGCCACCATGTCTAGCTAGTTTTATTTTTTTTTTAGTTTTTCTAGAGATTAGACATATCACTTCATTGCTGAGGCTGGTCTCAAACTCCCTGGCTTCAAGCGATCCTCCCACCTCGTCAATGATTTTTTTTATTGTGATTCACTGAAGGTTCAGATGATTGTTAGCATCTTTTAACAATAAGGTATTATAAAATTAAAGTATGTACATTGTTTTTATAGCTGTAATGCTATTTTTGCACACTCAGTAGTGTACAGTATGGTGTAAACACATTTTTTCTTTCTTTCTTTCTTTTTTTTTTTTTTTTTGAGTTGGCGTCCCACTCTGTCGCCCAGACGAGTGCAGTGGCACGATCTCAGCTCACTGCAACCTCCGCCTCCCTGGTTCAAGTGATTCTCCTGCCTCAGCCTCCTGAGTAGCTGGGATTCCAGGTGTGCATCACGATATCCGGCTAAGTTTTGTATTTTTAGTAGAGACGGGGTTTCCGCATGTTGGCCAGGTTAGTCTCAAACATCCTGACCTCAGGTGATCCACCTGCCTTGGCCTCCCAAAGTGCTGGGATTACAGACATGAGCCACCCCTCCTGGCCCATAATTTTTTTTTTTTTTTTTTTTGAGACAGAGTCTCGCTCTGTTGCCCAGGCTGGAGTGCAGTGGTGCCATCTCGGCTCACTGCAAGCTCCGCCTCCCGGGTTCACGCCATTCTCCTGCCTCAGCCTCCTGAGTACCTGGGACTACAGGTGCAAGCTGCCACGCCTGGCTAGTTTTTTGTATTTTTAGTAGCAACAGGGTTTCGCCATGTTAGCCAGGATGGTCTCAATCTCCTGACCTCATGATCTGTCTGCCTCGGCCTCCCAAAATGCTGGGGTTACAGGCGTGAGCCACCGTGCCTGGACTATTTTTTTTTTTTTTTTTTAGACCAAGTCTCAGTCTGTCACCCAGACTGGAGTGCAGTAGAGAGATCTTGGCTCACTACAACCTCCGCCTCCTAGGTTCAAGCAATTCTCCTGCCTCAGCCTCCTGAGTAGCTGGGATTACAGGTGTCTGCCACCATGCCTGGCTAATTTTTGTATTTTTTTTTAGTAGAGCTGGGGTTTCACCATATTGGCCAAGTTGGTCTTGAACTCCTGACCTTGTGATCCACCCACCTCGGCCTCCCAAAGTGCTGGTATTACAGGCGTGAGCCACCGCTCCCGGCTGTCTGGCCCATAATTTTTATATGCACTGGGAATCCAAAAGATTTCTGTGCATTGCTTTTTTGCAATATATGCTTTATTATGGTGGTCTGGAACCAAACTTGCAATATCTCTGAGGTATGTGTGTAATTAGAAAAGGAGGTTGGGGCTGGATGCGGTGGCTCACATCTGTAATCCGTATGGCTGAGGCAGGTGGATCACCTGAGTCAGGAGTTTGAGACCAGCCTAGTCAACATGGTGAAACCTCATCTCTACTAAAAATACAGAAATTAGCCAGGCATGATAGTGCACGCCTGTAATCCCAGCTACTCGGGAGGCTGAGGCAGGAGAATGGCTTGAACCTGGAGGCGGAGGTTGCAGTGAGCTGAGATTGTGCCACTGCACTCCAGCCTGGGTGACAGAGCAAGACTCCATCCCAAGAAAAAAAAAAAAGATGAAGTTGGTAGTAGTCAGACTGCAGTGAGGGTTGAAGAAGGGGTCTGATGCCTGGGGTCCTGGATGTTGCAGATTTGGGGGACACGGGAGCTTTTGTTCCTGGAGGCATCTTTTTGTAGAGAAAGATGAAGGATGCTTGGCTGTCTGTGACCGGAGTTTGAAAAGGGCCACAAAGGGGTCGGTAGCCAGGCCTCAAGTTAACTGCACCAGCCTACGGGTGCCACGGAAGGTGGGATTGGATAGCTCATGCTGCATCTCCCCCGCCCAGCATGGCACCTTGGGCAGTGGCCGCTCCTCGGACAAAGGCCCGTCCTGGTCCAGCCGCTCACTGGGTGCCCGTTGCCGGAACTCCATCGCCTCCTGTCCTGAGGAGCAGCCCCACGTGGGCAACTACCGCCTGCTGAGGACCATCGGGAAGGGCAACTTTGCCAAAGTCAAGCTGGCTCGGCACATCCTTACTGGTCGGGAGGTGAGTATGGGCACAGGGTGGGGCTCGGGGCAGTTTCCTTCGGGACCAGGTCTTCGGGGTACGTTGATAGAGGTCGGGATCGGCCCTGGGTTTGCTTTACGGCCTCAGTTAAGTTCCCGACTCTCTATGGGGCAGGTCACAATATCCCTGATGTTCCCAGAACCACCCCCGTGGGAGAAGAGAACCAATTTCAGGTATCCCTGAAATTGCTGGGAGATCTCAGATCACAGGCAGTCCAATGTGTGCATTGCTAAGGATGCATGCAGCTTTTGTAGATAAACCTGAGCTATGGCTGCATGCGTTGGCTATACCTGTAATCCCAGCAATTTGAGAGGCCAAGGTAGGAGGATTGCTTGAGCTCTGGAGTTTGAGACCAGACTGGGCAACATAGCAAGACTTTGTCTCTACTAAAAAATAAATAAAATTTTTAAAAAATTAGCTGGGTGCAGTGATGCGTGCCTGTGGTCCCAGCTACTTGGGAGGCTGAGGCCGGAGGATCACTTGAGCTCAGGAGTTTGAAGCTGCGGTGAGGTGTGACCTCACCACTGCACTCCAGCCTGGGTAACAGAGTGAGACCTTATCTCAAAAAATAAAAATAAAAGAGGGCTGGGCACGGTGGCTCACGCCTGTAATCCCAGTACTTTGGGAAGCTGAGGCAGGTGGATTGCTTGAGGTCAGGAGTTTAAGACCAGCCTGACCAACATGGTGAAACCCTGTCTCTACTAAAAATACAAAAATTAGCTGGGTGTGGTGGCGCATGCCTATAATCCCAGCACTTTGGGAGACCGAGACGGGTGGATCACCTGAGGTCAGGAGTTCAAGACCAGCCTGGCCAACATGGTAAAACCCCATCTCTACTAAAAATATAAAGATTAGCTGGGAGTGATGGCAGGCCCCTCTAATCTCAGCTACTTGGGAGGCTGAGGCAGGAGAATTGCTTGAGCCCAGGAGGCAGAGGCAGAGTTTTCAATGAGCCAAGATCGCACCATTGTATTCCCGCCTGAGCAACACGAGTGAGACTCTGTCTCAAAAAAAAAAAAAAAAATATATTGGCCAGGTGCAGTGGCTCATGCCTATAAACCCAGCACTTTGGGAGGCTGAGGCAGGTGGATCACCTGAGGTCAGGAGTTCGAGACCAGCCTGGCCAACATGGCAAAACCCCATCTTTACTAAAAAAAAAAAAAATACAAAAATTAGCCAGGCGCGGTGGTGCGTGCCTGTAATCCCAACTACCTGGGAGGCTGAGGCAGGAGAATCACTGGAACCCAGGAGGCGGAGGCTGCAGTGAGCTGAGATTGTGCCCCTGCACTCCAGCCTGAATGACAGAGCAAGACTCCATCTCAAAAATAAATAGTAAATTAATTAAAAATGAAAAGTAAAGTTAAATAAACCTGAGCTGCCTGTCTGTTTTAAGGGTAGACTTTGGTTCCTTGAAATCTTCCTGTGATCTGGAGAACACAGTAGGTTTATTTATGTTGTATTCTCAGTTACACACAGCCTCACTCTCCCCACCTCCTCTTCCAGAGCAGGCATCTGTGCTGAGTATTGCGACATTTTGCGAAAAGGGCCCACACAGGCTTTGCAGCCTAGATACGAGGTCTCTAACTCACTTAGAGGAAAAAGAATGGTGGATGATTTCATGATTTCCCCACCCCTTCTTCAATTTTAGAGAAATGATTGGAATGAATTATCCTGCCTTGGATGGACTCTCTCCTGCCCTCACACTGTCTACACCATACACGCAAAAGACACCAAGCCCCGATGGTCTTATGGGCAAATTCTACCGGATGTTCACATTTTATGCCAGTTCTTCCAGAGACTAAAGAAAGAACTTCACTGCCCGATAGGTTTTTAGGTGCCAGTTTGTCCTTAAGAGCAAAACCAGACAAGAAACAAAATTACTGGCCAATCTGGTAAACATAGGTACAAAAATCTTATACAAAATATTAACAAACAGAACCTGGCAAATCAATTAAAGAAAACTGTGTGATGACGAAGCTGGCTTTATCTTAGGAATGCAAAGTTCTTTTCCCTTTGACAATTTATTCATGTACTTCACCACATTCTCAGATTAAAGGAGAGAAACCATATGATCGTCTCAATACTGGCATGAAAAGTGTTTGATAAAATTTTTAAAAACCCATTCGTGAGAATATGAGGAAAGCTAAGGGGCCCCCTCTTCCATGAAGAACACATGGTTCCCTGTATGTGGATCTGGTTCCAGGGGTTTCTGAGAGGGACCTGGCCCCATCTCTGTTTTAAAAATAAAATGAAAGTTTCACTGCAGACCGGGTGCGGTGGTTCACGCCTGTATTCCCAGCACTTTCGGAGGCTGAGGTGGGCGGATCACCTGAGGTCGGGAGTTCAAGACCAGCTTGGCCAACATGGAGAAACCCTGTCTCTACTAAAAATACAAAATTAGCTGTGTGTGGTGACGCATGCCTGGAATCCCAGCTACTCGGGAGGCTGAGGCAGGAAAATCCCTTGAGCCCGGAAGGTAGAGGTTGCTGTGAGCCAAGATGGCACCATTGTACTCCAGCCTGAGCAACGAGAGGGAAACTCTATCTCAGAAAAAGAAAAAAAGTTTCACTGCAAACGAAGTATAAGGAGAGTTCAATGACATTCTGATTTCCTTCCCATGATGTATCTCAAAGCTGTTTTAAAAGTTGTATTTAAAAGGTAGATTCCATCGTGCTGCGTAAATTCAAATCTGGTCCACAACTTACTACAGTTTACTAGCCATGTAACTTTGGCCAAGTGACTCAACAGCTCTGTGCCTCAGTTTCTCTGTTGGTAAAATGAGGATAATCCTGTTAGCCAAGTGTTGGTGGCATGTGCCTGTGGTCCCAGCTACTTGGGAGGCTGAGGTGGGAGGATCACTTGAGCCCAGGAGATCAAGGTTGCAGTGAGCTATGATGACACCACTGTAACACCATTGTACTCTAGCCTGGGCAACAGAGCAAGACTCTGCCTCTGAAAAAACAAAAGAGGGGGTGGGTGTGGAGAATGGGAGGGATAATCCTAGCACTTACCTCACAGGTTGTTGTGAGGATTAAGAGTTCTCATTAGTAAAGCACATAGGCCTGGTAGAGTGAGGACTTAGTACATGTTAGCCAGTTGTTATTTATTCCACTGTCCGTTTGTTCAAAACAAAGATGTGATGGGCGAGTGATCTGCGGTGCTGTCACAAAGGGATCCCCTCAAGGTCTTGGCCATGCCCACATCCACTCAGGCAGCTCTGGAGCAGCGTCAGCCAGGCCCTGCTGTGGAATAAGGCTATTTCTCTGCAGAAGTGAGGGTGGCGTGGAGACAGTGAGGACAGCTTGTGCAAGGGTCCTGAGTCCCCAACTTCCCCATCCACTGGGTATAGCCCAGAGTGAGGGCTCTTCCGGGAGAGGGGCAAGGGAAGGATATCCTAGGGTGATCTGAGCTGGGCCAGGCTGGGGTACAGTGGCGCCATCTTGGCTCACTGCAACCTCCACCTCCCAGGCTCAAGTGATTCTCCCACCACAGCCTCCCGAGTAGCTGGGATTACAGGCGCCCGCTACCACACCCAACTAATTTTTGTATTTTTAGGAGAGACAGGGTTTTGTCACGTTGACCAGACTGGTCTCGAACTCCTGGCCTCAAGTAATACTCCCGCCTAGGTCCTCCCAAAAATGCTGGGATTACAGACCTGAGCCACCACGCCCAGTGGGGCCTGTGGTACCTTGACCTTCCCTCCTCCTTTCCTCCCCCTGTAGGTTGCCATCAAGATCATCGACAAAACCCAGCTGAATCCCAGCAGCCTGCAGAAGGTGAGGCTGGGAAGATGGGGGAGAGCAGGAGCCAGGCTTCCGGGACAGCCGGGTGACCCACCTGACCCCTCCTGCGGGGGCCCGGCTGGGGAAAGGATCCCCCAAGCCACCCACCCTCACTCTCCTCTGTCTTCCTTTCTGGCCACACCCAGCTGTTCCGAGAAGTCCGCATCATGAAGGGCCTAAACCACCCCAACATCGGTGAGGAGGGAACGGGCGCAGGGGCAGGCCACCAGCCAGACACTTGCAAAGGAGTTGGGGGTGGTGGCAGTGGTTAGAATAGTTGGAGACCCGCCAGGCGCAGTGGCTCACGCCCGGAATCCCAGCACTTTGGGAGGCCAAGGCTGGTGGATCACTTGAGGTCAGGAGTTCGACACCAGTCTGACCGACATGGTGAAACCCTCTCTCTACTAAAAATACAAAAATGAGCAGGGTGTGGTGGTAGGTGCCTGTAATCCCAGTTACTTGGGAGACTGAGGCAGAGTTGCTTGAGCCCAGGAGGCAGAGGTTGCAGTGAGCCGAGATCACACCACTGCACCCCGGCCTGGTCAATAAAGCGAGACTTTGTCTCAAAAAAAAAAAAGAGTTAGAGACCTGGTTTCTCATAGTTGCATCACTGCTGTGTGACCTTGGGCAAGTCACTTTAACCCTCCTTGAGCTTCTATTTTCTTTTCTGGAGTAGGGATGATAAGAGGGCCTATTACCAGGTCATTGTGAGGATTGACAAAGATCATGCGTCCAAAATGCTTAGTTTGGGCTGAGCTATGGGACTTGGTCCGATTATTTCCACCAGCATCAGCATCCTCACTGTCATTATCACTGGGCAGAGCGGGAAGAGAGGGGTCTTTAGTGAGAGAAGCGGAGTTTAGCTCTGCGTGGATGTGGCTGCAGCATTCATTCATTTACTCAGTAACTGTTGATTGAGTGGCTGCTGTGTGCCAGACCCTGGGGACACAGCAGGGAAGAAAACAAGACAAATCTCTGGCCTCATAGAGCCGGCATTCTTGTGAGAGAGAAAGTGGAAAGGGTGGCCGGGCGCGGTGGCTCACGTCTGTAATCCCAGCACTTTGGGAAGCCGAGGCAGACAGATCACTTGAGGTTGGGAGTTCAAGACCCGCCTGACCAACATGGAGAAACCCCGTCTCTACTAAAAATACAAAATTAGCCGGGCGTGGTGGTGCATGCCTGTAATCCCAGCTACTCGGGAGGCAGAGGTTGTAGTGAGCAGAGATGCGCCATTGCACTCCAGCCTGGGCAACAAGAGCAAAACTCCGTCTCCAAAAAACAAAACAAAACAAAATAAAACAAAAAGGGTGGTAGAGGTGGGTGAGGAGTTTAGAAGATCTTGCTGTCAGTAGGGAGCCATTGAGTGTTCTTGAGTGGGGGGTGGGTGGGTATTATGGTTGGCCTTTTGCATAGTTACCAAGTACGGGTTAGGAGGGGCTCTTTCTCTCTAACCCCCTACACTGTTCCCAACCATTGTAGTGAAGCTCTTCGAGGTGATCGAGACTGAGAAGACGCTGTACCTGGTGATGGAGTATGCAAGTGCCGGTGAGCCGCCCACCCTCTCCACCCTGCCCCTGTGCTGCCTCCCCCTGCCCCTGCACCTGATCCTGACCCCGCTCGGCCTCTGCCCTGCAGGAGAAGTGTTTGACTACCTCGTGTCGCATGGCCGCATGAAGGAGAAGGAAGCTCGAGCCAAGTTCCGACAGGTTGGGGCAGGGCTGAGGGTGGGGCTGACGGGGAGCCTGGGTCCCTGGGAAGGGTGTCCGAGAGCTGGGCATGGTCTAGGTTGTCCAGCGACCTGGGGGTGGGGCTTAAGTCCGGGCAGGGGTGAAGGTGCAGAGCTGGGTGTGCTGGGCATGCAGTCGTCCAGATGTGAGGGCATCCGGATGTAGGTTTGCAGGTGCCCCTTTGGGTGGGTGAGAGGATGTTTGGACATGAAGGCGCCCCGGTGGGCAGGTGTTTCTTGTGTGGGGCATGTGGGTGTGCCCAGTGCATAGGTGTGTGGGTGAGGGGGCACGAAGGTGCCAGGTGTGAGTGTGCCAGAGTGTGATTCAGAAGATGTGTGGGCAGTAGGTATGTGGGTGTCCAGGTATGTAGGTGTGTGGGGAAGAGGGTGTAGGGCACCCCAGGTAGATGGGCAAGAAGGGGCCGAGGGGTGGTTGTGTAAGTTTGTAGGTACCAGGGCATGCCGGTATGTGGTGCCCGGGTGTGTGAGTGCCCAGATGTATGGGTTTCCAGGTGTGTGGCAGTGAAGACACCCAGGTGTATAAGAGTGTGGGAGGGGGCCAGGTGGGGGGGTAAGAGGAGATGCAGGTGTGAGGGTGCCCAGGTGTGTGGGGTAAGAGGAGATGTGGGTTAGAGGGTGCCCAGGTGTGTGGGGTAAGAGGAGATGCAGGTGTGAGGGTGCCCAGGTGTGTGGGTAACAGGAGATGTGGGTTAGAGGGTGCCCAGGTGTGGGGGGTAAGAGGAGATGTGGGTTAGAGGGTGCCCAGGTGTGGGGGGTAAGAGGAGATGCAGGTGTGAGGGTGCCCAGGTGTGTGGGTAAGAGGAGATGTGGGTTAGAGGGTGCACAGGTGTGTGGGGTAAGAGGAGATGTGGATTAGAGGGTGCCCAGGTGTGTGGGGTAAGAGGCGATGCAGGTGTGAGGGTGCCCAGGTATAGGGTAAGAGGACATGCAGGCGTGAGGGTGCTCAGGTGTGTGGGGTAAGAGGACGTGCAGGTATGAAGGCACCCAGGTGTGGGGTAAGAGGAGATGCACATGTGAGGGTGTCCAGGCATGAGGGGTAAGCAGATGTGCTGGTGTGAAGGTGCCAGGTGTGTGGGGTAAGAGGAGATGCAGGTGTGAGGGTGCCAGGGCGTGAGGGGTAAGCAGATGTGCCGGTGTGAGGGTGTCTCTTCGGGACTGTCTAGCTGCCTTGACACAGCTGTCCTGAACTCAAGGGCCGTAAGCCCTGGTGAGTTGGGGTAGCGTGTCTATCTACAGGTACGGGATATCCTCATGGGAATTTCCAGATGTGAAGGTCAAGAGAGGCTGGTCCCCATGCCTTGGTTCCGACATCCCTGGGCATGGGGGTGTCCTGTGGGAGGTGTGTGTCTGCCCGGATTCCACGGGCACCTCTTGCTGGAACTGAATCGGGGTGCGAGGCCTCAGGTCTCAGGCTGTGCCTTGGGGAGGCCTGGGGCTCGGTTGTGAGTGGTTTCATAGTCTGCTGAGGGAGGCTGAGGGTTTCGGGAGCCACAAATAACCAACCTTCCCCCTCCCTCCCAGATCGTTTCGGCTGTGCACTATTGTCACCAGAAAAACATTGTACACAGGGACCTGAAGGTAAGCCCCGCCCTGCTGTGACCTCGGGGACCCCAGCTCAGCCCTCAGACTTCTCCCTGCCCCCCCGCTCCATGGCTCCCGTGGTCTCCAGCAAATTCCCCCGGCCCTTTTCTCCTCCTGCTCCTCCCTCCGCACCCAGCACCCCCTTGACCCTTTCCCAAGCTTTTGTGGCAGAAACAAGGCCAGCAGATGGGGGAGCGGATGGGGAGGAGGGGACAGGAGGAGTGAACAAAGCGGGGAGAAACAAAGTGTCCCAGAACGGCCCTGGATGCTACAGGGCTGTTGGATAAGGACGCTGGGACGTGATAAGGGGTTTGTCGCTCTCAGAGCCTTTGGGACCTTGGCATTCTCAGACCTTAGGACGTTCAGGACTCCTAGAGGATTTAGGTTGCAGAGCCCGAGTCACTCTGCCTGCAGGGTATCTGAGAACTTGAGAAGGGGCTTTGTTTTTATTTTTATTTTTGACACAGAGTCTCACACTGTTGCCTAGGTTGGAGTGTAGTGGCCCCATCTCAACTGGCTGCAACCTCTGCCTCCCGGGTTCAGGCGATTCTCCTGCCTCAGCCTCCCGAGTAGCTGGGATCACAGGTGCCTGTCACCTCACCCGGCTAATTTTCGTTTTTTTTTTTTTTTTGAGACGGAGTCTCGCTCTGTCGCCCAGGCTGGAGTGCGGTGGCCGGATCTCAGCTCACTGCAAGCTCCGCCTCCCGGGTTTACGCCATTCTCCTGCCTCAGCCTCCCAAGTAGCTGGGACTACAGGCACCCGCCACCTCGCCCGGCTAGTTTTTTTTTTTGTATTTTTTAGTAGAGACAGGGTTTCACCGTGTTAGCCAGGATGGTCTCGATCTCCTGACCTCGTGATCCGCCCGTCTCGGCCTCCCAAAGTGCTGGGATTACAGGCTTGAGCCACCGCGCCCGGCCCAAATTTTCGTATTTTTAGTAGAGACAGGGTTTCACCCTGTTGGCCAGGCTGGTCTTGAACTCCTGACCTCGTGATCCACCTGCCTCAGCCTCCCAAAGTGCTGGAATTACAGATGTGAGCCACCGCGCCCAGTCCCAGAAGGGACTTTGAGAGAAAAACCACTTTGGCCAGTACCAGGCGGGAAGGGACTCAACGGGGCTCCAGCCCAGCTGCTTGTAGGAGCTGAGCCGGGCAGCCTCCTCGAGTACCTGTGGCCCCAGGGTCCCCATTCCATACCTTCCACTGCATGTCTCGCCTCCCGCTCCAAGACCAGGTGGCTTAACGTTTGGTTGGCTCAAATCCCATTGTCTTGACTGTGGTTTTGTGAGCACCTGTGTGCTAGACGGCATCGTAAGTGCTTTAAGGAAGTGCTTCTGGAACTATCTGTGAGGAAGGACTGGGTTGCTTTTGCTGTTTTGTTATGTTTTTTTCTTGCCCATGCTGATGTGTGATGGTTCCATCACCGTTCACTGTAGCCTCGATCTCTTGGGCTCAAGCAGTCCTCCCATCTCAGCCTCCTGAGTAGCTGGGACCACAGGTGTGAGCCACCAAGCCTGGCTAATTTTTAATTTTTTTGTAGAGATGAAGGTCTCACTCCATTGCCCAGGCTGGTCTTGAACTCCTGGGCTCAAGTGATCCTCCTGCCTCAGCCTTCTGAGTTACTGGGACTACAGATGGGCACCACCATGCCCGGCTAATTTTTGTATTTTTAGTGAAGACAGGATTTTACCATGTTGGGCAGGCTGGTCTCGAACTGCTGACCTCAGGTGATCCACCCGCCTTGGCCTCCCAGAGTGCTGGGATTACAGGCGTGAGCGACTGCGCCCAGCCACAAACCCCATTTTAAAAGCTATTATCAGATTCTAAAGACGCAAAATTCCACAGTCGAATTCCTATGCAGGACCAGGTACAGTCTCATACCTGTAATCCCAACACTTTGGGAGGCTGAGGTGGGAGGATTGCTTGAGCCCAGAAGTTTGAGAACAGCCTGGGCAACACAGCAAAACCCCATCTTTACAAAAAATAATTGTAAAAAATTAGCTTGCCTGGGCGCAGTGGCTCACACCTGTCTCAGCACTTTGGGAGGCCTAGGCAGGTAGATCACTTGAGGCCAGGAGTGCAAGACCAACCTGGGCAACATGGTGAAACTCTGTCTCTACTAAAAATACAAAAATTAGCTGGGCGTCATGGCGTGTGCCTGTAATTCCAGCTGCTTGAGAGGCTAAGCCATGAGAATTGCTTGAACCTGGGAGGTGGAGGTTGCAGTGAGCTGAGATCATGCCAGTGCACTCCAGCCTGGACAACAGAGCAAGACTCCATCTCAAAAAAAAAAAAAAAAAAAAAAAAAAACAGAAAAAAATTAGGTCGTATGCCTGTGACAGTCTCAACTACTCGGGAGGCTAAGGCAGGAGGATCCCTTGAGCCCAGGAGGTTGAGGCTACAGGGAGCCATGTTTGCACCACTGCACTCCAACCTGGGTGACAGAGCAAAACCCTGTCTCTAAAAACAACAATAAAAAATTTGAAAACAGAAAGTGCATCTTTATAAAGAAAATCTATTATAAAGAAAAATAATAAAAAATGAAAACAAAAAACAAATTGCTGTAGAGGTTGAAGTGCTAACCCTCTCTTGACTTCCTTCCGCTAGGCCAGGGTGTCCCTCCACACAGCCCTGGAGGCAGCACCTTAGAGGCTTCCATGATTAACCTGGAGGTCGTACGCCCCCTGGTGGAGGGTCCCCAAAGCAGCTAACATGATTTTGGGGTCCTATTAGTACACCAGGGGTACCAATCAAGGGGACCAACCCAAATGTGAACTTTGGGCTGGATTGCGGAGCCTCAAATGGCAGGAAGAGAAATGTAATCCCTGGCCTGGCGTGGCAGCTCACACCACCTCAGGCGGATCACCTCACCTCAGGCAAAATAAAAAAAAAGTAGCCAGGGGTGGTGGTATGCACCTGTAGTCCCAGCTACTTGGGAGGCTGAGGCAGGAGAATCACGTGAACCCAGGAGGCAGAGGTTACAGTGAGCTGAGATTGTGCCACTGCACTTCAGCCTGGGTGACAGAATGAGACTCCATCTCAAAAAGAAAAAAAAATATGTGTGTGTGTATATATATATATATATAAAAGCCCTGAGCAAGGCAGATGCTATTAGATTCAGGTTTGGAGAGGAGCTCTCTGGTGTGTCTTTGTAGGGTTTGGGCCTTTATTGGGGCAGGAGCTGGGGAAGTGTGGTCTAGAAATAAACCAGGAGACATAGGGAGACCTGGGAGGAAGCCAGGGATGCTGGTGACCTGGGCGAGGGAAGGACCGCAGTTGGGATGGACCAGACGCGGGTAACATTTTGAAAGGTGGAACTGGCCGGGCGCGGTGGCTCGAGCCTGTAATCCCAGCACTTTGGGAGGCCGAGACGGGCAGATCACGAAGTCGGGAGATCGAGACCATCCTGGCTAACCCGGTGAAACCCCGTCTCTACTAAAAATATACCAAAAAAAACTAGCCGGGCGAGGTGGCGGGCGCCTGTAATCCCAGCTACTCGGGAGGCTGAGGCAGGAGAATGGCGTAAACCCGGGAGGCGGAGCTTGCAGTGAGCTGAGATCCGGCCATTGCACTCCAGCCTGGGCGACAGAGCGAGACTCCGTCTCAAAAAAAAAAAAAAGAAAGGTGGAACTGTGCGTCTGTTTGTAGTCAGAAGGCTGGAGGCTTCTTCCTCTACGCACTGTGGAAATGGGTGGCCTTGTTTAGATTCTAGTTCTGCTGCTTTCTTGCAATGGGCATGAGGTTTGGCCTCCCTGAGCCTCTGTTTCCTCCCCTGTGAAATGGCAATTGTAAGACTGCATGCCACAAAAAAATAGACAAAACTTTATAATAATACAGAACGTTTATTTATTTATTTATTTTTGAGATAGAGTCTCACTGTGTTGTCCAGGCTGGAGTACAGTGATGCAGTCTCAGCTCACACGATTCTCTTGCCTCAGCCTTGCGAGTTGCTGGGATTACAGGCGCCCGCCACTACACCTGGCTAATTTTTGTATTTTTAGTAGAGACGGAGTTTCACCATGTTGCCCAAGCTAGTCTCGAACTCCTGACCTCAGGAGATCCGCCTGCCTTGGCCTCCCAAAGTGCTGAGATTACAGGCGTGAGCCACAGCGTCCGGCTAGGAAATGTTTACTGATCACTGACTGTGTTCTAGGGGCTGCTGTGAGCACTTTACGCTTAAACCCACAACAGTGCTTGAGGCAGGTGTCGGGATCACCCTCGGTTTACATACAAGGAAACTGAGGCACAGAGAGGTCTGGTAACCCACCTAAAGTCCCACAGCGAGTAAGTGGTGGAGCTGGGATTTGCAGCGGGAATTCTCCAAGAGTCTGTAGTTTCACCTTCACATTATGCAGACGGACACTGTTATAATTGATAGTCAACAGAGCCCAGTGCATGGTAGGTATGCAACCAGGATTAAATTATTGCTTTCATTTTCCTGGGTCTTGAGCAATCAGGCCTTATTTTGTTTCTGCTGGGTAACCTGAGGCTCCAAGAGAGTCAGGAGATTACCTGAAGACCCCCAGCTCTGCAGACCACACAGGGTAATAGTGATATTCCATAGTGTTCACTGGGTATGAAATACTGTTTTAGTTTTTCTTTTTCTTCCCCCACCCCGCGAGATGGAGCTCTGTCGCCCAGGCTGGAGTGCAGTGGCGCAGTCTCAGCTCACTGCAAGCTCCGCCTCCGGGGTTCACGCCATTCTCCTGCCTCAGCCCCCCGAGTAGCTGGGACTACAGGCACCTGCCACCACGCCCGGCTAATTTTTTTTTGTTTTTTTTTTTGTTTTTTTTTTTTTGAGACGGAGTCTCGCTCTGTCGCCCAGGCTGGAGTGCAGTGGCCAGATCTCAGCTCACTGCAAGCTCCGCCTCGCGGGTTCACGCCATTCTCCTGCCTCAGCCTCCCGAGTAGCTGGGACTACAGGCGCCCGCCACTTCGCCTGGCTAGTTTTTTGTATTTTTTAGTAGAGACGGGGTTTCACCGTGTTAGTCAGGCTGGTCTCGATCTCCTGACCTTGTGATCCGCCCGTCTCGGCCTCCCAAAGTGCTGGGATTACAGGCTTGAGCCACCGCGCCCGGCGCTCATTTTTATTTTTATGTTTTTTTGAGACAGAGTTTCGTTCTCGTGGCCCAGGCTGGAGTGCAAAGGCGTGATCTCGGCTCACTGCAACCTCCGCCTCCTGGGTTCAAGTGATTCTCCTGCCTCAGCCTCCTGAGTAGTTGGGATTACAGGCATGCGCCACCATGCCCAGCTAATTTTGTATTTTTAGTAGAGACAGGGTTTCTCCATGTTGGTCAGACTGGTCTTGAACTCCCGACCTCAGGTGATCCACCCACCTCAGCTTCCCGAAGTGCTGGGATTACAGAGGTGAGCCACCGTGCCCAGCCCGTGCTAGGTTTTCTATGCGGATTAACTCATAATTCTCAAACTACTCTATGAAGTAGGGACTAAGATTATCCCCATTCTATGGATGAGGAAACTGAGGCTCAGTGAGGTAAAGTCACTACCTAAGGTCAGGCAGAGAGTAAGGGACAGGCCCAAGAATTGATCCCTGTGGGCCAACCCTGGAGCCTGTGCTCCTGTCCGCCTCCCACGTCCACGAAGTGCTTTGGCCTCGAGTCCCTCTCCTCCTCTCCCCGCAGGCTGAGAACCTCTTGCTGGATGCCGAGGCCAACATCAAGATCGCTGACTTTGGCTTCAGCAATGAGTTCACACTGGGCTCAAAGCTGGACACGTTCTGTGGGAGCCCCCCATACGCTGCCCCGGAGCTGTTTCAGGGCAAGAAGTACGATGGGCCGGAGGTGGACATCTGGAGCCTGGGAGTCATCCTGTACACCCTCGTCAGCGGCTCCCTGCCCTTCGACGGGCACAACCTCAAGGTACTGGGCAGGGCTGGGTGCGGGGTTGTCAGCCCCTCCCAACAGTCAGGCCCCCATCCCCCACACACCTCCCCTGCAGAGGGCCTCAGTGGTGGGACTGGCCTGAGTTCCCATGGACAGACGGGACAGGCAGGATTCAAGTCCCCTCTGCAGTGAGGCCAGCCGGATGGACTGTGCCATGCCGGGGTTAAGGGCATGATCTTTGCAGCCAGCAGGCTTGAGTTCAAATCCTGACTCATCCATTCACTGAACTAATATTTATGGCCCACTTCTCTGTGTCAGGCTCTGTTTTGGGCTTTGCATGTAAGGCGAGAACAAAAACTCCTGCTTGGCTGGGTGCGGTGGCTCATGCCTATAATCCCAGCACTTTGGGAAGCAGAGGCGGGAGGATCACTTGAGCCTGGGAGTTCGAGACCAGCCTGGGCAACATAGGGAGATGCTGTCTCTACAAAAAATACAAAAATTAACCGGGCATAATGGCGCACGCCTGTAGTCCCAGCTACTTGGGAGGCTGATGTGGGAGGATCACTTGAGCCTGGGAGATCAAGACTGCAGTGAGTTGAGATCGTGCCACTGCCCTCCAACCTGGGTGACACAGGGAGACCCTGTCTCCAAAAAGAAATTTTAAAATAAAAAAACCCTGTCCTCATATGTGCTACGCCGTGGGTGAACCTTGAAAACTTGTGCTAAGTGACAAAAGCCAGTCACGTAAGGCCACTGAGTGTATGATTCCATTAATGTGAAATGTCCACAACAGGCAAATCCATAGAGACAGAAAGTGGATTACTGGTTGCCTGAGGCTGGTGGGGAGAAGCGATTTGGAGGCTGATTGCTAAAGGGTACAGGGTTTCTTTTGAGGTGATAAAAAAGGTTCTAAAATTGAATGTAGTGGCCGGCCTGGTGGCTCACACCTGTAGTCCCAGCACTTGAGGTCAGGAGTTCAAGACCAGCCTGGCCAACATGGTGAAACCCCATCTCTACTAAAAACACAAAAATTAACTGGGCGTGGTGGCGGGCGCCTGTAATCCCAGCTACTCGGGAGGCTGAGGCAGGAGAATTGCTTGAACCCGGGAGGCGGAGGTTGCAGTGAGTCGAGATCGCGCCATTGCACTCCAGCCTGGGTGACAGAGCGACACTCTGTCTCAAAAAAATAAATAAATAACATTGAATGTAGTAATGATCGTACAACTCCGTGCGTATACTAAAAACCATCGAATTGTGCCCTTCGCTTCAAACAAAACAATTCCTGTCTTCTCAGACTAACATTCCTACTGGAGCCAGGCAGCTAACAAAACAAATACGCGAACTAGATACGGTATCAGATGCTGGCCAGTGCTATGCGGGGTGGGGGAATATTGTAAGAGGGTGGAGGTGTGGGCTGAGTTGTTGCTTGCTTTATTTTTTTTTTTTCCTTTGAACTTTTTATTTTGAACCATTGCCAATCTATGGAAAAGTTGCAACAATAGAGCGAATAACACATGGTATGTTTCAGGAGCTTCACAATCGCTGGCCTGTGTCCACATTTGCTGTATCTGTCTGTATTTGCACATGATCTTTGCTGCCGTCATTGGTATTGATGAGACATTTGACAGTTGCAGACACTGTGTCCTTTTATCCCTAAAGGCGACAGCGGGTTTTCTCCTGAGACCAGGGGCGTTTTCCTGTTGATGGTGACATACAGAAAATACAACAGTGGTATAATCCTGGCCTCTACCCCATGGCCCATACTCAGATTTCATCCATCATCCCACGAATGTCTTTGGCAGCTATTTTTTTTCCCAGTCAGGGATCCACTCGGGTCCCCGAGTTGCATTTAGCTGCGCCATCTCTTGTGTCTCCTTTCATCCGGAACAGTTCTCAGCCTCTCTTTTGTCTTTCGTGACATTGACATTATCGATTAGTTCAGGCCAGTTAATTTTGCAGAACGTCCCTCAATTTGGGTTGCCTGGTGTTTCCTCTCGATTGGAATCTGGGGTGCATTGGGGCAGGAATTCTGCAGCTGGGACGCTCTGCCCTGCTCTGCGTGGTGCATGAGGAGCACGTACTGTGATCTGAGATTGGAAAGTTAGGGAAATACTTGCAGGGGACAGACCATCAAAGCAGAGCCCTCAGTGATGAAGAGGAGGGAGTCCCTTCTTCGCAGTGGCCTTGGCCAAGTAGCCAACCCCTCTAAGCCTCAGTCTCACCTGCTGTTCAATGAGGATCATAAAGATACCAACCCTGTAGGCCGGGCGCGGTGGCTCACACCTGTAATCCCAGCACTTTGGGAGGCCGAGGCGGGCGGATCACGAGGTCAGGAGATTGAGACCATCCTGGCTAACATGGTGAAACCCCGTCTCTACTAAAAATGCAAAAAATAAGCTGGGCGTGGTGGCGGGCGTCTGTAGTCCCAGCTACTCGGGAGGCTGAGGCCAGAGAATGGTGTGAACCCGGGAGGCGGAGCTTGCAGTGAGCCGAGATGGCGCCACCGCACTCCAGCCTAGGTGACAGAGCGAGACTCCATCTCAAAAAAAAAAAAAAAGATGATACCAACCTTGTGGCAGTGATTTTTAAGGACTGGCTGAGATCTGGGATGCAAAGTGCTCATTCAAGACAGCCTCCTGGCCGGGTACGGTGGCTCACGCCTGTAATCTCACTTTAGGAGGCTGAGGCGGGCGGATCACCTGAGGTCAGGGGTTCAAGACCAGTCTGGCCAACATGGTAAAATCCCGTCTCTACTAAAAACACAAAAATTAGCTGTGTGTGGTGGCGCACACCTGTAATCCTGGCTACTCGGGAGGCTGAGGCAGGAGAATCGCTTGAACCAGGGAGGCAGAGGTTGTAGTGAGCCGAGGTCACACCACTGCACTCCAGCCTGGACGACAGAGCAAGACTCTGTCTCAAAAAAACAAAACAAACAAACAAAAAAGCCTGGGAAACTCCAGCCATAGCTGAAGCCTGGGGTAGGGAGGTGCTGTCACAGAATAATTTTTCTGAGCCTCAAGCGTGAAGCTAAGAGACCATTTTGAAGGGCCAGGCCAGTGTCTCACCTGCCCCAGGCCCTTGTCACTTTCTGCCATTCTGGTGTTCCCACCAGGCACCCCTGGCTTTGCTGGGCAAAGGAGGCACACAGCTGAGAAGAGGCAGGTTCTAGCTCTGTCAGTTCCTTTCTGAGTGACCTTGGACATGTCCTTTTCTGAACCTCAATTTCCCCACCTATAAGATGAAGACATTGGCCGGGCGCGGTGGCTCAAGCCTGTAATCCCAGCACTTTGGGAGGCCGAGACTGGGGGATCATGAGGTCAGGAGATCGAGACCATCCTGGCTAACCCGGTGAAACCCCGTCTCTACTAAAAATATACCAAAAAAAACTAGCCGGGCGAGGTGGCGGGCGCCTGTAGTCCCAGCTACTCGGGAGGCTGAGGCAGGAGAATGGCGTAAACCCGGGAGGCGGAGCTTGCAGTGAGCTGAGATCCAGCCACTGCACTCCAGCCTGGGCGACAGAGCGAGACTCCATCTCAAAAAAAAAAAAAAAGATGAAGACATTAAGAGTATTGAGGACAGGTGCGGTGGCTCACGCCTATAATCCCAGCACCTTGGGTGGCCGAGGCGGGCAGATCACCGGAGGTCAATAGTTCGAGACCAGCCTGGCCAACGTGGTGAAACCCCGTCTCTACTAAAAATACAAAAAGTAGCCAGGTGTGGCGGCGCACGCCTGTAGTCCCAGCTACTTGGGAGACTGAGGCAGGAGAATCACTTGAACCTAGGAGGCAGAGGCTCCAGTGAGCCGAGATTGCACCTCTGCACTCCAGCCTGGACGACAGAGCAAGACTGTATCTCAAAAAAATAAAAAGAGTTTGACACCAGCCTGGGCAACATTTCAAGATCCCATCTCTACCAAAAAAATATATTTTTTAAATTAGCCGAGCATTGTGGTGCATGCCTGTAGTCCCAGCTACTTGGGATGCTGAGGTGGGAGAATTGCTTGAGCCCAGGAGTTCCAGGCTACAGCGAACTATGATCACACCACTGCATCCAGCTTGGGTGACAGAGCAAGAGCCTGTCTCTTTAAAAAAAAAAAAAAAAAAGCGTCTGCTTACAGCTCGTCTGCATATGTTAAGCCCTTCGCTGCAGCTTGGCATCCGGCCACAGCATCATGCTTGGGAGCTGCGCTGGAGGTGGCAGTGGTGGCCTGATAGCTGCTGCTCCCCAGCACATGACAGGCAGTGTGGCATGGTGGTCACACAGCACAGGCTCCAGAGCCAAGGCCCTGCCACTTTCTGGCTGTGCAATTCTGGGACAAGTGGCCAAACCCCTCCGGGCCTCAAGCTCCTCGTCTGGAAAGCGGGCATTGTAACTGGGCTTCGTGGTGTTGTGAAAATTGATGTAATATGCATAAAGCACTTAGAACACTGCCTGCTAAGGGGTAAGTGTCCTGAAAGTGATTCACATTAAATATTAATAGCCCTTTATGATCTGCAGAGGCTCCCCAGGCATGGGCATCTTTCAGCCATTTTAGGAGAACGCCCCAGCAGAGGACCCTGTCCCAAAGGAGTCCTGTTGACCCCCAACGCTCACTTCATTCCTACTGGTTTTCTGCCTCCCTCCGTTTGTTTGTTTGTTTGTTTGTTTTTTGAGACAAGGTCTCACTCAGTCATCCAGGCTGGAGTGCAGTGGTGCAACCTCAACCTCCCAGGCTCAAGCAATCCTCCTGCTTCAGCCTCCCGAGTAGCTGGGACCACAGGCATATACCACCACACCTGGCTAATTTTTGTAATTTTTGTAGAGACGGAGTCTCACTGTGTTGCCCAGGCTGGTCTCGAACTCGCGGGCTCAAGCGATCTTCGCCCCTCGGCCTCCGAAAGTGCTGGGATTATAGGCATGAGGCACCACGCCTGGCTGTTGCCGTTTTTTATACTCCCCCTGGTCTGCCAAGCCATGGATTTATCTGATTTTTCACAGCTTTGGTAGGGCCTCTCATAAATGGCCCTTAAAGAGAAAGCCATCAGATAAATCCATGAATGGCCTTGAGGAGTATGTCTTTGGACAACAGGCATGGCTTGGGGAGGGGAGAGATGGGAAGGCAGGAGGGGCAGCAGGGTCTTCTCCTTGCCCTTGAGTGAATCTCGTATTTACATACCGCTGGCTCTGGGACAGGCATGTGGTAAGCATTTTACATTTTTTTTTTTTTTTTTTGAGACGGAGTCTTGCTTTGTCTCCCAGGCTGGAGTGCAGTGGCGCGATCTCGGCTCACTGCAACCTCCGCCTCCTGGATTCAAGTGATTCTCCTGCCTCAGCCTCCCGCGTAGCTGGGATTATAGGCTTCCGCTACCACACCTGGCTCTTTTTTTTTTTTTTTTTAAGTAGAGATGGGGTTTCGCCATGTTGGCCAGGCTGGTCTCAATCTCCTGACCTCAGGTGATCCACCTGCCTTAGCCTCCCAAAGTGTTGGAATTACAGGCGTGAGCCACAGCACCTGGCCACATTTTTACAGATATTAACTCACTTGTAACCTGGCAGCAAGCATGTGAAGTGGGTCCTGTAATCCCTTTCACAGACAAGGAGACTGAGGCCCCAGTGGCTGACTCACTTACCTACCTCTGTCTTACCTGACTTAGAGAATAAACTTCCTTTTTTTTTTTTTTTTTTTTTTTTTTTGAGTTGGAATCTTGCCCTGTCACCCAGGCTGGAGTGCAGTGGCGTGATCTCAACTCACAGCAACCTCCGCCTCCTGAGAGTTTAAGCGATTCTCGTGCCTCAGCCTCCCAACTAGCTGGGACTACAGGCAGCCACCACCACACCCAGCTCATTTTTGTATTTTTAGTGGAGACAGGGTTTCACCATGTTAGCCAGGTTGGTCTCAAACTCCTGACCTCAGGCGATCTACCCATCTCTGCCTCCCAAAGTGCTGGGATTACAGATGTGAGCCACCGTGCCTGGCCAGAGAATAAACTTTCTCTGCAAGTTTGCCTCTGAATGAAAAGTTAGGTAGCTTAAATTTTTTGTTTGTTTTTTGTTTTTTTTGTAGAGGCAGACTGGTTGTTCAGGCTGGTCTTGAACTCCTGGGTTCAAGTGATCCCCCTCCCTTGGCCTCCCAAAATGTTTGGATTACAGGTGTGCACCACCATGCTCAGGTCATTTTTTATTTTTTGTAGAGATGAGGTCTCCCTGTGTTGCCCAGGCTGTTCTTGAACTCCTGGGCTCAAGCGATCCTCCCGTCTTGGCCTCCATGCCTGGCCAAGAATTTTTTTTTTTTTTTTTAATTGCAGGGTCCGTATGATGTTCCCATTTTATGGATAGGGAACTGAGGTCAGGAGAGAGGAATGGGGTTTTGCCTGCCTTGTCAAGAGCTGGGACTCAGAGCTTCTGTCACTTCTATCAAAGGGGCTGGGACAAAGGTGTGTGTGTGTGTCTGTGTGTGTGTGAGTGTATGTGTGTGTGTATATGTGTGTATGTGTGTAGTATGTGTGTGTGTCTGTGTGTCTGTGTGTGTGTATGTGTGTGTGTGTGTGTGCGTGTGTAGTGTGTGTGTGTGTGTGTATGTGTGTCACAGTGCGTGTATGTGTGTGCGTGCGTGCGCATGTGTGTGTGTAATAGGTGGGGGGCGAGGCAGACCCCCCTCCTCCAGTAACCCCCTCCCTGCAGGAGCTGCGGGAGCGAGTCCTCAGAGGGAAGTACCGGGTCCCTTTCTACATGTCAACAGACTGTGAGAGCATCCTGCGGAGATTTTTGGTGCTGAACCCAGCTAAACGCTGTACTCTCGAGGTGAGCCCAGCCTCACAGCCAGCGGGGGCCCTTCTTGTCTCCTGACTCCCCTAAACTCTGCCTGCCCCCACCCACAAAAGCCTTCTTGACACGTTTTTCCTCTCCCGTGCCCACCTAAGACCTGGTGCTGGTGAGTGGGGGTAGACAGGCCGTCCAGGGAAAAGCTCCCGGGCCTGTCCTGACGCCACCCCCCCGACAGGCTCACCCACTCCCCGCCTTGCCAGTAATTAGCTAATGAGCTCCTAGGATGATTACAGGGTGCCAGGGACCCATATGATGCGGAGGAGGGAGGGTGGCATCAGGAGGCTCTGGCAGGGGACGCGGGGGAGAGGGAGGCCCAGGAGGCGCTATCTCTTAGGAAGCCCACAATACTGGGTGTTAGGCCTCGGAGGTTTGGGGCAGGGCAGGTAGCCCCACCTAGGGGCCCCTGGGAGGTGGGAAGCTGTATGATTCCTTCTAACACCTGTCTTCCCCCTTCCCTGCTCCTGATGCCTGCAGCAAATCATGAAAGACAAATGGATCAACATCGGCTATGAGGGTGAGGAATTGAAGCCATACACAGAGCCCGAGGAGGACTTCGGGGACACCAAGAGAATCGGTGAGGGTCAGGGAGAGCCATCCTGTCACCCAGGATGGAGTGCAGTGGCTCAATCTCAGCTCACTACAACCTCCACCTCCCAGAATCAGGAGATCCTTGTTCCTCAGCCTCCCAAGTAGCTGTGTCCACAGGCACCTGCCACCATGCCCAGCTAATTTTTGTTATTTTTAGTAGAGATAGGGTTTTGCCATGTTGGCCATGCTAGTCTCTAACTCCTGACCTCAGGTGATCTGCCTACCTCAGCCTCCCAAATTGCTGGGATCACAGGTGTGAGCCACTGCACCTGGCCCGTGTTCACTTTGATATTAAGACATAAAAAGAGACCAGGCGAGGTGGTTCATGCCTGTAATCCCAGCTCTTTGGGAGGTCGAGGTAGGAGAATCACTTGAGCTCAGGAGTTGGAGACCAGCCTGGCCAACACAGGGAGACCCTGTCTGTACAAAAAAATAAAAATAAAAAGCCAGTTGTGGTGGTGTGCACTTGTAGTCTCAGCTACTCAGGAAGCTGAGGTAGATGGATCCTTTGAGCCCAACAATTTGAGGCTGTAGTGAGCTATGATCATGCCACTGCACTCCAGGCGACAGCGTGAGACCCTGTCTCAAAAAAAGGAAAAAGGGCCAGGCACAGTGACTCACGCCTATAATCTCAGCACTTTGGGAGGCTGAGGTTGCCAGATCACCTGAGGTCAGGAGTTCGAGACTGGCCTGGCCAACATGATGAAACCTCGTCTCTACTAAGAATATAAAAATGAGATGAGTGTGGTAGCGGGCACCCATAATCCCAGCTCCTCTGGAGGCTGAGGCATGAGAATTGCTTGAATCCGGGAGGCAGAGGTTGCAGTGAGCTGAGATCGCACTGCTGCACTCCACCCTGGGCAACGAGCAAAATTCCATCTAAAATAATAATAATAATAATAATTACGCTATTTACCATTAAATGGCAAAATCCAGAATTACTTTTGCATCAACCTAATTATATTAATAGGTTGAACACAACAAAAAGTTGAACCATTTGAAACTGCCATTTTATTGGTTTAAAGTTGTCAGTACCACCAATTTTGTATGGTTTAACCTAATAGTGATAATTTATTCTGTCACATAACTAAAATGAATAGAGTATGCAGCCTTCAGGCATAGTTGAATCCAGGTGCTCAGAGACAGTTTTGGGGAATGTTTTCTATGGTAGCTTTTTGCCAGGCTGCTGTCACCCCAGGAGGCAAGCAGATCTGGGTCACATGCCTGCAATGAACCAGTCAGTGTGGCTTTGGGTGTAGAACACACTAATTAGCCAGACCTGGGTTATCTGCCTGCCTTAGGGTTGGAGCAGGGGGGCCATCCACATCATCTGAGCGGAAAGAATGTTTTCTTTCTTTCCCTCTCTCTCTCTCTCTCTCTCTCTCTCTCTCTCTCTCTCTCTTTCTTTCTTTCTTTCTTTCTCTTTCCTTTTTTTTTTTTTCTTTTTTTTTGAGACAGAGTCTCACTTTGTTGCCCAGGCTACATTGCAGTGGCGGGATCTTGGCTCACTGCAAGCTCTGCCTCCTGGTTTCACCCCATTCTCCTGCCTCAGCCTCCTGAGTAGCCGGGACTACAGGTGCCCACCACCGCACCTGGCTAATTTTTTCATATCTTTAGTAGAGATGGTGTTTCACTGTGTTAGCCAGGATGGTCCAGATCCCCGACCTCGTGATCTGCCTGCCTCGGCCTCCCAAAGTGCTGGGATTACAGGCGTGAGCCACCATGCCCGGCCAAGAATGTTCTTTCAGAGGAAATCAGCGTGCTGTTGGGAAGGCCTTGAGGATGGGTACTGGACAGGTCAAAGAGCAGACACCGCTGAATGATACGGAAATGGGTGGAAGTGGGTCAGGTGCAGTGGCTTATGCCTGTAATCCCAGCACTTTGGGAGGCCCAGGTGGGTGGATTGCTTGCGCCCGGGAATTTCAGACCACCCCGGATAACATAGCAAAACCCTGTCTCTACTAAAAATACAAAAACCGAGGTGGGAGGATCAGCTGAGCCTGGGGAGGCCGAGGCTACAGTGAGCTGTGATTGTGCCACTGCACTCCAGCCTGGGTGACAGAGTGACACCCCGTCTCAAAAAAAAAAAAAAAAAAAAGAGAAATGGGTAGAAGTTAAAGTTTCTGGAAGTCTGAACCTTCTCTCTATCCCCGCTTCCCAGAGGTGATGGTGGGTATGGGCTACACACGGGAAGAAATCAAAGAGGCCTTGACCAGCCAGAAGTACAACGAAGTGACCGCCACCTACCTCCTGCTGGGCAGGAAGACTGAGGTCAGAGGGTGCCAGGGGCCCTTGGGAGTGCATGATGCCTGGGTGGAGGGACTTGGGGTGCAGAAGAGCCTCATCTGTCATCCTCTCACAGGAGGGTGGGGACCGGGGCGCCCCAGGGCTGGCCCTGGCACGGGTGCGGGCGCCCAGCGACACCACCAATGGAACAAGTTCCAGCAAAGGCACCAGCCACAGCAAAGGGCAACGGAGTTCCTCTTCCACCTACCACCGTCAGCGCAGGCATAGCGATTTCTGTGAGTATCAGCCGCACGCCCTCACGCGCCCTCCTCCTCCCCAAGGCCCAGACTTACAGTTATGTCAGGGTTCTCTGATTGGCAGGCCACAGAAGCCCACTGGAGCTAACTGCAGAGAGGGAGGAATGTCTTATAAAGACACAGGGCATTGCACGGAACTTGGAGGCAGGAGTGCACAGCCAGGCTCAGGAAGGGATTAAAACCAGAAAAGCAGCCGGACCCAGAGCAGACACTCTCTGTCCTGCTTCCTCTCTGCTTATGTGGTTTTTCCTTTGTCTCTTACTTATCTCACCCTATCTTTTTTCCTGATCTCTTAGCTCCCTGATTTTTTTTTTTTTTTTTTGAGATGGAGTCTCACTCTGTCCCCCAGGCTGGCATGCAGTGGTGTGATCTCGGCTCACGGCAACCTTTGCCGCCCGGGTTTAAGCGATTCTCCTGCTTCAGCCTCTTGAGTAGCTGGGATTACAGGTGCCTGCCATAGTACCCAGCCAATTTTTGTGTTTTCAGTAGAGACGGGGTTTCACCATGTTGACCAGGCTGGTCTTGAACTCCTGACTTCATGATGCACCCTCAGCCTCCCAAAGTGCTGGGATTACAGGTGTGAGTCACCGTGCCCAGCCTCTTTTTTTTCTTTTCTTTTTTTTTTTTTTTTTGAGACAGAGTCTCACTCTGTATCGCAGGCTGGAGTGCGGTGTCGTGATCTTGGCTCACTGCAACCTCTGCCTCCCGGGTTCAAGCGATTCTTGTGCCTCAGGCTCCTGAGTAGACGGGATTACAGGCACCTGCCACCACACCTGGCTAATTTTTGTATTTTTAGTAGAGAAGGGTTTCACCACATTGGCCAGGCTGCTCTTATACTCCTGACCTCATGATCTGCCCACCTCAGCCTCCCAAAGTGCTGGGATTACAGGCGTAAGCCACTGCACTTTGCCCCCGATTTCTTGCCTTAGAGACCAGTCGAAATGGCAGCTGGAATCTCTTTGGTCCAGGATGAAGCTCTGATATCAGAGTCCAGTTTGAATTAATCCACTGTAACTGGGGCACAGGAGGACACATTGTACAAAGTGGCTGCTGAGAGCCTGCCCTCTGGCTTTGCCTCCACACTGAAGTGAAGGAGGCTCTTCCTAGTGGAAGAGGGCTGGGCAGACAGCTGATTATACCCCACATTCTGCAACTGACGGACATCTCATCTGCTGCAGAAAATTAAGAGAGAGTCTGAGTTTAAATCTGGGCCGGGCACGGTGGCTTACGTCTGTAATTCCTTGGGGAAGCCAAGGTGGGCGGATCACCTGCGGTAGGCAGTTCAAGACTGGCCTGGCCAACATGGTGAAACCCTGTCTCTACTAAAAATACAAAATTAGCTAGGCGTGTTGGTGCGTGCCTATAATCCCAGCTACGCGGGAGGCTGAAGCAGGAGAACTGCTTGAAACTGGGAGGCCGAGGTTGCAGTGAGCCGAGATCACACCACTGCACTCCAGCCTGGGCAACAGAGAGACCTCGTCTCAAAAAAATTTTAATAAAAGAAAAAAAAATGGATACACCCATCATCAGCACCCATTATGCATAGAAACTTCCAAGAGGTACCTTAACCCACACACTCATCAAATTTTAACCCTCTCTGCTATTTTTTTTTTTTTTTTTTTTTTTTGAGACAGAGTCTCGCTCTGTCGCCCAGGCTGGAGTGCAGTGGCCGGATCTCAGCTCACTGCAAGCTCCGTCTCCCGGGTTCACGCCATTCTCCTGCCTCAGCCTCCCGAGTAGCTGGGACTACAGACGCCCACCACCTCACCCGGCTAGTTTTTTGTATTTTTTAGTAGAGACAGGGTTTCACCGTGTTAGCCAGGATGGTCTCGATCTCCTGACCTCGTGATCCGCCCGTCTCGGCCTCCCAAAGTGCTGGGATTACAGGCTTGAGCCACTGTGCCCGGCTCTGCTATTTTTTTAAATGGCTTTATTAAGGTTAAAATTCATATCCCAAACAACATACCCATTTAAAGTGCACAATTCAGGCCGGGCACAGTGGCTCACACCTGTAATCCCAGCACTTTGGGAGGCTGGAGGCAGGAGGCAGGAGGATCGCTTGAGCCCAGGAGTTCTAGACCAGCCTAGGCAACAAAGCAAGACTCCGTCTCTACAAAAAAATTAAACATTGGCCAGACGCGGTGGCTCACGCCTGTAATCCCAGCACTTTAGGAGGCCGAAGTGGGCGGATCACAAGGTCAGGAGTTCATGACCAGCCTGGCCAAGATGGTGAAACCCCATCTGTACTAAAAATACAAAAAAAGCCAGGTATGGTGGCGGGCACCTGTAGTCCCAGCCGCTCGGGAGACTGAGGCAGAGAATTGCTTGAACCTGGGAGGTGGAGGTTGCAGTGAGCCGAGATCATGCCACTGCACTCCACCCTGGGCCACAGAGCGAGACTCTGTCCCCCTGCCCCCCAAAAAATTAAAAATTAAGTGTGGTAGTGCACACTTGTGGTCCCAGCTACTTGGAAGGCTGAGGTAGGAAGACCACTTGAACCTAGGAGATCGAGGTCATGGTGAGCCGTGGTCGCGCCACTGCACTCCAGCCTGGGTGACAGAGTGATACCTCACCTCAAAAAGTAAATTAAAAAGTGCACAATTCAATGGCTTTAATATATTTACAGAATTGTACATCTACATGATGAGTGATTTCAGAACATTTGCATTACCCCGAAAAAGAAAATTCACAACCTTTAGCAATCACCTTCCAGGCTGGGCGCATTGGCTCATGCCTGTATTCCTAGCACTTTGGGAGGCTGAGGCAGTCAGATCACCTGAGCGCAGAAGTTCGAGACCACTGGGCAACATGGTGAAACCCCGTCTCCACAATGAAATACAAAAATTAGCCGGGCGTAGTGGCAGGCACCTGTAATCCCAGCTACTCAGGAGGCTGAGGCAGGAGAATTGCCTGCACCCGGGAGGCAGTGGTTACAGTGAGCCGAGATCCTGCCACTACACTCTAGCCTGGGCGATAAGAGTGAGACGACTTCTCAAAAAAAAAAAAAATCAACTTGCAATCCCCCTTCCATCCTCAGCTACTAATCTACTTTCTGTGTCTATGAATCTGGCTATTCTAGATGTTTCAGGTAAATGGAATTATACGATGTGTGGCCTTCAGTAACTGGCTTCTTTCATTTAGCAGAAATTTTTCAAGGTTCATCCATGATATGGGTATCAGTACTTCATTCCTTTTCATTGCCAAGTAATATTCCGCTGCATAGATGGACCACATTTTGTTTATTCATTCATGAGCATGTGGATTGCCTCCACTTTTTGGCTGTTGTGAATGACGCTGCTGTGAACATTTGTGTCCGTGTTTTCATGTGGCTGTGTTTTGCCATCTTTTCTCTTGGGTACATATCTGAGAGCGGAATTGCTGAGTCATCTGGTAATCCTGTGTTTAGTAGTTTGAGGAACTTCCAGAGTTTTTCCAACTCTCTGTTCTTTTTACAGCCCTGCTTGTCTGCAGGGGTGAAGTTTTTACTCTGGGTCAGGCACTGGGGTGTCTGCTTGTCTGATCTTTTTTTTCTGTTTCTTACATATTTCACCTTATCTTTTTCTAGATCTCTCAGCTCCTAGATTTCTTTTTGTTTGTTTTTTTGAGACAAGAGTCTCACTCTGTCGCCCAGGCTGGAGTGCAATGGCACAATGTTGGCTCAGTGAAACTTCAGTCTCCCAGGTTCAAACGATTCTCCTGCTTCAGGCTCCCGAGTAGCTGGGATTACAAGCGCAGGCCACCTCGCCCAGCTAATTTTGTATTTTTAGTAGAGACGGGGTTTCACCATGTTGGCCTGGCTGGTCTTGAACTCCTGACCTGAGGTGATCTGCCCGCCTCGGCTTCCCAAAGTGCTGGGAATACAGGCGTGAGCCACTGTGCCCGGCCACTCCTAGATTTCTTACATCTCAGTTTTAGAATCCAGCCCAGGGCTGAGTGCAGTGGCTCCCAGCACTTTGGGAGGCTGAAGTTGGTGGATCACTTGAGCTCACAAGTTCGAGACCAGCCTGGGCAACATGACGAAACCTCATCTCTACAAAAAAATACAAAAATTAGGCCGGTCGCGGTGGCTCATGCCTGTAATCCCAGCACTTTGGGAGGCTGACCTGGGTGGATCACCTGAGGTCAGCAGTTTGAGACCAGCCTGGCCAACATGGTGAAACCCTGTCTCTTCTAAAAGTATCAAAATTAGCCGGGCGTGGTGGTGGTTGCCTGTAATCTCAGCTACTTGGGAGGCTGAGGCAGGAGAATTGCTAGAACCTGGGAGGCGGAGGTTGCAGTGAGCTGAGATCGTGTCATTGCACTTCAGCCCGGGCGACAACAGCGAGACTCCGTCTCAAAAACAAAACAAAACAAAACAATTAGCTGGGCATGGTGGTGTGCACCTGTAATCCCAGCTACTTGAGAGGCTGAGGTGGAAGGATGGTTTGAGCCTGGGAGACTGAGGTTGCAATGAGTCCAGATCATGCCACTGCACTCCAGCCTGGGTGATAGAGCTAGACTGTATCTCAGGAAAAAAAAAAAAGAATCCACCCCAAATGTTAGCTAGAATCTCCTTGGTCCACTCATCAGGATCAGGATGGAGCTCTGATACTGAGTCCAGTTGGGATTAATCCACTGTAACGGGGGCACAGGAAGACACATTGCACAAAGTGGCTGCTGAGAGCCTGTGCTCTGGCCTCCCCTCCACACTGAAGTAAGGGAGGAGAGAGGTGTCAGGGAAGCTGAGACCCAGCATGAGCCCCACACGGGAAGTGGTGCTTCTGCCTTACCTCCACCATTGCTGAATGGTCAAACCATTCCCTGCCCCTGTGTCTTGTCTTCCCCACCTGTAAAATGACAGGGTGTGCCCAGAAAGTTCCTAAGGAGCTTGTGAGTTCGGTATCATATGGTCAGAACATGGTAACCTTCAGAACTCCCCACACTGAGACCTGAGTTCTAGGGATTCTCAGGAGAGGGATTGCTGGCAGGTGCCAGGTATCTGTCATTGTCATTGTAGAGCTCTCGGCTTGTTGTTCTGGGATTTTTGAGCATGTATCGCTCCTGAGGATCTAACATGCAGATGTTCTGACTCTCTCAAGTTGGAGATCACTTTGCACCCCTGGGTTCTAAAACAGTAGATTCCTAAGCTGTTTCAAGGGACCAGAATTATTTTGTGTTGCTTTTGAAATTGTACATACAATCACATCCTTGAAAATGTGTTAGTTTGGAAAGGATAGACAGTGAAAAAGTCTTCATCCAACATGTATCCCCAGCTCCCAGTTTCTCAAATACAGCGACTGTTAGGGTTTTTTTGTTGTTGTTTTTGTTTTTGTTTTGTTTTTTGACAGGGTCTCGCTGTGTCACCCAGGCTGGAGTGCAGTGGTGTGATCTCGGCTCACTGCAACCTCCGTCTCCCGGGTTCAAGCGATTCTCCTTCCCCAGCCTCCCGAGTAGCTGGGATTACAGGCACGCGCCACCACGCCCAGCTAATTTTTGTTTTTTGTTTTTTTTTTGAGACAGAGTCTTGCTCAGTCACCCGGGCTGGAGTGCAGTGGCCAGATCTCAGCTCACTGCAAGCTCTGCCTCCCGGGTTCACGCCATTCTCCTGCCTCAGTCTCCCAAGTAGCTGGGACTACAGGCGCCCGCCACCACGCCTGGCTAATTTTTTTTTGTATTTTTAGTAGAGACGGGGTTTTACGGTGTTGGCCAGGATGGTCTCGATCTCCTGACCTCGTGATCCGCCCGTCTTGGCCTCCCAAAGTGCTGGGGTTACAGGCGTGAGCCACTGTGCCTGGCCCTGTTATGGGTTTTATATGAATTCTTTTGGAGAGATTGCATAAACAAACATGTAAAGAGATAGATATGAGGCCCAGCATGGTGGCTCACCCCTATAATCCCAGCACTTTGGGAGGCCAAGTTGGGAGGATCACTGGAGTCCAGGAGTTGGAGACCAGCCTGGACAACATGGCGAAATCCTCTCTCTACAAAAAAAAATACAAAAAGTAGTTGGGCATGGTAGTGTGTGCCTATAGTCCCAGCTACTTGGGAGGCTGAAGTGGGAGGATGGCTTGAGCCTAGGAGGCCGATGTTGCAGCAAGCTGAGGTCACACCACTGTACTTCAGCTTGGGCAACAGAGCGAGATCCTATCTCAAAAAAAGAAAAAGAAAGAAAGAAGGAAACTGAAGATATATAAAAACAATAAGTAAATTCTCCCCTTTTGAAACAAGTTATAGTCCTTTGGAGATATTCATATATAAGCAAGTAGATAGAGATATATAGATACACACTTTTTTGCTTTTGTAGACAAATGATAACACATTGTTGACCCATCTCTCATCTTGCCTTTTCTACTTTCCAGTCTATCATGAAGGTCATTCTGTATTGGTGCATTAAATGCTTCCTTATTCTTTTTTATGCCTGCATAATTTTCCACTGTGGAAATACCTTGACTTATGTAGTCATTCCCCTACTAAGGGTCTAATGGTGCAGGCCGGGTGGGGTGGCACACACCTGTGATTCCAGCTACTTGGGAGACTGAGGCAGGAGAATCGCTTGAGCCTGGGAGGTGGAGGTTGCAATGAGCAGAGATTGCGCCACTGCACTCCAGCCTAGGCGACAGAGCTGGACTTTGTCTCAAAAAAGAAAAAAAGAGAAGGTGCAATGAATGGCCTGTATGTGCATGATGTCATTGATTTGGAGTTTCTAGGTCAGTATATGTGCGTTGGTAATCTTGAGGTAATTTTGACAGATACTGTCAGAATGGCCCACACAGAGATTGCAGCCCACGTGAGGAATTCTCAGGTTCCAACGATCCCCCAGAGTCAGTTCTGGGTTTCCGTGGTGATGCCAGCTCTAAACGGTGCCCCCTCCCCCAGGTGGCCCATCCCCTGCACCCCTGCACCCCAAACGCAGCCCAACGAGCACGGGGGAAGCAGAGCTGAAGGAGGAGCGGCTGCCAGGCCGGAAGGCGAGCTGCAGTGCCGCAGGGAGCGGGAGTCGAGGGCTGCCCCCCTCCAGCCCCATGGTCAGCAGCGCCCACAACCCCAACAAGGCAGAGATCCCAGAGCGGCGGAAGGACAGCACGAGCACCCCCGTGAGTGACCAGGGCTGGGGGGCAGGGCTGGGGGCGCCGCCACCTGTGGCCAGCCTGCAGACACCACCCAAGCCACATTCCTCAGGCCCTGCCTTCATCTCATTTCCCAGGCGGAACTCTTTCTTACCAATTCCTTCTTATACCCATTCATTCATTCAACAAACATTTATCGAGCGCCTCTGTTTGCCTGAGCTCAGTCTATACACAAACACTTGATGTTCACATATAACGTTCTGTGTCAAAGAAGTGAAGAACATACTCTTGGCAGAAAGGATTTAATACAGGAAATTAAGTGCTTTTAAAAATGTGGGAAGGGCCAGGCATGGTGGCTCATGCTTGTAATCCTGGCATTTTGGGAAGCCGAGGCAGGAGGATCACTTGAGGCCAGGAGTTTAAGAAACATAGCAACACTCCATCTCTACTAAAAATCAAAAAAGTTAGCCAGGCATTGTGTTATGTGCCTGTGGTCCCAGCTACTCGAAAGACCAGGGTGGGAGAATCACTTGAGCCCAGGAGGTTGAGGCCACAGGGAGCTGTGATCCTGCCACTGCACTCCATCCTGGGTGACGGAGCAAAACCCTGTCTTAGTGAATCAATAAATAAAATATTAATAGTAATTTAAAAAATCAGGCCAGGCACAGTGGCTCACGCCTGTAATCCCAGCACTTTGGGAGGCAGAGGTGGGCGGATCACTTGAGGTCAGGAATTTGAGATCAGCTTGGCCAATATGGCGAAACCCCGTCTCTACTAAAAATAATGAAAATCAGCCGGGCGTGGTGGCGAGCACCTGTAATCGCAACTACTCGGGAGGCTGAGGCAGGAGAATCGCTTGAACCCAGGGGGCGGAGGCTACAGTGAGCCAAGACTGTGCTACTGCACTCCAGAATGGGTGACAGGTGAGACTCCATTAAAAAAAAAAAAAAAAAAAAGCTGGGTGCAGTGGCTCACACCTGTACTCCCAGCACTTTGGAAGGTCAAGGCGGGCGGATCATGAGGTCAGGAGATTGAGACCGTCCTGGCTAACACAGTGAAACCCCATCACTACTAAAAATACAGAAAATTAGCTAGGTGTGGTGCATCCACCTATAGTCTCAGCTACTCTAGAGGTTGAGGCAGGAGAATCGCTTGAACCCAAGAGGCAGAAATTGCAGTGAGTCAAGATCACACCACTGCACTCCAGTCTGGGCGACAGAGTGAGACTCCGTCTCAAGAAAAAAAAAAAGTCGTGGGAAGCAGCAGCAGCTTCCCCAGCTTCTCAGCTCTTCCGGCATCTACATTACATTCTGTCCCACTCCCTGCTCCTCTGCTCTGCACATGTTCAGAAGCCGCCCCACGTGGCTGTGCCCTTGGCCTGTCGAGGCTGGTCATGGCAAGTTACTACCAGCCAAGCCCGAGCCTTGACCAGGGTGCACACAGGTATGAGTCTGAGCCAGTTGTGGGCCTAAACTTTCAAAAGCATGGTCGGCTGGGCGTGGTGGCTTACACCTGTAATCCCAGCACTTTGGGAGGCCGAGGCGGGCAGATCACGAGGTCAGGAGATTGAGACCATCCTGGCTAACATGGTGAAACCCTGTCTCTATTAAAAATATTAAAAAAAATTAGCTGGGTATGGTGGTGGATGCCTGTAGTCCCAGCTACTCGGGAGGCTAAGGCAGGAGAATGGTATGAACCCAGGAGGCAGAGCTTGCAGTGAGCTGAGATCGCGCCATTGCACTCCAGCCTGGCGACAAAGTGAGACTATTTAAAAAAAAAAAAAAAAAAGCATGGGTTTCCACTCACACAGATACAAAATACTTATAGTTATCTTACTTTTACCATAAGATTTTGCTCTTTAACAAATAAGTTGACCAGGCGCAGTGGCTCATGCCTGTAATCTCAGCACTTTGAGAGGCCAAGGCGGGTGGATCATGAGGTCAGGAGTTCGATACCAGCCTGGCCACCGTGGTGGAACCCCATCTCTATTAATAATACAAAAATTACCCAGGCGTGGTGGTGCACGCCTGTAATCCCAGCTACTCAGGAGGCTGAGGCAGGAGAATTGCTTGAACCCAGGAGGCAGAGGTTGCAGTGAGCCGAGATCGCGCCACTGCACTCCAACCTGGGCGACAGAGCAAGATTCCGTCTCAAAAACAAAACAAAACAAAAATACGTCATAAAAAATTTTTAGTCAGACATGGTGGCTCATGCCTGTAATCTCCGCACTTTGAGAGGCTGAGGTGGGTGGATTGCTTGAGCTCAGGAGTTCGAGACCAACCTGTGCAAAATGGTGACACCGCTTCTCTACAAAAAATACAAAAATTAGTCCGGTGTGGTGATGGCACGTGCCGGTAGTCCCAGCTACTTGAGATGCTGAGGCAGGAGGATCACTTGTGTCCAGGAGGCGAAGGTTGCAGTGAGCCAAAATCGCGCCACTACACTCCAGCCTGGGCGACGGAGGGAGACCTTGTCTCAAACAAACAAACAAAAAATAAGTTTTTAAATACTAATTTTTCTTGTACATACTTGAGAACATTCATCTTTTAAATTTCTTCTTAGTGCTCTTGGTGCCCCTGGGTACTTCCAGTTTATTTTGGTTCTAAACACCCAAGGCAAACCAAGGTCTCACTGCACGGCTGTTTGCGGGGTAGGGGCGTTTCTGCGGAGGTCCCGACCATCAGGAGGAACCCAGCCGTGGTGGCTGGTGGTGTCTGGCTGTTACCAGCGTTTACCAGCCTTGACTGGCTTTGACCGATTGTGACTGGCCTTCACTGGCAATGCCTGCCAGGGCCCTACTGAAGCTTTTACTGCAAGTGTCCGCCTGTTACCAGTGGCAGCCAGCTGTGGCCAGCTTTAACCAGCCTTTACTGGCAGTGTCCAGCCATGACCAGTATTAACCAGCAGCAACTGGCTGTGACCGGCTTTGACCAGCCTTGACTGGCCGTGACCACCCTTGGCCAATGGTATCTGGCTGTGACCAGTGGTGTCTGGCCATTAACACTCATGACCAGCTTTAACTGTCCTGACTATTGGTGTCTGACCATGACCAGCCTTAACTTGCTGTGACAGGCTTTGACCAGCAGTGTCAGGCCATGACCAGCGGTAGCCAGCAGCGACTGGCAGTGACCGGCTGTGTTTGGTTTGACCAGCTGTGACCCTGCCGCCACCTGTGAGGACTGCTAGTCCGTGTTGAGGGCCCTGAACTCCAGGGCTGTGCAGAGCCCGGGGTCAGTACAGGGAGGGGAGTGGAATGTTGTGAGGGGACCCTGTGGGGATGGGGCAGGAGAGGGTGCACCTGAGGACAGGTCACTGGCCACCTTATACCAGAAGGGCCTTAGGGAAACAGATCTTGAGGACATCAACTCGACTTCAGGCAGGTGGTACAGGAGGGAGGCGGGGATGCCTGTGCGTCCTGAGTATTCCGGATCAGTACAAATTCACGCCCCTTGGCTCCTCCCTAGCCCCGAGACCTGGAGCTCCACATGGCAGCCTCTGAGGCCCATGTGTCAGAGAGTGATCCACAGCCCAGAGAATGGGTGGGAGCCGCAGGGCCAGAGAAGGAGAGGATGAGATGGGAGTGTGGTTAAAGAAAAAAGAAAAAATTGTAGGAAGGACTGGAGGGGCGGACAGTGGGCGGGATTTGCAGGAACAACAGTCGCAACCACACCACAGAACTCACCCACCAAGGGAGCTGCTGCTTCTGAGGCTGCCCCAGCACTGGTAAATTCAAGAGTGCACTGTTAGGCCGGGCACGGTGGCTTATGCCTGTAAGCCCAACACTTTGGGAGCTGAGGCAGTGGATCACTTGAGGTCAGGAGTTCAAGACTAGCCCGGCCAACATGGCAAAATCCCGTCTGTACTAAAAATACAAAAATTAGCTGGGCGTGGTGCACGCCTGTAATCTCAGCTACTTGGGAGGCTGAGGCAGGAGAATTGCCTGAACCTAGGAGGCGGAGGTTACAGTGAGCTGAGATTGCGCCACTACACTTCAACCTGGGTGACAGGGCGAGACTCCGTCTTAAAAAAAAAAAAAAGGCCGGGCGCAGTGGCTCACGCGTATAATCCCAGCACTTTGGGAGGCCGAGGCGGGCAGATCACAAGGTCAGGAGATCAGTCGAGACCACAGTGAAACCCCGTCTCTACTAAAAATAGAAAAAATTAGCCTGGCGCAGTGGCGGGCGCCTGTAGTCCCAGCTACTCAGGAGGCTAAGGCAGGAGAATGGCGTGATGCCAGGAGGCCGAGCTTGCAGTGAGCTGAGATCGTGCCACTGCACTCCAGCTGGGGGACAGAGCGAGACTCCATCTCAAAAAAAAAAAAAAAAAGCACATTGACATGGCTGTAACCCAAGACTCAAAAACCTCATCCTCCATCAGTCAAAAGAGCTTATTGATGCCTAGAGGACTGGACAACGGGCAATGGGGCCCTGCTGAATCAAAGACCTTCATCTCATAGCCTTGCCTGTGTGAGCTGAAGTCAAAGTAGGCAGGACAGCAGCTGCTGCCCCATTTACACCTTCCAAATCTTCGTGAATGCAAAGATTGGCAGAACCCAACTTTTATGTAGAACCTGAGCTGCAAAGGACTCTGGGAAATGTAGTACTTGGCGTTCCTGCATCTGAGTTCCCAAGAACAGCATAGTATGAAAATATCCTCCCATCCTGGCTAACACGGTGAAACCCCGTCTCTACTAAAAATACAAAAAAAAAACTAGCCGGGCGAGGTGGCGGGCGCCTGTAGTCCCAGCTACTCCGGAGGCTGAGGCAGGAGAATGGCGTAAACCCGGGAGGCGGAGCTTGCAGTGAGCTGAGATCCGGCCACTGCAGTCCAGCCCGGGCTACAGAGCAAGACTCCGTCTCAAAAAAAAAAAAAAAAAAAAAAAAGAAAATATCCTCAATATAGGAACAGGAGAGTGGAGGCAGCTGGACATGGTGGCACACACATGTAGTCCCAGCTATTGGGAGGCTGAAGTGGGAGGATTGCTTGAGGCCAGGAATTTGAGACCAGCCTGGGCAACATGGTAAGATCCTATCTCTTAAAAAAGAGAAAAAGGGTGGAGGCAGTTTGAGAAAGTGGCCAAGATTCTGAAGCCACGTAGAGTTTGAATTACATTAATGAGCCGTGTGACCTTGGGCAAGTAACTTCATCTCTCTGAGCTTTAGTATCTCACTCTGTGAAATGGGCTCATTAGAGATCCTGGGTCATTTGAGGATCTTGTAAGATCTCAAACGTGAGGTACTTCACATACTGGCACAGTAAGCACTCAGTGAATGAGAGCTATTGTTATTGCTAAACGAAACCCACACCTTAAGAAGGTAAAAAAAAAAAAAGAAAAAAAAGAAAAGCAAATAAACCTCAAAGAAAGTAGAAGGGACCAGAAGTGGTGGCTCATGCCTGTAATCCCAGCACTTCGGGAGGCTGAGGCAGGAGGATTGCTTGAACCCAGGAGTTGAAGACCAGCCTGGGCAACACAGACCCTGTCTCTGCCAAAAATAAAAATTAGCTAAGTGTTGTGACACATGCCTGAGGTTCTAGCTACTTGGGAGGCTGCAGTGAGCCATGATCACACCACTGCACTCCAGCCTAGGCATCAGAACAAGACCCCATCTCAAAAAAAGAAGGGAGGAGGCATTAAAAGAGAATAAATCAGTGAAGGAGAAGGAAGAGGTACAATAAAGCAACAAAACCTAAAGTTGGTTTTTTGAAAAGATTAATAAAATCAGTCTGGGCGCAGTGGCTCATACCTGTAATCCCAGCACTTTGAGAGGCTGAGGCGGGTGGATTACTTGAGGTCAGGAGTTTGAGACCAGCCTGGCCAGCATGGTGAAACCCTGTGTCTTCCAAAAATACAAAAAATTAGCTGGTCGTGGTGGTGCACGCCTGTAATCCCAGCTACTTGGGAGGCTAAGGCAGGAGAATCACTTGAACCTGGGAGGTGGATGTTGCAGTGAGCCGAGATCATGCCATTGCACTCCAGCCTGGGCAAAAAGAGTGAAACTCTGTCCTAAATAAATAAATAAATAAAATCCAATGGATCCCTGGTAAAAATCAATTAAGGAAAAAAGACAGCAAACATGAATTACCAGTATCCAAAATGAAAAGGGGAACTTTGTTCTAACATTGACAGATAGTAAGATGATATTAGGAACTACTTTATGCCAATAAATGTAACAGCTTAGGTGAAATGGACACATTAAAAACACACTGTATCAAAACTGACACAAGAAGAAATAGAAAACCTGAATAGTCTTACATTCTTGTTAAAGAAATTGAATTCATAACTGAAAACCTTCCCCATAAAGAAAATTTCCGGCTCTGATGACTCCCACCAGTGGAATTCTTCCAAACACTTAAAGAAGAAATAACACTAACCTTACACAAACTTCCAGAGAATAGAAAAAGAGGGCTCTCTGCCTAACGTGTTTATGAGGCAGTGTAATCCGGATACTCCCTATGTTCCCAGAGCTCACAGCCCAGTATGGGATGGGGACATATATGAGAACAGACATTGACAGCACAGTGATTGAAGCTGCAGTGGGGAGCCCAGGGACCTGTGGGAACCCAAAGGAGGCACGTGACTCAGCCTGGGGCCGGGGGTGGTGGTAGATTATGAACTGACACCTGAAAGCTATGTAGGAGTGAGTCAGGGGAAAAGGTAGGAGGAATGTTCTAACAGGTAAGACAGCCAGTGCAAAGGCTAGGCACAGTGACAGAATGTGGCATGAATAAGTATGTTAGCAAACGTTTGGTGTGGCTGGGCCAGACCTTGAGAAGGTGGGCATTGCTGGGAGAAGAGCGGTGGACAAGGATGCCCCCTGGAAACCTTCCCTGCCTCGTTTTCCCTCAGTGTCGCCCTCTTCTCCGGGCTCCAGGGGTCTCCCTTGACTCAGCCTAGGTGGTTGGGATTCTCATGAGCCTTTCACGTCTTTGAGACCTTTGACCATCTCCTACTCACCCTGGCTTCCCACAGGAGCCCCTGACTCATTCGTCGATGGGGAGGGCAGAGAAGGGAAGAGGGTGGAGCTCAGGGGCGTGTCTTCACCCCCTCACTCCCTTCCTGGCTGTGTCTCCTGCAGAACAACCTCCCTCCCAGCATGATGACCCGCAGAAACACCTACGTTTGCACAGAACGCCCGGGGGCTGAGCGCCCGTCACTGTTGCCAAATGGGAAAGAAAACAGGTACGGAGGGGGCAGCAACAGGGTGAGGGGTGGGAAGTAGGGGGTAGGTGAACAGGACCTCCCTTGATCTGAGATGGTAGGCGTTGGAGGCTGGTGCCATGGGGATCGGGGCCCAGAGAGGAGTGTATCTGCCCTGCCCTTGGCCATGTGCCCTTGCTATGTACCCCCCTGAAGATCCTCCCCACTTAATTAATTAGTCTTCAGCACCAGGAAAGCAGTTGGCCCTGTTCTCCGCCTACAAGCCTTGGGAACCTGAATTGATTTTTTGAATGATCCATTTTTAGAAGGCAAGAGAAGCCCTAGAATGTCACAGCTTCAGCATCATCTGGTTGGCTGGTTTTCCAGCTTGTTGGCCTGAGTCTGTGAGGTCTCTTCCAGCTGGCAAGGGAGAGAAACCAGTTCAGACTGGCTGGAGCAGAGAGAGGGAAGGGATTGGTTCACATCACAGCTCAAGGCCAGTGAGAGTGGGGCCAGCTCCACAATGAGGACACTGCCACCCACCCGGACAGTAGGGCAGGTTGATGGCCAACACCAGGGCACACTCTGGGATGCACCTGATTAGTGGATGCAGATCTTCCCATTGGGTGTGGGCAGGGGAATGAGGTAGTTAACAGTCACGATTCTGTGAATACTCAGTTCTGAGTTCAAATCTTACCTCTGTGCTCGCACTGCTAGCAGAATGACTGGGTAAATCTCTGAGCCTCTGTTTCCTCCATAAAATGGGCTTGATGCTGTCTGGGCACGGTGGCTTACGCCTGTAATCCCAGCACTTTGGGAGGCCGAGGTGGGCAGATCACCTGAAGTCAGGAGTTTGAGACCAACCTGGCCAACATGGTGAAACCCTGTCTCTACTAAAAATACAAAAATTAGCCAGGAATGGTATCATGCGCATGTAATCCCAGCTACTCAGAAGGCTGAATAAGGCAGGAGAATCGCTTGAACCCAGGAGGCAGAGGTTGCAGTGAGCTGGGATTGTGCCACTGCACTCCAGCCTGGGCCACACAGTGAGACTCTGTCTCAAAAAAAAAAAAAAAAAGGCCAGGTACGGTCTTTTTACGCCTGTAATCCCAACACTTTGGGAGGCCAAGATAGGCAGATCACGAGGTCAGGAGATCGAGACCATCCTGGCTAACATGGTGAAACCCCATCTCTACTAAAAATACAAAAAATTAGCCAGACGTGGTGGTGGGTGCCTGTAGTCTCAGCTACTGAGGAGGCTGAGGCAGGAGAATGGTGTGAACCCGGGAGGTGGAGCTTGCAGTGAGCCTAGTCCACTGCACTCCAGTCTGGGCGACAGAGCAAGACTCCATCTCAAAAAAAAAAAAAAAAAAAACACAACGGGCTGATGCTGTCTACTTCCAGGCCCCATTATAGAGATCCAGTAGAGATCAGGTGTGTCCTGTACCTGGCACTGGGTCTGATGCTTAGGAGGCCTTCATTCAGTGACTGAGAGTGCTTTTTCTTCGTGGTTATCAAATAAAAATAATAGTAGTGAACATTCTGAAGCAGCAGCCACATGCCAGGCTTCTATGTTTAACGCCTGGCTCAATGCCCCTAACAACTCTGTGAGGTAGATCCTAATATCTCCATTTTACAGCTGAGGACATAAGGCATAGGGAGGTTAAGTAACTTGTCCAAGGCCACACAGCTGGTAAGTCAAGAAGCAGATTCCAGACTGACTCCAGAATCTATTTGTAATCACCATAATATATGGCCTTCCAGTTCTGCTCAAGAGACAGTAGAACAGTTAAATCATAGACTCAGACAAAAAAAATTAAAAATTAAAAATTTAAAAACACAAAAAATAAAAATTATAGACTCAGCTGCTGTAACAAAAACAAAGAGATCCCAGGGTAGAGTAATTTAAATAAAAAGGAGGTTTAGTCCAGAGGGTCCTCCAAGGACCCAGGTAAGTTCTTCCAGCCCCAACATGAGTTTCCAGCTCTGGGACTGAGGCCACTGCACCAGCTGCCATCATTTCCTAATCAGCAAGAAGTGGGGAAAGAGTAGGGGACAAGCAGCAACTCTTTTTAAAGGCGTGACCCGGAGATCGTACAGAGCACTTCTGCTTATATCCCATTGGCTGGAGCATGGTCACATGACCATCCCTAACTGCAAGGGAGTCTGGGAAATGTAGACTCTGGCTGGGTGGCCATGTGCAGTGCTCATACTCTTAGGGGTTTGGTTACTAAGAGCAAAACAGGGAGGATGGATTCTAAGGGAGAAGTAACAGCCTCTGCCACAATCAGGATTCTTCTCCGAGATCCAGGCTGGGCCTGAAGTCCCTGGGAGGATAGAAATTGGAGGTCTGGGCTGGGCGCAGTGGCTCACGCCTAGAATCCCAGCACTTTGGGAGGCCAAGGCGGGTGGATCACCTGAGGTCAGGAGTTTGAGACCAGCCTGGCCAACATGGTGAAACCCCATCTCTACTGAAAATACAAAAATTACCCAGGCATGGTGCTACATGCCTGTAGTTCCAGCTACTCAGGAGGCTGAGGTAGGAGCATCACTTGAACCCTGGAGGCAGAGGTTGCAAAAGGCCAGGCATGGTGGCACACACTTGTAATCCCAGCTACTCGGGAGGGTGAGGCAGGAGAATTGAACTCAGAAGATGGAGGTCTGGCCCTCGTTGTCAACTAGGAGGGTCCAAGGGGCTGGAGGAGGGTCCTGGGACAGTGGGACCCCCACTGCTCAAATTATCATAGTGAATACAGGTATCCTTGACCTTTACATCTTTCCCTTTCCTGATTTTAGATGATGGGAGTTCAGATAGCAAAGTGTTTGCCAAGTTGATTTGGTTCCTGAGGTTTGGGAAATAGCAAGGAAGTCACCCAAAAATTTCTGTGCATCTATTCAGTTGCTGCGTTTGGAGAGAGGAGAGTTGTGATAGGAGATGGTTTGGAGGGGGTAGAGTTTGAAGAAGGGACAGTTTGAAGGAGGGGTAATAGGGGAGGAGAGTTAGTAAAATAATGCTAGGATTGTATAGTGCACAGCCTGCACAACTGTACATTGCAGCCCTGTCTCTGAGTTCCAGGCTGGTTGCAGTCCCTGGTCTCAGGACAGGATTATGAAGAATCAGAGGGACTGGGGTCCTGGCTTGCCTCAGTCCCCCACCCTGACTTGTCTCTCTCTGCCCACAGCTCAGGCACCCCACGGGTGCCCCCTGCCTCCCCCTCCAGTCACAGCCTGGCACCCCCATCAGGGGAGCGGAGCCGCCTCGCACGCGGCTCCACCATCCGCAGCACCTTCCACGGTGGCCAGGTCCGGGACCGGCGGGCAGGGGGTGGGGGTGGTGGGGGTGTGCAGAATGGGCCCCCTGCCTCTCCCACGCTGGCCCATGAGGCTGCACCCCTGCCCGCTGGGCGGCCCCGCCCCACCACCAACCTCTTCACCAAGCTGACCTCCAAACTGACCCGAAGGTGAGCTCCGCAGGGATGGCAGAAGCGGGGTGGAGCAGGGTGGGGGGGCTGATGGGACCTAACCTGTCTTCTACTCTGCTCTGTCTCCTGTACCCGAACATTTCCTCCTCCTCCTCCTCCTCCTCCTCCTCCTCCTCCTCCTCCCCTGTCGTCCCTCACCGCCCTCCTCACACTGCAGGGTTACCCTCGATCCCTCTAAACGGCAGAACTCTAACCGCTGTGTTTCGGGCGCCTCTCTGCCCCAGGGATCCAAGATCAGTAAGTCCCGTCCATGCCCTGTTCTCGCTGGCTCTGCCTCCCTGTCTGCATGTCTCACCTGTGTATGCCGGCATTGGGGAGGGGGCTCTGTGGATGTGAGTGGAGTACAGGGTCAGTACGTGGGGTCTGGTTGTTCATTTACTCACAGAAGCATAGCCTCTGGAGCCAGACTCGGGGGTTCAAATGGCAGTTACTCAAGGTCTCTGGGCCTCACTTTCCTCTTCTGTAAAATGGGTATAGTAATAGCAGTACCTGTCTCCTAGGGTTAAGGACTAAATGAAGTGATGTGTGGACTGAGCTTAGAACCTTGCCTTGGAAAGTGCTTTACATGTGTATTAGTTATTAATTGCTATTATTCATTGAGTCCTTACTGTGTGCCTGGCACTGTCCTAGGCCCTGTAGTAGAGGGTGAGCAAAAGGTTTAAAACTTCTGCCCTGGCAGAGCCAACGTTCTATTAAGGGATCTAGACAAAAAAAGAAATCAGTAAAATAAACTTATTATATAGATGTCTAGGTAGTGCAAAGTAATGAAGAAGAAAAATAGAATAGAAGCCACATTTGGTGGCTCATGCCTGGAATCACAGCACTTTGGGAGGCTGAGGCGAGTGGATCACTTGAGCCCAGGAGTTCAAGACCAGGCTGGACAACATAGCAAGGTCCTATCTCTACAAAAAATAAATAATTGGCCGGGCATGGCAACTGCCCCTGTAGTCCCATGGACTTGGGAGGCAGGAGGATCACTTGAACCCAGGAGGTCGAGGCTGCTGTGAGCTATGATCATCAGTCTTGGCAACAGAGGAAGACCCTGTCTCTGAAAAAAAAAAAAACAAAAACAAAAACAAATAGAACAGGTAGGGGAATGAGAGGTGTGGGGAAGGGAGGGGTGCAGCATTAAATGGGCAGGCCTTTGGATGAGGTGGCTCAGGCCAGTAATCCCAGCACTTTGGACGGATCGCTTGAGTCCAGGAGTTTGAGACCAGCCTGGGCAATGTGGCAAAGCCCCATCTCTACCAAAAAAAAAAAAAAAAAATTTGTGGCACGCGCCTATAGTCCTAGCTACTTCAGGGGCCAAGGCAGGAAGATTGCTTGAACCCGGGAGATTGAGGCTGCAGCCAGCTGAGATCACGCCACTCCTGCATGTCAGAGTGAGACTCTCTGTCTCAAAAAAAGAAAAAAAGGCAGGCTTCACAAAGGTGTTGTTTGAGCAAAGCATGATTGTATATGTGAGTGTGTGTGTGCGCGTCTCTCTCTTTCTGGCCACTTTTCTATATAAGGGTGTGTCTCTGCCCACTCCCCTCCCTTTCATCTTCCACATTCTTCAGTATCTTTCCTGTGACCTGCACTAACCCATTTCAGAATGAGCCCTATTATGGGGATGGACAGGAAGATCAAATCCTGACTCCGGGCCCTCGCCAGCCAGCCCGGAGGGACTGGGGTTGAGGCAGGGGCTGCTCAGAATCCCAGAGGCAGTGGGTTGGGGGAGGTGGGTTCCCTATGTCCAGATTAGACACTCTGTCCCCCTCCCCTCCCCTAGGGTCGCAGACGAACCTGAGAGAATCGGGGGACCTGAGGTCACAAGGTGAGTGCTTGGGCCTACCCCCGACTGCCACACCAGCCCTTCCCCTCTCCTGCCTCCGCACCTCCTGACACTTAACCCCAGGGAATTAGATGGGGCCCCAGTCTCATCCTGCAAGGCCAACTTCCTGAAATGCCCTATGGCCCCTGCCTTCTCTGCCAGCTCCTCTCATTCCCACCCCATCACAAACACCGTCTCTTGACCATCTTAAACTTCAGCCTCCGACCGGGCGCCGTGGCTCACGCCTGTAATCCCAGCACTTTGGGAGGCCGAGGCAGGCGGATCACTTGAGGTCGGGAGTTCAAGACCAACCTAACATGGAGAAACCCCGTCTTTACTAAAAGTACAAAAATTAACCGGGCGTGGTGGCGCATGCCTGTAATCCCAACTACTCAGGAGGCTGAGGCAGGAGAATCGCTTGAAACCGGGAGGCAGAGGTTGCGGTGAGCCGGGATCGTGCCATCACACTCCAGCCTGGGCAGCAAGAGCTTAAAAAAAAAAAAAAAAAAGCCTGATCCCATCTATAACTCAACTTCTGGTCAATGCCCCCACCTCCTTTTGCTTCTCATCTAGTCATGGCACAATGTTTGCCGGTACCTCAGGGCCAGCAGGAGGCAAACATTATCTGTACAGACCCAGATCATGAAGATTTTAGGCTTTGAGGGCCAGGCACCCTCTGTCACGCCTGTTCAGTTGTGCCACTGTAGTGCAAAAGCAGTCATATTCAACACAAAACAAATGGGTATGGCTGTGTTCCAATGAAACTTGATTTACAAAAGCAGACAGCACCGGAGTTTGCCAAGCCCTGGTTTAGTCTGAGTTCCCGCTTTAGAGAACCTGGTGGAAACCCGAGCCTTGCCAGCAGCTGCAACAAACTGCCAGGGCTGACTCTTATTGGCTGGGACTAGGTCACATGCTCATTCCTAAGCCAATGTCTGCAGCCAGAGAGGAGAAGTACTCTGGTTGGTCAGACCTGGTCATGTGGTCACCCTAGATCCAAGCACAGAGGTCGGAAGTAGAATGCTCTCACTGGCAGAGCTGAGTCTCGTGCTCACCCAAGCTGAGGGGTGGCCACACGGAAACGAGGGGGGCTAGCCCTGGGATGCTCATCCAGTGCAGCACTCTCGTACTTCAGCCGGGATATTTCTTTGTTGTGCAGGGCCCTCTTGCACATTGGAGAATGTTTATCATCCCTGACCTAACCCATCCCCAACCTAGTCAATGCCAACAGTGCTCCCATCCTAAGACGTGTGACAAAAAGCCCCCAGAGGCCGAACACAAGTGGCTCATGCCTGTAATTCCAACAACTCAGGAGGCCAAGGCAGCAGGATCACTTGAGCCAAGGAGGTCAAGGCTGCAGTGAGCTGTGATTGCACCACTGCACTGCAAGACCCTGTCTCAAAAAAAAAAACTAAAAAGTGGCTGGGCACTGGCTCGCGCCTATAATTCCAGCACTTTGGGAGGCCAAGGCAGGTGGATCACGTGAGGTTGGGAGTTTTGAGAGTCGCCTGGCCAACATGGTGAGACTCCGTCTCCACTAAAAATACAAAAAGTGGGCGTGGTGCCTGTTCTCCCAGCTACTTGGGAGGCTGAGGCAGGAGAATTGCTTGAATCCGGGAAGCAGAGGTTGCAGTGAGCCGAGATTGTGTCATTACCCTCCATCCTGGGCAACAAGAACGAAACTCTGTCTCAAAAAAAAAAAAAACAAAAAAAAAAAACGGGCACGGTGGCTCACACCCCTAATCCCAGCACTTTGGGAGGCCGAGGCGGGCGGATCACGAGGTCAGGAAATGGAGATCGAGACCATCCTGGCTAACAGTGAAACCCCAGTCTACTAAAAATACAAACAAAAACAAAACAAAACGGGTGTGGTGGCAGGCGCCTGTAGTCCCAGCTACTCGGGAGGCTGAGGCAGGAGAATCGCTTGAACCAGGGAGGCGGAGCTTGCAGTGAGCCGAGATCGCACCACTGCACTCCAGCCTGAGTGACAGAGCGAGACTCTGACTCAAAAAAAAAATAAAGGCCGGGCACGGTGGCTCACGCCTGTAATCCCAGCACTTTGGGAGGCCAAGGCGGGTGGGTCACCTGAGGTCGAGAGTTCGAGATCAGCCTGCCTAACATGGAGAAACCCCATCTCTACTAAAAATACAAAAATTAGCCAGAGCCGGGCGTGGTGGCGTATGCCTATAATCCCAACTACTCGGGAGGCTGAGGCAGGAGAATCGCTTGAACCCAGGAGGCAGAGGTTGTGGTGAGCCGAGATCATGCCATTGCACTCCAGCCTGGGTAAGAAGAGCAAAACTCCCTCTCAAAAAAAACAAAAAAACAAATTTCTCATTCAAACCATGTGGCCAAGTCAGGCTGGTAGGGCCACCCTGATCTGTGCAGTCATTCACGTCCCCAGGTTCTTCCATCCGCATTGCCTGGAGCCCGCATGTCATCTTCACAGTTGAGGCTGGCGTGTGCCACTGCTAAGTCCAGCTCCTGGGAGATGTGGGACAGGAGAGCCTGGAGAACAAGAGCATCAGGTTCTCTGAAGGAACTGATGTGGATGGCACACCTCACTTCTGCTCATGTCCCTGAATTTAGAGACAGGGTCACACCTGGCTGCAAGGGAGGCTGGAAAGTGTGGTCTCTAGCTGGGGGGCATCTCTCTTCCAGTTGAAACTGTCACTGGCATAGCAGGGGAAGAAGTTTTTTGAGGGGATGGCTAGGAATCTGTCCCAAATTGGGAAGAGGTATCCCTTCAGCCCTCCACCACATTCCTCTTCGCTCCCATCTCTGACCCCTGATATCTTCTCGCCTCAGTTGCCATCTACCTTGGGATCAAACGGAAACCGCCCCCCGGCTGCTCCGATTCCCCTGGAGTGTGAAGCTGACCAGCTCGCGCCCTCCGGAGGCCCTGATGGCAGCTCTGCGCCAGGCCACAGCAGCCGCCTGCTGCCGCTGCCGCCAGCCACAGCCGTTCCTGCTGGCCTGCCTGCACGGGGGTGCGGGCGGGCCCGAGCCCCTGTCCCACTTCGAAGTGGAGGTCTGCCAGCTGCCCCGGCCAGGCTTGCGGGGAGTTCTCTTCCGCCGTGTGGCGGGCACCGCCCTGGCCTTCCGCACCCTCGTCACCCGCATCTCCAACGACCTCGAGCTCTGAGCCACCACGGCCCCAGGGCCCTTCCTCTTCCTCTCCCTTGTCCCCTTCACTTCTAAAGGAGGGGAAGGGGCCAGGGAGGGGAATTCTCCCTTTATCATCACCTCAGTTTCCCTGAATTAGATTTGGGGGCAAAGATTGTCCCCTCTGCTGTTCTCTGGGGCCGCTTAGCACAGAAGAAGGATGAGGGGGCTCAGCGGGGGGAGCTGGCACCTTCCTGGAGCCTCCAGCCAGTCCTGTCCTCCCTCGCCCTACCAAGAGGGCACCTGAGGAGACTTTGGGGACAGGGCAGGGGCAGGGAGGGAAACTGAGGAAATCTTCCATTCCTCCCAACAGCTCAAAATTAGGCCTTGGGCAAGGGCAGGGAGAGCTGCTGAGCCTGAAGACTGGAGAATCTGGGGGACTGGGAGTGGGGGTCCGAGAGGCAGATTCCTTCCCCTCCCCTCCCCTCACACTGAAACCCCCACTTCCTGCCCCAGGCTGGCGCGGGGCACTTTGTACAAATCCTTGTAAATACCCCACACCCTCCCCTCTGCAAAGGTCTCTTGAGGAGCTGCCGCTGTCACCTACGGTTTTTAAGTTATTACACCCCGACCCTCCTCCTGTCAGCCCCCTCACCTGCAGCCTGTTGCCCAATAAATTTAGGAGAGTCTCCCCCCCCACCCCAGTGCTGACCCTAGAATTTTCCTTCCCTGCCCTCACCTGCAAATGAGTTGAAGAAGAGGCCTGGGAATCCAGGCAGTGGTTTTTCCTTTCGGAGCCTCGGTTTTCTCATCTGCAGAATGGGAGCAGTGGGGGTGGGAAGGTAAGGATGGTCGTGGAAGAAGGCAGGATGGAACTCAGCCTCATCCCCGAGGCCCCAGTTCCTACATCGGGCCCCCTATTCATCCACTGACACTCCCAGCCACCATGTTACACTGGACTCTAAGCCACTTCTTACTCCAGTAGTAAATTTATTCAATAAACAATCATTGACCCGTGCCTACTCCATGCCAGGTCCAGTGCTGGACACAGAGACGTGAAGCCCTGTCTGTGGGAGACAAGGATTCTGACATAGACACTGGACAGGGGAGTCCAGAAGAGAAGGTGGGCAGGGTGGGGTCACTGGGGAAGATGCTCTAGAGGAATTAATGCTGGAGTAGGGTGTTGAAGGATGAGTAAGAGTTGGCTAGGCATTGAGTTTGCCCTGGGCAAAAGCCCAGAAGTGGGAGTATGTTGTGTATCTTCAGAGAACTGGGTAGTTTCAGTGTAGCTACTGTGTTGGGCGTGGATGGAGAATTAACGAGAAATGCTGTATTAGGACTAATAACCCATCTACACTGCTTAAGCAAAAGGGTATTTGTTGGCTTAGGTTACTTAATAGTCCAGGGGCACCTGACTTCGGGTAGGTTTGATCCAGGCATCAGACCATTGCATCTATTTTTCAGTGTGAGTTGAATTCTAGTTGTTTGTATCCAGTAAGTACACCTTTCCTGATGGCACAGATGACTTCAGCAGTTAGAAGTTTCTATCCCTCCAGCTTTCTGCAGCAGAAAGATCCTCATTGTTAATTTCCCAGCACAAGTCCCAGGGCAGACTCTCACTGGCCCATAGATCCTCATGGTTAGTTTCCCAGCACAAGTCCCAGGGCAGACTCTCATTGGCCCAGATGGGCCATGTGATTTTCTCTAAACCAATCACTGTGACTCTGGAGTGGCCAGACTCATATTTAGAGCTGCACTTAGTAGGGATCCCTCAAAGGAAGGTCAAGTGTCACGAGCAGGAGAAAAAGCATGGGAGCTGGACAGATTATAGTGGTTGAAGGATGTGCAGTACAAAAGGGCGGAGCTTATTCACACAGTGCCTTTGGAGCCAAAATGAATAAGCTGGACTTTCTCCCCATGGCACTGGGGAGCCATGGAAGTTCAGGGAACTTCAGGGAAGAGGCTTAGTCAATTACTGAGAGCATCCTCTGTGCTGGGGACACATTGGTAATCAAGACAGCCCCAATACTGCCCTCGTAGAGCTCACAGTCCAATGGAGGAGGCAGATGTGTCCTCAGGCAGCGACTGGGCAGGGCTGGTGTAGGGGAGTCCAGAGGTGATGCCTGCCTCAGCCAGGGAGGGCTTCCTGGAGAAGGAGCCAGCTAGACATGGATAGGAGTGCATTTTAGGCAGAGCGAATGGCACATACAAGGGCCAGGGAGCAGGAGAGGGGACACATTCTTCAACAAATGGCGTTTGACTTGGTAAGTGTAGAATTGCTGTGAGGTATGGGGCTAGGGGCATCAGCAGGGCTTTGAAGGTTATGGACAGGGGCCTGGGCTTTCTTCCAAGGGCATTGGGGGAACCATGGCAAGGTTGTGGGCAGTGTAGAGATGGGCGGGTTTGTGCTATGTGCAGGGTGGAAAGGAGGGAAGTTAACAGGTCGGAAAAGCAGGAAAGAGGTCTGGGCCTGACAGATGGGGAAAGCACGGATAGATTTAAGAGAGTCCTATGAGGCAAAGTGGGTGGGACATGGTTACTGACAGGTGTTTGGACTGTGGATTTGGCTGGCTCAGATGGTCCCCACTGGCATGTGTGGTCTGTGTAGCCTCTGGGTGTGGAGCTGGGATCTTCAACTGGGGACAGTACAGTAAAGAACATCCCAGCATCTCACAGGTTCTGTGTACCTTGATGTTTGGGATCTCTTCTAACTTTCCCTTTAGTAATCTCCCTGGGAACTTTTGGGGACATCCCTAGGCCTCAGTTTCCCCTCTGTAAAACAGAGGGCAGATTGAACTACAAGGGCCCTTAATCTCTGTGACTCTTCAGGTTTGAAAAAGCACCTTAGGTTCCTGAGGGCTCTGTCAGGTCTTCCATTTACTCCCACCTCACTTTTTTTTTTCCTCCTAAAACCTTTGTCTTTTGGGGCCCACCCACTGTGTCCCTGGGTGGGTGGAGGTGATTGACATGTCCAACACCTAGTGCTTGTTCAGATACTGCTTGACTCCTATTAATTATTCTTCTCCCTCCACCAATTGCTCTACCACACCTCTTTCCTGTTCCTTCCTGGGACTGAGTTCTCCAAAATGCCTATCCCTAAAGACTTCATGGGGATGCTCAGACTCAAAGTTCCAGATTGGAGAGGGAAACAGCTTGGTCAAAGACATTGAGGTTGGCCGGGTGCGGTGGCTCAAGCCTGTAATCCCAGCACTTTGGGAGGCCGAGACGGGCGGATCACAAGGTCAGGAGATCGAGACCATCCTGGCTAACACGGTGAAACCCCGTCTCTACTAAAAAGTACAAAAAACTAGCCGGGCGAGGTGGCGGGCGCCTGTAGTCCCAGCTACTCCGGAGGCTGAGGCAGGAGAATGGCGTAAACCCGGGAGGAGGAGCTTGCGGTGAGCAGAGATCCGGCCACTGCACTCCAGCCTGGGTGACAGAGCCAGACTCCGTCTCAAAAAAAAAAAAAAGACATTGAGGTGGAAATTGGAGGATGTAAGGTGTGGAAGAATCAGAGGAGTAATGGGGAAAGAACTGGAAAGGTGAGTCTCCAGCAAATGGTATGCATTCAGTGTGACCTTGAATTGCAAATAACAGAAAGGCTTTCTAGGAGAAATGGGGAGCCATGGCAGGTTCTTGAGCAAAGGAAGGGACTGGCAGCAGCTACAGAAGGATGAAGTCAGACGGGACAGAAGGAAGCCAGTGAGCAGAATAGAGGTAGATGTGATGAGCTGCATGGGAAGCCTCAAAACTGGAGACCCCTGGGCTAAATTCAAGTTTCAGACATTTCATTTGGCTGCATTCCTCCCCAGTTTGAGATCTGAGCATGACTAATTCAGAGCCATAGTTGGAAAGGGCCCATGCTTTGGGTGAGTGACACTGGGCTCAGTGTCTCTCTGGGTCTCTGATTCCCCCACAGAGCATTCTAATTTTTGGACTAGATTCTGTGACCTAACTTTGCCTCATTTTAGACCCGGGATAAGACATGTTTAGTACATGCCGAGACAGGACACACCACTCCGAGGCCACACAGTGGCCAATTGCACCTCCTCCCTCAATAATTATCGCACAAAGCTAAAGCCACCATTGCTTTTATTTATTGGTTTGCGTGGAGACAAAGCACAAGATCCGGGTGTGCTGGGAGCTCTCCATTAACTAGAGCTCCTGGTGGGGGCGGAGCTCTAGGAAAAGAAGAGGACCCTGCCAGGGAGATATTTCATTTGGCCAGAATCCAGAGGATGGAGCCCATTGGTTGGAACTCTGGTTGAAACTGGAACTCTGAGAAGGGTAGAGAGAGCCCCCGGGAGACAGAACCATCACAGGGTGGGACTCCGGGACAGGGGGCGGGGCAAGGAGTGAGGGGGCGCATCTCTGGTGGGCCAGGCCCTCCCACTGGCTGGGTTCCAGCAGTCGGTGGCAGGTGAGCAGGGCGCCTACTTCTGTGCCGGGATCATGTCGTCAATGGACTGGCCTTTCTCCAGCTTCTTCTCCATCTCCACCATGAGCTTCACACCATCCACCACCAGCTGCACCTGTTCTACTTCGGACGAGCCCAGCCGATCAGCGTTGGACACGTCAAATACTGAACCCACGGCAGCTGTGTCCACGCCACCTGTGGGAGCAAGGCACAGGGAAGTGAAGAGGCAGCGAAGGTGCAGAGGGGCTGGGACGTGGCTCCCGTGCCAAATGCAACAGTGGCATGTAGTGAGTGCTTACTGTGTAACAGGTTACCTGCACACAGGTAATGCCTGTTTATTCATGGACTCACGAGTCTCTGGCTTTAGATGGGGTACCACGCCACTCAGTTATCAAACATGAAAATAGAGTATAGTGGGTAAGAGAGTGGGTTCTGGAGCCAGGCGGCCTGCGGTCGAATCCTGACCACTCGTCGCTTTGTAAATGGGGAAACTGAGGCCCCGAGGGAGGTCCAAGGGCATGTGCAATGCATGTTATATAATCATGAAAATCCCACACTGACTCCTGTGACTTAGGGGTATTGACACCCATTTTACAGAGGAAGAAATGCAAGCTCACAGAGGGTCAGCCCTTGCCGGATCCCCAGAACTCGCAGGGATGTCGCACCTCTCCTTCCATCCCCGCAAAGGGCCCTCCCCACCCGTCGTAGTGCAAAGGATGTGGGAGCCGTACCTGTACCCCTCTTCTGCAGGCGCAGGCGGGTGAGGATCTCCTCGAACTTGGGGTGCTTGCTCAGGTGCGCCAGCTTCACATGCACGCCTCCGCGCAGCCCAGTGCCCAGGTTGGATGGGCAGGTGAGCACGTAGCCCAGGTGCTGGTTCCACATGAAGGGGTGGCCCGCTTTCTTAAAGATCTCCTCTATCTGTGGTTGGGGGAGAGGACCAGGGGTCAATGCCGGCAGCCACCCCCAAATGCACCCGCAACATGGACAGGGCGTGGCAACGTGGTGGAGGTGGGATTCTGAGGGGAGCCGGGAGGTAGGAGATTCTGAGGGTACTGGCTAGACAATGGTGACCAAGGCAGGATTTTGAGGGGTGGGTACTAAGAACTCTTTGAAGGCGGGTTTTTTTTTCTTCAGAGTCTCGCTGTGTCACCCAGGCTGGAGTGCAATGGCGTGATCTCATCTCACTGAAACCTCTTCCTCCCAGGTTCAAGCGATTCTCCTGCCTTAGCCTCCCGAGTAGCTGCGACTACAGGCCCGTGCCACCACGATTGGCTAATTTTTTTTTTTTTTTTTTTTTTTTTTGTATTTTTAATATAGAGACGGGGGTTTCACCACGTTGCTAGGCTGGTCTTGAACTCCTGACCCTCCTCGGCCTCCCAAGGTGCTGGGATTACAGGCATGAGCCACCGCTCCCGGCCTGAAAGCGGATTCTTCAGGGCGGGGCTTGGGCGTAGGGTGGAGCTGGGTCCAGGGGCGGGGTCCTGAAAAGCGGGTGGGGCTGGTTTTGAGGGGCGGGGTTTGGCATGGGGTGGAGCCAGGTCCGGGGGGCAGGGCCCTGGAAAATGGGCGGGGTAGAGCTTAGCATAGGGGCAGGGGCGGGGCTTCGGAAAGCAGGTGGGCGTTCAAGGTGGAGTCGGAAGTCAGCAGCTAACGGCAGACACCCACCTTCTGCAGCCCCACGCAGAAGCGGCGGAAAACCTCCTTCATGTTGCCCCCCTTCTCCATGGAGATGACCCGGAGGTGATCCTCCTCGTTCACCCACACCAGGAAGCTCTTGTTGTCATTGTGCCTAGGGTAAGGTGCCACAGCAAGAGGCCAAGGTGTCAGCCCCGCGGGAGCCCCATTCCCAGCCCTCCCCCAAACATCTGTCCACCGTCAAGGGGAAGAGGGCCTGAGAGGTGGGAAGTGGGTGGCATCTGCCTCCTCAAAACGCAGAAGCTTAAACTTGTAGACTCTAACGTCACAGGATCTGCAAAACCTTGAATCCTGGGATCAAGGACTTTTAGGGACTTAAGTCTTTGAACAGCATTATTATAGATCCTTGGGATCTCAGGATGTTTGACAAACAGAAGCTTGGGATCAGAATTGATAACATCTTGGAAATCTTACATCTGGTCTCAGGACCAGAAAATCTTCCCATGGCAGTGTGTTAGCTCCCAATCCTAGCATCTCGGAAGCAGGATCTTAGAATATAAAATATTAAGGTCGGGTGCGGTGGCTCACGCCTGTAATCCCAGCACTTTAGGAGGCCAAGGCGGGCGGATCACGAAGTCAGGAGATCGAGACCATCCTGGCTAACACGGTGAAACCCAGTCTCTACTAAAAAACACAAAAAAATTAGCCGGGCGTGATGGCGGGCACCTGTGGTCTCAGCTACTCAGGAGACTGAGGCAGGAGAATGGCGTGAACCCGGGAGGTGGAGCTGGCAGTGAGTCGAGATCGCTCCACTGCACTCCAGCCTGGGTGACAGAGCAAGACTCCGTCTCAAAAAAAAAAAAAAAGCCATAAAATATTAAGATCTGGAAATGGCCGGGTGTGGTGGCTCATGCCTGTAATCCTAGCACTTTGGGAGGCCAAGGCCGGAGGATTGCTTGAACACAGGAGCTCAAGACCACCCTGGGCAACATGGCAAGACCCACATATCTACAAAATTTAAAAAGTTAGCAGGTATGGTGGGACACATGCCTGTAGTCCAAGCCACTGGGGAGGCTGAGGCGGGAGGATCACTTGACCTTGGAAGGTCCAGGCTGCAGTAAGCTATGATCCCACCACTGCCCTCCAGCCTGGGCAACAGAGCAAGACCCTGTCTCAAAAAAAAAAAAAAAAAATCTGAGGGAAGGCATGGTGGCTCACACCTGTAATCCCAGCACTTTGGGAGGCTGAGGTGGGCGGATCACTTAAGGTGAAGAGTTTGAGACCAGCCTGAGCAACATGGCAGAACCCTGTCTCTACCAAAAATACGAAAACTAGCTGGGCACAGTGGCACATGCCTGTAGTCTTAGCTACTCAGGAGGCGGAGGGTGAGAGAATTGTTTGAACCCGGGAGACGGAGGTTTCAGTGAGCCGAGATTGTCCCACTGCACTCCAGCCTGGGCCTCAGAGTGAGAGTCCATCTCAAAATAAATAAATAAATAAAATAAATAAATAAATAAATAAATAAATAAATTCAGAAATGCTTCAAATTATGGAATCACAGAATTTGAAATGAGTGGAATCTTAAAACCTGAAAATATTTAAAATCTTGAAATCTTAGAATCATCCTATCTGTATATCTTAGCACCCAGGCTCCCCTCATCAATTGAAACCTAGGTTCTCTAAATCTTTTTAAATCTTTGACTATCTGAATCAGGGATTCAAAGAGTCAAAGCAAGTCTAGCAATAATAGTTTATAATAAAGATAAGATGAATAACCAAGATGAACTGAACACTTAGTGTATACCAGGCACTGCTTTTTTTTTTCAAGACAGAGTCTCACTCTGTGGCCCAGGCTGGAGTGCAGTGATGTAATCTCGGCTCACTGCAAGCTCCGCCTCCCGGGTTCACGCCATTCTCCTGCCTCAGCCTCACAGTAGCTGGGACTACAGGCACCTGCCACCACACCCAGCTAATTTTTTGTATTTTTAGTAGAGACAGGGTTTCACCATGTTAGCCAGGATGGTCTGGATTTCCTGACCTCGAGATCCCCCCGCCTTGGCCTCCCAAAGTGCTGGGATTACAGGCGTGAGCCACCGCACCTGGCGAGGCACTGCTTTTAATACTTTACATAAATTAACTCATTTAATCCTTACAAGAACACCAGAAGCTATAAATTACTGTGATCCCTATCCTATAGATAGGAAACTGGGGTAGAGAAAAATAAAATAAGTTACCCAAGGTCACAAAGCTAGTAAAGCTAGTAAATGGTAGAGCTGGAATTTGAACTTAGGGAGTGTGGTTCAAGTCTAAGTTTTTATTTTTGAGACAGGGTAGCTGGAGTGCAGTACTTCGGTCACGATTCACGATAACCTTAATCCCCTGGGCCCAAGCGATCCTCAGCTTCTGGAGTAGCTGGGACCACAGGTATACGCCATCACACCTGGCCTTTTTTTTTTTTTTTTTTTTTTGGAAACGGAATCTCGCTCTGTCGCCCAGGCTGGAGTGCAGTGGTGCGATCTCAGCTCACTGCAACCTCCGCCTCCTAGGTTCAAGCGATTCTCCTGCATCATCTTCCCAAGTAGCTGGGACTACAGGTGCCTGCCACCACGCCCAGCTAAATTTTTGTATTTTTTAGTAGAGATGGGGTTCCACTGTGTTGGCCAGGCTGGTCTCAAACTCCTGACCTCAAGTGATCCGCCCGCCTTGGCCTCCCAAAGTGCAGGGATTACAGGTGTGAGCCACCACGCCCGGCCAAGTCTGTTTTTAACTACCACTTCTCCGGTCCAGATTTCCCAAAATCTGACACACAGACCACAGGATAGGCAGGGGCGGAGGGCAAGATCATTTTCCGTGGCATGTAGAAGATCATAATTATGTATATGGCCTTGGCTTTGGTGGAGGAGTGAGGAGGGCCATTGTGAGACTGGAGGAGGCTAGGGGAAGAGGAAGCCAGGGGGCGGGGAGGGGCCTCACCAGATCCCACGGGCGTCGGGCCAGTCGCGGGCCATGCCTGAGGCCAGCAGCAGTGGGGACACGGGCTTGTCGAACAGGAAGTGGTCATCGATGAGCTGCTGCTGTTCCTTCTCTGTCATGCTCTTCAGAGGGTAGTACTTCCCTTTGAACTCGCCCGTCAGGCTGTTAAGAGCTATGGGGACACATGAGGGAGTGGTCGGCAGCCTGTCCCACTTCAACCAGGGTGTGGAGGCCCAGGGTTCCCCCTGCTGCTGCTCCTAATGGGCCTGGGCCTTGGCCCCCTGGATGTCCCAAAGGCATCTGAACCCTGTGTCTAAACCCACACTTGTGACGGTTCCCCAAAATCTGTTCCTGCCATCTGTCCAGGCCCCCAGGAATGGCCACACGATGTGCTCAATCTAGAAAACAGACCCACCCCTTCCCCCGAGGGCCCCTCACATCCAGTCCACCTGCAGGCCACAGTGTGCTGGTGTCTGCTCCTAATGGCTGGCCAGACAGATGGCTGAAGTCTCAGGACTTTGAGAGGCCATTGGTAAAAATTATTATAAGGCAGAATGGTAGCCAGGTGCACTGGCACAAGCCTGTAGTCTCAGATACTGGGGAGGCTGAGGCAGGAGGATCACTTAAGCCAGGAGGTCAGCCTGGGTAACATAGCAAGATCCCCCATCTTTTTTTTTTTTTTTTTTTTTTTGAGATAGAGTTTTGCTCTTGTTGCCCAGGCTGGAGTGCAATGGCGTGATCTCAGCTCACTGCAACCTCGGCCTCCCAGGTTCAAGCGAGTCTCCTGCCTCAGCCTCCCAAAGTGCTGGGATTACAGGTGTGAGACACTGTGCCCGGCCTCTTTTCATTTGTTTTTGAGGCAGGTTCTCGCTCTGTCACCCAGACTGGAGTGCAGTGGCACAGTCACGGTTCACTGCAGCCTCAACCTTCCGGGCTCAAGCGATCCTCCCACCTCAGTCTCCTGAGTAGCTGAGATGACAGGTGTGTGTCACCACTTGTGGCTCATTTTTGTATTTTTTGTAGAGATGGGGTCTTGCTATGTGGCCCAGTCTAGTCTTGAATTCCTAGGCTCAAGTGATACCCCCTCCTAGGCCTCCCACACTGCTGTGATTACTGTTGGGAGCCACTGTGCCCGACCTCAACTCCTGCTTTCTGAGGTGGCTCCCCTCGGTCATTCTCCACCTCAGTCATTCTCCACCACACCCATGTCTGGCTTCATGGCACTTTTGAATTGTTCATCTGTGGGTTTCTGTATTTCCTCTCATCTCCCCACCAGCTGAACACTCTGTGAGAACAGTGAGGGACCCCCAGCTCCCCACACAGGGCAAGAACCCCTGCAAATGTGTGCTGAATGAACGGATGGCAGGATGCTGCGGGCAGCCAGGTGTCTGTGTGGGTCTTCTCAGGGGCCCTTGAGTCTGGACAGCACCCCCGGATCTCCAGCACAGCAGGTAATGCCGGCGGCCAGCACCACTCCCCAAGCCCCCACGATTTACCAAGCTCTTCCCCTACTTTGGAAAACGGGGGCCCAAAGAGACCCGAGGACCTGCCCATGGAGGAATAGAGACAGGGCTGGGTGACCTCAGCAGTGGACGGGGTGGGGGCGCTCACCTTCCACGGAAAGCTTCTCCACCGCCCGGCGCTCGCCACGGGAGCAGTGCGGGGGCAGCGTGTAGCCCTTGATGCTGCGGCCGGTGCGGACGCGGCTGCTGAGCACGTAGTGGGGGTCCAGGTCGTCTCCACCCTGAAGAGCCAGTGGGAGATCAGGACCAGGTAGATCCTCCGCCCCCTCCAGCAAGCCCAGGTCTCCCCCAGATGCTCCCCTCAGTCTCCCTGTTGCTTCCTTTGCCCTCTGCGTCCTCACTGATTGGTTGTGCAGAGCCTCTCCCCGCCACCCATACCTGGGCTCTGTCTCTCCCTTCTCTGTCTCTCTCCCATCTCCTATCTCTGTTTTTCTTTATACCTCTCTCCCCCAACCTTTGTATATTTCTTTTCCTTTTTTTTTTTTTTCGAGACAGGGTCTCTCACTGTCACCCAGGCTGGAGTGCCGTGGTGCCATCGTAGCTTACTGCAACCTCAAACTCCTGGGCTCAAGCCATTCCCCTGCCTCAGCCTCCCAAGTAGCTGGGACTAACAGGTATGTGCCACCATGTTCAGCTAACTTAAAATACATTTTTTTTTTTTTTTTTTTTGAGACGGAGTCTGGCTCTGTCGCCCGGGCTGGAGTGCAGTGGCCGGATCTCAGCTCACTGCAAGTTCCGCCTCCCGGGTTCACGCCATTCTCCTGCCTCAGCCTCCTGAGTAGCTGGGACTACAGGCGCCCGCCACCTCGCCCGGCTATTTTTTTGTATTTTTTTAGTAGAGACGGGGTTTCACCGTGTTAGCCAGGATGGTCTCGATCTCCTGACCTCGTGATCCGCCCGTCTCGGCCTCCCAAAGTGCTGGGATTACAGGCTTGAGCCACCGCGCCCGGCCACATTTTTTATAAATAGAGACAGGGGCTGGGTGTGGTGGCTCACACCTGTAATCCCAACACTTTGGGAAGCCGAGGTGAGCCAATCACCTGAGATCAGGAGATCGAGACCATCCTGGCCAACATGGTAAAACCCCATCTCTACTAAAAATACAAAAATTAGCTGGGCGTGGTGGCACGTGCCTGTAATCCCAGCTACTCAGGAGGCTGAGACATAAGAATCACTTAAACCTGGGGATCGGGGGTTTCCATGAGCTGAGATCCAGCCACGGCACTCCAGCCTGGGTGATAGAGTGCGATTCTGTCTCAAAAAAAAAAAAAAAAAAAAATAGAGACAGGGTCTCACTATGTTGCCCAGGCTGATCTCAAACTTCTGGGCTCAAGCAGTCCTCCTGCCTCAGCCTCCCGATGCAGTGGGATTACAGGCGTGAGCCACCATGCCTAACTAAATGTTTAGGCTTTTTTCTTTTTTTCTTTTTTTTTTTGGTAGAGACAGGTTCTTGCTATGTTGCCCAAGCTGGTCGTGAACCTCCTGGCCTCAAGTGCTCCTCCCACCTTAGCCTCTGTAAGTGCTGGGAGTACAGGTATAGCCACTGCACCCAGCCTTTCTGCCCATTTCTGTTCTCTTCCTGTCTCCCTTTCTCCCACTCTCCCTGTCTGTCTCTGACTGCAACTGCCTGTCTCTCTCTGCCTGTCTCTCCTGCCTTCTCTGGTGCTCCCTTCTGTCTCCCTCTGTGTCTCTGCCTCTCCCTTTTTTTTTTTGAGACAGAGTCTCGCTCTGTTGCCCAGGCTGAGTAGCTGGGATTACAGGTGCGCGCCACCATGCCCAGCTAATTTTTGTATTTTTAGTAGAGACTGGGTTTCACCATGTTGGTCAGGCTGATCTCAAACTTCTGACCTCATGATCCACCCACCTCGGCCTCCTAAAGTGTTGGGATTACACGTGTGAGCCACTGTGCCCAGCTATGCCTCTTCCTTTTCTACATGCTTTTGTGCCTTTCTTCTCCCTCTCTTTCTCCGTCTCCTCTTTCTGTCTCCTTGGCTGTCTCTGTGTCTCTCTGTCCCTCTCTCTTTCCTTTTTTTTTTTTTTTTTGAGACGGAGTCTCGCTCTGTCGCCCAGGCTGGAGTGCAGTGGCGCAATCTCAGCTCACTGCAAGCTCCACCTCCCGGGTTCACGCCATTCTCCTGCCTCAGCCTCCGGAGTAGCTGGGACTACAGGCGCCCGCCACTGCACCCGGCTAATTTTTTCTATTTTTTTTAGAAGAGACGAGGTTTCACCATGGTCTCGATCTCCTGACCTTGTGATCCGCCCGCCTCGGCCTCCCAAAGTGCTGCGATTACAGGCATGAGCCACCGCGCCCGGCCCTTTTTTTTTTTTCTGAGATAGAATCTTGCTCTGTCACCCAGGCTGGAGTGCAGTGGCATGATCTTAGCTCACTGCAGCCTCCATCTCCTGGGTGCAAGAGATTTTCCTGCCTCCACCTCCTGAGTAGCTGGGATTACAGGCGTGCACCACCATGCCCAGCTAATTTATTTTTTTGTTTTTTTGTTTTGTTTTTTGAGACCAAGTTTCGCCCTTGTTGCCCAGGCTGGAGTGCAATGGCACGATCTCTGCTCACTGCAACCTCCACCTCCCAGGTTCAAGCGATTCTCCTGCCTCAGTCTCTCACGTAGCTGGAATTACAGGCATGTGCTACCACATGCACCAGCACACCCAGCTAATTTTGTATTTTTAGTAGAGACAGGATTTCTCCATGTTATTCAGGCTGGTCTCGAACTCTCGACCTAAGGTGATCTGCCCACCTTGGCCTCCCAAAGTGCTGGGATTACAGGTGTGAGCCACCGTGCCTGGCTGGCCCATTCTTTTTTTTTTTTTTTTTTGAGACAGAGTTTTGCCATGTTGGCCAGGCTAGTCTTTTTTTTTTTTTTTTTTTTTTTTTTTTTTTTGAGACGGAGTCTCGCTCTGTCGCCCAGGCTGGAGTGCAGTGGCTCGGCCTTGGCTCACTGCATGCTCTGCCTTCCAGGTTCATGCCATTCTACTGCCTCAGCCTCCCGAGTAGCAGGGACTACAGGCGCCCGCCACCACACCCCGCTAATTTTTTTTTTTTTTTTTGTATTTTTAGTAGAGACGGGGTTTCACCGTGTTAGCCAGGATGGTTTTGATCTCCTGACCTTGTGATCCGCCCGCCTCGGCCGTCCAAAGTGCTGGGATTACAGGGGGAGCCACCACACCCAGCTGGCCAGGCTGGTCTTGAACTCCTGACCTCAAGTGATATGTTCGCCTCGGCCTCCCAATGTCCCTCTCTCTTTCCATCTCTCTGCTTCTCCACATCTCTGTGTCTCTGTATTCCTCTCTCCCCCCATCTCTCCTGTGATCTCTCTCCTCCTCACCCCTCGGCCCTCCCCTCCGTGCATACACTGACCTTGAGGTTCTCATGGTTGAGGTCAGTCTTGTGCTTGTCGGTGGGTTTGTAGCCCCCGTGGCGATCCGAGATGATGGGATCAAAGAGTTCCTTGAAAACTTCATAGGACTCCTCATCACCAGCCACACAGCCCACGGTCATGATGAAGGGGTGACCTGGAGGGGTGGGGGTGAGGTCAGAGCTGCTAGTCCCCAGCAAACAGGGCCTGGGCTCATGGGCTCAGTGGAGACTGTGTGGACATGTGTGTGTCAGGGTAGGGGGGGTACATTCAATACCTCTGGGTGGGAATTGAGAATACTAAGGGTTGGGCGCAGTGGCTCACACCTGCAATCCCAGCACTTTGGGAGGGCGAGGCAGGTGGATCTCTTGAGGTCAGGAGTTTGAGACCAGCCTGACCAACAGGATGAACCCCATCTCTACTAAAAATACAAAAATTAGCTGGGTGTGAGGCACACGCCTGTAATCCCAGCTACTTGGGAGGCTGAGGCACAAGAATTGCTTGAACCAAGGGGGTGGAGGTTGCAGTGAGCCGAGATGGCACCACGGCACTCCATCCTGGGTGATAGAGCAACTCTTTCTCAAAAAAAAAGAAAGAAAGAAAGAAAAAAGAAATAAGACTGAGGACTGGTGGGAACCGGGAGGGAAGACTGGGAGAGGTCAAGGTGGCTGGGAGAAGTCAAGGTAGGAGAGAAGAAAGAATGCTGGGCGTGGGGTCAAAGGAGAAGGGGGAGCTTCAGAGGGTACATGGTGCTAAAAATATCAGCATCTCGGAAACGTTAGCACCCAAAGTCATGACGTCTCAGCCTGAAATGTTGTTAGGATCTTGGGGTACCACCTGCCACAGAGGGTCAGGAAGGCCAGAGACTTGAAAGACCCTCTTATTTCCCAGTGGAAAAACAGGGGCCCAAAGAGAGAGGCCTCTGCACTGCATCACGCAGAGAGCTGGACGTGAGGGGCACTAGAGCCTCCTGGCCACTCCCAGCTCTCTTCGCCTTGTGAGCGAAAGGACTTTGAGAAACAACCATAGCATTAATAACATCCCCTATCCGATTCTCTTTTTTTTGAGACAGGGTCTCACTCTGTGGCTGAAGTACAGTGGCGCGATCTCGGTTTACTGAAACCTGCACCTCCCAGGCTCAAGCTATCCTCCCACCGCAGCCTCCTGAGTAGCTTGAACCACAGGCTCTCATTACCACACTTGGCTAATTTTTTTGTATTTTTTGTCGAGACAGGGTCTTGCTATGTTGCCCAGGCTGATCTCAAACTCCTGGCCTCAAGCGATCCTTCCACCTGGGCCTCCCCAAATGTTGGGATTACAGGCATGAGCCACTGCACCTGGCCTCCCGTCAGAGCTTGAGCACTCACTTGGTGCTAGGCGCCACTCTAAGCACTGCACAGTCATTGACCTGTGTTTTCACAACATGGATGCCCATTTTTCAGATGAGGAGACTGAGGTTCGGGAGATGAACCGACCTCCTTGGGGATCTCACATTATTCTCGTGCATGTTTATTGTGTGGTTTGCTGCATACCTTGCACTGTCCCAAGCCCTTTACGTATATCAGTGCATTGATTCTCACAACAGCCCCGGTTTACAGATGAGAAAACTGAGACCCCCCCCCACTTCAGGGGAGGTGGGATGGGGCGTAGCCTGCAGCCTCTGGAGCCCCCATGAAGCCCCTTCAGTGCTCTACCGGGGAGGCTCACCTGGGTTGTCCACTCCTGTCTGGATGACATCGTCTAGGGTGAAGCCCGATGGGGTCTCCTTGTCCCGCAGCTTCTTGTAGAGATCAAGGGTCAGTACCTTGGCCATGTGGTTGTTATGTTTGCTGAGGTCGGGGTACTCCTCCTCAGGCTTGTAATTCAGCTTGTACTTGTTGTGAGTGTTACCGAACGGCATGGTGGCGGTGTAGGAGACCTGATGGGCAGGGCAGGAGGGGAAGATTAGCTCGCATCTGTTCTTCTTCTTCTTCTTCTTTATTTATTTATTTTTATTTTTTTGAGACAAAGTCTCCCTCTGTCACCCAGGCTGGAGTGCAGTGGTGCAATCTCAGCTCATTGCAACCTCTGTCTCCCGGGTTCAAGTGATTCTCCTGCCTCGGCCTCCCGAGTAGCTGGGACTACAGGCGCCCGCCACCACCACACCCGGCTAATTTTTTGTATTTTTAGTAGAGATGGGGTTTCACCGTGTTAGCCAGGATGGTCTCAATCTCCTGACCTCATGATCTGCCTGCCCCAGCCTCCCAAAGTGCTGGGATTACAGTCGTGAGCCACAGCTCTTTTTTTTGGGGAAGGAGTCTCACTCTGTCACCCAGGTGGGAGTACAGTGGCGAGATCTCAGCTCACTGCACCCTCCACCTCCCAGGTTCAAGCGATTATCCTGTTTCAGCCTCCTGAGTAGCTGGGATTATAGGCGCACACCACCATGCCTGGCTAATTTTTTTGTATTTTTAGTAAGATGGAGTTTCACCATCTCTACTGGTTGGCCAGGCTGGTCTCAAACTCCTGGCCTCAAGTGATTCACCCACCTCGGCCTCCCAAAGTGCTGGGATTACAGGCGTGAGCCACTGTGCCCCACCTACCTCACATCTTGCAAACAACAGCAAGAGAACCGAGCGAGGCATTGGGGTCAGGCAGGCTGTGTGACTTGGAGCAAGCGAAATCCTCTCTCCCAGCCCCTGCGTCTCAGCAGGAGGCATCTGGAGTCTTAGATCGAGGGCCCGGCTCTGCCACATCCCAGCTGGGTGAGCCTGGACTAGTCATTCTTTTTGGAGACTCAATTTCCCCAGGTGGAAAATAGGCCCCACGCGGAGGCTGGAAAAATATCATGCGTGGGTAAGAGCGTAGGTTCTGGAATCGGCCCAGGGTTTGATTCCCAGCTCTGCTACCTACGACCAGTTGTGTGCCCGGGGGCAAGCTGCTTAACCTCTCTGTGCCTCAGTTTATTCAGCTGGACAATGAGGAGCCTAACAGTACCCGCCGCATGGCAGTGTTGAAAGGATTAAATGTGTGAATGCAGGTATAGCTCTCGGAACAGTGCCTGGTTCACAATAAGCATTATTTCACTTAGCTATTATCATTATTATTATTATTATGTTTGAGACGGAGTCTCTCTCTGACACCCAGGCTGGAGTGCAGTGGTGCAATCTCAGTTCACTGCAACTTCCACCTCCCAGGTTCAAGCAATTATCCTGCTTCAGCCTCCCAAGTAGCTGCAACTACAGGCGTGCACCACACCCAGGTAATTTTTTTTTTTTTTTTTTTTTTTTTTTTTTTTTTAGTAAAGATGGGGTTTTGCCATGTTGCCCAGGCTGGTCTTGAACTCCTGACCTCAAGTGATCCGCTCACCTCTGCCTCCCAAAGTGTTGGGATTATAGGCATGAGTCACCGCGCCTGGCCTGTTGTTATTTTAAACGTTCGTGTGAGGAGCTGGTGAGAAGGTGGAGGTGAGGGTGTTGCTGGGAGTGAGTATGTGAGCAGGTTCTTGGATGATCAATCCAAAGACAAAGGGGCTGGGTCGGGGGAGGGCTGGGTGGCTGCCCCCACTTCTGCCTGCTGACAATTCTCCCATGGGGTTCAGCAGGGAAGAAAAACTCAGCCTCTGGGTCATCAGAGCCAGGTTCAAATCCTACCTATGCCATTTTCCTGCTGTATGACCCCAGGCCAGTCACTAGGCCTCTCTGGACCTTGTCTCCTGTGAACTGAGCCTACCCCATAGGATTGCCAGGATCCTCTGAGCTTGGCCATGAGGTTGGCTGAGCACAGGCCCTGGCATGGAGTTGGAGCCTGGAACCCTGGTGGCTGCTATTATTGTTATTACTACTTTTTTTTTTGTAGAGATGAGGTCTCACTATGTTGCCCAGGCTGGTCTGGGATTCCTGGCCTCAAGTGATCCTCCAGCATCGGCCTCCCAAAATGCTGGGATTATGCATGTGATCCACTGCGCCAGGTCCTATTGTTATTATTATTTTATTCACTGGACCCAGAAAGGAGAAGGGACCTCCAACAGCAGTGGGAGAGGGGGATAGGAAGCAGGTGGGATTGTGGGAGGGAAATTGGGACCATGGTGAGCTGAGGCCAGGGAAGAGGAACAGGGACCCGCCAAAGACCTTGGGCGCTGCTGTCCAGGGTGGTTATTTTTAGACTCTGGCAATTGCCTGCCGCCCCACCCCCAGCTGCTGCCCCTCCCCACCCCCACATTCCGGGGCTCGGCTTGCACCAAGTCAGCAGGCCCAAGACAGGTGGGCCAGGGTGGCTGGGAGGACACGGGTCCAGGCCCCGGGGTTCAGCTCTGGGGCTCAAGGACATCCCGGGCTGGCAGCCCAGACCCCCTCCCTTCAGAGGATGCCCCCCCAATCCCTGCCAGGGACACGCTAGGAGAGGGCACTGAGGCAAGGTGGGGGACCCCCCCCAAGAGACATAAGCAGAAAACCCCAGAGCCACATACCCCCACCACCGCAGACTCCCCAGATCACACTGTAAACTGAGTCACACAGTCACGCTTCCAAGCTCAAGGACACGCCCAAGATAGAGGCACTCATGTGTCCGCTACCAAGTCAGTACAAGGTCACAGAGACCTACACGGTAGCAAACGCAAAGAAGCCTGTGACACCTGCTCTTGCAGACTCTGCTAGGCGACAGACACACCTCCCATGGCTTGTGGCGCCAGTGTTGGCGACAAACCGTAATGAAAGCGGGCCTGGCTCAACAGCCCCTTGCAGGGGGTGACAGTTGGCAGCTGTCAGGACCCCTTTCAACTCTGGGATCCCTCCCCATAACCCAAGACTTGTGCCGCAGAAATCAGAGGTCCCAGCGGGGGTTCAGGCGTCCTCACAGATGGAGGGGACTCCCAGACACACAAGGTCAACCTTCCCACGCACCGACCTGCCTTTGTACAGGAGGATGTTGGTGGAGCAAGGGGTGACACACAGGCCCTTTCCCAAGCCAAGACAGCCTCTAGCACCCACAGAAATCCCCTACTCTGGCTCCCACCCAGATTCCCACCCCGTGCAGTACCTGGCTGGGCTGGGCTGAAGGGGGCTGTCTGTATCCTGGAGGTGACACTGACCCAAAGGAAGGGCCTGCAGCCGTGGGGTTATATAGGGGGACCTAGGCTGTGCAATTGGCTGGGAGGGGCTGTCCCCAGGGAGGAGTTCTGGAGGGCAGCTGAGCCTCTCACCTCCCTGCTCGGGCACCATGCCCACCCTGAACCCAGGCATGCCTTGCGCCCAGCCCCATGGCCTTGTATGGGCTGAGCTGCCCCAGGGGCTGGGCCCAAGCCCCCCCACCAAGCTGATACCCTGACCAAGTGCTGAGTCGGGCTGGCGGTGGGGACAGCTGGCCCCCCGCCGGGAACATGGGACAGTGGCTGGGAACGTCCCAAGCACGTAGAAGCCACCCTCCCCTGGCCCCTGAGTCTCCTCCAGCCACCAGCCCCTCCTGTGGCCCTCGGCTCCTCCTATGCCCCCTCCCCTACCCGAGTCCCAGCGGCACCTCCGGGAGCCATGCTGTTGCTCCAGGAGGACCCGGGACCCTGTGAGCAGGAGGAAGCAGAGGCCGGGAGAGGCTGCGTGGCCGCCTGCTGCCACCACCTATAGGGAGGGTCTGACCAAGCCTGATTGCAATAGAGGGCAGTCTAACCCCAGAAACCTGCGCTTGGGTGCCCCTTCCTCCTAGGGACTGAGTGGAGGGGAAACTGAGGCTGGCTGAGTTGGAGAGATTCAAACTCAGGGCAAGGGTGGGAGGGGGTGGTCACCCTCCCCCCGCTTAACCCTTGCACCCTCGGTGCCACTGGGAGATTTCTGCTATGCGGGGGACAGGGAGGGTCTCAGCCGCTAGGAAAGGAGTTATTTTTAGAGGGCGCTTTGCTGTCTCCTCCCGGCAAAGGCCGAGACCCGAGGCGCTGGGTATGGGGGGGTTCGGGGGCAGGTGTTGGAGGGGGCTTTGCCACGTGTCCTGGTTAATTATAACCGGGCGTCTCGGGTGTCCCCGGGCCTCACCTCCTTACAAGGGCAGCCACGGGGCCCTGGGTGGCTGCTCCCACCTCCCGGGGAAGGGGGCTGGGCAGCGATGTGGTTCAGAGCGCCAGTGCCAGACTCGCGCAGATCTGGGCATAGCAAGCACTCTGGGCGCCTCGGCTGTGACCAAGGACTTCCTGGGCTGAGGAGGAGGTTCTATGGAGGCGGGTACAGTATAGAGGAAGCCGCTTTCTCCTCCTGGGACGCGCCAAGATTGTAGGCTGATCGGGTCTCCTCCTCCAGGGAGCTCCCAGGATTGTGAAGAAAAGAATGTCCCTTCCTTCCGGGTTCCTCCCTCTCCCAGGGTCTCCTGGGTCTCCTTTGTATCTTCTTAGGCAGGTGAGGACTGGCTTAGAGAAAGGGAGCCTCTCTGCCTCTCCCCCAGACTCCTGATCTGAGGGAGGAGGGGAGAGGGGTGCTTTAGAAATGTTTACACGGGACCCAGCCCTTTCCCAGCAAGCTCAGATCAGCAAGGGTCTCCTTCATAGTTATGGAAACTGAGGCCCAGAAAACTAAGTGGAACTGGTCTCAAAACAATAATCGATCAGGCACTTCCTGAGGCTACAAAAAAACACAAAACCGCTACCCCCCTGGAGGTGATATTTCAAGAGGGTCACAGATGAGGGAACAGCACAGCAGCAGGGGAGGTCGAGGCAGGCCTCTTTGGGAAGGTGACATCTGAGCAGAGACCTGAAGGAGAGCAGGGAGCCAGCCATGTGTGGATCTGAGGGGAACAGCAGGTGCAAAGGCGCTGAGGTGAGAATGGCTGGACTCATCTGAGGACAGACAGGAAGGAGGCCAGGGGGCTGGAGCAGATGGGGCCAAGGAGAGAGTGGGAGGAAGAAGATGAGGTTGGAGGGGGGCCAGGAGGAGACCCATCATGCCCTAGGGGCTGTGGGAGGAGTTTTAATCCCATTGTGATTGACAGTGATAATGTTAGATGGGCCGGGCTCAGGCCCTTAGTAATCCCAGTACTTTGGGAGGCAGAGGCAGAGGAGGGCGGATCACTTGAGGCCAGGAGTTCAAGACCAGCCTGGCCAACATGGTGAAACCCCATCTCTACTAAAAATACAAAAGTTAGCCGGGTGTGGTGGCGCATGCCTGTAATCCCAGCTAGTTGGGAGGCTGAGGCATAAGAATTGCTTGAACCTAGGAGGCAGAGGTTGCAGTGAGCTGAGATGGCGCCATTGCACTAAAAAAAAAAAAAAAGAAAATGTTCAATGAACCAGGCATAGAAAGACAAACATCACATGTTATTTGTGGGATCTAAAAATCAAAACAAGGAGGCTGAGGCAGGAAGATTGCTTGAGCTCAGGAGTTCAAGACTAGCCTGGCCAACATGGTGAAACCCTATCTCTACTAAAAATACAAAAATTAGTTGGACATGGTGGTACACATCTATAGTTGCAGCTACTCAGGAGGCTGAGATGGGAGGATCACTTGAGCCTGGGGAAGTGAGGCTGCAGTGAGCTGTGATTGTGCTGCTGCACTCCAGCCTTGGTGACAGAGTGAGACTCTGTCAAAAAAAAGATAAAATAAATAAAATAAAATTGAAACAATTGAACTCAGGGAGACCGAGCAGAAAGATGGGCACCAGAGGCTGGGAAGGGTCATAGGCCAGGTGCGGAGGCTCACAACTGTAATCCCAGCACTTTGGGAAGCCAAGGAGGAAGGATTCTTTGAGCCTAGGAGTTTGAGACCAGCCTTGGCAACATAGCTAAACCCTGTCTCTGCAAAAAATACAAAAAACTACAAAAATTAGCTGGGCGTAGTGGAGTGCACCTGTGGTCCCAGCTACTCAGGAGGCTGAGGTAGGAGGATTGCTTGAACCCAGGTAGTTGAGGCTGCAGTGAGCTGTGATCGAGCCACTGCTACACTCCAACCTGGGCAAGAGAGTGAGACCCTGTCTCACGCACGCAAAAATTAATTAATTAAAATAAAATAACTAAAGGAGTATAATTGGATTGTCTGTAATACAAAGGATAAATGCTTGAGAAGATGGATACCCCATTCTCCATGATGTGATTATTACAAGTTGCATGCCTGGATCAAAACACTTCATGTACCCCATAAATATACACACCTACTAAATACCCACAAAAATTTTTTTAGAATAATTTTAAAAAATATTAAATGGAAAAAATCATCATCATCATCCCACTATGAGATTGACCGGAGACACTGAGGGTCATGAGCAGGGAAGAGACTGGATCCATGCCACACACATTTTGGGTGGCGCAGCCCAGCCACACCCTGTGGGAAAGTCTAGGTCTGTCGCCCAGGCTGGAGGGTAGTGGTGCCATCTCGGCTCACTGCAAGCTCCACTTCCTGGGTTCATGCCATTCTCCTGCCTCAGCCTCCCGAGTAGCTGGGAATACAGGTGCCTGCCACCACCCCCGGCTATTTTTTTTTGTATTTTTAGAAGAGATGGGGTGTCACCGTATTAGCCAGGATGGGCTCGATCTCCTGACCTTGTGATTCGCCCGCCTTGGTCTTCCAAAGTGCTGCGATTACAGGCGTGAGCCAACGTGCACGGTCGATTTATTTATTTATTTATTTTGAGGCGAAGTCTTGCTCTGTCATCCAGGCTGTAGTGCAGTGGCACAATCTCGGCTCACTGCAACTTCTGCCTCCCAGGTTCAAGCAATTCTCCTGCCTCAGACTCCGGAGTAGCTAGGACTACAGGCATGCGCCACCACACCCGGCTAACTTTTGTATTTTTAGTAGAGAAGGGGTTTCGCCATGTTGGCCAGGCTGGTCTCGAACTCCTACCTCAGGTGATCCACCCGCCTCGGCCTCTCAAAGTACTGCGATTACAGGCATGAGGCACCCTGCCCGGCCCATTTCACATTCTTTTTAGCCACACAGTGCCAGAAGCCCTTTCTATGTTTGGGGATTCCCCACTGTAAGCCCGCCTCCTTTGGAGAAGCCAAAGATGCCAGAAACTCAATTTCCCAGAATCCCTGGCAGCAATGGTCCAGGCCAGTGACCTGGGCTGAGCCAATCAAACGCTCCAGCAGGACCTTGTGCCGTGAGCGCCCTCTGCTTTGAGTCTTAAAGAAACAACTGGCCTTGGGGAGCTTTACAACCCACATCACGTATCTTCATCCCACCCCCCAGAGCCCGATTGTCCATCCGACCTCTGCCCCTCCACTGCCCACACTAACTCAAGACCCTCTCCACTGTCCCTCCTGCCCCAACTTCCTCCCTAGACTCCTGTCCCAGTCTTTCCCACTCCCACCTAAACCCTGCCTGCTGACCTCGTCTCCTCAGAACTTGCCATGGCTCCCCAGTGCCCTCAAGGTAAATGAGTATTTGCTGACTAAGTAAATAATAGTAACTTTATCTGGCAAATGTAGGCGACAGTAACCACTACCCAGCTTAAATAGAAAGGACTCTGCTATCGGCCAGGCACAGTGGCTCACGCCTCTAATCCCAGCACTTTGGGAGGCCAAGGCGGGCAGATCACGAGGTCAGGAGATCGAGACCATCCTGGCTAGCACGGTGAAACCCCGTCTCTACTAAAAAAAAAAAATTAGCCGGCCATGGTGGCAGGCGCCTGTCGTCCCAGTTACCCGGAGGGTGGGCGGGGGGTGACTGAGGCAGGAGAATAGCGTGAACCTGGGAGGCGGAGCTTGCAGTGAGCCAAGATCGCGCCACTGCACTCCAGCCTGGGCGATAGAGCGAGACTCTGTTATTATATATTAGGACTCTGTTATCATATATTAGGCACTAACAAAATCGTTAGAAGGGCTGAAGAAACACTGCTGGGGCCGCAGAACTACTTTCCTACTTTCCCTCTGGAAAATCTAGTCTTTAGCTTTTCAGCCTCTTCATTGACAGGAGAATATGCTAGAAGGAGGTTATCATGGACGTTAAACAGCCATTCCACAAACAAGCTTTTGTTTATTTTTTAGACATGGGTTCTTAATGGGGTCTTGCTATGTTGCTCAGGCTGGAGCACAGTAGCTATTCATAGGCACAATCATAGTGCACTGCAACCTCCGATTCCAAGCCTCAAGCAATCCTCCCGCTTCAGTCTCCCGAGTAGCTGGGACTACAGGCGCGCCCCGCCATGCCAGGCCCTGATAGTTAACTTTTACTGAATACACCTATATGTCAAGTACTGTGCTAAGTGCTTTACATATGTTGACTTATTTAACATTCTCAACAATAAGGCTCAAAGAGGTTAAGTGACTTGCCCAAAGTCACACAGCTGGAAAGGGGCAGAACTGGGAATCAAATAGGTACAAGGCTGCCAAGAATGGATTCAGGCTTTGGTGAAAATAACTTCCAGGGGCCGGGCGCGGTGGCTCACGCCTGTAATCCCAGCACTTTGGGAGGCCGAGGCGGGCGGATCACAAGGTCAGGAGATCGAGACCACGGTGAAACCCCATCTCTACTAAAAATGCAAAAAATTAGCCGGGCGCGGTGGCGGGCGCCTGTGGTCCCAGCTACTTGGGAGGCTGAGGCAGGAGAATGGCATGAACCCGGGAGGCGGAGCTTGCAGTGAGCCGAGATCGCGCCACTGCACTCCAGCCTGGGCGACAGAGCGAGACTCTGTCTCAAAAAAAAAAAAAAAGAAAATAAGAAAATAACTTCCAGGCTACGTTAGACTGTATTGTCAGCCCAAGGTCTCTTTCTAGGTCATCAGGCTTAGTGTACCCACTTCCCCGACCCATCTCCCATCACCCCAGCCATCTGACTTCAGAGACCAAGCACTTTAATGGGTATTCGCTAGTTTAATTTTCCAACAGTCCTATGAAGTGAGTACTGCCATTTTTTTTTTTAATTTACTTTTCTGGCCGGGCCTGGTGGCTTACGCCTGTAATCCCAGCACTTTGGGAGGCCGAGGCGGGCGGATCACGAGGTCAGGAAATCGAGACCATCTAGGCTAACACAGTGAAACCTCATCTCTACTAAAAATACAAAAAATTAGCTGGGTGTGGTGGCGGGCACCTGTAGTCACAGCTACTCGGGAGGCTGAGGCAGGAGAATGGTGTGAACCTGGGAGGTGGAGCTTGCAGTAAGCCGAGATCGCACCACTGCACTTCAGTCTGGGAGACACAGCGAGACGCTGTCTCAAAAAAAAAAAAAGTAAAAAATAAATAAATAAATAAATAAATAAATTTACTTTTCTTCTGGGAGTCTAGAATGTACTGCTGTTTTTACAAATCAGGAAAGTAAGGCTGGCCCAGAGAGGTTGCAACACCTATCCAAAGTCACACAGCAGGGAAGTGGCAGAACCGGATTGGACTAAGCTGTCAGTCCTGGAGCTCGTCTTCCTAATCTCTTCCTGATCCCCACTTCTTCATGTCGAAGCCCCATTTCACAGAGGACGAACGCTGGGGCCGAGAAAGGGCAAGGTCACAGCCAGTATCACTGGAATTACAGTCTACACTCTCCTCACTCCATTCCCAGGCAGCCCTGCCCTCAAACCCTGTCTTACTCTTAACCATCTCATCTGTCTCTGTCCCTACCCTCAGGAAGAGGCTGCCACCTCCCGGAGAGACTCTGGGAGGGCAGCACTCCACCCCCATGGCCCACCACCCTGTAAGGCCCTCCCCCATCCACTCCTCAAATCCCATTCCCAAACCGGGCCATTTACGATGCCATTTGATTCATAGAAGATAAGTTGTAAATCAGGGCCAGCCCCAGGGCGGGGGAGTTGACGCCCTACCCATTCCTCCTTTCTGTTCCCGGAGAGCCAGGCAAGACCTGCAGCTCCATAATCAGCTGACTGGAGCCTGGTCCATAGGGTGATGGGTAGTGAATAAGATAACGTCTTTCATGGCTCCCAACCTGTACTGCCCGTCTCTCCAAATCAATCAATCAATCTTTTTTTTTTTTTTTTTCCTTTGAGATGGAGTCTCGCTCTGTCACCCAGGCTGGAGTGCACTGATTCAATCTCAGCTCACTGCAACCTCTGCTTTCCGGGTTCAAGCCATTCTCCTGCCTCAGCCTCCTGAGTGGCTGGGATTACAGCTGCCATCCACTAGGCTTGGCTAATTTTTGTATTTTTAGTAAAGACAGGATTTCACCCTGTTGGCCAGGCTGGTTTCCAACTCCTGACCTCAAATGATCTGCCCTCCTCGGCCTCCCAAAGTGCTAGGATTACAGGTGGGAGCCACTGCACCTGGCCTAATTTTCGTACTTTTTTTTTTTTTTTTTTTTTTTTTTTTGAGACGGAGTCTCACTCTGTTACCCAGGCTGGAGTGTAGTGGCGCGATCTCGGCTCACTGCAAGCTCCGCCTCCCGGGTTCATGCCATTCTCCTGCCTCAGCCTCCCAAGTAGCTGGGATTACAGGTGCCTGCCACCATGCCCGGCTAATTTTTTGCATTTTTAGTAGAGACAGGGTTTCACCATATTAGCCAGGATGGTCTCCATCTCCTGACCTCGTGATCCGCCCGCCTCGGCCTCCCAGAGTGCTGGGATTACAGGCGTGAGCCACTGCGCCCGGCCAATTTTCATATTTTTGATAGAGATGGGGGTTTCACCATGTTGGCCAAGCTAGTCTTGAACTCCTGGCCTCGAGTGATCCGTCCATCTCAGCCTCCCAAAGTGCTGGGATTACAGGCATGAGTCACTGTACCCGGCCCCAGATCAATCAATTTTATCAAATTAGCTATACATTTCCCTGTAGGTGCTGCTTTAGGTTTATCCCAGGTTGTTTTTTGTTTTGTTTTAACCATTTTTGTTTTTTTCTTTATGTTGTTTGTTTGTTTAGAGACAGGATCTTACTCTGTCTCCCAGGCTGGAATGCAGTGGTGTGATCCTGGTCATTGCAGCCTCCATCTTCTGAGCTCAACGATCCTCCCACCTCAGCCTCCTCAGTAGCTGGGACTGCAGATGCGTGCCACCACGCCCGGCTAATTTTTGTATCTTTTGTAAAGACACAGTCTTGCTATGTTGCCCAGCCTGGTCTTGAACTCCTGACCTCCAGCAATCCTCCTGCCTCAGCCTCCCAAAGTGCAGGGATTGCAGGTGTGCGCCACCACACCACCTGGCCTGGTTTTTGTTTTCTGTTGTTGTTTTTTTTGTTTTGTTTTGTTTTTTTGAGCTGGAGTCTTGCTCTGTCATCCAGGCTGGAGTGCAATAACGCAATCTCGGCTCACTGCAAGCTCCACCTCCCAGGTTCATGCCATTCTTCTGCCTCAGCCTCCCAAGTAGCTGGAACTATAGGCACCTGCCACCACACCCGGCTAAATGTTTTGTGTGTTTTTAGTAGACAGGGTTTCACTGTGTTAGCCTGGATGGTCTTGATCTCCTGACCTCGTGATCTGCCCACCTTGGCCTCCCAAAGTGCTGGGATTACAGGCATGAGCCACTGCACCTGGCCAATACCTGGCCTGTTTTTATGTTCTATTATCATTTCAAATGTATTCTTTTTATTGGAACTGTTATATTTGGAGTGTATGGATATTCACACTTATTCATATTTTATTTTCTCAAATTTACTTTTTTTTTTTTTTGAGACGGAGTTTCGCTCTTGTTGCCCAGGCTGGAGTGCAATGGCGTGATCTCAGCTCACCACAACCTCCACCTCACAGGTTCAAGCGATTCTCCTGCCTTAGCCTTCCAAGTAGCTGGGATTACAGGCATGCGCCACCATGCCTGGCTAATTTTTGTATTATTAGTAGAGACAGGGTTTCACCATGTTGGCCAGGTTGGTCTTGAAATCCTGACCTCGTGATCCGGCCGCCTCAGCCTCCCAAAGTGTTGGGATTACAGGCGTGAGCCACCATGCCCGGCCAAATTTACTCTTTTTATTGAGGCAAAATTTCCACCTCCCCTCCCCTCCCCTCCCCTCCCTTCCCCTTCCCTTCCCCTTCCCTTCCCCTTCCTTTCCCCTTCTCTTTCCTTCCCTTCCCATTATCCCAGCACTTTTGGAGGCCAAGGTGGGTAGATCATGAGGTCAGGAGTTCAAGACCAACCTGGCCAAGATGGTGAAACCCCATCTCTACTAAAAATGCAAAAAAATTAGCCAGGTGTGGTGGCGGATGCCTGTAATCTCAGCTACTCGGGAGGCTGAGGCAGAGAACTGCTTGAACCCAGGAGGCAGAGGTTACAGTGAGCCAAGATCAAGCCATTGCATTCTAGCCTAAGCAACAAGATTGAAACTCTGTCTCAAAAAAAAAAAAAAGAAAAAAAAGCCAGGCGCGGTGGCTCACGCCTGTAATCCCAGCACTTTGGGAGGCCGAGGTGGGTGGATCACCTGAGGTCAGGCGTTTGAGACCAGCCTGGCCAACATGGTGAAACCCCATCTCTACTAAAAACACAAAAGTTAGCCGGGTGTGGTGGCATGTGCCTGTAGTCCCAGCTACTCGGAGGCTGAGGCAGGAGAATCGCTTGAACCTGGCGGTGGAGGTTGCAGTGAGCCAAGATCGCACCACTGTACTCCAGCCTGGGCGACAGAGCATCTCAAAAAAAAAAAAAGAAAAGAAAAAGAAAGTAAATAAAACCATTCTCCTGGCTTTTTACACCATAGATTAGCTTTGCCTATTTGTTGAACTTCGTATAAATAAAATCATACAGGATGGCTGCTCATTTGTCTGATTTCTTTTTTTTTTTTTTTTGAGACAGAGTCTCGACCTGTCACCCAGGCTAGAGTGCAGTGGCCTGATCTCAGTTGACTGCAACCCTCCGCCTCCTGGGTTCAAGCGATTCTCCTGCCTCAGCCTTCTGAGTAGCTAGATTACAGATGCATGCCACCACACCCGGCTAATTTTTGTATTTTTAGTGGAGGCTTCACCATGTTGGTCAGGCTGGTCTCGAACTACCGACCTCGTGATCTGCCCGCCTCAGCCTGCAAAGTGCTGGGATTACAGGCGTGAGTGACTGCACCCAGCCCATTTGTGTGATTTATTTTGCTCAACTTTCTGTCTCTTGAGATTCCTTTTTTTCTTTCTTTCTTTTTTTTTTTTTTTTTTTGTACAGATGGGGTTGGTCTTGCTATGTTGCCCAGGCTGATCTTGAACACCCAGCCTCAAATGAGCCTACGGCCTCCAATTCCAGTGCTCCAGCCTTAGCCTCCCAAAGTGCTGGTATGGCAGGAGAATAGGTAATTAGGATAACTGGGATTTCATCAGGTACAGCCAGTTTGCATAAGCAACAGAATAGCAGGTGCAGCCAGTTGATATAGTCAGGAGAGCCACAGGTTCAGACAGGCTATATCCTCCCTCCCATGATCATAAGCCACTCCAGCCTCTGATTGACTGCGAGCCAGGTCTCCACTTGGGCTGTGATTGGTCGTGAGCCAATCCTTCATAGCGTGTAACCAATTGGAGGCCTCTGAAGGGCACCTAGGGGTGTTGCTGGGTCCTTTTTAGCTTAATAAAAACCCTAACTGGCAGGCCTGGTGCAGTGGCTCACCTGTAATCCCAGTACTTTGGGAGGCCAAGGCGGTCAAATCACTTTGGATCTGGAGTTTCGGATCAGTCTAGCCAACATGGTGAAACCCCGTCTCTACTAAAAGTACGATAAGTAGCTGGGTGTGGTGGTGCGTCCCTGGTGGCACGTCCCTGGTGGCTTGTGCTAGGAGTCCCAGCTACTCAGGAGGCTGAGGTAGGAGAATCACGTGAATGCGGGAGGCTGAGGTTGCAGTGAGCTGAGATTGTGTCACTGCACTCCAGCCTGGGCGACAGAGCAAGACTCCGTCTCAAAAAGAACCAATTGGGGAGGTGCTCAAGCCCGCTCTCACTCTGAATTGTCTTGGATAAATCTCTGCTTTGTCTTTTGTTGCTTCATTCTTCTTTTTTTTTTTTTTCTTTTTTCTTTTTAGTGAAACACAGTACCCCAAAATGCAATCGCTTTTATTTATTTATTTATTTTTTATTTTTTTGACTCTCACTCTGAGACCCAGGCTGGAGTGCGGTGGGGCGATCTTGGCGCACTGCAACTTTACCTCCCAGGTTCAAGTGATTCTCCTGCTTCAGGCTCCGGAGTAGCTGGGTTACAGGTGTGCACCACCACGCCCAGCTAATTTTTTTTTTTCTTGAAATTTTAAAATCCCTCAAAAACTTCATTATACAGGTGAATTTTGATCGTCAGGATGGGCTTATCGGTAGGATTTCTGGTAATGAGCATGGGCACCAGGGCCTCCAAACTTTTTGGACTCGTAGCGACGGGGATCAGCTACCAGCACGTTCTGGTCATACTGGATGAGGATGTCTTTGATCTCCATCTTCGAAGCCTCATCCACATATTTCTGGTAATAGGCCACCAGGGCTTTGGAGATGGACTGACGGATAGCATAAATCTAGGCCACGTGACCACCACCCTTCACATGGACGTGGATGTCCACACCAGCAAATCGCTCCTTGCCGAGAAGCAGAACTGGCTCCAGCAGCTTCTATGGTAGTGTGCGCGGCTCCATCATCTCCAGGAGCCGCCTGTTCACCTTGATGAGGCCATTGCTGCGTTTGCAGCCCGCCACAGCTGTGGCTGTCTTCTTGCGACCGAAGACCTGCACAGACTGCACTAGGCCCTTGGACCGCATGGCTGCGAGCGTGAACTAGAGACCCTCACCACGTGGCGCCGCAACCGGAAAAAAAAAAAAAAAGGTAATTTTTTTTTTTTTTTTTTTTTTCAAGAGGGAATTTCGCCCTTGTTGCCCAGGCTGGAGTGCAATGACATGATCTCAGCTCACTGCAACCTCCGCCTCCCCGGTTCAAGCAATTCTCCAGCCTCAGCCTCCCAAGTAGCTGGGATTACAGGCATGTGCCACCACACCTGACTACTTTTTGTATTTTTAGTAGAGACGGAGTTTCACCATGTTGGCCAGGCTGGTCTCAAACTCCTGACCTCAGGTGATCCACCTACCTCGACCTCCCAAAGTGCCAGAATTACAGGAATGAGCCACTGCGCCTGGCTTTTTTTTTTTTTTTTTTTTTTTTTAACATTTTATTTTTGGTTTATGGTTTTTTACATTTTATTTTGGTATATTTTTATTTTGGAGATAGGTTCTCACCTCTTGCCCCACTCTTTTTCACCCAGGCTGGAATTCAGTGGTGCCATCATAGCTCACTGAAGCCTTGACCTCTGGGGCTCCCACCTCAGTCTCCCAAGTAGCTAGAACTACAGGTGTGCGCCACCACACTTGGCTCATTTTAACTTTTTTTTTTTTTTTTTTTGGTAGAGATGGGGATCTTGCTATATTGCCCAGGCTGGTCTCAAACTCCTGGTCTCAAGCAATCCTCCTGCCTTGGCCTCTCAAAGTGCTGGGATTACAGGTGTGAGCCACCATGCCTGGTCAATAGCTCTAAAATGGATGTGCGGTTGGCTGAGTGTTGGCCAATGCGGGCTGGGCTCAGATGGGAAGCTCTGCTTCATATGGGAACCTTGTGGAGCGCAGACTGAGAGGAGAGGAACCTCTCAGGGGAAGCCCTTCTCATGGCCATGCTGAGATGCAGAAAGAAATGTTCAGGGTCTCTTGAGGCCTAAGCTCAGAACTGACACGACTGTCACTTATGCCCCTCTGCTATTGACCAAAGCAAGTCACATGGCCACACCCAAAGTCAAGGCCTGTCATTTTGTCCTCGTCCACAGGTAGGATTATATCAGGTGTGCTTTTCTTTTCTTTCTTTTTTTTTTTTTTTTTTTTTTTTGAGAAGGAGTCTCGCTCTGCCGCCCAGGCTGGAGTACAGTGGCCGGATCTCAGCTCACTGCAAGCTCCGCCTCCCGGGTTCACGCCATTCTCCTGCCTCAGCCTCCCGAGTAGCTGGGACTACAGGCGCCCACCACCAGGCCCGGCTAATTTTTTTTTTTTTTTTTTTGAGACGGAGTCTTGCTCTGTCGCCCAGGCTGGAGTGCAGTGGCCGGATTTCAGCTCACTGCAAGCTCCGCCTCCCGGGTTTACGCCATTCTCCTGCCTCAGCCTCCCGAGTAGCTGGGACTACAGGCGCCCGCCATCTCGCCCGGCTAGTTTTTTTGTATTTTTTTTTAGTAGAGACGGGGTTTCACCGTGTTAGCCAGGATGGTCTCGATCTCCTGACCTCGTGATCCGCCCGTCTCGGCCTCCCAAAGTGCTGGGATTACAGGCTTGAGCCACCGCGCCCGGCCTAATTTTTTTTTGTGTATTTTTAGTAGAGACGGGGTTTCACCGTGATAGCCAGAATGGTCTCGATCTCCTGACCTTGTGATCCGCCCGTCTCGGCCTCCCAAAGTGCTGGGATTACAGGCTTGAGCCACCGCGCCCGGCCTTTTTTTTTTTTTTTTTTTTTTTTTTTTTTTTTGAGATGGAGTCTCACTCTGTTGCCCAGGCTGGAGTGCAGTGGTGCGATCTCGGCTCACTGCAAGCTCCGCTTCCCGAGTTCCCGCCATTCTCCTGCCTCAGCCTCCCGAGTAGCTGGGACTACAGGCGCCCGCCGCCACGCCTGGCTAATTTTTTTTTTTTTTTTTTCCTACTTTTAGTAGAGACAGGGTTTCACTGTGGTCTTGATCTCCTGACCTTGTGATCTGCCCGCCTCGGCCTCCTAAAGTGCTGGGATTACAGGCGTGAGCAACCGCGCCCGGCAGGTATGCTTTTCTTAAATGGGCCCACACACTGGTACATCCACACACGATCCATATTCGTGGAATATTTCTGGAAGGATATTGGAAACGGTCATCAGGTTTGCTTGTGAGAAGGGAGTCCGGGGATCAGGGTGAGATAACGCCTACTTTCACTCTGCAGTCTTTTATTCTCTATGAATGTTTTTTCTAACTGCATTCCTCTTTTTTTTTTTTTTGAGATGGAGTCTCATTCTGTCGCCCAAGCTGGAGTGGAGTGGTGCAATCTCAGCTCACTGGAACCTCTGTCTCCCGAGTTCAAGTGATTCTGCCTCAGCCTCCTGAGTAGCTGGGAATACTAGCACGTGCTACCATGCCTGGCTAATTTTTTGTGTGTGTTTTTAGTAGGGACAGGATTTCACCATGTTGGCTGGGCTGGTCTCAAACTCCTGACCTCAAGTGATCCACCTGCCTCAGCCTCCCAAAGTGCTGGGATGACATGTGTGAGCCATTGCTCCCAGCCTTTATTTTTTAAATTAAAAAATTATGGCCAGAAGGTGAAATAGAAAAGCTCCTGCCCTATGTACCCATTTTCCTGACATGGAAAACTAAGGCCTTAAGGGATAGAGTGGAGTATTTGTTGAATGCCATATTGGATATGCAAGCAGTTTCTTCTCTCTGAGCCTCAGTTTCCTTTTTTTTTTTTTTTTTTTTTTTGAGATAGGTGCTCACTCTGTCACCCAGGCTAGAGTGCTTTGGTATGATCATAGCTCACTGTGCCCTCAGACTCCTGGGTTCAAGCAGTCCCTCTGCTTCAGCCTCCTGAGTAGCTGAGACCATGTGTGAAACATCGTGTGTGGCCAATTTAAATTTTTTTTTTTGTCAGGCGTGGTGGCTCATGCCTGTAATCTCAGCAGTTTGGGAGGCTAAGGCTGGCAGATCACCTGAGGTCAGGAGTTTGAGACCAGCCTGGCCAACATGGTGAAACTCCATGTCTACTAAAAATACAAAAAAATTAGCCAGGTGTGCTTCCTGTAATCCTAGCTACTCAGGAGGCTGAGGCAGGAGAATTGCTTTAACTCAGGACACGGAGGTTACAGTGAGCCAAGATTATACCACTGCACTCCAGCCTGAGCAACAGAGTAAGACTCCATCTCAAAATAAATAAATAAATAAACAAAATAATTTTTTTTTTTTTTTTTTTTTTTTTTTTTTTTTTTTTTTTGTAGAGACAGGTTTGCCCTATGTTGCCCAAGTTGGTCTCAAACTTTTAGGCTCAAGTAATCCTCCTGCCTCAGCCTCCTGAAGCACTGGAATTACAGGTATGAGTCACCACATCCAGCCAGTTTCCTCATTTTTAGGTGGGGCTGGTAATATTGCCTACCTTGAGGGGTCAGCTACAAAGATTCTGGGGCTCTGCTACTCCTTGGCTGTGTGACCTTAGACAAGTTACTCGGCCTCTCTGTGCCTCATTTTTTTTCACCTGTGGAATGGAGCAAATCATGGCAGCTGGTGTGAGTATTAACAATTTGCATATAGGAGTTGGCACGGGGCCATTCTGGGGTAAGAACTCAAACATCAGCTGTCGTTGGTGTAGTGCAAAAGTACTTGGAACAGGGCTGGCCTAAAGGAAGGTTGTCTTGGCCAGGTGCGGTGGCACTTTGGGAGGCCGAGGCAGGCGGATCACAAGGTCAGGAGATCAAGCCCATCCTGGCTAACACGGTGAAACCCCATCTCTATTAAAAGTATAAAAAATTAGCTGGGCGTGGTGGCACACACCTGTAGTCCCAGCTACTCGGGAGGCTGAGGCAGGAGAATCATTTGAACCTGGGAGGCGGAGGTTGCAGTGAGCTGAGATCGCGCCACTGCATTCCAGATGGGGCGAAAGAGCAAGACTCCGCCTCAAAAAAAAAAAAAAAACACACACAAAACAAAACAAAAAACAGGAAAGGTTTATCCTTAGTTAACACTTTCTTCTTCTTTCAATCTTTATCTCATTTAATCCTCACCGCAACGCTGTGTGATGAGTGTCATCATCCCTGTTTTACAGATGAGGAAACAGAGGCTCAGCCAGAGATCATTGTTCGCCCGGTTTACATGGAACAGAAATGGCAGGGCCAGGATTTAAACCTAGATCTGCCTGGCTCCCTCCTGGCCTTCATCCCCTGCCCTCCCCCAACACACATAGTATTTACCGGGTGCTACCCTGTTCTAAGCTTTTTCTGAGGGATTATACATTAATCTTCACCACAGCCTCAAAATAGGGTACCCTGTGAGTCCCGTTCGACAGACCAGAAATCTGAGGTCCAGAGAGGTTGCTTCTTGCCTCAGAGGGTCACACAGCTAGCAAATTACCCAGCAGAGATTCGTATCTGGGCTGCCTGGCTCCAGTCCCTGCACTGCCTTGTGGTAAGCGTGTGGCAGATCCAGATCCGATGTCCAGCGTCCTGAGGCCAAAAAAATGGGGGGCAGGGGGAAAGGCTTTGCTGCCCCTCAATCCTGTGCTGTAGAAATAGCTGGAGCTAGCACTTTGGGAGGCCGAGGCGTGTGGATCACCTGAGGTCAGGAGTTCGAGACCAGCCTGGCCAACATGGCGAAACGCCGTCTCTACTAAAAATACAAAAATTAGCTGGGCATAGTGGCACACACCTGTAATCCCTGTTAGCTACTCTGGAGGCTGAGGCAGGAGAATTTCTTGAACCCGGGAGATGGAGGTTTCAGTGAGCCAAAATCACGCCATTGCACTCCAGCCTGGGCGACAGAGAGAGAAAGAGAAATGCTGTCTTTTTTTTTTTTTTTTTTTGAGACGGAGATTTTGCTCTTGTTGCCCAGGTTGGAGTGCAATGGTGCGATCTCAGCTCAACTGCAACCTCCACCTCCCCGGTTCAAGTGATTCTTCTGTCTCAGCCTCCTGATGAGCTGGGATTACAGGCACTTGCCACCATGCTTGGCTAATTTTTGTATTTTAAGTAGAGATAGAGTTTCATCATATTGGTCAGGCTGGTCTCGAACTCCTAACCTCAGGTGATCCACCCATCTCGGGCTCCTAAAGTGCTGGGATTACAGGCATGAGCCACCGTGTCCGGCGAGATGCTGTCTTAAAAAAAAAAAGAAAGAAAGAAAAGAAAGAAAAAGAAGAAGAAAGAGAAAGGAAGGAAGGAAAGAGCGAGCTGGAGCTTGGCGCAGTGGCTCATGCCTGTAATCCCAGGACTTTGGGAGGCCAAGGCAGGAGGATCGCTTGAGGTCAAAAGTTCAAGACCAGCCTGGGCAACAAAGGGAGACCCACCCCACCCCCATCTTTACCAAAAATAACAAAAGTTAGCTGGGCATGGTGGTGCATTTGTAGTCCCAGCTACCTGGGACTTGGGAGGCTGAGGAGGGAGCATTGCTTGAACCCAGGAAATCGAGGCTGCAGTGAGCTATGATTTTGCCACTGTACTCCAGCCTGGGTGACAGAGTGATGCCTGTCCTTAAAAAAAGCTGGAGTAGGCCGGGTGTGGTGTCTCACGCCTGGAATCCCAGCACTCTGGGAGGTTGAAGTGGGTGGATCACCTGAGGTTAAGAGTTCAAGACCAGCCTGGCTAACATGGGGTAACCCCATCTCTACAAAAATATAAAAATTAGCCAGGCATGATGGCGGGCGCTTGTAATCCCAGCTACTTGGCAGGCTGGGGTGGGAGAATCGCTTGAACCTAGGAGGCAGAGGTTACACAGTGAGCCAAGATTGTGCCACTGGACAACAAAGCGAGACTCTGTCTTAAAAAAAAAAAAAAAAAAAAGCTGGATTAGTTAGGATATGAGTTCGATTTTTTATTTCCATGATTCAATCAGCACCCATTCTCCCAAATGCCTTGTCTGTGTTGGACTTGTGTTGGGTGGCACCGGGGACACAGTGGAGACTGACATGGCCCCTGGCCACCTCCTCCCTTCTTGGGGCTCATAGTCTAATATGGGACAGGCCTGTACCCCAACACTGATGACCCAGAGTTGGCAGGGCTGGACATGGGAGCCTAAGAGGCTGGAAACCTGGGATGTAAGAAAGGGCTTCCTGGAGGAGGAAGTATTAGCACTGGGGCTCAGACTATAGGGAAGTAGGGGGCACGATGGCTGCAATTCCCAGGGAGTGCGGAGTCTGGCGTTTGGTCCACGGACCAGCAGCGCCCTCTGCTGGAGGCATCCCATAGTGCAGTGACCAGGGTACAGCGCGCATCGAACCAAATTATGTATGTATGTATGTATGTATGTATGTATTTTTGAGATGGAGTTTCGCTCTTGTTGCCCAGGCTGCAGTGCAATGGCGTGATCTCGGCTCACTGCAACCTCCGCCTGTGGGGTTCAAGCGATTCGCCTGCCTCAGCCTCCCAAGTAGCTGGGATTACAGGCGTGTGCTACCACGGCCGGCTAATTTTGTATTTTTAGTAGAGATGGTTTCACCACGTTGGTCAGGCTGGTCTCGAACTCCTGACTTCAAGTGATCCACCAGCCTCGGCCTCCCAAAGTGCAGGGATTACAGGTGTGAGCCACTGTGCCGTCCTCAAGTTATATTAGAATCGTGTCCATCCAGCTTTGGCCAGTTTACTATTCTAGGACTTGATTCCTTCCTTCAGTCACAATTTATTGAGCACCAACTTTGCGCCAGGCTCTTGCTGAAGATACAGTGGTGACAATATAGAGCCCTGCCCTCAGAGCTGACATTCTAGAGGATAAATATACAGTCAGTAGCAAGTATTTACTAAGTACTTTCTATGTGCGAGGCCCTGATAAAAGCACTGTCCTAGCTGGGCGCGGTGGCTCACGCCTGTAATTCCACCACTTTGGGAGGCCGAGGTGGGCGGATCACCTAAGATCAGGAGTTCACGATCAGCCTGGCTAACATGGCGAAACCGAGTCTCTACTAAAAATACAAAAATTAGCTGGGCATGATGGTGGGTGCCTATAATCCCAGCTACTCGGGAGGCTGAAACAGGAGAATGACTTGAACCTGGGAGGCGGAGGTTGCAGTGAGCCAAGATAGCGCCATGGTACTCCAGCCTGGGCGACAGAGCGAGACTCCGTCTCAAAAAAAAAAAAAAAAAAAAAAAAAAGTACTGTCCCTGTATTAGTTGACGTTCAATTCTCAAAGCCTTAGACTATTTCCATTTTATTGACTAGGGAAACTGAGGCACAGAGAGGTTAAGTTACTCGCCCAAGGCCTGCACAGCGAGTGAGTGCCAGAATCAGATTTGAACCCCGAGCCCAATTATTAGATATCACATTCTCTTACCAATAACGTAATGTATATTATATAACATAATGATGTGATATATATTATATATAATAACTTTAGATTTCTTTCTTTTTTTTTTTTTTTTGAGACGGAGTCTCGCTCTGTCGCCCAGGCTGGAGTGCAGTGGCCGGATCTCAGCTCACTGCAAGCTCCGCCTCCCGGGTTCTCGCCATTCTCCTGCCTCAGCCTCCCGAGTAGCTGGGACTACAGGTGCCCGCCACCTCGCCCGGCTAGTTTTTTGTATTTTTTAGTAGAGACGGGGTTTCACCGGGTTAGCCAGGATGGTTTCGATCTCCTGACCTCGTGATCCGCCCGTCTCGGCCTCCCAAAGTGCTGGGATTACAGGCTTGAGCCACCGCGCCAGGCCTATATAAAATAACTTTAGGGGCCGGGGGCGGTGGCTCACACCTGTAATCCCAGCACTTTGGGAGGCCGAGGCGGGAGGATCACTTGAGGTCGGGAATTCGAGACGAACCTGGGCCGACGTGGTGAAACCCCATCTCTACTAAAAATATAAAAAGTAGCCAGGCGTGGTGGTGGACAACTGTAGTCCCAGCTACTCAGCTGGCTGAGATGGGAGAATCGCTTGAACTTGGGAGGCGGAGGTTGCAGTGAGCCAAGATCGCACCACTGCACTCCAGCCTGGGTGACAGAGCGAGACTCCCTCTCAATAAAAAAAATAAAAAAATTTTAGGCCCTGAAAAGTTTTGTGAACAAAATCAAGAGGAGTATGTAATGTTTTAGTGGAAGGGTGCCATTTAGAAGGGGGCAATCAGGGAAGGCTTGCTGGAGGAGGTGGCCTTTGAGAAGAGACCTAAAGACGATGAGATCTGTGGGAAGAGAGATCGAAGCAGGTGACACAAACAAGGAAAAGGCTCCGCGGCAGGCACTGCAAGAAAGCCACCGGTCTGGGATCTAAAGTTTCCAAGGTTTTAGCTTCGCCAAGGCCCCTGCGCTGCAATCACCCTGATTCGAGGTGCCCTGGAGGTTACCAGCTCCGCGTGCGAAGTTCTGCCATTCCCGCGGGGCCGCAGCCACGAGGCTGAACTTCCCGCGGGCGGTGGGCGTGGCCGGCTCACCTGCGGGGGCGTGGCTCCCAGCCGCCCCGCCCCTCGGAGGAGCCGCCCACGGTCCCAGACGCCCGGCGCAGCGGGAGCGGCGGGGCGTGCCTGGCCTGCGGGACGCGACCGAGCGCAGTGGGGTGAAGCGGGGCCTGGAGCCGCCCGCGGTCAGGTGGGCGCCGGGAGTGGGGCGCGGGACTCTCGGAGAGCCGCGATGATGGGGGGCGGGAGCGAAGGGTGAGGATGGGGCCTGGGGCAACCCTGGGCCCGCTTGTCCTGCGACGGGGAAGGGCCTTGGGGCTCCCAGATGCCCCCTGCCCCGTCCTGGGGCTCTCCGGGGTCTGGAGGCCTGGCTGGGGCCGCGCGCCCACCACCCAGGCGCAGGTAAACAGCGAGGACGGGGCGGGGCCTAGGGGGAGGGAGGGAGGAGGGGGCCCTTGTGACGGCGGGTGAGCCTGGTGCGCGGGGCCGGGCCGGCCGGGGTAAGGTGGTGCGGTTTGCGGGGCTGGGCCACGATGGGAGCCTCCTGCCTGCCTGTGTGTGAGGCTTTGTGTGTGTGCAAGAGAGTGTGTCAGGCTGTGGATATGAGGGTGAAAGCGACTGTCCTCCGTGTAACCCTGTGATGCGACCGTGTGTACGATGTGACACCTTCAGCAATGTGAAAACGTGGGCGACCTCTGATGGGAATGGTGTGTGTGTAGAATCGGATTGTCAGTGGCACTTTATGTCTATGACCAAGAGTGAGTGCGACTGTAGTCAACTTTCTGCTTGGCCTGATGTGCATGTGTGTGGCTGTGTGTGTGGCAGGGAGTGGAACTGGTTGTAGGATTAGGTGTGAATGTTGACCAAGAAGTTGTGCAGCTGTGGTTGTCTTTCTGCCTGTTGGGGGGTGTGTGTGTGTGGTGGACAGTGTGTGGCACTGGATCAGTGACAGGTGACTATGATTGACTTTTGATTGTCACTGATGATGTATGGGGCTGGGCGGAACTGTGTCCAGAAGTGGGACTGTTTCATGGGACAGTGTGTGTGGAACCTCGGGGTTGGATGACTGAGGTGTGGAGGTGTGTAAAGCTGTGTGTGTGTAGAGAGAGGAACTGGAGGGTGTGTGACCTGCATTGATGCCGTGGCTGGCAGTGGTGTGCAATGGAGAGTTTGTTGTGGGGCTGTGTAGTGTGGGAGATGGGAGTGGAGATGTGGACATTTAGGTGGGGTGCTCCTCTGAGCAGATGACCTGATGGAAAAGGGGGTCAGCACCAGGGATCGGTGTGTGGGACTGTGCCTATGATTATCAGCTGTGCGGTTTTGCACCCAGGGCTCTGTGTGAGGGTGGGAGCTGCTATGTGTCTGGGACACAGCCCGAGTGCCGGATGGCTGTGCTGAAGCCGTGTTGCTTGCTGTGGTTGTCCATCTGGCTGTGGAGTGGTGTGTGTCAGGCTGTGTCTGAGGTTATGGAGGGAGGTTGTTACATCGGCAAAATTGTGTGAAGAGTGGTTGTGGTTGTCAGGATGATTCTTGATGAGCCTGTGTGGTTGTGAGTTCAACCATTCATGATGTTTGTGAGTGAGGTGTGAGACTAGCTATGGTGTGACATACACATGCACACAGATTGGCCGGGTGCAGTGGCTCATACCTGTAATCTCAACACTTTGGAAGGCTGAGGCGAGGGGATTGCTTGAACCCAGGAGTCCTAGACTAGCCTGGGAAATATGGTGATACCCTGTCTCTACAAAAAAACAAAAATGAGCTAGGCATAGTTTAGTTTTTTAAAAAATGATCAAGTCTGTGGTGCACAAAATGTACAGGACGCTTTATGTGATCGTGCGTGTGCAACCTGTGCAGAAACCGCTGGGCTGCCTATGGTGGATGCAGTGGCTCGAGTGAAGAGTGTGAGAATGTGGCATCCCTCTACGCATATTCACAGCTCTCTGTTCCTACTGAATGCAAGTATTCATGAGTGCATGGCGTGTGGGTGTGGGAGTCCCTGCTGGCCAGGCCTGGAGGGGGAGGAAGAGGAAGTGGGGAAACTGGCCAGGGATCCACAGTGAATCCTGGGAGTGTGTGCATCTGAAGGTGCGTTGGGCACATTGTGGGGAGTTGGGTTGTATGAGTTCGGGGGACAATGAGTGTCACGGTCAAGTACAAGGAGATGGTCTGAATGTGAGTGATTTGGGGAGTGGGAGAGACAGAGTTAGTTTCTGCGTGGGTTGGCTTTTTCTTTTTTTTTTTAGACGGAGTCTCGCTCTGTTGCCCAGACTGGAGTGTGGTGGTGTGATCTTGGCTCACTGCAACCTCTGCCTCTTGGGTTCAAGGGATTCTCGTGCCTCAGCCTCCTGAGTAGCTGGGACTACAGATGCATAACACTATGCCTGGCTACTTTTATATTTTTAGTAGAGCCGGGGTTTCACCATGTTGGCCAGGCTGGTCTCAAACTCCTGACCTCAACTGATCCACCCACCTCGGCCTCCCAAAGTGCTGGGATCACAGGCGTGAGCCACTGCGCCCGGGCTTGGCTTTTATTTCTAAGAGAATATACCTGTGTGTTAGGTGGGATTTGCAAAAGGGGAGTGTGTACAGATTGTTTTTGAAAGAATAGTGTATGTGTGCGCCTGAGTCGGTGTGTTGTCTTAGGTTGTATTTCTAAAAGGAAAATGTAGGTGTTTGTATTGAGTTGTATATTTAATAGAAGTGAGTACGTGTTGTTATTTCTAAGAGATGAATGTATATTATGTTGTCTTTCCTTTTCCTTTTCCTTTTCCTTTTCCCTTCCCCTTCCCTTTCCCCTTTCCCCTTTCCCCTTCCCCCTTCCCTTCCCTTTCCTTTTTTCTAGACTGGGTCTTACTCTCTCGCCCAGGCTGAGTGCAGTGGCGCTATCATGGCTCACTGCACCTTCAACCTCCTGGGTTCAAGCAATCCTTCTACCTCAGCCTCCAGGAACACCACCACCACACCTGGCTAATTTTTTTATTTTTATTTTTTTTATAGAGACGGGGTCTCACTATGTTTCCCAGGCTGGTCTTGAACTCTTGGGCTCAGTTGATCCTCTTGCCTCAACCAAAATCCCAAAGTGCTGGGAGTACGGGTGTGAGCCACCGCACCTGGCCTACATTGTGTTTCTTTTTTTTTTTTTTTTTTTGAGACGGAGTCTCGCTCTGTCGCCCAGGCTGGAGTACAGTGGCCGGATCTCAGCTCACTGCAAGCTCCGCCTCCCGGGTTCACACCATTCTCCTGGCTCAGCCTCCCAAGTAGCTGGGACTACAGGCGCCTGCCACCTCGCCCCGCTAGTTTTTTGTATTTTTTAGTAGAGACGGGGTTTCACCATGTTAGTCAGGATGGTCTCGATCTCCTGACCTCGTGATCCGCCTGTCTTGGCCTCCCAAAGTGCTGGGATTACAGGCTTGAGCCACCATGCCCAGCTACATTGTGTTCCTAATGAGGAAGTGTGTGTGTATGTGTCACTGTATTTCTGGGAGGGTGCGTGTGTGTATCGTGGTTTTTTTTTGTATTTTTTTTTTTAATGGAGTCTCACTCTGTTGCCCAGGCTGGATTGCAGTGGCATGACCTTGGCTTCCTGCAACCTCCGCCTCCCGGGTTCAAGCAATTCTTCTGTCTCAGCCTCCCAAGTAGCTGGGACTACAGGCATGTGCCACCACCCTGGTTAATTTTTTTTTTTTTTTGTATTTTTAGTAGAGACGGGGTTTCACCATGTTGGCCAGGCTAGTCTCAAACTCCTGGCCTCAAGTCATCTGCCCGCCTCGGCCTCCCAAAGTGCTGGGATTACAGGCGTGAGCCGCTACACCTGGCCCCATGTTGTATTGGAGAGAAGGGAGAGTGCGTGTGTGTGTCAAATTGTATTTTGGAGAGGAAAATGTGTATGTTGCATTGTGTCTTTAAGAAGGGAGGGTGCGGGTGTGTGAGGTGTGTTTCTGAGGAGTGTGTTTGTGTGTCTGTGAGGACCCCAGGGTCACCACCAGCTAAGTTTCTGTGACTTTGTCACCCACATACAACCACATGAAGTCCCATAGAGGGGGGGCCCCGCCCATGATGAGCTGGGCTTCAGACTCTCAGCTGTCACATGGCCAGTGTGACATCCCTGGACCACACCTATCACACGTGTGTCCCGACAGGCCCTGGGCTGGCTGAGCCTGTCTGATGGAGGAGGGCAGAGCCCCTGTTCCCCCAGGGTCCATCTGCTGCCTGGGAGCCAACACATGGCCCCGTCCTCACTCCCCCCAGCCTAGAGGCCTCTTGGGCTTCCACGGGCCCTGGCCCCTCAGCCCTCTCCTCCCACCCCACCCACCCCACCCACCCCCAGTGGTCTGACTGGTTCCCAACAAAAACACCCTAAGAATGAGCTCACGCAGAGGCTGCCGCCTCCACACGCCCCGCCCCACTCGTCTGGCAGAGGAGGGTGCCTCTGGTCCCAGGTCGGGAGCTCTGGGCCAGGGGATCCAGGGGCCTTGGGGTGGGGAAGGCTGGCCAGGTGAGCTGAGAGCAAATGGGGGAGCCCAGGCTAGCTGTTTGCCTTCTCTTGGTTAATTACACATAGGATTTGGGAACTGTCCTCCGGGCAGAACCCTGGGTTGGGAGGACAGACGAAGGTAGACTAGACTGTTCCAGATGAGAGCTGGCTGGGATGGGTGTGGAGACTGGGATGGAGAGGGTGTGGAGGCAGAGGGCTGGCCAGGATGGGTGGAGCAGGGAAGAGCCAAGATGGGGAGAAGTTAGGGGTCCTGATGGCCATTATGGGAATAGAGGGTGGGGGCCAACTGACTGGCCTGGGCAATGATTTCCCAAACCCCTCACCATTGCACCCCAGGAGCAGCAATGTCTGTGCAGGTGGCAGCTCCCGGAAGTGCGGGGCTGGGCCCAGAGCGCCTGAGCCCTGAGGAGCTGGTACGGCAGACACGGCAAGTGGTCCAGGGGCTAGAGGCGCTGCGGGCAGAGCACCGTGGCCTGGCTGGGCACCTGGCAGAGGCCCTGGCGGGACAGGGCCCAGCGACTGGCTTGGAGATGCTGGAGGAAAAGCAGCAGGTGGTGAGCCACTCGCTGGAGGCCATCGAGCTGGGGCTGGGCGAGGCCCAGGTATGAGGGGGCCAGGTGGGGAACTGGGAGAGGATAAACTGAGGGCGGAGGGAGGACCAGGTATGAGGGGGACAGGTATGCAGGGGACTGGGAGAGGGGTTCACTATTGCTGAGGGGCACACTTTGGGAGGCTGAGATGGGCAGATCACTTGAAGTCAGGAGTTCAAGACCAGCCTGACCAACATGGCAAAACCGAATCTCTACTAAAAATACAAAAATGAGCTGGGCATGAGGGCTCCTGTAATCCCAGCTACTCGGGAGGCTGAGGCATGAGAATCACTTGAAACTGGGAGGTGGAGGTTGCAGTGAGTGGAGATAGTGCCATTCCACTCCAGTCTGGGTGACAGAGACTATTTGAAAAAACAACAAAAGTATGGCAGAAAGGCACATCTGGGGCAGGCGGAAGCCTAGGGGAACGAGGCCTGGGAAGGTGAGGCTCCAGGCCAGAGATGGAGTCCCTTGGCAGTTCTAGGGGGTCCTTGTATGTGACAGGGACCCCTGAACCAGATGGCATTCTTCAGTAAACTGTGGGTCCTAGGGCAACTTCGGGGGTGAAATCAGAGGGGCCGCTCAGAGCCTCTGAGGGCACTGGAGCCATGCTGGTGGAGTCTCTGCAGAATCTGGGGGTGTTGTGCATAGTAGTGGGGTGCAGCGGCCTGATTCGAGGTCTGGGCTGGGTCAGAGGCTGTCTGGCAGGGTAGGAACCAACCTCGACTTGGGACCCCCACTCTGGGCAGGTGCTGCTGGCCTTGTCTGCACATGTGGGTGCACTGGAGGCAGAGAAGCAGCGGCTGCGATCGCAGGCCCGGCGGCTGGCCCAGGAGAACGTGTGGCTGCGGGAGGAACTGGAGGAGACACAGCGGCGGCTTCGGGCCAGCGAGGAGGCCGTGGCCCAGTTAGAGGAGGAAAAGCGCCACCTGGAGTTCCTGGGGCAGCTGCGACAGTACGACCCGCCCACAGAGACCCAGGTGCCATGGGCAGGGCAAGGTGGGGGTGCCGGGCCCTTCACAGAGCCCCACAGTTCCCCAGACCCTCCACAGAGCCCCCAGACCCACCAGAACTTCCGCAGACGCCCCCACTAGCTGTTCCCCGAAGCCCCCGGGCCTCGCCAGTCCCCCAAGGGGCTCCTGACGCTCATGATCACCACCTCCCTCAAACCCCGAGATAGATGCGGGGCTCCAGTCTCTGAAACAAGCCCCCACTCCCCCGGCCCCCCACTTTCCTGTCCCTGCAGCAGTCTGAGTCCCCGCCTCGCCGAGATAGCCTGGCCTCCTTGTTCCCCAGCGAGGAGGAGGAGAGGAAAGGTGGGTGTCGGGAGTACATGCCACAGATGATGGCGGGCCAGGGTGGGGAGCGGGCTCTGAGCTGCAGGACCCCAAAGTCTCTGAACAGGGATGGGGAGGTGAGGGCAGGGTCAGGAGGACCCTGAATGTGACAATGAGCAGGTGAGGCCGGGAACTGCGAAGACAGGGTAGCTGCCATGAGCCCGGCAGGCCCTGTATTCACATCTTGCAGGGCAGGTGGGCCGCCATGTACCTGTCCCGAGGCCAGGATGCATCCCACCAGCTGGTTAGATGCTAGTGACTCCAATCTCAGAAGTTAACACGGGGGCCCATAGTCCCAGGGGCCAGTGAGGCAGTCTGGGGTGTGTCTCCTCGTGCGAGGATGGAGGGCAGGAGGCTTAGGAGGCTTGCAGTGACCCAGAGCCCACCCTGCCCCACCCAGGTCCTGAGGCCGCAGGAGCAGCAGCAGCTCAGCAGGGTGGCTATGAGATCCCTGCCCGCCTTCGGACCCTGCATAACCTTGTGATCCAGTATGCGGGGCAGGGCCGGTATGAGGTGGCGGTGCCCCTGTGCCGCCAGGCCTTGGAGGACCTGGAGCGCAGCTCGGGCCACTGCCACCCTGACGTGGCCACCATGCTCAACATCCTGGCGCTGGTGTACCGGTGAGAGCTGCGGCCGGCCATGGCAGGGGGCAGGAACGGCAGGGACCCATTGGGTGCAAGTGGAGGGACCCTGGTGCCCCCTCTGCCACCATGGAGCACCGGGGGAGGTCAGAGCAGGGGACAGCCAGAATGGAAAAGGGGAAGGCTCCTGCTATAAGAACGGCAAAGAGGGAGTGGGCCAGGGATCTGGCGGGTGGGGGGGGGCACTGAGCCAGGCAGAGAGGAGTCAGAGCACAGACACCAGGGACCCCAACAGAGCAGGCAAGAGCACTGGGGTGGTTAGAGGCTTGGCAGAGGTCTGGGGATACAGGGCCTGGTGTTAGAGAATTGGAAGGTATGGAAGGGCCCCCAAAAGGCCCCCAAAGGGTGCTAGCCATGCTTGGTTCAGCCAGGTTCCCTGGACCTGCCAGGATCAGCCCAGCCCCTGTGGCTGCAGCTGCCCCAACCCCGGCCAACCCCCGCCACCCCTGGGCTTCCCCGCAGGGACCAGAACAAGTACAAAGAAGCCACAGACCTCCTCCATGATGCCCTGCAGATCCGGGAGCAGACGCTGGGCCCTGAGCACCCTGCGGTGAGTGGGGCCCCAGGGAGACGAAGTGGGGCCGTGCCTGCCTATCCCTGCCCATCCCTGACCTGTGTCCCCAACCCCACAGGTGGCTGCCACGCTCAACAACTTGGCTGTCCTCTATGGGAAGCGCGGGCGCTACCGGGAGGCAGAGCCCCTGTGCCAGCGCGCTTTGGAGATCCGAGAGAAGGTCCCATCCCCCTTACCCAACCCCGAGGAACCCCTTGTAGCCCTCTCCATGGATCCTGAGCACTTACATCGCGACCCTGATCCTTGGGCCCCTTGCGTTTGGTACCAGGAGACCCCAATTGGAGCCCAACCCATCACCCTCGACCTTCTGAGATCCCAGTTTGGTCTTGACCCTGACTCTGACCTCTCGCCTTACCTCACACGCCACCCCCCAACTAGGTCCCGCCACAGCCTTTCCAACCCCTCATGGCCACTGGCACAAGCCCAGCCCTGACCTACCCATCTCACCTTGTGCCCCGCGAGTTTCTGGATCACCATGGCCTCTGACCTCAGTAATCCCGCTCGATGGTGTCACTTGTGCCCCAGCCCCCAACCTCTCAGGTCACTCTGCTTTGGCCCTGTAATCCCTCACTTGTGACCACCATACAGAAGTGATGTCACGTGTCCCACCAATCCTGTATGACCCCTCTGACTTGTGACCCCTGGCCCCCAGGTCCTGGGTGCTGACCACCCCGATGTGGCCAAGCAGCTCAACAACCTGGCCCTGCTGTGCCAGAACCAGGGCAAGTTTGAGGACGTGGAGCGGCACTACGCCCGGGCCCTGAGCATCTATGAGACCCTGGGCGGGCCCCAGGACCCCAACGTGGCCAAGACCAAGAACAACCTGGTGAGGCCCCTGGGGCTGAGTGGGCCCGGAGTGGAGGGTCTGCCCTGGGGAGGCACCCACTGGTTGGATACAGGGTGAGCACCATGGGGAGGGGTCCCCCTGAGGCAGGGCCCTTAGAGCAAGTGTCCCATCAGACACAGGAGCTGGCTCAGCACAGAACACGGAATCAGGAAATGCGTGAGTCCACGGCATCCAGAGGACAGTCAGTGAAGGGGAAGCTGGCAGGCACAGATGGCAGCAGCCGACATTTATTGAGCTCACTGTGGCCGGCTCCCCTCTAGGCTCGGTCCCCACATCACTAGTTCTTACAGTGTCCCTATGAGGTAGGAGCTGTCGCTCTACTTTGCATGTGAGAAGAGAGGCCATGCCACCAGCCCAAAGTAGAACAGAGAGGCTCAGAAACAGGAGGTTGCCTGCCCTCCATCCCCCACGCAGGAGGTAGGGCGGAACTCCAAACCCCCTCTACCCCAGGGCAAGGCTTTAGGCAGGGGCGGGATGGGGCCAGGTCAGCACAGTAGAAAGTGGGACTGGGGCCAGGCGTGGTGGCTCATGCCTGTAACCCCAGCACTTTGGGAGGCCAAGGCAGGAGGATCAGTTGAGGCCAGGAGTTCATGACCAGCCTGGACAACATACCAAGACCCTGTCTCTACAGAAAAAAAAAAGTGGGACTGGATGCAGTGTTGGGAACTAGGGTCCGAAAAGTTCCCAGACTAGAGCCAAGATCACCCAAGACACTCCCTTCTCCACAGGCCTCAGCCTACCTGAAACAGAACAAGTACCAACAAGCGGAAGAGCTGTATAAAGAAATCCTCCACAAGGAGAATCTACCTGCCCCTCTCGGTGAGCCCTGAGCCCCTGCCTTCCCTCCTAGTAGCTTTTCTACATCCCCATCTCAGTGTCCCCCATCTTTCCCCTAGGTGCCCCCAACACAGGCACAGCTGGTGACACAGAACAGGTGAGGATGGGCTGTGCTTAGGCTCCTGGGGAAGGCGTGGGGACTGCATGGGCTCAGGGATATGAGCAGCATCCTGGCCTCTCCCCAGGCCCTTCGCCGCAGCAGCTCCCTCTCTAAGATCCGCGAGTCTATCCGGCGAGGAAGTGAGAAGCTGGTCTCCCGCCTCCGAGGCGAAGGGGCGGCGGGGGCGGCCGGGTGAGTGTGGATCAGGTCGGCAAAGAGCCCTGACATCAGCAGAATTCACAGCCCACCCCCCACCCCTCCTGCTCAAGAACCTTCCATGGCTCCCATCTCCCCTGTGATACACACAGATCAAATCCTGTGCTGGAAAGCTCCCTCCTGGAGGGGGGCCACTCCTAGATTCACTTGTTTCTTCCCTGCTGCCCCCTTTGCAGAATGAAGAGAGCTATGTCACTCAACATACTGAATGTGGATGGCCCAAGGGCTCCTGGGACTCAGGTGAGGGGACCCTGGGGTCAAAAATGGAGTGGGGCCACGTGGGTAGGTGCAGAGATAAGGCAAAAGCAGGGTGGTCGGGCCGGCGTCAGATTCAGCAGGTGGTGGGTTGGTGTTAGAAGAGACCCAGGACAGGAGCAAAGATGGGTTTTACTTGGGGTAGAGGTGAGATGGGTAGATGATTGGCTGCCAGGCTGGACACAGCACCTGCCCCTCACCTCCCCTCCAACCATCCCCTGTGCCTGTCTCCAGTTCCCCAGCTGGCACCTGGACAAGGCCCCTCGGACCCTCAGCGCCAGCACCCAGGACCTGAGCCCCCGCTAACATCCAGTGACCTGTGTTGGCCTCAGCTTCTCGGGAACAGTGCGGGAGGGATGGGCTGGTGGGGGGCGAGGGGAGGTCTATCATCTCTTAGGTGCCCCCTGCCCTCTTCTGCGATTAAAGGCCGTGGATGTGACAGTGAGGAATCTCACCTGAGTTTATAAGACCTTCCAGCACCACCCCCGCTGCAGCCTCGGAGCTGCTGGGACCCAGGGCCAGGCAAGACTCAGGAGTCACCAGGAATCATTTATGGCTCTGCCCACCCTGCTCAGAGCTGCTGAGCGATCTGCTCTATCCTCTGCAGTGTCTCCTCTGATTCCAGCTGCTCCAGGCTGAGCAAGGACAGGCCCAGCTGATCCTCCTGCAGAGAACAGACGAAAGTAAGGGGGGCACTGTCAGAAAGGCAGCTGCTGTACTTCCCTGACCACCTGCCCCCGATCGGCATTAGGGGTCTGAGACATGAGGGCCAGGATGTTTGAATTTGGAGATGTCAGTATAATCCAGAGCGGGCCATTCCTGTCCACATCAGAGGGCGCTGAGGGAAGAGCCAGCCAGGGAGTCGAAGAAGGACGGGCTTTCCCCAGGCCAGCACAGTCTCAATGCCTGATACCTCCTCACCCCAAATTCTCTCACCCTGCCTTGCCTGGGCCACCTGCGGCCCCTCGAATCTCTCCCTACCCCCCAGAGCCCGGCATGTAGATGCACAATAAACTTCTCTCTGTGGAGGGCAGGAGGGCAGGCTGGGGAGTGGGGAGAATCCAAGGGGCCTTTCTGGAGGAGGAGCTCAGCCTGGGAGGATGCTGGGAGGGGGATGCAGGCCTCACCCGGTGGAAGGGCTGTGCCATCTGCCGCAGGAAGTACTTGGCCACCTGGACACCCTCATCCACAGTCAGGTTGAGGTTGGCATCTGTGAGGTGCTCCTGGATCCAGCGGGGCAGTTTCCCCCGCTTGTCCCCACGGGCAAACCGCTGTGGGCAGAAGCGCAGGTGAGGGAGAGGACGTCAGGACCCGAGTTGGGGAGCCTGGGCCACCCTCCACCCTGTGACACACCCCATCTGGGAGATGCACGGTCAAATAGCCTGGTTCTCGGAGGCTGGGGTGGGAGCACAGGGGCACCCCTGAACCTTGTCGGCGAAGACCATGAGGCCGTAGTCCGTCTTGCCCCTGATGGCCCGACCCACACACTGGGCTGCGTGGCGCATGGCATCGAAGGTGAGAAAGTCATTCTCACGAATCTGGAACTGGTCCCGCAGGTATTCCAGCCGTGCCTGCAGAAATGAAGGACGAGGAGTTGGGGAGCCGTCCCTCCCCTGGCCCTAACACTTTGGGACTTCTGGGAGCCAGAGCTACTCACCTTGAGAATGCGACTCTGTGTGTAGACGTAGGGGACGCCAAACATGATGACGGCCCGCCCGTAGTGGTGCACTGGTGGGCAGAGGAGAGGGGTCGAGGGGAGTTACAAGTGTGGCTGGTGGGACAGGGACAGCCTCACGCGCCCCAGGATGCTGTGTCTGAGTGGGAGAGAGAGGGTGTGCTCCCGCCGGGTGCCTAGGGACAGAGGGGAGGGGAGGGTCCCTCTGTGCACCCAGGCTGTGGGTGGGTGGTCCCCCGCAGGAGCAGACAGCAGAGCAGGCAGGTGTTCCAGAGAGCTCTGGGAAGACACCTGGGGAGGAAGAGCGAGTCCACTCACCGAAGTCGATTCCCTCAGACACTTTACCCCGGGCCACTGACAGCAGGATGGCCCCGCGTCCGTTCTCGCAGGCCTGAGGTGGGGAGGCAAGATGCAAGTTGGGTCACTCCTCGGAGCCACCTCCCCACCCCCTCCACGCTGGCCTCACACACCCACCTCCTGGTACTTCTCCAGGGCGACACTGGTTTCGGCACCATCCTGGGTCTCAATAAAGAGCAGCTTGTTCCTCTGGATGTTCTCAAGGATCCCCTGGGGAAGGACCCAGGGAGGTCAGGGTGGGGGTGGCAGAAGGTGGGTTCAGGGTATGGCCATCCTGGTTATATCCAACTCTCCTACATCACTATTTCTCTGGGCCTCAGCTGGCTCATCTGAGATGTGGGGAGGGAGAGTGGAATTGTCCAACCTTACTTCTTTGGGGGGAACTTAGTGATCTGGGTGGGGAACCAATCACTGCTGGATAAGTGGGGCAGGCATGTGGCTCAAGGGGGTGGCCAATCAGGGCACCCCATCCCCTGCCAGCGACTGGTGGAAGGGCTGACTGTAAGGCAGGGAGAGTCAATCAGAGGCTGCCCTGAGACTTCCCATATGACACTACCATACAGACAGTGTGGAGCCAGTACAAGGACAGACACAGACCAGTGGGACAAAATGGAGAGTCCAGAAACACAGCCACCTGTGCAGTTCAGTGGGGACAGCTTTTACCGGAGCAAGTGGATTTCCAAATGGAACCAAAAAATGAACCTTGACCCCCTACCTTACACCATATAGAAAGATGAATTTGAGGTACCTCATAGACCTAGATGTGAAAGCTAAAACCACAAGCTCCTAGAAGGAAACACAGCAGCCTCTCTTCATGACCTTGAGGTATTTAAGACAAAGTTGTCTTAAATAGGACACGAAAGGCACCTGGGCTGTGGGGAGTGGATCACCTTTCCGCTGTGTGGAAGCCACCTATTGAAGCACAAGGCCAAGGTCCTGGCTGTGAGGATGAGGTTCCTGCCTCCCATGAGTGCCATTCCAATACTCGGATTAGCCAAGTTCACTCACCTCGCCCCAAAGTGCTTTCACCCACTTCTGAGAGCCTGGCCATAGTGAGCTCAGAGGCACAAAGTGCAGAGTGGCCTCCCCTCCCACCCAGGGCCTGGCTGTGGTGAGCCCTGTTTCCAAAATGCCCCATGACTTCCTCTGCCTGCTTCCCTGAAAGGGCTCCTGCAGACCCTTGAGAGGCTTTGCCCTGAGTCTCAGTCCAGCCTTGATTCTCTAGAACCTTCCTCTACAGAGTGACACCTGCTACCTGGGCCTCCCCACCAGGCCATCTGTGCTGGAGGATCACAGGGATGGGGTAGCCCCAAAGAGCAGCAGGGGAGCAAGGAACCTAGAAGGTGGGGGTGACTCCACCACAGAGTACTCCTCTGAGGGAGGGGCCCACATTGGGGCTTATGTCTGCGTTCTCAGCCTGATGTACTGGGGGCGGGGCATAGGGTGTGTGCTGCTTACACCCCATTCCTACATGCTACATGCACTCTCCTGTCACACAGGACACCTGTCACCATCAGAGGGTAAGAGGAATGAAGCTGACATAGCAGTGTAGTGCCAGGGGCTGAGGAGAGCAAGTGCAGGGAGGGGGTGGCCAGGCATACCTGCTCATACCAGGAGGCCACGGTGCTCTCCATGTACTGGTAGCTGGTGAAGAAGGCCACGATGCCATCAGGGACCACAGCAGACATCTCCAGCAGGAGGTTCCCGTAGTTCCGGATCACAGCTGTGAGGAGTCAGAGGTTAGGCCCTCTCCTGTCTCAGGTCCTCCTCCCTTCTCTGTCTTCAAACTAGGAGTTTCTGGAAACCGCACTGAGGCTGGCTGTCAGGCTATTCACACACATCCCCTTCCCTCCTCCTCCCAGGTGTGTTTGAGGTCCCTCCTTGCCACTTCCTGAAGTCACACCTGGCTATGTAATTTGCCATGGCCAATGAAATCAGTGCAGAAGGGGTCAGGCGCAGCGGCCCACGCCTGTAATCCCAGCACTTTGGGAGGTCGAGGTGGGTGATCATCTGAGGTCAACAGTTTGAGACCAGCCTGGCCAACATGACAAAACCCCATCTCTACTAAAAATACAAAAATTAGCCTGGCGTGGTGGCAGATGCCTATAAACCCAGCTGCTTGGGAGGCTGAGGCACGAGAACTGCTTGAACCCACAAGACAGAGGTTGCAGTGAGCTGAGATCATGCCACTGCACTCCAGCCTAGGTAACAGAGCAAGACTGTCTCAAAAAAAGGCCATGTGTCACTTCCAGGGGAGCACCCTTAGGAACCAGTGCACAATGCACTGTGACCACTGTGATCCCACCTGTCACATCATGCTGCCTCTGATGCACCCAGCGGTGGAGGTTCCCAGGTGAGGAGACACAGGGCAGGCCCCCTACCAGCTCACAGTGGACGTGTCCCACAGGCAAGAAGGAAGCTCTGGGCTAAGCAACTAAGGCCAGGGATGTTTGTTACAGCAGCGTGACTCAGCCCATCTGACTGATACACCTCCCTCTTGGAACCCACAGAAACTAGCCCCACTGGCAGCATACCAATATCCTCCCGAGTCTCAAATTTGGAGCTGATGGCCACCTGGTCATTGCCACGGCCGATGATCTGAAGAGAGCAACAGAGGTCATGATAAGCGAGGCAGCAGCAATTGCTCCAGCGTGTGAGTGCTGACCACCTGCTGGTGCTGTTCTAAGCTTTTTTTTTTTTTTTTTTAATAGAGACAGGGTGTCACCATGTTGCCCAGTCTGGTCTTGAACATCTGGCCTCAAGCGACTGTCCCACCTTGGCCTCCCAAAGTGCTGGGATTACAGGAGTGAGCCACCACACCCAGTCTGCTCTAAACTTTTTATAACACAATGTCACTGAATGAACCCTCAGCTACCCTGTTATCTGCATTGCACAAATGACCTGGCCTCAGAAAAGGTGAGTTGCCTGCCCAAGGTCACACAGCAAATAGGTGGCAAAGATGGAACTGGACCCGAGTCTGTCCACACTCTCCACCAGCAGCTACCCTCTAGCCAGCCCCAGGCCCCAGGCCAGCCGGATCCCGAAGAACACCCCTCACTATGCCGGTGGGCATCCCCGCCAGCCGGCAACCTCACACAACCACCATGCAGTGGGTGGTCATCACTGGTCCACAACCTCTGACAGGCAACTCCAAAAGCCAAAAGCTCTGAACACATTTCTTTTTCCAGTTTGGCACAAACTCATTAAGTAGCAAAACCTGCCCTGCCCCGAGTCTCTGCAGAGGCCTGACTTACTCCTTAATGTGATGCTTCCAAATCTTTTACTGCAAAATAGGAGTTTGACTCGGGGGAGCCACCCAGACCCCACTGGGGGCATCACACACTACACAGCATATGCCTTGTCTCTAAAGGCTGGAAAATTCTGAATTCCAAAACAAATGGCTGCGCGCAGTGGCTCACACCCGTAATCTCAGCACTTTGGGAGGACCAGGTGGGCAGATCACTTGAGACTAGCCTGGCCAACATGGTGAAACCCTGTCTCTACTAAAAATACAAAATTTGGCCGGGCGTTGTGGCACATGCCTGTAATCCCAGCTACTCAGGAGGCTGAAGCACGAGAATCACTTGAATCCAGGAGGCAGAGGTTGCAGTAAGCCGAGATCTGGGGGCCGGGCGCGGTGGCTCAAGCCTGTAATCCCAGCACTTTGGGAGGCTGAGACGGGCGGATCACGAGGTCAGGAGATCGAGACCAGCCTGGCTAACACGGTGAAACCCCGTCTCTACCAAAAAAATACAAAAAAACCTAGCCGGGCGAGGTGGCGGGCGCCTGTAGTCCCAGCTACTCGGGAGGCTGAGGCAGGAGAATGGCGGGAACCCGGGAGGCGGAGCTTGCAGTGAGCCGAGATCCGTGCCACTGCACTCCAGCCTGGGCAGCAGAGCAAGAGTCCGTCTCAAAACAAAAAACCAGCCTCGGGACTTCAGATAAGGGACTGAGGGCCCATGTTGACATGCACATGTTACAGAGATGGAGATGGACAGGAAGGCCCACTTACCTGGGTCACAGCCAGACCATGTACCTGGCAAAGCCACGTTAACCAAGATGCTAAGTAAGTGCCTACCTGTGCCAGACCCTGGGCTACCTAAGTGTTTCACCCCAGTTGTCTCAATCCTCTCAACTGCCCTGGGAGATCAGGGAGGATACATTCCCATTTCACAGATGAGAAAACTGAGGCTTGAGAGTTGTACCCCCGCAGAAGCAGAATCAAGCCTAAGTCTGTCTGAATCCCAAACCCGGCCTCTTCACTGTAAAACTCTCCTGCCTGAGCAGTGGGGGAAGCCAAGGAAGGGACGCAGCCCCTTGCTCCCACCTCCCCTCCCAGTCCCAGCCCTAGCCTCTCCCACTCACCATAGGGCAGAGGCAGACCCTGGCCAGCGTCATGGTGAAGGTAGCCATGGTGACGGGGTGGAAGTCCAGGATCTTGGGGTAGATGTCCAGCGGGGACAGTGTCTGTAGGGGGGACAGTGGGAGGGATCTCAGCAGGACTGGGCAGGGACCAGGAGGCCCATGGAGGGAGGCCAGGGACTGGGAGGAACAGGAGAAGGGTCCTCACCCCAGACGTGATGATGACAGACTGGAAGCGCTCGAATACAGGTTTGATGGCCAGCGAGGCATCCATGCAGCTGGAGAGAGATGAGGGCGGTGAGGGCCCGGGGGGCTGGGCCCCTGACCCACAGTGCAATCACACCCCCACCGGGCAGGGTCCCACCTGAAGTGTAGGATGGGGTTGGCAATGGTTGGGGTTCTGTCGTCAAAGGGCTCGATGATGATGGTGAAGCCTGCAGAGGGCAGGCAAGGACGGGTGAGATTCCCCCACTACAGCCACAGCTGCACCCACTCAGCCATTCCCTCTCCCGCTCCCTTGCTTCACCCCGATCTCCATCCCCTACTGCCTGGGAGTGAATGGGACCAAACATGAGCTGCTTAAGCTCCAAACCAGGCATCTGAGTCCAAAATACACCCCAGTCTTTCTGCCTCTCCACAGGGCCCACACCTGTGCAAACTTTCACGAAGGATCCCAAGTAGAGAGCGCCACAGCCCCACCCACTGCTCACTCTCCCAGTACTGCAGGGGCCCCCCAGCACCCACGCCAAAGCCAGGAGCCAGAGCCTGAAGCTTTCTCCCAGGACCTTTTCTTGTTTGTTTTTTGACATGGAGTCTCGCTCTGTTGCCCAGGCTAGAGTGCAGTGGCGTGATCTCAGCTCACTGCAAGCTCTGCCTCCCGGGTTCAAGTGATTGATTATCCCGCCTCATCCTCTTGAGTAGCTGGGATTACAGGTACACCCCTCTACAACACACCCAGCTAATTTTTGTATTTTTAGTAGAGATGGGGGACCTCCAGTGATCCGCCCGCCTCAGGCCCCCAAAGTGCCGGGATTATAAGTATGAGTCACTGCGCCTGGCCTTCCACGACCTTTCTACCTAAGCCATCAGCAAAGCCAGGCAGCTCTGCCTCCAAAACCTACCTGCAATCTGACCACTGCCCCCGACTCCACCTGGGGCCAGCCACCATCACCTCCTGCCTGGACCCATCATCTCCTGCTCACTTCACGGCAGCCAGAGGGACCCTATGGAAACCTGAGCCCGGCCATATCACCTCCGCCCCCCCCCCAGAAGCCTCCCATGACCCCACACACCTCCAGTGGCCTGGTGCCTGACCTTCAAAACTCAGCAGGCTCAGTCCCCCCAGGGTGTTTCCACTTGCTGGTCCCATGTGGCCTGGAAAACCTCCCGAGGTGGCTCCACTTGATCATCTGAGACTGCTCAAAAGTCAGCCCCTCTGAAAGGCCCTCCCCAGCCACCTTTTCTAAGCAGACATATTCCAATGCAACAGTATTTTTTTTTCATGATAACTGCCACTTTCTGGAATTTTTTCCTTGTTTATTTGACTGCATCTTTGCTACTGTTTTCCCCCTCTGGAATATAAGTTCTGGGGGGTTAGGAATGAGATCTTTTTTGGTTCCTGCTGCTTCCACAGTGCTGAGCCTGGCCCGTTTGTTGAAGAAATAAATGAATGAATGAATTTATATATTCAGTTTCATGCAGTGAAAAAAAAATCAAATCGTCTGTGCTGGGGACACAGTGGTGACCAAGCCAGCCTTGCCGCTGCTTGCATGGGTTCACGGTCCAGCAGGAGACAGACTTGTCCTCAGACAGGGATGACTGAGAGTAGGCAGTGCTGGGACACAGGTGCCCAGAGGAGGGGCCTGACTCAGCCTGTGGGTCAGGGAGGGCTTCCTGGAGGAAACATCTCTACTAAGCTGAGAACCTAAGGATGAGGGGGAGGTGGCTGGGGGATGAGGAAGATGAGGAAGGATGCTCCAGGTGAAAGAACATGAGGTGTTGGCAGATGGGAAACAGTGGATAGAGAACGACAAAGGCAGGGATGGAAGATGGGGCAGGACACAGAGACAGAGGCAGAAGCAGCAGCCAGCAGGCCTCGCTACCCAGCCCTGGGGCAAGGGCCCAGATCTCCATCCTCCTGTCAGGCCCTGCCACAGGACATGAGGCCTGATCCGGTTTCCTGGGTACAGGAGAAACCCCCAGGAGGCAGACTGAACCCCTGGTGAGCTTCACGCTGAGGACGGGGAGGGAACACTGGCCCATAAAGCCTCCAGAATGATGCCTCTCTCTCACAACCTGAAAATCTGAACATCAGCCTCTACTCCTCTTGTCCCAGGTCCCGAAACCCAGACACCATGCTCCCCACATCCCAGCCTCTACCTCCCACATCTCTCTCCAAACCATACCTTTCTCTCTCACCATGGCCACATCCTGGTCAAGGCCCCCTCCCCTTGTGCTCAGGTCCCTGCCTGCCACAAGAAATCTTTCTTTCTTCTTTTTTGAGACGGACTCTTGTTTTTGCCCAGGCTAGAGTGCAGCTGGTGCGATCTCAGCTCACTACAACCTCTGCCTCCCGGGTTCAAGCAATTCTCCTGTCTCAGCCTCCTGAGTAGTTGGAACTACAGGCATGCACCACCACGTCCAGCTAATTTTTGTATTTTTAGTAGACGGGGTTTCACCATATTGGTCAGGCTGGTCTCGAACTCCTGACCTCAGGTGATCCACCCACCTCGGCCTCCCAAGGTGCTGGGATTACAGGCATGAGCCACTACGCCCGGCCTATTTTTTTTTTTTTTTTTTTTGAGACCAAGTCTTGCTTTGTCGCCCAGGCTAGAGTGCAGTGCCACAATCTTGGCTCACTGTAACCTCTGCCTCCTGGGTTCAAGCAATTCTCTTGCCTCAGCCTCTCAAGTAGCTGGGATTACAGGAGCCCGCCACCACACCTGGCAAATTTTTGTATTTTTAGTAAAGACAGGGTTTTACCATGTTGGTCAGGCTGGTCTCAAACTCCTGACCTCAAGTGATCTGCCCACCTCAGCCCCCCAAACTGCTGGGATTACGGGCGTGAGCCACCATGTCCGGCCGTGGCTAATTTTTGTATTTTTAGTAAAGATGGGGTTTTGCCATGTTGACCAGGCTGGTCTCGAACTCCTGACACCTCAGGTCATCTGCCTGCCTCACCATCCCAAAGTGCTGGGATTACAGGCGTGAGCTACCACCTCCGGCACCCAGAAGAAGTCTTTCCAAAGCACAAATCTGGGCTGGGCGCAGTGACTCACGCCTGTAATCCCAGCACTTTGGGAGGCCAAGGCGGGTGGATCATGAGGTCAGGAAATCAAGACCATCCTGGCCAACATGGTGAAACCCCATCTCTATTAAAAATACAAAAATTAGCTGGGCGTAGTGGCACGCACCTGTAGTCCCAGATACTGGGGAGGCTGAGGCAGGAGAATTGCTTGAACCCAGGAGGCGGAGGCTGCAGTGAGCCGAGACCACACCACTGCACTCCAGCCTGGCAATAGAGGGAGACTCCGTCTCAGAAAAAAAAAAAAAAAAGCACAAATCTGACCTGGCACTTTGCTTGCTAGAACCTACCATGGCTTTCCAGTGCCCCTAGAAGCAAAATGATCAACTCATTACCATGCCCTCTAGTGTGAGCTGACCCCATAGAGCTTCTCTGGCCTCATCCCTTCCCACTGCCCACGCCATCCTTCTCCACTCTGCAGCCCGAGGAAGTCTGTGAAAATATAAATCTGAGCACAAGGCTTACTCAAGAACTATCTACGGCTCCCCACTGCCTTCAAAATAAAACCCACATTTCCAAGCCAAGCCCCACAAAGCCCTGTGTGTCCAAGTTCCTGCCAACAACCCTCTAGACTCTGCTTCGACCCTGATTCCAGCTCCTAGGAGGCCCAGCAGGGACAGAAAAAGGTGAGCTTACCTTTGGCGTAGGTGCTGACAAGGGTGGCAAAGTTAGCAAGGAGGGTGAGCGGGGAGAAGTCAGCAAGGTCGGTGATCTCCAGGGTGTGCAGCAGGGACCGCAGGCGTTCAGCACAGAATCTGGTGGGGAGGAGAGACGGGGGCAGGGGGCAGACAGAAGCATGAACAGGACCAGCAGCCCTGCCTCCACCATCACGGCGGTCACGTGCCTGTCTCCCCAGACAATGGGCACTCAGGGAGGGCGGGCAGTGGGCCTGTTTTGGAAACGTGCACCCCACACTATACATCTGCATGTCACACACAGCCACTGCTGCACGATGGCACAGACAGAGCAATAATCAGACACCCCAGAGTCATGTGGTCACTTGTCATACCTGCGAGCACGACCTCCTAAGTGGGTTTTTTTTCTTTTTTTCTTTTTCAGACGGACTCTCGCCCTGTCACCCAGGCTGGAGTGCACTGGCGCCATCTCAGCTCACTGCAACCTCCACCTCCCGGGTTCAAACAATTCTCCTGCCTCAGCCTCCCGAGTAGCTGGGATTACAGATGCCCGCCACCACACTCAGCTAATTTTTATACTTTTAGTAGAGACGGGGTTTCACTATGTTGGCCAGGGTGGTCTCGAACTTCTGACCCGGTGATCTGCCCGCCTCGGCCTCCCAAAGTGCTGGGATGACAGGTGCAAGCCACTGCACCCAGCCCTAAGTGGGTTCTGATCAAAACAAGAGACTCACTATCACACCCAGAATCCCCCAGTCATGGCATTAATCCTGCATGGCCACATGGTCACGCATTCACATCCAGAACCTCTCCCACTGTCTGTCACGCACCTGTGGGGACACAGACAGTGTCGGAACCCCATGGGCTCACACAGGAATGCAGTCATCACCCACATCCCGCAGAGTCCCATGGATATTGCGTCCACACACTCACGCATGTGCAGGGCCACTCGGCCACAACCGCACACAGGCAGGGCTGAAGTTCTCAGCCCTGGGGACGGGTCATGGAGCAGCTGGCTTTGAAGCCAGGCGGGCAGTCACACTTGCAAACCTGCCTCCCACACTTCAGCCCTCCCAGCCTGTCTCCTGTAACCCCAGGCGCCTACCCTGGCTGGTCGCTAGCTAGGGATGAGTCTGTCCCCTACACTGGGCCATGGAACCTCTTCGGCTGTGTCCCCAGCATGGAGCAGGCGCTTGGGGAATGTGTGTTGAGTGACTGAGATCCCCTCTTTGCCCTCACAAGTCTCCAATTCTGGGGAAGATGGGCAAACCCACACGGAAGGTGGCCTCACCCACAGAGGCAGGGCAGCCAGGGCCTTTGGAGCCCACAGGCTTGGCTTCAAGCCCCAACTACTGGGCACAGTGCTGTGCGGCTCTGGGCAAAGGCTTCCCCTCTGGGAGCCCCAGCGTCCTCATGTGCAGGGTGGGGATGCCGTACGGGGGGTGCAATTGAGGTAAGGAACATAAAGGGCTTAGCTCCTCCTTAGTGCTCAGGACAGGGTAGCTGATTGGCTTCGCTGCTCTCTCATTAACCACCACAGAACCCTGTGAAGTAAAGATTCGACTCCTTGGCCGTTTTACAAAGGAGAAAACTGCAGTTTAGAGAAGACCCATGAGTTACTCAAAGCAGCAAAGGAAAAGCCCCCTCCTATCCCTGGTCATTCTCTGCCTGCCCTGTGTCTCAAGAGACTGACTCCCTGAAAATGCGCCCAGACTGCTCCATGGGGACGCCCCTGCCCTCAGACTTGGAAGATTAGAGGCATTGGTGGGAAGAGACATGGGCCGCGGCCTCCTTCCCCAGCTTCTAGCCTGCAAGGCCCAGGTTCTGGTTTCTGCTCCCAGCAGAAGCCCCTGTCCAGGCCCCCCACCAGCTGGTTCTCCACACACTCCCTCCCTGCTGCTGTGGCCTGGCTTAGCTCCCAGCTTTCACCTCCCACCCTCCTTGGCTCCTCCCCGAGTCCACCCCTCTGTAAATGGTGCTCCCACTACTCTCTCTTGGGTGGGGTAGACTCTCCAATCCAGCCAGGTGTTGCCCGCCAGGCCCCTGCCCAACACAGGGACCCAGGACCAGCTCCAACCTTGCTTCTGGACCTGCCAGGTTAGAACAGACAGCGTCCCACGTGCCTCGCCCAGCTCACTCACTCCTGAGGCTGGCAATGGTGATCCTGGGCTACAAGCGTGGAGGACATGGCTCTGCCTAACCAGGACCTGCTGAGCCCCCATCCCCGCGCTGTGTGGGGCCGCACCTGAGGGGCTTGCGCTGGATGCACACGCGCTGGGCCAGGCCACTCAGGAAGGCGGGTGGGCTCTCCTGCACCACGTGCTGCACACGCAGCCGCCACTTCACGTACTCCAGCAGCCGCCGCAGGAAGCCCAGGAAGTGCTCGGCCGTGCGGATGGAGCCAGGCACCGCCTCTGCGAGGAGACGCTGTCAGCAGCCACGGGGAGGCGGGAAAGGGACTGGGGGGCCGCGGGGGGTGGGAGCTCACCCTGCAGCACCTCGTCGGGCAGCACGGGGTTTGCCAGGTGGGCGTCCGTCTCCCGGGCGGCGCTGGCCTCCCGCAGCCCCTCCACCAGACGCCGGTACTCATCCCGCAGGCGCTGCTCGTCTGTCTCTTTGATCCTGCGGGGAGATAGCTGGGGTTGGGGTGGGGCTGGCATCCCTGGGGACAAGTCAGACAGAGGCCAGGGTCCCAGGGGCAGGGCAGGCATCAGGGTCCTCCAGCCGTCCCTGGCCCCACCTGAGCACCGTCTTCTGCAGGGTCTCCAGGTTGCCCTGGCACCGGTCAAGGGTGCGGCGGGTGAGGTTGACGCTCATGGAGTCGATGCAGACGTTGTCTGGAGAAGGGGGAGAGAGCCGGCTCAGGCAGGCCTGCAGGGGCCTCCCTCAGAGGGGCTGGCGTCCCTTTGGCCCCTGGCGCCCCCCTCACCAATGTTGTGGGCCTCGTCGAAGACCACCACGGCCTTGCGGGCCAGTTCCTTGGACACCAGGTCTGCAATCTTGGGGTCCAGGAGGTAGTGGTAGCTATAAACCACCACGTTGGCATGCAGGATCTGGGGGGCCAGGGAGCAGGGTCACCAGGGCCCTGTCACCCCAACCCCTATCCCCCTACCCCTGGCCACACTGGCCCGTCATTCCCACACAGGCCTGCAGAGGCAGACACTGGCCAGGCAGAAATATGAGCAGATGGATAGAGACAGACCAACAGACATGGGCACCCATCAACAGGGAGATGCAGACAGGCAGACTCACAGCAATCAACAGACAGGCATGGGCAGACAGGAGACGGGCGGGCAGCCCACACCCTCACACTCGCCCCTCTGCCCGCCCCACCAGCCTTCTCACTGAGTATCGAGCAAGGAAGTATGGGCACCAGCCCTGGCGCCGCCCCAGGGCCTTCAGGTCATCCAGGTTGTAGATGCCAGCGGGGAGGGGCACCTCGCGCCCATGGGCATCAAATTCCTGGGACAAGAGTGCCAGAGGTCAGGGAGGCTGCCTGCCCCAGGCCACCCATCCAGCCTCCCTCCCTCAGCCCTGCCCTCCAGGCACCTCATAGAAGCGGCAGTGGGGCAGGCTGGTGTCATGCTGGTACTGCGCCCGCACATAGGAGGCTGTGAGGCTGTGGCATTTCCCATCGACATCCTTCCCAAAGCGCAGGGGTGTCACCTGGGGGTGTGGGGCATCTTAGCACCCAGACAGGGTGGAAACCCAACCACTCTTCAAACACAGTTCTCCACACCTCCCAGCTGGCTGGGGTTTTGGACAACTTGAACCTCAGTCTGTTGCATTATTAGTTAAGACACATGGGAACTTAATGCAGGGATACAAGAGTAGTAAAACTGGACTGGGTGCAGTGGCTCACGCCTGTAATCCCAGCACTTGGTGAGGCCGAGGTGGGGAGATCACGAGGTCAGGAGTTCGAGACCAGCCTGGCCAACATGGTGAAACTCCATCTCTACGAAAAATTAGCCGGGCGCGATGGTTCACGCCTGTAATCCTAGCACTTTGGGAGGTCGAGGTGGGCGGATTACCTGAGGTCAGGAGTTCTAGACCAGCCTGGCCAACATGATGAAATCCTGTCTCCACTAAAAATACATTAGCCAGGCGTGGTGGCACGTGCCTGTAATCCCAGCTACTCGGGAGGCTGAGGCAGGAGAATCGCTTGTACCCGGGAGGCGGAATTTGCACTGAGCCGAGATCACCCCACAGCATTCCAGCCTGGGCGATAGAGCGAGACTCCATCACAAAAAAATAAATAAATAAAAATACAAATACAAAAATGAGCCAGGCATGGTGGTGCACACCTGGAATCCCAGCTACTCGGGAGGCTGAGGCAGGAGAATTGCTTGAACCCAGGAGACAGAGGTTGCAGTGAGCCGAGATCATGCCACTGTACTCCACCCTGGGCGACACAGTGAGACTCCCTCTCAAAAAAAAAAAAGAGAGTAGTAAAATTGTTACATTCTTACAACTACAAGTTATACATATATATTTTTGGAGACAGGTCCCTCTGCTACTCAGGCTGGAATGCAGTGGCGCAATCACAGCTTACTACATCCTTGACCTCCCAGGCTCAACTGATCCTTCCCCCTTCAGCCTCCTGAGTAGCTGAGGCCACAGGTGTGCACCACCATGCCTGGCTAATTTTTGTCTTTTTAGTCAAGATGAGGTCTTGCTATGTTGCCCAGGCTGGTCTCAAACTCCTGGCCTCAAGCAATCCTCCCACCTCAGCCTCCCAAAGTGCTGGGATTACAGGCTGAGTCACTGTGCCCAGCCAACCAAAACTAATATTTTAAAACAGTAAGCCTTGAAAAATCTTTAGCATATAGATTGAGGATAAATACTTCATCCTTGGAAATGCCAAAACACATGGAACTCTGGCAGGGCCTAAGAATCAAAGGAGGTGCTGCAGAGTCTGGGACTCCCCTCACCCCTGACCTGCTCTGTACCCTCTAAGGTACCATCACAGCCTAAGGCTATCTTTCCCAAGAACAAATCCTTTTCCTACACCAAAGGGAAAGCTCCAAGGCAGTCAGCCCTTCCCTCTCCATTTCCCCTTTCATCAGTCACCGAGGCCTGTGCTCTTTGTCATCCGCTAGATATATTATTTCTCATATATTCTTACAAATAATGTGATGTAATATATAGTCTGTGGGCCCAGTGTGGGAGTTTGAGATCAGCCTGGCCAACATGATGAAACCCATCTCTATTAAAAATACAAAAAACTAGCTGGGCGTGGTGGAGTGCGCCTGTAATCCCAGCTACTCAGGAAGCTGAGGCAGAAGAATCGCTTGTACCTTAGAGGTGGAGGTTGCGGTGAACCGAGATCACGCCACTGCACTCCAGCCTGGGCAACAAGAGTGCAACTCCATCTCAAAAAAAATAAATAAATAAGGCTGGGCACGATGGCTCATGTCCGTAATCCCAGCACTTTGGGAGGCCGAGGTGGGCAGATCACGAGATCAGGAGTTAGAGACCAGCCTGACCAACATGGTGAAACATCAGCCTTCCAAAGTGCTGGGATTATAGGCGTGAGCCACCATGCCCAGCCAAGTACAATGGTTTTATAGCATAATTTAATAAAAATTAACATTGTATTTGTCATATATTATGTATATAAATATCATGACAATTTCTTTTTTTTTTTTTAGACAGAGTCTCACTCTGTCCGCCAGGCTGGAGTGCAGTAGTGTGACCTCAGCTCACTGCAACCTCTGCCTCCCGTGTACAAGCGACTGGGATTACCGATGTACGCCACCACCCCCGGCTAATTTTTGTATTTTTAGTAGAAATGAGGTTTTGCCGTGTTGGCCAGGATGGTCTCGAACTCCTGACCTCAAATGATCTGCCCACCTCAGACTCCCAAAGTGCTGGGACTATAGGTGTGAACCACCACACCTGGCCTATCATGAGAAATTTTTTTTTTTTTTTTTTTTTTTGAGACGGAGTCTCGCTCCATCGCCCAGGCTGGAGTGCAGTGGTGTGATCTTAGCTCACTGCAAGCTTCACCTCCCGAATTCATGCCATTCTCCTGCCTCAGCCTCCCGAGTAGCTGGGGCTACAGGCGCTCACCACCATGCCCGGCTAATTTTTTGTATTTTTTAGTAGAGATGGGGTTTCACCATGTTAGCCAGGATGGTCTCGATCTCCTGACCTCGTGATCCGCCCGCCTCGGCCTCCCAAAGTGCTGGGATTACAGGTGTGAGCCACCGTGCCCAGCCGTGAATTTCTAACAGTCTTTTAGTTCTTTGTACATGCTAAGGGCATCGGCTGCATCATTTCATCCAATTTTATCATCAGCGACCTTATGAGGCAGGCACATAATTATCCCCATTTTACAGAAAGGAAGACTGAGGCCCAGGCTGCAGAAAACGCCTCTCCATAAATACCCGGCTGGTAAGTTTCAGAGCCAGGAAACCAGGCCTTCCAGAGACTCTAAGAGCTGCCTTTTTAACCTCTCCCAGGCCTGGGTAGAACTGGAAGACTCCCTGAGGAGGTGTGCTTGCCTGGGCCACAATGAATGAGAATTTGACCAGTGAGATGGGAATTCTGTGTGCAGCCACTGCATGCCTTTGCAAGAGGTCCAGCCTGGGGATCCAGGACTTGCAGTTGGACGAAAGAGTTTCCTCTACCTCTGGGCTAAGGGCAAGGAGAAGGGACGGGTGCTCACCTCAGGGTGAATACACAAGTTTTTGCGGGAGCTCAGAGCCAGCCCCAGAAATGGCAGCTTCTCGCCCTCCTGCTTCTCATAGAAGTTGAGCAACTTTCGAAGCTCTTCGATCACCTACTCCAAAGTTGGGGGGGGGGGCAGGGGGAGCTTGTGTTCATTGGAGGCACAAACCCCTGCCCTGCCAGGCCCCAGCCTCTTCCCGAGCTTCCCAGACACCCCCGAAAGCTGGTGATGGCCACCACCGGGGGACCAATAGGGCCTAGGGAACAGCAGGGCTGGAACACCAGGATGAGTCCCGGCTCACCTTCTCAATCTCCGGCACAGTTCTTGAGCAGTAGATGAGTTTGGTCACCTCCAGCGGATATGCCTGCCGATAACAAGTGGACTCAGTCCCTGTCCTGTCCCTTCTTTTGTCTGTCTTTACGGGTTCAATGCATCACTCACCCGCTGGTATGCCATGATCAGGGCCAACAGGGACACTGTCTTCCCAGTGCCTGAGGGCATCTCCAGGACTCCATGACCCTGCATGTTGGGAACCAGAGGGACAACACACAGGGTCTCAGAACCTTGGGCACACAAACTCTGGGGACTCTCCCCGACCTCCAATGCCACCAACTTGGAACAGCAGGATAACACAGCAATAGTTAAAATTGGGCAGTGGGGTTCAAACCCACTTCTGCCTCCTCCTTGTTGAGTGGTCTTAGGTAAGTACCTTCACCTCCCCAGACCTCAGTATCCCTACCTCTAAAACAGGCCTAAGGCCGGGCGTGGTGGCTCACGCCTGTAATCCCAGCACTTTGAGAGGTGGAGGCAGGTAGATCACCTGAGGTCAGGAGTTCGAGACCAGCCCGGCCAATATGGTGAAACCCCTTCTCTACTAAAAATACAAAAAATTAGCCAGATGTGGTGGCGTGCACCTGTGATTTTGTCTCAAAAATAAATAAAATAAAATGGGCCTAATAAAACCTTCCTCATAACATGACTGTGAAGATTAGTGAGAAATTGCACGTTAAATATTTAGCACAGTAGCTGATATATAGTGAACTTTTCTCCCTTCTTTTTTAAGAGACAGGTCTCACTCTGTTGCCCAGACTGGAATGCAACGGCACAATCATGGCTCACTGCAGCCTCCAACTCCTGGCCTCAAGCGATCCTCCTGCCTCAACCTCCCAAGCAGTGGGGACTACAGGCAAGCGCGCCACCACACCCAGCTAATTTTCTAATTTTTTGTAGGGACAGGATCTTGCTGTGTTGCCCAAGTTGGTCTCCAATACCTGGCCCCAAGTGATCTTCCCGCCTCCACCTCCCACCAAAGTGCTGGGATTACAGGCACGAACCACCGCGCCTAGCCTATTGACCATTATTATTTTATTTTATTTATTTTTGAGACCGAGTCTCACTCTGTGGCCCAGGCTGGAGTGCAATGGCGCCACCTCGGCTAGCTGCAACCTCCGCTTCTCGGGTTCAAGCGATTCTCCTGCCTCAGCCTTCTGAGTAGCTGGGATTACAGGCGCCCGCCACCACACCTGGCTAATTTTTGTATTTTTAGAAGAGACGGGGTTTCACCACGTTGGCCAGGCTGGTCTCGATCTCCTGACCTCAAGTGATCCGCCCTCCTCGGATTCCCAAAGCGCTGGGATTACAGGCGCGAGCCACCGCGCCCAGCCTATTCACCATTATTATTTTAGATAACGGAAGATTATGGGGTCCTGGATTTCCAAGGACCTCGTACTTCTAAAATCCAGACGTCCTGCAATCTGTCTTAGGCCCAGGCCTGGCAGCCCCACCGGTCGAGTGGGCGGGTCGGGCCCACCGGCCACCCACCTTGGCGTCCAGCGTGCGTTTGAGCTCCCGCATGTAGGAGAATTGCTCGGGGTAGATGTAGTCGTAAGGGAAGTAGACCAGGAGCCCGTCCACGTTGAGCCTGGCGGCAGGGGCTGCTGGGTCAGTCCCCGTCCCCTCAGCCCCTCTCCCGCCTCCACAATGCCCGGTCGTCGGGCCCAGAAGGGTGACCTGCCCGGCGCCCCCGGTAACCCTCAGGTCCTCAGGAGCCTCAGTGCCTCCTCGCTATCACCGCTGTTCCCTGCGGCTGCCCCCGCCCCACCCTTTCACCCTCCCCTGGCCCCACTGGGGACCCAGGCACGCCCACCGGTGACCCCATCTTCAAGACCCCCCCGCGCCCGCTCGCGAGCCGCGACCCCCCGGCCCCCTTCTCACTTCATGGCGCCGGCCGGAGTGTGCAGTGGCGTCCACCCGCCTCCCTCATGAATATTTAGCGAGAGGCCGAGTCGTGAACATCCTCAAGGGCTCGCTCCACCTATATTACGAGACCATTGGCTGATCTGCCCGTCAATCCGATAGGGCAGAGCCAATCGGGATACTGCGCGTGCGCACGGAAAAGCGAGGGCTGCTGACTCTCGGGAGAGGCGGTGCAGGAGGCGTCACTGAGGCTCGTCGAGGGCCAATCAGAAAGAAAACATGGAAGGGATCGATCCGAGAGAATCGATCTCATTCACTAGAATTTGGTCCTCCTGCGCTTGCCAAGATTGTCTGAGTATTGATCGAACCCAGGAGTTCGAGATCAGCTTGAGCAAGATAGCGAGAACCCCCGCCCCTCCACCTGGTCTCAAACAAACAAAAAAAATTCGTCTCAGTAGCGAACAGAGATTCTAACGGAGAATGACAGGGACACTGGTGATCCTTTCTGGGCCCAAGAGTTAGAAATGGCTTTGCAGCACCAAAAATGCATTTATAAAATACCTGCTGTAAAACAAAAAAGTAATACAAATAATTTTTAAATAACATAAAATAAAAACAAATGAATGAAAACAAAGCAAAATAAAATAATATATATGGTCAAAATGATATAAAATACAGGATGTATCCCAGACTTCTATGGTATAAATAACTTATAAACAGCTCTTCCTATTTATTGAGCACCTACTTTTTGCCAAATACTGTGATAGGTGTTTTAATAAGGGAATAACGAAAAGGCAGTGTGGTTTAGTGGCTAAGTTGTGGGCTCTGGAACCAAAATTCCTGGGTTCATAATCCTGGCTTCACTTTTGTTGCCCAGGCTGGAGTGCAATGGTGTGATCTCAGCTCACTCAAACCTCCACTTCCCAGGTTCAAGCAATTCTCCTGCCTCAGCCTACAGTTTAGCTCGGATTACAGGCACACCACCACACCTGGCTAATTTTTGTATTTTTTAGTAGAGATGGGGTTTCACCATATTGACCAGGATAGTCTTGATCTCTTGACCTCGTGATTCGCCCGCCTTGGCCTCCCAAAGTGCTGAGATTACAGGTGTTAGCCACCACACCTGGCCTGGGGTTACACTTTTGTATCTGCAAAGTAGTTAACAATCAGACTATCTACAATGTAGGTGATGCTACATTGTAGCATTACAATAATCTAATTGTTAATTAGAGACTAGTACTATTGTTAATTACATATTACTATTGTAGATAGTCTGTTAATTAGGTGAGTTAATTTCAAATCACATAAAGCAGTTAAAACTGGGTTTAGCACATACTAAGCACTCAATAAATGCTAGTTTTGGCTGGGCGTAATGGCTCACACCTGTAATCCCAGCATTTTAGGAGGCCGAGGTGGGTGGATCACCTGAGGTCTGGAGTTCGAGACCAGCCTGACCAACATGGAGGAACCCCGTCTCTACTAAAAATACAAAATTAGCCGGGCATGTTGGCATGTGCCTGTAATCCCAGCTACTTGGGAGGCTGAAGCAGGAGAATTGCTTGAACCGGGGAGGGAAAGGTTGCAGTGAGCCGAGATGGCGCCATCGCACTCCAGCCTGGGCAACAAAAGCAAAACTCCATTTCAAATAATAATAATATAATAATAAAACATAAATGCTAGTTTTTGTTTCTTCAACAAATAGCTATGTGACATCTACCATGTGCCTGATCCTATGCTGGCCCCTGGGAACAGAAAGGTGACCATGACAGCCTCAGCAACTGCCCTCAAAGAACAGATTTTTTTCTCTTTTTTTTCTCGAGACAGGGTCTTGCTCTGTCACTGAAGCTGGAGTGCAGTGGCACAGTTACAGCTCAGCTCACTGCAGCCTCCACTTCCTGGGCTCAAGTAATCCTCCCACCTCAGCCTCCTGAGTAGCTAGGACTACAGGTGTGCACCACCAAGCCCAGCTAATTTTTATTTTTTTAATTTTTTTAGGGACAAGGTCTCACCATGTTGCCCAGGCTGGTTAAACTCTCGGGTTCAAGTGATCCTCTCCCCTCAGCCTTTCAAATTGTTGGGATTACAGGGGTGAGGCACCAGGCCTGGCCTCAAAGAACAGATATTAAACATACAAATAAATATATGATTACAGCCTGGAGTGGTGGCTCGTGCCTGTAGTTCCAGCACTTTGGAAGGCCAAGGCGAGTACATTGCTTGAGCTCAGGAGCTGAAGACAAGCCTGAGCAACGTGGTGAAAACCCGTTTTTACAAAAACATGCAAAAATTAGCTGGGCGTGGTGGCATGCACCTGTAGTCCCAGATACTCAGGAGGCTGAGGTGGGAGAATCCCTTGGGCCTGGGAGGCAGAGGTTGCAGTGGGCAGTGATTGTGCCACTGCACTCCAGCCTGGGCAACAGGAGTGAAACCCTGTCTCAAATGTGTGTGTGTGTGTGCGCGCACACACGTGCGTGTGCGCGTGCGCATGCCTGTATAATCACAACTGCAAAAGTGCTGTGAAGGAAAACTTCAAGTCACCATAAAGATTTATTATGGGCTGGGCATGGTGGCTTCTGCCTGTAATCCCAGCACTTTGGGAGGCCAAGGTGGGTGGATCACCAGGTCAGGAGTTCAAGACCAGCCTGGTCAACATGGTGAAACTCTATCTCTACTGGAAAAAAAAAAAAAAATTCCAGGCGTGGTGGCATGTGTCTGTAATCCCAGCTACTCAGGAGGCTAAGGCAGGAGAATTGCTTGAACCCAGGAGGCAGAGGTGAGCCAAGATCATGCCACTGCACTCCAGCCTGGGTGACAGAGCAAGGCTTTGTCCCAGAAAAGAATAAAAAAAAAAAAAGACTTATTATGACAGGATGCCTACTGTCAACTGTGGGGTGTGAGTGTTGGCCAAGCGATCAGAGAAGGCTTCCTGGAAGAAGCAAGGTTTGAGCAGAGCCAGAAAATAATTAGAAGAAATCAAGAGGGGATGGATGAGAGAAGTGAGAAAGGTGTTCCAGGGAGAGAGACCATCATACTCAAAGCTCTAGCCCAGAAGAAAGCTGAGTTGAAAGGTGGGTGGAGCTCAGAGTTAAGCACAGGGAGCAGAGAAAGGGCAGCTGCAGGGAAGGCAGGGCCAGATCGAAATCTCTTTTTTAAATTAATTAATTAGTTAATTTATTAATTTATTTATTTTTGAGACAAAGTCTGACTCTGTCGCCCAAACCGGAGCACAGTGGCACAATCTCAGCGGACCACAACCTCTGCCACCCAGACTCAAGCGATTCTGTCCTCAGCCTCCCTAGTAGCTGGGATTACAGGTGTGCACCACTACCGCCCAGCTAATTTTTGTATTTCTAGTAGAAATGGGGTTTCACCATGTTGGCCAGGCTGGCCTCAAACTCCTGACCTCAGGTGATCCACCTGCCTTGGTCTCCCAAAGCGCTGGGATTACAAGCGTGAGCCACTGCGTCCGGCCTAGGCTGGTTTATAAAACTGCTAAACTAAGCAGAACAAGAATTAAATACCAAGGAAATACTCTCCTAGATTGTCATGCTACATCAGCCAATACTAAAATTGTCAAGATACACCATTTGAATGAACTCCATGGTCCATATTGAATTACCTGTGATATTACCCATCTAATAAACAGTACTATGTCCCTTAATGGGAGAAAAAAGTTGGAGAATTTAAGAGAATATCAACCCAATGCTGGTTGGGTGCAGTGGATCATGTCTATATTCCCAGCACTTTGGGAGGCCAAGGCAGGAGGATCACTTGAGCCCAGGAGTTCAAGGCCAGCCTGGGCAACACAGCGAGACCCTGTCTCTACAGAAAATGAAATTAAAAAATTGGTGTGATATGGTGCCTGTAGTCCCAGCTACTTGGGAGGCTGAGGAAGGAGGATCATTTAAGCCCGGGAAGTTGAGGCTGCAGTGAGCCATGAGTGAGACTCCTCTCAAAAAAAAAGGTGATCACTGGAGGAAAAAAACCTAAAGCGGGGTTTGGGGGGAGTAGGAGGTCCCATCCTGCTAGGTTGCACTATGTTCTCCGGGGAGGCTCCACGGAAGAGTCATTTCTTTGTCTTTTTCAGTTTCTAGAGCTGAATTCTTTGCATTCCTTGCATTCCTTGGCTCGGAACCCCTTCCCTAACCTTCAAAGCTGGCAGCTAGCCTCTGGCTCGAGCGTCACATGGCCCATCTCTGTCTCCCTATCCAAACTTCCTTTTATAAGAACATTGGAGCCAGGCACGGTGGCTCATGCCTGTAATTCCAGCATTTTGGGAGGCCAAGGCAGGCGGATCACGAGGTCAGGAGTTCAAGACCAGCCTGGCCAACATAGTGAAACGCCGTCTCTACTAAAAATACAAAAAATTAGCCAGGCATGGTGGTGGGCAACTATAATCTCAGCTTTTTGGGAGGCTGAGGCAGGAGAATCACTTGAACCTGGGAGGTGGAGGTTGCAGTGAGCCAAGATCAAACCATTGCACTCCAACCTGGGTGACAATGCAAGACTCCATCTCAAAAAAAAAAAAGAACATTGGAGACCAGGTTTAGGGCTTACTCGTATACTCCAGGATTATCCTCCCATTTTCAGATCCTTAAGGTCAGCACACTTGCAACCTCCCTTTACCATATAAGGTCACATTCACAGGATTATGGATTTGACAAACCAAAAATTGGTCATAAACAATGTTAGCAATTTGGAACCAGTCATCACAGCAATATATTTTATTTGAATCATTTTATCTCTCTCATGGTGAATCACAGATTGCAGAGGTTTGGTTTTATTTATTTTTCTTTTTCTTTTTTTTGAGACGGAGTCTTGCTCTGTCACCCAGGCTGGAGTACAGTGGCACAATAGCTCACTGCAACCTCCGCCTCCCGGGTTCAAGCAATTCTCCTGCCTCAGCCTCCGGAGTAACTGAGATTACAGACGACCGTTACCACGCCCGGCTAATTTTTTGTATTTTTAGTAGTAGAGACAGGTTTCACCATCTTTTTTTTTTTTTTTTTTTTTGAGACGGAGTCTCGCTCTGTAGCCCAGGCTGGGGTGCAGTGGCGCGATCTCGGCTCACTGCAAGCTCCGCCTCCTGGGTTCACGCCATTCTCCTGCCTCAGCCTCCCGAGTAACTGGGAGTACAGGCGCCCGCCACCACGCCCGGGTGAATTTTTGTATTTTTAGTAGAGACGGGGTTTCACCATGTTAGCCAGGATGATCTCGATATTCTGACCTCGTGATCCATCCGCCTTGGCCTCCCAAAGTGCTGAGAATACAGGCATGAGCTACGACGCCTGCCCTTTATTTATTTTTCATTTTTTAAAATTATTTTGAGACAAAGTCTATTCTGTGGCCCAGGCTGGAATGCAGTGGCGTGATCACAACTCACTACAGCTTCTATCTCCTGAGCTCAAGAGATCCTTCCACCTTGGCTTCCTGAGGAGCTGGACCTCAGGTGTACATCACCACTCCCAGATAATTTTGTTTAAATATTTATTTATTTATTTATTATATTTTCATGACGGAGTTTCACTCTTGTTGCCTGGGCTGGAGTGCAATGGTGCTATCTCGGCTCACTGCAACCTCTGCCTCCTGGGTTCAAGTGATTCTCCTGTCTCAGCTTCCTGAGTAGCTGGGATTACAGGCACATGCCATCACTCCCAGGTAATTTTTGTATTTTTAGTAGCTACAGGGTTTCATCACATTGGTCAGGCTGGTCTCAAACTCCTGACTTCAGGTGATCCGCCCGCCTTGGCCTCCCAAAGTGCTGGGGTTACAGGCGTGAGCCACCACACCCGGCAATTTTTTTTTTAGACAGAGTCTTGCTCTGTCGCCCAGGCTGGAGTGCAGTAGCGTGATCTTGGTTTACTGCAACCTCCACCTCCCGGGTTGAAGTGATTCTCCTTTCTCAGCCTCCCAAGTAGCTGGGGTTACAGGTGCACACCACCACGCCAGGCTAATTTTTGTATTTTTAGTAGAGACGGGATTTCACCATATTGGTCAGGCTGGTCTCGAATTCCTGACCTCAGGTGATCCATCTGCTCAGCCTCCCAAAGTGCTGGGATTACAGACATGAGCCATGCACCCGGCTTAATTTTTTTATTTTTGATAGAGACAGGGTCTCCCTATGTTGTCCAAGCTGGCAGAGATTTTTGGTTGTTTGTTTGTATGTTTGAGAGGGAGTTTTGCTCTTGTTACCCAGGCTGGAGTATAATGGCGCGATCTCAGCTCACCGCAACTTCCGCCTCCTGGGTTTAAGCAATTCTCCTGCCTCAGCCTCCCAAGTAGCTGGGACTACAGGTGCCCACCAGGCTAATTTTTGTGTTTTTTAGTAGAGATGAGGTTTCACCATGTTGGCCAGGCTGGTTTCAAACTCCTGGCCTCCAGCAATCCACCCGCCTTGACCTCCCAAAGTGCTGAGATTACAGGCGTGAGCCACCATGCCCGGCCTCTCAACCTACAATTTCAACACACAAGGAAACATCCCACCATGAGTGAGAACCAGCAAACACAACAAACTGTAGGATTAGCTGCCTCCAAACTTCAGGTGATAGAATTATCAGGCATATATTTGAAACTAAAGGACACAAAAGAAGAATCCAAAACATAAAACAAAGGATTGGACTTGTGTGAAAAGAATCCCTTAGAAAGGGCTACTTTCAGGCTGGGCACGGTGGCTAATGGCCTATAATCCCAGCACTTTGGAAGGCCGAGGTGTGTGGATCATCTGAGGTCAAGAGTTTGAGACCAGCCTGGCCAACATGGTGAAACTCCGTCTCTCCTAAAAATACAAAAATTAGCCAGGTGTGGTGGCGGATGCCTGTAATCCCAGCTACTCGGGAGGCTGAGGCAGGAGAATTGCTTGAACTCAGGAGGCAGAGGTTGCAGTGAGCTGAGATCGCACTATTGTATCCCAGCATGGGCAACAGAGCGAGATCAAAAAAAAAAAAGAAGAAGAAGAAAGGGCTACTTTCATACTGCTTTGCCAAAAATCCTAACCACAATGATGAGCACGTATTGAGTCAAAACAGAACCAAAAGAAAAGAAAGTCAATTTCTGTGCAAACTACTTTTATTTATAAGGAAAGTTTCCCTATTTTGTTTATAAACATTAAACCAGTGCTGTGTGAAGGCACTTAATTGGGGAGAGGAGGGGCAGGGATCCTGGTAGAGACCAGTGTTTCTCACCCAGACCCCAAGACTGCTGGGAGAGATGGAGTCAGTGGTGACCCCCAGAAATATCCAGTGGTGTGGTCGCCCATCCCAGGCTCTGCTGGGCAGGTGGGTGGCTTGCTGGGGGATGTGATGGTGGCAGTAGGCATGGGAGGCACTTTGGACGGGATCTGATTTGGCAAAAGGAAGTGGTTTCCTCTCCCCAGTGATTTCCAGCCCCTCCCAGACCTCCCAAGGCTAAGGCAGATTCCTAAACTTAAGGCTGGGGTCCTCCTTCTCCCCTGAACTTCCAGGAGAACAGAGAACCGGTGGCGAGGACCACCACCAGCAGGGTGAGGGGTGCAGATAAAGGCAGCAAAAAACAGGGGGTGGTCTTCAGGGAAGGCAGGATTGCTTGTTTCTGTCGGCCTCAGAAACCTCCTTCTATCCTGCTAGACTTTACTCCTTTGAGGTTTCACCCTGGGGAAGAGCTGGGGAGAGACAGGATCTTCAGACATCAGGAGCTCCCACCTCCTCATCCCACACGCAAATCCGCTGCCTGTCTCCATCCTCCCACCCCTTCCTAAGGGAACCTCTCAGCACCTCCCAAACTGCTCCAGAATCCAAGTTCTGTGTCACCTCCAAGAGCCAGACGGAAGCTTCCAATCAGAGCCTCCACTGATGAAATGGAATATTTCCAGTCTCTCCTAACTGCCACAAGGAGAAGCCCACCTCTCTCTAACACCTTGGCTGTCTTTTTGGGTCCCACTTCCATATTTAAAAAAGTCTTGGCCAGGCGCGGTGGCTCAAGCCTGTAATCCCAGCACTTTGGGAGGCCGAGATGGGCGGATCACGAGGTCAGGAGATCGAGACCATCCTGGCTAACACGGTGAAACCCCGTCTCCACTAAAAAAATACAAAAAAACTAGCCGGACAAAGAGGCGGGCGCCTGTAGTCCCAGCTACTCAGGAGGCTGAGGCAAGAGAATGGCGTAAACCCGGGAGGTGGAACTTGCAGTGAGCCAAGATCCGGCCAATGCACTCCAGCCTGGGCGACAGAGCGAAACTCCGTCTCAAAAAAAACAAACAACAAAAAAAAATCTCCCCTCTCAGGGCCAGGCACGGTGGCTCACGCCTGTAATCCCAGCACTTTGGGAGGCCGAGGTGGGTGGATGACCTGAGCTCAGGAGTTCAAGACAAGCCTGGGCAACATGGAGAAACCCCGTCTCTACTAAAAATACAAAAAATTAGCTGGGCGTGGTGGTGCATGCCTGTAATCCTAGCTACTCAGGAGGCTGAGGCAGGAGAATCACTTGAATCCAGGAGGCGGAGGTTGCAGTGAGACAAGATCACACCACTGCACTCCAGCCTGGGTGACAGGGCCGAGGCTGTGTCTCAAAAAACAAAACACACACACACACACACACACACAAATAAATAAATAAATAAATAAATAAATAAATAAATAAATAAATAAATCTCTCCTCTCAGGAATGTAACAGAATCTTCCTTGTCTTCTCCCCTAATCCTAATAGACAATTTTCCTCAGTTATACTATAATTTTGTTAATGGATTTTTCCTCATTCTGCCCAGTGCAGTGTAATAAAAGCTTCCTCTCCACCTGTTATATATATAAATATATATTTATATATAATATATATTTTTATAAAAATATTTTTATAAAATTTTTATAAATACATATAATTATATATATTTTAAGACACAATCTCACTCTGTCACCCAGGCTGGACTGCAGTGGCACCATCAGGGCTCACTGCGTCAGCCTCCTGATTAGTTGGGATTACAGGTGCCCACCACCACACCCAGCTAATTTTGTGTGTGTGTGTGTGTGTGTTTAGTAGAGATGGAGTTTCACCATGTTGGTCAGGCTGGTCTCAAACTCCTGACTTCAGGAGATCCGCCCGCCTCGGACTCCCAAAGTGCTGGGATTACAGGTGTGAGCCACCTGGCCCAGCTCTCCATTTCCTTCTTGTACATTGCTGAATCCCCATGTCAGCCCTAGAGGTCCAGTCTTTTGCCCTCTCCCAGCCTTAATCTACAATTCTTTTTTTTTTTTTTTTTTTTTTTTTTGAGACGGAGTCTCGCTTTGTCGCCCAGGCTGGAGTGCAGTGGCGCGATCTCGGCTCACTGCAAGCTCCGCCTCCCGGGTTCCCGCCATTCTCCGGCCTCAGCCTCCGAGTAGCTGGGACTACAGGCGCCCGCCACCTCGCCCGGTTAATTTTTTGTATTTCTTAGTAGAGATGGGGTTTCACCATGTTAGCCAGGATGATCTCGATCTCCTGACCTCGTGATCCACCCGTCTCGGCCTCCCAAAGTGCTGGGATTACAGGCTTGAGCCACCGCGCCCGGCCAATCTACAATTCTTTAACTCAACCCACCATCATTAAAATGAGATTCTTCTTCGTGGCTTTCCTTGGCTAAAATGCATTATTCTTTAACCTTTCCACCAATACAATCAGGGATGATAATAAAAACATTGGATTAAGCATAAACCAATCAAATAACTAGTAAGGCAGCACTGGCCAGCACCCTACATCCTGATAGCTCTATAAACGGCTCTTCCAGCCAGATGCGGTGGATCATGCCTGCAATCCCAGGACTTTGGAGGTTGAGGCGGACAGGTCACCTGAGGTCAGGAGTTCGAGACCAACCTGGCCAACATGCCAAAACCCTGTCTACTAAAAATCCAGAAAAAACCCAAACAAACAAACAAAAAAAAACAAATTAGCCATGCTTGGTGGCACGCGCCTGTCATCCCAGCCACTCTTGACGCCAAGGAAGGAGAATCACTTGAGCCTGGGAGGCAGAGGTTGCAGTGAGCCCACATCTTATCACTGCACTCCAGTCTGGGTGACAAAGCAAGACTCCATCTCAAATAAATAAATAAAAATTGGCTGGCCGGGCACGGTGACTCAAGCCTTGTAATCCTAGCACTTTGGGAGGCGGAGGTGGGTGGATCACCAGGTCAGGATATCGAGACCGTCCCAGCTAACACGGTGAAACCCCGTCTGTACTAAAAATACAAAAAATTAGCCAGGTGTGGTGGTGGGCGCCTGTAGTCCCAGCTACTCAGGAGGCTGAAGCAGGAGAATGGCTTGAACCCAGGAGGCGGAGCTTGCAGTGAGCCGAGATTGCGCCCTTGCACTCCAGCCTGGGCGACAGAGCAAGACTCCGTCTCAAAAAAAAAAAAATTGGCCGGGCATGGTGGCTCATGCCTGTAATCCCAGCACTTTGGGAGACCGAGGCAGGCAGATCATTTGAAGTCAGGAGATCAAAAACAGCCTGGCCAACATGGTGAAACCCCGTTTCTACTAAAAATACAAAAAGTAGCCGGGTGTGGTGGTGGTGGGCTCCTGTAATCCCCGGCAGGAGAACTGGTTGAGCCCAGGAAGCAGAGGTTGCAGTGAGCAGAGATGGCGCCACTGCACTCCAGCCTGGGCGACAGGGCGAGACTCTGTCTCAGAAATAAATAAACAAAATTTAAAAATAAATAAATAAATAATAGAAATTTAAAAATAAAAGGGCTCTTCCTCCTCTACTCCCCTAACTATAAGGGACCTTTACCCCCGACATTACTATTAAATAGAATGAACTTTTTCTCTCCTCCCCATGAGCAATAATGAGCTTTTCTGACCTCCCTCGCCCAACATAACAGTTTGTCCCTGTCACCTCTTCTTTTTCCTGTGGGATCCCCCCTTTCCCCAGCCGTCGGGATGTCCCCATGACATCTCCCCTGGGCTCACCCCGAAGTAGTTCCGCGGCACGTAGCCCTCCTGGCCGTGCAGTGCGGCCCACCACCAGTCGGTCTCCTCCGGTCCATCCCTCCGCAGCACGGTGACCGACTCGCCCTCGCGGAAGGACAGCTCGTCCCCGAACTCGGCGCTGTAGTCCCAGAGAGCGTACACCGCCCCGCTGTTCATCAGCCCCATACTCTGCTCAACGTCTGAAACATGCCACGGAGGGGAAGGTGAGAACGTGGCCCAGGGGGTCCAAGAACAGAGGCCACGTGGGGACCAGGACAGGCCCTGGAATTTGGCGCCTGTCCCAGCAACCACCTGAAATCTTGTGTGTGCCCACGGCTGCGGATAGGAACAGGAGCTGGAGTCAGATGCCAGGACTGGCCGCCTTTGAGCATTCGAGGAAACTGGGGGAGGCATGCCAGTGGGCCACCCACTCCCGAGGCAGGGTCAGAGGCTCCCATTTCCTTTTTTTTTTTTTTTCTTTTTTCTTTTTTTGAGATGGAGTTTCGCTCTTGTCACCCAGGCAGGAGTGCAATGGTGCGGTCTCACTGCAACCTCCACCTCCCGAGTTCGAGCGATTCTCCCGCCTCAGCCTTCCAAGTAGCTGGGATTACAGGCGTGGGCCACCACGCCTGGCCAATTTTTGCATCTTTAGTAGAGACGGGGTTTCACCATGTTGGTCAGGCTGGTATCAAATTCCTGACCTCAAGTGATCCACCTGCCTCGGCCTCCCAAAGTGTTGGGATTACAGGCGTGAGCTACCTGACCCGGCCCTCCATTTCCTTCTTGTACATTGCTGAATCCTCGTGTCAACCCTAGCGGTCCAGTCTTTTGCCCTACCCTGGCGCTTAGCTTAGTCTCTAAGGAAGATTCACACCGTCCTTTAAGTTGGCTCATGGACTGCCTCTTTCTTTCTTTTCTTTTCTTTTTGGAGACAGAGTCTCGTTCTGTCGCCCAGGCTGGAGTGCAGTCGCGCGATTTTGGCTCACTGCGACCTCCACTTCCGGGTTCCAGCGATTCTCCGGCCTCGGCCTCCCGAGTAGCTGGGACTACAGGCGCACGCTGCCACACCCGGCTAATTTTTAAAATATTTTTAGTAGAGATGGGGTTTCACCCTGTTGCCTAGGCTGGTTTGGAAATCCTGAGCTCAGGCAATCCGTCTGTCTCAAGCCTCCCAAAGTGCTAGGATTACGAGTCACCGCACCTGGCTTTCTTTTCTTTCTTTCTTTTTTTTTTTTCTTTTATTTCTTTATTTTATTTTATTTTATTTTATTTTTTTTTTATTGAGACAAGGTCTCACTCTGCCACCCAGGCTGCAGGAGTGCAGTGGTGAAATCAAGCTCACTGCAGCCTCGAACTTCCAGATTCAAGAAATCCTCCTGCCTCAGCCTCCTCCTGATTCTTTATATTATTATTAAATATTTTGTAGGCTGGGTACAGTGGCTCACACCTATAATCACAGCACTTTGGGAGGCCAAGGTGGGCGGATCACCTGAGGTCAGGGGTTCGAGACCAACCTGGCCAACATGGCAAAACCCCATCTCTACTACAAATACAAAACAAATAAAAATGCAAAAAAGTTAGCGGGATGTGGTGGCACGTGCCTGTAATCCCAGCTACTGAGGAGCCTGAGGCAGGAGAATTGCTTTCACCCAGGAAGCAGAGGTTGCAGTGAGCTATGGCACCATTGCACTCTAGCTTGGGTGATAGAGCAAGACTCTGTCTCAAAAAATAAATAAATAAAAATTAAAATAAAATATTTTGTAGAGGTCAGGTGTGGTGGCTCACACCTGAATCTTAGCATTTTGGGAGGCGAAGGCGGGCAGATTGCCTGAGCTCAAGATTTTGGGACCAGCCTGGGCAACATGGCAAAACCCCATCTGTACTAAAAATACAAAAAATTAGTTGGGCATGGTGGTGAGCACCTGTAGTCCCAGCTACTCCAGAGGCTGAGGCAGAAGAATTGCTTGAATCCAAGAGGTGGAGGTTGCAGTGAGCCGAGATTGAGCCACTGCACTCCAGCCTGGCAGTCTCAAAAATAATAATAAAAATTAATAAATAAATATTTTGTAGAGACGGGGGTCTCTACAACGTCCTGTAGCCCGACCAGGCTCAACTTTCAAATATATAACCCTCTGTCTCACCCATAAGTCCTAGAACCTGCCTCACTCCAACTCTCCGTGAAGTTCCTCGCCGGCACCGAGATACAACTGGCTCCTCCAGGTGTGAAATGACCCTGTGCACAAGCCCTGTGCCTACTTCGCCCCGCCTGTCGGGGAAGCAGGTGATGCAGCCTGCCCCCTGGAGAGATAGGGTACAGCCTCGTGTCTTCCTACAAGCCCCTTTCCGGCCGCTGCAGCCTGCTCACCTGCCAGGGGTGTGGCAGTGCCTCTCCCACAAGTGGCAGAGCCCACCTGCCCGGAGCCCTATGCCAGGTGGATGGCAGGGTTGAAACGTTCAGTTCCTCACCCCTGAAGATGCTTTAAAGGTGAACAGACCAATCTTCACAGCCACTCTCCTCCCCAAAGGTGTCCAGCTCACATAGCACAGCCTCCATGTCCCCTTTTCCCTTAGGAGGGCACAGTCCCCTACCCCCGCAGGCGGTCCATCCCTCCTCCTCCTCCTCCTCCGCAATCCTGCCAAGTGGTTGGTGCAGCCCCCACACCTTTGTCTCCCTAGTACGGGGTAGTTGCGCCCCTCCCCGCTCCTGCGCACCAGCCAGGTACCCAGGCGCCAGCAGCCCTGCCTCGCACCTGCCAGGTAGGTGGCGCAGTCAGCATAACCCTCGCGGTAAGGGTCGCACTTCTCGAAGGCAGTGGCGCCGTCGCTGAGCGTGGTGGCGAAGATTGCAGCGCCGTGCTGCACCAGCGCCATGCAGATGACTGTGTCGTTGCATGACGCTGCGCAGTGCAAGGGTGTCCTAGACGTGGGGGTGGGGGGTTGCGGGGAGGGATGCATGAGAGGCTGCGCGTCCGCCCACGGGGGACCCAGCCCACCGCGTGGGTCGGGGCTCACCAGCCGTGGCTGTCGGGGGAGTTGACATTGGCACCCGTGGTGATGAGGAAGTCCACGATGGAGTAGTTGGCGCCGCAGATGGCATTGTGCAGGGCAGTGATGCCCTCCTCGTTGGGCTGGCTCGGATCGTTTATCTGAGTGCACGGGAGGAGAGGAAAGTCTCAGTCCCGCGGCTGGCATCTGCGCCGCCCCCGCCGCGCCCACCTCCCGCTCAGCAGCGCTCACCTCCTTCACCGCCTGCTGCACCACCTCCAGCTCCCCGGTCAGCGCCGCGTCCAGGAGGAGCACCAGAGGGTTGAGGCGCGCGCGGCGGGCCTTGCGCGGGGAGCCAGCCTTCCGCAGCACAGAGCGCGTCTCCTGGGGGACAGGGCGCAAAGGTCAGCGACTTGGAGGGATTGTTAGTATATCCACGACACAGAGTAGTAAACAGAGGTCCAGGGACCTGTGGCACCCATCTAGACAGGGGTAGGACTGGGATTCCCTTGGGGTGGGGTGCTGGGGTGCCTTCCATCTCCTCCTAGAGCCTCCAGTTCCCTGCCATAGACAGGGAATCCCGTGATTTGAGAATCTTGGACCTTGAAAGTTGAGAGAAAGCTGGGGGCCATGGGATTGGTGGCAAAGTAATTCTATCAGTTCAAAACAATGATTGTGGAAGCCAGTTATTCAATTCACACACAGTCTCACATTTCTTTTGTTAATGAATGCAAAGAGGCACACATGACAAAATCTTACCAGGTGTGTTCATTCCAGATGTTTGGAATCTGAGTATTTTATTATTATTCGTGCTTTCTTTTTTCTTTTCTTTTTTTTTTTTGAGACAGAGTCTCGCTCTGTCCCCCAGGCTGGAGTGCAGTGCAGTGGTGTGATCTCAGCTCACTGCAACCTCCGCCCCCCAGGTTCAAGCGATTCTCCTGCCTCAGCCTCCTGAGTAGCTGGGATTATAGGCATGGGCCACCACACCCGGCTAATTTTCATATTTTTAGTAGAGACAGGGTTTTGCCATGTAGTCCAGGCTGGTCTGGAACTCCTGACTTCAGGTGATCCACCCGAAAGTGCTAGGATTACAGGTGTGAGCCATTGCGCCCGGCCTCATGTGCTTTCTTATTTTTAATTTTCTTCCTATAAGATTCCTTTACTCTGGGCTGGGCGAGCACACACCCGTGGTCCCAGCTACTTGGGAAGCTGAGGCAGGAAGATTGTTTGAATGGAAGAGATGGAGGCTGCAGTGAGTCATGATCATGCCACTGCACTCTAGCCTGGGCAACACAGTGAGACCCCGTCTCAAAAGAAAAAAAATGAATTTACTTATTCCAAGTGTGTGAGTGCGTAGCATTTGTGATTCTGGTCTTTGCTGTCAGTGATTTTAAGATTCTGGAATTCAGAGATCCCAACAGCCATGGAAACCAAAATTCCCAGATGCTCAGTTATTTCAAGTTTTCCAATATGTTGTGATTGCAGAAATGCTAGGTTGTGCTATTTCAAATTGCTGAGGGGCCAGGACTTTGCAATCCCAAGATTCTGTGATTGAGAACTTTAATATTTTCCATTCGAATTTTATTTTTATTTTTATTTTTTTGGAGATAGAGTCTCACTCTGTCGCCCAGGCTGGAGTGTAGTGGCGCGATCTTCGTTCACAGCAAGCTCCGCCTCCCAGGTTCATGCCATTCTCCTGCCTCAGCCTCCCAAGTAGCTGGGACTACAGGTGCCCGCCACCACGCTTGGCTATTTCGTATTTTTAGTAGAGATGGGGTTTCACCGTGTTAACCAGGATGGTCTTGATCTCCTGACCTCGTGATCCACCCACCTTGGCCTCCCAAGGTGCTGGGATTACAGGTGTGAGCCACCATGCCTGGCCTAGAATTTCATTTTAAAAGACTAGAAGGAAATGCCTGGGTGTGATGGCCCATGTGTGTAATCCCAGCACTTTGGGAGGCTGAGGAGAGTGGATCACCTGAGGTCAGGCAGGAGTTCAAGATCAGCCCAGCCAACATGGTGAAACCCCGTCTCTACTAAAAATACAAAAATTAGCTGGGCATGGTGGCACATGCCTGTAATCCCAGCTATTCAGGCCGTGGCATGAGAATCACTTGAACCCAAGAGGCAGAGTTGTAGTGAGCTGAGATGGTGCTGCTGCACTCCAGCTTGGGTGACAGAGTGAGACTCCATCTCAAAAAAAAAAAAAAAAGACTGGAAGGAAATATTCAAAATGTTAATGATGGTTCTCTGTGAGTGGTGTGATTTTGTCCTCCTTCTTCTATTTTTATTTATTTTCCCCAAGCTCTCTATGGTGTTGTTGTATTTCTTTATAGTGGAAAGTGTTAATTTAAAATATAAATCTCACCTGGGCACAGTGGCTTATGCCTGGTTTGAGACCAGCCTGGACAACATAGTGAGAACTGTCTGTACAAAAAATGTTAAACATTATCCGGGAATGGTGGTGCATGCCTGTAGTCCCAGCCACGGGGGAGGCTGAGGCCTGAGGATCGATTGAGTCCAGTAGGTGGAGGCTGCAGTGAGCCATGATCTTGCCACTGCACTCCAGCCTGGGCAAAAGAGTGAGACTCTGTCTCAATAATAATAATAATAACCCTCTATTACAACATATCAGTGCATGAATTTGTGATTTTATAATTCAAAATATGAGTATCTTTAATTGTCAGATTTGGTGACTTCAAGAATCGGTAATAATCAGTCCATGATACTAACTTTATAATTTTTTTTTTTTTTTTTTTTAAAGAAGAGATTCCTTTTATTTTATTTTGAGACAGAGTTTCTCTCTGTTGCCCAGGCTGGAGTGCAGCGGCGTGATCTCGGCTCATTGCAGTCTCTGCCTCCCAGGTTGAAGCAATTCTCCTGCCTGAGCCTCCCGAGTAGCTGGGATTACAGACATGCACCACCAGGCTCGGCTAATTTTTGTATTTTTGGTAGAGACGGGATTTCACCATGTTGGCCAGGCTGGTCTTAAACTCCTGACCTCAAGTGATCCACCAGCCTTGGCCTCCCAAAGTGCTGGGATTACAGGCGTGAGCCACCGTGCCTGGCCTAACATTATAATTCTAAGATCCAGTCCAATCCTTTAAATGCTGTAGGGCTCTAAAATGTTACTATTCCAAGATGGTGACACTAGCGTTTGATTCTTACATTCTATGACTTTTTACGTTTCTCTGTGGCCAGGACTTTGTGATTCTACAATGGGATGCTCAACCATTTCAACATGCTGTTATTCTTCCCCTCTTGATTTCAAAATCCTCAGCCTCAAGGTTCCTTGCCTTTACTCTCAGGAGGGCCTGGGAATAGGCATTTTGGGGTGTCCACCTGACCCCTACTTCTCTGAGAAGTTATCTCTTCCCTCTGTTTACCCACACGGATTATTCAGGTCTATTTCATGTAGCTTAAACCCTCTTCCCAGTCAGCATGCAGGGACCGAGATCAGCAGGAGACCATCCCCTGGTCCAATGGTGACAGCAGTAAGAGCAGTTAACAGTTATGTGCCAGGTATTATGCTAACCACTACGTTAATGTATTTCATCTTGGCTGGGTGTGGTGGCTCACGCCTGTAATCCCAGCACTTTGGGAAGCCAGGGCAGGCAGATCACTTGAGGTCAGGAGTTCAAGCCAACATGGTGAAACCCCATCTCTACCAAAAATACAAAAATTAGCCGGGCGTGGTAGCATATGCCTGTAATCCCAGCTACTTGGGAGACTGACACAGGAGAATCGCTTTAACCCAAGAGGTGGAGTCCCGCACTCAGCTGAGACTCACTTTTTGTTTATTTATTTATTTAGAGATGGAGTCTTGCTGTGTCACCCAGGCTGGAGTGCAGTGGAGCGATCTCGGCTTATTACAACCTCCGCCTCTGGGTTTAAGTGATTCTCCTGCCTCACCCTCCTGAGTAGCTGGGATTACAGGCGAGCGCCACCACTCCTGGCTAATTTTTGTATTTTTTTACTAGAGACAGGGTTTCACCATGTTAGTCAGGCTGGACTCGAACCTCTGACCTCATGATCCGCCCACCTCAGCCTCCCAAAGTGCTGGGATTACAGGCATGAGCCACTGCACCCGGCTGAGACTCACTATTTTATAAGAGAGAGCAAAGCCAGGCACAGTGGCTCATGTCTCTAATCCCAGCACTTTGAGAGGCTGAGGCAGGCGGATCACTTGAAGTCAGGAGTTTGAGACCAGGGTGGCCAACACGGTGAAACCTCATCTTTACTAAAAACACAAAAATTAGCCAGGTGTGGTAGCACAGGCTTATAATCCCAGTTACTTGGGAAGCTAAGGTGGGAGGATGGCTTGAACCTGGGAGGCAGAGGTTGCAGTGAGCCAAGATCAAGCCACTGCACTCCAGCCTGAGTGACGGAGCAAGACTCTGCCTGGAAAAAAAAAAAAAAAAAAAAAGAGGAGAGAGCAGAGCAAACACAAGAGACACAGAGACAAAGAGGGAGAGAAGAGAGGGTGACTGCTTTGATTCAGGCAAGACTTCTCAGTCCCAGAATGAACTCACTGTTGTGCCAAGACTCAGTCATGTCCAGGAGCAAGACTCGAGATTGCTGAAGGAATGCCCGGGGCAGGGCACAGGTACAGGTTATTGGAGAGAAGGAGCAGAGTACAGTTCCATGTACCCACGACTCCCAGATGGCCCTCCATATGCTCACACACAGCTATGCCTAAAGACTACATTTCCCAGCATCCCATTACGATGGGGCTCCTGGCCAGTGGGAGCGGGCGGAATGATGTGTGAACTCCCAGGTTCTGCCTGAAAGGGGAAAGCACACTTTCTCTTCTTCTCTCTTCCTGGCTGGAGGGCAGACTCGGTGACAGCCATCTAGGGCCATGAGGGCAGGCTCACCCCCCCTGATGGATGGCAGAGCCTCAGGTAGATGGAGCCTGTGTCCTGACTCCAGTGAGCTGCCTACAGTCCTGGGCTGCAGACTCCTGGACTTTTACTCAAAAGAGGAGAAAACTTTGATCTCATCTAAGCCCCTGTATTTGGGGGGCTCTTTGCTATAGCCCTTGGATCCACGTAGCAAACATACCCCAGTTTCCTCCTGTATTACTTACCATGCTCTGTGGCTGCTCTGGTGGGCTGCTCTGGGACGGGGCCGGGGGTGGAATGGGAGCTGGTGGGGCAGGAGCAGGAGGCCCTGCCCTGGCCTCAGATCCCTCAGTGATGGTGGACAGCTCTGGCTCCGGCCCCCCGGGCCCTGGCCCCCCATGGCGATGGAAGAGGCGGCTGATGATCTGCTGGTACTGTTTCTTGTGGGTAGGGGGCAGGGCCACGGCAGGGGCCTGCTCCATGGAGCCCCTGCGTTTGAGGGGCCGGGGAATTTCCGCCAGCACCCGTGCCACCTCCTCCAGCTCGGGCACCGACTGTGCCTCCGGTGGCAGTGCTGGCTGCAGCCTCGTGGGGCTGAGAGGCCTTGCTACAGTGCCTTCATCCACATCGCCAGCCTCCAGCACTGGGGTCAGCAGCCCCTCTATCTCCAGCTCAGGCTCCAGCTCGGTGGGGGGTTTGGGGGGTCCTAGCCGGAACAAGAGCCCCATCAGAGGACAGGTCCCCAGGAGACAGCCAAGACTCCCTCTCCACAACTTCCAGGACATACAACCAGCACATGATTTTCTGTGTGACCTCAGGGAAGTTCCTTGCCCTCTCTGGGCTACACTTTCCTTGGGCTGTGAATAATATACAATTATGATGCCTCCCATTTATTGAGCAGTTAGTATGTGCCTGGAGCTTTACATGCCTACCTTACTGTAATCTCACCACTGCCTTGTGAGGTAGATAGACTGCCATCTCCACATTACTGAAAGGGAATCTGGGCCTCAGAGAGGACAAGTCAGTTGCCCAAAGCCATGCAGCTGGGACTTGAACTCAGTTCTGGCTGACTCTAGAATCCACTTCTATCAACCATGATAGATGTGACTTTCTGAGATCCTAAGAACTTCCTCTCCTAAGATCTCAGGCAGAAAACTCCAGCAGGAAGTAGAATCCTGGTGTTTAATGATTTCTTCTCTGTCTTACTCACTCTGGCAGTAAAGCAAGTGGAAATAAAAATACGCATTATTGGCTGAGTGGAGTGGCTCATGCCTGTAATCCCAGAACTTTGGGAGGCCAAGGCAGGCAGATCTCTTGAGGTCGGGAGTTTGAGACCAGCCTGGCCAACATGGTGAAATCCTGTTTCTACTAAAAATACAAAACAAAACAAAACAAAAAAAATTTGCTGGGTGTGGTGGCACCTGCCTGTAATTCCAGCTACTCGGGAGGCTGAGGCACAGGAATCACTTGAACCCAGGAGTCGGAGGTTGCAGTGAGCTGAGATTGCACCACTGCACTCCAACCTGGGTGACAGAGTGAGATTCCATCTCTCTCTCTCTATACACACACACACACACACACAACATTATGTATATAATGTATATATATTTATATATAGTATGTATATACATATAAATAATACACACACACATACACACACACACGTCTGGGTGTGGTAGCTCATGCCTGTAATCCCAGCACTTTAGGAGGCCGAGGTGGGCAGATCACCTGAGGTCAGGGATTTGAGTCCAGCCTGGCCAACATGGCAAAACCTCGTCGCTACTAAAAATACAAAAAATTAGTTGGGTGTGGTGGTGCATGCCTATAATCCCAGCTACTTGGGAAGCTGAGGCAGGAGAATCACTTGAACCTGGGAGGTGGAGGTTGCAGTGAGCTGAAATCTCACCATTGCACTCCAGCCTGGGCAACAAGAGTGAAACGCCATCTCAAAAAAAAAAAAAAAACCACACACACATACACATTATTTCATTGAATCCCCATCACAATTCTATAGGGTAGATACTATTAATCTCTCTTCACAGATGAGAAACAGAGGTTCAGACAAGTAATTTATCCTCAGTCACACAGCAAGTCAGCAGTGTTAGCCAGGATGGTCTTGATCTCCTGATCTTGTGATCCGCCCGCCTCGGTCTCCCAAAGTGCTGGGATTACAGGTGTGAGCCAGCATGCCTGAGCTTTTTTTTTTTTTTTTTTTTTTTTTTTTGTATTTTTTAGTAGAGACAGGGTTTCACCGGGTTTGCCAGGATGGTCTTGATCTCCTGACTTTGTGATCCGCCCACCTCGGCCTCCCAAAGTGCTGGGATTACAGGCCCGAGCCACCGCGCCCAGCCTTCTTTTGTATTTTTGATAGAGATGGGATTTCGTCATGTTGGCCAGGCTAGTCTCGAACTCCTGACCTCAAGTGATCTGCCTACTTCGGCCTCCCAAAGTGTTGGGATTATAGGTGTGAGCAACTGCACCTGGCCCATCAGGTGCTGTTTTAAGGACTTTATATGAATTTAATAACATATGTCAATAAGATAGATTCTACCACTATTTGCCTTTTTTTTTTTTTTTTTTGAGACAGAATCTCGCTCTGTCACCCAGGCTGGAGTGCAGTGGCGCAATCTCAGCTCACTGCAACCTCCACCTCCCAAGTGATTCTACTGCCTCAGCCTCCTGAGTAGCTGGGACTACAGGCACCTGCCACCACACCCAGATAATTTTTTTTTTTTTTTTTTTTTTTTTTGAGACAGAGTCTCGCTCTGTCACCCAGGCTGGAGTGCAGTGGCCGGATCTCAGCTCACTGCAAGCTCCGCCTCCCGGGTTGAGCCATTCTCCTGCCTCAGCCTCCCGAGTAGCTGGGACTACAGGCACCCGCCACTTCGTCCGGCTAGTTTTTTGTATTTTTTAGTAGAGACGGGGTTTCACCGTGTTAGCCAGGATGGTCTCGATCTCCTGACCTCGTGATCCGCCCATCTCGGCCTCCCAAGGTACTGGGATTACAGGCTTGAGCCACCGCGCCCGGCCACACCCAGATAATTTTTGTATTTTTAGTAGAAATGGGGTTTCATCATATTGGCCAGGCTGGTCTCAAACTTCTGACTTTGTGATCCACCCGCCTTGGCTTCCCTAAGTGCTGGGATTACAAGTGTGAGCCACTGCGCCCGGCCCATTATTTGCCTTTTACACTTAAGAAAATTGAGGCCCAGAGAGGTTAAGTGACTTGCCTAAGGTCACACAGTGTGGAACCAGGCAGTCTGGCTTCAGGGTCCACACTTAACCTTTGCGCTGTCCCTGACTCCTACCCAAATTCCCAAGCTCACCTGGCCTAGCTCTCTGCAGGGACAGTGCTTGTAAAGGGGCATTTGGTTGTGATCTCCCCACCTCCCCAGGGCTGGTCTGGTCCCCCTGACAATTTGTTCTCCCTTCACCCAGTCCTCTAGGGCCCTCATTGCTGACTCACCTTCGTTCACAGGGGGCCATGTCTGTTGGGGAGGCTGGGGGGCTGGGGTAGGGGGTTGGGGCTGTGGCTGGGGCTGTGGGGGCAGCTGGGGCTGTGGTTGTGGCTGGGGCTGTGGTTGTGGCTGGGGCTGGGGAGGCAGCTTAGGCAGGGGTGCTCTGGTGAAGAGGGGGGAACCAGGGAGCATGGCGCGGCTGGCCCCGTGCTCCCAGAAGGCATTCTGCAGCTTGAAGATCATGCTGAGGGGGATGGGACGCTGGCGCGGGGCCCCGCGGGGCTGGGGGCTGGAGGGGGGCATGGGGATGCGGCTGACGGGCTGCCAGCTGCGAGGCAAAGTGCCTGACGGCCCCGCGGAGCCCAGCGAGCGGCGGTAGCTGCCCGCGTCGGAACGCCGGTCGCTGGCCAGAGGAGAGACTTTGTAATTGCGCGGCAGGGTGGCGCTGGTGAGGTTGTCCTGGGGAAGAGGGCAGGGAGAAGGGGATCGGTTGAGAGAGGGAAGGTGGAGGGGAGGTAGGGAGAGGAGGTGAGGGAAGCCCTGGGAGTGAGGGAGAAGAAAGGGTGAGGAAGGGGCAGAAACCTGGCGCAGTGAAGGGAGAGCATGGGAAAGGGCGCGGAGACCCAGATTGCAGCCATCAGGGAGAGACTGGCCGTGACCCCGCTCCCCGACCCGGCTCCTCGACCTTCCCCAGCCTCTCCTCCCCAGGCGTTGCCTCCTCACCTTGCCGGTGCCCCCCAGTCCATCCAGGCTGCTCTCCCTCCAAGGCAACAACTGCAGGCTCGGCGAGGCAGGCCGGGCGAAGACATCCAGGCCTATGGAGCGAGAATCGTCAGGGTCTGGGGGGCTGCCTCTCCTCTAGGTCGTCCACTCACCGGGCCTCCACCACTCACGTTCATAGCTCGCTGTCTGCGAAGGCTTCTTCTCGTACGCCACGTCCAGGTCAGACTCGTTCCAGGCTTTCGGGGGCCGCCGGCGCAGTGTCAGGTCGTCTGGGGAGAAGTTTCCAGTGAGGATGAGATGGAGGGGTGGTGAGTCCCGGATCCCTCCTCCCGCTTCGGGCCCCCGGGTTCACCTTGCGCGCGCAGAGGCGGGGCGAAGGCGCTACCGCCCGAGCCCAGCAGGGAGCTCCCGAAGGCAGACGCCGCCGGTGCGTCGTAGGCAGTGGCAGGGGGACGCGGTGAAGGCCCGCGCTCTGGGAAGAAGGCCTGGGGCCCCTCCGCCAGGGGGCTGCCGCGGGGGGAGGCTGCGCGGCCCAGGAAGTCGAAAGGCGTGGGAGGACCCTGCTGGCGTAGCGGGCCTGGCCCGGGCCGCGGGGAGGGCGCACGGCCAAGGGAGCTGCCTGCGCCATCGAAGGCGCGGGGTCTGGGCGAGGGCGCGCGGTCCAAGCTGCCGTAGGCGTCCGGCTGCAGGTAGAGCGGGGTGCGTGGTGACGACGGCCGGCCTTTGGGGGACAGCGGGCTGTAGGGGTGTAGGGTTGGGGCACTCTCTGATCGCCCGAATGGGGTGTCTGCGCCGTCGGTGGCCGCCTTCCGGGGGGACCCTCGGCTGCCGAAGGGCTCAGGGATCGAGCTGGAGCTGTACCGGGGCGGCTGTGGGGAGGCCAGAACATTGAGGGACGGATCAAAGAAGACATTAGTGGAAGGGTTGGTGTGTGTGAGGGGGTGTCAGGAGAGATCACTGGAGGTCAACCCAGAGGAGGCCGACCGACGATGGAAATTCAGGCACAGAGAGCCCAGGTGAGGAGTGGTGGGGAGACAGCCGTGGCTAGCCCATTACGCTATGTCGCCTTTATGCCGCTTAGGTAAACGTCTTTCCTTCCGATGGTCCCGTTACATGTCCACCTCCACTGGTCCCCTCTTTCTTTTCTTTTCTTTTCTCTCTCTCTCTCTCTTTTTTCTTTCCTTGGCTCACTGCAGCCACGACCTCCCTGACTTAGTGTGATCCTCCCACCTCAGCCTCTTGAGTAGCTGGGATTACAGGCATGCACCACCACACCAGGCTAACTTTTGTATTTTTAGTAGAAACAGGGTTTCGCCGTGTTAGCCAGGTTGGTCTTGAACTCCTGACCTCAAGTGATCTGCCTGCCTCCCAAAGTGCTGAGATTACAGGCGTGAGCCACCGTGCCCGGCCAGATTTTTAAAAAATTATTTGTAGAGGCTGGTCTCGAACTCTTAGGCTCAAGCAATTCTCTCGCCTCGGCCTTCCAAAGTGTTGGGATTCCAGGCCTGAGCCATCGCGCCTGGCCTGGTCCCCTTTTTTCAAGTTCCCTTGAAGAGCCCACAACCTGCATAACTATATGGGACAATCTTGCCTGAAATCCAGGCCTCTGGTCTGGGGTCTGGAGAGAAGCTGGCTTTAGAGGTCAAGGCGGGAACCAGGCTTACCCTAGAAGGGGGTCCGGCCTGCGGGCCAGGAGGCGCGGGAGAGTCTGACCACAGCGACTCCAGCTGCTTGGTCAGTTCATCCACCTTGGCCGCCGCCGTGTCCAGCTCCATCTGCTTCAGATCCATGTGTTTCATGGCCAGCGCTGGGGAGGCGGAGTGGAGGTAAGGACCAGGCCTCCTGGAAGGGGCCGGCCTCAGCACCCCCCCGCCCGCTGCCGAGGACCCCGCCCCGCCAGCCCCCCTCCCACTCCAGCTCACACTGGAAGTTCATGTCCAGAAAGTCCCGCGCGCTCTGGAATGCCTCGCTGTCCATGGTGCCGGCCGGAGCGGGCGCCTGCATGGTGGGGAGGGAGGGAGCCGGCTAAGACCCCGCCCCTCTAGACTCCGCCCTCAGGGAGCCAGGGGCCGTCAGGAGCCGGACAACGCCTTAACTCAGTTCCTTCCCCCGGAAGCCCTTTACCCTTTCACCTCCCCAGCTGGGAAATGCCAACTCCTCCAAAGCCAAGTCCATGAGCCACGGAGAAGTCCAAACCCAGTCTAAAGGCTCCGGATAATTCACTTTCTGTCTTTTTTTTTAAGACGGAGTCTCGCTCTGTCGCCCAGGCTGGAGTGCAATGACGCGATCTCGGCTCACTGCAACCTCCACCTCCCGGGTTCAAGCGATTCTCTTGCCTAGCTGGGGCTACAAGCGCATGCCATTACGCCCGGCTAATTTTTGTAGTTCTGGGATTACAGGCGTGAGTCACCGCGCCCGACTGTGTCCATCTCTTTATCTCAGTCCTAAGAAGACCTGAATCACTCCTTGAACAATTATCTATTGATCACCTGCAATGTGCCGGTAAACAGGATGAAATAACTATGAATTAGTGAATGTTTACGAGAGACCAGAACACACCGTGCTAGATCCTGTTTTTTTGTTTTTTTGTTTGTTTGTTTTTTGTTTTTGTTTTAATAATAATAATTCTGCTGTCTGCTGTGTACTAGAACCCATGCCTACTGCTTGGGGTATAATGTAGTAAATGTAGTAAAAACAACAACCGCCGGGCGCGGTGGCTCACGCCTGTAATCCCAGTACTTTGGGAGACCCAGGCGGGCGGATCACGAGGTCAGGAGATTGAGACCATCCTGGCTAACACAGTGAAACCCCGTCTCTACTAAAAAGACAAAAATGTAGCCGGGCATGGTGACCGAAGCCTGTAGTTCTAGCTAGTCGGGAGGCTGAGACAGGAGAATGGTGTGAACCCGGGAGGCGGAGCTTGCATGGAGCCTTGGCAACAGTGCGAGACTCCATCCAGAAAGAAAAGAAAGAAAAGAAAAGAAAAAAGAAAAGAAAAGAAAAGAAAAGAAAAGAAGGAAAGAAAGAAAGAAGTATTAAAAAAAATACACAACAATAACCAGCCAGGCGCAGTGGCTCGTGCCTGTAACCCCAGCACTTTGGGAGGATGAGGTGGATGAATCGCTTGAAGCCAGGAGTTCGAGACCAGCCTGACCAATATGGTGAAACCCCATCTCTACCAAAAATACAAAAGTTAGCTGGGCATGGTGGCATGTGCCTGTAATCCCAGTTACTCAGGAGGCTGAGGCACAAGACTCACTTGAACCTGAGAGGCACAGGTTGCAGTGAGTATAGACTGTGCCACTGCACTCCAGCCTGGGTGACAGAGCAAGGCTCTTTTAAAAAATAATAATTATTATTGAGAGGCCACTCCCTTCTAGAGTGGTGAGAAATGACGTGCACTCAAAGCTTCATTCAATAGTCAAAACCACCCTAGCAGGCAAGAAAGCATGGCTCAGAAACATATATTCAAGGTCACCCTGCAAGAAGTTGGTAGTTATGGGTTTCACACCCGGATCTAACTTATTCTGGGTCATCTCCACCAGATTAGAGGGGTCCCAGAGGGAAGCGACTGCTCAGCTTCCTTTCCTTAGGGTCCCCATCCAGTGGGAGGTCTGGCTCTCACTGATCCATTGTTAGCAAGAGGAACAGGGAAGTGGCCAGGGGCGGAGGGGTAGCTGTGGTCACTGGCCCAGTGGGAGGGAGCTAGGCCACCAGGAACCGGTCAGGCCAGCACCTTCCCTATCCCCATGCTAGCCGCCACGCCCACCAGCTCTGCAACCACCCTGCTGCATCCACCGCTTAGCTCTGGCGGTACAGGCAGCAGGGCAGGCTGGGTCATGCTGATACCTGCCTCTGTCTGGAAAGTCAAAGGAACAGAACCTGTTCAAGCTGGCGGCTCATTTGGATAAACAGGGAGTGTGTGACTTTGGGCACTGAGTCCTCTCCACTCACTGGGCCTCAGTCTCCCCAACAGTGAAAGGAGGCAAATCACTTTTTTTTTTTTTTCTTTTGAGACAGGGTCTCACTCTGTCACCCAGGCTGCAATTGTGACTCACTGCAGCCTCTCAACCTCCCAGCTCAAGTGGTCCTCCCACCTCAGCCTCCTGAGTAGCTGAGACTATAGGTACAGGCTCGCGCTACCACACCTAGCCAATTTTTAAAAAAAATTTTGTAGAGACAGGGGTCTCACTTTGTTGCTCAGGCTGGTTTTGAACTCCTGGGCTCAAGCAATCATCCCGCCTCAGCCTCCCAAAGTGCTGAGATTACAGGCATGAGCCACCACACCTGGCCAAACCAGCTATTCTGAAAGGCCCCTTTAATCTCTATGAGCCCTAGACTCTGAAACTGTAAGAACCCTACGACTGTAACTAAAGTTCTTTTTTTTTTTGAGACAGAGTCTCGCTCTGTCACCTAGGCTGGAATGCAGTGACGTGATCTCGGCTCACTGCAAGCTCCGCCTTCCAGGTTCACACCATTCTCCTGCCTCAGCCTCCCCAGTAGCTGGGACTACAGGAGCCCACCACCTCGCCCAGCTAATTTTTTGTATTTTTAGTAGAGATGGGGTTTCACCATGTTAGCCAGGATGGTCTCGATCTCCTGACCTCGTGATCCACCCACCTCGGCCTCCCAAAGTGCTGGGATTACAGGCGTGAACCACCACACCCTGCCTGACTGTAACTAAAGTTCTATGGAGTCTAAACCCCTCAGCTAAAGAGCCTATTGTTGGAAAGCTCTGAGTCCAAGATTCTATCTTTGGAACATTCTAGAATTCTCCAATTTGTCTAACCCAGAATTCTGAGTCTTTCTGTACCACATTCTACCTAACCCAGGATTGCACTGCCCTGGAAGTCTAGATGGATGGTATAGTGGGGCTGGTAAAAGCACGAGTAAGAAGTCAGACTTCAAGAATTCAAATCTGAGGTCCGGGCATAGTAGCTTTCGCCTGTAATGCTTGCACTGTGGGAGGCCGAGGTGGGAGGACTGCTTGAGGCCAGGAGTTCAAGACCAATCTGGCCAACATAGTGAGACCCCATTTCTTAAAAAATAATAAAAAAAAGAAATAATCAAATCTGGCAGCACCACCGTCCAACCCTGACCAGAGTACCTCAGTTTCCTAATCTGTAAAATGGGGATAAATAACAGTTCACCTCATAGGACTATTGTAAGAATCCACCTGGTCAGAAGGTACAGGAAGAATTCAGGGCTCTGAGAATTGAGACCTTAGGAAGAAGAGACTACAGGAATCAAAACTCAGGCATTTAGAATTTCAGAGATACACAAACAATATTTTGTTAACTGTCTGTTAAAATAGATACATGAGCAAGTCTGTGCAGCCTCCAATGCCAGCATTCCCGCAGTAAGTGACTCTTTTTTTTCTTTTTTTTCCGTAGAGACTTGGTCTCCCTTGCGCCTGCGCTTAGGCTGGTCTCGAACTCCTAGCCTCATGGGATCCTCCCCGGCTCGATCTCCCAAAGTATCGGGATTACAGGCGTGAGCCACGGCGCCATGATCCCCAAATTTCCAAGATTCTCAGATTCCATGCTGACATCCTCTGGGTCTAAAGAAATGCCAACCCTGGGTGTGGGGCTGTGGCGGGGACAGGCGATGGGGACGTCGGGGCCACCAGGGGGCGGTCACGCCCCGAACCCTGCCAGGAGGGCGGACTGCGCCTGAGCTCAGGCCCCGGGAATGCGCAGCGGGCCCGGGCAGGTGCTGTACATCCCGCGGCGAGGGAGCGGGGCCGGGCGGGATACAAGGGCGGGGCGCGGGGGTGGCGCGGGCCGTGTGTCTGTTCCCAGGCCTCTGCCCCTGACCTCCGCCTCCGAGTCCTCTCCCCTGGGCTCCCCTCCAGCTCTAGCTCCTAGCTCTCCCGCGGGCTCCAGTCCAGCCGCAGGTACTCTCCCCTGGGCTCCTCTCTCCGCTCCACCCCTGGCTCTCCTTCCCTGGCCTCCTCTGCACCCCAGCCAGGTTCTTTAGGGCTAAGGATCCTGTGGACTTCCTGGAGAAGTCATCTTCAGTAGGAACCGGGTCAGAGAGCCAGACTGAGCTGGGAACACCCAGGCTGGACTCCTACATCCCTGTCGGGTCACATTGAATCTGGGAGAGGCTCCACTGTCTCTGGGACTCGGTTTCCTCCTTTGTGGACCTTTGTCTGTGGAATGGGCTAGGGCCTTTCCTGCTCTAAGCCTCTACTTGGGCTTGTTATTTAGCTTCTCTGTGCCTGTTTCCTCGTGTGGACCATGGGAGGAATTAATACCTTCACCTCAAAGGGGTATGAGGATTGAGTGACATTTATAAGCCGTGATTAGAACAATGCCGTGCGCGAAATACAGTTCACACATACAGGATTCATAATTACCAGATGTCTTTGGCTGTCCATTATAACACAGGGTCTGGCAACAGAGTGAGGGGTCGAGACTCAATGTAATTTTTTTTCCCCCTAAAAGGGTCCTTTCAACTCTTTCTGAGATCATACAAGCCCTGAGTTTTGACACCCAGGGTCTCAACTTCCTGAGCCCTTGCCTCTCAGAGTCCTCAATTCCCCCTGTACATTCCTGAGTCTGGCCAGTGATCACTCTCAGTCACTTAGGGATGGGGGGCTGGGAGAGCCCTGGAAGATTCCAGACAGAAGCTGGCAAAAGCCCAGGGTGTGAGCAATATCCACCCTCCAGCCTCCGTTTCTCCATTCGTAATGAGGAGTCCTTCCTTGAGGTCAGCAAATCTTATTCAAAGGGAAACCTCTCTGCCACCCAAGACTCCTCTAGACAATGAGAACTTTCCTACCTACCTACCAGCTCTGAGCTTGGCACACCAGAGCCCTGTCTTGGCAGCCACGGTTATTATTTTTAATTTCATTTCAGTCTATCATCAAATGTCCTTCAAGTCCAGACATTGGGAAACACCCATCTCATCAGATGCCCGCCTCCCCCATTCTGTTTTTAATCCCCCCTCTTAGGACGCATGGGGGTGGAGAGAAGGGGGAGACAGACAGAGGGAGGTGCCTGGTCCTGCCCTCCCCCGGCCTCAAGGACAGACAGACACCTCCAGAATTAGCCTCTGTCCCTCCCTTATCTCCCACAATACCTCAGGTCAGACAGATGGGCGTGGAGGTGACATTTCTCACCTCAGGGTCAGGGCAAGGAGCCCTGAGGCAGAAGGTTAGTGAGAAAATCTGGCTGGGGCGAGGAGAATCCCGTCCCCCAGAGAGCTGCAGAAGGAGGAGGCAGAATCCTGACCCCACAAACTGCTGCCTGTGTGAGCTCCAAGCCTCAGTTTACCCCTTCCTCTCCGTGTAATGGTTAAATGCTCGGCTATGCAAACCTCCCAGAATCCAACAGCCGCTTTCCGGAATTCTGCCCTGGGTTCTAGAACTACCTGTGCAAACTCAGCTGTTTCCCACCCCATAAAGCAACAGGGGAGCCCACCTCCGCCAGGGGGTGCCCTAGGGCGGATGTCCCTTCTCTGGTTAGGCAGGTCTGACTCCCAGGTTAATGACATGTTGGGTTCGCTCAGCGGCACAAGGAGGTTGGAGATCTGCCTCGGTGTTTTCTCTCCTCCCCCGCCCCCATCCCCGAGCCGACAAGTCGGGGGAGAGTCGGGACACAGCCTCCGGAGGGACCCCGGGTACCTGTCATGTTCCACTTCAGGAACCCAGGCTCCACTATCCCTGCCCCACCCTTAATTCTGCTCAGAGACCTAGAAGATCGGTGGAGACAGCAGCTTGAGGGTGGCAGGGGGGTCACCCATTTCACCCTGAGCCCCACCAGTCTGAGCCTCTCATTTCTGACCAACACTCGGGGATTCGAACCCCTATACTACCCAAAGACTCGGCTTCCTAGAGCCCTCCCAGTTCGAGAGACTCAGGAATTCCAGCTCCAACGTCTCCCCGGGATGAAGGGGTCGAATCCCTCCATTCCAAGAATTCAGGCATCCGAACCCGCTTTCCTTCCCTCCAGTAAAACAGGTATCGGAGTTTCCTTCTAAGGATCCAGGTGTCGGCGCGCCCCAAATTCCGCCCTGGGACCTGGCGTCCAAGTCCCCTCCCAATCCTCCCAGGAACGTGGGTGTTGGGCTCTTTCAGGGCCTCTGGTCCCCAGGAGGGTGAAACTCACGGATCCTGGCAGATCCTGGCACCTGGGGGCTTCCTCCGGCTCGGGCTTCGGCTTCGGGGAGCGGAGAACGGGGCGGGGCAGGAGCTGGGAACAGGTTAGACGACGTGACTTGGGCTGGAGGGAGGCGGGTCCCGGAGGGGAGAGGGAGCCGAGGTCGCCTCGAGCACCTTGGGACTTGTAGTCCCGGAGGGATAGGACGTAGCCCGAGACGACATCATTTGGATTCACCCAGAGTCCATTTCACAGACAAGAAGGGCGAGGCCCAGAAGCCGAGAGCGACCTGGCCAGGGAGATACAGAAGAGCCGAGAGGCCTGCCTCGCTGTGGCTGCAGGAGACTGACTCCTGAGCCCTTGCTCCACCCCTTCAGGAGCAGTTTCCCCTTTCCTGATCAGTATCCCCCCGGGTCTCTGAGCCCTAATCTCCCCGTCGATAAAAAGTGCGGATTGGATCTTTAAAGGATGTCCTAGCAAGAGTTCAAAATCTTAATTTGGACTACAACCCCCAGCAGCCTCCGCGACCGACCTCGGGCGACTCTTTTCCTCGGGTCCTCTGGGAATTGTAGTCCTGGAGCCCGCAGGCGCAGCACCCCGGTGTCTCTCTCGCCCACGCGAAGGGAACCGTCTGGAGATCCCGGGGAGGGGAAACATTTCCCCTTTCCCTTGACCCTCCCTCCGCTCTGGAAAGCCTCTCCCACCTGGGTAGAAGGGGTGCCCCAATTCTGGAGTAGGATCCTAAATCTTGGCAGAGGGGGCGGGAAGTGGCGCTGACACACCGGCCAGGAATGCAGTCGGGTCACCCTGTCTAGCCACCTTCCCGCGGCTCCAACCGCCGCCCAACGCGGGGCGGCCCCAGTGGAAAGGGACGTGGGTGCGTCCCCCAAATCTGCGTCCACGTGCGGCTGTTTACACGCGCCCTGGGGCAGGGAGGAGTCGCCGATCAGGTCCCTTCCTGAAAGTCATCGAGGCCTCCCACGCATGAGACTAAACCCCCGAAGGCATCTACAAGTCCCATTTGATCCACAAGCGCTACACCGTGCTCAGCACCACTCCACGCGAGTCGGGCTCCTGGGTCCGAGGCTCCTCCCTCAAGAACCACAAGCTCCTCCCCCTACGTTTCCCGCTCCCCCGGAGTTCAGAAGCCCCGCCCCTGGCTGGAACTTCACGCCCTCCGGACGGATTGCCCCTATTTCTCCATTTTCCCGCTTCTCCCAGTCAAGTTCTGAACTTCCGAGGCATCTGGACCTCCCCAGAAGGCATTTAACACAGAAAGCACAGCCCTGCTAACTAGGAGTCTTACCTATCTCTTTAAGAATTTCAGACCAATCGACCGTCCTGTCTCTTTAAGACTTAGGAAGAGCAGTGTGGCTGCCCCTTTAAGGAGGCGTTGCAACAAACCATATTGGACAGACGATGGGGGCGACCCATCGGGACCCGACGGGCCTCTGACTCCAGCAAAACAACGAATCAGCGGCTTTCGGGAATACATTTCTCCGAAAAAGACTTCTTCCTCGGTTTTCTGATCTGCACACGTGGAAATTTCCCCCAGTTTTTCCTGCAGAACGGGAGTCGAGCGATACCTACCCCTGCGCTCCAGCACCAGTTGGGCGCTCCCGGATGAGGCCGTTCCCCTTTGGATCCACGTGGTCTGCAACTGGGTGTGAGCAGCCCGTGCTACTGGGTCGTCTGTGGTGTGGGTCCCGGGATGGAGGAGCCCCAGGCCGGCGGTGAGCGTGCGTGTTGACGGGGTGCGGAGGGTGCGCTGGTGGGAGGAGAAAGGGGCGCCCGGGAAGGTTCGGGCCGAAAAGGAGGCGTCCCTGGAAGCAGGACTTGCGGAGAGCGTGCATTCCCAGTGGGCGAACGGGAATACGAACGGAGAGAGGGTTATCTTGTGGGGGGCTACCCGTGGAGAGCAAGGCTCCCCCAGGGGTTGGATCGGTGAAGTTGAGGTCGCCTCTGGGGAACAGGTGGGCAGAAAGGAGGAACCAGGTTGAGGGGATTGCAGTGCTCACGAGGTTAAGACCAACGGACCGATAGGTGCGCCCTGCAAGATTGGACCGGCAAGGAGGTGTCAGTAGATCCCATTTCCCCTTCTGCTGCAGGTGCTGCTCGGTTCTCTTGTCCCCCTAACTTTATCGCGAAGCCCCCAGCCTCGGAGTCCCCTCGTTTCTCCTTGGAGGTGCTGACGGGTCCAGATACGGAGCTGTGGCTTATTCAGGCCCCTGCAGACTTTGCCCCAGACTGGTGAGTGGTCTTGTTGACGGAAAAGAGGGTCCCGATCTAGACCTCAGGAGCGGGTTCTTGAATTTGTCACAGGAAAGAATTCGAGGCGAGTCACAGAGCACAATGAAAGAAGCAAGTTTATTGGAAACTACTCCTTTACAGAGTCAAGTGTCCTCAGAAAGGAGGAGAAACCCACAACCCTTTGTTAGTATCTCTACTTATAAGGAACTATAATTAAACTTGGAGTGTGCAGATAAGCTCACTATACATAGGGGCTATTGGTGTTATCCATGACCATTAATCCTGCAACCTAAGCTTGCTCATTTATATTATATTTAAGCAACGGGGGCTGCATTCTTAGGACATTTGGACATTCTGCAGGCTTGGGGGACATGTCCTGTATGGCCATAAATATTCTGTAATTATAATTGGTGGTCAACTTGGGATGTGGTTATGTTCAGGCCGTAAGCATGAACCTTTTAAGTGCCTAGCTACTCACTTTAAGATGGAGTCACTCTAGTCATGTTTTATTAAAAACCAGAGGCCACTGGGCGCAGTGGCTCGTGCTTGTAATCCCATCACTTTGGGGGGCCAAGGCGGGCAGATCACTTGAGGTCAGGAGTTCGAGACCAGCCTGGCCAACATGGTGAAACTGTTTCTACTAAAAATACAAAAATTAGCCAGGCACGGTGGCAGGCGCCTGTAATCCCAGCTACTTGGGAGGGTGAGGCAGGAGACTCGCTTGAACCCAGGAGGTGGAGGTTTCAGTGAGCTGAGATTGTGCCACTGTACTCCAGCCTCGGTGACAGAGCAAGAGTCTGTCTCAAAAAAAAAAAAAAAGCTTCCCTCTCCTGTTCCACTTAACCCTCTGCCCTCCCTGTTTCTCTCTGTAGCTTCAATGGGCGGCATGTGCCTCTCTCTGGCTCACAGATCGTCAAGGGCAAGTTGGCAGGCAAGCGGCACCGCTATCAAGTCCTCAGCAGCTGTCCCCAGGCTGCAGAAGCGACCCTCCTGGCCCCCTCAACGGAGGCAGGAGGTGGACTCACCTGTGCCTCAGCCCCCCAGGGCACCCTAAGGATCCTTGAGGGTCCCCAGCAATCCCTGTCGGGGAGCCCTCTGCAGCTCATCCCAGCAAGTCCCCCACCACAGATCCCCCCTGGCCTGCGGCCTCGGTTCTGTGCCTTTGGGGGCAACCCACCAGTCACAGGGCCTAGGTCAGCCTTGGCCCCCAACCTGCTCACCTCAGGGAAGAAGAAAAAGGAGATGCAGGTGACAGAGGCCCCAGTCACTCTGGAGGCAGTGAATGGGCACGGGGTCCTGGAGGTGGACATGGCTTTGGGGTCCCCAGAAATGGATGTGAGGAAGAAGAAGAAGAAGAAGAAAAATCAGCAGCTGAAAGAACCAGAGGTGGCAGGGCCTGTGGGGACAGAGCCCACAGTGGAGACACTGGAGCCTCTGGGAGTGCTGCTCCCGTCCGCCACCAAGAAGAGGAAGAAGCCCAAAGGGACAGAAACCTTCGAGCCAGAAGACAAGACAGTGAAGCAGGGACAGATTAACACTGAGCCTCTAGAAGACACAGTCCTGTCCCCGACCAAAAAGAGAAAGAGGCAAAAGGGGACGGAAGGGATGGAGCCAGAGGAGGCGGTGACAGTTGAGTGTCAGCCACAGGTGAAGGTGGAGCCACTGGAGGAAGGCATCCCTCTTCCCCCTACAAAGAAGAGGAAAAAAGAAAAGGAACAGATTGCAATGATGGAGTCAGGGACGGAGGCGATGGAGCCAGTGGAGCCAGAGATGAAGCCTCTGGAGTTCCCAGGGGGGATGATGGAGCCTCAACAGCCAGGTGGAGCTGAGCCTCAGGCCCAGGCAGCCCTGGCAGCTCCCAAAAAGAAGAGGAAGAAAGACAAACAGCAAAATGCCACAGTGGAGCCAGAGACAGAGGGGGTGGAGCCTGAGCTGCCGGATGACCTTGAGCCTCAGGTAGCTCCCACGTCCACCAAGAAGAAGAAGAAGAAAGAGAGAGGTCACACAATGACTGAGCTGAGGACTGAGCTGATTCAGCCACTAGAGCTTGAGCTGCCAGGGGAGGGACAGCCTGAGGCCAGGGCAACTCCGGGATCCACCAAGAAGAGGAAGAAGCGGAGTCAGGAAAGCTGGATGCCAGAAACAGTGCCTCCAGAGGAGATGCAGGGGCCACCGCTGAATTCAGAGTCTGGGGAGGAGGCCCCCACAGGCCGAGACAAGAAGCAGAGGAAGCAGCAGCAGCCTGTGTAATCTGCCCCAGGGAAACTGAGGAACTAAAGAAAGCTGAAGGTGCCCACCTAGGCCATCTGAAGGTGTCACCCCAAGAACCCCTCCCCAGAGACTGCACCAGCATAGCCAACAGGATCCTGGCCTGGGAGGATGCTTTATTTTTACCCCGGGGGTCTCCTTGGCAGCTGGGGTCATCCGGGTACTTTCAAGAAGGGCTCATGCAGGACATCAAACAGCCTCCGGGCCTGGATGGGAGGGAGAGAAAAATGAGGAACCAGTCATTAAAGGAGCTGTTTCCTGGGTAAATCTAGAGTGGGGTTTTGGTTCTTTTTTTTCCCCCTATACCTTCAAGCATTTATCCATTGAGTTACAAACAATCCAGTTACAATCTTTTTAAGTTATTATTTATTTATTTTGAGACGGAGACTTGCTCTGTCGCCCAGGCTGGAGTGCACTGGCGGGATCTCAGCTCATTGCAAGCTCCGCCTCCCGGGTTCACACCCTTCTGCCTCAGCCTCCTGAGTAGCTGGGACTACAGGCGCCTGCCACCACGCCCGGCTAATTTTTTTTTTTCTTTTTTTTTTTTTTTTGAGACGGAGTCTCGCTTTGTCGCCCAGGCTGGAGTGTGGTGGCGCGATCTCGGCTCATTGCAAGCTCTGCCTTCCGGGTTTACACCATTCTCCTGCCTCAGCCTCCCAGTAGCTGGGACTACAGGCGCCCGCCACCACGCCCGGCTAATCTTTTGTATTTTTAGTAGAGACGGGGTTTCACCGTGTTAGCCAGGATGGTCTCGATCTCCTGACCTCGTGATCCACCCGCCTTGGCCTCCCAAAGTGCTGGGATTACAGGCGTGAGCCACCGCGCCCGGCCTCTTTTTTTTTTTTAAAGTACAGACGGGGTTTCACTGTGTTAGCCAGGATGGTCTTGATCTCCTGACCTCGTGATCCACCCGCCTCAGCCTCCCAAAGTGCTGGGATTATAGGCGTAAGCCACCGTGCCCGGCTAAATTACTATTTTTTTTTTTTTTTTTGAGACGGAGTCTCGCGGTGTCACCCAGGCTGGAGTGCAGTGGTGTGATCTTGGCTCACTGCAACCTCCACCTCCTGGGTTCCAGCAATTCTTCTGCCTCAGCCTCCCGAGTAGCTGGGCCTACAGGCGCCTGCCACCATGCCTGGCTAATTTTTGTTTTTTAAGTAGAGATGGGGTTTCACCATATCGGCTAGGCTGGTCTCGAACTCCTGACCTCATGATCCACCTGCCTTGACCTCCCAAAGTGCTGGGGTAACAGGTGTGAGCCACCGCACCTGGCCAAGTTATTTTAAAGTGTACAGTTATTATTGAATATAGTCACCTGATTGTGCTATCAAATAGTATGTCTTATTCATTCTTTCTTTTTTGTTGTTGTTTATGTGTGGTACCCATTAACCTTCCCCATCTCCCTGCCAGCCGCTCACTACCCTCCCCAGCCTCCAGGAACCATCCATCTACTCTATCTCCATGAGTTCAACTGTTTTGATTTTCAGATACACCAATAAGTGAGAACATGTGATGTTTGTCTTTCTGTGCCTGGCTTATTTCACTTAACATAATACTCCCCAGTTCATTATGTTGTAAACGACAGGATCTCTCTCTCTTTTTTTTTTTTGTGAAAAGGGTCTCTCACTGTTGCCCAGGCTGGAGTGCAGTGGCACAATCTTGGCTCACTGCAGTCTTCACCTCCCAGATTCAAGTGATTCTCCTGCCTCAGCCTCCTTAGTAGTTGAGATTACAGGCACGCGCCACCACACCCGACTAATTTTTGTATTTTTAGTAGAGACGAGGTTTCACCATGTTGGCCAGGCTGGTCCCGAACTCCTGACCTCAAGTGATCTGCCTGCCTCAGCCTCCCAAAGCGCTGGGATTAGAGGTGTGAGCCACCATGCCCAGCCAGGATCTCATACTTTTTTTTATGGCTGAAGAGTACTCCATTGTGTATAAGTACCACATTTTCTTTGCCTGGTCATCTGCTCATGGACACAGGTTGGTTCCAAATCTTGGCAATGTGAACTGTGCTGTAACAAACAGGAGTGCAGATACCTGTACCATACACTGATTTCCTTTCTTTGGGGATCTACCCAGCAGTGGGATTGCTGGATCATGTGGAAGCTGAACTTTGTTTTTAGAGGAGCCTCCAAACTGTTTTCCATAGTGGTTGTACTAATTTACATTCTCACCAAAAGTATATGAGGGTTCCCTTTTCTTCACATCCTCGCCACCATTTGTTATTGCCTGCCCTTTGGATAAAAGCCATTTCAAGGCCGGGCGCAGTGGCTCACACCTATAATCTCAGCACTTTGGGAGGCCGAGGTGGGTGGATCACCTGAGGTCAGGAGTTCAAGACCAGCCTGACCAACCTGGGGAAACCCCGTCTCTACTAAAAATATAAAAACTAGTGGGGCATGGTAGCGGGTGCCTGTAATCCCATCTACTCAGGAGGCTGACCTAGGAGAATCACTTGAACCTGAGAGACGAAGGTTGCAGCGAGCTGAGATCGCACCATTGCACTCCAGCCTGGGCAACAGAGCAAGACTCCATCTCAAAAAAAAAAAAAAAGCCATTTTAATTGAGCTGAGATGGTATCTCATTATAGTTTATTTTTTTATTTATTTATTTTTTGTTGAGATGGAGTCTGGCTCTGCCACCCAGGCTGGAGTGCAGTGGTGTGATAGCTCACTGCAACCTCTGCCTCCCAGGTTCATGCCTTTCTCCTGCCTCAGCCTCCTGAGTAGCTGGGACTACAGGTGCCCACCACCACGCCCGGCTAATTTTTTTTTGTATTTTTAGTAGAGATGGGGTTTCACTGTGTTAGCCATCATGGTCTCGATCTCCTGACCTCATGATCCGCCCACCTCGGCCTCCCAAAGTGCTGGGATTACAGGTGTGAGCCACCACACCTGGCCTATTTTTGGGTTTTTTTGAGACCAAGCTTCGCTTTTGTTGCCCAGGCTGGAGTGCAGTGGTGTAATCTCAGCTCACTGCAACCTCCATCTCTCGGGTTCAAGCGATTCTCCTGCCTCAGCCACCTAAGTAGCTGGGATTACAGGCATGCACCACCACACCCAGCTAATTTTTGTATTTTTAGTAGATATGATGTTTCGCCATGTTGGCCAGGCTGATCTTGAACTCCTGGCCTCAAGTGATCTGCCTGCCTCAGCCTCCCAAAGTGCTGGGATTATAGGCGTGAGCCACTGCGCCCGGCCTCATTGTAGTTTTGATTCACACTTTTCTGATGATCAGTGATGTTGAGCACCTTTTCATATGCCTGCTTGCCATTTGTATGTCTTTTGAGAAATGTTAATTCAAATATTTTCCCCGCTTTTTGATCGGATTATTATATTTTATCCTATAGAGTTGTCAGAACTCATATCTTCTGGTTATTGATTCCTTGTCAGATGGTGAGTTTGCAAATATTTTCTCCCATTCTGTGTGTTGTCTCTTCACTTTGTGGATTGCTTCCTTTGCTGTACAGAAGCTTTTTATTCTTTTTTTTTTTTTTTTTTTGAGACCGAGTCTCGCTCTGTCTCCCAGGCTGGAGTGCAGTGGCACGATCTCAGCTCACTGCAAGCTCCGCCTCCCGGGTTCATGCCATTCTCCTGCCTCAGCCTCGCGAGTAGCTGGGACTACAGGCGCCCACCACCTCGCCCGGCTAATTTTTTGTATTTTTAGTAGAGACAGGGTTTCACTGTGTTAGGATGGTCTCGATCTCCTTACCTCGTGATCTGCCCACCTCGGCCTCCCAAAGTGCTGGGATTACAGGCGTGAGCCACCGTGCCCGGCCTTTTAATTTTTTGAGACAGAGTTTCACTCTTGTTGCCCAGGCTGGAGTGCAATGGCGCGATCTCGGCTCATTGCAACCTCCACCTCCCAGGTTCAAATGATTGTCCTGCCTTAGCCTTCCAAGTAGCTGGGAATACAGGCATGTGCCACCACACCAGGCTAATTTTTTGTATTTTTAGTAAAGATGGAGTTTCTCCACATTGGCCAGGCTGGTCCCAAACTCCTGACCTCAGGTGATCCAGCTGCCTCAGCCTCCCAAAGTGCTGGGATTACAGGCGCGAGCCACCGGCCTGGCTTAGAAGCTTTTTAACTTGATGTGATCCCATTTGTCCATTTTGCTTTGGTTTCCTGTGATTCTGGAGCATTACTCAAGAAATCTCTGCCCAGTTCAATGTCCTGGAGAGCTTCCCTATGTTTTCTTGTAGAAGTTTCATGCATTGAGGTCTTAGATTTAAGTCTTTAATCCATTTTGATTTGATTTTTGTATATGGTGAGAGTTAGGTGTCTAGTTTCATTCTTCTACATTGGATTGCTTCTGCTTTGAGACAGGATTGCTCTGTCACCCAGGCTGGGGTGTAGTAATGTGATTATAGCTCACTGCAGCCTCAACCTCCTGGGCTCAAGCGATCCTTCCACCTCAGTCTCCCCAGTAGCTGAGACTACAGGCATGTAGCAAGCTCACACCACCATGCCCAGCTAGTTTTTTGTTTTTTTGTTTTTTGGTTTTTTAATAAAGGCAAGGTGTCCACTTGCCCAGGCTGGTCTCCAACCTCTGGCCTCAAGCAGTCCTCCTGCCTCGGCCTCCCAAAGTGTTGGGACTATAGGTGGTAGCCACTGTGTCCAGCCTTTGGTTCTTTTTTCACCTTAAAACTCTGGGGTCTCAGGTTGTGTTTACCTGGGGCTCCCTCCTTTCCCTAACTCCTTGGGTTCTTTCCCAGAGCTCTTACCTTCTGAGGGCCCAGGCCTGGGCATAAGGCCAGATCTTCTCTCGATGCAGCGATGAGCTGTTCCAGAGACTGAAAGGTGAAAGCAAGGGGTCAGGGTAGCTGAGCACAAAAGCCTCCCTGTCCCAGCTGAGGAGGGGCCCCAGATATTCCCCGGGGGAGGTGAGGGCCTGTGGGAAGGCAGGACGGGTCAAGAGGTGGGCAGGGAGATGGAAGGAAATGGGTGAAAGGCTTTCTAAAAAAGGCAAGGGGACAGAAATGCCTAGGGGCAGGGGAGCCTTTCCTTACTCCAAACGTGGTCAGGAGGGTCTGACTGTCCGTTTTGTTGACTGACTTCACGGTGGTCAGACATTCAGTCACCTGGAAGAGGAGGAGGCAGGAGTGTCGGGAGAAGAAAGGCCATGGAGACTGAGCCTAGAGGGCGGGGCTGGGTCACAGCTGTGTCCCCAGACTGCCTGGCATGCAGGAAGCACTCAAATGCTTTTTTTCCCTACTGATTAAAAAGTCATCTCAGGCTGGGCACGGTGGCTCATGCCTAGTAATCCCAGTACTTTGGGAAGCCAAAGTGGGAGGATCACCTGAGGTCAGGAGTTCGAGGCTAGCCTGGTCAACATGGTGAAACCCCATCTCTACTAAAAATACAAAAAATGACCCAGGCGTGGTGACAACACACCTGTAGTCCCAGCCGCTCGGGAGGCTGAGGCAGGACAAACACTTGAACCCGGGATGCAGAGGATGTGGTGAGCGGAGACTGTGCCACTGCACTCCAGCCTGGGCGACAGAACAAGACTCTGTCTAAAAAACAAACAAACAACAACAAAAACAAACAAGAATTAGCCAGGCATGGTGGAGCACGCCTGTAATTCCAGCTACTAGGGAGGCTGTGCTGGGAGAATCGCTTGAACCTGGGAGGTGGAGGTTGCACTGAGCCAAGGTTATACCACTGCACTCCAGAGTGGGTGACAGAGCAAAACTCTGTCTCATTAAAAAAAAAAAAAAATGCAGGGTGGGTGGGGGGCGGCCAGGCACGGTGGCTCACACCTATAATCCCAGCACATTGTGAGGCTGCGGTGGGTGGATCACGAAGTCAGGAGTTCAAGACCAGCCTGGCCAATATGGTGAAACCCCGTCTCTACTAAAAATACAAAAATTAGTCAGGTGTGGTGGTGCACCTGTAATCCTAGCTACTCGGGAGGCTGAGGCAGGAGAATCACTTGAACCCAGGAGATGTACATTGCAGTGAGCCAAGATCATGCCACTGCACTCCAGCCTGGCAACAGAGCAAGGCTCTGTCTCCAAACAAACAAACAAACAAAAAAACAATAACAAGAGCCTGGGTAAGGGGCGTGACGTCTCTGGGTCTCAATATTTGGGCAAATGAGGATCCTAAAAGTAAAGTCGAGGGTGGCTGTGGACATCACTGGGATGTACTTGGGAATGCCCTCCAGCTCCACGGGGTGATAACAGATTCCTGAATGCTGACCGGTGTGGCCTGGGTGTTGGCTGCCTCGGTTTAAACCCCCACCCCATCTGACGGGCAAATCACTGCACTCCCTTTCTCCTTCATAATTGAGATGGGGGTTTTCAGAGCCTCTTCCCGGGAGAGTGATTGTAAACCAGGTTGTCAGGGTGATGTCTTTGGCAGAAGTAAGAGCTTCAGATGCAGGAGCTGTTGATACTAGGCCCTGACTATCTAATGGGGCCCCCTGGCTGTGTGATCTTTTCCCACAGTCCCCAGGACAGGCCTAAATGGCAGACCCCTCACCATCCCTCCATCGCTGGAGTCCAGAAGCAACAATGCATTCAGTAAACACTGAGGGCTGGGTGGTGCTAGAGACACAGTGGGGACCAAGAGAGCCCCCAAACTGCCCTTCTGGGGCTCCCAGACTGGTTGGGGAGATAAGTCAGTTCCAAACAATGATGGCCCAAAGGGACAGGGCTGGATGGGGGAACCCAGCAGGAACACTTAACTTGGCCTAGGGATCAGGGAGGGCTTCCTGGAGGAGGTAGTATCAAAGCTGAGATGTGAAAGATGGAATTAGGCAGGTAAGGCTGGGCGTGATGACTCATGCCTGTAATCCCAGCACTTTGGGAGACTGAGGAGGGCGGATCACCTGAAGCCAGGAGTTTGAGACCAGCCTGGCCAACATAGTGAAACCCCATCTTCACTAAAAAATACAAAAATTAGATGGGCATGGTTGCGGGTACTTGTAGTCCCAGCTACTGGGAAGGCTCAGGCAGGAGAATCGCTTGAACCCAGGAGGCGGAGGTTGCAGTGAGCTGAGATCATGCCATTGCACTCCACCCTGGGCAACAGAGTGAGACTCCATCTCAAAAAAAAAAAAAAAAAAAAGAATTAGGCAGGTAATTGGGCAGAGGGAATAGAAGGGGCAAGTGCTTGGAGAAGCGAGCTAGGCCTGGGAGAAGTGAAGTGTAAAGTGGGGGCCACGGGGCTTCTGAGCCTGACGGGCCCTTGTTGAGCCTGGCCAGAAGCCTGGGCTTTCCCCCTCGGGTTACTGGGGAGCCATGGGAGGATTTTGAGCTGGGGAGGGTAGCAGCAGATTTGTGCTCAGGAAAATCCCTCTAGCTGCAGTCTGGGTGGGATGGGGCAGGGAAGAAGAGGCCCAGGGATGAATGCACAGTGCCTTAAGATTGGAACTGAAGCTCAACCATCCAGGAGCTGCGGGGAAGCCCAGGCAGGGATGGGAGGGGAGGTGGCCTCACCCGGGAGACGAAGTCCTGCTCTAGCTTCTCCATCAGGAGGTCCGCCGGTTTCTGCTCATAGGCCTTATAGGTCTCCAGGTACCGCCCAGCTTCCTCCGGACTAGGATAATAGGATACAGGGCAGTGGGAAGTGAGGTATCAGATTGTAGATTTGCTTCATTATGGTCAGTCATAAGAATTACCAATACTAGGCCGGGCGCAGTGGCTTATGCCTGTAATCCCAGCACTTTGGGATGATGAGGCAGGCAGGTCATCTGAGGTCAGGAGTTCGAGACCAGCCTGGCCAACATGGTGAAACCCCATTTCTACTAAAAATACAAAAAAGCAGCTGGGCTTGGTGGCATGTGCCTGTAGTCCCAGCTACTCAGGAGGCTGAGGCAGGAGAATCGCCTGAATTCGGGAAGTGGAGGTTGCAGTGAGCCGAGATCGCGCCATTGCACTGCTGCTTAGGCAACAAGAGTGAAACTCCGTCTCAAAAAAAAAAAAAAGCCGGGCGCGGTGGCTCAAGCCTGTAATCCCAGCACTTTGGGAGGCCGAGACGGGCGGATCACGAGGTCAGGAGATCGAGACCATCCTGGTTAACATGGTGAAACCCCGTCTCTACTAAAAAATACCAAAAAAAAAAACTAGCCGGGCGAGGTGGCGGGCGCCTGTAGTCCCAGCTACTCGGGAGGCTGAGGCAGGAGAATGGCGTGAACCCGGGAGGCGGAGCTTGCAGTGAGCCGAGATCGTGCCACCACATCCAGCCTGAGCGACAGAGCAAGACTCCGTCTCAAAAAAAAAAGAACTGTTGGTGCTAAAAATCAAAATTCCAGCCCATCCCCCTGCCAAATACAACCTGGTAGTGACCACTGCTGGGCGCATCTTGATATCTTTTCTGGCTATGGGCCAGCTCTTGGGAGCCTGACCCCACCTCTGCCTGGGTAATCCTGGGCCAGTGGTTTGTTCTCTGGGCCTCAGTTTCCTCACTGTAAAGTGGGGTGTTCAGGCATAGTGGCTCATGCTTGTAATCCCAGCACTTTGGGAGGCTGAAGCAGGAGGATCACTTGAGCTCAGGAGTTTGAGACCAGCCGGGATAACATAGCAAGATGTTGTCTCTACAAAAAATTAAAAATTAGCCAGGTGTGGTGGTGCATGCCTTCAGTCTCAGCTGCTTGGGAGGCTGAGGCAGGCGAACTGCCTGAGCCTGGTAAGTTGAGGCTTCAGTAACCTGTGATAGCGCCACTGCACTCCAGCCTTGGCAACAGAGCAAGACCTTGTCTCAAAAATTAATAATAAAGTGGGGAGGATGGTATGACTGTGAAGATCAGAGAATACTCTGGAATGCTCTGTAAGTGCCAAAAGCCGCGCCTGGCACTGCTGAAGAAATGTTAGCTATTTTGGAAGGGAAGTCAGCACACAAAGTGTTTGTACTGGGTTTGACAGGAGGAAAACCAGAAACACTACTTATTTTCCCACTGCAGCAAGAAGCCAACCTCATGAAATGTTCAGCTTCCAGCCAGGCACAGTGGCTCACGCCTGTAATCCCAGCACTTTGGGAGGGCGAGGCGGGAGGATCACCTGAGGTCAGGAGTTCAAGACCAGCCTGGCCAACATGGCAAAACCCCGTCTCTACTAAAAACACAAAAAAATTAGCTGGGTGTGGTGGTGCATGCCTGTAATGCCAGCTACTCGGGAGGCCAGGAGAATTGCTTGAACCCCCAAGGCAGAGCCGAGATTGCGCCACTGCACTCCAGCCTGGGGGATAGAGTGAGGCTCTGTATCAAAAAAAAAAAAAAAGATATTAAGACCTTGTTTTACAGATGAGGAAACTGAAGGCCAGAGAGAGGCACTGCCTGCACCAGGCCCACACAGGAAGGAGAAGGGAAGGGCTAGGCAGGGTGGGATGGGGGAGCAGGTAGAGCCTGAATGAGGTAGGGAAGCCCCCATCTCACCTCCAGGCGAGGATCAGTGTGCAGTCGGCCAGGATACACATCTTAGCCAGCTCCTTCAGGGCCTGCTGGGGATCTTTCTGGAGGACAAAATCAGAATTAGAAACCTAGAAGCCAGGAATTACAAAAATTAGCCAGGTGTGGTGGCAGGCGCCTGTAATCCCGGCTACTAGGGAAGCTGAGGTGGAGAATTGCTTGAACCCGGGAGGTGGAGATTGCAGTGAGCCGAGATCACGCCACTGCACTCCAACCTGGGCGACAGAGCGAGACTCCGTCTCAAAAAAAAAAAAAAAAAAAAAAAGAACAAAAAAAGAATTAAAGCCTGAAAACACAGTAGCTCAGGAAGCCAAGAGCCTCTCACCCAATTGTCACTCTGTAAGCTCCTACTGGGTGCCTGGCCTGTGCTAAGCAGTGCTAAGACCCAGCAGTGGCTGCGACAGCCCTGAAGCCCTGACTCTGCCCTCCCAGGACTCACAGTCTGATGAGCAGGACAGACCTGTCCCCAGACACTGATGATCTGGAGTGGCCAGGGCTGCGATGTGGGAGCCAGAGGAGGGACTGAGCCTGCCTGGGGGATCAGAGAGGGCTTCTTGGAGGAGGGGACATCTGAGCTGAGACCCAAAGGAGGATGAGGAGGAGGAAAGGATGAAAAGGAGACCAGAAAAGGGAATTCCAGACACAGAGAACAGCATGGGCAAAGGATGGGAGGGGAAAGAGGGCTTGAGGAATTATAATTCGCTCCCTACGGGAGAGACGATGTGAAATTCCATGAGAAGCACAGACTCTTAGAGACGGGCCTGGAAAACTAGGTAGAGGTCAGAGGTACACAGGGCCCCATAGGTCATGGAAGGGAGCAGAACTTTCTCCTAGGGTGCTTAGGAGCCATGGCAGTTTTATGATCTTTTTTTTTTTTTTTTTTTTTTTTTGAGACAGAGTCTCGTTCTGTTGCCCAGGCTGGAGTGCAGTGACATGATCTTGGCTCACTGCAACCTCTGCCTGCCGGGTTCAAGCAGTTCTGCCTCAGCCTCCCGCATAGCTGGGATTACAGGCGCACGCCACCATGCTCAGCTGAATTTTGTATTTTTAGTAGAGATGGGGTTTCACCATGTTGGCCAGGCTGGTCTTGAACTTCTGATCTCAGGTAATCCCAAAGTGCTGGGATTACAGGTGTGAGCCACCCCCAGTGGGTGATTTTTAAAAATTTTTTAGATACAGAGTCTTGCTGCGTTACCCAGTCTGGTCTTCAACTCCTAGCCTCAAGCAATCCTCTTCCACTGGGTTGGGTGCAGTGGCTCATGCCTGTAATCCTAGCTCTTTGAGAGGTTGAGGCAGGAGGATCACTTGAGGCCAAGAGTTCGAGACTAGTCTAGGCAACAGAGTGAAGACCCCATCTCTACAAAATACAAAAAAATATGGTGGTGTGCCCCTATAGTCCCAGATACTTAGGAGGCTGAGGTGGGAGGATCACTTGAGCCTAGGAGGTCAAGGGCTGCACTGGCCTATGATTGGGCCACTGCACTCCAGCCTGGGCAACAGAGCAAGACCCTGTGTCAAAACAAACAAACAAACAAAGAGATAAGCTGGGTGTGGTGGCTCACACCTGGAATCCCAACAGTTTGGGAGGCAGATCACTTGAGGTCAGGAGTTTCAGACCAGCCTGGCCAACATGGTGAAACCCGTCTCTACTAAAAATACAAAAATTGGCTGGGCACGGTGGCTCACGTCTGTAATCCCAGCACTTTGGGAGGCCGAGGCGAGTGGATCATGAGGGAGATCGAGCCCAGCCTGGCCATCTCTACTAAAAAACAAAAAATTAGCCAGTCATGGTGATATGTGCCTGTAATCCCAGCTACCTGGGAGGCTGAGTCAGGAGAATCACCTGAACCCAGGAGGCAGAGGTTGCAGTTAGCCAAGATTGCACCACTACACTCCAGCCTGGGCAAAAGAGCGAGACTCTGTCTCAAAACAATAAATAAATAAGTAAATAAATAAATAAATAAATAAATAAATAAGCCAGGCATGGTGTAGTGTGCCTGTAATCCCAGTTGCTTGGGAGGCTGAGGCAGGAGAATTATTTGAACCCAGGAGGCGGAGGTTGCAGTGAGCCAAGATCTCGCCATTGCACTCCAGCCTGGGAGACAGAGAAGACTCCATCTTAAAAAAAAAAGAGAGAGACATGAATGGGCCTGGTGGCTCATGCCTGTAATCCCGGCACTTTGGGAGGCTGAGGCGGGTGGATCACCTGAGGTCAGGAGTTCAAGACCAGCCTGGCCAACATGGTGAAAACCAGTCTCTACTAAAAATACAAAAATCAGCCAGGCATGGTGGTGCATGCCTATAATCCCAGCTACTCAGGAGGCTGAGGCAGGAGAATCGCTTGAACCCCGGAGGCTAAGGTTGCAGTGAGCCAAGATCGAGTCATTGCACTCCAGCCTGGGCAACAATAGCGAAACTCCATCTCAAACAAATAAACAAAAAACACACACACACAAGAGATATTCAGGGGGCAGAGATCTGGGACTAATTGAAGGGGATGTGGGGAAAGAGGAAATAGATAATTTTGCCCTCCTCTCTCCTTGCCAACATAGTGTCTTGGTGACCCATGTCAATCTCAGATGTGAAAAGCCTTCCTCACTGAGGTTTTAGCTGCATTTCCTCTCAGAAGGGATTCAACAGTACGCTGCACAACCTCGAGGCCCAGCAGTCCCCATTTCAGAGATGGGGCCAGTGAGGCCAGCTGGGGAGCGACCCCCGCTTACCACATCCACCTGGATGAGCAGGACCCGCAGGGCGAAGTTCTTCCCCAGGCTCTGCAGCCGCCCATGGATGTAGTCCGGGTGCAGGTTGTGGTAGCGGAGGCTGGTGGGGGCAGGGAGGAGGAGTTGAGAAGTCTCGGTCTCTTCGAGACCCCCAAAGCCCTTCTGCCCTCTCACTGGAATACTAAGGGCTCAGAGTACGGCACAGGGGACAGAGGGGTCCTGAGGCCCACAGAGGGTCAGTCACTTGCCACACGTCTCTCTTCCAAGAAGATGCTCTGCAGGGATTGGCGGCCAGGGCCACATGGCTGTGGTTACCCAGAAGCCCAGACCCCTGGCTTCTTCATGAAGAGGGGACGAGACTTGGGCTTCAAGGGGAGAACAAGTACCACGGGCCCTGGAGAGTGTGAGCGCGGGGACGTTGCGTGGCTTGCAGTGGGAAGCAGGGCCCACCGCCAGCCCATCTGCTCTGGCCTCGGAGGGCTATGGTAAGGGCTTCACGACCCAGGGAACTAGGACGGGTGCTGCCCAGCAGTCTGCAGCTCTCACAGCCTGCGGGGAGCCCAGGAACTCACAGGTTTTACTTCCTCTGTCTGGGCCTGTCTGCAGAGGGGCCCCTGGGTTGGGAAAGGAAGTTGTTTAACTAGGGTAGCGATGGGAGAAATCCTGCCTCTCCTCAACTCCAGTCAAGGATGTCGGGGACATGAGTGACCCAGTCCCTCCTCCCTCAGACCCAGGAGTCCAGGCCCCAGCCCTTCCTCCCTGAGACCCAGGAGTCCAGGCCCCCAGCCCCTCCTCCCTCAGACCCAGGAGTCCAGGCCCCCAGCCCCTCCTCCCTCAGACCCAGGAGTCCAGGCCCCCAGCCCCTCCTCCCTCAGACCCAGGAGTCCAGGCCCCCAGCCCCTCCTCCCTCAGACCCAGGAGTCCAGGCCCCCAGCCCCTCCTCCCTCAGACCCAGGAGTCCAGGCCCCCAGCTCCTCCTCGCTCAGACCTAGGAGTCTGGCCCCCAGCCCCTCCTCCCTCAGACCCAGGAGTGCAGGCCCCCAGCCCCTCCTCGCTCAGACCTAGGAGTCTGGCCCCCAGCCCCTCCTTCCTCAGACCCAGGAGTCTGGGCCCCAGCTCTTGTTGCACTGGGTACCTCTAGGCCAAAACCCCCTTCCTCCAACACAGGGTCCCACCAAGGCCCAGAGCCTGCAGGACCATGCGCATAGAACAGTCCAGAACACTGGGACATGACTCTCCCAGGCCAGTGGGGTGTCCTTCCTGAAGGCTGGGGTGGCGCCGCAGAGCTCACCTGAGGAACAGGGCACAGGTGCTCTGGCCCAGCACATAGTCGGGGATTACATCGCCAAATTCCCAGGGCACGTTGCGCACAAACTTCAGTACAGGATTGCCCCTCTGGGGAGGGAGGAAGGGCAGAAGCCATCAATAGGGATGACCCCCCTCCTCTACCTCTTCTCGCACCTCCTCCCTCCTCCCACCTCTTCCTACACCTCCTCCCTCCTCCCACCTGTGCCTGGGTCTTTTCCAGCTTCTCTCTCCTCCTCCCAACCCTGGACAGTCCCTCGTCCTCTGATCCAGGTTCCTCCCCTCCACTCCACTGGCACCAGGCCTTTCCTAAAGGGTCCCCGGGTCTGTCCCCAGCTCAACCCTCTCCCCCACCCCCAGTCTGCGAGTCATGTGGTCCTGAATACCTCCTGCCCCTACACCCGGCTAATTTTTGTATTTTTAGTAAAGACGAGGTTTCACCACGTTGGCCAGGCTGGTCTCGAACTCCTGACCTCAGGTGATCCGTCTGCCTCAGCCTCCCAAAGTGCTGGGATTACAGGCGTGAGCCACCACACCTGGCCTCATTCAGTACATTTTAAGTAAATTAACAAACCTGGGGTCAGGAAACAGAGCTGCACCAACACAGCCACAGCCCCAGCAAGAGCTGGGGCACTCTCAACCCACACACCGATGTTGAACGAATGAATAAATGAATGGCGAGAACAAAGTGGCTGGAACTCAGACCTCCTTCCACTGGAGTCATCCCTAGAACAGCGTTTCCCACTGAAAACCTCAAGGCTCCACTTCTCCGTCTCCCTCCTCACCTGCCGAGGGCTCACAATGATGCTGTTGGATTTTGCCCCGGGTTTCAGGGCCTGGTTAGGGGTCTCTCCTGCCAGGGGCTCTGACCCTGTGGGGCACGTGGCCCCAGCCCCTCCCGGAGCCTGTGAGATGGCATATTCAGCGTAGGTCTGAGGGGCCGCCTGGGCCGAGGTGTCCACAGTGGGAAGGCTCTGTGTGGATTTGAATAAGGGCTTGGCCTGTGGGGAGAAAGGGAGTTTGCAGGGGACCAGTTGGGGTGAGCAGGGGACATCTGGGGCCTTGTGAGTTCCTCTCCCCTTTCTTTTTCTCTTTTTTTTTTTTTTTTTTTTTGAGACAGAGTCTTATTCTGTCACCCAGGCTGGAGTGTAGTGGCACAATCTTGGCTCACTGCAACCTCCACCTCCCGGGTTCAAGCAATTATCCTGCCTCAGCTTCCCGAGTAGCTGGGATTACAGGTGCCCGCCACCACGCCCAGCTAATTTTCTTTTTTTTTTCTTTTTTTTTTTTTTTGAGGCAGAGTCTCTTTCTGTCGCCCAGGCTGGAGTGCAGTGACCGGATCTCAGCTCACTGTAAGCTCCGCCTCCCGGGTTCATGCCATTCTCCTGCCTCAGCCTCCCGAGTAGCTGGGACTACAGGCGCCCGCCACCTCGCCCGGCTAATTTTTTGTATTTTTTAGTAGAGACGGGGTTTCACCGTGTTAGCCAGGATGGTCTCGATCTCCTAACCTCGTGATCCGCCCGTCTCGGCCTCCCAAAGTGCTGGGATTACAGGCTTGAGCCACCGCGCCCGGCCAATTTTCTTTTTTTTTGAGATGGAGTCTTGCTCTGTCACCCAGGCTGGAGTGCAGTGGCGTGGTCTCGGCTCACTGCAACCTCCGCCTCCCAGGTTCAAGCGATTCTCCTGTCTCAGCCTCCCGAATAGCTGGGACTACAGGCGCGTACCACCATGCTGGCTAATTTTTGCATTTTTAGTAGAGACGGGGTTTCAACATGTTGTCCAGGCTGATCTCGAACTCCTAACCTCAGGTGATCCGCCTGCCTCGGCCTCCCAAAGTGTTGGGATTACAGGTGTGAGCCACTGCACTTTACCCCTCTCCCCTCTTTAGGGCTGCCCATCCTCCTTCCTCTAATGTCCCTTCCTGAAGATTGAGAGCTCAAAATCTGAATCCAGCCACTTCTGCCCCACTCCTCAGCCTCCACTCTGGTCCCAGCCAACAGCATTTCACCCTTGGACCACTGAAGTCACTTCCTCACCAGCTCCTTGCCCACACTCTCACCCCCTGGAAGTCTGTCCCCTACACTAAATCTTTATGTCCTTCCTCTGCTCAGAGCTAGTGGGTGGCTCCTGCCTCAGAGTGAAAGTCAAAGCTGTCACCATCACCCAAAAGACTGTAGATCTGTCCCTGATCCTTGCCTTAGAGACTACACACCTTCTACCACTTCTCCCTTGCTTTCTCTACTACAGCCCCACTGGACTTCGTGCTGCCCTTGAATGTGGCAGGCTCTCTCTGACCTCACGGCTTTGGCACTGGCTGTTCCCTCTACCCCAGATGTCTCTATGGCTCACTCCCTCACCTCTTTCACGTCTCTACCAAGATGTCACCTCCTCAGAGAGGCCCTCCCTTGAACTTCCTATCTAAAGTAGGAAGGGGCCAGGCATGGTGGCTCATGCCTGTAATCCCAGCACTTTGGGAGGCCGAGATGGACGGATCACTTGAGGTTCAAGACCAGCCTGACCAACATGGTGAAACTCTGTCTCTATTAAAAATACAAAAATCAGCCGGATGTGGTGGCACGCTCCTGTAATCCCAGTTACTCGGGAGGCTGAGGCAGGAAAATCGCTTGAATCCGGGAGGCGGAGGCTGCGGTGAGCCGAGATGGTGCCAGTGCACTCCAGCCTGGGTGATAGAGCCAGACTGTCTCAAAATAATAAATAAATAAAGTAGGAAGGTCCTCTTCCCCATCACGCCCTATATCCTTAGCTCACTTTCCTTTTCTTCATAGCCAATGCTAATCACCAATCGATTGTTTTCCCTTGGGAAGGAGATTTCAATATTGCCAGGTCCTTCCATTTACCAAAATATGTCTAAAGTATAGATTTTAAGATTGCAAAACCTGGCAATTCTTGAACATGAGTAATAAATTCATGTCTTGAAAACTCAGGGTGCTGGCCTCGTAAAACACATCAGGGGTTACCTGCTGAATGCCAGTGTCTGGCCTCTGCCTCAGCCCTCTCTTAGAACCAATCATCCATTTCACAGATGGGGAAACTGGGACCTGGGGAGGACCAAGGACTGTTTCCCCAAGTCGTCCGTGGCCCCCAAATCCACTAACCCACACCCTGGTCCCACAGGCCCTATCCTATTCTCTTCCTCCTCCTAACACTCCCCATCCTCCCAGGGGCCCCGCATCTCCTTGTCCTACCACTCTAGGAGGAACCTCATCCTCGTCGAGGGGTATCACAAATTTCCTCCTTGCTGGAGGCCCTGAGGGCTGGGGCACCCCCTCTTTGTCCTTCCCAGGGTCCATCTGGAAGCTGAAAGGGAAGGTGCCAGGAGCGAGTGAGCCATCGGCGTCTACGTTCTCATCCCCCAGCAGGAACCCCCACTCATAGCCATCCCCCACAAAACTCCCAGAGCCCCATAGCGTCAGGTCCCAAACACCCGCAGGGCCCGAGACTCTATAACGCCCCGCCCCTTTGACCTCCACCTTCTGCTCGCCCCGCCCCTTACAAGTCCACAAGTCCTATCGCTCCGCCCCTCGCCCCTACCGTCCCCCGACTTCCGTTCGCCCGGCCCCCGGGGCTACATCTGGACGCCCTCCCCACGCCTGGCCTTGTCCATCTCTCAGATGCGGCAATGATTGGCTTCCGCGGCTGCCAATCTCCACCTGCAGTCTCCACCTCCCGCCCCTCTGGTCCCGGCCTCACGGTTTCAGAGCGCGAGCTGAGTTGCTGGTCTTGGATCCTCAAGGGAAAGACTCGAGACGGACTGAGGCAGTCCACCGCCAGCACGGCCAGCTCGGCCCAGGGCTCGCCGCACTTCCGGCCTCTCTGGCCCCGCTCCCCAGGAGAGTAGAGCATAGAGCAGGGCGATCTCTATGCAACTCTCTATGGTCCTGGAGGACCGCGGAGTTCGTGGGAGGAGAGACATGTGGCCTCAGAGGATCTGGCTCCCAAATTGTTCAGTTCCAAAGCCCATACTGAGCGCTTCTGTGTGCCAGGAATCCTGGCAGGGCTTAGTAGAGAAGAGATCGCAGGAGATCCAACTTGGCCCCTCCTCTCAGTACGGAGAGACTTAAGTTTGAATCCCAACTCAGACATTGACTTGGCCTCAGTTTTCCCATTCATTCATTTATTCCACACCTATTCCCCCCACGCGCTTCCTCTGTTCGCGGTCCTGTGCGAGTCCGTGCTGGTGAAACAGCAGTGACCCACGACAGCCCCGTGTTGTCCTCCCGGAGCTTACGGTTCAGTAAGGGACACAGACACGTTCCCGAACAGTGATGACTTAGAATGGGCAGGCCTGGGATGGGAGATCCCGGGAGAGCCGTGGGGTGGGGGTCAGAGGGAGCGCCTGACTCAGCTGCCGAGTCCGGAAGGGCTTCCTGGAGGAAGGGACATCTGAGCAGGGGCCTGACTGATGAGTTAGTATTAGTCACTTCCTGAAAGGATAGTATCACACTGTTCGAACTTGCAGCTCTCTGATTACTAAGGAAATGGAACGGTTTTTGTGAATGTATTGGTTTTATAAATTTTGTCTTCTGTGAATTGCTTGCTCATATTCCTTGTCCATTTTTTAAATGGGTTGTATGGCCTTTTTATTACTATTAATTTCTAGGGGTACTTTATGGATTCTGATTCTAATCCTTAGTTACCTATATTGCAAACATTTCCTCCTAGTTTCTACTTTGGGTTTTAACTTTAGTTATTTTTGGCACAGAAGTTATTTGTGTTTATATACAACTATTTATCAATCTGTTCCGTTCTGACTTTTGCTTTTGGTGTGTTAAGAGCCCTACCATAACCCAGGGTCATAATGATAAATTCTTTTTTTTTTTTTTTTTTTTTTTTTGAGCCATGGCGCACGGCCATAATGATACATTCTATCATTTCTTTTATCTGTGTAAAAGATAAAAGCTCCGTGTTGTGTTGTCCTCCCAGAGCTTATGCTTCAGTGAGGGACACAGACACCTTCCCAAACAGTGATGACCTAGAATGAGCAGGTCATCTGGCTTTAATCTATGTAAGATTTATTTATTTATTTATTTATTTATTATTTTTTGAGATGGAGTTTTGCTCTTGTTGCCCAGGCTGGAGTGCAATGGCGCAATCAAGGCTCACTGCAACCTCTGCTTCCCAGATTCAAGCGATTCTCCTGCCTCAGCCTCCCAACTAGCTGGGATTACAGGCGCCCGCCCAGCTAACTTTTGTATTTTTAGTAGAGACGGAGTTTCACCATGTTGGCCCGGCTGGTGTCGAACTCCTGACCTCAAGTGATCCACGCGCCTCTGCCTCCCAAAGTGCCGGGATTACAAGCATGAGCCACCGCGCCTGGCCAAGATTTATTTTTGAAAGTGCACCGAGGTTGTTGTTTATGAGTGATATAACCAATTGTCTCAAGTTGACCAAACGTAGATCTTTTCTCCACTGTTCTGAAATTCTACCTTTATCACATACCAAATTCCCATACACACACAAGTCTATTTCTGACATTTCTGTTATGTTCATTGATCTTTTTACTTGTACTTGCCTGCACCTACATGACCATCCCTCTGTTTCTTTCTTCACATCAGTCTTTCGTCTATGGGTGTTTGTCTCTGTGTCTACATTTTCCCATTTTACTTCTTTCTTTTTCCTGGGCATGGTGGCTCATGCCTGTACAGAGTGAGAACAAAAAAGAAAAGAAAGAAAAAAGGCGGGGCACGGTGACTTGCGCCTGTCATCCTAGCACTTTGGGAGGCCGAGGCGGGCGGATCACCTATGGTCAGGGGTTCGAAACCAGCCTGGCCAAAATGGCAAAACCCCGTCTCTACTAAAAATACAAAATTAGCTGGGCGTGGTGGCGCATGCCTGTAATCCCAGCTTCTTGGGAGGCTGAGGCAGAAGAATCGCTTGAACCTGGGAGGCAGAGGTTGCAGTGAGCTGAGATGGAGACACTGCACTCCAGCCTGGGCGACGGAGCAAGACTCCGTCTCAAAAAACAAAAAAAGAAAAAAGAAATGTACCTCTGTACCCAAGACCATACAGCAATTCTAGAAGTAGGTCATCCCAAGTAGAAGGGCTTGTGACTCAGTTATCCCCTTGGGGAATGGAATTGCCAGACTTAACCCTGCAACTCCTGCGTTTTCTGCCAGGGGGCGATGGTGCACCACAAGAGAATTGGAAGTGTTGGGGAGCCGGGGCCGCTCCAGTCCGCCAGAACCCATCGGGGGCAAGACCCCCTAGAAGGAGGTCCCGTCCCCGCTCCCGACCCATTTCCTTGAAGTAGAAGTGCGGCAAAGGAATTCCTTGAAGTAGAAGTGCGATCAGTGGAATTCTAAATCTATTAACATTAGTTAAGAGCGAGGGGAAAAAGTTGCCCTGGGTTCTACGTTATTTCCAAGTTGGATGTTAGACTTCTACCCTCAGTTTCTTTTCTTTTTTTTTTCCTTCTTCTTCTTCTTTTTTTTTTTTTTTTTTTTTTTTTTTTTTTTTGAGACGGAGTCTCTGTCACCCAGGCTGGAGTGCAGTGGTGCGATCACACCTCACTGCAGCCTCAACCTCCCGGGCTCCCACATCACCTCCCCTTGTAGCTGGACCACAGGCGCGCGCCACCACGCCTAGCCAACGTTTGTATTATTTTGTAGAGGCGGGGTGGGGGGGAGGGTCTCACTGTAGCCCAGGCTGGTCTTGAACTTCTGGGCTCAAGCGATCCTCCCTTCTCGCCCTCCCAAAGTGTCGGGATTACTGGAGTGAGCCGCTGCTCCCGGCCTAAGCTGTTTCAAAACTAAACTTTGGAATCCCGGATTCGAATCTCCCCGGCTCCCAGAGTTGAGCGTTCGAATCCACCAGCCGTATCCACGCTCCGATTCCGCCTCTTTCTTCCAAACGCCCCAAGTTCCAGAATTCAGCCGCAACTCCAGTTTAGGCCACTCCCCAGCTCCGGCCCCTGCTACCGTCCCAAACCTTCCCCCCCTCTCAACTTCGAGCCCTTTGTGCGCCCCGGAACGGGTGGGGTGGGGACGGAGACTGTGAGGACCGAACCCTCACCTCCAATTCCGCCCGAGGGGACCTGAATGGGGGCGCGGAGAGCAGCCCGGCCGAAGGCTCTGGAAGCAGGCATCGCCGGGGGGCGTAGTGACCAGGCTGCCGTCCCCGCCCGCCTCTAAACTTAGCCGCGGTGACGCGCGGCCCGGTGATCGCGGCGGGGCCGGGGACGCAGGGGGGCCCGAATGGAGGGGGGCGGCTCTGCTCGGCGAGCCTCTATTTATAGCGCCCGGAGCCCGAAATAGCGCGGAGCGGAGCGGCCGGGATGACGCGGGAGCCGCCGGGGGCTGACTCACCCGGCCCCAAGCGAAGGCCCCCGGATGGGGGACAGTGGAGGCGCCTAGCCCCTACTCCGCGTCCTCCCGGGCATCTGTTTTGCTGGGACATCCCAAGTCTCCGCTGGAGAGGCTGTGGATGGAGGTACAGCAAAGGAAAGATCTGCAGCATGAGAGACTGAGGTTGGATCAGAAGTGGGACTTCCACACACACAACCAGAACAGGGCGGGACACGGTGGCTCCCGCCTGTAATCCCAGCACTTTGGGAAGCTGAGGAGGGCAGATCACCTGAGGTCAGGAGTTCGAGACCAGCCTGGCCAACATGATGTAACCTCATCTCTACTAAAAATACAAAATTAGCCAGGCCTGGTGGCGCATGCCTATAATCCCAGCTACTCTGGAGGCTGAGGCAGGAGATCGCTTGAACCTGGGAGACGGATGTTGCAGTGAGTCAAGATCAGGCCACTACACTCCAGTATGGGCAAAAAGAGTGCAACTCCGTCTCAAAAAAAGAAAGAAAGAAGGAAAGAAAAATAAAAACAGAATCAAGGACTTATTTATACAAAAAGAGAAAGGGGGAAAGAGGAGAGGTAAACCAGATACACACACTTGTTTCTCACCAGCAACAGAACTGTGATGTTTTGGAGGCAAAGGAATGGACTCAGTGACCCTGGGTAGTTGCCATTCCAGAGCACGCGCCGTTCTCCACTTGCCACGATTTATTGCACACTGTTCCCATTCCCTAGAATGTTCTTCCTTGCCTTCTCAGCCTTGAGAACTCATGTACCTCCAGGACCTGGTGCCCAGGGCAATTCCTTTATTTTTATTATTATTATTATTATTATTTTTTTTTTTTTTTTTTTTTTTTTTTTTTTTGAGACGGAGTCTCGCTGTGTCACCCAGGCTGGAGTGCAGTGGCCCGATCTCGGCTCACTGTAAGCTCCGCCTCCCGGGTTTACGCCATTCTCCTGCCTCAGCCTCCGAGTAGCTGGGACTACAGGCGCCCGCCACCACGCCCGGCTAGTTTTTTGTATTTTTTTTTTTTTAGTAGAGACGGGGTTTCACCATGTTAGCCAGGATGGTCTCGATCTCCTGACCTCGTGATCCACCCGCTTCGGCCTCCCAAAGTGCTGGGATTACAGGCTTGAGCCACCGCGCCCGGCCTATTATTATTATTATTACTATTATTATTGAGACAGAGTCTCGCTCTGTCACCCAGGCTGTAGTGCAGTGGCATGATGTTGACTCACTGCAACCTCTGCCTCCTGGGTTCAAGTGATTCTCCTGCCTCAGCCTCCTGAGTAGCTGGGACTACAAGCGCATGCCACCACACCCAGCTAATTTTTTATTTTTAGTAGAGATGGGGTTTCACCATGTTGGCCAGGCTGGTTTCGAACTCCTGACCTCAGGTGATCCACCCTTCAGAGCCTCCCAAAGTGGTGGGATTTTACAGGTATGAGCCACCGTGTCCAGCTGGAGCAATTCCTCAAATAAAAACTCTGTGACCCACTGAACTGAGAGCCCCATAAGGGCAGGGTCAAAGCTATCTCAGTCATCACCTTGTCCCCAGCACTGCCCAGCACAGGACAGGCCTTGGGATAAATTAACTGCATGAATAAAATGTGCCAGTGATAAAATAAAATGACATTTCCCAAGTTATAACAGCAAATGTTGATTGTATGCTTTGTGACCGGCAGGCATGATTCTGAGCCTTATCTCCTGTGGGCTTCGTGGCAGCCCTACAGGGATGTGCTTTCATTAATATTATCACCGCCATCCCCATGTTAGAGATGAAGACACCAGGCTCAAGGGGGCTAAAAGTACCAGAGCTCACTGCTTGCACTCAGCTTGCTCTTTTTTTTTTTTTTTTTTTTTGAAATAGAGTTTCGCTCTCTTTTTTTGCCCAGTCTGGAGTGCAATGGCGCGATCTCGGCTCACCACAACCTCCGCCTCCCGGGTTCAAGCGATTCTCCTGCCTCAGCCTCCCGAGTAGCTGGGATTACAGGCATGTGCCACCACCCCGGCTAATTTTGTATTTTTAGTAGAGACGGGGTTTCTCCATGTTGGTCAGGCTGGTCTTGAACTCCTGACCTCAGGTGATCCACCTGCCTCGGCCTCCCAAAGTGCTGGGATTACAAGCGTGAGCCACCGCGCCCGGCTCAGCTTGCTCTTAAACCTAGGTCACCTTGGTCCCAAAGGTGTTCAGTTTCCAGGATACATACATCTGGGTCCTGTGGAACCAAAAGCTAGGGAGTGAATCTCAACCTGCAGCCCAAAGAACCTTAGGGGGTTCCCCAGCACCCCTTCAGAGGGTCTACAAGTTCAAAATTATTATCATAAGTGGGGCGCGGTGGCTCACGCCTGTAATTCCAGCACTTTGGGAGGCTACGGCAGGCGGTTCACCTGAGGTCAGGAGTTTGAGACCAGCCTGACAAACATGGGAAAACCCCATCTCTACTAAAAATACAAAAAATTAGCCAGGCGTGGTGGCGTGTGCCTGTGATTCCAGCTACTTGGGAAGCTGAGGTGGGAGAATTCGGAGAGCAAGTTTGCAGTAAACTGAGATGGGGCCACTGCACTCCAGCCTGGGCAACAAAGCAAGACCCTGTCTCAAAAAAATTATCATCATAATAATATTGACATCATATATGATACACCATAATAATAATACATAGTTGGGGGGGCGGGGTCTCAGGCTGGACTTCCCCAGGCTGGAGTGTAGTGGTGCGATCCTGGCTTACTGCAACCTCCACCTCCTGTGTTCAAGCAATTCTCCCGCCTCAGCCTCCCAAGTAGCTGAGACTACAGTCATGCACCACCACACCTGGCTAATGTTTTTGTATTTTTAGTAGAGACGGAGTTTCACCATATTGGCCAGTGCAGTTTCCACGATATTGCAACAGACCAAACGCAGACACGCACGTGAGGACCCAGCTGTCTTCTGTTAAGCCTGATGTGAAAGTGATTTGCAAAAATTAAAATGATGCTCTTCTTCTCACTAAATTTTTATTTCAGGCTGGGCACAGTGGTACGTGCCTGTAATTCCAGGACTTTGGGAGGTCAAGGTGGGAGGATGACTTGAGCCCAGGAGTTCAAGACCAGCCTGGAGGGCTGGGCGCAGTGGCTTACGCCTGTAATCCCAACACTTTGGGAGATTAAGGCGGTGGGTCACCTGAGGTCGGGAGTTCAAGACCAGCCTGACCAACATGGAGAAACCCCATCTCTACTAAAAGTACAAAAATTAGCTGGGTGTGGTGGCACATACCTGTAATCCCAGTTACTTGGGAGGCTGAGACAGAAGAATCACTTGAACCCAGGAGATGGAGGCTGCAGTGAGTCAAGATTGTGCCACTGCACTCCAGCCTGAGCAACAAAAGTGAAACTCCATCTCAAAAAAAATAAAAAGACCAGACTGGGCAACATAGGAAGACCCCAATCTCTACAAAAAATGTTTAAATGAGCTGCACTTGGTAAAAAAAAAAAATTATTTTGGAAAACATGGTTATTTTCATTTAAAAGATATAACTTACATTAACATGCAATTAATTTTGTATTTTTATTTTATTTTATTTTATTTTATTTTATTTATTTATTTTTTGAGACAGAGTCTTGCTCTGTCGCCTAGGCTGGAGTGCAGTGGCGCGATCTCGGCTCACTGCAAGCTCCGTCTCCCAGGTTCACACCATTCTCTGGGACTACAGGCGCCCGCCACCACGCCTGGATAATTTTTCATATGTTTAGTAGTGATGGGGTTTCACCGTGTTAGCCAGGCTGGTCTCAATCTCCTGACCTCATGATCCACCCGCCTCGGCCTCCCAAAGTGCTGGGATTACAGATGTGAGTCACCGCGCCCGGTGAACACAAAATTAATTTATTATTATTATTATTTATTTTTAGAGACGGGGGTCTTGTTGTACTGCCCAGGCTGGTCTCAAACTCAAGCCATACTTCCACCCCAGTCTCCCAAGTAGCTGGGATTGCAGGTGTGTGCCACTGCACCCAGCTACTTTTAAGTGAATCAACAAATGTTTCTAAAATTTCTCAGTTTTAACTTCTAATACAGTAAATATTGATAGAAATCATACACATCAACAAAAACTCTTTGGGGTCCTCAATACATTTTTAAAATTTTAGACAAGGTTTCACTGTGTTGCCCAGGCTGGAGTTCAATGGTGCAGTCATAACTCACTGCAGTCTTTGAACTCCTGGGCTAAAGGAGTCCTCCCACCTCAGTCTCCCAAATAGTTAGGACTACAGGTGCACACCACCACTCCTGGCTGCTTTTATATATTTTTTTTGTAGCGACGGGGTCTTGCTAAGCTGCCCAGGCAGAGGCCTTCAATAGTTAGGAGTGTAAGGGGGCCAGAAGCAGTGGCTCACACCTGTAATCCCAGCACTTTGGGAGGCTGAGGCGGGCGGATCATGTGAGGTTGGGAGTTCGAGACCAGCCTGACCAACATAGATAAACCCTGTCTCTACTAAAAATACAAGATTAGCCGGGCATGGTGGCACATGCCTCTAATTCCAACTATTCGGAAGGTTGAGGCAGGAGAATCTCTTGAACCCAGGAGAGTTTGCGGTGAGCCGAGATTGCGCCACTGCACTCCAGCCCGGGCAACAAGAGTGAAACTCTGTCTCAAAAAAAAAAAAAAAGAAAGATTCAATGGATTAGGCCAGGTCCGGTGGCTCACACCTGTAATCCCAGCACTTTGGGAGAACAAGGCAGCCAGATCACTTGAGGTCAGGAGTTTGAGACCGGCCTAGGCAACGTGGTGAAGCCCCGTCTCTATTAAAAATACAAAAATTAGGCTGGGCACAGCCTCATGCCTGTAATCCCAGCTCTCTGGGAGACCAAGGCAGGTGGATCACCAGAGATCAGGAGTTCAAGACCAGCCTGAGCAACATGGTGAAACCCCATCTCTACTAAAAATATAAAAATTAGCCAGGCATGGTGGCGTGCGCCTGGAATCTCAGCTACTTGGGAGGCCAAGGCATGAGAACTGCTTGAACCCGGGAGGTGGAGATTGCAGTGAGCCGAGATTGTGCCATTGTACTCCAGCCTGGGCAACAGAGTGAGAGTCCATCTCAAAAACAAACAAATTAGCTGGGCGTGTTGGTGCATGGATGTAATTCCAGCTACTGGGGAGACTGAGGTTGGAGAATCGCTTGAACCCAGGAGACAGAGGTTGCAGTGAGCCGAAATTGCACCACTGCACTCCAGCCTGGGTGACAGAGCAAGACTCTGTCTTTAAAAAAAAAAAAAAGCCGGGTGCGGTGGCTCAAGCCTGTAATCCCAGCACTTTGGGAGGCTGAGGCGGGTGGATCACAAGGTCAGGAGATGGAGACCATCCTGGCTAACATGGTGAAACCCTGTCTCTACTAAAAATATTTAAAACAACTAGCCGGGCGTGGTGGCGGGGGCCTGTAGTCCCAGCTACTGGGAGGCTGAGGCGGGAGAATAGCGTGAACCCGGGAGGCGGAGCTTGCAGTGAGCTGAGATCGTGCCACTGCACTCCAGCCTGGGCCACACAGCGAGACTCCGTCTCAAAAAAAAAAAAAAAAAAAAAAGAATCAATGAACTAATAATCATACAAACTTGATAAGTGTCATGAAGGACAAGAATGTGGAACATCATTTTAACTGTGAAGGAGAGGAGGAGTGGACGGGAGAGTAGGGGAGGTTTCTCTGTCAAAGGAGCATTTAAAAAGAGACCTGGCCGGGCACAGTGGCTCACACCTGTAATCCCAGCACTTTGGGAGGCCGAGGTGGGTAGATCACAAGGTCAGGAGATCAAGACCATCCTGGCTAACATGGTGAAACCCATATCTACTAAAAAAAATTAGCCGGGCTTGGTGGCACAAGCCTGTAGTCCCAGCTACTCGGGAGGAGGCTGAGGCAGGAGAATCACTTGAACCTGAGAGGCAGAGGTTGCAGTGAGCCGAGATTGTGCCATTGTACTCCAGCCTGGCCAACAGCAAGACTCTGTCTCACAAAAAAAATAAAGAACAAGAAGAGGCCGGGCGCGGTGGCTCAAGCCTGTAATCCCAGCACTTTGGGAGGCCGAGACGGGCGGATCACGAGGTCAGGAGATCGAGACCATCCTGGCGAACACGGTGAAACCCCGTCTCTACTAAAAATACAAAAAACTAGCCGGGCGAGGTGGCGGGCGCCTGTAGTCCCAGCTACTCCGGAGGCTGAAGCAGGAGAATGGCGTAAACCCGGGAGGCGGAGCTTGCAGTGAGCTGAGATCCGGCCACTGCACTCCAGCCTGGGCGACAGAGCCAGACTCTGTCTCAAAAAAAAAAAAAAAAGAACAAGAAGAGACCTGTCCAGGCACCCTGGTTCACACTTGTAATCCCAGCACTTTGGAAGGCTGAGGCTGGTAGATTGCTTGAGCCCAGGAGTTTGAGACCAGCCTGGGCAACATGGTCAAACATCGTGTCTCTCCAAAAAATATACACAAAAAATCGCATGGCATGGTGGCATGTGCCTGTAGTCCCATATACTCGGGAGGTTAAGGTGGGAGGATCACTTGAGCCCAGGAAGGTCAAGGCTGCAGTGGGCCATGATCATGACAATACACTCCAGCCTGGACAGCTGAGTAAGGTCCCCATCTCAAAAAAAGAAAAGAAAAGATAATCTATCCGGCATTTTTCTCTCTTACCTTCCAATTGTTGAGTCTCATTTATTTTTCTTGTCTTATAGCATTTTTTTGCTTTTTTTTTTTCCGAGTCTGAGTCTTGCTCTGTCACCCAGGCTGGAGTGCAGTGGTGCGACCTCAGCTCACTGCCACCTTCGCCTCCCGGGTTCAAGCAATTCTCCTGCCTCAGCCTCCCGAGCAGCTGGGACAATAGGCGTGCACCACCACACCTGGCTTTTTTTTTTTTTTGAGATGGCGTCTTGCTCTGTCACCCAGGCTAGAGTGCAGTGGCACATTCTCGGCTCACCGCAAGCTCTGCCTCCCTGTTTCAAGCAATTCTCCTGTCTCAGCCTCTCGAGTAGCTGGGATTACAGGCACCTGCCACCGTGCCTGGCCAATTTTTGTATTTTTAGTAGAGACAGGGTTTCACCATCTTGGCCTGGCTGGCCTCGAACTCCTAACCTCGTGATCCACTTGCCTCGGCCTCCCAAAGTGCTGGGATTACAGGCGTGAGCCACTGCGCCTGCACCTGGCCTTTTTTTTTTTTTTGAGACAGAGTTTCGTTCTTGTTGCCCAGGCTGGAGCACAATAGTGCGATCTTGGCTCACTGCAACCTCCACCTCCTGGGTTCAAGCGATTCTCCTGTCTCAGCCTCCTGAGTAGCTGGGATTACAGGCATGCGCCACCATGCCTGGTTAATTTTTTTTTTTTTTTTTTTAGTAATGGGGTTTCTCCGTGTTAGTCAGGCTGGTCTCAAACTCCTGACCTCAGGAGATCCACCCGCCTTGGCCTCCCAAAGTGCTGCAATTACAGGCATGAGCCACCGCGCCTGGCCAAATTTTTGTATTTTTAGTAGCGACGGGGTTTCACCATTGTTGGCCAGGCTGGTCTCAAACTCCTGACCTCGTGATCCACCCACCTCAGCCTCCCAAAGTGCTGGGATTAGAGGCATGAGCCACTGTGCCTGGCCCGTCTTACAGCATTTACAAACACTTCCAGGACTATGCTGCACAGTAACATTGATTCTCACAACAGCCCTCCAAACTACAACCCTCTGAGATGACTTATCTCACCATGCCCATTTTACAGAGGGAGAAACTGAGGCACAGCGAAGGTAGAATCTTGTCCAAGGCCACAAACCAAGTAAACAACCAAACTAGGACTCCAACCAAACCTTGTGCTCTCAGTTTCAGCCTTAAAAGAAAACTCAATAAACATTCTGGGTTTTTTGTTTTTGTTTTGAGACCTTTATTCTGTGACCCAGGTTGGAGTGCAGCGTGGTGATCACAGCTGAAGGCAGCCTCAAACTCCTAGACTCAAGTAAACCTCCTCTCTCAGTCTCACAAGCAGCTGGGACTATAGGTGTGCACCACCACACCCGGCTAATTTAGTAGAGATGGGGGTCTCACTATATTGCCCAGGCTGATCTCAAACTGCTGGCCTCAAGGGATCCTCCTGCCTCAGACTCCCAAAGTGTTAGGATTACAGGTGTGAGCCTCTATGTTCAGTCCACATTCTGTATTATTATTATTATTATTTTGAGATGGAGTCTCACTGTGTCGCCCAAGCTGGAGTGCAGTGGTGCAATCTTAGCTCACTACAACCTCTGCCTCCCAGATTCAAGCGATTGTTTCAAGTCTCAGCCTCCCAAGTAGCTGGGAGTACAGACATGTACCACCACGCTCGGCTAATTTTTTTTTGTATTTTTAGTAGAGACAGGGTTTCACCATGTTGGCCAGGTTGGTCTCGAACTCCTGACCTCAGGTGATCCACCCACCTCGTCCTCCCAAAGTGCTGAGATTACAGACATGAGCCACTGCGCCTGGCCTTTTTTTTTTTTTTAAACAGGAAAAATATGCTGTAACTGGCCGGGCACGGTGGCTCAAGCCTGTAATCCCAGCACTTTGGGAGGCTGAGGCGGGTGGATCACGAGGTCAGGAGTTCAAGACCAGTCTGGCCAACATAGTGAAACCCCGTCTCTACTAAAACTACAGAACAAATTAACTGGGTGTGGTGGTATGTACCTGTAATTCCAGCTACTTGGGAGGCTGAGGCAGGAGAATTGCTTGAACCTGGGAGGCGGGGGTTGCAGTGAGCTGAGATCGTACCACTGTACTCCAGTCTGGGGTGACAGAACAAGACTCCGTCTCAAAAAAAGAAAAATATCCTGTAAATTTCCACAGTGACCCACAGAGCTTGGATGAAGAGCTGGAAGCCTCAGATCTCATTCAGGCTCCATCCTCTCTCTGAGCCTCAGTTTCTTTCCCTATGAGGAAGGGTTGGAAAAGATGTTCTCTAAAAGCCTCAGAAACTCTGCCATTAGTAAGGAGGAGAGAGAAGCCCAAACAGATTGCATTAGTTTCTTAACTGCTACTATAACAAATTACTACCAATTCAGTGACTTAAAACAAGAGAAATTCATTCTTTCACAGTTCTGGAGGCCAAAAGTCAAAATCAGGGTGTCAGCCAGGTGCGGTGACTCACCCCTGTAATCCCAGCCCTTTGGGAGGCCAAGGTGGGTGGCTCCCTTGAGGCCAGGATTTTGAAACCAGCCTGACCAACATGGTGAAACCCTATCTCTACTAAAAATACAAAAAATTAGCTGGGCGTGGTGGTGTGGGCCTGTAGTCCCAGTTCATCAGGAGGCTGAGGCAGGAGAATTGCTTCAGCCTGGGAGGCAGAGGTTGCAGTATGCTGAGCTCTTGCCACTGTACTCCAGCCTGGGCCACAGGGCAAGACCCTATTTTTGTTTGTTTGTTTGTTTGTTTTTTAAAGAAAGAAAAAAAGAAGTTGTACAGCCAATATTTGAACCCCTGGAATTTGGCTCCAGAGCCTGTAGTCTCCACACTACCTTCCAGAGACCCATCTTCACACACTGCTAAATCTGGACTTCAGGGAAGCCGCAGTAGAGATCCGTGTTCAGGCCAGGGCTCACTGCTGTGCTGTTACATAGGGCAGTCACTGGCCACACGTTGCCTTTAAGAGCTTGAAACATGGCTGGTCCAAAATGGGATTCGCCTGCAGTGTAAAATCCACGCTGGAGTTTGAAGGCTTAGTGCGATGAAAGGAAAGTAAAGTATCTCATGAAGAATTCTGGTGCTGAGGCCGGGCGCAGTGGCCCATGCGTGTAATCCCAACACTTCGGGAGGCCAAGGAGGGCAGATCACCTGAGGTCAGGAGTTTGAGACCACCCTGGCCAACATGGCGAAACCCCGTGTCTCTACTAAAAATACAAAAATTAGCCGGGCGTGGTGGCGTGCGCCTGTAGTTCCAGCTATTCAAGAGGCTGAGGCAGGAAATCACTAGAACCCGGAAGTGGAGGTTGCAATGAGCCGAAATCGCACCATTGCACTCCAGCCTGGGGGACAGAGCGAGACTCTATCTAAAAAAACAAGGAAAATTAACAATAATAATTCTGAAACTGGATACATGTTGAAATAATAATATTTTGGATGTATCCAGTTAGATAAAGTACATAAAATTATCTTCACTTGCTCTTTTTAATTTTTTTAGTGTGGCTACTAGAACACTTATCTATTTGTTTGTTTGTTTGTTTGAAACAGGGTCTCGCTCTGTCACCATGGTCCCAGGTGGAGTAAAGTGGCACAATCATAGCTAACTGCAACCTTGAACTCCTAGGCTCAAGGGATCGTCCTGCCTCAGCCTCCTGAGTGACTGGGACTGTAGAGGCCTGCCACCACACCCAGCTAATTTTTTAATTTAAAAAAATGTTTTGGGTTGGGTGCGATGGCTCAGCCTGTAATTCCAGCACTTTGGGAGGCTGAGGTGGGCAGATCATGAGGTCAGGAGTTCGAGACCAGCCTGGCCAACATGGTGAAACCCCGTCTCTACTAAAAATATAGAACTAAACTGGGTATGGTAGCAGGTGCCTGTAATCCCAGCTGCTCGGGAGGCTGAAGCAGGAGAATCGTTTGAACCCAGGAGGCAGAGGTTGTAGTGAGCTGAAATTGAGCCATTGCACTCCACCCTGGGTGACAGGGCAAGATTCCGTCTCAAAAAAAAAAAAAAAAAAAAAAAAAGCCAGGCGCAGTGGTTCACTCCTATAATCCCAGCACTTTGGGAGGCCAAGTGGATCACGAGTTGGATCACGAAGTCAGGAGGAGACCATCCTGGCTAACACGGTGAAACCCCGTCTGTACTAAAAATACAAAAAAAAAAAAAAAAAAAAAAAAGGCTGGGCACGGTGGCAAACGCCTATAATCCCAGCACTTTGGGAGGCCGAGGCAGGCAGATCACAAGGTCAGGAGATTGAGACCATCGCAGCTAACACAGTGAAACCCTGTCTCTACTATACAAAAAATTAGCCGGGTGTGGTGGCAGGCTCCTGTGGTCCCAGCTGCTCGGGAGCCTAAGGCAGGAAAATGGCATGAACCTGGGAGGCGGAGGTTGCAGTGAGCCGAGATCATGCCACTGCACTCCAGCCTGGCCAACAGAGCAAGACTCTGTCTCAAAAAAAAAAAAAAAAAGGTTTTGTAGAGATGAAGTGGGGTGCGGGGTGGCGGGGGGTTGGGAGTGGGGTGGGGGTCTTGCTGTGTTATCTACACTGATCTCAGACTCCTGGCCTTGACATTGCAGTCCGCCCGCCCTGGCCTCCCAAAGGGCTAAGATTATGAGCATGAGCCACCCTGGCCTAAACATTTAAAATGACACGTGTGACAGCCAGGCATGGTAGCCTGCACTTGTAATCCCAGCTCCTTGGAAAGCTGAGGTGGGAGGATCCCTCTAGACCAAGAGTTGGAGATCAGCTTAAGCAACATAGTGAGATTCCATATGTAGTGGATTCCAATATAGTGAGACTTTAAAATATAAAATAAAGGCCTGGCACAGTGGCTCACGTCTGTAATCCCAGCACTTTGGGATTAATGTAATCCCAGCACTTTGGGCCAAGGTGGGTGAATCACCTGAGGTCAGGAGTTTGAGACCAGCCTGACCAACATGGTGAAACCCCGTCTCCACTAAAAATACAAAATTAGCCAGGCGTGGTGACACACACCTGTCATCCCAGCTACTCGGGAGGCTGAGGGAGGAGAATCGCTTGAACCCAGGAGGCGGAGGTTGCAGTGAGCTGTGATCACGCCACTGCACTCCAATCTGGGCGACAGGAGCAAGACTTCATCTCAAAATAAAAAAAAAGAAAAGAAATATATATGTATAATAATTAAATAAAAATAAAATTGTACATATGGATCCAGCAGACTCATATACCTCTGGTTATATTTCCAAAGGAATTGAAATCAGGATGTTGAAGGGATATCTGCTCTCCCAAGTTCATTGCAGCACTGGTCACAATAGCCAAGATATGGAGGCAACCTAAGTGTCCATCAAAGGACATAATGGATAAAGCAAATGTTGCATATACACACGATGGAATACTATACAGCCTTGTAAAGGGAGGAAATTCTGCCATTCAAGACAACATGGATGGAACCGCAGTACATTATGCTAAGTGAAATACACCAGGCACAGAAAGACAAACACCACATGATCCCACTTTTATATGGAATCTTAAAATGTCAATCTCATAGAAACAGTATAAAGGTGGCTACTAGAGGCTGGGGAAGTGGGAGAGGGTTGGGAAAAGACAAGATGTTGATCAAAGGGTGCAAAGTTTCAGCGAGACTGGAGAAATATACTTCAGTGATCTATTGCACAGCATGGTAACCATGGTTAATAATAATGTACTATGTATTTCAAAGTTGCTAAAATAGAGTTTAAATTTTTTTAATTTGTAAATATTTTTTATTTTTTGTCAGTACATATTCTCATCTGATTTTAATTTTTTTAGACGGAGTCTCGCTCTGTTGCCCAAGCTGGAGTGCAGTGGCGCAATCTCGGCTCACTGCAACCTCTGCCTCCTGGGTTCAAGTGATTCTCCTGCCTCGGCCTCCTGAGTAGTTGGGACCACAGGTGCCCACCACCACGCCCAGCTAATTTTTTTTTGTATTTTTAGTAGAGATGGGATTTCACTGTGTTAGCCAGGATGGTGTTGATCTCCTGACCTCCTGATCTGCCCCCCTCCATCTCCCAAAGTGCTGGGATTACAGGCGTGAGCCACTGTGCCTGGCCTCTCATCTGATTTATTTTTGTTTTTATTTTTATGCTTTTTGTACAGATGGCATCTCACTATGTTGCTCAGGTTAGTCTCCAACTCCTGGGCTCAAGCCATCCTCCTGCCTCAGCCTCCCAGACTGCTGGATATTATAGGCGTGAGTCACTGTACCTGGCCCTGACATCTTGATTTCAATTTCTTTGGATATACACTCAGAAGTGGGATTGCTGGATCCACATGTGTAATTTTATTTTTTATGTGTTTGTTTATTTATTTATTTATTTTAAGACAGTCTCACTCTGTCGCCCAGGCTGGAGTGCAGTGATGCACGATCTTGGCTCACTGCAACCTCTGCCTCCCGGGCTCAAGCGATCCTCCTACTTCAGCCTTCTGAGTAGCTGAGACTACAGGTGTGCACCATCACGCCCGGCTAATTATTTTTATTTATTTATTATTATTATTTTTTGAGACAGAGTTTTGCTCTTTTTGCCCAGGCTGGAGTGCAATGGCTCAATCTCGGCTCACCGCAACTTCCGCCTCCCTGGGTCCAGCAATTCTCCTGCCTCAGCCTCCCAAGTAACTGGGATTACAGGCATGCACCACCACGCCTGGCTAATATTGTATTTTTAGTAGAGACGGGGTTTCTCCGTGTTGGTCAGGCTGGTCTCAAAATCCCGACCTCAAGTGATCAGCCCCACTCGGCCTCCGGAAGTGCTGGGATTACAGGTGTGTACCACCGTGCCCGGCCCGAAGTTATTCCTCTTATCTGACTGTAGTTCGGTATTTTTTAACCGGCATCTCTGTTCTTCCTCCCCCAACCCCATCTCTACTAAAAATACAAAATTAACCAGGCGTTGTGGCGCATGCCTGTAATCCCAGCTACTCGGAGGCTAAGGCAGGAGAATTTCTTGAACCCAGGAGGTGTAGGTTGCAGTGAGCTGAAATCGCACCATTGCACTCCAGCCTGGGCGACAGAGCGAGACTCTCTCAAAAAACAAAAACAAACACACAAAAAAACAAATAGTGCCGCGTTTTCTGGGAGTCAGTGAGTTCCCCATTTAGGAAGTGTCCAAGCTCAAGTTGAAATGATGGTACATTGCGACTCATGCTGCAAGGCCTCAACCCAGTTCCTCTCCGGACCTCAGTTTCCTCATTTATAAAATGGGTGTGGACGACTCAGTAAGGTCAGATTTTAAAAAATAATAATAGTAGTTAATAGTAATAGGCCGGGTGCGGTGGCTCAGGCCTGTAATACAGCACTTTGGGAGGCCGAGGTAGCAGGATAGCTTGAGCCCAGGAGTTCTAGACCACCCTGGGGCAATATAGCGAGATTCTATCTCAAAGAAATAATCGTAATCATAATAAAAATAAATGAATAGACAAGCTGAGACGGACTCAGGTCCCGCTCCTGCCTGCGATCCCTGCGGGGGCCACCAGGGGGCGCGGCGCCCCTACCCAAAACTCCTCTGTCGGCTCTGAACCCCAGCGGACGCGTCCGGACGCCCCTGGAAGATTCTGCGCCCTGCCGGCTCGCAGGCTCCCGGGAGCCCGGGAGGAAGGTGCGCACGCGGGATGTTCAGGGCGCCCCCGATCCAGGCCCCCTCGCCGTGCCGCGGGGCTGGGGGACGGCGGTGACTCAGGCGCGCGCTCCTCCCCGGGGCCCTCAGTGGTCGCGAGGGGGCGCGCACGGCCTCGGGAACCCGCGCGGCGCCGCGTCCATTTTTACCCCAGCGCCGCTAAAAATAGTCGCCGCGCTCCGAGCCGAGCCCGAAATAGCGGCCCCCAGATAAGGCAGGACGACTCAGCGCTTCCGGGGAGCGGAAGAGGGAGCGCGCGGGGGGAGCGGTGCTGGGCGCAGCCCGGCCGAGCAGGCGCCGCTGTCCCCAGCGCACCCCCACTCTGTCCTGGCGGTCACACTCGCCCCCGACTGCGACCTCCGCCCCGCCGCTAGCCTGGCTGCCTTCCTGCGTCCCCTACATGGTATCCCCATCCCCTGCCCCCCATCCTCAGCTTCACCTGCATTCCTCATTATAATTCCCCTCTCTCCTGCCTCCCCCCAGCGATGTCCCCCACTGGTACTCATACCCATCCCCCAGCCTGCCCTACTCCTGTCCCTATTTCCCCTCTCGGCCCTCATCGCCAACCTCCTGTCTTCCTGAATCTACCCCTTCCCGTCTGTGTCCTCAAGGCCAACCTTTATGGGGGCAGGGCAGGGCGGGAGGGTCACAGGGAGTCAGGATACCTGCGGGCTGAGGGCTGAGGGCTGAGGGCTGGGGGTGAGGATCTGATTTCTTGGTTTGTTTCTACAGTGGGCAGGGTTAGGCTTAGATCTGGGGGTGGGAGCATCGGACACTTTAGTCTGGCCCAGTCTCAGAGCTGAGGCGAGGCATGGCCAGCATCATGGCTCATTCTGTGACCAGGGTCGGGGCTCAGGCTGGGGAAGGATGACTGTCTTTGTCATCAAGTTTGATCACTGTGTCACCAGAGTTAGGGCTCAGCCTTGAGCCGTTTCTTTATTTACCCACCTCCACATAATATTGTTTTATTTCAGACAAGGTCTTTCTCTGTCGCCCAGGCTGGAGAGCAGTGTTGCCCAGGCTGGAATGCAGTGCTGGAATCTTAGCTGACTGCAGCCTTGAACTCCTGGGTTCAAGAGATCCTCCCACCTCAGCCTTCCTAGTAGCTGGGACTACAGATGTGCACCACCACACCTGGCTAATTTTTTTTTTTTTTTTTGTAGAGACAGAGTCTCTACGCCTTGCCCGCCTTGCCCAGGCTGGTCTTGAGCTCCTGGCCTCAAGCGATCCTCTGGCCTCCTCCTAGGAAGACACTGAAATGACAGGCATGAGCTACGGAGCCCGCCTCCACTAAGATTCTTTCCTCCCTTGCAAGTTAGTGATTGGACACAACAGCTCCAGGCCGTGGGAACAGTCAGAACTCTGTTCTCTGGGTCTAGGTCTTCCCTTTGCACTTGGATCGTCTAAGGGCCTCCCCATTTCCATATCCTGAGATTCTCAGTGCCCACTCCAAGAATCGGTGTCAGGCCTCAAGGACCTACACTGCATGTTCTGGGGGTTCAAAGGCAGCACACTGACTTCCCTGAGGGTGACAGAGGTCCGAATGAGTGACTAAGGTCTTGAGCCTGGCCCTGACCCTGCAGTGGGCGAGGAAGATACCCAGTTGAGGCCCAGGTCTCCACCCAGGTAGCAGGGTGGATGGGGGCAGGGGGATCATCCCTGAGATGAAATGTGGGTGGAAGGTACCCAGATAAGTTTCAGAGTCAGTTCAGAGATGGTAATTTTTAAGTAACTTCTAAAATTTTCGAGTAGCTGGGATTACAGGCGCCTGCTACCAAGTCCGGCTAATTTTTGTATTTTTTGTAGAGACGAGGTTTCACTATGTTAGCCAGGCTGGTCTCAAACTCCTGACCTCAGGTGATCTGCCCACCTTGGCCTCCCAAAGTGCTGGGATTACAAGTGTAAGCCACTGTGCCCAACCTAATTTTTTTTTTTTTTTGAGACAGAGCCTTGCTCTGTCGCCCAGGCTGGAGTGCAGTGGTGGGATCTCGGCTCACTGCAACCTCTGCCTCCCAGGTTCAAGTGATTCTCCTGCCTCAGCCTCCCGAGTCGCTGGGACTACAGGCCAGGCACATGCCACCTGTAAAAATTAGCACCCGGCTAATTTTTTGTATTTTTATTAGAGATGGGGTTTCACCATGTTAGCCAGGATGGTCTCGATCTCCTGACCTCGTGATCCGCCTGCCTCAGCCTCCCAAAGTGCTGGGATTACAGGCATGAGCCACTGCACCCAGCACTTTTTTTTTTTTTTTAAATTTTGAAAACTGTTTTGAGGCCAGGTGCAGTGGCTCACGCCTGTAATCCCACCCAGCACTTTGGGAGGCCGAGGTGGGAGGATTTCTTGAGCCCAGGAGTTCAAGACCAGCCTCGACATTATGGTAAGATCTCATCTCTGTAAAAAAATTTTTTTTAATTAGCCAAGTGTGGTGGCATGCACCTGTGGTCCCACCTACTCAGGACGCTGAGGTGGGAGGATCAGTTGAGCCCAGAGGTGGAGGTTGCAGTGAACCAAGATGGCACCACTACACTCCAGCCTGAGCAACAGAGGCCCTATCTAAAAAAAACGAAAAAGTTTTGGTAACTACAAAAGGATATACCTTGGAAAAGTAAATTTCCCTCCCACTCTTATACCCACTTCTCAATATTAACTATTTTTTATGTATCCTGGCCAATAGGATTCACTGAGCTCTCACAATGTCCCTGGCCTATGCAAAGCTCATCACAGAAATGAAGTGACTGGAATCATTCAGCACTCAGTGAGTGGGCCATACCCCATTGCTATGCCTGTTTTAGAGATGGGAAAACTGAGGCTTGGAGAGGTGCAAGCATGTGTCCTTTTGAGGACTGGGCTCTGAAGGCTTTTCAAAGTTGAGGCAAGGAAGTGGATGAGATCAGAGAGGCAAGGTTTAGGTCAGGATACAAATCCCAGGGAGGGTGACAGGGATGGGGAGTCAAGGAAGGCTGCCTGGAAGAAGACTAAGGGTAGCCAGGAAGGCACCTTCCAGAACCTTCTGATGGAGGGCTTGGATGGAAGTAGATAACTCTGTTTGGGAGGCTGAGGAACCACCAGCAGCAGGGTGTGGCCCCTCCTCAGACCCACAGGACCCCAGAGGTATGTATAGGAGGAGAAGCAGGCTGCTTAATGACATCTCAGGGACACATCTCGTGTGATAGCACAGCCGGCTTAGTTATGACGTCTGAGTGATTTGCCAACTGCCTTAAGACCAGCATCCCTAGTCATGCCCCGCGGGGGGGGGATAAGGATAAGAGGAAGTGACAGGCCATGGGGGGAGGAAGGGGAGATGCAGTCACACACAGACCAGGGACTCAGGCGCTGAGGGATGTGTGGTGCCCTCTGTACTAGGGAAAGGTCTCCCAGCTGCCTGGGTGTGAGGGTCCTTCTTATTGATTTGTCTAGTGAAGGAGTCTAGGCTCCAAGGAGGTATAGCTGTAGTCAGTCACAGTCAGTTTAGGATGGGGTCTGCCCAGGGGCTGCTAGAATCAGTCACTGCTGTGTCCCCATCACCTAAGGCAGTAACTGGGACACAGCCGGTGCTCCATACATCTTTACTGAATGAATGAGTCGAATGAAAAGGGTCAGCACTCTCTGGGACTCAATTTACCCTTGTGGTCATTGGGGTGCTTCAACCAAGGGGATCGCTAAGAACACCCCTTCCCACCCTGGGTCCCAGATCCCAGATCGCCAGTGAATAAGAAAACGGGTTAGCGCCTTTGGTGGACTCCGCCCACTTGTGACGTCACGAGCCGCTCCCCCAGGATCCCAACCCAGGCCTCTCCCTTGGGATGGGGGCGAAGAGGAACCCGGGAGTCCAGACTTAGGCCCCTCCCCCGGGAGCAGGCAGGCCTGGCAGGGTTACACAACCGGTCGTCGCATCCCAAGGGAAGTCACCGGATGTCCTGGCCGGGCCGGGGACAATGGGCTAGGAGCGCCCCTCCCGCAGGAACCTGGAAGTGGCAGGGGCTCCCCCTCTTCTGATTCACCCTTGTTTCCGGCCCGGTTTAGCCTCCTTCTCCCTGGGGATCTTATCTCCTCCCAACTCTACCTTCCTATGGCCCTGCAGTTCGGTTCTTTGAACCGGCAAACCTCTCTCCTCTACACCCCACACCCCGTCCTTTAAGACCTCCCCAACGCCCCCCGAAACTCTCTGCCCTCACACTCATCGCTTGTAATTCCCGAATCCCCTAAACTTCCAGTGTCCCCGGTCCTTCCTTCACTCATCCATACCGGGCCCCTCTTCCCCCAACTCAACTACCCGCACTATCCTGCCCACGCCCTCCCAATTCTCTCCCTGGGCTCCCCCAAGCTTTCCTCAATATCTCCCAGTCCTCCCTAGCCCCCGACTCACCCGCTTCCCTCCAACTGACCCCAATACACTCTCGTCCTCCTAATCCCAGCCTCCCCCAGTTCCCTCCTGTCTCCTCGAACTGCCCCATGCCCCTACCTCACCTCCCCAAATCCGGTTCCTCATTTCCCCCCCTCCCCCAGCCAGCCGCTTCGCCCCCAACCCCAGAGCCCCTCCCCGCCCCTAGGCCCAGGGCCGGCCCGTGCCCCTCCCGGGCGCGCTCCCACGCCGGGCGCGGGTTCCCAGGCCGCCCCCCCGCGGTGGCCCAGAGACCCAGTTTGCGGCGGCAAAACATTGGTCTCCGGGCAACAGGCCCCGCCCCGCCCCAGGGCCGCCAGCCAAGGCTGGGCGGTCAGGAGGCCACCGGGCCGGGACGTAGCACCCAGGCCTGCGCGCTGAAACCCCAGCCTTGGCCCCCAGAGGCCTCAGGGCGCAGAAACCCGGAGGCTGAGGCGCAGCAAAGCGGAGATACAGAGATCAGGGCCCCGGGGCAAGAAATTCGGAGACATGCGTGGAGGCCGAAGCAACAGGGAACTGTCGGGGCGCAGAGATATAAGGAGAGACCACGCGACAGATCGAACAAGGACGGGGCCCAGAAATAAGCACAGAAATAGTGCAGTTACACATGGGCAACACCGAGGCTGGCAGGGACGCCCCTGATGGCAGAATAATCCATCTCTACTCCTCAGGACCTTTGCACTCAGTTCGAGGGGCTTCCCCTCTCTGACTCTCAGTTTCTGTATTTGTAAAATGGGGACATTAATACGTAGCGCTTAGCAAATCGGGTTGTTCTGACGATTCAGTGAATTCGCAGACCCAGAGCTTGTAGCACAGTTCCTGGCATGTACACTCATCATTCATTCATTCATTCAACAGATTTTGTTGTTGTTGTTATTGTCTGAGAGGAGTTTCGCTCTGTGGCCCAGGCTGGAGTGCAGTGGTGCCATCCCGGCTCACTGCAACCTCCGCCTCCCGAGTTCAAGCAGTCCTTCCACCCTAGCCTCCCACGTAGCTAGGGTTACAAGCTTGTGCCACCACGCCCAGCTATTTCTTGTATTTTTAGTAGAGATGGGGTTTCACCATGTTGGCCAGGCTGGTCTGAACTCCTGACCTCAAGTGATCCACCCACCTCAGCCACCCAAAGTGCTGGGATTACAGGTGTGAGCCACTGTGCCCGCCCCAATCAACAGGTATTTATTGAGCATCTACTATATGCCAGGCACTGGTAAGGACTGTGAGAATGCAGTATTGAACAAGACAAAGCTCTCTGTCCTGGGAGTTTAGTCTTTGGAAATTGGGAGGGGGATGACCAACAATAAATGAACAAATGAGCACATTATTAAGCAAATTGTTGAGTATATTGGAAAGTAATAAGTGCTGGGAAAGCAGAGACAGAGGGCTGGGGTTGCTATTTTCAATGGAACGGTCAGGGAAGGCCTAAATGAGAAGGTGATGTTTGAGCAGAGACTAGAAGTTGGTTCGGGAGAAGCCATGCAGACATCTGGCCTAAGAGCATCACAACCCAGTCAGAGGGAAGTCACAGCAAATGCGAAGGGTGTAAGGTGAGGACATGTCTGGCGTGTTGGAGGAACAGGGAGGAGGCCAGTGTGCGTGGACAGAGAGAAGGTGGGGAGGGCGCTGGAGCACAAGAGGTCAGAGAGACTAAGGGCTGATCCTGCAGGGCCTGATGGGCCAAGGTAAGGTCTTCACAGAGTGAGTCGGGAGCGAGGGTTTTGAGTAAAAGAGGGATGTTCACTGTTTCTTATTTTTTATTTTATTTATTTCTTTATTTTGAGACAGAGTTTCTTTCTTGCTGCCAGGCTGGAGTGCAATGGCACCGTCTCGGCTCACTGCAACCTCTGCCTCCCAGGTTCAAGCGATTCTCCTGCCTCAGCCTCCCAAGTAGCTAGGATTACAGGTGCGTGCCACCACGCCTGGCTAAATTTTTTTTTTTTTTTTTTTTTTTTTTTTTTGCATTTTTATAGAGATGGGGTTTCACTCAACCCAACGTTGGCCAGGCTGGTCTCTAACTCCTGACCGCAGGTGATTCGCCCACCTCAGCCTCCCAAAGTGCTGGAATTACAGGTGTGAACCACGGTGTCTGGCTTATTTTTTATTTTAGCAGGGTCCTTCTGGCTGTAGGTGGGGAATAGACTTTGGAGGACAAGTGTGGAGTCAGGGAGACCAGTCACTGTCATGACCCAGTTGAGTCCAATGGTGACTTGGACTAGGAGGTAGCAGGGATCCATTCTGGAGGCCTTTAACTTAAAAGAGGCAAAATCTGCTGACAAGCACATTCATAGTAAGCCATCAGTAGATGGCAGCACTTACCATTATGTTAGGTGGTACTCACCACATTCCCATAAAAGTTATCATCCCTATTTTACAGATGTGCAAACTGAGGCCCAAAGAGGTCACTTAACTTGCCCAAGGTCTCACGGCTCAGTCTAGCTCCAAAGATGGTACCCCTCTATTGGGATGGCTATTCCCAAACCCACACACCCGAACATAACACTCTCAGCGCCTAGAGCTACATCTAAACCTGTACTCATCCATGTGGGCCCCAAGACTCCCGGAGCCATGTCCTCATCAGTCACATGGAGCTGGTGTAGAAAGTAGGGGCTGGGCCGGAACAGGTGGCTCACAACTGTAATCCCAGAACTTTGGGAGGCCAGGGCGGGCAGATCATGAGGTCAGGAATTCGAGACCAGCCTGGCCAACATGGCAAAACCCTGTCTCTACTAAAAATACAGAAATCAGCTGGGTGCGGTGGCAGGCACTTGTAATCTCAGCCACTCAGGAGGCTGAGGCAGGAGAATCGTTTGAACCCAGGAGGTGGAGGTTGCAGCGAGCCAAGAACGTGCCATTGCACTCCAGCCTGGGTGAGACTCCATCTAAAAAAAAAAAAAAAGAAAAGAAAAGAAAGTAGGGGCCAGACGGGGAGAATGCTGGCCCAGGACACTTGCTTAGAGGCAGGTTGGCACAGGTACAGAGGGTCCACCCAGAACCTCCCAGCCTAGCATCTGGCTCCCACACCCAATTACAGCCTAGGCCTGGCACACCCCAACACTACGTGCAGCAACATGTTAAACACAGTCACGCATCCACACAGAGATGTGGTCTTCTGCTCTGGGAATGCATTTTCAGGCAGTGTGCAGAAAACACAGATTCGCCTCTAGCTTTTTTTTTTTTTTTTTTTTTTGAGATGGAGATTCGTTCTTGTCATCCAGGCTGGAGTACAGTAGTGTGATCTAGGCTCACCGCAACCTCTGCCTTTCAGGTTCAAGTGATTCTCCTGCCTCAGTCTCCTGAGTAGCTGGAACTATAGGCACATGCCACCACGCCCAGCTAATTTTGTATTTTTAGTAGAAACAGGGTTTCGCCATGTTGGTCAAGCTCGTCTTGAACTCCTGACCTCAGGTGGTTCACCTGCCTCCACCTCCCAAAGTGATAGGATTACAGGTGTGAACCACTGTGCCTGGCCTCTATCTCTTTATGTCTCTGTATCTCTCTGTTTTCTTTTCTTGTCTCTATCTCTGACCTTTGTCTCACTCTGACCCAGCTCTGTCTCTCTCATGCCTCCACACTCAGGATCCTCTAACTGCCACAGAATGACTCTTGTCCCTGGCTGTGTGTTTCCATAGGACCTCACCTATTATGTACCATGAGAACCTGGCCTCCAGACAGGCGTGTCCAGCCCCAGGTTGGCAATTCTGGCTGGTTGCTCAGAATCACCGGGGGAATAACTCACATAGCATAATCCTCTGGGCCTCTTTCTCTGAGATTCTTCTTTTTTTTTTTTGAGACAGTGTCTTGCTCTGTCACCCAGGCTGGAGTGCGGTGGCACAATCTCGACTCACTGCAACCTCTGCCTCCCAGGTTCAAGCGATTCTCCTGCCTCAGCCTCCCAAGTAGCTGGGACTACAGGTGTGCACCACCAAGCCTGGCTAATTTTTGTGTTTTTAGTAGAGACAGAGTTTCGCCATACTGGCCAGGCTGGTCTCGAACTCCTAACCTCAGGTGATCCACCCACCTCGGCCTCCCAAAGTGTTGGGATTACAGGCGTGAGCCATCGCGCCCGGTCGTCTATCTCTGAGATTCTGACCCACAGCTTGTGGGTGTGGAACTGGAGAAACCCACCTTTAAAATGCTCCCCAGTGATTGGGACCCCTGCCTGCTTGTACTAGTTACTGCATCTGATTTTACAGACAGGGAAGAGCCGAGGCCCAGAGAGTGGAGGGCTCACCCCAACATCACACAGCAGTCAGCTGCGAGGGGCTTGGTGCTACTCAGATTCTCCTAAGAATGTTTGGAAACAAGTTGATGGAAAGTTAAGTAATAAAGGAAAATCACAAGCAGAGACAGAGACCCAGAAAGGGACGCACGGGAATAAAAGCAGAAAGTGACAGAGATACATAGAGATGATGAGACAGAGACAGAGAGATCAGATAGATAGGGTTCAGAAAAAAGGCAGAGAGAGGCCGGGCGCAGTCGCTCACGCCAGTAATCCCAGCACTTTGAGAGGCTGAGGTGGGAGGATCTCTTGAGCCCAGGAGTTTGAGACCAGCCTGGACAACATAGTAAGACCCCACCTTTATTAAAAAAAAAAAAAGGTTTTATTAATTTAAAAAAATGCAGAGAGAGATAAACACACATTAAGGATCAGAGACTGAGAAAGACAAAAAGCTATTTGGGGGCCTAGAGAGACCCCCCCACCCCAGGAGGGATGTATTTTCTTTTCAAGGAGACAATCCTGTCTCCTTGGCCCATGCTTTCATAGGCCCTACTTCCTAGAAACAGCCAGTGCCACGGTTTAGCAATCTCAGCCTTACCAAGCCAGGTCTCCTCCCCAGGCTTGATATGTAGGATGCACATTAAATACGTTTATATAACCTGCCCTCTGTGCAAAATCAAGGAGCTTTACATAACGTAGCCCCGTGAGTCATGCGGCAGACACGGGGCACTGACCTGACATGCCCAGTGAGAGGGGACCCCTTGTCCAGGACCTTTACCTGGAAGTGATTGAGAAGGATAAGGGATCACGCATTTCACTGAAGAGGAAGCAGAAGGTCAGAGAGGGCAAGGCACTTGCTTGGGGTCACACAGCCAGGATTTGGCACAATAAGGATTCCAACCACATCTGCTAGTGCCTCATCACGTGCTCCTTTACAGAGTGCAGGAAACAATAATAAAAACATCTCTAGTAATACAGCGACTGCTGTGTATTGAGTGCACTGGGCTGCAGTAAGCACTTTACAAACACCATCTTATGTATTCCAAAACCCAGTAAGGAGCTGGATGCTGTGACTCATGCCTGCAACCCCAGCACTTTGGGAGGCCGAGGCAGGAAGATTGTGTGAGTCCAGGAGGAGTTCGAGACCAGCCTGGGCAATATAGTGAGAGCCCTGTCTCTAAAAACAAAAAATAATACACATTAAAAATTTAAAAATTAGCCAGTGCCTATAGTCCCAGCTACTTGGTAGGCTGAGGCGGGAGGATTGCTTGAACCCAGGAAGTGAGGCTGCAGTAAGCTGTGATCATACCACTGGGCAACAGAATGAGACCTTGTCTCAAAAAAACCAACAAAATGGTCAGGCGCAATGGGTCACGCCTGTAATTTCAGCACTTTGGGAGGCCGAGGCGAGTGGATTACTGGAAGTCAGGAGTTCAAGACCAGCCTGGCCAACATGGTGAAGCCCCGGCCCTACTACAAATACAAAATTAGCCCAGCATGGTGGCAGGTGCCTGTAATCCCAGCTACTCAGGAGGCTGAGGTAGGAGAATCGCTTGAACATGGGAGGCAGAGGTTGCAGTGAGCCAAGATCATGCCATTGCACTCCAGCCTGGGCAAAAAGATTAAAACTCTATCTCAAACAAAACAAAAAAAGTCCAGTGAGTTAGCGACAGAATCCAGTTATTAAATAACATAATTAAACCTATTTTATACGGAGCACTTACTATGTACTAAGTGCTTTACCGGATTTCATGGTCACAATTCTAGGGGTAGGTGATGTTATCACCTCCATTTCAGGAAGGAAGGAGGCTCAGAGGAAGTCACAGGTCAAGGTTCCGGAGTGGGTAACTAAACCCAGGTCTTGCTGGCCCTGTATCTCTATCACTTACTCCCATGCATACAGGTCCACAACACGCCTGTGCACACGTGCAATCAATATTGCACTAACATCTCCAAACACTAGTTGAAATACCCAGAACTCTCGCCTTATATCTTTTCTCTTCCTCAGGAAGGCTAACCCAGCCTCCAATTCCCTAAACCTCCATTCGCCAGGGAAGGAACCCTCTTCTTTCCCTGTAACGCCTCAGTTCCGCCGCGCGGCCGGCCGAGGTCGGCACCTGTAAAATGCTCCCTTAAGAGAATGAACAGTCGAGGCCGGGCACAGTGGCTCACGCCTGTAATCCCAACACTGTGGGAGGCCTAGGCGGGTGGATCACCTGAGGTCAGGAGTTCGAGACCTGACTGACCAACATGGCGAAATCCCGTCTCTACTAAAAATACAAAAATTAGCCGGGCGGGATGGTGCGCACCTGTAATCTCAACTACCGTGGAGGCTGAGGCAGGAGAATCGCTTGAACCTGGGAGGCAGAGGTTTCAGTGAGCCGAGATCGCGCCATTGCACTCCAGCCTGGGCCACAGAGAGAACGCGAGACTCCGTCTCAAAAAAAAAAAAAAAAAAAAAGAGAGCGAGCGAGAGAATGAACAGTCGGCCGGCGTTGCCCGGCAGCGCCGCGCCAGTTGCCGGGCAACGTCAACAAACGACGCGGCCGCCGTCTCCGTGCGCCCCCCCCCACGCCCGCGCAGACGCGGTGACGCGACGGACTGTGGAACGCCGTCTCCTAGCAACGCGAGGGCTGTTTGTCCCGGGCTGGGTGGCGCGGCCGCACAGGGCTCAGCCAGGACCGGCCCGGGCGGACAGACCGGCCCGCCGGGAGCCCGGGGCGGGGGGTGGAGGGGATTGCGGTGATGGAAGCGGGGGAGAACCGGGTTCCCAAATTACCGGTTTCCCTTTAGACAGCCGCCGTCTGTTGTCGCCCGCTCCTCCTGTCTGCCCCGGGACCGCCTCCGCTCGGGTATCTGTCCGTCTGCGCCCCCTCCTCCCCGGCATGTCCGTCTGTCCAGCGCCTCCCGCGCTGTGGCTGTCTCATATCCCCCCCTAAACCATCACAACCAAAATAGGGACAAGCACACACTCCGCTGGCCTGCCCTTTCTGCGTTGGACTGCCGGATTTCCGGGTGCACTGTTGCGGTTGGGGTCTCCACCAGGGGAGACAGACAAGGGGAGACAACCTGTTCACACTCAAGCCGCAGCCCCAGAGCTCCCTCCCGTTCCTTTCCCCGCTCCCCTGGGGTTCTCTTGCCTGTCTTTCCTGAGCCTCTTTGAAGAAACAGGCAGCCCGCGGTCCTTCCATCCTGTGTCCGGGAAGCTGTCCACAGCTGGGAGGTTCTAACAACTCATCCCCGACACACACTCCCAACACCCCCCTATCCAGTAGCTTCATGTGACCAGGGCTGGGGCGAATCTCTGAGCAGAGAGAAGAAATTGAGTGTGTGACAGTGTGAATGGATGTGACTATAGGTGAGGAACAGCTGGTGACAATGTGCACACCTGGTATTTCCTGTGTGAGAGCAAAACTGCAGGACTCAGCGAGTGGTTTCTGCGGTTTGCACTTGTGTATCTGGGTGTATGGGAGTGTGTAGCCCTGCTGACTGTGTAGATGTGCATGTGTGTGTAGTTGTGAGTCTTGCATGTGGTCATCTGTGTGAAACAATGCTTGTGTAAGTACCCATGGATGTGCACGGTTTTGCCTCTAGCCGTGCATTTCTGGTTCTGTGTGTGTGTGTTTCTGTTTTTTTCATTTGTTTTTTAGAGATGGGGTCTGGCTATGTTGCCCAGGCTGCTCTTAAACTCCTGGGCTCAAGCGATCCCCCCGCCTCAGCCTCCTGACTAGTGGGATACAGGCAAGCCCACCACACTAGGCTAATTTTCTAATTTTTTTGTAGAGACTGGATCTTACTGTGTTGCCCAGGCTGGTCTCTAATTCCTGGCCCCAAGTGATCCTCCCACCTCAGCCTCCCACCACCGTGCTGGGATTATGGGCGTGAGCCACTGTGCCTAGCCATGTGTGTTTCTGGATCTCTGTGTGTAACCATGCAGGTACCTGTGTTTGCGTACAGACGATTTCTCAGAGCTCCCTCCACAGCATTCATTGCAATGTCTAATTATATATTTGTTCCTTTGTTTACTGTCCATCTCCCCCACCGGACTGTGCGCCCTGTGAGGGCAGGACCCAGGGCTGTTGTGGTCACTACCAGGTCCCCAGCACCACCCTGCACAAAGAAGGTGATCAGTAATTCCTTGTTGGGTAAATGAATCAATGATTCTTGTGTCCATGTCAAACACACACATCCATGTAACCCTGCAAGTGATTTTGTGGTACTGGGTCTTCTGTGTGTGTCTAGCAGCTGCGTGGGCCACAGACAGGAGGGTCTCTAGCCATGTCGCGCTATGTAGCTCTAATTTTTGGCACCCCCCACAGTGCATGGCACACATCAGAGCCTCATGGCACATGTCAGGGCCGTGTGGACTAGGAGGCCAGGTGCACTGGCTCACACCTGCAATCCCAGCACTTTGGGAGGCTAAGGCAGGAGGATCACTTGAGACCTGGAGTTCAAGACCAGCCTGGGCAACATGGTGAGACCCTGTCTCTACAAATAATACAAAAATTAGGCCAGGCGCAGTGGTTCATGCCTGTAATCCCAGCAATTTGGGAGGCCAAGGAGGGTGGATCATCTGAGGAAAGGAGTTCGAGACCAGCCTGGCCAACGTGGTGAAACCCCATCTCTACCAAAAATACAAAAAAATAGCCAGGCATGGTGGTGGGTGCCTGTAATCCCAGTCACTCGGAAGGCTGAAGCAAAAGAATTGCTTAAACCCGGGAGGTGGATGTTGCAGTGATCCAAGATCGCGTCATTGCACTCCAGCCTGGGCAACAAGAGTGAAACTCCATCTCAAACAACAACAACAACAACAATAAAAACAAAACAAAAATTAGCTCGGCATGGTGGTGCATACCTGTAGTCCCAGCTACTTGGCAGGCTGCGGTGGGAGGATCATCAGAGACCAGGAGGTCAAGGCTGCAGTGAGCTGTGATTACACCACTGTACTCCAGCCTGTGTGACACAGTGAGACCCTGTCTCAAAAGAAAAACAAAAAACAAAAACAAAAATCTAAAAAACCCGAAAACAATGGATTTGAACTCTGTTGTCTTTTTTTTTTTGAGATGGAGTCTTACTCTGTCACCCAGGCTGGAGTGCAGAGGTGTGATTCTGTCTCACTGCAACCTCTGCCTTCTGGATTCTCCTGCCTCAGTCTCCTGAGTAGCTGGGATTACAGGTGCCTGCACCACATCCAGCTAATTTTTGTGTATTTTTAGCAGACACAAGGTTTCACCATGCTGGCCAGGCTGATCTCAAACTCCTAACCTCAAGTGATCTGCCTGCCTCGGCCTCCCAAAGTGCTGGGATTACACGCGAGAGCCACCGCGCCCGGCCGAGCTGTGTGGCCTTCCTCATACTAGCATTAGGACCTCTGTGCATTCGGTTTCCTCATCTGTTAAATGGGGAGAATAATAGACCCAGTTTATGGGACTGTTGTGGGGAAGTAAATGAGTTCATATGGAAAGCATTTAGAAAATGCCTGGCAGAAAACAAACATTTACAAAATACCAGTTTTGATTGTTGTCAGTATTATTACTTCCTCTGTGTGTGTCCTTGGATATGTGTGTGTGTGTCTAGAATCTGGGTTGCAGATACAGGCTTTAGCTCTGTAGTCCTGTGTTACTGGGTACCCAGATGCCCTGAGTCTCACTTTCCCTCCTATACCATGGGCATGTTCCAGACCTTCTCCAGGGCCAGTTGGGACTGAATGAAGCTGCATCTGGAACACTCCAGTGGCTACAAGGCCCAGCCGTAGTCTGATTTCAGGAAAGATAAATGAGGGGTGAAGTTGGGATGGGATGGAATTGAGGTTCAGATCACTCCATGGGACTGGAAAAGTGGGAAGTCAAAGAGGGATGAAAGAGTACATTTGAAGCAGACAGACTGAGGGTCAGACTCCAGAAAGGACTTCCTCCTAGGACTATTTTGGGGCTGGGGACTATAAGAAATGAGCTGTTTTGCTGGGCCTCGTGGCTTACGCTTGTAATCCCAGCACTTTGGGAGGCCGAGGCAGGTGGATCGCAAGGTCAAGAGATCAAGATCATCCTGGTCAACCTGGTGAAATCCCATCTCTACTAAAAATACAAAAATTAGCTGGGCATGGTGGTGCGTGCCTGTATTCCCAGATACTCAGGAGGCAGAGGCAGGAGAATTACTTGAACTCAGGAGGTGGAGGTTGCAGTGAGCCGAGATTACGCCACTGTACTCCAGCCTGGTGACAGAGTAAGACTCCCTCTCAAAAAAAAAAAAAAGAAAGACATGAGCTGTTTGGAGAGCTGCCTGCAGGAAAAGAAACCAGCCTGAGTTTCACAGGCTAGTGGAATTTGGAGGGGGCAATACTAGCAATAACAATAGGCCAGGCACAACGGCTCAGCCAGTAATCCCAGAAGTTTGGGAGGCCCAGAAGGGTGGATCACCTGAGGTCTGGAGTTTGAGACCAGCCTGGCCAACATGCCAAAACGCTGTCTCTACTAAAAATACAAAAAAAAAAAAAAAAAAAAAAAAAAAATTAGCCACGTGTGGTGGTGCGTGCCTGTAATTCCAGCTACTCGGGAGGTTGAGGCAGGAGAATAGCTTGAACCTGGGAGATGTAGGTTGCAGTGAGCCGAGATCATGCCACTGCACTCCAGGCTGGGCAACAGAGTGAGACTTTGTGTCAAAAACAACAACAACAACAATAATAATAATAATAATAATGCACTAGGTGCAGATACTAATAAGGGCTTTGTGAGGAATTTTCTTTCTTTCTTTCTTTTTTTTTTTTTGAGACAGAGTCTCACTCTCTTTCTCTGGCTGGAGTGCAGTGACGCGATCTGGGGTCACTGCAACCTCCGCCTCTCGGGTTCAAGCGATTCTCCTGCCTCAGCCTTCCGAGTGGCTGGGATAACAGGCGCCCGCCACTACACCTGGCTAATTTTCTTTTTTTTTAGATAGGGTCTGGCTCTGGCTCTGTCACCCAGGCTGGAGTGCAGTGGCGTGATGACAACCCACGGCAGCCTTGACCTCCTGGACTTAAGCGATCATCTTGCCTCAGCCTCCTGAGCGCTGGGGCTACAGGCTTATTTTTTTGTAGAGATGGGGTCTTACTATGTTGCCCAGGCTGGTCTCAAACTTCTGGGCTCAAGTAATCCTCCTGTCTTGGCTTCCCAAAGTGCTGGGTTTACAGGAGTGAGCCACCATGTCTGGCCATTTGAGGAAATTTTTATTTTTGTCTGTCTTGTTTCCTGCTCTGTCCCCAGCACCTAGAGTGTGTGACTGCGGGGGGGTGTGTGTGTGTGTGTGTCTGTGTGTGTGTGTAGGTGTGCTGATTAAATATTTGAATGGCTGATTGAATGAATGAATGAATGTCATCCTACAACCACTTGTGAGTCCTGGTCTTAGGGGAAGGCTGGGCTGGGGCCCTGGCCTCTAGGATCCCTCTTGTGCCAGTCCCCCACCCCTGCTGTTCCCACAGCTCTGTGCTGAAGAGGGCGTGGAGGGGGCCAGGGAAGGGAGTGTCAGGCAGCCAGCCGGCTGCCTGCCCTGGACAGCAGCCCAGAGTGTCTGCAGGAGGGAGAGGGTAGTTCAGGAGCCTGAGTCACCCCGGGAGAAACCCCAGCCACATACCTGGCCGCTGACATCACCCGGCCAGGGCACCCCCGGCAGCCTAGACAAGCCGACTGAATCACAGGCGGAATTCAGCCACCCTGGGCACGTGGCCTGCTGTGACCCCCCGCAACACCCCCGAGTGGCCGTCTGGCTGCGGGGGTTAGGCCGGGCACATAGGGGTCAGTGAGGAGGCATGGGGCCTGAGTCAGGGACAGGGTGGCCACAGCCAGAGACCACCCAGCCGCAGGCGTCCACGTGGGGCAGGAAGGAGAAAGTTTGGGAAGGAGAGCCTGTGGGGAGGCCCCGGTGGTTGAGGAGGAAGCACGTGTGGGTGTGACGGGGAGGCTGCGGCTTGTGGGGAGCAGCTGAGTGACCCACAGGGGTGGGATGGGGTCTGAGTGTTTGCGCAGAGAATCACCAAATCGTAAGAGACTTGGTCGTAAGAGTCATTCAGGAGGACAATGGAATCACCAATGTGCTTACACACGCAGAGGCACACACGCACACACCCGACCTGGGGAGGCCCTAACTCCACCCACCCCAGGCCTGCGGGGCCTCACTACCCACAAGCCTGCCGGTCGGGGCAAGTTCCCTAAGGGACTGAGGCCTGAGGAACAGTTTCCTCATCTGTTGAGTGGGGGTATTAACAATCATTATTAGGCCAGGCACAGTGACTCATGAGGCAGAGGTAGGAGGATCCCTTGAGGCCAGAAGTTCAAGACCAGCCTGGACATCATAGCAAGACCCCTTCTCTACAAAGAACAAATTTAAAAATTAGCTGGATGTGGTGGTATGTGCCTGTAGTCCCAGCTACTCAGGAGACTGTGGTGGGAGTGTTGGCATTTGAGACTGCAGTGAGCTATTGATTGCACCACTGTACTCCAGCCTAGACAACAGAACAAGATCCTATCACACACACACACACAAAATATCACTATTATTGTAATAGCTATGCTTACAGGGAACATACTTTCTGCCAGGTGCTGTTCCAGGCATTCTACATTTTTTTTTTTTTTTTTTAAATAATGGAGATGACGTTTCACTATGTTGCCCAGGCTGGTCTTGAACTCCTGAGCTTAAGCGATACTCTTGCTTTTTAGGTAGCTCACGCCTGTAATCCCGACATTTTGGGAGGCCAAGGTGGGTGGATCGCTGGAGTCCAAGAGTTTGAGACCAGACTGGGAAAATAGTGAGATCCCATCTCTACAAAAAAATCAAAAAATTAGCTGGGCATGGTGGCTCATGCCTGTAGTCCCAGCTACTCAGGACGCTGAGGTGGGGGGATCGCTTGAGCCTGGGAGATGGAAGTTGCAGTGAGCTGAGACTGTGCCACTGCACTCCAGCCTGGGTAACAGAACAAGACCTTGTCTCAAAAACAAAACAAAACAAAAAATAGAGAGAAGAAGAAGAAAAAAGAGTCAACTGCATCTGTATGTGTGGCATTTGGTACGGACACAGTAAGCTTTCTAAAGTGACTCTGTTATGATTCTTAGTACTAACCATATTATTTTCTCTTTTTCTGTTTGTTTCTTTTTTTTGAGATGGAGTCTCGCTCTGTCACCCAGGCTGCAGTGCAGTGGTGCAATCTCGGCACACTGCAACCTCCGCATCCCAGGTTCAAGTGATTCTCCTGTCTCAGCCTCCCAAGTAGCAGGGATTACAGGCCCCCACCACCATGCCCAGCTAATTTTTGTGTTTTTAGTACAGATGGGGTTTCACCATATTGGTCAGGCTAATCTTGAACTCCAGACCTCAGGTGATCCACCCGCCTCGGCCTCCTAAAGTGTTGGGATTACAGGTGTGAGCCACCGCGCCTGGCCAAACGCACATTATTTTTATTCCTAAGTCCAACTAGGAAGGCCTCCAAAACAGTCACCCTCACTGCCTTGGTCCAGTTCTACTTCTTACCTCCCTGCAGTCCTTCCTGCTGCCTCTTCTTTGGTTATATATGTCTGTAATAGGGAGAGAGTGCTTCAGGGACTCCATCCTCATTCATAACTCTTCAGAACTCAGTGATGACTATCTAGATCCACCTCCACCAAGAAGTCCTCCTGGCTTACTCCAGCCTCACTAAGCACTCTCACCACCCAATGCCTGGAATGATTGTAGTCAGTGAGTGATACACTGCACGTTGTGTGCCCCCTGGGTTGGGAGTAGGTGAGAGATAACCCCCACAGTGAGTGGCACCCCCAGCCAGGGCCTGGGACAAGTCTGCATCCAAGGGTGGCTCTCTGCTTAGGTCTGTGTCTGTACCTGGGTGTGTCTGCCCTACTCTGTGCATACCCATATATGTGAACCCGTATGTGTGTGTAGTTTTGAGTGTGTGTGGAACAGGCTGCATGGCAGTGGAAGCTAGGTGTGTGATTCCTTGTATCTGTATGCCTGGAGTGCCTTGTTCTATAGATTTCTATGCTACTCCAAGCAAGTCAGTGGGTCTTTTTGGTTTTTGTTTTTTGAGATGGAATCTCACTCTGCTGCCCAGGCTGGAGTGCAGTGACACGATCTTGGCTCACTGCAACCTCCACCTCCCAGGTTCAAGTGATTCTCCTGCCTCAGCCTCCTGAGTAGCTGGGATTACAGGTGCCCACCAATACACCCAGCTAATTTTTTGTATTTTTAGTAAAGATGGGGGTTTCACCACGTTGGCCAGGCTGGTCTCAAACTCCTAAACTCATGACTCGCCCACCTCGGCCTGCTCAAGTGCTGGGATTACAGGCATGAGCCACCGTGCCCAGCCAAGTCAGTGGGTCTTTAGGAGCTCTTTCGTACCAGTGTGACTGTGAGTGAACCTTCACACACATGTTTGTATGGATATCTAATAAATTCTTCAAGTAGGCCAGGCACAGTGGTTCAGGCCTGTAGCCCTAGCACTTTGGGAGACCCAGGTGGGTGGATTGCTTGAGCTCAGGAGTTTGAGAACAGCCTGGGCAACATGGTGAGACTTCGTCTCTACAAAAAATATGAAAATTAGCCAGGCATGGCAGCGGGTGCCTGTAGTCCCAGCTACTACTTGGGGGACTGAGGCAGGAGGATCCCTTGAGCCTGGGAGGTAGAGGCTGCAGTGAGCTGAGATCGAGCCACTACACTCCAGCCTGGGTGACAGAGGGAGACCCTGTCTCAAAAAAAAAGAAAAAATGAAGACATTCTTCAAGTCCACAGCTCTGAGGGTATCACTGTGAGAGCAGGGGTCCTAGCTCTACCCGTTTGTGTATGTGTGGAGATGTGTGTCTATGTAGACAAAGGTGTGTGTCATTTACTGTGTGTTTGGGGTGTGAACACCTATGTGATGTGTTTGCACAACTGCACGTGTTTTGCTCTGTGTGTGAGATCATGTGTTCAAATAGTCATTATGTCGCCGGGCGTGGTAGCTCATGCCTATAATCCCAGCACTTTGGGAGGCCTAGGCAGGAAGATCACTTGAGCCCAGGAGATCCAGACTGCAGTGAGCCGAGATTGTGCCACTGCACTCCAGCCTGGGCAACAGAGCAAGACCTTGTCTCAAAACAAAAGGCAAAACAAAAATAAACAAATAGTCATCAGGTGCCTGTACAGACAAAGGTGGAAGGTGTCTGCCTGTTGAGATTTGTGAATAGGGTGTGTACGTGGACATCTCAGCCTGTCTATGTGTGTATCTGTCTCTGACCTCAAGGCAAAAGAGAGGTTGGCCGGGTGTGTGGTGGCTCACACCTGTAATCCCAGCACTTTGGGAGGCCGAGGCCGGCAGATCACCTGAGGTCAGGAGTTCAAAACCAACCTGGTCAACATGGTGAAACTCCGTCTCTTCTAAAACTACAAAAAATTAACCAGGCGTGGTGGCACATGCCTGTAATCCCAGCTACTCAGGTACCTGAGGCATGAGAGTTGCTTGAACCCAGGAGGTGGAGGTTGCAGTGAGCCGAGATCACGCCAGGGACTCCAACCTGGGTGACAGAGCAAGTCTCCATCTCAAAAAAAAAAAAAAAAAAGGAGAGAGGCTCAGATATGTTTCTCTCTGAGAGTCTGTCAGAGTTTAGGAATTAGTAAATGAATGAATGGTGAAGATCCATTTACTCAACAACAAACATTTCTTCTTTTTTTTTTTTTTGAGACAGAGTCTTGCTCTGTCACCCAGGATGGAGTGCAGTGGTGCAATCTCGGCTCACTGAAGCCTCTGCCTCCTGGGTTTAAGAGAAGCTCATGTCTCAGCCACCAAATAGCTGGGATTACAGGTGTGTGCCACTGTGCCCAGCTAATTTTTGTATATTTAGTAGAGATGGGGTTTCACCATGTTGCCCAGGCTGGTCTCAAACTCCTGACCTGAAGTGATCTGTTTGCCTCAGCCTCCCAATTTACTGGGATTTCAGGCATGAGCCACCAGCCCTGCCTCATTTATTCCTGTATCATATTGTTTTTATTTCTAAACTTTTTTGTAGTGACAGGGTCTTACTACATTGACTGGGCTGGCCTCAAACGTCTGGCCTCAAGTGATTCTCCTGCCTCTGCCTCCCAAAGTGCTGGGATTACAGGCATGAGCCACTGTGCCTGGCTTGAACAAATATTTAATAACCACCTATTGGGTACCAAATGCTATGCTGGGGACAAGGCAGTGACCGGGACAGTTTTGGCCCAGCTTTCACCTAGCTCACAGCCCAGTGAGGGGGACAAACCTGTCCCCAGACAATGATGAGCCCAGATTGGCAGAGTTGGAGGGAGGGACCCCAGGAGAGGGGACCTTGACTCAGCCTGGAGATCAGGGAGATCAGGGCCTTGACTCAACCTTCCTGGAGGAGAGGTTATAGGAGTTAAGACCTGGATGAAAAGAGTATGAGCCAGAGGAAATGAAGGGAAGAGTGACCCAAGCAGAGGGAAAAGCACATGCAAAGGCCTGAAGTCCAGGGAGAGAGAGAGGCCAGGCATCCGAAACACAAAGGAGAGGGGAGAGGTGAGACCAGGGCACTCTCAGAGCAGGTCGTGCAGGGCCTCAGGAGCCATGGGGAGGAGTACAGTGCAGGATGCAGGGGTATTGGGAGGGTCAAGCTAACTGTCCAATCTGGGTTACTCTGCTTCCCTGAAACTCCAGGGACATCCCCTCCAGGAAACCCTCAGGATTGCTCAGTGTGGAGCGGCTCAGCCATCCAGTCACACTCACTATTCAGTGTTGAGCACTGAGGAGGCAGCCTTACTAAATCAGCCTGGATCTGCCCTCCCAGAGGTCACAGTCACAACAGTCGAACACACACGCACGTGCACACTCACAAACATGCCCCTCCCCTCCTCTGGAGCCTCAGAAACCCACAGACCTTGTTCCTCCCAGGGGGTGTCCCTGGAGCCAAAGCTTCTGCACCACCAGGGGGCTTGTTGGAAATGCAAAAGATGGTCCGGTGCAGTGGCTCACGCCGGTAATCCCAGCAGTTTGGGAGGCTGAGGCAGGAAGATCATTTGAGGTCAGGAGTTCATTTGAGGTTAGGAGTTCAAGACCAGCTTGGCCAACATAGCGAAACTCTGTCTCTACTAAAAACACACAAAAATTAGCCAGACATGGTAGCTCATGCCTGTAACCCCAGCTACTTGGGAGGCTGAGACAGGAGAATCTTTTGAAGCCAAGAGGTGAAGGCTTCAGCGAGCCAAGATCGTGCCACTGCACTCCAGCCTGGGTGACAGAGCGAGACTCCATCATAAAAAAATAATAATAAAATAGAATGGGTGCGGTGGCTCATGCCTGTAATCCCAGCACTTTGGGAGGCCAAGGTGGGTGGATCACCTGAGGTCAAGAGTTCGAGACCAGCCTGGCTAACATGGTAAAACCCCATCTCTACTTAAAAATATATAAAAATTAGCCAGGCTTGATGATGCACGCCTGTAATCCCAGCTGCTCGGGAGGCTGAGGCAGGAGAATCACTTGAACCTGGGAGGCAGAGGTTACAGTGAGCCGAGATCATGCCACTGCATTCCAGCCTGGGTAATGAGAGTGAAATTCCGTCTCAAAATAAAATAAAATAATAAAAATAAGAAGATGACCACAGCAGATCTGCCGGCTCTCCAGGCAATTCGTGATCACCACGAATTGAGAAGCGCTGCTCTCAGGCTTAACCTCCCTGTATCTCAGTTTCCTTTTCTGTACAAGGAGATCAAAACAGAATCCATGTAGAGGACTGATGTGGAATGAGGCTTAACTGAGATAATGAAAGTGCTAAGCACAGCTTCCTAAGCGCTTGTTTTCAACAGCTCCTCTTCCTCCTTTCTATTTTTTTATCTTTATTTTTATTTTGGGAGGAACAGGGTCTCACTCTGTTGCCCAGGCTGGAGTGCAGTGGCACAGTCATAGCTCACTGCATCCTCAATCTCTCAGGGCTCAAGTGATGCCCGTGCCTCAGCCTCCCAAGTAGCTGGGACTACAGGCGTGTGCCACCATGCCCAGCTAATTTTTAAATTTTTTGCTGGGCGCAGTGGCTTACACCTGTAATCCCAGCACTTTGGGAGGCTGAGGTGCGTGGATCACCTGAGGCTGGGAGTGAGAGCAGCCTAACCAACATGGTGAAACTCTATCCCTACTAAAAATACAAAAATTAGCTGGGTGTGGTGGCAGGCACCTGTAATCCCAGCTACTCAGGAGGCTGAGGCAGGAGAATTGCTTGAACCCAGGAGGTGGAGGTTGCAGTGAGCCGAGATCATGCCACTGCACTCCAGCCTGGGTGACAGAGCAATACTCCATCTCAAAAAATATAAATAAATAAATAAATAAATTTCTTGTATTGGTGGGGTCTCACTATGCTGCCCAGGCTGGTCTTGAACTCCTGGCCTCCAGCAATCCTGTTCCCTAGGCCTCCCAAAGTGCTGGGATCACAGGCGTGAACCACCACACCCAGCCCTTCTTCTCTTCTGTATTATTAAATTTCAGAGCTGGAAAGGAATTTTGAAGACCGCCGTCACTCAACCTTCTTGCTCTACAGATAGGGGAACTGAGGAACGGAGGAGCAGAGGTTTGGCCACATGAAGGTGGGAAGGACGTGGTGTGTCTGGCCTTCACAGTCTCTGCCGGGGGGCTGTTTACAGGATACTCTGAGGAAAGCCAGGATGGGCACCGACACCCACCTCCACTCTGTGGGAGGCAAAAGGCTAAGGCTCCCCCACCCGTCTACCTCAAGCAGAGCTGAGCGCTTGGGAGCCAGAGCAGAGATCCAGCCCTCTCCCCCATGCTCAAGTCCTCCTCCTCCTAGAAGCTCTCCTTCCAAGAGGAACCTCTTATTCTATTTATTATTATTTTTGAGACAAGGTCTCACTTTGTCACCCAGGCTGGAGTGCAGTGGCATGATCATGGCTCACTGCAGCCTCGCCCTCCCCAGGCTCAAGTGATCCTCTCACCTCAGCCTCTCAAATAGCTGGGACTACAGGCACACGCCACCACACCCGGCTAGTTTTTGTATTTTTAGTAGAGATGGGGTCTTGCCATTGTTGTCCAGGCTGGTCTTGAACTCCCGGGCTCAAGTGATCTGCCCACCTTGGCCTCCCAAAGTGCTGGGATTACAGGCACGAGCCACTGCGCCTGGCAAGGAATGAGCCCTATGGAGAAGAACTTGATTTACCCACTCCCTGCTCTGTGGGCAGATATGTGTGTCATGTCTGTGAGTGCGGGTGTGTGTGTGTGTGTGTGTGTGTGTCTCCAGGGCCAATTTCTCCCTTAGGCCCAGGGGCCCAGTGCCTACGGCCCATGATAGATTTAAGTGACCCACAGATATGGGTCAGGAGGGTATACATGTATAAAGGTCAGGAAGACTTTGTTTTAGTAACAAAACAAGCACCTACAATCTGTCAGGAGCCTTACGATATCTTCTCACCAGTCTCATGAGGTGGGTACTATATCCTGTTCTCCTTTGTCAGGTAGGGAAACTGAGGCACCAGATATCCTAGCTCAAGTTCACCAAGCTACTTGGTGATACAAGCAGAACATAAGCCCAGTCCACCTAGCTTCTGGGTCTGCGATGGTGTGGGGAGAAATGCCCAGTGTCTTCATGAACATGAGCATCTGTGTGTGAATAAATTGACATACATAAACCCATTTAACAAAGTTCAAAGCCAGGCGCCGTGGCTTGCTCCTGCAATCTCAGCGCTCTGGGAGGCTGAGGTGGGAGGATTGCTTGAGGCTGGGAGTTTGAGATCAGCCTGGGCAACAAAGTGAGACCCTGACTCTAAAAAAAATTTTTTGAATAAAAAATTAGGCCGGGCACAGTGGCTCACGCCTGTAATCCCAGCACTTTGGGAGGTTAAGGTGGGTGGATCACTTGAGGTCAGGAGTTCAAGACCAGCCTGGCCAACAGGGTGAAACCCCTTCTCTACTAAAGATACAAAAATTAGCCAGATGTGGTGGCACATGCCTGTAATCCCACCTACTGGGGAGGCTGAGGCAGGAAAATTGCTTGAATCTGGGAGGCGGAGGTTGCAGTGAGCCAAGATCATGCCATTGCACTCCAGCCTGGGTGAAGAAATGAGACTCTGTCTCAAAAAAAAAAAAATTAGCCAAGCATGGTGATACGCACCTGTAGTGTTAGTTACTTGGGAGGCTGAGGCAGGAGGATTGCTTGAGGCCAGGAGTTCGAGGTTACAGTGAACTACGATTGCATCACTGCACTCTAGCCTGGATGACAGAGCAAGATCCTATCTCAAAATAATAATAATAGTTCAAGGCACAGACTTTGAAGCCTGACACCCTGCATGGTGTTATTCCAGCTTTGCTACTTACTTGCTGTGTGACTCCGGGTGAATAACTTCACCTCTCTGGGCTTCTGTTTCCCTTCCTGAAAAATGATCATTTGTACCTCACAGGAGCGTTGTGAGAATTAAATAAGTTAATATAAGCTCTTCGGAAGAATTACCTCTTGCTAGGGTTGTGTGAAGAGCTTTACATGAGTCCCTCTGCAGGATGTGTGGTTGTTGGTCTGTGTGTGTGTATGTATATATGTGTGTGTGTATATGTGTGTATATATGTGTGTATATGTGTATGTGTGTATATATGTGTGCGTATATATGTGTATATGTGTGTATATGTGTATGTGTGTATATATGTGTGTATATGTGCATATATATGTGTGTATGTGTGTATATGTGTATGTGTGTGTATATGTGTATGTGTGTATATATGTATGCATATATGTATGTATATATGTGTGTATACGTGCATGTGTGTATATGTGTGTGCATGTGTGTATATGTGTGTATGTGTGTGTATATGTGTATGTGTGTATATATGTGTGTATATGTGTGTATATATGTGTGTATGTGTGTATATATGTGTGTATATGTGTATGTGTGTATATATGTGTGCATATATATGTGTGTATATGTGTGTATGTGTGTGTATATGTGTATGTGTGTATATATGTGTGTATATGTGTGTATATATGTGTGTATGTGTGTATATATGTGTGTATATGTGTATGTGTGTATATATGTGTGCATATATATGTGTGTATATGTGTGTATTGCTCTCTTGATCTTTGAGTGTTGTGTGTGTGTCAGTGTGTGAGATCATATGTGCATCTTTAGTAAAGATCTAGGGGTGTCTGTATGTTTTGGGGGTCTGTACCTGTCCTTGGCTGTACAACTGAACCCTACATCTTCTTGTGTGTGTAGGGACGTGTGTCATGTGTGTTGATAACCATATGACAGTGCGTGTTTCCACATGCTGGCGTGGGTCTGTGAAGCTGTTTCTATGTGGCTGTGGGTGACTGCCCACGTGTGATCTGGTGGGTGGCTGTGTGGATGCCTGTGTTGCCTGTGTCGGGCGTGAGTCTCTGGCCAGCCAGGGTAGGTCTTTGTATGTTTCCTTTATTCCATGGAGGAGGAGATGAGGGGCTTGGATGGGACAGAAGAATGAGGGGTCACTACCTGTCTGATGCTGGGGCATCAGACACTGCCTACTAGTGGCTGCTGTGTCATCTCCCAGTCTCTGTCCTTCCCTCCTGGCTGATGGCAGATAGAGGGGGTGTGGGGGAACAGGGCAGGGGGTGGGCTTGAGGCTGGACTTTTGTCTGGAAACTTGAACCTCCGCCTATGCTCCCCACATCCCTCTAGCCTTCCACATCTCCCTACACCCTCCTACTATTGGGACAGGGAATCAAGACTCCCTGAAAATTAAGAACCATCGCCCTGGCTCTGCCACAGGCTTGCTGTGTGGCCCTGAGAGGGGCCTTGCCCCTCTCTGAACCTGTGAAATCCAATGTTTTAAAAGTGCTTCTTCCTCTGTACCCAGGGCTGGGCCAGGCTGTGCACTGGTGGGTAAGTGCTGGGCTCTCTGAGGTTTGTGAAATACCTGGCCGCAGCCTTCCCAGGGGGTGCTTAAGAGTTGGGGGCTGTAGCATCAGAAATACCTGAGTCAGTCTGGGCACAGTGGCTCATGCCTGTAATCCCAGCACTTTGGGAGAGTGAGGTGGGCAGATCACCCAAGGTTGGGAGTTTGAAACCAGCCTGGTCAACATGATGAAACCCCCATCTCTATTAAAAATACAAAAATTGGCCGGGCGCGGTGGCTCAAGCCTGTAATCCCAGCACTTTGGGAGGCCGAGACGGGCGGATCACGAGGTCAGGAGATCGAGACCATCCTGGCTAACACGGTGAAACCCCGTCTCTACTAAAAATACAAAAAACTAGCCGGGCGAGGTGGCGGGCGCCTGTAGTCCCAGCTACTCGGGAGGCTGAGGCAGGAGAATGGCGTAAACCCGGGAGGCGGAGCTTGCAGTGAGCTGAGATCCGGCCACTGCAGTCCAGCCCGGGCTACAGAGCAAGACTCCGTCTCAAAAAAAAAAAAAAAAACAAAAAACAAAAAAACAAAAATTAGGCTGGACGCGGTAGCTCACGCCTGTAATCCCAGCACTTCGGGAGGCCAAGGTGGGCGGATCACCTGAGGTTGGGAGTGAGAGCAGCCTGACCAACATGGAGAAACCCCGTTTCTACTAAAAATACAAAAACTAGTTGGGCATGGTGGCACATGCCTGTAATCCCAGCTACTTGGGAGGCTGAGGGAGGAGAATAGCTTCAACCCGGGATGATCCGAAATCGTGCCATTGCACTCTAGCCTGGGCAACGAGAGCAAAACTCCGTCTCAAAAAACAAAACAAAACAAAACAAAAATTAGCCAGGTGTGGTGGCACATACCTGTAATCCCAGCTACTCAGGAGGCTGAGGCAGGAAAATCACTTGAACCCGGGAGGTGGAGGCTGCAGTGAGTCGAGATTGTGCCACTGCACTCCAGCCTGGGCAACAGAGTGAGACTCTGTCTTAAAAAAAAAAAACAAAAAAACAAAAAACAAAAAAAAAAACAAAAAACACACGTCAGACTCTTGAACCCCATTTGCTGAGTAGATTTTCTCAGGTAGTCAGCTCTACCCCTCTGAGCCTGGATTGCAACAGTACACCCTAACAGCAGTAAGAGGGAGTTTGTAAAGCTTAGAAAGACCTGACAGCCTGTCCGCAGTGGCTCACGCCTGTAATCCCAACACTTTGGGAGGCCGAGGCGGGCGGATCACAAGGTCAGGAGTTCAAGACCATCTTGACCAATATGGTGAAACCCCGTCTCTATTAAACATATAAAACTTAGCTTGGCATGGTGGCCCGCGCCTGTACCCGCGCCTGTAGTCCCAGCTACTCGAGAAGCTAAGGTGAGGCGGAGGTTGCAGTGAGCCGAGATGGCCACTGCACTCCAGCAGAGCAAGACTCCGTCTCAAAAAAAAAAAAAAACCTGACAAGTGGAAGCTACTAATACTGCCATTATCATTTAAACAAACCCCAGACACAGGTTTTTCAGGGAGTTTCATCCAACCAGGCGGGTCTCAGAAATCAGAAAAGAAATGGAAAGAATGGAAAGGGTAGGAAATCTGGAGTTTGCCAATTCTAAGTTTGAATGTCTTGTGATGGGATCTTGGGCAAGTCATTTAACCTCTCTGAGTATCATTTTTATCTTTTATAAAATGAAGATTTTTCTCTCTTAACCTTCCAGAGCTGTTTTAAGGATTACAAATCTTGTACTGAAAGGCATAGCACAGAAGCTGTGCTTGGTAATTGCCAAATACAAGGCATTAATTATTATTATTAAAATTAATAATATCCCCTCCCCCTTACACATTCTTTGCCTCCGGGCGGATTAAAAGGTGGGAGGACAGGCTACCAACACCATCAGAAGAGTCGCTACTCCCTAAGTTTCATTTCCCATCCCCTCCAAACCCTTATCCCTCCCAAACGCCGGACCTGGGAGGCCAGCCGGGTCCAAGACACACATCCTTTGCCCAGCCGGGAAGCCTAAAGCTAAAGCTCAGAGAGGGAAAACATTTCCCAAGCTCGCACAGCGAATCAGGACAGAAACCAGGACGAGCCTCGGAATCCCTCCATTACCTCCATCTTCACCTGAGCATCACAGCGCGCTCGGGACTCAGTTTCCCCACCTACGTGACCACACCACACCAATCAGGGTCTCCTTTCGGAGATCTGCTCTTCTTCTCGAACGGGGGCGCTGCACCAGCGGTAGAACAGGGTGGGTGGGGGCGCCAGAGGTGAGGGGGACCTGCAGGCTGGGGTCTTCCCTGCCCGGGACAGCGGGGGCCCTGCGGGGCTAGTGTAAGCGCCTATTAATACCAGCCCCCGGGGCGGCGTGGCACTGCGCAGGCGCGGGCGGGGCGCGGGCGCGCGCGCGAGCGAGCGAGGGATTCCCTCTGACGTCATTGCTAGGATACCAAACAAACACTCCGCCGCGCCGGCCGAGCTCCTTATATGGCTAATTGCGTCACAGGAACTCCGGGGAGGCGGGGCCGGGATCCCCTCCCGCCGAGGGGCCCGGAACGCAGCCCCCGAGACCCCCAGGGCCCCGAGGGTCATGCAAGTGACCAGATCGAGTCTAGAACAGACCTCTTGCTGGACGGTGCGGGACTCGATTTGGCGGGTCCGGAGATTTGGGGAAGTTTGTTCAGCGAGGGGCGGGTGACGTAAGCAGGGGGGCGGGTCCCGGGCATATAAATACAGGCTGGCGGGTCTGTACTTCATTCATAAGACTCAGAGCTACGGCCACTGCAGGGACACGCGGAACCAGGACTTGGAAACTTGATTATTGTGGTTCTTCTTGGGGGTTATGAAATTTCGTTAATCTTTTTTTTTCCGGGGAGAAAGTTTTTGGAAAGATTCTTCTAGATATTTCTTCATTTTCTTTTGGAGGACCGATTTACTTTTTTCGTCTTCTTTATTACTCCCCTGCCCCCGTGGGACCCGCCGGACGCGTGGAGGAGACCGTAGCTGAAGCTGATTCTGTACAGCGGGACAGCGCTTTCTGCCCCTGGGGGAGCAACCCCTCCCTCGCCCCTGGGTCCTACGGAGCCTGCACTTTCAGGAGGTACAGCGGCATCCTGTGGGGGCCTGGGCACCGCAGGGAGACTGCACAGAAACTTTGCCATTGTTGGAACGGGACGTTGCTCCTTCCCCGAGCTTCCCCGGACAGCGTACTTTGAGGACTCGCTCAGCTCACCCGGGACTCCCACGGCTCACCCCGGACTCGCACCTTACTTCCCCAACCCGGCCATAGCCTTGGCTTCCCGGCGACCTCAGCGTGGTCACAGGGCCCCCCCTGTGCCCAGGGAAATGTTTCAAGCTTTCCCCGGAGACTACGACTCCGGCTCCCGGTGCAGTTCCTCACCCTCTGCCGAGTCTCAATATCTGTCTTCGGTGGACTCCTTCGGCAGTCCACCCACCGCCACCGCCTCCCAGGTAAGTTTTCGATATTAGGGGTGCTGCTTTGTAGGTTTTATTTTTTAAGTCAAGGGTGAAAAGAATAACCCCCAACCCCCACATAAAGACGCATCAGAACCCTAGATCTGAGATGGAAAAGGCTCACAGCGCACTTTGCAAACTGCAAAGAGTCGGGAGATGTTTGCAATTGGTTGCGTGCGTGGAGCGCAAGGAGGGAACGCGGCAGGGAGGGTAGGCTTTGGGGCGTGTGGGGGTGGGGTGGGGAATGTGCCGCTCAGTGCAACGTGTATGCGGTAGCGGGGCTGAGAACTTTGAGCCGGCTCCGGGACTGACTCCCGCTCGGGTTCCAGACCTGAAGCTAGCGCAGTTAGGAAGGTGGGGGAAATCCCAGGGAAGCTTCCAGTAGTCTCTTTTCCTTTCCTCCTTCTTCGGAGCGCCTACTTCGGTGCCAGGTAGCCCTCCACCCATCGGGAAGAGGGGCTCGAACCCTCAGCCGCGCTGCCTCCGCCTCCTGCGCGGAGACGTAACGGGGGACCCGTGCGTAACGGCTGACGCGCTGGAATCCTCCGTCTGACGCGGGGCACGCACGGCGCGCGGCGCCCCCTTCGTCCGCCCCGCCCCTGACGTCCCGGGAGCGTTCTATTTTGGAACGCCGGGGCCACGTTGCTAAGGGAGGGGGCAGCCCGGCGTTTCGATTGGCCGCCAGGGCGCACGCCTTGGCCAATCAGCTTTCCCTTCCTATTTGTAGGGTGCAGTTTCCTTCCCCCTCTCTGTCCCCGGAACCCGTGGTTCCTTGGCGGCTGGGTCTCTTTTCCGCGCCTCTAGAGGCAGAGCGAGGGGATCCCTGTCGTGACAAGAGCGGCTCTCTGCGACTCAATGGATCTGCGAGACCCTTGCAGGGATCTGGTCCCTGGGTTCTCAGGAGCAGGGGGTGTCTGCTTGTGTGCCGGCGTTTCTTGGAGAGATACGGTGGCTGTCACCCTCTTCTCCAGGCACTCACAGACAGATTCCCACTCCCTCTGCTCCGGATGCCCGGTTCCTCCAGTGTGTCCCAAGACAGGACTAGAACCGCGAACCGAAGGGCAACCAGCCAGGTGGTCTCCCGGAGCTCCGCCCCCTCTGGGTTCCCAGGACGCTGATTGGCCGGCGAGCCAGCCCTTCCCTCACCACGCCCCCCGAGAGAGTAGTTAAGCCTTCAGAGCAGTTCCAGGAGTCCATTTACGGGAGGGGGGAGATGAGCGCTGCTGAAGCTTGGGGGCTCGGGTTCCGCACCATTCACCCTCCGCGACAATCTAAGGGAGCCTCGGTGGTTACTTTTCTCTACCTGTCCGTTCACCCTAAACTGTCACTCGTCAGTCTCACTCTGAAAAGAGACAGTAACTTGAAACGTTGTTCTAAACTCCTAGGCCCGTCCCCCAAACACCCTTTTGACTGGGACCCCCGCCCCTGCATGGGACCTCGCGCAGAGGGGTGTGTGTGTGTGTGTGAGTGTAGAGGAAGGCTTGGCCTAAGGCCTCTCCTTCTCCCTCCCCTTGCCTCTGGGGTGGGGGTGGGGTGTTGTGGCTGTGTGTGTGGCTGTGGCTCCGTCCCGGGGGTTCTGTCAGCCGGCTGTGTCCAGCCTCCTCTCCACCCCCCACACCTAAGAGTCACCAACCCGGGGTGTGATTCACCACCCGCTGGAACCGTGCAACCTTTCCCCGAGGAAGAAGGAGGAGGTAGAAGCCAGTTGAGCAGAAATCCTCTCATTAACCACTGCGTCACGGTGTAGTGGAAGGGTGGGTGTCGTGGCTTTTTCCCTGTGACACACACATCCACACTTGCTCACCCTGTGCTCACTCACGGGGTCGGTGTGTGTTATGTGTGTTGGGTGTGTGTGTGTTGGTGTCTTTGTTTGTGTGTCTACGCCTGTGTGTGTATGTGTCACCCCGTAGGAGTGCGCCGGTCTCGGGGAAATGCCCGGTTCCTTCGTGCCCACGGTCACCGCGATCACAACCAGCCAGGACCTCCAGTGGCTTGTGCAACCCACCCTCATCTCTTCCATGGCCCAGTCCCAGGGGCAGCCACTGGCCTCCCAGCCCCCGGTCGTCGATCCCTACGACATGCCGGGAACCAGCTACTCCACGCCAGGCATGAGTGGCTACAGCAGTGGCGGAGCGAGTGGCAGTGGTGGGCCTTCCACCAGCGGAACCACCAGTGGGCCTGGGCCTGCCCGCCCAGCCCGAGCCCGGCCTAGGAGACCCCGAGAAGAGACGGTGAGTAAGGGGCATCAGAACTTGGCCTGGGTCGAGGGAAGCAAGAGAGGCAGGAAGTTTCTTATGAATGGAGGGGGACTCCACTAAGGCCTTCGTGTTACAGAAACCCCAAGATCCTTGCTACACGAGCGAGGACTGGAGGCTTGTTTTTTGGCTCCTGGGGGTTCTGAAAGAAGTAGAGGTTTGGGATGGATGGAGGAGTGCTGTATCCCCAAATCTCATGGCCTCTATCTCCCCAACTCAGCTCACCCCGGAGGAAGAGGAGAAGCGAAGGGTGCGCCGGGAACGAAATAAACTAGCAGCAGCTAAATGCAGGAACCGGCGGAGGGAGCTGACCGACCGACTCCAGGCGGTGAGGACAGGCCCTGGGGTGGGAGAGGGGATGCTGAGGGGAGCTCTCTCCCCATTCTCTGCCCCCTCTCCACCTGTACCCTTGTCCTGGGTTGAGAACTAGACATTCCGCATATGGAACTAGGTTACTGGTGTGGCCAGATGGGGTAGCCCAGGGCACAAACGCAGACCCCCATGTACTTAAATCAACTCCTGGTCCCCCCCATTTCCTGACCCCATACACTACTCTCCTAGCCTTCATTTCATTCCGAAGGGCCACATGGGGCCCTTGAGGAGAGGGGCGCTCCCATCATTTCTCCCATCTGGTCTTCAGCAAGTAACAACACATTTTGCCTCAGTTTCTCCATCTCTCCAAACCCTCATCAAATCTCCCAGGCTCCTTCTACCCTTAACGCTCTGGAAAGTCTATGAAATGAAATTATTCCACCTCCTGCCCTAGCCACCCACAGCTCTCCTGGTGCTGGTGGCATCCCCCAAAACCCACTCCCTTCCTACGTCCTCCCTTGGCCTGAGAGTTCCCTACTGTATGCCTGCAGGGTGAGCTGTTACTTCTTGAGGGAACAAGGGAATTGTCAACTTTCCTTCTCTGCTTGATCTCTTCCATGGGAGGTAGAGAGTGAGGGGTAATAGAAGGATAACAGTGGCCTGTGATCCCAGGACTTTGAGAGAGGTCAAGGCAAGAGGATTGCTTTAGCCCAGGAGTTTGATACCAGCCTGGGCAACACAGGGAGGCCTTGTCTCTACAAAAAAAAAAAAAAAAAGTAGCTGGGCATGGTGGTGCACACCACTGTGGTCCCAGCTACTCTGGAGGCTGTGGTAGGAGGATTGCTTGAGCCCAAGAGGTCCAGGCTGCAGTAAGCCATGATTGCACCACTGCCCTCCAGCCTGGGGGACAGAGCGAGACTGTCTCAAAAACAAAACGAAACCAACCATATAACGATTATTCATTCATTCAACAAACCTCTGAGTGCCTCCTGTGTACCAGAGACTTCCCCATAAACCTGGCCCCTTCCCTACCATCCTTTGGACAGATGGGGAAAACTGAGGCTCCTAGAAGGCAAGACCCTTGCCCCAACTCCCATGGCCACCAGGACTCCATCTCAGGGGTTGTTTTTTTTCTCAGCCTGGGGCTGCCTTCCAGCAGCAAGTCCAGGGGAGCCATGACCCGAGTTTCCCGGTCACTGACAAGCTTTTTTCTCCTTCCTCCCTCTCTTCTGTGACCTGGCCTCCCCGACCTCAGGAGACAGATCAGTTGGAGGAAGAAAAAGCAGAGCTGGAGTCGGAGATCGCCGAGCTCCAAAAGGAGAAGGAACGTCTGGAGTTTGTGCTGGTGGCCCACAAACCGGGCTGCAAGATCCCCTACGAAGAGGGGCCTGGGCCGGGCCCGCTGGCGGAGGTGAGAGATTTGCCGGGCTCAGCACCGGCTAAGGAAGATGGCTTCAGCTGGCTGCTGCCGCCCCCGCCACCACCGCCCCTGCCCTTCCAGACCAGCCAAGACGCACCCCCCAACCTGACGGCTTCTCTCTTTACACACAGTGAAGTTCAAGTCCTCGGCGACCCCTTCCCCGTTGTTAACCCTTCGTACACTTCTTCGTTTGTCCTCACCTGCCCGGAGGTCTCCGCGTTCGCCGGCGCCCAACGCACCAGCGGCAGTGACCAGCCTTCCGATCCCCTGAACTCGCCCTCCCTCCTTGCTCTGTGAACTCTTTAGACACACAAAACAAACAAACACACGAGGGAGAGAGACTTGGAAGAGGAGGAGGAGGAGAGAGAGGGGAAGAGACAAAGTGGGCGTGTGGCCTCCCTGGCTCCTCCGTCTGACCCTCTGCGGCCACTGCGCCACTGCCATCGGACAGGAGGATTCCTTGTGTTTTGTCCTGCCTCTTGTTTCTGTGCCCCGGCGAGGCCAGAGAGCTGGTGACTTTGGGGACAGGGGGTGGGAAGGGGATGGACACCCCCAGCTGTCTGTTGGCTCCCTGACGTCAACCCAAGCTCTGGGGATGGGGGGGGGGGGGGGGGGGTGACGCCTACCTTCGGGCAGTCCTGTGTGAGGATGAAGGGACAGGGGTGGGAGGTAGACTGTGGGGTGGGCTGGAGTCCTCTCCAGAGAGGCTCAACAAGGAAAAATGCCACCCCCCACCCAATGTCTCCCACACCCACCCTTTTTTTGGGGGGTGCCTAGGTTGGTTTCCCCTGCACTCCTGACCTTAGCTTATTGATCCCACATTTCCATGGGGTTAGATCCTCTTTACTATGGGCAGAAGTGAGCCCCCCCTTAAAGGGAATTCGATGCCCCCCTAGAATAATCTCATCCCCCGACCAGACTTCTTTTGAAATGTGAACATCCCTCCTTCACTGTCTAGCCACTCCCTCCCAGAAAAACTGGCTCTGATTGGCATTTCTGGCCTCCTAAGGCTCTCCATCCCGAAATCAGCCCCCAGCCCTGTTTTTAATGACAGTGTTATCCCAAGACCCTGCCCCCTGCCAGCCGGCCCTCCTGGCCTTCCTCATTGGGCCGCTCTGCTTTCAGGCAGCAGGGGGTGCTGTGATGCCGTCCTGCTGGAGTGATTTATACTGTGAAATGAGTTGGCCAGATTGTGGGGTGCAGCTGGGTGGGGCAGCACCCCTCTAGAGGGATAATGCCCCCACTCCCGAAAGCCTTTCCTCGTTCCCCCTTCCGTCCATCCCCCTTCTTCCTCCCCTCAACAGTGAGTTAGATTCAAGGGGGTGACAGAGCCGAGAAGGGGGTGACAGTCCTCCATCCACATGGCCTCTCTCTCTCTCCTCAGGACCCTCAGCCCTGGCCTTTTTCTTTAAGGCCTCCCCGACCCATCCCCAGCCTAGGACGCCAACTTCTCCCACACCTTGGCCCCCCACATCCTCTCTAGGAAGGGAGTAAGGGGGTGTGACATTTTTCCGGAGAAGATTTCAGAGCTGAGGCTTTGGTACCCCCAAACCCCCAATATTTTTGGACCGCCAGACTCAAGGGGCTGGAATCTCATGATTCCATGCCCAAGTCCCCCCAGCCCCGACGCTGGTTTTGGCTCTCCCACCCTGCCATTCCCTGCGCTTCATCTCATGAGGATTTCTTTACGAAGCAAATTTATATTTTTTAATATCGGGGGGTGGACCACGCCGCCCTCCATCCGTGCTGCATGAAAAACATTCCACGTGCCGCTTGTCGCGCGTCTCCCGTCCTGATCCCAGACCCATTCCGTAGCTATTTATCCCTTTCCTGGTTTCTGAAAGGCAGTTATATCTATTATGTATAAATAAATATATTATATATGGATGTGTGTGTGTGCGTGCGCGTGAGTGTGTGAGCGCTTCTGCAACCTCAGCCTAGGTCACATTGGCCCTCAAAGCGAGCCGTTGAATTGGAAACTGCTTCTAGAAACTCTGGCTCAGCCTGTCTCAGGCTGACCCTTTTCTGATCGTCTCGGCCCCTCTGATTGTTCCTGATGGTCTCTCTCCCTCTGTCTTTTCTCCCCAGCCTGTGTCCATCTGACCGTTTTCACTTATCTCCTTTCTGACTGTCCCTGCCGATGCTCCAGCTGTCATCTGACTCTGGGTTCGTTGGGGACATGAGATTTTATTTTTTGTGAGTAACCCTGAGGGATGGTAGATTTTTACAATCTGTATCTTTGACAATTCTGAGTGCAAGTGTGAGAGTGTGAGCAGGGCTTCCCCCTGCCAACCACAATTCAATGAATCCCTGACCCCCCGACCCTATGCTGTATTTGTGGTTCTCTTTTTGTATTTTGCACCTGACCCCGGGGGGCTGGGGCAGATTGGCGATGGGCCGTCCCCTCTCCCCTGGTTCTGCACTGTTGCCAATAAAAAGCTCTTAAAAACACATTCGCCAGGTTGCAGTGTTTATTTCCTCCTGACACCCATTGGCTGGCTTCCTTTTAGTAAGAGAGGGTGAAGTTAGATTGTCGAAGGACTACACACACAGAGAGATCATACACACACACACACACACAGACACACACATCCTTGCAGGAACTCCTTCTGGTCAATGGGTCTACAGCAGGATAAAAGGAAGACAGGAGAACTTCCTGCACGCACAGGCAGTGCCTCCTACTAGAAAAAGTAAGGGGCCACAGCCTGTCGCAGTGGCTCACGCCTGTAATCCCAGCATCTTGGGAGGCCAAGATGGGCGACTCACTTGAGGTCAGGAGTCTGAGACCAGCCTGGCCAAGATGGTGAAATCCTGTCTCTACAAAAAATACAAAAATTAGCCAGGTGTGGTGGCGCACACCTGTAATCCCAGCTACTTGGGAGGTTGAGGCAGGAGAATCACTTTAACCTAGGAGATGGAGGTTGCAGTGAGCCAAGATCGCACCACTGCACTCCAGCCTGGGTGGCAGAGTAAAACTCTGTCAAAAGAAAAAAAAAAAAGGTAATGGGTCAGAAGTTGAGCCTGCAGGTATGGGATCACACAGGTCTCTTAGTGATGGAGCTTGTATGCGCTATGGGTTAAAGACAGTCGCTAAGGACTGGGTGCAGTGGCTCAAGCCTGTAATCCCAGAACTTTGGGAGGCCGAGACGGGCGGATCACGAGGTCAGGAGATCGAGACCATCCCGGCTAACACGGTGAAACCCCGTCTCTACTAAAAAATACAAAAAACTAGCCGGGCGAGGTGGTGGGCACCTGTAGTCCCAGCTACTCGAGAGGCTGAGGCAGGAGAATGGTGTAAATCCGGGAGGCAGAGGTTGCAGTGAGCTGAGATCCGGCCACTGCACCCCAGCCTGGGCGACAGAGCGAGACTCTGTCTCAAAAAAAAAAAAAAAAAAAAAAAAAAAGGCCCCGTCGCTAAGGAGATAAACTATACACAGAAGAAGCCTAATGGGCTGTACACAGTGGCTTGCCCTTGTAATCTCAGCTCTTTCGGAGGCCAAGGTAGGAGGCCAGGAGTTTGAGACCAGCATGGGGCAACATAGTGAGACCCCCTCCCGACCCCGACCCATCTCACTACGTTGAGGGAAAAAAAAAAAAAAAAAGATCTTCAGAGACTTGCACAGCAAACTGCTAAAGACCACTCAGGCTAGGAATGAGGAGTCATCTTGGATTTTCTACAAACTACAACTACAAAAGAACGATTATTTTACACTGAAGATGTGTTTCCTTTTGTTTTCCATATGACCATGACTGGGGCCAACCCAAGACTGACCGAAGCAAATATATGACCATTTTTTTTTGTTTACAGATAGAGTGGAGCCATCCCCATTGCAAAATCCAAGCCCTCTCTTATTTGGATAACAGCCAGTCCTCTGGGAACTGAGGTGAGGGTCCAGCGGTCGCTCCGACGCTTTGGTACATGAAAAAGCAAGGGAAGTTGTCATGGTGGAATCCATTTATTAATTCATTCGGAAAAAATGTGCTAAGCACCTACCCAACTGTGCTGGGAGTTGGGGGCACTACAGACTGAGCCTCAGGTCCTGCCCTTCTGGAGCTCACAGTCCATTAGGGAACATACACCCGTCCCCAGTCAGGGACAACCTCAAGTGGATGGGGTTGTGGGAGCCCATGGGGCTAGGGAAGCAGAGCAGGGACACCTAGCTTGGACTGGGAGTCGGGAAAAACTTCCTGGAGGAGGGGACAGCTGAACTGAGTCCTAGATGAGGATAGTGTATAGAAAGAACTAGAAAAAGACCAAGGCCAAGAAAATAGCACAGCCAAAGATCTGTTGGTGGGGAGAAGGCTTGATACACTGAGAATGCTTAGAGGGTCGGGTGTGATAGCTCACACCTGTAATCCCTTCACTTTGGGAGGCTGAGGAGCGTGGATCACCTGAAGCCCGGAGTTCAAGACCAGCCTCGCTAACGTAGAACTGGCTAACAGCGAAACCCTGTCTCTACTGAGAAAAAAAAACGCAAAAAATTAGCCAGGCATGGTGGTGGGCACCTGTGATCCCAGTTACTCAGGAGGCTGAGGCAGGAGAATTGCTTGAACCTGGAAGGTGGACGTTGCAGTGAGCTGAGATTGCACCACTGCACTCCAGCCTGGGCAACAGAGCAAGACTCTGCCTCAAAAAACAAAAACAAAAACAAACAAAAAGAGAAAGCTTAGAGATTCATGGGGACTGGAGCCACAGGTGTGGAGAGAGGGGTTAGTGCAGACCAGTTTCTGCAGGTATTATAAGGATGTTCCCAGGCTAAGGAGTTTAGATCTTTTCTTCAGGGCACTGGGAAGCTATTGCAGGTTTTGAATACGAGAGGGGCAGGGGCAGGTTTGTGATTTAGGAAAGGCCCCTCTGGCTCCAGACTGAGGGTGACTGGAAGGGACAGGAGTGAGACTGAGCAGGAGACCAGGGAGGGAAGTGGGGTGGGGACCCTGCAGGGTGGGGTGAGGAGGAGACCAGAACAGGGTTGAGGACATGGGACAGAGCGGAGGGGAAGGATTCAGGAGACATTCGGGAGGCAGGACAGCTGGGGCTTGGTGAGCAGCCGGCTTGGGAAGGAAAATACAGGGCAGTAATAAATAGCATGGACCAAGTGATCTGAGTGAGGCTGGGAGTGGTGGCACGCACCTCTGGTCTCAGCTATTCAGGAGGCTGAGTTGGGAGGATTGCTTGAGCTTGGGAGTTTGAGGCTGCAGTGAGCTATGATCATATCGCCGCACTCCACTTTGGGTGACAGAGCAAGACCCTGTCTCAAAAAAAAAAAAAAAAAAAAAAAGACACTGCCTATGAGTTAACCCTGCTCTACAAGGAGCAGTTTTTAAAGTAAAATTTAAACAAAAAGAAAGAAAGGAAAAAGGCTGGGTTGCCTTGAACAAGAGACTTCATCTCCCTGAGCCTCCATTTCCTCATCTGTAGAATGGGGGCTGTTATGAGGAGTTGCAAGGCTTGTGCATGCCGGCGCTAAGTGCAGAGTGACGGTGCAATTATCATTACCCCCATCATCTTTATTGGGGTCACCCTGATCCCTCGATATCACATAATACTCCCCCTTCTCATCCTTCAAGTGTCTGCCCTAATGTTCCCGAGACACCCTACCAGCTCAGCTCTCCTTATGAGAGGGCCTCACTCTTCTGTTTCCTTTGCAGCCGTTATCCCCTTTGCAGTTGTTAATTAGATGTGTAATTACATGATGGCTTAATGTTTGTCTCCCCCACTGGGCTGAGTGCATCAGGAGACCAAGGCCAGGGCTGTCACCACCGCTGCGTCCTGAGCAAATGCTTGTTTGATGAGTGAATGACAGATAGAACAAATGAGCAAATATTTGACTGATTAATCAGTGCATGCGTGATTAAATACATGAGTGAGCAAATCACTGAATGAGTAAGCAATGGAAGGGGAGAGATCTAGGATAATTTCCAAACTGCCAATATCCCAGAACTGTGTAGATGAGTTTTTCTCCATCTTTTGGAGTGGTTTTTGACACACTGGAGGGGGAAATAAGTAACGACAGTCAGAGATCGGAGTGGCAGAGAAAATAAGTTTGCGATGCGGAGGGCCGCAGCGACCTCTCCAGGTGCAGGCTGGAGGAGCGCCTCCCGGGCAGCCAGGAAAATACAGTCCGGTTCGATAAAGAAAAGTTAACACGCTCTGCTCGGGGTTGTCGCCCGAAAGGTGGAATTGAACCACTCTGTCGCTAGACAGCTACAGGTTTGAAGCCTGCACCCCAGACCACTGAGGATCATCCGGGCGAAGTAACAACTTTCTCGCGCAGCTATATAAGGATCGCAAAAGCTTACCTTTTAGAGTTATGGTCGCGTCCTTTGGGCAGCTGTGAGATGGTCGACTTCAAGGGCTATACATTCTCCCCACTCACTTATCACGAACGATGTCCTTGTAAAATGTTGCCTTCACTTCGTATAGTATGAATCATCCTCGCTCACAAAACCGTCTCATTTACATAGCGCCACGCATTCTGGGAAGCAGCGCCTGAGCACCTGGCAAGCTGTTAAAGGGCCCAGGACCCCCTTTTACCAAAATGAAAAGTCAGCTTTTTAAGGGGAGAGATTCAGGATTCGGCATTCAGAAGCGCCTTCTCGGAAAATTCCGAATTCTCCTTCTGCGGAGGAGTGGTGAGTGGGTTCCTGTTAGAGTCTGATTCACCCTGGCCCCAAAGGCTCTGAGCAGGCGGCTACAGGGCTGGTGCGACACCTGCTGTTCTTTTATGGAATTGCGTAGGCCGATGGAGCTCCGCGTTCATTCAAACGTTTAATGAGCGTCTACTGAGTCCCAGGGACTGTCTCGGTGCTGGTGACGACAGACATCCTGTCCCGATTGAGTTTAAACACTAGACATAACCAATTTTGCACTTGCATTTTATGGTTGGGGAAACTGAGACAGACTCGGAAACGGATAGTACCATATCCCGGTTAAAACGGCCCATCCGCTTAGGGAAATCGAATCTGTGTTACAATTTTTATTACAAAAAAGGTGATTCTTTTTTCTTAAATTTTTACGTATTTAGGAGGTACAGGTGCCGATTCCTACATGCATATGTTGATTGCGTCGTGGTGAAATCTGGACTTTTAGTGTACTCATCACGAAAAATTATTCAATATTCTGAGTCAGTGATTCTTTGACAATACCATTCTCCCGCATGAAACTCTCCCATGACTTCCATTTCAGAGTAAAAGTCAAAGTTCTCACCCTGCTTTACAAATCCCTGTAATCCAACCCCTTTGGCCCCTCTGACCCTGTCTCACATACTCCTCTTCCTTTATATTCTTGGCTTTGGGCATACAGAGGTCCTGCTGCACACATGGATCATGCTACCTCCGCAGGGACTTTGTGCTTGCTGATCCCCTAGCCTGGATCTCCTCCTCACATGTTTTCGTGGCTCATCACCTCCCTTCACTCTGTTATCTGATCAGATATCAAATACCAAAAACTCACTGAGTGACCAGCACTCAGTGAGGCCTTCCCTGACCACCCAGTTTAAAATAGCGAGTGGATGGGCTCGGTGGCTCACGCCTGTAGTCCCAGCACTTTAGGATGCTGAGGTGGGTGGATCACCTGAAATCAGGAGTTCGAGAGCAGCCTGGCCAACATAGTGAAACCCTGTCTCCACTAATGATACAAAAATTAGCGAGGTATAGTGACTCACGCCTGTAATCCCAGCTACTCGGGGGTTTGAGGCAGGAGAATCGCTTGAACTCTGGAGGCGGAGGTTGCAGTGAGCTGAGATGGTGCCGTTGTACTCCAGCATATCCTACTCCAGCCTTGGTGAAAAGAGCAAAACTCTGTCTCCAAATAATAACAATAATAATAAATAAAATAAAAATAAAAAAAACAGCGAGCTCTGTCACTCTATCCCCTTACCCTGTTAGACATTTCCCCATCACTCTGATCACCACCTGCCATTTTCTGTGTCTATTTGCTTATCATCTGTCTGCTTCTGTAGAATATCAGCGCTATCAGATTTTGCATTTTATTTTTGATCATTGCTGTATCTCTAGTGCCTGAAAAGTGCTTGAGAACATAGCAGATGTTCAGTAAATGTTTGTGGAATGAATAAAAGAATATTATCACTGTCTTTTTTTCCTTCTTCTTCCAGACAGGATCTTACTTTGTCACCCAGGCTGGAATGCAGTGGCGCGAAAACAGCTCACTGCAGCCTCGACCTCCCAAGCTCAAGTGATCCTCTTGCCTCAGCCTCCCCGGGATGACAGGCATATGCCACCACGTCCAGCTAATTTTAATTTTTTTTTTTTCTTTGTAGAAACAGGGGCCTCACTTTGTTACCCAGACTGGCCTCGAACTTCTGGCCTCAAGCCATGCTTCTGCCTTGGGCTACGAAAGTGCTGGAATTTCATGCTTGAGCCACAGCACCTGGCCTCACTATCCTTCTTTGAGCCTGTTTTCTCATTTGTATAACCAGACTAGTACAACTGATCTCACCAGAGAAATCATGATATAAAAGTCTGACACTGGATGAGGCAACTGGGAGGAGCTCAGTAAAGGCTGTTTCTGCCCGGTGTGGTGGCTCACACCTGTAATCACAGGACTTTGGGAGGCTAAGACGGGTGAATCACAGGAGATTAGAAGTTCCAGACCAGCTGGCAAACATGGTAAATTGCCGTCTCTACCAAAAATACAAAAATTAGCCAGGCATGGTGGCTCACGCCTGTGATCCCAGCTACTCAGGAGGCTAAGGCAGGAGAATCCCTTGAACCCAGGAGGCTGAGGTTGCAGTGAGCCAAGATTGTGCCACTGCACTCCAGCCTGGTTGACAGAATGAGACTATATATATATATATATATATATATATATATATGTTGTTTCTTTCCCTTTTTGGCAGGGATTACAGGCACCTGCCCCCACACCTGGCTAATTTTTGTTTTTTGTTTTTTTAGGAGAGATGGGGTTTCACCATATTCACCAGGCTGGTCTTGAACTCCTGACCTCAGGTGATCCACCTGCCTCAGCCTCCCAAAGTACTGAGATAACAGGCCTGAGCCACAGTACCTGGCCAGTAAAGGCTGTTTGAATCTTCAATCTGTTTTGAGCTTGGAGGCTTTAGTCATAACTGGACCCAAATTCTCAATCAGACCCTCTTCCACCACTCTTTGTGATAGATAAATAAGCATTTTGTCTTATGGGAAGTGTTAACTAAGAGCATCTTTAGAAAGTTTTGGACAGGCGCCATGGTTCACATCTGTAATCCCAGCACTTTGGGAGGCCGAGATGAGTGGATAGCTTGAGCTCAGGAGTTCGAGACAAGCCTGGGCAACAGAGTGAGACTCCGTCTCAAAAAAAAAAAAAAAAAAAAAAAAAAAGAAAGAAAGAAAAAAGAAAAGGATTGCCTCTGCTTGACAAATCCAGATTCAAGATACGTCCCCTAAACCCTCTTTGTTTTAATTAGATAGTTACTGCTAGGCACCTCTGTATACAATTTCTGAGGCTGTAAGGACTCCTTGGAACACTATTATCTATCTCCTAATACGTGACATGTGTCATGACAAACAAGTGAGTTTTTTTTTTTTTGAGACGGAGTCTCGCTCTGTCACCCAGGCTGGAGTGCAGTGGTCATTGCAAGCTCCGCCTCCCGGGTTTACGCCATTCTCCTGCCTCAGCCTCTCGAGTAGCTGGGACTACAGGTGCCCGCCATCTCGCCCGGCTAGTTTTTTTTTTTTTTTTTTTTTTAATTTTTTAGTGGAGACGGGTTTCACCGTGTTAGCCAGGATGGTCTCGATCTCCTGACCTTGTGATCCGCCCGTCTCGGCCTCCCAAAGTGCTGGGATTACAGGCTTGAGCCACCGCGCCTGGCCTTTTTTTTTTTTTTTTTTTTTTTTTTTTTTTTTTGAGATGGAGTTTCGTTCTTGTTGCCCAGGCTGGAGTGCAGTGGCGTGACCTTGGCTCACCGCAACTTCTGCCTCCCGAGTTCAAGCTATTCTCCTGCCTCAGCCTCCCGAGCAGCTGGGATTACAGGCGTGTGCCACCATGCCCGGCTAATTTTGTATTTTTAGTGGAGACGTGGTTTCTCCATGTTGGTCAGGCTGGTCTCAAACTCCCGACCTCAAGGGATCCACCTGCCTTGGCCTCCCAAAGTGCTGAGATTACAGGCATGAGCCACTGCGCTTGGCTGTACAAACATTTTAAATGTCAATATTTTTGTGTTTATTTTTACTATTATCTTCTATTTCTGGCAAGCAATACTGGTTTCTGGTGGCAAAGTAAACTTTCTTCTTGAAATACATTTATTATTATATTATTAAATATTAAAACAATTTTCAAGAAAAATATTAGATAAATAGCAGAACAGGTAGTAAGTAGAAAGATGATGAAGGTCATACGGGGAATGACTGAGGTTTGGTAAACAATAGTATAACTGTTTACTGTGCATTTATTATTATACACCAGGCCCCATGCCAAGGGCTTTACATATAGGTATAGTCATGGTTGACAGTTTTCTTCTTTTTCTTTTTCTTTTTTTTCCTTTTGAAACGGAGTCTTGCTCTGTCGCCCTGTCTGGAGTGCAGTGGCACAATCTCGGCTCACTAGAACCTCCACCTCCCGAGTTCACGCGATTCTCCTGCCTCAGCCTTCCGAGTAGCTAGGATTACAGGCGCCCACCACCAAACCCAGCTAATTTTTGTATTTTTAGTAGAGATGGGGGTTTCACCATGTTGGCCAGGCTTGTCTTGAACTCCTGACCTCAGGTGATCCCCCCTCCTTGGCCTCCCAAAGTGCTGGGATTACAGGTGTGAGCCACTGCACCTGGCCTCTTTTTTTCTTATTATTTTATTTTATTTTATTTTATTTTATTTTTTTGAGACGGTGTCTCACTCTGTCGCCCAGGCTGGAGTGCAGTGGCCGGATCTCAGCTCACTGCAAGCTCCTCCTCCTGGGTTCACGCCATTCTCCTGCCTCAGCCTCCCGAGTAGCTGGGACTATAGGCGCCCGCCACCTCGCCCGGCTAGTTTTTTGTATTTTTTAGTAGACACGGGGTTTCACCATGTTAGCCAGGATGGTCTCGATCTCCTGACCTCATGATCCGCCCGTCTCGGCCTCCCAAAGTGCTGGGATTACAGGCTTGAGCCACTGCGCCCGGCCTCTTATTTTTTTTGTAGAGATGAGGTCTTGCTATGTTGCCCAAACTTGTCTTGAACTCCTGGCCTTAAGTGATCCTCCCTCCTCGGCCTTCCAAAGTGCTGGGACTGCAGATGTGAGCCATCGTGCCCGGCCTAATGAGTTTTACATCTGAGGAAACTGAGGCTTTGAGAGGTGAAGTCATATGCTGAAGGTCACACAACCAAGGGGTAGTGGAGCCAGGATTCAAACCCAGGTCTGTGGATCTTTAGACCTTAGTCTCCTTCCAGTCTCCCCATGGGTCCCTTTGCTTCCTCCTTTCCCAGTTGAGATTTTTTTTTTTTTTTTTTTTAATGGAGTCTCACCCTGTTGCCCAGGCTGGAGTGCAGTGGCATGATCCTGGCTCACTGCAACCTCTGCCTCCTGGGTTCAGGCGATTCTCCTGCCTCAGCCTCCCGAGTAGCTGGAGTTACAAGTATGTGCTACCACACCCGGCTAAATTTTGTATTTTTAGTAGAGATGGGGTTTCACCATGTTGGCCAGGCTGCTCTTGAGCCTCTGACCTCAAGTGATCCGCCCTCCTCGGCCTCCCAAAGTACTGGGATTACAGGCGTGAGCCACCGTGCCCGGCCTCCCCTCAATCATTTCATAACCTACACAGATGGCAGAGGGAGCTTCTTCCCCAGAGATGGGGAAAGTTCTCCTGGAGTGTCAAGTGCTTTTCAGTGCAGAAAGGTGAACACTGGAGGGTTCTGGAAGCACAGGAGGCCTTGAGTTTTCCACAGGAGTCTTTATTACAGTGTAAATCCAAGCTCAGGCCTCCCCTGGGCCCCATGCAAAGCCCCGGCGTAGGGGCTAGTAGCGTCCAGGAGACACCAACGCCTCACGGCGCCTCCAGCGGCGGGTCCGGAAGTGCAGGGTGGTGCCCTGTCTAGGCAACTACAAGTCCCAGCAGGCCCCGCGGCCAAGGTGCCTCGTCTTTCCTGGACTCCTGGAGCAGAGCCTCTTGGGAAATGTAGTCCTGGCCGCTCAGGTAATTAGCGCAGAGTCCCTAGTGGGAGTGATCCTGACACCCACCGGGAAAAGGCTCAGGCCGAGGAGGGGAGTGGGTGGGAACGGACGGGAGAGACGGAGGAGGGCAGAGGGCTGCTGGGGGTGGGGGCAGGCGTCCTGCGGGCAGAGACACCGTTCTCATTCGGCTTTGGCTTTGGATCCGGAGACTGCGGCTGCTGCAGAGGCCAAGGCTCCGGTCCCTGGGATTTTAGCTCGGATCCTGAAGGAGAAACAAGTGGGATCACGAGGTGGGGCAAAAGACGGGGGGTGGCATCTGGGGACTACGGGGAAAGCTGGGTGGGAAACTGACCAAGAGCCCGAAGCCAGCTCCTGCCCTCCACCTAGTGGCCTGCATTGGAATTGCCTCCTCATCCTTTTCAAGGGGACCTTACCAGGAGGTTTTCGGACAAGGAGAGTAGAAAGGAAAGGTTCCCAAGCTCACCCACTTCCCCCTCCCATCGACCTCTGCCCCATGCTCTTACTTAGCTTTGATGTGGCTCAACTGATTGGTCACCAACCCCACATACTGGTCGATCTGAGCCTGGGGAGACCAAAAAAAGGTGAAAGAAGGGATTGGAGGGGTTTCTTCTCTTTAGTCACATAGGAGGTTGCTTCCTCCCCAACCCGCAAATCAGGAGTTGTGAGGAGTGGCCCACGACACCACCCCCGGCTCTAAACTTCACAGGATACATCAGATGCCAGAGATGCCTGTTGTAGGGTCAGTCAGTTGGGTCATACTCTGTATGGAGAGTGATGTCAGGTGGAACCACAAGTATCTGGCAGTGAGGCCGTGTCCTGGGCACGATGGTTAACCTTTGAGTGAGTTTGCATATGTGTGTGTTGTGGGGTAGGGTGAGAACAGATGGCACTGGTATTGGTCACGGAGTCCTTGAATGGATTGATTTATATACTAGTGGTTTTTTTTTTTAATTATTATTTTATTTTATTTTATTTTATTTTATTTTATTTTATTTTTGAGACAGGGTCTTGCTCTGTCATCCAGCCTGGAGTTCAGTGACATGATTTTGATTCACTGCAACCTCCACCTCTTGGGTTCAAGCGATTCTCCTGCCTCAGCCTCCCGAATAGCTGGGATTACAGGTGTGCACCAACATGCCCGGCTAATTTTTGGATTTTTTTTTTCTTTTTTCTTTTTCTTTTCTTTTTTTTTTTTCTGAGATGGAATCTCACTCTATCACCCAGGCAGGAGGGCAATGGCACAGTCTCGGCTCACTGCAATCTCTGCCTCCTGGGTTCAAGCAATTCTCCTGCCTCAGCCTCCCAAGTAGCTGGGATTACAGGTGCACACCACCACACCTTGCTAATTTTTGGATTTTTAATAGAGACAGGGTTTCACCATGTTGGCCAGAATGGTCTCAAACTCCTGACCTCAAGTGATCCACCTGCCTCAGCCTCCCAAAGCTGGGATCACAAGCATGAGCCACCGTGCCCAGACTGGTTTTTTGTTTTTTGTTTTTTGTTTTTTTTCTTTTAAGATAGGGTCTTGCCCTATTGCCCAGGCTGGAGTGCAGTGGCATGATCACAGCTCACTGCTGCCTTGACCTCCTAGGGTTCAACCCATCCTCTTGCCTCAACTTTCAGAGTAGCTGGGACTATAGGTGTGTGCCACCATGCCTGGCTAATTTTTAACCTTTTTATAGAGATGGGGGTCTTATTATGTTGTCGAGGCTGGTCTTGAACTCCTGGCCTCAAGAAATTCTCCTGTCTCAACCTCCCAAAGTGCCAAGATTACAGTTGTAAGCCACTGTGGCTGGCCTGATTTAAATACAGTTTAATTGTGAGTCTTGGTGATTCCAGCCTGTGAAGGACAGAGTTAGGACTAACCGGCAGGGCATATTATCATGTGGTTCCCAGCTGTGCTGGAGAAGGGGCTGTCAGTCCATCCTCCTGTCTCTGGATAGGATGGATGTCAGTGGTCCTGTTAATGTCAGTCTTCTGGGCAACAGCCATCCCACTCTTTTATTTTGATTTTATTTATTTATTTTTTGGGTTTTTTGTTTTTTGCTTTTTGTTTTTGAGATGGAGACTTCCTCTGTCGCCCAGGCTGGAGTGCAGTGGCCCTATCTCAGTTCACTGCAAGCTCCGCCTCCTGGGTTCACACCATTCTCCTGCCTCAACCTCCTGAGTAGCTGGAACTACAGGTGCCCGCCACCACGCCCGGCTTAATTTTTTGTGTTTTTAGTAGAAACGGGGTTTCACTGTGTTAGCCAGGACGGTCTCGATCTCCTGACCTCGTGATACGCCCGCCTCAGCCTCCCAAAGTGCTGGGATTACAGGCTTGAGCCACCGCGCCCGGCTATTTTTTTTTTTTTTTTTTTTGAAACAGACTCTTGCTCTGTCACCCAGGCTGGAATGCAGTGGCATTTAACTGACATGTCAGTTAAAATCAAGAGTGAAGGCCTAATCCCAGCACTTTGAGAGACCAAGGCAGGTGGATCAACTGAGGTTGGGAGTTCGAGACCAGCCTGGCCAGCATGGTGAAACCCCGTCTCTACTAAAAATACAAACAATTAGCCGGGCATGGTGGCAGGTGCCTGTAATCCCAGATATTCAGGAAGCTGAGGCAGGAGAATCGCTTGAACCTGGGAGGCAGAGGCCGCAGTGAACCAAGATCACACCATTGCACTCCAACCTGGGCAACAGAGTGAGACTCCATCTCAAAAAAAAAAAAAAAAAGCAGTGAAGTCTGGGCACGGTGGCTCATGCCTGTAATCCCAGCACTTTGGGAGGCCAAGGAGGGCAGATCACTTGAGGTCAGGAGTTTGAGACCAGCCAGGCCAACATGGCAAAACTCTGTCTTTGCTTATACAAAAATTAGCCAGGCATGGTGGCCGTATGCCTGTAATCCCAGCTACTCAGAGGTTGAGGCAGGAGACTCACTTGAGCTCGGGAAGCGGAGGCTGCAGTGAGCCACGATCACACCACTGCACTCCAGCCTGGGCAGCAGAGCAAGACTCTGTCTCAAAAAAATCCAAAACAAAACAAACAAACAAACAAACAAACAAACCAAAAGCCTGTCCCTGGCTGATGCTGATAAGACATGTTAGTTAGACTCTGGCTATATTGAGAAGGTGCCACAGCCAGGACACCTGTGTCTGGCTGGGACATCTGTCAATGGGACCCTGGTTCTGGAAGGAGATGGTCAGTCCCCCCATGTTCAGCTGGGGTGCTGACAACTGAGGGTGTCACACTCACCTGGTGCTGCCGGTATAGCAGGGGGATGGTGAACAGACCGATCACTCCTGTGGGTACAGAGACGGGGGGCGTCAGGGTGTTCCCAAGAGTGAACAGTTCCATCTGGAGCCCTGTCCCCCACCAGACTCTAAGTCCCCACCTTGCCCCTCACAGCCTTCCCAGCTCACCCAGAATGAGAAGCGTCAAACCATTGAAGATGGCACCCACGAAGGTCAAGATGTAGAAGAGGAGGGCCAGCTGGGGGTGAAGGTCAGGGTCAGCAGAGCCCACCGGGAGTTCCCTCCCACCTGTGAGTTTACCCAACAGTCACCCTCCCACCCGCTAGCTGTGCAGAGGTGAGAGGGGAACCCAGGAGGGGCTGAGAGCTCCAGGCCACCTTGAGGGAATCCACGAGGTCTTCCACCAGGAAGAAATGCCGCAGCTGCGTGGCCGCCGAGACCACGCGGGAGGCGATCTGCTGGGACAAACGTTCCGTCTGCTCCCGAGTCAGGGTGAGGTCCACATCCAGGTAGGCCCTGCAGGGACAAAGGAATGTGGGGCAGATCAGTGGGTGACCAGCTCAGATTGGTGCAGGCACAGCTGAAACAAGGGCGAGGAATGGCGGTCGGGAGAAGACCAGAGTTAGGACTGAGGGGCAGCCCCAAGGAACCACGTGTAGAGGGCTGGGGTCAGGGTCAGGGTCAGGTCAGGGATCAAGGATGAAGGATACCAGGTTAGGACTGGAGATTGGGATTGGAGGGTAGGTTAGAGGATCGGAATGAAAAACAATCAAGATGAGTCGGGGTCTGGGTGGGAGTAAGTGCCTGATTTGAGGTCATGGGTCATGCTTTAGGGTCAGGACAGGGGCTCAGGTCAGGGGCCAGGGGTTCTCACTGGAAAGGGTTGGCTCCGTCCCCCCGGTGCACGGCCTGCAGCACTTTGCGGTAAACCCTGAGAGAGATGGTGCCGCAGAGCAGCAACAGAGCCACGTGCGCGGCCACGGACACGATGCTAAAGTGCAGGAGGCAGAGGAGGGAGACCATGAGGGCGGTGAAGACCACTCCTGACGTCCTCGTGTCCTTCCAGTACAGCAAGTCCGCCACTGTGGAGGGGTGGGGGGTATCAGGGCTTGTTCCTAACCTGGCTGGTCTCCTCACCTCCCTCTCCCTGTCCTACAGCTGAAAAATGACTCCTTGACACACCTGTTTGAGCAAAACCTGACCTCCGTGTTTTTTTTTTTTGTTTTTTTTTTTGAGAGACAGGGTCTCACTCTGTCGCCCAGGCTGGAGGGCAGTGGTGCCATCATAGCTCACTGCAGTCTCGACCTGCTGGGCTCAAGTGATCCTCCCACCTCAGCCTCCTCAGTAGCTGGGACTGCAGGCATGCACCACCACTCAGCTAATTTTTTTTTTTGCTTCTGTTTTTATTTTATTTATTTATTTTTGAGACGGAGTATTGCTCTGTCGCCCAGGCTGGAGTGCAGTGGTGCTATCTTGGCTCACTGCAAGCTCCACCTCCCGGGTTCACACCATTCTCCTGCCTCAGCCTCCTGAGTCGCTGGGACTAAAGGCGTCCGCCACCACGCCCTGCTAATTTTTTTGTGTTTTTAGTAGAGATGGGGTTTCACCATATTAGCCAGGATGGTCTCGATCTCCTGACTTCGTGATCCGCCTGCCTCAGCCTCCCAAAGTTCTGGGATTACAGTCATGAGCCACTGCGCCTGGCCTTGTTTCTGTTTTTAGAGGTGGGGGTCTCGCTGTGTTGTCTAGGCTGGTCTTGAACTCCTGGCCTCAAGTTATCCTCTCGCATCAGCCTTCCAAAATGCTGGGATTATAGGTGTGAGGCACAGCACCCAGCCCGATTTGCAAAATTTTCTTTTTTCTTCTGTTGCCCAGGCTGGAGTGCAGTGGCACAATCTCCACTCACTGCAACCTCCGCCTCCCTGGATCAAGTGATTCTCCTGCCTCAGCCTCCTGAGTAGCTGGGATTACAGGAATGTGCCACAATTCCCGGCTAATTTTTCTATTTTTAGTAGAGACGGGGTTTCACCATGTTGGTCAGGCTGGTCTCGAACTCCTGACCTCGTGGTCCACCCACCTTGGCCTCCCAAAGTGCTGAGATTACAGGAGTGAGACACCATGCTCGGCCTCAAATTTTTAGTGGCCTCTTTTCTTCCATGCTTATCTCCCTTCTTCTCCCTCTAGAAAAACCCAAGTTAACCATCTAGCAAGTCCCATTAATGTTACTCCTCCCCATATAATTATATGTGGACACAGAAATACAAACTGATGCTTCTTGGTCATTTCTCATTAAAAACGGAATTATGCTGAGTGCGGTGGCTCACACCTGTAATCCCAGCACTTTGGGAGGCCGAGGCAGGCAGATCACTGGAAGTCAGGAGTTCAAAACCAACCTGGCCAACACGGTGAAACCCCATCTCTACTAAAAATACAAAAATTAGCCAGGCTTGGTCGCGGGTGCCTGTAATCCCAGCTACTCGAGAGGCTGAGGCACAAGAATCACTTGAACCTGGGAGGCGGAGGTTACAGTGAATTGAGATCACGACACTGCATTCCAGCCTGAGAGACAGAGCAAGACTCTGTCTCAAAAAAAAAAAAAAAAAAGAAAGAAAGAAAAGAAAAAAGACAAATGGAATGATATACACTTTTCTGCATCATGCATTCTTCACTCCACTTTTCCTCCTAATCAACTGAAATAGCTCCCTCTCCTGCTTTTTTTCCAAAGACAGGGTCTCACTGTGTTGCCCAGGCTGGAGTGCAGTGGCGTGACCATAATTCACTGCAGCCTCGAACTTCTGGGCTCAAGTGATCCTCCACCTTTGGCCTCCCAAAGCACTGGGATTAGAGATGTGAACCACCATCCCCAATTAGCTTTTAATTCATTCTTTTTTGTTTTTTTGACAGAGTCTCACCCTGTTGCCAAGACTGGAGTGCTGTGGCGTGATCTTGGTTCACTATAACCTCAGCCTCCTGGGTTCAAACTATCCTCCCACCTCAGCCTCCTGAGTGGCTGGGACTACAGGCACATGCCACCATGCTTGGCTAATTTTTGTATTTTCAGTAGAGATGGGGTTTTGCTATGTTTGCTAGGTTGGTCTTAAACACTTGGCCTCAAGCAATCCACCTGCCTCAGCCTCCCAAAGTGCTGGGATTATAGGCATGTGCCATTGCGCCTGGCCTTAATTCATTCTTTTAAAGAGCTGCATAGTATTCTGTGTTGTGGCTGTGCTGTCATTCATTTTATTTAACCATGTACCTATTGCTGGGTCAGTTTGTTTCCTAACCCCTTCACCACAAGCAGAGCTGCAAGCAACATCCTTCAACAGATATTCTCACCTCCAGGAGCGACTATTTCTGAGATAGATTTCCAGCGTGGAATTGCTGGGTGGACTGGTTATGTGTTTGTTTGTTTGAGATGGAGTCTCGCTCTGTTGCCCAGGCTGGAGTGCAATGGCACAGTCTTGGCTCACTGCAACCTCCGCTTCCCAGGTTCAAGCAATTCTCCTGCCTCAGCCTCATGAGTAGCTGAGATTACAGGATGGCGCCACCACGCCCGGCTAATTTTTTATATTTTGGTAGAGATGGGGTTTCACCATGTTGGCCAGGCTGGTCTCGAACTCCTGACTACAAGTAATCCTTCTACCTTGGCCTCCCAAAGTGATGGGATTACAGATATGAGCTACCACGCCTGGCCTTGTCTTTTTTTTTTTTGAGACAGAGTTTCGCTCTTATTGCCCAGGCTGGAGTGCAACTGTGCACGCGATCTCGGCTCACTGCAACCTCCACCTCCTGGGTTCAAGCGATTCTCCTGCCTCAGCCTCCCGAGTAGCTGGGATTACAGGCATGTGCCACCATGCCTGGCTAATTTTTTGTTATTTTTAGTTAGAGATGGGGTTTCACCGTGTTAGCCAGGATGGTCTTGATCTCCTGACCTCAGGTGATCCACCCGCCTTGGCCTCCAAAAGTGCTGGGATTACAGGCGTGAGCCACCACGACCGGCCATATTTTTTAATTTTTATTTTTTATTTTTAGTTTTGGAGAAAGGGTCTCACTCTGTCACCCTGGCTGGGGTGCAGTGGCATGATCACGGTTCACTGCAGCCTCTACCTCCCAGAGTCAAGCAATCCTCCTACCTCGGCCTCCTAGCAACTGGGACTAGAGGCGGCATCACCATATCTTGCTAATTTTTTTTTTTTTTTGGACAAAGTCTTCCTCTGTCACCCAGGCTGGAGTACAGTGGGCATGATCTCAGCTCACTGCAGCCTCTGCCTCCTGGGTTCAAGAGATTATTGTGCCTCAGCCTTCCAAGTAGCTGGGATTACAGGCATGAGCTGCCATGCCTGGCCTGGCTAATTTTTAAATATTGTGTAGAGATAGGGTCTCGTTATATTGCCCAGGTTGAATTCCTGGCTTCAAGTGATCCTCCCACCTCAGCCTCCCAAAATGTTGGTATTATAGGCATGAGCCACCGTGCCCAGTCATATGTAATTTTTAATGTCTTAAATTTTGAAACACTGCTTACTAGTCAGACCATAACAGTTCTTATTTCCACAAGAAGCAAGAGAAAGCTCTTTCCCCAGCATCCTGCCCTGCAATGGGTTATAGTTCTTTTTAACTTTTGCCAATCTGTCAGGTGTAAAGTGATATCCCCTTGATGCCCTTAGCAACACATGTTTCTAAGTCCTAAATGTATTAATAACGCCATACTCCTTTCCAGGGCCTAACTCAAATTTCTGACCCCTTTCTGAGACCCTAAAACACACCTCCTAAACCCAACCTCAGCCCTGAGCAGTGACCTTTGTACCCCAACTTTCATCTCATCTGTCTAAACTTTAGGCTCACTCCTGTAATCCCAACACCTTGGGAGGCTGAGGCAGGAGGATCACCTGAGGCCTGGACAACATAGTGAGACCCTGTCTCTACAAACAAAATAAGAAAATTAGCCGGGCGTGGTGGCCTGCGGCTGTAGTCCCAACTACTCGGGAGGCTGAGGTGGGAGGATCACTTGAGCCCAGGAGTTCGAGGCTGCAATGAGTTATGATCCCACCACTGCACTCCAGAAAGAGCAACAGACTCTGTCGCTTAAAAAGAAAAAGAAACTTTAGTAGTCTGCTTTCATTTGAGTCCTGAAAACCAGGAACTCGGTACCTTTCTATTTCTTTCCAGACCCTCTCTATCCTCCCACCCTCCCTCCAACTGACCCCTCTGACCTGTCCCTCTTAGAGGCTCACCCCTCACTTCTGTATCCTTCCAATGCATCTCTCATTTACCTCGAAATAGGACAGCCCCCTCCCTCCCCATCGCAGGGCCCTCCCAGGCAGGCTCCTAGTGGCCCGCGCCAGTGGATGGGGGAGGGGCCAGGTCGCCTGAGGCGGGGGCTAAGTTTAGGCATGCTGGGGGGAGGGGGCCTCCCCGCAGCTGTTCTGGCCCGTCTGGCCCCTGAGTGACAGCGCTGCCTGGGACGAGGCTGGGGGATGGGGTCCTCCCTGCTCCTGGGCCCCAAAGTGCTGGCTCGAAGGAGAAGGGACCCCATTCTCCCTCTAGGTCCTCCCTAGACTGCCCCTAGGCCCCCTAGCCTCAGCCTGCAACGCTGGGGAAGCAGACTAGTAACAAACGTGCTCCAGAGGTGCAGGAGATAAGGGCGAGTCCGGACCCCCTTCCGCCGACCTCAGCCCCCGTCCAGCCCGTTCCGCAAGCCCACCTTTACTCCCCATATCGGCTCCGAGTGAGAGGCTGGGGACACCGCTGCTTCTCGGGGATTTTGCCCACTTCAGTAGAACCCGGAGGACAGGAGTAGGGGGGGTGGGGCCCCTTTGGACCCAGCCAATGGCTGTCCATAGAGGAGGGGACAATTCCAAAATTGGAACCGTCTTGTAAACAGCCAAAAGCAATGATGTCTTTAACCATTCCATAGCTGTTCCTGGAGGGGAGCATATTTTAAAGGAAGGCTGGGTCATTTGACAACTGGTCAGTAGATGTGGTCAGGAAAAAGAGGGCTTTTGTTTGTTTTTTTTTCAAATAGAGATCGAGTCTCCCTATGTTGCCCAGGCTGCTGTTGCACTCCTGGCTTCAAAGGATCCTCCCACCTCGGTCTCCCAAAGTGTTAGGATTACAGGCATAAGCCACTACGCCCGGCCAAAAAGAAGAGTTTTTAAAAGGCACAGAGTTTACTTATAAATATTCTACGGCCACATCTAAATAAGGAAAGAACTGCATTTTTTCAGGAATTTGGTCTGTCCAAACTCAGCCACTAGGAGGAGCACTCCAGAAGAGGGAGGATTATTTTATTTTATTTTTATTTTTTGAAACGGAGTCTCGCTCTGTCGCCCAGGCTGGAGTGCTGTGGCGCGATCTTGGCTCACTGCAACCTCTGCCTTCCAGGTTCAAGCGATTATCCTGCCTCAGCCTCCCGAGTATAGATGGGGTTTCACCATGTTGGCCAGGCTGGTCTCGAACTCCTCACCTCAAGTGATCCGCCCGCCTCGGCCTCCCAAAGTGCTGGGATTACAGGCGTGAGCCACCACGCCCGGCCGGGGAATTTTTTTAAAAGAGCGGAGTTTATGACGTCTAGCCAGTAACAATACCTTTTCCCTTTTCCACTATCTGCTGTTCCTTTGCCAGGTTGGTCCCTTTAATTCAAAATCCTCTCACCCTTTGCCTTGTGTGGTCCAACGCAGCATCTTCACACACGTTACTTACCTAGAAGGCGTGGCTCCACCGTGAATTCTAATTGGTCCGTGCTATCGAAGCACTGTCCCCTTATTGGCTCTCGCTCCAGTGGCCCCTGCTGCTTTTCTTCCTCTTCCAGCAAAGGCTCTTCGGGCCCAGAGTTCGAATCTCGTGATCGGGATGGGGACGGAGTACCGGCCTGGGGTGTCCGAGAGCCCGGACTGAGCTGGGGAGTCAAGACCTCGGGCGGTGAGGACTGAGCAAGTCGGAGTCGTAGGTCCAGTTCTGACACGGTAGAGAGAGAAGGCCATGAGCTTTCTTCTTGGAGGTGCCCCGAGGAGAAACCACCCACCCCTCTTGGCTTCGGTCCCAGCACCTCGGACATCTCACCTTCCCCAGCTTCTCCTGCCTCCAATCTGTTGGGTTCTTCGGGTTCTTCGTCTTCCAGCGGGGTGGAGCTGCTGGTGGAAGAGTCCTCCCCGGATCCCACTCCCCGGGCCACCCAGCCCAGCTTGTCCAACCGAAGCCTCAGGTCTTCCAGGGGGCGCTCGGATGGAGGGGCGGTGTCAGGATCACCCCGGCGTCCAGGCTCTGGGGATTGGCTCAGGCTGGGGATGCTCTCCAAGCTGTCGCCCAGGCTGGGCTGAGGGTGCTGGTCTCGTGGTTCCGAGACTGAGCGGCCCTGGGGGCGGGGGCGGCGGGCAGTTGAATCCCTACGGCCCCCGGAGCCCACTAGGCCATCAAAGGCGATGTAGGAGAAGGTCAGCTCCCGGGGGGTGCCCCAGTCCTGCGACGTGGTCTCCTCCTCGTCCTCCTCTGAGAATTCCCGGGCTGTATGCAGCTCCCGAAAATCAGAGTCGTCGTTCCCTCCTGCAGTGGGTGAAGGAGAGCCTTGTTTCCCTCAGCAGGCCCCTGAGCTGCCCAGCCCTGAGCCCCTTCACATGCTCCCCTCCACTTACCTTCTGTGGAATCAGGGGTTGAGGAAGCTGTAGACGGAGCTTCTTCTGCGAGAGGGAAAGAATCGAAGACTCTTAGAAGCTTAGACTGTCCGAATCACAGAAGTGTGCCAGTCCTGGAATCTTAGAATATTTGAATCACGGGACTTTTAGAACATTCTGCACACAGACTCTAAAACCTAGCATCACTGCCTGATGAAGCTCAGTCTTAGAAGTCCAAATCCAAGAATCTTAATCTTAGACTCTTCAAGACTCTAAGCTGGGCTGGGTGGCCAACAAAGTAGGAATCTTAGGAGGTTTCAATTCTTTCATCCGTTCAACAACCATTTATTGAGCACCTACTATGTGCCAGGCACTGTTCTAGGTCCTGGGGATATAGCTGTGAAGAAAACAGACAAAATCCCTACCTTCCTAGAGCTGACACTCTTTGGGAGAGACAAACAAGAAACAAGTGAATATATGATGTCGGGTGCAGATGAGCATATGGAGCAAAGTAAAGAAAGGTAGGGGAAGAGAAAGTGAAGAAAGTGAAGGGGTGCTGTTTCTCATAGGGTGGTCAAGAAGGCTTCTGTGATAAGAGGACGTTTGAGCAGAGATCTGAAGGAAGTGAGGAAGACATGCAGATGTTCAGGGAAGACTTTCAGGTAGAGAAGGAAACCAGTGCAAAGGCCTTGAGCCAGGCACCAAGATTGGCATCTGAGGAACAGAGAGGTGCGAAGATGTGACTGGAGAAGAGTGACTGAGGAGGAGAGGGGTGGGAGGTGAGGACAGAGAGGTAAGGGGGGTGGGGAGGGACAGATAAGATGGTCCTCCCTTGGTAATCTGAAGTTAACAACAAGATCTTAGAATGTTGGGACCATACTCGGAAATGCTGAAATCACCAATTCTTAGAATTTTGGCATGGGGACACCCAAGACATGGAAGTGGCTAGATCTAAGGGTGTTGAAATCCCCAGCTGTCAGAACCCCCATGTGCGGGACAGAGAATGGTAGACATGAACTGTTACAGCTGTGAGCTCAGAGATTGGGAGGATCAAGCTAGGCGTTTTCAGCTGGGAATCCAGCCCCTTAGAGCTAGTTCAGAGCTTTGCACGTAGATGATGCTCAATGCGGTTTAGAAATTGAAATCTGACGCCCTGTGCCCTCACCTTGTTTTCTCAGCTGGGGAATGGGAGGCCTGGAGTGGTGTGGGTCTTCCCCAGGATTACCATTGATCAGTGGTAAAGGCCACTAAGGACCCATGAGTCCTTGCCCCCAAACCACAGATGGCTGTTTTCCCGGGACAGGGGGTTGGACAGTTTGGGCGAGGTCGGGGCTGTCTCTTGGACAGAAAACGGGGTGGGATGCGAAGACGAGTGATTAGGAACCAGACCCCTGTTTTCCATCCTGGCTCTACCCTCCGTTCAACCCCCTCCCCGCCAGCTGCGGCCAGCACCAGAGCCTGGGGACAGCTCCCCGCGCGCGTCCACGTTCCCGGGCGGGGCCGGAAGGCACATCCCAGAGCGCAGCGCGCCCCTCGCCTGCTGTCTCAGTGGCCCCTCACCTCCGCCCTGTTTCGTCCAGGTCCTCCGGGTCAGGCTGCCCCCGTCGCCGCCAGAGAGCGGGGGAGGGGAGAGCTTCCTTTGTCTCCTATGCCTCCTCCCCCCACCCCGGCTCTCCTGCGGGCAAGCGCTGAGGGGACACCAGGGAGTACCCCACCTGGACGTCTGGGGCCCACCCCAGGCCCCAGCCTCCCTCTACTCACTGCAGTGGGCGAAGACCGGCAGGACCTGCCCCATGGCCCCCCTCGGGCCTGCATCGGGACCCCCGCCCACTCCGGCTGCGCCGCCCTGGGCCCGGGGTCGCGGGCGCTCATCTCCGCCGCGCCCACGACGCCGCTGCCATCCTCGCCGCCGCCTCCTCCTCCCGGGCTGCTCCAGCAGCAGCCGCCGCCGCCGCCGCCGCCGCCGCCCTGTGCTCGGCTCGGCGGGGGCGGGCGGGGCCGCGGTGGGAAAGGCACTGCAGCGCGCGGCCGGGGGCGGGGCCAGAGGATGGGCGGGGCGGTACCAGAGGGAGGGCGAGGGGCGGGGAAACGCCGAGGAGCAGACGGAGGGGCGTGGCCTTCTTACTAAAGGGGCGGAGCCAAGAGAGTGGGCGACAGTGCCAGGAAGGAGTGGAAAGCGGCGTGAAGGGCGGTGTCTAGACCGCAGAGGGCGCAGCCTTTAGGGGAAGAGGGGCCGAGGCCTGGAGTCGGGCGAGGGACACGGGAGAGGATGGTGAACGAGCCTTGGCAGAGAGGATAGGAGCGTGGATCCCTGAGTGTGTTGGGGTGGAGCTAGGGGTGCCATTGAGGAGGGGGTGGAAAGTTTCTAATGGTCTGAGGTAGGGTCTGAGCCTAGATTTGCAGAGGGAGCGAGAAAGGGGGCCGAAAGAAACGATTCAGAAACTTTTGGGGCACGCGGAGGAGCTCAAACATGGGCGGGGCTAAAGCAACGGGGAATTATTCAAATATAACTGGGTGGGGTCCGATTCCAGGCGATTCCAAGTCTGCGAAAATTAGAAGGGTCTGGAGCTGTGTGCGTGAATCCTGGATGGGCAGGGCCTGGAAGAGAAAATAGCCGAAGCCCCAGAGGGGAGGGGTCGAACTAAAAAAAGTAAAGAAAAAAAAAATATATATATATATATGTATAGTTTTTGAGACAGGGTCTCGCTCTGTCGCCCAGACTGGAGTGCAGTGATGCCATCACGGCTCACTGCTGCCTCGATCTCCCGGGTTCAGGTAATCTTCCCACCTGAGCCTCCTGAGTAGCTAGGATCACAGGTGTGTTCCACTGCGCCTGGCTGAATTTTAATTTTTGTAGAGACGGGGTCTCTCTATATTTCGCAGACTGGTCTCAAACTCCTGGGCTTAAGCAATCCGCCTGCCATGGCCTCCCTAAATGCTGGGGTTACAGGCGTGAGTCACCGCGCCCGGCCAAGTATGGTATTTACAGGTTTTGAGGCTGGGGGCTGTACCACGGAGGCGGGAGGAGCTTGGATTGGGTGTTATGTTGAGAACACAGATTCTAGAATTAGTTTCCCTGTAACACCAGTTACTTCTGTGACTCTGTTTCTTCTTCCATCTGTAAACTGGAGATGATGTATAACACCGTGTGACACATTAGTACTGTGTGATAGTTTGCTACTGATACAGTATTATCTTTTTTCTTTTTTTCCTGATTCAGATCCCAAACCCCGCTTTGTAGGTGCAGGAGAGAGGAGACCCAGAAGTGTAATTCCTTCTAGTGACCCGCCTAAAGAGGGTCAAAGAACAGGAAGGAGATTTAGATGGTTTAAAATCTCACAGCGGAGGGGATTAACGGAGGGGGCGGGCAGGTGTACAGGGTGGAGACTTCCTGATCCCAGGGTTGAAGGATGGCGGCCCTGGCCCGCCAGCTGCAGCGTCTCCTCTGGACCGCTTGCAAGAAAAAGGAGAGGGAGAAGGAGGGGGAGGAGGAAGAGGAGGATGAAGAGGAGGGGCGCGGGGCCCTCGATGGGCCTCGGTCTCTGTTGACAGCGCCGCGCCGCGCCCAGCGGCCGCACGGGGGTGCCGAGGCGTCTTGTGGCCTGCGCTTCGGGGCGAGCGCAGCGCAAGGCTGGCGCGCGCGCATGGAGGATGCCCACTGCACTTGGCTTTCGTTACCTGGTCTGCCCCTGGGCTGGGCCTTGTTTGCCGTCCTCGACGGCCACGGTGGGGCTCGAGCTGCCCGCTTCGGTGCGCGCCATTTGCCAGACCATGTGCTCGAGGAGCTGGGCCCGGAGCCTAGCGAGCCCGAGGGCGTGCGCGAGGCGCTGCGCCGAGCCTTCTTGAGCGCCGACAAGCGCCTGCGCTCCCTCTGGCCCCGCGTGGAAACAGGCGGCTCCACGGCCGTGGCGTTGCTGGTCTCCCCGCGGTTTCTGTACCTGGCGCACTGCGGTGACTCCCGCGCGGTGCTGAGCCGCGCTGGCGCCGTGGCCTTCAGCACAGAGGACCACCGGCCCCTTCGACCCCGGGAACGCGAGCGCATCCACGCCGCTGGCGGCACCATCCGCCGCCGCCGCGTCGAGGGCTCTCTGGCCGTGTCTCGAGCGTTGGGCGACTTTGCCTACAAAGAGGCTTCGGGGAGGCCCCCCGAGCTACAGCTCGTTTCTGCGGAGCCTGAGGTGGCCGCACTGGCACGCCAGGCTGAGGACGAGTTCATGCTCCTGGCCTCTGATGGCGTCTGGGACACTATGTCCGGTGCTGCCCTGGCGGGACTGGTGGCTTCGCGCCTCCGTTTGGGTCTGGCCCCAGAGCTTCTCTGCGCGCAGCTGTTGGACACGTGCCTGTGCAAGGTCCTGGGGGCGTGGCGTGGTATCTTTGAGGCTTGGCGCAGCAAAGGGAGAAAGCCTCGGAGTTTGGGGGAGGACGGCTTTGATGCAGAGGCAAGAGTAAAGCTAGAGGAGGGGATGGGGCTCAAGTGAAGGACGTGGCATGAAGTGGGCAGGGCCAAAATACAGGAGCGGAGCCTGAGGGATGCTTTGAGGCAGGAGGGGAGAGTTAGTGGAAGGGATTTAAGACAAAGGGCTTGGTCTTTTGGAATGGGGCGATTCTGGGTCGTAGGAGCCAGGCCTGAAGTATGATTAGTGCTGGAAGGTGGAAGAGCAGGTAAACATCAGAGCGGGCAGAGCTTTAGGGAAAGGGCATTATTCTCTCAATAGGCAGGGCCTAGGACCGGGTTTGGTCCCAGGAGGAGAGGACTGGCAGGTGAATGGGACGTGAAAGAAAGGGGCATAACCAGAATGAAGTGGGGGACTTGAACTTGGGGATTGTTGGGAAGCTCTGCCTTTGATTCTCCCCCACTGGGCTCCGTTTTCTCCACTGGCTTCAGGGCAGCCTGGACAACATGACCTGCATCCTGGTCTGCTTCCCCGGGGCCCCTAGGCCTTCTGAGGAGGCGATCAGGAGGGAGCTCGAACTGGACGCAACCCTGGGCCGCAGAATCGCTGGTGAGCAGGCTCCGGGGGCCCAGCTGGAGGGGTGGTCGGCCAGCGAAGGCTCTGCCATAACTTTTTCTTTTTCTTTTCTTTTCTTTTTTTTTTTTTTTTTTTGAGATGGAGTCTTGCTCTGTTGCCCAGGCTGGAGTGCAGAGGCACAATCTTGGCTCACTGCAACCTCCACCTTCCCGGTTCAAGCGATTCTCCTGCCTCAGCCTCCTGAGTAGCTGGGATTACAGGCATGCACCACCACACCCAGCTAATTTTTGTATTTTTAGTAGAGACAGGGTTTCACTATGTTGTCCAGGCTGGTCTTGAACTCCTGGCCTCAAGTGATCCACCCACCTCGGTCTCCCAAAGTGCTGGGATTACAGGCTTGCACCATTGTGCCCAGCCTAACTCTTGACCCTTTCTCAGAACTGTGTGCCGATGCTCAGGAGCTGCCCAGCCTGAACACAGTTTTCAGGACTCTGGCCTCAGAGGACATCCCAGATTTACCTCCTGGGGGAGGGTTGGACTGCAAGTGAGTTGGGGTGAAGAAGGGTGGGGTGGAATGGGGGTGGGGTGGAAGGAGGAGAGTCCCCTTCTGAGGGCCTTCCTGTGCTCTCCAGGGCCACTGTCATTGCTGAAGCTTATTCTCAGATCTGCCAGGTCTCAGAAGAGTGCAGAGAGGTAAGGATCCTGTGTTCTCCAATGTTTCTCTTAGGAGAGGATCCCCCCACCCCTCTTAGTGACAGGGAAATTGAAGCCAGTGAGGATAAGGGATTTGCCTGATATATCTTGTTCCTCTTTTCTCTTCTCTTCTTTTCTTTCTTTCTTTTTTTTTTTTTCTTCTTTCCTTCCTTTCTTTTTTTTCTTTTCTCTCTCTTTCTCTTTCTTTTTTTTGAGACTGGGTCTCGCTATGTTGCCCAGGCTGGTCTCAAACTCCTGGGCTCAAGGGATCCTCCTGCTTTGGCCTCCCAAAGTGCCATGATTACAGGTGGGAGCCACTCAACCCAGCCAGCTTGCTATATTAATACATTCCTACTCCCAGCCCTGAAGCATTGTGCAAGGCATGATGAGGAAGACACAGATGCAAAGAAGAGACTGTGATTTCCCTCCAAGAAATGTGGACCTGCAATGCTCTACATTGCCCCATCAGCCCAAGTGCTTCCCACATCCAAGAATAAGATGGAAACATTCAGGGAATGCTAATGACTAATTCTAAGGCCTGGATGCACAGCAGATACCATCAGGACATATATGAGTATGGTCCAGGTCTTAGACGAAAGAAGCTGTAATGGGGCCCAGATAGCTAAGGAGAACTTGAAGATATCCAAAGAGGTGGTGGTGGACTAAGGCACGGAGTGGGATCAGGGAAGAAATGGGAGGGAGAAAGCTGGGTTTAGAGCCCCAAGGCCTTTTGTTGTTGTTGTTTTGAGATGGAGTTTTGCTCTTGTTGCCCAGGCTGGAGTGCAATGGCGCAATCTCAGCTCACTGCAACCTCCACTTCCCGGGTTCAAGCGATATTCTCACCTTAGCCTCCCAAGTAGCTGGGATTACAGGGACGTGCCATCACGCGCGGCTAATTTTGTTTTTTGTTTTTTTTTGTTTTTTTTTTTTCTGTCGTCCAGGCTGGAGCGCAGTGGCCCGATCTCAGCTCACTGCAAGCTCCACCTCCCGGATTTACACCATTCTCCTGCCTCAGCCTCCCGAGTAGCTGAGACTACAGGCGCCCGCGACCTTGCCCGGCTAGTTTTTTGTATTTTTTAGTAGAGATGGGGTTTCACCATGTTAGTCAGGATGGTCTCGATCTCCTGATCTCGTGATCCGCCTATCTTGGCCTCCCAAAGTGCTGGGATTACAGGCTTGAGCCACTGCGCCCGGCCTAATTTTGTATTTTTAGAAGAGACTGGGTTTCACCATGTTGGCCAGGCTGCTCGCGAACTCCTGACCTCAAGTGATTCGCCTGCCATGGCCTCCCAAAGTGCTGGGATTACAGACGTGAGCCACCACGCCCGGCCGAGCCCCAAGGCCTTTGCAAGGCAGAGATGGGAGTTTGGTTATTATCATGTTGATGAGGGAGGACTGTTGATAATTTCTCAGTAGCTGAAGGAGGTTATTTGTCAGTTTTCTTTGAGTCGTGAGAGGCGGAAGCCCAATTCAAGCTGGGAAAGCACAACAGGGAATTTACTGGGCCATGTAATTGAAGAGTTCAGAGTCTTAAGGCATGGCTGCATCCAGTTGTCAGAGATGATGTCACCGTGAATGGGCTCTTTTTATTTTCTCCGAGTTGGCTTCATTCCCTTTCAGGGTCTCCTCCTGAGATAGCAGAGACTTGCAGCTCCAGGCTTACAGCCCAGCAGCCTATCCTCCCCGGTGGAGAGTTTGCCAATTTCCCGGGAGTTGTGCGTACTGGTCTTTGGGGGCTGGTTCTCATTGGCCACACCAGGTCACATACCTGACCAGTCACTGTGTCTCTGATTGGCCAGGCTGGGGTCGCATTTGGGGTTGGGGTCCACTCCATTCAAACCTTAATGGATTGTGAGATGGGGTATGGTGGTCCCTCAAAGGAAAAGGAAGAGGTGCCAGGAGACAAGACAGGATTTCTAATTACCTTCTCCCACATTTTGTGTTACAGAAAGGGCAGAATGGCGCTGGGAAGTCCACCCCCACGCATTTGGGCTCAGCCTTGGACATGGAGACCTGACAGCTGTTGTCCTTTGGGGATCCTTTGCTCCACTGGGGCCTCAACAGAACTAAAGAAGAAAACCGACCCTTTCCCCAACTACATGTACCAGCGGAAGGAAGGAAGGCCAATGTAGGAACTCAAAATGCTTATTTCTTCTCTTACTTCCGTCTCACAGAAAAGTCCTACGAGAGGGGAAATTCCACCAACATCCAGACCAAAAAGAAAAAAAGCCCAAAACGAAAAAAAAAAAAAAAACCCCAAAAAACCCCCAACCAAATGTCTTTGAAATATTCAGAGCCGAACAGATTCTGAGAGATCACCCAGTTCAATAACCTCTTTCCTTCTTATTATTCATCTGTTTTTGAGGGGAAGTAGAGTTTTGATTATTAAACTTTATTTACATAAGTGATTCCAAATACATTTTCTTGTAAAAAACAAACACTGAATAACACGGTGAAACCCCGTCTCTACTAAAAAGTACAAAAAACTAGCCGGGCGCGGTGGCGGGCACCTGTAGTCCCAGCTACTAGGGAGGCTGCGGCAGGAGAATGGTGTAAACCCGGCAGGCGGAGCTTGCAGTGAGCTGAGATCCGGCCACTGCACTCCAGCCTGGGCGACAGGGCGAGACTCCGTCTCAAACAAACAAACAAACAAACAAACATGATTTGCCTAATCTGTTAGCAAATATGTTATAGGGCTGCTGTGTGCCTGGCCTTAGCCTCACAGCCATGAGCCAGACTGACTTACCAAGATCCTTGCCACCGTAGGGCTGACCTCTTGGTCATGAGACACAGCAAATAAGGGAATCAATAAGTAAAGTCATCTCGCCAGGTGCAGTGGCTCACACCTGTAATCTCAGCACTTGGGGAGGCTGAGGTGGGAGGATCACTTGAGCCCAAGAGTTCGAGACCAGCCTGGGCGACATAGCAAGATGCAATCTGTAATTTTTTTTTTTCTTTTTTTTTTTTTTTTTTTTTTTTGAGACAGAGTCTCGCTCTGTCGCCCAGGCTGGAGTGCAGTGGCGCAATCTCAGCTCACTGCAAGCTCCGCCTCCCGGGTTCACGCCATTCTCCTGCCTCAGCCTCCCGAGTAGCTGGGACTACAGGCGCCCGCCACCGCGCCCGGCTAATTTTTTCTATTTTTAGTAGAGACGGGGTTTCAGCATGGTCTCGATCTCCTGACCTTGTGATCCGCCCGCCTCGGCCTCCCAAAGTGCTGGGATTACAGGCGTGAGCCACCGCGCCCGGCCTTTTTTTTCTTTTAAGACTTAAGTCTCACTCTGTCACCCAGGCTGGAGTGCAAGGGCGCTCTCTCGGCTCACTGCAGTCTCCGACTCCCGGGTTCACGCCATTCTCCCGCCCAATCTGTAATTAATAATAAAAAAATAAAGTTATCTCGCACACTGACTAGTGTCACGAAGAAAATAAAACAGGAGGATGTGTTGAGAAAATGACTAGGGGAGCTACTTCGGGTTTTTTTACTTTTTTCGATTTTTAAAATTTTAATTTATTTAATTTACATAGTTTTGAATGGGCAATAAATTCACTTGGTTTGAAATGCAAAGAGTGTGACATGGCACACAATGAAGTCTTTCTCCATCCCTCTCACACTTCAATTTTCCATGGTGGGGGAGGTAGCTTTTGAAATAGGGGGATCAGGAAAGGTCTCTGAGGAGGGGACAATTGAGCAGGGACCTGACAGAGAAGAGTCAGCTCTGCAAATACCCCAGAGTGTTCTAAGGCAGAGGGAACAACCAGTATGAAGGTTTAGAAGCAGAATAAAATTTGGCCTTTTTTTTAAAAAAAAAAAAACAGAGTTTTCACTCTTGTTTCTCAGGCTGGAGTGTAATGGTACAATCTCCGCTCACGGCAACCTCCGCCTCCTGGATCAAGCTATTCTCCTGTCTCAGCCTCCCAAGTAGCTGGGATTACAGGCACGTGCCACCACACCCGGCTAACTTTTTGTATTTACTACAGATGGGGTTTCACCATGTTGGTCAGGCTGGTCTCGAACTCCTGACCTTAGGTGATCCACCCGCCTCGGCATCCCAAAATGTTGGGATTACAGGCATGAGCCACCAGGTCTGACCAAATTTGGCATTTTCAAGACAGACTTGAGACCTCCCAAGTGTGGTGGCTCACGCCTGTAATCCCAGCAATTTGGGAGGCCGAGGCAGCTTGATTCCAGGAATTCGAGACCAGCCTGGGCAACATAGCAAAACCTTGTCTCTACAGAAAAAAAAAAAAAAAGATCTCTGTGACCACCAAATTCCCTAGAATCCCACACTCTCTATCTCACTGGTAACTCTTGCAAAGAGTTTAAAGTGACTTTTTACATGTATTAATATATGGTATTTTGGGTGTTTCCTTGATTTTTTTCATTCCCTTTGTATCTTTGGCAACTTTTTATCCACTCAATGGATGTTTTCATTCTGTGTCATTCATGTCATTTACACACTTCATGCCACCCGTTTTTTTAAGAGACAAGGTCTAAATCTCTTTCCCAAGCTGGAGTATAATAGCACAATCATTGCTCACCACAGGCTGGAACTCCTGGGCTCAAGCAATCCTCCTACCTCATCTTCCTAAGTAGCTGGGACCACAGATGGATGAAACCACACCCAGTTAATTTTTGTTTTGTTTTGTTTTGTTTTTTAGAGATGGGGTCTTGGCCAGGTGCAGTGGCTCACACGTGTAATCTCAGCACTTTGGGAGGCTGAGGTGGGCGGATCATCTGAGGTCAGGAGTTCGAGACCAGGCTGACCAACATGGAGAAACCCTGTCTCTACTAAAAAATGCAAAAATTAGCCGGGCGTGGTGGTACATTCCTGTAATCCCAGCTACTCGGGAGGCGGAGGCAAGAGAATCGCTTGAACCCAGGAGGCGGAGGTTGCAGTGAGCCAAGATTGCGCCATTGCACTCCAGCCTGAGAAACAAGAATGACACTCTAGGCCGGGTGCGGTGGCTTAAGCCTGTAAACCCAGCACTTTGGGAGGCAGAGACAGGCGGATCACTAGGTCAGGAGATGGAGACCATCCTGGCTAACACGGTGAAACCCCGTCTTTACTAAAAAAACACACACACACACACAAACTAGCCGGGCGAGGTGGCGGGTGCCTGTAGTCCCAGCTACTCGGGAGGCTGAGGCAGGAGAATGGCGTAAACCCGGGAGGCGGAGCTTGCAGTGAGCTGAGATCCGGCCACTGCACTCCAGCCTGGACAACAGAGCAAGACTCCATCTCAAAAAAAAAAAAAAAAAAGAGAGATGGGGCCTCACTATGTTGTCCGGGCTGGTCTCAAACTTCTGACCTCAAGTGATCCTCCTGCCCTGGCTTCTCAAAGCACCAAAGCACTGGGATTACAGGCATGACACACTGTGCCCAGTCCACACCTCCTTTAGTTGCTGCTCACTCTGTGCTTCAGAAAGGGATGTCCAAGGGTTTCACTATTCCCTGCCCTTGTCTTTTTGTTTTGTTTAAATTTTTTTTGAGGACTCTTGCTCTGTCTCCCAGGCTAGAGTGCAGTGTCATGATCTCAGCTCATTGCAACCTCCGCCTCCCCGGTTCTAGTGATCCTCCCACCTCAGCCCCTCAGCCACCCAAGTAGGTGCGATTACAGGCATGTACCACCATGCCTGGTTAATTTTCTGTTTTTAGTAGAAACGGGGTTTCACCATGTTGGCTAGGCTGGTCTTGAACTCAAGTGATCCATCCGCCTCGGCCTCCCAAAGTGCTGGGATTACAGGCGTGAGCCACCGCGCCCAGCCTCCCCTGTCCTCTTGAAGGACATTTAAGCTATTTCCAATTTCTTGCTGTCACATCACTGCTGCCATAAAGATTGTTATGTACATATGCAAGCGTTCTCTTATGCAGGGGTCTTGCTACCTGTATTGTACAGCACTTAAGCTAAGAAGAGTTTTTTTACATTTTTTTAAGGATTGTAAGTAAAAAGAAAAACCGAAGAGTGTGTAAACCAGACCCTATGTCTAGCATGTCTAAAATATTTTCTATTTGAACTTCTACAGGAAAAGTTTGCTGGCTGGGCATGGTGACTCATACCTCCAATCTCAGCACTTTGGGAGGCTGAGCCAGGTGGATCACTTTAGCCCAGGAGTTTGAGACCAGCCTGGGCAACATAGCGAAACCCTGCCTCTACAAGAAATTAGCCCGGCATGGTGGTGTGCACCTATAGTCCCAGCTACTCAGTGGGTAGAGGTTGGAGGATCGAATGAGCCCTGGAGGTGGAGGCTGCAGTGAGCCCTGGTTATGCTACTGCGCTCCGGCATGGGCGACAAAGAGAGACCCTGTCTCAAACAAACAAACAAACAAACAAACAAAAAACCACGTTTGCTGACTGTTGCTGTAGTGTAAGTGGCACCCAGAAATACCATCCCTCCTATTTCACAGATGGGAAAGCTGAGACCCAGAGAGGAGAAAGCAGTTACCCAAGGTCACACAGAACTGGAGTTCTCATTCAGCTAGATAAGTTTGTTGAGCTGCTGAGCCGGGCCTGGCTGGGGTGAGTGAGGTCTGGAAATTGATTAAGTCAACTGGGTACAGTGGCTCACACCTGTAATCCTAGCACTTTGGGAGACTGAGGAAGGTGGATCACCTGAGGTCATAAGTTTGAGACCAGCCTGGCCAACATGGTGAAATCACAGCTCTACTAAAAATATAAAAATTAGCTGGGCTTGGTGGCCCATGCCTGTAATCCCAGCTACTTAGGAGGCTGAGGCAGGAGAATTGCTTGAACCCAGGAGGGGGAGGTTGCAGTGAGCCGAGATCGTGCCAGTGCCCTCCAGCCTGGGCGACAGAGGGAGACTATATCTCAAAAAGAAAAAAGAAATTAAGTCTACCCTTTCCCAGACAACTCAGCCTCAGGAGACACACTGAGAAACAATGATAACCTCTGAGGATCAGGGTTCAAGATCTCCCAGAGTGGGGTGGAGAAGGGGAGGGGAATTAATGTCAGAGCTTGGCCTGGAAGGAGGAAGTGCTCTCCAGGTAAAGGAGGTCAGAACAACATCCGGACATGGGACTCGGCTTGGAAATACGCTGGAAAAGTGGATTCTCTCACCTAGTCAGCTGGCCCTGAGAATTGTTGGTTTTACACTCAGATCTTGGTGGCTTTCCGGGTTCTGGGGGCTCAGGCAAGAGGGCCATAGGCCAGATTCATTCCCTGTCTCCAGGCCTCAGTTTACCCATGTGTAAACGTGAAACTAACCGATTTCCCAGGGCTCGGGCGCCTCACCCGGGCCAGGTGGCGCTCTACCCAAGGGGCGCAACCACATCAGTGACGTCACTCGGGGCGTGGCCGGCAAAGACACGCTGCGGAAGCCTAGGAGGGTGTCTGGGCTCAGCCTGGAACCGGCGTGTGGGGGCGGGGGCTCCGGGGAGGGTCTCCTCACCTCCGGGCCCTCCTGAGGGCTGGGATGATCCTGCTGTCCTCCGCAGGCGAAACTGAGTCAGAGCGGGGCGTACGTGGGTCGGAGGCTTTACATACCCAAGAAGCCGGCGCCTCCTGCCCACCTCGGGCGAATGCCAGGCCCCCAACTCCGGCACTCCTCGCCAGTCCCCACCTCCACCCCCACCCCACCCCCGACCCTGCGGCTGTGAGTCAGCGGCCGACCGCGCCCCCTTGGCCCACTTCCTCCTCACCTTCCCGGGGCGGGCGGGGTGGGGTGAGAGGGGTGGGGCCCTACTCCCCCCACCTCCCCTCCCGCGCGGGTGGGGGGCTCGCCCCCTTAGTAACCCCTCCGAAATTGACAGAAGAGAGACGCTGGGGAGGGGCGGGGTTCCGAAGACGGGATTTCAGGGAGAAAATCTGAGACCACTTGCTTAACTGGAGGGTCCTCTTCGACCCCCAAAATTGAGCGGAGTACGAGATGGAGAAGTCGATGGGGAAAGAAATCGTGCCCCTTCCGAGACGCTCCTGAGAATTCCCACAGTGGAAGCGAACTAGGGAGCAAGGGAGGTCGCCTTCCCCTTCACCAAGCTTGCCCCTCCATGTGGTGGTGACACCCAGGGTGCACCCCTGGACGACAGCGTTGGGGAGAGCAGCAAGATCGCGGAAGCAGAGGGTGCCGAGTTGCCCTTTTAAGCGCCCTCCACCCCCTCGCCTGGAGGCGCGCGCGGCCCCTTTAAGGCGCGGGGCATTGTGGGTGCGGGGAGTGGAATTTTGGAACGAAATGTAACGAAGAGAAGTACAGTAGTAAGAGTAACAGTGTAGCCGCCGCCGGCAAGGGGGGCGCGTCGGGGAGCGGACGCCGCATCCCCTTTCTGCCGCAGGGACCTCTCATCAGACCGCCTGAGAGAAGCGGCGCCCGGAGACCCGCCCCGGCCCGTTCCACGTTCTACCCAGGAAGCCGGACTCTATGGGGCGGGACCCTGGGGGAGCCTGAGTCAAGCCCGGAGCCAGCCCCGAACCCCTGAACCTCCAGCCAGGGGCGCCGCGGGAGCAGCCAGTCCGTGGGCGCGCCGCCCGCCCGCCGATCAGCCATGAGGTGAGCCTGACCTGCCCCCCGACCCGTCCCCGCCCGGGCGGGCTCCGCGCCCCGCCTTTGTCCCCCTCCCCCCCAGCTCGCTCCGGGCTGGAATTTGGGGACAGAGCCTTGGGAGCCTCGGATTTGGGCTGAATCCCCTAGGACAAGCCCCAAAACCGTCGATCACTTCTCCACGACTGACTTCCCAAGCTCGGGGGGTGGTGGCGGTGAGGTTCCCCTGGGAGCCCTCAAGATTTGGGGACGCTCGGAGGACTCCCGAATTGTTAAGACTTTTTTTCAGAGGACCTCAAAGTTGGCAGCGACTCCCCGCAGGGATGCCAGGATTGAGGCAGGGCTCAGACTTTCCTCCCCCTCCCCCCAAACTTCAGCTCGAGGTCGGGGAAGGATTGTGGGGGACTGGTTTGGGAGACCCTGGGACTTGGAAGAGACTGAGACTCAGACCCTTGGTGTGCAGGAACCCCGTTTACGTGGTGCTGGAAAAAGTCTCCCCAAGTGAGACCGCGCTCCTGAACTTCGGGGGTACTTCTTAATCCCCTAAATTTTGGGGGGCACTTAGGTCTTCCTGTGGAAGAGGCTGGTGTGAACCGATCCAGGGACCCGGACGCAGCCTCCGGAGTCTGGTGGGACTCCCCTCCCCCGTCGCTCCGCACGCAATCTGCTTAACAGGCAGTGCCTAGGACAGAGCGGGCGCTCGGAGCAGAGGGCGGCTCCCTGCCCCGGGCCATAAGGGCGGCCCGGCTCCCCCACCTGCGCGGCCCTGGGGAGGGAGGGGACGCAGCAGCTGGGGGAAGGGGGCCTTTGTCTTCCTGACTCACCTGTCGAGACAGCTGGTGTGGGGGGCGGGCACCGAGCGCTGTGGGCCGGCTGCCTTCCCCACCACGGCGCCTCCCCCTTTGCTCACCGCCCCCCCCATCCATCCGGAGCCTTGGGGTTGGAGGAGGGGGAGCTGGAAAGCTTCAAGGTCATAGCCCTCTTCCCTAGGGACCCAGGCTTCCCAGATAATTCCAGCTATCTTCCCAGGAATTTAATCCTGGGGGCGGCGGCCCAAGGGACCCAGGGATTTGGTCTGGCCGGGGCCTCCCCCGAACTCCTGGACTCACCTGAGGGCGGGGCCAGTGTGGGCAGGGGGACCCAACCATCCTCCCATTCTCCCCTCCCCTGGCCCCCCATAATCTCTCCCATGGGGCCAGAGCCTGACAATACTATCTCCCTTCCTCCACTCTCTCTGGGACTTCCTGCCCCAAAGCCCCCAGCCTTAGCAGGGAGGCCCCTGGGGACCACTGGGGATTAACCCCGTGGTGCCCACATCCCCTGCATTTCCTGAACCCCTGCCCTTTGACATCGGAGTGGAGTGGCGTTCCTTTTTATGACCACTGGAGAATTCCCCTCCCGCCTTCGTTCCTTCTGATGTGAAAGGCATGGCTGGAAAATTTGGAGCAAGGAGGACACCCACAGATACCCTCAAGACTTCCTGCCTATCCTATCCGCTCCCCATTATAGCAACATCCCTTCCAAGTCCGCCCTGGAGAGGGGTCAGTTTAGGGAGCGTCGCTCTCTTCCTTCGCCTTCTTCCTCCGGGACTCTTCTCTCCCCTTGCCCCCCAGCCCCGCCCCTCCACCCCCCTCGCGTTTCCGGTCCCAGGCTCAGTGGAAGGCGGATGGCGGATGTCCGAGTTAGTGCTGCCTCACTCACTGCAACCGTAAAAGGGCAGGAGTGGTGTCTGGGCCGGCCCCCTGCCCTCCCCACCACCACCACCACCACCACCACCACCACCACCGCCACCACCAGCCCTGGAAGCCCTGGCCCTCCCACAGGGCCCACCTCTTGCTGGGGCGGTGATCAAGCATCCAGCCTTGTGGGGGTGCTGGGGTGGGGTGCAGTGCAGAAGTGACCAGATGCCTGTCCCACCAGAAGGCTACTCCCACCTTTCCAGGGGTCTCCCCTGCAGGTGGTCACACCCGACTTGCTGGGCTGTGCCTCTTCTCCAAGGACAGTCAGGATTCAAAACCCATGCCCCTATTACCCAGCTGGGGAAACTGAGGCTCAAAGAGAAAAAGACATGGCCAAGATCCCTCAGAAATTCCTAGGCAATGTTGGAGGGGTGGAGGAACCTAGGATCCTCTGATTTCTGGCTGGTTTGGCTGGGGAACAGTCCTGGGGGTAGTTGGAAGAGAGGATGTTAAGATGGAAAATTACAAGATATAGTTCTTTTTCTCCCAATTTGACAAATATTTGTTGAGTGTCGGCTGTGTCCCGGACTGGAGCTGGGGTGCTGGGAAGACAGAGAAGCGAGGCAGAGGTCTAGAATCTCAGGGCAGAAGGGACTTGGGGAGAATTGGGGTCTATTTCTTTCTTCTTCCAATAATAGCTATTTTTATTTTTTAAAAAATAAGAGACCATTTGATCAAGCATCTATTTTATGTGGGGCATTTTTGTGCCTGACAGCAATTCTGGGTTTTTTTTTTTTTTTTGCTCTTGTTGCCCAGGCTGGAATGAAATGGCGCGATCTTGGCTCACTGCAACCTCCGCCTCCTGGGTTGAAGCAATTCTCCTGCCTCAACCTTCCGAGTAGCTGGGACTACAGGTGCCTGCCACCATGCCCGGCTAATTTTTGTATTTTTAGTAGAAATGGGGTTTCACCATAATGGCCAGGCTGGTCTCGAACTCTTGACTTCAGGTGATCCACCTGCCTCGCCCTCCTAAAGTGCTATGATTACAAACAGCCACCACACCTGACCCCTCGCAGCAATTCTAACAACGATACTGTTACAGCCTTGTGGCCTCCCCACCCCGGGACTCAGTTTATAGATGGGGAAACTGAGGCACAGGAAAGTTAGGCAAGCTGCCTATTAAAGTCAAACAGGGGCCAGTCGCAGTGGCTCACGCCTGTAATCCCAGCACTTTGGGAGGCCCAGGCGGGCGGATCACCAGGTCTGAAGATGGAGACCATCCTGGCTAACATGGTGAAACCCCGTCTCTACTAAAAATACAAAAAATTAGCCGGGCGTGGTGGTGGGCGCCTGTAGTCCCAACTACTCGGGAGGCTGAGGCAGGAGAATGGCGTAAACCCGGGAGGCGGAGTTTGCAGTGAGCCAAGATCGCACCACTGCACTCCAGCCTGGGCAACAGAGCGAGACTCAGTCTCAAAAAAAAAAAAAAAAAAAAGTCAAACAGGACCAGGTGCCAGGGCTCATGCCTATAATCCTAACACTTTGGGAGGCCAAGGCAGGAGGATCACTTGAGTCCAGGAGTTTGAGAACAGCCTGGGCAATATGGTGTGACCCCGTCTCTATAAAATATACAAAAATTAGCTGGGTGTGGTGGCATGCGCCTGTAGTTCCAGCTACTCTGGAGGCTGAGGTGAGAGGATCGCTTGGAGGTTGAGGCCGCAATGAGTCGTATTCTTGCCACTGCACTCCAGCCTGGGTGACAAAGTAAGACCCTGTCTCAAAAAAAATAAAAAATAAAAAATACAGATAACATGCTTTCTGTGTTCTCAATGAAGAAAAAGAAAAAAAAAGGAACTTGCTTTCACTGTGAAAACACTTAAGATAATTCAGATAAACCAAATGAAACGGAAGCTGCAACATTTATCTTATGGGAAACTGAGGCCACCAGGAGGAAGGCACTAGAGTAGCCCACACAGGCCCCAGAGAGTTGAGACCTGGTTCCTTCCTTAGGGTTGCTGAGAAGATTTGTCGTTTGGAAGGGTGGTGTATATGTATCACAGGTTTTATGGTATAAGGAGGGTATGGGGTAAGTCTTGGGTTCGGGGGGCAGTGAAGGGAAGGGTAAGACTGTGGTCTGGAAGTTTCGTGAAAACCGGATTCACCGTGCTTGATGACCTCCGGTGATGGGAAGCTGTCTCTTTCATGTGGAACGTGTTCCAGGTTACAGGTCCTGCGTTGAGGGCTTTTTGTCCAATATATCTTTTAATCCTTACTTAATGAACCCAGTGAGTTATTGTTTCCAGGGCTGGAAACTGAGTTTCAAAGAGGCAAAGCCACACAACAAGGAGGCGACTTGAACGGTCTTTTCATCTGCCATGTGCTAGAGTTTTCCAAAATGTTGGGACTTTCAGGGAGGAGTGAGTCCTGGGCTGACTGGAAAATTAAGGCACTTTCATGTCCAATGGAGGGTTCTAGGCTTCAGGAGAACACTGGAAACAGGCAGACCTCATTTCTATCTCACAGCCCCGGCACTCCCGTTTTATGGCTATGGGATTTTCTGTTCCTGCTTTTGTGTAGTTTACAGTTTTATTTATTGAACTTAAGCAGTGAATTAGGTTTTTATAGGTAATTTCAACCCATGATAAGAAAAGAAATAATAAGCAGTTTGAAATACTTACTGAAATTATTGAAATGGTGGCTGGACCTGGTGGCTCTTGCCTGTAATCTCAGCACTTTGGGAGTTCAAGACAGGCAGATCACCTGAGGTCAGGAGTTTGAGATCAGCCTGGCCAATGTGGCAAACGCCCAAACCCCGTCTCTACTAAAAATACAAACATTAGCCTGACGTGGTGGCACACACTTATAATCCCAGATACTCAGGAGGCTGAGGCAGGAGAATCGCTTGAACCCGGGAAGTGGAGGCTGGGAGGCTGAGGCAGGAGAATTGCTTGAACCTGGGAGGTGGAGGCTGCAGTAAACAGATGACACCACTGCCAGCCTGGGCGCAGAGTGAGACTCTGTCTTAAAAGATAAATGGTGCAAAATATTTGTTTCCTCCCTTCCCAGTCCCTGAGTTCCCCTCAATGGAGGCAGTCACAGTTAGTGTCTTGGGAAACAGTCTCTGCATATATCACCACTCTGGGTACAGATGTATTTATATGTTCCTCACTGTTGGTTTTTTTTTTTTTTTTGAGATGGAGTCTTGCTCTGTCTGTCGCCCAGGCTGGAGTGCAGTGGCGCGATCTCAGCTCACTGCAACTTCCACCTCCCAGGTTCAAGCGATTTTCCTGCCTCAGCCTCCTGAGTAGCTGGGATTACAGGCACCCGCCACCACACCCAGCTAATTTTTGTATTTTTAGTAGAGATGGGGTTTCACCATGTTATTCAGGCTGGTCTCAAACTCCTGAGCTCAAGACATCTGCCCGCTTCAGACACCCAAAGTGCTGGGATTATAGCGTGAGCCACTGCGCCTGGCCTACCTTTCTTTTGAGACGTAGTCTTGCTCTGTCTCTGTCACCCAGACTGGAGTGCAGTGGTGCAATCTCGGCTCACTGCAAGCTCTGCCTCCCGGGTTCACGCCGTTTTCCTGCCTCAGCCTCCGAAGTTGCTGGGACTACTACAGGCGCCTGCAACCACGCCTGGCTAATTTTTTTTGTATTTTTTTAGTAGAGATGGGGTTTCACCATGTTAGCCAGATGGTCTCGATCTCCTGACCTCGTGATCCACCCACCTCGGCCTCCCAAAGTGCTAGGATACAGGCGTGAGCCACCGCGCCCAGCCTGTTTTTTGTTGTGTTTTTTTTGTTTGTTTGTTTTTGAGACAGAGTCTGGCTCTGTCCCCCAGGCTAGGGTGCAGTGGTGCAATCTTGGCTCACTGCAACATTTGCCTCCCGGGATCACATGATCCTCCTGCCTGAGCCTCCCAAGTAGCTGGGATTACAGGCCTCCGACACCAAGCCTGGCTAATTTTTTCTATTTTTGGTAGAGACAGTGTTTCACTATGTTGCCCAGACTGGTCTCAAACTCCTGACCTTGTGATCCGCCTGCCTCAGCCTCCCAAAGTGCTGGGATTACAGGCATGAGCCACTGCGCCTGACCCTTTTTTTTTTTCTTTTTTTTTTAAAGCTTCTGATCAACACTACCTTGTACTTTGGCTTTTAAAAATTTAAATTTAGCTCTGCTGCTTCATCTTTAAATGAAGATAAGAACTTGTGGGAACTTGGTTTCAACTATGAGCCCCTCTGCTTACTTGCTGTGTGATCTGGGGCAAGTGCCTTCACTCCTCTGTGCCTGCAATTCCCTCTTGTCAAAAGGGTGGGCGTCAGAGCCTATCCCATGAGGTTGTAGAGCCGTGCAGCGGGGAAACTGGTGTCCAGCACCAAGAAGAGTGTCTGGGACCCAGGCTGACTGAGAAATGGTAGGTGCCCTTGGTAAAAGTTTGCCTTTTTTTGAGAGAGTCTCTCTCTGTCGCCTAAGCTGGAGTGCAAGTGGCCTGAACATGGCTCACTGCAGCCATATCCTCTTGGACTCAAGCGATCCTCCTGCCTCAGCCTCCTGAATAGCTGGGACTACAGGCAAGCGCCACCACATCCAGCTAATTTTAAAATTTTATGTACAGACGGAGGTCACCATCTTGCCCAAGCCAGTCTCTCTCCTCTCTCTCTCTTTTTTTTGAGACAGAGTCTCGATCTGTCTCCCAAACTCCCAGGCTGGAGTACAGTGGTCCGATCTCGGCTCACTGCAACTGCCTCCTGGGTTCAAGCGATTCCCCTGCCTCAGCCTCCCGGATAGCTGGGATTACAGGCATGAGCTACCATGCCTGGCTAAGTTTTGTATTTTTAGTAGGCATAGGGTTTCACCATGTTGGCCAGGCTGGTCTCAAACTCTTGACCTCAAGAAAGCCACCTGCTTTGGCCTCCCAAAGTGCTGGGATTACAGGCATGAGCCACTGCACCTGGCTTTCCCAAGCCAATCTCGAACTCTTGAGCTCAAGTGATCCTCCTGCCTCAGCCTCCCAAAGTGCTGGGATTACAGGCGTGAGCCACCTTCCCTGGCCAAAGTTTGCCCTTTTTTATAGATGTTTAGTAACTATTGAGTCACTACTATGTGTTGGGTGCCATTCTGGGTTCTGGGGACACAGCAGTGAACAATTGGGACACAAATGTCTGCCTTTTTGGTAGCAGAGACAGACAAATATTGTGTTGGGCAGGGGTCACTGCTGTGCAGCAGGGGATGAAAAGCAGAGAAGCGTTCCCAGCTAAGGGAGTGAGGGATGGCTTCTCAGAAGGGGTGACATCTAAGGAGAGACCTGAAAGTGGGGAGAGGCTAGGCCTGAGGAAGAAGCAGCACACAGGCCTGAGGCAGGAATGTGTCTGGCCTGCGGGAAGAGCAGCATGGGGGTAGGAGGCATAGGGTCTGGAACACAGTCCCCAAGGGACAGTGGAACAGGAAGAAATGAGATCTGAGGACACACAGATCACGGAGGCCCTGGAGATAACTTGGCGTTGATTCTGTAGGAGCCTGGAGCTTTCAAGAAGTGGAAGGGACATTCCACCTTGTGGGTTTTTGTTAGTTTGTTTTGTTTTTTAGAGATGGGGTCTCGCCATGTTGCCCAGGCTGGTCTTGAACTTCTGGGCTCAAGCAATCCTCCCTCCTCGGCCTCTCAAAGTGCTGAGATTACTGGTGTGAGCCGCTGTTACTGGCCCCACCTTGTGTTTTAACAGGATCCTTCTGTTACAGTGGGGACAGTGTGCCCTGGAGAGGGGCAAGACCACCCCTTTGTCACCCAGCAGGCGGCAAGTTCTCCGGCCAGTCCAGAGCCTCAGCAGGGCAGGGCCGCCTGGGAGAGCAAAGTGCAGCCAGGGCGGGGCAGCGGCAGCCCCGGGCTCCTGGCCAGAGTGTGCCCTGGGTGTGGGTGGCAGGTGTGGGTGAGGCCGAGGCCTTAACCCTGCCCTGCCAGGGGCAGCAGGAGCCAGAAACAGCCCCTGAGGCTGTGCTTGTCTGGAAAGGGTACCTGGTCTTTGGGTGGGGCTCACGCAGTTCCCCGGGGTTAAGGCTTGGGAACCTGAATTCACATCTGCACTCTGTTCCTCACTAGCTGTGTGACTGTGGGCAAGTCACTCAACCTGTCTGGGCCTCTGGTCCTCACCTGCAATATTAGGATGAAAGAGTGGCTCTCTGGATAAGCTGCAGTGAGAATTAAATGAGTGACTTTGGGGGAGGGTTTAGGGCCCCTGATCCTCCTGAAATGTCTGGTAAGAGGGAGATGGCACAATTATGTAAATCCGAGGGTCCCTACCCCAGGTTCCTACCCACAGCTGAGTCTGTCTAGGGACTTTCTATGCCCCGACTTCCCAGCATCAGTGTCACACCCAGCCCCCAGCCCTCCTAGAGACAGAGGCCTTGTGGGGGGGTCTAATTTCTCTCCCCGGAAACCTCTGACCACCAACTTCCCCATTTCAGGAAAAAGCCCATTGGGGGTGGGGTGGGGGGGAGACCAGTGCTTCTCCTTCCCCTGTATGACCTTGGGCAAGTCACTTCCTGTTTGAGTTCCTGTGTAGGCCTGCGTTTCCTCACTGGGGGAGAGGGGACTGAACCTCCAGAGGGGCTGGTGGGAGGGTCCTGAGGGTTGTAGCTGTCCTGGGCCCCAGTGGTGCCCATGAGACAGAGGTGGACAGTTACTGAGCTCTCAGTGTGTGCCGAGCACTACACGAAGCACCTAGCTTTTTTTTTTTTTTTTTTTGAGACAGAGTTTCGCTCTGTCGCCCAGGCTGGAGTGCAATGGCGTGATCTCAGCTCACTGCAACCTCCACCTCTTGGGTTCAAGCGATTCTCCTGAGTAGCTCAGAATACACCATGCCCAGCTAATAATCTTTGTACGTTTTTGTAGAGACACGATTTCACTGTGTTGCCCAGGCTGGTCTCGAACACCTGAGCTCAAGTGATCCCTTCGCCTCAGCTTCCCAAAGTGCTGCGATTACAGGCGTGAGCCACCACACCCGGCTATACCAGGCACTTTAGGTGCCCAGGTTCATGTGCCCCTCCCCCACTGCCCTGGAGCTGGGGACTGTCATTTTCCCAGTTCACAGGTGAGAAGCATTCTTGAGTGGGAAGGTCACGTGCCTGAGTCACATGAAGTAGGTGGCTCAGTGGGGATTTGAACCCAGGTCTGGGGATATCAGCTCCTGAACTCTGCACCAGTTTACTGACACCTCCCTCCCAGGCTGAGTCAGATGTTGCCTTTTCCAGGAAGTCCTGCCCGACTCTCCAGGCTGGGGCAGGCATTCCTTCAGGGCACCACCAGACCCTGGGCTCCTTGGTCCTATCCCTGGGTTGGTACCGTCTGGGGACAGCTGTGTCTCCCACACTGGACTGTGAGCCCCAGGAGGGTGGTGCCGGGGCTGTCTGGGTCACTGCTGTGTCTTCATCCCCAGCCCCACCCAACAAGGGCCAGACACAGAACAGGGAGTATCTGGGGAATGGCCGCTAGTGCCCTGGGGAGCCAGGCGATGGGTGGGCAGCGGGAAGTCCCTTTGGAGGAAGAGCTCAGAGGTCTGGGAGGGATCCCCAACCTGCTGCAGGCCTCACACTTCCCCTTCCAAGTCCTAACTTCTTCCTGAACAGGCAGTGGTGGCATGGGGGCATGTCCAAGCCTGCTGGTAGAGATAGGGAAACTGAGGCCAGGCAGGGGCTGGTCCCTAGTGCAACTCTGGGCTCTTGGCCTCTTTCTGGCCCCTCTGTCTTCTCTCCTGCCCTCGCTCTGCTAACCTGCATCCCCCGCCGCCGACGTTGGCCTCAGCCTCTTACACCTCTCAGCCTGTCTCTCCATCTTTATCTTTTTTTTTTTTTTTTGAGACAGTCTCGCTTGTTGCCCAGGCTGGAGTGCAGTGGCACGATCTTGGCTCACTGCAAGCTCCACCTCCCAGGTTCACGCCATTCTCCTGCCTCAGCCTCCTGAGTAGCTGAGACTATAGGCGCCCGCCACCACGCCCGGCTAATTTTTTGTATTTTTATAGAGATGGGGTTTCACCTTGTTAGCCAGGATGGTCTCGATCTCCTGACCACGTGATCCGCCCGCCTCGGCCTCCCAAAGTGCTGGGATTACAAGCATGAGCCACCGTGCCCAGCCTCCATCTTTATCTTTTCCTTCTTGTTAGTTTTGTTGTGTTGTGTTTTTTACTTTTCATTAAAATTTTTTTTTGTAGTCTGGGTATGGTGGTTCACCCCTGTAATCCCAGCACTTTGGGGGGCTGAGGCAAATGGACCACTTGAGCCCAGGAGTTTGAGACCAGCCTGGCCAACACGGTGAAACCCTGTCTCTACTAAAAATACGAAAAATTAGCTGGGCTTAGTGGTGCGTGCCTGTGATCCCAGCTACTCACGTGGCTGAGGCAGAAGAATGGCTTGAACCTGGGAGGCAGAGGTTTTGGTGAGCCGAGATCATGCCACTGCATTGCAGCCCGGGTGTCAGAGTGAGACTCTGTCTAAAAAAAAAAAATTAGTGGCTCAAGCCTGTAATCCCAGCACTTTGGGAGGCCGAGACGGGCGGATCACAAGGTCAGGAGATCGAGACCATCCTGGCTAACCTGGTGAAACCCCGTCTCTACTAAAAAATACAAAAAACTAGCCGGGCGAGGTGGCGGGCGCCTGTAGTCCCAGCTACTCAGGAGGCTGAGGCAGGAGAATAGCATAAACCTGGGAGGCGGAGCTTGCAGTGAGCTGAGATCCGGCCACTGCACTCCAGTCTGGGTGACAGAGCGAGACTCCGTCTCAAAAAAAAAAAAAAAAAAAAAATTAGTTGGGTGTGGTGGTGCATGCTTGTAGTCCCAGCTACTTGGGAGGCTGAGGTGGGAGGATCAGTTGAGCTCAGGAGATCGAGGCCACATTCCAGCCTGGGTGACAGAGCAAGACTCTGTCTCAAAAACAAAACTAAAACTAAAAATAATTATTATTAGAGATGGGGGTCTCACTATGTTGCCCAGGCTGGTCTGAAATGCTTGGGCTTAAGTGATCCTCCTGCCTCAGCCTCCAAAGTGCTGGGATTACAGGTGGGAGGCACCATGCCAAGACCATCTTGATCTCTTTCTGTGTCTTTCTGCCTTTTCCTCCAGGTCCCCTGTCTGCCCATCCTTTTTCCCCACCCCTCCCCTATCTGTTCATCTGTCTATCTGTCTGCCTTTCAGTCTGTCTCTCTCCCCTTTGTCAACCCAACTCTCCCTTTCTCACCTCTCTCTGCATCTGTCTCTTCCACTTCCAGTTTCTCCCTCCCCGTGTCTGTCTGTCTTACGTCTCGTTTGTGTGTCTGCCTGTCTCTCCTGGTCTGATTTTCTCTCCTGATCTCTCTCCCCGCTCTCTTTCTGTCCACCTGGCTCCTGCCTCCCTCTTTGTCTCATTCTCTTCCTTCCACACTCTGTCTTTGTCCCTTGGAATCTCCCAGGGAGACCCAGATGAGAAGGTGACCGGCCCCTCTCCCTTTTCCTCCCGCCTGCAGCGAGACGGTCATCTGTTCCAGCCGGGCCACTGTGATGCTTTATGATGACGGCAACAAGCGATGGCTCCCTGCTGGCACAGGTCCCCAGGCCTTCAGCCGCGTCCAGATCTACCACAACCCCACGGCCAATTCCTTTCGCGTTGTGGGCCGGAAGATGCAGCCCGACCAGCAGGTGCAGCTTCCCTCAGGCCCCTCTCTGCGGGCTCAGCCCCTACCTGCCCCACCCCTGCGCCTGCCACCCCTCACCCTCCCTTTCCCCTCCCACCAGGTGGTCATCAACTGTTCCATCGTCCGGGGCGTCAAGTATAATCAGGCCACCCCCAACTTCCATCAGTGGCGTGATGCCCGCCAGGTCTGGGGCCTCAACTTCGGCAGCAAGGAGGATGCGGCCCAGTTTGCCGCTGGCATGGCCAGTGCCCTAGAGGCGTTGGAAGGTCAGAAACAGCGGTGGGCAGTGGGTGGGCAAAGGGGACCACTGAATGCGGCTGTGTGGCCTCAGGCTGCTGGTTTACCACTCTGGGACTTTGCTTACTCATCGGTAAAATGGAGCGAATTCATTGCTATCGTGGAAAATTATCATGAGGATTTTGTGCATTCCAGTGTGCCTGTGCGCACTTATGTATAAAATGCATGATTGGCCCAGCGTGGTGGCTCATGCCTGTAATCTCAGCACTTTGGGAGGCCGAAGCAGGTGGATTACCTGAGGTCAGGAGTTCAAGACCAGCCTGCCCAACATGGTGAAACTGCGTCTCTACTAAAATACAAAAATTAGCTGGGCGTGGTGGCAGGCACCTGAAATCCTGGCTACTCGGGAGGCTGAGGCACGAGAATCACTTGAACCCAGGAGGTGGAGGTTGCGGTGAGCCGAGATCGTGCCACTGTGCACTTCAGCCTGGCGACAGAGCAAGACTCCTTCTCAAAAAGAAAACAAACACACAAAAAATGCATAATTACTCAGGGATCAGTACTCCATGAACGTTACACAGGCACACTCCCGGCAAACCACCTCCCAGATCAAGACATAGGTAGGTACCGCCCCAGAAACAGGATCTCGCTCTGTTGCCCAGGCTGGTATGCACTGGCACAATCATGGCTGTCTGCAGCCTCCACCTCCTGGGCTCAAGTGATCCTCTTGCCTCAGCCTCCTAAGTAGCTGGGAATACAGGTGTGCACCACCATACCTGGCTCTTTTTTTGAGACAGAGTCTTGTTCTGTCGCCCAGGCTGGAGTGCAGTGGTGCAACCTCAGCTCACTGCAACCTCCACCTCCTGGGTTCAAGTGATTCTCCTGGGGAACAAGAGCGAGACTTCAGCCCAGAAAAAAAAAAGAGCCTCCTGAGTAGCTGGGATTACAGGCATGCGCCACCATGCCCCGCTATTTTTTTGTATTTTGTTTTTAGTTTTATTTATTTATTTTTTTGAGACAGAGTCTCGCTCTGTCTCAGGCTGGAGTGCAGTGGTGTGATCTCGGTTCACTGCAACCTCCGCCTCCTGGGTTTAAGCGATTCTGCCTCAGCCTCCCGAGTAGATGGAACCACAAGTGCACACTACCACGCCTGGCTAATTTTTGTAGTTTTAGTAGAGATGGGGTTTCGCTATGTTGGCTAGGCTGATCTCGAACTCCTGACCTCAGGTGATCCACTCGCCTTGGCCTCCCAAAGTGCTGAGATTACAGGCGCAAGCCACGCGCCCAGCCCAGTTGCTATTTCTTAAACCTTAACATGCACATGAATCACCTGGGGATCTGGTTACAGTGCAGGCTCTGGTGCAGGTGGGCTAGGGAGACTGAGACTCCACATTCTCACAAGTGCCCTGGTGATACCGAGGCTGCTGGTCCGCGGACGTGGTGATACCGAGGCTGCTGGTCCGCGGACGTGGTGATACCGAGGCTGCTGGTCCGCGGACGTGACTGAGTAGAGAGGTTTTAGGTGACTGCCGTGCATCTGGCCTGGAATCACTGCTGTAGAACTGAAAGTCACCAAATGCAGCGGTGTTTGCTTTGTGGGGCAACTTCTGTGCTAGTGCGGAAGGGGTTTGCTCCTCTGGGGCACACAGAAAATTACAGTGCGCTTCAGTGTAGTCATCTGTAAAATGGGGCTAATTCTTGTTAATTTATAGCCAATTCAATTCAGGTGGGTGCTGGGACCAGTGGCCTGGAGGCAGGTGAGGAAGCAGCTCTTTACCTTTCCAGGTTCTTAGGTAAGGTCCAAGTGGCTGTGACAGTGGTTAAGAGCTGGCCAGGGGCCAGGTGCAGTGGCTCACGCCTGTAATCCCAACACTTTGGGAGGCTGAGGCGAGTGGATCACTTGAGGTCAGGAGTTCGAGACCAGCCTAGCCAATATGGTGAAACCTCGTCTCTACTAAAAATACAAAAATTAGCGAGGCATGGTGGCGCATGCCTGTAATCCCAGCTACTCAGGAGGCTGAGGCAGGAGAATCTCTTGAACCCAGGAGGCGGAGGTTGTGGCAAGCTGAGATCACACCATTGCACTCCAGCCTGGGGGACAAGAGCAAGACTTCATCTCAAAAAAAAAAAAAAAAAAGGAGCTGGCCAGGTGCAGTGGCTCATGTCTGTAATCCCAGAACTTTGAGAGGCTGAGGTGGTTGGATAACTTGAGCTCAGGCGTTTGAGACCAGCCTGGGTAACATAGCAAAATCCCATCTGTACAAAAAAATAAATGATTAGCCAGGCGTGGTGAAATGTGCCCGTAGTCCCAGCTGCTCGGGAGGCTGAGGTTGGAGGATCACCTGAGCCTGGGGAGACTGAGGCTGTGGTTAGCCGTGATTGCGCCACAGCATTCCACAGCCTGGGTGACAGGGAGACTCTGTCTCGAAACAAACCAACAGTGGTTAAGAGCCTGGCTGCTGGAATCGGCCTGAATTCAAGTCTTGTTCCTGCACATTCCAACCTGGAGAACTTTGGGGCAAGTGACTGTCCCCTGGGCCTTAGCTTCTCCTGTCATTGGGACATCACAACAGCACCTGCCTTAGGGCAACTCAGGCCAGGGAGGCTGGTGCTGCCTCACCTCCCAGGGTGCATCCTCCTGGGCCTGGAGCCTCAGGGCCTCAGGAAGGAAGAAGTGAGTGCCCCTGGGCAGGATTCCTGGGAGGCCTGGGAGAGCAAGGGAAACGCCAAGGGCTGGGCAGAGTTCCGGGACTGACTTGTGGCCCTTTCTCTCTCACCTTCCAGGAGGTGGGCCCCCTCCACCCCCAGCACCTCCCACCTGGTCGGTCCCGAATGGTCCCTCCCCGGAGGAGGTGGAACAGCAGAAAAGGTGGGGCTGGGCCCTGGGTGGGGAACCTTAGCCACGGCCAGAGTTCCCTTGACTCCTAGAGTTCAGAACCCAGCCAACTTGCAGTTTTCAGAATGTTCAAGAAATTTCTGACACTCAGAGTTGCAGAACCTCCTGGTCCCTGCAGATTCCTGGAAATCAGAATATGGTTGTTGAAAGAATCTCGTGACTGGGCGCGGTGACTCACGCCTGTAATCCCAGCCCTCTGGGAGGCTGAGGGCAGATCACCTGAGGTCAGGAGTTGGAGACCAGCCTGGCCAACATGGTGAAGTCCCGTCTCTACTGCAGATACAAAAATTAGCCGGTCATGGTGGCGCCCGTGCCTGTAATCCTAGCTCGGGAGGCTGAAGCAGGAGAATCGCTTGAACCTGGGAGGCGGGGGTTGCAGTAAGCCAAGATCGAGCCACTGCACTCCAGCCTGGGTGACAGAGTGAGACTCTGTCTCAAAAAAAAAAAAAAAAAAAAAAAGAATCTTGGGCATTTTGTACTTCGGGTGTTCCTGACAGTTTAGTGACTGAGATCTCGCATTCAGATCTCTCCCTGTCGCTGCCCTGCCCTCCATTCCCCCCACTCTCACCCAGCCCCATTCTTGGTTCCCTAGGGGAGGAAGGCTTGGGTGAGGATTAGGAGCCAGCGTCCCTGGAGACCTCTGAGAGAGAGGATGGAGGTCGCTGGCACCTTCGCTGGCCATCCTTAGGGCCCTGATTGACGGCAGCTCCCTCGCCTCCCCCCACAGGCAGCAATCCGGCCCGTCAGAGCACCTAGAGCGCCGGGTCTCCAATGCAGGTGATGCTCAGATGGCTTCGGGAGTTGGGAGGGGGCCTCCCTGGAGGAAGAGGCCAGCTAGCTGGACAGTGAAGAATGAAGCTTCTCTTTCAGCTCCCCCCTTTTCTGTATTTGTTCCAGGAGGCCCACCTGCTCCCCCAGCTGGGGGTCCACCCCCACCACCAGGACCTCCCCCTCCTCCAGGTCCCCCCCCACCCCCAGGTTTGCCCTCCTCGGGGGTCCCAGCTGCAGCACATGGAGCAGGGGGAGGACCACCCCCTGCACCCCCTCTTCCGGCAGCACAGGGTCCTGGTGGTGGGGGAGCTGGGGCCCCAGGCCTGGCCGCAGCTATTGCTGGAGCCAAACTCAGGAAAGTCAGCAAGGTGAGGGACCGGGAGAGGTGGGCAGGGGCAACAGGGCTTTTATGGGGGATGAGGCCAGGGCTGCCAGCGGTGTCATAGGCCTGGAAGGCCAAAAGGCCTGCCCCTAAAGCTCCTGCCCCTTTTAAATTTCTCCAGCAGGAGGAGGCCTCAGGGGGGCCCACAGCTCCCAAAGCTGAGAGTGGTCGAAGCGGAGGTGGGGGACTCATGGAAGAGATGAACGCCATGCTGGCCCGGAGGTGAGCCTGAGCCTGGACGCCCGAGTCAACTGGAGATTCCAGTTCAGTAGGGCCCAGTTGGGGAGGGCTCCGATTCCTGTTTGGTTTGTTTCTTTTGGTGACTGTTCCCCACTTTGATAACCAGGTTTGGGATATAATGGTGGGGTTTGTCATTTCCTGAAATGGCTGAGGCTTGCAACCACCTAGGTAGCCTGTGGAATGTTCTGAAACCCAGAATTCTAGAACCGTAGGAGATCCTGCCTTGGAATTCTGGGAACTCAGATTCCTACAATCTCAGTGTTCTAACACAGCACCGCTCCACCCTTGGAATCTTAATATTCCCTAACACAAGAATCATAGAACCTTCTCCACCCTGATTCTAGAACCGCAATCTCTTGAATTTTTTTTCTTTTTCTTTTTCTTTCTTTTTTTTTTTTTTTTTGAGATGGAGTCTCATTCTGTCACCCAGGCTGGAGCGCAGTGGTAAGATCTCAGCCCACTGCAACCTCCGCCTCCAGGGTTCAAACAATTCTCCTGCCTCAGCCTCCTGAGTAGCTGGGATTACAGGCATGAGCCACCACGCCCGGCTAATTTTTGTATTTTTAGTAGACTCGGAGTTTCACCATGTTGGCCAGGCTGGTCTTGAACGCTTGACCTCAAGAGATCCACCTGCTTCAGCCTCCCAAAGTGCTGGGATTATAGGCGAGAGCCACTGTGCCCAGCACAATCTCTTCAATTTCTAAAACTAGAGTTTCCTTAGGTTTTCTGAGTTCCAGAATTCTATGCCCCAGCATCTACATTTCTAGAACTCCCCTCGGAAGGGGATGGGTTGGGTGACGGAGCATGTGTTTTTGTTTTTCTCTCCTGCAGAAGGAAAGCCACACAGGTTGGGGAGAAAACCCCCAAGGATGAATCTGCTAATGTAAGTTAGGGGCTCTTCTTGCCCTTCACCTCTTAGGCCGGATCGTGAGGGTAGGGATAGTGGGATGTGTGGGGTTTGAACCTGAAAGAGGAAATGCGCAGAGGTGCGGCAGGGGATGGCTCATGGCAGTTTTATTTCCTACCAGCAGGAGGAGCCAGAGGCCAGAGTCCCGGCCCAGAGTGGTGAGTGAGTGCCCAGTCCAGCCACAGGAACTACAAATCCCAGAATACCCTGTTCTCACATGTTAAGCACCTTCACGGGAGAGTCAGGGCGATGGTGCTGGGGATTGTAGTCTCCTGAGATGGGGCTTTGAACAGGGGCTGATAAGATTGGGGGAGTAAGACTGATTGGGGGGCAGTCTTTTGTCCCTGATCTTTCTGATTTGTTGCCTATCCCCAGAATCTGTACGGAGACCCTGGGAGAAGAACAGCACAACCTTGCCAAGGTAGGCCATTGGTACTGGGGCCCTTGGGGAGGTCAAGACGGGCAGATCGCTTAGAGCCCAGGAGTTCAAGACCAGCCTGGGCAACATGGCGAGACTCCAACTCTACAGAAATTAGCCAAGTGTGGTGGCACTTACCTGTGGTCCCAGCTACTCGGGAGGCTAAGGTGGGAGGATCACTTGAGCCCAGGAAGTCGAGGCCACAGCAAGCCACCATCGTGCCTGCACTCCAGCCTGGGAGAGAGAATGTGACTGTTTCAAAACAAAACAAAACAAAAACTGGGGACTCAAAATACTTGGACTTGCCCAATTTATAAGGCGGAACTCAATGTGATCCCTGGACTAGGAGGTGGGGAAGCAGGTCCTCTTTTTAATTTCATTGCTCTCCCAAACCATGCCAACTCCCCCAGGATGAAGTCATCTTCCTCGGTGACCACTTCCGAGACCCACCCCTGCACGCCCAGCTCCAGCGATGACTCGGACCTACAGAGGGTGAAACAGGTAACTTGGAGGGGAGGTTGGGAACCACAGCAAGAGAGTTCTAGGTCTGGCCCCTGCCACTGGCGTGCCGTATCATCCTAGATAACATCTCAGAAACCTCAGGTTTCCAGTCTGACAAATGGAGAGGCTGGATTGGATCAAGGATGACCCAGACCCCACACCCCCTTTTCTGGCGCCTGTGACAGACATTATTAATCTGTCACCGCGCTCATTCCCGATGAGTGCCTTGAATCCCTTCCGCACATTGACCCAGCTGTCCGTCACCAATTGGAGTTGGCAGGAGGCTGGAACGCACTTGCCAACCTTGGTACTGGATGTTCTCCAGTACTTTTCTGGCTCCAGGGATCCAGAATTCTCCCCTAGAATCCTCCAGTCACTCTGCGACCTTGACAGCGATGTCATGGTGTCGGGGTAGGGGTGGGTCTCAAACCTACTCCCTCTGGCTTTTCCATCAATAAGAAAGAGGGGACTCTGGCAGGGCACGGTGGCTCATGTCTGTAATTTCAGCACATTGAGAGGCTGAGGTGGGAGCATTGCTTGAGGCCAGGAGTTTGAGACCAACCTGGGACAACATCGGGAGGCCTCGTCTCTAAAAATAACTTTAAAAAATTACCTGACTCAGCCGGGCACGGTGGCTCACGCCTGTAATCCCAGCACTTTGGGAGGCGGAAGTGGGTGGATCACGAGGTCAGGAGATCGAGACCACGGTGAAACCCCGTGTCTACTAAAAATACAAAAAATTAGCCGGGGTGGCTCACGCCTGTAATCCCAGCACTTTGGGAGGCCGAGGTGGGTGGATCACCTGAGGTCGGCTTCAAGACCAGCCTGGCCAACATGGCGAAACCCGATGTCTACTAAAAATAAAAAAATGAGCTGGGCCTGGTCGGGGGCACCTGTAATCCAGTTATTTGGGAGGCTGAGGCAGGAGAATCGCTTGAACCCAGGAGCCAGAGGTTGCAGTGAGACGAGATTGGGCCACTGCACTCCAGCCTGGGCAACAGGGAGACTCTCTCAAAAAAAAAAAAAAAAAAAAAAGAAGAAGAAGAAGAAAAAGTTACCTGATTGTGGCGGCAGGTGCCTGTGGTCCCGGCTACTTGGGAAGCTAAGGCAGGAGGATTGCCTGAGCCTGGGAAGTTGAGGCTGCAATGAGCTGTGATCGTGCCGTTGCACCCTAGCCTGGGCAACAGAGCAAGTCCCCATCTCAAAAAGTAACAGAAGGGATATTCGTTCCTGCAAATCCCAGTACCCGCTCCTGATTAGTTGTACCCCATTAATTTTAGGAGCTTCTGGAAGAGGTGAAGAAGGAATTGCAGAAAGTGAAAGAGGAAATCATTGAAGGTGAGGTGGTTTGGTTTGGTTTGGTTCTTAAACATTTACTTATTTCGGAGGCATCATGTCCCTGGGCAAGAGCCCTGTTTTGGAAGGGAGGAGGCAGAGACTGTGCCCCTGACCCCTGCTTCTTGTTTCCTTCCAGCCTTTGTCCAGGAGCTGAGGAAGCGGGGTTCTCCCTGACCACAGGGACGGACCCAGAAGACCCGCTTCTCCTTTCCGCACACCCCGCCTGTCACCCTGCTTTTTCCCTGCCTCTACTTGATTTGGAATTGGCTGAAGACTACACAGGAATGCATCGTTCCCACTCCCCATCCCACTTGGAAAACTCCAAGGGGGCGTGGCTTCCCTGCTCACACCCACACTGGCTGCTGATTGGCTGGGGAGGCCCCCGCCCTTTTCTCCCTTTGGTCCTTCCCCTCTGCCATCCCCTTGGGGCCGGTCCCTCTGCTGGGAATGCACCAATGAACCCCACAGGAAGGGGGAAGGAAGGAGGGAATTTCACATTCCCTTGTTCTAGATTCACTTTAACGCTTAATGCCTTCAAAGTTTTGTTTTTTTAAGAAAAATATATATATATATTTGGGTTTTGGGGGAAAAGGGAAATTTTTTTTTCTCTTTGGTTTTGATAAAATGGGGTGTGGGAGTTTTTAAATGCTATAGCCCCGGGCTTGCCCCATTTGGGGCAGCTATTTAAGGGGAGGTGATGTCTCACCGGGCTGGGGGTGCCTCCCCCCACCCCAGGGAGTCCCCTTCTCTCTGGCTCCTCCCCCTTTTCTATGAGGAATTAAGATGCTGTAACTTTTTGGAACCTCAGTTTTTTGATTTTTTATTTGGGTAGGTTTTGGGGTCCAGGTCATATTTTTACCCCTTGGAGAAAATAAGATGAGGGAGAAAGGAAAAGGGGAGGAAACTTCTCCCCTCTCACCTTCACCTTTAGCTTCTTGAAAATGGGCCCCTGCAGAATAAATCTGCCAGTTTTTATAAATGCTAAGATCTCTGGAGTGATTTGAAGGGCTGTTCTGATGGGGATGGAGGCGTGCTCGGCCCCGATGCCCCTCCAGGAAGATTTGGTCCTCTGCTGAGAACCCCCGCCTCCGACCAGGAATCCACCTTCCCCTCATCTTCCTTCCCATCCTGCACATTGTACCTGCTCCCACATCCTCAGGCCCGCAGCCACATCTCTGGCCCCTCCAGCCTCCCTCCTCATGCCCCTTAGGAGGCCATTTCCTCCCCATCCCACCCTGCCCTTCACCACCCTTGCGGGAGGAGGGGCAGAAGCAGCCTCACTTTGTGTGGCTTTGGGCAAGTCCATTTGCTTACCCCAGGCCTCAGTTTCTGATTTGGGAAAGGGCTCATAAGATGATTCTCTGCCTCTACTCTACCACTTTCCCAGCTTCTTTCCTTTTTTTTTTTTTTAAATGTATTGGGGTCTTGCTCTTTCACCCAGGCTAGAGTGTAGTGGCAGGATCACAGCTCACTGCAGCCTTGAATTCCTGGGCTCAAGGGATCCTCCTGCCTCAGCCTCCGAAGTAACTGGGACTACAGGCGCTTGCTACGACGCCCAGCTAATATTTTTGTTTTTCGTAGAGATGTGGTCTTGCTATGTTGCCCAGACTGGTCTCTATCTCCTGGCCTCGAGCAGTCCTCCTGCTTTGGCCTCCTAAAGTGCTAGAATTGCAGGCGTGAGCAACTGTGTCCGACCTTCTTTCCTAATTTCGATGACATTTTGCAGACGCACATCATGGTTCTCAGACACATTCTTAAGATCTTTACCCCAGAGCACCTTTAATTATAACACGCGGACAGTCTGTTTAAAAAGTAGCATTCAGAGTCACAGAGCTCACCCACGCCCCCTTCAGTTGTCGGGTGGGTAGGTCATATGGCCTGGTGGAATACCCTGCTTGGACAGGGGGACCTCAGGGCTGAGGGACGGGTAGTCCCCCTGGAGGAGGCCTTTGCATGAAGGAGGGCGGAGGGAGACCTGGGCCAGTCCAAAGGCAGGAAGAAAGGGCGATCCTTGAGTACTCTGAGGGGCAGATTTGGAGGGAAGTTGGGCGAACTGACGATGACTTAGGTAGTAGAGGGACAGGCCGGTCCCCAGCAAAGGCAACTGAAGAGGACAGCGAGGGATGACCAGATAAAAGGACAGTAGCAGTAGGTCCAGGACTGGGGACTCGTGGGCTAGAATGGACTATCCCTGGTCAAGGTGGGTTTTTCTTCCCAAAAGGCCACGTCCTGCTGGAACAGATTACAGAATGCCAGGCTGGGAGGCGTCGCCCTGGAAGACCCAGCATAGCCATGCCAGTAGGGTGCGCCATAGGTGGAAGAAGAGGGGGGTTCTGTTGGATCGATCCACTCAGGGAGGGGAGGATGCCAATGGCAGGTACTAAGATGGATTAAGGTCAGGAGCCACAGGGTGGTGACTCATTGGAGCTAACACTGTGCAGGATTCACCCCCACCTCCCTTCCCCCTAAGACTGAGGTAGATGGAAGGGGGCGAGTCGGGAAGTCCGTTACGAACTTTGTGCATCTTTACAATGGTCTGTACCAATGAGGTGGAGGTAGTGTGTGTTTGGTGCAAAAGATGAGCGTCCTAGGGGAAGGCTCCACTCAAGTGAGGGAGGGTGCGGGTGACAAAATGAGAGGTGGCTAAATCCAGGTGCAGAATCCAATTTTCTTTTGCCAAAAGTGGTAGACGTCCTGCTGGCCTACCTATCCGGATGGAGGTGGGGTCTGATAAAAGATGCTGTCTCTCCAAAGTGCTCAACCAATGCGCTGGCAGGGGCGGGGTAGGAGAGGGCGGGGTCCTTCTTGGAACGTTCCACCTGCAGGAGGCGGGGAGTCCCAGTGGAAGGTACCGCTGGGGCAGTTTAGTAGGGAGGTTGGGTCGGCTTCAGCCCAGGATCTCTCCGGCGCCCTGGAAGGACTGGGTGGTGTCAGCTGGGCCGGTCCAGGATGGGACAGTGCGGAGAACAGGCCAAGATGGAGACTTCGCAGTCCAGGCAGTAGTCACCTCCAAGACCAGGGCCCCGAGACCTCCTATTTCTCCGACGCCGGCACAACTGGGGGCGCAGGCGGCGGGTCTCCGAGGCAGAGGTGGGCTCGCACCTCTTGCAGCTGAGCACGCAGCTCCTCCAGGGCAAGCTGCATCTGCGTGGCCTGCACCTGCGTCTGCAGCTCCTCGAGCGCCAGCCCCAAGTGGCCCACCTCGCCCCGCAGCGACTCCCTGGCAATGCGTCGCTCCTTTTCCTTGCGGCGCTGCTTCAACTGGTGGCGCCAGTACTCCAGCATCAGGCAGCTGCAGGCGGTGATGAAGATGATGCCCTCGCCCAGCAGCTCCGCACCCAGCTCGGCGGCTGCCCCCTCGTTCAGCGGCTTGACGGCAGCGGCATTGAAGCCCATGATGCGCATTTTGGTCCGCATCTCCAGCCAGTGGTACACTGCGGGGAAAGACCGGAGTCAGGGATCTTTTGCAGGGCAGCCTCCTGCAAGCTCAGCCCCTCTGTGCCTCGATGTCCCCGATGTAGCAATGGGGATGTGGTCACCACAATCGGACGCGTGCTGGAGGGGGAGCCTTAACGAAGACAAGCGCAGGCCTCACACCCAGAATCCTCTAGGGAAAACTTGCTTAACTAATGACTTACTCACGTGAAGGTGGAGTGTCAGCTTTTGCATCTTTATAAACACAGAAGATGCTGATGCTCTTTTGTTTTATTTCTTTTTCTTCTTTTGAGCCAGGGTTTCGCTCTATCGTCCAGGCTGGAGTGCAGTGCCAAGATCACGGCTCACTGCAGCCTCAAATTCCTGGGCCTCCTCCTCCTGCCTCAGCCTCCAGAGTAACTGGGACAACGTGTGCGCGCCATCATGCCTGGCTAATTATTAAATTATTTTGGTAGAAATGGGGTCTCCTTGCGTTGCCCAGGCTGGTCTCGAACTCCTGGGCTCAAGTGATCTTCCTGCCAAAGCCACCTAAAGTGCTGGGTCTACAGGTGTGAGCCACAGTGCCCAGCCCTGAGGCTAACTCTTAATTCCATCAAGAATTCATACTTCGCTGGGCGCGGTGGCTCACGCCTGTAATCCCAGCACTTTGAGAGGCTGAGACAGTGGCTCAGTTGAGGTCAGAAGCTCGAGACCAACCTGGCCAACATGGCGAAACCCCGACTCTACTAAAAATACAAAAATTAGCCGGGCGTGATGGCGCGTGCCTCTAATACCAGCTACTCTGGAGGCTGAGGCAGGAGAATTGCTTGAAACCGGGAAGCAGCAGCTGCAGTGAGCCGAGATCATGTCACTGTACTCCAATCTGGGAGACAGAGCGAGACTCTATTTCAAAAAAAAAAAAAAATTGTAACTTGATTTTTCACTGCATTCCCCTCCAACCTCATGAACTACATGGAATTCGTCACATATTCTACCTCCTTCCCTTTCCCCTCCCAATTTTTACAAGTGGTTTTTATTTTTATTCTTTTACTGTTTATTTTTATTTATGTATGTATGGTTTTTTTTTTATTGAGACAGGGTCTTGCTCTGTTGCCCAGGTTGTAGTGCAGTGGCACCATCTCAGCTCACTGCAACCTCCACCTCCCAGGTTCAAGAAATTTCCAGCTAATTTTTGTATTTTCAGTAGGGACGGGTTTTCACCATCTTGGCCAGGCTGGTCTCGAACTCCTGACCTCAAATGATCCATCTGCCTCAGCCTCCCAAAGTGCTAGGATTACAAACGTGAGCCACCACGCCCAGCCTTTATTATTTATTTATTTATTTATTCTGAGACAGAGTCTCACTCTGTCCCCCAGACTGGAGTGCAGTGGTGTGATCTCGGCTCACTGCAGCCTCTGCCTCCCACATTCAAGCCATTCTGGTGCCTTAACCTCCCAAGTAGCTTGGATCAATGGCGTGCGACATCATGTCAGCTACCTTTTTTTTTTTTTTTTTTTTTTTTTGTATTTTTAGTAGAGACAGGGTTTCACTATGTTGGTCAGGCTGGTCTCGAACTCCTGACCTCAAGTGATCCACCTGCCTCAGCCTCCCAAAGTGCTGGATTATAGGCATGAGCCACCACGCCCAGACTATTTTTTTAACTGTTTATCAGTAACCTATGTAATTGCTTTGTGCAATGCTTTGTGCTGCCTGAAATTGAAAATATAGACAATGTAAAATATGAAGGTTATGGAAATATTAATCATGTAGATCCATAATGAAGATGTATTTTTATTTCACTAAACCAGTGGTGTGTGAAGCATTATCATTAAATACCAGCTGTACTCACTACTTCATATCGTGCCACATTTTTGTTTTCTTTTATTTCAACTTTGACATTACTGTATGAAGGTTTTAGTTTTTCCTAGAATGATGATTCTCAAACTATGCAACCCACAAAAATTCACCATGGGACTAAGATCATCCAGATGTTTGCTCCTATTCTATTTATTAAATAAATAGTCATGGACACACTGGCTGTTCTCTGGGCTGCTGCAGGACTGTTCTCCTTCATACTGCTCCTCCTGTTTTGAGAAACTTGCATCCTCTTTGTTGAATTTCATTCTAGTTTTCCTGGAGTATATCCCTAAATACCTTTCGCAGAAAGGATGCTTAGTACCTCAGTGTTTTGAGTCCTTGAATATCTGAAATATCTTTTTCCACCTTCACATTAGATTAGATGATAAATTCTAGCCCCAGAATGACTAGTTCTAAATCCTATTCCTCAGCAGTTTGGTGGCCTGGTTCCATGATGTGTAAAGGCAGAGGGGCTTGTTGTCACCCCTGTGGCACTGACATTGCACCAAGATGGATGCTTTTCTCATTCCCCTTACTTTAAACTACTTTAAACTATCTTCTATCCAAATCCTGTTTCTCTCTTTAGCCCTTTGAATTTTTCTTGTCTGCTCAGTAAAGGATTAACCTCACCCAAATAGAGGTCTGACCTTTGCCTTTTACTCCTGGGAGGTAATTTTTTAGTTCTTGGAATGTACAGCCTGAGTTTACGTGGGGACTTGGGCCACACCAAATGGTTTGTGCTAACAGTGGTGATTTATGGTAGGGGCTTTGGGCCATGTGGTATCAGCTTAACCTCTGGAGGGGCTAGAATCTAAGGGGAGCCACACAAGTGGTCAGCCTTATCCACATGCCTATCCCTATTAAAAACCCTGGACACCGAGGCTCAGGGAGACTTCCCTGATGGGTGATATCATGTCTCTCATCATTACTGGGAGAAGTTAGTGCTGTCTACAACTGCACCAGGTATTAAACTGGCACTTGGAACTCTCCTGGACCCATGGACTTCTTCCCTGGGCTGATTGTAATCTGATTCTTTTCACTGTAATGAGCCACAACCATGAGAATAACTGACCCTAGTGAGTTCTGTGAGTCTTTCTAGCAAATTACTGGAACTGATGGTGGTCTTGGGAGACTCCTGGGCTTGCAGTCAATATCAGAAGTGAGGGTGGTCTTGGTGACCCCCTAACTGTGTCTTATCCGTTGCCTCCTCTCCATTTTCTCCTACCTTTCTCCTACCCCTTCCCAGTCTGGAACGCCACCCTGCACTGATCTCATTTGTCTTTCCTGTTTTTTTCATTGCTCCTTTTTGTTACACCAGTGGGAGGTTTTGTTGACTTTTCAGAACTGATTTTTTTCCCCTGATTTTCATAGTCTTTATTTAAAATTTGATTATAAAATGTCCAAACATACAGGGAAGTTTAGTGTTCATTGGGCTTTAAAATTATTTTATTTTTTAAAAGAGATGGGGTCTCACTATGTTGTCCACCCTTGTCTCAAACTCCCAGCCTCAAGCAATCCTCCCACCATAGCCTCTTAAAGTGCTGATTGCAAGCATGAGCCACTGTGCCCAGCCCTAGGATTATTTTTATTTTTATTTTTATTTTTATTTTTGAGATGGAGTTTTGCTCTTCTCCCCCAGGCTGGAGTGCAATGACACTATCTCCACTCACTGCAATCTCTGCCTCCCAGGCTCAAGCGATTCTCCTGCCTCAGCCTCCCCAGTAGCTGGGATTACAGGCATGTGCCACCACGCCCAGCTAGTTTTTGTATTTTTACAAAATAAAATGTGTCCACCACAGCCACCGTTAAGCAGTGGGCAGGTTGTCACCTCTGACTCTGGCCTGGAGATAAGTCAGACTCAATCCATGTGAATTCTAGAATCAGTTTGTCAGTTTGCACACACATGCACATGCACAAATATACAAACACACACCTTTTGGCATAGAATTGGGATTGACTTGAATCTATAAATCAGTTTATAAGATGATATCTTTACAATATTGAACCTTCCAAATGAAGGAATCCACAGCTTTGGCACAAAGATTACTTTACAGTGAAAACACTTGAAATGTTCTCTAAACTTCTCTTACTGGACGAAAGGAGAGCCTTCTGAAAATACAACTGCCATTAACCCCCTCCGAGGGAGTTTTCTGCAAATTCCAGAAAGGAGACAGACTGTCCATCTCTATTAGAATTAAAAATCACACAGGAAAACAATAGAGGCCAGGAACTGCGGCTCATGCCTGTAATCCCAGCACTTTGGAGGCTGAGGCGGGAGGATCACCTGAGGTCAGGAGTTCCAGACCAGCCTGGCCAACATAATTAAACCCCATCTCTACTAAAAATACAAAAATTAGCCAGACATGGTGGCGGGTGCCTGTAATCCCAGGACTTGCGAGGCTGAAGCAGGAGAATCGCTTGAACCTGGGAAGTGGAGGTGTAGTGAGCCGAGATCCTACCATCACACTCCAGCCTGGCGACAAGAGTGAAACTCTGTCTCAAAAAAAAAAAAAAAAAAAAAAAAGTAAAGAAAATAATAGAACTATCCATACTTTTCCACTGAACCCCTTTTCCTTTTTTTTTTTTTTTTTTTTTTTTGAGATGGAATCTTGCTCTGTTGCCCAGGCTGGAGTGCAGTGGCATGATCTCGGCTCACCACAACCTCTGCCTCCCGGGTTCAAGTGATTCTCCTGCCTCAGCCTCCCAAGTAGCTGGGACTACAGGCACGTGCCACCATGCCCGGCTAATTTTTGTATTTTTAGTAGAGATAGGGTTTCACTATGTTGGCCAGGCTGGTCTGGAACTCCTGACCTCGTGATCCCCTGCCTTGGCCTTCCAAAGTGCTGGAGTTACAGGCATGAGCAACTGTGCCCAGCCTGAACCCCTTTTTCTTAAGTTGGTAAATAAACCTGTACTTCCAGCTATTCAATAAGTTACTTATTACAGAGTTCCCTTGCCTAATGTGTAAATAAACTTTTCCTCTCCACCTGTTGATCTATTGTTAATTAATTTGCAGGTTCCCAACAACAGGGATCTAGATTAGTAGATGAAAAGATTTTCCTGTCAATGCAATCCATGAACATGGTATTCTCTTCATTTAGGTCTTAAAGGAATTTATCTCAATAATGTTTTGTAGTTTACAGAATAGATACCTGCATATAAATTCAGTTTATTCCTATGCATTAGATATTTTGATACTATTTTGATGGCAACATTTCAAATTTCATTTTCTATTTGTTTGTTGCTGGTACTGATTATAGCAATAAATTGATTTCTGTACCTTATATCCAGTGATCTTGATAAATTAATTCTTACTTTTTTTTTTTTTTTTGAGACAAGGTCTCAGTCTCTCACCCAGGCTGGAGAGAAGTGGTACAACCATAGCTTACTGCAGCCTCAAGTGATCCACCCACCTCAGCCTCCTGAGTAGCTGGGACTGCAGGGATGCAACACCATGCCTGGCTAATTTTTGTAATTTTCTGTAAAGACAGGGTTTCGCCATGTTGTTCAGGCTGGTCTCGAACTCCCGGGCTCAAGTGATCCACCTGCCTTGGCCTCCCAAAGTGCTGGGATTACAGGCATGAACTGCCATGCCCAGCCTAATTAGTTTATTCTTCTTAGTCATATAGTTTGTTTATAAATTATTTTAATTGTACATACACAATGTCGTCGTTTGAACATAATAACTGTTTTTTCTTTTTTTCTTTTTTTTTTAAGAGTTGAAGTCTCACTCTCTCACCCAAGCTGGAGTGCAATAGCACAGTTATAGCTCACTATACAGCCTTGATCTCCTGAGCTCAAGAGATTCTCCCACCTCAGCCTCCTGAGTAGCTGGGACTAAAGGTGCCTGCTGCCACAACCTGTTAGAAATTGGTTTTCTTGCCGGGTGTGATGGATCACACCTGCAATCCCAGTACGTTGACAGGCCAAGGCAGGCAGATCGCCTGAGGTCAGGAGTTTGAGACCAGCCTGGCCAACATGGTGAAACCCTGTCTCTAATGAAAAAATAAAAACATTAGCCAGGTGTGGTGGCATGCACCTGTAATCCCAGCTACTCAAGAGGCTTAGGAAGGAGAATTGCATGAACCCAGGAGGTGGAGGTTGCAGTGAGCCGAGATTGCACTCCAGCTGGGTGACAGAGCGAGACTCCATCTCAAAAAAAAAAAATTAATTAAAAAAAAAAATGTGGGCCAGGTGCAGTGGCTCACACCTGTAATCCCAGCACTTTGAGAGGCTGAGGCAGGCGGATCACATGAGGTCAGGAGTTCGAGACCAGCCTGGCCAACAAGGCAAAAACCCATCTCTACTAAAAATACAAAAAAATTGGCCAGGCATGGTGACGGGCACCTATAATCCCAGCTAATAGGGAGGCTGAGGCAGGAGAATAGCTTGAACTTGGGAGGCAGAGGTTGCAGTAAGCCAAGATCGTGCCACTGCACTCCAGCCTTGGCAACAAGAATGAAATTCTGTCTCAAAAAGAAAAAAAAAGTGTATGGAAATGCAAAGGGCGAAGAATAGTAACACTGAAGAGAAAAACTGGAAACCTTACACTACTGGATATAAAGCTATCATAAAGCTATAATCATCAAAACAGGGTGGCATTTCCACATGAATAGACAGGCCAATGGTAAAGTGTAGAGAATCCAGAAATATTCACACATGCACAGTCATATGACTCGTGACGAAAGTGACACTGTGGTGCAGCGGGATAAGAATGGCCTTTTCCAGACATGTTGTTGGATCACCTGAATATGCACAGAGAAAAAAATAAACCTTAACAGCTACCTCACATAATACACAAAAATTTATTCCACAGGGATTGTTGATCAAAATATGAGAGGCACAAATATAACACCTTTATTAAAAAAAAAAAAAAAAAGTAGGAGGCTGGGTGTACTGGCTCATGCCTATAAACTCTGTGCTTTGGGAGGCCAAGGTGGGAGGATTGCTTCAGAGAAGGAGTTCGAGACCATACTGGGCAACATGGTGAAACCCCATCTCTACAAAAAATTTAAAAAATTAGCCGGGTATGGTGGTGCACCTGCCACCATGCCAGGCTAATTAAAAAAAAAAAATTATTAGAGATGGGGTTTCGTCATGTTGGTCAGGCTTGTCTTGAACTTCTTTTTTGTTTGTTGTTTTTTGAAATGTAGTCTTCACTCTGTCGCCCAGGCTGGAGTGCAGTGGTGCAACCTTGGCTCACTGCAACCTCCGCCTCCCAGCTACTCAGCAGGCTGAGCTACGAGGATCATTTAAGCCCAAGAGTTGAAGGCTGTAGTGAGCTGTGATGGTGCCACTGCACTCAGGTCTGGACAATAGAGCAAGACTCTGTCTCAAAAAAAAAAAAAAAAAAGAACTTTCATTCTTCAAAAGACACCAGCAAGAGAGGGAAAAGGCAAATCATAGACTGGAAGAAGCCATTTGCATTACATCAATCCAACAAATAATTCAAATGCAGGACATACAGAGACCTCCTGCCAATCAAAAGGGGAAAGGTAGAGAACCCAGTGGAAAATTGATCGCAATACATCAATCCGACAAATAACTCAAATTCTGGACATACAGAGACCTCCTGCCAATCAAAAGGGGAAAGGTAGAGAACCCAGTGGAAAAGGACTTGACTCACAAAAGAGGATGGTATCTTTTTCTTTTTGAGATGGAGTTTTGCTCGTGTTGCCCAGGCTGGAGTACGGTGGCGTGATCTCGGCTCACTGCAACCTCTGCCCTCTGGTTTCAAGTAATTCTCCTGCCTCAGCCTCTCGAGTAGCTGGGACTACAGGCACGCACCACCACGCCCAGCTAATTTTTTGTATTTTTAGTAGAGATGGGGTTTCACCATGTTGGCCAGGATGGTCTCGATCTCTTGACCTCGCGATCTCCCTGCCTTGGCCTCCCAAAGTGCTGGGATTACAGGCGTGAGCCACCACGCCCGGCTGGCCGGGCAGTTTCTTAAAAAGTTAAACACAGGCCAGGTACAGTGGCTTACACATCTGTATTCCTAGCACTTTGGGAGGCTACTCATCACTTGAACCCAGGAGTTCAAGATCAACCTGGGCAACATGGTGAAACTCCTTCTCTACAAAAACATCACAAGAGAATTTTAATATTTTTATTTTTTTCTGCCATGCTCAGCTGATTTTTGTATGTTTTGTAGATATGACGTCTCACTATGTTGCCCAGGCTGGTCTCAAACTCCTGACCTCAAGCTATCCACCCACTTCTGTCTCCCAAAGTGCTGGGATTACAGGCATGAACACTGCACCCAGTCAAAAAAAAAAAAAAATTAGCCGGGCATGGTGGCGCATGCCTGTAGTCCCAGCTACTCGACGGGGGTGGGGTTGAAGTTGCAGTGAGCAGAAAGCACGTCACTGCACTCCGGCCTGGGTGACAGAGCCAGACCTTGTCTCAAAAAAAAAAAAAAAAAAAAAGGAATGAGATATTCATGCAATAAAATGGACCATGCATTGTATGATTTCATTTATATGACATGTTCAAATAATGCAATCTATTGAGGCAGAAATCTATTGAGATCAGTGATTTTTAGGGGATGAAGGAAGGAGGCGAATGGAGAGTCACTGCAAATGAACGTGAGGGATCTTTTGGAGATGATGGAAATGTTCTGAAATTGGAATGTGGAGATGGTTGCATAACCATGTCAGTTTACTGAAAATCATCAAATCGTACCCTTAAAATGGGTGAGTTTTGGCCCGGCGCAGTAGCTCATGCCTGTAATACCAGCACTTTGGGAGGCCGAGGCAGGTGGATCACGAGGTCAGGAGATTGAGACCATTGTGGCCAACATGGTGAAACCCCGTCTCTACTAAAAATACAAAAATTAGCCGGGTGTGGTGGCAGGCACCTGTAGTCCCAGCTACTCGGGAGGCTGAGGCAGAAGAATCGCTTGAACCCAGGAGGCAGAAGTTGCAGTGAGCTGAGATCATGCCACTGCACTCCAGCCTGGGTGCCAGAGCGAGACTCTGTCTCAAAAAAATTAAAAAATAAAAAATATAATTAATTCAAGATGGATTAGAGACTTAAATGTTAGACCTAATACCATAAAAACCCTAGAAGAAAACCTAGGTAATACCATTCAGGACATAGGCATGGGCAAGGACTTCATGTCTAAAACACCAAAAGCAACGGCAACAAAAGCCAAAATTGACAAATGGGATCTAATTAAACTAAAGAGCTTCTGCACAGCAAAATAAACTACCATCAGAGTGAACAGGCAACCTACAGAATGGGAGAAAATTTTTGCAATCTACTCATCAGACAAAGGGCTAATATCCAGAACCTACAAAGAACTCAAACAAATTTACAAGAAAAAAACAAACAACCCCATCAAAAAGTGGGCAAAGGATATGAACAGACATTTCTCAAAAGAGGACATTCATACAGCCAACAGACACATGAAAAAATGCTCATCATCACTGGCCATCAGAGAAATGCAAATCAAAACCACAATGAGATACCATCTCACACCAGTTAGAATGGCAATCATTAAAAAGTCAGGAAACAACAGGTGCTGGAGAGGATGTGGAGAAATAAGAACACTTTTACACTGTTGGTGGGATTGTAAACTAGTTCAACCATTATGGAAAACAGTATGGTGATTCCTCAAGGATCTAGAACTAGAAGTACCATATGACCCAGCCATTCCATTACTGGGTATATACCCAAAGGATTATAAATCATGCTGCTATAAAGACACATGCACAGGTATGTTTATTGCGGCACTATTCACAATAGCAAAGACTTGGAATCAACCCAAACGTCCATCAGTGACAGACTGGATTAAGAAAATGTGGCACATATACACCATGGAATACTATGCAGCCATAAAAAAGGATGAGTTTGTGTCCTTTGTAGGGACATGGATGCAGCTGGAAACCATCATTCTCAGCAAACTATCGCAAGAACAGAAAACCAAACACCGCATGTTCTCACTCATAGGTTGGAACTGAACAATGAGATCACTTGGAGTCGGGAAGGGGAACATCACACACCGGGGCCTATCACGGGGAGGGAGGAGCGGGGAGGGATTGCATTGGGAGTTGTACCTGATGTAAATGACGAGTTGATGGGTGCTGATGAGTTGATGGGTGCAGCACACCAACATGGCACAAGTATACATATGTAACAAACCTGCACGTTGTGCACATGTACCCTAGAACTTAAAGTATAATAAAAAAAAAGAAAAAGAAAAAATAAAAAAATAAAAGAAAACAAAGGGTGAGTTTCATGGTGTGTAGATTATACCTTGATAAAGCTGTTTAAACAAACAAAACAGGCCAGGGCGCAGTGGCTCATACCTGTAGTCCCAGCTACTTGGGGGGTTAAAGTGGGAAGATCACTTGAGCCTGGGAGGTTGAGGCTGCAGTGAGCTGTGACTGCACCACTACACTGCAGCCTGGATGACTGAGTGAGTCTCAGAAAAAAAAAAAGGCCAGGCGCAGCATCTCACATGTGTAATCCCAGCACTTTGGGAGGCCAAGGCAGGTGGATCACCTGAGATCAGGTGGGCGTGGTGACGGGTGCCTGTAATCCCAGCTACTTGGGAAGCTGAGGCAGGAGAATCACTTGAACTTGGGAGGTGGAGGTTGCAGTGAGCCAAGATGGCGCCACTGCACTCCAGCCTGGGTGACAGAGAGAGACTCCGTCTCAAAACACAAACAAGCAAAAAAGCCAGAACACCGGGGTCCAGGACCTCTCTCACTGGAATTGGCAAATGCTGTCATGAATGGTAGGGGAGTGGGTGGGGGGGGGTGGGGTTTACAGTTTCTATGCTGGGCCCAAGTGGATCCTGCCTAACTCAGAGACCTCAGGAATGAATGTCTGTATATCTGAGGTTTTTGATTTTCCAGAATCTAAACCCCTCTGTTGGACTGGGGACACGCCACTGCTGTGAGTCCGAGTCAGGAACAGCCTGCTACAGAAACTGGAGAAACCCATGGCTTCCCCATATGGGGACTATTCTCCCACAACCAGAAGGCTGCCATATGATGTCACTGGGAACCCAGGCTCCTGGTTCAGCCCTACCCTCCTCATTACGGGGCTCTTAGCCATATGCCCAAAAGATGCCTGCTGCCCCTTGGCATCACAGCCTCCTTCCAGGCAGGAGGTGGGGGCAGGGGGTGTAAGAGGAAGTGTATGTCTAATCTGTCACTTTTTATGGAAAAGTCACTGAATTTTACAGAACCCCCATTCCACAGAGCCATCCTGTACTATAGGGGGGTCTGGGAGGTCCACTGTTCTTGGCTGGATACATAGTCACCCTTCATTTAATTGGGGCCTTATGTAGCGGCTCAGGCTTGTAATCCCAGCATTATGGGAGGCCAAGGCAGGAGGATCATCTGAGTCCAGAAGTTTGAGACTAGCCTGGGCAACACAGGGAGACCTGGTCTCTACTAAAAAATAAAACAAAATAAATAAGATAAAAATTTTTTTGAAGGAAAATTTGTATTTTAATTATTTTTATGCACAGAAAACTCAACAGTGTACATTTAACCCAGTTTAGTGGCAACTTCTTTAGCTTTTGCCTTTTCGAGCTTGGCAATACGAGCCACAGACTTGGGACCCAAGACACTGCCACCCCAGTGACGATGGATCTCATCATATCTGTCATTGTAATTGGTCCTGATAACTTCCACCTGCTTAGCCAAAGCACCTTTGTCTTCCGAGTTCACTTGTGTAAAGGTGACAGTGGTCCAGGTCTTCCTGTGGACTAGACGGCCCAGTCTGGCCTTCCCCTTGATAATGCAGTAAGGGACCCCCATTTTATGACACAGGGCAGGCAAGAAGACAACCAGCTCGATGGGATCCACGTCATGTGCAATCACCACCAGCTGAGCCTTCTTGTTCTCTACCAAGGTGGTGACGGTGTTAACTCCTGCTTGAAGGACAGGTGGTCTCTTAGTGGGGACATCCCCTTTGCCAGCAGCTTTCTTCTCGGCCCGGGCCAACAGCCTCTGCTTCTTCTCTTGCTTTATCTCTGGTCTGTACTTGTGGGCCAGCTTAAGCAGCTGAGTAGCTGTCTGGCGGTCCAGGGCCTGGGTGAACTGGTTAATCGCAGGAGGCACTTCCAGTCACTTATAGAGGATGGCTCTCTGCCGCTGCAACCTGATATAGCAGGGCCATTTCACAAAGCGGGTGAGGTCTCTTTTGGGCTGGATGTCCTGTTCAATGCCAAAATTCTTAGGCCTTTTCTCAAACAGGGGATTCACCACTTTCTTGGCCTCCTGCTTTTTCACGACAGCAGGGGCCAGAGCCACCTTCTTGCCCTTGGCCTTCTTTCCTGTTGGCATCTTGGGCGGCGGGAGGAGCAAGATAAATTTTTTTTAGAGAAAGAGTCTCACTCTGCTAGCCAGGCTGGAGTGCAGTGGTGCAATGACGGCTCACTGAAGCCTCGGCCTCCTGGGCTCAAGCAAACCTCCTGCCTCAGCCTCCTGAGTAGCTGGGACTATAGGCACGCACCACCACACCTGGCGCATTTTAAAACATTTTATAGAAACAGGGTCTCACTATGTTTCTCAGGCTGGTCTTGGACTCCTGGGCTCAAGCGATCCTCCCACCTCGGCCTCCCAAAGTGCTGATATTACAGTTGTAAACCACCATACCTGGCCTGAACCTGAAATCTTGGGGAAGGCTTCAAGGATACAAAGAGACCCCTAGGATCCATATTAGGGGGTGGGGTAGGTCCAGGGCAGTGGTGGGGGGTGGTACCCATGGTGCTGACAGCCCTCTGACCTTGGAGTCCCCCAGTGCTTCATGCTCGCTGCAACCCAACAGACAGACTCCTTGCTGAGAAGTGGCTGCCCAGCCAGGGACTATAGTTAGGGGCAATTAGGTGTGGTCAGGGCACCAAGTTCTAGGAAAAATAAGCCAGCCAAGTGAAGTGGGTTACTTCCAGCCCTGGTCCATACAAGTCATGCTGTGATCCTCATGAAGACCATCCCCAGGGTGACCTTGAAATACACACACTGAAGGTGGCAGAGTTGCAACAGCCTGAGTCCCTGAATGACTGTGTGGAGGAGGAGGGCTGCCCTGTCAACCTGCTCCCAGCTAGTACAGCTGTGCATTGCTTAATGACAGGGACACAGTCTGAGAAAGGCATTGTTTGGTGATTTCGTCATTGTGCAAATATCACAGAGTGGGCTTACACAAACCTAGAGTGTGGCCTGCTACACACCTAGGCTACATGGTCGAGCTTTCTGCTCCTAGACCATAAACCTAAACAGCATGTGACTGTACTGAAAATTGCAGGGAGTTATAACACAATGGTAAGTATTGCGTGTCTAGACACATCTAAACGTAGAAAAGGTACAGTAAAAATACGCTATTATCATTTTACGAGACCACTGTTGTATATGTGGTTTGTTGTTGACAGAAACCTCATTATGTGGTACATTACTTCACTGTTTTGGTTTTTCTTTTCTTTTTTTTGAGATGGAGTCTCGCTCTGTCACCAGGATGGAGTGCGGTGGCGCAATCCCAGCTCACTGCAACCTCCACCTCCCTGGTTCAAGCGATTCTTCTGCCCCAGCCTCCCGAGTAGCTGGGATTATAGGCACGCGCCACCAAGCCCAGCTAATTTTAGTATTTTTAGTAAAGACAGGTTTCACCATGTTGGCCCGGATGGTCTCGATCTCCTGACCTCGCAATCCACCCACCTTGGCTTCCCAAAGTGCTGGGATTACAGGTATGAGTCACCATGCCCGGCCCATGACTTCACTGTTTTATTTTGTTTGTTTATTTATTTATTTATTTTTGAGACAGGGTCTCACTCTGTTGCCCAGGCTGGACTGCAGTGGCAGAATCTCAGCTCACTGCAAGCTGCAACTCTCCGGCTCGAGCAGCTGTCCCACTTCAGCCTCCTGAGTATCTGGGACTAGAGGAGCAAGCCACCACGTGTGACTAACTTTTCTATTTTTGTAGAGATAGCATCTCTGTATATTGCCCAGGGGCTGGTCTCAAACTCCTGGGCTCAAGCGATCCTCCAGCTTTGGCCTCCGTAAGTGCTGAGATTACAAGCATGAGCTACCACAACTGGCCTATTTTTATTTTTAATTTTAATTTTTTTTTTCTTTGAGACAGAGTCTCGCTCTGTTGCCCAGGCTTGAGTGCAGTCATGCGATCTTGGCTCACTGCAACCTCCAACTCCTGGATGTAAGTGATTGTCCTGCCTCAGCCCCCTGAGTACCTGGGATTACAGGCACACACCACCACGCCTAATTTTTGTATTTTTAGCAGAGATGGAGTTTCACCATGTTGGTCAGGCCAGTCTCGAACTCCTGACCTCAAGTGATCTGCCCACCTTGGCCTCCCAAAGTACTGGGATTACAGGCGTGAGCCAGTGTGCCCAGCTGTATTTTAATTTTTATGATTTATTTTTATTTGTAGAGGAGGAGTCTTGCTATGTTGCCCAGGCTGTTCTCCAACTCCTGAGCTCAAGCAATCCTCCTGCCTGAGCCTCCCAAAGTGCTGGGACTACGGGTGTGAGCACTGCAACTGGCCGACGTTACTGTTTTAAGAGCAAGAAGTAAACTCCATTCACTCAGTATCATTACACATCTTGGGTCTCTGTTACAGAATCGGCATCTCTAACTATAAACCTCTCAAGGTTCCTGCCGGTTTTCTTAGCCAGTGAGCTACCTGATATCCTCCCAGTAAGCTCTTTTTCTGCTTCAGTTAGCCCAGGAAGGTTCCTGTTGCTGGCAATGCAGAGTCATTTTGCAACTGTTTACTCTGTGCTAAGCAGCTTCCTAAGTGTTTTGCATGTATTGATTGATTCACTTTCATAATAACCTTACAAAGGAAGTTCTGTTATCAGGCACAAGATACCCAATGACTGGCCCAAGCTCACCCTACTGAGGCAGAGCTAGGGACTGACTCCAGGCATTTTGGGATCAGAGCCCCTGCCCTTCCTATGATGCTTCACTGCTCTCGAGACAAACGATCTAAGCCTAAAAAGACTGCACGCTACATGCACGTTCATAGCAGCCCTATTCATAGCCACCACGTGGCAGAGACAACCCCAGCGTTCAACAGAGGTATGAAGAAGCAAATTGTGCTCTAGCTTTACAATGGACTATTATTCAGCCATAAAAAGGGATGATGGGGGCCAGGCGCGGTGGCTCACGCCTATAATCCCAGCACTTTGGGAGGGCGAGGCAGGCGGATCACCTGAGGTTGGGAGTTCGACAGCAGCCTGACCAACATAATGAAACACTGTCTCCACTAAAAATACAAAATTTGGCCGGGCGCAGTGGCTCACACCTGTAATCCCAGCACTTTGGGAGGCCAAGGCAGGCCGATAACCTGAGGTCAGGAGTTCGAGACCAGCTTGACCAACATGGAGAAACCCCGTCTCTACCAAAAATACAAAATTAGCTGGGCGTGGTGGCACAAGCCTGTGATCCCAGCTACTCAGGAGGCTGAGGCAGAAGAATCGCTTGAACCTGGGAGGTGGAGGTTGCAGTGAGCTGAGATCATGCCACTGCACTCCAGCCTGGGCAACAAGAGTGAAACTCTGTCTAAAAATAAATAAATAAATAAATAAATAAATAAATAAATAAATAAAAATAGGGAATTAACCGGGCATGGTGGCATATGCCTGTAATCCCAGCTACTTGGGAGGCTGAGGCAGGAGAATCGCTTGAACCCAGGAGGCGGAGGTTGTGGTGAGCCAAGATCGTGCCATTGCACTCCAGCCTGGGCAACAAGAGGAAAATTCCATCTCAAAAAAACAAAAACAAACAAACAAAAAACAAAAATTAGCCAGGTGTGGTGGCAGGCGCCTGTAATCCCAGCTACTCAGGAGGCTGAGGCAGGAGAATTACTTGAACCCGGGAGGCGGAGGTTGTAGTGAGCCAAGATGGCACCACTGCACTCCAGCCTGGGTGACAGAGGGAGACTCCATCTCAAAAAAATAAATAAATAACTAAAGGAAATCAAGACAAGGCAGGATGGGAGTCTACTTCAAAACAGAGAAAAAAGGGGCTGGTTGTGGTGGCTCACACCTGTAATCCTAGCACTTTGGGAGCTGAGACGAGTGGATGGCATGAGCCCAGGAGTTCATGACCAGCCTGGGCAACATAAAGAGATACCCATCTCTACAAAAAATTAAGACATTAGCAGAGTGTGGCTGTGGCACACCTGTAGTCCCAGCTACTCTGGAGGATGACATGGGAGGATTGCTTGAGCCTGGGAGGCTGAGGCTGCAGCAAGCTGTGATTATACCAACGCACTCCAGCCTGGGTAACAGAGCAAGACCCTGTCCAAAACAAAACAAACAAACAAACAAAAAACAAAAACCAAAACCAAAAAAACAAGCAAAAACAAAACAAAACAAAAAACAGAGGCTGAGCACAGTGGCTCACACCTGTAATTCCAGCTTAAAAGTCTCTTCCCAGAGTAAAATTTAGTCTTTATGCTGGCCCAACACAGCCCACGTTATACAGGTTTGTATAACACATACATCATATGTACATGCTTTTCTTTCTTTCTTTTTTTTTTGAGACGGAGTCTCACTCTGTCACCCAGGCTGGAGTGCAGTGGTGCGATCTTGGCTCACTGCAACCTCTGCCTCCCGGGTTCATGAGATTCTCCTGCCTCGGCCTCCCAAGTAGCTGGGACTACAGGCACCCGCCACCACACCCAGATAATTTTTTTGTATTTTTAGTAGAGACGGGGTTTCATCATGTTGCCCAGGCTGGTCTCGAATTCCTGAGATTAGGCAATCTTCCCACCTAGGCCTCCCTAAGTGCTGGGATTACAGGTGTGACAGGCCATGCTTTTCTTTAAGAAACAAAATAAAGGAGAATAAAAAGTAACAAAGTTGGCCTGGCCTGGCGGCTCACGCCTGTAATCCCAGCACTTTGGGAGGCCGAGGTGGGTGGATCATGAGGTCAGGAGATTGAGACCATCCTGGCTAACACAGTGAAACCCCATCTCTACTGAAAATACAAAAATTAGCCAGGCATGGTGGTGGGCGCCTGTAGTTTCAGCTACTCGGGAGACTGAGGCAGGAGAATGATGTGAACCCGGGAGGTGGAGCTTGCAGTGAGCTGAGATTGCACCACTGCACTCCAGCCTGGGCGACAGAGGGAGACTCCGTCTCAAAAAAAAAGTTAACAGTTGCCCATCACACATAAGAGCAATTATTATTCAGAGAAACTTATTCTAACAAGACATATAACATATAATGTATGATATTAACATATCATCAATGTGTTATAGAACACACATAATGGGTTTCATACGTTTATAATATATATTAAGTATATACAATGCACATATATCTGTAGTTATTCTTCATGAAATGGAATATAATAAAATAGGAAATATTAAACCGAACTGCAAATATTAAGGGTATTTAATGAAACTTTCATTCCAATGATATGTACATAAGCATATACACTACATATAATATACAATTTATGTTACACATGACATAAAATACATATTTTATATTCCAATATGTCACATAATACATGAATTGTACACTTTTAAAATACATAGAATTGTAAATTATTGTATAAATATGCACACGATGGATTATACAAACTCTGCTTTTTTTTTTTTGAGACAGGGTCTCACTTTGTCCCCCAGGCTGGAGTGCTGGGGTGTGATCTCAGTTCACTGCAGCCTCAACTACCTGGGTTCAAGCGATCCTCCTGCCTCAGCTCCCCAAGTAGCTGGGACTACAGGTGTGTGCCACCATGCTGGGCTAATTTTTTTTGTTTTTGTTTTTTTGAGACCAAGTCTCGCTCTGGCACCTGGGCTGGAGTGCAGTGGTGCAATCTTGGCTCACTGCAACGTCCAACTCCCGGGCTCAAGCAATTCTCCTATGTCAGCCTCCCAGGTAGCTGGGATTACAGACGTGCACCACCAAACCCGGCTAATGTTTGTATTCTTATTAGAGACGGGGTTTCACCATGTTGGCCAGGCTGGTCTCAAACTCCTGACTTCAAGTGACCCTCCCACCTCAGTCTTCCAAAATACTGAGATTACAGGCATGAGCCATCGCGCCTAGCCTAAAACTCTGCTTCTTATTGTGGCACATGGCTGTAGATTGAGGTGGAGGTTCTGAGATCTGCGCGCAGTGGGGGTTACTGCTGAGCGCTGGGGATATTTCCTGTGGGGAAGGAGGGAGGGAGGGAGGACTCCGCAGAGGGGGAAGCTGAAGCCAGATGCGGTGGAAGCAGAGGCCTGAGTGATCCTGTGGGGGCTCCAGAGCTGGGATGACCTCCACAGTTGTGCCAATCAAGGCAAGGGGCAGCCTTTGCTTGCCTGGACCCCTCGCCCAGCCTCTCCCCTCGCTTACTCTATTCCAGGGGAGGGTAAACTTTTTCCGTAAAGGGCCAGAGAGTACAAGGGCCCTAAGATCTCTGTGCAAATACTCAGCTCTGTCACCATACTGCAAAAGCAACCGCGGAAAACACGGAAACGAATGAGCGCCTGGGTTCTTTATTTACAAAGACAGGTAGCAAGGGTCCCCTTGATTTGGCCCGAAGGCCTTGGTCAGCGCGCCACTGCTCTATTCTGACAGCCAGAACCTCTTGCTGTTCCAGGAACAGGCCAACGCCACATCTGTCCCAGGACTTTCACAGATACTCACAGCCCTCCATCTCCCTCCATCTGAAGCGCTGCCTCCTCCTTGCCCACCTGTCCAGATCAGCGGTGCGCATGAGTCCGGAACTCATCCCCTGCCTCTATTCCTCTCAGTCCTCATCACCGCATGCTGGATTAGATCTTTCCTTTTTTTTTTTTTTTTTTTGAGACGGAGTCTCATTCTTGTTGCCCAGGCTGGAGTGCAATGGTGCAATCTTGGCTCAGTGCAACCTCTGCCTCCCGAGTTCAAGCGATTCTCCTGCCTCAGCCTCCTGAGTAGCTGGGATTACAGGCATGCGCCACCACGCCCTGCTAATTTTGTATTTTTAGTAAAGACAGGGTTTGTCCATGTTGGTCAGGCTGGTCTTGAACTCCCGACCTCAGGTGATCAGCCTGCCTCGGCCTCCCAAAGAGCTGGGATTACAGGCATGAGCCACCGTGCCCGACCACTCTTTCCTTCTTTATTGCCGTTCTCTGGCACTAGAACGTCGGCTCCAGTGAGGGCCTCTGCTTACTCCCAACTGGTTCCCAGCTACTAGAACGGAGCCTGGCGCAGTCGATCCTAAATACACTCAGAGATGCCATGCTTCTCCTCTCTCTGTCCACACCGACTCTAGCTACAAGCCACTGCCACTGGGGGACCCAAGCCCGCCACTCAGGAACACAGCGAATGGCCCAAGAGCGGCTCCGTGGGCCAATAGATCAGGTTGGGGCTTATGTAAAGCCCATTTTCTCCTGGGGTGGCTCTCAGCCATCTTGCCCCCCTCCAGGCAAGGGCATGCCCTACAGAGAAACCAACAAGGGGGACAGCACAGCCTACCAGGAGATGGGAAAGGCACAGCCCTCAGGGCACCTCCCAGGGTTTTGTGAGCTGGGATGAATGGTTTTATAGTCCTGAGTCACTGCGGAGAGGGGAGTCTGCATTCAGCCCAGCCCCTGCTTCCTAAACAACTATGGGGTGGGGCAGGGAACACTGGAAAATAAATGTATGTGTGAGCATCTGTAAGTAAGACTGGGTGAGGGCAGGGCTGGGGCTGCCTCTGTCACCGCTGTGACCCCAGCACGGGGTGGGGCAGAGAGTGGGTAACTCAGTGAGTTTTTTTTTTTTTTTTTTTTTTTTGAGACGGAGTCTTGTCTTGCTCTGTCGCCCGGGCTGGAGTGCAGTGGCCGGATCTCAGCTCACTGCAAGCTCCGCCTCCCGGGTTTACGCCATTCTCCTGCCTCAGCCTCCCGAGTAGCGGGGACTACAGGCGCCCGCCACCTCGCCCGGCTAGTTTTTTTTGTGTTTTTTAGTAGAGACGGGGTTTCACTGTGTTAGCCAGGATGGTCTCGATCTCCTGACCTCGTGATCCGCCCGTCTCGGCCTCCCAAAGTGCTGGGATTACAGGCTTGAGCCACCGCGCCCGGCCAGAGTTTTTTTTTTTTTTAACGGGAGACGCTCCACCAAGGACACTGGGTCCATGCCCGGGTGCGGCACCACCTCAGTGAGTTTTTCGAGTGAAAGAATAAAGGATATTTTTTCCTAAGGTTGACATGGACTTTATTTATTTATTTATTTAGTGATGGAGTCTCGCTCTGTCGCCCAGGCTGGAGTGCAGTGGCATGATCTCGGCTCACTGCAACCTTGGCCTCCCGGGTTCAAGTGATTCTCCTGCCTCCGCCTCCTGAGTAGCTGGGACTACAGGTGCACGCCACCATGCCTGGCTAATTTTTGGATTTTTAGTAGAGACAAGGTTTCACCATGTTGGTCAAGCTGGTCTTGAACTCCTGACCTCAGGTGATCCACCTCCCTTGGCCTCCCAAAGTGTTGGGATTACAGGCGTGAGCCACCGGCGCCCAGCCCCAAGGACTTTTTAAATATGAAAAAAGAATGCATCAACTTGAAGACAATCAGCTTCATTTACAAATTTATTCTAACCCCTCTCCCCACATTGCAAGGTATACACAATTTTAGCTAGTAGAACACACGAGCAGTGAACCATCCTCTGGCCTCCTGCATTTTGAGAGGACATTCTTTCCATTTCCACACACCCTGGCCACTCCTGGCACCGCAGTGGGGGAAGTAGATGGCCCTGCTGCCCACGAGGACTGGCCGCTTGTCAGGGCAGGGCACGACTGAGTACGAAGTCTCTGAGATGTGAGAGCAGCACTCCATCCGGGTCAGGATGGCGCTGGGGTCAGGAATTGGAGCTCCTGTCTGTCTTCACATTCCCACCTCTGTCTTTGTGTGTGTGTGTGTGTGTGTGTGTGTGTGTGTGTGAGACAGAGTCTCACTCTGTCACCCAGGCTAGAGTGCAGTGGCGTGATCTCAGTTCACTGCAACCTCCGCCTTCTGGGTTCAAGCAATTCTCGTGCCTCAGCCTCCCAAGTAGCTGGGATTCAGGAATGTGCCACCACGCTCAGCTAATTTTTGTAGTTTTAGTATAGACGGGGTTTCGCCATATTGGCCAGACTGGTCTCGATCTCCTGACATCATGTGATTCGTCCACCTCGGCCTCTCAAAGTGCTGGGATGAGAGGCGTGAGCCACCATGCGCGGCCTGGGTCACTCCCAGTTTTAAACATAGCCCCACTCAGGACCCACTCGATCAGTTCCCTCTGCTCCAACTTCTCCCCCTCTTCCAGAAGGAACTGAAATGTTGTTTCAGGCCAGGCACAGTGGCTCACACCTGTAATCCCAGCACTTTGGGAGGCCTAGGCGGGTGGATTACCTGAGGTGAGGAGTTCAAGACCAGCCTGGGCAACCTGGTGAAACCCCATCTCCACTAAAATACAAAAATTAGCCAGACGTGGGTGGTGGGCGCATGTAATCCTAGCTACTCCGGAGGCTGAGGCAGGAGAACTGGTAGAGCCTGGCAGGTGGAAGCTGCAGTGAGCCGAGATCACAGCACTGCGCTCCAGCCTGGGTGACAGAGCTAGACTCTGTCTCCAAAAAAAAAGAAAAGAATAGAACAGAACAGAACAGAAAAGAAAAGCTGTTTCAGAACCTGTTTTTTGGCTTTCTATCTGGGCAGATCTTGGTCCGGGCCATTTTTACCTCCTTAGAGAAGGGAGGTGAGGACGGAAGTGGGGGAAAGCCCGGCCCTCCCACTTTCACCTGCAGCTTCCCGAGAGCGGGCCCAGGTGGAATGGTCGCCCCGTTTACACAATGCTATGATCTCAGGTGTGATCCGGGGCTGCTCTGAGAGGGGAAAGAGAGGGTCTCCCACTGTCAACGACACCTCTGGGATGGCCTGGGCCTCTGTGTAGAGATTGCCACCCCCCCAGCCTCTGCTCAGCCATCGCCTCTCCCTCCTCACTCTGCAGTCAAGGTAATCCAAGCCCCTCACTCTGCCTCTACTACTTCACTGCCCTGGGCAGTCAGCTCCTCATTGGCTGTGGCATCTCTGGCAAGTCCCTTTGCTTACCCTTGGCCTTAGTTTCCCCGCCTCATAGGGTGACTCTTGGGCTTCTCCCCATCAGAACCCTTCCCATCAGAGCTTATTTTAATAAGCTCTGTACCCATTGTAGAAATCCACGTGATGGTTCTCAGATACAGCCTCAGGATGCCTTCATCACCTTGCGGCTCCTCTAATTAGGAGACAGCTAGAGGCAGAAGGGCAGACTGCAGGCTAGTGGGACCCACCCGCCCCCCGCTTCAGTGGCAGATCCGGGAAAAGAAACCCAGTAGCAAAGGGGGGTTCCTAGACCATTCCTCTCAGCTAGCGGGAAGGCTAAATGGCCCGCAGGGTTGGCGGGAGTCCCAGGGTGCTTTTTTTCTAAGAAAAGGTCTCGCTCTCTCATCCAGGCTGGAGTAAAGTGGCAGGATCACAGCTCACTGCAGCCTCAACCTCCAGGGCTCGCGTGATCCTCCTGCCTCAGCCTCCCAAGTAGCTGGGACTAGAGGCATGTACCACCGCATCTGGCTAATATTTTTATTTTATTTTTGTAGAGATGGGTTCTTACTGTGTTGCCCAGGCTTGTCTTCAGCTCCTGGGCTCAAAGAGTTCCCTCCTGCCTTGGTCTCCCAAAGTGCTGAGATTACAGGTGTGAGCCACTGCAGCTGGATGCCAGCATACTCTTGGGGTGAGGAGGAGTATGGGCTGAATGGCTTGAATGGTGGGCCCCCAACAGACATGTCCACATACTAACCCCCAGGACCTGTACTTACGACAGTTTATTTGGAAAAAGTGTTTTTTTAGATGTAATTAAGGGTCTTGAGGTGGGATCACTCTGAACTCAAGATGGGCCCTAAGGCCGGGCACGGTGGCTCAAGCCTGTAATCCCAGCACTTTGGGAGGCCGAGACAGGCGGATCACGAGGTCACAAAATCCAGACCATCCTGGCTAACACTGTGAAACCCCGTCTCTACTAAAAAAATACAAAAAACTAGCCGGGCGTGGTGGCAGGCGCCTGTAGTCCCAGCTACTCCGGAGGCTGAGGCAGGAGAATGGCGTGAACCCGGGAGGCGGAGTTTGCAGTGAGCGGAGATTGCGCCACTGCACTCCAACCTGGGCGACAGAGCGAGACTCCGTCTCAAAAAAAAAAAAAAAAAAAAAAAAGATGGGCCCTAAATACAATGACAGGTGTTCTGGTGAATGACAAAAAAGAAGAGGGAAAAGGCCATGTGAAGCTGGAGGCAGAGCCAAGGAAGGCCTGGAATCACCAGGAGCTGGAAGAGGGAGTGTGTCCCTGTCAGCACCTTGGTTTCAGACTTCTGGACTCCAGAACTGTGTGAATTAAATTCCTGTTAGACTGAAGCCATCAAGTTCACCACCCAGTGGTGACCTGTTATGGCAACCCCAGGAAATTAATCAAGGAGTTAAGGCCAACTGGTGGCCTAATTGGTAGGATGGGGGTGAGACTGGGGGCTATGGAGGCAGGAGGGTACCGCTACATGAAGATGGGCTGTCGGGTCAGTCCAGAGCTCCGAGGAAAGAAAGCAAGAACACATACATTAGGAGACGCGGATGGAAGATGAAGGATGTGACAACTGAATTCATGGGCTTGGATTCAACTGGGGCCCTGAAAAATGCTGACCAAGGTGGGGAAGGCAAGAAAGGACATGCCACACAGTACAAGCTCCAGGGACTCTGAGGACAGGAAAATAGGGGGCTGAGGCAGAAGGACAGGCTGGATTAGCCCTAGTTAGGATCAAATTTCCCACCATGGAAAGAGGGTTGGAGGACATTCACAGAAAAGATCCTGTAGCGCCATTCCAGTGAGTCGTGCCACAGACTCAAGGATGAGAGTGTTCTGTTGGAATAGTTCACTTGGGGCCTCAAGGGAAGGTACAATGATTCCATGGATTGACTGCAGGCCAGGACCTTTTGTGTTTGTTTGTTTGTTTTGAGACAGAATTTCGCTCTTGTTGCCCAGGCTGGAGTGCAATGGCACGATCTCAGCTCACCGCAACCTCCGCCTTCTAGGTTCAAGTGATTCTTCTGCCTCAGCCTCCCGAGTAGCCGAGATTACAGGCATGCGCCACCACGCCTGGCTAATTTTGTATTTTTTAGTAGAGATGGGGTTTTGTCATATTGGTCAGGCTGGTCTCGAACTCCTGACCTCAGGTGATCCACCCATCTCGGCCTCCCAAAGTGCTGGGATTACAGGCGTGAGCCACTGCACCCAGCCAGGTTTTTTTTTTTTTTTTTTTTTTTTAAGATGGAGTTTTGCCCGTTGCCTGGGCTGGAGTGCAATTGTGCAATCTCAGCTCCCTACAACCTCTGCCTCCCAGGTTCAAGCAATTCTCCTGTCTCAGCCTTCCAAGTAGCTGGGATTACAGGTACATGCTACCATGCCCGGCTAATTTTTGTATTTTTAGTAGAGACGGGGTTTCATCATATTGGTCAGGCTGGTCTCAAACTCCCAACATCAAGTGACCCGCCCACCTCGAACTTCCAAACTGCTGGGATTACAGGCGTGAGCCACCGTGCCTGGCCAGGACTTTTTTTTTTTTTTGAGACACAGTCTCACTCTGTCACCCAGGCTGGAATATAGTGGTACAATCTCGGCTCACTGCAACCTCCACCTTCCAAGTTCAAGCAACTCTCCTGTCTCAGCCTCCCAAGTAGCTGGGATTACAGGCACCCACCACCACGCCTGGTTAAGGTTCGGTTTTGAGACGGTGTCTTGCTCTGTCGCCCAGGTTAGAGTGCAATGGTGCCATCTTGGCTCACTGCAATCTCCACCTCGTGGGTTCAAGCAATTCTCCTGCCTCAGCCTCCCAAGTAGCTGGGATTACAAGCGCACCCTACCATACCCAGCTAATTTTTGTATTTTTAGTAGAGATGGGGTTTCACCATGTTGGCCACGCTGGTCTGGAACTCCTGACCTCAAGTGATCTGGCCGCCTCAGCCTCCCCAGGTGCTGGGATTACAGGTGTGAGCCATGGCTCCCAGTCGTACCTTTGTTTTTTCTCCTAAAGACAGCAGTGATGCTCAGCTAGAGCTGACCTTAGAAGGTGATGGGGAGAAAAGGCCACTGCAACACACTGCATTTCCTTACAGAGGTCTGTACCGATTGACAAAAAGAAGGGGGTGTTCCAGTGTTAACAGATGAGTGTCCCGGTAAAGGTTAACACTGATCAGGTAAACCCGGTGTGGGGGTAACAATAACACATTGATTCAGCTCAAGACCAGGTTCCATTTTTTCATTTGCCAGAGTGCCCACGGTGTCCTGCTGGCTGGGACTTTGCAGGTCGTCCTGGTTTGGAGTGGGGGCTAGGGGGTGAAGCATGATGGAGAGGGCTATGTTGCAACGCTTCACCTGCTGGTCCCAGTGGCAGGTAACTGCTGCTCTTATCAGCAGGGATAACCAAATGCCAAGTTGCACCAAGATCCTGGTGGTTTCCACTGGGCCAGCACAGGCTGGGGTGGTGTGGGAAGAAGGCCACGTTAGGTACATAGGCCATGTCCAAATTCAGGGTCCAGCAAGCTCCTATTTCTTGGACGCAGATACTGCCTGGGACGCGGACTGGCCGGGGTTGCAGAGCTGGGCGCGCACTTCTTGCAGCTCTGTGCGCAGTTCCTCCAGGGCGCCCTGTGGCGGCGCCGCCTGCACCTGCGCCTGCAGCGCTTCCAGCGCCAGCGCCAGGTGGCCCACCTCGTCCCGCAGCGCGTTCCAGGCGGCGCGCTGCTCCTCCTCCTTGTGGCGCTGCTGCGCCTGGTGGCGCCAGTACTCCAGCACCAGGCAGCCGCCGCCCACGATGAAGATGGTGGCTTCGCCCAGCAGCTCCGCGCCCAGCTCGGCTGCCGCCTCCTCGTTGAGCGGCTTGATGACTGTGCCTCGGAAGCCCATGATGCGCATCTTGGTCCGCATCTCCACCCAGTGGTACACTGCGGGGGAAGAGAGGGGTCAGGCTGCGCTCTGGGAGCCCCCTGCAAGCCCCACCCCTCTCACCCAGGGAATGCAGTCACCTAGCCTGGGTAACCCAGGGGTCTTTTAAAAGACCAGAAGATTCTAGCGAGCAGCCAGGGATGAGAAACACTGCCCCAGAAGGGAGGTCCTCAGACTTGAGGGGCCACGCCCCAAGAGGGACACCAGGGACTTCCACAGCGCAAAGTTCATGGACGGTGTAAAGGTCCAGTTGCCAGATGCTTAGCTCCCTGTGTTCCTCCCTTAAGCCACCGCCAGCCAGGCTGTCCTGCCCTGGCACTGTCGCCCCACCCACTTCCCAGGAGAAAGACCAACCCCCTTTCTTGCCTTATTTTCCCAAAGTGCAAAGTTGGGGCTGCAGATGGTTGGGGGGGATGGGGGCTCCTGGCTCCAAAGGGCAGCTTAAGGTGGCAATCGATGCTAAGTGCCTCTGAACACTTAGATACACTTGTAATAATCAATCAGTGTTGCAAGTCTGATGGCTCCAATCCTAGAATTTCATTAGCCCTGAAGGTGCAGCTAAGAGCTGCGAGCTCTTCACAGTGAGGTTTTGGGCACATACCTTGGTGGGAGCTCAAGAGGTGAGTGGTGCTGCTGGAACAAAAACTCCTTCCTTGCCTAGCTGCTTCTTTATGAAGGAAGATTCTCAGCACTTGAGTCTTTAAAACCAGTGCAGAATTGATGCTGCACCCTGACTCACTCCTGCAACAATTAATATTCATCCAAGGGCACATGAAACCACAGAGGGAACCCTTGTCTGGTGCCTTTGCAGGCTCATTTGCAACATCTTCTTTTACTTTAAAGGTTGAGTAATTATTCATGAAAATGTATAAAAGATGAACTCTTTTGTTGTTGTTTTAGAGATGCAGTCTCGCTCTGTCGCCATGCTGGAGTGCAGTGGCACAGTCTTGGCTCACTGCAACCTCTGCCTCCCGTGTTCAAGCAATTTCCCTGCCTCAGCCTCCTGAGTAGCTGGGACTACAGGCGTGCACCACCATGCCTGGCTAATTTTTTGTATTTTCAGTACAGAAGGGGTTTCATCATAGTCAGGCTGGTCTCGATCATCTGACTTTGTGATCCACTCGCCTTGGCCTCTCAAAGTGCTGGGATTACAGCCGTGAGCCACTGCTCCCAGCCAAAAGATGAACATTTTAAAGTAACTGTGCACTAATAATAATTTCAAAATTAACTCAATCCAGAAGAAAACAATTTAGCATTTAGAACCTTATGGTCACAGGAAATTAACATGTAAATTTCTGTATGTATTTTGGTTGCCGACATATAAATCATTAGATGGAATTCTGTGGGTATGTGGACTGTAAATACAAAAGTACACGAACGAAAAGAAACCATGTGAAATTTCTGACTGAAAAAGAAGAGCTTGTTTTTATTTTTATTATTTTCGAGACGGGGTCTTGCTTTGTCACCCAGGCTGGAGTGTAGTGGCACAATCATGGCTCACTGCAGCCTCGACCTTCCAGGCTCAAGTGATCCTCCCACCACCTCAGTCCCTTGAGTAGCTGGGACTACAGGTATGTCTGGCTACAATTTTTTTTTTTTTTTTTTTTTGAGACGGAGTCTCGCTCTGTCATCCAGGCTGGAGTGCAGTGGTGCGATCTCGGCTCACTGCAAGCTCTGCCTCCCGGGTTCACGCCATTCTCCTGCCTCAGCCTCCCGAGTAGTTGGGACTATAGGCGCCTGCTACCACGCCTGGATAATTTTTTTGTACTTTTAACAGAGACGGGGTTTCACCATGTTATCCAGGACGGTCTCGATCTCCTGACCTCGTGATCCGCCCACCTCAGCCTCCCAAAGTGTTGGTTGGGATTACAGGCTTGAGCCACTGCGCCCGGCCATTTTTGTATTTTTTTAAAAATAGAGATGGGGGGCCGGGCGCGGTGGCTCACGCCTGTAATCCCAGCACTTTGGGAGGCCGAGACGGGCGGATCACGAGGTCAGGAGATCGAGACCATCCTGACTAACACGGTGAAACCCCGTCTCTACTAAAAATACAAAAATTAGCCGGGCGCGGTGGCGGGCGTCTGTAGTCCCAGCCACACGGGAGGCTGAGGCAGGAGAATGGCGTGAACCCGGGAGGCGGAGCTTGCAGTGAGTGGAGATTGCGCCACCGCACTCCAGCCTGGGCGACAGAGCGAGACTCCGTCTCAAAAAAAAAAAAAAAATAGAGATGGGGGTTATCAGTATGTTGCCCAGGCTGGTCTCGAACTCCTAGGCTCAAGCAATCTGGCTGCCTCGGCCTCCCAAAGTGCTGGGATTGCAGGTGTGAGCCACTATGCCTGATATATATATATATATCTCCTTAAACCAGACATTGGTAGGCATCAAATCATTATTATTGTATGTAATTTGCAATAAATATGGAGGGAAAGATGTGCCAGTCATCTGGACATGTCAATATCATAACACACCAGAACCAGAAATTCCATCCTTCACAACTACTTAAGGTTATGAAAAAAGTTTTACTTGTCAACTTGAAAATGCACTAGAGGGCACACAATTTTTTTTTTCTTTTTCTGAGACAGGATCTTGCTCTGTTGCCCAGGCTGGAGTGCTATGGCAATCTTGGCTCACTGTAACCTCCGCCTCCCAGGTTCAAGTCATCCTCCCACCTCAGCCTCCTGAGTAGCTGGGACTATAGGCGCATGCCACCATGCCTGGCTAATTTTATTTTTTTCGGTAGAGATGGGCTCTTGCCATATTCCATCATATTTATTTATGTATTTAACAGATGGGATCTCACTCTGTGGTCCAGGATGGAAGGCAGCGGCTCTATCACAGTTCATTGCAACCTCAAACACCTAGACTCAAGCAATCCTACCACCTCAGCCTCTGGAGCAGCTGGAACTACAGATGCCGCACCATGCCTGGCTGTTTGTTTTTTGGTTTTTTTTGGTTTTGTTTTAGAGACGGGGTCTTGCTATGTTGCCAAAGCTGGTCTTGAGCTCCTGGGCTCAAGCAATCATCCTGCCTCAGCCTGCCAAAGTACTGGGACGACAGGAGAGAGCCACTGCGCCCAGCCACTACACATCTTTCATCTTCAAAGGGGTGGGGCGGCAGGAAGGCTTGGGGGCGCTCTGCTGGAGCTGGAGGGAAGACCTTAGGCACAAGCCCAGGGCCTGAGCAGTCACTGTCACTGTCAGCTGCTGCAGTTACTGTTACAGGTGACTGTGGCTTAGGCCCTGGGCTTGTGGGTTCCTGGGGTCCAGGCTGTGGAGATCCCTCCCACACTGAGGTCTTAGGGGCAGGCTGACCTGGGGTCCCCCTAGGGCTCCGCCACCTGCTCTCTGGTCAATGACAGCCTGCCCCGAGCCCCCCTCTGTAACACAGGAAGGACAGTATCATCCTGACAATGACACTCGCCAGCCCTGGTGGTGGCCCAGAGCTGAGCCGGTAACTCACTGCCTCCTTCATGTCAGGGACACCTAGCACAGTGGTCAGAGAGTGGTAAGGGCTGAGGGTTCCAGCTCCTCTGGCCTTCCTGGGTGGGGTTCCCAGCATGCAACTGCAGTGTCTCAGCGTAGACCACGCATGGGGATCTGGGCCAGCAGGTGGGTCTGGGTGTGCCAATGGGAGTGGGCACGTACCCAGGCCACAGGAAATCAAATCAAAGAGGGTGTGTGTGTGTACGCGTGCAGGCATGGACTTTCAGGGCTCTTAGAGCGGGGGCCGACGGCATTCTCTCTCGGGTCAGCGGTCAGATGTGGGCTTCAGGAAACAAGGCCCAGGTGGGAATGAATCACAACAGGGCTGTGATTCTAGAAGTGATAGCTGTGAGGGGCCAGGACAGAGTAAGCTGGAGGACTCACCAGACTTGCGGGGGTCAACAGGCTCCAGATGTCTCCTAGACCCCTCACACTCAGCGTGTCCAAACCTGAACCCAGCTCCCGGCCCCACACCTGTCCCCCCTGCTAGAGACCAGGGCCTCATCCCAGCTGTTCCCCTCCTCCCATGGCCTCTCAGCTGCGTGTCGGGTCCATTCTGCATCTTGAACATCTCTCACAGTGGATTCCCTTCTGCTGTCCTGGTCCAGGATCCATCCCAGCTCTGACTAACGTTCCCCTCCCTGACCTGAATAGGAGGAATGCAGCCTGTCTATCCACTTCCAAGTGCCTATCACAACCAGGAATAGTGGCTATCCAGTTACCTGTCTGCAATCAGTCTCCCCACTGTCCTGTAAGCCTCACAAGGGCGGGGCCCAGAGCTGTCACGGTCACTGCTGTGTCCCCAGCACTGCCCAGTGCCAAGCCAGGCACACGCATGATGCTCATTAGATCTAAGCTTAACACATAAGCGGGTCCCGCCTCCAGCCTCCTTCCCATCTGCCGGCCCCAGCCTCACCCTCTGCAATTGTGCTCCACGCAGCAATCAGAAGGAACTGGTGAGAAGAAAAGAACAAACTGGCCAGGCGCGGTAGCTCAGGCCTTTAATCCCAGCACTTTGGGAGGCCGAGACAGGTGGATCATGAGGTCAGGAGTTCAAGACTAGCCTGGCCAACATGGTGAAACTCCATCTCTACTAAAAATACAAAAAATTAGCGGGGCGTGGTGGGAGGCCCCTGTAATCCCAGCTACTCGGGAGGCTCAGGCAGGAGAATCGCTTGAACCTGGGAGGCGGAGGCTGCAGTGAGCCAAGACCACGCCACTGCACTCCAGCCTGGGCAACAAGAGCAAGACTCTGTCTCAAAAAAAATAAAAAAATAAAAAAAAATAAAAAGAAAAAACCTACCATTCCCCATCGCTCCCCAACCCCAATCCCCGCCGCAAATAAAAGTAACACATTGCAAGAAAACAAAGTACTCAAACTATAAAACGTAGTCAAAGTTCCCTCTTCAGAGGAACCCTCAACTACTGCCGTCGTCAGCCTGTTTTCCCCTAGCGCCATCTCCTGGACAGCCCGCAGTAGGCACACCTCACTCATTTCTGAGCTCTTCAACTGGAGGTTTGTTCAGATCTAAACCATTGTTAGCTACTCATAATCCAGCGCCACTATGAAAGGTGAGCACTCTGTCCCCACACGGCCTGCCCTTCCTCCACTCCCCCATTTCTACAGGGGATTTGTGTGCAGTTTTTATTATTCTATGTTCCATTTTTTTTTCAGACGGAGTCACGCTTTGTCCCCAAGGTTGGAGTGCAGTGGCGTGATCTCGGCTATACGGTGCAGTGGCCAAGGAAACATTCTCCAATGTGGTGTGACTAAGGCAGAGAGGAGACTCTCTTGAGTGCTGTTTCATGAGACTTCAGTGCTTTTTTTTTGATAGAGTTTTGCTCTTGTTGCCCAGGTTGGAGGGCAGTGGCTTGATCTTGGCTCACTGCAATCTCTGCCTCCCGGGTTCGAGTGATTCTCCTGCCTGAACCTCCCAAGTAGCTGGGATTACAGGCGCCGGCCACCATGCCCAACTAACTTTTGTATTTTTAGTAGAGACGGGATTTCTCCATGTTGGCCAGGCTGGTCTTGAACTCCTGACCTCAAGTGATCTGCCCACCTCGGCCTCCCAAAGTACTGAGACTACAGGTGTGAGCCACCATGTCTGGCCTGACTCCAACTTCATGAGAGATCTTAACCTGTAATTTTCCTTTTCTGTAATGGCTTTGTCAAGCTTTGATATCACTATTCTATTGGACTCATAAAATGAATAAGTCAGTGGTCCTACTTTGTCTATTACTTAAAAGAACTTGGACAACGGTATCCTTCCCTCTCCTTCCCCTTCTCCTTCCCATCCCCCTCCCCTCCCCTTCCCTTCCCCCTTCCCTTCTCTTCCCTTTCCTTTCCTTTCCTCTTTATTTCTTTTTTTTTTTGAGATTGAGTCTCACCGTGCTGTCCCAGGTGGACTGCAGTGGCGCGACCTCAGCCCACTGCAACCTCTACCTCCCGGGTTCAAGCGATTCTCTCACCTCAGCCTCCCACGTAGCTCGGACTACAGATGCACACCACCACACCTGGCTAATTTTTGTATTTTTTGGTAGAGACAGGGTTTCACCACATTGACCAGGCTGGTCTCGAATTCGTGACCTCATGTGATCCACCCGCCTCGGCCTCCCAAAGTGCTGGGATTACAGGCGTGAGCCACCGCAGCTGGCCTCCTCTATTTCTCTTTTCCTGTCTTTTCCCAATTCTTCTTTTAGATCGAAGCTGAACTGTCCCTTCCTCCAGGAAGCCCTCCCTGAACCACAGGCTGGGTCAGACACATTCTCAAGGTTCTCAAAGCTCCCTGGGCTTAACACGAGGCCAGCCTTAATAAATGGCAGCAAGAACTTTGGAGTCACACAGACCTGGACTCAAATCCTGGTTCTGTCACTTTCTGGATATGCAAGTTGAGCCTTGGTGTTTCCTCATCAAAACTAGGGGTCAAAATACTCAACTGGCAGGAATGGGAGAATGGCAATGACAGAGTAAGGGAGAAAATGCTCAGTTTGTAAATGTTAATCTAATATCCTCTTCCTGACTCCTATTAGGAATTTTATTCCTGGAAGTACGTCCTACCCACTGGTCTGAATCTACTCTTGGGTTACATAGAATCATTTTCCGTCTCCTCCCTGAACTCTCCCTCCAGACTCACTCCCTTTCATCTGTCTTCCATAACAGAGAATCCCAACTCAGATGTCCCCTCCTCCAGGAAGCCTTCCCTGACCTCCAGACCCCTGGGCTCCTCCATCCGAGCTCTGACTGCTCTGGGTCCTCACTGCATGGTGACAAGTCTGTCTCTCCAACTGGACTGTGAGGCTGATGCAGGCAGGGCCTGAGCCTAACTCAGTCACTGCACTGTCCCTAGCCCCAGATAGGCACAGAGCATGCACTTAATGAAAAAGCTGATCTGTGGAGGTGCCCAGGAGGTGGTCATGGACAATGGGTATGGCTCTCTGTCTCTGGCTCCCCATCCCCCTTCTCTCTCTCCTGATGCTTTTGGTGTTATCTGTCTCCTTGAGAATGTGGCACTGTGCATCACCCCTCCTCCTGGAGATGTGTGTTTCTCTTGGCTCCAGGCCCCCCTCCACCCATCTGTCTCTGATATGGACCCTTTCCTCGGCCTCAGTGGCTGGCATTTCTCAGGGTATCATTTCCCAAGCCCTCTTCTTACTCGACTGTCACATCCACTTCCTGGGGCCACTCAGAACTTCAGGACCCAAACTCCTGTGCTCAGATCTCTCTCAGCCTGGGAGCTCCAGGTCACAGGCACTTCAGACACTCTAGGTCACAACACAATGGCTGACCAGACCCAGGGAGGAGATTTCCCAGAGAAAGGAGGATATCTTAACCCACAGAGTCAAGTAAAGTACATACTTGGCCACAGTTAACTATTGTTCAAGATTTTTCTGAGCATGAAATTGCAGGTGGCTGGAATGCAACCCTTTCCTCAGGAAATGTGCTGCTAAGACAAAACAGCTCCCTCCATGGTGGGGGACTGGGGCTTAGGAGCTTATGGACAAATAGGACAGGCTGGACGCAGAGGCTCATGCCTGTAATCCCAGCACTTTGGAAGGCCGAGGTGGGTGGATCACCTGAGATCAGGAGTTCGAGATCAGCCTGACCAACATGGAAAAACCCCGTCTCTACTAAAAACACAAAATTAGCTGGGCATGGTGGCACATGCCTGTAATCCCAGCTACTCGGGAGGCTGAGGCAGGAGAATCACTTGAACACAGGAGGCAGAGACTGCAGTGAGCCAAGATCATGCCACTGTACTCTAGCCTGGGCAGCAAGAGCAAAACTCCATCTCAAAAAAGAAAAGACAAAGTGCCTCTCCCACTATTGGGAACACGCCTGCACACGATGGCTGCTTCCTCGTAAAACGAAGGGAAGGTATTCCTCATAGGGGCCACTACTCTCCTGCAAGTGATGGTGAAGAGTCATCATAAGGACACAGTAGTGACTGCTAGAGTCCACAGTGGCAAGAGGGCCATGATGAACATGCTGGCTACTGAGAGGCTAAATCCCGTGGAACCGGTAACCGGAACTGTTTACCAGTGAGGAGGGAGAGGTTATTTAATGTGGGAGAGGGAGAGGAAAAACATTAAATCCTTATCTTCCATACAAGTCAGCTGATAATAAAAGATGGGGAAGATAGGCCGGGTGCCATGGCTCACACCTGTAATCCCAGCACTTTGGGAGGCTGAGGTGGGTGGATCACCTGAGGTCAGGAGTTCACGACCAGCCTGACCAATAAGGTGAAACCCCATCTCTACTAAAAATACAAAAATTAGCTGGGTGTGATGGCAGGTGCCTGTAATCCCAGCTACCCCGGAGGCTGAGGCAAGAGAATCACTTGAACCCAGGAGGCGGAGGTTGCAGTGAGCTGAGATCGCACCACTGCACTCCAACCTGAGTGACAGGGTGAGACTCCGTCTCAAAAAAAAAAAAAGGAAATACGATAAATACCAAAAAAATAGCTGAAAGAGTTACAGTGGCTACCTGGGGGAAGCAGAAATTGAGGTAGAAAAGGAGGTGGCTGGGTTTTCTTCTATCATAAATCATACAACTATCAGACTGTTTAGCCTAAGTACATACAGTCCCTGACTTATGATGGTTCAACTTGCAGTTTTTCAACTTTATGGGGGTGTGAAAGCAATAAGCATTCAGTAGAAACCATACTCCAGGCCCGGCGCAGTGGCTCACGCCTGTAATCCCAACACTTTGGGAGGCTGAGGTGGACAGATCAGCTGAGGTCAGGAGTTTGAGATCAGCCGGGTGAAACCCCGTCTCTACTAAAAATAAAAAAATTAGCTGGGTGTGATGGCACACGCCTGTAACCTCAGCTACTTGGGAAGCTGAGGCAGGAGAATCACTTGAACCCGGGAGGCAGAGGCTGCAGCGAGCCACGATCACACCACTGCCCAGCCTGGGCGACAGACTGAGACTCAGTCTCAAAAAAAAAATAAATAAATAAATAAAAGAAATGACACCTAAATGAACATGCGTTTCTGGAGAAGATCCTGGAACAGGCAGAAAAGGACACCAGTGGAAACACTGCTGAGATAGGAATGAGGCCTGCAGGCTTTATACCAGTGTTCATTTCCTGGGTCGCCTCATTGCACTGTGGTTATGTAAAATGTTATCATCCGGAGACTCTGGGTGAAAGGTATGTGGGAACTCTCTGTACTATTATTGTAACTTTTCTCTGAGTCTAAAATTAATTCAAAGTAGAAAAAAACGAAAACAGAAACAGCCCCCAGGTGGCTCGACTGTGAGGAAATGGACCTTCTCACCCATTTGCTGGGGTAAGTGTAAATCCATGCACACCCTGGAGTCAGTCATTCTGCTTCTGGTCATTTATGCCAGGTTCACCTGTCCAGGTGCGAAAGGCCTTGCTGGGCTCCTTAATCCTGCAGCACAGTGGATGATAACAATTCAAAAGCCAAGACAGACCCTCCGACACTACAATCTCATAAATTCCAGCATTTCTGTCAGCAATTGAACTAGAGTAAGGAAGTCTGGCTTTCTGTTTTTGTTTTGAGACAGGGTTTTACTCTGTCACTCAGACTGGAGTACAGTGGCAAGATCATGGCTCACTGCAGCCTAGAATCCCAGGGATCAAGCAATCCTCCTGCCTCAGCCTCCCAAGTAGCTGGGACTACAGGCAAGAACCAGCATGCCTGGCGAATTTTTTTTTTTTTTGAGACAGAGCCTCTTGTTGCCCCGGCTGGAGTGCAATGGCGTGATCTTGGCTCATTGCAACCTCCACCCCCCGGGTTCAAGTGATTCTCCTGCCTCAGCCTCCCAAGTAGCTGAGATTACAGGCGCATGCCACCATGCCCAGCTAATTTTTGTACTTTTAGTAGAGACGGGGTTTCACCATGTTGGACAGGCTGGTCTCAAACTCCTGACCTCATGATCCACCTGCCTCAGTCTCCCAAAGTGCTGAGATTATAGGCGTGAGCTACTGTGCCCGGTCTTTTATTTTATTTTATTTTTAAATAGAGATGAGGTTTTGTCATGTTGCCCAGGCTGGTCCTGAACTCCTAAGCTCAAGCGATCCGCCTGTCTTGGGCTCCCAAAGTGCTGGGATTACCAGTGTGCGCCACTGTGCCTGGCCAAAACAGATAATTCAAACTTTTTTCAAAAAAATCAAACAAGCCACCTTGGCCCCCAGGATTCCACAGGTTAAGCCTCTACCTCTGCACCTCTGCTGCTCCCTTCTCAAGACCCAATAAAACAGCAGTCTTAGGTGGAAAGACAGCAGAAGTCACAAGAACAAAGGGAAGCTGGCTGGGGGGGGAAGGCGAGGGGGGGTGGTAATGTGACTAGGCAGAAGGGGAGGGAATCAATGATGCAAGCCTTGAGGCGGGAGCAGATGGCTAAGAGGTAACTGAGCCAGCAGGGAGGCTGCTGAGACCTAGGCACTCATGGAAGGGGGCGGGTAGGGGGAGGAAGGGGAGAGGGGAAAGAGCGGTGGCAAGAAGCAGAAGGAATTGGAGACTAGGACCACACGTGCCAGGTGGCTGAGGGTGGGGTGAAGCCCAGAATCCCTCCTTGACTGGGGGTGAACCAGGACGACTCCGAGAACAGCCCAGGGGGCAAGTGCCACACTGCAAACAAGCCTGTTCCTCTGGCATGGGGCTGGTGGGCAATGCAGGCGTCGAGAGCCCACTCAGCCTTGGCCTTGAACTCCAGTGACCCTGCCAGGTGATGCTGGGGACAAAACCACACCTGCCACTGAGGTCCAGATAAGGGACCTCACTGCTTAGCTGTGAGCCTGGCCATGGGGTGATGAGGATGGGAAAGATCTGGGTCAAAGACATCCTAGTGGCTCCCAGACCCCTGCTCCTCTGTCTCCCTCCAAAGCCACTTAAAAATACACCAACCAGTTCTTTTTTAAGAGTTTGCATTGTTCCCCGCTATCTTTGAAGTTCCACCTACATTTTACTTTCTCTATAAAGTTTTATCCTAATGTGACTTTTAATGCTCAATATCCTGTCATATGTCTCTGAAACAAAAATGTATCTATAAATTAAAACCAAAAATTTCATTCTTTGTGATTTTAGTTAAAACTTTTCTCTGCTGGGCGCGGTGGTTCACGCCTGTAATCCCAGCACTTTGGGAGACCAAGGCGGGCGGATCATGAGATCAAGAGATTGAGACCATCCTGGCTAACATAGTGAAATCCTGTCTCTACTAAAAATACAGAAACAAAAAATTAGCTGGGCGTGGTGGCGCACACCTGTAGTCTCAGCTACTTGGGAGGCTGAGGTAGGAGAATTGCTTGAACCTGGGAGGCAGAGGTTGCAGTGAGCCAAGAGAGTGCCACTGCACTCCAGCCTGGTGACAGAGCAAGATTCTGTCTGGAAAAAAAAAAAAAAAAAAAAAAAAAAAAACAAAGAAAAAAAAAAACAGCTGGGCACCGTGGCTCACGTCTGTAATCCCACCACTCTGGAAGGCCAAGGCGGGCGGATCACGAGGTCAGGAGATGGAGACCATTCTGGCTAACACAGTGAAACTCCGTCTCTACTAAAAACACAAAAAATTAGCCGGGCGTGGTGGCGGGTGCTTATAGTCCCAGCTACTCGGGAAACTGAGGCAGGAGAATGGCATGAACCTGGGAGGCGGCGCTTGCAGTGAGCCCAGATGGCACCACTGCACTCCAGTCTGGGTGACAGAGCAAGACTCCATCTCAGGAAAAAAAAAAGAAAAAGAAAAAAAAAACTTTTCTCTTAGACTGCATTATCATGCAATTGCTATTAGTATACCACTGACTGAAACAGCATGCATTACATAATTTGATGTTTAGTGGCTGGGCGCAGTGGCTCATGCCTATAATCCCAGCACTTTGGGAGGCCGAGGCGGATGGATCACCTGAGGTCAGGAGTTCGAGACCAGCCTGGCCAACATGGTGAAACCCCATCTCTATTACAAACACAAAAATTAACCAGGCGTGGTGGCATGCCCCTGTAATCCCAGCTACTCGGGAGGCTGAGGCAGGAGAATTGCTTGAACCCGGGAGGCAGAGGTTGCAGTGAGCTGAGATCATGCCACTGCACTCCAGCCTGGGCAACAGAGTGAGACTAACTTTTGTATTTAGTGTAATTACGGCTAATTTTTGAAATTCTAGTAGAAACGGGGTTTCACCATATTGGTCAGGCTGGTCTTGAACTCCTGACCTTAGGTGATCCACGTGTCTCACCTCCCAAAGGCTGGGATTACAGCCAAGAGCCACCGTGCTGGGACACAAAAAGATTTTTAAATTAGCTATACATGGTAGTGCATGCCTGTGGCCCCAGCTACTCGGAAGACTGAGATAGGAGGATTACTTGAGCCCCCAGGTTCAAGGCTGCAGTGAACCATGATCCTGCCACTTTACTCCAGCCTGGGTGACACAGTGACACATGGTCTTAATCAAATCAATCAATCAATCAATCAAATCTGACAAATACATACAAGAAAATAAAATTATAGAATATGTCACTGATGACCACAGATGAAATCTTTAGGAAAATATTAGCAAACCAATGCCAGCAACATATAAAAAAGATAATACAGCATAATCAAGTGGGGTTTCTGCAGGAATATAAGATTGGTTTAATATTCTTTTTTTTAATTATTTTTTTGAGACGGAGTCTTGCTCTGTTGCCCAGGCTGGAGTGCAAAGGCGTGATCTCAGCTCACTGCAACCTCTGCTGCCAGGGTTCAAGTGATTCCCCTGCCTCAGCCTTCCGAGTATCTGGGATTACAGGCGCAGACCACTGTGCCCCACTAATTTTTGTATTTTTAGTAGAGTCAGGGCTTTGCCATGTTGGCCAGGCTGGTCTCTAACTCCTGACCTCAGATGATATACCCGCCTTGGCCTCCCAATGTGCTGGGATTACAGGGGTGAGCCACCACTCCCTTAGGTGATCCACCCGCCTGATTTAATATTCTTTAAAAAATCAATTATTTTTAACTGATCGTAGTAATAGAATTGTGGTTGCCAGCCTCCAAGATTCCCTCCTCCCCAACAATCCCCTGTATGCTGGTGTTTATGGCCCTGTATTCTCCCTTCCCACATGTACTAGGGTTGGTCTGTATGACCAACAGAATATAGTAGAAGTAATATGTCACTTCCAAAATTTTATGAAGACACTGCCTCTTTAGTCTTGGTCACTTTCATTCTTGATTCAAGTGAATCAACCTTCTTGGAAGTAGATCCTCCAGCCCTGGGCAAGACTTCGGGTCCACAGACTCCCAGCCAGGGCCACCCAATGAAACCGTTCCTAAAATCCTGATTCTCAATAACTGCATGACATAATAAATGTTTATTTATTATCACATGGAAAAGCACTCAATAGCACCATTCACCAAAGAAAAGCAAGTAAGTTACCATTTTATACCAAACAGAATGGCTAAAATTAAACTGTGAAAATATTAAATATTGCAAGGATATGGGGCAACTGGAACCACATGGCAAAACTCTTTGGTAGTTTCCTATAAATTTTTTGTTGTTGTTGTTGTTTTCGTTTTTTTGAGACGGAGTCTTGCTATGTCGCTGGAGTGCAGTTGCGGGATCTTAGCTCACTGCAACCTCTGTCTCCCGGGTTCAGGTGATTCTTTTGCCTCAGCCGCCTGAGTAGCTGGGATTACAGGCACCCGCCACCACATCCAGCTGTTTGTATTTTTAGTAGAGACGGGTTTCACCATGTTGGCCAGGCTGGTCTTGAACTCCTGACCTTGGGTGATCCGCCCGTCTTAGCCTCCCAAAGTCCTGGATTACAGGTGTGAGCTGCCGTGCCCAGCCAGTTTCTTTTTTTTTTTGAGACGGAGTCTTGCTCTGTCACCCAGGCTGGAGTGCAGTGGCCAGATCTCGGCTCACTGCAAGCTCCGCCTCCTGGGTTCACGCCATTCTCCTGCCTCAGCCTCCCGAGTAGCTGGGACTACAGGCACCCGCCACCTCGCCCGGCTAGTTTTTTGTAATTTTTAGTAGAGACGGGGTTTCACCGTGTTAGCCAGGATGGTCTCGATCTCCTGACCTCGTGATCCACCCGTCTCGGCCTCCCAAAGTGCTGGGATTACAGGCTTGAGCCACCGGGCCCGGCCGCCAGTTTCTTATAAAATTAAATATACCCTTACCATACAACCCAGAAATTCTACTCCTAGATAATTACTGAGAGAATATCATTTCTACCAAGAGAAATGAAAACATCCACATAAAGGCTTGTACACAAATGTTCATAGCACCTTTACCTGCAATAACTTGGAAACAACCCAAATGTCCATCATTAGGACAGTTATCAAACAAAGCATGGCATATTCATATACTGGAATAAAATAAAAGAATATACTTTTATTAAGAGTAGCAAACAAAATAAACTGGCCAGGCGTGGTGGCTCACACTTGTATCCCAGCACTTTGGGAGGCCAAGCGGTGAGGATCACCTGGGCCCATGAGTTCAAGACCACTATTGGCAACTTGTGAGGTCCATCTCTATAAAAAATAAAGGAGCCGGGCATGGTGGCATGTGCCTGTGGTCCCAGCTACTCGGGAGGCTGAAGTAAGAGGACTGCTTGAGCCCAGGAGGTTGAGGCTGCAGTGAGCCGTGTTTGTGCCCCTGCCCTACAGCCTGGGTGACAGGGGTAGACTATGTGTCAAAAAAAAAAAAAAAGGAAGAAGAAGAAGAAATGAACTACTGATACATGCAGCAAGAAGTATCTCAAAAGTATCAAATGGACAAAAGCTAAACATAAATTTCCATTTACATCAAGTTGAACAACAGGCAGAACTAAACAATAAGGAGAGAAGTCAGGGAGACAGAGCAGGGGAGGAGGGACCTTTTTAGAGTGATGATGATGTTTTACATCTCGGGTACTAGTTACATGGGTATACGCATTTACCAGTACTCATTGAACTGTAGCCTTTAGATTGTATAGATACTATATCTTAACAAAGAATATACCAAAAAATCAAGTGCCAATAATTAAACATAAGAGGAGGAGTTTGGGAGCCAGTGGGATGTGACTTCTTATCCTGTGTTGCCTCAGGGAACCTGTTTCTCTCACTTTGAGAGATTTCCTCACTCATAAAACCAGGATGGTCATAAACTCCCTAATAAGGTGGTTAAGATCATTTGCTGAGATAATGGAAAGCATTTTAAATAAAAGCTGTTGTTATCAGTCAATAAATTATTATTCAGGGTAAACACAGCTTCAAGCCAGTCTGCCGTGGCTGCCCTTTCCCAGATGTGATCCAGCCAGATGATGATGATGATGACGATGATGACGATTATTATTGTGAGACACGGTCTCACCCTATCACCCAAGCTGGGGTGCAGTGGTGTGATCTCAGCCCACTACAACCTCAGCCTCCAGAGGTCAAGTGATCCTCCAGTTTCAGCCTCCCAAAATGCTGGAATTACAGGTGTTTGCCACCGCACCTGGCAATCCAGTCAGTTTATTTATGTATTTTATTTATTTATTTATTGAGACAGAGTCTTGCTGTGTCACCTAGGCTGGAGTGCAGTGGCGCAATCTCGGCTCACTGCAACCTCCGCCTCCCGGTGTCAAGCCATCCTCCTACCTCAGCCTCCCGAGTAGCTGGAATTACAGGCATGCCCCACCACACCTGGCTAATTTTTGTATTTTTAGTAGAGATGGAATTTCACCATGTTGGTCAGGCTGGTCTCAAACTCCTGACCTCAGGTGACCCGCCCACCTCGGCCTTCCAAATTGCTAGGATTACAGGCATGAGCCACTGTGCCCTGCCCAATCCAGCCAGTTTTAAGCTTGCCCTAACAGTGCTCCAAGTTTTAACAGAATTGTGCAGGCCACAATTGCCGGGCAGTGCTTCCTCCCACAGACCTGGCTTGATCTTTCCATTATAGCAACTGAGACTGCAGTTAATGCACAGTGCTCCAGTTACCAGAGGGGCACGACTGGTTCCATCTGCCCAGCATCTTGGGGGATCGTATCTCCCCAACTTTTGGTTCAAGGGATTCAGGAGGAGGTAACCCCACTCCTGAGTCTGGCCAATTAAGGCACTGCTTTCCCTGGGTCACAGAGACTGTGCCAGGATGGGGATGTGACGCAGGGTGGGCCACTCGATTCAGCCTGGGAATTCGGCGGGAAATGCCGGTTGAAGCACCCCTCTGTACCCTGGGGTCACTGGGCAGATAACTAATACCCTCAAATGTGCCCCATGAGAGCAGGGATCTTTGTTCTGTTGACTACTGAGTCATGCCTCTCAGAACAGTTCCTGGCACACAGCAGGCACTAAATAAAGATTTGTTGAGTGAATGAATTACTCAGCCTCCTACTGGACTGAACCATAGCCACACCCCAGAAAACGATCCCCATCTCTACTCTCCTCCCAGGCCTGGAGAGACCAACTCAACTTGGTATAGAGGACGCTCAGGAGTTTCTAGAAGCAATTAACAGAGAGGTTAGGGCCAAGCGCTGTGGCTCACGCCTGTAATCCCAGCACTTTGGGAGACCAAGGCAGGCAGATTACTTCAGGTCAGGAATTCAAGACCTCCCTGGCCAGCATGGTGAAACCCTGTCTCTACTAAAAATACAAAAATTAGCTGGGCGTGGTGACGGGTGCGTGCCTGTAGTCACAGCTACTCAGAAGGCTGAGGCAGGAGAATTGCTTGAACCCAGGAGGCAGAGGTTGTAGTGAGCCGAGAGAGCGCCACTGCACTCCAGCCTGGGTGACAGAGTGAGATTCCGTCACAAAACAAACAAAAAAGATTTCAGAACAACTTTAGTGTTTCTGATTACCAGTGCTACTTTATATTATTCTCTACTGTCTTAGTAATTCCATCCTCCCCACCTCCATTAGAGTTTAGAAGCCGATACTCACTAGGGCAACCTCCCATACACCAAAGGGCGGGAGGTGACCCGGCTGTGGTAAGCTGGCAGTGAGGGGAGCTTCCTAGGGGCTTCTGCAAAAGGATTTTCCTCCTTGAGGCGCTATCCTCACTTATCTGACCACCCGCCCCTCCATACACACACGCACAGACTTCCTCCCTTAGGAAACATAAAGCCACAATGCCTGGTGCCGCAGCAGCCCTACTGAGGCCATGAGGACTGCCTGAGCACCAACACGGCAGAGACAAGAGTCCTCAGGTTCCTAATGACACCACTGAGCCACCAAACCAACCACGAAGAGGCCTTCCTCAGGGCTTACTGAAAAGTCAGCAAAAAACACCCTTTTGATTTAAGGTTTGATTGACATTTACTGGCTGGGTTTTCTTTTTTTTTTTTTGAGACGGAGTCTCGCTCTGTCGCCCAGGCTGGAGTGCAGTGGCCAGATCTCAGCTCACTGCAAGCTCCGCCTCCTGGGTTTACGCCATTCTCCTGCCTCAGCCTCCCGAGTAGCTGGGACTACAGGCGCCCGCCACCTCGCCCGGCTAGTTTTTTGTATTTTTTAGTAGAGACGGGGTTTCACCGTGTTAGCCAGGATGGTCTCGATCTCCTGGCCTTGTGATCCGCCCGTCTCGGCCTCCCAAAGTGCTGGGATTACAGACTTGAGCCACCGCGCCCGGCCTACTGGCTGGGTTTTCAATTAATTACATATGAGCACAAACTGACACAGAGATACACCGGGGTCAATTACAGATGGCTTCCTGTGCTTTCTCAGGCAGGCGCCATCCCCAGGCTGACACGGGCGCCCTCTCCTGTCCACTTGACATATTGCTTGCGGCCAGGACAAGTAGATTCCCTGGGATGCACTCAGGTTGCAAATCAGTCAGCCCTCTACACAGGGGCTTCTGAAAAAGACTGCTGTTCAGAAATCGGCCAGAAGATTTAGCCATGAGAACATGAGCAAATTCCAGAAAATGCCTCTGCATAATGAAGGGTGGGACTAAAAAAGGAGCAGCGAGATTAAATGCAGCCAATGACACACTTCTTCCATCTGAGACTGTGTACCTTAGTTAGGTCTTTGCCAGCTGTGACAGCCACAAAGAATGTCAAAGCCAGCCGGGAGCAGTGGCTTACGCCTGTAATCACAGCTTTTGGGAGGCTGAGGCGGGCAGGTCACTGGAGGTGAGGAGTTCGAGACCAGCCTGGCCAATATGGTGAAACCCCATCTCTATTAAAAATAAAAATAAAAAAAAAAATTTTTAAATGAGCTGGGCGTAATGGCACACCCCTGTAATCCCAGCTGCTCGGGAGGGCTGAGGCAGGAGAATCGCTTGAACCTGGGAGGTGGAGGTTGCAGTGAGCCAAGACTGTGCCACTACATTCCAGCCTGGGGGACAAAGTGAGACTCCATCTCAAAAAAAAAAAAAAAAGTCAAAGCCAGACTCTCACAGAGGGTTTCACCAAGAGTTTACAAATTTACTTAATAATGTCTGTATAGGAGAATGTTTTCAGTGAGAGTAAAAATATTTGAGGGGGCATGAATACATAAGTTTATTTTTAAAATGTTTACATGTTCATTTCATCCCTCTAATTTTTGTGTATGTTTTTAAATGCATATAACATAGCCATACTGTTGTATGTTAGCACTATACATGACCGCTAAATACTTTTATTTATTTACTTATTTTATTTTATTTCATTTTATTTTTGAGAAAGAGTCTCGCTCTGTCACTCAGGCTGGAGTGCAATGGTGCGATCTTGGCTGACCGCAACCTCCACCTCCCGGGTTAAAGCAATTCTCTTGCCTCAGCCTCCCAAGTAGCTGGGATTACAGGCATGCACCACGACGCCTGGCTAATTTTTTTATTTTTAGTAGAGACGGGGTTTCTCCAGGTTGGTTAGGTTAGTCTCGAACTCCTGACCTCAGGTGATCCGCCCACCTCGGCCTCCCAAAGTGCTGGGATTACAGGCATGAGCCACTGTGCCCGGCATTTATTTTTTTTTTAGAGAGACAAGGTTTCACTGTGTCAACTAGGCTGGAGTACAGTGGTGTGACCAAGGTTCGTTGCAGCCACGACTTCACGCGCTCCAGTGATCCTCCCACCTCAGCCTCCCAAGTAGCTGGGGCCATAGGCGCACACCATCACTCCCAGCTAATTTTTTTTATTGTTGGTAGAGATAGGGTTTTGCCACGTTGCCCAGGCTGGTCTTGAACTCCCGGGTTTACATGATCCACCCGCCTTGGCCTCCCAAAGTGCTGGGATTACAGGCGTGAGCCACTGTGCCTGGCTGACTGCTAAATAATTTTACATATGTGTACACACATGCATACATATATGCTAGGGAAGGAACCTCAGAAATGTTTCCTTGATAGGAGAATATAATAACAAACATTTGGAGGTCACCAGCAGCAGCCTGGCTACCATATAATATAACTGATGTGATGCTCTGGTGATTATAAATAGACTCCAGCAAAGTGATTTTCAAACACTGGTGCGCGTGAGAATGCACTCCAGAGACTGCTAAAAATAAACATGTCCACCCCTTCCCCAAGTCTACCAAATCAGGACCTGCAGGTAGCACTCCTGGGCATCTACCGGAAGCACCCCACAAAGCTCACTAGTTTTCCTCCATATTGTACACCTTTCAGCTCCCCAATCCTCTTGGCACTTGTGTTTAATCTGGTGGTTAGTCAGCCCTTCTACTGAGAGCTGAACACCAACTGTTGTAGCTGTCCTTTCTAGAAGTTCTGTTTAATTCTTTTTCCAGCTTCCTGGCAATTTTTTATTTTACTTGTGTTTTAAGATCCTTCTCTTTTATCCATTTAATAGATAAGCTTAGGTATTTTATATCTACATCTGATCATTTCACATGTTTGCAGGTTGTGACCTGCCATGTTTTTCTGCTGGCTCTCGCTCATGGTGGCTGCTTTTTTCATACGGTATACAATTTTTTTTTTTTTTTTTACTGTGAGCTTGTATGCTGGAACTCTGTCTGAAGGAGTTCTCCAAGGCCCGGGCAAAGAGAGCACAGGCAGAAAGAGTTTATGTTTGTCCTTGCCAGGTGCTTAGACACAATTAGGTACCCCTAGGGGTTCATTCTCAGCATGCAACTTCTAGGACCTTTCAAAGAGGCCCCAAGTCCACATGAGGGACAGTCAGTGGCTACAAATTCTCAGAGGAGAATGTATCAGTCTCTACCTAGGGCAAAGGCTGGTGTGCCTTACGAAGGAGGTTTTTTTCTAGTTTACCAGGTACCTTGGCGGAGACCTGGCTGTCTCCTGGCCAGTTCCCCCACAGCATAGTCCCTATCCCCCAGGCCAAGTGATATGGTGTGGCTGTGTCCCCCACCAAAATCTCATCTTATATTCACACAGAAAATTACATTCATACAAAAAATTATGTTCACACAAAAAATTAGCCAGGCATGGTGGTGCATGCCTGTAATCTCAGCTACTTGGGAGGCTGAGACAGGAGAATCACTAGAACCCAGGAGGCAGAGGTTGCGGTGAGCTGAGATCATGCCATTGCACTCCAGCCTGGGCAATAAGAGTGAAACAGTCTCAAAAAATAAATAAATAAAATAAATAAAAAGTAAATAAACATGTACAGAGTACTTGAGGGCCAGGTACAGTTCTATGTTTTATGGATATGAACATCCACATAACAACCCAATTACAAGCATAAAACTGAGGCCCAAAGAGGTTAAATAACTCTTCCTGGGGTCACATAGAAAGTGGCAGAGCAGGGATAGATAAGCGGGCAGCCTGGTTCAAGGCCGGGCTGTAAAGAGTAAACAGTAAACACTGTTTACTGAATGGTGCTAAGGGAACATCAGACCTATGAGGTAAGTGCTATATGGTACAGAAAGGGTACAGAAAGGCAGAGTGACTCATGCAGGACACACACCACGTAAACAGCGGGGCAAGGATCTGAGTGCATCAAGTCTTTATCCAGAAGCAGAGGTTTTGGTACTTGGGCAGTAATGACAAGAAGGGATTCCGGCTGGGCGCGGTGACTCACGCCTGCAATCCCAGCACTTTAGGAGGCCACAGCGGGCGGATCATTTGAGGTCAGGAGTTGGAGACCAGCCTGACCAACATGGTGAAACCACATCTCTACTAAAAATACAAAAATTAGCTGGGCGTGGTGGCGGGCACATGTAATCCCAGCTACATAGGAGGGCAAAAGCCTGGGCAACAAAGTTAGACTCCGTCTCAAAAAAAAAAAAAAAAGAAAGGATTCCATGTCTACCCCATCCTGTAGTAGCAACCAGATGGGCATGTCCCAGGCCTGGGCTCACCTATCCACTATCCTGTTGCATCCTCACAAGAATCCTGGGAGATACATTCTATTATTATCCCGTTTGATAAATATGGAAATGGAGGCTCACAGAGGTCAAGCTGCCTGCTCAAAGTCACATGGCTAATAAGAGGCAGTGCCAAGATCCGAAGCCGAGAGTGCCTACTCTGTGGCCATCGGGGACCCCTTCGTATCATACCCTGTGCAGTCCTTTCCCACACTCACTGCAGTCTGTGCCTGGGGCTGCTTTGACCAATAGAGTGTGGTGGAAATGACGCTGGAAGGTTCCAGGCCTTGCCCTTAAATAACCTGCAGCTTCTGCTTCTTCCTGCATGAAAATTTGGCTGTTGGGGAGTCCTGAGCAGCCGTGTGAGATATTCAGCTACCCTGCAGGAGAGACCACGTGGAGAAGAGAGGCCCAGAGACTATGCTGAGAGGGAACCAACTGCCCAGTGCCAGTTCCAGATGACTCCAGCCCAGCCACCTCCGCCTGTACCTGGATAAGAGCCCGCCAAGCAGCAACCGGCAAAAGAACTGTCCGGTTGAGCCCAGGCAAGCCACAAAGGTAACAGAAACTAAGAGTGACTGGGTTTTTTGTTTGTCTTTTTGAGACAGGGTCTTGCTCTGTTGCCCAGGCTGGAGTGCTATGGCACGATCTTGGCTCACTGCAACCTCCACCTCTCTTGGGTTCAAGCAATTCTCCTACCTCAGCCTCCTGAGAAGCTGGGACCACAGGCATCCACTACATTTTTATATTTTTAGTAGAGAAGGGGTTTTGCCATGTTGCCCAGGCTGATCTTGAACTCCTGGCCTGAAGTGATCCACCCACCTCAACCTCCCAAAGTGCTGAGATTACAGGCATGAGCCATTGCACCTGGCTAAGAGTTACTATGTTAAGCCACCAAGCTTTGGATCAGATGGCTATGAAGAAAAAGAAAACTGAAACAAAGTCCATGGGCTAAATTCATAATAATGGCCACAGAGCTGAGCACTTCTGAAAAAATGACCTCAGCAACCTGAACGAATGATTGTGGTGTATCCGTTTCCCACGACCACTATAACAAACTACCACAAATGCAGTGGCTTAAAACAACACAAATTTATTATTATTTGAGACAGGGTCTTGCTCTATCACCCAGGCTGGAGTGCAGTGGTGCAGTCACAGCTCACTGCAGCCTCATTCTCCTGGGCTCAAGCAATCCTGCCCCAGCCTCCTGAGTGGCTAAAACTATAGGCATGCATCACCATGCCCCACTAATTTTTTTTATTTTTAGTAGAGACAAGGTCTCGCTGTGTTGCCCAGGCTGGTCTTGAACCCCTGGGTTCAAGTGATCCTCCTGCCTCGGCCTTCTAAAATGCTGGGATAACCGGCGTGAGCCACTACACCTGTCCTAAATTTATTATTTTACAGTTCCAGAAGTCAGAAGTCTGAAATGGGGGCCAGGTGTGGTGGCTCATGCCCATAATCCCTGCACCTTGGGAGGCCAAGGCGGGTGGATTACCTGAGGTCAGGAGTTCAAGACCAGCCTGGCCAATATGGTGAAACCCCCGTCTCTACTGAAAATACAAAAATTAGCCAGGCGTGGCCGGGCGTGGTGGCTCAAGCCTGTAATCCCAGCACTTTGGGAGGCCGAGACGGGTGGATCACGAGGTTAGGAGATCGAGACCATCCTGGCTAACATGGTGAAACTCCATCTCTACTAAAAAATACGAAAAACTAGCCGGGCAAGGTGGTGGATGCCTATAGGCCCAGCTATTCGGGAGGCTGAGGCAGGAGAATGGCGGGAACCCGGGAGGCGGAGCTTGCAGTGAGCTGAGATCTGGCCACTGCACTCCAGCGCAGGCGACAGAGCGAGACTCCGTCTCAAAAAAAAAAAAAAAAAAAAAATTAGCCAGGTGTAGTGACACTACTGTACTCCAGCCTGGGTGACCATGCAAAACCCCGTCTCAAAAACAAAAAACAAAAAAACCGAGCATGGTGGCTCATGCCTGTAATCCCAGTACTTTGGGAGGCCAAGGCGGGTGGATCACCTGAGGTCAGGAGTTCAAGACCAGCCTAGCCAACATGGTGAAACCCTATCTCTACTAAAAATACAAAAAATTAGCCAGGTGTGGTGGCGGGTACCTGTAATCCCAGCTACTCAGGGGACTGAGGCAGGAGAATCGCTTGTACCCAGGAGGCAGAAGTTGCAGTGAGTTGAGATCGTGCCACTGCACTGCAGACTGGGCAACAAGAGTGAAACTCCATCTCAAAAAAAAAAAAAAAAAGAAAGAAAGAAAGTCCAAAATGGCTTTCACTAGGCTAATCTCAAGGTGTCCCGCAGGGCTGTGTTCCCTTCTGGAGTCTCCGGTGGAGAATCCATCTCCTTGGCTTGGCTTTTCCAGCTTCCAGAGGCTGCCCACATTCCTTGGCTCATGCCTTCCTTCCTCCATCTTCAAGGCCAGCAAGGCAACATCCCTCAAATCATTCCCTCTCGCCTCCCTCTTTCCCTGATAAAGACCCCTGTGATCACGCTGACCCCACCTGCGTAATTCAGGATCATCTCCGCATCCCCAAATCCTTAATTTGATCACATCTGCAAAGTCACCTTTGCTGTGCATGGTAACATACTCAACAGGTTCTTGGGATTAGGATGTGGACATCTTTGGGGGACCAGTCACTCTACTGCCTACTGTGTGTGATAAACCAGGAAAGGGACCAGTGCACTCCAAAGGAATAAACAGAGATGAGCTGGAATTTTCCCACTGCCCAGAGACATCTCACAGCCTCCCTGGGTGTACCAAAAGTGAACTTTGCAGGCGTGGCCTCAACTTGCCTAGCATCACCAACCTCCTTTACTTTTGGGTTAAAATAATTTAAACAAAGGAATTCTGTGTTTAAAAAGATCTCTGCCTCCCCAGCAGGGTGCACCATCGATGATTTATGCTTCTAGCGTGTACTATTCTTTCCTCAGGCAGCCACAGCTACTGCTGCAGCCTCTCCTGTGAGACAGCTGGGCCCAGCCCGCTGAGTCAAAAGTATCTCAGCCAAAGGTACAGATACTGGATTTACTGGTCAGCTCGGGACACCTGACCTGAGAGAACGCAGGGCCACCAGTGCACCCTGGGAAATTCCAATTGCCATGGCGGGGGCCAGAGCAAGGGGCAATTAGCAGTGTGAAGACATTAATGATGTAATTAAAATGTGTAAATGTAAGAAGCCAGTACATCGCAATATCTGGTAGCATCTCCAACTCGACCTGTCCCTAACTGAGCTCCAGGTCTTTCTGTCCAACCTGCCCCTTCTCCAGTCGGCCATCTCACACCCAATTCATGGGAGATCCTGCCGGCTCTACCTTGTAAACAAATCTACTGGTTATTCATCACGAAGAGGAAAAGGAAAGTTTCTCGACATTGTCACACCTTAACCAAGCGATCCAAATCACCATCACAAACAGATCTCAGGAGCCCCCTGAAGGGATGGCCTTAGGAGGCACCTGGAGTCTGTGGTGCTCCCGCCAAACATGTTCAACATGAATCCAATCAGGGGAAGCAATCAGGAGACTCCAGACAGCGGGACACACTATCAATCAGAGACTGGCTCCGATGCCAATGTCATAAAAAACAAGCGCAGGGATACTATTCTACCGCAGGGTCAGCAAACTCTTCCTGTAAAGGGGCAGAGAGTAAATATTTTAGATTCTGAGGCCGGGCGAGGTGGCTCACGCCTGTAATCCTGAAACCTCTCTTTGCAAAATTATGACTGACACAGTGAAAGAGATCTAACTTGACTGACTTCATCCTGCTTCCAACCTCTAAGCTGTCCTTGTACATTCCTGAGCAAAGGCTGAACTAACTTTGGGAGAAACTTATAGTTTATAGTTTAAACAAACCTAGTGCCTGGCGCAGTGGCTCACCCCTGTAATCCCAGCACTTTGGGAGGCCGAGGCGGGTGGATCATGAGGTCAGGGGTTCGAGACCAGCCTGACCAACATGGTGAAACCCCGTCTCTACTAAAAATACAAAAATTAGCCAGGCACAGCAGCAAGCGCCTGTAATCCCAGCTACTCGAAAGGCTGAGGCAGGAGAATCGCTTGAACCCAGGAGACAGACGTTGCAGTGAGCCGAGATCGCACCATTGCACTCCAGCCTGGGTGTCGGAGTGAGACTCTGTCTCAAAAATAAATAAATAATAAAATAAAATAGAACTCTGATCTTGTCCCTCTTCTGCACAGAACCCTCCAGTGAGTCCTGTTCCACTCAGAGTAAAGCCAAGGCATTTGCAGTGACCCACAGGCCCCATACAAACCGTCCCCCTTTCCCGTCATCAGTTTCCTCTGTACTCTGTGCCAGGCACGCTCATGCCTGAGGTCCTGTGTGCATGCGGGATCCTCTGGGCTGGAACGCCTCTTCCCCCAGATACCAATGCTGCTCGTTTCCTCCCTCCTTTGCATATTTTCAGTGAGTTCTCACTGATAATCCTATCTACGCTTATAGCCTTCCTTTAAATATTCCTTGTTCTACAACCCTGATTTTTTCTCCTAGAGTAATTATTGCTATCTAACATATTTCATATTTTAACTTTTTTTTTTTTTCCCCCAAGATGGAATCTCACTCTGTCACCCAGGCTGGAGTGCAGTGGTGCAATCTTGGCTCACTGCAAACTCTGCCTCTTGGGTTCAAGCGATTCTCCTGCCTAAGCCTCCTGAGTAGCTGGGATTACAGGCGCCCGCCACCATGCCTGGCTAAGTTTTGTAGTTTTAGTAGAGATGGGGTTTCGCCATGTTGCCTAGGCTGGTCTCAAACTCCTGACCTCAAGCGATCCGCCCGCCTCAGCCTCCCAAAGTGCTGGGATTACAGGCGTGAGCTACTGGGCCCAGCCAACTATTTATTTCATTTACTGTCTGGCTTCCTCCACAAGAATGTAAGGCACCTGAGAGCAAGATGTGTTGCTTTTTCCTGCCTGTTGTATCTATAACATCTACATGACAGCCATGACCCTATGCCAGGCACTGACTTAACATTTTATATCCATTTACTTAATCCTCACAACAACACAATAAATATTATTTACAGCATAATGCATATATAGCATATACACAAAATGAGAATAATAATAGCATCTACCTCATCATAATTGGTGAGGACCCAATGGCAGAGGCTGGGAGGTGCTCAAGACAAGCCTTGGCACCAAATACGAGCCCAGTGAATGTGACTATTACATAACACCCACTGTACAGAAGCGGAAATTGAAGCTAAGAGGGGCTAAAGGACATACCCAAAGTCACCAGTCTGGGTAGGGATTCAAACCTATGTCAGTCTGACTCCAGAAGCCATTTTCTTTCTTTTTTTTTTGAGATGGAGTCTCGCTCTGTCACCCAGCCTGGAGTGCAGTGGTGCGATCTCGGCTCACTGCAACCTCTGCCTCCTGTGTTCAAGTGATTCTTCTGCCTCAGCCTCCTGAGTAGCTGGGATTACAGGTGTACGCCACTATGCCTGGCTAATTTTTGTATTTTTAGTAGAGAAGGGGTTTCACCATGTTGGTCAGGCGGGTCTCTAACTCCTGACGTTGTGATCCGCCCACCTTGGCCTCCCAAAGTGCTGGGATTACAGGCGTGCCTGGACTTTTTTTTTTTTTTTGGAGACAGAGTTTCACTCTTGTTGCCCAGGCTAGAGTGCAGTGGCACGATCTCGGCTCACTGCAATGCCTGCCTCCCGGGTGCAAGCGATTCTCCTGCCTCAGGGTCCCGAGTGGGATTACAGATATGCGCCACCATGCCTGGCTAATTTTGTATTTTTAGCAGAGACGGAGTTTCTCCACGTTGGTCAGGCTGGTCTCTGACTCCCGACCTCAGGTGACCCGCCCACCTAGGCCTCCCAAAGTGCTCGGATTATAGGTGGGAGGCACCGCGCCTGGCCCAGAAGTCTTTTTATTTATTTATTTATCTATTTATTTATTTATTTATTTTATTTATTTATTGAGACAGAGTCTCGCTCTGTTGCCCAGGCTGGAGTGCAGTGGTGTGATCTCAGCTCACTGCAACCTCTGCCTCCTGGGTTCAAGCAATTCTCCTGCATCAGCCTCCTAAGTATCTGGGACTACAGGTGTGTGCCACCACGCTTGCCTAATTTTGTATTTTTAGTAGAGATGGGGTTTCACCATGTTGGCCAGGCTGGTCTTGAACTCCTGATCTCGTGATCCACCCACCTCCGCCTTCCAAAGTGCTGGGATTACAGGCGTGAGCCACTGCGCTCGGCTCCAGAAGCCATTTTTTAAACCACAATGCTAAGAATGTCACAGTGTTTGGAAGACAGGCAGAGACAGGAAACAAACTGGGTCTAGGAATTCAGCGTCCAAAGTCCTGCCTCTGGCACAAATCTCTGCGTATGACCTGAGCAATTAACTTCTGCCCTCAAGGCCTCCATTTTCCCTTCTATAAACCAGAGGAAGTCATTCCTCTTTCTGGACATGGGGACAAAACAGTTGTGGGGGTCAAATGAGATGGCTAACAGGAAAGCACTGTGGTAACCATGAAATCTAATACTTTCCCATTCTAAGAGCTGCAGCCCCAACAATGACCCCATCAAACACTGAAGAACCAAGAATTCTGGGCCCTGGAAAGCAAACTTTAAGCATCCAAACTTACAGAGGGGAAAAAAGGTACACTCCCTTAACTATGTAGGCCTTGTATGTGGTCCTCTCTCTGCCCCAGTGCTTTCCTTGCTCCTTGTCCTGCTGTTGTCCTCACCCTTCAGGTCCCAGTTCAGATGTCTCCTCTGCCAGGAAGCCCTCCCTGAACCCCATGCCACATCAGGTGCCCAGTGAGCTCCCCCATCTCAGCTCTGCCCACTGTCGGGGGATACATCCATCCCCCGCTGGACTAGGAATTCCTTGAGGGCACAGATTGGTGCTGGCTTGGTCCCTGCTGTTTCGCCAGCATTGCCAGCACAAGACCTGGCACAGGGCAGAAGCTCACAAAATACTAGCTAAAGGAAGTAATGAATGGACGGAGGGATGAATGGTGTGTAACCGCCCAAGGGGTTCACCTTGCCCGCTGCCTAGACAGAGCTGATTCATCAAGGCAGGAGAACTGCAAGACAAAGTAATTCACGCAGAGTTGGCTGTGCGGGAGGGTTTTTTGTTTGTCTGAGACAGAGTCTCGCTCTGCTGCCCAGACTGGAGTGCAGTGGCACAATTTCGGCTCACTGCGACCTCTGCCTCCCAGGTTCAGCAATTCTCCTGCCTCAGCCTCCTGAGTAGATGAGACTACAGATGTGTGCCACCACACCCAGCTAATTTTTGTATTTTTAGTAGAGACGGGGTTTCACCATGTTGGTTAGGCTGGTCTCGAACTCCTGACCTCGCGATCTGCCCATCTTAGCCTCCCAAAGTGCTGGAATTAGAGGTGTGAGCCACCGCACCCAGCCAGGAGTTTTACTGTTACTCAAATCAGTCTCCCTGAGCATTCAGGGAGCATATATATATATTTTTTTCTTTAGAAGGAGTTTCACTCTTTCGCCTGGGCTGGAGTGAAGCGACGTGATCTTGGCTAACTGCAACCTCCATCCCTGGGTTCAAGTGATTCTCATGCCCCAGCCTCCCAAGTAGCTGGGATTATAGGCGCCGCCACCATGCCCGCCTAACTTTTGTATTTTTAGTAGAGATGAGGTTTCACCATGTTGGCCAGGCTGGTCTCAAACTCCTGACCTCAGGCGATCCACCTGCGTCAGCCTCCCAAAGTGCTAGGATTACAGGCCTGAGACCATGGGCCCAGCTGGAGCAGAGTTTCTAAGGATAACTTGGTGGGTGGGGGAAGCCAGTGAGCCAGGAATGCTGATTGGTCAGATATAAAATCACAGGGAGTCCCAGCAGTCTTCCTGAGCTCAGTCAGTGGCCCCTGTGCGTGGGGGCCACAAGATCAGATGGGCCAGTTTATTGATCTGGGTAAGGCCAGCTGATCCATCAATTGCAGGGTCTGCAGAATATCTCAAGCACTGATCTTAGGAGCAGTTTAGGGAGGGTCAGAATCTTGTAGCCTCCAACTGCATGACTCCTAAACCATAATTTCTTATCTTGTAGCTAACGTTAGTCCTACAAAGGCAATCTAGTCCCCAGACAAGGAGGAGGTCTGCTTTGGGAAAGGGCTGTTACCATGTTTGTTTAAACTAGAAACTAAATCTCTCCCAAAGTTAGTTCAGCCTTCACCCAGGAATGAACAAGGATAGCTTGGAGGTTAGAAGCAAGATGGAGTCAGTTAAGTTAAATCTCTTTCACTGTGTCAGTCATAATTTTGCAAAGGCAGTTTCAGTGGTTCTCCGACCCAGCCAATTATGTTAAATTCCCTTATGTTATGTCCCATGTAGCACACAGATCACCTTTTTAAAGTAGTTTATATTTTGGGTGTTTACTATGCCCTTTATTTCTATTTATTTATTATTTTTTGAGACAGTCTTGCTGTGTCGCCCAGGCTAGAATGGCACAATCTAGGCTCACTGCAGCCTCCAGCTACAGGGTTCAAGCGATTCTCCTGCCTCAGCATCCCAAGTAGCTGGAACTACAGGCGTGCGCTACCACACCCAGCTAATTTTGGTGTATTTTGTACATACGGGATTTCACTATGTTGGCCAGGCTGGTCTCGAACTCCTGGTCTCATGTGATCCGCCCGCCTCGGCCTCCCAAAGTGCCGGTATTACAGGTGTGAGCCACCGCGCCGGACCTTACTATGCCCTTTAGATCTGAGCTCGGGCGGCCCCCTCTAGGCAGCCCTGCTGGCCTCAGGTCCTTGGGTCAGGAGCTCCTCTGAGCTCCGGGGCTCCCACTTTCCCGACCACTTTGGGTTGACAGTGATGGATCAGGAGTGTATCTCCCAGTGCTGAGCAAAAAGGCCGCATAGTCTCTCTACCGAATGAAAGGACGGCGTATGAGTGCATTAATGAGTACACAGATGAACGTCCTCTCGGGTTCAAAGCCCTTTTCCAGATTCCCAGGCCATGACTCCAGACTTCACCCCCGAACCATGCCCCTAATCCAGACTTATTGCCTACAGTAAAACTGAGGCACGTCGACGTCCTAAACGGAGGATATACAAGCACCTCCCAGATCAGGGGAAACTGAGGCACAGGGTGGAGCTTTTGAAACGAAGTTGCCCAAGGACGGCCGGGCAAACGACCCCGTCCGGTTTCTCCTCAGCCCCTCCCCTAGTTCCTCTATCCTGGAAAGCTCCGTCTAAATTTCTCCCATCCCTCACACTATTGGTTTAACAGGGCATCAGTCTCCAAGTGCTTTTCCTCTATTGGCTGGCATTTCCTACTCACGCGGCGGCGCCCTGACCCGCCCCCTTACGCCACGCCCCGCCCTCACTATTGGGCCACCTGCACGCCCCTCTATCAGGAACCCTCCCTATTGGCCACTGGACTTTGCCGGTTCGGGCTGTGATTCGTCGTAAACAGAAGTCCATCCCCTGAGCAACCACCTGAGAGGGGTTGGAGAAAGGAAAAAGGTTGGAGGGAATTCGGGTCAGACTCACGTTGAGCCGGCGGGAGGCAGATATAGGTCTTGAAGAACTCGCTTCGGCGGGCGGCCTCCTTAATGCGGTTGGCAAGCGGCTTGCTGACCTGCCGGATGCCCAAGTATAGCAGCTTCGCCATAGGGAACGCGCCCACCACCATCTTGGCGGTCTCACAGGGCACGCGCAACCCTGCTGACTGGGCGGGGCGCCTCAACCTCTTCACTCCTCCCCCGCCCTCTCGTGGCCATGCGTGCGTCAGTACGTATGTACGTACGCTCGGGGGAAACTGCAGAGGCGCACCCTGACGTCACCCCGTCGACGCTGACGTACCGGCGTCCGTTCGCTGAATATGCAAATATACACGGAAGTGAGGCGGGTCGGGGGGCGGTGCCGTTAACGGATGCTGGAAGGCGCGTGGATTCCCACGCCCGCCTTGGCCGACGTCACTGTGCTCCTTCGTGATGTCATGTACCGAGCTGGCGTCCCCACCCAAAGGAGGCTCTTAATTAGTCCTAATTAGTCCTATGAGCCCCAAATACACCTTGCCCTGCAAGCTAGGGCTCTCATTGGGATTAAGAGGAAGCCACGTAGCCATACAGACCTTGGTTGGGATCCCATCTCTGTCATTTCCTCGCTGTGTAATATTAGATGAGTGGCATAACCTCTCTGGACTTCAGTATTACCGTCTACCAAATGGGAATCCTAATAGCACTTGCCTCTTTGGGTTGTTTTGAGGCTTCTGCGCTAATCTTGAGTGTAAAACAGTAGACCATGGGAAGTGATTAGAATGGTGCCAGTCATATAGTTAATCACTCAGCAAATAGCCCTTCTTACTATACAGGTAATGATTGCATTATTATTGCTAACTCCAGGCTGAGGGTGCATTTCGCCCCCAGAAGCAGCGAATACAACCCTTTCCCAAGTAACTGACAAAGAAACTGAGGCCCAGAGCGGGGCAGGGGGTCGCAGAATATTCCTGCAGAGGTTGATATCCTAGCATCTTGGCTAATAAAACCATACCCGTTCTCAAGCAACCCAACTTCCTTCATTAGGAGGTAGGGTCCCCAGGGAGCTAGTTCAGAAATAAGTTTAAGGACATGTCCCAGACTGTCCTTTCTTACCCAGCAGGGAGTAAAATCTTATAAACAATGTCAGGAAGGGGTTGAGAGAAATTCCTGGATGATGGAGTGCTGGTGGGTAATTGAGAGATTCTGGGAGGCAGAGGGACTGAAGAAAAACAGGAACAGAGGACCGGCCGCCATGGCTCAAGCCTGTAATCCCTGCATTTTGGGAGGCTGAGGAGGGTGGATCACCTGAGGTCAGGAGTTTGAGACCACCCTGGCCAACATGGTGAAATCCCATCTCTACTAAAAAAAAAAAAAAAAAAAAAAAAAAAAAAATTAACCGGGCATGGTGGCAGGCACCTGTAATCCCAGGTACTACGGAGGCTGAGGCAGGAGAATTGCTTGAACCTGGGAGGCGGAGGTTGCAGTGAGCGGAGATCATGCCACCGCACTCCAGTCTTGATGGTGACAGAGTGAGACTCCATCTCAAAAAAAAGAAAAAAGAGCAGGAACAGAGGAGTGGTGTGCAGGAGGAAACATACATTCAGGACACAGAATCAGGGGGCTCTGGACTTCCTTGGTATCCACTCTGACTCTCTCAGTTTCCTTTGTCAAGCTCCTGGCACTGAGGGACCTGCGTTTTCTCATCTGTAATGATGGTGCTGGTGTGTGTGAATCCTGATATTCTGAATTGCTAAGAATGCCAGGATTCCATAAAAACAACCTTTCCCGGGCTCCCTTCCAGACTGAAGGTATGCAGGAAGTTGGGACTACTTAAGGTCCATCATTCACTTGGGAGCAGCCCCCTTCCCATTTTACAGACTGGTCAAGTGAGGCCAGAGGATGAAAAGGATTTGCCCACAGTTCCAGAGGAAATCAGGGTGGAGCTAAAACAGGGATTTATTTATTTTATTTTATTTTTTGAGATGGAGTCTCGCTCTGCCGCCGAGGTTGGAGTGCAGCGGCATGATCTTGGCTCACTGCAACCTCCGCCTCCCAGGTTCAAGCCTCCTCAGCCTGCCTCAGCCTCCCGAATAGCTGGGACTACAGGTGCCCGCCACCAAGCCCGGCTAATTTTTTGTATTTTTAGTAGAGATGGAGTTTCACCATGTTAGCCAGGATGGTCTCGATCTCCTGACCTCATGATTCACCCTCCTCGGCCTCCCAGAGTGCTGGGATTACAGGCATGAGCCACTGCGCCCGGCTTTTTTTGTTTTTGTTTTTGAGATGGAGTCTGGCTCTGTTGCCTAGGCTAGAGTGCGGTGGCGGGATCTCAGCTCACTAAACAAGCTCCGCCTCCCGGGTTCAAGTGATTCTCCTGCCTCAGCCTCTGGAGTAGTTGGGATTATTGGTTCGCACCACCACGCCTGGCTAATTTTTGTGTTTTCAGTATAGATGGGATTTTAACATGTTGGCCAGGCTGGTTTTGAACTGATCTTAATCGATCCACCTGCCTCGGCCTCGCAAAGTGTTGGGATTACAGGCGTGAGCCACCACGCCTGGCCTAGTGCTTAATTAATTTTATTGAATGAATGCAAATGAGCATTTGGAGGGAAGGAGTAGTGTGCAGGTTTTCATCTGATTCTTCAAGGAGACTGTTCAAAAAGTTTCTGGGGCAGGCCATGGTGGCTCGCACCTGTAATCCTAGCACTATGGGATGCCAACGCAAGAGGACTGCTTGAAGCCAGGAGTTTGAGACCAGCCTGGAGAACATAACGAGACCCCATCTCTACAAAAAAATATATATATTTTTTTAATTAGCCGGGCATGGTGGTTTGCTTCTGTAGTCTCTGCTACTCAAGAGGCTGAGATGGAAGGATCATTTGAGCCTGGGAGGTTGAAGCTGTGGTGAGCCATGAGCTCCACTGCACTCCAGCCTGGGCAACACAGTGAGACCCTGTCTCAAAAAAAAAAAAAAATTAAAATTTCTGTCCCCAAGCCGGGTGTAGTGTCTCACGCCTGTAATCCCAGCACTTTGGGAGGCCGAGGCGGGTGGATTACTTGAGGTCGGGAGTTTGAGACCAGTCTGGCCAACATGGAGAAACCCGGTCTCTACAAAAAATACAAAATTAGCAGAGTGTGGTGGTACATGTCTGTAATCCCAGCTACTGGAGAGTCTGAGGCAGGAGAATTGCTTGAACCCGGGAGGCGGAGGTTGTGGTGGGCCGAGATTGTGCCATTGCACTCCAGCCTGGGTGACAAGAGTGAAACTCAGTCTCAAAAATATGTATATATATATTCTCGCCCCAACATCTCCACTCCAGTAGCTGTATGGCAGTGGGATAGGGTGGGAAGACTACTAGGCCTCCCAGATCCCAGGCCTCCCTCTCTTCTCTAGCCCTCCAGCACTCCAACACCAAAGCCTGGATTTCCCCCATCTCTGTGCTCCCTCCACCCCAGAAAAATCATTGAGTGCACTTTTTCCCCCTATTCCTCTCCTCCTTTTTCCTTTCTCTGAGAAGGGTTCCCGGGAAAGTCTTCTGGGAACCTCTGTGGAGGCAGCGGAGGGCAGGGGAGGGGGGAGGGTAGGAGGGTTGTGGGTGGATCTTCACACCTCAGGAGTCTGTTTACACACCTGTGAGGAGGAAAGGGAGAGGAGACCTTCTCTGAAGGGCGAGGCCTGTTCAGAGCTGGGTGCTTCTTCCTGCCCTCCAGCCTAGTTACAGAACAGTGGCCATTCCTGGTGACCCCTGAGACCAGGGGAGGGAGGGCAGCCTTGGCCACCCTGGGGCGTGGGAATACAAGCAGAGATGGGGAGGGAAGAGGGAGCCCAAGTTGGCTCCAGTGCTGACTCACCAGCCATGCGACCTTGGACTGGTCGCCTGGCCTCTCTGGTGACCGCCCTAGACCAGGGCCTGGGATCCTTCCTGGAAGTTTTTTCTGCTCAGACCCCCCAGTCACCCTTTTCCCGGAATGGGAGAGGTACTCATGTTTCATAATCCCGCTGGCTCCTGTGCTGCTTCCATTAGAGGATTCCTTCAAAATAAATCCAAGGCTGGGCATGGTGGCTGAAGCCTGTAATCCCAGCACTTTGAGAGGCTGAGGTGGGAGGATCACTTGAGGCCAGGATTTCAAGACCAGCCTGGTCAACGTGGCAAAACCCCGTCTCTACTAAAAATACAAAAATTAGCCGGGCGTGATGGTGCGCACCTGTAATCCCAGCTACTCAGGAAGCTGAGGCACAAGAGTTGCCTGATCCCAGGAGGCGGAGGTTGCCGTGAGCTGAGATCCTGACACTGTACTCCAGCCTGGGTGACAGAGCGAGATTCTGTTTCAAAATAAATAAATAAATGAACAAAAATAAAACTCCAAAAGCTGATCACTGCTCCTTGTTAAATCCACCTGGTCCAACTGACAGCACATCCCTCTTGGACTCCTGCAGTCACCTCCTCACTGGGCTCCCGGCTTCTATCCTTGTCTCCCATATTCCTTTTTCATTTTGAGACAGGGTCTTGCTCTGTCGCCCAGGCTGGAGTGCAGTGGTGCAATCACTGCTCATTGCAGCCTCCACCTCCTGGCTGAAGTGATCCTCCCATCTCAGCCTCCCAAGTAGCTGGGACTATAGACACACACCACCATACCCGGCTAATTTTTAAATTTTTTGTAGAAACTGGGTCTCCCTATGTTGCCCAGGCTGGTCCCAAACTCCTGACCTCAAGCAATCTTTCTGCCTCAGCCTCCCAAAGTGCTGGGATTACAGACTTGAGCCACCATGCCCAGCCAACCTCCCATATTCTACTCCCTACTCAACAGCCCATGGGATACGGTTAATAAAGTCAAATCACCTTCATCCTCTACTGAGAACCCCCTCATAGCTCCCATTTATCTCAGATTAAAAGGCAGAGTCCTTACTGGGACTTACATGGCCCCACACGATCTGCTGTCCCCTTTCCTGTCTCATTTCCCCTTTCCTGTTGTCCTCCCCACCTCCGCTGCAGCCACACTGCCATACCTGCTATCTTTCAAATTCAGACAGTCTATCATTATTATTTGAGATGGAGTTTTGCTCTTGTCGCTTAGGCTGGAGTACAGGGACACAATCTCAGCTCACTGCAACCTCTGCCTCCTGGGTTCAAGCGATTCTCCTGCCTTAGCCTCCTGAGTAGCTGGGATTACAGGCACCCACCACCATGCTCAGTTAATTTTTTTTTTTTTTTTTTTGTATTTTAGTAGAGACAAGGTTTCACTATGTTGACCAGCTGGTCTCAAACTCCTGACCTCAGGTAATCCGCCAGCCTTGGCCTCCCAAAGTGCTGGGATTATAGGCGTAAGCCACCATGCCCAGCCGAAACTTCAGACACTCTCTAACCCCAGGGCCCTTGCACCTGCAGTTCCCTCTGCCTGAAATGCTCTTCCCACGACAGCCACAGGGCTGAGTGCCGCACATCCTTCTAGTCTTTGCTGGAAAGCCACCGCAACAAGCCCTCCTCTGCCCTCCTTATTTAGATCAGACTCCAAGTCATCCTCTATCCCCTCAACTGGCCTTACCCAGAAAAATGTCCCCTTCACATTTAGCAATTCCAAACATTACATATTTTTTATTTACTTGGGTATGGTGAGCCCTATGAAGGCAAGGCCAGGCTGCCTCAGTCATTGCTGTATCCCAGCCCCACCCAGCACAGTGCGCTACATAAACCTCTGTTGAATGAATGAATAAATACGCAGCCGGGCGCAGTGACTCACGCTTGTAATCCCAGCATTTTGGGAGGCCGAGGCGGGTGGATCATGAGGTCAGGAGATCGAGACTATCCTGGCTAACATGGTGAAACCACGTCTCTACTAAAAATACAAAAAAATTAGCCGGGCGTGATGGCGGGCACCTGTAGTCCCAGCTACTCGGGAGGCTGAGGCAGGAGAATGGCGTGAACCTGGGAGGCGGTGCTTGCAGTGCGCTGAGATCGCACCACTGCACTCCAGCCTGGGCGACAGAGTGAGACTCCGTCTCAAAAAATAAAATAAAATAAAATAAATACCCTTTCCTCTTGTCCCAAACCTTCTTCCCAAACCTTCCTGCATCACTCCTCCAGGCAGTCTGCCCTGATTGTCCTTCACTTGAGTTCTGACATTCTCCCTCTTCATCCCCAGTCCTGACTTGGAGATCGCTGTTTATCCAGAAACTTAGAATTGCTGTCTTACGTTCTCTCCCCTGTATGACCAGGGGCTTTACAAACATAATGACTCTATATCCGCTGTATTTCTCCTTCCACTTTCTCCCTGAGTCACAGACTTTTATCCACTTGCTGGAAAAAAAAAAATCTAACCTTCTCTATTTGTCTTTATTTTCTGGAAACCAAATGTTTGACTTAATTTATCTGGCCAGACATGGTGGCTCACATCTCTAATCCAAGCACTTTGGGAGGCCGAAGCAGGAGGATCTCTTGAGCCCTAAGATCAGCCTGGGAAACATAGTGAGACTCCGTCTCTACAAAAAGTACAAAAATTAGCCAGGCATGGTGGCGCACATTTGTGGTCCCAGCTACTGGGGAGGCTGATGTGGATCTCTGGAGCCCAGGAGGTGGAAGCTGCAGTGAGCCACGATTGCACTACTGCACTCCAGCCTGGGTGACACAGCAAGACCCTGTCTCTAAAAAAAAATATTTACTCATCTCCTCCTCCAGGAGGCCTTCCACAACTGCCAAACTGTGATGGCATCTGGGAGCACAAAGGTTGACCAGTGACACACCAACCTCACTCTTCCTAAGTTCTTGTATTCTTATATTAACACAGCCCTTTTTCCACACAATTTGCATACACCAGACCAGGAGAGAAGGGACTGTGGGATGAAAGGGGAAAACTGGGGGTTCTGTGCCACACGGGGTTCACTGTGCTGGTGGCAGCATCTTCAGCTGCACCTGGTCCCCCTGGGAGGGCGGAGTGGCCGCCCAGCCGCCAGTCATGGCCTTGACTGTGCTGTTCCTCTTGGAGGTGAGTGGGGTCTCCAGGGTGAGTGAGGCGTTGGCCATCTCCTGGGGCTTGTCGCTGGCCAGAAAGCGGAGCAGGTTGTGCAGAGCCTTGGCCACGTCGCTGCGGGCACCCTCGTTGACCAGGCAGTAGAGGATGGGGTCCGCCACACAGTTGAGGCTGGTGAAAGCCAGTGAGCTGTGGTATGCAGAAAAGACGCGCTCCTCGAAGCCGCAATCCCAGGGACGGCCCAGGTAGATGGCGCTGCGGGACAGCAAGAGCACGTGATAGGGCGCAAAGCAGACCAGCACGATGGCGATGAGGCTGAGGGCCAGCCGCTTGATCTTGGCCTTCTCCTGGCGCTCGGTGGACACGCTGCCTCGCACGGCACGCAGGATGCCCCGGTACGACAGCAGCATGAGCGCCCACGGGAAGAGGAAACCCACGAAGACCCGATAGAGGTTCATCCAGGCCACCCAGCCTTCCATGGGGAACTTCTCAAAGCAGAAGGTGTGATTGTAGCGGTCTCGGAAGAGCTCGTCATGGAACAGGGGCGCCGAGTTGGCGCCCAGCTCGGTGGCCCAGACCACGGAGCTCACGGCCACGGCGGTCTTGACGCGGCGCAGGCGGGCAAAGCGGAGTGGGTGGGCCACGGCCAGGTAACGGTCCACCGAGATGCAGCACAGGAAGGCGATGCTGATGTAGATGTTGGTGTAGAAGATGAAACCGAAGAGCTTGCAGGACCCGGGGCCATGGATCCAGTTGTCATGGTGCAGGAAGTAGTCGACCCACAGCGGCAGGGTGCAGATATACAGCAGGTCGGCGATGCTGAGGTTCATCAGGTAGACGCCCAGCTCGTTGCGCTGTTGCACCTGGCGGTAGGCCGCCCACAGAGCCAGGCAGTTGGTGGGCAGCCCCACTCCGATGACGAAGATGTAGAGGGATGGCGGAAAGAGGTGGTCCACAAGTGAGTCCACGTGGCAGCCCTCCCACGTGTGGTTGCCCATGGTGGGCACTTCGGCTTCTGGGGCGCTTCCCCTGGCCCACGGGGGCTGTGGGGCCACGGGGAGCGGGAGGCCATGGGGCCCCCAGCCCCTTCCTTGGAGGCTCAGGGGAACATGGTGGGATGTAGTCTACAGGGAAGACAAGTTGAGGTTGGGTTGGCTGGGCTGGGCTGGGAAGGGCAGAGCTTGAGAAGGAAAAGTCGGAGGAGGGATGGAGTTATGACAGGAAGGAAGTCTGGAGGATGATGAGATTAATAAAGAGACTTGTCCAGGAGGTTATGTATAGAGTTAATCAGGGTGTCAATGAGGGAGTATAGGGGTGATACAAAAATTGGTCTCGGGAGTGTTTATGGAGGGGGACGAAAGCATCACTGGGCAATGGTGAGAAGGAGATGTTTGCAGGGCAGTTAGGAAGTATGTGTAGCCATACTGAAGTAATAATGGTGGGGGGATGTTCTAGAAGACACAGGAAATACATGAGACAGTGTTGAGATAGGGCACAGGGCAGTTAGGGAGTGTCGGAAAGTCCAGGCAATGCGGGTGGGAGTGCTGGCATTTCCTGGGACCCCAGAAAGAAACAGAGATAAGGTCACTAGTAAGGAGAAGGTTCTGGAAAAGGAGGTGTCTGGCACAGGGTGGACAAAGACAAAAGGCTCAGCCTGGGGACTGCAGGAAGGAGTCTTAGGAAACAGGAAGCAGGTGAGTAAGGTCTAGATCAGAGATGAGTTTGGGGACGGAAGGGAAATTTGAATGGGGGCAGGGGAGGGACTCCAGATTGGTCCTGGTTGGGGCTGAGAGATTGGGATGAAGTCAGTTCACCACTGACTTTGCAGTGCCTGTTGGGAGAGAGGACAACAGTGAGGGAGTCACGGACACTCTGACCTTCTTCTCCCCACACTCCTCACCATAATTGCTGTGGACTGCAGAGAGTGGACACCCCAACAATGCCTACTTGAGCCCCACCCTAAGCAACCACTCTCTGAGAACACAGATTTGAGGTATCAGGCATATTTTTCCCCTGATAGATGTTAGAATAAAGACTCAACTCAGGCCAGGCACAGTGGCTCACGCCTGTAATCTCAACACTTTGAGAGGCTGAGGTGGGAGGATCGCTTGAGCCTAGGAGTTCAAGACCAGCCTGGGCAACGCAGTGAGACCCAGTCTCTACAAAAAGGAAAAATAAAAATATTAGCCAGGTGTGGTGGTGCATACCTGTAGTCTCAGCTACTGGGGAGGCTGAGGTAGGAGGATCACTTGATCCCAGGGGATTCAGGCTGCAGTGAGCTATAATCGCACCACTGCACTCCAGCTTGGGCAACAGAATGAGACCCTGTCTCAAAAAAAAAAAAAAAAAAAAAAAAAAAAAAAAGAAAAAAAAAAGCTGGGTGCAGTGTAATCCCAGCACTTTGGGAGGCCGAGGCGGGTGGATCACGAGGTCAGGAGTTCAAGACCAGCCTGGCCAACATGGTGAAACCCTGTCTTCACTAAAAATACAAAAGTTAGCCAGGTGTGGTTGTGTGTGCCTGTAATCCCAGCTACTCAGGAGGCTGAGGCAGAAGAGCTGCTTGAAACCAAAAGGCAGAGGTTGCAGTGAGCCGAGATCACGCCACTGCACTCTAGCCTGGGCAAAAGAGTGAAACTCTGTGGAAAAAAAAAAAAAAAAAAAAAAGAAAGAAATAAAAAGAAAAAGAAAGAAGAAAGAAAGAAAGAGAAAAAGGGGAAAAAAAGTCCCAACTCAGATTTTAGCACTTTCTTGCAGAAGCCCTGTAAAACTGGCACAGGTATCACATCATGCTTCAGGAAATGCCAGACTAGTCTAACTCTATCATGTCACAGACAGAGAGAAGGGGCCCAGAGAGGCTGAGTCACCTCCCTAAGGATGCACAGCATGGAAGCAATAGGACCAGGGCTGGGGCCAGCCTCCCACTCCCTTACCCAGGAATCCCATTCTTGTCAACAAGGATAATAACAGCAAACGTCAATCAAGCCCTACTACATAGCAGATCCCATTCCAGTCATTTTTATGCGTATTATTTCTTTTTATTTATTTTTTGAGACAGGGTCTTGCTCTTTTGTCCAGACTAGAATGCAATAGCATGATCACAGCTCACGGCAGCCTCGACCTCCTGGGCTCCCAGTGATCCTCCTGCCTCAGCCTCCTAAGTAGCTGGGAACACAGGCATGCACCACCATAGTATAGATGGAGGTCTTCCTGTGTTGCCCAGGCAGGCCTCGAACTTCTGAACTCAAGAGATCCTCCCCTGTAATCCCAGCACTGTGGGAGGCCGAGGCGGGCGGATCGTGAGGTCAAGAGATCGAAACCATCCTGGCCAAAATGGTGAAACCCCATTTCTACTAATAATACAAAAATTAGCTAGGCATGGTGGCACGCACCTGTAGTCCCAGCTACTTGGTAGGCTGAGGCAGAAGAATCGCTTGAACCTGGGAGGTGGAGGTTGCAGTGAGCCGAGATCACACCATTGCACTCCAGCCTGGGTGACAGAGTCAGACTCCATCTCAAAAAAAAAAAGAAAAGAAAAGAAAAGAAAAGAGAGATCCTCCCACCTTGGCCTCCCAAAGTGCTAGGATTACAGCAGTGAGCCATCATGCCTGGCCGATTTATGGATATTACTTCACCGAAATTTTCAAGACTCCTATGAGGAAAGTAGTTGTTCTTCCTCTTTGACAAACTGAGGCACAGAGCTGTTCCGAGACCTGTCCAAGGTCCTGATGTCTAGAGTGCGGCCGTCGCCGCTCTCAGTCCTCGTCTCCAGCCTGTGCTTCAGTTTCCACCCCAGAATAACTGGACTAGCCAGATACAGTGGCTCATGCCTGTAATCCCAGCACTTTGGGAGGCCAAGGCAGGAGGATCGTCTGAGGTCAGGAGTTCGAGACCAGCCTGGCCAACATGGTGAAACCCTGTCTCTACTAAAAATACAAAAATTAGCTGGGCATGGTGGCACGTGCCTGTAATCCCAGCTACTCGGGAGGCTGAGGCAAGAGGATTGCTTGAGCCCAGGAGGTAGAGGTTGCAGTGAGCTGAGATAGCACCACTGCACTCCAGCCTGGGAGACAAAAGACTCCATCTCAAAAAAAAAAAAAAAAAAAAAAAAAAGAAGGCCTGGCACGGTGGCTCATGCCTGTAATCCCAGCCCTTTGGGAGGCCAAGGCAGGTGGATCACCTGAGGTCGGGAGTTCAAGACCAGCCTGAGCAACATGATGGAGAAGCCCTGTCTCTACTAAAAATACAAAATTAGCCAGGTGTGGTGGCACATGCCTGTAATCCCAGGCTGAGGTGGGAGAATTGCTTGAACCTGGGAGGCAGAGGTTGCAGTGTGCTGAGATGGCGCCATTGCACTGCAGCCTGGGCAATAAGAGCGAACTCCATCTCACAGAAAAAAAAAAAAAAAGAATAACTGGACAGAAAAGGGTCCTGGGCTGCCAGTGGGGACTGGGAACCAAAGCTGCAGAGTAAGGGAAAGGGGAGAGTCAGGAGTTGCTGGGAACAGTCAAGGTCAGGGTCAAGGTCAGGGAGCATGGGGAAGCCCTGGGGTTAGCGCCAGCAGTCTCCTCCCTCGGGGACCACTCCCTTCACTGTCTCTGCCCTTCCCCCCCCCAATTTTCCTGAGTGAGAACCTTGAGCCTGCCACCCATTTTGTTCTGGGAAGATCTGCACACACAGGGTAAAGGATATTCATGGACCAAGCCCGTGTCATCAACCCCAGAGAGAAGCGGAGCCAAGTCCAGAGTCACAGGGAGCCTCAGGAGCCATTCCATCCAGGAGTCTTTTGGTTTAGTTATTTCAGATGTGAAGCCTGGTTTTTTTTTTTTTTTTCCAACAAGATCTTAACCAGAAACCAATCTAAAACAGTGAAAAGGGTGAGCTGCTAGCTGCTCTGGTGAAACGAGGTGGGGGTGGAGTGGTCACCTCTGAAGAATCCCCAGGATGCACTTTTAAAACTTTTTTTTTTTTTTTTTTGAGATGGAGTCTCGCTCAGTCGCCCAGGCTGGAGTGCAGAGGTGCGATCTCGGCTCACTGAAAGCTCCGCCTCCCGGGTTCATGCCATTCTCCTGCCTCAACCTCCTGAGTAGCTGGAACTACAGGCATCGGCCACCACGCCCGGCTAATTTTTTGTATTTTTAGTAGAGACGGGATTTCACCTTGTTAGCCAGGATAGTCTCGATCTCCTGACCTCGTGATCCACTCGCCTTGGCATCCCAAAGTGCTGGGATTACAGGCGTGAGCCACCGCGCCCGGCCTTAAAACATTTTTAAAGTGGAGTTTAAGGTGAAGCCTATTGACAGATGAGGAAACCGAGCCCCAGAGAGGGGAAGGAAGGAGGTCCATGGGAGCCTCCCAGATGCCAGAGCATCTTTCCGTGGGAAAGTCCTCTCGGCTCCACCTCCCCAGTGCTTCCTGAATCTGTGTGTGTCTCTCTCAAACACCTGCCACTGTCCACTCTGCGTCAGTGTCAGCATCATCGCTCGCTGGGATCATTGCAGTAGCATTACCATTGCTTTTCTGGGCTGCTACTCTGACTTCCTTCAAATCACTTCCCATATGGCAGCCAGAAAGATCTTTTCTTTTTTTTTTTTTTTTTTTGAGACAAAGTTTCGCTCTTGTCACCCAGGCTGGAGTGCAATGGCCTGATCTTGGCTCACCGCAACCTCTGCCTCCCGGGTTCAAGTGCTTCTCCTGCCCCTTCCTCCAGGGTAGCTGGGATTACAGGCATGAGCCACCACGCTGAGCTAATTTTGTATTTTTAGTACAGACAGGGTTTCTCCATGTTGGTCAGGCTGGTCTCCAACTCCCAACCCAGGTAATCCGCCTGTGTTGGCCTCCCAAAGTGCTGAGATTACAGGCGTGAGCCACCGCACCCAGCCAAGATCTTTCTAACATGAAAATCAGTTTTTTGTTTTGTTTTGTTTTGTTTTTGAGACAGGGTCTCACTCTGTCATGCAGTGTTGCAATCTTCACTCATTGCAGTCTTGATCTCTTGGGCTCAAGCAGTCCTCCCACCTCAGGCTCCTAAGTAGCTGGGACTACAGGTGTGTGCCACCACACCTGGCTAATTTTTCTGTTTTTTGTAGAGATAGGGTTTCCCCATGTTGCCCAAGCCAGTCTACAACTCCTGGGCTCAAATGATCTTCCTGCCTTGGCCTTCCAAAGTGCTGGGATTACAGGCATGAGCCACCGCACCTGGCCTAGTTCTTGTTACTTCCCTGCTTGAAACCCTCCAGTGACTTCTAAATGGACTTGCGGTAAAATCTAGCCTCCTCATCTGGAGTCACAAGGCTCTGTCTGACCTGCTGGGGCAGCCTAGTCAATCTCACCCACCTCTCCTTCCTGCCTCAGCAGGCTCAAGGCCACTGACCTTCTTTCCAGCCTCAAACCTTTGCACATTTACCATACTCTCCATCTGGAATGCTTTTTTTTTGGAGACAGAGTCTTCCTCTGTTGCCCAGGCTGGAGCACAGTGGCGCAATCTCGGCTCACTGCAACCTCTGCCACCTGGGTTCAGGTGATTCTCCTGCCTTGGCCTCCTGAGTAGCTGGGATTACAGGTGTGCACCACCATGCCCAGCTAATTTTTGTATTTTTAGTAGAGATAGAGTTTTACCATGTGAGCCAGGCTGGTCTCAAACTCCTGGCCTCGAGTGATCCACCCACCTTGGCCTCTCAAAGTGCTGGGATTATAGATGTGAGCCACTCCTCTTCCTTCAGATAGTCTGAGTAGCTCCGTTCCCGCCTTCACTTTCTCGGGAGTCCCTCTCCACTCAGTCCTCGAATCTCCCCTGCCCCAGGACCCTCTCCTCACATCACCTTGTGTCTTGTTTGTGTCTGACTGTCTAGAATATGTATTCCAGGAGGGCAGAGACTCTATGTGTCTTGTTGACTGTTGTATCCCTAGCACCCAGGACAGGCCCAGCATACAGTAGGTGCTCAATAAATTACCAAGGTCATGGTCAGGGAGCATGGAGCCATTTGCCAATGGCAGAAACCATTCCAGAAGCTTTGTAGAGGCCAGAGGCATGGAGTAAAAACATATTCTCTGCCCATGAGGCTGCCCCACCCCACCCCAGGCTCAAACAAGGGCATGGGGAGGAGGGGGAAGGGAGGGAGAGGAGTCGGTTCCCAGGGGAAGAGGTGGACAGGGGAGAGCTGGAAAGGGCAGGATCTATCCGCTTCTTAATTGACTTTGAAAGGTCAGGGCTGAGTCCTGCTCAGTAAGTCCTGCCCCCTGTGGGGTCCTCAGCGGCCCAGCTGCCTCCCTCGCCTCAGACTCCTGGGCAGAAGCTTGTGGGTCCTGTGGAGACGGAATGGGTGGGGGCGTACTCTGGGCTGGAACAGTGTGATCCAGTCCCTCCCTTCCATGAGAAACCTCCCACCCAGACCAAGTCACTCAAAATATCTCCCTCCCCTCTCCTCTGCCCTCTCTCTCCCCATCTCTCTGCCCCTAGTCTCTCCCTTCCTCCTGTGACATTTAGAGAATTACGTCTCCAGGAGCCTCAGTTTCCCCTTCTGTAAAAGGGGGCACAGCCTTTATACTCATCACATCACAGACTGGAACGTCCTTGCAAGAATGCGATATCAGCTCCAAAACGTGCAGGATTTGAACAATTATTATTATTCCACCAGGACTAGGGGGTTGAGACAAGAAATGAACCAGTTCTTCATGGCAGGAGGCACCCACCGAGGGCTAGAAGTCCCCTTTGCCCCACTTTCTGTGACCCTCAGGGCTCTGCTGACCTAACTGGGGGACCCGGGCAGGAAACATTTCCGGCAGCCAGAGGAGGAAATACACTTCCCATTGCTAATTTCCTCGAGGGGGAGCCGGTCTAGCTCTCACCACTCCTTCCTCCCACCCCTCCTCCCCAACCTGCTGGCATCTTGGGGATGGTGGACATGGAGGGAGGGGTGCCCAGACAGCCCTCTCTTCTTCCCCACGTGAGATCTGCCCAACGTGGAAACCCCAAAAGTCAGCATGGAACGTCAGACTCTTAGAGTGCCACAGTGCAGCCGATGTATATGTGACAGCTGCGGGTGCGAGGCTATTTTTGACCCCTTCCTGGTACAGATGGGGAAATCGAGGCCCGCAGTAGCAAGGCAGTTGTCTAAGTCACTTGATGTCTCAAGACTGGGCAAACCTCCTGTCGCTCTTAACTAAACAGCTTCCCTTCCCCTGAGGTTTTTCTCTTCACTCTCTGAACTTCTGTAATTTTTCTCAAGTCTTTCTGAGCATCTCTGGCCCCTCTGAGAACCTACTGGAAGGTATGACCTTCTCCCCGCAAAGAAAGCAAGCGACCTTCCATCACCTGCTCCCCATAACCCCATTCCCCTTCCAGGACCCTCTCTGGTTCTAAGTTCTGCCCCTTACTTAGGCTCTGTTGAGGGGGTGAACCCCCAAATCTCACAGTCCACAAGAAGCTCCCCTTGTCTGTCCCACAGGCCCCCACTTCTTGGGTCCCTGCTGGCCCCTTCCAGAGGGTTGGGGGGAAGAGAAATATACCCAAGATTGGAGCGATAGTGGGATGGGAAAGACGAGGAAGGCCCAGCCCCCGGCCCACTTTAGCAGGCGAGGCTGCTGCATCCTGCCAGCCACCCCAAAACCCAGCAAAGCTGAAAAACTTGGAGGATTTCGAGGACAAGAGGGTGAAGTGCTACAGCCCCCCGCATCCCCCAGCACCCCTCAGCTCACTCACCGGCCTTGTCCCCGATGCCACCGGCTATCTCACCTCCCCCTTTTCCTCCTCTGTGGGCTCCTGCTCCCCCGCCTTCCCCCAGCAGCCCCAGGGGACCGGCCAGCTCCGGTCTGCTCATTAGGGACGAAATGTGATCACCGGTCCTCGCTCCCCACCTGGTGCCCTGGCGGCCGGCGGAAACCAGGGGGCAATTGGGCCACCCTAACTGCCCCACTGCACCTCAGTATCCCCGTTTCAACCTAGGGGGTCTCTATGTCCCCCACGCCCACACTGCCCATTAGGGATACCAGTCCTTAGACTGCCTCTCTGACGTTCTAGGTCCCTACGGTTCTGTAATCTTCAGGTTCTATCCTTAGTTCACTTCGCAGTTGAATGTTCTATTATAACATTCTAGAGCATTACTCTTCTTTCATTCTATTTATTACATCGTGGCTTTGTAAGTACCTACCCTAAGTTTCCAATATTCTAGGAGTGTCACATTCCAAGATTCGAAAGTTCTATTGTTAGAACATGCTATGATTTTTTTAAGCATTCTATGACTTTCATAATCTATTATTAAACCGTCAGTGATTTTTATCTTTCCCCAGCAAACAGGAATACGTATTTCCCTTTTCTCTTTTACAGAAATGGGAACGTACACTAAATACGGTGAGCCCCACTTCTTTTTCTTTCCCCCCTTCTCTCGCCTGCTTTTGAACATTCCAGCAGCCTGATTTCCAAGATTGTGCAGAATTCTAAGAAACTATGGATTCACAGAGGGAAGAGAAGGGCATGTTAGTCACCACCTCCACCTGGCTCCTAAATTCTCACCACCTGGGGGTGACATGAGATATCCAGGCCGCCTCTCTACCCTTTCCCTAGTGGGCCTAGCCTCAGCCCTCCCCGCTCACACCAGCTGAGTTATTATTTGTCTAGACACAAACCAAATTATAGGCCCTGTCCCCGAGGGAACGGTGGGCTCCAGGCGGAGGGTCAGGAGACTGAAGCTGGAGTTAATCCCAGTTCCCCTCCACCTCCCTCCTTCTCTTCCCGAAACTCCACCCCTTCCACCCAAACCAACTCTTGCCCCTCTCCCTCCCCACCACCATGGTTTTGGAAATATTTTCTCTCCTCTGCTTCTAAAACCCTCTCTTCTGGATTCCAGCCATTTCTACTCACCCTGGCATCTCTCCCTCCTCATTGAGAAGACCTCTTTCCCCAAATTAATCCATCTTAGTGGTAGAAGAAGAAGCCAGCTCTCTGGATTTGGGCTTTGGTTGAAAACTGGGGTCCCAACCCTCCAGCATGGCACTGACTCACTGTGGGGACTTCTGCTCTTGGGCCTCAGTTTCTCCATCTATAAAATGGGGGTGGGAGGAGTTGGCCTAGGTGGCTCTGCAAACCCTTTCCAACTCTCAGCTGCCATCACTGAAATGTGCCAAGATTTCAACACTCCTGTTTTTGGATTGAAGAACTCCAGTATCCCCAGGACCTTTCATTGGAAGGATCTGGAATTTCCAGGCCTCCCCTCTGATCCTTCTTCCATCTGGGCCCTTCCATTAAAAGATATTCCCGTTCTAGGTTCTTGATCATATGATTCCCAGCGTTCCAGGGGCCCCCATGGGTCTCTTATCCTCTTCAGCTGGGATTCCCCCAGAAAAGAAAACCTCCTCATCCTCACCCCAAACCTGAAGTCAAGTTCATCTACAGAGACAGATCTGGGGGCGGGTGCCCCCTTGGTGGGTTCAGGACGAGGGGTGCTGATGATGGGCTCTGGAGGGGGCACTGGGGGGTGTGGCCCCATCTTCTCCACTTCTGCCCCAAACAAATTCCCCAGTGCACATCCAGCCCGAGTCCGCACACCCACATCCCACAACCGATGCCTCCCAGACATTCTAGGGCTGTTCCTCAGCCTAGTTTGGGAGGAGGGGTTGTCCAGTTCCCCGGAGGGAGAGTGAGGCGGAAGCAGGAAAGAGTTAACGGTGACCCAGCCAAATCCTGGAAGAGAGGAAGTAGGGGAGGAAGTTCACCCCCCAGCCAGGAATTCCTGAAATTGGCGGGCGGGGTGGGTGCGACTTCAGGGGCAGTGGGGTGGCTCCGGGAAGAGGGCGCTGGGGTCAGGGTGTCACTTAGAGTCCTCCTGCCCCAGGTCACAAGCCTCCTGCCCTCTACTCCCAAGCAGCTTCCCAGCCCAGAGGAAAGTTCCGGGATGCGGGATGCGGAGGATTTGGAAGGAGGGAAGACAGAGCAGAAGGTGCCAAAACAGGGTTATAAGAGACGGAGAGACAGAGACAGGGCAATAGAGAGAGACGGAGAGACATGAAGGGAGAGAGCAAAGAGATACACAGAGACAGGGAGAGATGGAGACAGAGGCAGAGACATCCACAGAGGTCCCACAACAGATGGGGGAGAGGCAGAGGCAGGGACAGAGGAAGGTGGGACCCAGAAACAGAGAGACAGAGACAGACAGAGACAGACGGAGACCGGAGAGGCAGAGATCAAGAAACTGACAGAGACATCCAGAGACACAGAAAGAAAGACAGGTCCAGAGGCAGAGGGACCACGGACACAGAGACATCAGGCGGGAGTTGGAGACAGACGCAGAGCCAGGGAGAGCAACAGAGGGGGCGGGCACCGAGACGGCGCGGGAGACTGAGGCAGCCCCAGAAGGGGCGGGGAGGAGCGGTCCCGCCAAGAGCAGGGCAACCTAGTGAGACCCCGCAGCATCGCGGGGGCCGGGGAGGGCCCGGCACTCACCTGCGCGCGGCGACTGGACGGGGCGGGCGGCGGCACCTCTCTCGGCGCGTCCGGGTCTCCGGTCTGAACGACGGCGCGGGGACCCAGCGGATGCCCCCGCGGGGCAGAACAGCGGCTACTCCTCCCGGCCCCCGGGCCTGAGCCGTCAGCTGAGGCCCCGCCCCGGCCAGGCCCGCCCCCATTAACCCCACCACTGCCGCTGCCCCTTAACCCCTTTCAGACATCACCCCATTCAACGCCTCCAGCCCCGGGTGAAGCTCATCTGCTGCTGGAACACCCCCTAGTCCTTCCAAGTCCCCAGCTGGAAGGTCTCCTCTCTCGAACCACACACCCCCGACTTTATCAGGCCCTCAGCTATGGGAAGAGGAGGCCCCCCCGCTACTGACCTTCCCTGAGTTGAGCCATTTCCTCCCGTAGAGACCCCAGGCCTCAGTCATTCATCTTCTGGCCGTTAACCTTCTGCATCTTCCGCCGGTACGAGGGGGAGAACAAAGGGTTCTGTTAGGTCCCCAACTCCAAAGTCAGGGCCACCCCTAGAAGGAGCTCTGGGGTTGCACTTCCAGCCTGCCTCTTGGTCAGACCTTAGGCTAGTGACATCTCCGTGCCCCAGTTTCCTCTTTGAAACAAGGTGGTCACTCATGGTGCCTGCTTGCTTCCTTCCTTCTTTGCTTTGCTTTGCTTTGCTTTTTTCTTTATTTTCTTTCTTTTGAGAGGGAGTCATGCTCTGTTGCCCAGACTGGAGTGCAGTGGCACAATCTTGTCTCACTGCAATCTCCACCTCCCAGGTTCAAGCAATTCTCCTGCCTTGGCCTCCCAAGTAGCTGGGATTACAGGTGTGCACCACCATGCCCGGCTAATTTTTGTATTTTTAATAGAGATGGGGTTTCACCATGTTGGCCAGGCTGGTCTCGAACTCCTAAGCTCAAGCTATCTGCCCACCTCAGCCTCCAAAAAGTGTTGGGATTACAGGTGTGAGCCACCGTGCCCGACGTCTTTTTTTCTTTGAGACAGAGTTTCACTCTGTTGCCCAGTCTGGAATGCAATGGCACTATCATGGTTCCCTGCAGCCTCAGCCTTCCAGGCTCAAGTGACCCTCCCACCTCAGCCTCCTGAGTTGCTGGGACCACAGGCATGCGCCACCACAGCTGGCCAATTTTTAAAAAATTTTTTTCTACAGACAGGGGTCTCACTATGTCTAGGCTGGCCTCAAACTCCTGGGCTCAAGCCATCCTCCTGCTTTGGCCTCCCAAAGTGCTGGGATTATAAGACTGAGCCACCGAGGCCGGTCATCATGGTCCTTTTCTCTTGGGGGTTTCATTTCATTGTGTCAATGCTGTCAAGTCTGTAAAATATGCCAACCAAACCTCAACACTCCCCATCTTTCTCTGCCTCACTTTCCCCCTACCCTTTGGGGAAGATGACATTCTCTGTTTCCCTTATTTTTTTCTAGTTGTCTGCCTTCCTACTAGGAGTGTCATTTTTGTGTCTGGCTTGTTTACTGTTGCGTGTCTGTTGCCTACAAGACAGCTGGGCAGGTGATAGGTATGAAATACATTGTTTTCGGGCTGGGCACGGTGGCTCACGCCTGTAATCCCAGCACTTTGGGAGGCCAAGGCAGGCAAATCACAAGGTCATGAGATCGAGACCATCCTGGCTAACACAGTGAAACCCCATCTCTACTAAAAATACAAAAAAATTAGCTGGGTGTGGTGGTGGGCGCCTGTAGTCCCAGCTACTCCGGAGGCCGAGGCAGGAGAATGGCAAGAACCCGGGAGGTGGAGCTTGCAGTGAGCTGAAATTGCACCACTGCACTCCAGCCTGGGCAACAGAGCAAGACTCCATCTCAAAGAAAAAAAAGAAAAAAATACACTGTTTTCAGGGAGTGAACAAATGAATGATAAGTGCTCCTAAAACATTAGCTTATTTTTATTTTTGACTTTACATCTTTCATAAACTAATCATGAGAATTCATTATTGGTTAAGGGACCTCAGATAGACGTGGCATACAACACTAAAAAATGATAGCAGTCAGGTTTGATTTTTTTTTTTTTTTTTTTTTTTGAAGACAGAGTCTTGCTGTGCCCGGGCTGGAGTGCAAGGACATGATCTCAGCTCACTGCAACCTCCTCCTCCCGGGTACAGGTGATTCTCCTGTCTCAGCCTCTTGTAGCTGGGAATATCAGCATGAACCACCACACCCAGCCTTTTTTTTTTTTTTTTTTTTTTTAGTAGAGACAGGGTTTCACCATGTTGACCAGGCTGGTCTCGAACTCCTGACCTCAGGTGATCTGCCCACCTCGGCCTCCCAAAGTGCTGGAATTACAGGCATGAGCCATGGTGCCCAGCTTGTTTTTTGTTTTTTTGAGACAGAGTCTTGCTCTGTCCCCCAGGCTGGAGTGCCATTGCACCATCACGGCTCACTGCAACCTCCACCTCCCAGGTTCAAGTGATTATCCTGCCTCAGCCTCCCGAGTAGCTGGGACTACAGGTGCGTACCACCACACCTGGCTAATTTTTGTGTTTTTAGTAGAGACAGGTTTTCACCATGTTGGCCAGGTTGGTCTCGAACTCCTGACCTCAAGTGATCAGCATGCCTTGGCCTCCCAAAGTGCTGGGATTACAGGCGTGAGCCATCGTGCCTGGCTCTTTTTTGTTTATTTTTAAATTAAAATTAAAATGTAGGCCAGGTATGGTGGTTCATGCCTGTAATCCCATCACTTTAGGAGGCCAAGGCAGGGGGATCACTTGAAGCCAGGAGTTTGAGATCAACCTGGGCAACATAGCAAGACTCTGTCTCTACAGAAAAAAAATTTTAACTAGCCAGCTGGGTGGTGGTGCGTGCCTGTGGTCCCAGCTACTGCGAAGGCCAAGGTGGGAGGATCACCTGAGCCCAGGGGGTAGAGATTGCAGTAAGCCAAGATCACACCACTGCACTACAGCCTGGGAAACAGAGAGGGAAAAAGGGGCAGTCAAGCTCTGTGGCTCATGCTTGTAATCCCAGCACTTTGGGAGGCCGAGGTGGGAGGATCACTTGATTCCAGGAGTTTGAGACCAGCCTGGACAACAAAGTGAGACCTCCATCTCTACCAAAAAAAAAAAAAATTAAAAATTAACCATGATTAAAAAATAAATGTAATTTAAAATTACATTTAATTAACAATTAGTCTCAAAAAATTTAATTAAAATGTTCAGATCTTAAGGGAACAGTATAAGGAATCCTGAAAATTGGATACACCATGTAATTAAACGCCCAAATCAAGACTCAGGATACTGGCCAGGTACAGTGGCTCACATCTGTAATCCCAGCACTTTGGGAGGCTGAGGTGGGCAGATCACTTGAGTTGAGGAGTTCAAACCAGACTGGCCAACATGGCAAAACCCCATCTCTAGTAGAAATACAAAAATTAGTTGGGTGTGGTGGTGGATGCCGGTAATCCCAGCTACTTGGGAGGCTGAGGCAGGAGAATCGCTTGAACCCAGGAGGTGGAGGTTGCAGTGAGCCGAGATCGTGCCATTGCACTCTAGCCTGAGCGACAGAGCAAGACTCCGTCTCAATAAATAAATACATAGTCTGGGTGCAGTGGATCATGCCTGTAATCCCAACACTTTGGGAGGCCAAGGCAGGTGGATCACCTGAGGTCAGGAGTTCGAGACTAGTCTGACCAACATGAAGAAACCCCATCTCTACTAAAAATACAAAATTAGCCCGGCATGGTGGCACATGCCTGTAATCCCAGCTACTCGGCAGGCTGAGACAGGAGAATCACTTGAACCTGGGAGGTGGAGGTTGCAGTGAGCCAAGATTGTGCCATTGCACTTCAGCCTGGGCAACAGAGTGAGAATGACTCAAAAAATAATAATAATAAAAAGATAAATTCTGAATGCTCATTGGTGGGCTTAGGGTCCCCTTCTCTCTCTGGCTTACCCTAAATTTATGCTGAGACTTGATCAGGGTCCTGGAGGGAAGCAAGTGGCCAGTCCCGAGTTTAATTGGGAGCGTTTATGGGCAGTTTATGGAGGGATGGGCAGAGTGGAGAAAGCCACAAAGGATGGGGCGGAACCAGGGGACCAGCCGAAGTGGGCACGAAGCCATCGCCAGCCTAGGGCAGAAGGGACAGGGAGGGAGTCTGTTACCGTCTCCAGGGACTGCTCGAGTTCCCAGAGGAGCTGCAGCTCAGAGGAGGGGAACCACAGCCACTGTGAGTGCAGGATGCAGGGAGGGGCCCAGGAAGCAAATATCCCGACCTCTCTCCACCGACCCTGCGGATAGAGTTTGCACACGGCAGTCTCCCAGGGCCCCGAGCTAGGGAAGGAAGGCTGAGAGTGACCCTGGGGTGGACGAGGGTCACGTGGAGAATCACCAGCACTTTTCCAGCAGAACTTTCTTGGTGCATTTTTCCATGTAGGTCCAAGTCTGGCCACGAGGGGTCGAAAAAGCACCCGGATTCCCAATGAAAGGGCTGCTTTCGCAGTGCTGGGCCACTTTGCCAGAACCTGGGCAATGAAAGGTAGGTAGTGAAGGGATGAAAGGTAGGGGGTGAAGGGAGGAGGAGAAGAGGCTTTGACCCAAGAGTGGCAGAAAACTGTCTTCTAGACCTAAGGGTGATAGGATAAGGCTAGTGCCAACTCCATTCACAGGGTCGGTGGAGAGAGGTCAGGGTACATTCACTTCCTGGGCCCCTTGCTGCTTCCCTTAGTCCCACAGTGGCCGTGGCCCCCTCCTCTGAACCACAGCTCCTCTGGGAACTCTGCCTGTCCCTGGAGATGGGTAACAAATTCCCTCCCTGTCCCTTCTGCCCTAAGGGTTGTGATGGTTTGGGTCTCACTGGGGCTGGTATCCTATCTCCAGCATAGGTCTGGTCACCGCTGGCTGAATGGGAGTTCTGCAGTGGACAAGTTCAGAAAGGGAGGGTTCAAATGGCTGGTGCATAAGACAATGTGACTGTAGAGGGTGCTGGCTTTTAAAAAAGTGAAGGATCAGCCCAGGAATGGTGGCTCTAAGGCGGGCAGATCACCTGAGGTCAGTTCGAGACCCACCTGGCCAACACGGTGAAAACTCTTTATTAAAAAATACAGGCTGGGCACGGTGGGTCGGGTCGCGCTTGTAATCCCAGCATTTTGGGAGGCCGAGGTGGGCAGATCACGAGGTCAGGAGATCGAGACCATCTTGACTAACGCAGTGAAACCTCGTCTAAAAATACAAAAAAAAAATTAGCTGGGCATGGTGGCAGGCGCCTGTAGTCTCAGCTACTTGGGAGGTTGAGGCAGGAGAATGGCATGAACCCAGGAAGCGGACCTTGCAGAGAGCCGAGATCGCGCCACTGCACTCCAGCCTGGGTGACAGAGTGAGACTCCGTCTAAAAGAAAAAAAAAAAAAAAAGAAAAAAATACAAAAATTTGCCAGGTGTTGTGGCAAGCACCTGTGTTCCCAGCTACTCAGGAGGCTGAGGCAGGAGAATCGCTTGAACCTGAGAGGCAGAGGTTGCAGTGAACCGAGATCATGGCACTGCACCCCAGCCTGGGAGACAGAGCAAGACACCATCTAAAAAAAAAAAAAGTTTTATTTTATGTTATTTTAATTTTTTTGAGACAGAGTCTCACTCTGTTACCCAGACTGGAGTGCAGTGGCGCGATCTCGGCTCATGGCAACCTCTGCCTCCCAGGTTCAAGCAATTCTGCCTCAGCCTCCGAGTAGCTGGGACTACAGGTGCCCGCCACCAGACCTGGATAATTGTTTTGTATTTTTTAATAGAGATAGGGTTTCACCATGTTGGCCAGGCTGGTCTGGAACTCCTAAATTCAGGTGATCCACCTGCCTCAGCTTCCCAGAGTGCTGAGATTACAGGTGTGGGCCACCGCACCGGGCCAGAAAGTTTTCTTTTAATCCAAGCTAGAGCAAGATGGTTTCTATTGCTTGCTTCCAATGAAGACCTAAATAACAACGGTCCCTCATCACAAGCACTGTAACACGCTGATATGGTTTGGCGGGGTCCCCACCCAAATCTCATCTTGAATTCCCAGGTGTTGTGGGAGGGAGCTGGTGGGAGGTAATTAAATCTTGGGGCAGGTCTTTCACATGCTGTTCTTGTGATAGTGAATGAGTCTCACAAGATCTGATGGTTTTAAAAAGTGGCATTTTGGCCGGGCACAGTGGCTTACGCCTGTAATCCCAGCACTCTGGGAGGCCGAGGTGGGCGGATCATGAAGTCAGGAGACCGAGACCATCCTGGCTAACATGGTGAAAACCCGTCTCTACTAAAAAATACAAAAAAGTTAGCTGGGCGTGGTGGTGGGCACCTATAGTCCCAGCTACTCAGGAGGCTGAGGCAGGAGAATGGCATAAGTAAACCCGGGAGGGGGAGCTTGCAGTGAGCCGAGATGGCACTACTGCACTCCAGCCTGGGTGACAGAGCGAAACGCCGTCTCAAAAAAAAAAAAAAAAAAAAAGTGGCATTTCTCTGCACAAAGTCTCTTCTCTTCTCTGCCGTCATGTGAGATGTGCCTTTCATCGTCCACCATGATTGTGAGGCCTCCCCAGGCACATGGAACTGTAAGTCCAATAGACCTCTTTTTTTTTTGTAAATTGCCCAGTCTTAGGTATGTCTTTATCAGCAGCATGAAAACAGGCTAATACACTAATACACACACACACATCCATACACATACACACTAATACACACACACACATCCATACACATACACAACTGTGTAGGTACACACCATACAAATACACAGACCCGGACACACCATAGTGCACGTGTCTTTATTTCTGGATGATATAAAAGAAAAAACTTAAAAAACACCCCAAACCAAACACCAGTGGATCCCCAAAGCAATGTGAGTCCCTCATCCCACCCGGATAAATAGAGACTTCTGTCAGTCTACCCTCCCGCCCCCATAAACCCCTCTGCTATAGACATACTCTGAGTATATATTACTCTACTCGGCAATAGACATCTCCCGAAAATAGAATTCCTGCCCTGACACCTGACTCTTCCCTGGCCTCATCAGACCACCCGCCACTGTAGCACACTGGTGTCCTTGCCCCCCGTGGTCAGGGCCATGCTGTCATCCCACAAGAAGGCCACATTTGTCACGTGGCTGCTGTGTCCACCGTACTTGTGGCTGAGGGCCTGTTATAAGGAAAGAAGTAAGTGAAGAAAGGTCAGTGGGGACAATGCCACTCCATCATGGTCCTCGTCTTGACCCAGTTCTTCTCTGCTCTTCCTCTTTTTTTTTTTTTTTAAATCACTTAGGTTAGAGTGAAGTCACTGAGGCATGAGCACAGCTTCAATGTAGCCTCGACCTCCTGGGTTCAAGGGATCCTCCCACCTCAGTCTCCCGAGTAGCTGGGATCACAGGTAAGCGCCACCACACCTGGCTAATTTTTTTTACTTTCATAGCGATGGGGTGTCCCAATGTTGCCAGGGCTAATAAACCCTTGAAGAACCAATGGAGGCCAGGTGCAGTGGCTCACGCCTGTAATCCCAGCACTTTGGGAGGCCGAGGCAGGCGGATCACAAGGTCAGGAGATCAAGACCATCCTGGCCAACATAATGAAACCCCGTCTCTACTAAAAATATAAAAATTAGCTGGGCGTGGTGGAGCATGCCTGTAATCTGAGCTACTTCGGAGGCTGAGGCAGGAGAATCGCTTGAACCAGGGAGTCGGAGGTTGCAGCGAGCCGAGATTGTGACACTGCACTCTAGCCTGGCGACAGAGTGAGACTCCATCTCAAAAAAAAAAAAAAAAAAAAAAAAGAACCAACAGAACAGCTGCATGTGGTGGCTCACGCCTGTAATTCCAGCACTTTGGGAGGCCGAGGTGGAGGTGGATTACTTGAGGTCAGGAGTTCGAGACCAGCCTGGCCAATGTGGTGAAACCTCGTCTCTACTAAAAATACAAAAAATTAGCTGGGTGTGGTGGCACACGCCTGTAGCCCCAGCTACTTGGGGGGCTGAGGCATGAGAATCACTTGAACCCAGGCGGTGGAGGTCGCAGTGAGCCGAGAGCATGCCACTGCACTTCAGCCTGGGCAACAGAGGGAGACTGTCAAAAAAACAAAAACGAACCAACAAAAAACCCAGCAGGGCAACTGAATTGGTTTATTCAACAAGTTAATGGCATAAATAGAAGAAACAGCATGCACATGGGGAAGGCTGTTCTACATGCTGAGATTTCAGACATAAGCAAATGCAGTTTGGACCCTGATTCAAACAAACCAACCGTAGAAGGCCAGTCTGGGGCACATCAGGGAAACGTGAATATGTACTGGCTATGAGATCATATTTAGGAATTGATGTTTTGTTTTTGCCTCCCTAGGGATGAGGCATATAAGAAATTAATGTTGCCGGGCGCGGTGGCTCACGCCTGTAATCCCAGCACTTTGGGAGGCCGAGACAGGCGGATCGCCTGAGGTTGGGAGTTCAAGACCAGCCTGACCAACATGGAGAAACCCTGTCTCTATTTAAAAAATACAAAATTAGCCAGGCATGGTGGCGCAAGCCTGTAATCCCAGCTACTTGGCAGGCTGAGGCAGGAGAATTGCTTGAACCCAGGAGGCGGAGGTTGCAGCAAGCTGAGATCACGCCATTGCACTCCAGCCTGGGCAACAAGAGCGAAATTCTGTTTCAAAAAAAAAAAAAAGAAGAAGAAATTAATGTTAATGAGTAGGAGTGGTCAGAGGCTTGTGGATATGTAAGAAGAATTATTATTTTGAGACAGAATCTTACTCTTTTGCCCAGGTTGGAGTATAGTGGTGCAATCTCAGCTCACTGCAACCTCCGCCTCCCAAGTTCAAGTGATTTCTCATGCCTCAGCCTCCTGTGTAGCTGGGATCACAGGTGCCCACTACCACCCACGACTCATTTTTTTGCATTTTTAGTAGAGACGGGGTTTCACCGTGTTGACCAGGCTAGTCTTGAACTCTTGACCTCAGGTGATCCGCCTGCCTCGGCCTTCCAAAGTGCTGGGATTACAGGCGTGAGCCACCGCGCCCGGCCAGAATTATCCTTGTTTTTTTAAACATGAATGCTCAATTTAGAGGGCTAAAAGATAACCTATGTGTTTTTGTGTGTGTGGTGTTTTTTTTTTTTTTTTAAGACAGAGCCTTGCTGTCGCTCAGGCTGGAGTAAAGTGGCACGATCTTGGCTCACGACAGCCTCTGCCTCCCGGGTTCAGGCAATTCTCCTGCCTCACCCTCCCCAGTAGCTGGGATTACAGGCATGCGCCACCAGGCTTGACTAATTTTTGTTTTTTTTTTGAGACAAAGTCTTACTCTGTCACTCAGTGCGGTGTCGCTCAGTGGAGAGCAGTGGCATGATCCTGGCTCACCGCAACCTCCGCTTCCTGGGTTCAAACGATTCTCCTGCCTCAGCCTCCTGAGTAACTGGGATTACAGGCACCTGCCACCATGCCCAGCTAATTTTTGTATTTTTACTAGAGACGGGGTTTCGCCATGTTGGTCAGGCTGGTCTCAAACTCCTGACCTCAGGTGGTCCATCACCTTGGCATCCCAAAATGCTGGGATTACAGGCATGAGCCACCGCACCCGGCTACATATGCAGTTTCTTGAAACTACAGACCAGGACAGGTGCTGTGGCTCATGCCTGTAATCCCAGCACTTTGGAAAACTAAGGTGGGGAGGATTGCTCAAGTCTAGGAGATCAAGACCAGCCTGGGCAACAGGGACATTATCTCTATCAAAAATACAAAAGTTGGCCAGGTGTGGTGATGCACGCCTGTAGTCCTAACTACTCAGAAGGCTAAGGTGGGAGGACCGCTTGAGTCCAGGAGGTCAAGGTGCAGTGAGCCGAGATTGTGCCATGCCACTGCACTCCAGCCTGGGCAACAGAGTGAGACCCTGTCTCAAAAATAAAAAAAGAAGAGAAAGGAGAAAGAAGAAACAAATGAAATAAATATACCAAATCTGGTAATAGTTGAACATGGGTAATAGGTACAGGAGGGGTCACTGTACTAGTCTTTCTGCTTTTATGTATGAAAATTTCCTAGGAAAATGCTGAAACAACCCCTCTTCTGTTAGAACCGGAGAATGGTAAAATTAACGTCCAGCTTTTTTGTTTGTTTGTTTTCGTCTTTGTTTTGAGACAAAGTCTTGCTCTGTCACCCAGGCTAGAGTACAGTGGTGCAATCATGGCTCACTGCAGCCTCAACCTCCTGGGCTAGCAATCCTCCCACCTCAGACTTTCTTGTAGCTGGGACTACAGGCGTGCACCACCATGCCCAGCTAATTTTGTGTGTTTTGTAGAGATGAGGTCTCATTTTGTTGCCTAGGCTGGTCTTGAACTCCTGGCCTCAAGTGATCCTCCTGCCTCAGTCTTGCAAAGTGTTGCGATTACAGGTGTGAGCCACTGCACCTGACCTTGGCCTCCCTTAAAAACTTGTAAGATCTGGTTGTATATCCTGTGCCCAGGTACATAGCAGGTGCTCAATAAATATTTACTGAGTTAACAAGGATAAAAGAACCAAAGAGCTCAGAATTGCAGTTGCTCAGAATTTTAGAGAACCACGTCTCTAAAAATGCTGGGCGCCATGGCTCACGCCTGTAATCCCAGCACTTTGGGAGGCCAAGGCGGGTGGATCACGAGGTCAGGAGATCGAGACCATGGTGAAACCCTGTCTCTACTAAAAATACAAAAAATTAGCCAGGCGTGGTGGCGGGCGCCTGTAGTCCCAGCTATTCGGGAGGCTGAGGCAGGAGAATGGCGTGAACCCGGGAGGCGGAGCTTGCAGGGAGCCGAGATCACACCACTGCACTCCAGCCTGGGCAACAGCGCGAGACTCCGTCTCAAAAAAAAAAAAAAAACAGAACCATGTCTTCAGCGTGGCACATTCTGAAATTCATCCACCTTTGGATTAAGAAAGGCCCTTGGGATCAAGACCACTGTCCTCCTTGTACAGATGGGGAAACTGAGGCTCAGAGAAGGGGTGGGGTTGGACCAGAGCTGCCTGAATCTTGTCCCCACCCCGGCTTGCTACCCCTGTCCACCCCCATCTCCCCAAGGGACTCACTCGAGGCTGACAGCACGGGTAACTAAACAGGTGAACTTTGCCAAAGTCATCAGCTGAAGCCAGCAACTTCCCATCATGGGAGCGGGCCACAGCGTTGATATCAGTGCCATCCGCCCCCTCGGACCAGATCCCTGTGGGCAAGATGGAGGTAAGTTGTAAGATGTCAGCTGGAGCCAGGGACTGCCAAGAGAAGCAGACTGCCACACCAGCCACCCTAATTTGTTCCAACCTAGCCTGTATCCATCCAAGGATACGACTCAGAACGACCTTCTTAAAATGTGAATCCGAGCCTGCCCCTGCTCTGCTCAAAACCCTTCCATGGCTCCCTGGTGATCTTAGAAGAAGGTCTATGGTTCTAAGCCTCAGCGGGCCCCATGCACTGCTCCAGCCTCATCCTTCATCAGTGCTCCTGTTAAACTCTGTAATGATTTGGCCACCCTGCCTCCCTGCATTTCTCCGAATACCAAGCTCTGCGTCAAGCCTGGGCTTTTGTATGTGCTATTCCTTTTGCCTAGAGACTGCTTTCCTTCTTCACTGCCCTGGAAAGTAACTCCTCATCCTCCAGGTCCTGGCTCAGATGTCTCTTCCTCCAGGAAGCCCTCCCTGATTCCCTCCAAGACTAGGCCAGATGCCCCACCCTGGTTTCCCTGTCCCAGCCCTGCTCACTCTGGGTCATCACTGTCTGGGGACAAGTCTGCCTCCCCAACTGGACTGAGAGCCCCAGGAGAGCAGTGCCCTCAGTCATGGTCACTGCCAAGCCCACAGCAGGCACAGAACTGCTCAGGGAATATGTGTTCACTGATTTCGTGCCTGAATGAAGGGGTGGCTAGGGCACCGGCAGTGTGGTCTCTCCTGGCCAGTCACCACGCCCATTTGGTTTCATGTTATTACAGCTCTAATCAGTCATCTCACCCTACCCTTTCCCCTTACACAAACACAGCCCACATGCAGAAAAGGAGTGAGCTTCCTACACTGGAGGTAAACAGTAAGACTCTGGAAACCACCAGCAGGGATGTCTCTCAGAACTCCTGTCCTCAGTGAGACCTCTCTCATTCCAGAACTCACCAAACACCCCAAACCCCAGGACACAAGTAGCTGTGGCCCATTCCATGTTCCTCACAGCATCTGCACTGGTGATCTGCTTACAGGTAGCCGGGTCCCCTGGGGCAGAAAATGGGAGGAGACATTCAGAGTTGGAAGAACTACGCAGTAAACCCGTCCCTTTCTTAGACAGTGGGAGCTGAGGTCCAAGACAGAGGAGGCTAAGGTCCCAGGGCTCATTCCACCGGTCAGGACTGGCTGAGAAGGCTGCATGCTGGGTCTTCACAGCCAGCAGCATAAGCGGGAGCATCTGCTTGGAAACCTGCATCTGGCAGGGCGTGATGGCTCACGTCTGTAATCCCAGGAGTCGGCATGAGCCACCGCGTCCGGTTGGATCACCTGAGGTCAGGAGTTTGAGACCAGCCTGGCCAAGATGCTGAAACCGCATCTCTACTAAAAATACAAAAATTAGGCCAGGCGTGGTGGCTCATGCCTGTAATCCCAGCACTCTGGGAAGCCGAGGCAGGCGGATCACCTGAGGTCAGGGTTTAAGATCATCCTGGTCAACATGGCGAAACGCCGTCTCTATTAAAAATACAAAAAAAAAAAAAAAAAAAAAAAAAAATAGCTGGGCGTGGTGGCAGACACCTGTAATCCCAGCTACTCAGGAGGCTGAGGGCAGGAGAATCGCTTGAACCTGGGAGGTGGAGGCTGCAGTGAGCCAAGATCACACCATTGCATTCCAGCCTGGGAGACAAGAGGGAAACTCCATTTCAAAAAAAAATACAAACAGAAATATTAGCTGGGCATGGTGGTGTGCTCCTGTAATCCCAGCTACTTGGGATGCTCAGGCAGGAGAATGGCTTGAACCCAGGAGGTGGAGGTTGCAGTGAGCCAAAATCGTGCCACTGCCCTCCAGCGTGGGTAACACAGTGAGACTCCATCTCAAAAAATAAAAATTAAACAGCTGGGCGCGGTGGCTCACACCTGTAATTCCAGCACTTTGGAGGCCAAGCGGGCGGATCACGAGGTCAGGAGATTGAGACCATCCTGGCTAACACGGTGAAACCCCATCTCTACTAAAAATATAAAAAAATTAGACGGGTGTGGTGGCAGACGCCTATAATCTCAGCTACTCGGGAGGCTGAAGCAGGAGAATCACTTGAACCCGGGAGGCGGAGCTTGCAGTGAGCCGAGATCACACCACTGCATTCCAGCCTGGGGGACAGAGCAAGACTCTGTCTCAAAAAATATATAACAATAATAATAATAAATAAAAATTAAAAATTTAAAAATGTAAAAAAGAAACCTGCATCCCTGCATCCTACTTATCCAACCAGAAAGGGGAGGAACTGACTAAAAGTGGGGTACACCAGGGGGAAAATAAGCCAGCAGTCCCTGAATTCCAAATCAGAACCAGCCTTGAATGCTAAGGGAGCGAGACCTGAAGCCCCTGCCTCCTGTCCCAGAACTCAGGGAAGTCTGCAAATGAGATGGACGAAGAAATGTCTCTGGGTCCCGGAGAACTCACAGTACAAAATCTCATAGTCCCCGGAGTTGGTGACAAAGCAGCTGCTGTCCTGGGCCCAGTCCAGGTGGGTGATAAAACTGGAATGGCCCTGCGGAGGAGGGAAGGGATGGTGTTAGAGCTGCAGAGGGCGGAACCAAGGAGAGGGGGAACAGGATTAAATCAGGAAAGTGGAAGGTCAAATACAGAGGTAGGGCAAGAACACAATGGGACTAAAGGAAGGATACACAGGCCTTTGGAGTGTGGGGGCAGGGCCAGACTACTGTGGGCGGGGCCAGACTGTGATGGGCAGGGCTAGACAAAAAGCACTTAGAACACAATGGGAGTTCAGAACAGGTGGGCAGAGCTAGACACGGAAGAACTGGCTTTGAATGTGAGGGGCGGGGCTACACAGAGGGGCGGTCTCGGAACGTGAGGGGCGGGGCTACACAGATGGTGAGCGTAGCACGTGGGGGCGGGGCTACACAAAGGGGCGGGCTTAGAACACAAGAGGTGGTGAATGTGTGGGCGGGGCCAAGACTCCTTGTTCTGATCAGGGCACAGTCAGTTGAGTGTTGTAAGCTGCGCTCCCTTGAGGTAGAAAATTGGTTAATTCTGCACCCCCTGGGCGGGGGTGGCGGCGCGGGCTGGGGGCCACTGCCCACTCACCGAGCACTTGCCCAGGCGGCTGACCTTGCGGCCGCCCTGGTCCACCGTGTACACGTACACCAAGTTGTCGTGGGAGCCCACGGCCAGGTACGCCCCGTCTGGGGGAGGGGGAGGGGGGCTATGAGGAGGCACCCAGGCTCCGCCCCCTCCTCGCCCAGACTCAGCCCCCTCAACAGTCCCCAGCTCCATCCCCACTGCGTCCCTCATAGGCCTCCCTTCGAAGGCTCCACCCCTCCCCCTGCCAAGAACTCTGAGCCTCTGTCCCCTGGCCCTGCCGCTTGGGTGTCCCAGGCCTGCCGCTTACCTGGGGAGAATTTGACCACTGAGATCTGTTCGTTGCCGTCTGTGTGGATAGCCACCAGGTCGTGGGTCTCCGTGTCCAGCAGCAGCCATCTTGAAGGAGAGGGCGTGGTGGGGGGAGGAGGGGTGAGATGATCTGACAGAGAGGGGCCGCAATTTGTGGGGTCTGAGGGAGGGATCAGAAGGACCCCAGAAAAGATCTGGGCTGGGCACGGTGGCTCAGGCCTATAATCCCAGCACTTTGGGAGGCCGAGGCGGGTGGATCACTTGAGGTCAAGAGTTCAAAATCAGCCTGGCCAACATAGCGAAACCCCGCCTCTACTAAAAATACAAAAATTAGCCGGGCGTGGTGGCGCATGTGCCTGTAATCCCAGCTACTTGGGGGGCTGAGGCACGATAATTGCTTGAACCTGGGAGGCAGAGGTTGGAGTGAGCTGGGATCATGCCACAGGACTCCAGCCTGGGCAACAGAGCAAGAATCTATCCCAAACAAAACAAGGCCAGGTGCGGTGGCTCATGCCTGTAATCCCAGCACTTTGGGAGGCTGAGGCAGGCGGATCACTTGAGGTCAGGAGTTCGAGACCAGCCTGGCCAACATGGTAAAACCCCATCCCTACTAAAAATCAAAAAAATTAGCCAGGCATAGTGGTGGCCACCTGTAATCCCAGCTACTCGGGAAGCTGAGGCAGGAGAATCGCTTGAACCTGGGAGGAGGAGGCTGCAGTGAGCCAGAAGAATATTGAGGGATCGGGGCTTGCTAATAGTGGGATTTGAGCAAGTAGGAGAGAGGGAAGAAGGGCCAGTTACCCAGGGAGCAGAGAAGCCCTCCCGAAATGCCCTCCTCAGCTTTACCTGCCAGTCACTGTACCCACAGCCAGGACAGAGCCACTGGGGTGGAAGCCAGCTGAGCGGGCAGGGTCCTGAGAAGGGGGAGAGAAGAGGCAGGGCTCAGAGCTGGGGCCCCATGTCCATCTGGCCATTCTCCTGCCTCAGGGCCAAGTCTAATCTTGGGATGAGGGCTCTCCCCTCCCTCTGCTGCCCTTTGGGACACCACCACCCCGGACACCATGGCAGCCATTCCTCTTTCCATTCCTGTAACATGTTAGCCTGAACAGAAAACATTCCTCCTGTCACCGCTGTCCTGGGATCCTTCCTTACTCCTCTTCTAAATTCCCACAGCTTTATTCATCCAAGACAACAACTTTAGATAATTTCCTAGATGTGGGAATGCTGGGACAAAGGGCATCCAGAATTTTAAGACTCTTTTTACTTTTATTTTTAATTTTTTAAATTTTTATTTATTTTTTTGAGATGGAGTTTCGCTCTGTCACCCAGGCTGGAGTGCAGTGGCACGGTCTCAGCTCACTACAACCTCTGCCTCCCAAGTTCAAGCAATTCTCCTGCCTCAGCTTCCCAAGTAGCTGACATTACAGGCACCCACCACCACGCCCGGCTGATTTTTTTTTTTTTTTCATTTGTTGTAGAGATGGGGTTTTGCCATGTTGCCCAGGTTGGTCTCAAACTCCTGGATTCACACAATCTACCTGCCTCGGCCTCCCAAAGTGCTGGGATTACAGGTGTGAGCCACCACGCCTAGCTGAAATTTTTATTCTGTTTACGTTTTAATTAATTGTGAATAGCCATGTGTGGCCAGTGGTTACCCTATGGGACAGTGTAGCTCTACACTTGACTGTTGAAGCAGTCACACCTTCCTTGAACTCAGCGGCTCCTGACTCCTCGATCCTCATGGCAGCTCCCGACAGGATGGTTCTGTGTCGTCCTGGGCTCCTTTCCAGTCAGGAACCTACTCCTCCAACCCTTCTGAGAGAGCTTCTAAGCACCCAGTTCCCTGGACAAAACCCCCACCCTGCTTAAAAAGACCTTGTTTAGGCCAGGCTTGGTGGCTCATGTCTGTAATCCCAGCACTTTAGGAGGCCAAGGTGGGCGGATCATGAGGTCAGTTCGAGACCAGCCTCACCAACATGGTGAAATCCCGTCTCTACTAAAAATACAAAAATTAGCTGGGCGTGGTGGTGTGTGCCCGGAATCCCAGCTACTTGAGTGGGAGGCTGAGGCAGAAGAATCGCTTGAACCCAGGAGGCGGAGGTTGCAGTGAGCCGAAATCATGCCATTGCCCTCCAGCCTGGGTGACAGAGTGAGACTCCATCTCAAAGAAAAAAAAAAAAAAAGACCTTGTTTGGTTTCAGTCTAATGTGCTGAGCTCTGACACATGGAGAAAGGTAGTTCTGTTAGAACGGTGCGTTTCTAGTTCCCGGGCCCCTCACCTCGATGATCCTGCTCCACAGGGGCTGGTGGGACTCTGAGCTCCACAGATGCACCAGCTTATCCTGCCCGCAGGTCACAAACTGGGCCTGACTGGGGTGTGTGGCCAGGCCCCACAGCTCTTCCACATGGCCCTGGTGGAAAAGGAGGACAGCAGGATGGAGACAGCAGCCCTGGCCTTTTCCCACCCACCCCTAATGCCAGACAAGTGCTGGATAACTCACCCTGCCCCAGCGGGACCCAGGGAAGACCTTTCCCGGTGTGTCTGAAGGGGGCCTCGATTGGGCATCTGAACCCATGCCCTAATGTGTGACTCAAGGCAAACCCTGTCCCTTCCCCAGGGACCTCTGCTTTCTTCTTTGCACAATGGGAGGCAGGAGGGCATGGTGGCTCAGAGCTTGATCTCAGGGGTCAAACAGGCTGCACTCTGGCCACGCGCCTCCCAGGTCTCCAGCTCCAAGGATCTGGGAAGGCCCTCGTGGAGTCTGCCTGCAGCCAGACAGAGCCCAGAAGTCTGAGGGACCTCATGGAGGGCACTAGACCTGATGGCTCTGACCCTCAGCCTTCTATTACTGACCGAGGGCAGTGACATCTAGGCAGGTGACATCTCCTTGGAACCTCAGCTTGATCGTCTGTAAAATGGAGCCAGTTGGTGTGTGTGCCTCATAGCATGCTTGTGCTCACTCAAATCGTGGATGGAAAATGCTGGCTGGGTGCGGTGGCTCAGGCCGGTAATCCCAGCACTCTGGGAGGCTGAGGCAGGAAGACTGTTTGAGCTCAGGAGTTCGAGACCAGCCTGGGCAACATGGCAAAACCCCATCCCTACATAAAATACAAAAATTTGCCAGGTATGATGGTGTACACCTGTAGTCCCAGCTACTTGGGAAGCTGAGGCAGGAGGATCCCTTGAGCGCAGGAGATGGAGGTTGCAGTGAGCCGAAATGGCACCACCACATTCCAGGCTGCGTGATATAATAAATAAATAAAATGCTAAACATAAGGATAATTCAGAGAATGTGGTCACAAAATGGAAATGTCTATTATTATTTATAACAAGTTTTTTTTTGAGACGGGATCTCACTCTGTTACCCAGACTGGAGTGCAGTGGTAGGATCTCAGCTCATTGCAACCTCCACCTCCCAGGTTCAAGCAATTCTTCTGCCTCAGCCTCTTGAGTAACTGGGATTACAGGCACACGCCACCATGCCCAGCTAATGTTTTGTAGTTTTAGTACAGATGGTGTTGCACCATGTTGCCCAGGCTGGTCTCGACTTCTGATGTCAAGTGATCTGCCTGCCTCGGTGTTCCAAAGTAATATTAATATTACAATTAATAATTATTATAGCCAATATAATAGTATGGGCTGGGCGCAGTGGTTCATGCCTGTAATCCCAGCTCTTTGGGAGGCTGAGGTGGGTGGATCACCTGAGGTCAGGAGTCTGAGACCAGCCTGACCAACATGACGAAAACCTGTTTCTAATACAAAAATTAGCTGGGTGTGGTGGTACATGCCTGTCATTCCAGCTACTCGGGAGGCTAAGGCAGGAGAAGCGCTTGAACCTGGGAGGCAGAGGTTGCAATGTGCCAAGATTGTACCACTGCGCTCCAGCCTGGGTGACAGAGTAAGACTCTGTCTCAAAAATTAAAAAAAAAAAAAAAAAAAAAGTATAAATAGAGTGCTTCCCGGTAGGTGAGTTCTTTAACTGGGTCGGGGACAAGGGAGGGAGGGAGGAGGCCGGGAAGGGAGGAGCAGGCATTTGAGCTTCCAGAAGAAATGCAAGCAGACTCCAGCAGGGCCTTCCCCAATCTGTGGAGCTGGAGACTGAGAGGTGTGTGGCCAGGGTGTCTGCAGCCATGGGACAACCTGTAGGGACACTCACCAACCTGAAGGATGCCACCCCCAATCAGAGTGGCAGGAGGCAGCACAGTTGGAGCAGGGGCCTGGGGCCCCTCTGCTGTGCTCGGAGTTAAACTCTTAGTTGCTGGATCCTGGGAAGGGGTCCTGGGTCAGGGCCAGGTCAGAGAAGGGACAGAGCAGGGAGGTGAGGAGAACTAGGAGTGGGGAGGGGGAGTGGATAATGCAGGGAAGACAAGGGGAAGAGTTGGGAAGAAGGGAGGGGTGAAGCGGAGGGAGGCGCACCTGGACCAGCAGCGAGAAGCCCGTGTGCACGGAGCCCTGTAGGATGGAATTGCGGGTGGTCCCCACGTACAGTGTGTCTCCGTGGCCCTCTGCCACAGTGCGCACAGGGCCAAAGTCCTCGGGGACCTGGGTGGGCAGATAAGAGGGAAGATGAGTAGGATGCACATAGGGGTGGGCGTGGGGTGACATGCTGTGGGGAGGAGGGTCTGGTGTTGGCAGCCCTGGTGAGATGGAGGGGGTCTCTCCACCCCCATCTGAGCCCACTGCCCCTCCTCACCTCCACTTCCTGCAGCTTGCTGTAGTCAGAACCCCAGAGGACCACCCGCCGATCACGGCCCCCTCCGGACACCAGCGTACCGTCCCGCAGGGCGCAGAGCCCAAACACGCCACCGTCATGGGCGCCCAGGACCGCCTGTGTGATACGGTTCCCACCTGCGGGGTGGCCAGGGGCAGGGTCAACAGGGAGAAGCAACCCCTGTGCTGACCCCTGAAAGCATCTTGAACTCTCAAGCCTATGTCCATACATTCTCGCTCACCTTTCCACCTTTCTTTTTCTTTTTCTTTTTTTTTTTTTTTTTGAGACAGAGTCTCTCTGTCGCCCAGGCTGGAGTGCAGTGGTGCTACCTCGGACCACTTCAACCTCTGCCTCCCAGGTTCAAGTGACTCTCCTGCCTCAGCCTCCCAAGTAGCTGGGATTACAGGTGCCCGCCACCACACCTGGCTAATTTTTTGAGTTTCTAGTAGAGACGGGTTTCACCATGTTGGCCAGGCTGGTCTCAAACTCCTGACCTCAAATGATCCACCCTCCTCAGCCTCCCTAAGTGCTGGGATTACAGGCATGAGCCACCATGCCTGGCCCCACCTTTCCACCTTTCTCTCTGCTCTACCACCCACCCAACCACCCAAGCACCTGCCACATACCCACTCAAATACAATACCTTATCATCCATTCATTAAACCATCTGGACTAACATCTACTCATCCATCCATCCATCCACCCTTTGGCCCATACACCCGCCCGTCCATCCATCCACTCACTTATCTACTGGTCTGTTAGATGAACACTATCCACTCATCCATTCATCATCCATTCATCCACCAGACTATCCATCCATCATCCTACCCATTCATCCACCCATCTCTCTACTGATCCATCCAGTCAGCCACCCTGCCATCTATCCATCAACCCACCTCTCATCCAATATCCAGTCAGCCACCCTGCCATCTATCCATCCACCCACCTCTCATCCAATCATTTGCCCTCTCTTGTTTTTTTGTTTTGTTTTTTGAGACAAAGTCTTGCTCTGTTGAGCAGGCTGGAGTGCAGTGGCACAATCTTGGCTCACTGCAACCTCTGCCTCCTGGGTTTAAGTGATTGTCATGTCTCAGCCTCTGGAGTAGCTGGGATTACAGGCATGTGCCACCACACCTGGCTAATTTTTGTATTTTTAGTAGAGACAGAGTTTCACTCTGTTGGCCAGGCTGGTCTCAAACTCTTCGACTCAAGTGATCTGCCCGCTTCAGCCTCCAAAAGTGCCAAGATTACAGGCACGAACCATGGCACCCAACCTAATAAAGACAATTTTTTAAAAAGAGAGGGCAGGCTGGCTGAGCGCGGTGACTGATGCCGGTAATCGCAGCACTTTGGGAGGCAGAGGCGGGCAGATCACGAGGTCAGGAGATTGAGACCATCCTGGCTAACATGGTGAAACCCTGTCTCTACTAAAAATACAAAAAATTAGCTGGGTGTGGTGGCAGGTGCCTGTAGTCCCAGCTACTTGGGAGGCTGAGGCAGGAGAACGGCATGAACCCGGGAGGCGGAGCTTGCAGTGAGCCGAGATGATGCCACTGTACTCCAGCCTGGGCACAGAGCAAGACTCTGTCTCAAAAAGAAAAAAAAAAAAAAGAGAGAGAGGGCAGGCTGAGGCGGGTGGATCACTTGAGCTCAAGGGTTCGAGACCAGCCTGGATCACACAGCGAAACCTCATCTCTATAACAAATACAAAAATTACCTGGGCCTGGTGGTGGGCACCTGTAGTCCCAGGTACTTGGGAGGCAGAAGGATCACTTGAGACTGGGAGGCAGAGGTTGCAGTGAGCTGTGATGGCACCACTGCACTCCAGCCTGGGCGCTAGAGTGAGACCCTGTCTTAAAAAAAAAAAAAAATTCTTTATTAAAAAAAATTTTTTTGTTGTTTGAGACAGAGTCTCACTCTGTCCCCTAGGCTGGAGTGCAATGGTGCCATCTCTGCTCACTGCAACCTCCACCTCCTGGGTTCAAGCGATTCTCCCACCTCAGCCTCCCGACTAGCTGGGATTACAGGTGCTCGCCACCATGCCAGGCGAATTTTTGTATTTTTAGTAGAGATGGGGTTTTGCTATGTTGGCTGGGCTGGTCTTGAACTTCTGACCTCATGTGATCTCCCTGCTTCGGCTTCCCAAAGTGCTAGGATTACAGGTGTGAGCCACCGTGCCTGGCCTGAAAACTTTTAAAAGTAAAGATGAGGTCTCACTATGTTGCCCTGGCTGGTCTCAAACTCCTGGGCTCAACCAGTCCTCCTGCCTCAGCCCCTCAAAGTGCTAGGATTATAGGCGCTAGCCACCTCAACCAGCCCATCCTCTCCTTCAGTCAACTACCATTCACCAGTTAATGCATCCTTCTATCTACCCATTTTAGGCAAGGCGCGGTGGCTTACGCCTGTAATCCCAGAACTTTGGGAGGCCGAGGCGGGTGGACCACTTGAGGTCAGGAGTTCAAGACCAGCCTGAGTAACGTGGTGAAATCCCGTCTCTACTAAAAATACAAAAATTAGTTGGGTGAGGTGGCATGTGCCTGTAGTCCCAGCTACTCGGGAGGCTAAGGCAGGAGAATTGCTTGAATCCAGGAGGCGGAGATTACAGTGAGCCGAGATGGCACCACTGCATTCCAGCCTGCACAACAGAGTAAGACTCCATCTCAAAAACAAGCAAACAAACACAACAAAAACAAATAAACACACAGAAAAACACAAAAAACAAACATCCACCCATTTTCTATTTTCCCATCTATCTACTCATTCACTCCTCTATCTACCCATCTGGCAATCTGCCTATCCATTCTTTCATCCATTAACCCATTCAATCAATAATTCTTTAACCAGTATTTGCTCCGGGCCCAGGTTCATATGGGGACACAGTGGTGACCAAGGCAACCACACACCCTACCCTTGCAAGGCTCACTGTAAGTCAGCGCCAACCCCAGGTGTTCAGGCCCAGAAGACCCAGGCGCACACCCAGGAGACTGAGATCCCATAGAGGGCTCCACCCAGCCAGGTGAGTCAGGGAGGGCTTCCTGGAGGAGGAGATAGCTCAGCAAGGATCTGGAGGTGGGGTAGGAGTCAGCTGAGACAAGAGAGGATGGGAAAATGTTCGAAGTGGAAGGAACAAGTTTCTGTTGCAAAAAGCAGAGAGTAGGCAAGAACATGGATAACTGAGGGAACTAATAGAGATTTGGTGTGATTAAGTGTAACATACAAGGGCATGAATGTCAAGGCAGGAGATGGCAGGGCCAGATTGGGCAGAGTCCTGGAGGCCTCAGTGAGGAGCATGGACTTGTCATAAGGGAACCTGGGAGCAGTGGAAGGGGAGGGATTGGGTCAGATTTACATTTGCTTCTGGGAAGAAACCTAATTGGAGGTGGCGAGGCTGAAGGCTGTGAGGTCAGGAAGGAGACCGAGAGAGGAGAGGAAGAAACAATAATTCTCTTTAATTCCCAACCTTCAAGACTCAAATGTGGTTTCACTTCCTCCAGGTAAGCTGGGCTCTCTTTTTTATTTTTATTTTTTTTATTTTTTGAGATGGAGTCTTGCCCTGTTGCCCAGGCTGGAGTGCAGTGGCACTGTCTCAGCTCACTGCAACCTCTGCCTCCAGGGTTCAAGCGATTCTCCTACTTCAACCCCCCCAACCCCCGTGTACCTAGGATTACAGGCACCCACCACCATGTCCGGCTAATTTTTTTTTTTTTTTTTTAAACAGAGTCTTGCTCTGTAACCCAGGCTAAAGTGCAGTGGTGCAATCTCAGCTCACTACAACCTCCACTTCCCAGGTCCAAGCAATTCTTACGCCTCAGCCTCCCAACTAGCTGGGATTACAGGCACACGCCACCACACCTGGGTAATTCTTTTGCATTTTCAGTAGAGACAGGGTTTCACCATGTTGGCCAGGCTGGTCTCGAACTCCTGACCTCAGATGATCCACCTGCCTTGGCCTCCCAAAATGCTGGGATTACAGGCATGAGCCACTGCGCCCAGCATATTATTATTTTTTAATTTTTTGTAGATATGGGGTCTCACTATGTTGCCTAGGCTGGTCTAGAACTCCTGGGCTCAAGCAATCTTCCTGCCTCGGCCTCCCAAAGTACTAGCATTACAGGCATGAGCCACTCTCCCAGCCTCAACCCATTAGTTTATTAATAAAGTCATCCATTGGTTGGAACAAGCATTTCTTCACTCAACCATTGGCTAAGACAGTCATTTATTCATCCAATCATTGATTAACTTCTTGGAACAATCTGTTCTTCATAACACATTAATCCATTGGCTGAAACAACCATCCATTCATTCACTCACTCATTCACTCATTCATTCATTGCTGTATAGATCCACTGCCTAAAACAAAACCTATTCACTAACATAGCTAGCCATTAGTGGTAACAACCCACTCATTTGTTCCTTTACCTAGTCACTCTTCCTTTAAGGAGGATGACACATTCATTTACTTATTCTTCCATCCATTTCCTAGGATCACACCTTCATTCATTCCTTCGTTCACTCATTCATTGATCCACACTCTGGGACAAAGCATTTGTCCATGTATCCATTCATCTGCCCATCCGTCCTTCCTTCCATCTGCCCATCCATCCATTCATCATCTAACCACAACTGAACTAACCCATTCATTGATAATCTGGACTTGATCCCTAACAGGGGATTTCCAGAGGTCAAGGCGGAGGGGAGTCAATAAAGATTTCCTGGAGGTGGGGATATTTGAGCTGAGCCTTGACGGGGGTGTTGGAATCGGACATCCGTTTACACTCATTCCACACAAGCAGCATTCCACGAAGGGAGGCAGAGCCAGGAGTGTTTGGGAAGACTGGACTGGGGACCAAACAAATAGGGTGACACTGACCTTTGCCCCAAACATAGAGGTTCCCCCCAGAGTCCCCCGTGACCACGTCGCCACCTTCCAAAAAGGTCACACACAGCACATACTTCGGTTTCTCATGTTTCTAAGGTGGGGGAGGAAAGGAAGGTTTCAGAGCGTCACTGAAGCAGGTAGCCTCCCAGAGGTCATCTGTCACCCAGGACCGTGGCCAGGGAATCCCCTGTATGCATTTGGGTGTAAGGCTCTGCGTGGAGCATCACTTCTCCCACCTGACTCCATCCCGCCTGCAGTGCTCCGGTGGCCTAGAGGTTCTGACCACAACTGTCTCGCATTCCTACCCCTGGGCCCACTTCCTGCCCTCTCTCTAGTCCCCCTGACTCTTTCTTTTGAGACATAGTCTCACCTGTCATCCAGGCTGGAGTGCAGTGGTACATATCGGCTCACAGCAACCTCCACCTCCCAGGTTCAAATGATTCTCCTGCTTCAGCCTCCCAAGTAGCTGGGATTACAGGCCTGCACCATTACGGCCGGCTAATTTTGTTTAGTTTTTGTTTTTGTTTTTGAGATGGAGTCTCACTCTGTCTCCAGGCTGGAGTGTAGTGGCACAATCTCGGCTCACTGCAACCTCCGCCTCCTGGGTTCAAGCGATTCTCCTGCCGCGGCCTCCCAAGTAGCTGGGATTACAGGCGCACGCCACCACACCCGGCTAATTTTTGTACTTTTTTTAGTAGAGATGGGGTTTCACCACGTTGACCAGGCTGGTCTCAAACTCCTGACTTCGTGATCCACCTGCCTCCACCTCCCAAAGTGCTGGGATTACAGGCGTGAGTCACCGCGCCCGGCCTGGTCCCCCTGACTTCTCCACTCCTGTCAGCGCCTCATTCGTCCTCTCTCTCCTCCTCCCTCCTCATCTTCAGTCTGTCTCTCTACGTCCCCTTCCCTGCCTCACTCCACCTTCTCAGTGTCTCTGTTTCATCCCCATGCCCAGTGTTCTCTGGGCTTCCCTTTTTGGGGTGGAAGCCCATCTCTCACCAAAGGCAATGAGCCCTATGGAGGAAGCCCTGTGTCTTCCCACCCTCTGCTTCCCACTCAGTTTGTCTGCCTCAGCTTGTGGCTCTCTCAGCCAGGCAGCCTCCGAGTTCTCTGATTATCCCTCATATTGACAACCACAGCACCTCAGTTTTTTTTGTTTGTTTGTTTTTGGTTTTTTTTTTTTGGAGACAGGGTCTCACTTTGTCACCCAGGCTGGAGCACAGTGGCACCGTCATGGCTCACTGCAGTGTCAACCTCCCTGGCTCAAGCGATCCTCCCACCTCAGCCTCCCAGGTAGCTGGGATTACAGGTGCGCACCGCCATGCTGGTTAATTTTTGTATTTTTTGTAGATATGAGGTCTCACCATGTTTCCCAGGCTGGTCTCGAACTCCTGGGCTCAAGGGATCCTCCCACCTCAGCCTCCCAAAATGCTGGGATTACAGGCGAGAGCCACCTCGCCACAGTACCCATTTATTGAGCATTTACTCTCTGCTAGGAGCTGCTATACTCTTCACCCCTTTGAATGTTCACGACTTTTTTTTTTTTTTTTTTTTTTCCCCAAGACAGGGTCTCGTTCTATCACCCAGGCTGGAGTGATCACGGCTCACTGCAGCCGTAAACTCAGGCGATCCTTCCACCTCATGGTGCCCGGCCACCCTCTTAAATCCAGAGTTAAGGCGGATCATCACCATGGTATGGAGAAAGAAACTGAGGCCCCAGCAGGCAACATCTCAGCGTCCCTGTAATCCCAAACCCCTGCCACCCTGTGGGGGATCTTGCTACCTCCCTGCCTGTCCCTGACTACTTCTCTCAGGGCCAGCCTGTCCCCCAAATCCCTGGCACTCACCTCAAAGAGGCCTTGCCGCTTGCTCAAGCTGCCCCCCTCCAAGGTCCAGAAGTAGATGTGAGATTTCCCGCAGGTGATAAGCACAGTGGGGTCCGTGGGGTGGAAGGTGGCCACCAACACAGCCTCGTTGGAGCACTTTGGGGGTGGGGGAGATTCTGAATGAAGATCTCAAAGTCCCCAAGGCTACTATACCCGCCCCTCACAGGACTGCCCTGTACAGCTGTTCGGGTTGTATGCTGCACACCTGAACTTTTCCTTTTTTTTTTTCGAGAAGGAGTCTTGCTCTCTCACCCAGACTGGAGTGCAGTGGCATGATCTTGGCTCAATGCAACCTCCGCCTCCTGAGTTCAAGCAATTCTCCTGCCTCAGCCTCCCGAGTAGCTGGGATTATAGGCACGTGCCACCACGCCCAACTAATTTTTGTATTCTAAGTAGAGATGGGATTTCACCATGTTGGCCAGGCTGGTCTCGAACTCTTGACCTCGTGATCCACCTGCCTCAGCCTCCCAAAGTGTTGTGATTACGGGCATGAGCCACCGTGCCTGGATTTTTTTTTTTTTTTTTTTTTTTTTGAGTAAATAAATAGAACAAAACCAAAGTTTCCTGCCCCCAGCCAGGATAGGTATGCAACCTGAGGCAAGTATGTCTTCCCCTAACCATGCCTCATCCATAAAATAGGTCACCTTCCAGAGAGGCAAATCGAGACACCACAGGACTGCAGAGTCAGCAGCCACCTCAAACCCACCCTTCTGTTGGGCCTGGTCCACCACACCACATATCCCCACATCCTGACCAAGGCCCTGTGAGGACGATGCCACTCACCAAGGCCCTACGAGGAAGATGCTACCATTATCCCCATTTTATTTTATCTATTTATTTATTTTTTTTGAGACAGGATCTCATGCTGTTGCCCAGGCTGGAGTGTAATGGTGCAATCATGGCTCACTGCAGCCTTAACCTACCAGGTTCAAGCGATCCTTCCACCTTAGCCTCCCAAGTAGCTGGGATTACAGGTGCACGCCACATCCAGCTAATTTTTTTTTAAGTGCCAGGAGTTTTTTTTGTGTTTTTTTTTTTGTTTGTTTTTGAGACGGAGTTTAGCTCTTGTTGCCCAGGCTGGAGTGCAACGGTGCGATCTTGGCTCACTGCGACCTCCACCTCTGGGTTCAAGAGATTCTCCTGCCTCAGCCTCTCAAGTAGCTGGGATTACAGGCATGCGCCACCACGCCCGGCTAATTTTGTATTTTTAGTAGAGACAGGGTTTCTCCGTGTTGGTCAGGCTGGTCTCGAACTCCCGACCTCAGGTGATCCGCATGCCTTGGCCTCCCAAAGTGCTGGGATTACAGGCATGAGCCACCGCACCTGGCTTTATTTTTTTTTTTTTTTAAGTAGAGATAGGTCTCCTTATGTTGCCCAGGCTGATCTCAAACTTCTGAGCTGAAGCAATCCTCTCATGTCGGCCTCCCAAAGTGCTAGGATTACAGGTGCGAGTCACCTTGCCCAGCCTATTATCCCCATATTATAGATGAGGCCACCGAGGCTCTGAGATGACAAGCAGCTTGCTCAAAGTCAAACAGCCAGCAAGGAGTAAAGCCAGGGCTTAAACACGGGTCTATCTCATTGCAGATTCCTAACCACTGAGCTTGGGCAAGTCCCACAGTGGCACCCAGGGGGAGAGGATGAGAAAAGTCACCTCACCTTAACATCCACCACCTTGGTCTCCTTGGCCCAGTCCCACACCGAGAGCATGTGATCATTGGATTCGTCCACTGCGCACAGCAGGTTGCCCCCATTCTAAAGAGGAGGAGAGAGGAGGGGGACAGAGGCAAAGGGAGTCAGGACCCATCCTCCCCCATGCCCATCAAGGCATTCACCACACAGGCCTGTTTTAAAACCTTCAGGCTGGGCACAGTGGCTCATGCCTGTAATCATAGCACTTTGGGAGGTCTAGGTGGGAGGATCGCTTGAGCCCAGGAGTTTGAGGCCAGTCTGGGCAATATAGGGAGACCCTGTCTCTTAAACAAAACAAATTTAAATATTAAAAAAAAAAAAAAAAAGGCTGAGCGTGGTGGCTCATGCCTGTAATCCCAGCACTTTGGGAGGCCGAGGTGGGCGGATCACAAGGTCAGGAGATCAAGACCAGCCTAGCCAACATAGTAAAACCCCGGTAAAACCCCGTATCTACTAAAAATACAAAAAATTAGCCAGGCGTGGTGGCAGGTGCCTGTAATCCAAGCTACTTGGGAGGCTGAGGCAGGAGAATCGCTTGAGCTGGGAAGCAGAGGATGCAGTGAGCCAAGATCATGCCATTGCATTTCAGCCTGGGCGACAGTGAGAGACTCGGTCTCAAAAAAAAAAAAAAGACCTTCAAAGGCCCTGCCATTTCGCAGGAAACACATTAAAATACACCCTCCATTAGAAGCTGTGAAGACATCTGAAATGGTTTTCATACTATGCCTTGAAATGACTCATCCCTAAGAAACTCATCTCATTTGCCTTCAGCTATTGTTTCTCTGCAGCCAGCACCCCTAGCCAGGAATTCTTGCTGACATCATTTCATTTGCATTGACATATATATAGAATGACTGATGTAGGTGAAATTCAGCAATTAACCAGGTTGGTATTATTTTGGGTTTTTTATTTTAATTTAATTTAATTAATTTATTTATTTTTTTGAGACTGAGTCTCACTCTATTGCCCAGGATGGAGTGCAGTTGCACCATCTTGGTTCACTGCAAGCTCCGCCTCCCTGGTTCAAGCGATTCTCCTGTCTCAGCCTCTCAAGTAGCTGGCATATGCCACCACATGCCCCGCTAATTTTTGTATTTTTAGTGGAGACAGGGTTTCACCATGTTGGTCAGGCTGGTCTTGAACTCTTAACCTCTGGTGATACACCCACTTCCACCTCCCAAAGTGCTGGGATTACAGTCATGAGCCACCTCGCCCGGCCACTGTTGGGTTTTTATGCCTTTCATTAAATACAGGTTAATTCTGATTTGGCAAGGTTTTATTTTTCCCACACCTTCGGTAACAATATAGCTTACCCCCACCTCAAGCTCTTAAACATTTCTTTAGGCCTCAGAAAACCCGTGAGGCTCCAAACCAGTGCTTCTTAAGCTATCTGTGCAGGAGACTGGCTATTTTTTACTCCCTAATCCATTGAAGACCAATATTTTAATCAAATATGATACAAATGTAAAATATGATTTATATATATACATATATATTTTTAGATAGAGTCTCACTCTGTCCCCCAGGCTGGAGTGCAGTGGTGGGATCTGAGCTCACTGCAACCTCTGCCTCCAAGGTTCAAGTGATTCTCCAGCCTCTGCTTCCTGAGTAGCTGGGATTACAGGTGCCCATCACACATAGCTAATTTTTGTATATTTTTAGTAGAGATGGAGCTTCACCATGTTGACCAGGGTGGTCTCGAACTCCTGACCTCAAATGATCCACCCATCTTGGCCTCCCAAAGTGCTGGGATTACAGGCATGAACCGCATCTGACCAATTGTTATTCATTTTTTACTTTTTTAAGTCAGGGTCCTGCCATATTGCCCAGGTTGGAGTGTAGTGGTGTGATCACAGTTCACTGCAGCCTCGATCTCCTGGGCTCATTCAATCCTCCCACCTCAGCCTCCCAAGTAGCTGGGAGTACAGGCCCACACTAGTACACCCAGCTAATTATAATTTTTTTTTTTTTTTTTAAGATGGAGTCTCGCGCTGTCGCCCAGGCTGGAGTGCAATGGCGCGATCTCGGCTCACTGCAATCTCCGCCTCCCAGGTTCAAGTGACTCTCTTGCCTCAGCCTCCCGAGTTGCTGGGATTATAGGCACCTGCCACTATGCCCAGCTAATTTTTGTATTTTTAGTAGAGACGGTGTTTCACCATGTTGGTCAGGCTGGTCTCAAACTCCTGACCTTGTGATCCACCTGCATCGGCCTCCCAAAGTGCTAGGATTACAGGCGTGAGCCACCATATCTGTCCTTTTTTTTTTTTTTTTTTGAGACGGAGTCTCGCTCTGTCGCCCAGGCTGGAGTTCAGTGGCGTGATCTCGGCTCACTGCAACCTCCCCTTCCCGGGTTCAAGCAATTCTACTGCCTCAGCCTCCCAAGTAGCTGGGATTACAGGCGCCCGCCACCACATCAGGCTAATTTTTGTATTTTTTTGGTAGAGACGGGTTTCACTATGTTGGCTAGGCTGGTCTCAAACTCCTGACTTCAAATGATCCTCCCACCTCAGCCTCCCAAAGTGCTGGGATTACAGGCATAAGCCACCATGCCCAGCCAAAATGATTTTTTTTAAAAAAAGCCCACAATCACACACTTGGATGTTGTGCTGCTGTCAAATTGCTCTCCAAATTCCTAAAGGCTTACTCTCGCCTTCTGTACTTATCTCTGCCCGGACATGCCAAAACCCGCCTGCAAATGGACAAGGAGCAGCTGGGCCCTAGGTACTGGGTTTAAAAATGCCTGAGAGCTGGCCAGGCACGGTAACTCACCCGCCCCTTGGAATGAGGCCACGCCCTCATTGTGACGTCACAGAGGCGGGCCACGCCTCCAGCAGAATTCCTAGCTCTCAACCCAACGGATGGGTGAAAAGGTGCGGGCACTTGCCCTCCTTTTGGGGGCGAGGGGGCGGGGTTAGGGTGGGCGAAGGACTTACGGATTTGGAGAAGCCTACACAGCACACGGCTCTGTCAAACACCCCCAAGCCCAGCACGTGTAAGGTGGAGAGGGAAACTGAGTCCCAGATGCGCACGTGGGGTGGCAGCGGCTGCAGGGAAGAGAGGCTTGTTACCTTGAGGGGGCCAGCTGCTTGTCCCCCACAACTGCGTCCTGCACTCTTTTCGGCTTTCCCCTCCCTTCCATTACCTTCCCTTCCTTAGTGGTGCCCGCCACCTGTCCCGTGGCGATGGTGACCATATCCGGGTGGATGGCCAAGCTGCAGAAAGGGACAGACAGACCAGGGCTCAGTGGGAAAGAGGAGGCTCCCAGTGACCCAGGACATTCATTCCACAAACTGGCTGGTTCAGTTTAGTCAATAAACATGTATTTAGTCCATTAATAGCAGTAAGCGGATGCCCTCCGGGTACGCTGGCTCAGAAGCAAGACTCAGGCCTGGGGTCTCTAACTCAAATGCCAGCAGGACACAGGTCTGTACTTCCAATAGCGGCCAGGAGAGCACACTGATTTAAGGGGGCTTACACCACCCTGCTCCAACCACCAGGAATTGTCTGGAATGCCTATTCAGTTTTTTTGTTTTTGTTTTTAAGAGACGGAGTCTCCCAGCACTTTGGGAGGCCAAGGCGGGCGGATCACCTGAGGTCAGGACTTCGAGATCTGCCTGGCCAACATGGGGAAACCCTGTCTCTACTAAAAGTACAAAAATTAGCTGGGCATGGTGGCGGGCACCTGTAGTTCCAGCTACTCAGGAGGCTGAGGCAGGAGAATCGCTTGAACCGAGAAGGCTGAGGTTGCAGTGAGTGGAGATAGTGCCACTAGACTCCAGCCTGGGAGAGGGAGTGAGACTAGTTCTCAAAAAAAAAAAAAAAAAAAAAAAAAAGATGGAGTCTTGCTCTGTCCCCCCAGGCTAGAGTGCAGTGGCAGGATCATAGCTGACTGCAGCCTCCAACCCCTGGGCTTCAGCGATCCTTCCGCCTTGGCCTCCCAAAGTGCTGGTTTTACAGGTGTGAGCCACCTCGCTGCCCAGATTTTCTTTTCTTTTCTTTTCTTTTTTTTTTTCTGAGACAGAGTCTCGCTCTGTCGCCCAGGCTGGAGTGCAGTGGCGGGATCTCAGTTCACTGCAAGCTCTGCCTCCTGGGTTTACGCCATTCTCCTGCCTCAGCCTCCCGAATAGCTGGGACTACAGGTGCCCATCACCACGTCCGGCTAGTTTTTTGTATTTTTTTAGTAGAGACGGGGTTTCACCATGTTAGCCAGGATGGTCTTGATCTCCTGACCTCATGATCCGCCTGTCTCGGCCTCCCAAAGTGCTGGGATTACAGGCTTGAGCCACCACGCCCGGCCCCAGATTTTCTTTTCCTTTTTTTGAGACGGAGTCTCGCTCTGTCGCCCAGGCTGGAGTGCAGTGATGTGATCTCGGCTCACTGCAAGCTCTGCCTCCTGGGGTCACGCCATTGTCCTGCCTCAGTCTCCCGAGTAGCTGGGACTACAGGTGCCCGCCACCATGCCCGGCTAATTTTTTTGTGTGATTTTAGTAGAGACGGGGTTTCACCGTGTTAGCCAAGATGGTCCCAATCTCCTGACCTCGTGATCCACCCGCCTGGGCTTCCCAAAGTGCCAGGATTATAGGTGTGAGCCACTGGGCCCAGCCCCAGATTTTCAAAAGAAGGGAAAGATCCAGGAATTGAGTGAATTCACTGTCTGAATTTTTTCTGAGACAAGGCTTGCTCTTTCACCCAGGCTGGAGTGCAGTGGCTCAATCACAGCTCACTGCAGCCTCGACCTCCTGAGTTCAAGTGATCCTCTCGCTTCAGCCTCCCAAGTAGCTGGGACCCCAGGGGCTCACCACCACACCCAACTAAAACATCTGAAATACTGAAATATTGATATTCAATCCACATTTTCCCACTGAATTTATCCTGAGGGCACCTGGTGGCTTTGGAGAGGGAGCAAAGTCTTGGCCTCGCCCCAAACCCCACAGGGTGGCAATATGAAAAGAGGCCTAGAGAGGCAGGGGCTGGAGCTCCACCTCCGGCCGCAGCTCCCTCCCGTCCCCTCCCTCCCACATCTCACCATTTGATGTCATCGTTGTGTCCCAGGTAGTGTCGCTGCCTCTGCTCCTCCACGCTGTATAGCACAGCCACGGAGGCCACAAAGTACACTATCTCCCCGGTGGGCAGCAAATAAAGATTGGCCCGGCAGTCTCGGCCACGGTAGCCATAGCTGGAGCCACCCAGGGGCCGGTTAAGGAATGTGTCTTTTTGTTCTTGTTGTTTGTTTTCTTTTTATTTATTTCTTTTTTCTTTTTTTTGGAAAAGTGGCACAATCTCAGCTCATTGCAACCTCCGACTCCCTGGTTCAAGCGATTCTCGTGCCTCAGCCTCCTGAGTATCTGGGATTACAGACATACGCCACCAAGCCCAGCTAATTTTTATATTTTTAGTAGAGAAGGGGTTTCCCCATGTTGGCCAGGATGGTCTCGATCTCCTGACCTCATGATGCGCCCGCCTTGGCCTCCCAAAGTGCTGGGATTACAGGCGTGCGCCACCACACCCGGCCTGTTTTGATTTTTTAAGATGGAGTCTGTCGCCCAGGTTGGAGTGCAGTGGCATGATCCCAGCTCACTGCAACCTCTGCCTCCTGGGTTCAAGCAATTTTCCTGTCTCAGCCTCCCAAGTAGCTGGGACTAAAGGCACATGCCACCATGCCAGGCTAATTTTTGTATTTTTAATACAGATGGAGTTTCACCATATTGGTCAGGGTAGTCTCCAACTCCTGACCTCAGGTGATCCACCCACCTTAGTTTCCCAAAGTGCTTGGATTAGAGGCATGAGCCACTGGCACCCGGCCAAGGAATGTATTTTGCATCACATACATTGGCTGAGGACCAGACTCAACAAGCTCATTGGAATGAGGTTTTTCTGTTTCCACTCTCACCCCTGTAGTGGGCTGATGGTTCCCTCCCACTCCAAAAAAAACATGTCTGTTTCCTTTGTTTTTTGTTTTTTTATTTTTGATATGGAGTTTTGCTCTTGTTGCCCAGCCTGGAGTGCAATGGCGTGATCTCGGCTCACGGCAACCTCTGCCTCCTAGGTTCAAGAGATTCTCCTGCCTCAGCCTCCCAAGTAGCTGGGATTACAGGTATGCGCCACCATGCCCGCCTAATTTTGTATTTTTAGTAGAGACAGGATTTCTCCACATTGGTCAGGCTGGTCTCGAATTCCCGACCTCAGGTGATCCGCCCGCCTCGGCCTCCCAAAGTGCTGGGATTCTAGGTGTGAGCCACTGAGCCCAGCCTATGTCTGTTTCTTAATCCCCTCAACTTGCAAATGTGACCTTACAAGGAAAATGAGTCTTTGCAGATATAATTATAGATCTCAAGATGAGATCATCCTGGATTATCAGAGTGACCCCTAAATCCGATCACAAGTGTCCTTATAAACGACAGAAGAGGCAACCTCAATCTCCTGGGCTTAAGTGGTCCTCCTGCCTCTGCTTCCCAAATAGCTAAGACTACAGGCATGCACCACCATGCCCAGCTAATTTTTAAAATATTTTTTGTAAAGATGCAGTCTCGCCATGTTGCCCAGGCTGGTCTCAAACTCCTGGGCTCAAGCAATCCACTTGTCTTGGCCTCCTAAAGTGCTGGGATTATAGGCGTGAGCCACTGCACTCAGCCTCCCTGGCTAATTTTTTTTTTTTTTTTTTTTTTTTTTTTTTTTGAGACGGAGTCTTGCTCTGTAGCCCGGACTGGAGTGCAGTGGCCGGATCTCAGCTCACTGCAAGCTCCGCCTCCCGGGTTCCCGCCATTCTCCTGCCTCAGCCTCCCGAGTAGCTGGGACTACAGGCGCCCGCCACCTCGCCCGGCTATTTTTTTTTTGTATTTTTTTTTAGTAGAGACGGGGTTTCACCGTGTTAGCCAGGATGGTCTCGATCTCTTGACCTCGTGATCCGCCCGTCTCGGCCTCCCAAAGTGCTGGGATTACAGGCTTGAGCCACCGCACCCGGCCTTTCCCTGGCTAATTTTTTTAAAAAACTTTGTAGAGATGGGATCTTGCTTTGCTGCCCAGGCTGATAGTTATCTGGTTTATTTGTTAACTGCTCATATTCCCTGATAAGACTGTGAGTTCCATGGTGGCTGAGATTGGGCTGTTCTTTTCATTTCTGTATCTCCTCCTCCAGGAAGCCCTCCATGACCCCAGGCTGGGTCAGCCCCATCCCTGTGGATTCCCCATCCCAGCCTTGCACACTCTGGGTTGTCACTCTCAACGAGTCTGTTCCCATGCTAGACTGTATGCCCCAGGAGGGCAGGTGGATGCTGTCATGGTCAGCACTGGGTCCCCAGCCCTATGTCGCAGATGTTCAGAAAATATCTGAATGGGCCAAGCACGGTGGTTCACGCCTGTAATCTCAGCACTTTGGGAGGCCGAGGCAGGTGGATCACTTGAGGTCAGGAGGCCGAGACCAGCCTGGCCAACATGGCGAAACCCTGTCTTGACTAAAAAAAAAAAAAAAAAAAATTAGCCAGGCATGGTGGCGCATGCCACCCAGCTACTCGGGTGGCTGAGGCAGGAGAATGGCTTGAACCCAGGAGGTGGAGATTGTAGTAAGCCAAGATCGTGCCACTGCACTCCAGACTGGGTGTCTCAAGAACAAGAAAATACCCGAATGATTGTCAGTATACATATATCCTGACCCAGTGGAAACTGCTCTGCCCTGCAGTCACTGCAGAGGGGAGCAATCTGAGGTCCACACTTTTGCAGTCTCAGCCACCTCTCATCAGATGCTTATCAAGCCCCACTGGCAGGACATTCGGGACAGATTCCAGGGGATGTTTCCAGCTGCCTCGAGAAGGCTCTGGGCTCCCAGAAGGCCAGGCCATTTCACCAACCACCCTGTCTCCTCCAAAGAGTAAACCAAGGCTCAGAGAGAAGCAGACACGGACCGGATTCCTGGGGTGTGGACTCCAAGCTCAGTAGGCTTTTAGGAAAAAGTTTGAGTCCCAGAATCAGGATTCTTGTCCCGATCTATAATCTCAGTTTCCGTATCTGGAAAGGGGGGTATAATAATTTCCAAACTGTAGGTCTTGGAGAGCTCTCGGAGGCCACTAGTTGTAAAAAAACAAATTCATACCTGGAATAACTTAGAACAGTGTCTGTCACATAGTAAGTGCTTGCGTTATTATTATTTTGAATTTTTTGTTTTGTTTTGTCTTTGAGACAGGGTCTCACTCTGTTGTCCAGGCTGGAGTGCAATGGTACAATCATGGCTCACTGCAACCTCGACCTCCCAGGCTCAAGTGATCCTCCCACCTCAGTCTCCAGAGTAGCTGGGAATCACAGGAGCATGCCACCATATCTGGCTATATATATATATATTTTTTGAGATGGAGTTTTGTTCTTGTGGCCCCGGCCGGAGAGCAATGGGGCAATCTCGGCTCACTGCAACCTCTGCCTCCTGGGTTCAAGCGATTCTCCTGTCTCAGTCTCCCGAGTAGCTGGGTTTACAGGCACATGCAACCACGCTCGGCTAATTTTTATATTTTTAATAGAGATGGGATTTCATCATATTGGTCAGGCTGGTCTCAAACTCTTGACCTCAGGTGATCCTCCCGCCTCGGCCATGAAATTCATTTTTCAGAGAAGGCAATTAACACACAGAGTCAAGGCGACTTTTCCAGGGTCACACAGCCAGCTACGGGCTGGACTGGGGTTTGATCCCATCTCTGTCAGACTCCAAAGCCTGGGCTCCCAGCCATTCCCAACTCATTGTTGCTCAAATGCACCATTTCCACTCTGGTCACACAGCCCTTGAACGTGCTGTACGTTTTTTTGTATGTTGCCCAGGCGGGTCTCAAACTCCTGGCCTCAAACGATCCTCCCATCTCAGCCTCCCAAAGTGCTGGGATTACAGGCCTGAGCTGCCTTGACCGCCTTTCTATTTCCTCTTGAAGGGATGGGAGCACTGAGGGGATTCCAGAAAAGGATACACCCAGTCCAGCTTGAGCCGGCAAGAAGGCAGCTCTGAGCGTGTGTCCAGGCTGTAGGTGGGTGCCAGCTCATCTGGGATCAGCATGGGCACAGGGCGGCCCCTCAGGAACATTTTCACGGAGCCATCCTCTGCCAGGACACCCCCAGAGGTCAGGCACTGACACCAGTCCCATCCCTATTCCCTCTCCTCTTCCAGCTTTTTTTTTTTTTTTTTTTTTTTTTTTTTTTTTAAACGCAAGGAAACTGAGGCCAGAAAGGCAAAGACCCAGTAGCCAAGATTCCTGACCTCTGGCTCCAGCCTGTCACCCCAGCAAGCAAGCTTCCACCAAGCCCTTCCCCATCTCCCCACTCACCCACACTGAAGATAACTTCTTTGGTTTTGCTGTCAGGAAAGGACAAAGAAAAACAAAAGGTCTTAGCAGTCAGGTCAGAAAAGGGGAGAAACCATTCCTCCTCCCCACCGCTCCCCGGAGGTCTCCGATGAAAACGGGGCGAGTAAGGGGCAGAGCGCTGCCTCTCTGCAGGCCGTGTGCTTTGCTCGGTTGATCTTGCAGAGCCTAAGACACAGGCCCAGAGAGGCAGTGATCGCCAAAGATCACACAGCACGAAGCGGCAGGGACGCGATCCTGAAAGAAGGGAGTCACCAAGGACCCTTCCCTCCTAATCAGCACGGTGCTCCCAACGCCCCCCACCCGCAGTCCCCCAGCACCCCAAACGTCAAGCAGCGGGAGAAACCTGGAGAGTTTAAGGGAAGGGGCGTGTCCCCACGCCGGCCTGGGCCCCAGGGGATGGGGGAGACCTGAGATCTAAGCCCCGGGAGCGCGGAGAGGAGATAGGGGGTCGTCTGCAAAAGGGTCTCACCCAGCTCCAAAGCTACTCATGGCGGCGGCTGGCGGAGCTTCAGGGCCGGGGGTGGAGCCGGGACCGGCTCTGCCGCTTCCGGCCCTGGGAGGCACCCGGACCGCCGCGCCCCTGCCCCGCCCTCCACGGCCGCCCCTGGAGCCGGAGGGTCCCACTGGGTCACACATCCCGGATTATGGACTCCCGATCCCAGGTTCTTTCAGGGTGGGTGGGGGAGAGTGGTTGAGAAGACGGACTCGGGAGCGCGCCTTGTTAAGTTAAAACCCCCGTTCTGCTAATTCCTACCAGTGTACATAGGTCGTTCAACCTCTGCCTCTGTTTCCTCATTTTAAAAATGGGGATAATAACAGTACCCGGCCCGGCGCGGTGGCTCACGCCTGTAATCCCAGCACTTTAGGAGGCCGAGGCGGGCGGATCACCTGAGATCAGGAGTTCAAGACCAGCCTGGCCAATGTGGTGAAACCCCATCTCTACTAAAAATACAAAACTTAGCAGGGCGTGGTGGGTGGCGCCTGTAATCCCAGCTACTTGGGAGGCTGAAGCAGGAAAATCATTCGAACTAGGGAGGTGGAGGTTACAGTGAACTAAGATTGTGCCACTGTGCTCCAGCCTGGGCAACAAGAGCAAGACTCTGTCTCTAAATAAATAAATAAATAAATAAAGATAACCCACACCTCCAGGGGATAGTTGAGAGGATGAAATTGGTTAATTATTGGGAAGTGCCTGGAGTATACATAACGCTGTATTTGTGTTTGCTATGTTTGAGCAGAGTTGAAATGTGCAACTTTTGACCTTGGTCTTGCCCTTGGGTGGCCTCCTAGCTCTGACCACGCCCACTACACCATAATTCCAGCTTTAGGGTGATTTTTATTTTGTTTTGTTTTTGATACAGTGTGTTGCTCTGTCGACCAGGCTGGAGTACAATGGCGTGATCATGGCTCACTGAAACCTTGAATTTCCTAGGCTCAAGTGATCCTCCCGCTGCAGCCTCCCAAGTAGCTGGGTCGACCGACAAGCTCAGGCCAGCACGTACGGCTATTTTCTTTCTCTCTCTCTCTTTTTTTTGTTTTTTTTGTTTTTTATTTGTTTGTTTTAACTGAGTCTCGCTCTGTTGCCAGGCTGGAGTGCAGTGGCGCGATCTGGGCTCACTGCAACCCCCGCCTCCTGGGTTGAAGTGATTCTCCTGCCTCAGCCTCCCGAGTAACTGGGACTACAGGCACGCGCCACCACGCCCAGATAATTTTTGTATTTTTAATAGAGAAGGGGTTTCACCATGTTGGCCAGGATGGAGATCTTGTGAAACACCCGCCTAGGCCTCCCAAAGTGCTGGTATTACATGCGTGAGCCACCACGCCAGGCCTAATTTATTTTCATTTTTAGTAAAGACGAGGGCTCGCTATGTTGCCCAGCCTGGTCTCGAACTCCTGAGCTCAAACGATGATCCCGCCTCCGCCTCCCAAACTGCTAGAATTATAACCTCAGGTTTTTACTCGGTCCAGATCTTCAGTATGGCCCCGCCTCTGGAGTTGACCACACCTGTCATTCTGATCTCAACCACCTGCTGCCTTCTAACCCTGTCCCTGAGTTGACTCAGTCGCTTGAGAATTGACTGCTACCTCCCCGCAAAGCTCCTTCTCCGGCCCGCCAGGCATTCTGACTACGTCCATTTTCTTTTCTTTTTTCTTTTTTTTTTTTGAGATGGAGTCTCGCTCTGTCGCCCAGGCTGGAGTGCAGTGGCCGGATCTCAGCTCACTGCAAGCTCCGCCTCCCGGGTTTACGCCATTCTCCTGCCTCAGCCTCCCGAGTAGCTGGGACTACAGGCGCCCGCCTCCAGGCCCGAAATAGTTCTTTGTATTTTTTAGTAGAGACGGGGTTTCACTGTGCTAGCCAAGATGGTCTCGATCTCCTGACCTCGTGATCTGCCTCGTTATTACAGGCTTGAGCCACCGCGCCCGGCCTTCGTCCATTTTCACGTACTCCTTAGTTGAGTACCTTCGAGGCCTCCAAGTTGGCTCCACCTCTTGCATTTGACCACGCCCCTACGGCCCCGCCTAACCTTTAAACCACGCCCTTTTCCACCAGGCAGTGTCCCCTGATTTTGATGTCAAGGCTTCTGGAATCTGGCATGCCTCCCCTTGGTCTCGGCCTCTGTTACCCCGTACCCCAGGTTTTAATTTCGCCCAGGCGAACACTCTGGCCGCACCCTTAAATTTCTCAGACTCCCTCTTTCCTTGCAGAAACTCAGTGGCTGCTCCCTTGACTTCATCCCTGAAACTCAACGGGACCTCTCCTTTACTTTAATAACCACGTCCATAAGCCAAGCTCCTCCCTGACTTCCTCGCCCTGTAGACCTGACTGTCCAGCTCCTAAAAACTCTGGCCACGCCCCTCAAATATTGACTCCGCCCTCCCAGACCTTCCTCTGTTACCGTGCCACCTCAAGATTGGTCCTTCCAAGGCTCTGGCACTGTCCCCGCATTTGAACCAGCTGGCCCCACTCTAGGTTACGACCTCGTGGCCTGGGGCATGACTACATTTCTCGACCACTTCCTATCTCTTTCTGCTGCTTGACGCCGCCCCAGTCCTTACCCTTCCTTTTTGGCGCTACAGTTGCTGCTGGAGGATGTGGTCCGGCTGCGGGGGTCCTCGCGGCGCACCGAGGCCAGGCGCTCTGGTGACAAGTAGCGGCGGACACTGCTAAAAGAGAGCACACAGTTGGGGGCAGAGCCTTCGAGGCCAGCAGGCAAGTGCCATGAGCGGTCGACATCCTCCCTGCACCTTCTGCTGCTGGAGCTCAGGCAAACAAACCACCTCTGTCTCCCACGAGGTCTTGGAAGAGGCTGGGGGTCCCGGCCTTGTGCCTTACCTGCGCCCGGAGGTCGCCTCCTTCTTGGGAGAGGATGGGGACGTGGCATAGCCACCCACGCGCCGCGGGGGTCCCGAGCCATTAAGGGGCGTCCTGGTGGGAAGGCCTTTCAAGAGCTGACACACTGGAGGGATGGGGACAGAAGAGGGTGAGTGTGAGGACCAGGCCCCGGTCCTCCCCATCCCACCCCTCCAGTCTAACCGGGATACCCGAGGCAGTGGTGCCTAAGCGCGGAGGCGCCCGGCCCTTGGGGGTGCCCCGCGCGCGGAGCGCAGCTCCCTGTTCTTCGCACGCCCGCAGGCGACGCAGAGCATCCGCCAGCGCCGCCTTTAGGACCGCCAGCTCGTCTTCCTGTAACTGCAGCCGCTGCTCCAGCGCCGACACGCGGTCGTCCACTTCCATACCGCTCGTGCCCGACAAATTGTCATCTGAAAGACGGGGGAGTGCCCGCTGCAGGGCCACCCAGGAGCTCCAGTACCCAACGGGTCCCTCCCGCCTTCCTGGGTCAAAGCGAGGGGGCCAGCCACGCCCCTTTCCTGTCCCGCTACCTGAGGCTGGGACACTTGGAGATGGGCCAAGGAAGAGGACTCTGAAGGGGGAAGGAAATCCCCACCGCTCTCCAACCCATCCCCACACTCCTCTCTGCTGCAGCGCGCTGGCCCTGTGACCTTGGGGAAGTCCCTTCCATCTTATTTTCTAAGATTCTGTGAACCCAGGAGCCTCTCGCTCTGGCTTTAAGATTCTATGACTAAGACGTGGCCAGGCACGGTGGCTCAGGCATGTAACCCTAGCACTTTGGGAGGCCGAGGCGGGCGGATCACGAGGTCAGGAGATCGAGAGCATCCTGGCCAACACGGTGAAACCCCGTCTCTACTAAAATACAAAAAGAAAAAGAAAAAAAAAAAAATTAGCCGGGCGTGGTGGTGTGTTCCTGTAGGCCCAGCTACTCTGGAGGCTGAGACAGGGAAATCACTTGAACCCGGGAGGTCAGAGGTTGCCATGAGTCAAGATCACGCCACTGCACTCGCACTCCAGCCTGGCGACAGAGCGAGACTCCGTCTCAAAAAAAAAAAAAAAAAAAAAAAAAAAGATTCTATGACTAAGACTTTAAGTATCTATGAGTGATAAGAGCATTTGCAAAATGACACACTAACCTACTCCTAATGACACTAAAGTTCTAGAATTGATCCCCAACATCCTCCGACGAAGATGATGTTATGAATACCAACGTCTCTTCGCTGTTTCTAAGACTTTCCCAGTCAAAAGGTCGTGCCTAGCCTCCCCATGTCCCCTCCTCTCCTCACCCTGGGGTTCGACCCTAGAGCCAGCTGCAAGGACAGAGCTTCGGCGGCCCCTGGCGGCGGACTTGGGGGTTGCAGGCAGCGCATCGCAGACCCAGAAGACCCAAGGGAGAATGCAGACGGGGATGACACCTAAACTCTTCCCCAGCAGGCATTCCTCTTTTCTGTTCTCCTTCTTTATTTCGCCTCTACCCCACGCCCCAGATTTGGCTCTCCAGCCTATAGATGCAACCAAAATGACTCCCCGAGTGGCCCCCCCAACCCCGCTCATTTTCCCAAAGTGGGAGGGGCGGAGACCCAAGGGGTCCCTCTCCCCCTTTTCCCCCAGAATACTCATACCCAGACTCATTGCTGACCACAACCAAGGAAGCCCTGGTTCCCAGCCTGGTGGAAGTAAAGGTGGTAGCTTAGACAGGGACAGGGCGTGGAGCTCGCACCTGCCATCCCGCGTCCATAGGCCGCCCAACTGGCCTTCTGGGCTCCGCAGTGCAGCCGCCGCTCCTCCCTCCTCCCCCCCGTAGCCCAATCGCCTGCCGAGGCTTGTCCGCCCTGCCCCCAACTCAGCGCCTCCCAGGTCCGGTGCCTGGACCTGCAGAGGGAGATGGGAGCCTCCTGAGGTCAGAAGGAGTGAGCCGTCAGCACTTAGAGCTCATAACAGTGGGAAACCTCTAGGGGTCTTGTTGGCATCAAGTTTTGCAAACGGGAAACTAAGGAAGGAGGCTAGCAGGAGTGTGCAGAGACACGCCAAAGATCACCCAGCCAGTAGGTGGGGGCGGGGGACCCAGTCACCTCCTTTGCTCAGCCTGGTCCTACCTACCATTAATAATACGACCAGAAAAAAATGGCATCTGATACCGTGAGTTTACATGTGCCAGGCGCTGCTCACACAAAACACTTAGCGCGTTCCTAGCTCATGTTAATACTCGATAAATCCAGAATAGGATTAACTATTTTTATGATACCTAATGCTTTTGGCAACTCTAGTAGTCGTAGTGGCATAATCCATTTTAGGAGGAGAGGAGGAGGAAGGGTACTGAAGCCCAGAAAGGTGACGTTACTTGTTACATGCACACACAGCCGATCAATGCAAGAACCCATACTCAACCCAGGAATGGCCACCCTGTCATTCTGGCTCTTAGAGGGAGAGAGGAGGACAAAATAAGCATTCTGGGTCCCCTGCTAATTCCAGTGGTCCCTGGCACTAGGGTGTGTGCCCAGAGGACTGAACCTCCAAACTGAGTTAAATAGAGGTGCTTTCATCTTGACACTTGTGCCCCACCCAGAGCGGCCAGTTGCACTGTCAGGCCTTGGCCAGCCCATCCTGCCAACCCCCACACCTCCACCATCCCCACCCCTGTGACTCAAGCCCTCTGCTCCCTCCTGACCATCCCCCCATCCTCAGCCCTTTTTCCCAGAGACCAGGCCTCACTTCCCACTTTTCCCTCCCAACTCCCCTCTTCTCCTATCTCCCTTCACCTGAGCCTGACACCCACAGTGGCCCTTCTGGTATCACACGCATTTGTCTAGGGAGAAGGGATGGTTCTAATGCACGGGAGGGCCAGGGCCAGAGGATTTGGGAGGTATCCTAAAGGCAAAGTCCTCTGACTGTCCCTTTCCAGTGCCACACTCTGCCCTCAACTCAACACCAAATCCATCCCCACCCCCTCTGTCTGTCCCCCTGCCACGGAGATAGGGGAGCGTTCCAGAAGCTTGAAGGGAGAAAGGGCAGAGTTCCAGGCCCAATCGACTCCCAGGTCCTTCCCCCTTCCAATCCCTGGTTCCTTCGTGTTCTGCCCTTCTCTCCTCTCCGTCTAGTCACCTCTGGAGTAGCGGAGGATCCAAGTGGATGGGGGGCTGGGATCTGGGTTTTGGGGGCCAGGGACCTTCTCTTGGGTCAGGGTGCTGCTGAGGGAGAGGAAAGGGGGATCTTCAGCAAGGGAGGGGGATGGGGACTTGGAAGGAGGAGGTTGGGGCAAGAAGAGATGGGTCCAGCCTTGGGCGGGGCCAAGGTCGGAACTGAGGAGGGGTCTCACCGTTGCAGTATTGCAGCAGCGAGGACGTGTCGTACAGGCCGCAGAAGGCCGGGCCGCGCTCCGCCATCGTCCCACCACAGCCACCGCCGGCCCCCCCGGTCCCAGCTCGGGCACGGTCCCCCCCACCAGGCCCTGCCTCCCGTTGCCATAGCAACGCCCTTCGTTCCAGCATCCCCAGCTCAGCTTGCCTGGCATCAGGCGGCCAGCGCCGGGCCTGGCGCTGGGGTCATCCCCCAGGATGCCCAGAAGAGGGGGTAGGACACCCCCTGCCAAGCCCCCCAACACAATCCTCGGGCCAGGATTGGCTGCGCCCAGATCCCCCTAGGTACCTTCTGGTCCCGCCCACAGCCAGAGTGTTTTCTCTCTAGACCCCCCTCCTCGCCCTTTCAGAACCAATGAGAGACTGTCGCGCAGGGCCTTACACCAATAGGGATGCAGAGGGATTGGAAGGGGCAGGGCCTCTCCTTCTTTCAGCCTGAAGCGCAGCCCCGAGCTCCGGGAGGAGGATGGGTTGGAGGTAGTCACTCCCCTATCCCCAAAACCTTCTCTTCAGATTTTCATTGGATTTTCCAAAAGCTCCCTCCTTAAGAACAGGGCCCGACCTTACAGCCCCAAACCCGCTCAGGGAGCTCTTGTTTATTACATCTAGGCCCACCCCCAGGCTCTTAGCCCCACCCCCGGAATCTTGCGGGTGCTAAAGTTTTATTCCTGCCCACAGAATCATTAGCACTGCCCCCTGAACCTCCAAGGGTTTATAGTATAGTACTTCTCCAGAGAGGACCTTCTTATAGGATTAGTTCCGCCCTCGGAATTTAAATCCCTCCCCCATCGGTCTGTTAGTCCCTCCCCAACCTTCCCCACCACTCTGTCTGCGGCCCCAGGCCCTTAACTGCGCCCTTAGAGCCGTGGCCTCCCACAACCGTATTATCCACTCCGGGCTTTGGCACAGGCCCAGCTGTGAGGCTTGGACTAGCCCGCGTGTCAGGCAGAGATGGCTCGAAAGTTGTGGGGTAAAAGGGGAGGGTAGAAAACCCGACAATGGATTTCAAGAATATTGGACCGCCTTCCCCAAGTCTCCAACGAGGGTAAACACCTAGAGTATAGGCAGGAGAAGTGAAGTCTAGAGTCGAAAAAGAACTCCCTCTGGACACAGAGACAAACAGTAGAAACTTTGGAACCAGATTGACCTGGGTTTGAATCCTGACTCCTCCACTGTCTGGTTTCGTGACCCAAAAGCTCCAGTTCCGCATCTGGAAGGTGGGGCCTCATAATCGTGCCTGCCTCATTCATTCATTCAAAAATGTTTACTGAGTGCCTAACGGGCCAGGCTCTGTTCTAGGTGCTGAAGTTTCAGGAGTGACTAAGTGAACCTATTTCCTCTCATGAATCGTTCATTCAATGCAAGAGGTAAACAATCATACACAAAATAAATAACAATACCTAACGTTTAATCAGCAGTCATTATGGGCAAAACACTGAGTTATCCTCACCAAAAGCCCTATTTTGTTGTTGCTTGTTTGTTTTTGAGACGGATTCTCGCTCTGTCGCCCAGGCAGGAGTGCAGTGGTGCAATCTCAGCCCACTGCAACCTCCGCCTCCCGGGTTTAAGCGATTCTCCTGCCTCAGCCTTAGGAGTAGCTAGGACTACAGCCGCGCGCCACCCCGCCCAGCTAATTTTTGTATTTTTAGTAGAGACGGGGTTTCACCATGTTGGCCAGGATGGTCTCGATCTCTTGACTTTGTGATCTGCCCACCTCATCATCCCAAAGTGCTGGGATTACAGGCGCAAGCCACCGCGCCCAGCCTATTTTTTTATATTTTAAAAATATTTTGTAGAGAGGAGCTCTTGCTATATTGCCAAAGCTGGTCTCGTACTCCTGGCCTCAAGTGATCCTTCGGCCTGGGCCTGCCAAAGTGCTGGAATAATAGATGTGTCTCACTCACTCTTGCCCTGCCTGTGATGCAGTGGCATGATCTCGGCTCACTGCAACCTTCACCTCCCAGATTCAAGCGATTTTCGTGCCTCAGCCTCCCCAGCAGCTGGGATTACAAGTGTGCACCACCATGCCTGGCTAATTTTTTTATTTTTAGTAGACACAGGGTTTTACCATATTGGCCAAGCTGGTCTGTAACTCCTGACCTCAAGTGATCCTCCCGCCTCAGCCTCCCAAAGTGTTGAGATTATAGTCGTGAGCCACCGCGCCCAGCAAAGGCCCTATTTTAATCACCATTTTAGAGATGATGATACAGAAACAGCATGGCAGTGGCTTACAACCTGTTAATTCCCAGCACTTTCGAAGGCCAAAGAAGGGGGATTATAGGGGCGCGAGATCAGCCTGGGCAACAAAGCAAGACCGTGCCGCTACAAAACAAAATTTCTTCCTTTTTTTTTTTTTTCTTTTGAGATAGAGTCTTGCTCTTGTGGCCCAGGCTAGAGTGCAATGGCACAATCTTGGCTCACTGCAACCTCTGTTTCCCGGGTTCAAGCAATTCTCCAGACTTAGCCTCCCGAGTAGCTGCGATTACAGGCACCCGCCACCACGCCTGGCTAATTTTTTTGTATTTATTTACTTATTTATTTTGAGATGAAGTCTCGCTCTGTTGCCCAGGCTGGAGTGCAGTGGTGCGATCTTGACTCACCACAACCTGCGCCTCCCTGGTTCAAGTGATTCTCCTGCCTCAGCCTTCCAAGTAGCTGGGACTACAGGCTCAGGCCACAATGCCTAGCTAATTTTTGTATTTTTAGTAGAGACAAAGTTTCACTATGCTGGCCAGGCTCGTCTGGAACTCCTGACCTCATGATATGCCCACCCTGGCTTCCCAAAGTGCTGGGATTATAGGTGTGAGCCATCGCACCCGGTGAAAACAAAATTTTTTGTCAGCCTGGCATGGTGGTGCACGCCTGCAGTTCCAGCTACTTGGAAGGCTGAAATGGATCACTGGAGCCCAGGAGGTCGAGACTGCAGCAAGCTATGATCATGCCACTGCACTCCGGCTTGGGCAACAGAGCAAGAAGGTTTACAGACAGGACAATATAATCAAAAAGGGAGCAGGAGGCTCATTTAGAGACCATAGAGCCAGGCAGTTACCTCTGAGGAAGTGATATTTGAGCTGACATGTGTAAAACAAGAAGGGCTGGGCGCGGTGGCTTACACCTGTAATCCCAGGACTTTGGGAGGCCGAGGCAGGCAGATCACCTGAGGTCAGGAGTTCAAGACCAGCCTGGCCAACACAGTGAAACCTTGTCTCTACTAAAAATATAAAACTTAGCTAGGCATGGTGGTGCACACCTGTAATCCCAGCTACTCGGGAGGCTGAGGCAGAATTGCTTGAACCAGGGAGGTGAAGGTTTCAGTGGGCAGAGACTAAGCCATTGCACTCCAGCCTGGGTGATAGAGTGAAACTCCAGCTCAAAAGAAAAGAAAAGAAAAGAAAAGAAAAGAAAAGAAAGGAAGAAAGAAAGAGAAAAACAAGAAGGAAGCAGTTATGCCTGGAGTTGGAAGGCAGGGGATTTCTAGGCAGAGGAAAGAGCAAGTGCAAAGGTCCTGAGGTTGGTTTGAGTTTAGCATATTCCTGGGGAACCAGAAGGTTGATGAGGATGAAGCTGTGGAGAGAGATGGGAAGGCGAGGATGCGAGATAAGGGAGGCTATGGGCCTTCCAGATCTTACAGGGCCTCAAAGGCTGGGGGAAGACTTTGGCAGTTTGTCACTGTATCCTCCACAAGCCACAGCGAGTCACAGATATAAATTATATATGAGTGGCCAGGCCATGCATGTAATCCCAGCATTTTGGGAGGCCGAGGTGGGTGGATCACTTGAGGTCAGGAGTTCGAGACCAGCCTGGCCAATATGGCGAAACCCCGTCTCTACTAAAAATATAAAAATTAGCCAGGCGTGGTGGTGGGCTCCTGTAGTCCCAGCTACTCGGGAGGCTGAGACAGGAGAATGGCATGAACCCGGGAGGTGGAGTTTGCAGTGAGTCGAGATCATGCCACTACACTCCAGCCTGGGTGACAGAACTAGACTCCATGTCAAAAAAAAAAAAAGTAATAAATAGGGCTGGGTATGGTGGCTCACATCTATAATTTCAGTTCTTTGGGAGGCCCAAACAGAAGGATCAATTGAGGCCAGGAGTTTGAGACCAGCCTAGGCAATATAGCAAGAGCTCCTCTCTACAAAATATTTAAAAGTTAGCTGGGGCAGGGCACAGTGGCTCATGCCTGTAATCCCAGCACTTTGGGAGGCCGAGGCGGGCGGATCACAAGGTCAGGAGATCGAGACCATCCTGGCTAACACAGTGAAACCCCGTCTCTACTAAAAATAAAAAAAATTAGCCAGGCGCGGTGGCAGGCGCCTGTAGTCCCAGCTACACGGGAAGCTGAGGCAGGAGAATGGCGTGGGCCCGGGAGGCGGAGCTTGCAGTGAGCCGAGATTGCGCCACTGCACTCCAGCCTGGGCAACACAGCAAGACTCTGTCTCAAAAAAAAAAAAAAAAAAAGTTAGCTGGGCTTACTTTTTTTTTTTTTTTTTTTTTTTCCAGATGGAGTTTTGCTCTTGTTGCCCAGGCTGGAGTGCAATGGTGTGATCTCTGCTCACTGCAACCTCCACCTCCTGGGTTCAAGTGATTCACCTGCCTCAGCCTCCGGTGTAGCTGGGATTACTGGCATGTGCCACCATGCCTGGCTAATTTTTGTATTTTTAGTAGAGACAGGGTTTTACCATGTTGGCCAGGCTGGTCTTGATCTGCTGACCTCAGGTGATCCACCCGCCTTGGCCTCCCAAAGTGCTGGGATTGTAAGTGTGAGCCACCATGCCTGGCCAGTTGGGCTTACTTCTTGTTGAACAGGTCTAAAAAAAGAAAAATAGGCAGGCCTGGTAGCTCATGCATGTAGCTCCAGCTACTTGGGTGGCTGAGGCCGGAGGATCACTTAAGCCCAGGAAGGAGTTTGAGGCTGTCGTGAGCTAGGATGGCACCACTGCACTCCAGTCTGGGTGGCATAGTGAGACCCCATCTCTTAAAAAACAAACAAACAAAAACAAATAAATAAAATAAATAAACAAATTAAAAAATCAATGATGGGTTCAAAGTGATGACCAAAATAGCCATGGGTCCTTATCCTCTCACGATAATCACTAATTGTGTTACTGATAGAAACAACGCAGGAGGTTTTCTGCCTCCCAAATCCCGCTTCTTCCACCCCCCTCAATCCTCTTGAGCTCAGATTCTAGGAGAGGGGAAGTCAGACACCCAGATACAGAACTCTGAAGCAGGCTGCAAAGTGCTAAGGGCTGTTACTGGGATGTCCCGAGAGGACCGCGGAGTCCCAGGGGAGATCACATCCAGGGGCTCCATATGGTGCGGGAGGAGGAGGGAGGAGAGCCAGGCACAGGGATTTAGCTTGATGAGTTATGGGAGGTGGGAGATGGCACACAAAGATGAGTCAGACCCAGTCCTTGCCCTTGAGGGGCCCCCAGCCTCTGTGCGGACACCGAACACTGTCAGGGTCCATGCCAGCTAAGTGATCTTGGCTCAGCGGCTTGGTTTTTCCTCCTCTGCAAAACAGGAGTCAACCCAGCCCCCACTTCCCAGGGGAGCAGAGCAGGTTGAATGGGCTCATGCTCATAAAGTGCCCAGCACAGTGGTTTGGGGGTACAGGTAATGGAGGTGGTTTGATTACAACTGCTTTTGCAGGGAGATGTCAAGGGTGTGGGAGACAGACGTGGGGAGAGAGCGGCTCTGTCTGAGGAGGGGGTGGGGGCAGGCAGGGCTCACAGTCTCTTTGTCTTTCTGCCTCCAGGTTTCCTTCTCCCTGAGGCTTGTCGCTCTCATCTCTATCTCTGTTTTTCTTCATATCTCTGTCTAGAAATTGGATTTCATCCCAGCACTTTGGGAGGCCGAAGTAGGTGGATCACCTGAGGTCGGGAGTCCGAGACCAGCCTGATCAACATGGAGAAACCCTGTCTCTACTAAAAATACAAAATTTCCGGGCGTGGTGGCTCACACCTGTAATCTCAGCACTTTGGGAGGCCGAGGCGGGCAGATCACGAGGTCAGGAGATCAAGACCATCCTGGCTAACATGGTGAAACCCTGTCTCTACTAAAAATACAAAAATTAGCCGGGTGTGGTGGTGGGCGCCTGTAATTCCAGCTACTTGGGAGACTGAGGCAGGAGAATTGCTTGAACCCAGGAGGTGGAGGTTGTGGTGAGCCGAGATCGCACCATTGCACTCAGTGAGCTGAGATTGTGCCACTGCACTCCAGCCTGGGCAATAGAATGAGACTCCTTCTCCAAAAAAAAAAGTTGGACAAACTGGGTCTTCCTTTCATCACCTATGAGACATGTCACCCTGAGCAAGTTACTTTCCTTCTCTGGGCCTCAGTTTCCCTATCCAGAAAATGGGGATAATATAACACCTCTGCTACAGGTCTGTTATGAGAAGGGAGATATAGATGTGTAAAATACCCAATATGGTGGCCGTTATTATTATTATTATTACTGATACTAATCTCTGACTCTGTTTTTCTCTCAGCATCTCTTTTATTTATTTATTTATTTTGAGATGGAGTCTCGCTCTGTCATCCAGGCTGGAGTGCAGTGGCGCGATTTCGGCTCACTACAAAGTCTGCCTCCCAGGTTCAAGCAATTCTCCGGCCTCAGCCTCCCAAGTACCTGGGATTACAGGTGCCCGCCACCACACCCGGCTAATTTTTGTATTTTTAGTAGAGACGGTGTTTCACCGTTAGCCAGGATGGTCTTGATCTCCTGACCTCATGATCCACCCGCCTCAGCCTCCCAAAGTGCTGGGATTACAGACGTGAGCCACCGCAACCAGCCACTTTCTTTTATTCTTTCATTTTTTGTTTGTTTTTTTGAGACAGAATCTCGCTCTATTGCCCAGGTTGGAGCACAGTGGTGCAATCACAGCCCACAGCAGCCTCAACCTCTTAGGCTCAAGTGATCTTCCTGCCTCACCCTTCTGAGTAGCCGGGACTACACGCACCAGCAGCCGTGCCTTGCTAATTTTTAAAAAAATTTTTTTGTAGAGACAGGGTTTCACTATGTTGCCCAGGCTGGTCTCGAACTCCGGGGCTCGAGCGATCCTCCTATCCCAGCCTCCCAAAATGCTGGGATTACAGGTGTGAGCCACCATGCCTGGCCTCTTTCTTTCTTTGTGTTTCTCTCTCTATGTCTCATTCTGTCAGTCTGTCTCCCTACTCCTGGCTAGGAAGCTCTCTTTAGGACAGGCATTCAAGACCAGCCTGGGCAACAGAGTGAGACCCCGTCTCTAAAAAAAAAAATAAAAATATAGTCGAGCATTGTGGAGGGCACCTGTAAACCCAGCCACTCAGGAGGCTGAGGCATGAGAATCGCGTGAACCCAGGAAGCAGAGGTTGCAGTGAGCCAAGATCGTGCTACTGCACTCTAGCCTGGGTAACAGAGCAAAACCCCATCTCAAAAACTCATAATAATTAAAAAAAATAAATAAATAAATTAGCCGTACTTGGTGGCCTGTGCCTGTAGTCCTAGCTACTGGGGAGGCTGAGGTGGGAGGATCACTTGAGCCCAGGAGGTCAAAGCTGCAGTGAGCCGTGATTGTGTCACTCCACTCCAGTCTGGACGACAGAGCGAGACGCTGATCCAAAAAAAAAAAAAAAAAAAAAAGCCTGGAGGAAAAGGCCCAGGTTTGCCTGCTCTCCCTGAGGCTTAGAAAGGGGCTTAGGGGCTTGCTGAGCACTACCAGGGAGCAATCAGAGACCCCTACAGGTTTGAATCTTTCAACTGATCCTGCCCATTGCTGGCTGTTTGCACTGGGTTTTGGAGGCAGGGAAGGCTGGAGCTGTCTCTAGGGCCCCAGCTGAGAGCCCCTCTGCTGGCCTCTGAGCCCCTGGAGCCCCCACCCCACCCCGCATGAGATTATGTCAACATAGCCCAGACGATTCTGGCCAGGACAATATTTGCCCTCAGGATCTGGGGAGGTCGCTATGGAGATGTGCCCTCCCCCACTAGGCCGGAAGAGGCGAGGGGAGCCATGCGTCTCTGTCTCATGGAGTCTGAGGTTAATCCCTATTCTCTTCTGGGCTATAAGTCCCTCTCTCTGTTTTTGCCCCTCTCTGCTCCCCTCCTTTCCCTTTCCTTCCCCTCTCCTCCCCTTCCCTCTCCCTGTCTCTCTCTCCTTTTTTTTTTTGAAGACAGGGTCTCACTCTGTCACCCAGGCTGGAGTGTAGTGGCGTGATCTCCACTCACTGCAACCTTCACCTCCCGGGCTCAAGAGATCCTCCCACCTCAGCCTCCCCAGCAGCTGGGACCACAGGTGCGTGCCACCATGCCCAGTTAATATTTTTTTGTAGAGATGAGGTTTTGCCACGTTGTTCAGGCTGGTCTCTAACTGAGCTCAAGCGATCCATCTGCCTCATCCTGCGATCTCGGATCAGTGCAACCTCCACCTCCCGGGTTCAAGCGATTCTCCTGTCTCAGCCTCCTGGGTAGCTGGGATTACAGGTGCCCGCCACCACACCCGGCTAATTTTTTTTATTTTTAGTAGAGATGGGGTTTCACCATGTTGGCCAGGCTGGTGTCGAACTCCTGACCTCAGGTGATCCACCTGCCTTGGCCTCCCAAAGTGCTGGTATTACAGGCATGAGCCACCGCGCCCGGCCTTGTTTCTTAGGTCTTACCTCTCTGGGTCTCCTCTCTGTCCCTCTTTCTCTGGGTCCCCATCTCTGTGTTTCTGTCTCTCCATGTCTCTGTCTCTCCCTGGGTTTCAAGTCTGTGTCTCTCTTTGGGTGTCTATATTTTTTGTTTGTCTCTCCAGGCCCCTGTCTCGGGATCTCTGTCTCTTCCCATCTCTGGGCTCCCCTCTCTCTGGTTCCTATCCGTTTGTCTGTGTGTGCCTGGACCCACATCTCTCGCCAGGTCTCTGTCGCAGGTCTGCTGTCTCTCTCACTCTCTGTATCTCTTCTCATTCTGTGTATTTGTATATCTCTGGGTCTCTATCATTCAGGCCTCATCTCTCTGCAGTCCTGAATCTCGGGGACGGAGAGGGGACTGTCACAGCTTCCCATTCCTGGTCTCTGTCCCCACGGGGCGCCCCCTCTCCCCATCTCTCTCTGCCTCATTTCTCCGGCACCATCTGCCAGCACCCCAGGCCCCCGTCTGCTCCCCGCAGGCTCTGCTTAGCTAGGCAGCCCCATGGCGGAGACACAGGCCTTCCAGCTTCCACCCCCGCCCCTTGCATCCTGGGTAGGGGCACTGCCTGGTCATTGCTGGAGGGCGAGGGGAGGCAGGAGGGCAGGAGACCAGAGCCTGGAGACCGGGGGCCAGGGGCAATGGATAGAGAGAAACAGACGCAATCCCAGAGAGGAGATGGAAAAGGGGGAAGAGAAAAGAGAAACTTTAAAGACTGGCAAAAAGAGGCTAATCCAGAGGGAGAGAGAGAGTGAAAGAACCCAGCAGAGAGGCAGAATGAAAAATGGAAAAAGAGAAGAGAAAAGCCTTCCCAACAGACAGGAGAGAAAGACAGAGGCAATCGGAGTGTGGGCTCAGAGAAAAGAAATAAGGAGGCCGGGGACAGTGGTGCCCGCCTTTAATCCCAGCACTTTGGGAGGCTGAGGCAGATGAATCACTTGAGCCCAGAAGTTCAAGACCAGTCTGGGCAACATAGCGAGACACCACCTCTACAAAAAGTAGAAAAATTGGCTGGGCACCATGGTTCACACCTGTAATCCCAGCACTTTGAGAGGCCAAGGCAGGTGAATCACCTGAGGCCAGGAGTTTGAGACCAGCCTGGCCAACACGGCAAATCCCCATCTCTACTAAAAATACAAAATTAGTTGGGTGTGGTGGCGCATTCCATAATCCCAGACACTTGGGAGGCTGAGGCATGAGAATCGCTTCAACCCAAGAAGTGAAGTTTGCAGTGAGCCGAGATGGCACCACTACACTCCAGCCTGGGTGACAGAGACAGACTCCATCTCAAACAAACAAAAAAAAAGGTTGGGCACGGTGGCTCACGCCTGTAATCCCAGCACTTTGGGAGGCCGAGGAGGGCTGATCATGAGGTCAGGAGTTCAAGACCAGCCTGGCCAACACAGTGAAACGCCACCTCTGCTAAACAAAAATACAAAAAATTATCTGGGTGTGGTGGCAGGCACCTGTAATCCCAGCTACTCCAGAGGCTGAGGCAGGAGAATCGCTTGAAACCTGGAGGCGGAGGCTGCAGTGAGCCGAGATCGTGCCATTGCACTCCAGCCCAAGCAACAGTGCGAGACTCCATCTTGAACAACAACAACAACAACAAAAATTAGCCAGGCATGGTGGTATGTGTCTGTAGTCCCAACTACTCAGCAGGCTGAGGTGGGAGGATTGCTTGAGCCCAGGTAGGGGGTCGAGGCTGCAGTAAGCTGTGATCGTGCCACTGCGCTCCAGCCTAGGCAACAGAGGGAGACCCTGTCTCAAAAGAAAAGAAAATGAGTAAGGAGAGATTTGGATGAAAGAGAGAAGCAAGGTAGGATGGACAGAGAGAGAGAGGAACATTGGGTCGGAGGAGGTGGGAGAGAGATGGGAGAGGCAGAGGGGTTGGGGCAGGGGGTTTGCCAAACATGGAGACAGGACTAGAGAAGGAAAATGGAGGAGGGAGAGGAGAGGCTGGGGAACCAGGCTTGTCCCGTTCTGAGCCCCCTGTTGCGGGAGTGGGGCGTGGGACTAAGCTGTCTGGGAGCAGCTGAGTCGGGATGGTGCATGCTGTTTCTTGGCCTGAAGTTTTCAGAAGCCATGAACAAAGCAGCTGGAGGGGGCCTGTGCAGCCAGCACCTTTGCAGACCCTGGGAAACAACAGAGGACCCCAGGAGGGCTGAGGTGGGCAGAAGACCAGGCATCTACCTGGCCCTGAATCTCTCCTTACTTCTCTCTTTTTTTTTTTTTTAGAGATGAAGTCTCACTCTGACGCCCAGGCTAGAGTGCTGTGGTGCAGTCTCAGCTCACTGCAATCTCCGCTTCCCGGGTTCAAGCTATTCTCCCGCCTCAATCTCCCGAGCAGCTGGGATTACAGGCACGCACCACTACACCCAGCTAACTTTTGTATTTTAGTAGAAATGGGATTTCACCATGTTGGCCAGGCTGGTCTCGAACTCCTGACCCCGGTCTCCCGAAGTCCTGGGATTACAGGCGTGAGCCACTGCACCCGGCCTCTCCTCATTTCTTTTCTTTTCTTTTCTTTTGAGACAGGGTCTCCCTCTGATACCCAGGCTGGAGTATAGTGGCATGATCACAGCTCACTGCAGCCTCGACCCCCTCCCCGGGCTCAAGCAATTTTCACTCAGTCTTTCCATCTCACAGTTTCTTTTCTGGTTATTTTTTTGAGACAGAGTCTGGCTGTGTCAGCCAGGCTAGAGTGCAGAAGCACAATCTCAGCTCACTGCTACCTCTGCCTTCCAGGTTCAAGTGATTCTCCTGCCTCAGCCTCCCGAGTAGCTGGGACTACAGGTGCCCACCACCTTTCCTGGCTAGTTTTTGTATTTTTACTAGAGCCTAGGTTTCATCATGTTGGCCAAGCTGGTCTCCAACTCCTGACCTCAGGTGATCCACCCACCTTGGCTCCCAGGGTGCTGGGATCACAGGCGTGAGCTACCATGACTCTGTCTCTCTCCGGCTCTTGCTCTCTGTTTTCTTTCTTGGCTTCTCTCCCCCACCCCCTCTTATCTGTGTCTATGTTGTCTGTTTGTTTCTCTGTGTGTCTTTCTCTCTTTCTCTCTGTCTGTCTCTCTCTTTCTTCTATTCTATTTCTCTCTCTCGGTCTTTCTCTTCTTGTCTTTTTTTTTTTTTTTTTTTTTTGAGACAGTATTGCTCTGTCGCCCAGGCCGGAGTTCAGTGGTGCAGTCTCAGCTCACTGCAACCTCCGCCTCCTAGGTTCAAGCAATTCTCCTCCCTCCGTCTCCCCAGTAGTTGGGATTACAGGTGCACACTACCACACCCAGCTAATGTTTGTATTTTAGTAGAGACGGGGTTTCACCATGTTGTCCAGGCTGATCTCGAACTCCTGACTTCAGGTGATCTGCCCGCCTGGGCCTCCCAAAGTGTTGGGATCACATGCGTGAGCCACTGCGTCTGGCCTCTCTTCTTGTCTTTATCTGTCTCCCACTCTAGATCTTTCTTGGTCCTTGGTTTCTTTTTTCTTTTTCTTTTCTTTCTTTCTTTCTTTTTTTTTTTTTGTTTTTTGAGACAGGATCTCACTCTGTCACCCAGGCTGGAGTGCAGTGACACGATCATCACAGCTCACTGTAGCCTCAATTTCCTGAGCTCAAGCAATCCTCCTGCCTCAGCCATCCAAGTAGCTGGGACCACAGGAGCACCACCACCACATCTGGCTAATTAAAAAAAAAAATTTGAGAGGCCGGGCGTGATGGCTCACGCCTGTAATCCCAGCACTTTGGGAGGCAGAGGCGGGCGGATCACCTGAGGTCAAGAGTTTGAGACCAGCTGTGGCTAACATGGTGAAACCCCATTTCTACTAAGGATACAAAAAAATTAGCTGGGCATGGTGGTTCATGCCTGCAATCCCAGCTACTCAGGAGGCTGAGGCAGGAGAATCACTTGAACCCAGGAGGCAGAGGTTGCAGTGAGCTGAGATTGTGCCATTGCACTCCAGCCTGGGCAACAAGAGCAAAACTCCATCTCAAAAAAAAAAAAAAAAAAAAAAAAAAAATTGGCCAGGTGCAGTGGCTCATACCTATAATCTCAGCACTGTGGGAGGCCGAGGAGGGCGGATCACCTGAGGTCAGGAGTTCAAGACCAACCTGACCAAATTGGTGAAAACCTGACTCTGCTAAAAATACAAAAAAACTAGCTGGGCATGGTGGCAGGTGCCTGTAATCCCAGCTGCTCGGGAGGCTGAGGCAGGAGAATCGCTTGAACCTGGCTCACTGCAATCTCTGCCCCAGCCTGGGTGACAGAGTGAGACTCTGTCTCAAAAAAAAAAAAATTTTTTTTTAAACCTAGATGACAGGTTGATAGGTGCAGCAAACCACCATGGCATATGCATACCTACGTAGCAAACCTGTACGTTCAGCACATGTATCCCAGAACTTAAGGTAAATTTTTTTTTAATTGGAAAACTGAAAAAAGTTTTTTTTTTTTTTTTTTTTAAAGACAGAGTCTTGCTCTGTCGCCCAGAGTGCGGTGGCGCAATCTCGGCTCACTGCAAGCTCCGCCTCCCAGGTTCCCACCATTCTCCTGCCTCAGCCTCCCGAGTAGCTGGGACTACAGGCGCCCGCCACCACGCCCGGCTAATTTTTTGTATTTTTTAATAGAGACAGGGTTTCACCATGTTAGCCAGGATGGTCTCAATCTCCTGACCTCGTGATCCGCCCGCCTCAGCCTCCCAGAGTGCTCGGATTACAGGCGTGAGCCACCGTGCCCGGCCTTTTTTTTTTTTTTTTTTTTTTTTTTTAGAGACAGGGTCTCACTATGTTGCCCAGGCTGGTCTCCAACTCCTGGGCTTAAGTGATCCTCCCATCTCAGCCTCCCAAAGTGCTGGTATCACAGGCTTGAGCTACCACACTAGGCTCTTGGCTCCTTTTCCTGTCTCACACCACCAGCTCATTTCCTCTCCACTGCTTCCCCTTCTCTGCCAGCCTCTCCCTTCCCCCTCTTCAGCCTCCCCACCCCTCACTGCCTTCCTCTGTGGAGTGACCCCAGGCCCTCAGTGGGGCCCAGGAGAGACTCCCTTCCAACCCCAACTTCTCCCAAGGTGCTGGGCAATCTCAGACCCCCTTCCCTCTCCACTCCAAGACCGGAGCCTTTCCCAGGACCCAGAGGGCGCCAGGAATGTGGGGCAGAGAGCGGGGAGGCAGCCTAAGGCCAGGAAACGAGGACCCTGGACCCTCGCCTCCCCTGAGACTTGTCTCCTTCCAGCCTCTGGTGCAGACCTCATGCCACCCCTTACTCCCTGTCCCTGCTGGGGCCTCTGGGCCTCAGTTTCTCCTCTACAAAATGGGCAGACTCCCCTCTGTCCCACTTAGAGTCCCAGGGGAGTGCACGCTCACAAATGTCCCTTGTATGATTAATGTGCAGGAATCAGTAGTTTGTATTAACAGGAGATGAGAGCTGGGAGCTGGGACTGGGCTCTGAGCCTGTCCCCCACCCCCAGTCACGTACAGATGTTCCCCATATTTAGGACAGAGGAACAGACTGGAAGTAGAGACAGTAGAGAATGTGTGTGATTCACTGGCGACTGTGGCGATGAGACCATGTGAGGCTATGGGTTACTGTGCAATTGTGAGATGATGGTGTGTGTGACCCTGTGTGCACCTGCGTGACTGTGGGAGGTGGGATTGTAGGGTGTGACAAGTCACTGTGGCATGTGCACAGCTGTGGGCTAGTGAGGTTGTGTGTGTGACACGTATGTATGTGACGTGTGAATGTGGGTGAGAATAAGGGAGAGTTGTGAGTCTGTAGGACCATGTCACTCAGTGTGACTCTGGGGTTGAGGGTGACCGTGTGAGAGTATGTGCCTCATGACAGTTGGGGAATGTGTGTTGTTGGAATGTGACTTGAGGACTCTGTGGGTGACGTGAAGTGTGACAGTGTTAATGGGTATGGTTGCATGACATTGTGTGTGACTTTCCGCTTGTGTCATAAAAAGATTGTATGATACCATATAGACATGAAGAAAAAGAAAAGGGTCGGGCATAGTGACTCGCCTGTGATTCTAGCACTTTGGGAGGCCAAGGCAGGTGGATCACCTGAAGTCAGGTATTTGAGACCAGCCTGGCCAGCATGGTGAAACCCCATCTCTACTAAAAATACAAAAAAAAAAATAGCCAGAGGTGGTGGCTCACGCCTATAATCCCAGCATTTTGGGAGACCGAGGTGGGAGGTTCACCAGGTCAGGAGTTCAGACCAGCCTGACCAACATGATGAAACCCTGTTTCTACTAAAAATACAAAAATTAGTTGGGCGTGGTGGCTCATGCCTATAATCCAGCTACCTGGGAGGCTGAGGCAGGAGAATTGCTTGAATCAGGACCCAGGAGGTGGAAATTGCATTGAGCCGAGATCACGACGCTGCACCCCAGCCTGGGCTACAGAGGGAGACTCAGAAAAAAAAAAAAAAAAAAAAAAATTAGCTGGGCATGGTGGCGGGCACCTATAATCCCAGCTACTTAGGAGGCTAAGACAGGAGAATTGCTTGAACCTGGGAGGCAGAGGTTGCAGTGAGCTGAGATTGTGCCACTGAACTCCAGCCTGGGTGACAGAGTGAGACTCTGTCCAAAAAAAAAGAAAGAAAAGAAAAGAACAGAAAAGAAACAGAACAGGAAGGAAGGAAGGAAGGAAGGAAGGAAGGAAGGAAGGAAGGAGAAAGAAAGAAAGAAAGAAAGAAAGAAAGAGAGAGAGAGAGAGAGAGAGAGAGAAAGAAAGAAAGAAAGAAAGAAAGAAAGAAAGAAAGAAAGAAAGAAAGAAAGAAAGAAAGAAAGAAAGAAAGAAAGAGAGAAAGAAAGAAAGAAAATCACGTCCTTTGCAGCAACATAGATGCAGCTGGAGGCCATTATCCTAAGCGAATTAACACAGGAACAGAAATCCAAACACCAGATGCTCTTACTTACAAGTGGGAGCTAAGCATTGGGTACACATGGACACAAACATGGGAACAACAGACATGGGGGACTCCCAGGGGGGCAGGGAGGGAGACAAGGGCTGAAAAACTACCTGTTGGGTGACATGCTCACTACCTGAGTGATAGGATCATTTATACCCCAAACCTCAGCATCATGCAATACACCCCTGTAACAAAGCTGCACATGTACCCCCTGAATCTAAAATAAAAGTTAAGGCCGGGTGCGGTGGCTCATACCTGTAATCCTAGCACTTTGGGAGGCCAAGGCGGGAGGATCACTTGAGACCAGGAGTTGAAGAACAGCATGGCCAACATGGTGAAACCTCATCTCTACTAAAAATACAAAAATTAGCCGGGCATGGTGGCGCACACCTGTAGTCCCAGCTACTCTGGAGGCTGAGGCACGAGAATCCCTTGAACCCAAGAGGCAGAGGTTGCAGTGAGCCAAGACGGCGCCACTGCACTTCAGCCTGGGTGACAGAGTGAGACCCTGTCTAAAAAAATAAAGAAATAAAACAAATTAAAATAAATAAATAAATAAATAAAATAAAAGTTGAGGCTGGGTGTAGTGGCACATGCGTATAGTCCCAGCATTTTGGGAGGTCGAGGTGGGAGGATTGCTTGAGGCCAGGAGTTGGAGACCAGTATGGCCAACATGGCGAAACCCCATCTCTACTAAAAATACAAAAATTTTAGCTGGGTGTGGTGGTGCACACCTGTAGTCCCAGCAACCCGGGAGGCTGAGGCAGGAGAATCTCCTGAACCTTGGAGGCGGAGGTTGAAGTGAGCCGAGATGGTGCCACTGCACTCCAGCCTGGGCGACAGAGTGAGACCCTGTCTCAAAAAAAAAAAAAAAAAGTTGAAATTATTTTTTAATAAAATGGTAGGGCGTGGTGTCTCATGCCTGTAGTCCCAGCTGAGGCTGAGGTGAGAGGATCCCTTGAGCCCAGGAAGTGGAGGCTGCAATGAGCTATAATTGTGCCAGTGCACTCCACTCTCATAAATAAATAAATAAATAAATAAATAAAATTTAAAAATGATTGTATGGGCCGGGTGTGGTGGCTGTCACCTGTAATCCCACCACTTTGGAAGGCCAAGACATGTGGATCACCTGAGGTCAGGAGTTTGAGACCAGCCTGGGCAACATGGTGAAACCCCATCTCTACTAAAAACACAAAAATTAGTCGGGTGTGGTGGTGTGTTCCGGGAATCCCAGCTACTCGGGAGGCTGAGGTGGGAGAATTGCTTGAACCCAGGAGGCAGAGGTTGCAGTGAGCTGAGATCGTGCTACTGCACTCCAGCTTGGGCAACAGAGGGAGACTCTGTCTCAAACAAACAAACAAAAATGTATGTCTGCAAGTAACCACACAACCGCATACTGCATATATTTATTTCATGATAATCCTTCCTTGAACCCCTGCTCTGAATGATACTGGGGACCCAGTGGTGACCCAGATGTCCTGGCTCTGCCCTCCCGGGCCACACAGGCTAGCAGGGCAAGAGTGTTTGTGATGAAAGCCAGCGATTGCGTGAATGTGTGTGTGATCGACAGTGTTGTTGGGATTGTGGGACACTATGAGTGTTACTGTGTGTGTGCAGGAGTGCACGGCCCTGGGTGTGTGACTGTGTTTCACTGTCAATGACTGTCAACCTGTGAGTGAGAGACTGTGGCTGTCTGGGTGTGACCGTGGGACTGTATGGGTGTGATTGAATGTGTGACTGTGTGAGTAACAGCTTGTGAGGTTCTATGACTGTGCCTTTCCGTGGCTCAGCCTATGGGATTGTGTGTGACACGGCATGTTTGATTGAGTGACTGAGGCTGTGGGAATGAGTGGCAGTTGGGGGTGGGTACCTGTGGGTGGGACAGCATGAGAGATTGTACACACTTGGTGCAGGGGTCCTCAGGACGATAAGGACAATTCAGTAACTGCCCTCACTCATGACCTTGACTACTGCCCCCTGCTCAGCTCTCTGGCTCTCTGCCCCAGAGCTCCCCACTTCCGTTCCCTGTCCCGCCTTGGCCCCGCCCCCTCCCACCACCCTGGGCTGCCAGTGCCTGTCACCTCTCCCAGAGCCCAGACGAGGCAGTGGAGGCAGCGGTGGCAGGGGGCTGCAGGAGCAAGTGACCAGGAGCAGGACTGGGGACAGGTGAGGGCTCCCCAATCCCAGCCCATTCTCCCTGCCCCCCTTCACCGCTCAAGTCTCTGGCATTCTCCCTCTCTGCTTCTCTGCCCTGCCTTTGTCTCTCTGTCTCTGTGCCCACCACAGTCTCTGCTCATCTCTGTCTCTTGATGTCTCTGTCTGCGTGTCTCCATCTCTGGTTAGCTGCTAGATAACTTCTCTTTCCCCGGCTCTGTCTCCCTCCACGTCCCTGCTTCCTCTTTGTCTCCTAGCCCACATTTGTATCTCTTTCTCTGTTTGTTGTTTTCTGGTCTCTGGCTGGGGGTCTCATTCTGTCCCTCCGTCTCTGCGCCTCTCAGTCTTTATATTTCTGTCTCTTGTGTCTGTGACGTCGTTGTCTGTCTTTCTGGGGCTCAACCTGAGATCCTCTCTGCTTCCCTCTTTCTCTACGTGGGGCCGCGGGGGCGCGGGTGAGTGGCTGTTGGGCGTTAGATGGATGAATTTCCAGGCATTGCACACCTAACCCCGGATCCGTCGCTTCTCTAGTCCCTCAGTATTTGGATGCTGGAAAAGGGTTGTTTCACTTACTCTGGGCTTTATCTACCCCCAGCAGGGAAAGTTTTATAAGGTTGGGTTCCTATCTGTGCTAGAAAACCCTTTGGGCTTGGAGAATGGGGAGCTCGGATGGGCGTTTCAAGTTCTCCACCAGGCTGTGGGAACTCAGATGGGCGTTTCAAGTACCCCACTAGGGGTTACTGAAAACCTTCAAGTTTTTCAGTTCCCCATAGAAAAGGGGGCTAGGCTGACGATTTCTACTCCCTCCCTCCTCTCCAAGGCGGTCCCCCGGTTCCCAGGAGTCTGTAGGTCCAGACTCGCGGTGACACTGACACTTCCGCCCAGCGTAGCTCTAGGGCAACCGCCCGCTCAGCAAACACCCCCCTTCCACCTTTGCTGCCCCAGCAACAGTAGGGGCGGCCGGGGAATCACTTAAGGGGCCCCGCCCACCACCGGAGTCCCACTCACTCCTGTACCTCTCCCTCCCCGCAGATCATCATGCCTGGGAGTTGGGGGAGCGGGTGTGCTGCCTCGGAGTCCGCGTGTGTGAATCCTTGAGACGGGGTGACGCTGGGGTTGGAGTCGGAGGGCAGAGGTGCTGACCCTGTCCTGGGACCTTCCGGGCCTGATCCCCCCTACACGAACCAGACCCTTCGCCGCCCTCACGATGACTACCTCTCCGATCCTGCAGTTGCTGTTGCGGCTCTCACTGTGGGGGCTGCTGCTCCGGAGGGCGGAGGTGAGGACGCGAGGAGCCAGAGGAGCTCCAGGCTTGGAGGGAGGTATGGGGACGGTTTTAGGGCTTCCGTCATCCGGGCGCGGTCGCTCACGCCTGTAATCCCAGCACTTTGGGAAGCCGAGGCGGGTGAATCACCTGAGGTCAGGAGTTCGAGACCAGCCTGGCCAACATGGTGTGGTGTTACCCGGGTGTGGTGGCGGCCGCCTGTAATCCCAGCTACTCGGGAGGCTGAGGCAGGTGAATCACTTGAGCCCGGGAGGCAGAGGTTGCAGTGAACCGAGATCGTGCCACCGCACTCCAACTTGGGTGACAGAATGAGACCCTGTCTCAGGAAAAAAAGAAAAAAGGCTTCCCTTAGCACAAAGAGAGTTTCAAGACTGCTCCGCTTGCCCAGATTCAAGTTGTTGGGTGGTATTTCGTTTGTTTGTTTTCTTTTTTTGAGACGCAGTTTCAGTCTGTCACCGAGGCTGGGATGCAGTGGCGTGATCTCGGCTCACTACAACCTCCGTCTCCCGGGTTCAAGCGATTCTCCCGCCTCAGCCTCTCAAGTAGCTGGGATTACACGGGCACTCCACCATGCCCGGCTAATTTTTGGATTTTTAGTAGAGACGGGGGTTTCACCGTGTTGGCCAGGCTGGTCTCGAACTCCTGGCCTCAAGTGACCCACCCTCCTCGGCCTCCCAAAGTACTGGGATTGCAGGCCTGAGCCACTGCGCCCGGGCCCAGATTCAAGTTTTGATTATTGTTTCCACTCCCTTTTTTTCCCCCAACAAATCCTCCTGATAATTTCCAGCCACCCCCTCCCCAATTTTCTTGAAAGTTTTCAGTCTCCCATAGCAACTCCATTGGGTGGCTTCCAGGCACCCCACCCCAAAACTTGGAACTGGTTTCCAAGCCACCAAAGACTCCCGAGCAAAACGCAACAGCCCCTTGAAGTCTCTCTGGGGGCTTCTGGCCCACATGGAACTAGCAGCCTGGGAGCGGGGGTCGGTCTGGAGGGTCCTCCCTTCTTTCTTTTCCTAGACAGGCTCTGAGGGGCAGACGGCGGGAGAGCTGTACCAGCGCTGGGAACGGTACCGCAGGGAGTGCCAGGAGACCTTGGCAACCGCGGAACCGCCTTCAGGTGTGACCAGGAGGGCTGGGGACGCTGAGAGGTGTGGGCTTGGAGTGGGCTGGGGTGGGCCTCAGGCAGACGGGCAGCCGCGGAACCGCCTTCAGGTGTGACCAGGAGGGCTGAGGCTGAGAGGGGTGGACTTGGGGTGGGCCTCGGGCTGACGGGCGGAGAAGAAATCTCGGGGCGTTGTGGGCTGGAGAGGCCCGGGGGCTGACCTGAGCGTGGTGGGAACTGGGGCAGGACCACAGTTCCTATGGAAGGCCTGAGAAGAAGCGCGAAATGGGTGGAGCCTTGGGCGGGGCCAGACATAAATAAACCTTGAAGGGGGCGGGGTTTGGGATGAAGACTGAAGGGCCCCTCCAGGTGGGACGATCTGGGGAGGGGACTTGTTTGGTGGGAGGAGCCCAGAGTGGGGCAGGGAGGAGGGGCGGAGCTTTGAGGCTGGTGGGAGGAGTTTGTAGCCCAGCCGGGACGGAACGCCCTCCGAGTGGGCGGGGCTAGAGCCGGGCTTGGTGTGGTAGGCGGAGAAGCACTGGCCCACTGCGCAGTAGGTCCACTGGGCATCTGGCCCTCATGCCCTCTCCCAGGCCTCGCCTGTAACGGGTCTTTCGATATGTACGTCTGCTGGAACTATGCTGCACCCAACGCCACTGCCCGTGCGTCCTGCCCCTGGTACCTGCCCTGGCACCACCACGGTGAGGTGTTCCCTCGGCCCAGAGCCCTCCCCAGACACAAACAGCTGCTAACCTTTGCCCCCAGACTCCTACATCCGAGTCCCGCAGCTCACCTGCACCCCTCTCCTGCTCTTCTTTGCCCCCTACTCCTTTCCAGCAGGCTGGGTTTCTCCTGTCTGTCCAACCCTGACTCTCTCACATAATGCAGCTTCTCTGTCTCCATATCTCTTTCTATTTATTTATTTGGAGACGAAGTCTCCCTCTATCGCCCAGGCTGGAGTGCAGTGGGATGAACTCGGCTCACTGCAACTTCCGCCTCCCGGGTTCAAGCGGTTCTCCAGCCTCAGACTCCCGAGAAGCTGGGATTACAGGCGTGCGCCACCACACCCGGCTATTTTTTTTTTTTTTTGGATTTTTAGTAGAGACGGGGTTTCACCATGTTGGCCAGGCTGGTCTCGAACTCCTGACCTCAAGTGTTCTGCCGGCGTTGGCTTCCCAAAGTTCTGGGATTACAGGCGTCAGCCACCACACCCGGGCACCACAGCGTTCTTATTTTGTCTCCTTTTCCTGAGTCTGTCAGTCTCTGGGCATCTTAGCCTAACTAGCTATGTTGCCTCAGACAGTTTATTTATTTAACCTATTTTTTTTCTTTTTTTTTTTTTTTGAGACGGAGTCTCGCTCCGTTGCCCAGGCTGGAGTGCAGTGGTGCGATCTCGGCTCACTGTAACCTCACCTCCTAGGTTCAACCAATCTCCTGCCTCAGCCTCCCAAGTAGCTGGGACTACAGGCGGGTGCTACTACACCTAGCTAATTTTTGTATTTTTAGTAGAGACAGGGTTCCACCATGTTGGCCAGGATGGTCTCGATCTCTTGACCTCCTGATCTGCCCATCGCAGACTCCCAAAGTGCTGGGATTACAGGCGTGAGCCACCGTGCCCGGCCATAACTTTTTGTATCTCAATTTTCCCATATGTAAAACTAGGTTAAGGATATTACCAATTCCATGGGCTTGTATGAATATTAAATTAATACATATAACATGCCATATAAGGGTTTATCATCATCATCATCATCATGGTCACCACTTCGGCTCTCTCCCTCTCTGTTATTGTCTCACAGTTTGTCTTTCTGTATTTATCTCTTTCTCTGTGTGCCTTAATTCCCTCTCTTCTTTCCCCACAGTGGCTGCAGGTTTCGTCCTCCGCCAGTGTGGCAGTGATGGCCAATGGGGACTTTGGAGAGACCACACACAATGTGAGAACCCAGAGAAGAATGAGGCCTTTCTGGTAAGAAGAGGTGAGGGCTTCAGGTTAGGAGTCCAGGGAGAGAAGGAAAGGCAGTAGATTCAGGCAGGGCCTGAAATCCCTTGGACTATTCAGAGCTCTGGGTTGTAAGTGAGGGAAACTCAACTCAGACTTGCTTCAAAGAGCGAGAGAGAAAGATGTATTGGCTTCTGTGATGGAAAACAATAAGATGGCTGGGTGCTGTGGCTCATGCCTGTAATCCCAGCACTTTGGGAGGCCAAGGAGGGTGGATCACTTGAGGTCAGGAGTTTGTGACCAGCCTGGCCAACATGGCAAAACCCCGTGTCTACTAAAAATACAAAAATTAGCCGGGCGTGGTTGTGTGCACCTGTAGTCCCAGCTACTCAGGGGGCTGAGACATGAGAATTGCTTGAACCCAGGAGGCAGAGGTTGCAGTGAGCCAAGATCGTGCCACTGTACTCCAACCTGGGTGACAGAGCAAGACTCCATCTCAAAAAAATAAATAACTAAATAAAAGAATGCTCTAGTTGGGCTGAGCTCAGTGGCTCATGCCTGTAATTCCAACACTTTGAGAAGATGATTGCTTGAGTGCAGGATTTTGAGACCAGCCTGGGTTACATGGTGAAACTCCATCTCTACAAAAAATACAAAACTTTGGCCAGGAGCAGTGGCTCATGCCTGTAATCCCAGCACTTTGGGAGGCCGAGGTGGGCGGATCACGAGATCAAGAGATTGAGACCATTCTGGCCAATATGGTGAAACCCCGTCTCTATTAAAAATACAAAAATTAGCTGGGCATGTTGGTGCGCACTTGTAGTCCCAGCTACTCTGGAGTCTGGGGCGGGAGGATCACTTGAGCCCTGGAGGGCAAGGCTACAAGGAACCATGATCCTGCCAGAGTACTCCAGGGCAACAAAGCAAGACTATATCGCAAAAAAAAAAAAAAAAAAAAAAAAAAAAAATTATCTGGTTGGCTGGTCACATGCCTCGTGCCCTGGAGCTGAAGGGTGGAGTCGGCCCTTCTCAAATAAGGGTAAGCTGTTCCCCAAGAGAACATAGGGTATTTGGGCAGAAACAAAGAGCAGAGGTCCTTCCAGTCTCTCTCTGGGCCTGGCGCTTCGAGCCAAGCCTTGTTCCCTTCCCCTTCTCGCCCCCCCAGGACCAAAGGCTCATCTTGGAGCGGCTGCAGGTCATGTACACCGTCGGCTACTCCCTGTCTCTCGCCACACTGCTGCTAGCCCTGCTCATCTTGAGCTTGTTCAGGTGGGACTTGAACCCTGAGTGGTGGCGGCAGAGATGTGAGCTCGGCTTCAGTTTGTCCAGTAAGATGGGGTGGTCTGGTTCCACCAGCTCCAACCATCCACTGGTGGTTCTATGGGGAGCAGTGGGGGTGGTTAAAGGAGCTCTGTGTGGTGGCTGAGGCCTGTAATCCCAGCTCTTTGGGAGGCCAAGGCAGGAGGATCGCTTGAGTCCAGGAGTTTGAAATCTGGCTGGGCAACATAGTGAAACCTTGTCTCTGTGAAAAATAAAAAATTAGCTAGGCATGCTGGTGGTGCACCTGTGGTCCCAGCTATAGTGGGGCGCTGAGACAGGAGGATTGCCTGAGCTCAGGAGGTTGAGGCTGCAGTGAGCCCTGATTGTGCCACTGCATTCTAGCCTGGGTGACAGAGTGAGACCTTGTTTAAAAAAAATATATAGAGCTCTGTGTGGCTGAGGACAGCTCTCCAGGGGTCCCCAAACTGCCTTCCAAATTCCCTAGGCGACTACATTGCACTAGAAACTATATCCACATCAACCTGTTCACGTCTTTCACACTGCGAGCGGCGGCGATTCTCAGCCGAGACCGTCTACTACCTCGACCTGGCCCCTACCTTGGGGACCAGGCCCCTGTGCTGTGGAACCAGGTGGGCATCCTCCTTCCATTCCTCCAAATGGGAATCTTGCTTCTCTGGTGGGACCAGGAAGTTCTCAGTGCATTTCCTGTCTCCTACACTCTCACAGTTTATCTGAGCTGGGAGGGTCCCTCTCCAAATGTGTCTTGGGGTGGGGGATCAAGACACATTTGGAGAGGGAACCTCCCAACTCGGCCTCATTGAACTCTCCCAGCCTATCACTCCTATATTGGAATTTTCCATTCCTCTCCCTCATTATCTCACCCATCATTGAACTTTTTCACCAATGAGAGAATCCACCTGCTGGAGGTGAGGCATGGCAGGATACAAGAAAGTAACTGGGGACTGGGATGTGGTAGGTGCCAGTTTGTTACTAGGAGAAAGGGTGGGAGAGACTAGAGGCTGGGAGTAGACGTGGTGAGAACTATCTAGTCGAAAGTTGGACCATACAATTGTTAGGAAGCCATAGTGGACGGGCACGGTGGCTCACGCCTGTAATCCCAGCACTTTGGGAGCTGAGGCAGGTGGATCACCTGAGGTCGGGAGTTCGAGACCAACCTGACCAACATGGAGAAACCCTGTCTCTACTAAAAATACAAAATTAGCCAAGGTGGTGGCACATGCCTATAATCACAGCTACTTGGGAGGCTGAGGCAGGAGAATCGCTTGAACCCGGGAGGCAGACGTTGCGGTGAGCCGAGATCGCGCCATTGCACTCCAGCCTGTCTCAAAAAAAAAAAAAAAAAAAAAGCCGTAGCACACACCCTGGCACAGTGGCTCACGTCTGTAATCCCAGCACTTTGGGAGGCCAAGACGGGTGGATCACGAGGTCAGGAGATCGAGACCATCCTGGCTAACACGGTGAAACCCCATCTCTACTAAAAAATACAAAAAACTAGCTGGGCGAGGTGGCGGGCGCCTGTAGTCCCAGCTACTCAGGAGGCTGAGGCAGGAGAATGGTGTAAACCTGGGAGGCGGAGCTTGCAGTGAGCTGAGATCCGGCCACTGCACTCCAGCCTGGGCCACAGAGCGAGACTCCGTCTCAAAAAAAAAAAAAACAAAAACAGCCATAGCATGGCCCAGAAGTGGTTCATGCCTGTAATCCCAGCACTTTGGGAGGCTGAGGTAGGCGGATCGCTTTCTGCCCAGGAGTTCAAGACCAGCCTGGGTAACATAGCAAAACCCCATCTCTACAAAAACATACAAAAATTAGCTGAACATGGTGGCCCGTGCCTGTACTCCCAGCTACTTGGGAGGCTGAGATGGTGGGATCACTTGAGTCCAGGAGGTTGAGGCTGCAGTGCATTGTGCTGCTGTGATAGCGCCAGTGCAATCCAGTGAAAGACTGAGACCCTGTCTCAAAAAAAAAAAAAAAAAAATGAGGGTTCGGACACGGTGGCTCCTGCCTGTAATTCCAGCACTTTGGGAGGATGAGGCAGGCAGGTCACGAGGTCAGGAGTTTGAGACCAGCCTGACCAACATAGTGAAACCCCATCTCTGCTAAAAATACAGAGTGTATTTGTATTTTTGGGTGTGGGGTGCTTGCCTGTAGTCCCAGCTACTCGGGAGGCTGAGGCAGGAGAATCACTTGAACCCGGGAGGCAGAGATTGCAGTGAGCTGAGATTGTGCCATTGCACTCCAGCCTGGGTAACAGAGCAAGGCTCCATCTTAAAAAAAAAAAAAAAAAAAAAAAGAGGAAGCCATAGGGCAGGAGAGTCCATAATGTGGATACTGGCAGGAGAGTTCAGTTCTTAGAAGGAGCTGGGGTGACCAGTGACAGAGGTCACATTTTGGGGATCTAGGGGGAACTGATGGCAATGATGGAAGATACCATTTTTTTTGTTTTTTGTTTGTTTTGTTTTTCTGAGACGGAGTCTCAAAAAAGAAGCGGATTCTTTTTTTTTTTTTTTTTTTGAGACAGAGTCTCCTTCTGTCGCCCAGGCTGGAGCGCAGTGGCACAATCTCAGCTCACCGCAACCTCCACCTCCTGGGTTCAAGCGATTCTACTGCTTCAGCTTCCCAAGTAGCTGGAATTACAGGCGCCCGCCACCACGCCCGGCTAATTTTTGTAGTTTTAGTAAAGACGGGGTTTCACCACGTTGGCCAGGCTGGTCTCCAACTCCTGACTTCAGGTGATCCGCCCACCTCGGCCTCCTAAAGTGCTGGGATTACAAGGCGTGAGCCACCGTGCCCAACCAGATACCAATCGTTAAGGGGTTCAGAGTGGGAGAGTCCATATAGGGAAAGGGAATAGGGTGAGAGAAACCAATCACAGATACCATTCACTGGGGACACAGAGTGGAAGCACCTTTGATGGCAAGAGATGGGGTGGAAGGGCGATCAAGGTTGGGGGAGGTTCAGAGACACCCAGGCAGCGTTGACTACCTCTCTACCGGTCTGGCCACTCCCTAGGCCCTCGCTGCCTGCCGCACGGCCCAGATCGTGACCCAGTACTGCGTGGGTGCCAACTACACATGGCTGCTGGTGGAGGGCGTCTACTTGCACAGTCTCCTGGTGCTCGTGGGAGGCTCCGAGGAGGGCCACTTCCGCTACTACCTGCTCCTCGGCTGGGGTGAGCCCCGATCCCGTCCCCCGCCCAACCCAGCGCTCCTCTCCTCGGCTCCCCCAACTGCCCTGCTGGCTGGCCTCTGGGGGTCTCCTCCCGTCTCTAGGCTTCTGCCTCCCCTACCCCGACAGAGGAATTCCGCGGGTCTTGGGCCTGGCGGGGCCCGTGAGCGCGCTGACAGCTGCGGCGGGGTGGGGGGGCGGGGTCGGGGTCTGCACAGGGGCCCCCGCGCTTTTCGTCATTCCCTGGGTGATCGTCAGGTACCTGTACGAGAACACGCAGTGAGTTGCAGGGTCTGGGGCGGGGCGTGGGAGGTGGGCGGGGCTTTGAGGGACGTGGGCGTGTTGTGATGGAAACGTGGGCAGGGTCGGAAGGCTATTCGGTGCTGGGGGTACGTGGGCGGGATCCAAAGGAATGGGGAGCTAGGAAAGGTTGTGTTCGAGGGCAACCGGCAAGGGGAGGGAGTGGGGCCTGGATCGTAATGGGCGGGACCTTAGAGAATGTGTGTGGTCTCAAGTGCGGTGGGCGGGGCCTAGCGAGCAAATGAACTTGGTGATCGGTGAGTCTAGAGTTTTTCTATCTCTTAGCTCTACTCCGCCTTCCTCAGGTGCTGGGAGCGCAACGAAGTCAAGGCCATTTGGTGGATTATACGGACCCCCATCCTCATGACCATCTTGGTAGGATCGGTCCCGCCTCCACCAGGCCGTCCTCAGGGATTTCCCATTCTGGGAAGTGGGGTGCCACCTCCTCCTCCCCCTCCAGAATGGGATCGCGGCTGGCTCAGCCCTTATCTCTCCCCACAGATTAATTTCCTCATTTTTATCCGCATTCTTGGCATTCTCCTGTCTAAGCTGAGGACACGGCAAATGCGCTGCCGGGATTACCGGCTGAGGTGAGCGCATGCGGTGGGGACCGAGGGGAAGGGGCCGGGTGCGAGATGGGGAACCAGGGCTGCGGGATCACTGCTGCCCTCTCTCCCCAGGCTGGCTCGCTCCACGCTGACGCTGGTGCCCCTGCTGGGTGTCCACGAGGTGGTGTTTGCTCCCGTGACCGAGGAACAGGCCCGGGGAGCCCTGCGCTTTGCCAAGCTCGGCTTTGAGATCTTCCTCAGCTCCTTCCAGGTGCACAGGCAGGGTGCAGGAGCTCCATCCTTCCACCCAGGGCCTCCTTGCCAGAGGGGCATGAGAGCTGCAGTCGTTCTCTGGTGCAGCCACTGAATGGGGTGTGAAGATGAGATTTAGTTCGTTCATTCATTCATTCTTTCGTTGTGTTTTTTTTTTGTTTTTTTGTTTTGTTTTTTTTTTGAGACGGAGTCTCGCTTTGTTGCCCAGGCTGGAGCACAGTGGCGCGATCTCGGTTCCCTGCAGCCTCTGACTCCCGAGTTCAAGCGATTCTCCTCCTCGGCCTCCAGAGTAGCTGGGATTACAGGAATGTGCCACCACAGCTGGCTGATTTTGTATTTTTAGTAGAGACGGGTTTTCACCATGTTGGCCAGGCTGGTCTCCAACTCCTAACATAGGTAATCCACCCGCCTTGGCCTCCCAAAGTGCTGGGATTATAGGCGTGAGCCATGGCGCCCAGCCCATTCATTCATTCAATACAAAATACTGAGATAGGACTGTCCTGGGCTGTGGGGAGCAGCGGGGAGCAGCAGGGACCGGGACAGGAGATTGGCAGCCCCAGCAGTGCTGCCTGCTAGTGAAGAGTGAGGGCTTTGAGGCTGGACACAGCTGGGGCCAAATTCAGGTTCTGTCACTTTCTAGCTGTTTGCCAGCTGTGTGGCCTTCACCTCAGGGTTGAGAGTAGGGAGAGGTAAGTGAAGTGCCAATGTGCAGAATCTAAGGAAAGATTCATTCCAAAATTGAAAGCCCACCCTACACTTGCTTGATTCCCCAACCTGCTTCACCTCATTCAGCCTCAGTTTTCTCATCTCTAAAGTGGGGACAATACCAGCCTCACTGGACAAGACTGTTCATTCATTAAATTCAGCAAAAAATTACTGAGCATGTATATATACTCAACACTTCTCCAGGCTTATCACACGGATATAGCCAAGAACCAAATAGTCCCTATCCTCCGGTGGGAAAGACACACTAAACACACTATAGAAGTAAGTTGGGAGGCCAAGGCAGGCGGATCACCTGAGGTCGGGAGTTCCAGACCAGCCTGACCAATATGGTGAAACCCCGTCTCTACTAAAAAAATACGAAAATTAGCCAGGTGTGGTGGCAGCCGCCTGTAATCCCAGCTACTCAGGAGGCTGAGGTGGGAGAATCGCTTGAACCCAGAGGGTGGAGGTTGCAGAGCGCCGAGATCATGCCACTGCACTCCAACCTGGCCACAGAGGGAGACCATGTCTCAACAAATAAACAAACAAACAAACAAAAAAGAAGTAAAGCATATAGAATGTCAGATGGTGAGATGTGCCTAGAGGGAGAATGAAGCAAGAAAAGAGATGACGAGTGTCCACTGAGGGATGGGGTTACTGTTTTATTTATTTTTATTTTTTTAGAGATGAGGTCTCCCTCTGTTGCCCAGGCTGGAGTGCACGGGTGTGATCCTAGCTCACTGCAGTCTTGGACTCCTGGGCCGAAGTAATCCTCCAGCCTCAACCTCCTAAGTAGCTGGGAGCTCAGGAGCAAGCCATCACACCTGACTAATTTTTTTTTTTTTGAGATAGAGTTTTACTCTTGTTGCCCAGGCTGGAGTGCAATGGCATGATCTTGGCTCACTGCAACCTTCGCCTCCCAGATTCAAGCGATTCTCTTGCCTCAGCCTCCCAAGTAGCTGTGATTACAGGGGTGTGCCACTATGCCCAGCTAATTTTTTTTTTTTTTTTTTTTTTTTTTTTTGAGACAGAATTTCGCTCTGTTGCCCAGGCTGGAGTGCAGTGGTGTGATCTCGGCTCACTGCAAGCTCCACCTCCTGGGTTCAACCAATTCTCTGCCTCAGCCTCCTAAGTAACTGGGATTACAGGCACCTGCCACGACTCTTGGCTAATTTTTATATTTTTAGTAGAGATGGGATTTCACCATCTTGGCCAGGCTGATCTTGAACTCCTGACCTCATGATCCACCCTCCTCAGCCTCCTGAAGTGCTAGAATTACAGGTGTTAGCCACCGTGCCCAGCCAATTTTGTATTTTTGGTAGAGATGGGGTTTCTCCACGTTGGTCAGGCTGGTCTCAAACTCCCGACTTCAGGTGATCCATCTGCCTCAGCCTCCCCAAGTGCTGGGATTACATGCTTGAGCCACTGCACCCAGCTGTTTTCATTTCTTCTTTTTTGATATACCGTCTCACTCTGTCACCCAGGCTGGAGTGCAGTGGTGCGATCTCAGATCACTGCAACCTCTGCCTCCTGGGTTCACGCAATTCAGCCTCCTGAGTAGCTGGGATTATAGGCGTGCATCACCACACTTGGCTAACCTTTGTATTTTTAGTAGAGTTGGGGTTTTACCGTGTTGCCCAGGCTGGTCTCAAACTCCTGCCCTCAATTGACCTCCCACCTCGGTCTCCCAAAATGCTGGAATTACAGGCGTGAGCCACCACGCCTGGCCAAATTTTTGTATTTTTTGTACAGATGGGGTCTTGCTATATTCCTCTGGCTCGTCTTGAGCTCCTGGGTTCAAGTGATCCTCCCACTTCGGCTTCCCAAAATGCTGGGATTACAGGTGTGAGCCACCATGCCTGGCCAGGTTGCTGTTTTCGGTGGGGACAAGGGAAAGCATTTCTGAGGAGACACTGCAACAGAGACCTGAAGAATGTGAGGGGACAAGCCAGGCAGGTATTTGGGGAAAATGTTTCAGGCAGGGAAATACCAAGGACGAGATCCCTGAGGCAGGAGAGTAGCTGGCGACAGGAAGACAGACCAGGGTGCCTGAAGCATGGGAGCCAGTGGAGAGGCTGTGAGGAGATGAGGACGGAGAGGTGAGGGGCCTCGGGGGGCCAGATGAGGACTTCGACTTTTCCTCTGCTTGAAGCAGGGGCCATGGGAGGGCTCTCAGCAGAAGGATTTGGTCTGAGTGAGATTTTTTTTTTTTTTTTTTTTTTGAGACTAGAGTCTCACTCTGTCGCCCAGGCTGGAGTGCAGTGGCGCGACCTAGGCTCACTGCAAGCTCCGCCTCCCGGGTTTACTTACACCATTCTTCTGCCTCAGCTTCCTACCTAAGTAGCTGGGACTACAGGCGCCCGCCATCACGCCCGGCTAATTTTTTTAATTTTAGTAGAGACAGGTTTTCACTGTGTTGGCCAGGATGGTCTTGATCTCCTGACTCGTGATCCGCCCGCCTCGGCCTCCCAAAGTACTGGGATTACAGGTGTGAGACACCATGCCTGGCCGAGACTCCCATTTCTACCAAAAATAAAAAATTAGCGGCTGGGTGCAGTGGCTCATGTCTGTAATCTCAGCACTTTGGGAGGCCGAGGCAGGCGGATCACCTTAGGTCAGGAGTTCAAGACCAGCCTGACCAACATGGAGAAACCCTGTCTCTACTAAAAATACAAAAATTATCCAGGCTAGGTGGGACACGCCTGTAATTTCAGCTACTCAGGAGGCTGAGGCAGGAACATCGCTTGAACACGGGAGGTGGAGGTTGCCCTGAGCTGAGACTGCACCACTGCACTCCAGCCTGGGCAACAAAACAAGACCCTGTATTAAAAAAAAGAAAAACAAAGTTAACTTGGTGTGGTGCGTGCCTGTAGTCTTAGCCGCTCTGGAGGCTGAAGTGAGAGGAATCCCTGTAGCTCAGGGGTTGAGGTTGCAGTAAACCATGATCACTCCACTGCACTCCAGCGACAGAGCCAGAGCCTGTCTCAAAAAACCAAAAACAGGCTGGGCGTGTTGGCTCACGCCTGTAATCCCAGTACTTTGGGAGACTGAGGCGGATGTATTGCCTGAGCTCAGGAGTTCGAGACCAGCCTGGGCAACATGGCAAAAATTCTGTCTCTACTAAAAATACAAAAAATTAGCCAGGTGTGGTGGCACATGCCTGTAATCCCAGGTACTCAGGAGGCTAATTCAGGAGAATCGCTTGAACCAGGGAGGCCGATGTTGCAGTGAGCTGAGATCGCACCACTGCACTCCAGCCTGGGCGACAGAGCAAGACTCTTTCTCCCTGTCTCCAAAAAAAGAAAAACAAAAACAAAAACAGCAACACAATCTCACAACAATAACTTCTCACAACTACCACTATATTACTGCTCCATTTTCCAGATGAAGAAATTGAGCAGTTAAGCAGCTTGCTCAAATGGAAAATAAAGTGGAGAGGTGGTTTTTGAGTCCAGGGAGCCCACCTCCAGGGTCCGCAGTTCTTAACCCCCAGCCAGCAGTGCTCAGCTAACCTTCTGGGGCATACAGTGGAATTGGTGTGGGGGAAGCCAGGAACCAGTGAAAAAAATGACCCTAATAGTTTAGGACAAAGGTGGCGGTAGCTGAGGTGTTTCAGGGCCTGGCAAGAGCTCGAGTTTATTAAGAGAACAGTTACACAGGCTGGGCGTGGTGGCTCATGCCTGTAATCCCAGCACTTTGTAATCCCAGTGAGGTGGGTGGATCACCGGAGGTCAGGAGTTGGCGACCAGCCTGGACAACAGGGTGAAACCCCGTCTCTACCAAAAATACAAAAATTAGCCGGACGTGGTGGAGGGTGCCTGTAATCCCAGCTACTCAGGAGGCTGAAGCAGGAGAATCGCTTGAATCTGGGAGGGGGAGGTTGCAGTTTGCCGAGATCGCGCCACTGCACTCCAGCCTGGGCAACAAGAGCGGAATTCCGACTCTTTAAAAAAAATAAAATAAACGAGGAGGGGGGCGCGGAGGCGGTTACAGTCCTGCCCCCACCAGCGATGTAACCCCCGCGCCTCCTCTGGCAGGGCTTGCTGGTCAGCGTCCTCTACTGCTTCATCAACAAGGAGGTAGGAAGAGCCCCGGCCGCCGCCCTCGCCCTCTGGCGGCAGCGCCGGGTACGGCGCAGCCTCTGAGCGCCATCGTGTCGCAGGTGCAGTCGGAGATCCGCCGTGGCTGGCACCACTGCCGCCTGCGCCGCAGCCTGGGCGAGGAGCAGCGCCAGCTCCCGGAGCGCGCCTTCCGGGCCCTGCCCTCCGGCTCCGACCCCGGCGAGGTCCCCACCGGCCGCGGCTTGTCTTCGAGGACCCTCCCAGGGCCTGGGAATGAGGCCAGACGGGTGTTGGAAAGTTACTGCTAGGGGGCGGGATCCCTGTGTCTGTTCAGTTAGCATGGATTTATTGAGTGCCTACTGCGTGCCAGGCCCAGTATGGAGGACGATGGGGAAATGGTGAAGGAAACAGAAAAAAGGTCCCTCCTGGAGATGACAACTGAGTGGGGAAGACAGACCGTGCACACAAAACATCAAGTTCCACACACGCTACAGAATGGTTATGAAGGGAAGTGAGAAGGGTGCCTAGGGTGGTCTGGGAGGTGTCTCCAAGGAGATGACATTTAAGCCATCCCCGAAAGAGGTGAAGGAGATCGCTTTGGGGAGAGCTGGATAACAGGATTCGAGGCGGAAGCGACAGCATAGGCAAAGGCCCTTGGGCAGGAAGGCGATCCGCCTTGGCTGGAGTAGAATTAAGTCAGAGCCAACAGGTGGGGAGAGAAAGAGAGAAGTGGGCAGGGGCACACAAGTTGGGATTTCATTTCAGGTGCTTTGGAGATTCTTAGGAGTGTCTCTTGGGGGTAATATTTTATTTTTTTAAAAATGAGACAGGATCTCACTGTTACCCAGGTTGGTCTTGAACTCCTGGGCTCAAGTAATCCTCCCACCACAGGTCTCGCAAAGCGCTGGGATTACAGGCATGAGCCACCACGCCCAGCCTTTTTTTTTTTTTTTTTTTTTTGAAAAGGAGTCTCACTCTGTCGCCCAGGCTGGAGTGCAGTGGTGCAATTTTGGCTCACTGCAGCCTCTATCTCCCGAGTTCAAGCCTCCCGAGTATCTGGGATTACAGGCACCTGCCACCATGCCCGGCTAATTTTTGTATTTTCAGTAGAAATGGGGTTTCCCCACGTTGGCCAGGCTGGTCTCGAACTCCCGACCTCAAGTGATCCACCCATCTCTGCCTCCCAAAGCGCTGGGATTACAGGCATGAGCCACCACGTCTGGCCCAAGTGGGCTAATGTTTTAAACAGATCCTTCTTGTCTGCCCTGTAGGAGGACAAATTGACAGGGGCGGGGGTGGAAGCTGGAGCCCAGAAAGGAGGGGACTGCAGGTGGGAAGTGACGGTGGCCGGACCAGGATGGAGGCCACTGAGGGGTATGAAGCAGTCAGATTTGAAGCTGTTTCAGAGGTGGAGGTGAGAGAATTTCATGAAGGATCACAGGAGGACACAGCAGCAGAGAGGACTCCTTGGTTTTGGATGGAGGAGAGACGAAAGATAGGGAGATTGGGTTCGGGGAGGGTGAGAACCAGGCGTGCTCTCTGGAAATGTTAGGCTGGCAGTGTTTGTAGGACACACAGGACAGGACACTGAGTGTAAGGGTCTGGCGCTCTCAGGAGACGGGCGAGCTGGAGATAGTAATGTGACAGACACTGAGTCCTGAGAGGGTGATTTGGTGTGGACCAGAGCACAGGTGAGGCAAGGCAGGCCTCGTGGCTGAAACCTTATATCCAGAGCAGTCAGGGCCGCTGCTGGCTGCGGAGTGAGGACGCATATCCCCACTGTCCTGAGATGGGTGGCCTCTGGGACCTGGGAGAATGAGGGGGCATGCTGACAGTCTCATTATAGCTGGACCACCTGTACATACACCCACAAGACCCTCACCCCTAAATCCTCCCCCTACACATATGCACACTTAGTTACTGTGTGGGTGTTGTCGAGCATTTTCCCTGGGGTCTGTGGCTCCCTGGACCAATGTGCCCCAAAGCTGAACTCACCCTTTTCAAGCTTGTGGCCCTGCTGCCTGCTTCCCCTTTCCCCCACCTTATGGGTTCTCATGGGGTGGGGGCGTCAGGGCAGGCCCTTGTAAATAAAGTATAAGAAACAGTTGCTTTTTGTTTTCTTGGGTAGAAGCATCTTCTTGGCAGCATCACAAAGGGAAATGACTGAGGCAGGCTGCCTGGTGGGGTGCGGGCCCATGGTGGCCTTGCTCAAATTTATCCATGTTGCTACGAAAATGGGACACCTGCTGCCACTGTCCCTCCTTCCTGAGAGAGTCCCCAGGTGGCCATGTCACATGGGATCTCTGCGACATATACGAACGGATGGTACCTGCATCCTTGGGTTGCCTGACATGCCCATGAGTGACACTTAGGACCCTGCCTGGTGCTGGTGTGTGGGCAACGCTGGGCCAATTTGCCCAGGGCTATTCCTGCCACCTCTGCTTTTATTTCACCCTCTAAAGGTGGACGCAATGGAAAGCATGTGGGCAGGAGGTGAGGAAGGAAATTCAGACAAGCTGAGCAGAACGGCCAGGACTGGAATCTTGGGTGCCAACCCGCAAGGTAGGGAAACTGATTTCCGTTTCCCAGTAAGTACAGGTCAACACCCAAGAAGGCAGGCAGGAACAGAACCCGGACTGTGACTCCAGGGCTGTGTTACTTTCTGCATCAGAACCAAACCCCGGGTGACCTCCTGTGGCATGCCCATTGTCCCAACTTTATAGATTAGGACACTGCAGCTCCATCTTGCTACCCAAGAGTTCAAACTTTTTCCGGAGGACCTGACTCCCCGGGTTTGGAAATAGTACCATTGTTTCCTAACTGGGTGACCCTGAGCAAGTCGCTTACCCTCTCTTGGCCTCAACTATCTCATCTATAAAATGGGATCACTTAGGACGGGCGTGGTGGCTCATGCCTGTAATCCCAGCACTTTGGGAGGCTGAGGTGGGTGGATCACAAGGTCAGGGGTTTGAGACCAGCCTGGCCAACATGGTGAAACTGTGTCTCTACTAAAAATACAAAAATTAGCTGGGCATGGTGGCAGGTGCCTGTAATCCCAGCTACCTGGGAGGCTGACGAAGGAGAATTTTTTGAACCCAGGAGGCGGAGGTTGCAGTGAACCAAGATGGTGCCACTGTACTCCAGCCTGGGAAACAGGGTAAGACTCCATCTCAAAGAAAAAGTCCGGGCGCGGTGGCTCACGCCTGTAATCCCAGCACTTTGGGAGGCTGAGGTGGGCAGATCACAAGGTCAGGAGATCGAGACCATCCTGGTTAACACAGTGAAACTCCATCTCCACTAAAAATACAAAAAATTAGCCAGGCGTGGTGGTGGGCGCCTGTAGTCCCAGCTACTCGGGAGGCTGAGGCAGGAGAATGGCATGAACCCAGGAGGCAGAGCTTGCAGTGAGCCGAGATGGCGCCACTGCACTCCAGCCTGGGCGATGGAGCGAGACTCCATCTCAAAACAAAAAAAAGGAGAGCTCTAGTATCTACCCCACAGATGGTTGTTTCCAATTAGATGTAGTAAATGCACACCTTTATAACCCCATAACCCACTGCTTTCTGTATATCAGGTCTCTCTCTGCTGCAGGGTCCCAGCTCTGCCACAATGCTCACAGTGTATCTCAGGCCGTGCCTTTCTTTTTTTTTGTTTTTCTTTCTTTTTGAGATGGAGTCTAACTCTGTTGCCAGGCTGGAGTGCATCCATCAGGCTGGCATGCAGTTTCACCATGTTGGCCAGGATGGTCTCGATCTCTTGACCTCGTGATCCACCTGTCTTGGCCTCCCAAAGTGCTGGGATTACAGGGTGTGAGGCACCGCGCCTGGCCCCAGGCTGTGCCTTTCACAGCTCAGAGTGGGCCACACATCTCACTGAGTGTGCACTGACCTCAGGGCTGCAAACTCTTGCACCTTTCAGGTGTTTGCCTATATCCAGAGGACACAGACATAGGCAGAGACAAAGATATGAGGGGAGGGCCTGCTGCAGTGGCTCACACCTGTAATCCCATCACTTTGGGAGGCCGAGGCAGGAGGATCACTTGAGCCCAGGAGTTCAAGACCAGTCTGGGTAACATAGCGAAATCCCATCTCTACAAAAAGCTGGCAGGAAGATCACTTGAGCCTGGAGGGGTCAAGGCTACAGTGAGCCATGATTGTGCCACTGCACTCCAGCTTGGCAGACAGAATGAAACCCTGTCTCAAAAAAAAAAAACAAAAAAAACCCACAAAGATATGGGGAACACACGATGTGTGTGTCAGAGCAACACAAGGAACTTCCTTATCCCCCCACCAATATATATACCACCTCCCTGCCTCCCTTTCCCGCCTCCATCTATCTCCCCATATTTGTCAGAGAATTCCTCTCAAGGGTAATGCAGTGGAATTTGAGGGGCAGCAAAGCTCAGGGGTGAAGCCACAGGCTCAGGAGGTGAGTTTAAATCACAGTACCACCACTTCCTGGCTGGTTTGCCCCTGGAAAGTGACATCGTCTCTCTGTGTCTCAGTTCCTCCTTCTGGAAAAGGGGGAGAATAAATTAACAGGCCCACCCCAGAGCTGTTGGGAGGATGTCTGAAAAGCGCTAAGCCTGGCCTGATACCTAAACAGCTCAGCAAGTGTCAGCCAGGATCACTAGCAGTAATATTTAGCTACTGACTACTTTCTTTTCTCTTTTTTTTTTCTTTTTGAGAGGGAGTCTTAGAATCTGTTGCCCAGGCTGGAATGCAGTGGTGCAACCTCAGCTCAGTGCAACCTCTGTCTCCTGGTTCAAGCTATCCTCCTGCTTCAGCCTCCCAAGTAGCTGGGACCACAGGTGTGCGCCACCATGCCTGGCTAATTTTGTATTTTTAGTAGAGACGGGGTTTCACCACGTTGGCCAGGCTGGTCTCGAACTCCTGAGCTCAGGTGATCCACCCGCCTTGGCCTCCCAAAGTGCTGGGATTACAGGCATGAGCCACTGCGCCTGGCCCAATCTTTGTATTTTTAGTAGAGACAGCATTTCACCATGTTGGCCAGGCTGGTCTTGAATTCCCGATGTCAGGTGATTTGCCCGCCTCAGCCTCCCAAACTACTGGGATTACAGGTGTGAGCCACCATGCCCGGCCCGAAAAGATAGTTTGGTCAAGCGAGGCCAATTCATTTTAAGAGGCAGAGAAGAGAGCAACAGAGTGACAAGGAGAAGCTCAGAAAGATTAAAGCAGGAGAACTAAAATGTTCTCCAGTGCCACAACTGGGTGCTCATTTCCATCCAACCTGTCTGCTTTGCGGAGGGGGAACGTGAGGCCTCGATGGGGCAGAGCCAGGGCCTCTCCACTTGCTCACGGGTCCTGGTCCCAGCATTCAATTTGATATTAGCTACCTCCCCCAATCCCTCCTGAATCCACCCCACTCACAAGGCTCTGGGAACACACACCACTAGAAAAAAACCACAGAGCTTTATTCTTCTCAATACCAATGGCAACGGTCTTCATAGGACAAGAGACTGAGTTCTGTCGATGGATAGGCAGCCCCTACTTGCCGGCGATGAGCGGGTTCCGCAGGACCACGATGACCGAGTCCCCGCGCAGGAACATCTTGGAGATGTAGCGGTCTTTGTTGACTGGCTTGGATTTCTTCTTGCCCTTGCCGCTCTTAGGGACCTCAGTCCACATCTCCTTCACGTTCTCCAGCACCATGTTGCAGTGCCTGGTGGGGAACAGGGAGGGGAGGCACTGGGTGTGAGGGGGGTGCCTCTGACAGCGCTGCCTGCTGCTCGCCCCCTCCAGCAGCATGGCTTGGGGAAGGGTGCAGGTGCTAGGCTGGATGACCAAGCTGCCAAAGCCAATTCTGCCAGTCCTTAGGTTGAGGCTGAGGCAAAGGACTGCACCTCTCTGTGCCAGTTTGTCCATCTTTAAGAGGGAAGACAATCACAGTACCTTCCTCACAAGGTCGTTGAATATTATCTTTTTTTTTTTGGGACAGAGTGTCGCTCTGTTGCCCAGGCTGGAGTGCAGTGGTGCGATTTCAGCTCGCCGCAACCTCTGCCTCCTGGGTTCAGGCAATTCTCGTGCCTCGGCCTCCTGAGTAGCTGTGAATACAGGTGTGCACCACCATGCCCAGTTTTTGTATTTTTAATAGAGATGCCATTTCACCATGTCAGCCAGGCTGGTCTCGAACTCCTGACCTCATGTGATCCACCCGCCTTGGCCTCCCAAAGTGCTGGAATTACAGGCATGAGCCACCACCCTGGGCCATACACTCCAGGCATCTGAGAAACCTGTCTTTGAGCTCTTCAGACTGGAGCTAGGGCAGCCTCTCTAGGCCTGCACAGAACACCTCCCAGGACCCAGCACTCACCTATCGAAGGCCTTCACGCGGCCCAGGAGTTTCTTATTGTTGCGACAGTTGATGAGCACTTGGGTGTTGTTCTTGACTGACTGAGTGAGCACAGAGAGTGGACCCGTGTTAAATTCCTCCTCCTCTCGCTTCTGCAGCTCCTCTGGGGTCATCTCACTCTTGGGCTTGTTGAGGAGGCTCCTGCATGGACAAACATGGAACCCATAAGTGAGAGAGGCTGGAGCTGTGAGGATGGGTGGTCAGGGCCTCAGCCTCAATGTCTCCCCAGCCTTGTCCCATCACATCCGTCCTGTTCAGCCTTCTGAGTATCACCAGCTGGATGCCTAACAGACATTTTCTTTTTCTTTTCTTTTTTTTTTTTTTTGAGACAGAGTCTTGCTCTGTTGCCAGGCTGGAGTGCAGAGGCACGATCTCGGCTCACTGCAACCTCTGCTTCCTGGGTTCAAGCGATTCTCCTGCCTCAACCTCCTGAGTAGCTGGGACTACAGGCACGCGACTATAGGCATGCGCCACCTCCACGCCCAGCTAATTTTTGTATTTTTAGTAGACAGTGGGTTTCACCACATTGGCCAGGATGGTCTTGATTTCCTGACCTCGTGATCCACCCGCCTCGACCTCCCAAAGGGCTGAGATTACAGGCGTGAGCCACCGCGCTCGGCCAGACATTTTCAACTCTGCATGTCTCAGGTCGGGATCCAGATCACCCAACCACCGAAGCCTACCCTATCCACAGTGTTCTCCATCTGCTTTGATGGTAACTCCACCCTTCTAGTTCTCTGGGCAAAAACTTTGTCAACTTGATTCCTCTTTTTCCCTCACATCCTACAATAAATCTGTAGGAAGTGGCCATTTCTTACCATGGCCTAGGCCTCTGTCATCACTGACCTGGAATCTTTCTGGTTTCTCTGCCTCCACCCATGTTCCCTGACAGTCTGTTCTCCACAGAGTGGTCTGAGGGGGCTGTGCTAAAACCTCAATCATAACATGTCACTATTCAAAGCCCTCCCAGGGGCTGGGTACGGTAGCTCATGCCTGTAATCCTAGCACTTTTGTGGTGCAGAGGTTGCAGCGAGCCGAGATCGCGCCACTGCACTCCAGCCTGGCAACAGAGCAAGACTCTGTCTCAAAAAAAAAAAAAAAGGCCGGGCGCAGTGGCTCAAGCCTGTAATCCCAGCACTTTGGGAGGCCGAGGCGGGCGGATCACAAGGTCAGGAGATCGAGACCATCCTAGCTAACACCGTGAAACCCCGTCTCTACTAAAAAATACAAAAAACCAGCCGGGCGAGGTGGCGGCGCCTGTAGTCCCAGCTACTCGGGAGGCTGAGGCAGGAGAATAGCGTGAACCCGGGGGGCGGAGCTTGCAGTGAGCCGAGATGGCGCCACTGCACTCCAGCCTGGGGCACAGAGCAAGACTCCGTCTCAAAAAAAAAAAAAGAAAAGAAAAGAAAATGTCTGTTAGGCATCCAGCTGGTGATTCACAAGGCGGGTGGATCACTTGACATCAGGAGTTCGAGACCAGCCTGGCCAACACGGTAAAAACCCATCTCTACTAAAAATACAAACAAAACAAAAACAACAACAACAAAAAATTAGCCAGGCGTGGTGGTGCACGCCTGTAATCTCAGCTACTTGGTAGGTTCTGGCAGAAGAATCGCTTGAGCTCAGGAGACGGAGATTGCAGTGAAGCGAGATCATGCCACTGCACTCCAGCCTGGGCGACAGAGTGAGGCTCTGTCTCAAAAATTAATAAATACAAATTAGAAAATACAAAAATTAGGCTGCGTGCGATGGCTCACGCCTGTAATCCCAGCACTTTAGGAGGCCAAGAGGGGTGGATCGCCTGAGCTCAGGAGTTCCAGACCACCCAGGGCAACATGGTGAAACCCTGTCTCTACTAAAAATACAAAAAAATTAACCAGGTGTGGTGGCGCATGCCTCTAGTCCCAGCTACTTAGGAGGCTGATGCAGGTGAATCGCTGGAGCCCCAGCAGCGAAGGTTGCAGTGAGCCAAGATTACACCACTGCACTCCAGCTCGGGTTACAGAGTGAGACTCCATCCAAAAAAAAAAAAAAAAAAAAAAAAAAGTAGCTGGGCATGGTGGCGCATGCTTGTAATCCTAGCTACTTGGGAGGCTGAGGCAGGAAAATCACCTGAACCCAGGAGACAGAGATCGTGCTACTACACTCCAATCTGGGTGACAGAGCGAGATTTCATCTCAAACAAACAAAAGAAAATCCTCTCATGCCCCCCGCCATCTCAGTGTAGAAAGTAAAACCCTGGCCAGGCACGGTGGCTCACGCCTGTAATGCCAGCACTTTGGAAGGTCGAGGCGGGTGGATCATTCGAGGTCAGGAGTTTGAGACCAGGTTGGCCAACATGGCGAAACCTGGTCTCTACTAAAAATACAAAAGTCAGCTGGGCGTGGTGGTGGGTGCCTGTAATCCTAGCAACTCAGGAGGCTGAAGCAGGAGAATTGCTTCAACTCGGGAGGCGGAGGTTGAAGTGAGCTGAGATCGTACCATTGCACTCCAGCCTGAGCAACAGAGCAAGGCTATGTCTCAAAAAAAAAAAAAAAAAAAAAGATTTTTTTTTTTTCCTTGGGAACAAAAGGTTTCATTCACTGATGTATCCTATGTGGCTTAAGCAGTGTCTGATACATAAACATTCAATGTAATATTTGGTGCACTAATAAATGAGCAAAATCATGCCAATGACTCGTTATCCCTTTAAGTTGTGAATTAGGTCGAAAACACATCTGTCTCCAGCTCAAATGATCAGAAGTCCCTTATTTCAAACCATTATTTCTAAAAGTCCTAACTTCCCTTCCCCAGTATTCGTTTTGATTTCTTTTGTTTCGTTTTGAGATGGAGTCTTACTCTTCCCTCAGGCTGGAAGAGTGCAGTGGCGCAATCTCGGCTCACTGTAACCTCCGTCTCCCGGGTTCAAGCGATTCTCCGGCCTCAGCCTCCCAAGTAGCTGGAATTACAGGGGCCCGACACTACGTCTGGCTAATTTTTGTATTTTTGGTAGACACGGGGTTTCACCACAATGGCCAGGCTGGTCTCAAACTCCTGACCTCAGGTGATCTGCCCGCCTCGGCCTCCCAAAGTGCAGCGATTTACAAACCTGAGCCACCGCGCCCGGCCTCCCCCAGTATTCGTAAAATCGCTGCCCCTTAACATTCACTTCAATAGGACTAATTATCTAGGACACCTCTCCGTTATCGTTTAAAATATGTTTTTCATAATTAAATTTTTTTTTTTTTTTTTGTAGAGACAGGGGTCTCGCTATGTTGCCTACAGTAGTCTCGAAACTCCTGTGTTCTAGCGATGCTCCCGCCTTGGCCTACTAAAATGCTGGGATCACAGGCATGAGTCCCCGCGCCTAGCCCAGCGCGTTATCTGATAAAGCTGTCCCCTCTCCCGAAGTCACGATGCGTCAAAGGCCCCACGCCCGTTCGCAAACTCATCAGGAGAAAAGCAGGACGCTCCATCCCTAAAACATCTGCCCCTGTCCCCCACCCCCCTCTCTGCTTAACCCTTCCCACCCTCAATCGGTCAAAATTTCCACCCTCAACCTCATTCCCGCCGCCTAAGCCTAGCCCGGCCTCACATGATGGTCACTAAGCTCTCCGTTCACTCCCGTTTCCTCCGCGTTGCTGCAGCCTGAGGCGAGAGAGGCGGGACTTCCTCTTCCTGCGACCCACTTCCGTTGGCGCCTGCGCAAAGCCAAGCAGTAAGTGGAGGCGTGGCCTGTTGCCATAGCATTGCCCACCAACGGTGCGCAATGAAAGAATAAAAGCCTCGGGTAGGGGTTCGAGGCCAGTCAGAACCACACGGAGCAGATGTTTATGACAATGAAGACAAAAAGAAAGGCCGTCTGATTCAAACCGTTTCGTTGAAGAATGGTACAGGCTGAAGGAGGGAAATGACAAACTATTTCCAAATGCCCGCCGGCCGTGACTTCGGGGGCGCGGCCTCCGTTGAAGCCAATCCGTTCCTCGCTTCGGAGACAGGCACCGCCCCTCTTCCCTCTGGGACGGGTTATTGACGTATCTACTGATCTTTCCGACTCTGCGCCACCAATCCCCTGCCTACATCCGGGAGGGGCATGGACCTGCGCCAGAGAGATTGAATATTTTCCACGATCAAACGCTGCTCATTGGCTTTCCCCCTCCGCTAAGGCGGAGCCTATCTCTTTTGCGCTCCCTTTTGGGTCGTGCCATTCTCAGAAGAACCAACCCCAATACCCAAGGGAGGCCGGGAGGCGTGTCCTCAGGACCGTAGCTCTTATTGGTTTCGCTGCTCGCTGTGGGGTGGGCAGGTGCAGCCGCTGCTGTTGCTTATTGGCCCACCGATTCCATGGGGTGGAACTTGGCTGGGCCTGAACTCAATCGTGGTCTGGTACAGGTTTCAGGGCAAAGCTGCCATGCGTTCCGGGGGCCGCGGGCGGCCCCGCCTGCGGCTAGGGGAACGTGGCGTTATGGAGCCACTCTTGCCCCCGAAGCGCCGCCTGCTACCGCGGGTTCGGCTTTTGCCCCTGTTGCTGGCGCTGGCCGTGGGCTCGGCGTTCTACACCATTTGGAGCGGCTGGCACCGCAGGACTGAGGAGCTGCCGCTGGGCCGGGAGCTGCGGGTGAGGCTGGGCGGGGACCCGGGCACCGCGGGGACCCTCATTCCCTCCCCGCTGTTACCCAGGGTTGACTTGGCTTTAGCGCACGGCCCTAACCGCAGATGCCACCGTCTTCGTCATCTGAGCGCATGACCCTTACCAAAGGAATAAGGCTTCGGGCTGGTTTTGCAACAGTAGCTTCCTTTTATGAGGAAAGGTCTGAAATAGTAAGACGAGGGGGTTCAGGGTTCTACGCCTTTAGTCAACTATTTGGAAGAGTCCCTTCCTCCATCTCCCCTCTCTCTCACTGGGCCTCGATTTCCCCATCAAGTTTGAGGTAGGCTGGACCGGATGGCCTTGGAAGGACTTTTCCTGAGCCTTGGATTTATCCTACAAGTCTCCGATGCTGGAGGCCGCAAATTAGCAAGAGGACCCGGGGCTCCTTGTGGGTGACGGCTCCCGGGGTAGGGATGAAATGGGGGGTTGCTCTCATTCTTCCCTTCCCTATCCCACCTCCTTCCCAAGGTCCCGTTGATCGGAAGCCTTCCCGAAGCCCGGCTGCGGAGGGTGGTGGGACAACTGGACCCACAGCGTCTCTGGGGCACTTATCTGCGCCCCCTGCTGGTTGTGCGAACCCCAGGCAGCCCGGGAAATCTCCAAGTCAGAAAGGTAAAGGGACCCACCTCCAGTCCCTGACCCCCTAGCCCTCCAGGGAATGGGAAATAAGCATCCTGTTCAAGATCCCAAAGGAGCTAAGAGGAGGAACTGGGGCGCTGACTGGAGTTAATCGGACTCTAGACTCCCATGCTGAAAACAAACCACCAGGCTGTACTGCCCCGCTTAATGCCCCCACCAAAAGCTTACTGTGTGCTAGGCATAGGCAACAGACAGCCCTTTAAGGTGGGTACCAATATGATCTTCATTATGCAGATGGGGAAACTGAGGCTTAGAGAGGTTATACACATTGCACAAATCCTACAGATAATAAATAGTAGACCTTAGCCTGGTGCACTGGCTCATGCCTGTAATCCCAGCACTTTGGGAAGCCAAGGTGGGGGAATCATCTGAGAACTTCGAGACTAGCCTAGTCAACATAGTGAGACCCAACGTTTAGAAAATCATAGACCTGGAGTTGAACCCAACCAGGTTGGCTCTAAGTTGGTGCTGTAATGTATCTATTGTCTCCCAGAAAGCATCAAGAGTCATTTAAAGGCCAGGCACAGCGGCTCACACCTGTAATCCTAGCACTTTGGGAGGTCAAGACAGGCAGATCACTTGAGGTCAGGAATTTGAGACCAGCCTGGCCAACATGGTGAAACCCCATCTCTACTAAAAATACAAAATTAGCCAGGCGTGGTGGTAGGTAACTGTAGTTGCAGCTACTTGGGAGGCTGAGGCACGAGAATCACTTGAACCCGGGAGGCGGAGGCTTCAGTGAGCTGAGATTGCTCCACTGCACCCCAGCATGGGTGACAGAGCAAGACTCCATCTCAAAAAAAAAAAAAAAGAGTCATTTAAATACTGCCTGAGTCCCATTGCGACCTCATCCACTTAGATTGTGACCTTGGACTTGTTTCTTTTTTCTTTTCTTTTTTTTTTTTTGAGACAGAGTCTCACACTGTCGCTTGGGTTGGAGTGCAGTGGTGCAATCTTGGCTCACGGCAACCTCCGCTTACCAGGTTGAAGTGATTCTCCTGCCACAACCTCCTGAGTAGCTGGGATTACAGGTGCCCACCACCACGTCTGGCTAATTTTTTTGTATTTTTAGTAGAGACGGGGTTTCACTATGTTGGCCAGGCTGGTGTTGAACGCCTGACCTCGTGATCCACCTGCCTCAGACCCCCAAAGTCCTGGGATTACAGGCGTCAGCCACCGCGCCCAGCCCGAACTAGTTTCTTAACCTCTCTGAGCCCATTTCCTCATCTGCAAAATGGGATCATGTATCAGCAGTCCCTCCTCTTTATGGTTCTGAGAAGAGAGCTTAGAACACAATGAGAGCTATTTAAGGGTAAGCTGTGATGAGTCTTGTTGGCTTCAAGAGGTGGGGTCACCCCAACATCTGGCACCCAGTAGGTACTCACCAGGACTGTCAAGGGAATGATTTTAATCAGAGTAGGGGACTGGGCACAGTGGCTCACACCTATAGTCCCAGCACTTTGGGAGGCCGAGGCAGGCAGATCACTTGAGGTCAGGAATTTGATACCAGGCCGGCCAACATTGTGAAACCTCATCTCTTCTAAAAATACAAAAAATAGCCAGGTGTTGTGGGGGGCGCCTGTAACCCCAGCTACTCGGGAGGCTGAGTCAGGAGAATCACTTGAAGCCAGGAGGCGGAGGTTGCAGTGAGCTGAGATCGAGCCACTGCACTCCAGCCTGGGTGACAGAGCAAGACTCCATCTCAAAAAGAAAAAGAAAAAAAGAGGCCAGGCACGGTGGCTCACGCCTGTAATCCCAGCACTTTGGGAGGCCGAAGCAGGCAGATCACGAGGTCAAGAGATCAAGACCATCCTGGCTAACACGGTGAAACCCCGTCTCTACTAAAAATACAAAAAATTAGCCGGGCGTGGTGGCGGGCACCTGTAGTTCCAGCTACTCAGGAGGCTGAGGCAGGAGAATGGCGTGAACCCGGGAGGCGGAGCTTGCAGTGAGCCAAGATCGCGCCACTACACTCACGTCTGGGTGACAGAGCGAGACTCTGTCTCAAAAAAAAGAAAAAGAAAAAGATAAAAAAGAAAGAAATCCATTAAATCAGAGTGGGACCTTAGAGTCAACCCATCTGCTCTACATGGCTCAGGTCACGTGGCCCTTCTCCCCACCTCCTCCCCAGTCCCCGTCCACCCTCCCACCTCTCTCTTGCCGCTAGTTCCTGGAGGCCACGCTGCGGTCCCTGACAGCAGGTTGGCACGTGGAGCTGGATCCCTTCACAGCCTCGACGCCCCTGGGGCCAGTGGACTTTGGCAATGTGGTGGCCACGCTGGACCCGGGGGCTGCCCGTCACCTCACCCTTGCCTGCCATTATGACTCGAAGCTCTTCCCACCCGGAACGACCCCATTTGTAGGGGCCACGGACTCGGCTGTGCCCTGTGCCCTGCTGCTGGAGCTGGCCCAGGCACTTGACCTGGAGCTGAGCAGGGCCAAAGAACAGGTAAGGAGCAGGAGTTGGGGAGGGTAGTGGGCTACCTCCACCTTTTCCCAAGCCCCCACCTTACCTTTCCTGGACATTTGTCATCCCTCTCATCTTCCCACTCTACTCCGCGCACGGTGTCACAGGGATCTTTTTTTCCTTTTTTGAGACAGAGTTTCACTCTTGCTCCCCAGGCTGGAGTGCACATGGCGGGATCTTGGCTTACCGCAACCTCTGCCTCTCGGGTTCAAGCGATTCTCCTGCCTCAGCCTCCCTAGTGGCTGGGATTACAGGCATGTGCCACCACGCACAGCTAATTTTGTAATTTTAGTGGAGACGTGCTATCTCCATGTTGGTAAGGCTGGTCTCGAACTCCCAACCTCAGGTGATCTGCCCTCCTCGGCCTCCCAGAGTGCGGGGATTACAGGCGTGAGCCACCACACCTGGCCATCACAGGGATCTTTTTACCTCCTAGATGTCAGATTCTCTTTCCTCTCCCCCAAACCCTCGCAGGGCTCCCACCTCATTGCAAGCATAATCCAGAGTCCTTATATTGGCCCATGGGCTGTGCCCTGTTACCTCTCCAGACTCATCTCCCACCCCTCACCTTTTGCTCACTCTGCTGTAGCCACCCCTACCTCCTCTGGATTCCTCAAACCTGCAGGGCTCACTCCCGCCTCAGAGCATTTGCACTTGCTGTTTGCTTTGGATAGAATGTGCTTTTCTGGCCAGGCTCGGTGGCTCACGCTTGGAATCCCAGCATTTTGGGAGGCTGAGGTGGGTGGATCACGAGGTCAGGAGTTCAAGACCAGCCTGGCCAACATGGTGAAACCCCGTCTCTACCAAAAATACAAAAATTAGCCACACTTGGTGGTACACACCTGTAACCCCAGCTACTCAGGAGACTGAAGCAGAGAACTGCTTGAGCTCGGGAAGCGGAGGTTGCAGTGAGCCGAAGTTGCACCACTGCACTCCAGCCTAGGTGACACAGCGAGACTCCATCTAAAAAAAAAAATAATTTTCTGGGTGTAGTGGCATGCTACTTGGGAGGCTGAGAGGGGAGGATGGCTTGAGTCTAGGAGTTTGAGACTGCAGTGAGCCATGATCATGCCACTATATTCTAGCCTGGGTGACAGAGACCTTGTCTCTTAAAAAAAAAAAAAAAAAAAAATATGCTTTTCATAGATATCTTCCTGGCTGACTCCCACTCTTCACTCAGGTGTCCACTCCAATGTCACCCCTTTAAAGAGGACTTCCCGGCCGGGCATGGTAGCTCATGCCTGTAATCCCAGCATTTTGGGAGGCCAAGGCAGGCAGATCATTTGAGGTCAGAAGTTCGAGCCCAGCTTGACCAACAGGGAAACCCCCATCTCTACTAAAAATACAAAAATTAGCTGGGCATGGTGGTGCACACCTGTAATCCTAGCTACTTGGGAGGTTGAGACAGGAGGATCACTTGAACCCGGGAGGCGGAGATTGCAGTGAGCCGAGATCGCACCACTGCACTCCAGCCTGGACGACAGAATGAGATTCTGTCTCAAAACAAACAGAAAAGAAAAACACAGATCTCATCATGGTCTTGCCCTGCTCAACCCTCCTCCGTGCCTCCCCAGTGTCCCTATAACAAAGCCCACACTCCCTGGTCCTTGCTAAACCCTCCGGACTCCTCTCAAACCTCTGGGACCCCTTCCCTGGCCACAGCCTTGCCCTGTGTTGCTCCCTTGGCTGGGAATGCTCTTCCTCCTGCTCCATTTTGCCAGGCCAGTTCCTACCCACTCTCATGGCAAACATCCCTTCCCAAAAGACCCAACGCCCTCTCCAGGCCAGGTCATCCCCCAGCCTCCTTCCTATGCCCTCTCAGGACTCTATCGTTCTTAGAAGCATTTGTTTCAACTGCATTTCGCTGTTTGTATAATTACTCATTGGTGGCTCGCTCTCTTCCTCCAAACTGAGCTTGAGGAATAATAATCAGAGATAACCCTTATTTAGTTACATGCCAGGCACTGTTCTAAGACCTGGATTCAAACCTTACCCTTTGAAAAGAACTGTTATTGCTGGGCGTGGTGGCTGACATCTGTAATCCCAGCACTTTGGGAGGCTGAGGCAGGTGGATCATTTGAGGTCAGGAGTTTGAGACCAGCCCGGCCAACATGGTGAAACCTTGTCTCTACTGAAAATACAAAAATTAGCCGGGCGTGACAGCGGGCGCCTGTGGTCACAGCTATATGGGAGGTTGAAGCAGGAGAATCTCTTGAACCTGGGAGGTGGAGGTTGCAGTGAGTCAAGGTTGTGTCATTCCATTCCAGCCTGGGTGACAGAGCAAGACTTAGTCTCAAAAAAAAAAAAAAAAAAAACCTCAGCCGGGCGCGGTGGCTCACGCCTGTAATCCCAGCACTTTGGGAGGCCGAGGTGGGTGGATCACGAGGTCAGATCGAGACCATCCTGGCTAACACAGTGAAACCCCATCTCTACTAAAAAATACAAAAAATCAGCTGGGCGTGGTGGTGGGCGCCTGTAGTCCCAGTCACTTAGGAAGCTGAGGCAGGAGAATGGTGTAAATCCAGGAGGTGGAGCTTGCAGTGAGCTGAGATCTGGCCACTGCACTCCAGCCCGGGTGACAGAGTGAGACTCCATCTCAAAAAAAGAAAAAAGAAAACCTCTTATTAACCCCATTTATAGATGAAGAAACTGATGCTTCTAGAAGTTAGTAACTTCCCCTTGCCTGCTTTGTTATGAAGCAGCCAAGTACAGATTTGATCCCAGACAACTGGACTCAGAATCTGTGCTCTTGGCTACCACGTTCAATGAGTGAGGACATCTCATTTGTTCTGTTAAGCCATGCAAGCGGGCAAGAAGTGTGGGTGTGCTGAGGCTGAGGGCTAGTCCTGAGCTGTCTCTGACCACCCCCCGCTGCTCCCACAGGCAGCCCCGGTGACCCTGCAACTGCTCTTCCTGGATGGTGAAGAGGCGCTGAAGGAGTGGGGACCCAAGGACTCCCTTTACGGTTCCCGGCACCTGGCCCAGCTCATGGAGTCTATACCTCATAGCCCCGGCCCCACCAGGATCCAGGCTATTGTAAGACCAGGGTACCCTGGCTTCTGGCGAGGGAGGGAGAAGGTGAAGCGGGGCTGGCGTCATCCTGCGCGGGCCCCTCCAGTCCTGGCCTTTCTCCTTAGGAGCTCTTTATGCTTCTTGATCTCCTGGGAGCCCCCAACCCCACCTTCTACAGCCACTTCCCTCGCACGGTCCGCTGGTTCCATCGGCTGAGAAGCATTGGTAAGGGTGAATGTGGAGGTGGGCCCCAGCCCACCTGGGTATGGGGTACAGGGCAGCGGGCTGGGGTAGGACAGGCACCTACCCTCTAAAGGCTCATCCACCAGTCTGGGCCACATAGGAAGACCCCATTTTTTTTTTTTTTTTTTTTTTTTTTTGAGATGGAGTCTCATTGTGTCACCCAGGCTGGAGTGCAATGGCGTGATCTTGGCTCACTGCAACCTCCACCTCCCTGGTTCAAGCCATTCTCCTGCCTCATCCTCCCGAGTAGCTGGGACTACAGGCGCATGCCACCATGGCCAGCTAATTTTTTATTTTAGCAGAGACAGGGTTTCACTATGTTGGCCAAGCTGGTCTCGAACTCCTGATCTCGAGATTCGCCCACCTCAGTCTCTCAAAGTGCTGGGATTACAGGCGTGAGCCACCGCGCCCTGTGACCCCATCTCTTAAAAAAAGAAATTAGCACCGGGCATGGTGGCTCACGCCTGTAATCCCAGCACTTTGGGAGGCCGAGGCAGGCAGATCACGAGGTCAGGAGATTGAGACCATCCTAGCTAACACGGTGAAACCCTGACTGTACTAAAAGTACAAAAAATTAGCTGGGCGTGGTGGCGGGTGCCTGTAGTCCCAGCTACTCGGGAGGCTGAGGCAGGAGAATGGTGTGAACCCAGGAGGCAGAGCTTGCAGTGAGCCGAGATTGCGCCACTACACTCCAGCCTGGGCAACAGCTGGGTGCAGTGGCATGCACCTGTCATCCCAGCTACTAGGGAGTATCCTTTGAGCCTGGGAGGTCAAGGCTCCTGGGAGGTCAAGGCTGTAGTGAGCCAAGATTGCACCACTGCACTCCAGCCTGAGATCCTGTCTCAAAAAAAAAAAAAAGAAAAAGCTGGCTTGGTGGCTCACACCTGTAACCCCAGCACTTTCAGAGGCTGAGGCAGGTGGATCACTTGAACTCAGGAGTTCCAGACCAGCCTGGGCAACATGGCGAAACCCCGTCTCTACAAAATACAAACAAAAATTAGGTCAGTCATGGTGGCTCACGCCTGTAATCCCAGCACTTTGGGAGGCCAAAGCGGGTGGATCACCTGAGGTTAAGAGTTTGAGACCAGCCTGGCCAATGGGGCGAAACCCCTTCTCTACTAAAAATATGAAAAGTTAGCCGGGCGTGGTGGTGTGTGCTTGTAATCCTAGCTATTCAGGAGGCTGAGGCAGGAGAATCACTTGAACCTGGGAGGCGGAGGTTGCAGTGAGCCAAGATTGCGCCACTGCACTCTAGCCTGGGCAACAGAGTGAGACTCCATTAAAAAAAAAAAAAAAAATTAGCCAGGCATGGTGGCACCTGCCTGTAGTCCCAGTGACTTGGGAGGCTGAAGTGGCAGGATCACTTGAGTCTGGGAGGTCGAGGCTGCAGTAAGCTGTGATTGCACCACTGCACTCCAGCCTGGGTGACAGAGTTAGACTCTGTCTCAAAAAAGAAATAAATAAAAATAAAAATTTTAAAAAGTTAAAAATTGTTTTTCTTCCTTTTTGTGGAGAACAGGGTCTCGCTATATTGCCCAGGCAGGTCTCGAACTCCTGGGCTCAAGTGATCCTCCCGCCTCTGCCTCCTTGAGAGCTGGGATTACAGGCATGAGCCACTGCACCCAGCCTAAAAATTGTTTTTAAAAATAAAGGCTCGGCCAGGTGCAATGGCTCACGCCTGTAATCCCAACACTTTGGGAGTCTGAGGTGGGTGGATCACAAGGTCAGGAGTTCGAGACCAGCCTGGCCAATATGGTAAAACCCTTTCTCTACTATAAATACAAAAAGTAGCCAGGTGAGGTAGTGTGTGCCTGTAGTCCCAGCTACTCCGGAGGCTGAGGCAGAAGAATCGCTTGTACCCGGGAGGCACAGGTTGCAGTGAGCTGAAATTGTGCCACTGCACTCTAGCCTGGGTGACAGAGCAAGACTCTGTCTCAAAAAATAAAATAAAAGAAAGGCTCATCCAGCCTTTTCTCTACCTCCCTATCTTTCTAAGGAACTAGAGATTAGTGATAGTGATTAACAGACGGGCTGTAAGGTGAGACAGCTGTGGTTTCCAGTCTTACCAGCTGGGTGAACTTGGACAAGTGGCTTCATTTCTCTGAGCCTCAGTTTCCTATCTGTAAAATGGCCAGTGGGGGCTGGGCCTGGTGGCTCACGCATGTAATTCCAGCGCTTTGGAAAGCTGAGGCAGGTGAATCACAAGGTTGGGAGTTTGAGACCAACCTGGCCAATATGGTGACACCCCATCTCTACTAAACATTCAAAAATTAGCTGGGCATGGTGGCGGGTGCCTATACTCCCAGCTACTCAGGAGTCTGAGGCAGGAAAATTGCTTGAACCTGGGAGGTGGAGGTTGCAGTGAGCCGAGATTGTGCCACTGCGCTCCAACCTGGCGACACAGCGAGACTGTCTCAAAAAAAAAAGGCCAGGGGGCCCAGAAGTAGTAGCTCATGCCTGTAGTCCCAGCACTTTGAGAGACCAAGGCAGGAAGATCACATGAACCCAGAAGTTTGAGGCCAGCCTGGGCAACACAGGAAGATCCCATTTCTACACACACACACACAATTACCCAGGCATGGGGGCATGCGCGTGAAGTCCCAGCTATTTGAGAGGCTGAGACTGGAGGATCGCTTAGGTCAGCAAGATTAAGGCTGCACTGAGCTGTCATCGCCCCACTGCATTCCAGTGTGGATGACAGAACAAGATCTTTTTTTTTTTTTTTTTTTTTGAGACAGAGTCTCGCTTTATCTCCCAGGCTGGAGTGTAGTGGCCCAATCTTGGCTCACTACAACCTCTGCCTCCTAGGTTCAAGCGATTCTCCTGCCTCAGCCTCCCCAGTAGCTGAGACTATAGGCATCTGCCACCACGCCTGGCTAATTTTGTATTTTTAGTAGAGACAGGGTTTCACCATATTGCCCAGGCTGGTCTCGAACTCCTGACCTTGTGATCCGTCCGCCTCAACCTTCCAAAGTGCTGGGATTACAGGCGTGAGCCACCTTACCTGGCCTTTTTTCTTTTCTGGTTTTTTTTTTTTTTTTTTGAGACAGAATCTTACTCTGTTACCCAGGCTGGAGTGCAGTGGTGCAATCTCAGCTCACTGCAACCTCCACCTCCCAGGTTCAAGCAATTCTTGTGCCTCCGCTTCCCAAGTAGCTGGGACTACAAGCGCCCACCACCACACCTAGCTAATTTTTGTATTTTTAGTGGAGACAGGGTTTCACTATGTTGGCCAAGCTGGTTTTGAACTCCTAACCTCAGGTGATCCACCTGCCTCGGCCTCCCTAAGTGCTGGGATTACAGGTGTGAGCCACCGCACTGGGCCACAAGATCTTGTCTCCAAAAAAAGCATGTCTATGTCTTAGACTTGGAGGGATTGAATGAGACCAGGAACATAGTGAGCCCACAGGAAGGAGTCACTGGCATTCATCCTTGTTGGGATGACCAGGGCTTTTTCTCTGGGTGCTCTGCCCTCCTCTGATTTGCGGACTGGGGACCTTTGACTACTAAGGACTAACCCTTCCTCTCTAATCACGCCCACCTCCAGAGAAGCGTCTGCACCGTTTGAACCTGCTGCAGTCTCATCCCCAGGAAGTGATGTACTTCCAACCCGGGGAGCCCTTTGGCTCCGTGGAAGACGACCACATCCCCTTCCTCCGCAGAGGTACCTGCTGCACGGAGGGATGGTGGGTGGGTGTCTAAGGAAGCCACAAGTTGGAAGTGGCCATGGCCCCTTCCCAGGGCTGGGGAATGGTGCTAAGTGGCCTAACCTCTTTGTGCTTTGATGTATTCATCTGTAAAATGGGGATAATACTCCCTATCTTAGAGTATTGTTGAGGAGATTGAACGTGCTAACACCGGTAAAGACCTTACTTGGACCAGCACCCAGCACATAGCAAGCATTCCAGAAATGTTTGCAGCTGGGCACGGTGGTTCACACCTGTAATCCCAGCACTTTGGGAGGCTGAGTTAGGAGGGGTGTTGGGGGGCAGGAATCCTCGAGCCCAGGAGTTTGAAACCGGCCTGGGAAACATGGCATAAATCTTGTCTTCACTAAAAATACAAAATTTAGCAGGGCATGGTGGTTCACACCTATAGTCTCAGCTACTCAAGAGGCTGAAGTGGGAGGATCACCTGAGCCTGGGAAGTCAAGGCTGCAGTCAGCCTTGATTGAGTCGCTGCACTCTAGCCTGGACAACAGAGGGAGACAATATTTCAAAAAAAGAAAAAAAGTGCCAGGGCTGGGCGTGGTTGCTTACGCCTGTAATCCTAGCACTTTGGGAGGCTGAGGCGGGCGGATCACCTGAGGTCAGGAGTTTGAGACCAGCCTGGCCAACATGATGAAACCCCATCTCTACTAAAAATACAAAAACTAGACAGGTGTCGTGGTATCTGCCTGTAATCCCAGCTACCCGGGAGGCTGAGACAGTAGAATCGCTAGAATCCGGGAGGCAGAGGCTGCAGTGATCTGAGATCGCGCCACTGCACTCCAGCCTGGGCGACAGAGAGAGACTCCGCCTCAAAAAAAAAAAAAGTGCCCGAACATAGTATCTTTCACCAGTGTGTGGGGGCAAGGCAAGGTTACTTAGAGGTTGGGCTTGGGCTCCTGGGTTGTGGTGGGCTGCAGCGGACCTGACAAAGTCTCCTCTGTCACTTCAGGGGTCCCCGTGCTCCATCTCATCTCCACGCCCTTCCCTGCTGTCTGGCACACCCCTGCGGACACAGAGGCCAATCTCCACCCGCCCACGGTACACAACTTAAGCCGCATTCTGGCCGTGTTCCTGGCTGAATACCTGGGGCTCTAGTGCCCTCGGCCAATGCCTGTGCAGAGGACTGTGAGAGAGAAGGTCCCACGGGGGGCCAGTGAAGCTCAGGCGGGATCTGCCTAGAGTGTGCTGGCTTGTGGTTTTCACACCTTTGTCTCCTCATTGTGCTACAATTGGAAGACCTTCTTTCTTTTGATTGTCTCAAGCTGCCACCCTTCAAGGACAGGGAAGAGACCATTGTGGGGTGACAGCCAGAGGAATAAGAACGTGGTCCCTCCCCAGAGGTAAACACTTGGTCCAAAGGTTTGCAGGGGCCAAATGGTGTTTTTTTTTTTTCTTTGAGACGGAGTCTTGCTTCATCGCCCAGGCTGCAGTGCAGTGGCCTGATCTCAGTTCAGTACAAGCTCCGCCTCCTGGGTTCATGCCATTCTCCTGCCTCAGCCTCCCGAGTAGCTGGGACTACAGGCGCCCACCACCATGCCCGGCTAATTTTTTGTATTTTTAGTAGAGATGGGGTTTCATCGGTTATCCAGGATGGTCTCAATCTCCTGACCTCATGATCTGTCCGCCTCGGCCTCCCAAAGTGCGGGGATTACAGGCGTGAGCCACTGGCCTGGCAAAATGCTGTTCTTTAGGTCAGCGAACTGAAAGAGCAAAAGACTGCTAGGTGTGGTGGCTCATGCCTGTAATACCAACACTTCAAGAGGCTGAGGGGGGAGGATCACCCGAGCTCAAGAGTTTGAGACCAGCCTGGCCAACACGGTGAAACCCTGTCTCTACTAAAAATACAGTAATTAGCTGGGCATGGTGGCAGGTGCCTGTAATCTCAGCTGCTTGGGAGGCTGAGACAGGAGAATCACTTGTACCCAGGAGGCGGAGGTTGCAGTGAGCCAAGATCACACCACTGCTCTCCAGCCTGGGCGACAGAGCAAGACTCTGTCTCAATAAAATAAATAAATAAATAAATAAATAAATAAATAAATAAATAAATAATTTTTAAAAAAGAGTAAAAGACTAAACGACTGTTACTGGTCTGGTCCAGTGATGCCACCCAACCAGATGAATTCTGCGTGGCTTGTTTTGTGTCAGGTAATTCTCCAGAATGGCAGGCTTGCTACTGTACCAGTCCTAACCTAACTCCCACATGGGGCACATAGGATGTGTTCAGAACCAGGCACAGAGGAGACAAGCTGATATTTTAGAAGTCCAGATTCTTCCAAACCCAATGGGTAATAAGCCATTGTTTCTGGCTGGGCATGGTGGTTCACATCTGTAATCCCAGCTCTTTGGGAGGCAGAGGCAGAGGGATAGCTTGAGCTCAGGAGTTTGAGATCAGTCTGGGCACTATAGTGTGACCCCATTCTCCAGAAAAAGGAAAAAGAAAAAAAGTGTAACCAGTGTTTCTGCAAAACACCACCTGCAGAAGCCAGGTGTGGTGGTGCACACTTGTAGTCAGGAGGCTGAGGTGAGAGAATCCCATGAACCCAAGAGTTTAAGACCAGCCCGGGCAACACAGTGACACCCTGTCTCAAAACAAACAACAACAACAACAAAAACGCCAAACATTCTGTAGAACTCATGTAAATAGACATTGCATGACAAAGGGGACCTGAAATCTAAGAAGCAGGGTGAGACAACATAAAATGTGTTTCCTCACTGCATCATGTGAATTTTTAAGACAGAGGCTCCCAAAGTATTTCACTATGGAATGCTTTTTATTAGGAAGCACTTCATAGAACTAAGATACCTCGGCCGGGCATGGTAGCTCACACCTGTAATCCCAGCACTTTGGGAGGCCAAGGCCAGTAGTTCACCTGAACTCAGGAGTTTGAGACCAGCTTGGACAACATGATGAAACCCCATATCTACTAAAAATACAAAAATTAACCAGGTATGGTGGCATGAGCCTGTAATCCCAGCTACTTGAGAGGCTGAAACAGAAGAATCGCTGGAACCCGGTGGCAGAAGCTGCAGTGAGCCAAGATCACACCACTGCACTCCAGCCTGGGCGACAGAGCGACACTCTGTCTCAACAAACAAAATACAACAACAACAAAAGAACTAGGATGCCTCAGAAGGTACTTTGGAAAACAAGGGGTTTTGAAAGTCTGGGAGCATCTACAAAAGCAATGGGTAAGACAGATCTAGATCTATTGCAGAGTAGCTATGGCACACTGGCTCTCCCTTTCCGCTGTTGGTGCAGCAGTGTAAGATGGTGGGTGTAACTGCAAACTCCAGTGAGCAAGTATTTCCCAACCCTACCTAATTTTCAGACTCAGCTGGGGTGCTTATTAAAAAATGCAGACTGGGTGTGGTGGCTCATGCCTGCAATCTCAGCCCTTTGAGAGGTTGAGGTGGTAGGATCACTTGAGCCCAGGAGGTTTTTCTTGTTGAGGCAGAGTCTCGCTCTGTCACCCAGGCTGGAGTGCAGTGGTGAGATCTTGGCTCACTGCAACCTCCGCCTCCTGGGTACAAGCGATTCTCCTGCCTCAGCCTCCGGAGTAGCTGGGACTACAGGGTGTGCCACCACGCCCAGCTAATTTTTGTATTTTTAGTAGAGACGGGGTTTCATCGTGTTAGCCAGGATGGTCTCGATCTCCTGACCTTTTGATCCGCCTGCCTCGGCCTCCCAAAATGCTGAGATTACAAGTGTGAACCACCATGCCCGGCCCATGCTGTCCTTAAGGACACACTTTGGTGCATACACAGCTGCTCAGCAAACCAACTCAAAAGAAAAACCTGAGACGGATGGCATCTGGAAGCAGAGTCCTACACCGAGCTCTGTGCCTGTGGGTTTATGACTTTAATGGAGACTTAGCAGTGAGCACGGATGCCAGGCCAAGGTGGAGGATTAGTACAGGGTGTAGCGAGCATCTGCCCTCCAAATCAACTCCAGGGCTGAAACTCGGGGTATCAAATGAGAGGATAAACATAGGTCCTCAATTTAGGTTCTTCCATATTTGCTGACATTTATTGAGCATCTACTACGTGCCAGGCATCATGAGAACTCTTTTTTTTTTTTTTTTTTAAGATGGAGTTTCGCTCTTGTCACCCAGGCTGGATTGCAGTGGCACAATCTTGGCTCACTGCAACCTCTGCCTCCTGGGTTCAAGCGATTCTCCATCATCAGCCTCTAAGTAGCTGGGATTACAGGCGCCTGCTACCACGCCCAGCTAATTTTTCTATTTTTTTGGTGGGGGGACAGAGCCTTACTCTGTCGCCCAGGCTGGAGTGCAATGGCGAGATCTCGGCTCACTGCAAACTCCACCTCCTGGGTTCAAGCGATTCTCCTGCCTCAACCTCCCGAGTAGCTGGCAATACAGGCACCTGCCACCATGCCCCGCTAATTTTTTCTATTTTTTAGTACAGATGGGACAATGTTGATCAGGCTGGTCTCGAACTCCTGACCTCAGGTGTCCACCCGCCTTGACCTCCCAAAGTGCTGAGATTACAGGCATGAGCCACCAAGCCCAGCCTATGAGAACTTTTTTCTACAAATATCAAACTGTGTAGTCTCCCTGACTACAAATCCTGAAATAGGTACAATTTCAGTTCTCATTTTGCAGGTGAGGCGGCTGAGACTGAGAATTGCAAACCAGTTGCATGCGGTGTGAGGATTTTCACTCACAGCTGTGCTTGCAACTTCCATGTCCTACCTCCCTTCCAAAAAGTACCTGTGGCTGGGTGTGGTCACTCACCCCTGTAATCCCAGTCCTTTGGAAGGTAGAGGCAGGAGGACTGCTTGAGCCCAGGAGTTCCCGACCAGCCTGGGCAACAAAGCCCCTGTCTCTACAAAAAAAAATTTAAGGGCCAGGCTCAGTGGTTCACGCCTGTAATCCCAGTACTTTGCGAGGCCAAGACGGGCGGATCACGAGGTCAGGAGATCGCGACCATCCTGGCCAACGCAGTGAAACCCCATCTCTACTAAAAATACAACAAATTAGCTGGGCATGCTGGCAGGCACCTGTAGTCCCAGCTACTCGGGAGGCTGAGGCAGGAGAATGGCGTGAACCTGGGAGGTGGAGCTTGCAGTGAGCCGAGATTGTGCCACTGTACTCCAGCGTGGGGGACACAGCGAGACTCTGTCTCAAAAAAAAAAAAAAAAAAAAAAAAAAAAATTAAAATTAGCCAGTATGGTGGCAAGTGCCTGCGGTCCCAGCTACTTGGGAGGCTGAGCAGGAGGATCTCCTGAGCCCAGAAGTTTGAGGGTATAGTCAGCTATGATTGTGCCACTACCCTCCATCCAGCCTGGGTGACAGAATGAGACCCTGTCTCAAAAAAATAAAAATAAAAACACCCCAAATCCACCCCCACCATTACCAAAAAAAAATACACTTGTGCCAGGTGAGATTTGTTAAGAAAAAGTATCCAGATAATTTTAACTTTAATCTGCTTTATGCAGATTTTTGGCTTGAATCTGGGGTAATAACTGTTAGCCTTGTTGTACAGATGAGGCTGCTGGTGCTTGGCAAGGTCCCACAGCCAGCAAACCCTTTTTTTTTTTTTTTGTAGACAAAGTCTCGCTCTGTCACCTAGGCTGGAGTGCAGTGGCAGGATCTCAATCTCTGCTCACTGCTACCTCCACCTCCCAGGTTCAAGCAATTCTCGTGCTTCAGCCTCCCAAGTAGCTGAGATTACAGATGCACGCCAACCATGTCCAGCTAATTTTTTGTATTTTTAGTAGAGAGGGTTTCACCATGTTGGCCAGGCTGGTCTCAAACTCCTGACCTCAAGTGATCCGCCCTCCTTGGCCTCCCAAAGTGCTAGAATTATAGGCGTGAGCCACCGTGCCTGGTCTAAATTAGATTTTTGTAGAGATGAGCTCTTGCCATGTTGCCCAGGCTGGTGTTGAACTCCTGGACTCAAGTGATACTCTTGCCTTGACCTCCCGAAGTACAGAGAGCACAGGTGTAAGGCACCATGCTTGGCCTTTTTTAAATTTTTTTTTTTAAATGCTGTTGGTGTCTTTTATCAGTTTTTAATTTTCCAACTATCATGTCTTTAAATAGCATCTTTGGGAAGGGCGTGGTGGCTCATGCCTGTAATCCCAGCACTTTGGGAGGCTGAGGCGGGCAGATCACGAGGTCAGGAGATTGAGGCCATCTTGGCTAACATGGTGAAACCCCATCTCTACTAAAAATGCAAAAAATTAGCCAGGCGTGGTGGCAGGCGCCTGTAGTCCCAGCTACTTGGGAGGCTGAGGCAGGAGAATGACATGAACCTCGGAGCTGGAGCTTCCAGTGAGCAGATGCATGCCAGCCTGGGCGACAGAGTGAGACTCCATTTCAATAAATAAATAAATAAATAAATAAATAAATAAATAAATATTGTCTTTGTACTTATCCTTTCTTTTGTTTCTGGAACCCCAATTAAATGTGTTATCATTTTTTTTCCTTTAAAAAGCCACTTGTATAAATGTGTTAGATCAATTTTTGCTATTTAACCTAGCCATTGGGTTACTATTGATTATTGCATTTTTTTCCCCCTACACAACACTGAGGTATGCGTTTTCTTTTTTTTTTTTTTTTTGAGACGGAGTCTCGCTGTGTCACTCAGGCTGGAGTGCAGTGGCATGACCTCGGTTCACTGCAACCTCCAGCTCCTGGGTTCAAGCGATTCTTCTGCCTCAGCCTCCCGAGTAGCTGGGACTACAGCTGCATGCCACCACACCCAGCTAATTTTTGTATTTTTAGTAGAGACAGGGTTTCAACATATTGGCCAGGCTGGTCTCAAACTCCTGACATTGTGATCCCCCCGCCTCGGCCTCCCAAAGTGCTGGGATTACAGGTGTGAGCCACTGTGCCCGGCCTTGCATTTTTCATTTGTAAAAGTTATGTCAGTGGGTTCCTTTCCTACTTACTAGGACATTTTGATGTTTTTTTTTAATTAATTGATTTTTTTTTACAGTTTTGGCTTCCTTGCTGATAATTCCAAGCTTTTTAATTTTTTTTTTTTTTTTTTTTTTTTTTTTTTTTTTTTGAGAGGGAGTCTGAGTCTGGCTCTGTGGCCCAGGCTGGAGTGCAGTGGCCGGATCTCAGCTCACTGCAAGCTCCGCCTCCCGGGTTTACGCCATTCTCCTGCCTCAGCCTCCCGAGTAGCTGGGACTACAGGCGCCCGCCACCTCGCCCGGCTAGTTTTTTTGTATTTTTTAGTAGAGACGGGGTTTCACCATGTTAGCCAGGCTGGTCTCGATCTCCTGACCTCGTGATCCGCCCGTCTCGACCTCCCAAAGTGCTGGGATTACAGGCTTGAGCCACCGCGCCCGGCCTACTTTTTAAATTTTTAAACATAGTTTAAAATAAATTTTGTATTATAATCAGTGATTGACAGTTTCATTATGTGAAGCCAACTTTGTGGGTGTTTTTGTTGTTTCTGCTGGTTCTTGTTCATATTATTTCCATTTGTGTTTGGTTATTTGTGTACTACTCATTACCTGAAGAATTATTTGTGGTGGGCTGGGTGCGGTGGCTCACGCCTGTAATCGCAAAACTTTGGGAGGCCGAGGCGGGAAGACTGCTTGAGGTCAAGAGTTCAAGACCAGCTTGGCCGACATAGTAAAAGCCCATCTCTACCAAAAAAAAAAAAAAAAAAAAAAATTTGCTGGGCATGGTGGCAGGTACCTGTAATTCCAGCTACTTGGGAAGCTTAGGCAGGAGAATTGCTTGAACCAGGGAGGCGGAGGTTGCAGTGAGCTGAGATTGTGCCACTGCACTATAGCCTAGGTGACAGCGAGACTCCGTATCAAAAAAAAAAAAAAAAAGCCAGACGCGGTGGCTCACACCTGTAATCCCAGCACTTTGGGAGGCCAAGGCGGGTCAGGAGTTCAAGACCAGCCTGGTCAACATGGTGAAACCCTGTCTCTACTAAAAATCCAAAAATTAGCCGGGTGTCACGGCATGCACCTGTAGTTCCAGCTACCTGGCAGGTGAGGCAGGAGAATCACTTGAACCCAGGAAGCGGAGGTTGCAGTGTGCCGAGATCGCGCCATTGTGCTCCAGCCTGGGCAAGAAGAGCGAAACTGCATCTCAAAACAAACAAACAAAAATTATTTGTGGGGCTTCTAGATGACAGTTCCTTCCACAGGTGGACTTGTGTTTGTTTGTGCCGGACATGTCAGCTAGAAGTACCCTGTATCATACGGCGGACATGAACCTGGCTGCGAACCTGTGCCAAGGGCCAGTCTGTGACCACAAATTCTCAGGATCTTTCTCGTTTTTTCATTTGATTGCTGCATCTTGAATACCTCTGCAGTCTTCCGGGTCATCCTTACCTGAGCTTGTAGTTCTCTGGGATCCCAGTTCCTGCAGTTGCTCACGGTGGGCCGGCTTTGGTCTTGACTTTTGCTTGATCCTTCCAGTAAGGCTGCCAAGTAGGAAACCCCAGTGTGTCCACATCAGCAAACACCCCGAGAGCAAATGTGGCTTCAGAGCCCCACATACCATTCTCTTAACTATTTGGCGTGGTGGGTCCTTACTGCATTTTATTGGCCATTTGATCCTTTTAAGGAGGTTTTTTTTTTATTTTCAGTTGTTCTCAACAGGAAGGTCTGAATAATCTAACTCACCCTCCCCACAAGATTCAAACCCGGGTCTTTTTGATTCTAAAATCTAAGCATTGAATCACTACCATAACGTATCCTAGTCCTCTGGAAATTCTGATTTCCTGAGAAGAACGTCAGAGACTTAGCTGCCTCTCAATGTCCATTTTTCCCTTTCTTTAAACTGAAAATTTAAGATACCCAGCTGGACACGGTGGCTCACCCCTGTAATCCCAGCACTTTGGGAAACTGAGGCGAGTGGATTACTGGAGGCCAGGAGTTTGAGAGCAGCCTAGACAACATGGTGAAATCCTGTCTCTACTAAAATACAAAAATTAGCCGGGTGTGGTGGTGAGTACCTGTAATCCCAGCTACTCAGGAGGTTGAGGCAGGAGAATCATTTGAGCCTGGGAGGCGGAGTTTGCAGTGAGCCAAGATCGCGCCACTGCACCCCAGCCTGGGCGACAGATCAAGACTGTCTTAAATAAATTAATTAATAAATAAATAAGTGGCTATTTTAAAACTGTAATTACAGGGATTTTTTTTTTTTTTGAGACGGAGTCTTGCTCTGTCGCCCAGGCTGGAGTGCAGTGGCCGGATCTCAGCTCACTGCAAGCTCCACCTCCCAGGTTTACACCATTCTCCTGCCTCAGCCTCCCAAGTAGCTGGGACTATAGGCGCCTGCCACCTCGCCCGGCTAGTTTTTTGTATTTTTTAGTAGATACGGGGTTTCATCGTGTTAGCCAGGATGGTCTCAATCTCTTGACCTTATGATCCGCCCGTCTCGGCCTCCCAAAGTGCTGGGATTACAGGCTTGAGCCACCGCGCCCGGCCAATTACAGGGATTTTTAAAGAGTGTTTTGTTGGGCTATTGCACCCAGCTAAAAGACCGCATTTCCTAGAGTCTCGTGCAGCCCTTCTGTGGCTAAGTCTGACGGGTGAGATGTATATAGAAGCCTAGTGTAGTGCTTCTGGGAGGAAGGGGGCCTCCCTTCCGGCAAAATGGTGATAGTAAAAGCAAAATAATCTTGGCTGGGCACCGTGGCTCACTCCTGTAATCCCAGCACTTTGGAAGGCTGAGGAAGGAGGATTGCTTGAGCCCAGGAGTTTGAGACCAACCTGGGCAACTTAGTGACCCCATCTGTACCAAAAAAAATTTTTTAATTATCTCGGTATGTGGCGCACACCTGTAGAAAACCAGCTGCTTGGCAGGATGAGGTGGGAGGTTTCCTTGAGCCCAGGAGGTTGCTGCAGTGAGCTGTGATCACACCACTGCACTCCAGCCTGGGTGACAGAATGAGACCCTGTCTCTAAGGGGAAAAAAAAAAAATCTTGTTCAAGCTTCTACTATTTTGAGATTTTTCAAATCCAAACCGACACAGATGAGAAGAGTAAAAAATAATCTCAGACTAAGGGACTTGGCTAGGGATCCCTTTTCTCTCCACTTTTTCCATCCCCCATGCACAGGCCTACAACTCCCCTCTCTTCCCAAACCCTCCCTTCACAACACACAAACCAGTCTGCGCACAGCCTTATAAATATTGATTTTATAGAAAGGACCAATTCAAAATTGGTCAGATGCCACACGCTAGAAGCTTCCAGAACCACAATGATGGAAAGAAAAAAACAAAAAACAGAGAGAACAAACAAAAATACCCCAGACCAAAATGCCTGAAAAATCAAGGTCTTGGTTGACCAAAGGATTCTTAAAGAAACATGTGGCCGGGGTGAGGAGACCCCAATGCCTGAATGAGAGCCCAGAGTGGAAGGAAAAACAACCCAGAAATGCAAATCCGAAGTCCCTGCCCACGGGGCCCCCCCACGCTGTCAAAAGCGAGGCAAAGGGCTTCACAGCTTCATGGGGGTGGGGTTGATGGCAGTAGCTTAAATAATAACGGGAGGAGGAGGATTTTTATACTTCAGCTTTTTTTTTTTTTTTTTTTTTTTTTGCCCCCCTCTTCCTCTATGGGGAAGAGGAGAGACTGGTAGCTTGAGGTTAAGGAGAAAACAGTTATTTTCCCCTCACTTCTTTAATAGGCAAACCATCCAGAAATGGTGAACTGTCATAAAAAAATGCCAGCTCCCACCTGTGACCTGATAGCCCCCAATTCCTAGAGAGGTGAGAGTCGTGGTGTGGCAGGTTAGGAGAGGTGCCAACCTTGGGCGATGCGGCCTCTTGGGAAATAGCTCCAGCGAGAAAGAATTGGGGCGAGGGAGAGGATGGGGGCCAGAATGGGGGAACCCTTACGCGGTACCAAAATTAGCTGCCGTCTGCTCCCTGCTGGTGGGTCCCTGGGGTGGAGAGCGTGGCAGGGAAGGGGGCTGGGGCTGAATGGAGAATAAAGTGAGATGCTGATAAAAAAAACACCCTTCTCAGAGGGTCCACGGCCCTGGTTCTGAAGAGTAGAAAATCAACAGGATCAAGCAGAGTGCCTTCCTGGGTCACCCCTGCTGAACCCCAGCTCAGTTCCAGTGGGGGATCAATGCTGTCTGGAGTGGGGAAATGGGCAGGCGGCCCAGTCCGGACCCTCGGCTCCCGGGGGAGAGGGGAGGGGTGGGCGTGGTGGGCTCTCCCCCCCCCTCCCCCGGCTTCACCTCCCCTCCTCCCGGCCTGCCCGGCCTCCGCCCGGCCCATTGCAGGGCAGCACCCAGTTGTTATCGTGGAGGCCCAGGCGGCAGCCGGGCGTCTCGCGGTCGGCTCGGCGGCAGCACATCCAGTAGGAACGTCCGTAAGGCAGGTCATGGTGGTAGGGCTTGGGGTGCCAGCGGCAGAGCGACACGTCGCCCTTCTCGTATCTCTTGCGGCACTGCTTGCACGGGTCATCGCGGTAGAGCGGGTCTCGGCTCCAGCGCGAGTCTGTGGCCCGCACGCCGAATGCCTCGATGATGCCCTTGAAGTGGTGGCAGGTGCATTTGAGGGCGGCCAGCGCGCGCGTGGGCAGGAAGCTGAAGATCTTGACCAGCACGTGCTCTGGCAGCAGCAGCATGTACTGTCGCGGCTCCAGCAGCCGCTGAATCTTGAAGCGGATCTCTAGGAAGTCGTGCGACACGTGCCGGTACAGGCGACACAGGGAGGTGTCCGCCGTGCCCTCGGCATCGTCTGGGCCGGGCGCGGTGGCCGGGGAGTCTGCCGGGGGTGGCTCCGGGGGCCCATCCGGCCCACGGTTCTGGAGAAAGAAGAGCTGGCCCGGAGGCGGCGGCTCCTCTGGGCTGACCGTCAGGCACACAGTCTCCTCCTTCACGTTCTTGGTGCCATCCTTGCCAAAGAAGATGCACTCATCTACCACGCCCGTCACCACCACGTCCACGTGGAAGCCTGACGCTCCACAGTCCCGGGCAGGGGGCGGAGGGGGCGCCGGGGGAGTGTCCTCAGGCCTGGCGGGCGCCGGGCTCTCACCCTCGCTGGCCTCATCCGCCCTGGCCAGCAGGAACTCCACGTTGCTGGGGAGGGCATCCCGCGAGGGGCTGATGAGCTGGTATAAGTCACACGTGATCTTGTCCTTGGCTCGGGCCCCAGGACCTGGGCTGCCAGGGTAGGCACAACCAGGCCTGCCCCCGCCCCCACTGGGCAGGCCGCTGTCTGGTGCACGGGGCTCCCGGCCATTGGAGATACGGAAGGCGATGCGCACCTCCCCAGGGCCTGGCCCAGGTCGCTCTTCCTTGCGGAGGCCCTTGGTGGGAGGGCTGTCCCTCTGCGCCTCAAAGTGGGCCACGGCCTCGGCTACACGGCTGCAGTCCCCTCCACCGGACCGCCGTTCAGACCCCACCCCCTTGGTCGGTCCACCCTGCTCCGCGGACACAAAAACTACAGGCGCTGGGGTGGCCGGTCGTGGATAGCTCTGCAGGGCCAGGGCCGCCCGCTGTTCCACCAGGGCCACCATCTCGGCCACAGAGAGCAGGTCCACGTCCTCACCGGCTGAGGCAGGGCCCTCCTCAGAGGCAGCTGGGCCCTCCCGGCCCCCTGGGTCAGGAGGAGCCTTGGTGGGATCAAGACAGCGCCTCCTCCGCTTGGCCTTGGAGCTATCACTGCCCCAGTGCCCCTTGACCTTCATGGAGCTGGCCCGGCTGCCCCCACCACACTGATGGGCCACAAAGAAGGCCACCTTCTCCTTTGTATTCCCGGGCTTGATGACATACCAGGTGTCCAGGAGGACTCGACCCTCATCACCAGCAGCTGCTGCTGAGAGGAGCGGAGCTGGCTGGGAGGCAGGGACCTCGGTGGCCAAGGCAGGTGGTGTGTTCTCTGAGTGGGCAGGCCCATGGTCTGGCTCGGCCCCGCTGCCAGGCTCAGGGCAGGCTGATGGCTTGAGGGCCGCAGAAGGCGGGCGCGGCTGGTTCTGTGAGTAGGTGCCAAAGGGCCGGGGGCACCACAGCTGGAAGGGCAGGAGGCTTCCGCGGTCCATGCTGGGGGATGACGGCAGACGGGCTGGGCTTTACCACATCTCAGGACCTAGGTGGTGGTGGGAGGCTCCACATGCCACCTGGAGACAGGAAGAGGAGGTTGGGGAGCTAGGGGGACAGCCTTTCTTGCCAGGACCACCCCAACCTCCACCTCTCCTTAGACCAAACCAGACCATCAAAACTCTATTCCTGGCTAGGAGCGGTGGCTCACACCTGTAATCCTAGCACTCTGGGAGGCTGAGGCAAGCAGATCACCTGAGGTCAGGAGTTTGAGACCAGCCTCGCCAACATGGTGAAACCCCATCTCTACTAAAAATACAAAACTGTGCTGCGCGTGATGGTTCACGCCTGTAATCCCAGCTACTCGGGAGGCCGAGGCACGAGAATCGCTTGAATCTGGGAGGTGGAGGTTGCAGTGGGCCGAGATGGCGCCATTACACTCCAGCCTGGGCGACAAGTGCGAAACTCCGTCTCAAAAAAAAAAAAAAAAAAAAAAGAACTCTATTCCCACTGCCTTGCTCAGGTGAGCAAAGGGTTGCAGAGGGTATGAGAGATGCCCTTTTAACTTGCAGAGTGGGACCCTAACTGGCAGTGTGCTCCAACCCCATAGATCCTACCCCACTGCCCAACTGCCTTCGCCCACAATCCAGAGGCCTTTACACTGCCATAACTTTTATACTTAAGCAAAAGAACCATTGACAGACAAGGTCCTTTTTCTATTTGCACACTCAGTAGCTCGTCCCTGAAAAGACAGAAATTCCCAGCCTCACCCACAGCTATGGCTGCTTAAACCCAGAGAAAGAGCAACGAGATGGGCTGGGAAGCGGAAGAAAATCTGAGGTCAGATTCAGACAAGCACTTAAGAAATCGGCTTTTCTTTTTTTTCAAGTCGGGGCTTAATGAGAATTTATTAAAGCTGTGTGTCCTCAGTCAGAAAAATGCACACCCTTGAAAAGACGGTACAGGTAATTCCCTGAAGCACAACCATAGACCTGTGGAGTAAGAGGGCCTGTTCTAGAGCCTGGAAGTTCCAGGCTGCAGGGAGCAATGATGGCACCACTGCACTCCAACCTGGGTGACAGAGTGAGACCCTCTAAAAAAGAGAGAGCAAAGCCAGGTGTGGTGGCTTGTGCCTGTAATCTCAGCACTTTGGGAGGCCGAGGTGGGCAGATTGCTTGAGCCCAGGAGTTTGAGACCAGCCTGGGTAAAACCCATCTCTACCAAAAAAGAGACAGAAATTAGCCGGGGGCGCGGTGGGGCGCACCTGTAGTCCCAGCTACTTGGAAGGCTGAGGTGGGAGGATCTCTTGAGCCCAGGAGGCCCAGGCTGCAGTGAGCTGTGATGCTGTGATCATACCACTGCACTCCAGCCTGGTTGACTGAGAGAGAACCCATCTCAGAAAAAAAAAAAAAGAAAAAACGGGGCAGGGGGTGCTGTTCTAGCCTAGCTTTCTCCTCAAGCTGCACACAGATAAACAGAGGCTCGGAGTGGGGAAGGGTGACATAGCTAAGATTCCAGTGTGTCCGGAGCAAAAAGAGGCTCTCAACTTGGTTTCTGGACTCTTCAATTTAGGGCTCTGTTAATAATGACTATTTTATTTTGGAATGACTTGATGTGAGTGATCTAGTCTGGAGGCAATCTTGCACATGAGTCCGATATGATCACTTTCATTGCAGTTTGAACCTACTAAGTAACATATGCCTCAATCTTTCTCTGGCTCATCTCCCTCTAGACAGCTTAAAACCAAAATGACCCTTTAAATCTTGAAACTTCCACATGCCTACAGGCCAGAGAGGTCAGCAAACTATGGCCCAGAAGCCAAATCCAGCTGTCTTTGTAAATAAAGTTTTATTGAAACATGCTCATTTGTTTATGGATGCTTTCATCTTCAACAGCAGAGCTGAATAGCAGAACAAAGACCACATGGCCTGCAAAGCTTAAAATACCCATTATCTGGCTCTTTATGGACAAAGGTTGCCAACTCCTGCAGTACAGACTGTCCCTCTAAATTCAAGCAATTCCAGGCCAGGCGCGGTGGTTCACGCTTGTAATCCCAGTAAGGCCTGTAAGGCCCAGGCAGGCAGATCACCTGAGGTCAGAATTCGAGATCAGCCTGACTAACATGGCAAAACCCCATCTCTACTAAAAATACAAAAATTAGCCAGGCGTGGTGGTGCGAGCCTGTAGTCCCAGCTACTCAGGAGGCTGAGGCAGGAGAATAGCTTGAACCGGGAGGCGGAGGTTGTGGTGAGCTGAGATCTTGCCATTGCACTCCAGCCTGAGTGACAAGAGCGAAATTCCGTCTCAAAAAAAAAAAAAGGTAAATAAAACAAAGCAAAATCCAGACAGCCTCCGAGCACTCACAGGTACCAGTAAACACAGAGAAACCCCGTGTCAAGAATCTTTATCTCCCCTCCATAATCCCCAATCCCACCTACCCCTCAAATACTTACAGTCCCTGCTGTAATCTCAGTTCAGTGTTAAAAACATCACTCCATAGCCTCCAAAACATATAGATGGCTGTTTACCAACCACCAATTCACATACATGTTGAGTATCTCAAATCTGAAAATCCAAAATGCTCCCAAATTCAGAACTTTTTGAGTGCCAAGATGACACTGATAGGATATGCTCATTGGAGCATTTCAGATTTTCAGACTTGGCATATCAACTGGTCAGTATAATGCAAATACTCGAAATCCGAAGAAATCCAAAATCCGAAACACTTTTGGTCCCAAGCTTTTCAGGTAAGCGGTACTTGACCTGTATATCCAACTGCCCAGAGAGGCAGGCTAACACAGCAAAACCCAGTCTCTACAGATGCCATCCTGCTACAACTTGGCCACCCACTCAAGTCCCCTAATCAGTTCCAACCTTACCTCCAGCACCTCAATGTCCTCCCCCAAATATCGAAAACCTTCCAAATACTACTTTAAACCACCAAACCTAAAAATATCCTCGCCAGTACTGAAGGGCCGAATCTCAGTCAATCTCTCACAGATCCCAACACAGCAATTCCCCAACCTATGTCATAAACCACCACTCTCCCGGAATCCTATACTCCCCCCAACCCTCCTCCATTATCTTCTAATTCCACTAGAAGCCCTCCAACAGCAGACGAACTCTTTGAAAACACAAAAGCTCCCTAACACTTTAAGATGAATCTTAAACCTTAAAAATGTTTCACAAAGCAAAAAAAAAAAAAAACCCAAAGAAACCTCACAAATGTTACAATAGCAGACATGTGCTTACTGCACACTCGCTGCGAGCTTGTTAGGTACTGCGCTAACAATTCCTGCTAATCCTCCTCGGTCCCTAGGAAGCAGGTAGTGTTATTAATGCCTACTTCCCGATGAGACACAGATGAAATCTCCTGTCCGGGTTCAGACAGGTAGGAAGTCAAGATGCAAGCCCAGACATTCCAGCTCTAGAACTGGTACTCTCGGGCTCTTTGCTTCCGTCTCTCCCGGAGCTCCCCAAATCTTATGCCCAACAAACACACCAAAACACAAAGGGAACCCGATCCCGAAAACACAACCGAACCTTCCGCATTACAAACGAACCCAAACTCCAAGGTGCCCCTTAAGCGCAAGGGAACCCCAAAAGTATCCCTTAAACCCACGGTAAAACTTCCCCAAGCCCCAAAACATTTTGCAAATGCAAAGGGAACCCCCAAATCTTGTAACCGCCCCGCCAAAGAAACCTTTCAAACCCCTCAGGTGACCCTCGAAACCTATACACGCCCCCAAAGAGCCCTCACCCGCAGCCCCCCCAGGCGGCGGGAGAAGGCTGCAGCCCACACGCATGCGCGCGAAAGGTAAGAGGGCCCGCCCCCTCGCTCCTTCCCTCCGGCCACCGCGCGGGCAGGGGAGCAACTAGCTTCCCTCCGCCCCTTTGTTGACAGACGCGCGCGTGACGCCCTCAGCCAATGAGCGGCCGCCATTCGGGGCCGTGCCCATATAAGGCAGGCCTTGGCGAAGGGGCCCAACTTCGAAATAGGGAGGAGTAGGCGAGAGGTGACGGGAGTGGGTGGTGGGGTAGACACAGCCGGATGCAAGGGAGCGTGGAACAACTCCCAACGTCCAGCTAAACGGAACAAGGTCAGGGCAAAGGCCACGGCACTCCAGGGGAGGCTTATTACACCACGTTCCCTCGAACAGAAGCCCTGATTGACGCTTGAGATTTAAAGGGCCAGGCAGCCCGGGGATTAAGAACACCAAGGCGGAAGGAAGCAGGCGGAGAGATCAGAGTATCCAGCTTTAGTTGGGAACTATGAGGGGCGGGGGGTTGGGTGCTGAGGATTTCCGCGGGGGGAATTTGGCATTGGGATAGCCCCACGCTGAAAAACAAATGGACAGAACCCTACGAAGGTTCCCACGGCAACTGAAATCAAGCCTCTGAGCCTGGCATTCAAGGCTCAAGCCGTGTAGCCATTCGGAGCTGCCAGTTCATCCTTCCAAACGGGCGCCCCAAACCTGTCTCTCTTAATACAAAAGAGTAGCCAGAAAAGTCCTGTTAAAGCACAATGCTATAAACCTGAACCCGTCCCTATCCTGGTGAGAACCTGCCATGGCTCCCCAGTGCCCTCTGAAAAACACCCAGGTACCCCACCTGTCCAGTGGCATCCCTCCCCACTCCTCTGCCCCGCAGGCAATACCCCAGTGCACCCTGGTGGGCACCTGATCTGGCATACATAGAATACTCAGGCCCCATCTGATCCCCGGTAGGAGTGATCGTCTCCACGGTATGGATGAAGAAACATGCAGGGCAGGTCTCCTGACCACAAGGTCACACACAGAGCTGGGGTGTGAGCTGGAGCAGGGATATGAAGCCAGGGAATCTGATTTCCCAGTCACTGTGCCCTACTGTTTCACTATGTATTCCCTGGGGTTTCAGCTTGACCACCCCTCCTCCAGGAAGCTGACACCCCCAATCTCCCTAGGCCAGGTCAGGCTTCACCCAGGGCGTCTATGAGGTGGGCGCATTGCTATCTATTCCTCAAAGTCACCCGGCTCTTGCCTTCCCTGGTCTCTGCATTTGCTGTTCCCACCAACTGCAATACATTCACGCTCTGCAAGGCTCAATTCCTTACTTCATGCAGGTCTGTGTTCAAATGCAGTTTTAATGGAGAGGCCTTCCCCAACTCCCTTCCTGGAAATCACCCACCTGCCCAGAGAAGACCTCTGGGTTCCCTCTTCCCTGCCCACTCTGGGTCATCGTCTTGGGTGGGTCTCTCTCCCCAACTATGATCCTCCTGTGGAGGTTGGGGCAGGAAGGGGAGAAGGGCCTGAGGCAGGATCTTCTAACTCCCCCGACACTGAGCCCAGCATAAGGCCCTATACTGGGTCAACCTTCAGTAACTACTCCATGAAAATCTATTCATTGTAAAACACTGTGAACCAAAAATATGGAAAATCAAAAGATGGCAAAAAACTGGCTGGGAAAACATGAACCAAGAGACAAGTAGAGGAGTAACATTACCCCTTTAAAAAAAAAAAAAAAAAACTTGGCCAGGTGCGGTGGCTCATACCTGTAATCCCAGCACTTTTGGGAGGCTGAGGTGGGAAGATCCCTTGAGCTCAGGAGCCTGTGACCAGCCTGGGCAACATGGTGAAACCCCATCGCTACAAAATATACACAAATTAGCAGGGTGTAGTGGCACGTGCCTGTAGTCCCAGGTACTCAGGAGGCTGACGTGGGAGGATTCCTTGAGCCCAGGAGGTAGAGGATGCAGTGAGCTGAGATGGGGCCATTGCACTCCACTCTGGGTGACAGCATGAGACTGTCTTAAATTAAATTAAAAATAAATAAATAAAATAAAAAACTGACAAAAGCAATGGATGATGACAAAACAAAATGACCCATTATTTACTTCTCTACATGAGTACCTAGGACTGGGGGAGGGAGGTAGAAGTGGCCCATTATACACAAAAGTTCTCAACATACATGATCCAAGTACTATGGCCTCCAAATAGATAAAGCAAAAAACGACCATCTCTACACAGGACAGCCATAAACTTACAAAATGACACGGGAAAGTGTGTTAAATCCACAACAGATACGAGAAACCTTAACATATTTCTAAGAAAAGACTGCTTGGGAAAATTAGTAAGGACCTGAACCACGCAATTTACACCCTTGGTCGAATGCCCTCAACAATTAAATAATCCACATATTTACATCCCTAGCATACGTGGAGCATTTGCAAAAACTTGTCCCTGACATTCACTGTGGTCCTGCATGCTGGCCATTGTTGGGTGCTGGAACACACAGGTGACACTGAGCTCCCCAGGAATGGCTCATGGGAAAGGGGTCAGACATCCAAATAAACAGTCAGAACCAACATTAATATATTAGAAAATGATCATCACAACAGCAATACTTGAGCACTCTACAAATACTCGAGCACTCTACAAATATGAACTTGTTTGATTCTTCCATCTCCTTTTTTTTTTTTTGAGACAGAGTCTGGCTCTGTCGCACAGGCTGGCGTGCAGGGGCGCGATCTCAGCTCACTGCAACCTCTGCCTCCCATGTTCAAGCTATTCTCCTGCCTCAGCCTCCAGAGTAGCTGGGACTACAGGCGCGTGCCACCATGCTAGGCTAAAGTTTTCCATTTTTAGTAGAGACAGGGTTTCACCATGTTAGCCAGGATGGTCTCAATCTCCTGACCTTGTGATCCGCCCGCCTCGGCCTCCCAAAGTGCTGAGATTATAGGCATGAGCCACTGCACCCAGCCTCTATCTCCTATTTTTAATTTCGTGTTAAAGATTAGGAAACTGAGGCAGAGAATGGCTAAGTAATTGCCCTCATTTAGAGCTTTGTGGCAGAACTCTTTTTGTGAGTGTGTTTTGTTTTTTGTTGTTTTCTGAGACGGTCTTACTGTCACCCAGGCTGGAGTACAATCTCGCCTCATCGCGGCCTCAATCTCCTGGACTCAAGTGATCCTCCCATCTCAGCTGCCCTCTTTTTTTTTTTTTTTAAGACGGACTCTTGCTCTGTTGCCCAGGCTGGAGTGCAACAATGGTGCGATCTCAGCTCACTGCAATCACTACAACCTCTGCCTCCCGGTTCAAGTGATTTGTTTGCCTCAGCCTCCCAAGTAGCTGGGACTACAGGCATGTGCCATCATGTCCAGCTAACTGTTTTATTTTTTAATTATTTACTTATTTATTTATTTAGAGACGGAGTCTCGCTTTGTCGCCCAGGCTGGAGTACAGTAGCCCTATCTTGGCTCACTGCAAGCTCCGCCTCCCAAGTTCACGCCATTCTCCTGCCTCAGCCTCCCAAGTAGTTGGGACTACAGGCGCCCGCCACCAGACCGGGCTAATTTTTGTATTTTTAGTAGAGACAGGGTTTCACCGTGTTAGCCAGGATGGTCTTGATCTCCTGACCTCGTGATCCGCCTGCCTTGGCCTCCCAAAGTGCTGAGATTACAGGCATGAGCCACCGGGCCTCGCCTAATTTTTTTATTTTTAGTAGAGATGGGGTTTCACCATGTTGGCCAGGCTGGTCTCAAACTCCTGACCTCAGATGATCCACTCACCTTGGCCTCCCAAAGTGTTGAGATTACAGGTGTGAGCCACTGTGCCCGGCCTAATATTTGTATTTTTAGTAGAGACAGGGTTTCACCATGTTGGTCAGGCTGGTCTTGAACTCCTGACCTGTCTCAGCCTCCCAAAGTGCTAGGATGACAGATGTGAGCCACCGTGCCCAGCCTATCCCAGCCTTTTGAGGAGCTGAAACCACAGGTGTGTACCACCACACCCAGCTAATTTTTACATTTTTTTGTACAGATGAGGTCTCACTATGTTGCCTAGGCCAGTCTTGAACTGTTGAGCTCAAGCAGTCCTCTAACCTGATCTCCCCAAGTGCTAGGACTATAGGCAGGAGCAACCAAACCAAGTCAGAACTTAGAATCAAAGATCAGCTGACTCTAGAGCTCAAGGTCTAAACTACAATCATCCTGGCTGGGCGCTGTGGCTCACGCCTGTAATGTGATGGCGGGCTCCTGTAATCCCAGCTACTCACGAGCTTGAGGCAGGAGAATTGCTTGAACCCAGGAGGCAGAGGCTGCAATGAGCTGAGATTGCACCACTGCACTCTAGCCTGGGTGACAGAGTGAGACTACGTCTACAAAAAAAAAATAATAATTAGTTGGGCTTGGCGGCCAAGGAGGTTGAAGCTGTATTGAGCTGTGACAGCACCACTGCACTCCAGCCTGGGTGACAGAGTGAGATCATCTCAAACAAAAAACAAAACAAAACGAAAAATGTATTGAACACAGCTCTGGAGCCAGAGTGCCCAGCTTTGAATCCTGGCTTTATCTCTCATCAGCTGTGTGACCTAGGGTAAGTCACTTGATCCCGTTGGACATCAGTTTCCTCCTGTGGAAAATGAGGGTTCATTCCTTAAGTAATCCACAAGTGTTTTGATTCATTTATTTACTTAGAGACAAGGCCCGCCTCTGTTGCCCAGGCTGGAGTGCAGTGTATGATCATACCTCATTGCAACCTCACACTCCTGGGCCCAACGGATCTTCCTGTCTCAGCCTCCCGAGTAGCTGGAACTACAGGCTCATGTCACCATGCTCAGCCAACTTAAAAAAATTATTTCAGTGATGTGGTCTCACTTTGTTTCCCAGGCTGGTCTTGATCTCCCAGGCTCAAGCGATCCTTCTGCCCTGGCCCCCCAGAGTGCTGGGATTAAGGCATGAGTCACCACCCACAGCCTTCACTTTCAATTTTCATTTTTAATTATTTATTTTTTTGAGATGGAGTCTCCCTCTGTAGCCCAGTCTAGAGTGCAGTGGCACAATCCCGGCTCACTGCAACCTCCACCTCCCAGATTCAAGCGATTCTCCTGCCTCAGCCTCCTGAGTAGCAGGGATTATAGGCACCTGTCACTATGCCCAACTAATTTTTTGTATTTTTAGTAGAGATGAAGTTTCACCATGTTGGCCAGGCTGGTCTCATCCTGACCTCAAGAGATTTGCTGACCTTAGCCTCCCAAGGTGCTGGGATTACAAGCGTGAGTCACCACACCCAGCCCACTTTTTTTTTTTTTTTTTTTTTTTTTTGAGATAGAGTCTGGCTCTGTCGTCCAGGCTGGAGTGCAGTGGTGCAATCTCAGCTCACTGCAAGCTCCACCTCCCGGGTTCACGCCGTTCTCCTGCGTCAGCCTCCCAAGTAGCTGGGACTACAGGCGCCTGTCACGGTGCCCGGCTAATTTTTTGTATTTTAAGTAGAGACTGGGTTTCACTGTGTTAGTCAAAATGGTCTTCATCTCCTGACCTCGTGATCCGCCTGCCTCGGCCTCCCAAAGTGCTGGGATTACAAGCAGAGCCACCGCGCTCAGCCCCAACTAATTCTTCTTAAAAATTTATTTGAAAACAAAAAAAGAGATAAAATTAAAGCAAAAAAGTGGCTCACAACTGTAATCCTAGCACTTTGGGAGGCTGAGGCAGGCGGATCACTTGAGCCTAGGAGCTTGGGACCAGTCCCTGCAACATGGTGAAACCCTATCTACAAAAAATAAACAAAATTAGCCGAGCACAGTGGTGCACGCCTGTAGGCCCAGCTACCTGGGAGGCTGAAATGGGAAGGTCAGTTTAGCCCAGGAGGGCGAGGCAGCAGTGAGCTATGACTGCACCACTGCACTCCAGCCTGGGCCACAGAGTGAGACTCTGTCTCTCTCTCTCTCTCTTTTTTTTTTTAATAAGATGGAGTTTCACTCTTGTTGCCCAGGCTGGAGTGCAATGGCACAATCTCGGCTCACTGCAACTTCTGCCTCCTGGGTTCAAGCGATTCTCCTGCCTCAGCCTCCTGAGTAGCTGGGATTACAGGCTCTTGCCACCACGCCCGGCAAATTTTTTTTTTTTTTTTGTAGTTTCAGTAGAGACGGGGTTTCACCATGTTGGCCAGGCTGGTCTCAAACTCCTGACCTCAGGTGATCTGCCCACCTCAGCCTCCCAAAGTACTGGGAATTACAGGCGTGAGTCACTGTGCCAGCTGACCCTGTCTCTTAAAGACAAAACAAAGATAAAAAGGGAAGCTAATAAAGACTTTGAGGCCAGGCACGGTGGCTAACGCCTGTAATCCCAGCACTTTGGGAGGCCGAGGCGGTCGGATCACAGGTCGGGAGTTCGAGACCAGCCTGACCAACATGGAGAAACCCCGTCTCTACTAAAAATACAAAATTAGCCGGGCATGGTGGCACATGCCTGTAATCCCAGCTACTTAGGAAGGCTGAGGCAGGAGAATCGCTTGAACCTGGGAGGCAGAGGTTGCGGTGAGCCGAGATCGCGCCACTGTACTCCAGCTTGGCCAACAAGAGCGAAACTCCGTCTCAAAAAAAAAAAAGACTTTGAAAATCACTAACTGAGCCAAAGACTACGTCCCCTCTTTATTTTCCATTCTGAAGTTAAAGTGATCCTAAAGAATCACACACAAAAACAAAAATTAGCTAGGCGTGGTGGCTCATGCTGTAGTCCCTGCTACTCAGGGGGCTGAGGTGGAAGGATTGCTTGAGCCTGGAAGGCAGAGGTTGCAATGAGTGCAGAGACTGTGACGCTGTACTCTGGCCTGGGCGAAAGAATGAGACCCAGTCTCAAAAATAAACAAACAAAAAACTTAATTGGAAAAGGAGACAACAAATACATAGTAAGCATCATGGTAGCCAGCGTTATGAGGAAACAAATATAGCAAAAGAGGAGGGTCAGGGCTGGGCACGGTGGTTCACTCCTGTAATCCCAGCACTTTAGGATGCTCAGGCAGGTGGACCACCTGAGGTCAGGAGTTTGAGACTAGCCCAACCAACATGGCAAAACCCCATCTCTACTAAAGATACAAAATTAGCTGGGCGTGGCGGCACATGCCTGTAATCCCAGGTACTTGGGAGGCTGAGACAGGAGAATCATCTCTTGAACCTGGGAGATGGAGGTTGCAGTAAGCCGAGATCACACCACTGCACTCCAGCCTGGGCAACAAGAGCAAAACTCCGTCTCAAAAACAAAACAACAAACAAACAAAAAAATTAGCCGGGCGTGGTGGCGCATGCCTGTAATCCCAGCTACTTGGGAGGCTGAGGCAGAAGAATTGCTTGAACCCAGGAGGCGGAAGTTGCAGTGAGCTAAGGTCACGCCATTGCACTCCACCCAGGGCAACAGAGGAGGAGACTCTGTCTCAAAAAAAAAAAAAGGGTCAGGAGAATTTGGAAGGGTGAGGTTACGATTCTAAATCAAGGGGACTAGGCGTGGTGGCACATGCCTATAATCACAGCACTTTGGTAGGCTGAGGAGGATGGATCACTTGAGCCCAGGAGTTCGAGACCAGCCTAGGCAACGTGGCAAGAACTCATCTCTATCTTAAAAAAAAAAAAAAAAAAAAAAAGCTGGGCACAGTGGCTCAGGCCTACAATCCTAGCACTTTGGGGGGCGAAGGCAGGAGGACTGCTTGAGCTTAGGAGTTGGAGACCAGCCTGGGCAACATAGTGAGAGTCTAACTGTACTAAAATGTCAAAAACAAACAAACAAAAAGTACTAGCTGGTTGAGGTGGCACATGCCTGTAATCCCAGCTACTTAGGGGGCTGAGGCAGGAGGATTGCTTGAGCCCGGGAGGTTGAGGCTGCAGTGAGCCCTGATGGTACCACTGTACTCCAGCCTGGGAGAAAGAGTGAGACTCTGTCTTAATAAATAAATAAATAAATAATAAATCAAGGGGTCAGGGATGGCATCACCAAGCAGGTGCCATGAACCAAACCGTTTAGAAAACTTGTGCTTTTAGGGCCAGGCGTGGTGGCTCACACCTGTAATCCCAGCACTTTGGGAGGCCGAGGCGGGCAGATCACAAGGTCAGGAGATCGAGACCATCTTGGCTAACACGGTGAAACCCCGTCTCTACTAAAAATACAAAAAATTAGCCGGGCGTGGTGGCAGGCGCCTATAGTCTCAGCTACTGGGAAGGCTGAGGCAGGAGAATTGCATGAACCCAGGAGGCGGAGCATGCGGTGAGCCGAGATTGCACCACTGCACTCCAGCCCGGGCGACAGCGCGAGACTCCGTCTCAAAAAAAAAAAAAAAAAAAAAAAAAAAAAAAAAAAAAAGAAGAAGAAGAAAAAAGAAAACTTGTGCTTTTAGGAGTAAGACAGTTTTACCATAGCAGTTAGAAATACACCATTAAACGTGGTAAAAAATACAATTTTCTTCTTCGTTTCCTAGTACATGTCACAGGTTTTGAAATAAAGATGGTAAAAATACCATTTTGTATGAGTAAGCTTCAGACAAGCACAGGCTGAAAACAAATTTAAGATTTTAAGAAAAGGCAAAACAACTTGGAAAGCAGACAAATGCTGTAAGACAAACAAATGAAGACAATGGAAAACAAAAAAGTGTCAGATCACCCCAGGGTGGACAGAGGTGACACACAGGATTGGGGACAAGTGAGGGACTGGAAACTTTTTCCCAAACCAATAGGTCTGCGGATAATTCAATGAGGGCCGGAGACAGAATGTTAAAAAATCCCGGAAAGCAGTGACAAGCAGGCAAAGCTGGCATAAGGGACTGAAAATGAACCAGGAATAGAGAAACTCAAACTTGAAAATGAGCCCAAATGCCCGCATACCTGCAGAACTTCCCTACCATTATGACAACGGTGAGTTCCCCAATGGCAGGGTCGAGTCTGCACCCAATACAGACGGTGGCACATGGTAAGTGCTCTATTAACACTTGTGGGCTGGGCTCTGTGTCTCATGCCTGTAATCCCAGCACTTTGGGAGGCCAAGGTGGAAGGATCACTTGAGTCCAGGAGTTTGAGACCAGCCTGGGCAATATAGCAAGACCCTGTCTCTACAAAAAAATTTTTTTTTTTTTAGTTTTCTTTGAGACGGAAATCTGTTCGTCACCCAGGCTGGACTGCAGTGGTGCAATCTCAGCTCACCGTGACCTCCACCTCCTGGGTTCAAGCTATTCTTGTGCCTCAGCCTCCCGAGTAGCTGGGACTACAAGGGCACACCACCAGGCCTGGCTAATTTTTGTATTTTTAGTAGAGATGGGGTTTCACCATGTTGGCCAGGATGGTCTCAAGCTCCTGACCCCAAGAGATCTGCCCACGTCGGGCTCCCAAAGTGCTGGGATTACAGGAATGAGGCCACTGTGCACCACCAACAAAATCTTGTTTTTGTTTTTGAGACGGAGTCTCGCTCTGTCGCCCAGGATGGAGTGCAGTGGTGCGATCTCGGCTCACTGCAAGCTCCGCCTCCTGGGTTCACACCATTCTCCTGGGATCACACCATTCTCCTGGGTTCACGCCATTCTCCTGTCTCAGCCTCCCGAGTAGCTGGGACTACAGGCGCCTGCCACCATGCCCAGCTAATTTTTGTATCTTTAGTAGAGATGGGGTTTCACCGTGTTAGCCAAGATGGTCTTGATCTCCTGACCTTGTGATCCGCCCACCTCGGCCTCCCAAAGTGCTGGTATTATAGGTGTGAGCTACCGCGCCCGGCCAAAAAAAATTTTTTTTAATTAGCCGGGCATGGTGGCAAGCACCTGCAGTCCCAGCTACTCTGGAGGCTGAGGCAGGAGGATCACTTGAGGCCAGGAGGTTGAGGCTGCGGTAAGCTGTCATTGCACCACTGTACTCCAGCCTAGGCGACAGAGACAGGTTCTGTCTCTAAATAAATAGGTTGGGCTCGGTGGCTCAACCCTATAATTCTAGCACTTTGGAAGGCTGCAGCGGGTGGATCACTTGAGCTCAGGAGATTGAGACCAGCCTTGGCAGGATGTATTTTTTATCTCTACAAAAATTACAAAAATTAGCCAGGTGTGGTGGCATGCCCCTGCAGTGCCAGCTATTTTGGAGGCTGAGGTGAGAGGATGGCTTAAGCCCAGAAGGTGGAAGTCACAGTGAGCCAAGATAGTGCCAATGCATTCCAGCCCAGTCAACAGAGCCAGACCCTGTCTCAAAAAATAAATGAACAAATAAATACATAACGAAAACACTTGTAGGCCAGGTGCGGTGGCTCACACCTGTAATCCCAGCAGTTTGGGCAGGTCGACAGCTTGAGTCTCGTTGTTCAGGACCAGCCTAGGCAACATGGCAAAACCCTGTCTCTACAAAAAATTTTAAAAAAATTAACTGGGCATGGTGGCGCACGCCTGCAGTCCCAGCTACCTGGAAGGCTGAGGTGGGAGGAAGGCTTGAGCCCAGGAGGTAGAGGTTGCAGTGAGTCGAGATTGTACCACTGTACTCCAGACTGGGCAACAGAGCCAGACTTTGTCTCAAAAAATTAAATAAAAATAAATAAACACACGGACTACCCAAGGAATGAACCCCCATTTTCCAGATTCAAAGCTGGGCACTCTGACTCCAAAGTCCATTTTTCTCTTTGTTTTCTTTTTATTTTGTTGCTTTGATTTTTTTTTTTTTTTTTTTTGAAATGGTCTCGCTCTGTCACCCAGGCTATAGTTCAATGGGACAATCAGAGCTCACTGCAGCTTCCACCTCCTGGGCCCAAGTGATCCTCCCACCTCAGCCTCCAGAGGTGCTGGGACTATAGGCTCATGCCATCAAGCCTAATTTAAAAAAAAAAATTATTTGAGGCTGGGTGCAGTGGCTTATGCCTGTAATTTCAACACTTTGGAGGGCCAAGATGGGCGGATCATTTGAGCCTAGGAGTTCAAGACGAGCCTGGGCAACGTAGCGAGACTCGTCTCTACAAAAAAGATACAAAAATTAGCTGTGTATGGTGGCATGCAGTTGTAGTCCCAGCTACTCAGGAGGCTGACGTGAGAGGATCACTTGAGCCCAGGAAGTTGAGGCTGTGGTGAGCTGAGATCGCACCACCGCACTCCAGCCTGGGCGACAGAGCGAGACTCTGTCTAAAAAAAAAAATGGCCAGGCAAGGTGGCTCATGCCTGTCATTCTAGCACTTTGGAAGGTTGAGATGGGTAAATCACTTGAGGCTAGGAGTTTGGCACCAGCCTGGCCAACACGATGAAATCTCGTCTCAACTAAAAAGACAAAAATTAGCAGGGCATGGAGGTGCACACCTGTAATCCCAGCTACTTGGGAGGCTGAAGCAGGAGAACTGCTTGAACCCGAGAGACGGAGGTTGCAGTGAGCTGAGATCGCGCCACTGCACTCCAACCTGGGCAACAAAGCGAGACTGTCTTTAAAAAAAATTTTTTTTTTTGTTTGTAGAGATGCATTTTCCCTGTGTTGCCGAGGCTGGTCTCAAACTCCTGAGTTCTACTAATCCTGCCACCCTGTTAATCCCAGCCTCCCACCTTGGCTTCTCAAAGTGCTGAGATTATAGGCATGAGCCACCTTGCCCAGCCTCAATACCTTTTCTTGAAAGAATAAAAATCATAAAGACCTCACACTTAGGCCGGGCGCAGTGGCTCACGCCTGTAATCCCAGCACTTTGGGAGGCCAAGGCGGGCGGATGACAAGGTCAGGAGATCGAGACCATCCTGGCTAACACAGTGAAACCCGGTCTCTACTAAAAAATACAAAAAACTTAGCCAGGCGTGGTGGCGGGCACCTGTGGTCCCAGCTACTCGGGCGGCTGAGACAGGAGAATGGCATGAACCCGGGTGGCAAAGCTTGCAGTGAGCCGAGATCGCACCACTGCACTCCAGTCTGGGCGACAAAGCAAGATGGAGTCTCAAAAAAAAAAAAACCCTCACACTTAATGAGAGCATAATATACCCCAGGCCACCTCATCAGTTACCACGTCAACTCCTTACAAGAAGCTCAGAGTTTAAATGTGGTCCCATTTTTACATGAGAATACTGAAGCCAGCTGGGCACTGGGGCTCATGCCTGTAACCCCAGCACATTGGGAGGCCAAGGTGGGTGGATCACTTGAGGTCAGGAGTTCAAGATCAGCCTGGGCAACGTGGTGAAATGCTGACTCTACAAAAATTAGGCAGGCGTGGTGGCACACACTTGTAGTACCAGGTACTCAGGAGGCTGAGGTGAGAGGATCCCTTGATCCTGGGAGGTGGAAGTTGCAGTGAGCCAAGATCACGCGCCTGCATGCCAGTCAGGGCAACAAAGTGAGACACTGGCTCAAAACAAAACAAAAAAAGAGGTCGGAGCAGTGGCTCACGCCTATAATCCCAGCACTTAGGGAAGTCGAGGCGGGTGGATCACCTGAGGTCAGGAGTTCGAGACCAGCCTGGCCAAGATGGTGAAACCCCATCTCTACTAAAAATACCAAAATTAGCCAGACGTGGTGACACACGCCTGTAATGTCAGCTACGCGGGAGGGTGAGGCAGAAGAATCATTTGAACCCAGGAGCTGGAGATTGCAGTGAGCCAAGATCATGCCACTGCACTCCAGCCTGGACAAGAGTGAGACTCTGTTTCAAAAAAAAAAAAAAAAAAGTAAACTGAGGCCCAGAGTGGGAATGCAGCTTGGCTAAGGACACACAGCAACAGAAGCAGGAATTTGGGCCTGGGCCTCTCTGAAGTCAATGTTTTCAACCATAAGCTTACTATCACAGTCACTGAATTAAGCCCAGAAAGCTCACAATAAATAAACCAAACTGTTTCAAGGTGAATTTACAAAGTTGTCAAACTGCCCAGTGAGGCGTTAATGACCCAAAAGTTAAACGAACAAAAGCAAACTAACAACAACAACAACAGGAAAAACCTAGTTAGAAATATTTCCTCTTCACTGAAACACCTGGAGTAAGGCCAGACTGGGTAATTGGCGGGGACAGGAATGGGAATGGGGACACACTGAGTTTCTTTTTTCTTTTTTTTTTGAGACAGAGTCACTCTTTCGCCCAGGCTGGAGTGCAGTGGCACAATCTTGGCACAATGCAACCTCCACCTCCTGGGTTCAAGAGATTCTCCTGACTCAGCCTCCTGAGTAGCTGGGACTACAGGCGTCCGTCACCACGCCCGGCTAATAGAGATGGGGTTTTGCTATGTTGGCCAGCCTGGTCTGGATTGAACTCTTGGCCTCTGGCAATCTGCCTGTGTTGGCCTCCCAATGTGTTGGGATTACAGGCATGAGCCACCATGCCTGGTCCACAGATTGAGTTTGTAAGCACCATCTCCAGAAGTCATAATTGGATTTAGGAGCCCAGGGGTGGAGGGCAGGGATATGGTGACAACATGAGAGAGAAAGGAGACAGCCTGACATCTTCTCTCTCGGTTCCTCTCTACCGCCTTCTCTTTCCCGCGAACATTCAAAAACAAGAACTCACGTGTACTGAGCCCTTCAATAAGTATCGGAGTAAGGGCTCACAAAGTAAGTTTCACTATACTGCATTATCTTCCCGAACCTCTCACCTTCCTAGGGTTACTGATCCCATTTTATAGGTGAGAAGAACCCAAAAGACTTGCCCAGGGCCAGGCGTGGTGGCTCATGCCTGCAATCCCAACACTTTTGGAGGTTGAAACAGGAAGACCCCTTAAGCCTAGGAATTTGAGACCAGCCTGGGCAACATAGTAAGACCTGCATCTCTACAAAAATAAAAATAAAAAATTAGCCGTGCATAATAAAAAAATTAGTCCCAGCTACTTGAGAGGCTGAGGTGGGAGGACTGCCTGAGCCCAGGAGGTTGAGGCTGCAGTGAGTCATGATTGCACCATTGCATTCCGGCCTGTCTAGGCAACAGAGCGAGACCTTGTCTTTAAAAAAATAAAAAGGCAGGTCGCGCGTGGTGGCTCACAGGAAACATCTGTAATCCCAGCACTTTGGGAGGCCGAGGCAGGCGGATCACAAGGTCAGGAGATCGAGACCATCCTGGCTAACCCAGTGAAACCCCGTCTCTACTAAAAATACAAAAAAAAATTAGCCGGGTGTGGTGGTGGGCGCCTGTGGTCCCAGCTACTCAGGAGGCTGAGGCAGGAGAATGGCGTGAACCCAGGAGGCAGAGCTTGCAGTGAGCCAAGATTGCGCCACTGCACTCCAGCCTGGGTGAGAGTGTGAGACTCCATCTCAAAATAAATAAATAAATAAAATAAAAAATAAAAAGGCTGGGTGCGGTGGCTCACGCCTGTCATCCCAGCACTTTGGGAGGCTGGGGCAGGCAGATCACCTGAGGTTGGGAGTTCGAGACCAGCCTGACCAACATGGAGAAACCCTGTCTCTACTAAATATACAAAATTAACCAAATGTGGTGGCGCATGCCTGCAATCTCAGCTACTCGGGAAGATGAGGCGAGAAAACCAAAGCACCCAGGAGGCGCAGGTAGGGGTGAGCCGAGATCTCACCATTGCACTCCGCCTGGGCAACAAGAACTAAACTCCGCCTCAAAACAAACGAACAGAAAACCCATAAAAATAAAAATAGGGCCAGGTGCGGTGACTCACGCCTGTTAATCCCAGCACTTTGGGAGGCAGGTGGATCACCTGAGGCCGGGAGTTTGAGACCAGCCTGACCAACATGCTGAAACCGTGTCTCTACTAAAACTACAAAAATTAGCCGGGCATGGTGGCACATGCCTGTAATCCCAGCTACTCAGGAGGCTGAGGCAGGAGAATCGCTTGAACCCGGGAAGCGGAGGTTGCAGTGAGCCGAGATCGCGCCATTGCACTCCAGCCTGGGCAACAAGAGCAAAAATCTGTCTCAAAAAAATAATAATTAAAATTTAATAAAAATAGGCCAGGCACGGTGGCTCATGCCTATAATCCTAGCACTCTGGGGGGCCGGAGCGGGTGGATGGCTTGAGGTCAGGAGTTCAAGACCAGCCTGGCCAACTGGCGAAGCCCCGTTTCTACTAAAAATGCAAAAATTAGCCAGGCATAGTGGCATGAGCCTGTAATCCCAGCTACTCAAGGAGGCTGAGGCAGGAGAATCGCTTGAACCCAGGAGGCAGAGGCTCCTGGTGAGCCAAGATACCACTGGTGAGAGAGGTAGACTCTGTCTCTAAATAAATAAATGAATATAAAAGAGTTCCTAAGGTCATATAGCAAGTAAATGGCAGAACTAATATTCTAGACTGCTTTGTTCTCTGTCTCTACTCATCACATTGTATATTTCAGTATGGAGAGGGAACTAAATTATAGTGCTGAAAGCACAGATTCTGAGCCAGGCTGCCAAGATCGGAATCCTGAGTCTAGCAATTAATGCTGGATAGCCTTGGGAAAGTTGCTTAATTTCTCTGTACTTCTGTTTCCTTTCTGTAAAATGGAGAAAATAACAGCACCTACCCCTCAGGGGTGTTATCAGAATTAAATGAGTTAATGCATACAAACAGCTAAGGACAGGGCCAGGCATTTTGTAAAACAATAAGCGTTAACTGTAATCCACAGTAGGGAGCCCCTACATGCTTCTGAGCTGGGGTGTGTGCCCAGATCAGTGCCAGCTTTTGAGAAAACGCCCTCTGGGACTGGACTGGAAAGGAGGAAATCCATTAGCACCTGTAACCCAGTCACATTCCGGGGGCGGAGAACTTCCCACCAACAGCTCTGAGACTGAAACTTCACAGCCCAGATCTCCCATTAATAGTAACGATTTTAATGACTCCCTTTAACCCTGTTCTCAGAGGCATGCTTGCCGTTCCCATACTACAGATAAGGGCACTAAGGCTCACAGATTTGTCCATGGCACAAAGGGGTGGGAGAATAGGGGATGTGAATGCTGTACTTCTCATAGGGATAAACCACTACACTCTTCTAAATTCCACTGGGGAAGTGAGGGTGCAAAGCCTGTCTGGATGGCCCTTTCTGGCCATATTATCCTACAGTTCTGTGCCTGTCCAGCTCACCGGGAGTCTCTGGCGGGACTAGGGAAATTATCACTACATCCACGCCCCTAATTTCACGCTCCTCACCCCACCCTCAGTCCTGGAGCCTGAACCCACACTCTCCTACCACTGATTTCTCCCTCCCACCTCCTCAACTTGCCTTCCTGCCCCCAATCCGATCCAGAGGCCCCATCCCATCGCGTCCACCGTTCGCCTGTCCCTTGGAGCTTCCAGACCCCCTCACTCATCCTAACCGTGATCCTCATACCCTCGCCACAGGTTAACCCCCTATCGAAATCGACACCCTCAGGGCCTCTACCTGGACGTCCAGCCCCGTCTCCAACTCGGGGCCCACTTCCCCAGCTCTGAGCCCCTTTACAATCAATTCCAAAGCTCCACTCCCACCCCACCTCCAAGACCCCTCCCCAAGCCACCATTCTTCTACTACTACCTCCAGCTCCCATTCCTCCCAATCCCCTCCCCCAGGCAATCTCCCCTCGCCCAGCCCCTTCTTTCGCCCCTGCCTCTTCCCCCTCGTCACCCGGTCCCGAACCCCCGTCCCGACTCTCCAGCGCCCCCGGCCCTCGCCTGGGCTCTCACCATCGCCGCGCGCTGCATCTCCCTCAGCTACGCGGGTTTCCCCTACTCGCTCCTCTCCAGCCTCCCCTTCCGGGTTCTCGTCCCGAAGCCCGCTGGGAATTGAAGTCCGGGCAGCCACGGACTACATACCCCAGAAGGCAGCACGGTCAAGCGTGGAGGTGGGGTGGGAAGCAAATTAGGCGGGCGAAGGAAAAGAACGACTCGAACTCCCGGGAGACAAAGCCGGAGCGGACTTGGCAGCGCAAGCGCAGGGCGCTTCCCCGCGGGGCGCGCTGGGAGATGGAGTCTAGCCAGGAGGGCTCCATTTTTGCCCGGGGCCCTTGGGAAGGGAATTGAGAGTATTGCAATAGGGTGTTGCTGAGGGGTGGAGAGTTGGGGAAGAGCACATTTATTGATTCATTTGTGCGGATCAACACAATAGCTAACAGTTCCTTGTGCTTTTCCAAAGTCATTCCCATCCATCCCCTTCCTTCTTTTTCTTTTCTTTTCTTTCTTTCTTTTTTTTTTGAGACGTAATCTTGTTCTGTCACCCAGGCTGGAGTGCAGTGGCGTAATATCAGCTCACTGTAACCTCCGCCTCCTGGGTTCAAGCGATTCTCCTGCCTCAGCCTCCTGAGTAGCTGGGATTACAGGCGCCCGCCACCACGTCCGGCTAGTTTTTGTATTTTTTGTAAAAACGGAGTTTCACCATGTTGGTCAGGCTGGTCTTGAACTTCTGACCTCGTGATCCACCCTCCTCGGCCTCCCAAAGTGCTGGGATTACAGGCATGAGCCACCGCGCCAGGCCCATCCCCTCCCTTCTTACCTCCTGATTTACAAATGACAAAATTAAGCCTTAGGAGGAAGGAAAGTCCCATGCATTAGGAGTTAGTCCACATCACAGAATAGCAGCTCCACATCGCTCGAGCCCAGGAGTTCGAGGCAGTTAGCTAGGGTTACACCACCGCCCGGCCCGCCATGGAGTTCAGCCTGGGCGACAGAATGAGACCCTGCCGTCTCTTTTTGGGTGACAGAATGAGACCCTGCCGTTTCTTTAAAAAAAAAAAAAAAGAAGAAAGCCGGGCGCGGTGGCTCACGCCTGTAGTCCCAGCGCTTTGGGAGGCGGAGGCGGGCGGATCGCGAAGTAAGGAGATCAAGACCATATTGTCTAACACGGTGAAACCCCGTCTCTACTAAAAATACAAAAAAATTAGCCGGGCGGGGTGGCGGGCGCCTGTAGTCCCAGCTACTAGAGAGGCTGAGGCAAGAGAATGGCGTGAATCCAGGAGGCGGAGCTTGCAGTGAGCCGAGTCCGCGTCAGCCAGGGTGGGACAGAGCGAGAGTCCGTCTCAAAAAAAAAAAAAAAAAAAAAAAGCAGCAGCTCTACGAGGGCAGAGATAATTGTGTACCTTGTTCAAGCACCTAGAACAGCGTAAATATGTGTTCAGTAAGTATTTATTGCATCAGAACTATATGCCAGACACCCTGCAGACAACCCTAGTAAGAATTACCATCCTAAATTTTTAAGGCAGAAAGAGATTAAGCCTCTTGTCGCTGGCAACACAGCCAAGAAAACGATTTGAACTGAAATATATTGGATTTCAGGGCTTCTACTCTTGACTAGATCGTTAGATCACCTCCCCTTAAGATGTATTTTCCAGGCTGGCTGCGGTGGCTCACGCTTATAATCTCAGCCGGGAGACTGGATTTAGTCCAGGAGTTCAAGACCAGCCTGGGCAAAAAAGTGAGACCCTCAGCCAGGCGCGGTGGCTCACGCCTGTAATCCCAGCACTTTGGGAGGCCGAGGCGGGCGGATCACGAGGTCAGGAGATCGAGATCACAGTGAAACCCCGTCTCTACTAAAAATACAAAAAATTAGCCGGGCGCGGTGGTGGGTGCCTGTAGTCCCAGCTACTCGGGAGGCTGAGCCAGGAGAATGGCGTGAACCCGGGAGGTAGAGCTTGCAGTGAGCCGAGATGGCGCCACTGCACTCCAGCCTGGGCGACAGAACTAGACTCCGTCTCAAAAAAAAAAAAAAAAAAAAAGTGAGACCCTCGTCTCTACAAAAAAAAAGGGGGGGGGCAATTATTTTATTCTTTTTCATTTATTTATTTATTTATTTATTGAGACCGTCTTGCTCTGTCGCCCAGGCTGGAGTGCAGTGATACCAGCTTATTCAACCTCCACCTCCTGGGTTCAAGTGATTCTCTTGCCTCAGTCTCCCGAGTAGTTGGGACTACAGGCGCGCCCCACCACGATTACGGTCGTGCACCCCCATGCCTGGCTAATTTTTGTATTTTTAGCAGAGACGGGGTTTCACCATTGTTGGCCAGGCTGGTCTGGAACTCCTGACCTCAAGTGATTCGTCCGCCTCAGCCTCCCAAGAAGGCCCAATTCAAATGGCCCTCCTCTTTGAGTCCTTTCCCAACGTATTGTTCTCTGCATTAACCGAGTTCCCCTCTGACCGGATTCTCATGTGTCGGAGGTTCTCATGGCCTTGATTGTACTGGGAAGACAGTGGCTAAATTCCCACCATCCAGCCTGGTGCTTGGCACATAGGAGGCCCTCATGAAACAAGAACTGAAGGGAAAACGTGGAAATGGGGCACCACAGGGCCAGAAGGGACACAAGCGAGCTCTCTCGCTCTCTTCCTGAGAGTTGGCAGTTGGGGAAACCCAGTCTCCTTGGGATGCAAAGGCCCTGGACCACGGGGGTCGTGCAGGGGCGTGACCGCTTAAAAAGGCGGGTGGCTGAGCGGGCGTTGATTGGCCGCCTAGCGGCTCACGCCGGCAAAGGCCTTGTCGGAAGGCTTGAGGCCCAGCTCACGCTGTGCAAGACGACAGGGCCCTTCCCGAGGCGCGCGTGCGCACGGCCACTTGCACCCTGCCCTTTCAACCCCGTCGTCTCGTGCCCAGCACACCTTGGCTGGAACTGGTGGGGGCGTGGCCTGGCCTCAGGAACGCACTCTTGCTCTGCTCTTCACGCCTCGCGCGGGATCCTCGCGCCGGGAGGATTCGCAACCAACCCCAAGCGGGGTTGGGAACGTGGTGTCCGAGACCGTCTGGGACCCCCGCGCGCGCGGCCGTCTTTCAGGGACCCGCGCGAGACGCTGTCTGATCGGGCTCCCTAGAGTGGGGCCCGGAGAAACCAGAACGGCGGGGGCAGCCTCACGCCATTTTGCACGCCCTGAGGCGGGTGCTGGAGGCCAGGGGGAATGGGGCGCAGGGCAGGGTGACTCCTCCAGCACTAGCTGGGCTTAGGGGAACCCGGGATCCCCACAGGAACCTCTCTCGGGGGGTCTCAGGGGAATAGAACATGCTGTGGGTGCAGGGCCGCGGGCGAAGGAGTATGGGTTTGAAGGCAGGGGTCCAAGTTCGAGTTTGAGGAACGGAAGACTCTGTTTATGTTGGGGATCCGGGCTCTCGAGTTCCGATCTGGGATCTCGGGGTTTGTGTCTAGGGGTGACTAGTTCTGGAATCTGAAGGGCTTGGGTTTTGTGACTGGAAGCTTTCTCCTTGGAATCCAGAGATGCTAATTTGGGGATCTGGAAGTCTTAGTTCTGAGTTATGATGTAATATTTTGAGAGTCTGGAGCCTGATTTGGGGCAATTGAAGCCTCAGTATAGATGTAGGGCCTAAATCCCAATGTAGCCTATGAGGCTTTAGGATCTGGAGTTGCAGTTCGGGTCTTTAAAAGCACGTTTTAGGGCCCAGAGTGCCCACATTGAGTATGGGAGCACCCAGTTTTAGGGTCTGGGGTTTCAGAGTAGGACCCACATTCGAGATCTCAGTTTTAGGGTTGGGACCACAATTTGAGGGACAGTATGGGGGCCTAAGAGGTCAATTTGGAGGAGTGAGGTTTGCTTCATAGGGTCCTGGATTTCTTATTTTAGGATATAGGTTCATAGTGTTACAGCTTGTGGTCTGTAATCTTAGTATTAGGATCATATTTGGAGATCAGAAGTTGACAGTTTGAGGGTCTGGGGTATCTCAGTATTACAATTTAGGGTTTGTAGGTTTGGGAGGGCTCCTTTTTTTTGTTTTTGAGATAAGATCTCACTTTGTCACCCAGATTGGAGTGCAGTGGTGTGATTTTAGCTCACTGTAGCCTTGACCTGGGCTCAAACAATCCTCCCACCTCAGCCTCCCAAGTAGCTGGGACTACAAGCATGTGCTACTATGCCCAGGTAATTTTTTTTTTTTTTTTTTTTGTAGAGGTGGAGTTTTGTCATATTACCAGGCTGGTCTCAAACTCCTGAGATCAAATAATCCTCCCACCTTGGCCTCCCAAAGTGCTAGGATTACAGGCAGAAGCCACCATGCCTGGCTTTGGGAGGGCTCCAAAGTGAGGATTTAGGTCCTCATTTTGGGACTCTAAAGTATTAGTTTTAGTGTCTTGTTTTTTGGGGGTTTTTTTTTTGGTTTTTTTTTTTGGGACGGAGTCTCCCTGTCTCACCCAGGCTGGAGTGCAGTGGTGCGATCTTGGCTAACTGCAGCCTCTGCCTCCCGAGTTCAAGCAATTCTCCTGTCTCAGCCTCCCGAGTAGCTGAGACTACAAGCGTGTGCCACCACACACAGCTAATTTTTGTATTTGCAGTAGAGATGAGTTTCACCATGTTGACCAGGCTGGTCTCGAACTCCTGACCTCAGGTGATCCACCTGCCTTGGCCTCCCAAAGTGCTGGGATTACAGGCATAAGCCACCACCCCCGGCCAGTTTTAGTGTCTTAAAATCACAGTCTGTAGGTCTCAAGCCACACTTTTAAGGCCTGGTAGTCTCTGTTTCAGAGTCTGGCATCTCACTATTAATGTCTAAGTTCTGAAGTCAAGCTTAGGGGTTTGCTGGTTTTAGTTTTAAGTCTGGATCATGATTTAAGGCCCAGATTTATAATTTGGGATTCACAGATTTGAGTTTAGAGGTTTAGGGGTTTGTTTTTGTTTTTTGAGACACAGTCTTACTCTGTTGTCCAGGTTGGAGTGCAGTGGCTTGATCCTGGCTCACTGCAACCTCCGCCTGCTGGGTTTGAGTGATTCTCCTGCCTCAGCCTCCCGAGTAGCTGGGATTACGGTTGTGCACCCCCATGCCTGGCTAATTTTTGTATTTTTAGTAGAGACGGGGTTTCACCATGTTGGCCAGGCTGGTCTCAAGCTCCTGACCTCGAGTGATTTGCCTGCCTCGGCCTCCCAGAATGCTGGGATTACAGGTGTGAGCTACCACTCCCGGCCAAGGTTTAGCTGTTTAATTTGGGTCTCTGGGCCCATAATTTGTTGGGGGCTGGGGACTCTTATTGTGGGATCTCTGGGTGCTCAAAGGAGCATCACAGGGAAAATGAAGGGTGCCCATCAGGCTTCCTGCCCATCATTCCCGCAGTCTCAGAGGTCACTAATCATTCTTTTTCCCTCTTTGCAGATGTTCAGTTCCAGCAGATGCTTGTGTTCCTCTGAACAGCCCAGAGCTAGTTCAGTGGGTCCCAGTGACAGGTAAGGGCTTGCCCCATCTCCCTTATAGCCCCAGCCACTCTCATTGAATAATAACAAAAACATTTGCTGAGCATTTACCATTTGCTAGACTCTTTGCCAAACCTTTTGTTTGTATAACTGTTAATCCATACAACAACCCCCATGAGGAAGTGTGTGCAAAGATGCCTTCCATTTTCCAGATGAGAATACTCTGAGGTGATTGGCAAAGATCATTTATTTCTTACTTATTTATTTATGAGACAGGGTTTCACTCCCATTGCCCAGGCTGGAGTGCAGTGGTGCGATCCCAGCTCACTGCAACCTCCGTCTCCCGAACTCAAATGATTCTCCTGCCTCAGCCTCCCGAGTAGCTGGGACTACAGGCACATGCCTCCACGCCTGGCTGTTTGTATTTTTTGTAAAGATAGGGTTTTGCTATTTTCCCCAGGCTAGTCTTCAACTCCAGGCTTCAAGTGATCTGCCTGTCTCAGCCTCCCAAAGTGCTGGGATTACAGGTGTAAGCCACCATGCCCGGCCCAGGTCTTTTTTTCTTTTTCTTTTTTGATTTTTATGGCAAAGATAACTTCTAAGGTCCTTGCAGCCTGTGACATTCTGAGTTTGTTTGTTTTCAGAGATACAGTCTCACTCTATTGCCCATGCTAGAGTGCAGTGGTGGCATCATATAGCTCACTATAGCCTCGGATTCCTGGTTTTGAGCCTGGGCTTGATCCTCCTGCTTCAGCCTTCTGAACAGCTAAGATTACAGGCACATGCCACCACACCCAGCCAATTTTTCTATTTGTTGTAGAGACAGGGTGTTGCTATGTTGCTCAGACCTGTCTGGAACTTCTGGCCTCAAGTGATCCTCCTGTCTTAGCCTCCCAAAGTGCTGGGATTACTAAGCCACCACGCCCAATTGACATTCTGAGTGTCTTTCTTTCTTTCTTTCTTTTTTTTAGACAGAGTCTAGCTCTGATGCCCAGGCTGTAGAGTGCAGTGGCGTGATCTCGGCTCACTGCAACCTCCATCTCCTGGGCGCAAGTGATTCTCCTGACTCAGCCTCCCAAGTAGCTGGGATTACAAGTGCCCGCCACCACGCCCAGCTAATTTTTTTTTGTATTTTTAATAGAGACAGGGTTTCACTGTGTTGGCCAGGCTAGTCTCAAACTCCTCACCTTGTGATCCACCTGCCTTGGCCTCCCAAAGTGTTGGGATTAAGGCGTGAGTCACTGCACCCGGCCCATTTTTTGTTTGTTTGTTTGTTTTTGAAATGGAGTCTCGCTCTGTCGCCCAGGCTGGAGTGCAGTGGTACGATCTTGGCTCACTGCAAGCTCTGTTCCCAATTCACGCTATTCTCCTGCCTCAGCCTCATGAGTAGCTGGGACTACAGGTGCCCACCACCATGCCTGGCTAATTTTTTGTGTGTGTGTATTTTTAGTAGAGACGGGGTTTCACCATGTTAGCCAGGATGGTCTCGATCTCCTGACCTCATGATCCACCTGCCTCGGCCTCCCAAAGTGCTGGGATTACAGGCGTGAGCCACCGCGCCTGGACTTTTTTTTTTTTTTTTTTTTTTTTGAGATGGAGTTTCACTCTTGCTGCCCAGGCTGGAATGCAATGGCGTGCTCTTGGCTCACTGCAACCTCTGCCTCCCGGGTTCAAGCAATTCTTCTGCCTCAGCCTCCCGAGTAGCTGGGACTACAGGCGTCAGCTACCACGCCCAGCTAATTTTTGTATTTTTAGTAGAGACAGGGTTTCACCATGTTGGTCAGGCTGGTCTGAAACTCCTGACCTCAGGTAATTCAACCACCTCGGCCTCCCAAAATGCTGGGATTACAGGCGAGAGTCACCAAGCCTGGCCTCTTTCTTTTTTTTTTTTTTTTTGAAACAAGGTCTTGCTCTGTCACCTAGGCTGGAATGCAATGGTGCAATTCCAGCTGACTGCAGCCTTGACCTTCTGGGCTCAAACAATCTTCCCACCCCAGCTCCCTGAGTAGCTGGGACCATAGGTGCGCACCACCACGCCTGGCTAATTTTTGTATTTTTCATAGAGATGGATTTTTGCCATGTTGCCGAGGCTGGTCTCAAACTCTTGGGATCCAGTGATCCACCCAGCCTCCCAAAGTGCTGGGGTCACAGGCATGAGCCACCACACCTGGCTCTTTCTTTTTAGACAGGGTCTTGCTCTGTTCCCCAGGCTGGAGTGCAGTGACATGATCACAGTTCACTGCGACTTTGACCTCCCAGGCGGAAGCAATCCTCCCACATCAGCCTCCCACGTATGCAGGACCACAGGTACACTCCACTAAGCCCAACTAATTTTAAAAAAAGGCCAGGTGTGGTGGCTCACACCTATAACCCCAGCACTTTGGGAGGCCAAGGTGAGTGGATCACCTGAGGTCAGGAGTTTGAGACCAGCCTGGCCAACAGGGTGAAACTCTATCTGTACTAAAAATACAAAAATTAGCTGGGCATGGTGGTGGATGCCTGTAATCCCAGCTACTTGGGAGCCTGAGACAGGAGAATCACTTAAACTCAGGAGGCAGAGGTTGCAGTGAGCTGAGATGGTGCCATTGCACTCCAGCCTGGGTGACAAGAGAGAAACTCTGTCTCAAAAAAAAAAAAAAAAAAAAAAATTGTGGACATGGTCTCCCTATGCTGCCTAAACTGCTCTGAAACTCCTAGGCTCAAGTGATCTTTCTGCCTCAGCCTCCAAAAGTGCTGGCATTACAGGCGTGAGCTGTCATGTCTTTACTTCCATTCTTTTATTCACGCATTCTTTCATTCATCAAGCACCTACCAAGTATAATGAATCTTTTTTTTTTTTTTTTTTTTTTGAGACGGAGTCTCGCTCTGTCGCCCAGGCTGGAGTGCAGTGGCCGGATCTCAGCTCACTGCAAGCTCTGCCTCCCGGGTTCACGCCGTTCTCCTGCCTCAGCCTCCCGAGTAGCTGGGATTACAGGCGCCCGCCAACTCACCCGGCTAGTTTTTTGTATTTTTAGTAGAGACAGGGTTTCACCGTATTAGCCAGGATGGTCTCGATCTCCTGACCTCGTGATCCACCCGTCTCGGCCTCCCAAAGTGCTGGGATTACAGGCTTGAGCCACCGCGCCCAGCCTAATGAATCTTATAGATGGAATTGTCACAGCAGATTAGGGGTTGGATAAGATTTCTCCCTCCCTCCAAAGTCTGGAAAAATAAAAAATAAGGTCAGAGTTCATGTTAACCCCTACCATCTCCCCCCAGTGATTTTCCATCCAACTATCTCTTCATTAACTCCAAAATTAAGCATCTACGGGGTTATGTCCTGATAAACCTATCATAAATTGAAAATACTGTATGTCAAAAATGCATGGTTGATGGCTCATGCCTGTAATCTCAGCACTTGGTAAAGCCAAGGTGGGCTGATCACTTGAGATCAGGAGTTCGAAACCAACCTGGCCAACATAGTGAAACCCCATCTGTACTAAAGATACAAAAATTAGCTGGGCATGGTGGTGCACGACTATAATCCCGGCTACTCAGGAAGCTGAAGCAGGAAAATCACTTGAACCCGGGAGGTGGAGGTTGCAGTGAGCCAAGATCACGCCACTGTACTCCAGCCTGGGCAACAGAGCAAGACTCAGTCTAAAAAAAGAGAAAAAAAACATGGCTGATTGGGAGCTGTGGCCCAGTGTTGCTGCCCAGCACAGTAAGATAAGTATGACTTCTACTGAATTTGTATGGCTTTCACACCATCCTAAAGTCAAAAAATGTTAAGTCCAACCATTATAAGATGAGGACTGTGTGCTTTGTTCAGGTTCTCTACCTAAATACTATGCTCAGAAGAAGCACCATGAAGAAAATGAAGAATGCCTATCCCGCTGCCCATTCCTCCTGGAATTTTAGAGTTGCCCACAATTCATACTTTCATCCCCCTTTCTAGATGTGAGGGTCCTTGTATTGATAAAGACTCTTAGTTACAATAAACAGAAACCTAGCAAAAACTGGCTTAAGCATAAAAAGGGATTTATTGGATCTTTTTTTTTTTGAGATAGAGTCTCACTCTGTCGCCCAGGCTAGAGTGCAGTGGCGCGATCTTGGCTCACTGCAAGCTCCGTCTCCTGGGTTCACGCCATTCTCCTGCCTCAGCCTGCCGAGTAGCTGGAACTACAGGCGCCCGCCACCTCGCCCGGCTAATTTTGTATTTTTAGTAGAGACCGGGTTTCATCATGTTAGCCAGGATGGTCTTGATCTCCTGACCTCGTGATCCGCCTGCCTCGGCCTCCCAAAGTGCTGGGATTACAGGCGTAAGCCACCATGCCCGGCCTATTGGATCATTTAAACAAAAAATTCAGGGGTGTCAGCCTTGGCTGGTTCCAGGATGGAGGTTAAATTATGTTGCCAGGAATCTGTTACTCTTGGTTCTGGTATTGTCTGTGATGCCTTCTGTCTCAAGCAGGTTGTCCCTTTGTTTTTTTTATCTTATCTTATTGTTTGTTTGTTTGAGATGGAGTCTCGCTCTGTCGCCCAGGCTGGAGTGCAGTGGCGTGATAGCTCACTGCAACCTCCGCATCCTGAGTTCAAGGGATTCTCCTGCCTCAGCCTCAGCTTCCCAAGTAGCTGAGATTACAGACATGTGCTACCAGGCCAGGCTAACTTTCTTGTAGTTTTAACGAAGACGGGGTTTCACCATGTTGGTCAGGCTGGTCTCAAACTCCTGACCTCAAATGATCTGCCTGCCTTGACCTCCCAAAGTGCTAGGATTACAAGCGTGAGTCTTCGTGCCCAGCTGCAGGTTGTCCCTTTGGAAGGGCAAGATGGTTCCCAGTAGCTCCAGGTCCATATCTTGCCAACTCCATATACCCAGAAGAGAAAGCCTCTAAGGTTGATGAACTCTGATTGGCCAAACCTAGGATTACTACTCCAACCCTGAACCAATCACTGTGACTATTCTTGGCAGGACCTTGGTTTTGTGCTCCCTAGTGGAAGGGGAAGATAAGGTCAGCCCCTCTGAACTACATGGACTGAGAATGGAGGAGAAATTGTTGCTCAAAGGAAAATTGAGGTACTGTTAACAGAAAAGGGGGGATTGGATGTTGGTCAAGCAAAAACAGCCCATTCATCAACACCTCTTACCCCTAAAATCCTTCTGACAAATGACTGTCCGCCCGCTTTCTTTTTTTTTTTTCCGAGACGGAGCTTCACTCTTGTTGCCCAGGCTGGAGTACAGTGGTGCAATCTCGGCTCACTGCAACCTCCACCTCCCGGGTTCAAGTGATTCTCCTGCGTCAACCTCCTGAGTAGCTGGGACTACAGGTGTGTGCCATCACACCCAGCTAATTTTTTGTATTTTTATTTAAAACGGGGTTTCACCATGTTAGTCAGGCTGGTCTTGAACTCCTGACCTCAGGTGATCCTCCCGCCTCGGCCTTCCAAGGTGCTAGGACACAGGCGTGAGCCACCGCACCCGGTGCCACCCGCTTTCTTGAACTAACATTTCATGAACGCTCCTTATGTACCAGGCACTATACAAAACACCTTGCAGACAGGATCAAGGTTTTCCTAACCACCTCCGTTTTGTAAAAGAGGAAGAAACAGGCACAGAGAAATGAAAGCAGTTGCCCAAAGTCACACAGCAAGTGGCGGAACTAGGATTGGAATCCCAGTGTTTCTGCTTCAAAAACTTGAGCTTATATATCAACCTTTATGCCACCTCCTGGGACTGTCCCCTGCTTTGTCCCACTTTAGGGCAGCTTTTACTCTTACATCCCTACACACTATTAAAACAAATGAAGGCCAGGCACGGTGGCTCATGCCTGTAATCCCAACACTTTGGGAGGCCGAGGCGAGTGGATCACGAGATCTGGAGATTGAGACCATCCTGCCCAACATGGTGAAACCCCATCTCTACTAAAAGTACAAAAAAGAAATAGCCAGGTGTGGTGGTACATGCCTGTAATCTCAGCTACTTGGGAGGCTGAGGCAGGAGAATCGTTTGAACCTGGGAGATGGAGGTTGCAATGAGCCGAGATCATGCCACTGCACTCCAGCCTGGGCAACAAGGCGAGACTCCATCTCAATAATAGTAAAGTAACTAGGATATGTTCAGGTTGATTATCTCAGGGAAAAGGAAACTTGGGAATTAGTTTCATAGATCACTTCAGAAGTCTAAGAGGCTATCCCAAGACCTCTCAGTATTCATTAATTCAATAATTTTTTACTGAGTAGGGCGCAGTGGCTCATGCCTGTAATCCCAGCACTTTGGGAGGCCAAGGCGGGCGGATCATGAGGTCAGGAGTTAGAGACCAGTCTGGCAAATGTGGTGAAACCCCATCTCTACTAAAAATACAAAAGTTAGGAGGCGTGGTGGCGGGCACCTGCTATCCCAGCTACTTGGGTTTATTTATTAATTATAAATATGAACTCCATGAGGGCAAGAATTGGTTTGTTTGTTTGTTTGTTTTCGAGGCAGTCTTGCTCTGTTGCCCAGGCTGGAGTGCAGTGGCGGGCTCTTGGCTCACCGCCACCTCCACCTCCTGGGCTAGTGATTCTCCTACCTCAGCCTCCCAAGTAGCTGGGATTACCCACAGGACAAGAATTTTTGTCTTATTTATTGCTAGATCCCAGGCTGATTTATCCATAAAATGCAGAAAGCACAGTGCTTGGAACCCATGATACTTTTAGGGGCTCAGGAAAATATTCCAATTCCTTTTAAATTAGAACAAAAAATAAATATCACCCCATCTGTAGTATACTTGTCTTTATATCAATACTATCATAAATCACAATTGTTAATATTTTTTTTCCCCCGAGACGGAATCTCACTCTTGTTGCCCAGATTGGAGTGCAGTGGCATAATCTCAGCTCACTGAAACCTCCGCCTCCTGGGTTCAAGCGATTCTCCTGCCTCAGCCTCCCAAGTAGCTGAGATTACAGGCACCCGCCACCATGCCTGGCTAATTTTTGTATTTTTAGTAGAGACGGGATTTCACCACGTTGATCAGGCTGGTCTTGAACTCCTGATCTCAGGTGATCCACCCACCTCGGCCTCCCAAACTGCTGGGATTACAGGTGTGAGCCATCACGCCCAGCTTAAAATTTATTTTTAAAAGTTTTTTGTAGAGGCAGGGTCTCACTATGTTGCCCAGGCTGGACTCAAACTCCTGGGCTCAAGGGGTCATCCTGACTCGACCTCCAAAGTGCTGGGATTACAGGTGTGAGCCACCACACCCAGCCTTGTCTCTACAAAAAAATTTAAAATATAGCCTGGCCTGGTGGTGCGTGCCTAAAGTCTCAGCTACTTGGGAGACTGAAGCAGAAGGATTGGTGGAGTTCAGGAGTTTGAGGTTACAGTGAGCTATGATTGTGCTATTACACATCAGCCTGGGTGACACAGCAACTTATTGTCTCTTTAAAAACAAACAAGCAGGGCCAGGCACAGTGGCTCATGCCTGTCCCCGCACTTTGGGAGGCTGAGGCAGGCGAATCACGAGGTCAGGAGATCGACACCATCCTGGCTAACACGGTGAAACCCCGTCTCTACCAAAAATACAAAAAATTAGCCAGGCATGGTGGTGGGTGCATATAATCCCAGCTACTTGGGAGGCTGAGGAAGGAGAACGTGAGGCCAAGGAGGTGTGAACCCGGGAGGCGGAGCTTGCAGTGAACTGAGATCTCGCCACTGCATTCCAGCCTGGGTGACAGAGCAAGACTGTGTCTCAAAACACAAAAACAAACAAACAAAACAAAACAACAACAACAAAAACCAGGGCAAAAGAACATTCCAAACAGAGGGAATAGTAAAGGCCCTAAGGCAGAAATAAACTTGGCAGTCTAGAGAAACAGAAAGAAAACCCATGTGGCTGGAGCTGACCTATTCCCTGAAAACCCAGAGGGCACAGCTGAGATTAGTGGATGCAAATATAGAGACTGTGAGGGAAGAAACTGGCTAAAACCCAAACCATCCAGCAAAGAAAGTGGCAGCCCTAGCAGGTGGTCCCTGGCTCCTGGAGGCCCCTGAGAGCAGAGCCCAGGTTGTACTTACTCAGGACTACTGCCCAGGGGATGCCAAGACTTTGGGATTCCCAGCCACTCAGTTGCTCCCTAACCTCTGTGTTTGCCCAGAAGTTTCGCCCAGTGCTTTGTAAAACCCAGAGTAAATATCCAGGGACTATGGTTTATAGGAGAGACAAGGTCAAATAACAACTTGAACTTTATAAGTAGACCTGGACACTTTTTCTTCCTTGCTCCCTGAGTTGTTTCTTGCCAGGTCTTCCAAGGGCCCCTCTAGAACACACGGGAAATAATGTGCAATATATATATATTTATCAGGGCTAGACAGGAGTTTAAGGTCAGCCTACTCAATTTACCTCTAAGGATAGAACCCCAACACCCCCTTGGCTCAAAGTTATGGTTTCTACCAGGAGGTAATTTGAGGACTCATCAGTGATTTTTTTCTTTTTCTTTTTCTTTTTCTTTTTTTTTTTTTTTTTTTTTGAGACGAAGTCTTGCTCTGTCGCCCAGGCTGGAGTGCAGTGGCCGGATCTCAGCTCACTGCAAGCTCTGCCTCCCGGGTTCACGCCATTCTCCTGCCTCAGCCTCCCGAGTAGCTGGGACTACAGGCGCCCGTCACCTCGCCCGGCTAGTTTTTTGTATTTTTTAGTAGAGATGGGGTTTCACCATGTTAGCCAGGATGGTCTCAATCTCCTGACCTTGTGATCCACCCGTCTCGGCCTCCCAAAGTGCTGGGATTACAGGCTTGAGCCACCGCGCCTGGCCATTTTTTTCTTTTTTTGAGACAGAGTTTTGTTCTGTTGCCCAGGTTGGAGTGCAGTGGTGCGATCTCAGCTCACTGCAACCTGTGCCTCCTAGGCTCAAGCGATTCTCCTGCCTTAGCCTCCCGAGTAACTGGGATTACAGGCACTCGCCACCACACCCAGCTGATGTTTGTATTTTTAGTAGAAACAGGGTTTTGCCGTGTTGGCCAGGCTGGCCTTGAACTCCAGGGCTCAAGTGATCTGCCTACTTCAGCTTCCCAAAGTGCTGGGATTACAGGTGTGACTCACCATGCCTGGCCAACGTTTTATTTTTTTTGTAAAGGCGAGGTCTCACTTTTTTGCTCAGGCTGGTCTTGAACTCCCTTGCTCAGGTGATCCTCCCACCCTGGCCTCCCAAAGTGCTGGGATTACAGATGTGAGCCACCACACTTGGTCAAAAGCAAAACACAGCCTCTTGATGTATTAGTGACACTGCACTTGCTACTTAGCATTCAGATCAATTTCCTTTTACAAGCTTCTTATTTTTACTTCTTTTTTTTTTTGAGAGTCTGGCTCTATCGCCCATAGTCTCAGCTCACTGCAGCCTCTGCCTCCCAGGTTCAAGCAATATTCGTGCCTCAGCCTCCCGAGTAGCTGGGATTATAGGCACATGCCACTGTATCCAGCTAAGTTTTGTATTTTTAGTAGAGATGAGGTTTTGCCGTGTTGGCCAGGCTGGTCTCGAACTCCTGACCTCAAGTGATCAGCCCACCTCAGCCTCCCAAAGTGCTGGGATGGCAGGTATGAGCCACCATGCCTGGCTTCCTTTTACAAACTTCTATAACACCAAGCAACACTTTTTTCTTTATCATGGCCAGCTTCATAGACATGTGCAGTCACATAGGGCCCTGTGCTTAGGATGGTTCGATGCTTGGTTTGATGCTCTGCTCTCAGCAATGTTTTTGTTTTGTTTTGTTTTTAAGACGGAGTTTTGCTCTTGTTGCCCAGGCTGGAGTGCAATGGCATGGTCTTGGCTCACCACAACCTCCGCCTCCCAGGTTCAAGCTATTCTTCTGCCTCAGCCTCCCTAGTAGCTGGGACTGCAGGCATGCGTCACCACACCCAGCTAATTTTGTATTTTTAGTAGAGACAGGGTTTCTCCATGTTGCTCAGGCTGGTCTCAAACTCCCGACCTCAGGTGATCTACCTGCTCAGCCTCCCAAAGTGCTGGGATTGCAGGCATGAGCCACCACGCCCGGCATGCTCTCACCATCTTTACATTCTCAATTTTTGAATAAGAGGCTCCATATTTTCGTTTGCAATGGCCCGTTAACCCAGTAAATTATGTAGCTTTTTCTGGTCTTACTTGCAATTTTGTTTGTGTGACAATTTGATTAATTACTTTAGCCCCAACTATACTGTAATCTCCAGAACAAGGGGCTGTATGTGTTCTTGGTGTTTTTTGTTTTATTTTTCAAGACAGGGTCTCATTCTTTCACCCATACTGGAGTATAATGGGGTGATCAGAGCTCACTGCAACCTCGACCTCCCTGGCTCAAGTGATCCTCAGCCCCCCAAGTAGCTGGGACTATAGCCATGTGCTACCTAGGTGGTGGAGCGCACTTCTTTTTTTTTTTTTTTTTTTTTTTTTTTTTTTTTTTTTTGAGATGGAGTCTCGCTCTGTCACCCAGGCTGGAGTACAGTGGCGTGATCTCGGCTCACTGCAATCTCCGCCTCCCAGGTTCATGCCATTCTCCTGCCTCGGCCTCCTGAGTAGCTGGGACTACAGGCGTCCGCCACCATACCCGGCTAATTTTTGTATTTTTAGTAGAGATGGGGTTTTACCATATTAGCCAGGCTGGTCTCGAACCCCTGACCTTGTGATCTGCCCGCTTTGGCCTCCCAAAGTGCTGGGATTACAGGCATGAGCCACTGCACCCGGCCAGCGGAGCATAATTCTACAAAAAATAAAAAAGTTAGCCAGCCAACGATTCTCCTGTCTCAGCTTCCCAAGTAGCTGGGGTTACGGGTGCCCACTACCATGCCCGGGTAATTTTTTTGTATTTTTAGTAGAGATGGGGTTTCACCATGTTGGCCAGGATGGTCTCGAGCTCCTGAGCTCAAGTAATCCACCTGCCTCAGCCTCCCAAAGTGCTAGATTACAGTCGTGAACCACTGCGCCCAGCCAACACAACTTATTTCATGTCCTTATTTATTAATTCACTTAGCAAATACACAGCGAGTCATCACAATATGCCAGACCATGTTCTAGGTGCTAGGGGTACAGTGGTGCCCCCAACACAGGTGACAGCCTGGTGAAGTGATCAGAGGTGTGTGAGCACCAGGGCGCAGGGACCTTAGCAGAGCCACCTCACCCATCCTGTGGAATGACAATCAGTTGATGGGAGAGAGCCAAAGGAAGCAAGAGAGGACACCAGAATAGTCAGCTGGGGCAGGATGCAAATGATAAGCCACATTAGGAACTTTTCTTTTTTGAGGTAGAGTCTCACTCTGTCGCTCAGGCTGTAGTGCAGTGGCGTGATCTCAGCTCACTGCAACCTCCACCTCCCGGGTTCAAGAGATTCTCCTGCCTCGGCCTGCCCCAATAGCTGGGATTACAGGTGACTGCCACCCTGCCTGGCTAATATTTGTATTTTATTTATTTATTTATTTATTTATTTGAGACAGAGTCTCACTTTGTCTCCCAGACTGCAGTGCAGTGACACAATCTTGGCTCAGTGCAACCTCTACCTCCTGGGTTCAAGGGATTCTCCTGCCTCAGCCTCCCAAAGTGCTAGGATTACAGGCATCAGCCACTGCACCCACCCCACATTAGGCACTTAAACTTGATCCTTAACAATGAGATGACATGGAGAGGTTTGAAGCAAGAGAGTGACGTGGTCAGATTTGTGTTTCAGAAAGGTCACCCTGACTCTAGCAGAAAGTAGGGGTGGAAGAGGCCAAATGGCAGGGTTGAGTGAACTATTGGGATGTTAACACATGGACTAGGGCAGGGCTGTGAGGTTGAAGAGAAGGCGATGGAGGAGGAGTGGGTAAGATTTGGTGACTGATTAAGGGCTAAGGGAACGTAACAAGTACGGGTGATGCCTGGGGTTCTGTCTTGAGTGTCCAGGGTAGGGTGCAGGCAGCCCTAAAATGGGTAACACAGACAGGAGGTTTGCGGGTTAGATGTGGAATTCAGTTTTGGATGTCCTAACCAAAACCGGCTCCTGTCCCCAAACAGGAATCAGAGGAACCAAAACCAGCTCCTGTCCCCAAACAAGAAGCAGAGGAAAAACCACACTACCAAGCTGCAAGAGTTGGCACTGCTGCTGCCCATAGCCCTGAAGACGGGGACCAAGAAGCTCACAAAGGTACAGGGACTAGAGGAGAGGGGCCAGATTTGGGAGGCAGGTCTTTAAATAGCAGCAACTGGGTCACCCTCTCCTGGGAAACCTAGACAGATCCTTTCAGTGGCAGCATTCAAATGGGAATGGGGCTACTCTGAACGGGAATTTCTGGGAGTCTGTGATCCCATAACTAGGTGCCTGGAGGATGCTTTTTTGCAAAGGAGACAGGAGAAACCGGGCTGGGGAAATAGAGATAGCACAAAGATCATTGTTCCAGGAATCAAATAGCCATGGGTTTGAGCGCTCTAGCTTCACAGCTGCAGAACTCTGGGCAGTTCCTCAGACTACCCAGACTTTCTTTTTTTCTTTTTTCTTTTTCGCTTTTTGAGAGGGAGTCTCGCTTTGTTGTTCAGGCTGGCGTGCAATCTCGGCTGATTACAACCTCCACCTTCTGGGTTCAAGCAATTCTCAGCCTCCCGAGTAGCTGGGATTACAGGTGCCCACCACCACGCCCAGCTAATTTTTGTATTTTTAGTAGAGACAGTTTCAAAGTGCTAGGATGACAGGCATGAGCCACTGTGCCTGGCCAACTTTCTAAGCTTCAGTTTTCTCAACTGTCAAACAAGGGAAAAGAACTCTTGGAGCCGGATGCAGTGGCTCACGCCTGGCATCCCAGCACTTTGGGAGGCCGAGGCAGGCGGATAACCTGAGGTCAGGAGTTCGAGACCAGCCGTGCCAACATGGCGAAACACCATCTCTACTAAAAAGGACAAAACTTAGGCCGGATGCTGTGGCTCATGCCTGTGATCCCAGCACTTTGGGAGGCTGAGATGGGCGGATCATGAGGTCAAGAGATCGAGACCATCCTGGCCAACATGGGGAAATCCTATCTCTACTAAAAATACAAAAATTAGCTGGGCATGGTGGCGCGTAACTGTAGTCACAGCTACTTGGGGGGCTGAGACAGAAGAATCGCTTGAACCAGGGAGGCAGAGGTTTCAGTGAGCCCAGATCATGCCACTGCACTCCAGCCTGGCAACAGTACAAGACTCCCTCTCAAAAAGAATTAATTTTTTTTTTTTAAAAAGACAAAACTTAGCCGGGTGTGGTGGTGGGTGCCTGTAGTCCCAGCTACTCAGGAGGCTGAGGCACAAGAATCACATGAACCTGGGAGGTAGAGGTTGCAGTGAGCCGAGATTGTACCACTGCACTCCACCCTGGGTGACTCTTGCTACCCAGAGACACTGTGAGACCAAAATGACAATATAGCTATGACAGGCCCAGTGCATAGCATGCCTCAAGTAAACGTCAGTTTCCCCTCTAGCACCTTGTTTTGTGACCTATGGGTATCATCTCTATTAGGCAGGAATAGGTAAGGTTTCCCTCTGTGTCCCCATAGGCTACTCCAGAAATGCATATAGTGCTAAGCTAACACCTTGTGCCCAGTGGGAGTACCTTAATATGAAATTCAGATCTTGAAGGCTTGGTAGGATATTTTCCTGCTCTGTTTCCTCTCATGCATTCATCTACTCATTCATTCATCAGGCATTATGAAAGATTGTTGGATGCAGGCAGCTGTTCTGTTACAATAGGGAGAAGCAAGGAAATTTGAGACTCAGTGCTCATCCTCTGGGAACTCAGAATCTGGTCAGGAAAATGGAGATTTGAACACAGGGGCCAGGCATGGTGGCTCATGCCTGTAATCCCAGCACTTTGGGAGGCCGAGGTGGGTGGATCACCTGAGGTCAGGAGTTCAGGACCAGCCAGGCCAACATGGTGAAACCCCATCTCTACTAAAAATACAAAAATTAGCTGGGCGCAGTGGCTCACTCCTGTAATCCTAGCACTTTGTGAGGCCGAGGCTGGTGGATCACTTAAGGTCAGGCGTTCAGGACCAGCCTAGCCAACATGGTAAAACCCTATCCCTACTGAAAATACAAAACAATTAGCCAGGCATCGTGGCATGTGCCTGTAATCCCAGCTACTCAGGAGGCTGAGGCAGGAGAATTGTTGAACCCAGGAGGTGGAGGTTTCAGTGAGCCCAGATTGCGCCACTGCACTCCAGCCTGGACAACAGAGCCAGACTCCATCTCAAAAAAAAGAAAAAAAAAATTAGCTGGCTGTGATGGCACGCACCTATAATCCCAGCTACTTGGGAGGCTGAAGCATGAGAATCACATGAGCCTGGGAGGTGGAGGTTGCAGTGAGCTAAGATCACACCACTGCACTCCAGCCTGGGCAGCAAAGCAAGACTACGTCTCAAAGGAAAAAAAAAAAAAAAAAAAAAAAAGATTTGGCTGGGCGCAGTGGTTCTTGCCTGTAATCCCAGCACTTTGGGAGGCCGAGGCAGGTGGATCACTTGAGGTCAGGAGTTCGAGACCAGCCTGACCAACATGGAGAAACTCTGTCTCTACTAAAAATACAAAAAATTAACCAGGCATGGTGGCGCATACCTGTAATCCCAGCTACTCGGGAGGCTGAGGTAGGAGAATCGCTTGAACCCAGGAGGCAGAGGTTGTGGTAAGCTGAGATCATGCCATTGCACTCCAGCCTGGCAACAGAGCAAGACTCTGTCTAAAAAAAAAAAAAAAGATTTAAACACAGGCAAAACTGATCCCAGCTAGAGTGTGTGACTTGCCTTTAGAGAGGTTCAGAGGAGTGGGTATTTGGGACAGATTTGCCTAACCCTGACCCTAACCCTAACCGTTATCCTGCCTACCACATCTGTCAACTACCGGGTCACATGGATTCTCCTAAATCTCTCTCACTAGTAAGTGCTTTATATATAAAAGCTGTATTAAATCCCTGAGTTTCCTATGGTAACAAATCACCCCAGACTTTAGTGGCTTAAAACAACACAAATTTATTCTGTCTTCTTTTTTTTGGAGATGGAGTCTCGCTCTGTTGCCCAGGCTGGAGTGCAGTGATGCGATCTCGGCTCACTGCAACCTCCGCCTCCCAGGTTCAAGTGATTCTCCTGTCTCAGCCTCCCGTGTAGCTGGGACTATAGGCACATGCCACCACGCCTGGTTAATTTTTTTTTTTTTTTTTTTTTTTTTGTATTTTTAGTAGAGACAGGATTTCACCATATTGGTCAGACTGGTCTCAAATTCCTGACCTCAGGCGATCCACCCTCCTTGGCCTCCCAAAGTGCTGGGATTATAGGTGTTAGCCACCGTGGCCAGCCAAATTTATTCTCTTACAGTTCTGGAGTTCGGAAGTCCAATATCTGTCTCAGTGGCTTTTTCACTTGTTTGGTTGTTTTGGGGTTTTTAGGTTTTGTTTTTGTTTTGTTCTGTTTTATTTTTGAGACAGGATCTCACTCTCTCACCCAGGCTGCAGTGCAGTGGCTCGACCTCAGTTCACTGCAGCCTCTGCCTCCCAGGCTCAAGCAATCCTCCCACCTCAGCCTCCCAAGTAGCTGAGACTACAGGCTCATGCCACCCACTGCCACACCCGGCTAATTTTTTGTATTTTTGGTAGAGACAAGGTTTCACCATGTTGCCCAGGCTAGTCTCAAACTCCTGACCTCAAGTGATTCGCCCACCTTGGCCTCCCGAAGTGCAGGGATTACAGGCATAAGCTACTGCGCCTGGCCAGTCTCACTGGTTTAAAGTCAAGTTGTCAGCAGGATTGGTTCCTCTTAGAAGCTTTGGAGAGTTTGTTTCCTTTCTCTTTGCCAACTTCTGGGGGTTGCCTGCATTCCTTGACTCATCATGGTCCCTCAAAGCCAGCATGGAAGCATCTTCAAATCTCTTTCCTGTCCTACCGCTTCTGTTGTCACATTGCCTTGTCTGCCTTTGACATTCCTGCCTCCATAAGATTATATGTGATTACACTGGGCCCACCCAGATAAACAGGAATAATCATGGCATCTCAAGATCCTTAACATGGCCAGACACGGTGGCTCACGCCTCTAATCTCAGCAGTTTGGGAGGCTGAGGCGGGTGGATCACCTGAGGTCAGGAGTCTGAGACCAGCCTGGCCAACATGGTGAAACCCTGTCTCTACTAAAAATACAACAAATTAGCCAGGAGTGGTGGCGCATGCCTGTAATCCCAGCTACTCAGGAGGCTGAGGCAGGAGAATCATTTGAACCCAGGAGGCAGAGGTTGCAGTGATCTAAGATCACGCCATTGCACCCCAGCCTGGGTGAGAGAGCAAGACTCTGTCTCAAAAAAAAAAAAAAAAAAAGATCCTTAACTCAATCATATCTCATATCTGCAAAGTCCTTTCTGCCATACAAGGCAACATATTCATAGGTTCTAGGGACTAGGACATGGACATCTTTGGAACTTTGGGGGGATGCATTATGCAGTCCATCATGGTGCTAAAAATATTTGAGGAATGTGAGTTTTTGGCATACACAGGTGCTGGAATAGCCCTTGGGGAGCCAGAGATGACTACGACACAGTCCTGCCCTCGAGGAATGGCAGTCTCATCAGGAGACTGGCAACATTTCATAAATGACCTGATGGCCACATCTCTCGGAATTCTCCCCAGGCCTCAGCCTACTTATTTACCATGTATCCTCTGCTGTCTTCACCCCTCTTCTCCTCCCTCTTCATCCTCCCCTCAACTGCATCATGGGATCCAGCTCCACAGACAACCCGCATCCCGGGGCCATGGGACATGCTCAGTCCGGTGCTCCATGCCATAGCGGGAGCTGTGATGAATTGCCTCTCCTGTATTAGAGATTTGAGGTGCAGCTTCGATTCAGAGCGTCCTTCCTCACCACTCTGGCTGGTGAATTGCCCCCTGCCCCGTCTGATCCTGTAGGTTCTCCCTCTGACCATGAACACCTGCAGTGTATCACTGCAGTTACTTCCTTGTTTCCGACCTCCTTTAGGTGGAGTTCAGCGAGAGCCGTAAAGGAGACATCTCTGTCCGCCTTGCCCACAGGGCCTAGCATAGAGCAGAGAGCAGTAACAATCGTTCCCAACTTACTGAGAGTTCTAGGTGTCAGGTCTTGAGTGCTGAGTGTCTCAGATACATTTCTCTCACTTAACTCTCCCACAAGGCTTGTGAGAGATGTATGGCTATGCTCATTCTTTGGTTTGAGGAAACTAAAGTGCAGAGAATAGTCACATCGCCCACAGGCACAGAGTTAAAATACAGAGAGAGACAGACAGAGAGAGAGAGAGGGAGGGATTCAGATGTGGCCAGGCACAGTGGCTCATGCCTGTAATACCAGCACTTTGGAAGGCTGAAGCAGGCAGATTGCTAGAGTTTCGGAGTTCAAGACCAGCCTGGGCAACATGGCAAAACTCCATCTCTACAAAAAATACAAAAATTAACCAGCCATGGTACCCACTACCCAGGAGGCTGAAGCAGGAGGATAGCTTGAGCCTGGGAAGTGGAGGTTGCAATGAGCCGAGATCATACCACTGCACTCCAGCCTGAGCAACAGAGTAAGACCCCGTCTTAAAAGAGAGAGAGTCGGCCGGGCGCGGTGGCTCGAGCCTGTAATCCCAGCACTTTGGGAGGCCGAGACGGGCGGATCACAAGGTCAGGAGATGGAGACCATCCTGGCTAACACGGTGAAACCCCGTCTCTACTAAAAAATACAAAAAACTAGCCGGGCAAGGTGGTGGGCACCTGTAGTCCCAGCTACTCGGGAGGCTGAGGCAGAAGAATGGTGTAAACCCGGGAGGCGGAGTTTGCAGTGAACTGAGATCTGGCCACTGCACTTCAGCCCAGGCGACAGAGCGAGACTCCGGTGGCTCAAGCCTGTAATCCCAGCACTTTGGGAGGCCGAGACGGGCGGATCACGAGGTCAGGAGATCGAGACCATCCTGGCTAACACGGTGAAACCCCGTCTCTACTAAAAATACAAAAAACTAGCCAGGCGAGGTGGCGGGCGCCTGTAGTCCCAGCTACTCGGGAGGCTGAGGCAGGAGAATGGCGTAAACCCGGGAGGCGGAGCTTGCAGTGAGCTGAGATCCGGCCACTACAGTCCAGCCCGGGCTACAGAGCAAGACTCCGTCTCAAAAAAAAAAAAAAAAAAAAAGAGAGAGAGAGTCAGATGTATCTCACTCCAAAGGCTCTTCCCTTCAACCATTCTGCCACTCAAGGCTCAATAGATGTTTGTTGAATGACTGAATGAGCCCCCTTGGTTGGGACAGTTACAGGACCTGTTGATCTTACCTTCAGAAGGTCTTTGAGAGTTCAGACTCTGGTGTAGCCTCCAAACTAACCTTCCTGAGGTTGCAATTACTGAGGCTTCTGTCTTGAAATCTGGGATGATGCCCAATTGCTTTCTACATAAAACCTTTATACTAGTAATAATAAGTAACATTTATATATTACTTCATGGTTTATAAGGACTTTTTCTTATCGAGTGCCAACCATGTGCTCAAAACCTGGTATTAGAGATAATAAGCTTAAAAAGACTGAGGCCAGGTGTGGTGACTCATGCCTGTAATCTCAGCTCACTGCAACCTTTGCTTCCTGGGTTCTAGTGATTCTCCTGCCTCAGCCTCCCGAGCAGCTGAGATTACAGGCGCGCCCCACCACGCCCGGCTAATTTTTGTATTTTATTTTAGTTTTATTTTATTTATTTATTTTTTTGGTGAGACAGAGATTTACTCTTGTTGCCCAGGCTGGAGTGCAATGGTGCGATCTCGGCTCACTGCATCCTCTGCCTCCCAGGTTCAAGCGATTCTCCTGCCTCAGCCTCCCGAGTAGCTGGGATTACAGGCATGTGCCACCATGCCCGGCTAATTTTGTATTTTTAGTAGAGACAGGGTTTCACCGTGTTGCCCAGGCTGATCTTGAACTCCTGACCTCAGGTGATCCACCCACCTCGGCCTCCCAAAGTGCTGGGATTACAGGCGTGAGCCACCACGTCCGGCCAGTTTTTGTATTTTAGTAGAGACAGGGTTTTACCATGTTGGCCAGGCTGGTCTCGAACTCCTGACCTCAGGTCAGGTGATCCAGCCGCCTTGGCCTCCCAAAGTGCTGGGATGACAGGCGTGAACCACCACGCCTGGCCAGTTTTTGTATTTTAGTAGAAACAGGGTTTCACCATGTTGGCCAGGCTGGTCTCGAACTCCTGACCTCAGGTCAAGTGATCCGGCTGCCTTGGCCTCCCAAAGTGCTGGGATTACAGGCGTGAGCCACCGTGCCTGGCAATATAGGCCATTTTTGAATCCCTTGTTATACTCTTATTTATAATGCTTATCACGCAGACTCTGCTGGGTGATTTCACATACCCTAATTTATTTAGTTCTAATGACAATCATCTGAGCTGGAATTAATATCCTCATTCCCATCACACAGATGAGAAAAACGAGGCTCAAAGAACTAAAAATGCCGTGTTGCCAATACACAGCCGGAAAGTGGCAGATTGGCCCCAGGTTCTCCAAAACCAGTGTCCTCTGTGCTGAGTCACCTCTGTCTCTTAGATCACAGAGTTAGATTATAGCTTCCTTCTGTGGACCACGCTGAATCATTTCGGTGACTGTCTGTGTTTTATACAACAGCTTCGCATGAGTCCCTTCATCAGACCATGTTTCCTGATTTGGAGTTGGGAAGATTATTGCTGTTGTGTTATTTTTCTAGGGATCCAGTTTGATTCAAAAAGTACTTCCTGGTGTTCTTCCCTCACCATTTCCCCAGGATAACTCCTTCTACTCTTCAGATTTCAGTTTATTTATTTATTTGAGACAGAGTCTCTCTGTCACCCAGGCTAGAGTGAAGTGGCATGATCTCGGCTCACTGCCACCTCCACTGCCTGGGTTCAGGTGATTCTCCTGCCTCCACCTCCCAAGTAGTTGAGACTACAGGCATGCACCACTACACCTGGCTAATTTTTGTATTTTTAGTAGAGACTGGGTTTCGCCATCTTGGCCAGGATGGTCTTGAACTCCTAACCTCAAGTGATGCGCCTGCCTCGGCCTCCCAAAGTGCTGGGATTACAGGCATGAGCCACCACGCTCGGCCTGGGTCTCAGTTTAAATGCTACTTCTTCAGAGAGGCCTTTTCAGACACCCTAATTTTGGAACCCCTTGTTATACTCTTTTATTTATAATGCTTATCACACAGTCGATCATTTTCAATGATTGGTGAGTTTATTAAGATGTGTTGCTCTCACTAGATTGTAAGCTCCATGAAGTCAAAAAAAAGCATGTCCAGTTTACCCTGACACACCTGGCCCCTAGTCAGTCATAGTCTCTTTTAGCTTTGTGACTCCAGTACCAACTCAGGAGGTATTTGGTGGCTGCATGGATGATGCCTGTGGGGCAGGAGACATCCTTCATGGTGCTTTGGGGAGACTCATTCCTTCGACAATGCCTGGTTTAGTGACCTCTCAATTCTGTGTACTTGGGATGAGAAACCAATTTGCTAGTCTCACCCTTCACTAGTTCATGGTCAGTGGCAGAGAATGATGGATGATTATAAAACAGTGTGGCAAGTGCCTTCGTGGAGGTAGGCCCAGGGTGTCACAAGAGTGCGGGGGGGGCCAGGTGAGGTGGTTCAAGCCTGATCCCAGCATTTTGGGAGGCTGAGGCGGGCAGATCATCTAAGGTCAAGAGTTCAAGACCAGCCTGACCAACATGGTGAAACCCCATCTCTACTAAAAATACAAAAATTACTCAGGCGTGGTGGTGCATGCCTATAATCCTAGCATCTTGGGAGGCTAAGGCAGGAGAATCGAATCGCTTGAACCCGGGAAGTGGAGGTTGCAGTGAGCTGAGATCGCGCGTTGCACTCCAACCCGGGTGACAAGGGCAAACCTCTGTCTCCAAAAAACAAACAAAAAAAAGCACAGGAGGGAACAGCTGACTCAGCCTGGGTGAGAGGGGCAGAGAGGTGGCACTTCTGGAAGAGGAGACCACTGTGCAGAGGCTCAGAGCGGGAGAAGCTGGTGAGGGAGTTCATGGGGAGAAGACGAGGGCTTTGCAGATAGAGAATAATACAGCATGAGCCAGGAGCTGGGCGAGACGCCAGGGAGTGTGTGCCAAAAACTGCACCAGGAGATTCTTGCTCTGCTGTTCCATCTCTGCAGCCTTTTCTTGAGACAGTCTTGCTCTGTTACCCAGGCTGGAGTGCCATGGCACGATCTCAGCTCACTACAACCTCCACCTCTCAGGTTCAAGTGATTCTCCTTCTTCAGCCTCCTGAGTAGCTGGGACTACCAGCGTGCACCACCATGCCTGGCTTATTTTTGTATTTTTAGTAGAGATGGGGTTTCTCCATGTTGGTCAGGCTGGTCACGAACTCCCAACCTCAGTTGATCTGCCCTCCTCGGCCTCCCAGAGTGCTGGGATTACAGGCGTGAGCCCGGCCAACTATGTCTTTCTTTTGAGGCAGAAGGAGATTCTGGTGCATGTCCTGCAGTACATTCAGTACCTCCAGAGAAACATCGATGCCGCCAAGGCCTTGTTCAAATGCCACACCACCACTGGGGAAGGTGGACTTGCGGGTAAGTAGTTCAGCCAATGTTTCCTGGTGCCTGCGATGTGCCAAGTGTTGTTCCAGCCATCAGGGATACTGAGTGACCCTTGCATCAAAGCCTGGTATAGGAGACAAAGTCAGAAAGATATGCAAGATGCCATGGGAACTCAGAGAAGAGGGGCCTTGGAGCTGGGCCTTCAGGACAGTAGGAGCTTCAGGGAAGCCCAGCCAGGCAGAAGAAACAGGCCAGGCACAGTGGCTCACGCCTGTAATCCCAGCACTTTGGGAGGCCGAGGCAGGCGGATTGCTTAAGGTCAAGAGTTCGAGACCAGCCTGGCCAACATGGCGAAACCCCGTATCTACTAAAAATATAAAAATTAGTGGGGCGTGGTGGTGGGCACCTGTAACACCAGCTACTCCGGAGGTCGAGGCAGGAGAATCACTTGAACCTGGGAGGTGGAGGTTGCTGTGAGCCGAGATCACACCACTGCACCCTAGCCTGGGCGACAGAGCAAGACTCTGTCTCAAAATAATAATAATAATAATAAATATATATATATATAAATAAAATAAACAGATTTCATCACGACCTTCCCCTGGCATAAAATCCGTCAGTAATTTTCATCTTATTCACTTCCCTCCATAGCCTGATGCTGGAAGCCCTTTGGGATCTCATCCCTGCCTAGTCCCTGCCAAACCTCCCCAGCCTCATCTTCTAGCATTCTGCCAGCATATTTTATTTATTTATTTGTGGGGTTTTTTTGTTGTTTCATTTTTTGTTTTTTGTGTTTTTTTTTTTTTTTTTTTGAGATAGAATATCATTCTGTTACCCAGGTTAGAGTGCAATGGCACGATCTTGGCTCACTGCCTCCTAGGTTCAAGCGATTCTCTCGACTCGGCCTTCCAAGTAGCTGGGACCACAGGCATGCGTCACCACACCCGGCTAATTTTTGTATTTTGAGTAGAGATGGGGTTTCGCCACATTGGCCAGGCTTATTTATTCATTTTTATTTATTTATTTTTTTGAGACGAAGTCTCGCTCTGTCGCCCAGGCTGGAGTGCAGTGGCATAGTCTCGGCTCACTGCAACCTCTGCCTCCCAGGCCTCTACCAGTATATTTTACACTACAGTAACAGCGACAGCACCCAGCACATCTAGCCTTAGGGGACCGGTGTATTCCTGGTGCTGTGGTATGTTTCCTTTTTTTTTTTTTTGAGGCGGAGTTTCAGTTTTGTTGCCCAGGCTGGAGTGCAATGGCGTGATCTCGGCTCACCGCAACCTCTGTCTCGCTGATTCAAGCAATTCTCCTGCCTCAGCCTCCCGAGTAGCTGGGATTACAGGCAACCGCCACCATGCCCAGCTAATTTTTTTTGTATTTTTAGTAGAGATGGCATTTTGCCATATTGGCCAGGCCGGTCTCGAACTGCTGACCTCTGGTGATCCACCCACCTCAGCCTCTCAAAGTGCTGGGATTACAGCCATGAGTCACCGCTCCTGGCCTCTTTTTTTTTTTTTTTTTTTTTTTTGAGACAGGGTCTCACTGTGTCACCCAGGCTAGAATGCAGTGGCATGATCATGGCTCACTGTAACCTCAAACTCCCAGGATTCAAACTCCAGGGATCAAGCAATCCTCCTGCCTCAGACTTCTAAGTAGCTTGAACTATAGGCACATGCCACCAACATCCAGATAATTTTTTTTCTTTTTTTTTGAGATGGAGTCTCTCTCTAGCTGTAGCTGGGACTACAGGCGCATGCCACCACACCCAGCTAATTTTTACATTTTTAGTAGAGATGGGAGTTTGCCATGATTGCCAGGCTTGTCTCACCTCAAGTGATCCACCCATCTCAGCCTCCTGAAGTGCTGGGATGACAGATGTGAGCCATCGTGCCTATCTCTGGCTAATATTTTTGTTTGTTTTTTTGTAGAGACAGAGTCTCACTATGTTGTCCAAGCTGGTCTGAAACTCCTGCGTTCAAGTGATCCTCCCGCCTTGGCCTCCCAAAGTGCTGGGATTATAGGAGTGGGTCACCAAGCCCGACTTATTTCTATGTATCAACTCACATTTAATCCTCAGGACAAATACAGAAGGGAGAAGCTAGTGTGGCCCCGTTTTGCAGGTGATGAAACTGAAGCACAGAGAGGTTAAGGTCACAGAGATGAACCTGGGTCAGGACCTGGCTCAGAGCCCCCACACATCATCTCCATGCCACGCTGCAGACCTCCAATCACACCCAATGACTTGCCGTCCCCAGACACCTCGCACGTGTCTTCTCATGCCTGCAAACTCTTACTCAGATAGTTTATTTTTATTCTTTTTTTTTTTTTTTTTTGAGGCGGAGTCTCGCTCTTTTGCCCAGGCTGGAGTGAAGTGGCGTAATTTCGGCTCACTGCAAGCTCCACCCCCTGAGTTCAAGCGATTCTCCTGCCTCAGCCTCCCAAGTAACTGCGATTACAGGCACCCGCCACCACACCCAGCTAATTTTTGTCCCTGACATGTAGTGTAGAGGACTGGTCATGAAGTGAGAGACTGGAGTTAGGGAGATGAGGAAAGACACTGTTCAGAGTGATCTAGACGGGACAATTAGGCCCAAGCTAGCTCTGTAGCTGAGAATGTGGATAGAAGTGAGTAAACCTAGGAGATGTTAACGAGGAAGAATCAGGAGGCCAGAGGGAAAGGCCCCAGTGGGGGAGTTGGGTAGGGGACCCTCACTGTGTTGAGGAAGGCTGGAGGAGAAGCTGGTGTGGGCGGGGAGAGGGTGAAGGGAAGCATCTTCAAGGTGCCCAGTCTGGGGAAGTGTTGATTCCATTCTCCCCCTGGGCCAAGGCCCAAAACAGCCCGGAAGAAACCTAAGTTCTCACCGTCTACTTTCACAGTCCTGACTGAGCAGCCTTGGATAAGCCCTCAGTTTCCACACTATGAAGTCAGCCTGGGGTCCCACCCTGACCCGGGACTGAGGAGCATTGTCTAGAAGACAGGAACTGCCGCTGGGTGCAGATGGAGTGCGGGATCTGACCTGTTTCCCTCTCCATCCCTGCAGGGCTGAGTCAGAATCCAGCCTGGGGTGCAGCCAGGCGGAGGAGACACTCTACCCCCTCCAGCTCCCCAAGCTCTCAGAAGTCCCGTCTCCAGGGGGCGTGCCAGAGGCCTCGGAAGAAGAAGCTGACCCAGGCATCAGGTACAAGCTGTCACTGGAGGCGGAACCAGAAGCCCAGGTCACCCGGGAGCAGGGCTTCTTCTCCAGGGATGTCCTTACTCTGGGGGCCTTCTCAGCACCCTATGCCTGGGTTCAACTCCCAACTCCTCCTTGTATTAACACTGAGACTTCACACCCAGAAATTTGGGGTTCACTGGTCTATGGCAGAACCTGGGAATCAGTTTTTTTTTTTTTTTTTTGAGACAGAGTCTCGCTCTGTCCACCAGGCCGGAGTGCAGTGGCGCATCTCGGCTCACTGCCCCCTCTGCCTCCCAAGTTGAAGCTATTCTCCTGCCTTAGCCTCCCAAGTAGCTGGGATTACAGGCGCCCGCCGCCATGCTCAGCTAATTTTTGTATTTTTAGTAGAGACAGGGTTTCACCATGTTGGCCAGGCTGGTCCTGAGCTCCTGACCTCAAGTAATCTGCCTGCCTTGGCCTCCCGAAGTGCTGGGATTATAGGCGTGAGCTACTGCTCCTGGTCAGTGTTTTTTTTTTTTTTTTTTTGAGACAGAGTCTCCCTCTGTCTCCCAGGCTGGAGTGCAGTGGCGCGATCTCGGCTCACTGCAAGCTCTGCCTCCCAGGTTCACACCATTCTCCTGCCTCACCCTCCCCAGTAGCTGGGACTACAGGTGCCCACCACCACACCCAGCTAATTTTTTCTGTTTTAGTAGAGGTGGGGTTTTACCACGTTAGCCAGGATGGTCTCAATCTCCTGACCTTGTGATTTGCCTGTCTCGGCCTCCCAAAGTGCTGGGATTACAGGTGTGAGACACCGCACCCACCCTGCCTGGTGTTTTTTAAAGATCACAAGATGATTCTCACACGTGGACAGGGATTGAACAAAGGGGCCTGTGATTGAGGATCTGGGCATACCCATACTGGGCCAGGCATAGCTTTGACACAGACACGGACATTTCCCACCTGAACCCTATTCTGGTGACAGGCAGGTGACCCCCAGGCCCCTCTAACACCTGAACCTCTGTTCCCCCAGAAAGCCAGACTCGGACCCCGAAGCCTCGCCGCTCCCTGGCCCTGAGCAAGCCTGAGAAGCTGGTGACCCCATCCCCAGACCAGAAAGGAAGCAGCACAGCGGGGACCACCACCCCTCCAAAGTGCCCCGACTCCTGTGGTCAGCCGAGGCCTGCATCATCCTCACCTCCAGCTGATAGAAAAGGAGGACAGTCCCAGCTGACGCTGCTGGATCTGGCCGAGGACACCATCCACTGTGGCATCTCGAGTGGGTCTCTTTCCTCACTCTGAACTTACTCTTTCATTGAGATGCCACTTTGGGGCACCTGCTGTGTACCAGACACAGTACCAGTAGTGAGGGTTGCAGCAGTGAATAGGAAACACCACCTCTCACTTCTCAAGCTTGTGGCCTTGCTCTGGTGGTCTTCATCGCAGGCTGTGTCGTGGCTGTAAGGGTGGGACGAGATCAGCATCGTCTTGTGTGGGTTTCCCATCACAGAACCGGGGAGGAGGGCAGGGCTTCCACCTCAGGCCTCACTGGGCTCTCCTGTACCCCAGTCACTGCGCTGGTTTGGAAAAGGTGTGGTGATGTGTTCAAGCAGAGAGCTAGGCAAGAGGGAGGGAGTTCGGAGCTCGAGGCTTTGAGGCCTCAAGTCATCTCGTTCCTCTATTTGTTCATTCAGCCTTTTCTTTTTTCTTTTTTTTTCTTTTTTTTTTTTTTTTTGAGATGGAATCTTGCTCTGTCGCCCAGGCTGGAGTGCAGTGGCATGATCTCGGCTCACTGCAACATCTGCCTCCTGGATTCAAGCGATTCTTCTGCCTCAGTCTCACGAGTAGCTGGGACAGGCGCCTACCCCCATGCCTGGCTAATTTCTGTTTTTTGTTTGTTTGTTTGTTTTTTGTTTTTTTTTGAGACGGAGTCTCACTCTGTCGCCCAGGCTGGAGTACAGTGGCGCAATCTCAGCTCACTGCAACCTCCTTATCCTGGGTTCAAGTGATTCTCCTGCCTTAGACTCTTGAGTAGCTGGGACTGCAGGCGCATGCCACCATGCCCAGCTAAATTTTTTTGTTTTTTTAGTACAGATGGGGTTTCACCATGTTAGCCAGGATGGTCTTGAAATCCTGACTTCGTGATCTGCCCGCCTTGGCCTCCCAAAGTGCTGGGATTACAGGTGTGAGCCACCGCACCCAGCCTTAATTTTTGTATTTTTAGTAGAGACGGGGTTTCACCATCTTGGCCAGGCTGGTCTTGAACGCCTGACTTCGTGATCCACCCGCCTCGGCCTCCCAAAGTGCAGGGGTTACAGGCGTGAGCCACTGTGCCCGGCCCCCATTACAGCTTCTGATAGGGATGTGGGATTCAAAAAACCCAGGGGTGATTTGGGGCACCCCTCAGCCTCACACCGATGCGATGCCCTGCATCCTGAGGTTTGGACTAGGATTGGGGAGTGAGAGGGTGTGTGTCAGAAGCTAGCACCCCTTTGTCCCCTGCGTCTGGGCTTCCTGGAATTTGGCCCAGTCCCCAGGCATGCTCACCCTGATCTGCCCCTTAGGCTGCTGGTGCCAGGGCAGTGTCCAGGATGACGTGCCTTTCCCTGCGCTCCTGGCCCAGGAAGATGTGGCGAGGATCCATTTTCTCAACAAGACCCAGCCCTATCCCAGGTAAGGGAGTCCCCAGGGCACTGACTGCAGCGCTGAGGGGTTTGGTCTGGCGTGGGTGACGGGTAGTGGGAAGAGAGGCCAAGGCGTGTCCTCTGCGGGTGCCCCTTGAGCACCAGTGGGGACCCAACTTTGTGCCTGCCACTGTGAGCTCGCAGGAAAGCCTGACTTCCCATTTCCTGGACATGGTCACAGCTTCCTCACCAGTCTCTCTGCCTCCTCTATCTCCCCTCCATCCCATCCTCATGTGACCACATGGCTTTTCCAACACAGAGACCTGGACCATGGAGGTCATGACTTAAAGCCTTTCCTCAGTGCCTGCAGCATGAAGTCCAATATCTTTTTTTTTTTTTTTTTGAGACGGAGTCTCGCTCTGTCGCCCAGGCTGGAGTGCAGTGGCGCAATCTTGGCTCACTGCAAGGTCCGCCTCCCGGGTTCACGCCATTCTCCTGCCTCAGCCTCCCGAGTAGCTGGGACTACAGGCGCCCGCCACTGCGCCCGCCCGGCTAATTTTTTCTATTTTTAGTAGAGACGGGGTTTCACCATGGTCTCGATCTCCTGACCTTGTGATCCGCCCGCCTCGGCCTCCCAAAGTGCTGGGATTACAGGCGTGAGCCACTGCGCCCGGCTTTTTTTTTTTTTTTTAAGACAGGGTCTCACTCTGTCGCTCAGGCCGGAGAGCAGTAGCGCAATCATAGGTCACTGCAGCCTCAACCTTCAGGGCTCAAGCAATCCTCCTGCCTCAGCTTCCTGAGTAGCTGGGACCACAGGCACACACCACCACGGACCCAGCTAATTTTTTTAATGTTTATTTTTTGTAGAAATGAGGTCCCCTTATGTTGCCTAGGCTGGTCTTGAACTCCTGGGCTCAAGCAATCCTCCCACCTCAGCCTCCCAAAGTGCTGGGATTACAGGTATGGGCCACTGCACCCGGCCCCGATATTTTACCTGGCCTGTGAAACCTTTAGTGGCCCTCAACTCACTTCGTCAGCCCTCTCTCCTGCCCTTCACCCATGACTCTTACACTTCACACCACCACATATTCACCATTCCCTAGGAGCCCTGCGCCAGCCCCTCTGAGCTTCTCACATTCCAGTACTTCTTCCTGGATAGCCTGCTTCCCTGTGCCCCTGGAAAACCACCCATCCCTCAGGCTGAGCCCACTGCCCTCCACTGGCTCATCCTCCAGTGCCCTCGGTCACAGCACTGCCCTGTCGTCTGCAGCGCCTGCTTATGGGCTGGGCTCTCCTCATGAGACTGTAAGCTCTCTGAGGATGGGAGCCTCAACTGACTGAGCTTTACGCCCCCAGCACTCCCCCAGGGGCCAGTGCAGAGTGCCAAAGGGGCCCTATAGCAGTTTCCAGCGCGGGGCCTATGTGTCTGACTCTGAAACTCCATCTCTTGCAGGCAGAAGCTGGTGTTCTATGATTCCAGCGAGGATGTGGACAAAGGGTCTCTAGATGCTGACCCTTGGCTTCCTGCCTGGACCCCAGAGAACAGCCCCCAAGGTGACTGCAACTCTGTCTTTCCTCCTTGTAGGCTGGTGTGGGCCTTCCCATACTTTCAGTCTGAGGATTTCTATGGAAGAGGGTAGGCAGGAAAGGGAATGGAGATCCCCTAAGCACAGGAAAGGGAAGGCAAACATGCAGTGTACCTGCCATCTCTCCACCACTGCTGCCATAGCAGACATTGCTAATCAATCACCACTCTTTCCTTGAGTCCAGACATTACCTCAGAATCGTTCTGGGTCTTTTTGGTTTGTTTGTTTTATTTTTTGAGATAGGGTTTCACTCTGTCATCCAGGCTGGAGTGCAGTGGCACAATCTCAGCTCACTTCAACCTCTGTCTCCTGCCTCAGCCTCCCAAGTAGCTGGGATTACAGGTGCCCACCACCATGCCTGGCTAATTTCTGTATTTTTAGTAGAGATGGGGTTTCACCATGTTGGCCAGGCTGGTCTCATACTCCTGACCCAAGGTGATCCGCCCACCTCAGCCTCCCAAAGTGCTGGGATTACAGGCATGAGCCACCCCTCCGACCTCTTTTTGTGTTTTTGTTTTGTTTTTTCTTTTGAGACAAGTTCTCACCCTGAGGCTGGAGTGCAGTGGCACAATCACAGCTCACTGAGGCCTCCAATTCCTGGACACAAGGGATTGTCCTGCCTCAGCCTCTCAGAGAGCTGGGATTACAGGCACATGCCACTGCTCCCGACCTCAGAATCCTTTTTTTTTTTTTTTTTTTTTGAGACACAGTTTTGCTCTTGTCACCCAGGCTGGAATGCAATGGCGCTGTCTCGGCTCACTGCAACCTCTGCCTCCTAGGTTCAAATGATTCTGCGTCAGCCTCTGAGTAGCTGGCATTACAGGTGTACACCACCATGCCCAGCAAATTTTTATATTTTTAGTAGAGATAGGATTTCACTATGTTGTCCAGGCTGATCTTGAACTCCTGACCTCAAGTGATCCACCCGCCTCAGCCTCCCAAAGCGCTGGGATTACAGGCATGAGCCACCACACCTGACCTCAGAATCTTTCTTATTGTAGAGCTGCAGGTAGTTATAATCAGCCTATGGGATTTTGTACATCATGATACTGATTTTTCTTTTTTTTGGCCATCCGTGACATAATGCCAAACGTCACTTGGCTTCATTTCTTCTTTTTTTTTTTTTTTTTTTTTTTTAAATGTTGAGAAAGGGTCTCACTCTGTCACCCAGGCTGGAGTGCAGTGGCACAATCTCAGTTCACTGCAACCTCTGCTCCCAGGTTCAGGCAATTCTCCCGCCTCAGCCTCCTGAGTAACTGGGACTACAGGCACATGCCACTACCCCAAGCTAAGTTTTGTATTTTTTAGTAGAGACAGGATTTCACCATGTTAGCCAGGCTGGTCTTCAATTCCTGACCTCAAGTGATCCACCTGCCTTGGCCTCCCAAAGTGCTGGGATTACAGGCGTGAGCCATCGTGCCCAGCTGCCTCTTCATTTCTCCAATCAAGAATTCAAAATGAGAAACTGAGATTTGCTTTCCGAAGCATCAGGCACTATCTCCTCAACGCCAGCTGCTGTGCTAGGGCAGAGGGTGATCTCTGGCCACACCCCTGAGTCTGCTGTTTCCTTTCCAGGGAGCCCACTGTCCCTGGGGCCTCCCCAGATTGATGCCTGGAGTGGAACAGGCCACCCAAGTGAGATCCTCGGGCTTAGCCCTAGCCTTTTCAGCTCCCCAGGGAAACTGCTGCCAGATGAGATCTTGGAGGATGGCACAGAATACCTGACCCAAGGTGAGGCCCGGGCCTGGCCCTGATGCTTAGTTCATTCGGGAAACATTCGGCGGCCAGGCCTGCATGGGGCCGTCCTGGGTGCCCAGGGTGAATCCTGCCCTGGCCCTGCCTCAAGGAGCCCACAGCCTAGTAGGGGAGCAGCCACAGGCTGGTGTGGTGCGTGTGTGGTGCGTGTGTGGCTTTAGAAGCCCATAGCAGGACTTGGGCTCACTTTGTGTGTTGGAAGTGACCCAGGGGAGTGGGCTGTGAGTGGGATTTGGACACAGGGTGGGAGATCCTGAAGGAAAACGCCAGAGACGGGGACTCCAACGAGCAGGGACAGCGTGGCCGAAGCTTGGCGGTGTGGGAGAAGCATTTCTGCTCTGGCAGCCCCTCTGGTCTCCCTCCCTGGCAGCTTTCTTTGAAGAAGTGTGCTTAGATCTGGAGTCTTCACCTTCAGCCTACACACAGGAGGCTCCACTGGAGAAGGTAGACATCCTCTGCCCCTCTGTCTACAGACACATCCATCCGTCTTTCCACACACGTCACTCACGGCTTCATTCACTCATCCGCTCCCTCACCCTTTTTTCAGCCGCCATCTACCCATCTGTCCTTCCACTCATGCTTCTCCTCATCCTTAAAAACCCCCCACCCTCTGTGCACCTGCCGGTGGCCACCAGATGCTGGCTCTGTGCTGGGCACGTGGAATGAATTGGACAAAAAGGATAAAAAGGATAAAAGCTGCCAGGTGCCCATAGGAAAAAAAAAAATTATTTAATTAAATTAATTAATTAATTTATTTTTTTGAGACTGGGTTTCCCTGTTGTTGCCCAGGCTGGGGTGCAGTGGCGTGATCTTGGCTCACTGCAACCTCCACCTCCTGGGTTCAAACAGTTCTGCCTCAGCTTCCTAAGTAGCTGGGATTACAGGCGCCTGCCACCACACCCAGCTAATTTTTGTATTTTTAGTAGAGATGGGGTTTCACCATGTTAGCCAGGCTGGTCTCCAACTCCTGACTTCAAGTGATCTGCCCACCTCGGCCTCCCAGAGTGCTGGGATTACAGGTGTGAGCCACCGCACCCAGCTTCCCACATCATTTTACAACTACTCCACGAAGCAGGGTCTCCTGTGGCCCCATTTTACAGATGAGGAAACCGAAATCAAAAGACTAGGCTGGGCACAGTGGCTCACACCTGTAATCCCAGCACTTTGAGAGGCTGAGGCGAGTGGATCACCTGAGGTCAGGAGTTCGAGACCGGCCTGGTCAACATGGGGAAACCCCATCTCTACTAAAAATACAAAACTTGGCTGGGCGCAGTGGCTCAATCCTGTAATCCCAGCACTTTGGGAGGCCAAGACGGGCGGATCACAAGGTCAGGAGATTGAGACCATCCTGGCTAACACAGTGAAACCCTGTCTCTACTAAAAAAATACAAAAAACCAGGCAGGCAAGGTGGCAGGCACCTGTAATCCCAGCTACTTGGGAGGCTGAGGCAGGAGAATGGTGTGAACCCAGGAGGCGGAGCTTGCAGTGAGCCGAGATCCAGCCACTGCACTCCAGCCTGGGCGATAGAGTGAGACTCCGTCTCCAAAAAAAAAAAAAAACCAAAAAACAAAAAACAAAAATTGTCCGGGTACGGTGGCTCACGCCTATAATCCCAGCATTTTGGGAGGCCAACGAGGGCAGATCACCTGAGATCAGGAGTTGGAGACTAGTCTGGCCATCATAGTGAAATACCATCTCTACTAAAAATACAAAATAATTAGCCGGGTGTGGTGGTACATGCCTGTAATCCCAGCTACTCAGGAGGTTGAGGCAGGAGAATAGCTTGAACCTGGGAGGCGGAGGTTGCAGTGAGCCGAGATGGCGCCATTGCACTGCAGCCTGGGCAACAAGAGCGAAACCCAGTCTCAAAAAAAAAGAAAAAAAAAATAGCAGGGCATGGCTAGGCGTGGTGGCTCATGCCTATAATTCCAGCACTTTGGGAGGCTGAGGTGGGCAGATCACCTGAGGTCAGGAGTTTGAGACTAGCCTGACCAATATGATGAAACCCCATCTCTACTAAAAATACAAAAATTAGCTGGGCATGGTGGTGTGCACTTGGAACCCCAGCCACGCAGGAGGCCGAGGCAGGAGAATTGCTTGAACCTGGGAGGCAGAGGTTGCAGTGAACTGAGATCATGCCATTGCACTCCAGCCTGAGGGACAAGAGCAAGACTCTATCTCAAAAAAAAAAAAAAAAAAAGAAAGAGAGAAAGAGAGAAAGACAGGGTCTTGCTTTGTCACCCAGGCTGGCTGGAGTGCAGTGTCACCATCATAGATCAGTGCCTTGAACTCCTGGGCTCAAATGACCCTCCCGCCGCAGGTTCCCAGGTAGCTGGGAATACAGGCATGCACCACCATGCCCAGCTGTTTTTTTTTTTTTTTAAAACTTATTTTTAAATTTAACTTAATTTAATTTCTTTTTTTTTTTTTGAGACAGAGTCTCACTGTGTTGCCCATGCTGGAGGGCAGTGGTGCGATCTCAGTTCACGGCAGCCTCCGCCTCGTGGATTTAAGCGATTCTCGTGCCTCAGCCTCCAGAGTAGCTGGGACTACAGGCGTCCACCACCACACCTGGCGAATTTTTTAGTATTTTTAGACAGGGGTTCGCCCTGTTAGCCAGGCTGGTTTTGCATTCCTGACCTCAGGTGATTCGCCCGCCTCAGCCTCCGAAAGTGTGGGGATTACAGGCATGAGCCACTGTGCCTGGCCTTTTTTTTTCTTATTTTTTGTAGAATGAGGTCTCACTATGTTGCCCAGGCTGGTCTGTAACTCCTGGCCCCGCTGTCCTCCTGCCTCAGCCTCCCAGAGTGTTGGGGTTACAGGCATGAGCCACCACACCCTGCCAATCTGAGCTGCTGCTAATGCTCATGTTATGTCCTAGAAAAGCAGTATTGGGGGGATGAAGGGGCACCACTTGTCTCCCCTCCCATCTTTCTCCCTTGTCATGCCCCAGGACACAGCCTTTAAGGCCCCCAAAGACCCTCCTGAGTCCTACAGCCTGCACCGGTCCTCAGTCTCGCTGGACCACTGCTACCTCTCACTGAGCGGGAATAGCAAGGTGCCATCCAACTCTAGCTCCAGCTCCAGCTCTAGCTCCAGCTCTAGCTCCAGCTCGGAGGACAGCGACTCAGAGCCCCTGTGGAAGCAGCGAGAGGTGAGAGACATGGCCACACGCCAGGGCTGGCTGGGCCTCCTTCCTCTCTCACCACCCTCTCCCTCCCCCAGGATATGCAGGCCAACCCTGCAGGCATGCCGGGCTCCAGCGAAGAGGACGAAGACACCACATGGACCCTCACCCGGCCGACCTCACCCCTGCCAGCAGCCGAGAAAAAGGCCATGAAGGGCCAAGCAGCCAGGGCCCCTGTGAAGCCCAAGGAGAAGAAGAAAGGCCCCTGCCCACCCCAGATGAAGAAGAAGTGTGTCAATGGCTTCATCATGTTCTGCAGGATGAACCGGAAGCAGTACATCCGGTGGGTAGAGGGTTCGTCTTTGGCCCTGGGGAAGGCCCTGGCTTCCTTCTCTGCCCGTAGCCTGGCCATGCTGCTCCTCACAGCTGTCTGACACTTTCTCCCCATCCCAGACCCCACAAACTCTTCCTGGACCACAGTTCTTCCCCAGAATTGAACCCGGCCCCATCGTATTGGACAGGGTCCATCCATTGTCAGCGCTGAAATCCAATTCAGACTTTAGCCTTCAGAAAAAAGGACTTTTTTTGGGGGGGGGGAGGGGATGGAATCTCACTCTGTTGCCTAGGCTATAGTGCAGTGGCACAATCACGGCTCACTGCAATGTCTGCCTCCCGGGCTCAAATCACTGCAACCTCTGCCTCCTAGATACTCCTGCCTCAGCCTCCTGAGTAGCTGGGATTACAGGCGTGCCACCACTCCCTGCTAATGTTTGTATTTTTAGTAGAGACAGGGTTTCACCATGTTGGCCAGGCTGGTCTCGAACGCCTCACCTGCGTTCCTGGTAGCGAGACTTTGTTCAAAAAAAAAAAAAAAAATAGGCCAGGCGCAGTGGCTCATGCCTGTAATCCCAGCACTCTCGGAGGCTGAGGTGGGCGGATCATCTGAGGCCAGGAGTTCAAAACCTGCAAGTGATCTACCTGCTTTGGCCTCTCAAATTGCTGGGATTACACGTGTGATACTCAGGCCCAGCGAGAAAAGGAAAGGAAATGACTTATATAACCTAGAAAACAAAGGCAAGTATAGACTGCCTTGAGATGTAGTTGGTTTCAGGGCTCACACAGGCTGTCTGGAATCTTTGTCCTTTTCACTCGGTTCTGCTGTCTTCTGTGCTGGCTTCATTTTCTGGCAGGCGGGGTCACCCCAGGAGGCGCAGGCTCGGGTCCTGTCCCCCACCCAAGCGACCCCGGGGGGAGCAGAGGTCTCTGAGGTTTTAAGCAAAGTCCTTGGGACTGACTTTGGTAGATCTCGTGCCAATCCTGAACCAGTCACTGTCAGGCCTGGAGCCAGGGGATGGGGAGGCCCCCCCAAGCCACAGAGGAGAAGAGCTAGTTCCTTTACAGGAAGATCCAGATGTAGGGGCCAGGAGCGGTGGCCACAGGTCCCCTGCACACTCCTGGGATGCCGGATGCCCCTTTGTGAACAGCCACTGAGTCCAGCTCCGTCTGCATCCTCAGCTCCAGAGGGTGGTCTTGGAGGCCTTGTAGACCCACAAGTCTAGGAAGGGTCTGAGTTCTCAGTCAGCGTGTCCTGCAGGCCTTTCCTTACCTCCTCCTTCTTCCTGTCCCAGATCCTGTCCTGGAACCGCTTCTACAGCTGCCACCAAGGAGCTGGCCCAGCTGTGGCGGGTGATGACCCAGCAGGAGCGGAGGCCATACTGGTGAGAGGCCCCGGCCCCGAGGTGTGGGTGGGGGCTGGAAGGGCCTCCCTGCCCCGGAACCTGCTCTGTCTCTGGAGCCTTGGGTGTCATGGCATGGGAGACTGGGCTGAGAAATTTGTGTGTTGCCCCTTCTTATGAAACCCTTGGGAGTGACACAGGTGTAGGGGTGCCCACCACAACTAAGCTGGGGAACAGCTGAGCCCGGACAAGGACCCCCAGCCTCAATTCCTTTGTGTCTCTGCCACATGAGTTTCTTGGGGTGTGGTCTGATTTTCCTGTCACTTGGCCACCTCGACTCCCCCAAACCCTGTCCCCTCCACTTTCAAGGAGCTGCCACCTGCCCTGGCTCCTGACTTTGAACACATCTCAGAGCCCTTGGCTGAGTCCCATTTTACAGACCAGGACTTGATGGCCTCAAGGCTCGCCCAGTAGAGGCTAAAACGGTGGCCCAGACCGCTGTGGGGGCGACAGGATTGGGGGTGGGACAGGGATGCCCAGGAGGCGAGTGAGGAAGCTGGGCCGTCCTGCCGCCGTCTCCCCAGCACCAAGGCTCGCAGGTTCAGCCGCCAGCACAACCGCATCGTGAAGCAGGATGGTTCCAGCAGCGAGGCTGAGGACTGGGAGACGCCCAAGCCCTTCTACCAGCTGCTGGCCGAGAAGGCCTTGCCGCTGCCCCCGCACATCCAGTGAGAAAAGGCGGCCCCTCACCTCGCTCCCCTCACCCCTCATGGCAGCCACAGCTCTTGCTGGAAGCCAGGACCCATCAATGAACTTGTCCCTTCTGGGCCTCCAGCCCCTGAGAATGCAGGTACCATGGGACTGTGGAGGGGGGCACTGATTGGCCCCAACTGCTGAGCACGTTTGCCTGGAGCACCAGTCGCCCACAGCTGCCTCGATTCTCCCCCAGGGTTAGGAAGGAAACCCAAAATGAAATGCGGGGTATTGGAAGGTGAAGTTTACCCACCCCTCTCCCCTTCCCGTCCCCACCCGAGCCACACAGTTGCAACCCTGTTCATGCTCACCTCACCCTACTCCTCCCTCTCCTGTTCTATTTTTAGACTATTTATTGTTTTAAATAAAATAAAGCAAGTGGAACCTTTGTTACCAGCAAGAGAGACAAGGGCAGGCCCTCCCGCGCCCCTCTGCTGCCCCACTGGGGTGCTCCTTCCACCTTCATCTGGAGGCCTGTGGCTTGCAAGAGGCCTCATTGCCACCCCCTCCCCAGCCACCCCGTGATCTGAACGCAAACCCCTCTTCCCCCTCGGGAGGCAGCAGTGGGAAGGCCGGGTATGTTCAGTGCTCCTTTGGACCGCCCCTGGAAGGCACCCCACACCCCTGGTGGTGGTGTAGTCCGGTAACTTTATTTTAATTGAAAATGGAGGCATAACACGTCCTAGAAAAATAAAGATTTAGGATACAAAGGAGACACAGTGGCAGGGCTGCCCCCAGGGATGAGGGAATCTTTGGTCTGGGCCGGATATGAGGACAAGGGCTTGAGTCCAGGAGAGCTGGTGGGGGAAGACCCCCGCCTCCCCACAGCTGCCCCCTCCCGCCCCCAGCAGGAAATGCCATGCTGGGGAGGGTCTCCAGTCTTGGGGGCGCGGGGCTGCCTGTCCTCCACTTTTGGATTCCAGACAGTTGTGACAACACCAGCTATCAGCAGAGCTATTAATAGTGTTTCAGGGAGTGACAGGGAGAGGGCTCTGGGGGCTGGAAGTCCGGCCCTGGGGCAGGGTGTTCCACTCACAGCTAGTACCAAGTGGAGGGGGCAGGGCCCCTGAGTCAGGACCCTGCGTCCCCCATGTATATGGCAGGACACAGCATGGGGAGGGCTGTAACAGAGAAGCTTCCCATCCAGAGGGGGAGGGAGACCTGGACAGGAGGCAGCGAGGGATGTGACCCCGGGCACCACCAGGGTTTGGAGAGGCCACCCGGGCAGAAGGATGTGGTGGCTGGGGTCTTCAGCAACCGTGTTTCTGGGGCCCCCTCCTCCCACTCCTGTCCCTGCATCTTCAGCACCATTGTTGGGAGAGGCCACAGGGCCGCACTGGGTCACAGTTCCAAGGGCTCCTCCACAGGCACCGACTGGAGCTGGGTCAGAACCTTGGCCTCAGCCTCTAACCCCTCGTCAACTTCACCCCCTGCAGTGGCCCCCAGGAGCAGCCCCTCGGGGTCGGGGTCTGGCAGCCTCAGCACGGTGTGGGGGGCCTGTGTCCCCAGCCCCTTTTCTGCTTCCAGTAGCCCCTCTGTTCCTGTGCTTAGTTCCAGCCCTGCTGGCCAGACAGGCACAGCTGCGGGTGACAGCATCAGCCCCTCCGGTGGGGGCGCTGGGAAGTTGGGAAGGAGGCCAGGGGAGTCAGGGGAGAAGGGCACGCTGGTGCCGGAGGTGGTGGCAGCGGCGGGGGGTGGCTGCTGCGCAGAGAGGGTGCCTAGGGCATGAGCCTCTGGGAGAGCAGGGCTGGGGGCCACCGGGAGGCCTCCCTCGGGCACGGAGATGGCTGTCTCTGGCTTCAGGGGCAGGGCCAGGCCAGGAGCTGGCGGCAGGACCTGGGAGACGAGCATGCTGGTGGGAAAGGTGGCGGTGAGGATGATCTTGCCCTGCTGCACGGCCACACCCGTCACGATGGGGCTGCCAGACACAGGGTTGGCCAGGAGGAAGTTTCCTGTGGGGAGAAAGGGACCGAGCGCAGGTGAGAGCCAGGAGAGCCTGCCAAGCCAAGCAGAGGTAGAGACTGTGAGGCCGGAGGGCGGGCAGAAGGAGCCTTCCAGTGGGCCTTGTCTTTGGGGCACTGAGACTTGCCAGGGATGAGATGCCCCCCAGGAGCCCACTGACAGCTCCTCCCTCTGAGATGAGTGCACCCCCTCCCCTGGCTCTCACCCAGGCCTGAGAGAGGGAGATGGGGGTACCTGGGGCAGTGGCCGAAGGCAGCTGCAGGGCAGTCACGCCCACCCCGGAGTTGATGAGGTGCACGTTGGCAGGGCCTGCTGCAGCTGCCACCTTCACAGGGCTGCCTGGCCCGGCTGCCAACAGCTGCAGGGGCCCCACAGCCTGGGGCAGGGTCACCACCTGCGAGGTGGGCACTACCTGGGGTAGGTTCAATAGCGGGGAGGTGGGGCTCAGGCCCGCGGGGTACCCTGGGGGTGGGGAGAGTGGTACCACTTGTGGGGCAGCCACAGCAGGCACTGGCCCGGGGGGAAGAGGAAAGGTGGCAGCCGGCGGGGGAGCAGGCACCACTTGGGCCAGGGGCCCTGGGACCTCCTCTCCAGGGGCTAGTCCTGGAGCAGCCACCTGAGCCCCTTTGGTCTCAGGAGCCTCTGGCTGAGCCTCCTCCAGCCGTACCTCCCCTGTCTGAGGGTCCAGGACCAGGGAGGTCTTGGCCTCGCTGGCCCCCTGAGGGCTGGGCTGCGGTGGAGGAGCACCCCCGCCCCCAGTGAGCAGCAGCGGGCCCAGGCTGGAGGCCTCGCCCAGGGCGAGGCCGTTGATGATGACGGGGCCCCCGTTGAGAAGCACTGCTGGGGAGCTGCTAGCCGCCAGGAAGCTCCCGTTCACCAGGATGGAGGAGGAGGCTGGGCACGGCGCCGGCGGGCCGGTCCCTGCCAGGAATATGGAGCCCTGGGCAGCGGCCTCGGCGGACACTGGGGCCACCCCTCTCTCCAGGTTCTCAGGACTTCGGCTGGACTCGTCCTCAGTCGTGGGATTCCCATCAGACTCGCTGGCAGGAGAAATGGCTGTCAGCTGGGGTCCCTTAGCCTGTGGGGCCTCCCACAGACCCAGCCGGCTGCTCCCCCACCTTTCCCGGCCCAAGTTTCGGTGGGTCATTCCAGGGGTTATGAAGTCTCTCTGAGACCACCCCAAACCCCAGGGCCTTTTGCAAGTCCTGCATGGACACTACTGCAGAGAAGCGCTGGGTAGGGAAGAGGCCCTTGCTCTCCCCCTGCCTCAGCCTCAGGTCCCCAGAGACTGAGCTCCCAGGTTGCCCTAAAATTTCCTTGGTTGGGTATAAAGGGCGAGTGCCCTGGAGAAAGAGAGCAGCAGCCGCCAGCACAGTTCCCGGTGCCCTCCCCGCGGGGCGTCAGAGAAGGGAGAGGCCGGCGCTCAGGGTGGGAGGGGAAGGGCTTGGGTTACAGGGAAACCGGAGCTGGGGAAGGTTCACGTTTCACAACAAAGGCAGACGATGGACCACGCCGTCGGGACTCGGAGGGGGTGTGGGGGCGGGTGGGTAAGAGTAATGGTCAGTGAAGAAAGGGGGCTGGGAAGCAGCCCCTACGCGGGCTGGGGGTGGCCACAGGCCCCTGTCCCCTTTCCGCAGCCCCTCTAGTGCCCCCGCAGTGTGGTTCCCCAACACCGATGGGATTGGGGCAGGAGCTCGGAGCGGAGCCGCTGGAAGAGACAGTGATGCCGGGGAGAGGGCCCGGGCGGGTGTCTGTCCCGTCCACGCTTAGTCCCCGCGCCCCGCGGGCGCCCGGGATTGTGAGCGGGAGGTGTCCAAGGACCTCGGCACGCCGGCCCCAGTATTAGGCACGGGGAAGGAGGGCTGGTGGACCAGATGTCCCCAGGAGAGCGGGACTTGCGCCGCCCGTGGCCCCTCACCTCTTGCAGGGTGCGCCGCCTCCGGCCCCGGTCCGGTCGCGCTGTCGCCGGTTCTTGAACCAGTTGCTGACCTGCGTGAGCGAGAGGCCGGTGAGTGTGGCCAGGCGGCGCTTCTCGTCCGGCGTGGGGTAGCGGTTGCCGCGGTAGCAGGCCTTGAGCGCGGCGCGGGAGCGCTCCTTGAAGCAGTAGACTGTCTCCTCGCCGTCCCAGATGGTCTTGGGCAGCGGGAACTTCTTGCGCAGTCGATACTTGTCCACTGCGCCCAGCGCGCGGCCGCGGGCCCGCTCGGCCTCATGGTAGCGCGCGCGCAGGTAGAGGTCCTGCAGGAAGGCGTGGTGGGCGGCGGGGAAGGGGCGGCTCTCGAGTAGCCGGTAGAGCTCGGCGTACTCGCCCCGCTGGAAGGCCACCAGGGCCCGCGCGCGCAGCACCGGGTCGCTGCCACGTAGGCGCTCGGCCGGGGGCAGCGCGCCCAAGAAGCGGCTCAAGCGGCCGGCGTGGCCCGCCTGGAGCAGCGCCTCGCAGACGCACGCCACCTGCTCCGGCGAGAAGCGGAGGCCCGTGGGCGGTTCGGCAGCGGCCTCGGGGGGCGACCCGGGGACGCCCGGGGATCCCGGGCCCTCCGCTCCCGCAGCCGCTTCGCCCGCCCCGGCCCCGGCCGCCGCCGCCGCCTCACCCTCGGCCGCCTGCAAAGTCTGCAAGAGCTGGCGCGCTTCCTCCTCCTCCTCTTCGGTCGCCGCCGCCGCCACCGCCTCCCCCCCGGCCGCCGGCCCCGCGCTCGGCTCCGCAGGCAAGGTAGCCATGTTTTGCAACTTTGGGAAGTTCCTCCCTCCTTCTCTTCCTCCCTTGGGCTTTCCCCAGCCCCCTCCCCCGCCTGTCCCCCCTTTTCGCCCCCACTCCCCGCTGTTCTCGATCTTCTCCCTGGCCGACTGCGCCCCACGCCGGGAAGGCGAGACCCGGGTCTCTGTCCCCGTGTGTGTGTCCGTTCCCCTCCCGTCTGTCTGTGATTCTCCCTTTGTTTTCCCTCCGCCTCTGGCCGCGCTTTCTGCCTCCCCCCAGCGTGTGCTTCTGGCTCAGGGCCTCAGTTTCCCCATCGGGACAACGCAGAAGGTAACGGGCCGTCCAGGAGGGCTAAGGGCGCGAAGCCTCCGCCCCGAGACTGAGCTTCTGCACGCCTCCGTCTCCAGGGTCCTCTGCAGGCCCCCACATTCCCCATCTCGGCCTGCGCTCCGCCCCTCGGAATTCCCGGCTCCGCAGGGGGGGCGGGTCTGGCCGGGAGGAGGGGCGGGGAACGGGCTAGAAAGTTTGCAGCAACTTTTCTCGAGCTTGCGTCCCCGGAGCGGATGCGCGTGGCGTGCGCAAGCGCAGTAGAAGGAGGATGGCCGCGCGCTGCCAGCCCATCCCCCCTCTTCTCGAAGCTCGGTGGCACAGCTGGGCCACAGCTGGGCCGGGGCGGTGCCTCCGGGTGGCCCATTCGCCCTCCTATTGGCCGGACGCCAAGGCCCCGCCCTGTAGCTTTTCCTCCCCCAACCCTGATTCGTCCGCTTCGCAGCCCGCTAGCTCCTCCCAGACCTTCGGCCGCCTCCACTCGCCTTCGGATTGGCCCGCTGCGCAACCTCCTGCCCACTACGCAAACCGCGGACTGCGGAGTCCAGAACTTTGGGCAGATGGAGGACCTTTTATTCGCGAGGGTCGGGGGTGGGGTCCTAGGTGGGGACAGACAATAAATACCGAGGACTATCGGGGTCTCAGTGCATCCAAAACGTGGATTGGGGTGTTCGGGGTCCTGCAGCCTGTCAGCGAGTCGGAGGACGAGGTCAATAAATATCCAAACCGCCGAAGCAGTCAGAGCCGGCTCGGGCTCCGAGAGCAGCGCACGTGAGGAGGGGGGCGCGGGATCCCCGAAAAAGCGGGTTTGGCAAAAGCAAATTTCCCGAGTAAGCGGGCAGAGGTCGCGCCAGACGCTCCCCAGAGAGCAGGGCGTCATGCACAAGGGAGGATTTGCAGTTTGCGAACCGACGGTAGGTGGGGGTTCGTGGAAAGTGGAACACGGACGACTCGGCTTGCTGCCTTCGCAGGTCTGCCGTTTGCCCATCCACGTCAGGGCCTTAGCCTGGCCGAAAGAAGTGGTCTGCGATCCCCCACCAGCAGCAGCAGCAGCAGCAGCATTCCCGGCTACAAGGTCCCCTCGAGCCCCGTTCGCCGGCCGCGAACCCGGCCCCTCCCTCCCCGGCCGCTAGGGGGCGGGCCCGGATCACAGGACTGGAGCTGGGCGGAGACCCAAGCTCGGAGCGGTGTGAACTGGCAGGCGGTGGGCGCGGCTTCTTTGCCGTGCCCCGGGCGCTCAGTCTTTGAACGGGGCCCCGGAGTCGAAGACAGTTCTAGGGTTCAGGGAGCGCGAGCGGCTCCCGGGCGGCGCCAGACTGCGGTGAGTTGGCCGGCGTGGACCACCAACCCAGCGCAGCCCAGGGCGGCGGCACGAGACAGAGCAACGGCGAACAGGAGCAGGGAAAGCGCCTCCGATACGCCAGGCCTAGGGACCTGCGGGGAGAGGGCGAGGTTAACACCCGGCATGGGCCTCTGATTGGCTCCTGGGACTCGCCCCGCCTACGCCCATAGGTGGGTCCGCACGCCTCCCTGCTCCCCACCCCCGCCCCAACAGCCGGCAGCTGTTAGTCCACTCGCACGCCTCTAATCCCGTCTGAACTCGTCATTGGCTGCTTCTTAGCGGCCTGTGTTGATTGGCTGCCCGAGGATCCGCCCTCCCGCCGTGGGCCCAGCCCTGCAAATGCGCAGCTAAGCGGGTGACACAGGGTGGGTGGAGCGAGGGGCGCGGCGGCGAAGGGGGGCGTGGGCAGCCGGACGTACCCTGGCAGGGAGCAGCAGGTGGCGGCGGTGCATGGGGCCTGGCCCCACCAGCGGGCACTGGCCCAGAGCCACGGCCGGGGGGCCATCTAGCTGGAGAGAGAAGGGACAGGTGACCCGATCGGAGCCCAGCCCAGCCCTCAGCGGTGGGGCGAGAGACAGCGAGGGGAATCGAGGCCGGGGAGGTTATCTAGGGAGATCCCGGAGGGAATCTGGTGAGCCTTGAACGGAGGGAGATCTGGGGCTGAACGAAGGGCTTCTGCCCTCCAAAGTCGCAAAGACGTAGGGTGAGCCCTGTATCTGGACGGGGAGACCAGGAGCCAGGGAGGGGATCTGTAGAGTGGGCAGCAGGTCTGAGGCAGGGGAAAGAGAGGGGTCTTACATGGGAAGGTGGATCCGTGGCCCGGGGACTGGGGACCCCCGTGACAGCTGGAAGGAGAAGAAAGAGGCATAGGGCGCGTGGAGGGGCAAAGGAGGGCGATGGCGCGGCGTGCCCCAGCATGGGTCCCTTCCCTCCTCCAGGTGTCTGTACATGCCCCGCAGAGCAGACGGCCCACCTCCTCCCGGCCCTCCAGGGAAGGGGACACATGAGGGACTCGCCTGTGGCTCCCTCTGCCTGCAGCAACTCCATCCGCTCCTGCAACTGCCGTACGTGCGCCTCTAGGTCCCGGTTCCGAGCCTCTGCCTCGCGTAGTTGACTGTGGGGAGGTAAGGACGGTGAGTCAGTCCCAGTCGGACGAGAGAGGCTGCCAAGGGTTGCCATGGGCCCCGCGCCCCGCGCCCCGGCCCCAACGCCGACCTGGCAAAGTTCTGGTTGGCTATGCGGATGGCCTCCATCTCCCGGCTCAGGCTCTGCCGGGTGAGCACCTCCTCCTCCAGGGCCTCCTGGAGCTCCCGCAGCGTCACCTCGGCCTCAGCCTCTGCCACAGGGATAGCCGCAGGAACTGCCACTTCAGCCTGTGTATGGGGACCGAGCTTAAGGCTGCCTGTGGCTCCTGGAGGACTCAGAACTTGGGCACTGGTTCCAGGCTAGGGATCCTTGCTTGTCCCCTACTTCTCTGTCCCCTCAAAATTTCTGGAATCCCCACAGCTCCTGCAGTGATCCAAGCCCCCTCCCTTCCCTACCTCCCTCAGCCCCTTCTCTGATTCTGGTCCTCGAAATCCACACAGGGACCAGAGAGCTGGTCCTCAAACACGAACACAACCTATGTCCCTCTGCTGCTCAGAATCCCTCCGGCTCCCTAATGCCCTCACGACAAAAGGCCTTGCTGGGTTTTGTTTCCTGCTGGCCTCTCCAGCATTCTCAGGAACGGTTCAGCCAAACAGGAACAAATCAGGATATCAGGATTCCCACCTGCTCAAGGCCTTTGCCCTTGAGGCTCTCGCCTGACCACCTGGCACCTTTCTTTCCATGGCTGGCTTCTCCTTCAGGAGCGTTCGGCTCAAAGTTCAACTCCTCAGATCCCCACCAACACACACAGCCTTACTTAATGCCCCACTGTAACTACAGAGACCGTGTCATGTCTGAAGTAACCTCGTCTGTCCGTGGTTTCTATCTGCTTCTGTTCAGGAAGTCCCCAGAGGGCTCTACAGCACACGCCACCCAGGAAGCCCTCACCTTTTCTCTCCTGCTTGCCCCTGACGGACCCCCTCCCCTCCACAACTTACTGTTTCATCCCGTGGGGACACTGAGGACTCCAGGCTAGGCACTTGCACGTGTGGCTCAAACAGCTGCTCGGCCTCCAGTTCCATGGGTGTGGGGCCTGGGACCTCACTGTCCCTGAGAAGAGGGGGGTGGGGAGGGAGACGGAATGCTGATTCTCTGGTGGAGAACCAGAACTCCTGACCTGCAGGTAACGGGCAGCTGCTTCAAAGACCTCCTGATTTGAGGAAGGGGAGCGACAGCGCGAAGAGAACACTCTCAGGTGGGCCAGTGGCCCCTCCTCTGCTTAGGAAAAGCCCTGCCCCTCCCCTGGCCTTGGGCCCCTGGGAGCTGCTCTTTGTAAACCTTCTGCAGTGACTCGGGGTCCAGACCCCCATGTTCCAGGGTCAGCTCGTCTCCTCCCTTGACATGTGATCTCTGCAGACCCCTCTTCTTAGGGCCACAGGACAGGGAGGCCGACCTGATGAAGGAGACTGCTTGGCTCTGGCCACCTCCACAGATGTGGTCCTAAGACTGGACATGAGACCCCACGATGGCGACTTGAGATCAGCACACCCCACTCAGCTGTGGGAAGGGGACAGCTCCTCCCTAGGGTACGAAGCGGCTGTCCCCACCAACCTAGCAGTCCCTCCTGTGGGAACATGACTCAGGACCCAGCTATCCTGGGCATGCATCTGGGCTCCAATAGAGGATGGGTTCAATCCTGACCCACCATTCAGGCCCCACAGCAGTTCAGAATCGAGTTAGAGTTCATTAACGGTAAGGTACAGTATTTGTAATGTTGTCCTGTAATAAAAGCTGATTAGAAAACCAACTGTTCTGCCGGGTGCAGTGGCTCACGCCTGTAATCCCAGCACTTTGGAAGGCCAAGGCGGGTGGATCACAAGGTCAGGAGATCGAGACCATCCTGGCTAACACGGTGAAACCCCGTCTCTACTAAAAATACAAAAAAAAAAATTAGCCAGGCGTGGTGGCGGGCGCCTGTAGTCCCAGCTACTCGGGAGGCTGAGGCAGGAGAATGGCGTGAACCCGGGAGGCGGAGCTTGCAGTGAGCTGAGATCGCGCCACTGCACTCCAGCCTGGGCGGCAGAGCGAGACTCCGTCTCAAAAAAAAAAAGAAAACCAACTGTTCTCTTAGACAAAGTAGCATGAAGAAGGGGGGAAAAAAAACCAACAAAACACCTGTTCTCCAGTATTTAAACGTGTCCGTGCACGTGTGAGCCAGGGACCACTGCCGTCTGGTGAGCTCACGAGATACCGACTTCCTTTTCCTTATCTGTATTTTCTAATTTACTTGTGATAAGCAATGCATTATTTGTGTAATTAATACTTTTTTTTGAGACCAGATCTCACTCTGTTGCCCAGGTTGGAATCTATCATGGCTCACTGAAGCCTCAAACTGTAGGCTCAAGTGATCCTCCTACTTCAGCTCCTGAATAGCTGGGACTACAGGCACAGACCGCCATGCCTGGCTAAATTTTTTCAATTTTTTGTAGAGACAGGGTCTCATTATATTGCCCAGGCTGGTCTTGAACTCCTGGGCTCAAGCAATCCGTCCACCTCAGCCTCCCAAAGTACTGGGATTCCAAGCGTGAGCCACCATGCCCAGCCTGTAAATTAATACTTTTTTTTTTTTTTTTGAGATGAAGTTTTGCTTTTGTTACCCAGGCTGGAGTGCAATGGCACGATCTCAGCTCACCACAATCTCTGCCTCCCGCCCTTAGCCTCCTGAGTAGCTGGGATTACAGGCGTGCATCACCACGCCCAGCTAATTTTTTTAGTAGAGATGGGGTTTCTCCATGTTGGTCAGGCTGGTCTTGAACTCCCGACCTCAGGTGATTCACCCGCCTCGGCCTCCCCAAGTGCTGGGATTACAGGTGTGAGTCACCGCACCTGGCCTAAATTAATATTTTTAAATGGCCTTATTATTATGTGGGTGATTCAAAGAGTTTGCATTCTTTTACAATTAGATTGTAAAAGTTACAACTTCATATTTTCCAAGATTCTGAAGTCCTGTGACTCTGTGTACTACAGACGTAAAAGTTGATGGTTACGAGATTCTGGAAAGCCCGATCTGTAACTCTGAGGTTTTAAAGTTCAATCTAACATTTCGAAGTACATGTATCTGACATTTTAAAGTCCTCCAACTCTGGCCTCTTAGGAGTCTTTGGTCCCAAAACAATAAGGTTCCAAGACTGATCCTGCAACTCTATTGGCTGCCAAGGAGCAGGACCCAGGAAGCTCCAGCAGCCTCGGGGCCTCTGGAGGTCATCCAGGGCAGTGCTTACCTGAGGGCCATGCAGGAGTAGGAGTAGCCCACGAAAGGCAGGTGGACCCCCAGCGGCGCACCTTCCCGAATGTCCGACAGTGTCTCCTGCACAAGACACACAGATGTGACCAGCAGTCGTCAGGGTGGGCCCCTCACTGCTTTTTGATCTTGGCTTACATGTTCCCCACAAACCAACCCCAACTCAGGGCTTATCTAAAGTGGCCTCTCCAGCATTTTTTCTTTTTCTCTTTTTTTTTTTGACAAGGAGTCTTGCTCTGTTGCCCAGGCTGGAGTGCAGTGGCGTGATCTCTGCTCACTGCAACCTCTGCCTCCCGGGTTCAGGCGATTCTCCTGCTTCAGCTTCCCGAGTAGCTGGGATTACAGGTGCCCTCCACCACACCTGGCTAATTTTTTTTTTTTTTTTTTTTTTTGAGACGGAGTCTCGCTCTGTAGCCCAGGCTGGAGTGCAGTGGCCGGATCTCAGCTCACTGCAAGCTCTGCCTCCCGGGTTCACGCCATTCTCCGGCCTCAGCCTCCCGAGTAGCTGGGACTATAGGCGCCCACTACCTCGTCCGGCTAGTTTTTTGTATTTCTTAGTAGAGACCGTTTCACCGTGTTAGCCAGGATGGTCTTGATCTCCTGACCTTGTGATCCACCCGCCTTGGCCTTCCAAAGTGCTGGGATTACAGGCGTGAGCCACCGCGCCCGGCCTAATTTTTTATATTTTTAGTAGAGACGGGGTTTCACCATGTTGGCCAGGCTGGTCTCGAACTCCTGACCTCAAGTGATCCGCCCGCCTCGGCTGGTCTAGTCCCAAACTCTGGGCTCAAGCAGTCCTCTAACCTCAGCCTCCCAAAGTGCTGGGATTACAAATATAAGCCACTGTGCCCGGCCCACTTCTTTTTTTTTTTTTTTTTAGATGGAATCTTGCTGTCTCCCAGTCTAGAGTATAGTGGCACGATCCCAGCCCACTGCAGACTCCGCCTCCCAGGTTCAAGCGATTCTCCTGCCTCAGCCTCCTGAGTAGCTGGGACAACAGGCACACGCCACCAAGCCTGGCTAAATGTTGTATTTTTAGTAGACACAGGGTTTCACCATGTTGGCCAGGCTGGTCTTGAACTCCTGACCTCCAGTGACCTGTCTGCCTCAGCCTTCCAAAGTTCTGGGATTACAGGCGTGAACCATCTTGCCCAGCCTATTTTTTTTTTCTCTTTTTTTTGAGACAGAGTCTCACTCTGTCACCCAGACTGCAGTGCAGTGGCATGATCTTGACTCACTGCAAACTCTGCCTCCCGGGTTCAAGTGATTCTCCTGCCTCAACTTCCCCAGTAGCTGGGATTACAGGCAACCGCGACCACGCCCAGCGACTTTTCTTATATTTTTAGTAGAGACGGGGTTTCACCATGTTGGCCAGGCTGGCCTCAAACTCCTGATCTCGTGATCCGCCCACCTCGGACTCCCAAAGTGCTGGAATTACAGGCATGTGCCACAGTGCCCAGCCGCAGCCCAGCCTATTTTTAAATTTTAATTTAATTTTATCTTATTTTTGAGACAGAGTCTCTCTCTGTTGCTCAGGCGGGAATACAGTGGCACAATCACAGCTCACTGCAGCCTTGACCTCCTGGGCTCAAGCGAGCCTCCCAGGTCGGCCTCCCTAGGAGCTGAGTATACAGGCATGCGCCGCCACACCCAGCCAATTTTTTAAACAGTTTTGCAGAGATAGGGTCTCACCACATTGCCCAGGCTGGTCTCGAACTCCTGGGCTCAAACAATCCACTCGCTTCGGCCTCCCAAAGTACTGGGGTTACAGGCGTGAGCCACGGCGCCTGGCCCCACTATTTTTTCTTGTATCCTGTTGCTTCCCTTCAGGGTACCTGCCACACTCTCCATAATTCTCTAATTCTCTAGACTGCAAGTGGATGAGGCCAGGGACCAGAGATGATCTGGTCAGTGCTGGATCCCCAGTATTGTCCAGCAAAAGGGCACCCAGAGCCAAGCAAGCATTCCACGACAGCTTGTTACACGGTCCCCAGTATTGTCCAGCAAAAGGGCACCCAGAGCCAAGCAAGCATTCCACGACAGCTTGTTACACGGTGAAGAGAGCCAGCCCGAGGGAGGAGGAGTCCTCTCCTGCTTCTCATCTCTCGAAGTCTCAGCTCAGATAACTCCCCACTCCAGGAAGCCCTCCAGGACCTTCCTTGCTGAGTCAGGAGCCCCCCACCCCCTGCACTCCATTGTCTCAGCCCTGATCATTCTGGGGCTTCACTGTCTGAAGACTGGTCTGTGTTTCCCCACTGGACTATAAGTCTAGCTCACTGCTGGGTCCTCAGCACTAGATGGGCACACAGCAGGTCCTCTGGGGAATGAGTGATTCAGGACCCCAGGAAGTAGGCACTGTCCTTACTCCAACTTTATGGAGGGAGCATGGGGAGGTTCCCGCAGCCGAGCAGGGGCCGCAGGTACCTACCCCGCCCCCGCTCACCATGGCAGTGAGCCCGTCCTCCACCAAGTCGAAGTTGCATGTGTCGGTGGCACCTTCGAAATCCGGTGTAAAGGGGGGCATGCTGTCTCGGAGACCATCCCAGTCAAGGCCAAAGAAGAAGGGATGTGTCCGGAAGTCGCCTGCTCCACCCCGGCCCAGCCGTGTCTCCGGGGGACACAGCAGACGCTGGATGAGGTCTTGAGCCTCCTCAGGGACCCCTTCGTCTGCCAGCGGCAGAGAGAGGTGCTCCTGCTCAGAGGGAGAGGGAGAGGGAGAGGAGGCGATAGTTGGGGAGCGCCTACCTGGAGAGGCCAGGGCTCCCTGGGGCCATGCTCACCTTGTAGTGGACGATCTTGCCGTAGGTCTCCGCTGTGGAATCCGCGTAGAAGGGTGTCTGCCCGTAGAACATTTCATAGGCGAACACACCCAGCGCCCACCAGTCACACTCTGGCCCGTAGCTGCCTGTCCCAGGCCCACCGCCCACAGCCTGCAGGATCTCGGGGGACAGGTAGTCTGGGGTGCCCACAGCCACCAGTGACCGCACCTGGACCAAAAAGAGCAGAGCGAGGCTTGGGCCCACCCCTCTGGGCCCACCAGCTCTGGGCCCTCCTTCCAACCACTCCCCAAATGCTTAGCCTCTTCCTCTGCCTGGTCTAATGCTCCGCCACACAGATGCACACTTAGGCCTGGGTCACCTCCTCCTTCCCCCTCCAAATCCAGCCCTGCCCCCACACTCTGCACCTCCCATCCCTCATTAGCAGCCCGAGTTGCTCTGTGGCCAGGGCACTGGCTCACCGTTCCATCTGCCTGCAGCTTGAGACAGGAGCCGAAGTCGGCCAGGCGGATGTGGCCACAGCGGTCCAGCAGGATGTTGTCGGGCTTGATGTCCCTGCACCGAGGAAAGGAGAAGGGTGGGATAAGTGAACCTCCCTTCTGTGGTCCCACCAGGCTCTGCCCCTCTGGGCAGTGCCACCTGGGGCCCCACTTCCTTGGGTTCCGCCCTTGTAGGGATTCTACAGTTCTGGACCCTACTCCCAGGCACACCCCAGTGGGCCCCAACCAAGGAGGTCCCTCTCTAGGCCCTGGCCTCTCTGGGCTCTGACCTTCCAAGAACCCTGCCAGGGAACAAGCTTGCTATCCCCTCACCCTAGCCCTCGGCCATGCCACACCCACCTGTGCACGTAGCCGAGCCGGTGCACCGAATCTATGGCCATGACAATCTCCGCCAGGTAGAAGCGCGCCATCTCGGCCGGAATCCGCTCCCCAAACTTGCTCAGCAGTGTCAGCAGGTCCCCACCCACGTAATACTCCATGACCAGGTACTGAGAAGGGGTTCGTCATGGGTGGCTGGTAGTCCCAAGGCCCTGACCCATCACGGATGGCCGGGACAACCACTGCCAGAGACACCCCATCCCTGGGCAGAGACCTGCAGCCCCAGCCCAGAGAGAACCACAGAGATCTGCCGGGCCAAATCAGAGACCACCTGCGGCCCCCGCCCCCTGCCCCTCGAAAAAAAACACAAACAAAAAACCTTTCCTGGAATGTCACTGGGCAGATTCACTCTCCCTGAGATGTTCTGGGAAAGAGAACTCATAGACCACTCAACACCCAGAGAATAGGTCCCAGACACTCCCTCCCTAGGCAGTGGCCCCGTTAGAATTTCTGAAGACCTATCCCATTCCAGGTAAGAGGCCCCCCCAACAGAGACATCTTTATATGAGTCCCCCAAAACACCCCAGAAAGGGGCAGTGAGGGACACCATCCCCGTCCAAGATAAGGAAGGCCCCTCATCCACCTGACACCCCCTCTTACTGCACACAGACTCTCCCACAGGCGTGGTGGGCAGCACCCCAATGCTAGCGCTTCCTCTCCCCACCTCCTCATCCAGTGACAGCATGGGCTCTGTACCTCTTCCCAGTCACCCCAGCCCGGAGCTCACCAGGTAGTTCTCATCCTGGAAGGCGAAATGCAGCTGCGTGATCCACCGCCGGTCCCCATTCACCAACACGTCCCTCTCCTCACGGAAGCACGACACCTGCAGGGCACCCGGAGGAGCTGCAGCCGGAGAGAGGGCGCGGATCCTCAAAGCCCCCCACGCCCGCCCAGCCCCTCACCTCGCCCCTCTTCAGCATGTCCCACTTGTTCATGATCTTCATGGCGTACACCTGGCCCGTCTGCTTCATCTTCACCATCGCTACCTGAGGCCAAGACAGGCAGACAAGGTGGAGACGGCGGGAAAACAGAAGGGCTCGCCGAGACCCAACTCCACCCGCTTCTGCACCCAGTCGTGGCCCCGCCCCACCTGCCGCACCACGCCCATTGGTCCCAAGCCCCGCCTCCAGCCCAGCCCTAGGTTCTAAGGCTTGGTCATTCATCAATTTCTAAGGCCCCACCCAACCCCTATGCCCCACCCACCACAAGTCAAGTCGGGCTCCCGTCCAGTTGGGCTTACCTCACTGAACGCCCCGCGTCCGATCACCTTCAGAATCTCGAAGTCATCCCTGTGCAGTCGGACCTCCTTAAGCCTCACCACGATGGGCTCCGCTGGGGGCGTGGTGGGGGAAAAGAACCGAGGGTCACCAGAAAAGGCACTGGAGACAAGGGGAAAAGCCCTACCTTCTGTCTCCCCTTCTCTCTGCCTCTCAGCTTCACCCTAGGACTGTCTGCTTCCCAAGAGCTTCCCCACATAAACACTGTGTAAGGTTCTGGGGACCCAAAACTGCCCTCCCATAGAGGCGAGATGCCTGGGAAGCCCTTTGCGGGACAGGGCATTGGACCAGAGGGCTCCAAGAGTGTGCAGCACGGTGAGGGTGGGGGGTAACAAAGTCTGCAGAAGGGCAGACCCTAAAGAACAAGGGGAGAAGGAAATAAGACCCAGTTCTTCCACCTTCCTGGGCTTCCAGTCCTCCACCCCGACTCCAGGTGACAGTTCCAGGCGCAGCCAGGGCCCCACCCCCTCGTTCTCATGTAGAATGTCCTGGGTAATGGCCCAGACGTGGGGTTGTATCCAGTACCTCTAGATTCAGATACAGGTGGTTCTTGAACCACACTTTGGGAAACCCTGGATCTGGGGCTGGGGGAAGGAACAGGACAGGGAGACAAAGCCGGCATGGTCACACATCCTAGACTCAAGTGCTCTGGTCCAGCCCATCTCTCAGTCTTCCAGGAGGAGGGCTTTAGTCCTACCCCTTATTTACAGATGACAATCAGGGCTCTCAGAAGTCAAGGTCCTATGACTAGGAATGTTAAACAGGGCAGCTTGGGTGGGGGACCGGCTGGGGTGGAGGCTTGTGGCTCAGGGACCATAGGGACACGGAGGCCTGGACTCCCAGGGGTGGAAGAAGTGGAGGCAGGATGGAGAGAGGGATGGGTATGGGAGGGGAGGGAAGGAGAAGAGACAGTGGGTTCTGGAGGAGAGAGAGGGGTTTCGGGGGGTTCCGGGAGAGTGGGCCAGCAGGGACGAACCAGCCAGGGCTGAGGACGGGGGAGGGAGGAGAGAGCCAAGACATTGAGCCCTTTTAAGGCAGCAGGAACCCAGGCCCCCTCCCCCGCCCCAGGCCTGGCAGGGGAGGGGCCGCAAGATGCAGCTCGGGCCACAAAAGGAGTGCTCCTCCCTGGAGCGCCAGACCCCTACCCCGCCCGGTCTCAGTTTACCCTGCCAGCCCAACTTCATCCTCTGTTAAAGGGGGGCCAGGAGAGTCATTAGGGGCTGCGGGAGGTTGGGAGAAGGTTTTTCCAGAGGCTGAGTGGCCTGGCCCTTCTTGGCCTCCGCCTTCCCATCTGTGAAATGGGAGGAGGAGGGAGAGGAACCAGACCTGGGTCACAAAGAGATGGACACAAGAGGAAGCAGGGGAAGGTGGAGAAACAGGAAACAAGTGTCACACAGTTTGTCACACACAGACCAAAGACCAAGTGCCAGTCGCTGAGGGCCAGGCACGTGAGGGCCAGAGGAGCAGGGTGCTGGGAGTGAAAGAAACCAGTGACCAGTGAGCCCGAGTCCTGGGCTTGGGGAAGAGGTGGGCGGACAAGGCAGCTGGCAGAAGTGGAAGCATCCTCCTTCCAGCCCTGGCCCCAGGCCCTGGAAAGTCCTTGCAGGAAGGGGCTTTGTGGGGCAGCTGGAAGGTTGGAGGCCGTGGGCCAGGAGAACTAAAGGACGCAAGGAGCTGGGGTGTCGAGAATGGTGGCTGACCCACACGGCTCATAGGGACCGAGACTTTGGGGCTGGGGGTGGGGGTGGGTGCAGAACCTACAAGAGGAGGCGGCACACCCAGAAGAACCCAAAGTTGTCCCTCCTGGATCACAGAGGAGGGGGCGCTGGTGGTGCCTGTCTGCAAAGCTGGTTCTCCCCCAGGGCCCTCGTGAGTCACCGCCCTCCCAGTGCCTGGGCACCTGTTGGGGCAGCTGGAGAGGCTGGCGCCGAACACCTGCCTGTCGGCTGCGCCCCTGGCAGCTGCCCCGTGCTGGCCCTCCTGGCTTGCCCCGGGCTGCAGGAAACCAAGGGAGTGGGCCATAGAGCCCACTTTTGGGGAGAGGGTCCTAGGAGAGGGAGCTCCCAGCATGACACTGGCCCTGTCCCTGAGGCAGGGTGCAGAGAGGCCATGGGAGGCTGTTGGCAGTGTAACCTGCTGTGCCTCCTAAGCCGTGGCTCTGAGTCATAGCCACCCTGGCTTCTGCTGACCTTACTCTGCCCCTCCAGGGTGGTGGCACGGGACAGAGAAATGTTGCCCCAGGACCCAGGTCCACGCTCTGAGCCCCAGGATGGGAGGATCTTCCCATGCCCATCCTGCCCCCTCAACAGCCAGGCCTCTGTGCCCAGACCTGTCTCCTGCCCCACCCCCACCCCATCTGCAGGAGCCCTGAGGGCAGGCACTCACCCCACTGCAAGAAGTCGGCCACGTACTTGTCCTGGGCCAGTTCGGAGGCACCCAGCTCCTGGTGGACGCCCAGGAGAAGGTCGAGCAGGGGCTCCAGCCCCAGGAAGCCAGGGTCCAACACCAGCTGCTGGAGCTGCCTCAGCCGCACCTCGGCTGACATGTTGGACAGGCAACACCATGGCCCCTCCCCGGGCCGGGGGCTCGGGGTCCTCCTGTCACGGGGCCTGGCAGCCCCTGTCCAGACCCTGGAGCCCTGGCTGCATGTCTGCCTGTCCCTGACTGTCCCCTGGGCCTCTCTGGCCACTTCTCTCTGCTGCTGAGGCCTCCTCCCCTTCTCCCCACCCCTTGGTCCAGCCCCCCTCCCGCCTCCCAGCCTTAACCCCTCACAAGCCACCCCCCAAGCTCCCTCCTTCCAGGGCCCTTCAGAACCCTTCAGTGCTAGAGGGGATGGATGGAGAATCTCAGCTCTCACACTGCACCCCAATAAAAAGGCAGAGCACAGAGGAAGCCACAGGTGTGATGGATTCCAAGAGGAACCTGCCCATTACTGAAACGGGGCCAGTCGAGGCTGAGTGACCCAGTAGCAACCACCCCCTTGCTCCTGACAAGCTCCAGAGCTAGGTGCTGGGCGCTGGGCGCTGGGGGCTGGGGGCTGGGCGCTGGGCGCTGGGGGCTGGGGGCTGGGTGAGAGAAAGGGGCTGAGGCCTGGGAAGGGGGCGGGAGGCCAGGGCAGCTTCTTGGGTGACTCAGAGATGGATTCCGACTCGGACAGTTAAATTTAGCCCTCAGGCTCTCTGCTTTACACTTTTTTTTTTTCCAGGAGGTGGGGAAGGGGTGCTGAGGAGAGGACCAGGAGGGGGCACCCTCAGAGCCTGAACAGGGGTGACCTGCTGCCCAAAGCCTGGGGGAGGCAAGTGGTGGAGCCAAGCCCTCCCCAGGCAAAGGAGACCCCAAAATAGCTCCGTGGCCCCTGGCCGGGAAGCCACATTCCTGCCCAGGCTGGGATTAGAAACAGAAACATTTCGGGGGGTGGAGGGTGGCGCGGGAAGACACTCCCTGCGGCTCTGAGAGCCAGGAGGGATCTGAGCTCTTCTTTCCAGTATGGACCGTTCTCCAGAGTGGAAGTCGGGGCCTCCAGCTGGCCTGGGGTGCCTGGGCCTTGAGAGGGCCAGGCCTGAGAAACGAGGCAAGGACCAAGGAGTCCCTGCTGGGCAGGGCTTGGGAAATGTGGTTCTGGGCAGTTTTGAGAATTTTAAAAACACCCAATGAGGACTTTGATGAGGGGCCCTGGCCGCGGGCAGGATGCTCTTCTCCCCAAGAAGGCCCTGCTCCAGTCGCTGGTGTGGGTCACCAGCCGTGTGACTCGCAGGTCCATTCCCTCCCTGGGCTCTGGCTTTTCCTGCTATGAAAAGGGGTGGGAGGCGCTGGGCCAGGAGCAGGCCTGCACTCCTCCTCTGGGGAAAATGGACTGCCTGGAACCGCAGAGCACACACACAGGTCCTCTACACCACCTCCTCCGAAGGGGACAGAGCCGCTGAGAAAACAGGGAACTTTAGTATAAATAAGAGGTCCTGGGGGACAGGGAGGAACCTGAGGGGCTTCCATAATTTAACACTCTTCAAAAGCACAGACAATAGCAAGGGCAGCTGGGGTGGGGGCCGGGTGAGGGCTGGACCACCCCCAGCCCTGCCCACTCAACTAAGGGGCACACTGCAGACCTGGGGCTCTTGTGGCGAGGGCGGGGAGTCTCTCCCCAGGAGTGACCAGTCACATGCTGGGGACAGGGATGAGGGTAACACTGATGTTTCAGAGGAAGAGGTCATTGTACTTGGCAGTGGGTGGGGGACAAGGCTGAGGCCACAAGGGCCATTACATTCCCCCAGTGTCCGGGCCAGTCTGGGGGGCCCCCAAATTTTGTGCAGGTTGGGGGACCGGCGCAGTCCATCTGTCATAGTTAGTCTTGTTAATACGTTGATCCATGAGGTCAGCGGGGAGGGTTATGGCTAGGAGGCTGGGGGCATGGGGTAGGGGCCCCGATATCCATGGCTTCACACCACTGTGCCGCTCGGGGAGTTGCCTGGTTGGGAGGAGATGCCCTGGGGAAGATGAGAGGGAGAGATGGGAGGGGTTAGAGACCACCTGGACTTCAGCCAGTGTCAAGGGGAGGGAGCCAGCCCAGAGTCCCCAAAGCTGCTGCCACCCTGGCCTTGCCCTTGGGTCCACCCCAGAGCCCCCAGAGGCCGCTGCTCTAGGTTGGGAATTTGCATCTTAGCTAGCTTCCTGTCCTGGCAGTCGGCACTTTCACTCAATAATCAAAGTCCTCGGCAGATCCTGAGTGAGATGATGGGGTAAGGGTAGGGGTGTGAGGGGAGGGGGAAACTGGGGCTCCCTTCTAACTTGGGAGGGACCCTGAGGTGCTGGGGAAAGAACTCAGGGACAGTCCTACCTCTACCACTGACTTGCTGGGTGACCTGGGCCAACTTCCTTCCCCTGTCTGGGCCTCGGTCTCCTCGTCTGTGAACTAGGGAGACAGAGGGGTCTCTTTTAGGACTCAACCAGACTCCCCAAATCCCACCGCTCTTGCCTCTGAGGCACTCAGACTGTACTCTCAAGTTCTAGGGACTCAGGACTCTACAATACCAAAACCGAGGATCTGAGGAACCAAGCCACGGCCTCCAGGACCCTGGGCAGCTGAGTCCAAGCCCTAAGGAGCGGAGACACCCAAGACAAGCTCCGAACTTACGAGGTGCCAGGCCTGCTTTGCCTACTGTGACCTTTCCAATGCCATAGCCCACCCAGGAGGCAAACGCATCCACCCTCTGCCCATTCTACAGGCTCTAAGACTTAGGTGATGAGTTGGATGTCAGAGGGAGCAGTGCCTTGTCCGGGATCACACAGGGAGTGGGACTGGAACCCAGGCCTGGGATTCCCAGACTGTGCCTTCAGCAGGAGGCTCAGATCCTGAGTCCAGAACCAGGCTGGCAGCCATGCCCACAGGCTTGAGCTCGCCCCTAGAGTTTTGGCCTGAAGTACTCAAAAAAGTTTCACCATTTAAAAAACAGATGTTCAATAGAAATAGATTTTGGTTCGAGTGACAGGCAGTAAGACTTGGCCATGCGGGGCCCATCTGCTGCCCTTCAGACGGCCAGCCTTGGACGCCCATCTCCCAGCTGGCTCTCACACCCACCCCTCTCTCTGCTGCCTGCCACCTGGGGCTAGCCCCCTCACTCTAAGATCTGACAGGTCTTGTTCTGAGACACTAAGATTTCTGTGGCTTCCCCTCACCCCACAAAGCCACAGGCTGTGACAACAACAAAGCCCTCTCTCTACCAATGACTGCTTCTTCCCACCAAGGGTCCTGCCAGGTCCCCGGCAGGCTGGCATGGGGCCACTCACCGCCTTGCCCGGCCGGGCCCAGGTGCAGATGAGGCCCTCCTGGCAGGCAGTGATGATGCAGTCCTCCAGAAACAGGAGGACTGTGAGCCGCTCCTGGGCGATCTTCTTGCACACGAGGGGCTCCAGCAGGGGCACCTCATGGATGCGCGGGCACAGCGCGGTGCCCAGCACCTTAGCGGGGTCCAGGCGGCTGCGGGGAACAGGGCCGCTGGGCTTCTCCCCACCGCCGCCGCCGCCGCTGCCACCCCGGCTGATGTTGCCCAGGCTGTGGTAGCGCTTGTGCTCCTTCTCGGCCCCCCCGGTCCCGCCGCTCCTGCAATGTGAGCGTGGCGAAGCGGCCGATGCTGAATGGTGTGCCAGGCTCTGCCGCCACGCCCGGGCCGCCTGCCTTGCCCCCGCCCGCCGGGTGCGGGAGGCTGTTGGAGCGGGACAGCGAGCGAGGCAGTGGGCCCGGGCCAGGCTCGCCACCCCTCGAGCTGCTGGCGGCCGGTGGCGTGGTGCCAGGAGTGCCAGGGAGGGTGCGCGTGCGGGCCAGGGGCGGGTGCGGGTAGAGCACATCTTCAGTGAGGTCCCACAGACAGAACTGCGTGTCCTGGCCCGCCGAGCCAAAGCGGTAAGTGATGGAGCCAGCCTTGGGCAGTGGAGAGAGCGGGGCGCCCCCGGCCGAGCCTGTGCCCGCAGCCTCGGGCTCCTCCTCCTCCTCCTCGCCGCTCCGCTCCCCGTCAGCACCCGCTGCTGTCGCTGCCTCCTCTGCCCGTGTGGTGTAGGGGTCGAAGGCCACAGCGTTGACCCAGGACTTGTGGCCGTGGCCTCGAGCCACCACACGGCCCTCAGTGAAGGACCACACGGTGACCAGGTCATCTTCACCACCCGTCACCACGTAACGGCCGTCAGGGCTCCAGCACACACACAGCAGGCCCCCAAAGTAGCTCTTCATGAGCCCGCGCAGGAGCATGGAGTCGAAGTGGAAGACGCGCAGGCAGCCATCCTGGCTCACACAGGCCAGGTGCCGGCCATCAGGCGAGAAGGCGAACTCGTTGAGGGGCCCCTCGCCCACCGCCCACTTGGCCAGCGGGTTGCGGGGCGCCTTGCTCTTGGCAGCATAGACAGAGAAGCCCTCGCCCTGCTTCAGCAGGCTGTACTGGGGTGGGGCCGAGGCGCACGGGTGGCTGACGTTGTATAGGTACAGGTGGCCACTGGCGTGTGATGCCAGGAACAGGCTCTCCGACTCAGGCAGCCACTTCAGATACGTCACCTTGGTCTTGTCGATCAGCCGCTGCCAGGGGAGACAGGGTGGGGTTGGGAGAAGGCAGTAAAACTCAGGCAGACCTTCTCCCCAACCTGAAGTCCCCAAGAAGGCCATTGGACATGGCCCCGCCCACACAGCAGATGCCACACCAGGCCCAGGTCCTCCTCGACGAGAAGCTCCCAAACTGGGGAAGACAGATGGATACTGGGTCATGAAGACATGGGGGAACAGGGGCTGCTGCAAGGTGGCCACAGGGTGCTCGAAGGAGCCTCAATGTCCCATCTTTGGTGAGGGGACAGTCCTGCTTGCCATAGAATTGTCCTGTATCTCAGGGTCCTCAACCTCTGGGCCATGGAACAGTAGTGGTCCGTGGCCTGTTAGGAACCGGGCCATGCAGCAGGTGAGCGGTGAGCGAGCAGGCATTACAGCCTGAGCCCGGCCTCCTGCTGGAGCAGTGCACCATTTGACCCTCATAGGAGCGCGAACCCCACCATGAACTGCGCATGCAAGGGAGCTAGGTGTGCGCTCCTTGTTAGCATCTAACACCTGATGATCAGAGGTGGAACGGTTTCATCCCAAAACCATCCCCCCAGCAGTTCGTGGAAAAACTGTCTTCCCTAAGCCAGTCCCTGCTGCCAAAAAGGTTGGGGACCTCTGCTCTATCTACCTAACCCTCTTCTGATCTTTACTATGTCAGGCTTTAAGCAGGAAATTTCTTCACAGAAAGCCAGCTCCCCAAAGGAAGGGATCTTTGTTTGGTTCGCTGTTCTTTAAAGCAGTGCACGTAGGAGGCGGCCTGAAGGTAATTCCTGGACAAATGAGTGACAACCCCCATCCTGCTAGGTGCTTAGACAAAAAACCTCAGCACCTGCCCTTTTCCTCACATCCAATCCTTCCACAAATCTTGTGGGCTCAACCTTCAAAATACACTCTGAATCGGCCGGGCACAGTGGCTCACACCTGTACTTCCAGCACTTCGGGAGGGCAGGGCGGGAGGATCACAATGTCAGGAGTTCCAGACCTGCCTGGCCAACATGGTGAAACCCTATCTCTACTAAAAATACAAAAATTAGCCAGGCATGGTGGCGGGCGCCTATAGTCCCAGCTACTCAGGAGGCTGAGGCAGGAGAATTGCTTGAACCCGGGAGGCGGAGGTTGCAGTGAGTGGAGACCATGCCACTGTACTCCAGCCTGGGCAACAGAACGAGACTCCATCTCAAAAGAAAAAATATGGCCGGGCGCGGTGGCTCAAGCCTGTAATCCCAGCACTTTGGGAGGCCGAGATGGGCGGATCACAAGGTCAGGAGATCGAGACCATCCTGGCTAACCCGGTGAAACCCCGTCTCTACTAAAAATACAAAAAATTAGCCGGGCGAGGTGGCGGGCGCCTGTAGTCCCAGCTACTCGGGAGGCTGAGGCAAGAGAATGGCGTAAACCCGGGAGGCGGAGCTTGCAGTGAGCTGACATTCGGCCACTGCACTCCAGCCCGGGTGACAGAGCAAGACTCCGTCTCAAAAAAAAAAAAAAAAAAAAAAAAGAAAAAATACACCCAGAATCTGACCTCCTCTCACCATCCCATCCAGCCACCCCAAGCCTGCAATGTTGTGTGACTGGCCTCAGGCACCACTGCCTGGGCCTGTCTGTCCCCTGCAGCAGCCACAGCGATGCTCTGTTAGGTATCAGTCAGCACCTGGCACGGTCCTGCTCTGAACGCTTAGCAGCCTCTCTCAAGCAGAGTTCCAGAGCCCAGGGCCCTAATGCCCTCAGGCAGCCAGCATATGCAACTAAGGAGCTGCTCTCCCAGGATGAGAGGCCTCCCATCCTTGGGAGAACTAAGCAAATAATCACTCCAGTCACTTCTGCCTTCCAGGGCTCAGGTGAGCCCCACCGAGAAAGACTCCTCCACAGGTTTCCAACTAAGAGTAAGGCAAAGTCTCTCCACGGCCTTCCAGACTCCCCATGAGCCGGCCCCTCTGTTATTTCCTGGAACTCATCTACCATCCTCTTTCCCTCAGTAACTGCTCTGGCCACACGACTTCTGTGCTATCCTGCATTTGTCCTAGCTGGTCCCACTACTCAGAATGTCCTTCTTGGCTGGGTGTGGTGGCCCACGCCTATAATCCCAGCACTTTGGGAGGCCAAGGCAGGAGAATCGCTCGAGCCCAGGAGTTTGAGACCAGTCTGGGCAACACAAAGGGACTCCATCTCTGAAAAATACAAAAGTTAGCCAATTGTGGTGGTGCATGCCTGTAGTCCCGGCTACTCAGGAGGCTGACATGGGAGGACTGCTTGAGCCTGGGAGGCAGAGGTTGCAGTGAACCAAGACTGTATCACTGCACTTCAGCATGGACGACAGAGTGAGACCCTATCTCGAAAGAAAAAAAAAAAAAAGATGCCCTTCCCCAGGCAACTCTTCTCACCTGCCTCCTTCAGGTCTTTATTTTAATATCAGCTCTTAGTGAGGGCTTTCCTGACCACCCTATTAGACTCTTCAAGCTTCCCTCAGCCCCTTCCCCACTGTTTCTTCTAAACAGGCCTTAATCACCTGCTGACACATGAAGACTTAACTTGATTAACTGTCCGTCTCCCCAGCTAGACTGAAAGCTCCAAAAGGGCAGGGCCTCCTGTCCAGGGCCCTGAGATGTGATATCCCTACTGCTGGGAACGGTGCCTGGCACAGAACGGATGCTCAAAAACTATTTGTGAATGGATGAGCTAATGAATTTTTAATCCACTCACTATTCCGTTCACTCCCTTCAGCCATTCACTCATTCTGAGAATATTTATGGAACACCTCCTCTGGACCAGAGAGAATGAGACAGAAGCCAAGAGCAGTCCCTGCTCGTGGATAAGGTCGTTTACTGGTATCTCCTTGTAGGCCAAGTTGGCCCAGGACTGAGCAATCTCCATGTATGATTCTACAACAGCAGTTCTGCAAGGTAGGAACTGGAATCCCATTTTGCAGAGAAGGAGAAGTGAGGCTCAGAGAATGGTCACCTTCCCAAAGTCACATGGTGAGTAAGTGGTGCAGCAGCAGGGCTTTGAATCCAAAGCCTCCAGAGCCCAGAACTCAAACAGCAAGGGTATCAACTAAGTCTCAACTTATTTACTAGCCTCAATTCTCTAATCTGCAAAATGGGCAGCACACTTCTGTATCCACTGGTTGATGAAAACTCAAGGAGTGGCCAGGCGCGGTGGCTCACGCCTGTAATCCCAGCATTTTGGGAGGGCGAGGCAGGTGGGTCACGAGGTCAGGTGTTTGAGACCAGTCTGGCTAACGTGGTGAAACCCAGTCTCTACCAAAAATACAAAAATTAGCTAGGTATGATGGTGGGCACCTGTAATCCCAGCTACTCAGGAGGCTGAGGCAGGGGAATTGCTTGAACTGGGGAGGCAGAGGTTGCAGTGAGCAGAGATTGTACCAATGGGCTCTAGCCTGGGTGACAGAGCAAGATGCTGCCTCAAAAAGGAAAAAAAATTAATAAAAATTACAATTACAATTAAAAACAAAAAACCGGGTATGGTGGCTCACGCCTGTAACAACAGCACTTTGGGAGGCCGAGGCGGGCGGATCACGAGGTCAGGAGATTGAGACCATCCTGGCTGACACAATGAAACCCTGTCTCTACTAAAAATACAAAAAATTAGCCGGCCGTGGTGGTGGGCGCCTGTAGTCCCAGCTACTCAGGAGGCTGAGGCAGGAGAATGGCATGAATCCGGGAGGCGGAGCTTGCAGTGAGCGGAGATCACACCACTGCACTCCAGCCTGGGCGACAGACGGAGTCTCGCTCTGTCTCAAAAAAATAAATAAAATAAATAAATAAATAAATAAATAAAACTCAAGGAGTAAAGTATTCAGCACAGGGGTAATGCAGCATAGGGCCTGGGTACAGTGCAGCTGTCATTAGCTGCTGTCACCCCATTCTCCATCTCTCCCTGGTCCTGCCTCTCTCAGGCCTACACTGTTCCCCAGGCAGCTGCAACCTAATGGCATATAGTGGGTAGGTGAGAAGGCAGAGCAGTTGGGGGTTCTGGGGGCTGCAATCACCTCCTCATTGAACAGCTTGCTGGTGTCCTTTTTGATGAGATCGAGGTACTGCACCTGACCCGCTGAGAAGCCCACCAGCAGGGAGATGGTCTCGGTGGCAGCAGTGAACTGGTTGAAATCGTGGCAGGTGGGCTGGGTGCCCTTGTAGATCCGCTTGTCAATTGGCTTGTTGAGGTCAATGGACTTGAGGGGTGGGAGAAAAGGAGTTAATGGTGTATGCCACTGAGGGGAAGGAAGAGGATGTTGAGGTTGGGGGAAACCACTAAGAGGAAGCAGGGTTAGAACCCAGAGGGAAGTGGGGAGGTGAGTAGGTGGATTGGGAAGGAGGGGGCAACCACAGACGGGAAGGGGACCTAAATCACAGACGGAGTAACAAAAAAGATATAGTAAGGATCCCCCTTGACCACAGTGCCTCCCCCAAGTTGGGTCACCCCTAATTCAGAGACACCCTTGTCCACAACTTCAGGGCTCTGGGTCCACACAGCTCCTGAGCTCCGATTCCTTTTAGCCCCACCACTCCACCCTATAGCCTCAGCAACTCCCTTAGGACCTAGTACCACACTATTCCAAGACCCCCAAACCTCAAGGTCACCCAAATTCCCAGGACTCTAAAGCCTAACATCCTAGTATTCGCTTCACTTTGGAATCCCTAAACCGCCACAGTTCAGGGACCCATCAAAACTCATAGTCTCCCACATTTTAGGCCCATTTACTACCTCAGGGCTCTGAGGAGCCCCATCATTTCTGGGGCCACCATAAGTTTCCCAAGGTTCTCACCACATCGCTTTAGAGATGCCCTGAATCACACCTGCAGATTCGCCTGCCAGAGCCTCTCATCCCCTTGAGAGCTCCCATCAGCTTCCAGACGCTTATCTCCTCCAGGACCCTCATGACCTCCAGACCCCAATTTTCTCTAGGATCCCATTCAGCTTCTGGATCCCCTATTACCTTCAAGGCCTCCATCACTTCTAGATTTCTCCACATTCCTGGGCTCAATCTCAAGCCCCTCTCCAACACCTCCAGGATGCAATACTGGGTTCTCCATCACCTCTGAGCTTGCATCACCTCATGATTCCCCATTACCTGCAGAATACTTGCCACCCCAGAACCCGGGGGATCCCACCTCATCTCAGATACCCCATCATGTCCAATACTCGCCATCCCAGAACCCCTACGCATAACGGGGGTAAAGGGGATTTCCCCCATCACCTCAAAGATGCCTGCCCAGCACCCCGCGGGCCTCCCATCGCATTTCAGAATCTTGTACTCCCTCCAATGCTGTCGCCCCAGGACGTCCATCACATTTAGGATGCCTATCTCAGGGCCCTATATCAATTCAGGCACCCTCCTATCAGTTCTCTGGAAAGTCCATCCTTTCAGCACCCAGGGCCCCACGATGCAAGCCGCTCACCCGTTGGCTCCCACGGCGGCAGCAGCCTGGGTAGAAATAGAGCTCACGGCCCAAGTTGAAACAGACGCGGTCTCCCCCGGAGCCCAGCCCCGCGGGCGTGGCGGGCGGCTCCCCGGCCCCGGCGCTGTCGGGCTCCCCGAGGCGCACGAGGCTGAGGCGCACGGCGGGCAGCGCGGGCCCGGGCCCGGGGCCTGCGGGCGGCGGGGACGACGCGGGGCCTGCAGCGCCAGGACCGGAGGCGGAGGCAGGGCCGGGCGGGGGCTGCGGCGGCTGGGGCGGCACCGGGGTCTGGGCGGAAGCCGGACCCGACCTGCGAGCGGCGCCGTCGCCCGGAAGCAGCTTGTAGAAACCTTCGCGCGTGCGGAACTGGGACTTAATCTCCGCGCAGTCCCCCATGGCGGCACCGGGGCCCGAGCCGCCCTCCGCGCCGCCCGCCGCCATCTTGGGCGCCCCCCGGGCCCCGCCGCTGCCGGACTGCCGCCCGCAGCCGGGCCCCCTGCCGGAAGCCGCGGGCCCGCACCGGAAAAGGTGGAGTCGTCGCCCTGGCAACGCCTCTTCGATTGGCACCCAGGTCCGGAGGCGGGACGAACCCCCACGGTCGCTCGGGTAACGGTGCTGGGACTGTGGGCGGGGCGAGAAGGTGGGCGCGGTCTTTGTGCCTGTGACCGACTTGTGGTTGACTGCGGAGGCGGATCCCGCAATGGAAAGAGGCGTGGCCAGTTAGAAAGCTCAAGTCCTTAGCAACCGCGCCCTGGGAACCGTTTGCCTAGCAACGGAGGGACCCCCCCCCCCCCACCAAAGAAGCCCTCATCCATAGTCCAGCCTTCCCATGAAGTCACAGCCGACCCCAAGTGACCCTGGTCTCTCCTTAGACGCCCAACATACACTCCCCTACCTCCAATGTTTCCCACTGACATATTCAAATCCCTGAATGACCACAGCATCTGCTACCATTCTTCCCCACCCTTGGTGACCCGCCAAATCCCTGTGTCCCCACACAACTCAAAGGACTTCCTCTGACCCACTATTGATTAATGCTAACCCAAAACATCCTTCATATTTTCCACCAACCTCCAATGTATATTTCCATGACTTTCTTATTTTCAACAACCTCACTTGTCCTCCAAAACCCACCTCTGATTCTCAAATTCTATTGATCCCCACGGTGCCCCAGTGTCCCAGTGATCCACTCGTAGCCCAAAGTCTCCCACTGATCCCAACAGCTCCTACTCATAGTCAGTGCTCCCCATGTCTGCTCAAGTCACCCAGCCCCATCATAGATCTTCCTAGTCTCACGTAGTCAATGGCCTCTACGATTTCTCCTTAGAGTGTCCCAAGGGCATCTCACACTTAAAAAAAAAAAAAAAAAAATCCTACAATGGCTCACGTCTGGAATCCCAGAATCCCAGCACTTTAGGTGGCTGAGGTGGGAGGATCACTTGAGCCCAGGAGATCAAGACTACAGTGAGCTATGATCACATCACCACACTACAGCCTGGGGGACAGAGCCAGACTCAGTCTCTCTAAAAAAGAAAGAAAGAAAGAAAAAATAATCCTACCATGAACTTGACGTCTTACACCAAATCCTTCTCCTCTCTCGCATCACCATCTTAGGGTTAGATCTGCTGTCCACTCAGTCAACCAGGTCACAGACCTGGGTGTCTTCCTAGATGTGTACCATTTATCTTCACTCTCCCCTGCTTACAGCCTCCAAGTCTTTTGCATTCAACCACCTGCAATTCCTCTTTCTCAGTTCCTTGTTCTCCGCAGCCCTGATCCAAGGTCCTCCTCTACCCGAGCCCTTCCCTCACCCCCACATCAACCGTGTCTCTTGGTCTCCCAGATTTCTGTCTCACCCCCACTTCCACTTTTCACTTGGCATGTAGAGAGGTTTTTGGGTTTGTTTGTTTTGTTTTTCCGTCTTTTTTTTTTTTTTTTGTGAGACACAGTCTTGCTCTGTCGCCCAGGCTGGAGTGCAGTGGCTTGATCTCGGCTCACTGCAAGCTCCGCCTCCCGGGTTCCCGCCATTCTCCTGCCTCAGCCTCCCGAGTAGCTGGGATTACAGGCAACCACCACCACGCCCGGCTAATTTTTTGTATTTTTAGTAGAGACAGGGTTTCACTGTGGTCTTGATCTCCTTACCTCGTGATCCGCCTGTCTCAGCCTCCCCAAGTGCTGGGATTACAGGCGTGAGCCACCGTGCTCGGCCTTGTTTTTTTGTCTTTTTTTTTTTTGGAGACAGAATCTTGCCCTGCCACCCAGGCTGGAGTGCAATGGCACCATCTCAGCTCAGAGATGGGGTTTCACCATGTTGGGCAGTCTGGTCTTGGTCTTGAACTCCTGACCTCAGGCGATCCACCCACCTCAGCCTCCCAAAGTACTGGGAGTACAGGCAAGAGACACAGCACCAGGCCTTTTGTTTTGTTTTGTTTTGTTTTTTGTTTTTGAGACAGAGTCGCGCTCTTGTCATGTGGGTTGGAGGGCAATGGTACGATTTTGGCTCACTGCAACCTCCACCTCCTGGGTTCAAGTGATTCTCCTGCCTTAGCCTCCTGAGTGGCTAGGATTACAGGCACCTGCCACCACACCTGGTTACTTTTTTGTAGTTTTAGTAGAGACAGGGTTTCACCATGTTGGCCAGGCTGGTCTCAAACTCCTGACCTCAGGTGATCCGCCCACCTCGGCCTCCCTAAGTGCTGGGATTATGAGTGTGACCCACTGCACCTGGCCTAGAGAGGTCTTTCTAAAGCATGAATATGATCAGGGCCCTCCCCTGCTCAAAACCCATCTGTAGCTCCCTAGTGCTCTTAGGGCAAAGTTAAGCCCCAAGTGATCTGGCCCCTGTCAACCTCTTTTCAATCTCCTCTCTCACCACTAACTCCTCACACTATCTATCACCTAAAATGAGGCTTGAAAAACTACCCCAATATATCACACTCTCTTGCCCTCGGGTCTTTGCACATTCTGTTCCCTATCCTTGGAATGCCTTTCCCCATTCTTTTCTTGACCCTTTATAAGAGTTGGCTCGGGAGCTCTGTCAGTCCTCTGGGCTTCCCCATTTGGGCTGTCACTGTCTGGAGATGAGTCTCTCTCCCTATAGTGTTGTGAGGCCCAGGAAGGCAGGGCTGCGACTAGCTGGTCACCTCTGTGTCCCCAGCCCAGGGCTGGGCTGACAGGAGGCATTTCAATAATGGTTTGATGGCGAGGTAAACGAACAAATAAAACAGGTGGGGCTGGTCGCGGTGGCTCACAGCTGTGTCCCAACACTTTGGGAGGCCAAAACAGGCAGATCGCTTGATGCCAGAAGTTCAAGATTGGCTTGGGTAACATAAACCCCATCTCATAGTGAAACCCCGAAAAATTGAAAAAATTTAGCTGGGCATGGTGGCCTGTGCCTGCAGTCCTAGTTACTCAGGACCCTGTCTCTACAAAAATTACAAAAATTAGTGTATGTGGTGACATGCACCTGCGGTCTCAGCTACTCAGGAGGCTGAGATGGGAGGACTGCTTGAGCCTGGGAGGTCAAGGCTGCAGGGAGCTGAGATCATGCCACTGTACTCCAACCTGGGTGACAGAATGAGACCCTGTCTCAAACAACGACAACGACAAAAACCAAACAGGTGGCAGAGACTGCCAGGCAATGTCTGTGCCCTCTGCAGGGCCCAACAGCCCTAGCTTGGAGTTCATGTCAACAGATGTGGTGAACAAATGAATGAATGGCTCATCCATAACGCCGTGGAGAAATTTTATTTGAAGCAGTTGCCTTCCTTTTCTATCCCTGCCCTCTGGGGACAGGAAGCAAACAGTGAAAATATTAATACATATTAACGACCTCTAAGGGGAAATTTGCTATCTACCTGCTTGGGGAAAGTGGCTAGAAGGCAGGCCTCAGTCATCTGTCTCCTCGCCCTCCTCCTCCTCCTCGCCCTCCTCCTCCTCCTCTGTGGCTCCCAGGGCTTGCTCCTGGGCTGCTTTCAGAGCCTGCTCCTCTTCCACTGTGGGGTCACTCATCTCCATGATCTCTGGGCCACTGGGGTACTCTTGCTGAATGGGGGCTGGCAGGGCAGGGTTGAAGTTCTCGGGGCTGTACTTGTGACCCCAGCCGATGTAGATGTTCTCAAACTTTCTGGAGAGGCAGTGAGACACTGTGAAATTCTCCCTCAAAGACCCCAGACTTTACTTTCTTTCTTTTTTTTTTTTTTTTTTTTTGAGACAGAGTCTCACTCTGTTGCCTAGGCTGGAGTGCAGTGGTGCGATCTCAGCTTACTTCAACCTCCGCCTCCCTGATTCAAGCGATTCTCCTGCCTCAGCCTCCCGTGTAGCTGGGACTACAGGCACACACCATCATGTCCAGCTAATTTTTGTATTTTTAGTAGAGACGGGGTTTCACCCTGTTGGCCAGTCTGGTCTCGAACTCCTGATCTCATGATCCGCCCACCTCGGCCTCCCAAAGTGCTGGGATTACAGGCATGAGCCACTGCACCCGGCCAGCCTTAACTTTCTTTAAGGGTAGGACCCAGCGTGTGCATAGCATGACTGCAAAGTTGTGGATGGCAGGGTGAAATGTGCTCATTGGGTTTCTCTGTATTACCCAGGCTAGATGCAAACTCCACCTCCTGGGTTCACTGCAAAATCTGCCTCCTGGGTTCAAGTGATTCTCCCACCTCAGCTTCCCAAGTAGCTGGCACTATAGGTGCACACCACCTCACCCAGCTAATTTTTGTATTTTTAGTAGAGATGGGGTTTCACCATGTTAGCCAGGCTGGTCTCAAACTCCTGACCTCAAGTGATCTGCCCGCCTTGGCCTCCCGAAGTGCTGGGATTACAGGCATGAGCCACGGTGCCTGGCCTAATTTTTGTATTTTTAGTACATTGGGGGTTTCACCATGTTGGCCAGGCTGGTCTCAAACTCCTGACCTCAAGTGATCTGCCTGCCTCCACCTCCCAAAGTGTAAAAATTAGCCAGTTGCAGTGGCACATGCCTGTGGTTCCAGTTATTGGGGAGGCTGAGGTGGGAGGATTGCTGGAGCCCAGGAGTTTGAGGCTACAGTAAGTTGTGATCATGCCACTGCACTCCAGCCTGGATGACAGAGGGAGAACCTGTCTCAAAATAAATCAAGAAGTAAGTAACTAAAAATAACAAAACAAATTTAAATTATATATGCGGCTCCTATTTTATTTACGTAAGACATAATTTTATGTTGGATATCAATTTCTTTATATGTGACATTTTATTTATGTCCCACCTAATATGTTTATGTGCTGGGGACACAGCAGTAAACAAACTAGACAAAAATCCCTGCCAGGTGCGGTGGTTCAGGCCTGTAATCCCAGCACTTTAGGAGGCCGAGGTGGGAGGATCAACTGAAGTCAGGGGCTCAAGACCACCCTGGTGAAACCCCATCTCTACAAAAAAGATAGAAATTAGCTGCTCGTGGTAGCAGGCGCCTATAGTCCCAACTACTCAGGAGGCTGGGGCATGAGAATCCATTAAATCCAAGAGATGAAGGTTGCAGTGAGCGGAGATCACACCATTGCACTCCAGCCTGGGTGACAGAGTGAGACTCCATTTCCAAAAAAAAATTCCCTGGGTTGTGCCTATATTCTGCTAAGAGGAGATTGATAATGAACAAGGAGATTAGTGCCCAGTCCTAACCCAGCCAATTCAGCCTTTCTGCAGAATTTTAATTAGAGAAGGAAGAGGAACAGATGGGAGGAAAGGGAGGGGACTAAGAGGTAGGGAGAGAGGGAGACAGAGACTGATAAAGAGGCAGAGAGAGCTGAGCGCGGTGGCCCACGCCTGTAATCCCAGCACTTTGAGAGGCCGAGGTGGGTGGATCACCTGAGGTCAGGAGTTGGAGACCAGCCTGGCCAACATGGTGAAATCCCATCTCTACTAAAAATACAAAAATTAGCTGGGCATGGTGGCCCATGCCTGTAATCCCAGCTACTGGGAGGGCTGAGGCAGGCGGATGGCTTGAACCCGGGAGCAGAGGTTGCAGTGAGCTGAGATCGTACCACTAAACTCCAGCCTGGGCAACAAAATAAGACTTCCTCTCAAAAAAAAAAAAGAAAAGAAAAGAAAAGATTTAAAAATGAGGCCAGGCACAGTGGCTCACGTCTGTAATCCTAGTATGTTGGAAGGCTGAGGTGGGAGGGTTGCTTGAGGCCAGGAGGTGGAAGCTACAGTGAGCTGTGATCACTCCACTGCACTCCAGCCTGGGTGACAGAGAGAGACCCCATCTCAAAAAAAAAAAAAAAAGAAAAAAAAGAAAAGAAAGAAAAAGAAAAGAAAAAAAAAATGGAACAATGGGTGGGGGGACAGAAGAGCATTGGGCGGGTGGGGGCAGAGGATGGATGGACAAGTGGAGCCTCAAGTTTGGATAATTTGCTTTCAGAGGAATGTTGGCATATTGGGGTATGGCCTGAATAAGGGAGTTGGCAAAAGCAAATGTGCCTCTTCCCAGCTTCCAGAGAAGGAAAAAATAAATGCCAGGAATGTGTTAAAGTATCCAGATTACATGCAATCCCACCACGGCTGTGATTCATACAGGAGCGAATACAGTCCCAGTTCACATTGAGATTAAAAAGGAAATTCTAGGAAAAATCGTCCTGCCATCTGGTGGACAAAGCTGGTAGGTGCGCCCACCTCCAGCTGCAAACCCTGTCACGCGGCAGAGCAGAGGGCTGCCAGGTGCCTGGAGGAGAAGGACTGTGGGGAGTGCGCAACTGGGTGGGAGGATGTGGGAGTGACTTCGGCTTGCCATTCTTGTTTTTGAAACAAGATCTTGCTCTGTCACCCAGACTGGAGTGCAGTGGTGCCATCACAGCTCACTGCAACCTTGACCGCCTGGGCTCAAGCAATCCTTCTGCCTCAGCCTCCTAAGTAGCTGGGAATCTGTAGTCCGTGCAACTATGCCCAGCTGAGTTTTAAATTTATTATTATTATTATTATTATTTTTTTTTTTTTTTTTTTTTTTTTTTTTTTTGAGGCGGAGTCTCGCTCTGTCGCCCAGGCTGGAGTGCAGTGGCCGGATCTCAGCTCACTGCAAGCTCCGCCTCCCGGGTTCACGCCATTCTCCTGCCTCAAGACTCCCGAGTAGCTGGGACTACAGGCGCCCGCCACTGCGCCCGGCTAGATTTTTGTATTTTTTAGTAGAGACGGGGTTTCACCGGGTTAGCCAGGATGGTCTTGATCTCCTGACCTCGTGATCCGCCCGTCTCGGCCTCCCAAAGTGCTGGGATTACAGGCTTGAGCCACCGCGCCCGGCCTATTATTATTATTTTTTGTACAGATAGGGTCTTACTATGTTACCCTGGCTGGTCTTGAGCTCCTGGGCTCAAGCAATCCTCCCACCTTGGCAACCCAGAGTGCTGGGATTACAGGCATGAGCCAGTGCATCTGGCCCAAGCTTGCCATTCTTTCTGGAACAACTGGTGGTGGGAGGGAAGGTTTCCGCTCCATAGAGAGAAGAGCCTTCCAACTGGAAGAACAGGCCGGGTGTGGTGGCTCACGCCTGTAGTCCCAGCACTTTGGGAGACCAAGGTGGGCAGATCACTCGAGGTCAGGAGTTTGAGACCAGCCTGGCCAACATGGTGAAATCTTGTCTCCACTGAAAATACAAAAATTAGCCAGGCGTGGTGGCATGTGCCTGTAGTCCCAGCTTCTAGGGAGGCTGAAGCAGGAGAATCACTTGAACCTTGGAGGCGGAAGTTGCAGTGAGCTGAGATGGCGTCACTGCACTGTCACCCAGCCTGGGTGACAGAGCGAGAGTCCATCTCAAACAAAACAAAACCACAAACAAAAAAACTGGAAGAACTGTCCAGGGGGCCCCAGGGAAGGAGTCAGCTTCCCCAGAGAAGGACTCTGTCCCTGTCATCAGGGGGCTGGAGATCCAGGTTCGTATCCCACAAGTGCTGTGTGACCTTAGCCAGTCCCTCCCACTCTCTGATTCTCCATGCTGTCGTCATGACTCATCACCAAGACCCATCCTAGTGGGCTGGTATTTCCCACTTTAGCCCTGGTGAAACTCACAGGAGCTATGAGGGGGTCAGTCCTAGGGGCTTCCTGAAGGGGGCCCTCCCCATCTCTGCCCACCCTGGTGAGTTGCCCAACCAGGCCTTGAAGAAGTCCTGAGGGATTCTCCTGCTGGGAGGGGCTGGGGGAAGACCTACTTGCCGCTGGCATAGGCATAGGCCCCGGGCCAGAGGTTGGAGCGCACAACGGCCACTGAGTACTGTGGGCAGAGGCTGCAGGACAGGCGGGTGGTCCAGGGTGCCAGGTGCATAATTTCTGTGGCGGAGAGGCAGCAGAGGGGGCAGCAGGGTCAGGAAGGCCCTCAGGCCCCGCACTGCACCCTGGAGGAAGGCAGGCAGCAATAAGGGAGGCCTGGAGGGGCATAAGGGGAACTACAGCCACCAACAGCTCGGGCTGCGGTGTTTGAACCCCGGCTGCAGACCACACTCTCTCTTGCACGCTCTTTTTTTTTTGGAGACAGAGTCTTGTCACTTTGTCACTCAGGTTGCAGTGCAGTGGCGTGAGCTCGACTCACTGCAACCTCTGCCTCCTGGGTTCAAGTGATTCTCCTGCCTCAGCCTCCCGAGTAGCTGGGATTATAGGCGTGCACCACCACGCCCGGCTAATTTTGTATTTTTAGTAGAGACAGGGTTTCACCATGTTGGCCAAGCTGATCTCGAACTCCTGACCTCAGGTGATCCACTCACCTTGGCTAGCTGCATCCAGGAAATGGGGAGACTCATCTGGCCTTTGTTGCAGGGTGGCAGTGAGGCCTGGTGACAAGGTCTGCACACACCTGCTGCAGTGCCTGGTGCCCAGCAGGGCCCCCAGACTGAAGAGCCGCTGTGATTCCGCTCCTGAGTTGGCCATCGGTTTAGATCAGGGTGCAGAGGGCAGGGCACAGCCTGGCAGGATCTGGCTTCAAATCCAGGACTTGTCCCCTGGCTCACTCCTAGTCTCTCTCTCCACTTCCCTGTGGGTGCCTGAGGCCCCAACGTTACGAAATTCCTGTCCATTCATCCAAAATCCAGCTCCAGGTTGGGCACAGTGGGTCATGCCTGTAATCCCAGCACTTTGGGAGGCCGAGTAAGGTGGATCACTTGAGGTCAGGAGTTCGAGATCAGCCTGGCCAACATGGTGAAACCCCATCTCTACTAAAAATACAAAAGTACCTGGGAGTGGTGGCACATGCTTGCAAACCAGCTACTGAGGAGGCTGAGACGAGAAAATTGTGTGAAACCGAGAGGTTGAGGTTGCAGTGAGCCAAGATTGCACCCTACACCCCAGCTTGGGCGACGGAGCAAGACTCCATCTCAAAACAACAACAACAACAACACACACACACACACACACACACACACCCAGCTCCAGTCTTTAGGGAGGGCTCCCCAACTACATCCCCCTCCCTCCAGGCCCACATGGGACGCAAAAGGCCATATCCTAAGGTTTGGGCCATTGCCACAAGTCTATGGACATGTTCCCAGAACCTCCTGATGGGGCCACTGTGATCACACCCATTTTTTAGCTGAGAGAGCCTCTGAGGCTGGGAGGGAAGGACCGGGGAGATGGACCCCAGCAGTGCAGCCATCCCTCCCTTTCTTCCCAGCCCTCCCCAGCTAGTGGTGTACAGGCTGAGAGGGTTTCCTTACCCGCATCTTCTGAAAGTGGCGTTAGCAGTGGGGGGCCAACCTCCTGCTCCACCTCCTCTGGCCCCTCATCAGCCTTCTCTTCCTCCTCCCCCAGGTCCTCTTCCTCCTCTGTCTTCTGCAAAGGGTTCACCCAAGTGCAGCGGCCCTGGGGGTGGAGGGAAGCTCAGGTGATGGCCCCAGTGCACAGAGCCCAGCCTGCATCCTGTGGGGGAGGTGAAGGGCCAACAGGACTGAAGCACAGCCTTGTCCTCAGAGACCCAGGCACAGGCAAGAGGGCAAGATTTAGCCACACAGTTAAGAGGAGGTGGGAAACGGGCCGACAGAACTGCTGTATTGAGATGAAGACTCTTGACTGTGTGACCCCCATTCATGCATTCATTCACTCATTGATTCCTTTTTTTTTCTTTTTTTTTTTGAGACGGAGTTTTACTCTGTGGCCCAGGCTAGAGTACAGTGGCACGATCTTGGCTCACTGCAACCTCTGCCTTCTGGTTTAAGTGATTCTCCTGCCTCAGCCTCCCGAGTAGCTGAGATTAAGGTGCCTGACACCATGCCTGGCTAAATTTTGTATGTTTTAGTAGAGACGGCGTTTCGCCATGTTGGCCAGGCTGGTCTCGAACTCCTGACCTCAAGTGATCCACCCACCTCGGTCTCCCAAAGTGCTGGGATTACTGGCGCGAGCCATTGCACCTGACCTACTCATTGATTCTTTTTTTTTTTTTTTTTTTTTGAGACAGAGTCTTGCTCTGTCACCCAGGCTGGAGTGCAGTGGCGCAATTTAGGCTCACTGCAAGCTCCACCTCCCGGGTTCACCTCCCTAGCGGTGGCTCATGCCTGTAATCCCAGCACTTTGGGAGACTGAGGCGGGTGGATCACTCGAGGTCAGGAGTTTGAGACCAGCCTGGCCAACATGGCGATACGCCGTCTCTACTAAAAAATATAACATTTAGCTGGGCATGGTGTCAGGCACCTGTAATCCCAGCACAAGGTGGGCGGATCACGAGGTCAGGAGATGGAGACCATACTGGCTAACATGTTGAAACCCCATCTCTAGTAAAAATACAAAAAAATTAGCCGGGCGTGATGGCAGACGCCTGTAGTCTCAGTTATTCAGGAGGCTGAGGCAGGAGAATGGCGTGAACCCAGGAGGCAGAGCTTGCAGTGAGCCAAGATCATGCCACTGCACTCCAGCCTGGGCAATAGATCGAGAATCTGTCTCAGGAAAAAAAAAAGAAAAAGAAAAAAACAAATTAGCCAGGCATAGTTGTGGTGGTACGTGCCTGTAGTCCTAGCTACTCGGGAGGCTGAGGCGGGAGGATTGCTTGAGCCCTGGAGGTCAAGGTAGCAGTGAATTATGATCGTGCCACTCCATGCCAGCCTGGGTGACACAGCAAGATGCTATGTGTTAAAAGAAAAAAAAAAGTTGGGCGTGGTGGCTCAAAGTGCTGTAATCCCAGCACTTTGAGAGGCTGAGGCGGGCAGATCACCTGAGGTCAGGAGTTTGAGACCAGCCTGACCAACATGAAGGAACCCTGTCTCTCCTAAAAGTACAAAATTAGTTGGGCGTGGTGGTGCGTGCCACCCAGCTACTTGGGAGGCTGAGGCAGGAGAATTGGTTAAACCAGGGAGGTGGAGGTTGCAGTGAGCCGAGATCACGCCATTGCACTCTAGCCTGGGCCACAAGAGCAAAAAACTGTCTCAAAAAAAAAAAAAAAAGGAAAAAAGAAGAAGAAGAAGAAGTAAAAAGGACCGGACGTAGTGGCTCATGCCCATAATCCTAGCACTTTGGGAGGCCAAGGCGGGCGGATTGTCTGAGCTCAGGAGTTTGAGACCAGCTTGGGCAACACAGTGAAACCTCATCTCCACTAAAATACAAAAAATTAGCCGGGCCTCAGGAGGCTGTGGCAGGAGAATTGTCTGAACCTGGGAGGTGGAGGCTGCAGTGAGCTGAGATCGCGCCACTGCACTCCAGCCTGGGTGACAGAGACTCCGTTCCCCCCCCCACCAAAAAAAAAAAAAAACGGAAAGAAAAGAAAAAAAAATGCCTCTGTCCCCAAAGATTTCTGACGGGATTATCCGCCAGTATCTGTTGAACCAATGAATGGATAGATGAATGAACGAATGAGTATTAGTTGCCTAGCAGAGAGTAAGAGCTTGAGGTCAGTATTGCAGGGTCATGCGCGAGCCCCCTGCCCCTGCCATGTGGGAGGCGGGCGTCCCGGCGCTCACCTGCGGCAGGATGTGCTGTGTGTGATGCACCCAGTTGGCCATGGAGTCGACCAGCTCCAGCACGGGGATGCCCTCGAAGTCGGGGTTCTCCTCGTAGGAGTCGCGCCCAGCACCACCTTCCTCCTCCTCGTCGCCCTCCTCCTCGCTAAACTGATAGAAGCCCAGCGGGCTGACCTGCGTGGCGGCCGAGATGCGGGCTATTTGGGCCCGCAGGTAGTTGCCCTCGTTGCCCGGGAAGGGCGGGTAGCTGACGACCGGTGCGTCCAGGTAGCCTGTGAAGAACTTCTTGATCTTTCGGGCGTTCACGATCTGGGCCGGGGTGACGTGGGGCAGCCGCGTCCACGGCAGGCCCGGCTCGTTGCACACAAAGTACAGGTACTTGTTGGCGCCTGAGCGGCTCTCCTCCTTGGGGATCACGGGCGGCGGCTTCCACACGGGCTTAGGGATGATGTCCACGGCCTTCTCCTCGTCCTCCTCGCCCTCCTCCTCGCCGTGCGCCTCCATGACCTCGCCACCCTCCGTCATCTCCTCCACCTCCTCCTCCTCCGCCTCCTCCTCGCCCTCCCGGAATTCCACCTCGGCCACCAGGTAGCTGCGGTTCATTCCCAGGATCTTGCCCCAGAAGCGACAGGTGTGGATTGGCTGCTGCTCCGCCAGCTGCTTCATGGCCAGGAAAATGCGGAAGCTCTCGTCGGAGCTCAGGCCGACGCCGGCCTGCTCGAAGTAGAAAGCAGTCTCCATGATGTTGGGCACCGGCGTCTCCCCCTGCGCAGGGTAGGGTGGAGGGCAGAGGAGAGAATGCTGAAGCTCTGCTCCCTAGTCTACCTTTTCCAGACTTTTCTAGAGTCAAGAGAGCTAAAAGAGGCTGGGTGCAGTGGCTCACGCCTATAATCCCAGCACTTTGAAAGGCCGAGGTCGGCTGGTCACTTGAGGTCAGGAATTCGAGTCCAGCCTGGCCAACATGGTGAAACTCTGTCTCTACTGAAAATACAAAAATTAGCCTGTCATACAAGCGGGCGCCTGTAATTCCAGCTACCCAGGAGGCTGAGGCAGGAGAATCACCTGAACCAGGGAGGCAGAGTTTGCAGTGAGCTGAGATTGCTCCACTGCACTCCAGCCTGAGCAACAGAGTGAGACACAGTCTCAAAAAATTCCAGCACTTAGGGAGGCCAAGGCAGGCAGATAACTTGAGGTTAGGAGTTTGAGACCAGTCTGGCCAACATGGCCAACACTGTCTCTATAAAAAATACAAAAATTAGCCAGTCGTGGTGACAGGTGCCTGTAATCCTAGCTACTTGGGAGGCTGAGGCAGGAGGATCGCTTGGACCTGAGAGGTGGAGGTTGCAGTGAGCCAAGATCACACCACTGCACTCCAGCCTGGGTGACAGAGTGAGACTCCATCTCAAGAAAGAAAAGAAAAGAGAAGAGAAGAGAAGAGAAGAGAAGAGAAGAGAAGAGAAGAGAAGAGAAGAGAAGAGAAGAGAAGAGAAAAAGAAAGAAACCTAAAAGATTCTGTAACTCAGCTGCCACTCATGCCAGCCAGTGAGATGTAGGGAAAGCCATTGGAGAGGATGTCCCTGATGGAGAAGAAAAGGGAAAACCACACTAGGAGAAAATCTTTTGCCTTTTGTCTTCTGTCTTTCCCTATTCTTCCTGCCTGGAATGGGGACATAAGATCTGGAGCCACAGCAGCTATCTTGGGACCATGAGGCAACACACGAGAGACAAAGTACTACACCCTTAATGGTGGTGGTGATGAACGGTGGAAATTGCCTGGTCCCCAGTAGCATTGCTCAGCTGCCTTACCCACCCTGACCTTCTTGCTCCTGTAACAAAGAAGCCACTTTTATTCATGATTTCTGTGACTTGAAGCCTGATGCATTCCTAACACGAACTCTATGTTTCACAGAAAGTTAAGGGAGAAGACGGGTCTTGAACGGAGGAGTCAGTGATGTTAGAGGATGGTAATAAGTCTGCCCTCACTGCCTCCATCTACACCATTTGCTTGATTCACACAGCCAGAGGACGGGTGGGGCGGAGGAGAAGAAGAATAGGAGAGGAGGAGGAGGAGGAAAAAGAGGAAAAAGGAAAGAAGGAGAGAGAGAGAGAGAGAGAGAGAGAGCGCGACTCAGAAAGGGATTGAAGGCAAGCAGGCTGAAACTAGAAGCCAGCAAAGTTTACGGTCACGCACAGTGGCTCATGCCTGTAATCCCGGCCCTTTGGGTGGCCAAGGCAGGCAGATCACGAGGTCAGGAGATCGAGACCATCCTGGTTAAAGTGGTGAAACCCCGTCTCTACTAAAAATACAAAAAATTAGCCAGGCGTGGAGGCACGCACCTGTAGTCCCAGCTACTTGGAAGGCTGAGGCAGGAGAATAGTATGAACCCAGGAGGTGGAGCCTGCAGTGAGCGGAGATTGTGCCACTGCACTCCAGCCTGGGTGACAGAGGGAGACTCCGTCACAAAAAAAAAAAAAAAAAAAAAGAAGAAGCCAGCAAAGTTTTGGCTCAGAAGCCAGGGAAAGAAGTGTAATGTACATCTGCACAGGCCACAGACCAATATCCTTCCCTCTCCCAGGGAAATGCCTGCCAGCCCCTATCCATGTGGCCACAAGGCTGTCACCAACACTTTATTATTCAATCAGTCCCGAAATCTTTATTATTTATTTATTTTATTATAATTATTATTATTTTTGAGACGGAGTCATGCTCTGTCACCCAGACTGGAGTGCAGTGACATGATCTCGGCTCACTGCAACCTCCACCTCCTGGGTTCAAGCCAGTCTCCTGCCTCAGCCTCCTCAGTAGCTGGGATTATAGGCATGCACCACCACGCCCAGCTAGTTTGTGTATTTCTAGTGCATTTTTTGTAGTTTGTATTTTTTTGTGTTTGGTACAATGTTTGTATTTTAGTCCTGACCTCGTGATCCACCCGCCTCGGCCTCCCATAGTGCTGGGATTACAGGCGTGAGCCACCACAGCCGGCCCTGTCGCAATTAATTAAAATTTAAAAAAGAAAAGCCCTCCAGCTGGTGATTCTCAATGTCTCAGTGATTGGCTCTGTGCGCAGAGAGTAACAGCATGTAGAATGAACGCCTGGCGCTTGAGTTACATGATGAAATGAGAGCACGCTCCTAAAGCTCTTGGCAGGGGACCAAGCAGGTGTCAGAATTATCATAGAGTCCAGAACAAAAGTCTGTTGAACGAGTGAAAGAACACTTCGCCCCAATTTTAAGCATCATCCAATTCTGGGTTTGTGAAATTAAATATAGCCAGTCCCAGACTTAAGATAATCTGACTTAGAGTTTTCAACTTTAGGGTGGGTTTATCAGGGTATTAAATGCATTTTTGACCTATGTTTTTTTTTTTTTTTTTTTTTTTTTGAGATGGAGTCTTGCTCTCACACTCAGGATGGAGTGCAGTGGTGCAATCTGGGCTCAGTGCAACATCCACCTCCTAGGTTCAAGCCATTCTCCTGCCTCAGCCTCCCGAGTAGCTGGGATTACAGGCACCTGCCACCACGCCTGACTAATTTTTGTACTTTTAGTAGAGATGGGGTTTCACTATGTTGATCAGGCTGGTCTCAAACTCCTGACCTCAGGTGATCTGCCCACCTCAGCCTCCCAAAGTTGCTGGGACTACAGACATGAGCCACGGTGCCCGGCCAGTATTTTTGACTTATAATGGATTTATTGGGACCTGATCCCATGCAGGAGTTGAAGAGCATCTTGTATTCTTTTTTTTTAAAGACGGAGTCTCGCTCTGTCGCCCAGGCTGGAGTGCAGTGGCCGGATCTCAGCTCACTGCAAGCTCTGCCTCCCGGGTTCACGCCATTCTCCTGCCTCAGCCTCCCGAGTAGCTGGGACTATAGGCGTCCGCCTCCAGGCCCGGCTAGTTTTTTGTATTTTTTAGTAAAGACGGGGTTTCACCGTGCTAGCCAGGATGGTCTCGATCTCCTGACCTCATGATCTGCCCGTCTCAGCCTCCCAAAGTGCTGGGATTACAGGCATGAGCCCCCGTGCCCGGCCGAAGAGCATCTTGTATTCTGAGGACGGTGGAATGTTAATGAGTCCTGGGTGCTGCAGTTCTTAGTGGATCTCAATTTATAAACTGAGAAACTGAGGCTAGGAGAAAAGGAGTAATTGATTCAGTGTCCAGAGACTCCAGGAGGCACTGAATTTCACAGAAAAGGTCTGCAGGGCAAAATCGTTTTCTGGAGAGAGGAGTAGGAGATGGTACGAGAGACCAGTCTCCATCTCTGCCTGGCAGCCGGACTTAGCTTTCTAAAAAGCAGAGCTTCTCAGGGTATGCTTAAGTGAAAAATCCAATTAAAAGATTAAAACAAACAAACAAAAACAGCTGGGTGCAGTGGCTCATGCCTGTAATCCCAGCACTTTGGGAGGCTGAGGCGGGTGGATCCCTTGAGGTCAGGAGTTCAAGACTAGCTTGGCCAACACAGTGAAACCCCATCTCTACCAAAAAATACCCCCCGAAATTAGTTGGGCGTGGGGGCACTTGCCTGTAGTCCCAGCTACTCAGTAAGCTGAGGAAGGAAAATCATGAATCACTTGAACTCAGGAAGTGAAAGTTGCAGTGAGCCAAAATCACGCCACTGCACTCTAGCCCGGGAGACAGTAAGACTCCGTCTCAAAAAAAAAGAAAAAAAGAAAAAACTGTGTGTGTGTATGTATGTGTATATATATTTTTTTTTAATTTTTTTTTTTTTTTTCTGTTTTTTGAGATGGAGTCTCGCTCTGTCGCCTAGGCTGGGGTGCAGTGGTGCGATCTTGGCTCACTGCAAGCTCTGCCTCCCGGGTTCACGCCATTCTTCTGCCTCAGCCTCCTGAGTAGGTGGGACTACAGGCACCTGCCACCATGCCTGGCTAATTTTTTGTATTTTTAGTAGAGACGGGGTTTCACTGTGTTAGCCAGGATGGTCTCGATCTCCTGACCTCGTGATCTGCCTGCCTTGGCCTCCCAAAGTGCTGGGATTACAGGCGTGAGCCACCGTGCCCGGCCAAAAAAACTATATATATTAAAAAAAAAAAAAAAAATATATATATATAAAATAAAAATTAAAAAAATAAAAAGCAGAGCTGACAGCCTTTCCTTTGCTTCAAACCATTCAGCGGTGCTCCAGTGGCCTCAGAAGAAAGCCCATATCCTTTGCCTGGTGTTCAAGGCCTCCTGTGACCTGGTCCTGCCTCCTCCACTGGGGGCACCCATGAGACTGAAGTTGTTTTTGTTTTTTTGGTTTTTTGGTTTTTTTGATACAGAGTTGCGTTCTGTTGCGCAGGCTGGAGTGCAGTGGCGAGATCGGCTCACTTCAACCTCTACCTTTGGGTTCAAGTGATTCTCCTGTCTCAGCCTCCTGAGTAGCTGGGATTACAGGTGCCCGCCATCACACCCAGCTAATTTTTGTATTTTTAGTAGAGACAGGATTTTGCCGTATTGACCAGGCTGGTCTTGAACTCGTGACCTCGTGATCCACCCGCCTCGGCCTCCCAAAGCGCTGGGATTACAGGCATAAGCCACCCCATCCTGCCGAGACTGAAGTTATTTTGTGACTGGATTGTCCAATGCTGTCTTTTGCCTCCCGGCCTCGGCACAGGCTGTGCCCTAAGTATGCTTGGGCTCCCACTGACCCTGATGCCCACCTCTCCTGACTGGCTCACTCACCACCTCCTCCTCCATCTCCTGTTCGCCTTCCGCACCGCCTCCACTCCGGGTGAACAGCGCCTTCTGTTTCTCTGCCATCTCGTAGGTGGGCTGCATCTCGGGATCGTCCCGCAGCGTGTCCAACTTGGGGTGGAACCACTCCCACTGCGTGGTGCGGTTCAGCGACTCCAGGACAGACAAGGGGTCCTCGGGCCGCTGGTTCAGGATCTTGGTCAGCAGGTTCACCAGGTGCTCGTACCTGCTTCCCACAGGAGGAGTGGGAAGAGAGGGGCCTCACTCACTCAGCTCACTGAGCCGGCTCCCATGTGCCTGGCCCTGTGCCTGGTGCTGGGGACACAGTAGGGAACAGAAAAGGTTCCTGCCCAGGTGTAGCTGACATTTATTTATTTTTTTACTTTTTTTATTTTTTATTTTTATTATACTTTAAGTTCTAGGGTACATGTGGATAATGTGCAGGTTTGTTACATATGTATACTTGTGCCATGTTGGCGTGCTGCACCCATCAACTCGTCATTTACATCAGGTATAACTCCCAATGCAATCCCTCCCCCCTCCCCCCTTGTTTACTTATTTTTATTTATTTTTTGAGATGGTGTCTTGCTCTGTTGCTCAGGCTGGAGTGCAGGGGTGCATCTCTGCTCACTACAACCTCTGCCTCCCGGGTTCAAGCGATTCTCCTGCCTCAGCCTCCCGAGTAGCTGGGACTACAGGCACCGGCCACCACGCCTGGCTAATTTTTGTATTTTTAGTAGAGACGGGGTTTCACCATGTTGGTCAGCCTGGTCCCGAACTCCTGACCTTATGATCTGCCCGCCTCGGCATCCCAAAGTGCTGGGATTACAGGCATAAGCCACCATGAACGGTCGACATTCTTTTTTTGAGACAGAGTCTCGCTCTGTCACCCAGGCTGGAGTGCAGTGGCGCGATCTTGGCTCACTGCAAGCTCCACCTCCCGGGTTCACGCTGTTTTCCTGCATCAGTCTCCTAAGTAGCTGGGACCACAGGTGCCTGCCACCACGCCCGGCTAATTTTTTGTATTTTCAGTAGAGACGGGGTTTCAACATGTTAGCCAGGAAGGTCTTGATCTCCTGACCTGGTGATCTGCCCGCCTCGGCCTCCCAAAGTGCTGGGATTACAGGCGTGAGCCGCCACGTGTGGCCTCCCAGCCGACATTCTTATGATGGAGACTGAGACTAATCAAACAAGCAAAATATATACAGCGTGTCAGGCATGGGGTGGCAATTTATAGGGTGACACATAAAGTACTGAATGGGGCCTAGGGCTGCCAGGGATGGGAGAGGGTTTGCAATTTTATTTTTTAAATTTATTTTTCAGACAGGGTCTCGCTCTGTTGCCCAGGCTGGAGTGCAGTGGTGCGACCTTGGCTCACTGCAGCCTCTGTCTCCTGGGTTCAAGTGATTTTCCTGCCTCAGCCTCCTAAGTAGCTGGGATTACAGGTGCACACCACCACATCCCGCTAGTGTTTTTGTATTTTTTGTAGAGACAGTTTCATCATGGTGGCCAGGCTGGTCTCAAACTCCTGACCTCAGGTGATCCGCCTTCCTCGACCTCCCAAAGTGTTGGGATTACAGGCATGAGCCACCACACCTAGCCAACATTTATATTCTTCTTCTTATTTTTGAGACAAAGTTTTGCTCTTTTGCCCAGGCTGGAGTGCAGTGGTGTGATCTCAGCTCACCACCACCTCTGCCTCCTGGGTTCAAGCGATTCTCCTGCTTCGGTCTCCTGAGTAGCTGGGACTATGGGTGCGCACCACCATCCCCAGCTAATTTTTGTATTTTTAGTAGAGATGGGGTTTCACTTTGTTGGCCAGGCCGGGCTCAAACTCCTGACCTCATAATCTGCCCACTTAGGCCTCCCAAAGTGCTGGGATTACAGGCGTGAACCACTGTGCCTGGCCAGCATTTGTATTTTTCTTTTTATTGACACAAGGTCTCACTTTGTCGCCCAAGCTGGAGTGCAGTGGCTCGGTCTTGGCTCACTGCAACCTCTGGTTCCCGGGTTCAAGTGATTCTCCCACCTTAGCCTCCCCGGTAGCTGGGATTACACATGTGTGCCACTATGCCTGGCTAATTTTTGTACTTTTTGTAGAAATGGGGTTTTGCCATGTTGCCCAGGCTGGTCTCAAACTTCCGGACTCAAGTGATCTGCCTGCCTCAGCCTCCCAAACTGCTGGGATTACAGGTGTGAGCCACTGGGCCCGGTCACAGTCAGCCTTTGAAACCAAGTTGGTCTGATTTCCAAGCATGTTATGTGTCACCTTTTGCTATGCGGAAACTGTTTTGTTGGCAGTCTTGGGTGTGGTGTTGGGCCATCATGGAAGCTGGGAAGGGTGAGAAGAGGTGAGACTTTGGCTAGGGATTCTCAGGAAGACAGCCTGAAGCTCTGAAAAGCTGGCACTTGGGGAATAGCCAGAGGTTAATTCTGACTAGATTCTAGGATCCGAGGAAGGAGCAGGTAGTGACTAGAAATGAAATTTGGACAGTGGGCAGGGGCTGAACCACATAAGGCCTTTTGTTTGTTGGTTTGTTTGAGACAGAGTCTCACTCTGTTGCTCAGGCTGGAGTGCATTGGCACGATCTTGGCTCACTGTAGCCTCTGCCTCCCGGTTCAGGTGATTCTCCTGCCTCAGTCTCCTGAGTGGTTGAGATCACAGGCCTGTGCCACCACGCCTGGCTTTTTGTATTTTTAGTAGAGACGGGTTTTGCCATGTTGGCCAGGCTGGTCTCGAACTCCTGACTTTGAGTGATCTGTCTGCCTCGGCCTCCCAAAGTGCTGGGATTACTGGCATGAGCAAGGCCTTGTATGTCTCAGGTCAGGAGCCTTGAAGGCTGCAGTGAGGAGTCTGAGCTTCCCCCACGGGCAATGGGGAGCCATAGCAGATTCTGAGCATTGGAGGGATAGGGCCAGCTTTGTGCTTTAGTAAGAACCATTACTTCATCAATCTCATTTCTCCCGCTCTCCCTCTTCCTCCCTTGGTTCCAGACATACCAGCTCCCCAAAAACAGCAAGCCTCAGAGACTTTGCATTTGTCGTGCGCTCTGCCTGGCTCACTCTTCCTCCAGTTATCTGCAAGATGCTCTCCCTCACCTCCTTCAGGGCCCTAATCAAATGTCACCTCCTTGGACAGGCCTTCTCTGACCCACACAATTTATTTTTTTGAGACGGAGTCTTGCTCCGTTGCCCAGGCTGGAGTGCAGTGGCATGATCTCGGCTCACCGCAACCTCTGCCTCCCGAGTTCAAGTGATTCTCCTGCCTCAACCTCTGAAGGAGCTGGGATTACAGGCCCATGCTACCACGCCCTGATAATTTTTGTATTTTTTAGTAGAGATGGGGTTTCACCATGTTGGCAAGGCTGGTCTTGAACTCCTGACCTCAGGTGATCCGCCCGTGTCGGCCTCCTAAAGTGCTGGGATAATAGGCGTGAGCCCCCACACCTGGTCAGACCCCCACTATTTTATGTGTTCCCTAGCCCTCTTAGCCTTCCTTATTTTTGACCTGAGCCCTTAGCTTCAGTTGATCACTTTTTCTATTTCTTGCCCACTCCCCTATAAAGAGAGCATCCTAGGCATCTAATGGAGACTGAGAGCAGTGTATTGTGACTGCAGCTAAGTGGCTTTGGCAAGTATCTTCCTCAGGCAGGGAGGTTTAGTTGCAGGATAAGAGGGTCTCAGGAGGGCTGGGCATGGTGGTTCATGCCTGCAATCTCAGCACTTTGGGAAGCCAAGATGGGCAGATCACTTGAGGTCAAGAACTTGAAACTAGCCTGGGCAACAGGGTGAAACCTTCTCTCCACTAAAAATACAAATATTAGCTGGGTGAGGTGGAGCACGCCTGTAACCCCAGCTACTCGGGAGGCTGAAGCAGAAGAATCACTTTAACTCAAGAGGGAGAGGTTGCAGTGAGCCGAGATCACGCCACTGTGCTCCAGGCTCCAGCCTGGGCGACAGGGTGAGACTATGTCTGGGGGAAAACAAAACAAAACAAAAGCAAGAGGACTTGGGGAGCCAAATCACGTGTTCTGGAATCCTGACTCTGCCACATCCTAGCTGTGTAGTTTTGGGTAAGCGACCCAACTTCTCCATGTCTTCTCAGTCTCCTCCTCTGTAAAGCAGGATGAGCTGATGTGCTCATCTCCCTGAGAATTAGGTGTGAGTGTGCGCAGTGCCGGCACATGTCTGGGAAGTGAATGCTAGCTGTTGTTGGCACTGATTCCGACTCTTAGCTGAATTAGAGGCTGGGAGCAGTCATTGGTTTTCCATGAGGGATGATCCCTTGTCTGACTGATTGAGGCAGGGACCTGGGTGGGGCCCCTCCCTGCCTGGGTCCCCCACCCGCCCCACTCCTAGCCCCTGCTCACAGGCTGAGGTCGCAACTGATGCTGGTCTGCAGCAGGTAGGCCTTGGCGTTCTGCACGGCCAGCTCCAGAGGCTCGGGCTCAGGCACTTCGGCACTGTAGCGTGGGAAGCCCAGCTCAGAGGGCGAGAACTGAAGGGCAGGGTCATCCCTGATATAGGGCCCGTGCTGGGCACCTTCAGAGAAATGGTCTGTCTGGTAGAGGTTGAACGGGTCCAAGGGGTTGACTGGGGGCTCCGGGAAGGTGGAATCCAGTTGCTGGAACAGGCTGCTTTGGCCCTGCTGGAGCCGCTGCATTAGGCTGGTGGTGACCTCGGCGGCCTGGATCCTGCTTTCATCCGAGTAAGGCTGGGGCTGGAACTCCAAGGGAAAGCCCGTGTTCATGGATGGGTACTCCATGCTACCTATCCGGGCTTCCTCAGCCTGGAAGGCCCGGGGCATCAGCAAGCTCTCCTGTTGGGACAGGCTGCCCCTCTGTGACCAACCCGGGGTGTTACGCTGGGCGTCTGGCGCTATCTGCTGCCCCTCCTCGGGGTCCGCTGCCGGGGGCTGAACTTGGTCCCGACTGTACTGCCTCTGGGAGGCCTGGGAAGTCCTCCGGTCCGGGGGCTGCTGGGGAGGTCGCTCAGGGTAGGGCGGCAGGTCCCCCATGGTTCGCCAGGAGGAACAGACCTCTAGGAGAAAGGCTTACAGACAAGGAAGCCAAGCGAGCCACCTGTGGACACCGCCGGTTTCTGAGCACCGGAAGCGGGGCCGTTACCCGGGGAGGGCGCCGGGAGCCGGGCCAAGGTGGGTTCCGCGCGGGCTCCGGGCGGGCGGCGCGCACTCCCGATCCCGCGCAGCCCCACGGCGGACGTCGCGCCAGACTCGAGACAGCACCCACGCCCCAGGCCCACCCTTTTTCTTTTCAGTAACTTGCCCAAGTTCACATCTTTTATTTTTCTTTTTAAGGCAAAGCACCTGCAGGTCAAGCCCCGCCCTGTCCCCCAGCCCCGCGTCCCCGTCCCATCCCCCTTCCCCGCCCCCAGCCCCGTCAGCTGTTCCCCTTGGCCTCGGGTTCCCTGGCGTCCTCGGCAGCCGGGCTGGGGGTCTTCACGACATCTTCTCCAATAGGTGCCAGGGTCTGGGGGCTCCGCTCCTCCTTACAGGTCAGCCCGCCCGCTGCCGTCTCCTGGTGACCGGGGAAGGAAAGGGGAGTCGGTTGGATGGCGTGGTCCCCTCCATGCTCCCATTCAGGCCCTGTCCCCTGATGCCCGTCCCCCACCTTCACCCCGGCCCAGCTCCGGCTTCCTCCTTCGCAGCGAAGGCTGCTCTCCCTACCTTGGGTAGGGGGCCCTCGAGACTAGAGTCCAGCAGCGCGGCCTCGGTCAGCCCTGAGTCGTCATCCATGCTGATGAAGATGCCCGGGGTCTCGCACTCAGGCCCCTCCTCCCGGAAATCCATGGCTTCCTCAGACGGGGGCGGGCCCGGCCGGGCCGAGGGAGAGAGAGAGGAGGAGGAAGAGGAGGGGGCTCCCACTCCTCCCGGCTTCAGCTTCTGCTCCTCCTCCAGCTGCCGCTTTAAGGCCTTCTCCTGGGCCAGCCGCAGGCCAATGAGGTCCTGCGGGGGCCGGGTGGCCGGGGCCGGGGCCAAGGCCAGAGGCTCCAGGTCGTCCTGAGGGTGGGGAGGGCCACACAGAAGCTCAGAGGTGGGTGGCTCAGAGGACGGCGGGAAAGAGAAGGAACCACCCTGAGGTGGTCTTTGAGTTCTTCACCAAGGGCATGGGGAGGAAGGGGCAGTTGTCTCCCAGACCCCCCAACTCCCTTCCAGCAGGAGCATCCCCTGGGAGACGGGTGGCTCAGAGGCAGGGATGGCCTGAGTCTCTCGGGGTTGGGCGGAAGCCATGGTGAGCCTTGCTGGCTTGGGGTATGGGGTGGGAGTCTGAGGATCCAGATGGGTGGGCTGCAGGGCCCTCACCTCCTCCAAGGGCCCAGCAGGCGCTTCCTTGGCCTCTGGCTCCTGCTTGCCGCTGGCCTCCAAGATGGTCATGATGGAGTTAGGGATATGAGCTTGCTGGGTGGAGAGCAGGAAGGGGGCGCTGGGGGCAGCTCTGGCACAGAGACCCCACTTGCACACCTCAGGTCCCGGGGCCCTAACCCTCCAGAGCTCCTAGCAGTGCAGGGCCTTCTTGTATCCACCTCCATCCAGTCCCCACCAACCGGAGGGACCCAAGGGGCCGCCCACCGCATACCCGGGGTGGGGTGAAGGGGTACCTGGTGGGGGGTGAAGGAGCGGACATGGGCCAGCAGAGGCTCCCGGAGCTCAGGGCACTTGTCAAAGACGGCTCCCAGCTGCTGGGGCGGCAGCTGCAGGATGACCTGGAAGCTCTGGGGCTTGGTGCGCTGGCAGCACTTGATGAAGCCCTCCCACACTTTGGGATACTTCCACACCTGAACCAGGGAGGGAGGGAGCTGTCGGGAGGGGCACACAGGCAGTCCCCCAGCCTTGACACTGGGAGAAAGACCTTGCCAAGACCATGCCCAAATCCCACCATCCAAGATTCCTCTGGATGGGCCACAGGCAGCCCTGACCTCCCTCCAGAGGCCTTTGTCTTCCCGATCCAGGCGGCTGGACCATGAGGGCAACTTGGGAAGGGGGTGGAAGAAAACTCAGAGCCGCCTTTTACCAGAGCTCCCCCTGGGCCAGGCCTAGGCTAAATGCTGCGGGAGCACGTCTCATGACATTCCCACGGCAGTCTCCAGGGGGCGACATTAGCACTGCTAAACAGCGGAGGTCCATGCCGGTGCCGGGACCTGTCCCGGATCACATGTACATTCTCACGGCAGCCTCCAGGGGGCGACATTAGCCCTGCGGGATTTGGTTTTTTGTTCCATCACGGTATTTTTTTTTTTTTTTTTTTTTGAGACAGGGTCTTAATCTGTCGCCCAGGCTAGAGTGCAGTGAGTGGCGCGTTTCTTCCTTACTGCAGCCCCAAACTCCTGGGCTCAAGCAGTCCTCCTGCCTCAGCCGCCCAAGGAGTTGGCACTACAGGTGTGGGCCATCACACCTGGCCTCATTGTCGTATTTCTAAAGCCCAAATTTCTAGCACTTTTTAAAAAACTGGACCATTTTTCAGCTCTGGGATGCATCCTGGCCGGGCACACAGCAGTGGAGGGTGAGAAGCAGCCATGCCTCTCCTGGGTGCACACCCCTTGAGGGTTACCATAGCTCCTACCACCCAGCTGCCCTCCCTCATCACCTGGGAGCTGGCCCAGTCATAGACCCTGGAGCTCCGCTATTTTCTTGGCAAGGAGGCAGAGCAGAGCCTGCCGTCCTCCACCAGGCTCCCTCCGGGGTCAGGGGAAGGGGAGGGCAAGCAGGCTAGAAGCCTGCTGGTTAGGTCTGCTGCCGTCTGCAGCCTGGGGGCGGGGTGGCCGGGGGTGGGTTACCTGTTTCATGATGAGGCGGGACAAGATGTTCATGACGAAGCCCCCCAGGCGGGGGTACATGGTCAGGGACTGGATGACGGTCCTCATGAGCAGCATGGGCAGGGGGCTCTGCTCCATCAGCTGCTGCATCACCACGGCCAGCACCTCTGACGTGTACACGTTCCGCTCCGCAAAGCACAGGTTGGTGGCTGCGAGGAGGCGGAGAGTGGGCCTGTCCTCTCTGCCCAGCTGCCCCCTGGGAGGTGGGAGCCCTAGCCCTGCTGTCTGCCCGTGTGAGGGGAAGACTTCTAAAACCCTGACTTCTAAAGCCCCTGAGGGAGACAGGAAACTCCCCCCACCCAGCAGAAGGCACACTGCAGCCCTGCCCTTGGAAAACCTGCAGGCTTCATTCAAGGGAGAAGACATCCAACTCCAGGAAGCCCCAAAATGGGTAGAACAGGGAACCCATGGCCCCTCACTTGGAGGACGACCTTGGGAAAGATGTGTTGCTAAGCCCTGGGGGAGTGGCAGGGCCCCCCAACCCTGCCAGGGAGGGAAGGCAGCTATTGGCTTCCACCAGCCCCTCCAGAGAGAACAGCAGTCCACAGACCAGCTTGTCAGAGGGTCAAGGGGCTGCCCACTCAGTCCTGACAAGGGAACAGGGCTTGTGCTGGTGCTGGGAAGATGGGGGAGGTGCCAGGCAAAGGGCTGTGTGGGGGTTATGAGCACAATCAGTAGAGTAATAGCGAAGGGAGGGACAAGAGGCGGCTGGGGCCGGGGCATACGATGAGCTCAACAACCAGTGCCACTACCAGGAGGACCCAGAGGGTTGGCACAGCACGAGCATCCACGAAGGCAGGCCCTGGGGGTCTGTTCCCCAGTGGGTGGCCATGCCCCAATCCACTGTGCTAATGGGAGGCCCCAGGAGCTGCCTTTGAAGCCCTTCCCCAAACACCACTTGCCATGTGAATGTCAACCAGGAAGTCTTTATTGAGCCAGAAGAGCACCCCAACCCCCCAAATCCTTGAGGCTAACGGAGAACAGGGATGGGGTCTCTAAGGGAGGGGGAGGTGTAGACAGGTGGGAGGAGGCTGAATGGGAAGAGAGTGGAGGCGAGGGCCTGTCAGAAACCGAGGAAGCCCCTGCTCCTCCTCAGGGCCAGGTGGTCACTGGTCCTGCCCTCTCAACCACCTAAAGGCTCCAGAATCACCCCTCCCCTCCTCCTTCCCTGTCAGCTTTGCCCTGGCCCCCAACCTGGGCCTCCCCTGAGCCTCTGATCCACTCTCCATACAGCAGCCTGAAGGGTGTTTTGGAAAGCTCAGACCTGACTCCCCTCCCAGAGACCCTCAAGAAACAAGGCCAAATTCCCACCACGGCCTGCGAGACTCCTGTGGGCAGACCCCAGGGGCGCCTTTCCTCATGGCGACAGCCTGACCTCCTCTCTTGACCAGGCCCCCTCTTTCGTCTCCTAGGTCCAGAACCAGCCAGCGAGCACCTCCCTCAGTCCCTGCAGTCTCCTGCTGCTGCCGCCTACTCAGCCTTCCTTGGTCTCAGCCCGAGTGTCCCCTTTTTCGGGAAGTCTTCCCTGATGTCCCACACCCAGGCTGGGTTATGTGGCCCCTCTGGGCTGCCCAGTCCCACGCCACCCCTCTCAGTTGTTACTGGCCAGGGACTTCTTGTCTCTTTCCCTGGACTGTAAGCCCTGGAGGGACAGGGCTAGGGCTGTCCTTCTTGTGTCCCCAGCACTACCCAGGATGGATACGGGTGAGCAGAGGTGCTGAGTTTTCTTAATGCTGGACTACCAGGAGTGGGTCTAGTTATAGACAAGTTCCCCAGAGGAACAGGGTGGTCTACGGGGGAGTGAACAGTGTACAACAAAAGGACTGTATTTTGGGATCTGGAGCTTAGAGTGCAACCAGGAAGAATTCTGGTGCCCGAGGAGAAAAACGTGGGCTGGGTGCTGGGGACACCAGCTGGAAGGTTGTCTAGCCTGCAGTGTGCAGGCCTGGCTGTGTTGGAAGAAAAGGGTAGGGTGGTATAGGGTAGGCCCCCGCTGACCCTTCCAGGGGCCTGGCTCTTGGTGGCCTGTGTGGCCTCTGGCAAGGCTCTTTCTCCTGGGTCGAGGATCCTCAGGGGCCTGGCTCCTAGTGGCCTGTGTGGCCTCCGGCAAGGCCCTTTCTTCTGGGCCTAGGATCCTCAGGGCTTCTAATCTGGGTCCACAAATGGTCTTGGGGTGTGTGTGTGTGTGTATCTGTGAACCCCCTCAAACTGTATGCAATTAATATGAGCATACTGTCCTGGGAATGGGCTAGAACTTTCCTCAGATCACCAAAGGGGTCGGGGAACGTGAAGACCACAGCCCTGGCCTATGACCCTGGAGATCTTTCCTCCCTGCTGGTCTCCCACGAGAGGCCTTGGGGCCTCCTGGGTTTTAATGCGGGTTTGTCATTTCCATGAGCTCCTCTCTTGACCTTAAAAGTTTCTGAGAAAACTTGCAGAGGAAGGTTAGGAAGTAAGTCACTGAAAAGCTGTTTCAAGCTAGAACACGAAAGTAAGCGGCACAGAGAGGAAGCCCTTTCCTGTCTGAGGGTGAGAAGAGAAATCAAAGGACAGCAGTCTTCTGAGTAGAGAGGGCGACAGTGAGGGTGTCCAGCTCTGTGGGACAGGATGGCTCCTGGCCCAGAAACCTCGCTCAGGAGGAGTGGAGGGGCAGGCGCTCTCAGGGGAGGTGGTCCTCCGTCGCGGAACCGGCAGAGCTGGGATTCCCACCCAGGTCCGTTTCACTTCAGATTCTGTTTTGTCCACTACACCACTTAGCTTCTGCGCGGCCCTGAGTAAGTCACCTAACCTCTCTGGAGCCTCCATTTCCTGTCTACACAATGGAAGTGAACATACTCACCAAGCGGCGGACCAGCAGGCTCAGGTCTGTAGGCCTTCAGGGAGAGCCCAGCGCAGAGTGCTCAGTGAGTGGGGGGCCATCGTGAGCCAGTCAGTGCGTCACCAACCCTGCCGCCCTGGAGGCAAGCTCTCCTGCCTCATCTACCCTAGGCCACAAGTGCCGTGGAGCCCTGGGTCTGCCCTGCTGCTGCGCCTCTAAGCCTCTGACTACCACTCATGGTGCGCCCGGCTTCCTTCTATTCCTCAGGGCTAGGGGTGGGGCTACCCCTGACTGCTTTAGGCCCACTCTGTACCAGTGTACAGCAGGTACATCAGAGTGCCTTAGACAGAGGCAGAAAAAGTTAGGTTGTAAAGGGTAAAACCTGGGAGGAAGGAAGGAAAAGGAGGGAGGGAGGGAGGGAGGACGAGGCAGGAAAAGGAGGAGGGAGGGAGGGAGGGAAGGAGGGAGGACGAGGCAGGAAAAGGAGGAGGGAGGGAGGGAGGAGGAGGCAGGAAAAGGAGGAGGGAGGGAGGGAGGGAAGGAGGGAGGACGAGGCAGGAAAAGGAGGAGGGAGGGAGGGAGGAGGAGGCAGGAAAAGAAGGGAGGGAGGTGGCTCTCCAGAGCTCTGAGGTGGGGCTGTGAGTGGCACAGTCTTTGACTTGGCAGATTCCAGTGGGGGCATGTAGGTGACTGAGGTCCTGCCCCGGCATTGCAGGGGCCAGGCCACTGGAGTTGGGGGAGGCACCTCACCTTTGATGATGGATTTCATGTCGCACTTCACAGAGTCGATGTTGTGTAATGCGATCAGGAGCTCTCCAGGGTTCAGCGGGGACAAGGCTGAGTTTCCCTCACCTGCAGCGGGTGGGAGAAAGGGTGGGGGAGACAGTACGGACGCATAAGAGATGGGTCTGAGTTCCCCAGATCGGGGCAGCTGGGAGCAAAGATGAGGTGCCCTCTGCTTTCAGGGCTGAAACAGGGGAAGTCACTGACAACATAAAAAGGGGACACCGAAGGTAGCAGCAGCCCCCGGGCAGCCTACGGTTGCCACCGTGTGCTCCTCCCCATCCTGGGCTCCCACCCTGGGTAGTGTGTGGCACGGCTGGGTCTCTCTGCCCCTGGGCTGTGCACCCGCGAGGGCAGGGTAGGACCACCTCACTGTGTGGTCCCCAACAGACTCCAACGCAGCACAGGGGCTCATGGGCATTTGCGGCACAGGACAAGATGAAGCCAGGCTGCAGCCTTCCACAAAGTGGCTGGAGCCTTCAGCTGTGTGGGGCCTGGGGGAGTGAAGGGAGGAGGCTGGTGGGGTGGCTCTTTGCTGCTGCTCTTTTGATGGTCCCAGAGCCATCTATGTGTGTGTTTTAAAGCACCAGGGTCTGTCTGCGTGGAACAGACATCCTCCATTCTGTCTTTAGCTCCAACCACTGGGGTAAGGGGCGAAGAATCCCTTCTACTTAACTTGCTAGTTTTTCTAAGTTGAAAGTTTTGTTTCTTTTTGACTGTGTCAAAACAAAATGCCCCTAGCCCACAGCTTGAGGGATTCAGGCAAGATCTGAGGAGGGGCCAGACTGCAGCCGGGCCTGAGAGGGGCTGTGGTGTGGCCAGATCCTAGAAGGGGAGACGCTGCTGGAGTCTCTGGCCCCAGCTCCACGGTCTTGTCCCTGCTGTGAATGAAAACATCATCCAAGCATCCCGGAGGGTGGCCCGGGAGCTCCGGGACACATGGAAATGTCCAGTACAGCTGGTGTCCCAGGGAGCGGGATGTGGCCCCTCTCCCCGAGGGGGGCGCCTGCAGCTTGCCTCCTGCCCCAGCACCTGGGTGGGTGGGTCTCCTGGTGGGGAGGAGGCTGCATCACCTACCATGCTGGGTGCCCAGCAGGCGGTTGAAGACTTCCTTCACCACGATGGGGTTGAGTTTGATGAGTTTAGGCAGGGCCTGGATCACCTCTTTCTACAGGGAGAAGGTGGTGGGGTGGGGGTTAAGTCAGATACACCCTCACTTCCCTTCTAGACAAGCCACCCCTTCTGCTCACCCTGGGGAGCTGAGGGCAAGCTCTGGCTCACTGAGCCCCTCCTACCCTCACTACATCCTCAGGACAGAGCTTTCTCCCCAGCTCTCACCCCATCTGAGTCCCTTGCATGTCACATGTGTGTGCCCCCAAGAGGCATCCTAATCCTTGTCTGACAGAGAAGAAAAGCGAGTCTCAAAGAGGGGAAGGGACCCGCTTGAGGTAGAGGAGGAAGCAGCAGAGCCACTGGCACCCGGGTGCCCATGCAAATGAGTCCAGGAGCTGCTCTGCATTTCCAGGGTACACAGGTGCCAGCGGCTTCCACGACTTCTGACCACAGACAAGGTGTCTTCTGCCCTCTGCTATGTGCCTCTGGCTCAACCGCTTCTGCCATGTGCTGCCCTGCCCCTCCCGGTCCCACACGTCCCAGGTAGCAGGGACAGACAGGCCTCCGGTTCCATACCTTCTCCAGCCCATTGAGCACCGGGATGAGGAAGCGGACGTCTGGCAGTCGCTTGTGGTAGAGATCCCGGACCCGCTTCACCAGCTCCGGGGAGGGTGGGACTGCATGGAAGCAGCAGGAGGCACCGAGTTGGAGGCAGAGGGGAGCGTGGGGGAGGGTGGGCACCCAGGAAAGAGAAGCAGGCGGGTGTGCAGGAATGTATGGCAACTTTACAGCAGAACTTTTCACCCTTGGCTGCTCACGTGCAATTAGCACCACACTGTTCCAGATGGAGAAACTGAGGCCCTAGGACAGGCAAAGACCCACAAGAGGTGCGACTATCTGGGGACCCAGTGGCTCGGATTCCCAGGACCCGGGGAAGGCTAAGGAGAGGGAGGGAAGCATGAAAGGTGGGGGTCTCCAGGGTCACCTTTGTCTGTGAGGCTGTGCAGACATCGTGTGACCAGTGTCTCTGCCCCCTTGGGACAGTTTTCCACCAGCAGGAGCAGCTCCGGGGAGTTCATGCCCATTCCTCGGATCTAGAGGCAGAGACAGGGATGACCACACCCAGGGTGAGAGCTTAGGGAAGGCTCAGGTGCTGCCAGCAGGGTGGCTGCGGGAAATGCTGGGGCTCAGGGTGAGACTGGTGACAGGGTTTGGAGGGTGGGGGAAAGGTGGGGAAGGGCGGGAGAGGTCAGAGAAACCTCGGCCTCTCCCTGCAGCCTCTCCGGATGTGGCCTGCTCCAGCTTCCAGCCCTGCCTGGGCTATCCTCCAGCAGGCCACTCCTGTGTGGCTCAGACCTGACCTGACCTCGAATGCCTACCCTGTGCTTCACTCACTGGTGAAGATGTTTCTGGCTCCACCCACACCCACCCGCTTCGTGACTTGGTTTCTCATGTGCGGCTGGCTTGGCTGCAAGCCCAGACCAGGCTCCACCTGCTGCTGCTTCCTGAGCCTGCCCCATGGTGAACGCCAAACACAGGAGCTGGGGCCAGGCTCTACCTTCGCCCAGGAACGTTTACGCTCCTGACTAAAACCGACTGTCTCTGCCCTCGGGAAGCTCACAGCCCCACAGGATCACTTTTCTGCAAAGTGAGATCACTTTTCCACAGTTGGCTCACCTTGAGAACGGGGCTAAAAATGTTTCCTCCTGCCTACAAGCCTGTTATCCCCATTTTCCAGGTAAGGGCCCCACTGAACCCAAATGGCAGATAGGTGGGGATTAACATACAGTTCTCTCTCCCATTTATCATGAAAATGTTCTGTAATCCAAAAATGTCAGGGGCAGAAAGAAAAAAAGTGGTTTCAAACCCTGCTGCAAACTGAAGTGCAGACCTTCTAATCTCAGGTGACAGCCTGTCACTGAGCTGCTTCTCATGTGGGCAGCCCTGTGGCTCCAGAGAGAGAGGTGGGAAGGACTTACGTCTATGTAATGACAGCTAGAGAGTCCCATGAGCAACACCAGGAAGGTCAGCTCATAAACAGTGACAGTGACACAGAGGTTTATGTGCCTGAGTTCATGGACTCCTTGCATTAGTGTGGAGGGACTGGAATGTCTTCCCTAGTTTTACTGACAGGCCTGAGGTCGCAGTGAGAAAGTGACAAGTGAATACGAACCCAGCTCTATCCAGCTCTAGGCTCCTAACTGCTGGGCCACTCTGACGTTTCCTCAGGAACTGAAGAGTGACATGCGGACCGCCCGCAAGCTACACAGCCTGGGTCGACCCGGGGTGACCACCCTTTGGGCTTGGCACACTCTGAGGTGAAGCAGGTTGGGGAAGAGCTGGAGCTGGGGACACAGCCCTGCCTGTGGGTGGGCAGGGCCTGGTGGGCTCAGGGGCCTCACCGGCTGCTCGATGACCCTCAGCACCGTCCGCTTGATGTCGGCGATGGCTTCAGTGTACACGGCCGCCAGCTCGTGGATCAGCTTGTGGTTCTGAGGCAGGAGAGCCAGGTAGAGGTAGAGACACTGCTTCACTGTCTCCTCCGTCCAGGGCGCTGCCACCTCTGACAGGGCAGGAGCGGCATCGGATTGGCCCACACTCTTTTCCAACCCCCTCGGACCCTCAGTAACTGTCCCTTCTTGGGCATTGGAGCCAGGGAGGGCAGAGAAGGGAGCCGGGGCTGGGGAGCTAATTGTTCTAGGGCAGGGAAATGGGGTGGGACCAGGACTTCCTACCTCCAGCCTCCCCCGACTGCCAACACACAAGGCACCTACAAGGATCTTTCTAAAGTGCGATCCTGGCCGGGCACGGTGACTCAAGCCTGTAATCCCAGCACTTTGGGAGGCCGAGACGGGCGGATCATGAGGTCAGGAGATTGAGACCATCCTGGCTAACCCACTGAAACCCCGTCTCTACTAAAAAATACAAAAAACTAGCCGGGCAAGGTGGCGGGCGCCTGTAGTCCCAGCTACTCAGGAGGCTGAGGCAGGAGAATGGCGTGAACCCGGAAGGCGGAACTTGCAGTGAGCTGAGATCTGGCCACTGCACTCCAGCCTGGGCGACAGAGCGAGACTCCGTCTCAAAAAAAAATAAAATAAAATAAATAAAAATAAAAATAAAGTGCGATCCTGACCCTGTCCCTCTCTGCCTCCAAGCCCGGCCACGCCCTGTGGCCTCAGAATAAACCCCCGGCTCCCTGCCGCCCAGTGGCTGCCAGGTGTTGCATGGGGTGGCCCCGGCCTGCTGCTGCCCTGCTGCCCTCCATGGTGGTCACACACCCCTTCTAACAGTCCTGAGGGCCCTGGTCTCTTTGCCTTTGCATCTTGCCTCCTTTCTGCCTGGTCCACAGCACCTGCTCAGACTCTAGGCCTCCCGAAGGCTGTGCGTCTCCTGGGAATGCTTCCTGGCACCTGGGCCAGGCCTCCCGTGCTGCCCTATCATGGCCCCAAGACTTCCTATTTAAGGGTCCATTTACTCGGGGTCTGAGTCTACCTGTCTGTAATCCTGGGGGACCCAAGGCTCTGTTGAGGGAACCTGCCTGAGATGACCCTGCCTGGTCCTTCCTGGGGCCCCACCGATGGCTGGCTCTCCTTGTCCGCCAGATCTCTCTCCCTGACCCCCTAGGCTAGGTCAGATGCCCCTACCCTGACTCCCACAGCCCCCAGGTGGCTGTCCCAGTCCTGCCCGTTCCCGTCACTGGTGTCCAGGTGGCCTCCCCACTCAGCCCCACTGCTCGCAGGGACCAGAGCACGGACACAGCAGCACTCAATATGCATCTGATGACCTGCGCCCAACCTGTGTCTTTGTCAGCTCCAAACAGCACAGACGGTGGGTTGGGGTGCACCAGGAGCTGCAGGTAGTTGAGGGCAAATTTCTCCACATACTCCCGCAGCTGCTCCTTCTCATACATGCGTTTGATGAACAGCAGGGCCTGGGAGCGCACCTGAGGAGGAAGATGGAGAAGAACAGCTATTCCTGCGAGTGTGGCAACACTCATGTGAAAACAGACCCGAGCCTGAGAAGGGGCAGCCCAGCTGTTACCAGGGCCCAGAGCTGGTCCCCAGCGCAGGAGGCAGATATCCCGGCCAGGGCCGGACCCACAGCACCACCTCGCTGCCTGCCTCTCCAGCCCATCTGCCCGTCACTGCTCCTTGCCTTGCTCACCAAGCTCTAAGCAGAGGGAGATCTCAGTTCCTTAAAAGTGTCACTCCCTGCCAAGTCTCCCTAGAATGCCTACTGCCAGCTAAACACTGTTTCACTCAGATATTATCTGCCGGGACCTGTGAGGGTAGGGGCTGGTCCCGGGCACTCTGATCCCAGCAGCAGCACAGGGCCAGGGCCAGGGCCAAGGCCAGGGGTGTGCAATGAAGGTCTGCTGAATGAATAAACATGCTGCCAGGCAGGGGCTGGGACAAAAGGCTGCAGGCAAGGATGGGTCAAGGGCGCTCTCAACCACAGCATGTACACATTTGTCCCCTTGTCTAGAGCACACCCAGCTATTCATTTTCCAGGTCTCAGCCCACATGTCCCCTCCTTGAAGGAAGCTTTCCTTGAAACACCTCCCCTGCTCACCCCACAACCAGACGGTCGGCCCCTCCCTCCCCAGGGCTCCGCAGCTGCACACTGCTCTGCTCAGCTGCTGAGCATGCTGGGTCCTCACTGCTGGCTGAGGCCACACTGGCTCCCCTGCTGGGCAATGCCCTCAGGCCCCGGCACAGGACTGGGCTGCACGAGGAGCCTGTGCTGGCCATCACAGGTGGACTAAGAGCGAGTTGGTTCCTCAGGATAGAAGTGGCCTCTGCAAACTGCAGGCTGAGGCAGCCAGGAAGTGGAGCAGGGGATCACCTTGTCCTTCTCATGGGAGCTCAGGTCGAGAAGGACATGCAGGTACTGGAACTGGCGGGACGGGCGCTTGAAGATCAGGTCTCGAAGCGTGGACATGCCCAGGTAGGTGCGACTCTGCAGCAAGAGGAAAGGGACCTGAGCTCAGCCCACCTGTGTCTTTGGGCTCTCTCCCCCGACTGCCTCTGACAAAACGGCCTGGTCCCTCATGAAATCCCCTGCCACAAGGTTTAGGCTGTGTGCCCTTCAGACCCCTCACGGGAGAGCCCTGTCCTTTGGCCCAGGCTGCAGTGACCAGGGCCTGTCCTCACCTCATCCTCGCAGTACTTGCGGATCACCTCCAGGGCACTCTCTGTGATGAGTGGCGCCTCCAGCACAACCTTGGTGAAGATCCTGCCAGAGATGGAGGGAGGGCCATGGCTGCAGAGGAAAAGGCCGCCTGGCTTCCAGGCCCTGCTGAATTGTAGGAGCTCAGGGCCAGCAGGCCCTCCCTTAGGGGTTGCTTGTTCAAGCCCCTGGTTATAAAGCTTTGCAAGTGAAAAGACCAGGGTTCAAAAGCTGCCGGCTGGATGATCTAGGCAGAGGCTGCACCTCTCTGAAACTCATTTCTTCCTTTTGTCAAACAGGGATTCCTAACTTTATTCACTGAACATAAGAATCGGAGGGAATGATGGCGGGTGGAGAAGGGTGTGGGTATTTTAGATATGGTGGCCTCAAAAGGCCGCTTGGAAGTTACATTTGAGTATACTGGTAGATGAGGAGCCAACCACACATACAGTTGAGGGAAGAGCATTCCAGGCGGACAGAACAGGAAGCACTAGTGCCCTGAACTTGGCACACTCGAGGAACAGACAGAAGGCCAATGTGGCTAATGTTCGGGGAGTAAAGCCAAAGAGACTGAGTAACATAACGCCTCACTGGTCACAGTAAGGAGGCTGTGCTTTATCCTAAGAGCAATGCAGAACCATGGAAGGTTCCTCGTGGAGAAGTAATAAAAGGATTTATGTAATAAAGTGTTCCTGGAGCTGCTGTGTGGAGGACAGATGAGTAAGCTGGAGGCCACGGACAGGCAGGAAGCTACAGAACCAACTCAGGTAGGAAATGGGGTGTAGAGAAGTCTATCTCCAGGCCCATGGGTGATCACTGTTTTTTACAGATGGGAACATGACACACAGGGGGAGTGACAAAGCCACTCAAACCATGCTCAGAGCAAGTGGCAGAGCTGGGGAACAGCTCAGGGAGTGCGACCTGCAGCTCACATGCAAAACTACAACCTTGAACGTGCCTCCAGAGGGGGAAGGAGGAGAGAAGACTTGGGATGGGCTCGAGAAGGACTGACTCGGGGGGTGATGAAGAGGGAGGTGGTCAGAACCAGAAAGGGAGAGCAGCACCAGAAGAGGGGGCCTCTTGGGGACAGGAGGGTGCAGGGTCAGCCCCCTCACCCATCCTTCTGGTCTGGTTTCTCCTGCAGGCCGGACAGCAGGCGGATAAGGCAGTCCTCATACTTGTCCAGGGAGCCTGAGGCACCCGCGGCCAGATAGGCGTTGTACTCCTGGTAGAGCCAGGCGAAGGCCAGGTCCAGGCGGGCCCGCACATCCTCCAGGATGAAGGACAGGACCTCCGCCTTCAGGCCCGAGTTGAACTGTGTCACCAGGCTGGCCAGGATCTTTATGCGGACCTGGTGGGAGGGCGAGCCAGCACGTCAGTGTAGGGTGGGCAATCCAGGGACTCCACATTGGTGCCCTGCGACTCCTCCCACCCAGGTGCAGGAACTCCCAGAGCAGACACGGAGTGAAGTAAGGAAGGCCAGCCGAGGACCCTTATGCCCAGGAAGGTCCTGTTTGTGTGGCAGGGGGTGGGGGTGCCAGGGTGGGGATCGATCATCACAGGATAAAAACGAGTTTCTAGGAGCAGCACCCATATACTTATGTGCACAGAAAAAGATCCTCAAAGATTCCCCTCATTTGTGCCTTTGTCACCTTTGGAGAGGGGGATGGGGTGCAGGTGATGGCCACGGAAGAGAGTACTGGATCTGGATTCCTCAGAAATATTTTTCAGCTCAGGAAGTACGTTCCTATACTACTAGCTAATCAAAAATTAACTTCACAGAATGGGGAAAAAGTCACTTTTTCAGTGACAGTGACAGTGCCAGCAAGTGGCAGAATCAGGACTGAGAACCAGGTATATTTTTAAAGCTAAATAGTAACAGTAAGAATGTTAACAACCGTGAAGAACCAAGACCACAAGAGCAGCCCTCACTTGCAGAGGCCTCCCGGCACCCACCCTGTGCACCTGAGCGCCTGTGTGCATGGCACATTTCCTCCTTGTCACCCGGGAGGAGCTGCCGCTACCGTCTCTGTTTTATGGAGGATGGGAGTGATCTGGAGAAGCGGCTGTGGCAGCAGAGCTGGGGTCCACAGCCAGGGAGATTTGATGCTGGGGCCAGACTCTGTGCTGGATGTGAGGTAGACACTTGGGTAGAGGGACTGGAAGGATGGGGTGGGGGGTGGCAGGGGCACACCTGGGCTGCCCCGCTGCAGGCCACAGCCTTCTCAGCCCGCAGGATCCGCTTCACAGCGCCCAGCTTCATGGCTTCCACCTGGGCATCAGTCAGGGGCTTCAGCACGTCGCTGAGACGGAATATTTTCTTGCGCCCCCCGGCGCCTGCCAGCCTACGGGGAAGAGCAGTGAAGAGATGCAGTGACCCAGGCTGCAGCAAAGGCCTGTCTGGTGACTCTCCCAACTTCAAGGACTAGGTAGGCCACAGAGATGGCCCCCATCCCCCTGCTGCCTCTCCAATTCCTGTGTCTCTGAGGCATGGTGGGGCGGTGGGTAAGAGGAAGGAAGAGGATGTTATTGTGGTTTTGCAGAGGGTGTCTTAGGAAAGGCTTCTGTAAGTGGGGATCTGAATGGAGGCAGGGACAAGATACACAAATGTCTGGGAGACCAGCTCTACAGGCAAAGGCCCTTAGGTAGGAACCTGCTTGTGGGCGCGACTGAAGGAGGGGTAAGGGTAGCAGAGAGCTCGGAGGGTAGCAGATCCTGCTCAGCTGTGTTAGTAAAACTTGGGGCCGGGCGCGGTGGCTCACGCTTGTAATCCCAGCACTTTGGGAGGCTGAGGCGGGCAGATCACGAGGTCAGATCGAGACCATCCTGGATAACACGGTGAAACCCCGTCTCTAAGACACAAAAAATTAGCCGGGCGTGGTGGCGGGCACCTGTAGTCCCAGCTACTCGGGAGGCTGAGGCAGGAGAATGGTGTGAACCCAGGAGGCAGAGCTTGCAGTGAGCGGAGATCGCGCCACTGCACTCCAGCCTGGGTGAAAGAGCGAGACTCCGTCTCAAAAAAAAAAAAAAGACTTGGGTGGCCGGGACTGGCTGGATTTTGTGGTGTGTAAGGGAGGTAATAATGGGGATGATGATGGTGACAGCCAGTAGCATTTACTACATATCAAAACCATGCGAAATGCTTGACAATCTCAATCACTTTCACTCAAGTTATCTAATCTAGTTGTCTAACCATCACCATCACCACGAACTAATTTAATTCTTTGATCTTTACAAGAAAGATACTATCATTATCCCAATTTTAGACATAAAAAAGGGTTGTTTTTGTTTTTGTTTTTTTACAGGAAAGAAAACAGCAAAGGCTTAGTGGTTATTGCACTGACTCGGGAGTCAGGAAGAACCCAGTCCAGACTTCCTTCTGTCTGCCTCTCACACACAACACACACAACACACACACACACACGGTTGGGCAGGGCTCCTGTCCTGCCTTAGCACCCAGAAAAGGACTCACCGGGGCTGAGTGACAGGGATAATGGGCTCTGGCCTCCTTTTGGCCTGCGGTGCCTCTTCCTCCAGAGGGGACATGGAGCTCAGGGAGCCCACCACCGAGATGGCTTGGCCCTGGGCTGACAGGCGCCGCTTGATCAGGACGCTCTCTGTCTTCACCACCTTCTCCTCCTTGGGCTCCTCCTTGCACTGTTTGGTCTGCTCTACACCTGAGGGGGAGGCAGCAAACGGACACCCAGTGTGTGAGACCCACCTGCTCCAACCCGAGGACCTCACATGTGCCCGGCTCTGTTCTGAGCCTTGTACACACAAAACCTTGTTTAAATCCACAAAACACTGCCCTGGAGTGGGTACTCTTTTTATCCCCACTTTTCAGTACAACTGAGGCTCAAACTAGAAATGCCACTAATTGCTGGAGGGAGCAGCAAATGTTACAGACTCTTTGGAAACATGATGAGCAGTTTTTGTTTTGTGTTTTTGTTTTGAGACTGGGTGTCGCTCTGTCACCCAGGCTGGAGTACAGTGGTGCAATCAGGGCTCACTGCAGCCTCAACCTCCTGCGTTCAAGCAATCCTCCTGCCTCAGCCTCTCAGCCTCCCAACTAGCTGGGACTACAGGCACATGCCAACATACCTAGTTAATGTTTGTATTTTTTTATAGAGACGAGGTCTCCATATGTTGCCCAAGTTAGTCTTGAACTCCTGGGCTCAAGGGATCCTCCCGCCTTGGCCTTCCAAAGTGCTGGGATTACAGGTATGAGCCACTGTACCCAGCCCTCATCTGTTTTTTTATTTGGAGACAGTTTTGCTCCATCACTAAGGCTGGAGTGCAGTGGCTTGATTCTGATTCGCTGCAGCCTCTGCCTCCTGGGTCCAAGCCATTTTCCTGCCTCAGCTTCCCGAGTAGCTAGGATTATAGATGCCCACTGCCATGCCCAGCTAATTTTTGTATTTTCAGTAGAGATGGGGTTTTGCCACGTTGGCCAGGCTGGTCTCAAACTCCTGACCTCAGGTGATCCACCCGCCTCAGCCTCCCAAAGTGCTGGGACTACAGGTGTGAGCCACCACACCCAGCCTGCAGCAGTTTTTATAGCACTGATCACACCCTATGACCCAGTGGTTCCACTCCTTGGTATATGCTCAAGACAGATGACAGCATGTGTACATGAAGACAGCTGGACACAAACATTCACAGCAGCTTTATTTCCAATGGCCAAAAACTCGAAAGAAGCCACAGGTCCATCAATACCGGTGTGGATAAACCAATGATTGTATATTCATGTAACAGAATACTACTAAGCAATAAAAAAACCAACTAGCACCTCACACGACAACATGGAAGAATCTCAAAAATGTACAGTAGGCTGGGCGCGGTGGCTCACGCCTGTAATACCAGCACTTTAATAGGCCAAGGAGAGTGGATCACCTGAGGTCAGGAGTTCAAGACCAGCCTGGCCAACATGGTGAAACCCATCTCAACAAAAAATACAAAAAAAAAAAAAAAAAAAAAAATCTGCCAGGTGTGGTGGCGCATGCCTGTAATCCCAGCTACTTGGAAGGCAGGATAATCACTTGAACCCGGGAGGCAGAGGTTGCAGTGAGTCAAGATCATGCCATTGCACTCCAGCCTGGGCAACAGAGTAAGACTCCGTCTCAAAAAAAAAAAAAAAAAAAAAAAAGCAAAAAAAAAAAAAATTAGCCAGGCATGGTGGCAGCGGGTGCCTATAATCCCAACTACTCAGGGAGGCTGATGCAGCAGAATCACCTGAATCCAGGAGGCAGAGGTTGCAGCGAGCCAAGAAAGTACCACCGCACTCCAGCCTGGGTCATGAGAGCAAAACTCCTTCTCAAATAAATAATAAATAAATAGAAAAAAACAAACAAAAAAACACAAAAAACCGTATGGTAAGCCAGAGAAGCCAGACTTTGTGATCTTATTTAGTCTAGTTCAAGAATAGGTAAAACTAGGGCCGGGCACAGTGGCTCACGCCTGTAATCCCAGCACTTTGGGAGGCTGAGGTGGGCGGATCACGAGGTCAGGAGATGGAGACCATCCTTGTGAACACGGTGAAACCGTCTCTACTAAAAATACAAAAAACTAGGGCCAGGTGCAGTGGCTCACGCCTGTAATCCCAGCACTTTGGGAGGCTGAGGCAGGTGGATCACGAGGTCAGGAGATCGAGACCATCCTGGCTAACACGGTGAAAACCCGTCTCTACTAAAAATACAAACAATTAGCCGGGCGTGGTGGCGGGCGCCTGTAGTCCCACTTACTCGGGAGGCTGAGGCAGTAGAATAGTGTGAACCCAGGAAGCGGAGCTTGCAGTAAGCTAAGATCGCACCACCGCACTCCAGCCTGGGCGACAGAGCGAGACTCCGTCTCAAAAAAATAAAAATAAAAAATACAAAAATTAGCTGGGCGTAGTGGCACGCGCTTGTGATCCCAGCCACTTGGGAGGCTGCGGTAGGAGAAATCACTTGAACCCAGGAGGCAGAGGTTGCAGTGAGCCAAGGTCACACCATTGCACTCCAACCTGGGCGACAGAGCGAGACCGTCTCAAAAAACAAACAAACAAAAACAAAAAAACTAGCCAGGTGTGGTGGCGGGCGCCTGCAGTCCCAGCTACTCAGGAGGCGAAGGCAGAAGAATCGTCTGAACCTGGAAGGTGGAGGGTGCAGTAGTAAGCTGAGACTGCGCCACTGCACTCCAGCCTGGGCGACAGAGGGAGACTCTGTCTCAAAGGAAAAAAAAAAAAAAGAAAAGAAATATTATATCTAATTACCTTTGAACTATGCGTATAAGAAACATAAATGAATTTCATGTTTAGACTTGGGTCTCATCCCTAAGATACTTCATCATGTACATGCAAATATTCCAAATGCAAAGGTCTGAAATCTGAAACACTTCCGGCCCCAAGCATTTTCAATAAGGGATATTTAACCTGTGTCTTGATCTGGGTGATGGTTACACTGGTGTGTTCACTTTGTGAAAATTCGCTAAGGTCTACAGTTAAGAGTTCTGCATTTTACTTATGTGTATTACACCTTAATAGTACTGTTAAAACGGGGTAAAACTATGAAGCTCGGAGAGGTTAACTAACTTGACCAAAGTCATACAGCTATTAAGTGGATGAGATCTGATTCAACTCAAACCTCAAACCCAGGTCTGTTGGATTTCAAAGCCCAGGACTTAAAAACACTGAGCCATCCATCTGTGGTACCTGTCATTACCTACACCTTAACTCCCACATGATTTTCATCTGCACCACAAGGAGGTGCTCTTCCAGTAAGGAGAACCCAGAAGCCACAAGTGCCAACCCCTGGCCCAGGTTAGGGCCAGGCCACACTCACCTGGTCCCAGTCCGGCAGCTGTCATCTGTGTGGCCATGAGCCGAGCCAGGTGCTTGATCTGGGCTTCTGTGCCTGCTGACTCCACAGGGGTGTAGATGGCCTGGAAGGAGGCTGGCATGGCCTCGGGCAGGTACACCATGCTGATGAGGACCTGTGGGATGTCCAAGAAGAGAGCCTCTCCTTAATCATTAACTCAACAAGCGTCCTTTCCATGCCCATGCCAATACTGGGGAAATGGCAGTGCCTAAAACCGACTTGGGCCTGCTCTCCTGGAGCTCAGCCTCTTGGGGAAGTCACAGAGAAAATAAATACACAATGTAGTGCTTGAGAGAGGAACGTGAAGGGTACTGTGAGCCACAGTAGGAGCCAGGCAAGGCAAGGGCCCCCTGGGCAAGAGAACTGATGGAGGGCAGGAGTCAGCCTAATACAGGACAAGGTTTTGCGGTGGGAGGGGTGTGTATTCCCCGTAGAGAAACACCACGGGAGAAGGCTAAGAAGCAGCAGAGCTGGCACCCTGTCCAAAGAACAAAAGAGGCCAGGTGCAGTGGGTCATACCTGCAATTCCAGCACTTTGAGAGGCTAAGGCAGGTAGATCACTTGAGGTCAGGAGTCCAAGACCAGCCTGGCCAACATGGTGAAACCCTGACTCTACTAAAAATACAAAAATCAGCCAGGCGCAGTGGCACGTGCCTGTAATCCCAGCTACTCGGGAGGCTGAGGCAGGATAACTGCTTGAACCTGGGTGACAGTGGTTGCAGTGAGCCAAGATTGCACCACTGCACTCCAGCCTGAGTGACAGAGCAAGACTCCGTCTCATTCATAAAGAAAGAAAGAGAAAGAAAGAAAGAAAAGAAGGAAGGAGCAAAAAGAGGTTCATCGAAGTGTAAGGACTGGGAATTGACTTCAAATAACAAGCAAACAAAAAACCCCCCAGAATCCTAACAGAGAACATCCATGGATGCCAGCAATTAGTAACAAAAGATAATTTCATTTATTTTTATTTATTTTTTGAGACGGAATCTCGAGTGTGCTGGCACAATCTTGGCTCACTGCAACCTTTGCCGCCCGGATTCAAGCAATTCTCCTGCCTCAGCCTCCCAAGTAGCTGGGATGACAGGTGCCTGCCACCGCACCTGACTAATTTTTGTATTTTTAGTAGAGATGGGGTTTCACCATCTTGGTCAGGCTGGAAAAGGATAATTTCAAACTCCCTATACATTTGGAGCTTTAAAAAAAATTTATGCTGGGTGTGCTGGCTCATGCCTGTAATTTCAGCACTTTGTGAGGCCGAAGTGGGCAGGCAGATCACGAAGTCAGGAGATCAAGACCATCTTGGTTAACACGGTGAAACATCACCTCTACTAAAAATACAAAAAACTTAGCCGGGCATGGTGGCAGGTGCCTGTAGTCCCAGTTACTCAGGAGGCTGAGGCAGGAGAATGGTGTGAACCCAGGAGGTGGAGCTTGCAATGAGCCGAAATGGCGCCACCGCACTCCATCCTGAGCAACAGAGCAAGACTCGGTCTCAAAAAATATATATATTTTTCTTAGAGACAGGGTCTTATTCTATTGTCCAGGCTGGAGTGCAGTGGCACCATCATAGCTTACTACAGCTTCAAATTCCTGGGCTCAAGCAATCCTCCCGCTTCAGCCTCTCCTGTGGCTGGGATCATAGGTACACGCCACTATGCCCGGCTAATTTTTTTATTTTTATTTTTGTAGAGACAGGGTCTCGCTATGTTGCCAAGGCTACACAGTGAACTTTAAATGCACACTCTAAGTAATAACTAATTAGAACAGAAAGATAATGAAACTACTATAAATTAAAATATGTGGGGCCGGGCGCAGTGGCTCAAGCCTGTAATCCCAGCACTTTGGGAGGCTGAGACGGGCGGATCACGAGGTCAGGAGATCGAGACCATCCTGGTTAACATGGTGAAACCCCGTCTCTACTAAAAAATACAAAAAAAACTAGCTGGGCGAGGTGGCGGGCGCCTGTAGTCCCAGCTACTCGGGAGGCTGAGGCAGGAGAATGGCGTGAACCCGGGAGAGGGAGCTTGCAGTGAGCTGAGATCCGGCCACTGCACTCCAGCCTGGGTGACAGAGCGAGACTCCGTCTCAAAAAAATAAATAAATAAATAAAATATGTGGAATGCAGCTAAAATAGTACTTAGATGGAAAATCAAATCCTTAAATGCTTGCTTACATTGGAAAAGATGACTAAAAATTCATGAGCCAATCACTTAAAACCATGGGGGAAAACATTCAAATAAAGTAGCAGGAAAGAAAGAAAGGCAACCGAAATAAAACAGAAAAAGTGTCAAAAGAATATGAACAAAATAAAGAGCTAGTTCTTCTGAGATGACTGAAAACAAGCAAATATTTTGCAAGATTGGACATAGTAGTAGCAACAGAAAAGGGGCACATTACAGACATATGGTATTTTATACTACGAATAGCAGGCATTTTTATAAATGGTGAGGAGCAACTTCATAGCAAAACTGAAAAGGTCAATTCCTAGCGTGTGATAAGACAAAAGGTAGAACGGCCGGGCGTGGTGGCTCATGCCTGTGATCCCAGCACTTTGGGAGGCTGCCGTGGGCGGATCACCTGAGGTCAGGAGTTCGAGACCAGCATGACCAACATGGTGAAACCCTGTCTCTACTAAAAACACAAAAATTAGCTGGATGCAGTGGTGGGCGCCGGTAATCCCAGCTTTTCAGGAGGCTGAGGCAAGAGAATCGCTTGAAACCAGGAGACGGAGGTTACAGTGAGCCAAGATCGTGCCATTGCACTCCAGCCTGGGCGACAAAGCAAGACTCCACCTCAAAAAAAAAAAAAAAAAAAAAAAAAAGACAAAAGGTAGAACAAGTTAATAGAAGCCAGATCAAAGATGACTGAGTAAGGCAAGTGGAACTTAAATTTTACTTGAAGGAAGTTGGAGCCAGGTAGCAAGTGAGGGTTGGGCCTCAGGTGAAAAGGGTGGGCCTGGCCCAGGGCAAGTGCTTCAGGGGTGGAAAAGAGGGCAAGGATTAGGGAGAGAAGGAAAAGAGGTTCACTCCCAGTTTCTGGTTTGGGAACTAGGTGGGGCCTGCAGAGGAGTGTGGGGAGAAAGTGGAAAAGTGTAGATCTGCCGTCTAAGTCTGAGGTGCTCCTGGGACATCCCAGTGGAGGACGATCAGAAGTGGGCTGCATACCCAGGCCAGAGGCTCACTGATGCAGTTTGGATATTTGTTCCTTCCCAAACCTCATGTTGAATTGCAATCCCCGATGCTAGAGGTGGGGCCTGGTCGGGGGTGTTTGGATCCTGGGGGGATCCCTCATGGCTTGGTGCTGTCTTCGGGACAGCAAGTTCTCACAAGATCTGGTCATTTAAAAGTGTGTGGCACCTCCCTGCCCCAAAACACTCCCTCTCACTTGCTCCTGCTCTGCCACGTGAGATGCCTGCTCCCCCTTCACCTTTCAGTATCATTGGAAGCTTCCTGAAATTCCCCTAGAAGCGACGCAGATGCCAACACCACGCTTCCTATACAGCCTGCAGAACTGTAAACCAATTAAACCCCTCTTCTTTGTAAATGAGGAGGGTACTCTGGAGGTAGACAGTGAGAAGTGGAGGCAGGAGAAAGACCGAGGAGATCCTTCCTTCCTGCCCAGGGGGAAAACACTCCCCACCCATCCTCACCAGATTGGCCACATTATCAGGCGTCAGCAGAGGCTGCAGGAACTCAGCTGTGATGTCCGTGTCTGACTGGCTGGAGATCTGGGCTGAGGCCTTTGAGGTCCCTGATGGGCCTGGCTCCAAGTCCTTGTCCTCATCGTCCTCCCCCAGGTTGGGCTCTGGGATAAGAGAAAAGAACAAGATGCTGGCTATAGAGAGAGCAGCAGGCCCTCCATCCTCCCAGGGCGCCCAGGTGGTCCCTGCCTCTAGTCAGCCTCTGCAAACAGCGGATGAAGATCCAGGCTGCAGCTCTGCCTCTGGCACCAAAGCACTGTATGACCCTGGGCAACTACCTGACTCATTCTGGGCCTCAGTTCTCCTGATCTGGGAAATGGGAGTAAGCCACACCCTGCAGCTTATCATGCTGAGCTCTAGGAAAAGATTATTATTACTGTTTTTTGAGACAGTCTTGCTCTGTTGCCAAGGCCGCAGTGCAGTGGCATGATTTCGGCTCACTGCAAGCTCCACCTCCCAGATTCAAGTGATTCTCCTGTCTCAGCCTCCCAAGTAACTGGGATTACAGGCATGCGCTACCAGGCCCAGCTAATTTTTTTGTATTTTTGGTAGAGATGGGGTTTCACCATGTTGGCCAGGCTGGTCTCAAACTTCTGACATCAGGTGATCCACGTGCCTCAGCCTCCCAAAGTGCTGGGATTATAGGCGTGAGCCACCACGCCTGGCCTTGTGCAGTTGTTTAGAAGGCACTTTGGCAATGGCTATCAAGAATGTACACTCAGTAGCTAAGGGCACACCTGATACTTAGACCTTGATTTCTGAAACTATTCCCCACTTAAAGGAAACCAGGGCTCCTTAGAAAGAAAGAATGATTCCAGGGCTGGTGCAAGGACAGTACAAGAGGAATCTAGAACATCTTGTCATGCTAGTAAGTAAGTGAAATGCTCAAAACAACTTATTCCTGATAATAAGTGGGAAGAAGAGAAAGTCCTTCCTTACAGCAGAATGTCAACTAATAAATGTAGAAGGAAAATCTCTTTGGAGCCAGGACAGAATAATAGACTCAGGCAATAATCATCATTGGATGTTAAAACCACTGGGTGAGGCCGGGCACAGTGGCTCACGCCTGTAATCCCAGCACTTTGGGAGGCCAAGGCAGGCAGATCACGAGGTCAGGAGATCGAGACCATCCTGGTCAACACAGTGAAACCCCGTTCCTACTAAAAAAAAATACAAAAAATTATCCAGGTGTGGTGGCGGGCACCTGTAGTCCCAGCTACGCGGAAGGCTGAGGCAGGAGAATGGTGTGAACCTGGGAGGTGGAGCTTGCAGTGAGCTGAGATCATGCCACTGCACTCCAGCCTGGGTAACAGAGCGAGACCCCCTCTCAAAAAAAAAAACCAAAAACACCAAAAAAACCACTGGGTGAACGTTTAAAGAGAAACATGTATTATACATAGTTTCAAGTATCTCCTCCAGCTTATTACTGACAAAGAGAAAAATGGCACTTGACACTACAGAAAGCTGGTTGATACTATCTTTTTTTTTTTTTTTTTTTTTTTTTTTGAGACGGAGTCTCGCTCTGTCGCCCAGGCTGGAGTGCAGTGGCCGGATCTCTGCTCACTGCAAGCTCCGCCTCCCGGGTTTACGCCATTCTCCTGCCTCAGCCTCCCGAGTAGCTGGGACTACAGGCGCCCGCCACCTCGCCCGGCTAGTTTTTTGTATTTTTTTAGTAGAGACGGGGTTTCACCATGTTAACCAGGATGGTCTCGATCTCCTGACCTCGTGATCCGCCCGTCTCGGCCTCCCAAAGTGCTGGGATTACAGGCTTGAGCCACCGCGCCCGGCCGATACTATCTTAACCAAGTGTTCACAGTTAACATCTCCAACAATGGGACACCATGTGCCTCCTGATCCCATGTACTGAGGCAACCAGGGGATCATTTCTGTAGCGTTCCTGCCAAAAATGCCTAACCTGACTCCAATCAAGAGGCAAGAGCAAACCCAAATGAAGGGCATTCCACCAAACAACTGTCTTGGACTCTTAACAATGTCAATGTCACAAGACACAAAGGAAGGCTGAGGAACTGATACAGGACATGCCAACTGAACGCAATGTGTGGTCCATGCCTCATAAGAGTACACAGTTTTTAGTACTATTTTTATAACTTGTCTGTAAATTCAAAATTATTTCAAAATAAAAAGCTTAAAGAAACAGAAAGAGGCTGGGCGTGGTGGCTCACGTCTATAATCCCAGCACTCTGGGAGGCCGAGGGGGGTGGATTGTTTGAGGTCAGGAGTTCGAGACTAGCCTGGCCAACATGGTGAAACTCCGTCTCTACTAAAAATGCAAAAAAATTAGTGGAACATGATGGTGCACGCCTGTAGTCCCAACTACTCAGGAGGCAGAGGAGGGAGAATCTCTTAAACTTGGGAGGCAGAGGTTGCAGTGAGCCAAGATCAGGCTACTGCACTCCAGCCTTTTTGACAGAACGAGACTGTCTCAAAAAAAAAAAAAAAAAAAAAAAAAAGAAAAGGAAACAAAGATAAAGTTGGTGGGTAAAATATAACTTTAAATACACAAACCCTGGTTGGGGGTAGTGGCTCACGCCTGTAATCTCAGCACTTTGGGAAGCCAAGGCAGGCAGATCACTTGAGGTCAGGAGTTCAAGACCAGCTTGGCCAACACGGTGAAACCCTGGCTCTACTAAAAATACAAAATTAGCTGGGTATGGTGGTGCATGCCTGTAATCCCATCTACTTGGGAGGCTGAGGCAGGAGAATTGCCTGAACCTGGGAGGCAGAGGTTGCAGTGAGCCGAGATCGCACCATTGTACTCCAGCCTGGGTAACAAGAGTAAAACTCCATCTTCAAAAAAAAAAAAAAAAAAAAGAAACAAATACAAAAATTAGCTGGGCATGGTGGCACACGCCTGTAGTCCCAATTACTCAGGAAGCTGAGGCATGAGAAACGTTTGAACCCGGGAGGCGGAGGCTGCGGTGAGCCCAGATTGCGCCACTACACTCCAGCCTGGGCAACAGAACAAGACTGTCTCCAAAAAAAAAGGATGAGGTAGATTTCGATGTGTAGATGTAGAAAGAACTCCGAGATTGGCCGGGCGCGGTGGCTCAAACCTGTAATCCCAGCACTTTGGGAGGCCGAGACGGGCGGATCACGAGGTCAGGAGATCGAGACCATCCTGGCTAACACGGTGAAACCCCGTCTCTACTAAAAAGTACAAAAAACTAGCCGGGCGAGGTGGCGGGCGCCTGTAGTCCCAGCTACTCCGGAGGCTGAGGCAGGAGAATGGCGTAAACCCGGGAGGAGGAGCTTGCGGTGAGCAGAGATCCGGCCACTGCACTCCAGCCTGGGTGACAGAGCCAGACTCCGTCTCAAAAAAAAAAAAAAGAAAGAACTCCGAGATTAAAGTAAATGAAACTAAATGAAAACAACTCAAGGTACCAAATACGCTACTGCTTAGTATACTTACTTAATTATGAAAAAATATAGTAAGATCCCTACTTCACTCCTTAAATAAATTTTTTTTTTTTTTGGAGACAGAGTCTTGCTCTGTCACCCAGAATGGAGTGCAATGGTGCAGTCCTGGCTCACCACAACCTCTGCCTCCCGGTTCAAGCAATTCACCTGCCTCAGCCTCCCGAGTAGCAGCGACTACAGGCATGCACCACCATGCCTGGCTAATTTTTGTATTTTTAGTAGAGACAGGGTTTCACCATGTTAGCCAGGCCTATTTCGAACTCCTGACCTCAGGTGATCCGCCAGACTCAGCCTCCCAAAGTGCTGGGATTACAGGCGTGAGCCACTGTGCCTGGCAATTCCCCCCCACTTTTTTTTTTTTTGAGACAGAGTTTCACTCCTGTCACCCAGGCTGGAGTGCAATGGCATGATCAAAGCTTACTGCAACTTCTGCCTCCCAGGTTCAAGTGATTCTCCTGTCTCAGCCTCTGGAGTAGCTGGGATTACAGGCGTGCACCACCATACCCAGCTAATTTTTGTATTATTAGTAGAGACAGAGTTTTCCATGTTGGCCAGGCTGGTGTCGAACTCTTAACTTCAGGTGACTCATATGCCTTGGCCTCCCAAAGTGCTCGGATTACAGGCATGAGCCACTGCGCCCAGCCTAATTCCTTATTTATGTATTTATGTATGTATGTATGTATGTATTTATTTATTTTTTTTTTTTGAGAGGGAGTCTTGCTTTGTTGCCCAGCCTGGAGTGCAGTGGTGCAATCTCAGCTCACTGCAAGCTCCACCTCCTGGGTTCATGCCATTCTCCTGCCTCAGCCTCCCGAGCAGCTGGGACTACAGGCACCCGCCACCTCGCCTGGCTAATTTTTTGCATTTTTAGTAGAGACGGGGTTTCACCATGTTAGCCAGGATGGTCTCGATCTCCTGACTCACGATCCACCCGCCTCGGCTGCCCAAAGTGCTGGGATTACAGGTTTGAGCCACTGTGCCTGGCCCACATAATATAATCTATAACATAATCTTAGTAAATATAAATTCAGCATAGTGTAAGGTAAATAATGAAACATTTCAGCATGGTCTGCCTGCCCCGCCCCACCAGCCCCTCACCCAGCTTCATCTTCTTGAGTGTGGAGTCCGAGTCATCGCGGGGCCGCTTGCGGGTGTCCTTGCTGCTCGGCATGTTGCGGGCGATCTCAGCCTGAGGTGTGCCCAGGTCCACCAGCAGGGTGGTGATCTGGGCCTGGAACTCCAAGGAGGCCGGGTGCTTCAGCACACTCAACAGGTGCAGCTTCAGATTCTTCCGCACGCTGCTCACCTGCGATTTGGCCAGCGTCGGGGGCAGGTTGGCTGTGAAGAAAGCGGCAGGAGCTGTGTCTTGTGGACAGATCTCATGGCATGCTGTCAGTCCTAATTCTCAACCCCAAACTTGGGCAGTGGTCTTGCAGGCATCTACTAGAAAAGCTCCTTCACCCTCAGATCTAATGTGTGGCTTTCCACCTTACAAGCTGATGCTTAAAATCCTGGGGGTTTCCATCAGTATCAATCTTAAAGAGAAAAACTCACCCTCTCTTTTAGTAAACACATACAGTTTCGTCTTCCTCCATCTCTGGTCTGAAAATTCACATATGCTTCGCTTGGGGAGGGTTATAATCGCCACTTTCACCTCCAGAAACTCCCAACCGAACTGCTGCAACAGCTCACTGCTGGTCTCCCTGCTACTAGGATGACTTTCTAATGGTCACCCTGATAAGTGAGGTTCCCCTGTTCCACAGGGAAAAAGGATGCCTGTAATTCTGCCTGCCTAGCATCCACTGCCCCTTCCTCAGCCAACAACACTCTCATTCTCCGTTGAGGGAAACCCCCTTCTCCAGTCTCCTTCCGAGTGGGCATGAGACCTGGGGCCAGTGAGAACACCACATTCCCTCGGCCACTATTATTGGCTCAGAGATTGGCTCATAATCTGTGCTCAGCCAATCAGAAACAATGACCATCAGCCCTTGGACTTCTGCTGGAATGGTTGGGAAGGAGACACTCTCTTTCCCATGGTGTTGCTAAGTGAACGGAATGGGAGCCATGAACTATGGGAGGCCATCTTTGCTACCCTAAGGAAAGGACCAGAGAGTGAAACTAAAAGGGAGAAACAAAGAGCCGAGAGATGGAGAGACGCAGATCCACGACCTGTACACATTCATGTCCCAACCCCAGACTTCTCGGTTTTCATTTGTGCACAAAACAGAGAAAATAATATGAGTCTCTGTGTAACCATCAACATTTCGCTAATCTTGGAACATCTATCCTCCTTTTTGGTGGCAGGGGAGGACTGGAATATTTGAAAATATTTCACAGACATCATGTCATTTCACGCCCACATGCCTCAATATTAAAACCAGTCCTGAATCAAGTTTTTGTCGCATGCCAAAAGATTCCTGTCTAATCTGGAGAATCTCAGGCCTGCCAGATGGATGACTAGCGCTCAGGGTCCACCACCAAGCTACATTTCTTCAAGAATGAGCAGGTTGGCAGGGCACAGTGGCTCAAGCCTGTAATCCCAGCACTTTGGGAGGCCGAGACGGGCGGATCACGAGGTCAGGAGATCGAGACCATCCTGGCTAACACAGTGAAACCCCGTCTCTACTAAAATACAAAAAAAATTAGCCGGGCGAGGTGGCGGGCGCCTGTACTCCCAGCTACTCGGGAGGCTGAGGCAGGAGAATGGCGTGAACTTGGGAGGCGGGGCTTGCAGGGAGCTGAGATCCGGCCACTGCACTCCAGCCTGGGCAACAGAGCCAGACTCCGTCTCAAAAAAAAAAAAAAAAAAAAAGAATGAGCAGGTTGAGGTCAGGTGCAGTGGCTCACGCCTGTAATCCCAGCACTTTGGGAGGTCGAGGCAGGCGAATCACGAGGTCAAGAGATCGAGACCACTCTGGCCAACATGGTGAAACCCCGTCTGTACTGAAAGTAAAAAAAATCAGCTGGGTGTGGTGGTGCGTCCTATAATCCCAGCTACTCAGGAGGCTGAGGCAGGGGAATCGCTGGAACCCAGGAGGCGGAGGTTGCAGTGAGCCAAGATTGCACCACTGCACACCCCAGCCTGGTGACAGAGCGAGACTCTGTCTCAAAAAAAAAAAAAAAAACAAAACAAAACAAGAAAGAAAGAGTGGCCTGGCCAGTGAAGAGAAGACAGGGGGAGAGCGTTGACCTACCATGCAGAGTTTCATAGGCCTGGATCACCTCAGACATGAACATGGGTCTCTGGCGGGCGATATTGGCGAGGGAGCCCAGCGCTGTTGTCAGGTTGATGGAAGAGATGGCAGGGTGCACCATGAACTTAAGCAGCTGCTCCAAGGCTGCCTTGCCCTCTTCCCATAGTACGTCTAAGAGACAGAGAGGAGAACCAGTCAGTGGGATCCTTTTTCCCAGGCCTCTGGAGACAGCAGCTTTTGGGACTAAAAGGAAGGACAGATCCTGGTACCTGGATGTCTATGAATGGCGGGAAAAACAGAAAATGTGGTAGTTGATTAGTTCTATGAGACTATTAATGAGTATAAAAATTTAGTTATAAGGGACTAGGCGTGGAGGCTTATGCATGTAATCCCAGCACTTTGGGAGGTCAAGGCAGGCGGATCACTTGACGTCAGGAGTTCAAGACCAGCCTGGCCAACATGGTAAAACCCCATCTCTACTAAAAGTACAAAAAATTAGCCCAGGCATGGAGGCCTGTGCCTGTAATCCCAGCTACTTTGGAGGCTGAGGCAGGAGAATCGCTTGAACCCAGGAGATGGAGGTTTCACTGAGCCGAGATCACACCACTGCACTCCAGCCTGAGCGACAGAGACACCATATTAAAAAAAAAAAAAAAAAAAATTTAGTTATAAAGATGTTCAAAGCATGGGTTTGCAATAGTGAAAGATTAGAATATATGTGTATATACACACAACTCAAAGTCTCTTGTGGCACCACTCCCCTCAATACAGTCCCCAAAATTAATGCTTAAAACTTTGGTGGATATCTTTCCAGACTTTTCCTATACAGAAACATAATGAATGCCATATACATCTTTTTTTTTTTTTTTTGAGACAGAGTCTCGCTCTGTCGCCCAGGCTCGAGTGCGGTGGCGTGATCTTGGCTCACTGCAAGCTCCGCCTCCTGGGTTCATGCCATTCTCCTGCCTCAGCCTCCCGAGTAGCTGGGAACACAGGCACCCGCCACCACGCCCGGCTAATTTTTTGTATTTTTAGTAGAGACGGGGTTTCACTGTGTTAGCCAGGATGGTCTCGATCTCCTGACCTCATGATCTGCCCGCCTCGGCCTCCCAAAGTGCTGGGATTACAGGCGCGAGCCCGTAATCCGGGCCCGGCCATATCTTTTTAACTGAAAAAATATTAATAGTTATATAGTAGGTGTAAATAATTATGGGGTACATGAGATTTTGATACAGGCATGCAATGCATAACTATCACATCAGGGTAACTGGGGTATCCATCACAAACATTTATCTGTTTTGTTAGACACAATCCAATTATACTATTTCAATTATTTTAAAATGTACGATTATTTTTCAGCATAGTTACCTCGTTGTGCTAACAAATACTAGATCTTTTTTTTTTTTCCCCGAGATGGGGTCTCACTCTGTCGCCCAGGGTGGAAAGCAGTGGCACGATCCCGGCTCACTGCAACCTCCGCCACCCAGACTGAGACCACAGGCACATGCCACCATGCCTGGCTATCAAATACTAGATCTTATTTGTTCTAACTATTTCTTTGTACCCATTAACCATTTTAACTTCCTCCCCAGCCGCCCATGATGCTTTTCAGCCTCTGGTAACCATCATTCTACTGTCTGTCTCCATGAGTTCAACTGTTTTCATTTCTAGCTCTCACAAATAAGTGAGAACATGCAAAGCTGTTTTTCGGCTCCTGGCTTATTTCACTTCATGACTTCTACTTCCATCCATGTTGTTACAAATGACAGGATCTCCTCTTTTTATGGCTGAATAGTACTCAATTGTGTATGAGTACCACATTTTCTTTATTCATCTGTTGATGAACATTTAGTTTGCTCCAAAGTCTTGGCTATTGTGACTAGTGCTGCAATAAATATGGGAGTGCAGGTATCTTTTTGATACATTGATTTCCTTTATTTCGGGTACATATCCAGCAGTGGGACTGCTAGATCATATGGTAGCTCAACTTCAAATTTTCTGAGGAACCTCCAAACTCCAAACAATTTTTAGGCTGTAGTAAGGGACATTCCCACCAACAACGTACAAGTGTTTCCTTTCTCCACATCCTCACCAGCATTTGTTATTGTCCGTCTTTTTGATAAAAGTTACTTTAACTGGGGTGAGATGATATTTCATTGTAGTTTTGATTTGAATGCCACGTTATTTAAAATAGTGAATTAAAAATCTAAATGACCATCAAGAGAGCATTGCTTAGGAGAATGTGATGTAACTATACTATGGAATTTGGTATAGCAACTGAACATGATTCTCATGGGGAAAGATGTCACTGACACTATTAAGTCAAAAAGGCTGTCAGACAATACATAAGAATAGCTAATATTTACAGAATGTTTACTATTCCAGCCATATTAATTCACCAAATGTTCATACCTACATGCTAAATTAGATGCCATAATAACAATCCCCAATTTACCAATGAGGAATCAGGCTCAGAGACAAGGGAAAATAGGCTACGTGTCAGACACAAGCTACTATACTTTAATGTCTCTCAGATGAAAACACAAAGCATGGCCTCGATTTTGCAAATAGAAAAGCAAACAAATGCAGACACTATGCATATACACATACGAATACCTACACCTGCACAGGAAAGATCTGGAAGGAAACATAACACTCTTACCAGCGTTTATCTCTGGAAAGCAGAACTGAAGGAGGGGACATTATTCCTTTATACTCACCCATATTGCTTGACACCAAGTGTATATATATGACGCTTTTTTTGAGACAGTCTCGTTCTGTCACTCAGGCTGGAATGCAGTGGCACCATCTCGGCTCACTGCAACCTCTGCCTCCTGGGTTCAAGCGATTCTCATGCCTTAGCCTACCAAGTAGCTGGGATTACAGGTGCCCGCCACCATGCCTGGCTAATTTTTGTATTTTTAGTAGCCAAGGGGTTTCACTATGTTGGCAGGGGTGGTCTCAAACTCCTGACCTCAAGTGATCTGCCCGCCTCAGCCTCTCAAAATGCTGGGGCAAGAGCCACCACGCCTGGTCTATGTTCTACTTTTATAATTTGCAGGTAAGAAAACCATAAAACTGCTAGGCGGGGTGGCTCATGCCTGTAATCCCAGCACTTTGGGAGGCCAAGGCAGGTGGATCACAAAGTCAGGAGTTTGAGACCAGCTTGGCCAATACGGTGAAACTCCGCCTCTACTAAAAATAATTTTTAAAAACACTGGCTGGGTGTGGTGGTGGGCTCCTGTAGTCCCAGCTACTTGGGAGGCTGAGGCAGAAGAATCGCTGGAACCCAGGAGGCGGAGGTTGCAGTGAGCTAAGATTGTGCCACTGCACTTCAGCCTGGGCAACAAAGGAAGACGTCGTCTCAAAAAAAAAAAAAAAAAGGAAAAAAGAAAACCATAAAACCAATGCATTGATTGGCTCACACTCATGGAACTTCACTACAAACCTGTGAGAGTGGGACTATGCTATCGTCTCCAATTTACAAAAAGGAAAATGAAGCACAGAGACGAGCAACTCGCCCAAGTTCATGATGAGTAAGCAATGCAGTTGGGATCTGAACCTCCATCAGGGCTCTTAGCGACTGTGCACACTGTTCCAGGAATTTAAAACCAAGAAAGACAAGGGGGAGAGAGGGAGGGGCGTGAAGGAGAGGAAACTGGTGCAGGGTTGTCAGGGGCAGCAGCTGAAGGAAGCACTCACTGTACTGGATGTAGGGGTGGTCACGAGGGATGCGGTCCAGGCTGATATCATGCTCCTGGCGTCGGGGTATCTCCGAGTCAGCCATGCGGGGTGACAGGGTGACAATGAGGCCCTCCACAAACTTGATGGCATGGGTGCGGATGCCGTCATTGTCAGAGTCCAACAGTAAGATGATGTCCCCCGCCATGGCAGATACCATGTCCCAGCAGGCCTCTTGCAGCTCGCTAATCACCCGTGACTTCACCATCCACTGCCAGCAGGCCAGGAAGGAATGGAAGGGACAAAAAGGTGAAGACAACGCATCAATCACCAACACCCTCCACCGATACGCAGAGAGCCATGAATGATGAATACATTCATTTGGTTAACAGTTACTGAGTTCCAACTCCGCCCCAGACCAGTGCTGGGTGATGCTGGAGACAGGACTGAGTAGTTGCCAGGCCTTGCCCTGCCCTCATGGGCATGCAGACAGTGACCACTCAGTGTGATGAAGGCACACATTTTAAGGTAAAGGAGTAACAATGCTGACTTCACAAGGTGGTGGTGATTAAATGCATTCATTCATTTTATTAATGCTAATGTACATCACATCATAGAGTATTTTTTTCCTATCACACTCCATAATCAATATTTATGTGATTCATTAATTAAGGTCTACCTCCCTCCTTGGTTTATGAGCACTGGGAAGGCAGTAAGCTGTCTTGGTCACTGCTGCGTCCCCAGCATCACTAGCCTAGCATCACAGAGGACATGCTCAGGGAATGTCTACTGAGTGAATAAATGGATGGTCAATGGAAGGACCAGAAGTTAAGTGCAACTTCCTGACCCAGGAGACAACATTAGCTCTCTCTTTTATCTGTTCCCACAGAACAATGGCACATCTTGCCCATAAAGAGTATGCTCGGATGCTGGTTTTGAACCCCAACATATTAGTCTGTCAACAAGACCTATTAGGCAGGATGGTCCTGCATGGGGAAGACACTCTCACCTGCAGGGCCACCTTGTAAAGTTGGGTCATAGTGAGGATAGCCTTCTTCACCACGTTCACATTCTCGTCCCTCAAGAGCATGTTGAGGTTTGCAATGAGTTTCAGCAGCAACTCAATGTCTCGCTTGCTGGGGGATGGAGAAAAAAGGGGTGAGGTCAAGGTGTGGTCTTAGAGCAGGTGGGAGGAGCCTGAGGTTCAGGAAGGAAGGGAAATCAGGGGTCTGTCTCAGGGGACCGGAATGGCACATCCAGAAACTGGGAACGGTGCCTGGCGCCTCCAGACTGAGCTGTCCCTGAACCTCTATCTAGACTGGTCCTGCAACCCCAACTCCTTTGCTCTCTCAGGGGCCTGCTGTTCACAGAAGGGACAGTAGGGGTAGACAACTGTGTGAACTGGGACAAGTGACTTCACCTAATTTAGAATAATAGTATCTATCTCAATTGTTTATGCAATTTTTTTGGGAAAATTGCAACAATACATGTAAAGTGCTTAGAAGAGTGCCTGACATGCAGAAAGCCTTCAGTAAACACCAGCCATGGCTACTTTAAAGCACTTTGTTGCCGGGCGCGGTGGCTCAAGCCTGTAATCCCAGCACTTTGAGAGGCCGAGACGGGCGGATCACGAGGTCAGGAGATCGAGACCATCCTGGCTAACAGGGTGAAACCCCGTCTCTACTAAAAAATACAAAAAACTAGCCGGGCGAAGTGGCGGGCGCCTGTAGTCCCAGCTACTCGGGAGGCTGAGGCAGGAGAATGGCGGGAACCCGGGAGGCGGAGCTTGCAGTGAGCTGAGATCCGGCCACTGCACTCCAGCCTGGGTGACAGAGCGAGACACCATCTCAAAAAAAAAAAAAAAAAAAAAAAAGCATTTTGCTTTTTGCTTTCTGTAATCACTAGTTTTGCTTGCCTCAGTCCAAGGGCTCAAAAAGTGGGGAACCTTTCCTAGCTTAGCAATAACCCCAGCAGGGTCATTTTCGTTGAAGAAAAAAATGAAGGGCCTCCAAAAAATGTTTGTTCAATGAATAAACAGCTCAGCACAGAATTTTCACAGCATACATTACAATCTGAAATATTAATTAAATCAGTCAAAAAGTGTGAAACTTAGCTGTCAGCTACATGAAGGCAGGAATAATACGTTTTTGCTCACTGCTATACTACAGTCTAACACGGATGCCTGGTACAACAGCAGTCACATGGTATATATTTGCTGAATGGACTTTTTACAAATTCAGAAAATTTACCATGAATTCTCCCAGTAAATGGGAAGATAGGATATTTGGGCTCTGGCATTGCAGACATGAGTTAAAATCCCAGCCTTGGCCAGGCGCGGTGGCTCATGCCTGTAATCCTAGCATTTCTGAGGCTGAGGCAGGTGGGTCACCTAACATCAGGAGTTTGAGACCAGCCTGACCAACATAGTGAAATCCCATCTCTACTAAAAATACAAAATTAGCCGGGCGTGGTGGCGGGCGCCTGTAACTCCAGCTACTTGGGAGGCTGAGGCAGGAGAATCGCTTGAACCTGGGTGGCGGAGGTTGCAATGAGCCGAGATCGCGCCATTGCACTCCAGCCTGGGCAACAAGAGCAAAATTCCATCTCAAAACAAAAACAAAAACAAAACAACAACAACAACAACAAACAAAATTAGCTGGGTGTGGTGGCAGGCACCTGTAATCCCAGCTACTTAGGGGGCTGAGGCAGGACAATCACTTGACTCAGGAGGCAGAGGTTGCAGTGAGCTGAGATTGCGCCACTGCACTCCAGTCTGGGTGACAGAGTGAGATTCCATCTCAAAAGAATAATAAATAAATAAAATCCCAGCCTTGCCGCATTCTGGCTGTATGACCTTAAGAAAATTCACTTCACCTCTCTGAGCTTGTCTTCTCTTCAGTTAAAGGGTCAAACAACTGATCCATAGTACTATGAATAACGAAGCTGCTCAAGCATTTAGTACAGTGCGTTACAAACAAAAATATTTAATACACAGCAGCTATTCTACTTCCTCCCAGTCACAAAGCATCCAGTAAATGTTTAATGAACAAATGAGTAAGTGACCAGCTTGAACAAGTCACTTTACCATTCTGAGCCTGTTTCCCTTTCTGTAAATAGAGGATAACCACAGTATCCATCGAGGCTGCCATAGAGATTAGGAGGATAACATGGGAAAGGATCTAATACAGCGTAGGGCACCGTACGTGTTCACGTGGTGACCGTTATGTTCCACTCATTCACGTGTGCAACAAATACGTAGTCAGCCCCTACTAGGTGACAACATTGCTCCAGGCAGGTAGTGGGGACAAAGTGGTGAGCAAGACAGAAAAAGTCAAGCCCTGTCCTCAAAGAGCTGCTATTTTGCGGGAAGAATCAAGGTCATTTCAGTGAGTGAGGAACACTGTAAGGAACACTGAAGGCAGGGTGCCCGAGACATGGGGCTGCATGGGAGTGGGCAGGAAGGGCTTTCTGAGGAAGAGACCTGAGGGAAGGGAGGGGGTGAGCCAGGCGGCAACCTGGGGATGAGGGTCCCTAGCAGGCACAGCAAGCAGACAGGCTGCGAAATCCAACAGTGACTTCTAAGGAGCAGGGGAGACAGGGCCAGAAGTGAGATGAAGCCGAGGTGAGGGTTTGGGTTTCCACCTAAGTAGGCTGATGAGCCAGTTGGGGTCTGAGAGCAGGGCCCGTGCCAAGATTGATTTACATTTAACAGCATCACTCTGGCCGCCGAGTACAAGAGGAGAAGTGGGAAATGAGTATGGTGATTTCTCTTTGGAGGATGAAATGCTTTGGAACTAGATTGTGAATATGCTAAATGCCACTAATTTGTTCAGTTTAAAACAGCTGATTTTTGCTGGGCGCAGTGGCTCATGTCTGTAATCCCAGCACTCTGGGAGGCCAACGTGGGCCAATTACTTGAGGTCACGAGTTCAAGACCGGCCTGGCCAACATGGCAAAACCCCATCTTTAATAAAAATACAAAAATTAGCCAGGCATGGTGGCGGGCACCTGTAATCCCAGCTACTCAGGAGGCTGAGGCACAAGAATCTCTTGAGCCTGGGAGGTGGAGGTTATAATGAGTCAAGATCGCGCCACTGCACTCCAGCCTGGACAACAGAGCAAAACTCAGTCTCCCAAAAAAAAAAAAAAAAAAAAAAAAAAAAAAAAAAAAAGGGGCAGGGCGCAGTGGCTCACACCTGTAGTCCCAACACTTTGGGAGGCTGAGGCGGGTGGATCACCTGAGGTCAGGAGTTTGAGACCAGCCTGGCCAACACGGTGAAACCCCGTCTCTACTAAAAATTCAAAAATAAACTGGGCGTGGTGGTGCATGCCTGTAATCCCAGCTACTCGGGAGGCTGAGGCAGGAGAATCACTTGAACCCGGAAGTAGGAGGTTGCAGTGAGCCAAGATTGCGCCACGGCACTCCAACCTGGACAACAGTTGAGCAAGACTCCATCTCAAAAAAAAAAAAAAAAAAAAAAAAAGGTCGGGCGCAGTGGCTCAAGCCTGTAATCCCAGCACTTTGGGAGGCCGAGACGGGCGGATCACGAGATCAGGAGATAGAGACCATCCTGGCTAACACGGTGAAACCCCGTCTCTACTAAAAAGTGCAAAAAACTAGCCGGGCAAGGTGGCGGGCGCCTGTAGTCCCAGCTACCTACTTGGGAGGCTGAGGCAGGAGAATGGCGTAAACGCGGGAGGCGGAGCTTGCAGTGAGCTGAGATCCGGCCACTGCACCCCAGCCTGGGTGACAGAGCGAGACTCCATCTCAAAAAAAAAAAAAAAAAAAAAAGATTTTTAAAAAAAGCTAGTTCTGTTATATGAATTTAACTAAAAAGAAAAAGAAGCAAGGGAGCCAGAGAGAGACCACTGAAGGCATCAGGTAGGCGGGAAGGGTGGCTTGGGCCTGTGTAGTGGTAGAGGAATCGATTGACAAATGGTCAGATGCTGCAGATATTCTCAAAGTGGAGCCCACAGTCCTTAGTGACGATGTAGAAGTGAAGTGTGGAAGAACCAGAGGAATCACAGATGACCCCAGGGTTTCGAGCTTACTAAGTATTTACTGGGGAATCAGTGTGCAAGAGAGAGAGAAAGGGTCTGGGAAGCAGAGGGCAGGCCTCTCAGTGGTGGCCTCCAGGCCAGGCCAGGAGCTGAAGGCTGCCTCCAGTAAGAATGCTCCCGGGGCTCCCTGCCTCACCCCATACCATGCCTCCTCGATGAAGCCGATGACAAATTTTCGCACTTCAATTGACTTGTCTGCTTGGAATGCGATGATCTCCTGCCAATGTCAGAGAGAAAGCGGATCAGGGCTACACTAGGATCCACATCCCGTTTCCCCTACACCACACCCCTTTATCTTCTGTCAGTCACTCACGTCCAGGAAGTTGTCCAGTAGTGTGGGGTCTTTGTTGATGATCAGCTCCTGGACCTGGAAGGAGAGTGGGGGTGGGGAGGAATAATAACCATATAAAACCAGGGGCCAACTAATGCAGATAGGAGAGTAGAGGGGAAGACAGCAGAGGGCTAGGCAGCAGATACACTCATCTCAATGCCTGGCTCTGCTGCTCCCTACCAAGGGTGCTATGCCCTGGGCATGGTCTCTGACACTCAGTTTGCTCATCTATAAAATGAGACTCTTAAACATCAACTCAAAAGGGATATTAGGAGGCCAGAATGAGATCCTACAAGGCACAGGTCCTGGTAGATAGCGAGGACATGACACAGGAGGGGGCTGAATAAAAGAGGGTAATGCCCCAGGGCTCAGGCCTTCCTAAGGTTTGGCCTCCTTTCACCTGTCCATCAGTTCTCCCCACTCTCCTGCTTCTGCTCCCCAGTTCGCATTGCCATGATTCAGCAAACATCTTCACAGTGAGAACCCAACTCCTGAAGCCCTTGTGCTGGCCAGACTCTTTGGAATAAGCCCTTCTCATGGACATCCTCCAATAAGCAAAGAGCTGGCACAGGACCTGGCTGCTACAAATCAAGCTACTATTGCTAAACGGCCTCATGACCACCCACGGGGGAGGCACCAGGTACATCCACCTCGGAGGTGGGGCTACTCCACAAGGCTACACGCTGATCAAGGAGCCAAACGGGTTATCACACAGGCATGCTAACCTCGCCAGTCTCTAAACTCCAACTCCTGCTCTGAACCATGCCCAGCCTAAAGTGCCCCATGTTGTCTTCTGCCTTTGCACACACTTCTTTGTCCTCAGCTTGACATGCTCTCCCTCTCTCAGCTCGGCACAGTGGCTCGTGCCTGTAATCCCAAGCACTTTGGGGGGCCAAGGTGGGTGGACCACTTGAGCTCAGGAGTTTGAGACCAGCCTGGTCAACACGGTGAAACACGTCTCTACTAAAACCACAAAAATTAGCCAGGCATGGTGGCAGGTGCCTATAATCCCAGCTACTCAGGAGGTTGAGTCAGAAGAATCGCTTGAACCGGGGAGGCAGGAGTTGCAGTGAGCAGGGATCATGCCACGGCACTCCAGCCTGGGCAACACAGCAAGACTCTGTCTCAAAATAAATAAATAAAAGAGATGCTCTGTCTCTCTAATTTGGTATACATCTCTCTTTTTATCCTCCAGGATTTGGTTCAAAAGTCCTCCCTGACTCCTCATCCCTAGGCTGGGTCAGGATCTCCCTCTGGGCTCCCAGAGCCCACCTGGGATTCCTTCTCCATCCCAGCTCTGCCCATACTGGGTCATCATTGTCTGGTGACAGGCATGTCTGCCCCACCTCCAGTCACCTTCTCTGACTGGACACTGGCAGAGAAGAAATGCAATGATGAAGAGTGTAGGATTTGGAGCTGGAATCCAGGATTCAAGTACTAGTTCAGCCAGTTCCCAGCAGAGTGACCTTGGGCTAATGATTTAAGCCCTGGGGTCTGCTTCTTTCTGTATAAAACAGGGATGAAATTACCCTGCCTTACAGAGCTTTCATGAGAACTAGAAGAGCAGAGGCCTGCACTGAGCACTGTGGCCGGCACACACTGCGTGTGTAAATTTAGACACTGGTGTTACTGCTAGTGTCTTCTTTCTCAGGTTCCCAGCCTCCTCCCTTTCACCTGCTCAGCCCAGGATGCCCCCGGGGCTCTCACCTGTTTGAGCACTGTGATCTTTGAGTCATTGGTGATCAGCGCCGCCTGGTTCAGAAGATCCACCACCTGGAAGGAAAGGAAGGGGCAGGGGATAGTGCCAGCCCAGTCCAGTCCCCTCGGCACTCCCAGGGCTCTGCCACCTAAGACTGTCCAAAGCCAGGGGCTGTGCTTCCTCATTCCAAGCCCTGCCCGCCACACTCACCCTCTCTGAGGTGGTCATGCCATCGATTCCCGGCCCCTCCTCTTGAGTGAAAAACTGTGATGCCACACTCCGGCGGGTGACGCTGTCCCCACTGCCACTCGCCATGGCTGCCGTCAGCTTGTCCCTGGGAAAGAAGAGGATGGATCAAGTTCAGGGGACCAGCAGATGGGCTTGGCTAGATTGTCACCCGAACATCTACAAAGGGCTCAACCCTCCTTCCCAGCCTGTTCCTCCCCAGTAAGGCCTTCTGAAGTCCCTCTCCCCTCCAGGCTCTGTCTCTGGCATATGCATGTGTGCATGGGGGCTGCAACCTGGGGAAGACTGACATCTCCCAAGGCAGAGCCAGAAGTCTAAGCCTCACCTCTAGTGCTTTACACAGAGTGGGCCAACCACAAACACCTGCTGAACGATGGCCCACATGAATATGAAACAGCCACCTTACAGGTCTCCGTGCTTCCCTTTTCTCCACCTGGAATATGCTCTGGACTGGGCACCAGAGTGAACTTTTTTTTTTTTTTTGAGATGAAGTCGCGCTCTGTCACCTAGGTTGGAGTGTGGTGGTGCGATCTCGGCTCACTGCAACCTCCGCCTCCCAGGTTCAAGTGATTCTCCTGCCTCAGCCTCCCAAGTAACTGGGATTACAGGCACATGCCACCACGCCCAGCTAATTTTTGTATTTTCAGTAGAGACAGGGTTTCACCATGTTGGCCAGGCTGGTCTCAAACTCCTGACCTCAGGTGTTCCACCTGCCTCAGCCTCCCAAAGTGCTGGGATTATAGGCGTGAACCAGAGTGCCTGGCCCAGAGCAAACTTTCAAAAACATAGCTCTGAGGAATACCAGGCACACAGTCGGCACTCAATACATCACAAAAGGTCTGCTTCAATAAATTATGTTTCAGCCACTCTCTGGAACACTATGAAGCTATTTTTATTTTATTTTTATTTATTTATTTATTTTTTTTTGAGACGGAGGCTCACTGTGTCACCCAGTCTGGAGTGCAGTGGCGCGATCTCGGCTCACTGCAAGCTCCGCCTCCCGGGTTTACGCCATTCTCCTGCCTCAGCCTCCGAGTAGCTGGGACTACAGGCGCCCACCACCACGCCCGGCTAGTTTTTTGTATTTTTAGTAGAGACGGGGTTTCACCATGTTAGCCAGGATGGTCTCATCTCCTGACCTCGTGATCCACCCGCCTCGGCCTCCCAAAGTGCTGGGATTACAGGCTTGAGCCACCGCGCCCAGCCGAAGCTGTTTTTAAAAGGGAGGAAGGGGGCTTTTAGGCATCTAACACAGTCACACTGGCAAAATTATGGAATGATTAACATAGCAGGATATATCAATTACACAGCTATTCATAATAGCAAAAGACGAGAAGCAATCCAAGTGCCCTCAAACAGGGAGACTGGCTGAAAAACACGGTTATACACATACATAATGAAAGACCACGGAACTCCAACACCTGTGAAAAGAAGTGAAAAAGAAAATATATAAATATAAATTTATATTACAAGGAAAAAAACAGACTATGAAACTATAACAAGAAAGGAAGGAAAAAAACAAAAAAAATGAGAACAGTCTCTAGACACTGACAGAGACTGCATATATTAAATGAAAACAAGCAAAGCTGAAGACAGTGTTGACTATATGTTTCTGTTTTACAAAAAAAAAAAAAGAAAAAAAAAAAAAAAGAAAAATGTGGCCAGGTGCAGTAGCTCATGTCCGTAATCCCAGCACTTTGGGAGGCTGAGGCAGGCAGATCGCTTGAGCCTAGGAGTTGGACAGCAGCCTGGGCAACATGGTGTAACCCTGTCTCTCCAGAAAATACAAAGATTAGCTGGGCATGGTGGCGCGCCTGGTAGTCCCAGCTACTCAGGGAGCTGAAGGCAGAGGCTGTAGTGAGCCAAAATCGGGTCACTGCACAGAGTGAGACCTTGTCTCAAAAAAAAAAAAAAAAAAAAAGCGAAAAATATATATATGTTAAAAAAGAAAAAAAATCTGAAAGGATAAACCAAAAACCAGCAGAGGAAACAGCATAAAAAAAAATTGGTGAGGCTGAGCGCCCTGGCTCATGCCTGTAGTCCCGGCACTTTGGGAGGCCGAAACTGGCTGATCGTCTGAGGTCAGGAGTTTGAGACCAGCCTGGCCAACATGGTGAAACCCCATCTCTAGTAAAAACACAACAATTAGCTGCGCCTGTAATCCCAGTTATTCGGAAGACTGAGGCAGAAGAATCGCTTGAACCCTGGAGGCGGAGGGGTGCAGTGAGCTGAGACTGTGCCACTGCACTCCTCCAGTCTGGGCCAGAGAGACAGACTCCATCACACACACACAAAAAAATTGGTGAATCTCAATATGTTAATATATTATCATGAAAAGATGTCCCCGACAGCCTGTTGCGTTAGAGGACAATACATGTAGTTCAAGCCATTTTTGTCAAGTATGTGTTCATGCATACACAGAATGACCTGAGGCAAGACATTGAATTTCTCTGGCTCTCAGTTTCCTCTTCTAGAAAACAGGGATAGTAACAGGGCTTACCTCCCAAGACTATTTGGAGGATTAAATGAGTTAGTATACATAGTAAACATTGGCTAAGTATACTGTTATTTTTATGTACATGGCAAAAGATCTGAAGGTTATTGCATAAACTGTTAATAACAATTACGATACTTGAGGTCGGGAGTTCGAGACCAGCCTGACCAACATGGAGAAACTGTCTCAAAAACAAAATAAGGTGGGCACAGTGGCTTACAACTGTAATCCCAGCACTTGGGAGGGCAAGGCGGTTGGATTGCTGAGGTCAGGAGATTGAGACCATCCTGGCTAACATGGTGAAACCCCGTCTCTACTAAAAATACAAAAAAATTAGCCAGGTGTAGTGGTGGGCGCCTGAGGCAGGACAACGGCATGAACCCGGGAAGCAAAGCTTGCAGTGAGCTGAGATCACACTGCACATGAGCCTGGGGAACAGAGCGAGACTCTGTCTCAAAAAAAAAAAACACCAAACAAACAAACATGCCAAAAAACATAATCTCAGGAGGATGAAAAATGATCCTTTTTTTTTTTGAGATGGAATTTTGCTCTTGTTGCCTAGGTTGAAGTGCAATGGCACGATCTCAGCTCACCGCAACCTCCGTCTCCCAGGTTCAAGCAGTTCTCCTGCCTCAGCCTCCCAAGTAGCTGGGATTACAGGTATGCGCCACCACATCCGGCTAATTTTTGTATTTTTAGTAGAGACGAGGTTTTCCCATGTTGGTCAGGCTGGTCTCGAGCTCCCAACCTCAGGTGATCCGCCCACCTCGGCCTCCCAAAGTGCAGGGACTACAGGCGTGAGCCACCGCGTCCGGCCGAAAATGATACATTTTTTAAAAGGAACTACACAATAGCTAGTCACAGTAGTATCACATGATAGGTGTCCGCTGAATGAATGATGAGCCAACCTCCTCGCTAGTTTCCCTGCTGCCTGTCACACTATCTTGCAAAGAGTTAGGGCCAATGTCCCCTCCAAGGCCTACAAGACCTTATGGCATCTGGCCTGTTCTTCCTCTGACTGCCTCTCCCCGAGCTCTCTGCTCCACTCACTCTGGCCTCTTTGCTGTCCCGTGAACATGCCCAACATGCCCCTTCCTTGAAGACTCTGTGCCTCTCTTCCTTCTGCCTGGAATATTCCTCCTCCTAGATATCAGCACAACTCCTTCCCTCTTCATTTCCTTCAGGACTCCACTCACGTATCTCTGCAGGAAGGCCTTCCCCAATGACCGTATTTCAAATTTCAACTCCCTCTCCATCTCCATCTGTGTTGCTTTTTCTCCACAGCATTTATCATGATCGCACACTACATATTTATAAGTTCCACGAGGACAGTGATTTATTTATTTGAAATCATTTTTTGGTAGAGACGGAGTTTCGCCATGTTGCCCAGGCTGGTCTTGAACTCCTGTGCTTAAGCAATCCACCCTCCTTGGCCTCCCAAAGTGCTTGGGATTAACAGGTCTGAGCCATCGCCCCCCAGCCTAGAACAGTGACTTTGTTTCTTCACTTTTTGGCACCTAGTAGGTGCTCAATAAACATCTGCCGAATGAATGAACACTCCTGCCAAACGGCCCCCCCAATCACTGGGTTCAGTATTCCTGCCCTTTCACTCTTGAATCCTTGAAAATTAATAGCTATACTTGTTCTACTCTTTCCCCCTTTCTCACTACTGCACTTAACAAGTCTTTTTTTTTTTTTTTAAGGCATGGTGTGGTGGTTCACTCCTATAATCCCAGCACTTTAGGAGGCCAAAGTGAGCAGCTCAGTTGAGGCCAGGAGTTCAAGACCAGCCTGGCCAACAAGGCAAAACCCAGTCTATACTAAAAATACAAAAAAATTAGTTGGGCATGGTGATGCATGCCTGTAATCCCAGCTATTTGGGAGACTGAGGCATGAGAATTACCTGAATCGGGGAGGCAGAGGTTCCAGTGAGCCGAGATTGCGCCACTACACTCCAGCCTGCATGACAGAGCAAGACTCTGTCCCAAAAAAAAAAGAAAACAAAAACAAAAAAGGAAAGAAAAGAAAAATAGGATGGGTATAGTGGCTCGAAGTTGTAAACCCAGCATTTTGGTAGGTCTAGGTGGGAGGATGGCTTGAGGCCAGGAGTTCAGGACTAGACTAGGCCTAAAAACTAAAAAAGGCGGCCAGGTGCAGTGGTTCACACCTATAATCCCAACATTTTGGGAGGCTGAAGCAGGAGGATTACTTGAGGCCAGGAGTTTGAAACCAGCCTGGGCAATGCAGTGAGAGCCCATCTCTAGACACACGCACAATTAGCTGGGCATCGAGATCATGCCACTGCACTTCAGCCTAGGAGACACAGAAAGATTCCATCTCAAAAAAGAAAAAAAAAATTAGCCAAGCATATTGCCATGAACCTTTAGTCCCAGCTACTCTGGAGGCTAAGGTAGAAAGACTGTTTGAGCCTGGTTGTACTGAAGTATGACTGGGCCACCGTACTCCAGCCTGGGCAACAGAGCATGGATCTGATGAACCTCTTTCCAAAAAAAGAAAAGAAAAGGCCAGGCGCGGTGGCTCACGCCTGTAATCCTAGCACTTTGGGAGGCCGAGACGGGCGTATCACAAGGTCAGGAGATCGAGACCATCCTGGCGAACACGGTGAAACCCCGTCTCTACTAAAAATACAAAAAATTAGCCAGGTGTGGTGGCGGGCGCCTATAGTCCCAGCTACTCAGGAGGCTGAGGCAGGAGAATGGCGTGAACCCAGGAGGCAGAGCTTGCCGTGAGCCGAGATCGGGGCACTGCACTCCAGCCTGGGTGACAGAGCAAAGACTCTGTCTCAAAAAAAAAAAAAAAAAAAGAAAAGAAAAATAATCAGTTAATATATATTGAACACAGCCAGCCACGGAGGCTCAAGCCTGTAATCCCAGCACTTTGGGAGGCCAAGGCGGGTGGATCACCCAAGATCAGCAGTTCGAGACCAGCCTGGCCAACATGGTGAAACCCCATCTCTACTAAAAATACAAAAAAATTAACCAGGCATGGTGGCGGGCACATGTAATCCTAGCTACTCAAGAGGCTGAGGCAGGAGAATCGCTTGAACCTGGGAGGTGGAGGTTACAGTGAGCCGAGGTCACATCATTGCACTCCAGCCTGGGCAACAAGAGTGAAACTCCGTCTCAAATTAAAAAAAAGGAAAAAAATATATATATATATAGAGAGAGAGAGAGAGAAAGAGAGAGAAAACACTTAACATGTGCTGACCACAGTTCTAATACATACATATTAACTCATTTAAACCTCAGATACCAAGGTTTAAATAAATTAATATGTATATATTAGAATTAATATACATGAGTTAGGTTTATGTTTTTGTTTTTTGAGACAGGGTATCACTCTGTTGCCCAGGCTGGAGTGCAGTGCCGCAATCTCAGCTCACCGCAATCTCTGCCTCCCAGGCTCAGGCGATCCTCCTACCTCACTTTCCCAAGTAACTGAGACTACAGGCGAATGCCCAGGTAATTTTTGTACTTTCTGTAGAGAAGGGTTTTGCCATGTCGCCCAGGCTGGGAGTTACTATTTTTAATCTTCATGTTACAGATGAGGAAACTGAAGACCAAGGAAGTAAAGTGACCTGATCAAAGGCACACAGCTTGTAAGAGGCAGAGCCAGCAGCAAGGCTGCATATCTTCCTTACCACTATGCTACAGTACTGTTTATCTGAAAGGAATTGTTTTTCACCCCCAGGTCTGTTTACGTAAGCCAAGGATCCTGGCCACCAAACAACCGGCAGTATGCCATCCCCAGTCAAAACATAAAAAAACAGGCTGGGCGCGGTGGCTCACGCCTGTAATCCCAACCCCACTGTACTCCAGCCTGGGCCACAGAGTGGGACTCTGCCTCAAAAAACAAAAACAAAACCTCATAACAAACATTTCCACTTTTTTCATGATGATAATACATCCAGATCAACCAAAATATTTTGCTGTTTCATTCTTACTGATTTTTGGTTTATGATTTTTTTTTTAAACACATATATAAAATTCTCCTGCAGGAGCTAGATTTTATGCAAAACAAGGAAAAGAAAAAACCCATATATACATATTTCCCTTTCTTTTACGAAAAGAGCAGACATAGGGCCGGGAGCGGTGACTCACGCTTGTAATCCCAGCACTTTGGGAGGCCAAGGCAGGTGGATCATGAGGTCAGGAGCTCAAGACCAGCCTGACCAACATGGTGAAATCCCATCTTTACTAAAAATACAAAAATTAGCCGGGCGTAGTGGTATGCGTCTGTAATCCCAGCTACTCAGGAGGCTGAGGCAGGAGAATTGCTTGAACCTGGAAGGCAGAGGTTGCAGTGAGCTGAGATCACTTGAGGTCAGGAGTTCAAGACCAGAGTGGCCAACACAGTGAAACTCCATCTCTACTAAAAATATAAAAATTACCTGGGTGTGGTGGGGTACGTTTGTAATACCAGCTACTCGGGAGGCTGAGGCAGGAGAATCACTTGAACTAGGGAGGTGGAGGCTGCAGTGAACTGAGATCGTGCCAGCATGAGCGACAGAGTGAGATCCCGTCTCCAAAAAAAAAAAAAAAAAAAAAAGCACACACAATAAACACTAACTTCCACTTCACTTGTTTTCCCTTAATATATGTTGGCGACCACTATATCAGTGTATGGAGATTTTCATCAATTCCTTTTATCTACCTCATTCCTTTTTAGAGTTGCATACTATTTTCTTATGTGGATGTATTACAGTTTCTTTCAGCCAATCTTCTTGTTTAAGAACATTTGGGATGCGTGTAGCCTTTTGCTGTGATGAACAGTATCACTGGTTCCTCTTTCCTCTCGAGGTACTCGTTAAGAAGTGGTACCCTGCCCCACTGCTACCCGGGAATCTGATGACTACCCTGTTTCCCCAGACTGGCTCTAGGAGTATCTTTTATTCCTTCAACCAACATTAGCTGGGCGTCTCCGGCGTGACTGGCGCTGTGCTGGGAACACAGTGGCGACAGAGACAAACCTAGTCCCTACCTTCATGAAACACACGGTCACAGACATCATAAAACAGCACACAGATAAGAGTCTGATAAATTAGAACACACGTGATATGAAGAAACAGAGACGGACAAGAGCATTTAACAGGCGGATTTTGGGATGGAGGGTAGGCAAGGAGGGCTTCGCAGAGGAAGTGACGTTGGTGCCGAGACTCGAAGGATGAATGGGAGTTGGCCAGGCCGAATGGGTAAAAGGATGTTGCGGGCAGAGCGGACAACCTGTGCAAAATCCCCGACGCGGGAAAGCGCATGGCAAGTTTAAGGAACCGAAAGGCCAGGGCGGCCGCGAGAGGTGGGGAAGAAGCAAAAAGGCCGAGTCGAAGCAGGCGAGGTCTGCGGGGCGGACGCACCCGGAGGGCCACGTTGGAACTTTGCCTCGAGGGCACTAGGGAGCCAAGGAAGGGTCCCGAGCAGGGGAAGAAACATGGGTCGCGAAAGCCATTCTTCCCCTCTTCCCACGGCGACCCCCTCCCCGCCCGCGCCCCTGCTTCTTTAGGCGCCTCCTCCCTTCGTCTCCGGGCCCAAACGCCGCCTCCCGCTCACCGCTGCTCTGGCCTCCGTTCCCCTCGCGCCCCCTCAGCAGCGCCTCTTCCTAGACTCCGCCACCGCCGCCGCCATCTTCCGTTCGTCGCCGGGAACTGTGCGCACGCGCCCCACACCCAGGGCCGCCGGGAAATGGAGTCCAGAGCACAGTCCGACCCCGCCCATGCCTCGTCCCGTGAGAGCGGCATTCTGCCCGCCTCCTTACTACGGCGAGCGGCCCCTTCATTTCCGGCTTGGGGCGCTAGGCCTTCTGGGAAATGTAGTCCCTTCGGCGGCACAGGGAGGATAGGGCGCTAGAGCATTCTGGGAAATGGAGTTCTCAGTAGTACTGAGTCCCTGGACGGCTGGCTGGTCTTGGAGAGTGGGGGAGTCCGGGCAGCGAAGCTCCTGGGTCTTTGAGGGGAGGTGATCTGTTGCCCTAATGGGGTCTGCGGAGAGGCCCCGATCCCCTCCACCTTTGTTCTTAACTCTTTCAACAGTCTGAAGCATTTCTTTTTATTTTCTTTTGGAGACGGAGTCTCGCTCTCTCGCCCAGGCTGGACCGCAGCGGCCCGATCTCGGCTCACTGCAACCACCGCTTCCCAGGTTCAAACGATTCTCCTGCCTCAGCCTCCCGAATAGCTGGGATTACAGGCACGCACCATCACGCCTAGCTAGTTTTTGTAAGAGATGGGGTTTCACCCTGTTGGCCAGGCTGGTCTCAAACTCCTGACCTCAAGTGATTCGCCCGCCCGCCTCGGCCTCCCACAGTGCTGGAATTACAGGCATGAGCCACCGCGCCTGGTCAAGTCTGAAGCATTTCTAGCCGTCGGAAGTCTCAGTCTTCCTGTCTGTCGAATGGGGATGTGATTTCGGAGACCTCTTACGAGTCCTTATAGTCGCATAGTGGCCCTAGCTCTCTGATTCCCCTTTCTTCCGCGACGGTCATGCAGGGCTCTGGCTCTTCGTCCTCTCATGTCGAGATGATGAAACCCCCTGAGGTAGAAAGGCTCTAGAGTTCTGCCCTCGGGGGCCTTGGTATCTGCAGCGTCTCTGCCGGCTGCTCCCTCACTCCTGAATCACCCCCAGCTGTCGCGTCCCGGGGCTGCGGTCCCCGGCGCCTGAGGTCTGTCTCCTGGCGATCCCGCAGGGGGCGCCCCAGTCCGAGCGCGCCGCCCTCGGGGAGGCGGGAGGGGAGCCCGGGGCGGGCGAGGGCGGGGGTGTCCCGGCTATAAAGCGTGGCCGCCTCCCGCGGCGCTCGGGACAGGCGTACCCCGGGCGGTCGGACGGGCGGGCGCCGGTGGGAGCTCGGGCCGTGCCCGCGGAGAGATCCAGAGCGCTCCGTTCCCCCGGGGCCGGAGCGGGGGCGGGTGGGGGCACAAGCCCGGGGGATGCTGGGCTCGGTGAAGATGGAGGCCCATGACCTGGCCGAGTGGAGCTACTACCCGGAGGCGGGCGAGGTGTGTCCTCGGGGATGGCGGAGCGGGAAGTGGGGGGCAGGTATCGGGGTGTGGGCTCACATGGAGCAGGGACTGGTTGTGGGTTCAAATGGGGGCAAAGGCGTCTAGTTGGGCAGCCGAGGAACTGGGAACACGGAGACCAGGTGTGGAAGTCAGGGACCCGGGACGAGGCATGGATGGGAGCGCTGTTTGGGCAGCCTCGCCGCGGCCGGGGCTTGAAAATGGAAGTCAGGAGAATTTAGCCAAGGGTCGGGTCACACCTTAAACGTGGGAGCCAGGTGTTGGGGCCCCAAAAAGCAAGGGATTTATATGAACAAACCAAAAATAGGAATTAGAGTTCCATGGTAGGGGACAGACTGGGGGGTTTCAGGATGTGAGGTTCAAAGTTGGAGGGAAAGAAAGACTAAAAGATGGAGGAGGAGTCACCATTAAGGGAAGACTGAGGTGGGAGCTCAGGGCCAGCACACAGTGTTAAAGAACTGGGGTTCGGGGTAAGGATCAGCTGGTGATCTAAGGTAGGGTCAGAAATAGGGATTGGTGCTCAGGGGTAAGAGATGGGGGTGCTCAGAGATGAAGCTTCGTTTTGGGAGGTGAAACAACAGGTGGCTTAGGGTTGGGCATCTGAGAGCAGAAGATGTGGCCATTCACATTGGCAGGAGAGGGGCCGATCTTCTCCATCCCCCCGCAATCCCTACCCATGACCCTCAGCAGGGACTCCCCAAATCGGAAGATGAAGAGTTTTAGATTGTGCACCTTCCCCTGCTCCCCCGCAAACCAGCAACCTCCAGCTATTGCTAAAATTCTCATCCAGTCTCACCTCAGACAAGGCTTTCCTGGAGTAGGGGGCGGGGGCATAGTCTTAATTCCCTCACCCGGACAGACAGAAAGTCCTTCCTCAAGTCTGACCCCCATTCCTCTTGCTGCAACGACCCCTGCACCTTAGCTACCTCACTCTATAATCAACGTTGTGAGGTTGTGGGGGCTGAGGGTTGGGGTCTCGGTCTGAGAATTATGGGGGTCTGGACACTTGGACTTCTAACCTGGAAGGGGACTGTGGACTTGAGATGGGGTGTGGGGCGGGAATGGCTGGGTTCTCCAAGGAGTCAAGATCTGGTGGCTGTGGGGCCCCCAGTGTGCCTGAGTCTTGAGTCTGGGGCTTGAAACTGTAGGGTGGGACTCCTGGATCCCCAGGCCTTCAGGGCTTGGCAGGGTGCCTGGGAGGGGCCAGTCCTGGGTTTGGGGAGGTGTGAGGTGCACGTGGGGTGAGGCAGGGCCAACTGGGGAAGGGATTGGGAGTGTTGAGAGGTGGAGGCAGGGTGACTGGAGGTATCAGTTGTGAGATGGGGAAGGCAGAGACCCAGGTGGGAAATGGAGGGTTCCAGGTAGTCGGGGTGATCCCAGCTGGGCCTCTGGAGAACTCAGTCTGGGGACTTGATTTCAATTGTACAAACCAACTACAGTTGTTTTGGGGGCACATCTTAAGTAAATGATGGGGGTCTAGGCAGGAGGAATTGATATTTGGGGCACAGTCTGAATAGATCCAAGTTTAGAGGACAATTTGTATGGAAATTGTGTCAGAAATTGAAGGATAGCTGGCACAGTGGCTCACACTTGTAATCCCAGCACTTTGGGAGGTCAAAGTGGGAGGATCTCTTGAGCCCAGGAGTTCCAGGCCAGCCTGGGAAACATAGGGAGACCCTGCCTTTACAAAAAAAAAATTTTTTTTTAAATTACTCAGGCATACCTGTAGTCTAAGCTACTTGGTTGGGAGGCTGAGGTGGGAGGATCACTTGAGGCTGGGAGTTCGAGCTGCCGGGAGCTGTGATCGTATCACAGCACTCCAGCCTGGGTGACAGAATGAGACCCTATCTCAAAAAATAATAATAATAGTAGTAGAGGTACAGTCTGGAGGTAATCAGCATTTCGGGGAATATTTTGGAAGAGGCAATATTTAGAGGAATGGAAATGGTTAGGTGATACTGTCTGAGGCTCTCCCGAGCCTTCCCATCAAATGAGCCCACCTCTTCCCCCTGGGTCAGAACAATGGGGAGAGAAATATCTACACTCAGCCAGCAACTGAGAGCTGAGAGGGTCCCCAAACCACTTGTTGCCCATAGCACCCTCCCGCTGGGGTGACCCAGCTTGCTGTCTGGAAGGAACTTGGAAAGTTACCATCCCGGGATATCCCTGTTGGTCTCAGGTTCTTGCAGATTAGCTGGTCTAGCTGCACCCCTGTTTTAGAGGTAGTAACTCTGAAGCCCCGCACGCAGAACACTGGGGTCCTGGGTTGGGTCTGGGACTAGAAACTTGGCTTCTGGCTTCACACTGCCTTCCTCTGCTCCCTGTCACACCCTTCTCCAGAGACAATAAGGAAATGAAAGAGGAGAAATTCCAGTCTCCTGGTGTGGGGGTGCAGGTCCCCCAAGGGCTTCCCCCCAATCTCAGCCCCACCCTGGCAGGGGAGATCCGGTTCAGACCCGGACACCAGGGGTTCATCCCAGCCCCGGGGCGTGGGAAAGCCTAGGGTGGATTAGAGCAGCTGGAGTGCTTGAGGTCGGACCTCAAGGAGGACTTCCGGGTGGGTGGGGAGCCAGGAAGGAGGGCCCTGGGGTCCCTATCTGTCTTACTGTGCAATACCAGAGAGCCTGACTGGGTTGGAGAAATGGGGGGTAGGGGTATAGGGGGATTTGGAAACTCGGTGGACCCCTCTAATCCATAACCTTCTCACCTCATCTCTTTTCTTTTTCTGGGGAGAGGACCCGAAGCCACCAACCAGGGGGAGAGATTGCATGGGGGAAGGGAGTAACTGTGGCTGCAATTTTACTGTGAGACTTGGGGTGAGGAGGAATGGATTCATTGAAGGGAGGAAGGGAGGCATGGAGGGAGGGAGGGAGGGAGATAGATAGATAGATAGATAAATGCTTGGATGGATGGATAGATAGATAGATTGATAGGAAGATGGTGGCTGGGCACAGTGGCTCATGACTGTAATCCCAGCACTTTGGGAGGCCAAAGAGGGTGGATCACTTGAGGTCAGGAGTTCAACACCAGCCTGGCCAACATGGTGAAACACCGTCTCTACTAAAAATACAAAAATTAGCTGGGCGTGGTGGCACATGCCTATAATCCCAGTTACTTGGGAGATTGAGACAGGAGAATCGCTTGAACCCTGGAGGCAGAGGTTGCAGTGAGCCGAGTGGAGTCACTGCACTCCAGCCTGGGTGACAGAGTGAGACTCTATTTCAGAAAAAAAAAAAATGACAAGAAGATGGGTTGAAGGAAGAAGAGAGGTGGGAGTTGGGGGTGGGAGGGGAGTGGGGTAGAGTCGGGTAGTGAGAGAGAGTGCCAAGGAAGGGAGAAAGAGATGGAAGACTGGAGAGAGAGACAGGCGCCAAGATGGAGGGGAAAGAAAGATGGGAGAGGACTCGGGAGGGGTAGGGGGTAGGGAGGAAGAGCAAAAGAGGTTAGGGAGGAGACAGAAGGGAAAACAATGCCGGGGTGGGGAGGGAGATGGGAGAGGGGAATGTGGGTACTAGTACTGAGACAGGTAACACAAAGGCAAAAATAGCCAACAGAGATTCAAAGAGACGTGATGAAAGAGCTCCTTGGAGAGACATGAAAAGGAAAGAGCGGAGGATTTCTCCACTGGAACTCAGACTTAGGGTTGAGTTGGTTGCCCCCTCTCCCTGATTCCCTAAGCCACCCTGGCAAGACTCGTTTCTCCCCGGACCTTGTGACCTGCAGAAGCTGACAGTGGTAGGGCCAGACATGGTGGCTCATGGCTGTAATCCCAACACTTTGGGAGGCCGAGGCGGGAGGATCACCTGAGGTCAGGAATTCGAGACTAGCCTGACCAACATGGCGAAACCCTGTCTTTATTAAAAACACAAAAATTAGCCGAGTGTTGTGGTGCCTGCCTGTAATCCCAGCTACTCAGGAGGATGAGGCAGGAGAATCGCTTGAACCTGGGAGGCAGAGGTTGCAGTGAGCTGAGATGGCACCACAGCACTCCAGCCTGGGCAATGGAGTGAGACTCTGTCTCAAAAAAAAAAAAAAAAAAAAAAAAGCTTACAGTGGCAGAAGACTAGGCGGTATCCAGTTAACTCACATTTGGTGGCTCTAGCCAGTGCTACATATAGCAGCATTCCCCCAACCCGCGCAGTGCCATGAGACCCCAGGCCTCAGAGGAGGCAGTGGGGAAAGGTCCAGATGGAGGATAGGGCAGAGAGGATGTGAGACAGTGGTTGAGAAGGGATAGGTAGATACAAAAAAAGAAACAACCAGCCGGGCGCGGTGGCTCAAACCTGTAATCCCAGCACTTTGGGAGGCCGAGATGGGTGGATCACGAGGTCAGGAGATCGAGACCATCCTGGCTAACACGGTGAAACCCCGTCTCTACTAAAAAATACAAAAAACTAGCCGGGTGACATGGCGGGCGCCTGTAGTCCCAGCTACTCAGGAGGCTGAGGCAGGAGAATGGCGTAAACCTGGGAGGTGGAGCTTGCAGTGAGCTGAGATCCGGCCACTGCACTCCAGCCTGGGTGACAGAGCAAGACTCTGTCTCAAAAAAAAAAAAAAAAAAAAAAAAAAAAGGAAACAACCTTCTAGCATGCCTATGTTTTCCTGGCATATTCTGTTCACTGTTGTGTTCCTGCTAGACTGTTAGCATCACGAGGGCAGGCATTTCTGTCTTAGTCACTGCTTTTATTTTATTTTATGATTATTATTTTTTGAGATGGAGTCTTGCTCTGTTGCCCAGGCTAGAGCGCAATGGCACGATCTCGGCTCACCACAACCTCTGCCTCCTGGGTTCAAGCAATTATCCTGCCTCAGCCTCCCTAGTAGCTGGGATTACAGGCATGTGCCACCACGTCTGGCTAATTTTGTATTTTTAGTAGAGACAGGGTTTCTCCCTGTTGGTCAGGCTGGTCTTGAACTCCCGACCTCAAGTGATCCGCCCACCTCAGCCTCCCAAAGTGCTGGGATTACAGGCATTAGCCACCGCACCTCGCCTAGTCACTGCGTTTATAGCGTGACCTGGAACAGGTCTGGAGGCAGACTGCCTGGTTGCAGAGTCCCACTTCTGCCCCCATTCTTGCTGTGTGACCCCAACAACCTCTCTGGGCCTCAGCTAGCTCAGCTGTAAAATGGGCATCATCATAACACCTCCTCCCATAGTACGGTTGCCAAGATTAAAGGAGACCATTCTTGTGGAGTGCCTGGAACAGTGCCTGGCACGGAGCAGCTAACTGATAAATATTGGTTGAATGAATGAAAGAATATGCAGAGGGTTACTTAGAAAGGCATTGCAATATCTACCATGTTCCATTGACCTAGGATCCTCCTTTTTCCCCCATTTGAACATTTCCAAAAATGGGATGCATTTTACAGTCAGTGGTGTCCAATGATTTTAACTGTTTTTCCCATTTGTATTAATACGTAAAGTAATGCTGCAGCTTCCAGAGAAGTCTTAGATTTGAAGATATATAGTAAATAGATAAATAATATTAGGTTGAAAAGTGATTTCTGATATTCAAACACTTTTACCTATAAATACAATAATTTTAAATTTTTATTTATTTATTTATCTTTTTGAGACAGAGTCTTGCTGTGTTGCCCAGGTTGGAGTGCAGTGGTGCAATCTTGGCTCACTGCAACCTCCACCTCCTGGGTTCAAGCAATTCTCCTGCCGTAGTCTCCTGAATAGCTGGGACTATAGGCACGTGCCACCATACCCTGCTGTTTTTTGTATTTTTAGTAGAGACAGGGTTTCGCCATGTTGGCCAGGCTGGTCTCGAACTCCTGACCTCAAGTGATCCGCCTGCCTTGGCCTCCCCAAGTGCTGGGATTACAGGTGTGAGCCACCATGCCTGGCCTAAATACAGTAATTTTATAAGCTAAAAGATTGAAAAGAGCTACACATATATGTTAGATTATCACAGAGTTATGATAACTGTTTTTTGTTTGTTTGTTTGTTTTTGAGACGGAGTCTCACTCTGTCGCCCAGGCTGGAGTGCAGTGGTGTGATCTCAGCTCACTGCAAGCTCCGCCTCCCGGGTTCATGCCATTCTCCTGCCTCAGCCTCCCGAGTAGCTGGGACTACAGGCGCCCGCCACCACGCCCGGCTAATTTTGTTTTTGTATTTTTAGTAGAGATGGGGTTTCGCCGTGTTAGCCAAGATGGTCTCGACCTCCTGACCTCGTGATCCGCCCGCCTTGGCCTCCCAAAGTGCTGGGATGACAGGCGTGAGCCACCGCGCCAGGCCTATAATAACTCTCTATGATTACTAAAATTGAGAACTGCTGATTTACCTAATACACCAGCAGTTATTAAATTTTTTGGTCTCAGGACTCTGCACCCCTGTGTTTTTTTTGTTTGTTTGTTTGTTTGTTTTTGAGATGCAGTCTTGCTCTGTTGCCCTGGCTGGAGTGCAGTGGTGCGATCTCATCTCAGCTCACTGCAGCCTCAGACTCCTGGGCTCAAGCAATCCTCCTGCCTCAACCTCCCAAGTAGCTGGGATTACAGGCGTGTGCTACGATGCCTGGCTGATTTTTGTATTTTTGGTAGAGACCGGGTTTTCCCATGTTGCCAGGCTGGTCTTCAACTCCTGACCTCAAGTGATCCACCCTCCTCAGCTCCCAAAGTCCTGGGATTACTTTGGGAGGCTGAGGCAGGAGGATTACTTGAGACCAGGAGTTTGAGAACAGCCTGGGCAACCTGGTGAATCCCCGTCTCTACTAAAAATACAAAAAAATTAGCTGGATGTGCAGTGCATGCCCGTAATTCCAGCCACTTGGGAGGCTGAGACATAATAGCTTGAACTTGGGAGGTGGAGGTTGCAGTGAGCCAAGATTGAACCACTGCACTCCAGCCTGGGCAACAGAGTGAGACTCTGTCTCTAAATAAATAAATAATCCGGGTGTGGCCGGGCGCGGTGGCTCAAGCCTGTAATCCCAGCACTTTGGGAGGCCGAGACGGGTGGATCACGAGGTCAGGAGATCGAGACCAGCCTGGCGAACACGGTGAAACCCTGTCTCTACTAAAAAAATACAAAAAACTAGCCGGGTGAGGTGGTGGGCGCCTGTAGTCCCAGCTACTCGGGAGGCTGAGGCAGGAGAATGGCGTAGACCCGGGAGGCGGAGCTTGCAGTGAGCTAAGATCCAGCCACTGCACTCCAGCCTGGGCGACAGAGCAAGACTCCGTCTCAAAAAAAAAAAAATAATAATAATAATAATCCGGGTGTAGTGATGCCCGCCTGTAATCCCAGCTACTTAGGTGGCTGAAGCAGGAGGATCACTTGAGCCCCAGAGTTTGAGGCTACAGTGAGCTGTGACTGAACCACTGCACTTCAGCCTGAGTGACAGAGTGAGACCCTGTGGGAAAAAATTATTGAGGAGCCCAAACAGTTTCTGTTGATGTGGGTTATGTCTATCTACATTTACTGTGTTTAAAATTAAAACTGAGAAATGTTAAAATCATGTATTAATTCACTTAAAAATAGCAATCATTTGTTAGTGTAAAAGCATTTCTATTAAAAGAACCAAATTTCAAAAAAATTTAGTCAAAAGAGTGGGACTGTTTTCCATTTTTGCAAATCAAGTTTGGCCCAGTGGAAGACAGCTAGATTCTCCTGTCTGCTTCTGTATTCTCTCTGTTGAAATATCAACACCCTCTGGAAAACTCCACTGTACACTTCATGAGAAAGAGAGTGAAAAGGGCTAATAATAACAGGATTGTGGGCACGGTGGCTTACGCCTGTAATCTCAGCACTTTGGGCAGGCTGAGGCGGGTGGATCACGAGGTCAGGAGTTCAAGACCAGCCTGGCCAACATGGAGAAACACCGTCTCTACTAAAAATACAAAAAATAAAAATAAAAAAAAGCTGGCATGGTGGCGCACACCTGTAATCCCAGCTGCTCTGGAGGCGGAGGCAGGAGAATCAGCCAGGAGCCCAGGAGGCGGAGATTGCATTGAGGCAAGATTGTGCCGCTGCACTCCAGCCTGGGCGACACAGCAAGACTCTGCCTCGAAAAAAAAAAATACTATTATTTTGAAAATAGTTTTGACTTCGTGGACATCCTCAAAGGGTTTCAGAGACTCCCCTGGGTGTCCCAAACCCTGGAGAATCACTTAAAGGATGACCTTGAGTGTATGGGAGCATGGTGGGTGGGAAAGTGGGGAGCAGAAAGGGCATGTCTAGGGAGTGAGGAGAGACCTTTAGAGACCGCATTCTACAGATAGAGGTGATGATGGAAGGGATTTGTAGAGGATGCAAGATGGACGACAGATGGATGTGCAGTGGGTCCTGGGATCCTTCGCTGACCAGCAGAGTGGAACCCCACTGACCCCTTTCATCTTTCCCTCTAGGTCTACTCTCCGGTGACCCCAGTTCCCACCATGGCCCCCCTCAACTCCTACATGACCCTGAACCCTCTAAGCTCTCCCTATCCCCCGGGGGGACTCCCTGCCTCCCCATTGCCCTCAGGACCCCTGGCACCCCCAGCACCTGCAGCACCCCTGGGGCCCACCTTCCCAGGCCTGGGTGCCAGTGGTGGCAGCAGCAGCTCAGGGTATGGGGCCCCGGGTCCTGGGCTAGTGCATGGGAAGGAGATGCCGAAGGGGTATCGGCGGCCCCTGGCACACGCCAAGCCACCGTATTCCTACATCTCGCTCATCACCATGGCCATCCAGCAGGCACCGGGCAAGATGCTGACCTTGAGTGAAATCTATCAGTGGATCATGGACCTCTTCCCTTACTACCGGGAGAATCAGCAGCGCTGGCAGAACTCCATTCGCCACTCGCTGTCTTTCAACGATTGCTTCGTCAAGGTGGCGCGCTCCCCAGACAAGCCTGGCAAGGGCTCCTACTGGGCCCTGCACCCCAGCTCAGGGAACATGTTTGAGAACGGCTGCTACCTGCGCCGCCAGAAGCGCTTCAAGCTGGAGGAGAAGGTGAAGAAAGGGGGCAGTGGAGCTGCTACCACCACTAGGAACGGGACAGGGTCTGCTGCCTCAACCACCACCCCCGTGGCCACAGTCACCTCCCCGCCCCAGCCCCCGCCTCCGGCCCCCGAGCCTGAGGCCCAGGGTGGGGAAGATGTGGGGGCTCTGGACTGTGGCTCACCCCCTTCCTCCACACCCTATTTCACTGGCCTGGAGCTCCCAGGGGAGCTGAAGCTAGACGCGCCCTACAACTTCAACCACCCTTTCTCCATCAACAACCTGATGTCAGAACAGACACCAGCGCCTCCCAAACTGGACGTGGGGTTTGGGGGCTACGGGGCTGAGGGTGGGGAGGCTGGAGTCTACTACCAGGGCCTTTATTCCCGCTCTCTGCTTAATGCATCCTAGCGGGGGCTGGGAACGTGGTGGGTATGGCTGGAGCTCACACCACAAAGCTCTTGGGGCCTGATCACTTCTGGTGACACTTCGCTTGTCCCGTTGGTTGACATCTGGGTGGGTCTATTACTTACTGTGACGACTGCTGTCTCAGTGGGCATGGTGTTGATCCATTGGGTACTGTGATAACCACCATGGATACATTTTGGTGGCCCACTGGATACTGTGAGGACTGCTACATTGATGTTATTGGCTGATCCACTGCATGGTTTGATAGCCACCATCTTGGTTGGCCCTTTGGGTGTGATGGTGATAGCATTTCTGTGACATCTTTTTTGGCCCCCCATTAGGTGCTGTGCTCACTTCTTTTTTGGTGTACTTCTTGGCACAGTAGGTGCCAAGTTGACCACCATTCTGTGTAACACCTTTTGTGGCCCATTGGGTGCTTTGATGGACATCATACTGGGTAGGTGACAATGTCAGTGGGCCACCATGTGCCATGATGGCTGCTGCAGCCTCGTGTTGGCCATGTCGTCACCATTCTCTTTGGCATGGGTTGGGTAGGGGATGGCGATGAGAATACTCCTTGGTTTTCTCTGAAGCCCACCCTTTCCCCCAACTCTGGTCCAGGAGAAACCGGAAAAGGCTGGTTAGGGTATGGGGAATTTCTACTGGTCTGATTCTTGCCCGGGAAGCGGGGTACTGGCTGTGTTTAATCATTAAAGGCACCATGTCCGCCTCTTACTGAGTCTCTTTTCCTTGGCCAGTGGGCCCTGTGGGGCTTGAACACCTGAATTTGTGCTCCTCTGTCCCTTCTGCTTCCTGCCCCCAAGAGCTGGCTGCCTCTGGGGGAGGAGTTGGGGGAGGCATCGACCTGACCTTTGGCTCTTTGCTGTCCCTGACCCCAAGGACAGTTTGCTCACAGATAGCAGCCCCCGCAGCAGTGGGGCCAGAGCAGCAGGGGGAGGTGGCTCCGCAGTGACCAAGGCCATCTCCCCACCCCCCACCTCCCAGACATACACACAGACCTCTACCTCTGAGGCTCTGGAAGCCTAACGGCCGAATAATCTTTGACTAAGCTGGGGAGGAGGAAAAAGGACAGATGAGGTGTCAATTCAATGACTGGAGATCGTGCACGTGTTGGAGTTTATCTGCGTGTGTGTGTGCGTGTGTGTGCTCTGTGTGTCATAGGATAGCACTATGCCTACTGGGGTCCTCATGGTCTACCACAGAGTATGGTCTGTTGTCGGTATCCCTTGATTGTGTGGGTTTGTGTGTCTGTTCATACGCTGGTTATGTGCTTACTTGTCCCGGGTGGTTGGGAATATCAGACTCTTGTGTATGTATTTTTTTTTTTTTTTTTGAGACAGGGTCTCGCTCTGTTGCCCAGGCTGGAGTGTGTAGCACAATCTCGGCTCACGGGAACCTCCGCCTCCTGGGTTCAAGTGATTCTCTTGCCTCAGCCTCCCAAGCAGCTGGGATTACAGGTGCCCGCCACGACACCTGGCTAATTTTTGTATTTTTAGTAGAGACATGGTTTCACCATGTTGACCAGGCTGGTCTCAAACTCCTGACCTCAAGTGATCCACCCACCTCAGGCTCCCAGAGTGCTGGGATTCCAGGCGTAAGCCACCATGCCCTGCCTTTTGTGTATGTCTTTATTGTGTTGTGTGTGTAATTCTCTGTGTACACCTATCCCTGGGTCCCTCTGGGTCTCACACTGTGTTACATGTGTGTCTGTATATCACTCTCTGCCTAACTCACTGCCTCAGAGAGTGCGTGTGTGGGACAACATGCATATGGCAGGGCTGGCTGTTCTTGTGTGTTCTGTATCTCTGTGAGTCCATGTATGCATGCTTAAAAGAAAACATGTAGTCTGGGTGTGGTGGCTTGTGTCTGTAACCCCAGCACTTTGGGAAGCTGAGGTGGGCGGGTCACTTGAGGTCAGGAGTTCGAGACCAGCCTGGCCAACATGGCGAAGTTGGCCTAAAAATACTCTACTAAAATACAATAATTAGGCCGGGCATGGTGGCTTATGCCTGTAGTCCCAGCTACTCAGGAGGCTGAGGCAGGAGAATTGCTTGAACCCGGGAGGCAGAGGTTGGAGGTTGCAGTGAGCTGAAGGTTGCAGTGAGCCGAGATTGCACTGCTGTACTCCAACCTGGGTGACAGAGCAAGACTCTGTCTCAAAGGAGAAAAGAAAAGAAAGCATGTATGTTTGTGTGTGTCTGATGGCCACCTTTGCTGTGTACTTGTCACTGTTGCATTTGCATGTGAACATGTGTGGAGAGTAGGCTGGCCTGGTGTCTGTCACTTGCAGGAGGGTGTGTGTGGAAGGAGCTGCATCCTCCTTCAGCCACTGTGAGCCTCTGGGTTTGGGATCTGGGTGTCTGTCCCCCAGGTCTCTCCTGTGACTCTGAGTCAGCCTGTCTGTTGCTCAGATTGGCTGTCCGGGAAACACAACTGTGCACCTCCCACCTCTCCTTTCAGAATGGAAACTGAGGCCCAGATGGGATGAGACTGGGCTAAGGTCATTCAGCGGGGCTGGAGTGGGTGGGCAAGGTTGATCTGATTATGTCTTTTCCTTATCCGTCATCTGCCTTTCCTGGTTGCTGGCTCTCTGGTTGCTCATTCATTTATTCAGTCAGCCAGCCAGCCATTTAGTCATTTGAAGACCAAAGACTCTAATCCACCTGTGTGTGTGTGCGCACGCGTGCATGCACACTGGTGTGATGTGTCTTTCAGTTTCTGTGGGTCCATCTTTCTCCTTGTCTCTTAGTGTCCTTTTTTTCCTCTTTTTCTTTCCCTCCCTTCCTCCTTCCTTTCTTCCTTCTTTCTTTTTTTTTTTTTTCTTTCTTTTTTTGTTTTTTTGAGACAGGGTCTTGCTCTGTCACCCATGCTGGAGTGCAGTGGCATAATCACAGCTCACTGCAGCGTCGACTTACCGGGCTCAAGCAATCCTCCCTCCTCAGCCTCTCGAGTAGCTAAGACTACAGGTGCACACCACCACGCCTGGTTAATTTTTAAATTTTTTATAGAGAAGGGGTCTCCCTGTGTTGCTCAGGCTATTCTTGAACTCCTGGCCTCAAGTGATCCTTCTGCCTCAGCCTCCCAAAGTGCTGAGATTACAGACATGAGCCACCGTGCCTGGCCAGTGTCATTTCTTTCTGTATCAGTCTGTCCCTGACCCTCTTTCTGTGCTTTTATCTGTTATCTGTGTCTCTTGGTTTCATTGAGTTGCTGGTGCTGTCTCTGTGTATCACTCTCTCCTATGGCTCACTTCATGCTCTCTCTCTCTCCCCGCACTGCCCCTTTTCTCTCTACTGCTTTGACTCCCTCCCACCCTTCCCCTGGGTCTCTGGGTTTCTCCCTCCTCTCAGAGTGACTCTTTCCTGGGGTCCGTCTCCCCCTACTCCTTTCCTGGATCTCTGGTCTCTCTTTCTCTGGCCTCCATCCCTCTCCCAGCTCCCTGGGTTTCCGCCTCTACCTGCCACCTCGCAGGCCAGGCCCTCTATTCCTGTCGCTGTGCCCCGCCTTGCCGGCTGCGTGTCACCCCCGCCCCCTGCCGCGCTGGCTCCCCGTCCGTCCCACCAGCCTCGCTGTCCTGGGCAGGCCGGGGAATTCCTCCCGGTTCCTGGAAAAAACAACTGGGGCCGAGAGAAAGGCCCTCAGTCTCCCCAGGCACCCGCCCCCCTCCCTCAGGCCTGGGGGTCTCTCCCGGAGTCGGCCAGCCCGAGGCAGGAAGCCCTGCGGTTTCTGGCTTCTCCCAGGCGGCCTCCGGATCTGGCCCCCGCCCCCCGGCCAACAGCCCAAATATTATTCCGCGGGAGGAGTCAGTGGTGGCGGGAGGAGGCCCTGGCTGAAAGAGGCTTTCAGGGCGGCCAGGCCTGGGGCTTCCTGTCCCCAGGCTCGGGCCTCAGGCCGCCCCAGTGGGGACCTCAGGTGGCCGAAGGGGCGGGGTGTTGTTGTAGGGTCCTCGGGGGAGGGTGGGGCCATCCATCGGGGTGTCTGGTGGCCACCAGCTCTGCTGGCGTGGGCAGGTGTGACCCCCACCCCAGGGACAGCCGGCTGATGTCCAGCGTGGAAAAGTACCACGGTCAGACATGGGACGCATGGACAGACACGGGACGCCACGAATCAGGGATGTGGGGTGGCCATGGGGACACAGGCGGCCCTGGGCTGTGGGCCTAAGGTGACATGGTCCAGGGGAGGGGCCTGTGGGTTGGGGCAGAGGCTGGGGCAGGGTCCCAGCTGTGGGCAGAGGGCTGTCAGCATTAGGAGGCATGAGACGATGGTGATGATGATGATGGTGATGATGGTGATTATGATAATTCAAAGCTCCTAGGGCTTCCCACGAGTCAGGAATTGTGTTAGCACCTTACAGAACTGATGGGCTGCATCCCTCCCGCTCCCCACAACTTTACTGTTGAATGAAACCGAGGCACAGAGAGGTGACGTAACTTGCACAGATAGTGAGTGGGGTGCTAGGGCATGAACCCAGGCAGTCTGGGCCCAGAGTCATTGCCCCTAAGCACCCCGCTGTTCTGCAGGATGGGAGGGACGGCGGCAGCGCAGTGTAGTCCTGGGGTCCCAAGCCCTCCCTGGCAGGCACGCCCATTCTCCACCATAGCCTGCCATATGGGAGGAGGTGGATTCCCAGAAGCCACATACTCACTGGTGACCAGGCGGTCACAGCTAGGTAGGACATGTGTGTCTAAGTGGCTTGTCACTGGGCTTTATTCGCGTGTCTTGCAGTCAGCGTCTCGATGTCACTGTGTCTGTGGGCTCGTGTGTTACTCCATGATGTGTCTCTGTTCAGCGCATGAGTGTGTGTGCTTGGATGCCTCTGTGTTGGTGTCCATTGCTGGGTTTGTGTTGGTGTCACTGACTGTCTCACCGTGTACACGTGTAGGTGACTGTTCTGTCATTGTCTTCTTTGTGGCCGTCACCACGTTCTCTGTGTCTGTTCATTGCTGTGTGCTTTGTTACTGTGCCTCTGTGCCTGACAACATGTTTGCCTGTCATTGTGTTTTCTGTGAGCATGCAGCACGCATCAGTGTGTCTGTCACTGTGTCTGTGACCGGGTGTCTCAGGGACTGTTTACGTCTCCGTCACTCTGGACCTGTCACTGTGGCTCTGTCTATATCTGTCACTGTGTGTCACCGTGTCTGTCCCTCTGTGTGTCACCATCTACCCAGGTGTCACTGTGCATGTGTTACTCATCGCCCAGGCCACAGGTGGGTGTGTCGGGCCCACGGGTGCCAGGGCTGTGGCCCAGCCCTTCCCACCCTTGCTGACCGTGGGCCAGGCTGGGCGCCTATTTGCAATCCTGCCCCAGGTAAACACCAAGATCCGGAACCCAAGGGCCACCTCCCTCACCTCCACTCCTGCCCCTCAGCCTGTTCTGGGCTGAACCAGAGCCCTGCAGACAGTGTGCCACAGACTGGAAATGTGCCCTGAGTCTTCCCCTCCCCCTGGGCACCAGCCTCCCCAAGCCTTCAGCCTCGACTCTCTGTCTGTCTGTCTGCTTCTCTCTCTCTCACTGCATGTCGATTTCTCGGTTTCTTTCTGTCCCTGCTTCCTCTCACCTGGGCTTCTCTATGGCTCTGCCTCTCTCTGGAATGACCGTTGTCTTCATTCTGTCACTGTCCCTCTCCCTGTGAGTTTTTCTGTCTCCCTGCAGATAAGTTCCATTTCTCTGGATGTTCGGCTGTTGTGTCTCCATTTAAGTCCGCCTGCCTCCTGACACTTGCTTTCTATCTAGTGCTGGCACAGTCTCTTCAAGTCTCTTTCTGTCCTACTTTGTAAGTTTCTCCCTCTCCTTCTCTCTGTCCACTGTCTCTCTGCCTGAGCCTCTTAGTCTTGGGCACTATCTCTGTGGGTCTCTGAGCCCCCAGCCCCCACAGGGGCTGACTGCCATGCCTGGACCCTTAGGGGAGTGTGTGCCCCCCAGCCTCCCCCCACCAGCATGCTGGTATATATATAAACGTATATGTGCATATTATTTATATCTGCACCCAGGCAGGAGGGGAAGACACTGGGGCCTTTGTGTAGCCGCAGCCTGCCCGCCCGCCACTCTTCTCCCTTCGTCCCTGCCGCCTGCCTGCCTCCACTCCCCCTGCACAGAAAGGTTCCTGTGGGGCCTGCCAGCTTCCTCTGCCTGAGGTGTGAGTGGGCACGCCACGGGTGAGGCGGGCAGGAGGGCCTGGGGTTTTTTTCCAGCTCTAGGAAGCTTTCCGGGTGGGGAGGGTTCTGGAAGGAACGGGAGTTCTCAGCAGGGCTGCTGTGGGTCTGTGTGGACCTGCTGTCCCCGAGTGTCCCCGGGCCCTGAGCTGGCCTCTCCCTGGGGGTCTCTGAGCCCGTCTGTCCATCTAGATGCCATTCTGATGTTTTCTCTGTTGGTTTGGGGTCTCACTCACCCATGCAGGCACAGTCATTGAGCATTTGTGCTAGGCTCCGTGTTGAGAACACAGAGATAAATGTCGGTGCCAGTGGGTTCTATGCCATTTCTGTCTCATTTGCTCCATCCCTTTACCCCCTGCTTGAAAACTCCCACCTGTTCCTATTAAAACAAAATTCAGGCTGGGTGCAGTGGCTCATGCCTGCAATCCTAGCACTTTGGGAGGCTAAGGCAGGCAGATCACTTGAGGTCAGGAGTTCGAGACCAGCCTGCCTAACATGGTGAAATCCCATCTCTACTAAAAATACAAACATTAGCCAGATGTGGTGGTGGGCACCTGTAATCCCAGCTACTCAGAAGGCTGAATCAGGAGAATGGCTTGAACCCTGGAGGCGGAGGTTGCAGTGAGCAGAGATCGTGTCACTGCACTCCAGCCTGGGCGACAGAGAGCAAGACTCTGTCCCAAAAAATACAAAAAACAAAATTCAAAGTCCTTATCACAGTGTACAGGTCCTCTTACTGCTCCCCCACCACCCCTCTGATTCAATTTCCTACTACTCTCCCCCAGCACTGGTCACCTGGTTGCTTCTGGGACAAACCAAGCAGGCTCCCACCTCAGGACCTTTGCAGGTGCTATTTACACAGATTTCTGCTGGCTTACTCCCTCCCCTCCTTCAGTTCTTAGTGTCACATGCTCAGTGAGCTCTTCCCTACATCCCTTTCTAAAACAGCAACCCCGGCTGGGCATGTTATCTCATGCTTGTAATCCCAGCACTTTGGGAGGCTGAAGCAGGCAGATCACATGAGGTCAGGAGTTTAAGATCAACCTGGCCAACGTGGTCAAACCCCATCTCTAATAAAAATGCAAAAATTAGCCAGGCATGGTGTTGCGTGCCTCTAGTCCCAGCTACCTGGGAGGCTGAGGCAGGAGAATCGCCTGAACCCGGGAGGTGGAGGCTGCAGTGAGCTGGAATGACACCACTGCACTCCAGCCTGGGCGACAGAGTGAGACTCTGTCTCAAAATAAATAAATAAATAATAAAATAAAATAGCAGCCCCGGCTGGGCACGGTGGCTCACACCTGTAATCCCAGCACTTTGGGAGGCTGAGGCAGGCAGATCGTTTGAGCTCAGGAGTTTGAGACCAGCCTGGCCAACATGGTGAAACCCCATCTCCATTAGGGTAAAAAAAGAAAGTAAAATAGCAACTCCCATCACTATCTCCTTTCCCTGGTTTATTTTTTCTTCTTAGGACTGACAACTCTATGGCTGTCATTTATTTATTTATTTTTTTTGAGACGGAGTCTTGCTCTGTCACCAGGCTGGAGTGCAGTGGTGTGATCTCGGCTCACTGCAACCTCTGCCTCCTGGGTTCAAGCGATTCCTCTGCCTCAGCGTCCCGAGTAGCTGGGACTACAGGCGTGCGCCACCACGCTCGGCTAATTTTTTGTATTTTAGTAGAGACGGGATTTCACCATGTTGACCAGGATGGTCTCGATCTCCCGACCTCGTGATCTGCCCACCTCGGCCTCCCAAAGTGCTGGGATTACAGGTGTGAGCCACCGTGCCCGGCCGGCTGTCGTATTTTATTGTCCTGTTTGCATCTCTCACCTGAATGCCAGCTCCATGAGAGCAGGGGCTGGATTCTGTTTCCTGTTCCATCCACATTATCTCCCCCAGTGCTTGTCACATGGTGGATGCTGAATAAACACTTGTTGAGGAGGAGAAGCAGCACATTAATCTATCCATGCCTTAAGTTGACCCTGTGCTGGGTGATGCAGTGGTGATCAAGACAGCCCTGGCCTTGCCCTTCTGGGGCTCACAGTCTGCTTGCCAGACAGCAACACTCCAGAATGGACAGGGCTGGGAATGGGGGAGCACAGAGGGATATGTGGGGTGCAGAAATGGCACCTGATGCAGCCTGGGGGTCAGGGAGGGCTTCCTGGAGGAGGTGCCTTGACTGGGGATCAAATGACCCAAACAGATAGAATCTTGCACTTCCTCCCGTTCCCTGCCTGTCTCACAGAACTTTTGAGTTTGAGGATGTCATCACTCTAGTTCACACCTGTGCCTTTTCCTGATTTCAGTCTTTCTCATTTCTCCTTTTTTTTTTCTCATCTCTTCTTTATTGCCTTCTCTCTGCATCTCAGTCTCCCCTCTTTTGCGTCTCTGTTGTTGGCATCTCATCTGTCATCTCAGTCTGGCTCAACCTATCAGAATATTGTCCATTTCCTTTTCTTTTCTGTCTCTCCTTCTCTGTGTCTGCCTCATCTCTGAGGTTCTCGCGAGTCTCTCCCTGTCTCGCTGGGTCTCCTGCTCCTGTGTCTCCTTGTCTCTTTCAGTGAGCTGGTCTCCGCATCTCTCCCTCCCCATCTCTGTTGTCTCCCATCAATCCCTGAGTGTCTCTCTGTGTTTCCCATTTGTCGCGAAGTCTCTGCACCTGCTCCCTGATTCCCAAATAAATCCAGAACCCCTCCACCCTGGCCCCACCCTGGCACTGGGGAAAGGGGGGCTGATCCAGCCCCCACACCCACACAGGTCAGGCCTTCTGCTCTGTTAATGGTTAACTCAACCTCTATCTAGAATACACACCAGCCAGGCTGGGGGTGACTCCCCTGCCCCCCACCCACTTACCAGCTGTTCTTAAAGGACTAGGTGTCCTCCACAGCAATTTAGCTCCCACTGCAGCATAGGAGCCAGGTGTCTAGAGGCCTCCAGCTCTAAAGATTTGGGGATGGATGAGATACCCAGCACTTGGGTCTGCAGAGCTGGTCAGGGGAAGCCAGAGGTTTGCCTGGGAGGGGAGCCCCGGCACAGAGCTCCATCCAGGTCTCTCTTGCCCCGGGCTTATCACCTGGTGTATTTAATCAGGGGTGGTTTTCCCAGCCCTGCCCTGAGCCCAGGCTGGTAGTGCCAGGGGTGGCAGAACACCTGAGAGCTGACGGCTGGGGGGTGAGGAAGGATGGGACCCCTCAGCCCAAGAACAGAGGGTCCTCCAGATGCGAAAGTTGACGCCCTAGGGATCCCTAATATCTGGGAGTTAGGACATGTAGGTATGCAAGTATGGGTGGGACCCCTGCCTAACCGGGCTGATGGGGCAGGACTTTAGGGGCCTCCAGATTTAGGTGATGGGAACCCTGGGTTCCCGAGGGGATCTGGGGACAACCTCGGGTCCCAGAGCTGTCTGACAGTGCTGGGTGGTGGCAGGACAATCATTCCCAATCTCGGTCCATCCGCGGGCCTTTCAGCCCCGCATTCCCCCTTCCCGGAATCTCTCCACCTCGGCTTGGCGGGGGAGGCCGCAGAGGTGGGGGCTGGGCTCTTGGGGCCGCCCCCTCCCCTTAACCCCTGCTTTGCCGCAGCCCGCTCAGGCCCCGCCCCGTGACGCCAGCGAGCAGGAAGTCCTGGTTAATGATCAGCCACCCGGACAGGTGCGGGACAAGGCCGCGCACATCAGAGGCAGCCGCGGGGCGAGTGCCTTTCGCTCAACTCTCTAGGGTGGCCGCCGAAGGGGCTTGTCTCCCGACACGAGGGCGAGGAGTCCAGTTGGGGCTTCCCAAACGTCCGCCTCTGGGGCACCACCAGAGGCGAGAAGTAGCCAAGTTGTTTCTAGGCATCCTGTTAGTTTACCCCGTGGAGGTAAATTTCCTCTTTCCTCAGGCAGTCCCTCTAGCAGTCTACCCTAAATTCTCCCTTCTACTCAGCAAGAACCCCCTGCCCGTTTCTTCTAGGAAACTTCCCTCTGCCTCTTTCCCCTCCCCACGTAGGCGCTGAGTCCTCCACCTTCCAGGTAGAGATAGGGGATGGGCCAGCTACAGAAGGGTAATCTACTCCCGAGACTGTCTGTGGCTCCCCTGCAGAAGCCATCCCCTCTCTGAGCCTCAGTTCTTTCATCTGGAAAACGGGCCGATGGCTAAAACGTGAGCAGTGGGTCGCACTTGCTGAAGGTCGGCCGGCGGGACGGCCTGGGTGCAGGGCGCCACCTGGAGGCTACCGCGCAACGTCCTCGCCCTCGCAGGACTAGTTCAGTCCCAAAGGGGGCGCAGCATCTCACACAACCAAGGGACCAAGAAGAAGAAGAAAAAAAACAACCCATCTTTCGGTTTATTGAAGGAGCAGAAGGGGGCGGGAGAGGGGGGGCAATAAAATGCTTTTGCCTCGTTTATAAAGAGCGAATTTTCAGGAGGTCCCTTCTCAAGGAGGAGGGGGGGCACCTCTCCCCCAACTACAAGCAGCAGCAAAGCCAAGCCAAGGACAGAGGGAAACTGGAGGGGCCAAGGGACCCCAAATATCCCCTCGGACAGGAGCCACAAGCTTTCTCCCCCCACCCACAATGCATCTACCCCAGGGGACCCGTCTGGGTGGAGGAAGGGAGTATGTACACAGATAGGGGTGGCACTGGGCTGGGTCGGGGAGGGAATAATTTATCCGCGTCAGCGGTGGATGGCAAAGGGGCAGAGGGCAGTAGCCTGGAGGCAGTGGTAGCCTAGGGGTCCCGTTCTTTCTTAACCTTGATGTCTCCAGCAAGGATGGTGGCGATTTCGCCCTGCATGAAGGCCCAGGGCACGGAGGAGCCGACCAGCGGGCACTTGTCTCCGCTGGGGCAGTATACCTCCCCGGCCGGGCCCTGCGCCTTGATGAACTCCCGGGAGCAGGGAAAGCAGAACTTGTGTCCGGGCACCGAGGGGCACTGGACGAAGTGGGTGTCTTCTAGCCGCTCCCTGCACAGGGTACAGCACAGGGGAGCCCCAGGGGTCGCCCCAGTGCCGCCGCCACCCCCGCTGACAGCTTCGGCCCCCGCTGTGGGACTGACTTCTGCTTCACCGTTGCGGGCCACAAGGCGGTGCTGGGTTGGCGGCTGGGCAGTGGAGGAGGCTGCAGGGCTGGCGCCCCCTGGACGCACAGGCCCTCCACCTCCGCCAGGGTCCTTGGGTGAGTGGCCCAGGGCTTCGGCCACATTTTTCAGGGCGGCAATGGGCGAGGGCACACCAGGGGTCTCAGCGGAGTACGGGCCTCCAGGTGCCACCCAGTGCCGTTGTTGCTGCTCCTCGGTGGTCATCTTCCCAGCCGCCTCGCCCTCCGGCTCGGGGGATGCCTTGCGACGGCGCGGCGTGGGCGCCAGGTTCCGGGATGGGGCTCGCGGTGGTGGGCCACAGAGAGCCGCAGGGGCAGGCTCTGGGTACTGCTGGGGCAGGGCCTCCGCGGGAGCTGGCTCGCGAAAGCTGCGGACGCCGTCGGTAAGCAGCTCGCCCAGCTGCCGCCATTCTCCTGAGCCATGCCGGCGTTCATATTCGAGGTACTTGAAGCCCGAAGAAGCCAGTGCCTTGCCCGGCTCCCGCAAAGCATCGTGGAACATCTGGCGAGCCACCGCCAGGACGCCGGCATACACATTGCCGGAACCACAGGGGTATTCGGTGAAGAGCTTCAGCTCGAACTCGTATCCTGGAGGACGCGCAGCAGCATCGAAGGCGAACACTCGCCCCACCAGCCCGTGATCCTTCTTGAAGCGCACATTGAACGGGGCGCAGGCGGACAGCGCCAGTAGCTGTTCCCGCACTGCTTTGGGGCGCCCGTGCCATTCCTCTGCCCGGCCCCGCATGGCCTCGTTCAGTTCTGCCAGACAGTCCGCATTCCTCTGCTGCTTCTCTTTCTCGAAATCGGAGCCGAAGAGGGGACGGGCAGGACTCAAGCCGGGTGCCAGCGTCAGGCCTCGGCTTCCCAGGCCAGACACTGCAGCTGCCAGCAGCCCAGGGGGCATCAAGCCAGGCATGGAGCCAAGCAAGGCCCTTCGCGCCCCCTCAGCCACGGCCTCCTCACGGCCCAGCCCATTGGCCAGGCGGGACCCCAGAGTGTACTCCAGGGCGGGCGAGGGCAGGGGGAGGCGGCCCGATGATGTGGCCCTGTCATAGCGGTCCTGGCCCGAGACGCCGCCGCCGGTCCCTGACGGCTGGGGCTGGGCCTGCGGGGGCGGCAGCTGGGGCCCCTGTGCGGCGGCCGCAGCCAGGTCCTTGGTGGCCGGGTGCTTAAGGGCCGGGGGCCCGGGGGAGCGGCCCTCGGGGAGCACGTGGCTGCGCTTGAGCTGGCGGGCGGCATCGATGAGCAGTTCGATGCGGTCCGCGCCCTCGAAGTTCACGCAGCCGCGGCACACGGCCTCGCTGAAGTCCCACACCATGGCCCACGGCATCTTGGGCAGGTCGCACAGGTAGCACCACTGGCGGCGGGACGCCTGCACAGACGCCATGGCCCCAGTCCGCGCGCCGCCCAGCTCCCGCGTTCCACCGGCCGCCGACGTGCGATCCGCGCCGCCGACGTTCGATCCGCGTCCCCGGCACAGCGCGAGCCACGGTCCGGCCTCCGGCTCGGCCTCCCCGCCGGATCCAGGCCCGGCCCCCCTTCCCCGCCCCCTGGGCCCTAAGCCTTTCTGCTCACTCCCGCCTCCCTCGCAAAGGCAGGCTGAGGCACGTCGGCGCCCCCGCCCGGTCCGGGCTCCGAGCCGAGGCGCACAGCTCGGGCCCCACGATGGGCCGCGAGCGCAGCCGCCTCGGGCTCCCGCCGCTCTCGCCGCCGCCGCTGCAACGGCCGCCGCCGCCTCCACCTCCTTCTTCTGCCCCAGAGGCCGCTTCGCAGGGAAAGTTACATAACGCGCCAGCAAAGCCTTCTGGGAAACGTAGTCCCGCCGGGGCCGGCTCTTAAAGGGAACGGCGGGCAGAGGCGGGCTGGGGGGTCGTCGCCTCTCAGCACGCAGCCCTTATAACCGTCTCCGCGGGGCCGGAGTTCGGCGCGCCGCAAGATGCTGGGACACAAAGGTGGGAGGCGAGTTTGCAATACGAATGATCAGAGCTACTCCGGATTCATAAATTTTGGGGGTGGGTGGACAGGCTTCCAGGCTTCCAACTTCTGCTACGATTTGTTGTGCAGCTTTAGGCAAAATGTCTTGCCCTCTCTGAACCTCAGTTTCCCCGCCCAGCAAAGGTGGGCCAATGACGGATTAGGAAGGTAGCAGCTTCTGGGGCGGGGCGGAGAAGCCCTGATTGGCTTCAGAGCAGGGAAGGGAAACTGGCAACTAGGTGGGGGTGGGGGTGGCCACTTGGCACTTCGTCCTACCCCGGAATTCTAGATATATGCCTCTGGGGCCCGCCACAGCCAGCGAAGGGAGAGGACTAAGGGCTCCCGAGCCAAAGCCTTGCCTCAGTTTTCTCTGCTAAAGAAGCGGGGCGACTGACCGCCCTCTAACTCTGTCCCAGCTCTGCCCGCGCGCTCTGGTCTCTAAAGGGTTACACAGTCGGCTGCTCGGCGTCCTCCACCCGCTTCACTACAATTCCCAAAATGCACTGCGGGCGCGGACAAAGTGACGTACTTCCGCCGCCTGGGAGGTTGGGGTAGGCCTTTCAGATTCACGCTGCTTTACCCGCGGCCCCCCCCCAACCTTTCTGGGGGCTCTTTACATGTATTCGGAGCACGGCGTTTGGGGGACCCTTATCCTCTGTTGCTCCCCAATTTGAGGGAAGAGTAAGGGGTTAAGAAGTGACGGGCAAGAGGAGGGAGTTGCTGGGGAAGGGCGAACACCAGACTACCTTTCCCCAACCCCGAGCGCTCACTACCTGCAAGGCCCAATCAGGCTTTGAGGACCCTCCTGTCTTCTTTCCCAGGCATTGGGAACACGACGAGGCTGTCTTTGGGGAAGGGCGGAGGCGGGTCTCCAGGTTCTAACCCACAACAGCCCCTTTCTCTAGGCCTGGGTCCGTGTTAGGTGCTCAAAAATACTTGAATGACGTGCCAGTTGGCCCTGGTTTTCAGTCTAGTGAGGGGCTGCTTGTCCCTTCTCCCGTCCCACTGGAACCGCAGCAACTGATTCTGTTACCCAGACTTCACAATTTCAAAATGGTTTCACAATTTTGTCTACTACCTGTATTTGAACACTTTTCTCTCTTAAAAAAAGATTTATTAGGCTGAGGTGAGAGGATTGCTTGAGTCTGGAGGTAACAGGCTGCAGTGAACCATGATTGCGTCACTGCAGTCCAGCCTGGGCAACACAGCAAGACCGTGTCTCAAAAAAATAAAAATAAAAAGATGTATCTATTTTTACCTCATCCTAGGTAATACGTTCACAATCATGGGTTTCATCTACTGGTTACCTTAAAAATAAATCAGTGAAAACTATCGACTAATTCAAGACGACATTCATATGTCACTTAAAATTGCCTTTGGGCTATTATTTACGAAACACGAAAGGCAGTTAAGACTTCTGGCCAGAGTCAGCCTTCAGGTGGACTGGACTGGCCTCTGACCAGCTGTGGCCTTGGGCAAGTCTCTAAACTTCTTGGAAAAAATGGAGACCCCCTTGCGTCTGTTTTTATTTGGGTACCTTCAGATTGAATGCAAACATGCATATAAATGCTTAGCTTGGTGCTTGGCACAGAAAAGTGCCATAAATGGAAGTTGTTTTTAAGCTGGACAGTTATTCAAATATTCAACCCCTCTTCCGTGGTGGGCAATGCTGGGGACATAGCAGTGACTGAGACAGGCTTAAGCCTTGCCCCTGAGAAGCCCCAGCCTGGTGATGGAGGCAGATACTAAATTTACTCAAATGATGAACTAAAATTTGTGATGACTGCTGTGGGGAGCGTGTGTCCGGAAAAGCTTTCCTGGCCAGGCATGGTGGCTCATGCCTGTAATCCTAGCACTTTGGGAGGCCGAGGAGGGCGGATCACTTGAGGTCAGAAGTTCGAGACCAGACTGGCCAATGTGGTGAAACCTTGTCTCTACTAAAAAATTAGGCCGGGCGGTGGCAATGGCTCACTCCTATAATCCCGGCACTTTGGGAGGCCTATCACTTGAGGTCAGGGGTTTGAGACCAGCCTGGCCAACATGGTAAAACCCCATCTCTACTAAAAAATACAAAAATTAGCCAGGTGTGGTGGCACACACCTGTAATCCCAGTTACTCAGGAGGCTGAGGCAGGAGAATTCCATGAACCCAGGAGATGGGTTCACACCACTGCACTCCAGCCTGGGGGACAGATGCAAGACTCCATCTCAAAAAAAAAAAAAACTAAGTAAAAATAAAAAAATTAGCCAGGTGTAGTGGCATGCGCCTGTAGTCCCAGCTACTTGGGAAGCTGAGGCAGGAGAATCACTTGAACCCAGGAGGCAGAAGTTGCAGTGAGCCAAGACTGCGTCATTGCACTCCAGCCTGGGCAACAGAGGGAGACTCCATCTCAAAAAAAAAAAAAAAAGGATAATCTAATTATAGGAAGAAAGACTCTGAGATCTTTATGCCCATTCTACAGGTAAGGACACTGGAAGTCAATGGTTACACAGTTGGCCAGGGCAGCACCAGCACTTGAGCCACGTCTGAGTCCAGAGTGGTGGTGATTATCTATTTTGTTACCTGGCCCTGCAGCAGAGTAAAAGAACCAGTTCCTGCCTTCATGACATTATGGGGCAAATGTGCCTTAAATAGATAAAGGCCTGTGTTCATTTAAAGACACTATGAAAAAGAACCCAGCTGTGTGTGGTGGCTCATGCTTGTAATCCCAGCACTTTGGGAGGCTGAGGTGGGAGGACTGCCAGAGCCCATGAGTTTTGAGATCTGCCTGGACAACACAGGAAAACCCCATCTCTAGAAAAATAAAACAAGTAGCTGAGTATGGTGGCACATGCCTGTGGTCCCAGCTACTTGGGAGGCTGAGGTAGGAGGATTGCTTGAGCCTGGGAGGTTGAGGCTGCAGTGAGCTGTGATCGTGTCACTGCACTCCAGCCGGGGCAACAGAGCGAGATCCTGTCTCAAAACAAAACAAAACAAAAAACCAGAAATAAGAAAAGCAAAGAGAAAAGAAAAAGAACCACAGGACACTGAGAGAGACTCTAAGAGGCAAACCCATGTTAGCCTTGGGAAGGAATCTAGGACTTTCCCCTGGAGGTGACATTTAGACTGGTATCTAAAGGATGAGTAGGAAGATTTCATGTAAACACAAGACTTGATGGCTTTAAGAATTAAAAAAAAAAAAAAAAAAAAAGCTGGAAAACCACTAGCCTCCCAATTGCCTACCTGTGGAGGGGGCGGGGCAGGTGTAGATGCTGGTCCCCCAGGCCTGTCTCAGACAGAGCCTCAAGTAATTGTATTAAAAATATGTTTATTGATATCTTGTCACCACTGGGAGAAGGGAGGGGGTTGAGCTCCGGAAGTCAGAGACAGCAATGGTAGGCAGAGAACCCAACCTATACCTCTCCCATTAGAACTCAGTGCCTCCTCTCCCTGGGGTATACACGGCTATATCCTCTTTGTCATCCATATTTTGATTTGTCTCACAACTCCCACCCGCTCCAAAGTCTGGGTTGGGCAGGTGGGGAGTCCCCCACGGGTCAATTCTCTTCAAGTCAAGAACAGGAACTGTTAGGGAAGGGGAGATGTGCAGACCCGAGAGGTTCCCTCCCCACCCCACATAGGGCAATAATAAATAACATGAAATCGATGGCTTAGAAGTCAGGGTTAAGGGAGGCAGCCAGGCAGACAGCACTGTACCAGAGAAAGGGGTTGGTGGGGCCCATTACTGAGGCCCCCCCAGAGAATCAGGCACTAACTAGCACAGGGAGTGGGTGCTCACATCCCTGGAGCAGGGAGCTAGGGTGCAGCTGGGATGGGCAGAGAGCATCGCCCCCCTCGACTGCGCCAAGCTGGGGAGAGGGGGTGCAGGCAGGAGCATAGATAGTAGATTTCACGGAGATTTCCACCGGCCGCGCCTTTTGCGTGTAGGGAAACCTTTTCTCCGCTTGTGTGGCGGGGAGTCGTGTGGAGGGAGTGGGGCTGGGGGTGGCCGGGGCGCCCCCTCCTCGCTCCTTGGGGCAATGATCACTCCCCTGGCTGCCACCACTGCCCCGTCCACCACAGCAGCCACCACAGACACGGGCTCTGGGGTGATCTCCACCTTGGGGGCTGGTGGGGGCAGGACGGGCCTGGGAGGTGGGGGTGGGGGTGGGGGTGGGGGTGGGGGCAGAGGTGGGGGCAGGGAGTCGACTGAGGTTCCTGGGAGAAGGGGCAGCAGAGCGCTCAGGGCCTCGCTCAGTTTGGCCAGTCCCTGTCGAAGGGTGCCGGCCAGCTCCCGGATGGCGTTGGCAGTCTCCTGCTGGGCCCGCAGGAAGTCCAGGGAGGGGTCTGAGGCCGAGAGCGTGGGCGGAGGCCGAGGAGGGGGTGGGGGGCTAGGGGGCGAGGGTGCCACTTGGGCCAGTGGCGGTGGGGGTGGCAGTGGAGGGGCTGGGGGTGGTGGAGACAAGGCCAGGCGAGGCAGCTGGACCGGCTGCAGGGCTGAAGGGGGTGGGGACTCACGCTCCTTGGGCCGTGGGCAGCCCCCTTCCTGGGGAGTGCAGGAGGGCCGGGCCCATGGCTCTGGGCTGCTGGAGCCCCCCTTGCTGTGGGCTGATGTATCTGTAGAGAGAGAAATGCAGGCAAGGGGTGAGTGACCCTCAATGCTGCCTTGATTTCCCCTTTCCCCCCTCCTTCCCTAACCTCCTCTCTACCCGAACCCAGAACTATCCTTCCTACCCCCCGCCCCCCAGCCCCAAGACAGTCTTGCTCTGTTACCCTGGCTGGAGTACAGTGGTATGATCTTGGCTCACTGCAACCTCCAACTCCTGGGTTCAAGCGATTATCCTGCCTCAGCCTCCTGAGTAGCTGAGATTTCAGGTGCCTGCCACCACACCTGGCTACTTTTTGTATTTTTAGTAGAGATGGGCTTTCACCATACCATGTTGGCCAGTCTGGTCTCAAACTCCTGACCTCAAGTGATCTGCCTGCCTCGGCCTCCCAAAGTGCTGGGATTACAGGTGTGAGCTACCGCGCCTGGCCCCAGAATGATCCTTTTAAAACCTACGTCAGATCACGCCTTGGAAGAGAAGCTCCATGGCAGGCCAGTCTTTGTACCCAGAGGACAGGCAGTCGTGCCAGCTTTAGTGGAAGCAGGTCCTGGAAGTCCCTTGCTGGGCCAGGCAGCTCCCATCTCACTGACAGTAAGAGCCAACAGTTTTTCTAATTTTTAAATTTTTTTTGAGACAGAGTCTCACTTTGTAGCTTATGCTGGAGTGCAGTGGCGCGATCTCGGCTTACTTCCACCTTCATCTTACGGCTTCAAATGATTATCCTGCCTCAGCCTCCCAAGCAGCTGGGACTACAGGCAGGCGCCACCTCGCCCGGCTAAATTTTTGTATTTTTCGTAGAGATAGGGTTTTGCCATGTTGGCCAGGTTGGTCTCAAACTTCTGACCTCAAGCAATCCACCTGCCTCGGCCTCCCAAAGTTCTGGGATTACAGGCGTGAGCCACTGCGCCCGGACAAGGGCCAACATTTGATGAGGCTCTGAACTATCTGGATACCGCACCACACTGCTGGATCCTAAGGAGGTGAGAGAGGGGCCTGGGAGAGAGCTGGGGGTGGCTGGGCACTGATGGACACTTCCCTGAGACTCTCTCCAACCAGGACAGCAGGATTTTCCAGTTCAGCCTCCAGCCTGGTAGGCTTCCTCAGCCTGTACTCACCTGGGGTCTCATTCACGCTCATGGGCTTGAACAGTTTGCATACAGGGGCTCCCAGCTTCCTGGGCTCAGCCTGAACCTCTGCCTGGGCTCTAGACTCCTGTCTCCAGCTGTGCACTCTTCATTGTCTAAAAACGCCCCAAACTCACTTGCTCAGAGCTGGGCTTCTGATCCTCCCCCAACCTGCTCCTCCCTCAGCCACCCCCATCTCAGCTGATGCAGCTCCATCCTCCCAGCTGCTCAGGTTAAACACCTTCACTGTTTTGTTTACTAAGACACCATTCGCATACAGAAGCTATCGTCTCTGCCTTCAAATTAAATACATCCAACTTCTTTCTCAATGGTTCCCACCCTGGTCCAACCACCAGCATCTCCCACCAGGACCACTGTGGTCATCTCCTCCCTGAGGGCTCTCTGCTTCCACCCCTGTCCCTGACAGTATCTTTTTCCACCAGCACCCTGAGAGGTCCAACTAAAATACAAGTCAGTTAGGCTACAGGAAACAAGCTACTCACAAAGAACCACAGATCATAGGGGCCATTTATATGAAATGTCCAAAATAGGCAAATTTGGTGGCTCATGCTTGTAATCCCAGCACTTTGGGAGGCCAAAGTGGGTGGATCACCTGAGGTCAGGACTTCAAGACCAGCCTGGCCAACATGGTGAAACCCCATCTCTACTAAAAATACAAAAAATTAGCCGGGCATGGTGGCATATACCTGTAATCCCAGCTACTGGGGAGGCTGAGGCAGGACAATTGCTTGAACCTGGAAGGTGGAGGTTGTAGTGAGCCAAGATCACGATACTGCACTCCAGCCTGGGCAACAGAGCGAGACTGTCTCAAAAATAAAAAATAGGCCAGGTGCGGTGGCTCATGCCTGTAATCCCAGGACTTTGGGAAGCCGAGGTGGGCAGATCACCTGAGGTCGGGAGTTTGAGACCAGCCTGACCAATGTGTAGAAATCCTGTCTCTACTAAAAACACAAAGTTAGCTGGGCATGGTGGCGCATGCCTGTAATCCCAGCTACTCAGGAGGCTGAGGCAGGAGTATTGCTTGAACCCGAGAGGCAGAAGTTGTGGTAAGCTGAGATTGCTTCATTGCACTCTAGCCTGGGCAACAAGAGCGAAACTCTGTCTCAAAAAACAAAGAAAACCCAAAAAAACAAAAAAACCAAAACGCAAATCTATAGAAACAGAAAGTAGATGAGTGGCTGCCAGGAGCTGGGGGAAGGTGGGGAAGATGGGAGATTGGGGATGGCTAAGAAGTGCAGGGTTTCTTTATGGAGTGATGAAAATGTTCTAAAATTGATCGTGGCAATGGTTGCACAACTCTGAATATACTACAAACCATTGAATTGTACACTTTATTTTTTTTTTGAAATGGAGTCTTGCTCTGTCGCCCAGGTTGGAGTGCAGTGGCGCCATCTCAGCTCACTGCAAGCTCCACCTCCTGGGTTCATGCCATTCTCCTGCCTCAGCCTCCCGAATAGCTGGGACTATAGGTGCCCGCCACCACGCCCGGCTAATTTTTTGTATTTTTAGTAGACACAGTGTTTCACCATGTTAGCCAGGATGGTCTCGATCTCTTGACCTCGTGATCCGCCTGCCTTGGCCTCCCAAAAGTGCTGGGATTACAGGCATGAGCCACTGCACCTGGCCCTGTACACTTTATTTTTAATTTTAATTTTTTTTTTTATTCTTTGAGATGGAGTCTCCCTCTGTCGCCCAGGCTGGAGCGCAGTGGTGCGATCTCGGCTCACTGCAAGCTCCGTCTCCCTGGTTCATACCATTCCCCTGCCTCAGCCTCCCGAGTAGCTGGGACTACAGGCGCCCGCCTCCACACCTGGCTAATTTTTTTGTATTTTTAGTAGAGACAGGGTTTCACCGTGTTAGCCAGGATGGTCTCAGTCTCTCGACCTCGTGATCCACCCAACTTGGCCTCCCAAAGTGCTGGGATTATAGGCGTGAGCTCCCGTGCTCGACCTTGAATTTTATTTTTTTGAGACGGAGTCTCACTCTGTCATTCAGGCTGGAATGTAGGGGTGAGATCTCGGCTCACTGCAGCCTTCGTCTCCTCAGCTTAAGCGATCCTCCCATCTCAGCCTCCTGAGCTGGTGGGACCACAGATGTGCGACTCCACACCAGGTTAATTTTATTTTTTTGTAGAGATGAGGTCTCACTGTGTTCCTCAGGCTGGTCTCAAACTCTTGGGCTCAAGCAAATTGTACCCTGAGTTGATTGTATAGTATGGAAATTATATCGCCATATATATGTATATCTTTTTTTGTTTCTTTTTTTTTTTTTTTTTTTGAGATGGAGTCCCACTCAGCTGCCCAGGCTGGAGTGCAGTGGCGAGATCTTGGCTCACTGCAACCTCTGCCTCCCGGGTTGGAGTCATTCTCTACCCTCAGCCTCCTGAGTAGCTGGAACTACAGGCGCCCACCACCATGCCCAGCTAATTTTTGTATTTTTAGTAGAGACGGGGTTTCACCATGTTGGCCAGATGGTCTCGATCTCTTGACCTCATGATCTGCCCGCCTCGGCCTCCCAAAGTGCTGGGATTACAGGCATGAGCCACCGTGCACGGCTGTATATCGCAATATAATTGTTTAAAAAAATACAAGTCGGATATTGTTTCTATGCTCAAACCGTCCTGTGACTCCCACCTCACTCAGGGTAAAGGCAAAGTCCTTGAGGCCTCTAGGGCCCCGCACGATCTGCCCCCATTGCCTCCCTGACCTCAGCTCCCATCCCGCCCTCGTGGGTTACCTGGCTTTAGCCACGCTGGCCTCCTTGCTGATCCTCACATACATCACGCCTACTTTTTTTTTTTTTTGAGATGGAGTCTCATTCTGTCGCCCAGGCTGGAGTGCAGTGGTGCAATCTCAGCTGACTGCAACCTCTGCCTCCTAGGCTCAAGCGATTCTCTCACCTCAGCCTCCAGAGTAGCTATAGCTGGGACTACAGGTGTGCACCACCATGCTTGGCTAACTTTTGTTTTGTTTTGTTTTTGTAGAGACAGGTTTTTACCACGTTGCTCAGGCTGGCCCCGTCCCCTTCCTTTTTTCTCCCCTAACCCTACCTGATTTCTCTCCCAGCACTTATCTCCACCTGGCACGGTATGGCTCTGTGTCTGCTGTCTGTCTCCTCCTCCTGATGTCAGCTCCATCAGGCAGGGCTTTGTATTGCTCCCTTCTGTTTACCCGGCGCCTAGAACAATGTCCAGCACAACATTTTTTCTTTAATGAGAAAAGAACTGGGGCTTCCAGAGACTCAGCGCTGATTGTGTCCCGGGCCCCAGAGCTCCCAGCACCCACAGGAGAAAGTCCAGCCTCTTCCCACGGCTGTGGGGCCTCAGTGCTTGCCCCCACCTCCTCCTTTCTGTCTGTCTTCCCACGTGCCGCTCCCTGGGCCAGGCTCACACTGCCTGTTGCATCAGCTCGGATGTTTTTTTGGATGTTCCTTCCTCGGGGAAGCTGGCCTCCCGCTCCTTGGCCAAATCAGATCACCCTGCTCTTCTCTCAAAAACAGCCAGCCAAAGAAAGAGAGAAAAAAAAAGAATAACAAAAACAAAAAACCAGCCATCCAGGCCAGGCGCGGTGGCTCAGCCTGTAATCCCAGGACGTTGGGAGGCCCAGGCAGGCGGATCACCTGAGGTCAGGAGTTCGAGACCCGTTTGGCCAACATGGTGAAATCCCGTCTCTACTCAAATACAAAAATTAGCCGGGCCTGGTGGTACACGCCTGCAGCCACTCGGGAGGCTGAGGCACGAGAATCGCTTGAACCCTGGAGGCCGAGGTTGCAGTGAACCAAGATCGCACCATTGCACTCCAGCCCTGGGCAACAGAGCAAGACCCTGTCTCAAAAACAAACAAACCAGCCACTTCTTGCCCTGACTGCTGGGGGTCCAGGCCCCCTGGGCCAGCCACAAGCAGGAGGTAGGGAGGCTGGGAGAGAGATGAGCAGAGCTGCTCCAGCCAGGACCTGGGCTAAGCTCCCCACTTATATTATTTCACTGAGTCCTCCCAGCCATTCTCTGGGGTAGGTGCTACCATGATCATCACCCCATTTTACAGATGAGGTGACTTGAGGCTGAGAGAGAGGTGTCATAGAGTGATATGCAGAAAAGGGATTTGAACCCAGGTTGATTCCATAGTCCATTCTTTTGTTTGTTTTATAGAGATGGGAACCTCGCTGTATTGCCCAGGCTGGTCTCAAACTCCTGGCCTCAAATGATCCTCCCTCCTTGGCCTCCTAAAGTCCAGGATTACAGGTGTGAGCCACTGCTCTTGGCCAGAATCCATGCTTTTTTTTTTTTTTTGAGATGGAGTCTGACTCCATCACCCAGGCTTGAGTGCAGTGGCGTAATCTCAGCTTACTGCAACTTCTACCTCCCAGGTGCCAGCAATTCTCCTGCCTCAGCCTCCCGAGGAGCTGGAATCATAGGCACGTGCCATCATGCCTAGCTAGTTTTATTATTTTTAGTAAAGATGAGGTTTCACTGCATTGGCCAGGCTGGTCTCAAACTCCCGACCTCAAGGGATCTGCCTATCTCGGCCTCCCAGAGTGCTGGGATTACAGGTGTAAGCCACCACACCAGGCCAGAGTTCATGCTCTTAACCACTCCTTGGGCAAGGGCTGTGGGCCTGGGGTATGGGTGTGGATGGTAAGTCTTCCTTATGAGGAACGGGGGAATTGCAGCCACACAGAAATGTGGCTTTTCCAGTCTACGAAGTATGAAGGAACAGAAAGTAGCCTTCATGCCCACAAGGCTCACAGGAGTCAGAGAAGTGCCCCTGCAAGAGTTTGTTTTTGGTTGTTTTGAGGAAGGGTCTTGCTGTGTTGCCCAGGTTGGAGTGCAGTGGTGTGATCATGGCTCACTGCAACCTCCGCCTCCCAGGTTCAAGGGATCCTCATGCCTCAACCTCATGTGTAGCTGGGACCAAGGCGCCGTGCCACCATGCCTGGCTAATTTTTGGATTATTTTGTAGAGATGGGGTCTCACTTTGTTGCCCAGGCTGGTCTTGCCCTCCTGGGATCAAACAATCCTCCCGACTCAGCCTCCCAAAGTGCTGAGATTACAGGCATGCCTCTGTGCCTAGCTTCACTGTTTAAGAGTTAAAATCATATTTATTTGCAAACTTTGGCTCTCAGTTTCCCTACCTTTTTTTTTTTTTTTTGAGATGGAGTCTCATTCCATCACCCAGGCTGGAGTGCAGTGGCACAATCTCAACTCACTGCAACCTCCACCTCCCAGGTTCAAGTGATTCTCCAGCATCAGCCTCCTGAGTAGCTGGGATTACAGGCACATGCCACCACATCCAGCTAATTTTTGTATTTTTTAGTAGAGATGGAGTTTCACCATGTTGGCCAGGCTGGTCTCGAACTCCTAACCTCAGGTGATCTGCCCGCCTTGGCCTCCCCAAGTGCTGGAATTACAGGCATGAGCCGCTGCATCTGGCCCTCATTTTCCGTACTTTTAAATGAGTGTGTGAGCTGGGACTACACAGAGTGCTGGGATTATAGACGTGAACCACCATGCCAGGCCTGTGTAAAGTTCTTTTTTTTTTTGAGACGGAGTTTCTCTCTTGTTGCCCAGGCTGGAGTGCAATGGTGCGATCATGGCTCACTGCAACCTCCGCCTCCCAGTTCAAGCGATTCTCCTGCCTCAGCTTTTCCTGAGTAGCTGGGACTACAGGCATGCACCACCACGCCTGGCTAATTTTCTATTTTTAGTAGAGACGGGGTTTCTCCGTGTCAGTCAAACTGGTCTTGAACTGATATGTGGCTTCAGGTGATCCGCCTGCCTCGACCTCCCAAAGAGCTGGGATTACAGGCGTGAGCCACCACGCCTGGCCAGGTCTGTGTAAGGTTCTAATCGAGGATGCTGTACGCGTGTTCCTGCCTCAGAGCCTTTGCATGTGCCGTTTCCTCTAGCAGGAGTGCCCTTCTCCCAGCTGTCTGTCAGGCTTACTGTATTCCCATCTCTACTTGAATTTCACCTCCTCAGAGAAGCCCTCCTTGACTACCCTGTCTGTATAGCCCCCTTCCATGACTCACCATCCTCTGAATATGCCTTATTTATCCTCTTAGTTCTCACCACCTCCTGGTATACAGTCTGTTTTGGGGGTTACTTCTTTGTGGTCTGTTTCCTCCAACTACATAGAATGTCAGCTCTAGGCTGGGCGCGGTGGCTCACGCCTGTAATCCCAACACTTTGGGTGGCTGAGGCAGGCGGATCACCTGAGGTCGGGAGTTCAAGACCAGCCTGAGCAACATGCAGAAACCCCGTTTCTAATAAAAATACAAAATGAGCCAGGCATGGTGGCACAGGCCTGTAATCCCAGCTACTCGGGAGGCTGAGGCAGGAGAATTGCTTGAACCTGGGAGGCAGAGGTTGCGGTGAGCCGAGATTGCGCCATTTCACTCCAGCCTGGGCAACAAGAGCAAAACTCAGTCTCAAATAAATAAATAAATAAATAAATAAATAATAATGTCAGCTCTATAAGGGAAGGGAATTTTGTCTTGTTCTCTACAGTATTCCCTGCACCTACCACAGTGTCTGCCTTGGATGAGGTTCTCAATATATATTTGTTAAATGAGTGAATGAAGTGGTAACAAGCTTCTGAAAAAATAAGTTGACCATCTCTGCTCTGGTCCTATGGGGCCATCTCACAGATGGAAACACTGAGGTTTGATTCAAGGTTTGAGAACAAGGGTCCCACGTGATTGTGTCACCTTCCTACTTAAGAGACTTTCATGCCTCCTGAATGCCCTCAAGAGCAAGTCCAGGCCAGGCATGGTGACTCAGGCCTGTAATCTCAGCACTTTGGGAGGCCGAGGTGGGTGGATCACCTGAGGTCAGGAGTTCAAGACCAGTCTGGTCAACATGGTGAAATCCCATCTCTACTAAAAATACAAAAATTTACTTGGGCATGGTGGCGGGTGCCTGCGATCCCAGCTACTCAGGAGGCTGAGGCAGGAGAATCACTTGAACCCGGGGAAGCGGAGGTTGCAGCAAGCCAAGATTTTGCCACTGCACTCCAGCCTGGGCAACAGAGTAAAACTCCGTCTCAAAACAAAAAACAAAACAAAACAAAAAAATAGTAAGTCCAAATTCCTGACCTTAACTTCTAAGCCATGTGTAATCTAATTCTGGCACACTCACTAACTCGTGGTCAATATTAACTCTTGTTATTGCTGGGCAATCTTGCTCAGTGGTTAAGTGCCATGGACTGGGAGTTGGATACACATTTATGATTGAGTCCTGACTCTGTCGCTTACTTGCTGTGTCACTTTGGGTTGGTGAATGAACCTCTCTGAATCACATAATCTTGAACTGTCCTATTTGATCATGCCCATGTTCCTCCCCTTCTCCAAACTCTTCAGTGGCTCCTCATAGCAGTCAGGATAAAATCCCAACTCCTCACCTTGGCCTAAAGGCCCAGTATGGTCTGGCCTTTGCTGACCTCTCTGAACTCATCTCAAAATGTTACTTTTCTTCAACCTTTCCACTCTAAACCCTCTGCCCAAGTTCTTTTAGTTTCCCAAACTGGCTAAGCTTTCTTGCCTCCAAGCCATTGCACATGCTGTTCCCTCTACCAAAAATACTTTCCCAGTTCTTCATTCTTACTCTTTGCATCTCAGCTCTGATGTCCCCTCCTCCAGGAAGCCCTCCTGGACAACCCCCCACCTCACCCACCAAAATCAGAAACCCTCTCTGGGCTCCCACAGTCCCTAGGATCCCCTACCCCAGCCCTGACCCCTCAAGTCATCACTGTCTTCCCCACCCCTCTACTAGACTGGCTCAGTCATCCATGTGTCCCCAACCTCATCATGCACGGGGCAGGTGCTCAGGGAACGGCTGTAGAAGAAATAATCCAGAATCAAGGCTAAGCAGGAAGACTCTGTAGTCAGCTCTCCACACCTCTATCCCAGGCATGACCTTGGGAAAATTACCGAACATGTCTGAGTCTTATGTTTACGAAATAGTGAAATAGTATGCATCTCACTGCATTGACGATTCTATCAAGAACTAACAGTGAGAGTTCAGGAGGTGCTGAACTAAGCAACTTACCCATATTAACTCATTTAATCTTCACAGAAACGCTTTGAGGTGCAGACTATTTTTATCTCCATTTTACAGATGCAGCAACTGAAGTACAGTAACTTACTCAGATGACACAGTTGAGTGGCAAAGTTGTGATAGGAGCCCAGGCAGCCTGCCTCCAGAGTCACTACTCTACACTGCATTTAATGAAATCCTGCCTGCGCTGATGAGCCCAGGTGTGGACCTGAGTCAGGCCTCCTAGGTCTGGTTCCATTCCTGACTCTTGACAGTTACTAGCTAAGGGACCTGGGGCAAGTCATTTCATTTTTCTGAGCTTCAGTTTCCCTAGCTATAAAATGGGGAAAAGGACAGCATCCACCTCACAGGGCTGCAGCAAGGCTGGAACAGTGCAGACATACAGTCGACTCTGTGTTTGCTCTCGCTAAGAGATGCCGAAGACACTCACCTGCACGTCGGTCCTCCCGGCGGTCTTCCGACAACACGTAGCGCTGGGGGCAGGCGCTTGGGGGCGGCGGCTGTGAAGAGGGGGCTGCAGGGGGCTCCTCCGCCCCAGCACCTGCCCCTGGCCCCGCCACACCTGGCCCCAGGATGGCAAAAATGGTCTCCTCTTCCGCGGAGAAGGCGTCCTCCGCGGCGGGCCCGGCGCCCTGCGTGGAGTGCGGCACGCGAGCGAGCTTCTCCTTGGTGCGGCGCTTGAAGTCGTTCCAGCGCTTCTGCACCTCCTGGCCCGTGCGCTTCCAGCTGGTGATACCGTTGATCTTGGCGGCGATGCCGTCCCACACGCGCCGCCGCTCGGCCACGCTCACCCGACGGCTTTGCGCGCCGTAGAGCTGCGGGTAGTGGGCGCGCACCTCACGGATCAGAATCTGGTTCTCTTCGAAAGAGAAGCGCGGCTTGCGCAACCGGGTGGTTTCCTCCGCTTCGCCCGCCGCCGCCGAGGCCATGGCGCCCCCCGACGCCGCCGTCCTGCCGTCTGGCGCATGGGGGGCGCCGGCGCTGCGGGCAAAGGACGCACGGGGCTGGCTGGCGGGGGCTCGGCGTCACCCCGCCGCCGCCCCACCCGGACCGCCAGGCCGCGAGCTTCTTAGTCCCAGGGGCAGGAGTGGGGGCAGGGGGCGGGCGGGGGAGACGGGCACCCGAGGCAGTTGGAAGCGCCTAAGAATAGCTGACACTGGCCAAGTGCTCGGCTCGGACTTCGCGCGGGGCGAAGTGCCACGCTGAAGAGTTGACAGAAATTGGGGGAGGGTCTGAAGGAATGGAGGGAAAGGAGGAAAAGTGCGAGGAGAGGAGGTGTCTGCAGGAGTTAGATAATGGGGGCACCGGAGGATAGGAAATGGAGGGAGGATGGGGGTGCCTGGGGGGTCTTAGATGCATGAAGATAAGGAGATGCGGAAGGGGCGATGCAGCAAGAAGGGGGGAATGTGGAGCAGAGAAGGCGCTCTAGGAGCTCCAGGGGGCAACCGGGCCGTCTGTAAGACTGATATGAGAAGGGCCCTTAGAAGGGATGTCCAGGAATAACGGTGAGGTGGGAGCTCCTGTGTCACTGGAAGAGCTGGAACGATCAAATATTAGGGATCAGGGTCTGCGGGGGTTGTGGGGGCTCTGGGGATTGCTAGAAATTAAGGGGAGCTCTAGAGATAACGGAGGTCCCGTATCACAAGGAGACAGCGGAGGCTACGGGGGACGGCAGGGAGAGCGAGGGTCGCGGAGGGTGGGGACCGAGTCGGGCCACGGGTCACTCACCGGCGCCGCCGCAGCCGCCGGTGGGTCAGGGCTCGGGCTTCTGCGGCCTGCTCCCACCCCCCGCCTCCCTCCCTCCCCTCTTTGGGCCCCGCCTCCGGCCGCCCCGCATGCCAAGGCGCAAGCGCGCCCAGGGCCGGTCGGCCACAACGCCCTTACCGCCTGGGTTTCATGCCCACCTCCCCCAGCACAGCGCAGGCGCAGAACTGCGCTCCGCCGAGCCCCACCAGCAGGCCGCAACTGCGCAGCCGTAAGATTAGCGCCTCGCGGGTACCCCAGGCCCCTGGGGCCACAACGGCGCACGCGCAAAAACTCCGTCGCGCGCATGCGCGTGTCCCGGGTCGTACCTGGGACTGGTTCTCGGCGCAGGCGTAGCGAGCCTTGGTGGGAGAGGTACTGGGAGCGCGCTAGCATTCAGCCTTTCGGACAGTCTTCCAGCCCACCCTGCTCTCTAACTACGCAACTGTCCCTTTCTCTAGGAGAAAGGGGAGGGAGGCAGCTCTGAAGGGAAGCGTTTTGTCTCCTTGACAACTGCGTGGGTGGGGTGGAGGCGTGAGGAAACCGCTTTGCCTCCTGGCTTGCGCTCCCCTGCGCTGGGCAGCTCCAGAGCTTCCCACCTCGCACCCCTAGAGGCGGGGCGTCCTGAGGATATCCCGCCCCGGGCGGATGCAGTAACCATAGCAACCCAGAAGCCTTCCAATCACGCCTTGGGGGCCCCTCTGTCCGCACCTTTACCTCGTGGAGCGGGGAAGATAAGAGGGAATAGCTTCTTGGCTGGTAGGGAGGGAAATCCTGACACTGGCATGACTTTAAGCAAGTGCACGGAGACAGGAAAGAAGCCAGAACGCAGGTGGAGTGAGCCGAATGGCAGGATGATGGAGCTCAGTCTGGCTGAGAAATGTGTTCGTTAGCATCCTGCAGGAGTCCTCAAGGTCATGCGACAAGCGGTGCTTCATTCATCGACTCAATAAATATAAATATACAGTTGCTGGTACAATGAACATAAAAGCTAAAATCCGTAGCCTGGGCCGGGCGCGGTGGATCTCACGCCTGTAATCCCAGCACTTTGGGAGGCCGAGGCGGGCGGATCACCTGAGGTCAGAGATTCGAGACAAGCCTGGCCAACATAGTGAAACCCCGTCTCTACTGAAAATACAAAAATTAGCCGGGTATGGTGGTGCATGCCTGTAATCCCAGCTACTCGGGAGGCTGAGGCACGGGAATCGCTTAAACCCCGGAGGTGGAGGTTGCAGTGAGCTGAGATTGCACCACTGCACTCCACCTGGGTGACAGAGTGAGACTCCGTCTCAAAAAAACAAAAAAATACATGCCTGTGGTCCCAGTTACTTGGGAGGCTGAGGCGGGAATATTGCTTGAGCCCAGGAGCTGGAGGCCACAGTGAGCTATGCTCAGGCCACTGCTCTCCAGCTTGGGTAACAGAGTGAGACCCTGTCTCAAAAGAAGAGAGAAAAATAAAAGGCCCCTCTGCCTGTTGTGTGGAGGGTGGGTGGAAGGGAGCAAGACTACTGGGTAGAGTCAAAAAAAGTGAGCAGGAGTAAGAAAAGGATTAGGAATGGGGTGAGGGGAGACTAGATTAAGACAGGGACAGTGTCAAGGGGGGACATGGAGAGATGTTTGAGAGAATATATGGAAAGCATGGTGAGTGTCGGGCTAGGGAGGGAAAGGAAGATATCTAGGTGAAACCCAAGTCTCTGGCGCAGGTCCCACTTGGGGGTGTGGGATCAGGTAAGATATGGTGAATGTAAGGCTGGACGCAGTGGCTCACACCTGTAATCCCAGCACTTTGGGAGGCCGAGATGGGTGGATCATCTGAAGTCAGGAGTTCGAGACCAGCCTGGGCAACATGGTGAAACCCCATCTCTACTAAAAATTAAAAAAAAAAAAAAATTAGCTGGGTGTGGTGGCGTGTGCCTGTAACCCTAGTTACTCGGAAGGCTGAGGCAGAAGAATTCTCTTGAGCCCAGGAGGCACAAATTGCAGTGAACCAAGATCGCACCACTGCACTCCAGCCTGGGCGACAGAGTGAGACTCCGTCTCAAAAAAATAAAAACAAGGCTGGGCACAGTGTCTCACTCTTGTAATCCCAGCACTTTGGGAGGCCGAGGTGGGCGGATCACAAGGTCAGGAGATTGAGACCATCCTGGCTAACACGGTGAAACCCCGTCTCCACTAAAAATACAAAAAATTAGCCGGGCATAGTGGTGGGCGCCTGTAATCCCAGCTACTCGGGAGGTGGAGGCAGGAGAATCACTTGAACCAGAGCAGAGGTTGCAGTGAGCTGAGATCGTGCCACTGCACTCTAGCCGGGCAACAAGAGCGAAACTCCATCTCAAAAAAAGAAAAAGAAAAAGAAAAAAAAGTGCTGCCCTAGGCACCTGGGGTACAGCAGTGAACAAAATACTGATTTCCACTCTCAGAATTTCCTTTCTAGCGGGGGATGGGGGATGGACAGGAAGTAGATCACTTCATCAATCAGGTATAACACAGAGGAATGCAGCCAGTAGGGGGTATGTATGAAGCAATTTGTTGCAAGGAATTGGCTTACAGGATTGTAGGGCTGGCTAAGCACCTTCAAAATCCATACAAAGGGCACCCGTGGGAAGTGCAGGCTGGAGCTTTGGGCGTGAACTGAAGCCACTCTCTACAGGTGGAATTTCCTCAGGGAAGCTTCGGCTCTGCTCTGAAAACCTTTTGACTTATTGTAGCAGGTCCACTCAGATGATGATGATGATGATAATTATTATTATTTATGGAGACAGAGTCTTGCTCTGTCACCCAGGCTGGAGTGCAGTGGCATGATTTTGGCTCACTGCCAACCTCCGCTGCCCCGGTTCAAGCAATTATCCTGCCTCAGCCTCCCAAGTATCTGTGATTACAGGCGCCCACCACCACACCCAGCTAATTTTTTTGTATTTTTAGTAGAGACGGGGTTTCACCATGTTGGCCAGGCTGGGCTTGAACTCCTGACCTCAGGTGATCCACTTGCCTCGGCCTCCCAAAGTGTTGGGATTACAGGCGTGAGCCACCATGCTGGCCTATTAATATTACGTGAGACAGAGTCTGATTCTGTCTCCCAGGCTGCAGTGCGGTGGTGTGATCTCGGCTCACTGCAACCTCCGCCTCCCAGGTTCAAGTAACTCTCCTGCCTCAGCCTTCCAAGTAGCTGGGACTACAGGTGCGTGCTACCATGCCTGGCTAATTTTTGTATTTTTAGTGGAGACAGGGTTTCACTATGTTGGCCAGTCTGTCTTGAACTCCTGACTTCAGGGGATCCACCTGCCTTGGCCTCCCAAAGTGCTGGGATTACAGGCGTGAGCCACCGCACCCGACCCCCTCAGATTATCGAGGATAAATTTCCTTCCTTAAGGTAAACTAATTATAGGCTTTAATCACATCTACGAGATATCTTCACAGCAGCAGCTAGATTCATATTTGACTGAATGACAGGACAGTGGTCTAGACAAGCTGACACGTGAAACTGACCATTGCAACCAGAGACGTAAACTACTCAGCTGCGCGGCATGTTAGATGGTGGTAAGTGCTAAGGAGGAAAGAAAATTAGAGATGGGTTGGAGGGATCAGGAATATGTGGGTGGGAAGGCCTCCGGGAGAAGGTGACCTTTGAGCAAAGGCTTGCAGGAAGTGGCAGAGTAGGCTATGTAGGTAGGTATCTGGGCCAAGAGCTGTCCAAGGAGCCAGAAGGGTGAATGCAAAGGTCCCGAGGCCAGAATGTTCCAGAAGTGTTCAGGGAACAGTTTAGAGGACAAAGTGGCTTGAGAAGATTGAGCAAACGGGAGAGGGTGGGAAAAGAGCCAGACTTGGGTGAGAGGCAGATTGTGTGGGGCCTTGTGGGCCGAGATGAGGATTTTGGCTTTTAGTCGGAGTGAGACAGTGACCACAGGAGGGCTCGGAGCAGAGGAGGGAGGTGAGCTGGCTTGTGTTTTAATGGGATCACTTTTGTTGGGTTTTAAAAATATACTCTTGGCTGGGTGCAGTGGCTCACGCCTGTAATCCCAACACTTTGGGAGGCCGAGGCAGATGGATCACTTGAGGTCAGAAGTTTGAGACCAGCCTGGTTAACATGGCAAAACCCCGTTTCTACTAAAAATACAAAAATTAGCCAGGCGTGACAGCAGGCACCTGTAATCCCAGCTACTCGGGAACCTGAGGCAGGAGACTCGCTTAAACTTGGGAGGTGGAGGTTGCAGTGAGCCAAGATCATGCTACTGCACTCCAGCCTGGGTGACTGAGCGAGACTCCATCTCAAAAACAAAAAGAAAAGAAAAGAAAAGAAAATATACTCTTTTTTTTTTTTTTTTTGAGACAGTCTCCCTCTGTTGCTCAGGATGGAGTGCAGTGGTGCCTTCTTGGCTCACTGCAAACTCTGCCTCCCGGGCTCAAGTGGTTTTTGTGCCTCAGCTTCCCGGGTAGCTGGGATCACAGGTGTGCGCCACCATGCCCTGCTAATTTTTGTATTTTTAGTAGAGATGGGTTTTTGCCATGTTGGCCAGGCTGGTCTCGAACTCCTGGCCTCAAGTGATCCACCTGCCTCGGCCTCCCAAAGCGCTGGAATTACAGAAATGAGCCACTGTGCCCAGCCTGAAAATAGAACCTAAGGGGTTGAGAGTAGAAGGAGGAAGATCATTGAGGAGGTGACTGCAGTACTCTGGGTGAGAGGTGGTGGGGCATTGGAGGCTAGTGCACTGGAGAAGAGATGGCCAGATTTGGGATGGATGTTGAGGCCAGAGACAAGAGGATTTACTAATGAGTGTGAGATTTCTGTTTTGGACTGGATAAGAGGGAGGGAAGGAAGGAAGGAACGTGGGGAGGGAGAAAGGAGAAAGGAAGGAGGGCAGAGGAAGAAGGCAAAAACGACAGATGGAGAGACACATTAAGAGAGAATCTGGATCAGGTACAGTGGCTCACTCCTGTAATCCCAGCATTTTGGGAGGCCTAGGTGGGTGGATCATTTGAGGCCAGGAGTTCAAGACCAGCCTGGGCAACATGGTGAAACCCCATCTGTACTAAAAATACAAAAATTTGCCGGGCGTGGTGGCGCATGCCTGTAGTCCCAGTTACTTGGTAAGCTGGACAGGAGAACTGCTTAAACTCAGGAGGTGGATGTTGCAGTGAGCCAAGATCATGCCACCGCACTCCAGCCTGGGCGACAGAGACTCTGTCTCAAAAAAAAAAAAAAAAAAAAAAAAGTGTAATCTTTTCCCTTTGTTTGTATAAAACTCTCCAGAATGGGCCAGATACTGGTTAGCATTGGAAATTGGGTCTAATCTATGGTCACCACTCACCAGAAGCCCTAGAACCCCACACGTGCACAAATCCAGTTTCAGAGACCAACACAGTGGTAGGCACTCTTGGCCACTGTGGGAGTGTGAGGTGCAGAGACAAAGCCTTGGCCTTATATACTTCAGGGCACAATGGGGACTCTTTGAAGCTCTAGGTCTATCCTTAGTGGATCTAATTTTCCTTCCCTGGTTCTATGTGGGTGTAGAACTATTTCCCTACTCTCTCTCCTAAGCCCAAAGTGGTGCTGGAGGGAAGAGGCCGTTCTGAAGCATTTGCTTCTCTGCACGGAGAAGCTGCTGTCTTCTCTGATTTCCTCAGGGGTGGGCGAGGTGGTGTCTGATGCACATGGGCGCCATGTAGAAGTCTCCAGTGGCCCCTGCATGCCCACTCTGCCCCTCTGTATATCCTCTGAGCCCAGAAGGCTGCCCTGTGTGCTCTCCATCTGCCTGCCTCCCTGGTTTCTGGTTCATGGGAAGTAACTGCAGGAGATAGGGCAGGTGCAGGAGAATCACCAACTGTCCTGCATGTGGCCTCGACCTGTCCACACCTGCAGAGCTCTCTGTACCTCTTCCCATAACTCTCTGCATGCAGGCTTCTCACAGGCTCCAGGCCAGACTTCAACACAACACCTACTTCAGTCCAGACTCCCTGGATGCCTCCCTGGAGCCCCAGTTTTCCTGTGGCTGTCATGACAAGGTACTGCAAACTGAGTGGTTTAAAACAAGGGAAACAGGCCAGGCATGGTGGCTCACGCCTGTAATCCCAACACTTTGGGGCTGAGGTGAGAAGATCGCTTGAAGCCAAGTGTTCGAGACCAGCTTGGGCAACAAAGCAAGACTCTTGTGTCTACAAAAAAAAAAAAAAAAGAAAAAGAAAAAGAAAAAAAAATTAGCTAGGTGGGGTGAGGTGTGCCTGTAGTTGTAGCTACATAGGAGGCTGAAGTGGGAGGATGGCTTGAGCCCAGGAGTTTGAGGCTGCAGTGAACCATGATCACACCACTGCACTCTAGCTTTGAGGACAGAGCAGAACCCTACCCGAAAAAAAAAAAAAAAAAGAGAAACAGAAAACTTGACCACCACTATTTATCTCTTTCTAGCTCTCTCCTGTCTCTTTTCAGGTGTAAAGCAGCCTCCACCACCAGCCCCATCATAACCCCTCTGAGTACCAGGGACACTATCCCTGTTGCTCTCTGAACTGCTGTGCACTTTGGCAGAGATCAATCTCTTTATTTATTTATTATTTAATTAATTAATTTTTTGAGATGAAGTCTCGCTGTGTCACCCAGGCTGGAGTGCAGTCACGTGATCTCAGCTCACTGCAACCTCTGCCACCCAGGTTAGAGCAATTCTCCTGTCTCAGCCTCCTGAGTAGCTGGGACTACAAGCACGCACCACCACACCCAGCTAATGTTTGCATTTTAGTAGAGACGGGGTTTCACCATATTGGCCAGGCTGGTCTCGAACTCCTGACCTCACTTGATCCACCCACCTCAACTTCCCAAAGTGCTGGGATTACAAGTGTGAAGTCAGTGTGCCCTGCCAGTCTCTTTATTAAACTCTCCTCCTGGTTCAGCCTGTTGGTGTGAATTTGAAAGGGGTGCCCCTTCCTTCAGGTGGATGGAGTAGCAGGTAGAAAGATACCAGTCCTCACCTACCCTTGTAGGTGCTGGGCTGGGTACCCTTGTGCTGGGCTCTTGCCCTGCAGCAACACCACAACTCTGGGCTTGGGGCGTCTTCTTCTTTTTCATTTTCCCCACTGTCTGATTTAACTTGGGAGTCTTTGCTGGGCAAAGCTGCCTTTTTTATTTATTTTTATTATTTTTTATAATTTCAGTTTGTAGCCCAGGCCAGAGTGCAGTGGTGACATCTCAGCCCACTGTAACCTCATCCTCCCTTGTTCAAGCGATTTTTGTGCTTCAGCCTCCCGAGTAGCTAGGATTACAGGCATGTGCCATCATGCCTGACTAATTTTTGTATTTTTAGTAGAGACGAGGTTTCACCATGTTGGCCAGGCTGGTCTCGAACTCCTGACCCCAAGCAGTCCTCCTGCCTCAGCCTCCCAAAGTGCTGAGATTACAGGTGGGAGCTCCATTTTTGGAAAATAACCTTGTGGGAAGAGGTCTTTAACTGGAGTCTTTGGTTCCCTGTGTAACCACAGGGAACAAAAGAGCCCATGGCTGGGTTTCAGAGTCTAAAAACACACAATGAAGGTCAAGTTCTCAGCAGGGTATGCAGCATTCTGGACTTTCTGCCTGCCCCATCTGCCTCTCTGGTCTTAACTCAGCCAGATTTCTGCTTATTCTCAATCCCACATCAGGGCCTTTGAACCTGCTCTCCCATCTGCCTGGACAGCCCTTCCCCCAGATATTCTCCAGGTTTCCTCATTTCATTTGCACTCTGCTCAAATGTCACCTCCACCTGACCAGCCTGTATACAGCAGCCTCTCAGCTGGCTGTGGTGGCTCACCTCTGTTCTCCCAGCACTTTGGGAGGCCGAAGTGGGCAGATCACCTGAGGTCAGGTGTTCGAGACCAGCCTCGCTAATATGGTGAAACCCTGTTTCTACTAAAAATAGAAAAATTAGCCAGGTATGGTGGTGTGCACCTTTAGTCCCAGCTACTCGTTGCTTGAACCCGAGGTGGGAGGTTGCAGTGAGCTGAATGGCACCACTACACTCCAGCCTGGGTCTGTCTCAAAAACAAAACACACGAAAAACCCAGCCTCGGCCGGGCGCGGTGGCTCACGCCTGTAATCCCAGCACTTTGGGAGGCCGACGCGGGGGGATCACAAGGTCAGGAGATCGAGACCATCCTGGCTAACACGGTGAAACCCCGTCTCTACTAAAAATACAAAAAATTAGCCGGGCGCGGTGGCGGGCGCCTGTAGTCCAGCTACTCAGGAGGCTGAGGCAGGAGAATGGCGTGAACCTGGGAGGCGGAGCTTGCAGTGAGGCGAAATTGCGCCGCTGCACTCCAGCCTGGGGCACAGAGCGAGACTCCGTCTCAAAAAAAAAAACAAACAAAAAAAAAACCCAGCCTCTCCTCTCAGTCTCCATTCCTGTACTCTGCCTTGTTTCTCTATAAAGGGAAGCACTTGACATTATAGATTTATGGGTTGGCAGTGCTCCCCCCTCCCACTAGCATGACAGCTCCATGGGAGCAGGGACCTTGTCTGTTTTGCTCACCACTGTACCTTCAATGCCTAGAATAGTGCCTTGCCCCGCGGTGGCTCATGCCTGTAATCCCAGCACTTTGGGAGGCTGAAACGGGTGGGTCACCTGAGGTCAGGAGTTCGAGACCAGCCTGGCCAACAGGGCAAAACCCCATCTCTGCTAAAAATAACACAAATTAGCTGGGTGTGGTGATGTGCACCTGTAATGCTAGAGACTTGGGAGGCTGAGGCAGGAATCGCTTGAACCCAGGGGGTGGAGGTTGTAATCGCTTGAACCCAGGGGGTGGAGGTTGCAGTGAGCTGAGATCATGCCATTGCACTCCACCCTGGGCAACAAGAGTAAAACTCCGTCTCAAAAAACAAAAGAAAAAGTGCCTTGCCCGAAGTAGGTACTCAGTAAACATTTATGGAAGAATGAGGTAGAAGAACCCTGATGTTACATGCAACGTTTCCTGCATGTGTGCATTTCCCGGGGTGGGGACTGTACTTTTCTTTTTTCTATTATATTAATTAATTAATTAATTAATTAATTTTTTGAGACAGAGTCTTGCTGTGTCTCCCAGGCTGGAGGGCAGTGGTGCGATCTCAGCTCACTGCAACCGCTTCAAGCAATTCTCCTGCCTCAGCCTCCGAGTAGCTGGAATTACAGGCACCTGCCGCCATGCCCAGCTAATATTTTTTTTCTTTTTTTTTTTTTGAGACAGAGTCTGTCACCCAGGCTGGAGTGCAGTGCTGCAATCTTGGTTCACTGTAACTTCTGCCTCCCGAGTTCAAGCAATTCTCCTGCCTTAGCTTCCTGAGTAGCTGGGATTACAGGCATGCACTACCATGCCCGGCTAATTTTTGTATTTTTAGTGGAGACGGGGTTTCACCATGTTGGCCAGGCTGGACTCGAACTCCTGACCTCAGGTGATCCGCCCACCTTGGCCTCCCAAAGTGCCAGGATTACAGGCGTGAGCCACCGCTTCAGACCTAATTTTTGTATTTTTAATAGAGATGAGGTGACCAAGTAGCTGAGACTACAAGTGCACACCACCACACCCGGCTAATTTTTGCATTTTTAATGGAGACAGGGTGACTAAGTAGCTGGTACTACAGGCATGCACCACCACATCTGGCTGATTTTTGTTTTAGTAGAGATAGGGTTTCACCATGTTGGCCAGGCTGGCCTCAAATTCCTGACCTCAGGTGATCTGCCCACCTTGGCCTCCCAAACTGCTGAGATTACAAGCATGAGCCACCACACCCAGCATATTTATTTATTTTTAATTTTATTTTTTGAAACAGGGTCTCACTTTGTCACCATGACTGGAGTGCAGCATCAAGGTCATATCTCATTGCAGTTTCTAACTCCTGGGCTCAAGTGATCCTCCCGCCTCAGCCTCCCGAGTAGCTGAGACTATAGGCCAATGCCAGCATGCCTGACTATTGCTTTGTATTTTTTGTAGAAATGGGGTCTCACTATATTGGCCAGGCTAGTTTCAAATTCTTGGTCTCAAGTGATTCTCCTACCTCCGCCTCTCCAAGTGTTGGGATTACAGGCGTGAGCCACCACGCAGGGCAGGGACCACAGTTTTCAACACCTCTCCAATGGGTTCTGGGAACTCAAAGTTTAAGGACTACCAAAAAGCCTGTCCTGGAAGATCCCGGGAGTTCACAGGGCCAGAGAAACCCATAGACATGACATGAAAAGGGAATGGGGATCAAGGCGGAGGCACGGGAGGAATCTGAGAGCCAGTTCACAGGTTGGCGGATGTATCGGGGGCAGGCTAGGAGAGGAACCCAAAGCCCCTTCTTGTCCCACCTCCAGCTTCCCTGTGTGTTGGGTCTGGCCAATGCAGCTACCTGCTCCTTCCCACAGCCGCTGAGGACAAAGCCAGATGAGAGGATAGAGACAGAGGCTGGACGCAGTGGCTCACGTTGTAATCCCAGCACTTTGGGAGGCCGAGAAGGGCGGATCACCTGAGGTCAGGAGTTCGAGACCAGCCTGGCCAACATGGCGAAGCCCCATCTCTACTAAAACACACACACACACACACACACACACACACACACACACACACACACACACATAATTAGCCGGTGTGGTGAGGCACTCTGGAGCTTGAGGGAGGAGAATCGCTTGAACCCGGGGGCAGAGGTTACAGTGAGCCTATACTGGGCCACGGCACTCCAGCCTGGGCGACAGAGTGAGACTCCATCACAAACAAACAAACAAAAAAGGCCCGGTGCAGCGGCTCACGCTTGCAATCCCAGCACTTTTAAGAGACCAAGGTGGGTGGATCACCTGAGGTCAGGAGTTCGAGTCCAGCCTGGCCAAAATGGTGAAACCCCGTCTCTACTAACAATACAAAAAAAAAAAAAAAAAATCCGGGCGTGGTGGTGGGCACCTGTGATCCCAACTACTTGGGAAGCTGAGGCAGAAGAATCGCTTGAACCCGGGAACTGGAGGGTGCAGTGAGCCGAGACTGCACCATTGGCACTCCAGCCTGGGCAACAAGAACGAAACTCCGTCTCAATAAAGAAAAAACAGAAACCAAAAATAAAAATTACCCGGGTGTGGTGGTGCGCACCTGTAGTCCCGGCTACTCGGTCACCCCGTCTCTACTAAAAATACAAAAATGGCCGGGCGTGGTGATGCATGTCAGCTTCAGGGGAGGCTGAAGCAGGAGAATCGCTTGAACCGGAGAGGCGGAAGTTGTAGTGAGCCGAGATTGCGTCATTGCATTCCAGCCTGGGTGACAAGAGCAAAACTCCGTATCAAAAAAAAAAAAAAAAAAAAAAAAAAAGTTAGCCAGGCGTGGTGGGGCGCACCTGTAGTCCCAGCTACTGTAGAGGCTGAGGGAGGATAATCACTTGAACCCGGGCAGTGAGCCGAGATCGCACCACTGCACTCCAGCCTGGGCGACAGAGCGATACCTTGTCTCACAAACAAACCAAAGACGGAAACAGATACAGCCATTTCAAAGACGACTGAAAAACCTTTTTATTCACCAGAGCTCAATACTCAGGGTCCCAGCCCTGTGCCAAAAACTGAACAACTTAAAATCTGACTGGGGTCCTTCTTTTCTTTGCCCCTAAAATAAAAGCTGGGCCGCTGCCTTTCCCATCCGGGTACTCAAACCCCTCTCTTATCGGCGGTTCCTCGACTTAAAAGTTGGAGGATGAAAAATACAGGAGGGAAAAAAAAATGTCCTTTAGTCAACTATCACGATTTTGGGGGTCGGATGGGAGGTGGTGGAAAGATGTGCTTCTTGCTGGGGAAAAGGACCCATCGGTGATTTGGGGATGGGGGCACATGCCCAGTGGAATGGGCTGAACAAGGGGAAGAATAACCAGGGGGCATTGAAAGGTGTCAGCTCACCCCATGACTCTCCATCCGCAAGTGAACCTGTGAAGACACCGTGCCCTCCAGTGACACGGTGCTCTCCAGCGTCCCACTCGGCTCCTGACGGATGGGTGCTGAGGTCAGGGAAGGAATGAACCGGTGTGGTCCACGATGACACCGTGGTTCTACAGGAGGGTGAAGGTGGAGAAGGCTGGTGTTAAGTGGACATCCCATCTTGAAGTTCTCAGGTTGGCACGTCTCAGCCAGCCTTGTTCAGTGTCTCCTAAGGGCTGGCTTGGGACAACACAGTGGAATCTTGGAGGTTCAAAAATCCAAGAACTCCACAAGGAACGGAGAAGTTGAAGGGGCAGGGCTCCTGTCACCAGCAGGCCCCACGAGGACAAAAGATCCATGAACCGGGGCCCAGAGGGCGCTACAAGACCATGCAGGAAGGGTTCCCACGCACCAAGGACCCTCGGACGCCCACAGGCCAGAGCTCCGAGGGCTGACAGGTCCAAGGGGGCGGGGCTGGCCTGGCTCCCAGGAGTCTCCACTGTTTCAGGATCCAGCCAGGGTGGAGTTCTGGGGGCCAGAAATTCCAAAGGGCTGGGTGACTGGAGGAGAGAGTTTAGGGACTTGGGTGGGACAGACCAGGAGGGTCAGGGGTGCGGGTGGTGGACATCTCACGGTCCTCAGCGCTTGACCCTGCGTCCGGCCGAGTTGCGCCCGCTGCGGCGGTAGAGGGACTGCTGGCCACCGTTGAGCGGGCAGTACTTGAGTGTGTGGGCCTGGTCACCGGTGGCACCGCACACGGGACACACGTAGTGCCTCAGGATGGGACACACCACCACGCCGTCCGGTGTCTTCAGCTGGTGTGAGGAGTAGACGTGGCGGGACTCCCCGTTGTGCTTGCAGAAGTTGCACAGGGTGCCCAGGCCCCCGTTGGCCCCCGGCCCTCCCAGCCCCTGATCCTGCCCCAACCGGGGCCCAGGACTTGGCTCCTCAATCTCTTGGGTCTCCAGCCTTTGCCCCCGATTCGCAATCAGCGCCCACACCACCTGGCTCAGGTTGAAATAGTCCTTCCACATGTCAAAGGGTGGCAGCTGCATGGCACCACAACAGGGGTGGTGGGCCACTGGAGAGGGGCTGCGGCTGGGGGCCCGTGGGCAAGGGCAGCAGGCGTTTCCCAGAGCAGGAGAGAGCTGCACCCCCTTTTATAATGCCCAGAGACTCTTCTAAGCAAAGGTGGAGCTTAGGATTTAAAGGGCCCACTCCCTGCCCATAACCCCCATCTGACTTTAGTTCTTCACAGAGATCTGGAAGGAGATCATTCCCCTGGTCTCTGGTCCCTGCTCTGCTGCCAAGGTGCTCTGTGTCCTCTGGGAAGACACTTCCACTCTCTGTGCCTCAGTTTCCCTATCTGTTCAAAGAAAGCCCATGTCTGCAAATATCTCCCACCCCTAGGCTGCAGGGGCTACACCCTTCGTAGACTTCAGAGTTATTCCTGATCATCATAGCAACCAGGCTGGGCACAGTGCCTCACACCTGCACTCCGGGCACTTTGGGAGGCCGAGGCAGGAGGATCGCTTGAGCCCAGGACCTCTAGACCAGCGTGGGAAAAATAGCGAGACCTTGTCTCTACAAAAATAAACAGACAAAAATAATAATAACAACATGACCTGATTTATTTTATTTATTTACTTGAGACAGAGTCTCGCTATGTCGCCCAGGCTGGAGTGCAATGGCGCGATCTCTGCTCACTGCAACTTCCGCCTCCTGGGTTCAAGCGATTCTCCTGCCTCAGCCTCCTGAGTAGCTGGGATTACAGGCGCCCACCACCACGCCCGGCTAATTTTTTTGTATTTTTAGTAGAGACAGGGTTTCACTATATTGGCCAGGATGGTCTGGAACTCCTGACCTCAGGTGATCCACCTGTCTCTGCCTCCCAAAGCGATGGGATTACAGGCGTGAACCACTGCGCCAGGACTATTATCTTCATTTTACAGAGAAAGATATGAAGCTTGGAGAGGTTAAGGAATGTATCCAAGGTCACACAGCAGGGAAATGGCAGAGTCGGGTTTCATACTCACTCTGGGAACTGGGAATTGAGGTTAGAAGTGGCAGAGGACCTTGGCATGAGACGATTTCACTTAGAATGCCCCCTCTTGGGCTGGGCATGCTGGCTCACGCCTGTAATCCTAATACTTTGGGAGGCTGAGGCTAGAGAATCACTTGAAGCCAGGAGTTTGAGACCAGCCTGGGTAACATAGTGAGACCCTGTCTCTACACATAATAAAAAATCAGCTGGGCATGGTGACATGTGCCTGTAATCCCAGCTAGTGAGGAGGCTGAGGCAGGAGGATCACTTGAGCCCAGGAGGTTGAGGCTTCAGTGAGCCATGATTGTGCCATTGCACTCCAGCCTGGGCTACAGAGTGGACCCTGTCTCTTTTTTTGTTTTGGAGATGGAGTCTTGCTCTGTCACCCAGGCTGGAGTGCAGTGGCACAATCTCGGCTCACTGCAATCTCCGCCTCCTGGGTTCAAGTGATTCTCCTGTCCCAGCCTCACGAGTAGCTGGGATTACAGGTGCACACCACCACACCTGTTTAATTTTTTGTATTAGTAGAGACGGGATTTTGACATGTTGGCCAGGCTGGTCTGGAACTCCTGACCTCAGGTGATCCACCTGCCTCGGCCTCCCAAAGTGCTGGGATTACGGGCATGAGCCACTGCACCTGGACAACCCTGTCTCTTAAACAAACAAACAAACAAACAAAACCCTCTCTTGGCCCTATTCATTGTCTTAAATCCTTCCCGGCCTTTGGAACCAGCAAAAGCCTTGTCTCCCACCCACTGCACCTACAGGGTTCTTCTTCCACCCACGGTCTTCACGGACCACCTTGATATTCAACACATAGTTATTGAGGCTCCATGTTGGGTGCTGGAAATTCAGCAGTGACCAAGGCTACCTTATGCCTGCTTCATGAACAAGGTCAGGAGAGCAACCGGTAAATGAGAAAACACTAGACTGTAAAGACCTGCTGACCTGTGAACCGGGCGTTCTGAGAGTGGCTGGCTCAGGGATGGGACTTGGAAGCTGAGACCACTAAGAAGAATCTTCCAGGAAGAGGAACACAAGATATGGAAACTGTGGCTGGGCACGGTGGCTCATGCCTGTAATCCCAGCACTTTGAGAGGCCGAGGTGGGTGGGTCACCTGAGGTCAGGAGTTCGAGACCAACCTGGCCAAGATGGTGAAATCCCTATCTCTACTAAAAATACAAAAATTAGCAGGCCGGGCACAGTGGCTCAAGTCTGTAATCCCAGCACTTTGGAAGGCTGAGGTGGGCGGATCACAAGGTCAGGAGGTTGAGATCAGCCTGGGCAATATGGGGAAACTCCATCTTTACTAAAAATACAAAAATTAGCTGGCGTGGTGGCGGCTTAGTAGCTGTAATCCCAGCTACTCAGGAGGCTGAGGCAAGAGAATCACTTGAACCTGGGAGGCGGAGGTTGCAGTGAGCTGAGATTGTGCCATTGCACTCCAGCCTGGGTGACAAGAGCAAGACTCCGTCTCGAAAAAAAAAAATTACATAATAAAATAACATAAAATTAGCTGGGCACGGTGGTGGGTGCCTGTAGTCCCAGCTACTTGGGAGGCTGAGGCAGGAGAATTACCTGAAGCCAGAAGGCGGAGGTTGCAGTGAGTCGAGTTAGGGCCACTGCACTCCAGCCAGCGTGGCAGAGTAAGACTCCATCTCAAAAAAAAAAAAAAAAAAGACATCCTGAAATGTGGGAATAGCAAGGGGGCTGGAGTGGCTAGAATGGAGTGAAGGTTCCAAGATGAAGCCAGCATGGTTTGCAGGGGCTGGACACCCTCAGACTCTGCAAATCTCCCTTAGGGTATGTTTTGGAATTGGTGAGGGTGTTTTGAGTGTGTCACAGTGACTGGGGGTGTGGCTGGATTTAGCGGATGGGGACCAGGGATGGGAGATATCTCAGCAGTTCGTGCCACCAAGACCTGTTCTGGGCCCCACTTAACTTTCCAGTGTCCCACTGAACACTCATCTAGGTAGAAAAACCCATTTATAATTATCCGAATTCAGAGCCTAGCTATGTTTTATATATAAGCACTAGGTGATTTTTGCGATATTTTAAGATAACACTCATTTTTCCTGGAATGCAACCACTGTGTTCATTCTGGTCTTCAAGCTCTTGGTTTTTCTGAGAACTTTATTCAGTTATTCACCAATTCTAGAAGCCACAACACTCAAGGCAATGCTGCTTGTGGTATCTGTCCCCAAACAACATACCATTTGTTTGTATCTCATTCATGGTGAATTTACACAGAGAGGCTAGTGTCTGCCCCGCTCAGATGATTTTTGGAGCGTCCATACCTGAGCATTCATATACTTAAATAAACATTATTTTATTATAAATTACTATCTTTTTATTTTCCTTTTATATTTTAGCTAGGACACGATATGCATTTTTGAAAATAAAATTTGTGGCTGGGCGCAGTGGCTCACGCTTGTAATCCCAGCACTCTGGGAGGCCGAGGCAGGTGGATCACTTGAGGTCAGGAGTTCCAGACCAGCGTGGCCAACATGGCAAAACCCTGTTTCTACTAAAAATACAAAAATTAGCCGGGCGTGGTGGCATGCATCTGTAATTCCAGCTACTTGGGAGGCTGAGGCAGGAGAACTGCTTGAACTCAGGAGGTGGAGGTTGCAGTGAGCTGAGATAGCACCACTGCACTCCAGCCTGGGCGACAGAGCAAGACTCCGTCTCAGGAAAAGAAAATAATAAAATAAAATAAAATTTGTATGTTGGCAGGCTATATTACCTATGAGTTTAATGTTCAAAGTCCTAAAGAGGCATTTCAAAATGTTATCTATATTGTTGGGGGTCCTTTCTTGGCCCCATCCATTGTACCAAATTCCCATGGCTGTGAGACCCCAGCACTTTGGGAGGCTGAGGCAGGAGGGTCACTTGAGCCCAGAAGGTTGAAACCAGCCTGGGCAGCATAGTAAGACCTAGTGTCTACAAAAAGTACAAAAAAGTTAACTGGTGATGCATGCCTGCAGTCCCAGCTACTCAGGAGGCTGAGGCAGGAGGATTGCTTGAAACTAGGAGGCTGAGAGACTTCAGTGAACTCTGTTGGTGACACTGAACTCCAGCCTGGGTGAGGGAGTGAGACCTCATCTCAAAAAAAAAAAAAAAAAAAAAAAAAAAAAGATCGTCTATGATAATGATGATAATGAAGACACAATTGAGGCAATAATCATAGGCAGACTCATTACTGAGCATCTTTAGGCTGGCACCTTGCTCAGGGCCCGACCTGTGTCACCTCTAAATCCTCCCAGATCCCGTCAAACAGGGTCTGTTAATAGTCCTGTTTTACAGACAAGCAAAAGGAGACTTAGAGGGGCTCAGGAACTTGTCCAAAGTCATATGGACAGTAAGTGTTAGTCTGGGCTGCTTGGTGGCTCACACCTGTAATCCCAGCACTTTGGGAGGCCCAGACAGGCAGATCACTTGTGGCCAAGAGTTAAGAGACCAGCCTGGCCAACATGGTGAAATCCGGTCTCTACTAAAAATACAATAATTATCCAGGCACAGTGGCATGTGCCTGTAATCCAAGGTACTTGGGAGAGTGAGGCAAGAGAATCGCTTGAACCCAGGAGGTGGAGGTTGCAGTGAGCCCAGATCGCACCACTGGACTCCAACCTGGGTGACAGAGCAAGACTCTGTCTCAAAAAAATAAATTAAAAATAAAAATAATGTTTAAAAAAGTGTTACTCTGGATCTGAAACCCAAGACTGCTTGTCCTCGACCTCAGACATCCTCCCACCCTCTGTGAAGGAGCAGGCAAGCCCGCTGTGAGCCAAGAGCCTGCCTAAGACCCCAAGGGAAAGCATCAGACCCTGGGGGTCTTGCAGGTGTAGAGACAGATGAAGGTGGGAAGCCAGGAAGGATGGGTGTATTTGAGCCAGGTAGCTATTCAGACACAGAGCACATGAGACCTGTCAGCCATCGACAGACAGGTACTCGAGAGCAGAAGAGACTGTGGTCTGCAGAATGGAAGAACAAGGCTCCCGGGAAGGCACCATGATGAGCACGGGGGTTCCTGTGCTGAGTGCTTTCTGCAAGTCACAGCCTTGACCTTCCTCGCGGGAGGTGTGAGTTCCCTGTTTGTGCAGGGCCTGGACCCAGTAACCCAGTGACAGTGGTTACAGCTGTGACATCTGCAGGGTGTCTGAGAATGATGTAAGGAGAGGCCGATCCGAGGCTCCATGACTCCCCTTAACAATTGCACCTATTGTTTGGAGAATCCCAGATACTGCTGGCTTGGGAGTGGTTTTTTTTTCCCCCTTATTATTTTCACCCTAATTGTTTTCTTCTAGGATTCTGTTATTTGGGCCACGGCTGCTTTCCACCCCCCCACTCCAATTTTATTGGATGAGTTGATTGAAAGATATCGCTTATCCTTCTTCAGACAAGCTCTCTTACCCTGGTGTGGTTGCTGCTATGAGTTAAGGGAACGGGAGATGATACTGACTAGAAATTCAACAGCCCCGGTGTTTACTACGCCCTAACCTCCGCCCCCACCCCAAGGCCACGACCACTGTCTGCTAACCTGACGCCAAGGTGCTCTGTTTATTTGTGAGTTTCCGTCTCCGTCTGATGCCTGGCAGAAAATAGCTCTTGCTGGAGGTCCAGAGATGTGTGGGGAGGGGCAAGAGTTAGAAACCCCGATAAAGTGTGGGGAGAAACACATAAATGGGCCACAGTGACTCCCAGAGAGACCGAGGGACCCGCTCATGCGGGGACCAAGACAGGGGAGATGAAGACCAGGGGGAGAGAGACCCCGAGGGCCAGCGAGGTCACCATCATCATCATTGTCCTCATGGTCTCTACTGTGTGCTTGCCTATGCCATCTCATTAAGTTCCCAGACAGCCTTGTCAAGTATCTTGTAGTATTCTCATTTCACAGAACAGGAAACAGGCTTGGAGGTGACATCTCTCATGGGTGTGATTCAGTTAGGCTGGACTCAAATCAAGATCTGGTCCACCCTTGTAATCTCAGCACTTTGGGAGAATGAAACAGGAGGGTCCCCTGAGCCCAGGAGTTTAAGGCCAGCCTGGGCAATATAGTGAGACCCCCATCTCTAAAAAAAATAAAAAATTACCTGGATGTGGAGGCATGCCTATAGTTTGAGCTACCCAGAAGGCTAAGGTGGGAGGATTGCTTGAGCCCAGGATGTCAGGTAGTGACTGTGCCACTACACTCCATCTGGGCAGGCAGAGCAAGATCCTGTCTCTTAAAAAAAAAAGTATATATATTTGTTAAAATTATATATTGTATATATATTTATATAGTTATATATAAGTTAATATATATGCTATACTTATAGAATTAGAATCATGATTTTTATATATTCATATTTTTATATATTATACATAATATCTAACACTATTAATATAGTAATTATATATATATATATTTTTGAGACGGAGTCTCGCTGTGTTGCCCCAGCTGGAGGGCAGTGACGTGATCTCGGCTCACTGCAAGCTCCACCTCCCGGGTTCAAGCGATTTTCCTGCCTCAGCCTTCCAAGTAGCTAGGACTACAGGCGCCCGCCACCATGCCTGGCTAATTTTTTGTATTTTTAGTAGAGACGGGGTTTCATCGTGTTAGCCAGGATGGTCTTAATCTTCTGACCTCGTGATCCACCTGCCTCGGCCTCGAAAACTGCTGAGATTACAGATGTCAGCCACCGCGCCTGGCCAATAGTACATAAATATGTTTGCATTTACAAAATACTGTATATCAACACTGATGATTAATAATATATTAATAATATATTTATAATATATAAATATGTTATATATAATATAAAAGGTATATATGTACTTATGAAAATATATATTTTTATAGCATATATATCTTATATGTATATTTATGTCATATATTTATATATCTTATATATCATATATTTTCTATATATCTATAAATTTAAAAATATATTTATGCTTTATAAATTTATATATTATATATAAATATATTTATCAATATTAAGACATGTACCTTTATTAAAATATAAATGCACTTATTAATATTTATATTATATATAAATGTATATATTTATTTATATATTTCTATATAAATGTGTATCATATATTTATATATTTATATGTTATATTTATATATTTTATATATTTATATTTCATATATAATGTATAAATGTATATTTATATATTTTATATGTAAATATATATTATATATAATATATAAATAATATATAATATACAGTTATATATAAAATATAATAGTTATATACATAATATAACAATATAAAATACATTTGTATGTTTATATTTTATCAAATATGAATATGATAATGTATATAAAATTATATGTATAATTGGGCACCGTGGCTCATGCCTGTAATCCCAGCACTTTGGGAGACTGAGGCGGGCAGATCACCTGAAGTCAGGAGTTTGAGACCAACCTGGCTAATATGTTGAAAGCCTGTCTCTACTAAAAATACAAAAATTAGCTGGGCATGGTGGTGTGCACCCGTAGTCCCAGCTACTCAAGAGGCTGAGGCATGAGAATCTCTTGAAACTGGGAGGTGGAAGTTACAGTGAGCCAAGATCTCACCACTGCACTCCAGCCTGGGCAACAGAGTGAGACTCCCTCTCAAAAAAAAAAGATAATTAAAAAAATTTTATATATAATTATATAAAAATTAATAGTTATATATATAATATGTATTATGTATATTTTTCAGGTTGGGCTATGTGCTATAGAGAAAAAAAAAGGGAGTAGTGGTCAGGAGTGGCCTTTTGAAAGAGGTACTATTTGAGAAGGGTCTTCAAGGATGTGGAGGAGGGAGCCTTTTCAATATGTGGAGAAGTGCGACCCAGACAGAGGGAGTAGCCAGTGCAAAGGCCCTGAGGTTGGACCATGACTGGGTGTTCAGGGAGGCCAGTGTGGCTCGGGTGGATTGAGAGGGAGAATGGGAGGGGGTGGTCGAGAATGCTGGACCCGGTGGGCCACGGTAAGGACACTGGGTTGTGCTTTGAGTGAGGTGGGAGTGATGGGCGGGTCTGAGCAGCATTGGGGAATACTTTGACTGAAGATCTAGCAAGATTTGTCTAACTGCCCTGTGGGGGGACAGACAGTGGGAGTTGAGGGCAGAAGCTGAGGGCCCTGTGAGGTCAAGGCAAGAGGTGATGGTGGCTGGACTAGAGGGAAGGCAGAGAGAAAGTGTCGAGGAGTGGCTGGGTGTTGATTACTGCATAGCAGCAGAATGAGACTTCTAAAATATAAATCAGATCGTGTCACTCCTCTTGCTTAAAACTTACTCTGATTCTCTATTATTCTCAGACTAAAGTCCCAAAACATTACTGTGACCTACAGGCCCCTAGGTGATATGCGTCCCCTCTTCCCACCTTCCCTGGGATCTCTATGATCTCATTTTCCATTGCATTTGGCTCCAGTTGCGCACTCCTCTGTAGCCACCCAGGTGTCATTTCTCTCTCTCTCTCTCTTTTTTTTTTCTTTTTTTGAGACAGAGTCTCTTTCTCTCTCCCAGGCTGGAGTGCAGTGGCATGATCTCTGCTCACTGCAACCTCCGCCTCCCGGGTTCAAGTGATTCTCCTGCCTCAGTCTCCGGAGTAGCTGGGATTACAGATGCCTGCCACCACGCCCAGCTAATTTTTGTATTTTTAGTGGAGATGGGGTTTCATCATGTTGGCCAGGCTGGTCTTGAACTCGTGACCTCACATGATCCACCTGCCTCACCTCCCAGAGTGCTGGGACCAAAGATGTGAGCCGCCATGTTTTTAAAAATATTTGCCTAAAAATATTTTTTAAAATATTTGCTATATCATGGACTGAATTGTGTCTCCCCAAATTCATATGTTGAAGCCCTGCCACCTAGGACCTTATAATGTGACTATATTTGGATATAGGACTATTATTTTGTATTTATTTATTATTATTATTATTATTATTTTTGTAGAGACAAGGTCTCACTATATTGCCCAGGCTGGTCTTGAACTCCTGGACTCAAGTGATCCACTGGCCTTGGCCTCCTAAAGTTCTGGGATTACAGGTGTCAGCCACCGCATCTGGAGACAGGGCCTTTAAGGAGGTAATTTAAAAGGAGGCTGGGCCAGGCCTGGTGGCTCACGCCTGTAATCCCAGCACTTTGGGAGGCCGAGACGGGCAGATCATGAGGTCAGGAGTTCGAAACCAGCTTAGCCAATATGGTGAAACTCGTCTCTACTAAAAATACAAAATTGGCCGGGCATGGTGGCCCACACCTGTAGTCTCAGCTACTTGGGAGGCTGAGGTAGGAGAATCATTTGAACCCGGGAGGCGGAGATTGCAGTGAGCTAAGATCGTGACACTGAGCCAGCCTGAGTGACAGAGCGAGACTCCTTCTCAAAAAAATAAAAATAAAAAATAAATAAAAGGAGGTTGTTAGGGTGGACTCTAATCCAGCCTGACTAGTGTCCTTATAAGAAGAGGGGATTGATGATGGCTCATGCCTGTAATCCCAGCACTTTGGGAGGCCGAGGCGGATAATCAGGAGATCCAGACCATCCTGGCTACACGGTGAAACCCTGTCTCTACTAAAAATACAAAAATTAGCCGAGCATGGTGGTGGGTGCCTGTAGTCCCAGCTACTCTGGAGGCTGAGGCAGGAGAATGGCGTGAACCTGGGAGGTAGAGCTTGCAGTGAGCAGATATCGCGCCACTGCACTCCAGCCTGGGTGACAGAGTGAGACTCCGTCTCAAAACAAACAAGCAAAAAAAGAAGAGGGGATTGAGGTATACGAAGAGACACTAGACACTGTGTGCACAGAGGAAAGGCCATGTGAGGACCCAGAGAGAATGCAGCGATTTGCCAAGGAGAGAGGCCTCCGAAGAAACCAAACCTGTTGACACCTTGATCTTGAACTTCTAGCCTCCAAAATTGTGAGAAAATAAATCTCTCTTGTTTAAGTCACCCAGTTTGTGGTATCTTATGGCAGCCTTAGCAAACTAATGCAATGTACGTTCTTAAAGTTATTTTTGCAAGGTATACAATTCTACATTATTCCTTCTTTCCCTGTATACATAACGTATTTAAAAATATATAAAACTCTACATTAGAAGTTCTATTTATTCAGCACATCGAATATTTCATTTTACATTCCTGTGATTTCTACTGGTGCTGTTGAGAAGTCACCACTTAGCCTAACAACCCTCTATTTCCTCCTGTGGTTGCTTTAATTTTTTTTTTTTTTTTTTTTTTTTGAGACGGAGTCTCGCTCTGTCACCCAAGCTGGAGTACAGTGGCCCGATCTCGGCTCATTGCAACCTCCACCTCTTGGGTTCAAGCAATTCTCCTGCCTCAGTCTCCGGAGTAGCTGGGATTACAGGAGACCACCACCTGTTGGGCTCCTGTAATCCCACATGTTGGCCAGGCTGGTCTCGTGTGATCTGCCTGCCTTGCCCTCCCAATGTGCTGGGATTACAGGCGTGTTTGGAATCTGCTGGCCTTCTCAAGTTGTGATATGGTGTCTTTCATCAGTTCTGGAAAAATTTCAACCACTCTCTCTTCAGATCTGATCTCTGTCTCCTTCTCTCTCTCCTTGTAGGATTGCAAATTTTTGTGCTATAAACCACCATGCCCAGCCTTAGCTCTACGCAATATAATTTATTTCCCAAGAAAAGATACTGGAAATTTTTTTTTTGAAACGGAGTCTTGCTCTGTCACCAGGCTGGAGTGCAGCAGTGCGATCCCAGCTCACTGCAATCTCCACCTCCTGGTTTCAAGCAATTCTTATGTCTCAGCCTCCTGAGTAGTTGGGATTACAGGCACGCGCCACCACACCCATCTAATTTTTGTATTTTTAGTAGAGATGGGGTTTCACCATGTTGGCCAGGCTGGTCTCAAACTCCTGACCTCAGGTGATCCACCTGTCTCGGCCTCCCAAAGTGCTGGGATTACAGGGGTGGAACCACTGTGCCCTGCCGATACTGAACATTTTCATTACCCCAAATGTATTAGGCCACTTTATTATTTATTACATTTATTGCTATAAAGAAATACGTGAGGCCAGGCGCAGTGGCTCACGCCTGTAATTCCAGCACTTTGGGAGGCCGAGGCGGGTGGATCACGAGATCAGGAGTTCGAGACCAGCCTGACCAACATGGTAAAACCCCGTTTCTACTAAAAATACAAAAATTAGCCAGGTATGGTGGCAGGTGCCTGTAAACCCAGCTACTTGGGATGCTGAGGTAGGAGAATTGCTTGAACTTGGGAGGCAGAGGTTGCAGTGAGCTGAGATCATGCCATTGCACTCCAGCCTGGGTGACAGAGAGAGACTCCATCTAAAAAAAAAAAAAACAAAAAAAAAAACCTGAGCCAAGTGTGACTGTAATCTTAGAAATTTGGAAGGCCAAGGCGAACCGATTGCTTAAACCCAGGGGTTCAAGACCAGCCTGGGTAATGGGGAGAGATCCTGTCTCTACAAAAGATACAAAAAAATTAGCTAGATGTGGTGGCACACTCCTGTGATCCCATCTACTCAGGAAGCTGAGGCAGGAGGATCGTTTGAACCCGGGAGGTGGAGGTTGCAGTGAGCCATGACTGTGCCACTGAATTCCAGCCTGGGTGACAGGGCGAGATACTGTCTCAAAAAAAAAAAAAAAGAAAAAAGAAAAAAGAAAAGAAAAGACATACCTGAGACAGGTAATGTATAACAAAAGAACTGCTCGCAGTTCTGCAGGCCCCGGGGGAGGTGCGACTCAACCTCATCTCAGGAGAACTCACTGTCACGAGGACAGCACCAAGCCATGAGAGATCCACCTGCATGACTCAGGCCCCTCCCACCAGGCCCCACCACCACTGACGATTACATTTCAATGTGAGATTTGGCAGGGACATAGATTCAAATGATATCACCATGGATCACTCATGTGATCCTTCTATTACCACAGCCACTTCCCTCCTGGCCCCTACTTCATCCCCAGCACTACTCTATTAACCATTTCAATAATTTTGTCATTTTCAAGAATGTTGGTTTGACTGTGTCCCTACCCAAATCTCATCATATGGTTTGGCTATGTGCCCACCCAAATCTCTCTTTTTTTTTTGCAAGACAGAATCTCACCCTGTGATGCCCAGGCTGGAGTGCAGTGGTGCGATCTCAGCTCATTGCAAACTCTGCCTCCCAGGTTCAAGCGATTCTCTCACCTCAGCCTCCCAAGAAGCTGGAATTACAGGTGCATGTGCCACCACGCTTGGCTAATTTTTTTCTTCTTTTTTGAGATGGAGTTTCACTTTTATTGCCCAGGTTGGAGTGCAGTGGTGAGATCTTGGCTTACCACAACCTCTGCCTCCTGGGTTCAAGCGATTCTCCTGCCTCAGCCTCCTGAGTAGCTGGGATTACAGGCATGTGCCACCACTCCCAGGTAATTTTGTATTTTTAGTAGAGATGGGGTTTCTCTATGTTGGTCAGGCTGGTCTCGCACTCCCGACCTCAGGTGATCCACCCACCTCAGCCTCCCAAAGTGCTGGGATTGCAGGTGTGAGTCACCTCACCTGACCCATGCTTCACTAATTTTTTTGTATTTTTTAGTAGAGATGGGATTTCACCAAGTTGGCCACCAAGTTGAACTCTTGACCTCAAGTGATCAGCCCATCTTTGGCCTCTCAAAGTACTGGGATTACAGGCATGAGCCCCAGATCTCATCTTGAATTGTAATCTCCATAATCCCCACGTGTGGAGGATGGGAGGTAATTGAATCACAGGGGCAGTTTCCCCTGTGCTGTTCTCGTAATAGTGAGTGACTTCCCACAAGATCTGATGGTTTTGTAAGCGTCTGGCATTTCCCCTGCTCCTCCTTCCTGAGGCCTTGTGAAGAAGGTAGTTGCTTCCCCTTCACCTTCTGCTATGATTGTAAGTTTCCTGAGGCCCCTTAGCTACGTTTCCTGTTAAGCCTGAGGAACTGTGAGTTGACTAAACCTCTTTCCTTTGTAATTACCCAGTCTTGGGTAGTTTTCTTTTTGGCAGTGTGAGCACAGACTAATGAACTACGGAAGTAGAATAATACAGTATGCAACCTTTTGGGATTGGCTTTTTTCAATACCATAGTGCTCTGGAAATTCATCCAAGCTGTTGGAGGTACCAACCCTTCTTTCCTTTTTATTGCTAAGTAGTATTGCATAGCGTGAATGTACCACAGGCTCTTTGTTTGTTTGAGGTAGAGTCTCCTGTCACCCAGGCTGGAGTGCAGTGGCGTGATAATGGCTCACTGCAGCTTCAACCTCCCGGGCTCCAGCAATCCTCCCACCTCAGCCTCCTGAGTTGTTGGGACTACAGGTGTGTGCCCCTATGCTCAGCTAATTTTTGTATTTTTCATAGCGACGGGGTCTCTACAGCGTCTTGCTATGCTGCCCAGGCTGTTCTCGAACGGCTAGGCTTCAGTGATTCTCCTGTGTCCTGGGGCTCCCAGAGTGTTCGATGACGGGTGTGAACCACCCACTGTGATGGCCACTCATCTTTCTTTACAATTACACACATAAATTTGACACCCTGATAGCATCCTGCCCCTGAGCTTACTGCTGGGTAACTTCCATTCGCCCCTGCAGACCCATTTTTGCCCTTCTCTTCCCAGTGCTCTCTGTCCTGAGTGCTGACCTGTACAGATCGCATCAGCAGGATCTGGGCTTTCTAGGGTTTCAGCCAATGCTCACCACCCCACGAGATGGGAGGGAGAGGGGAGAGAAATAGAAGCAGACAGGGAGGGCCTCCAGGAACTATAGGAATCTAATCAACTTGAGCAATCACTTTTTTTTTTCCCCCCTCAGGCAGAATCTTGCTCTGTCACCCATGCTGGAGTGCAGTGGCACGATCTTGGCTCACTGCAACCTCTGCCTCCCGGGTTTTCAAGTGATTCTCCTGCTTCAGCCTCCCGAGTAGCTGGGATTACAGACGCCTGCCACCACACCCAGCTGATTTTTGTATTTGTAGTAGAGATGGGGTTTCAACAGTAGAGACCACCACCCAGCTGGTCTCAAACTCCTGGCCTTAAGTGATCCGCTCGCCTTGGCCTCCCAAAGTGCTGGGATTACAGGTGTAAGCCACCATGCCCAGCCTTCTCCCCTCCCCTCTCCTCCCCTCCCCTCCCCCTCCCCCTCCCCTCCCCCTCCCCTCCCCCTCCCCCTCCCCTCCCCCTCCCCTCCCCTCCCCTCCCCTCCCCTTCCCTCCCCTTCCCTCTCCTTTCCTCTCCTTTCCTCTCCTTTCCTTGATGGAGTCTCACTCTATCGCCCAGGCTGGAGTGCAGTGGCATGACCTTGGCTCACTGTAACTTTCGCCTCCCGGATTCAAGCAATTCTCTTGCCTCAGCATCTAGAGTAGCTGGGATTACAGGCACCTGCCACCACACCCAGCCAATTTTCATATTTGTAGTAGAGACAGGGTTTTACCATGTTGGCCAGGCTGGTCTCGAACTCCTGACCTCAAATGATCCACCCACCTCAGCCTCCCAAGGTGCTGGGAAGGGGTGAACCACCACACTCGGCCTAACTGAATTTTTAATAGAGACAGGATCTTGCTATGTTGCCCAGGCTGGTCTCAAGCTCCTTGACTGAAACATCCTCCTTCTTTGGCCTCCCAAAGTGTTGGGGTTACAAACATGATCGTCGCGCCTGGCTCTTTTTTTTTTTTTTTTTTTTTTTTTTTTTTTTAGAACAAGCCAGGTGTTCTGCTGGTTCCCCTTCACTAAAAAACAAACAAGCCAGGTGGGCTGGGTGTGTTCTGGGATGACCGCTTGAGCCCAAGAGTTGGAGACAAGCCTGGGCAACATAGTGAGATCCTATCTCTACAAAAAATAAAAAATACTTTGGGAGGCCGAGATGGGCGGATCGCAAGGTCAGGAGATCGAGACCATCCTGGCTAACACGGTGAAACCCCGTCTCTACTAAAAAATACAAAAAAAGGCCGGGCGCAGTGGCTCACGCCTGTAATCCCAGCGCTTTGGGAGGCCGAGGCGGGCGGATCACAAGGTCAGGAGATCAAGACCACGGTGAAACCCCGTCTCTACTAAAAATACAAAAATGAGCCGGGCGCGGTGGCGGGCGCCTGTAGTCCCAGCTACTCGGGAGGCTGAGGCAGGAGAATGGTGTGAACCCAGGAGGCAGAGCTTTCAGTGAGCCAGGATCGCGCCACTGCACTCCAGCCTGGGCGACAGAGCGAGACTCCGTCTCAAAAAAAAAAAAAAAAAAAAAAAAAAAACTAGCCAGGTGTGGTGGCAGGCACCTGTAGTTCCAGCTATTTGAGAGGCTGAGGCAGGAGAATGGCACGAACCCGGGAGGCGGAGCTTGCAGTGAGCCAAGATCGCGCCACTGCACTCCAGCCTGTGACAGAGTGAGACTCCATCTCAAAAATAAAAAACAAAAACAAAAACAAACCAAAACAGAACAAAAAAACAACTCTGGTGAGTTACTTGACCTCAGCTCTGCCAAGAAAGGTGGGCAAAGCTGAGCCTGTCACTGTTGGATAAGGTGAGTGCCCCAGGCTTGGTGGGGGAGGAAGTGGATTGGGGTCCCACAACTGGGAAGCAGGTATAGGGAGAGGATCATTCAGTTGGGGTGTGTGTCTTCCTGTGCACAATGTGCCTTCGTTGCTTTTAAAAAATTACTATTATTGGCCGGGCGCGGTGGCTCAAGCCTGTAATCCCAGCACTTTGGGAGGCCGAGACGGGCGGATCACGAGGTCAGGAGATCGAGACCATCCTGGCTAACATGGTGAAACCCCGTCTCTACTAAAAAAATACAAAAAAACTAGCCGGGCGAGGTGGCGGGCGCCTGTAGTCCCAGCTACTGGGGAGGCTGAGGCAGGAGAATGGCGTAAACCCGGGAGGTGGAGCTTGCAGTGAGCTGAGATCCGGCCACTGCACTCCAACCTGGGCGACAGAGCGAGACTCCGTCTCAAAAAAAAAAAAAAAAAAAATTACTATTATTATTCTTTTGAGATGGAGTCTCACTCTGTTTCCCAGGCTAGAGTACAGTGGCTTGATCTCAGCTCACTGCAACCTCCACTTCCTGGGTTCAAGCGATTCTCCTGCCTCAGCCTCTTGAATAGCTGGGACTACAAGTGTGCATCACCGTGCCCAGCTAATTTTTGTAATTTTAATAGAGATGGGATTTCACCATGTTAGCCAAGCTGGTCTTGAATTCCTGACCTCAGTTGATCTTCCTGCCTTGGCCTCCCAAAGTGTTGGGATTACAGGCATGAGCCACTGCGCCTGGCCAAAAATTATTATGTTTTTAGTATTCTGTGTCACTGAGCCATACTTTGTTACTCATTTCCTTGTGCCTGCTCCTGGGGTCTGTGGGAGTATCAGTCTTAAATCAGAGCATAGATTCAGGAGGGAAGTGGCTCAGGTCTCAGTAGCTATGTGACTTTGGGGAAGTTACTTAGTGTCTCTGTGCCATGTCTGTAAAATGGAAATAACCACAGTTTCAATTTCATAGGGCACTGTGAGAATTCAAGGAAATGGTGAACATTACGTGGCAGGCAGGTATTACTAATAACCACCAGTAGGGTGGTGAGGTCCAGTATATGTGGTGGGGGGCTCACTAAGGGCAGCCTATAGGGTTTGGTGTCAGCACTGCAGTGTGTTTGCTATAAGAGATTCCATCAGCTTCACTCTGTCCATTGAGTGTTTGTTGTTGTTGTTTGTTTGCTTTAAGAAACAGGGTCTCGGTGGCCGAGTGCGGTGGCTTATGCCTGTAATCCCAGAACTTTAGGAGGCCGAGGTAGGTGGATCACGAGGTCAGGCTTTCGAGACCAGCCTGGCCAACATAAGTGAAACCCTATCTCTACTGAAAATACAAAAAAATTGCCAGGCGTGGTGGCGGGCGCCTGTAATCACAGCTACTCAGGAGGCTGAGGCAGGAGAATCGCTTGAATCTGGGAAGCGGAGGTTGCGTCAGCCAAGATTGCACCACTGCACTCCAGCCTCCAGCCCGGTCAATAGTGCGAGACTCAGTCAAAAACAAAAACAAAAACAAGAAACAAACAAAAATGAACGAACGAACGAAAGGAAAGAAAGAAAGAAAGAAAGAAAGAAAGAAAGAAAGAAAGAAAGAAAGAGAGAAAGGAAAGAAAGAAAAAGAAAAAAAAGAAAGAGAAAGAAAGGAAGGAAGGAAGGAAGGAAGGAAGAGAAAGAGAGGGTCTCGCTCTGTCGCTCATGCTGGAGTGTGCAGTGGCGCGATCATAGCCCACTGCAGCCTCGAACTCCTGGGCTCAAGCGATCCTTCCGCTTTGGTCGCCCAAGTGCTGGGATTACAGGTGTGTGACACCGCGCCAAGCCCATCGGGTGTTATGTTTGGCACTCTGAGCGCTTAGAGGAGCCACCTGGACACTTTAAGGATCTTCCACTTCCAGGACTAGTTACAAGGTTACCCCTCTGCATCCTCTCTTCTGACTCCTTTTGGAACCCAGGTTCCTACCCTGCCCCCTCCCCAGCCCTCCAATCGCAGGCATGCGAATGTTAAGCCACGCCTCCCTGTCAATTCCAGGTCTGGGTCCGCCCAAATCCGTCCGCACTAACCACGCCCCCTCCTCGCCCTGGGCTAGCCACGCCCCGTCCCGTATGGAGGTCTAACCCCTTCCCCGCCCACCCGGATTTCACTCCCCGCCCTGTCACCTCAATGGCCTAGGTGTTGACCAGTCACCAGACTGTGGAGGGATGTCGGTCTCGAAGACTTTGTTCGCTCCTAGAAAGGTCTTGGCATGGGGGGATTGGCGAGGTACCTCCCACACCTGGGACACGTGAATCCCAGGGGCTGTGATGGGTGGGAGTGGTGGGGGGCAGCTGAAGCCTCGAGGGTCACGTGACCCAGAGACCTCTGCCCAGCCCTATCCCCTCTATCCGTAAGTGATCTCTCTTTCAAAAGCATCTCCAGAGATCGACCCTCTGGTGGGGAGAAAAGAGCCAAGTGCCCCCACCTGGGGGCACTGTGGGGACACTCCTCACCAAAGGCCACTTGTCTGCTACCTTCATCCTCAAAGTTCTACCCACGCCCTGAGATCTATGGTAAGGGAGGAAAGGGTTAGGTGTTTTTTTTGTTTGTTTGTTTTGTTGTTGTTGTTGTTGTTTTTTGAGGCAGAGTTTCGCTCTGTCGCCCAGGCTGGAGTGCAGCGACGCAACCTGGCTCATTGCAGCCTCCGCCTCCCGGGTTCAAGCGATTCTTATGCCTCAGCCTCCCGGAGTAGCTGGGATTACAGGCGCCCCCCACCCCACCGGCTTAATTTTCGTATTTTTAGTAGACACGGGATTTCGCCATGGTGGCCAGGCTGGTCTCGAACTTCTGACTTCAGGTGATCCACCCCACTCTGCCTCCCAAAGTGCTCGGATTAGGGGCGTGAGCCACCGTGCCCGGTTTTAAATGAGGGGTAGGTCAGAGTTGGATAGGCTTCCTCCCCTTGTCTTTAGGATAGAAACATAAAAAGAAAAAGAAATAAGGAGGAAAAGAAACAGAAAATGAGACAATGACACTTCATCTATTAAAAACAGCAAATGAACAGGTATTACTAATAATAGGGTGGTCAGGCCTCATTAAATGAACAGAGAGGGGAAGGATGGCTCAGGGTGAGGACGAGGAGGGGGCTTCAGTCACCCCTCCCAGATTTCTCAGTTTTTGGTTCATTTTCTTCTCTCTCGGGGACTCTGCCCCGAAACCCTTGGGGTATCTATTCCACCCCTTATTGGTGTCTATCTCTGCCTCTGGGTCTGTTTCTCTCTCCCTCTCTTTCTGCTTTTTTTTTTGAGATGGAGTTTCGCTCTTGTTGCCCAGGCTGGAGTGCAATGGCACCATCTCAGCTCACCGCAACCTCTGCCTCCTGGGTTGAAGCGATTCTCCTGCCTCAGCCTCCCGAGTAGCTGGGATTACAGGCATGTGCCACCATGCCCAGTTAATTTTGTATTTTTAGTAGAGACAGGGTTTATCCATGTTGGTCAGGATGGTCTTGAACTCCCGACCTCAGGTGATCCGCCCACCTCAGCCTCCCAAAGTGCTGGGATTACAGGCATGAGCCACCACTCTGTTGCCCAGGCTGGGGTGCAGTGGTGTGTTCTCAGCTCACTGCAACCTCCACCTCCTGGGTTCAAGCGATTCTCCTGCCTCAGCCTCCTGAGTAGCTGGGACTACAGGTGAGTGCCACTACTCCCCGCTAATTTTGCATTTTTAATAGAGCTGGGGTTTCACCATGTTGGCCAGGCTGGTCTTGAACTACTGACCTCAAGTGAGCTGCCCCCATCGGCCTCCCAAAATGTTGAGATTACAAGCGTAAGCCACTGTGCCTGGCCTTCAAGAATCACATTTCTGAACCTTCAACTCACATCCATCTCCAGCCTACATTAGTCCTAACTAAGTCATAACCTTACTTCAGCCCACACCTTGCCAAAAGCTGGGTCATGCTTAAAGTCATCCTACCCCAGTCCCAGTCTTAATTCTACCTTTGGCCTAACCTGACTCTGGCCTCAGCTATATCTCTAACCCTATCTCTGTTATAAATTCTGACTGTCCTTAACCCCAACGCTGTCCCCAACCTTAAACCTATGGCTTGTTCTTACTCATGATTCTAATCGTGGCCTAATTCTATCTCTAATGACTGTCACCCTGATGCTAAGACTGATGATCATGGCCCTGTTATACCCCAAGCCTACACCTTAACCCTGGACCTGACTGGAGGCTCACCCTGACCTTGATCTCAGCTATAATCCCAGTCCAGTCCTAGATGCAAACTTAGCCCTAATTTTAGCTATAATCCTAGCCTTGACTTTGATTCTAGCTATAGCCAGAGTCTTAACTCTATACCCAGTTTTTACCCTGATCTCATGCTTGACCCTAACCTTGACCATGGGCATAATCCAAACACCAAGGCTGGTTGTCATCTCTACCTGAATCAATTGAATCTTTTTTTTTTTTTTTTTGAGACAGAGTCTTACTCTGTCACTAGGCTGGAGTGCAGTGGCACAATCTTGGTTCTCTGCAACCTCTGCCTCCCAGGCTCAAGCAATTCTTGTGCCTCAACCTCCTGAGTACCTGGGACTACAGGCACCTGCCACCACACCTGGCTAATTTTTAAACATTTTTTATTTATTTATTTATTTTTTGAGACGAAGTCTTACTCTTGTCGCCCAGGCTGGAGTGCAATGGCGTCATCTTGGCTCACTGCAGCCTCTGCCTCCTGGGTTCAAGAGATTCTTCTGTCTCAGTCTCTTGGGTAGCTGGGATTACAGGCGCCTGCCACCATGCCTGGCTAATTTTTTTTGTATTTTCTTTTTTTTTTTTTTTTTGAGATGGAGTCTCACTCTGTCGCCCAGGCTGGAGTGCAGTGGCGTGATCTCGGCTCACTGCAAGCTCCGCCTCCCAGGTTTATGCCATTCTCCTGCCCTAGCCTCCCGAGTAGCTGGGACTACAAGCGCCCGATACCTCGCCTGGCTAGTTTTTTGTATTTTTTAGTAGAGATGGGGTTTCACCGTGTTAGCCAGGATGGTCTTGATCTCTTGACCTCGTGATCCGCCCGTCTCAGCCTCCCAAAGTGCTGGGATTACAGGCGTAAGCCACTGCACCCAGCCTTTTTTTGCATTTTCAGTAGAGACAGGGTTTTTGCTGTGTTGGCCAGGCTGGTCTCAAACTCCTGATCTCAGGTGAACCACCCGCCTGGGCCTCCCAAAGTGCTGGGATTACAGGCGTGAGCCACCGTGCCCAGCCCTGCTCTTCCTCTACGTCTTTACTCACATGTCACATTTTCAGTGCAGCCTTTCCCGTGTACTTTATTGGAAGCTGCAGTGTCCCCTCTTCCAGTACTTTCAATTTTCCTTCTCTACCTTATTTTTCTTCATAACATATTTTAATCATCTAGTGTACTGTATAATTTATTCATTTATTTTGGCTATTGTTTCTTTTCCCCAGTACCGTATAAACTCCCTGGGATAGGGAAATTTGTTTTCTTTTGTTTTCTGGTGAACCCGCAGTGTTTAGAATAGTCCTTGGCCCATGGTAGGTGCTTAGTAACTTTTTTTTTTGAGACGGAGTCTCATTCTGTCACCTAGGTTGGAGTGCAGTGGAGCAATCTCGGCCCACTGCAACCTCCACCTTCTGGGTTTACGTGATTCTCCTGCCTCAGCTTCCCGAGTAGCTGGGATTACAGGTGCCTGCCACCACATCCAGCTAATTTCTGTATTTTCAGTAGAGACACGGTTTCACCATCTTGGTAAGGCTGGTCTTGAACTCCTGACCTTGTGATCCACCCACATTGGCCTCCCAAAGTGTTGGGATTACAGGCATGGGCCACAGAACCCAGCCAATAAATGTATGCATTTTAAATGACTAGGTACTTCCTGAGAAGGATGCAGCTCCCATTTCCATACAGTTGGAAGCTCATTGGTTAAGAGAAAGAACACTGAAGAGGGAATGGGGTCGAGATGGCCACAGGTTTCTGGAGAGTAAAGCTGAGTGGTCAATTACTACTAGCCAACTGAGGGTCCTACTCTGCTCCTAACTGAAACCGTAATTCACCCCTGTGACCACTACAACTCTAGCCAGTAACTCACCCATCTCTTTTGGTTCACGTTGCCTACCTGGAGGTGCTAGATCTTTCCACCTGCAAGGAGAGCAGCTGAGAAATGCCAAAGCATGGGTCCTGTTCCTGGCTTGTCTGTGGAACTAGGGGACACCCATATCTTCCCTCTCCCTCCTCTTCTTCCTTGGGGCTCTGAGTCTCTGGTTCAGCTGAAAATGAGGTGAAGGTCAAGAGGGAGATCCTCGATAGTAAGGTTGGAACTGAGGATGAGGATAATGGTGAGGCAGGGGGCTATGAGAATCGGCACTGGTCATACAGGTGGTGACCAAGAAAAAGGACAGAGAAGGCCATAGAGATGGAATAACTGAAATAAAACTGGAGCTTGGGGGCCAGGCACGGTGGCTCGCCTGTAATTCCAGCACTTTGGGAGACCGAGGCAGATGGATCACCTCAGGTTAGGAGTTCGAGACCAGCCTGGCAAACGTGGCAAAAACCCCATCTCTACTAAAAATACAAAAATTAGCCGGGCATGGTGGTGGGTGGCTGTAGTCCCAGCTACTCGGGAGGCTGAGGCAGGAGAATCGCTTGAACTCGGGAGGCGGAGGTTGCACTGAGCCAAGATCGCGCCATTGCACCCCAGCCTGGGTGACAGAGCGAGATTCTGTCTCAAACTAAACAAAAACAAAAACAAAACTGGAGAGTGAAAAAAACAAACCAAGGAGACAGAACACACATAAAGTCAGCAAGTGAGATATACATGCACATAAAAACAGAGATGGACAGAGAGAGAGGGCGTGCAACCACGGGGAGAAAGTGTGGCCTCTCTCAATATCTATTCCGTTCTCCTAGTGCACCTTCCTGCTACTGCAGCGGCTGGAGGGCTCAAAACTACATTTCCCAGAATGCCTTGTGGCTGCGCCGGTGGACGAAGGTTAGGTTCCACCAATCAGGTGCCTCCGCGGGAAGCTTGAATTTCTTACCGAAGTAAGCTGAGCGAGAGGCAGCCCGGAGGCCAGTGCAGATTCCTGCGAGAAGCTGCGGTGGCGGAGCCAGCGGCAGGCTTCCTGATCGCGCAGGAGGAGCAGCAATTCCTGGGCGGCACTTTCTGGGCCCTGGATTTGAAAGTACCCTGGAGGCTCAGCTGGATTCTGTTTCTTCTGAGAGGCTCTGTGTCCCTTAATAAGTCTTTTTTGCTTACACTGTCCCAAGTGAATTCTGTTCGCTGCCTCTGGGCAACGATGGGTGACGGAGAAATAGATGCAGAGACGGCCAGACACAGGGAAAGTGATTCAGGGAGACACACAGAGACCCCATCCCTCCGAAGAGACAAGGAGAAAGACAATTCTGCAAAGGTGGGATGGAGATGCAGGAAAAAAAGAAAAAAATCAATGGGAGGAGGAAGACCTGATTAGACGGACACTCAGAGAAATACAGAAGGTAACAGGCAGAGAGGAGTGAGAGGCAAGGGCAGGTGGGCCAGAAACAGGGACACAGAGACCTCACCAGAATGCTGGTGTGAAGGTGTTGGTTGAGAGGCCTCATTTTACATTGTTATCTATCTATCTATCTATCTATCTATCTATCTATTTATTTATTTATTTATTTAGAGATGGACTCTAGCTCTGTCTCCCAGGCTGGAGTGCAGTGGTGCAATCTTCCCTCACTGCAACTTCCACCTGCGATTTTCCTGCCTCAGCCTCCCGAGTAGCTGGGATTACAAGCGTCTGCCACCATGCCTGGCTAATTTTTGTATTATTAGTAGAGACGGAATTTCGCCATGTTGGCCTGGCTGGTCTCGAACTCCTGACCTCAAGTGATCCACCCGCCTCGGCCTCCCAAAGTGCCGGGATTACAGGTGTGAGCCACCGCTCCCGGCCCAAGAGGCCTCTTTAGAGAACAGACTTCTCTGAAGGCATGGCAGTTGAAAGCAGGAGAATAGAGGGGACTTTGGAGAGATCTCTGACTTGCCAGACTCTCCGAGTTCAGTGGCAGATGGGAGCGAGCATTTGTCTGGCAGAACGTCTCTTTGTCCCAGCGTCTATTCCCAGCCCAAAGCTTCGTCAGCTCTGACTGCGGAGGGGGTAGTGCCCCTGAAAGTGTTTCCCATTCTCCATCACTTGCTCCTCAGGCCTTGTCCCCCCAAAACCAGCCCCCACTTGACAGCTTGGTAGAAGTGACAACAGTGACTCAACCGGTTTTAATGCGTGAGGCACATTCCAGGAGTAGTAGTGACTGACTGAGGAACTAAGAGGAGTTGGGGGTGGCAGGAGGGACAGAAGGACTGCAAAACAGGGACACTAAGGGAAAAAGAGAGGGAAATGTAGGGACAGAAAGCAGGGAGAGTGTGAGGCAGAGAAAGGGGAGACTGAAGGACATAGTAGAGAAACTAGGGGCATAGAGAGGGAGGGATCCAGGGGCTGAGAGAGGGGACAGAGTGGAGACAGAGGTGGGGGACAGAGGGACAGAGAGGAGGGATAGAGGGACAGAGGAGGAGGACAGGAGGACAGAGAGAGGGAGGATGAATAGAGAGAGGGAGACAGGGATGGGGAGACAGAGGGACAGAGTGGGGGGCAGAGGGACAGAAGGAGGGAGGATGGAGGAACGGAGAGAGGGGACAGAGGAATGGGGGCACAGAGGGACAGAGAGGGGTGACAGAATGGCAGAGAGGAAAGGGATACAGGAGTTATGGGCGGTAAGTTGGGCATGCCCCAGTGGGGATTCCAGATGGTGGACACCTGGCTCCTTTAACCAGTTCTTTTGGCTTTTTTTTGTTGCCCCTGAGATTTCTTTTTGCTTTCTTCCACCTAAGGTTGCCAGGTAAAACACAGGATGCCCACTTTCATTTGAATTTTAGATAAGCAACAATTCATATTGTAGCATACTTATCGCCCAAATATTGCATGGGACATTTTTACACTTTTTTTTTTTTTTTTTTTTGAGCTGGAGTTTCACTCTGTCACCCAGGCTGGAGTGACGTGGTGCGATTTCGGCTCACTGCAACCTCTGCTTCCTGGGTTCAAACGATTCTCCTGCCTCAGCCTCCCGAGTAGCTGGAACTACAGGCATGAGACACTATGCCTGGCTAATTTTTGTATTTTTAGTAGAGATGGGGGTTTCACCATGTTGGCTAGGCTGGTCTCAAACTCCTGACCTCAGGTGATCTGTCCACCTTGGCCTCCCAAATTGCTGGGATTATAGGTGTGAGCCACCGCGCCTGGCCTAAAAACTTCTTCTTTTAATCTGAAATTCAAATGCCACTGGACACACAGTATTTTTATTTGCTAAACCTTGGCAACCTTATCTCCATCACTTTCCAGTTTCTCTTTCTTTCTCATTTTCTGTTTGTGTGTGTCTGCCTCTCCCTCTCTTCTAGTCCATCTCCACCTTCTCTATTCTCCTTCGTCTGTTTTTTATTTTTGTGTGAGACAGGGTCTTCCTCTGTTACCCAGGCTGGAGTGCAGTGGTGTGATCTCACTGCAATCTCTGCCTCCAGGGATCAAGCGATCCTGCCACCTGAGCCTCCTAAGGAGCTGGGACTACAGGTGTGGTGGCATGTGCCACCACACCTGGCTAACTTTTGTGGTTTTTGTAGAAACAGGGTTTTGTCATGTTGTCCAGGCCGGCCTCAAACTCCTGGGCTCACGAGATTCTCCCACCTCTGCCTCCCAAAGTGCTGGGATTACAGGCATGAGCCACTGCGCTGGGCCTCCCCTTCCTCTCTTAATGACCTGGCCCCTCTGATGTGTAGAGACCTCTCTCGAGACACCCCCATCAGGCCCCTGCCTAGGCCTCTTCCCCCCTCCTTCCCCCTTCCCAGCCCTCGTTCTAGGGCTGTCTCTCTGCTCCAGGCAACTTCTCTGTCTTCTTTCTTCATCTCTCTTCTCACTCAGATCCCCCACCTTTGCAAATCTCTCTACACCCCATTCACCCCCGCCCAGAGAAGAAGGTTTGGGGGCTTCGAGGGAGCTAGGAATCTCCCATTACTCACCTTCATCCTGACTTCATCTCCTTTCCTTTCCATTTCCTGGGCCAGAGAGGTCATGAGGGTTTTCCAAAGCCACACAGCAGAACAGAAACACCCGCCCTCTCCCTCCGAATCCTTTCCAACTTCCTAGCTTCTTGGTGGAAAATTCCTTTACTCTTCCTGAAAACAGTCTGGCTTGGCAATGTTTGAGGGTCACAGGCCAGCACCAGAGGCACCTGTGGCTCATGGGATGGTAGACTTTTGGGCACCTACTATATGCTGACAGTGAGGGATATGGCCTGTGGGCTGTAAATACAAGAACAGTGATGTGTCCTGGGCATCACCATATCCCTAGGCCCAGAACACAGTAGGTATTCAATAAATACCTGTTGAATGAATGAATGAATGAGTGGATGGACACACTTCCAGCAGCTGGAGCCTCATCTGCACGTCTGCCCTCGTTCTCTTCATCCCTACAGCTCTTGCTTACTTTATCCTAGCCTGAGTCCCCCTTCTCCTTCCATCCCCCTCTGTTGGGCTTGTCCTTCTCTGGAGTCCTGTTATTGTTATTTTTATCAGCTGGAGGGGGTCTCTGGTGACTACAATGTGCTGAGCATTTTCCCTATGTGAGATACTGAAGGGGTGAGTCACATGTAGAATCCTTCTGGAATATTCCAGAAGGCAAGTACAGCTTTCTAGGGCGTTTTCCAGATGTGGAGATTGGGAGCCAGGGAGAGGAAGCGAAGTGCCTTGGGTCACATCAGAATCCAAGCATCTGGCCTCACCCCACCCAGCCTCCTTGGTCTTGGTCTCTTTTGTTTCTCTGTCATCTGCCAAGCTGCATCTCTGATACCTCCAAAATGTAAGGCAATTACTTATCTTTTTTTTTTTTTTTTTTGAGGCAGGGTCTTGCTCTGTTGCCCAGCCTGGAGTGCAGTGGTGCAATCACAGCTCACTGCGGCCTCGACCTCTCAGGCTCAAGTGATCCTCCTGCCTCAGCCTCCCAAGTAGCTGGGACTGTAGGCATGTACCAACATACTTGGTTAATTTTTAAGTTTTTTGAGACAGAGTCTCAAACTCCTGGGCTCAAGTGATTCTCCTGACTCAAGCGATTCTCCTGCCATGGCTTCCCAAAGTGCTGGGATTACAGGTGTGAGCCACCACGTCTGGCCAGGCTAATTTTTTTTTTTTTTTTTTTTTGGAGACAGAGTCTCGCTCTGTCGCCCACTGGTGTGCAGTGGTGCATTCTTGGCCCACTGCAGTCTCTGCTTCCTGGGTTCCAGTGATTCTCCTACCTCAGGGTTCTGAGTAGCTGGGATTACAGCTGCCTGCCACCATGTCCAACTAGTTTTTGTATTTCTTTTTTCTTGAGACGGAGTCTCGCTCTGTCACCCAGGCTGGAGTGCAGTGGCCGGATCTCAGCTCACTGCAAGCTCCGCCTCCTGGGTTTACGCCATTCTCCTGCTTCAGCCTCCCGAGTAGCTGGGACTACAGGTGCCCGCCACCTCGCCCGGCTAGTTTTTTGTATTTTTTAGCAGAGACGGGGTTTCACCGTGTTAGCCAGGATGGTCTGGATCTCCTGACCTCGTGATTCGCCCGTCTCGGCCTCCCAAAGTGCTGGGATTACAGGCTTGAGCCACCGCGCCCAGCCTAGTTTTTGTATTTTTAGTAGAGACATGGTTTCACCACGTTGGCTAGGCTAGTCTCGAACTCCTGACCTCATGATCCACCCGCCTCAGCCTCCCATAGTGCTGGGATTACAGGTGTGAGCCACCGCGCCCGGCCAGGCTAGTAATTTTTAAATATTTGCTCAGGGGCTGCAAACGTCCAGAACCTAGGCATGTAACATAAATGAGCAGTGTAGGCTAGGAACGGGTGAAGCCTCTCTGCCCTGGGTGAGTGGCAGTGGCTGCCCCAGGCCAGCCCATTGTGGGCAGGTGGCAATTGCAATCAAAGCTATCACATGGCATTTCTCAAGAGGGTCTTGAAACCCATGTTTTCAGAAGTCTCCCAATGTTTAAATGCTGGCAACAATCCCACCAAACACTGTTCGGGTCAAATGAAATTATGGGTACCGCACCTGCCTGTTGGCCGATGGTTTGCAACCTCTGAATTCATTTTAGTCCCATGTGTCAGGTTTTGTGTTAAGAAGAGTTTCCCAATTCCAGTAGACTATATGCTCCAAAAAGCCAGAGATACCTGCATCTGTTTTGTTCATTGCTTTATCTTCAGCACCTAGAACAGTGCCTATGCATCATAGGTCTTCAGTAATTATTTTTAAAAAGTGAATAGTGTATTGATCCAAGCATAAGCCATATGATGTAGAAATAACAATTTAAAAAATCCCCATTTTACAGATGGGGACATGAAGGCTCAGAGGAACAAAGGACTGAGGGTAACACAGCAGCACTGGGATCTAAACCCGTAGCTCACCTGACTTGAAAACCTCGACCTTGGCCTATCCTGATTCTACCTGGTGTTGTGTATTTGCAGGGCTGTGTGTGGAGATGTGTGTCGAAGAGCCTGTCTGTGGGACTGTGGCTCTGTGTATGTGTGTGGTGGTGGTGGTGTCGGTTCTCCTGACTGGACACTGAGGCCCTGGAAGATAATTTTTTTTTTTTTTTTTTTTTTTTGGAGACAGTCTTGCTTTGTTGCCCAGGCTGGAGTGCAATGGTGCAATCTTGGCTCACTGCAACTTCTGCCTCCCAGGTTCAAGCAATTCTCCTGCCTCGGCCTCCCAAGTAGCTGGGACTACAGGCATGTGCCACCACGCCTAGCTAATTTTTTTGTATTTTAGTAGAGACTGGGTTTCACCATGTTGGCCAGGCTGGTCTCGAACTCCTGAGCTCTGGTGATCTGCCCACCTTGGCCTCCCAAAGTGCTGGGATTACAGGCGTGAGCCACCGCGCCTGGCCCCTGGAAGCTAAACTTGAGCACCTGCTTCTCTCAAGCACATTTGCTCCGGATGCTCACACTGTCCAGAGACAATAGTCCTCCCCCCCCAGCTCCCCCATCTGGGACCATCCTCAGGGTTCCCCCCACCCTCTTCCCCTAAATGCCCAGAGCCCTGGGGGAAAGGGGGAAAGAATTTAGGATGAGGGTGGAGGTGCAGGGAGGAGGGAGAGGGAAGGGGATGGGTTAAGAAGGAGTGTGTGATGTCAAGCAAAAAAGACAACATTAGACACAGATGCTGAGATGGCGTTTATCGCGGCAAAAAAAGGTGAAGTCGCCGAGGGGGAAGGGGTGGGGAAAGGGGGTGTGGTGGGGTCTGGGGTGGGGGCCATGGAAGCTAATACATGGTGCACTAGGTCACACAACGGACACTGGGGGTGGGTGAGTGGGTGGGGAGGGCGTGGCCCAGGCATGGCAATGTGGGGAGTGGGAGGAGACGGCAGTGCGCCCCGGCCAGGAGCTTCTGGAGGTGGTGGGGAGGAGGCGGGCGGCGTCTCTGGTCGCAGAGGATGGAAGGAATCAGTTAGAGGGGGTTGAATGGAGGCACTGGAGGCATGGCCACATTCCAAGAAATGGAATGAAGGAGTGGGACAGCAGGCAGGGGGCCAGCCTGGGGCCTGGGCCTTTTAATCTAAGGACTGGGGAGAACCAAGGGGATCTTAGAGGTCCTCCAGTCCTCCCCATCTTCCAAGAGGGAGAACAAGCCTGGAGAGGAGGCTACCTTAAGGTCCTAAGAAGGATTTAGCAATCGGTTCTCCAAAGATGGCCCTACAGCCTCCCTTGCCCCCCATTCTTCTCCTACCCTGTCTCCAACAGAGAAGGGGGAAGAGAGGTTCTAGCTCCTCTGACTCCACCGTTATCTCAGGGAGGCTCCTCAGGGAAACTAGAGGATGAATCCATTTCACAGAAGGGGAAAATGGAGGCATCCTGACAGACTACACCTTTCCACACCTCTCCCAACTCCCTGCCAGGGAATTTATGCACCCCATCCCTCTAGAGTAATACTGATAGCTTGAAATCCTTAGCGATGGGGGCAGGTGAGAGGACACACCTTAAGATTCTCCCAAATCGACCCGGGATGTGGGCCATGCCTCCAGTGGCCTGAGATGCCAACATAAAGAAAAAAAAAATGACTCCCCACGTCCCCTGGCTCAAACCCAGTACAAAAGTGACTATTTACAATGAAGGCGTGGGGAGTGTGTGGGGGGCACAGGAAGAAGGGGGTCAGAGTGAGCACTCCATTTGAGGGAGGCCACGCCCCTGGACCCGCCTTTTAAAGGGACAAAGCCAAACAGCATAGATATTATAGAGGATCTCAATCCCCAGGGTGGGGCAGACCCTAGGGGTGAGGGATGGGGGTGGGACATGGGATGGGGTGCGGGTGGGGAGGCATGGGTGGTGGGAGGAAATGGAGGAAAGGTAGCAACTGCCCCTAGCCTCCCCCCTCCCCGCTGCCGGACACACAGTTTTCCGTGGGATGAACACAGAAAGGGTTAATCAAAAAGAGTTCGATGAGCGAGTCTGACGGTCGAGTGGGGCGGGCTGGAGCAATGAGGCTGCAGGTCCCGGTGGCCGGTGGTGATGGAGTCACTTAGAAGATGAGAGGTTGGTGGTTTTGGGGGGAAAGGTGGGGTAGGGAAAGGGGTGGGGGAGGGGGGGTTAGGCAGTCCCCCCCAGTTATCTCTGGGAGATAAGTGTCCTGGACTGGTTGAGAAGGGATTAAAAACCAGCAGCCTTCACCACCATAAGCCCGCAGATTCTTTTCCCATTTCCCTCCCTGCCACCCAGCAATCTCCAATGCAACTTGAAGGGGACACTAAGACAGACCATACACACGAGCAGCAGCGCCCAGAGAGAAACCCTCTCCAACGACAGCGTGGAGACAGCTGACCACAGTGCAAAGGGATCACGATAGGAGGGCTGGGTGTTGTCACCCCAGCAAACCAGCGTCCCTGGCCCACCTGTGCCCCAACTTGGGTATCGCGATCCTGTTCTCCCCATCGTGACATCCAGTCCAGGCTTTCAAGACAGCCAGCCCGAGTTCCAGAGGGCGGGGGCAGGTGCCTTCGAAGGCCAGGCTGGCTGTCCCGACAGGCGTGCACTCAGTCAGCAGCCTGGACGCCCCAACTGCCATCCTCATAGCCACTCTTGTTAATACTTTTGCCACTGCACAGTCTATCACAGCCTCAAATCCCGGTCCTGAAACAGCAATCACCCATCAGGGGGACTCCTCTCATTTTCCAAACAATTGGCCACCAATCAAAACCAAGTAAGGAGGAGGATGTGGGATGGAGGAACAGGGAGGAGAAACAGAACGAGGGAATACTGAAGGAATTGGTGGTCCAGAGGAGAGAGGAAATACACCTTGGAGATAAGCGGCACCCTACTTTTCCAAGTAGAGGTCCCCAACCCTTACAGGTCGGCTTTTATCAAGATCCACTTGGGATACCCATAATTCCCACCTACAAGTCCAGGGTAGGTGTTAGGGCTGATAGAAATGGCAAAGCCATTGCCTTCTGATCACCACCCCTAATAATTATTGCAGTGAAGCCTCCTTGCCCATGTAGAGATGGCTGGGACAGGGCAGAAGAAGTTGGCTGGGCAGGTTGGCTCAGAGCCCCCTGAGATGGGGGATGACGGAGGTTAATTTGGCACACTGAACCCCCTCTTCTCATAGGTGCTTTGAGGTCCTTCTCTTGAATCCAGTTGGTACCGCCCCTTGGGCTAGTAGAGGGGGAGCTGAGCTTGTCTCCTTCTCCCCGGTTTCCATAGATTTGCCAGGAAGTTGGCAAGTGGGATTCTCCTTGGCTGGTGGAATTTGGGGGGATCCAAAAGGATAGGGGTAAGCTGAAAAGGAGAGCTTTTTTCTGTCTTTTTTTTTTTTTTTCTTATAAAGATTCTAAGAAAAACTCAGGGTGGGAGGGCTTTGGAAGGGGGACCCAATTTAGCCCCATGTCCACACTTTTTCAATGCCTCTTAGGGACCTCCTCAAAGAGAAATGGTCCAATTTCCTCCCCTCTATCCAAGGTCCTCTCCCCACAGAGCGGCTCAGTTCCAAGGAAGTTTGGCACTTTTTTTTTTTTTTTTTAAATGGGGAAATTGGGGAGAGAGAGTTGAGACATTTGAGGAGAGGAGGAAGACAGACAGAGACTAAGATAGAGACAGGACAGAAAACAATGGGAACCACACAGAAGAAAAAAAGAGAAAGTCATAGGGAGCCAGACAAAGAAAGGGGGGAAGACACTTGGAGAAGGTATGGGAAGCTAGAGGGCAAATGAGAAGGAATCGGGAGACAATTCAATGCAGCAAACACTTACTAAGCACCTACTTGGTGCTGAAGAGAAGGGTGCAAGGAGGTCACTCAGAGACTTTGAGATCGGATTGGCTAATAGGGAGACAAAGAAAAAAAAAGAGGTGATGGGTTTTTCAATAACCCCCATTCCTGGCCCCACATCTGTGTCCCCTCTGGACAAACTGCAGCACAAAAGATTGAGGTCAGATTGCAGAAGAGACTTTCAAGAGATGGCAAAGATGGTAGAGTGAGTTTCCCAGGGTAAGATGGGGAAAGGTGTGTGGCTCTCCACTCACCAACATGGTGAGCGAACTAGCTCACTGAGCTAGCAAACTATACCTTTCAGATCGCCCTGGCTGGCTGGGTAGGGGGTCCCCAAGAAATATGAATAGGGAGGGGTTGTTACACAGACATCCCAAGCAAACACTTTGCAGGAGGCCCAGCCTCCAGAGATGTGTCTGTGTGAGAGGAGTCCTGGACCCGGCTGATTGGGACCCAGACTCCAGCAAATGGGTTTGTAGAAAGTGGCTGCCAAGCAGAGGATGCAAATGATATGCAAATGAGCCCATTCAGATCCCACCTCCCCACTCCCAGACCTTACTTCACCTCTCCCTGGCTCCTTCCCCTCCTCATAGGGGCCTGGGGGGCTGTAGAGGGATATTCCAACTAGATACTGTAATACTCGCGTGCGGGTAGAGATACTGTGAAATACTGTAAGGTATTTTGAGAGGTGGAGGGGAGCAATGCCGCCCCCACCTCTAACCCCAAGAGCCCCCAACGGTAGTAGAAGATATGTACAAAGTTACATCAAGAATTGTTTTGGCACTCAGATCTCCATCTGGGTTCAGTCTGGAGATTAGGGGTGGGGCAACAACAATGGGAAGTGGGGGATGGGGAGGGGGAAGTGGGGCCTGCCCCTCACCCTGGAGATGGCAAGGGCATGGAAAAAGTCACCCCAGTGCCCAAGTTACAGCCTCCCATTGGGTGGAAGGGCCGGGGTGGGAAATTCAGTGCAAGGTACCTCGAAGGCTATTGCTTTCTAGGGATTTTCACATTTTGATTTGGGGGTGGCTCTCTAGCAAGGGAGAGGGATCTCCTAGGCTTTAGGGACAAGAATTGTCTCTGTGGCTTTTCTTCCCTCCTTTTTTAGGAGAGAGACAAGGAGGCTGGATTTCCCCCAAAGCCATAGAGAGGAGAAGGGTCTGGAAGACCTAGGAGGGGGACAAATGGGGGAGAGGGTGGGCATGGGGCGCCCCTCCCCCAGAGATGCTGATGATGGAACCAGGGCACTGGGCACCCTGCTTTGGGTTGGAGAAAGTGGAGGTGGTCTCCAAGGAGGAGGGGGAGATGGGTGGGGGTAGAGGGAGGTCTTAGCTATCCTAGTCTATAGGGTTGTCAGGCCCTGAAATCTCAGTCTGCCAACAGGTCCTTAGAGCTGACCACAGCCATAGCACTCAGGGAGCCACTCCCAAACCAACTCTCAAGGCCGCCTGGCTTGTCAGACTCCATCAGAACCTTCTAGTTCTCCAGAGCCCCTGGTGAGCACACCAAAATATTCTGATCCATCAGACATCACCAAAGTATGCCAGCTTGCTGGAAGCCACCAAACCAATCTAACCTATCAGACCACACAAAGCATTCTGGTCCAAGGGACCCTTCCATGGCTCACTGAACTCTACACCGGGCCACACTGGCCTGACAGAGCCACCACACATTTGGCTCACCCGATTCAACGAAACAAAGCCACGCAGACACAGGCATGCACACAAAAGGCAGGGGTGGGAAGGGAGGTCTTTAACGGTAGTTTGCACTAGGTCCATCTCCCACCCCTCCCTCCAGGGCGAGTTCGCAGACTTGACGTGTTTGAATGGAGATGACCCTGACAATATTGGGTTTTTTTCCCTTAGAGTTCTCCAGATTGGATCCAAGTCCCATGCCTTATTCTCTTCCTAGGAAGACCCCCAGGCCAACACCCACCAAAGAAGGGTGCGGAGGGAGAAGGCAGGTCAGAGACTGGTCACTGTCCAATACAGGAAGTACATGCTTCAGTCTAATGACATCACAGGAAGTGACCTCTAGGCACCACCAGAAGTACATCTTCCCATGATATCACCAAAGTGACCTTCAAGGAAGAACTCATTGAGACATCACAGGAAGTACCTGCTCTCTTACATTCACAGGAAGTAACCTCTGGGGAACTGCTTCCTGTGACATCATAAGAAGCACCCAGAAGCACCCCAGAAAGTACTCAGTGACATCACAACAGAGGCCCTCATTGCCATTACTCTAAACCATCAGAGATACCACACCAAGTTGATCCAGCCTCTTGCGAGTCTTGCCCACAGGACTGGCCCAATCCCAGAGCTGGCATCCTTCCCAGCAGCACCGTCCCTGCCCCCCATACAACCTGACAACAAAAGAGTGAACATTCCCACCTAGAGGGACAGCTCCAGTGGGAGGAGAGTAGCTGAGAAGATCTGGGAACTCTGGGGTCCCTGCTCCAAATGCCCCATTTCAGCTCAGACGCCTCTGCTACCTCTACTCCCATGGCTTCCCTCAGATCTAGAACTGAAAGCAGAGAGGTGGGGTATTGTGTTTTGGGGAAGCCCCTCATTCTGGATGACCCAGAGGCTCCCTCCCCTCCTCCCATATGGAAACAAAAACTTATAAAGGGGGAAAAATCCTTACCAAAAAAAAGAAAAAAAAAAGGAGGGAAAGAAAGAGAAAATAACGCTTTGTTTTCTATTAAAATCAACAAAATGCAATATATACAGATATCACACAGACCTGGGCCCTGGGACAGGAAGGGTCAGGCCCAGCCAAGCACAGGGAGGAGGAAGGAGGGGTCAGTTCCGGGCTGGGGAGGGGGCTTCTGAGCCCCCTTCCCAACCGTCACTCAATCCTGCCTATGACTACCAGAAAGGGAGGGTGCAGTCGGGCCTACCCCAGCCCCATTCCAAGAGGAGCAGGACTACACCAAGCTGAGGTCAGGAGTTGGGGGGAGGAGGAGAGGGAGGAGGAGGAGATGGGAGGAGAGAGAAGGGTGGGAGCACACACCACAGGCCTCATCCCACTTTCTGGGGGTTTGAGGCCCTCACTCCCTGCTCGTAGGTGACCCGCTGACTGATGAGGTATTGAGCGGCTTGCGTGGCCGCGGGGCTGCCCGTGATGGTGACCCGCCGGTTCCGCGTGCCTGGCAGGAACTCGCCCTTCTTGGAGATCTGGATGCGAGCGCCCGTCAGCTCCTGGTACTCCACCAACGTCTTGCCCCCCTTCCCCAGGATGGCTCCCACCAGGTTCTCAGGCACCGCAATCTCCACCAGCTCCTTGGCACTCTCAGCCGCCAGCTTCTCCGCTGTCAGGAAGCCCCCGGCCGCACCGGCAGCGGCTGCAGCGGCCACCAGCGGACCGCCCCCTCCGCCCGCCCCGCCGCCCGCCCCGGCCCCGAGGTAGCCGTTGGCGGCTGCGGCCAACGCAAAGGACCCCAGGGCTCCGGGAGGCGGGGGCGGCGGCGGGGCGGCCCCTCCAGCTGGCCCGGCCCCGGCCTCGCCCGCGTAGGATGCCAGGAGGTTGGCGGCGGCAGCGGCTGCGGGGTTGGCCCCGGCGGCCACGGCAGCCAGGACGCCGGAGGCTGCGGCCGAGTTGAGGCCCAGGCCCAGGGAGTTGGTGTTGTAGCCGTAACTGGCCAGCGTGTTAAGCGCCGTGCTGATGGCCAGCAGGTCGGTGCCTGAGAAGGCGGGCAGCGCGGCGGGAAAGGCTCCCACGCCAGCCAGCCCGGCGGGGCCCAACAGGCCGGAGGCAGCGGCAGCCGACGCTGCGGCCGCGGCTGGCAGCACATCCGCGGGGCTGGCGTACGGAGAACCGGTGGGGTTGGAGTTGGCCACGGGGCCTGCCACATTGGCGTAGCTGATGTTGAGGCAGCTGCTGCTCTGGGGGTCTTCTTGTACCTTCTGCACGATGGCGCTCACAGCCTTGTGCACCTGCTCGGGCTCGCCGCTGACCGTCACCACGCGCTCCTGCAGGTTGATGCCCTCTGGTTTCTGGGACAGCTGCACCCACGCTCCTGACTGTTCCATCACGGCTTTCACCGTGGCGCCCCCCTTGCCGATGATCAGGCCCGCCGTGCTGTTGGGGACGATCAGCTTGGCCTGCGTGGGGAGCAAAAGAGGGGGTCTTTAATTTTATTTTTTAAAATTAAATTAAATTAGGCCGGGCGCGGTGGCTCACGCCTGTAATCCCAGCACTTTGGGAGGCCGAGGCGGGCAGATCACGAGGTCAGGAGATTGAGACTACGGTGAAACCCTATCTCTACTAAAAATACAAAAAATTAACTGCGCGTGATGGCGGGCGCGCTGGAGAATGGCGTGAACCCGGGAAGCAGAGGTTGCAGTGAGCTGAGATCAGGCCACTGCACTCCAGCCTGGGTGACAGAGCAAGACTTCGTCTTAAAAAAAAAAAAAAGAAGAAAAAAAAATTAAATTAAATTAAATTAGGCCGGGCACGGTGGCTCTCGCCTGTAATCCCAGCACTTTGCGGGGCTGAGGCAGGCAGATCACTTGAGGTCAGGAGTTGCAAACTAGCCTGGCTAACACGGTGAAACTCCGTCTCTATAAAAATCTGAAAGTTAGTCAGCTGTATGTTAGCACATGCCTGTAATCCCAGCTACTCAGGAGGCTGAGGTAGGAGAATTGCTTGAACCCAGGAGGTGGAGGATGCAGTGAGCTGAGCTCGGGCCATTGCACTCCAGCCTGGGTGACAGAGGGAGACCCTGTCTCAAAACAAAATAAAATAAAATAATATATATATAAAATACATATGTAGAGACAGGGCCTTGCTATGTTGCCCAGGCTGGTCTTGAACTCCTGACCGCAAGTGATCCTCCTGCCTTAGCCTCCTAAAGTGTTGGGATTACAGATCTGAGCCACCAAGCTGGCGAAGGGAGAGTCTTTACAGTGGCTGGAGACTGCGAAGTCTCAGGTCATTCCCCACCTCTCCTCTCCAGCGTCCAAAATCAGGCCCAGCATGGCCTTTTGATATGCACCAGTATGGTCCAACTGGTTGTTAAATATATTGAAATATTTCAGGTCAGGTGCAACAGCTCAGGCCTATAATCCCAGCACTTTGACAGGCTGAGGTGGGAGGATCACTTGAGCCCAGGAGTTTGAGACCAGCCTGGGCAACATAGCAAGACCTTGCCTCTAACATTAATTAAAAAAAAAAAACTGGGCCAGGCGCGGTGGCTCAAGCCTGTAATCCCAGCACTTTGGGAGGCCGAGACGGGCGGATCACGAGGTCAGGAGATCGAGACCATCCTGGCTAACATGGTGAAACCCCGTCTCTACTAAAAAATACAAAAAACTAGCCGGGCGAGGTGGCGGCGCCTGTAGTCCCAGCTACTCGGGAGGCTGAGGCAGGAGAATGGCGGGAACCCGGGAGGCGGAGCTTGCAGTGAGCTGAGATCCGGCCACTGCACTCCAGCCTGGGCAACAGAGCCAGACTCCGTCTCAAAAAAAAAAAAAAAAAAAAAAAAACTGAAATATATCCACAACAGTTGGTTAATGAATAGCCCCTCAACCACCCTGTCCCATGTACCTGGGACTCTTGGTGCCTCCTCTGTGTCCAGCATCTAAAAGCTTAATGGCTGATCCAATGGGGCTTTCCAGGAGCTCACTCCAAGCTTGCACTGTGGCCCACCCATGCCTTTTAGTGTTAAGTACTCTGACTTCCAGCCCTCGAAAAGCCTTCATTAAGCCCTTACTTTACAGATGAGCCTCTTGAGGCCCAAGAGGTGAAAGGACTTGTCCTAAGGCCCCCCAGTTAGTGACGGGGCTGAAATCTAGGCTCTTGGGTTCCTGATCTATTGTGCTCCCCTAGACATGGTCTTCTCGTTTAACTCTCTGCTGTTATGGGCTGAAATTGTGTCCCCTTCAAATTCATATGTTGAAGACGTAACTCCCAGTACTTTAGAATTTGACTATATTTGGAGAAAGGGTCTTTAAAGAGGTAATTAAGGTAAAAGGGGGTTATTAGGGCAGGCCCTAATTTACTGACCAGTGTCCTTATAAGCAGAGATTAGGACACAGATGCACACAGAGGGAACAATGTGTGAAGACACAGGGAGAAGAAGGTCAAGGAGAGAGGCCTCAGAAGAAACCAGTCCTGCTGACAGCTTGATCTTGGGCTTCTGGCCTCCAGAGTCATGAGATATAAATACCTGTTGTTTAGACCACCCAGTCTCTGTCACTTTGTTATGGCAGCCCTAGCAGACTAATCTAGTTGTCGTATCTGTAAAATGAAGATAACATGAAGGCTTTTGTCTGAGAAGGCAGACGTAAGTGGATGTCTTGGATGTCACACAATGGATCAGGAACCCAAGAACCTAGATTTCAATCTCCTTCTAACTCCTGGGAGGGGAACACTCCAGAATGAAGAAGTTGGTCATTTGAATATGGTGACCTCCCCTTTCTCAGTTGCAGAGCAGCCCATCCTTCAACCACCCATCTGTCCAAGCATCTGCAAGTCTGATCAATCTTAATTCCTGCGGAGATATTTCAAAACCAGTTATCTCCTTTTGCACCTCTGAGAGCATTTCTACACATAAATTCCTCCCTCTCAAAAATCCTTCCCATGTCCCCTTAAGCCCTGGGGGTGTCTGAGAAATTTGTGGAGGTGGCAGTTTTGGTTGTTGCAAGGACTGGGGAGAGATGTGGACTGTCAGTGGGGAGGACCATAGGTGTCTGTACCCCACAATGGAGAGTCAGTCCCTCACAAGGAAGAGCTGTCCCAGGCCCTATATATCTACTTTTTTTTTTTTTTTTTTGAGCCTGAGTCTGTGTCATCCAGGCTAGTATATGCCATGGCGCGATCTCGGCACACTGCAATCTCCAACTCGTGGGTTCAAGCGATTCTGCTGCCTCAGCCTACCTAGTAGCTGGGATTACAGGCACCCACCACCATGCCCAGCTAAATTTTTTGTATTTTTAGTAGAGACAGGGTTTCACCATGCTGGCCAGGCCAGTCTCGAACTCCTGGCCTCAAGTGATCCAGCCGCCTCAGCCTCCCAAAGTGCTGGGATTACAGGCATGAGCCACCACACCCAGCCACTATATGACTACTTTTGAAGGTTCTGTTGGACATTCATGCGGATGAAGAGCCTGTTTTTAAATCTCTGAGCCCACGTCTGGGCATGGTGGCTCATGCCTGTAATCCCAGCACCTCGGCAGGCCAAGGTGGGAGGATCACGTGAGCCCAGGAGTTGTAGACCTGCCTGGGCAGCATGGCATGACCCCATCTCTACAAAAAAAAAAAATTAAAAACATTAGCTGGCCTGGTGGCACATGCCTATAGTCCCAGCTACCCAGGAGGCTGAGGTGGGAGGATCACTTGAGCCTGGGAGGTATAGGCTGCAGTGAGCCGTAATTGTGCCACTGTACTTCAACATGGGCAATACAGTAAGACCCTGACGGAAAAAAAAAAAAAAGTCTCTGAGCCCAGAACCCAACTGACACAGTGAGACCCTATCTCAAAAATAAATAAATAATTAAAATAACAAAACAAAACAGAAAAAAATCTCTGAGCTCAGAGCCCAACCCCATGATACACGTAAGTACAAGTACTGTTTGCATGGTTTTAAGAGCTACTGAAATTTCCAGGAATGCAACTACCAGTAAATCAAGAGTGGACTGTGCTTTGTTTTACTCTGCACAAGAGTTTTCATCATTTTTTGAAAACCTGGCATCAGTAGCAACGGCATTTGTATTATTTAAGTCTCCAGTATTACACTCTGGATCACTTTACATTTGTAGTTGTCTCACTTAGCTATGCTTAGGTGTGAGCAGCTGCCTAATTCATTATTCCTTCCATTGTGGTCCTGATTGAGTATTTATTTACATATTAAAATTCACCTTGGCTGGGTGCAGTGACTCACACCTGTAATCCCAGCACTTCGGGAGGCTGAGGCAGGGTGAATCACTTGAGCCCAGGAGTTCAAGACCAGCCTGGGCATCATGATGAAACCCTGTCTCTAGTAAAAATACAAAAATGAGCCACGTGTGGTGGCATCTGCCTGTGGTCCCAGCTACTGGGGAGGCTGAGGTGGGAGAATCACTTGAGCCCAGGAGGTTGAGGCTGCAGTGAGCTGTGATTGTGCCACTGTACTCCAGCCTGGGCAACAGAGCAGATCCTGTCTCAAAAACAAAACAAAACAAAACAGCAAACAACAACAACAACAAAGAAACAAAAAATAAAATAAAATCCACCTTGTTTTATAACAAATCTCTTTCCTTTTATATCTTCTTTATTTTAAAAAGTCTCATGGGATAAAACAAAACATGGTATATCCATACAATGGAATATTATTTGGCAATAAATTGAATGAAATTGAATGAACAAAGTACTGATACATGCTATAGTGTGGATGAATCTAGAAAAAAATATGCTAAGTGAAAGAAGCCAGTTACAAAAGACCACAGCTGAGTTCATTTACATAAATGTCTAAAATATGCAGATCCACAGAGCCAAAAAGGTAGATTAGTGGTTGCCAGGGAAGGGGAAGGGGGAGGAGGAAGGGGATTGGGGTAACTGCCTACAGGTATAGGATTTTTTTTGCAGTAATAGATACATTCTGGAATTAGATAGTGTTGATGGTTGACCACATACTGTATGAGTCCTTTTACAGAAATGTCCAGAATAGGCAAATCTGTAGACACAGAAAATAGATTTGTGGTGGCTTGGGGATAGGGAGAGGGTGAGCTGAGGTGGGGGATCGAGGGGATATAGCTAAGACGATCAAGATTTCTTTTGGAGGCCAGGCTCGGTGGCTCATGCCTGTAATCCCAGCACTTTGGGAGGCAGAGGCCAGAGGATGGCTTGAGCCCAGGAGTTAGAGATCAGCCTGGGCAAGATGGTGAAACCCTATCTCTACAAAAAATAAAAATACATTAGCTGGATGCAGTGGTGTGCACCTGTAGTCTCAGCTACTCAGGAGGCCAAGGGATCACTTGAGCCCAGGAGTTTGAGGCTGCAGTGAGCTTTGACAGGTGCCACTACACTCCAGCTTGGGTGACAGTGCAAGACCCTGCCTCTAAAAAAAGAAAGAAAAAAAATATGATTTGTTTTGAAGGCAATGCAAATGTTCCAAAATAGGTTGTGGTAATAGGTGTACAACTATGTGACTATAATAAAAGCCAATGAACTGTACACTTTATTTATCATGTATTTTATGTTTCTTTTTTTTAAATAGACAGGGTCTTGCTCTGATACCCAGGCTGGAGCGCAGTGGTGTGATCAGAGCTCACTGCAGTCTAGTACTCCTGGGCTCAAGTGATCCTCCTGCCTCAGCCTCCTAAAGTGCTGGGATTACAGGCATGAGCCCCCATACTGGGCCTAGAGCTGTATACCTTAAATGGGTGAGTTGTATGTATGTGAATTATATCTCAATAAAGCTGTCAAAAAGTCTTACAAGTGTAGGTATGTCTATATATGCATATATGAATATGAATAGTATTTCAGAGAGCCAAGTGGACATCACAAAATATTTGTAGGAGAAAGGCAGTGTTGCTGTGACAGAGCTCCCTATGCTCTGTTTCCTGTTAGTCTCCCTGATTTTATTTTTATTTTTTATTTTTATTTTTGAGACACAGTCTCACTCTGTCGCCCAGGCTGGAGTGCAGTGGCACCATCTCAGCTCACTGCAACCTCCGCCTCCCGGGTTCACGCCATTCTCAAGTGAGCCGAGATCATGACACTGCACTGTAGTCTGGGTGACAAAGCGAGACTCCATCTCAAAAAAAAAAAAAAAAAGAAGCCGGGCGCAGTGGCTCATGCCTGTAATCCCAGCACTTTGGGATGCTGAGGTGGGCAGATCGCTTGAGCTCACAGGTTCTACAGCCTGGACAACATGGCAAAACCTCGCCTCTACAAAAAGTACAAAAATTAACTGAGCGTGGTGGTGTATGCCTGTAGTCCCAGCTATTTGGGAGGCTAAGGTGGGAGGATGGCTTGAGCCCAAGAGGTGGAGGTTGCAGTGAGCCAAAATGGCATCACTGCACTCCAGCCTGGGTGATAGAGCCAGACCTTGTGAACAAGAAAAAAGAATCTTTCTTTATTTTAGAGTAAAAGAGATTAATGAGGTGTAACAATCAAATGCAAAGCATGAATGTTGACTGAATCTCAGATTGAAAAATCCTCTATGCTATAAAAGATATTTTAGGGCGATTTGAATATGGACTTTCCAATGAGACAATAGTATAGAATTAGCATTTTTGTTTGTTTGTTTTTGTTTTTAGGTGTGATGATAGTAATACAATAATGTAGGAGACTGTCCTTGGAAGATACACGTTAAAGTACTTAGGAGTAAAGAGTCATGAGGTCGGCAGGGCACGGTGGCTCACTTCTGTAATCCCAGCACTTTGGGAGGCCATGGCGGGCAGATCACAAGGTCAGGAGATCGAGACCATCCTGGCTAACATGGTGAAACCTGATTTCTATGAAAAAGACAAAAATTAGCCAGGCGTGGAGGCACACGCCTATCTGAGCGTGCTGGTGCACACCTGTAGTCCCAGCTACTCTGGAGGCTGAGGCAAGTGAATTGTTTAAACCTGGGAGGCGGAGGTTGCAGTGAGCCGAGATCATCGCACCACTGCACTCCAGCCTGGCAACTGAGCAAGACTCTTTGTCTCAAAAAAAAGAAAAAAAAAATCAAGACAAAAATTGTGTGTGTGTGCGCACGGGTACACACATGCATGCACATGTGTTCATGCATGCACAAATGTTAACAACTGGTGAATCTAAGTGCAATGTATAGGGACTATTCCTTAAACATTTTCAAAATAAAAAGGAAAAAAATCTATGCTCTAACAGTCCCTTTTCTTCTTCTCTGTCTTATTTTTCTTCATAGTATTTTTCACTCTCTAACATACTCTATATTTTACTTATCTCCTTGTTTATTTTGTGTTTTTCTGTAAAAGAATTTCAAATCCACGAGATTAGAGATTTTTGCCTGTATTATTACTACTGGGTTCTCAGTGCCTAGAAAAGTGCCTGGGACACAGTACATACTCAGTAAAGGGTGAGCGAATAAATAGATAGATGAAGACTGAAGGACGACATGCCCACAGGCCTAAGCAGGAAGGGGAATGGGTGGAGACCGCAGGTGTATGTCACCTGGTTGGGGTGGGGAGTGGTAGAGTACTGTGCAATTGGGCAGTCAAACTCAGCCTGATGGGCATTTCTAGATGAGTTGGAAATGCTGATTTGTAAAACGTGAAGCATCCTAGCTTTTTTTTTTTTTTTTTTGAGATGAAGTTTCGCTCTTTCGCCCAGGCTAGAGTGCAGTGGCGCGATCTCAGCTCACTGCAACCTCTGCTTTCCAGTTTCAAGCGATTCTTCTGCCTCAACCTCCTGGGTAGCTGGGATTACAGGCACCTATCACCATGCCTGGCTAATTTTTGTATTTTTAGCAGAGATGGGGTTTTACCATGCTGGCCAGGCTGGTCTCGAACCCCGACCTCGTGATCTGACTGTCTCAGCCTCCCAAAGTACTAGGATTACAGGCGTGAGCCACCGCCCCCCGGCCAGCATCCTAGTTTTTAAATGTTGGCAACCTCTTCAAAATGTCTAAGAACCACTGTGTAGAAGAAACAATGCAATGTACTAGCCAGGGTACCCATCTGTAGTCTGTGCATATAAATCCCTGAAAAGCTGCCTTGGACTCTAGAGTCACCTGCTCGGGTTTAAATCTTGGCTCCCTGTCTGATGCTGGGCAAGGGGCCTAACCTCTTTGAGACTCAGTTTTCTCATCTGTAAAACAGGGATATTCAGACCTCCTCCATAGGACTATTATGAGGCTTAATTGAGCTTATGCATGCAATGGTGAGCTTGAAATCCAAGCATGACCACAAGTAGCTGGAACTGAGTGTGAGTGCCCTTCAGGTGACTCACAGCTGCTAATATGGGCAGATTACACCTCAGTCCTCATGTTTCTGCTTGGCCCTGTGGGCAAAGTCATCATCTATTCATTCAAATAAGTAACATGTGCTGAGCACCTACTATGCGCCAAGCACAGGGCATCATGTAAGTAATGTGCAATTAATATAAGTCCATAGAAGCACTCGAGAAATGATTATTGTTGGCCGGGCGCAGTGGCTCACGCCTGTAATCTCAGCACTTTGGGAGGCCGAGGTGGGTGAATCACGAGGTTAGGAGATCAAGACCATCCTGGCTAACACGGTGAAACACCATCTCTACTAAAAATACAAAAACATGAGCTGGGCGTGGTGGCGGTTGCCTGTAGTCCCAGCTACTCGGGAGGCTGAGGCAGGAGAATGGCGTGAACCCGGGAGGTGGAGCTTGCAGTGAGCTGAGATCGCGAGCCGAGATCGCACCACTGCACTCCAGTCTGGGTGACAGAGCGAGACTTCATCTCAAAAAAAAAAAAAAGAAAGAAAGAAAGAAAGAAATGATTATTGTCATTGTTATCCCTATGGATGGAGTTGGATTTAAATCCCACATCTGTGGTACAGCTATTACGGAAAATAGTCCGGCAATTCTTCAAAAAGTTGAACATAGATTCATCATATGTCCCAACAATTCCACCCTAGGCATCTACCCAAGAGAGCTAGAAATACATATCTACAAAAAGACTTGTACATGAATGTTCAGAAGCATTATTCATCATAGCTAAAAAGGAGAAACAACCCAAATGTCTATCAACTGATGAACAGACAAGCAAAATGTGGTCTATCCATACAATGAAACATTATTTGGCTATAAAAAGGAGTAAAGTTTTGACACATGCTACAATATAGATAAACCTCGAAAGTATTACGTTAAGTGAAAAAAGTCAGACACAAAAGACCATATGTTATACGATTCTGTTTATATAAAAGATCCAGAATAGGCAGGTCCACAGACCAAAAGTAGATTAGCGGCTGGAAGAGGTTGAGACTGGGGTCTGGGGGAATGGTGAGTGACTGTTCATGGGCACAGGGTTTCTTTTTGGCATGATGAAAATGTTCTGGAATTAGATGGCAGTTTGATGTACAACTCTGTGAACATACAACAAAACTACTAAACTGTACACTTCTAAACAGTAAAGTTTATAGTATGTGAATTATAGCTCAACAGAGCTGTTATTTCAAAAACAAAAAACATCACCAGGAAAAACAAACAGCCTGACAGATCAAGAAGATGGAACAGCATGTTCACAACCAGAACCAGGAGTGGTATTTAGTCTGTGATGCAGTATTTTAGAGCAGTGAAGGAAGGACAGATTGGCCGAGAAAAGGTTTGAGGACCAGGGGTTAATCATGTGAGAAAAATAAAGTTAGGTTTTAAGAAAATTCCTACTTCTTCCACCTCCTAGCTGGTGGCCTATGAAAGTCCCTTTACTTCTCAGAGCCTCCTTTTCCACATCTGTAAAATGGGCATACTATTCCTGATCCATACGATCTGTGCAAATATTCAGTGAGACACTGTCAGCGTGCTCTCTGGTAGTCACCCAGTCAACAAGGTTGCTGTTTTTACAACATGGCAAGATCCAAATCCTAGGTTGTTTTTGTTTTTTTGAGACAAAGTCTTGCTCTGTCAGCCAGGCTGGAGTGCAATGGTGTGATCTTGGCTCACTGCAATCTCTGCCTCTCAGGTTCAAGCGATTCTCCTGCCTCAGCCTCTGCAGTAGCTAGGATTACAGGCGCCTGCCACTGTGCCTGGCTAATTTTTGTATTTTTAGTAGAGATGGGGTTTCACTATTTTGGCCAGGCTGATCTTGAACTCCTGGCCTCAAGTAATCCACCCACGTTGGCCTCCCAAGGTGCTGGGATTACAGGCATAAGCTACTACGTCCAGCCTCCTAGTTTATTATTTAGTAACTGTCTGAGCTTAGGCACATGCCTTCACCTCTCTGTACCTTACCTTTCTCATCTTCAGTATTAGCACAACCACACCTACCTTATATTATTATTGGAAACCTTCTTCTTCTTCTTTTTTTTTCCTTTGAGACAGAGTCTCGCTCTGTCGCCCAGGCTGGAGTGCAGTGGCCGGATCTCAGCTCACTGCAAGCTCCGTCTCCCGAGTTTATGCCATTCTCCTGCCTCAGCCTCCCGAGTAGCTGGGACTACAGGCGCCCGCCACCACGCCAGGCTAGTTTTTTTGTATTTTTTTTTAGTAGAGACGGGGTTTCACCGTGTTAGCCAGGATGGTCTCGATCTCCTGACCGCGTGATCCGCCTGTCTCGGCCTCCCAAAGTGCTGGAATTACAGGCTTGAGCCACCGTGCCCAGCCCTTTTTTTTTTTTTATTTTGACAGAGTCTTGCTCTGTCACCCAGGTTGGAGTGCAGTGGCATGATCTTGGCTCATTGCAACCTCCACCTCCTGGGTTCAAGCGATTCTCCTGCCTCAGCCTCCAGAATAGCTGAGACTACAGGCGTACACCACCATGCCTGGCTAATTTTTTGTATTTTTAATACAGATGGGGTTTTGCCATGTTGGCCATGCTGGTCTCGAGCTCCTGACCTCAGGTGATCCACCGTCTCGGCCTTTCAAAGTGTTGGAATTACAGGCGTGAGCCACTGCTCGCGGCCTGTTATTGGAAACATTCAATGACTAAAGTGATGCCCAGTGCCTGGCACATGGGAAGCACTAAGACAATGGCAGCTGCCTTCATCATAGACCCTGAATTGTAGAACCACAGCATCTTAGAAAGATATGCAGATGCAGACTCATAGAATCTTGGAATCCCAGGACATTAGAACAGTAGAATCTCAGATAATACATGCTTAGACTCTTGGAATCACAGAGCCATAGAACTGTTGAAGTTTTAGAGCCAGAAGGACCAGAGACCATCTGCCCCAGTGATTTGCAAGCCCATGGAAATTTGCAAATACTACTACTGCTACTGCTACTACTATTACTACTACTACCACCAACAACAAGAACAACAAAAGCAGCATCAACAGCTAACAGTTTAATATTGTAACTTATCTAGGTTCCACCACAACCCTAAGATAGGTGTTACTATTACCCCATTTTCTAGATTGGGAAATGGAGGCACAAAGAAAGAACTTGCACAAGTTCTTTCACGGGTAATGAGCAGTAGAGTCAGGATCTGATCCAAGGCCAGAGTTTATGCTCAGATTCCTAAGCCTTACCAGAAATATTGAGAGGGCATGCCCTCTCCAGAGAGCAACAACTCTCAAGTCTTTTGTTCCCCTTTTCAATACTTTAGTTATTTAATTTGTAATCCCTGCTTTGGCCCAGCTGCTGCACTGTAATAAAAGAGAAACTGAGGCCTACACAAGGAAAGGGGCTCTGAGTAACACAGCAAGTTCAAGGCAGAAAAGAAGTAGACCTGTTTCCTGACTCAAAAATCCCACAATAACAACAGAGAACATTTTGGGGGCTAATTTTCTATGCGTTATACACACAAGCTACATGCTTTTCAAACATCAACGAACACTAACCATCGCCCTTAAGGAAGCATCATAATGAATCTCATTTTACAGGTGAGAAAAATGAGGCTTGGATAAATCAAAGTCACTTGCTCAAGGTCACATAGGATGTAAGTACTGTACGGAGAAGGATTCAACTCAACAACAGAGCCCAGAGCCTGAGTCTTCAGCTATGATCTCTCTCAGTCTTTGGAACACACGAGTAATACGGCAGAGAATAAATCCTGGTTCTATAACCTTTCGACTCCACTGTCTCAGAGCTCCTGTGGATTAGGGGGAGGCGGTAGAAGGCTCAGGCACAGATGGTGCTGACCCCATTTTCCTTGCAACATTCACAAACTCTTGATGAACCCTGAGTCCCTTGTGGCCATGACCAAGGCGGAGGGAAGAGGCAATGCGCTCGCCTCCCTGTAAACTGTGAATAACCTGTGCCCTGCTGGTGGGAAGGGATTCGGGAGAAACCTGGCGGGGAGCGAGGAGTGGAGTCGCTTCAGCACCAAGGACAGCGGCCGCGCTCCACACCCCAAGCCCCGCTGTCTTTTTTGGGAGCGCTCCACCCTGCAGCGCTCCTCCAGGCTTCTCCGCCCACCGTTTCCACAGGAGCTTAGGGGAACTCAGGCCTGTGCTCTGCCCCACCTGAGGGCAACGACAGGACCCAAGAATTCCAGATTTCTTTTACCGACGCCCTCTCTCCTGTCTTTGCCTTTAGGTAGACATTGACTATCCCTCGCAAGGGGCCCTCCCAGCCCAGGGGTTCTCGCCCCATTGCACGGAGTACGCATGCATAGGGGAGGGGGGACGGGAGAGAAAACGGGAGCCAGCTCTGCGTTCCCGTTCCCTTACCCACTTCCGGGTCCGGGCCGCGCTGCCCGCAGCTTGGAGGGGAGCTCACCTGCCCGGTGCGCACCGTCGTCATGGCAACCGGAGAGGCCCGGGAAGCGATTGGCCACTCCCTGCCACGCCCCTATGCCACCGCTTCCCCTAACTGAGGCAACAGAGGAGCGCTGCCCGCCCCTTTCCATTCCCTCCTGGAGAGGGCTGTGTAGGAGAGGGACCCACATCTGCTCTCGCTAATGAAACACCACACCTACCTCCATACGTTAATTATGGAGGGAAGGAGGATGACAGACTATTTGTAAACTCTTCTGGATGTGACTGAACCGTCACTGAGGTCACTTCCGGCGATAACAGGAAGTGGGAGGCAGGTCGTTCGGAGAGACAATGGGATGAGGTGGAAGGGAGAGGAGGAACTAGAGAATCCTAGGAAGGATTGAACAGTAGGGAATCGTGCCACATTTTCCCAGACGTTCACTCCCTCTCTGGAATCAAGCCCGCTCCAAATGGTCTGGAGTCCTTTCTATACTATTAGAGCTGACTCCCTAAGAATAATACTAACCACTACCATGTGGTCTTTGACTGATGAGATTTTTATCAGCTTTGTCCCATTGAACCTCACAGTAATGTAGTGATGTGGGAGGAATGTTTCTTCGTGAATGTCACCAGCTTTACAGCAACCCAGTCTCTGCCCCAGCTGACCTGCTTGGCTCTGTCGGGGTTCATCGTGGTTTGGGGTTGAAGGATGTTGACCACCTCAGGCTTGGTCATCGCTTGTGGGATTTCTCGGACCTTCTCGGCAATAAAGCTGTGCACAGCATTCAAGGCCTCTGCTGTGCCCTGTACTAGGCATACCCGCTCTGTGGTTCCTGTTGAGCAAGGGAGAGAGAGGGCACACTCATGAGACAGGAATAGGGACATTCCTGAGAGACAGGCCCCATTTAATGGAAGAGGAAAGCTGAGGTCCAGAGAGTGGATTTGACTGATCACACGGTGAGCCTGGGGGAGCAGGCATGGGCCCCTAGGCCATGACAGGTAGCTGGGAGAATGAGTGGAATCCTGCTTTATAATTTGCACTTCATCTGCCTCCCCTAAAACAACCTCTAGGGATGGAAGAATGATGCTTAACTGTTTTGCGATGCCCACAGCAGCCCTGGGCAGGGGAGACAGGGCTCAGCTGCCTCTTCTCAGTTCTTGCGGTTCCCTGGTTGCTTTGGCAACCATTCACTCACTCCACCCTCCTCCCCTTCTGGAAGCAGAGAGCTCAGGCCTGCAACGGTTGCCACAGTAACTGGAACCCCCTTATCGGTCTGGCTGGCCGGGTCCTCAGCCCACCCCCAGGGGGACGAGGGACGAGGTCCTGTTGTCATGGCAACCCCTGAAAGCCTGCAGCGTCGGCCTCTGGGCTTTTTGGAGAGGATGGGGGAAGAGCTGGGGGATGGGGGAGGCAGAGGAGAGGCCTGAGGGCCTGTCTGAACCCACCAGATGGAGGGCTGAGGGGTGGGGGAGGGCAGGGGTGTGGACAGGGGAGAGCAGGGTGGGTCAAAGACTACTCGTGGAGGAGTGGGGACCAAGGAATTGGGGAGGGAGGTGGATGGGTGTCTTTCCTGGAGATTCTCCAGATACTGGCTGTGGCTCTGTCCTGGGCATCCTTCTCATTTCTGCATGAGAGTGTTGGGGAGTGGGGGCACAGGGAAGAGAGAAACTTGGGGGGTGTTGGGATATGTGCGTGAAAGAGACTCTGGGTGACACTGTGACCAGTGTGTGTGTCTGCGAGGCTGTTTGGTGAGTGGGGTGTGTGTGTGTGTGTGTGTGTGTGTGTGTGTACTTGAGCAGGACTGACTAGATGATCCTAATCTGTGTTTGTAGAAGACAAAGTGCAGAGACTGCCTTATGAACAGACTATGTGACACAGTGATTCTGGTGAAGATGTTCGTGTGTGCCCTCGTGTGTGGGACAGACTTTGGTGTCGCTTTGATGATCAAGGTTATGTAGACTCTTTGTGAGACAGAGCTGAGTGTGTGTGAGAGTTCGAGAGAAAGAAACAAAAGAATCTCACAAAGTGGGATCAAGGCTGTACAATGAATATATACCACTTTGAGACTGGATGGCAGTGTGTGTGTCTGCATCTGTGTGTGTATGTGTGTTTGTGAAAGTGAAAGAGACACACACTTCTGGATGTTTCTAAGACTATCTGGATGACCAGTGTGTATACATATATGTATAGGAGACAGGAAAACCCTATGACTGGTGTGTGTGAACCCGAGAAGGAGACAGCAAGACAGACAGACTCAGGTGTCAGTTTGTAGGACTTTTTGGATGACTGGTGTGTTTGTGTATGTGTGTGTGTCTCAGCATGTGAATTACAGTGAGACAAAGAAAACTTGACTAGTCAGTGTGAGAATGTGTGTGCCTGGGTGAGCCGGGATGTGTGTGATGTGTGGAGTGTGAGTGTGTCTCTCTCTCCTTGAAGGGGGTTCTGCCTCTGAGGATGTAAAAGGTCTTGAGGGTGGCTGGGCACGGTGGCTCACGCTTGTAATCCCAGAACTTTGGGAGGCTGAGGTGGGCGGATCATGAGGTCAAGAGATCGAGACCATCCTGGGCAACATGGTGAAACCCCGTCTCTACTAAAAATACAAAAATTAGATGGGCGTGGTGGCACACGCCTGTAGTCCCAGCTACATGGGAGGCTGAGGCAGGAGAATCGCTTGAAGCCGGGAGGTGGAGGTTGCAGTGTGCAGAGATCACACTGCTGCACTCCAGCCTGGCAAAAGGGCGAGACTCTGTCTCAAAAGAAAAAAAAAAAAAAAAGGGGTCTTGAGTGTGTGCCAGGCACCGTGTGGCTGTGTACCTGTGTGTCTAGGATACCTGGGGTGTGCGTCAGTGTCCAGCAAGCACTTCAGTGCAGCACGCTGGTGCCATGACCCTGACTCCTTGATTGCTACTTCCCAGTCTGGCAGGCTAGCCTCGCCATGTGTCTGGGCGCCACTGTCTGTGGGTCACTTGTGTAGCTGACATCCCCCGCCCGCTTTGGGCCATGTTCCTCACTCTTACTACCCCCCCAACCCCAGAACAATGGCTTGGTCTGAGCCAAGGGTGAGTCAGCCTGCAGTCTGCCTCCGTCTGGTGTAAATAGGAAAGGGTGTGGGTTGGGGTGGGAACTAGGGGGCGGGGTAGGGGGAGGTGGATGCCCCAGGAAGAGCAGGCCGAGGGTTTGCATCTCTGTGAAGCTTCCTTCAAACTCAGGAAGTCCTTGACCTCCCATCCCCTTGTAGTTCTTACAAGGTGGCCCACAGGGGCTTTTTGGGGGGTTGGTTAAGCCCCCAAAGAGTGTCTAATAATAACAGCTGACCCTTATACCGCCCAAGTGTCAGGTACCATTCTAAGCACTGTTTTGTTTTGTTTTGTTTTGTTTTTTCTGAGACAAGAGTCTTGCTCTGTCACCCAGGCTGGAGTGCAGTGGTGCGATCTCAGATCACTGCAACCTCTGCCTCCCAGTTCAAGTGATTCTCATGCCTAAGCCTCCTGAGTAGCTGGGATTACAGGCGTGTGCCACCACGCCTGTCTAAGTTTTGCATTTTTTGTAGAGATGGGATTTCGTCACGTTGGCCAGGCTGGCCTCAAGTGATCCACCCACCTCGGTCTCCCAAAGTGTTGGGATTACAGATGTGAGCCATCATGCTTGACCAAAGCACTTTATACATACGTGTTCACTTAATATATGAAGTAGGCAATATCATTATTGTCCCTGATTCCCTGCTAAGGACACTGAGGCATAGAGAAGGCTCAAGATTTATTCAAGTTCTCTTAGACGGCGGTAGTGGATGTTTGGAGTTTTGAACCCAGGTGTCTGGCTTCAGAGTCTCTGCATTCTGCTAAATTTGGTGTGTATGGAGTGATCAACTCTATGTGTGTGTCTTGGAGGGAGGCATAAAATGATGACAGTTTTGTTTTTGTATTTTTGAAATTAAAAGAAGATGAATATATTAAGTAGTCGTTCAAGACTTTGCGCTTTGATGGAAGTATGTTATAAAACTATAAACATGTTTTCTTTTTTTCTTTTTTTTTTTTTTTTTGAGACAGAGTCTTTGCTCTGTCGCCCAGGCTGGAGTGCAGTGGCACGAACTCGGCTCACTACAAGCTCCGCCTCCCGGGTGTACGCCATTCTCCTGCCTCAGCCTCCCGAGTAGCTGGGACTACAGGCGCCCGCCACCTCGCCCGGCTAGTTTTTTGTATTTTTTAGTAGAGACGGGGTTTCACCGTGTTCGCCAGGATGGTCTCGATCTCCTGACCTTGTGATCTGCCCGTCTCGGCCTCCCAAAGTGCTGGGATTACAGGCGTGAGCCACCGCGCCCGGCCTAAACATGTTTTCTAAAGTGTGTGTGGTGAAGCACAGTGGCTCATGCCTGCAATCCCATCACTTTAGGAGGCCAATGCGGATGGAGGGCTTGAGTTCAGGAGTTCAGCCTGGGCAATATAGTGAGACCCTATCCCTACAAAATAAATATACAGGCCGGGTGTGGTGGCTCATGCCTGTAATCCCAGCATTTTGGGAGGCCGAGGCAGGTGGACCACCTGAGGTCTGGAGTCCGAGACCAGCCTGCTAACATGGTGAAACCCCATATCTACTAAAAATACAAAAAATTAGCTGGGCATAGTAACGGACGCCTGTGATCCCAGCTACTCAGGAGGCTGAGGCAGGAGAATCACTTGAACCGGGGAGGTGGAGGTTGCAGTGAGCTGACATCACACCATTGCACTCCAGCCTGGGCAACAAGAATGAATCTCTGTCTCAAAAAAAGAAAAAAAAAGTAGCTAGGCCTGGTGGTGCACACCTGTAGTTCCAGTTACTCAGGAGGTTGAGGTGGGAGAATCACCTGAGCCCAGGAGGCTGAGGTTGCAGCGAGCCACGATCATGCCACTGCACTCCAACCTGGGCAACAGAGCAAGACCCTGCCTCAATATAAATAAATAAATAAATAATAAAAAGTGTGTGTGTCTGTGCTTTTCTTCAGCAGTTAGGGTCTAAAGTTTCAAGCAGATGTTCAACATCAGACAGCATTTTAGAATCCTTAGGGTGGCCGGTGGTGGTGGCTCAAGCCTGTAATCCCAGCACTTTGGGAGGCTGAGGTGGGTGGATCACGAGGTCAAGAGATCAAGATCATCCTGGCCAACATGGTGAAACCCTGTCTCTATTAAAAAAAAAAAAAAAAAAAAAAAGAGTCGGGCATAGTGGCGCGTGCCTGTAGTCCCAGCTACTTGGGAGGCTGAGGCAGGGGACTCACTTGGACCCAGGAGGCAGGGGTTGCAGTAAGTCGAGATTGTGCCACTGCACTCCAGCCTGGTGACAGAGCAAGACTCTGTCTCAAAGAAAAAAAAAAAAAAATCCCCAGGGTGGATCTGGGCTGACGCAAGGGAGTGTGTGTGGCCCCTGGGCAGGTACCTGCCTTTTTTTGCATTTCAGTTGCTCCATGTATGTATCACCTGGATGGATCGAATCTAGGGCTTTGAGATCCATCACAAAGGAGGGGAGGGTCTTTGTATGTTCTGCCCTTCCCTTGGGGTTAAGTGCGGGGTAGGTTTTTAATTCATGTAGTAGAAACGCAAGTGCAGTGTGTGTGAGTGTGTGAGTTTGTGTGAGTGTGTGAATGTGAATAAGTGTGTGAGCATGTGTGACAGTGTGTGTGTAAGCGCATGTGTGTGTGTGGGGGGGCTGTGAGTGTGAGCAAAGTGTGTGTGAATGAGTGTGTGTAAGCATGTGTGACAGTGGGAGTGTGTGTAAGCATGTGTGTGAGTGTGAGCATTGTGACTGCATGTAAGCGTGTGTGTGGGGTTGTGAGTGTGAATGAGTGTGTGAGTGTGTGAGCATGACAGTGTGAGTGTAAGGATGTGTGTGAGGTGTGAGTGTGAATGAGTGTGTGAGCATGTGTGACAGTGTGTGTAAGCGTGTGTGTGAGTGTGAGTGGGGTGTGTGCGAGTGTGTGAGAATGAATGTGAGTGTGTGTAAGCATGTACGACAGTGGGAGAGTGTGTAAGCGTGTGTGTGTGAAAGAGTGTCGGTGTGAGCATTGTGGCTGTGTGTGTAAGCATGTGTGTGTGAATGAGTGTGTGAGCATTGTGACTGTGTGTAAGCGTGTGTGGGGGTGTGTGAGTGTGAATGAGTGTGAGGGTGTGAGCATGTCAGTGTGAGTGTAAGCGTGTGTGAGGGTGTGAGCGTGTGAGACTGTGTGTGAGTGTGTCTGTGAGAGTGTGTGTGTGAGTGTGTGTGTGCTTGTGCATGCGAACGTACTAGGCCCAGAGTGCCCTTTCAGTTTCTCCACTGTCATTTCTCACATGTTCTCTCTGCTTTGGCTACATTGACCAAACTGCTCAGTAGCCTCTGAGTATGCCATTTTGTCTTCCTGGACACAGTTCCCTGCACTTTACCTCGCTCATTCTTCTCTACTGCTCTGGTCGTCTCTTCCAGGAAGCTCCTCCTGACCTCCCTGGGCTGGGTCCTTTGTGCCACCTGGGCTCCAACCACCAACCTCTGGACTTCCCTGTCCCAGCCCTGACCACTCTGGGTCATCACCGATGTGATGTCTGCCTCCCTGGCTGGGATATGAGAACCAAGGAAGCAAGGTTGGGACATTTCAACCACCACTATTGTCCCCATTTCTGTCCAGTACAGGGCTGGCATAGAGGAAGTGCTCAGAGAATGTGTGTTGAATGAATGAGTGAATGAATGAATGACAGGGTGTCAAGCCAGGAGTGGCGGGAAATGTTTTTTGTCTCCTGCGGTAGCTTTTCCATTTCCTGCATTCCTGTGGGGTTCTGGGAAGTCCTGGGGACAGGACTAGGACACAGGGGGCTGTGTCCTGCTTCTCTGAGTCAGCAGCCGGCTCAGGCTGTATGATCTGGAAGTTGCATGCCAGGAGTGGGGATGGGGGCTGACCACATGTCCAGGGGCTGAGGAGAGACGCTGGCTCCTGTTGCTTGTCTGAATACTGTTTGACCTGGTAGGACCAAGGTCTGTTCTGCCTTCTGGGTTTCCCAGCTGCCTGGCCTGTGGGGTGTGTCATTGGGTTGGGAGGGGACGACATGTCTCGTGGCACAGAATGTGACCCAGGAAAAAGGAACCAAGTGTCCTCGGAGGAACATTCCGAACAGAGGTCTTATCCATACCTTGTGGGCTGCAGGGGAGTGGGGAAAACTGGGCCAGGGTGGAAGAGAAAAGGAGGAGGTGTGCCTGGTTCACTCGATTTTTCTCTAAACCTCTTGCCAAAGCTGCTTAGTGAGATGGGAGGCTGGGGGCAGGGTGGATGGTGGAAAGAGAGAGAAGAGGAGAGAAGAGAGAGAGAGCAGAGAGAGAAAGAGAGAGGAGGAGAGAGAGGGAGGAGAGAGGGAAAGATAGGAGAGAGGAGAGAGGAGAGGATGGGGGGAGAGAGAGAGAGAGAAAGAGAGAGAGAGAAAGAGAGAGAGACAGAGAGAGAGAGAGAGAGAGAAAATGAGTGTGTACTGACCCTGGGCTCCAGCTCTGGTGTTTGACCTAAAAAATCCAAGGGGATTAAGGATGAACTAGAACCAGCACTGGACCAAAGATGCAATTCAGGAAGCCTTCCCTGGAGTCCTAGATGTCGATGCTTGTCGGGCATTAGTCTTGGGAGGGAGATAGGGAGGGGTGAGAGATTTTGGAGGGAATAGAGAGTGGAGGGGGCTTGGAAAATTTATGGTTGGGGGAGAAAGATGGAGCAGGGGGAGAGGCAGAAAAGGGACTGGGTTTGGAGGAATGGAAGAAAAAACCAGGAGGGAGATGAGACTTAGGGAAAAAAAAAAAAAAAAAGAGAGACACAGGAAGGGAGAGACAGACAACCAGAGGCAGAAAGAAATGGGTGACGCCAGCAGAGGAGGACCCCAGTGAGAGGGGGCTAGTAGATACTGGTTGAATGGATGATTGAACAGAGTTCAGAGAGACAAGAGGAAAGGAAAAACGTGAGGCTATGAGAGGTGGAGGGAAGGAAAGGATGGGGAGAGAGACAGGAAGACAAAAGGAGAAGAGGAGGGGAGGGACAGGGAAAGCAGAGGACAGATGAACAGGACAAGACATGGGGGATATCCAAACAGAACCAGAGAGATGGACAGACAGAGGCAGACAGAGGAACAAGAGACAGAGGGAGGCGGAGGGGAGCAAGAAACGGGAAATCGGAAACAGAATGAGAAGGAGACATAAAGAATGACACCGAGACAGAGAAAACCAGTGAGACTGGGCAAGAGCGGGTGACAGAAATCCAAAGCGGGGGGGCACATGTGTGGAACATGGCTGGCTGGCCCCCAAGTCCCAAGGGACGCCCTGACACCTGCCTCTCTCCCCACCCTCGCTCCTCCAACTGACCAGAGGGGGCAGGTGTGTGGGAAAAGACACATCTGCCAGCGCATCATGCAAATGAGCTCATGAATATGCAGTAGGCACATTGTCTTGCCCTGCCCCCACCCCCATCTGCTCGGCCAGGCCCCTCGGGCTGGGGGCAGCTCTGTCCCCTTAGGGGGAAGGGAGGCCCCCTCCCCACCACTGTCACTGTCCCTAGGGCAGACCTTCCCCCTCATCTAGGGCCCAGGTGGGAGGGAGAAAAGGAGAAAGAGAGGAAGGGCTGGGAGGCCTAGGGCAGAGACCTGGGCCGGGGCTCACCAGGGTAGAAGTCTTTGGACTTGGAGAGCTTGATGGTGGCTCCCGTCTCCTTCTGCAGCTGCACGATGGTCTGCCCGCCCTTGCCAATGATGGAGCCCGCCGCGTAGCTGGGGATCAGCACCTTCAGGAAGTATTCGCCTTCCTCTGTGGGGGGTACACAGGGGTGGAGGGAGGTGAGCGGGGGAGGGGTCTTCACCTTTGGACAGGGTGAGCAGAGGAAACCCCAGGGGTCACAGTAGCAGTATGGAGAATAATACAAATAATGATCTTCATTCACTCATTCGTTCATTCAACAAATAGTTACTGGGCACCTGCTATGTGCCTGGCACTGGTCTAGGGAAATGGCCAGAAGAAAATAGACAAAGCTCCCCGATTTGTGGGCAAATGAGGCAAATAAGGCCGAAAGAGTTTTAGGGATTCAGCCAAGAGCTTGCACAGCTAGCTACATTCTTCTAGGTGGGGAAGACAGACAGCATATTTCATGTCAGATGGTGGGACTCCTAATGACACAAGAAAAGGCAGGAAAAGGGGGTCAGGGAGGGTGGGAGGCTGCAGTGTCAGAGAGGGAGGCCAGGGAAGCTCTTCCTAAGAATGTGGCATGTTTTATTCATCATCACACACTTCTGCAGCACCTGATAGGTGCTACACTGTTCTAGGTACTTTCCAAATACCAGTCCTTTGAATTTTCACACTTATCCTATGAAGGAACCCATCATACAGATGAGGAAACAAAGGTGAAGAAATCACCCAAGGACACTTGTAGACGGCAGAGCTGAGACTTGAAGAGTCCGTGCTCTGAACTATTATGATCAGCAGGCTATGGAGGAAGGAACAGAACCACATAGCTATGTGAAGGACGAGTGAATGCAAAGGCCCTGGGGTGCGACTGTGCCTGTGCTCTTCCCGAGGGACTAAGGAGGCCCCTGTGCCTGGGGCTGAATGAGAGAGGGGAAGAGTGGGAGGAGATGAGGACAAAGAGGGGTGCTGGTGGTGAGGGGTGATGGGGCTCACAGGCCACAGCGAGGTCCTTAACTTTTACTCCAAGTGAGATGGAGCCACGGGAGGGACGTGGCCTGACTTAGGTTTTAGGAGGATTCCTCTGATGTCCATGAGGGGAGCAGACCGTGAGAAGCAACGGTGGGAGAGCTGGGGGCCCAGTGAGGTGGCGACTGCAATGGTCCAGGCGGGAGGTGACGGCAGTCTGACAGGTGGAAGCGGTGAGTGGGGAGGCGGAGGAAGGCTGGATGCTGGGGATACTCCAAACACTCACTTTTGACCAGGCGCTGTGTTGAGTGCTTTGTGAGCTTGATCTCGTCCGTTCCTCACAACCTCACGGTGAGGTGGGTGGAATGAGCTCCATTTTTACACAAGAGGAAACTGAGGCACAGAGGGGCACAGAGAAGTGAAGGCACCAGCCCACGGTCACTACCAGCCCAAGGACACGAACACAGCTACTGGGCTCAGATTCAAATCCTATTCCAATTCAGTCTCCTCCCATCATTGCTTAACACCCTCCACTCCTGGGGACCAACACAATGAAGGACAGCCTCGAAGACCTAGATGCATGCCAGTGGCAGCTTGTGGAGTTTTGGCCATTCTTTGTTATAGGCCAATTTTCCTTTTCTTTCTTTCTTTCTTTTTTTTTTTTCCTGAGACACGGTCTTGCTCTATTGCCCAGGCTGGAGTGCAGTGGTGCAGTCTTGGATCACTGCAACCTCAGCCTTCCGGGTGTAAGGGGTTCCCCTGCCTCAGACTTACGAGTAGCTGGGACTACAGGTGCCTGCCACCACAAGTGGCTAATTTTTGTATTTTTAGTAGAGATTGGGTTTCGCCATGTTGGTCAGGCTGGTCTCGAACTCCTGATTTCAAGTGATCTGCCCACCTCAGTCTCCCAAAGTGCTAGGATTACAGGCGTGAGCCACCGTGCCTGGCTGCCATGTCCAGCTAATTTTAAAAATTGTTTTTAGTAGAGACGAGGTCTCCCTATGTTGCCCAGGCTGGCCTTGAACTCCTGGGTTCAAGTGATGCTCCTGCTCAGCCTCCCAAAGTGCTGGGATTGCAGGTGTGAGCCACTGCACCTTGATTATTATAAACCAGTTTTCTTGACCACGTGAAAAGCATTTTGTTAATGCAGTCTCAAGGCAAGTATCTAGCCTCTCCTGCCCCTGTTGCCCCTAAGTGCCTTCAGGGTGGAAATTCTGGACCCTTCTCAGTGTAAGAAGATCCTTTGTGGCCGGGCGCGGTAGCTCACGCCTGTAATCCCAGCACTTTGGGAGGCAGAGGCGGGCAGATCACGAGGTCAAGGGACGGACACCATCCTGACCAACATAGTGAAATCCTGTCTCTACTAAAAATACAAAAATTACCCGGGTGTGGTGGCGTGTGCCTGTAGTCCCAGCTACTCGGGAGGCTGGGGCAGGAGAATCGCTCGAACCCAGGAAGCGGAAGTTGCAGTGAGCCGAGATCGCGCCATTGCACTCCACTCCGGCCTGGCGACCCTTTGTGATTTGGCCCCACCCACCTTTCCAGCTTCACTTCCTCATCTTCCTCCGTGGGCCTCAGGTTCAGTGCACTTTTTGTTCCTTAAATGTGCCCTGCTCCTTCCTACCTTTGGGCCTTTGCGCATGCTCTGTGCCTGGCAGCTTCTCTTCCCCTCAATTTTTGTTTTTTCTTTTGAGACGGAGTCTTGCTCTGTCGCCCAGGTTGGAGTGCAGTGGCGCAATCTCGGCTCACTGCAAGCTCCGCCTCTCCCGTTAACGCCATTCTCCTGCCTCAGTCTCACAGGTAGCTGGGACTACAGGTGCCCGCCACCACGCCCAGCTAATTTTTGTATTTTTAGTAGAGACAGGGTTTCACCATGTTGGCCAGGATAGTCTTGGTCTCCTGGCCTCGTGATCTGCCCGCCTCGGCCTTCCAAAGTGCTGGGATTACAGGCGTGAGCCACAGCGCCCGGCCCTCCTCAGTCAATATCTTTTGTCCTTTAGGTCCTCACTCAAATGTTGCTTCTTCTTGGAAGCTTTCCTTGAACCCCAAAGATGGGATGAATCCCCTGTTTCATGCCTTCAGAGTAACTGATCACAGAGGTCCACTGTGGACCACATCCATAGAGGTCACCCGTGTCCCAGGGACTTGAACAGCGTCCCGAAAACTTGAACAGCACATAGTAGGTTTGCAATAAGCACTGGGAAAAGAAAGGGAGGAGTCAGGCCATCCTGCTTCCACATTTTAAGGTCTTAAACCATTCCCCAATGGTTTTTCAACTTTTTATTTTAAGCGAAGGAAGCCTATTTTCCCTCCTTCCTTCTTTCCTTCCTTCCTTCCTTCCTTCCTTCCTTCCTTCCTTCCTTCCTTCCTTCCTTCTTTCTTTCATTCTTTCTTTTTTTTTGAGACAGTCTCGCTCTTGTCACTCAGGCTGCAGTGCAATGGCGCTATCTCGGCTCACTGCAACCTCTGCCTCCTGGGTTCAAGAGATTCTCCTGCCTCAGCTTCCCGAGTAGCTGGGATTACAGGTGCTCACAACCACGCCCGGCTATTTTTTTTTTTTTTTTTTTTTTTAGTAAAGACGGGGTTTCACCATGTTAGCCAGGCTAGTCTCAAACCTTGGCCTCTTAAAGTGCTGAGATTACAGGGGTGAGCCACAGATCCCAGCCAGGAAGCCTATTTTCAATGTCTCACGTAAAACCTCAACATATAGAACAGATAAAAGAGAAACTGCTCTAACTCTCCCTGATTTCTCTCTGTCGCCCAGGCTGGAGTGCAGTGGTGCCATCACAGCTCACTGCTGCCTCGACCTCCTGGGGTCACACGATCCTCCTGCCTCAGCCTCCCAAGTAGCTGGGACTACAGGCGCATGCCACCACTCCTAGGTAATTTAAAATTTTTTTGTAGAGACAGGGTTTTGCCACATTGCTCAGGCTGGTCTCGAACTTCTGAGCCCAAGGGATCCGCCTGCCTCAGCCTCCCAAAGTGTTGGGATTATAGGCGTGAACCACCACACCCAGCCTCTGCCTGGTCTCTTAAGATGAAAGTTCTGTGTTTCCTTATGTGTTTAAGATGGAGGTGTAGGAAGAGGGGCTAGATGTGGCTTTGCAGGCATGGGGAAGGGTCCAGAATTAAGGAGTTTCCCTGAAACCAAGGCAATCCTCTTAAACTTGCTTAATCAGACCATTAAGCCTATTAGGTAATTAACCCCTCTCTGGTGCCTTCCTACCAGTCATCCTGAACCCTACTGAATTCATTCTCTTCTATGGACTCACGGAGATGTCATCTTCCCCACCCTCACCCTAAACTTGTCACAGATATGGGGTACTTTATCTCTGGAAGGCTCAGAAAGATGGAGAGGGAATTCTCACTAATCCCTACGACTCCATCCTCTCTCTGCGTCTTCAATTTCACTCCCCATCTTCTCTCCAGCCAAAGCATCTTCTCCGCTTCCCTCTGAGGGTGGAAGGTATTCATCTTCTCTGAAGAAAACTGGGGTCACCCTCTTCCCCATTTTCTGCCCCCTCTCTCTTGTATTTCTTCAAACTGTTCCTGAGAATTTTTGTATGAAACAGCAGAAGCAACCCTAGACTAAGAGTGACGTTTGTGGTCGGGCACGGTGGCTCATGCCTATAATCCCAGCGCTTTGGGAGGCCAAGGCGGGTGGATCACTTGAGGTCAGGAGTTTGAGACCAGCCTGGCCAACATGGTAAAACTCCCGTCTCTACTAAAACTACAAAAATTAGTCGGGCCTGGTGGCACACGCCTGTACTCCCAGCTACTCGGGAGGCTGGGGCAGGAGAGTCATTTGAATCCGAGAGGCAGAGGTTGCAGTGAGCCGAGATCGGGCCACTGCGCTCCAGCCTGGGTGACAGAATGAGACTCTGTCTCAAAAAAAAAAAAAAAAAAAAAAAAAAGAGTGAATTTTGCCACTAATGGGCTCTATGCCCTTGGGCAAGTTGCCTCACCTCTTTGGGCCTCAGTTTTCCTCATCTATAAAATGGGAATCATGATAGTGCTACCTCATGGGGTTACTATAATTAATGAAAGAGAAAATGTAAGGAAAGGTTCTTGGGATAGTCCCAGGCACATAGAGGATTTGAGAAATGTTAGATATCATCATTATCAGTATTGCCTACACCATGAACACAACTTCAGTGCTTATCACAGCATCAGACACAGAGCAAGCACCCTACACGTGGCATTTGTGGGTTGGGTTGAGAGGTAGGAGAAGGAGAGGCAATCCCACTTTGTTAATCACCCATTTCCCTAGGGGGCCATCCCAAACTTTTCCCTCCTTCTGTCCCAAACTCCTCAGCTCAAGGGATCTGCCCACCTTGGCCTTCCAAAGTTTTGGGATTACAGGCGTGAGCCACTGTGCCCGGCCTAAATGCATCTATTTAAAGAAGAAATTAGGCCAGGTGTGGTGGCTCACACCTGTAATTCTAGCACTTGGGGAGGCTGAAGCAGATGGATCGCCTGAGGTCAGAAGTTCGAGACCAGCCTGACCAACATGGTGAAACCCCATCTGTACTAAATACAAAAAATTAGCTAGACATGGTGGCACATGACTGTAATCCCAGCTACTTGGGAGGCTGAAGCAAGAGAATTGCTTGAACCTGGGAGGCAGAAGTTGCAGTGAGCTGAGATGGTGCCACTGCACTCCAGCCTGGGCAACAAGTGCGAAACTCCGTCTCAAATAAAAAAAAATAAATAAAGAAGAAATTTAAAAATCATTGCTAATAATTGGAGCTTGAAGGGCTGGTTATGTTTTGTTCTCCCTAACGTACATTAATATAAATATACGATGTTCAAAAGTGAAAAAAAAAGTTTGTCCATGGACCACCTTAAATAATCTCGTTGTATTAAACTAGTGCAAATCTGACTCCTGGAGACCCCTCTTCAAGTGAGTGTCCTATGGACAGTGATTGGCTAAGACCTCCCCTGCAGAGACTCAGAACTTGAGTCCCCCATTGTGAGCATCAGTTCATGCCGGTCCTTCCCAGAATTTTCTGCACATCTTTTCTGTTTGGGGGAGTTTCCCACCATGTGAGTCCTACCTCCCCAGAAAGAAACCAGGTCTCTATTGATCAGCCTTCCTTGCAGCAAGGGCAGACACGTGACCTCAGCTGAACTCAGAGCCCTCAGCCATCACGCACGCCCACCCTGTTTGAACAACCAAGGCACTGCTTGTGAGAAAGTTCTCCCTTCTCATGAGGCAGAATCTACATGCCAGAACTCCGCACCCACCCATTCCCATCCCACTCTTCACTCTTCGCTTGGGTCCAGGCAGCTCCCTCTACCCAATGGCAGAGTCTAAAGAACCGAAGATAGCAAGTTCAGGTCTCCTGATTAATTTCCTGCTGCAATTTCAAACATTTCCACCTTGGAAAGGTGCCATCTTTCCCTTTCCAGTCACCGAGTCTCTGCTCTTGCCCCTTCTGTACCCACCCCCTCAGGGATGCTTCTGACGGCTTTCAAAAATCCCAGCGCTTTGGCAGGCTGAGGTGGGCAGATCACCTGAGGTCAGCAGTTTGAGACCAGCCTGGCCGACAAGGTGAAACCCTGTCTACTAAAAATACAAAAGTTAGCCAGGCATGGTGGTGGCATATCTGTAATCCCAGCTACTTGGGAGGCTGAGGCAGGAGAGTCGCTTGAACCTGGGAGGCAGAGGTTGCAACGAGCCGAGATTGTGCCACTGCATTCCAGCCTGGGTCACACAGCAAGACTCCATCACAAAAAAAAAAAAAAAAAAATCAGCCAATACTCCCTTCCCCCTTCCATAAATAACCATTGCCTACCCAAGAGATTTAGGGTGTTGTAGTAAGAGTGGCCTATTTTAGTGTCAGAGAGTTCACCCCCTAAAGTGGCTTTGATCTTGGGGGTCATGAATGGCAAAAGTAAAGCTGAAGGGCTGTGGGTTGTCGAGGTGTTGTTTTTGGTGTTAGTCTGGATGCAACATCAATGTTAGGTGTTGTGCTCGTGGCACTTCATGGTTTTGTTTGGGGGCTGGGAATGGGAGAGCTGGCATGTTCTATGAGGGTACAAGGAGGCTGGGGTTTGACATCGGTATTGTCATTGGGAGCCTGTGGGGATGCTGCCGGCAGAGGATGTGAGGGTGTGGGGTGGGAGCAGTACGCCAAGGAGGGGCAGGACTTCAGGCGTGTGATGTGTTTTTGTGAATGGCGGTGTTGCCTATTTGGTGTGAAATGCAATACAACTAGAGTGTGCTTATGTAGGGATGAGATGCTGAAAGGTGTGATGCTGCCTTGAGTTGTGACTGTCTCTGAGTGAGAGAAAGGCAGATGGGCCACAGTTTTCTTGGAGTGAATCACTCCAAGATGGTGGTGAAAAGGGAAAATGACATTCTCAGTGGCACTTATATAATAATAATAATGATGATGATGATAGCGACTGTTTACTGAGCACTTACCATCTACCAGCCTTACGCTACGTACTTCACATACGCAATCTCATCTAACGCACACAACCCGGAGAGGTAGATCTTCCTGCCTCCATGTTTCAGACAAGCAGGCTGAGGCCCAGAGCAGTGAAATAACTTGCCCGAGGATTCCACACCAAGCACATGATGGTGGCAAGACATGAATCCTGAAAGATCTCATTCTAGGAGGGGCTCTTAACCCTGGTGATGTTGACTTCGTGATAAAGAATGTGGCCAGGCATGCTGGCTCACGCTTGTAATCCCAGCACTTTGGGAGGCCAAGGTGGGTGGATCACCTGAGGTCAGGGGTTCGAGATCAGCCCGGTCAACATGATGAAATCCCATCTCTACTAAAAATACAAAAATTAGCCGGGCATGGTGGCACATGCCTGTAATCCCAACTATTCGGGAGGCTGAGGTACCAGAATCGCTTGAATTCGGGAGGTGGAGGTTGCAGTAAGCTGAGATGGCACCACTGCACTCCAGCCTGGGCAATACAGTGAGATTCTGTCTCAAAAAACAGAACAAAACAAAACAAAATAAACAACAACAATAAAAGCAAAGAATGAGGGATATGGCTGGGAATAGTGGCTCACACCTGTAATCCCCGCACCTTGAGAGGATGAAGCGGGTGGATCGCCTGAGATAAAGAATTTGAGACCAGCCTGGGCAACATAGCAAGACCCTGTCTCTACAAAAAAATTCAAAGAATTAGTCAGGTGTGGTGGTGCACACCTGTAGTTCCAGCTACTGGGGAAGCTGAGATGGGATCATCACCTGATCCTGAGAGGTCAAGGTTGCATTGAGCCATGATTGCACCACTACACTCCAAGCCTGGGTGACAGAGTGAGACCGTCTCAGGAAAAAAAAAAAAAGAAAAGAAAAAAAGAGGGACGTTAGGAGCAAGATCTGGCTGGTGTAAGCTATGTTGAGGGTGTGAGATATGTATATGTGTCTGTATATGGGTTTTTATTTTGGGGGGGTTGACAGAGGTGGGAATATAGTCAGGAGTACGGGGGTCCATTATTATTGCAGCTTAAGAATTACGATCTGGGACGGGCGCGGTGGCTCAAGCCTGTAATCCCAGCACTTTGGGAGGCCGAGACGGGCGGATCACGAGGTCAGAAGATCGAGACCATCCTGGCTAAAATGGTGAAACCCCGTCTCTACTAAAAAATACAAAAAACTAGCTGGGCGAGGTGGCCGGCGCCTGTAGTCCCAGCTACTCGGGAGGCTATGGCGTGAACCCGGGAGGCAGAGCTTGCAGTGAGCTGAGATCCGGCCACTGCACTCCAGCCTGGGCGACAGAGCGAGACTCCGTCTCAAAAAAAAAAAAAAAAAAAAAGAATTACGATCTTTATCAAGGGGGGCCACCGTTTGTTATTGTCCTGCCAGACTGGGGTCATTTATTTCTGCAGAGTCCCTGACTAGAGTTTCCGTCCAACCTCTTCACCCAAGTCTTCCTGCCCTTAGTGCCTTGTTTTCCTCCCGGCAGCACCTGCCAGCCACTCACAGGGCCCAGAAGCGAGTGTGAACCGCCACCATCTCCTCCATTTCTCCCGTCTGCTCCCAGAGGCGGGCAGGAGGGGCAAGAATCTCATCTGTCCAGTAGGCCACTGCTTTCTGCGACATCCAGGAAAAGCCCTCACTCCTCTGAGCCTCAGTTTCCCCATCCAAAAATAAAGTCCATTCTAGTGTCTCCCCACACAATGGAGCCAGCCGCCTGAGTTCACATCATGGTTCTGCTGCTTATCAGCTGAGTGACGTTGGGCAAGTGACTTAACCTCTCTGTGCCTCAGTTGTTCATCCGTAACATGGGTTAACATGATAGAATTGTTGTAAGGATTAAGGAATTGATCCATGTCAAGCACTTCCCATGATAGTTCCTGGCATACTGTAGTATCATAAGTCTAGCCATTATTATAACTGATTATTATTATTCCATCATAGCGTGTTGGGAGAATGACAAGAAATTGTACATAAGGCATTAAACAATAATATAGGTAGCTATTGTTAGTATTATCCTTGCGGTCACTTTTTTTTTTTTTTGAGATGGAGTTTCGCTCTGCTGCCCACGCTGGAGTGTGGTGGCGTGATCTCGGCTCACTGAAATCTCTACCTCCCGGGTTCAAGCGATTCTCCTGCCTCAGCCTCCTTAGTAGCTGGGACTACAGGTGCCCACCACCATGCCCCGATAATTTTTGTATTTTTAGTAGAGACCATGTTGGCCAAGCTGTTCTTGAACTCCTGACCTCAAATGATCCACCCGCCTCAGCCTATCAAAGTGCTGGGATTACAGGCGTGACCTACTGTGCCCGGTTCCTTATGATCATTTTTATGTGCCTATATGGCAGATGAGGACACTGAGGCTCAGAAAAGGGGATGGGTTGAGCCAGCATCCCCCAGCTATGAATGTATATTATTGAAAGAAACCCTCAATTTTGGGGTCAAAGTCTTGGACCCTTGCCCAGCCCTGCCCCTGAGTGTGTTTCTGTCAATGGAGGCCTGTCCCTCTGCATCTCCCAGCCTCAGTTTCCCCATGGGTAAACAGAAGTGGGGTGGGAGACGGTCTGGAGGAGATGGTCCCTAAAGGCTCATCCTAATTTCCCCGCTGTGGAGGGAGGCAGGATAGCACAGTGGTTTTGTCCAGGAGCTCCAGAACCAGGCAGCCCAGGGTTGGGTAAATTCTAGCTCCATCACTTAGACACCATGTGACCTTGGGCAAGCGGTTTCACTTTGCCGAGCCTCAGTTTTCCTCATCTGTAAAAAGATGCTCAAATCATCTCTCCCAGGGGTTGTATTGAGATATTAACCCATATCTCAGAGTAGTAGGTGCCAAGTAGGCAGATGTGACTGTTATTAGCAGCAGTGGCATCAGTGTTAAATTGTGCTGCGAAGTGATCAGATTCTAAGCATCTCAGTCCCTTTAAGAGAAAGGTGGGAACCCCCTAACCTCTAGAGGTTAGTGGGTGGAGGGCTAGAGAGTCTGACTGGGCTCAGGGACCTCCTGGGTCCCTGATCTCTCCAGGACTGAGAACAGCAGTGGGGCAGGAAGGAGGGAAGGAAGTCAGGGACATATTCATGTGTGTGCTGGGGGTGGGGGAGCAGGAAGAAGGACAGGAAACTCCCTCCCATCCCCTCCCCCAACTTCCCTTTCCTCCAATTTCTGCTGGACACCCTTACGGGTATCCAGGGGGTCCCTGATTCCTGTCCCACCTGAGTGGAGGTTGGGGAGGGCTAGGATGGGAGGAAGAAAGTCGGCTTGTATTCATCTGCAGGGAGGAGGTGGGAGGCCCCCACCCCACCCACTGCCAGGCCTGACGGAGAGGAAAGGGTGCATTCTGCCTGAAGCCATCCCTCTCCCATCCGGAGGAAAAGACCAGAGGAAGTGGAGATTTTGGCAAGGTGACCGCGGGGAGGGGCTTGTCCTCTCTGGGGTCTCCCTCCTACCAGGGAGCTAGGGGACTGGGCTCTGAGGACCCCAAGAAATCCCACCTTTTCCCTGAGCTCTCCACAGCAGGGCATGCACCTAGAGCTCCCAGCTGGGCTTTTCTTCTCGGGTACGCACACCTCCTTGGGTCACACACCCAGGGAGAGCCCCTCTCTTCCCTCACACCGCCTTCCATGGTGTCAAACATTCAGCAATCTCTAATACACAAGGACACACACACACACTCTCCCTTGTCAAACACACGCAGAATCATCCCCATATCTCTGGTGTCACACAGTCAGCCATTTCACACACACACCTCTCCTTGTTACACCCATACACACAGCTGGGTGTCATACGCACACGTGCCCTGTCACATGGGGACCCATCCTTCCTTCTCCTTTTTACACACCCTCGTGCGTTTCACCCACAAGCCCCAGTCTTTCCCTCGTCATACACCCACCTTCCCTGTTGCACACACCCCCTCTGATGTCACTGTTGCACACCTCCATGTGTCACACCCAGCCACAGCCTCTCTGGAGTCACACCCACACCCTTTCCTTGTCACATCCCCTCACCAGCTTCTCTGAGTCCCACCCCACCCCAGCCATGCCTGTGTCACACACACTGGACCCCTTTCCTCTCATCTACACGGCCTCTTCTGGCTCACGCCCAGGACCAGCCCATTCGGCGTCCCCCACACACCCCCTTGCTTGTCACACACACCCTCTCATGTGTCACACTCTGCCACAGCCCTCTCGGGGGTGACAAGCACACACCTTTCCTTGTCACACGTACCCGCTGGAGGGTCTCAAACATGGAGCCCGACCCCTGTCCCCTTTCTCATACACCCCCTCTATGCTGTCATATTCCTGATCCCTAATGTCACACATCCAGGCCGTAGAGGGCACACATACACACACACACACACACACACCTGTCCTAGTCTCACATTCTCCCACCTAGCTTTACACACCCACCCTTTCCTCCATTTCACCCCACACACCCACCCAGCCTGTCCCCACGCACGATCCCTCCAGGGCCACACAAGCCTTCCTCTGGGACAACCCTTGTTCAGGACATCCCCAGGGAGGGAGGCTGGGAAGCTCCCGGTCCACAGGCCTCTACTCCTTCCCCTCCCCCAGCCAGGACACGCGAGCCCGGGGAACACCCCTGCCCCGAAAGGGTCACATCACACACCCCTCAAGGACACACAAGACATCTGCCCTGAGGCTCTCACGCCCCCCATCCTCTGCGCCCCCCAAGGACACTTATCACGCCCTCCCCCCCAATCCCTCTCCTCGCAGACAAAGCTCCCAGCCCCGGGCCTCGGCGAGAGGAGGAGGGGGTCCAGCCCCCTCCTCAACTCTCCGCTCTGTCCCCCACCTCGGGGAGGGGTGTCTCTCCCCTCCCCAGAGCCCTTGCACCTGCCACGGGAGGGGGGGGAAAGGATGGAGAAAGGCGAGGCCCCCTGCCCGCTCCCCCGCCCGGAGCCGCAGCCCTTTCTCACCTCCCGTGTTGCTGCGCTTGGTGCAGACCACCTCGGGGGGCGTTTCGAGGGGCCTCTTGCGGGAATCCGGGGCCTCGGGCTCCATGGGGGGGGCCTGGGGCGGCGGCTGCTGCTGCTGCGGCGGCTGCGGCGGCGGCGGCGGCGGCTGCTGTGGCGGCGGCGACGGCTGCTGGGGAGGCTGGGGTTGCGGCGGCGGCGGCGGCGGGGGCGGCGGCGGCTGCGGGGCCGCGGAGGCCGTGAAGAGGCCGTGCACCGCGCCGGCGGCCATCATCCTCATGGTGGGGGGGGCGGGGGGCGGGGGGCGGGGGAGGGGGAGGGGAGGGGACGTGGGAGGGGGAGGGGGCGGTGAAGGGGTGGGGGAGGGGGAGCCCCGGAGAGGGAAGGCGGGGGTAGGGGGGAGCCGGTTCTCGGGGGGCTGACAGAGCCTGGAGAGCGGCTGTGAGCAGAATGGCAGGGCCGAGGGGGGTCTCCGATAGGGCCGGGAAAGAACTGAGGGGTGGGGTCTCTCCTGGGACCACGGAGGCTGGGGACTGGACGCGCCACTGGGGGGACGAGACCCCCCCTTCTCCTCTTGGCTCCCTGGGGCAAGAGGGCCGAGCCCCCCAGACCCTGCTCGGGGCGGGGGGCCGGAGGAGCGTGGCCGGAGGTGGGAGGCGGAGGCGGCCGCTAGTGGGGACCCGGGGGGCGGCGGGCGCGGGCGGCGGCGGCGACGGGGCTGGCGGTGGCTGCTGGCCCGAGCATCTTCTTCCCGGAGGCTCCCACAGCGCCTGGCCCCTCCCACCCCACGAGGTCACGCCCATGCCGGGTAGGGCCACGCCCTTCGGCGCCCCCATTGGTCCAGCCTTGAAGCCTGGACCACGTCCCTCTGGGTTGGCCACGCCCCTCCCGGCGGCCGAGAGCTGGACCCGAGTTCCCCAGGCTGCTGGGAGGACCCGGGGCTCTTCCAAGCCGTCCCCACTCCTCACCTTGAATGAACGTTTATTGAGCACTTACTGTGTGCCAGGTCCGGTTCCAAGCAAGCACGTCACAGACGTTATCGCATTTAATCCCCAGAGCGACCAGCTCTGTGAGTTACACTTATTATCCCTATTTTACAGATGAGGAAACAGCCTTAGGAGCATACTTTGACTTCACTTGGTCAAGACAAGAAATTTCGGCTGGGCGCGGTGGTTCATGCCTGTCATCCCAGTACTTTGGGAGGCCGGGGCAGAAGACTCACTTGAGCCCAGGAGTTTGAGACCAGCTGGGCAGCAATATAGTGAGGCCCCATCTTTACAAAAAAAAAATTTTTTTTTTTTTTTAATTATTAGCCAGGCGTGGTAGCACATGCTTGTAGTCCCAGGTATCCTGGAGTCTGAGGTGGGAGGATCGCTTGAGCACAGGAGTTTGAGGCTGCAGTCAGCCATGATCAAGCCTGGGAGACAGAGCAAGACGTCTCAAAATAATAATGATGATGATGATGATGATGATGATAATAATAATAATAATAGAAAAAAGAAAGAAAGAAAGAAATTTCACTTCACTCTTTTTCAATCCTTTCAGCTGGGAAATTCTCCTTCAACTCTTTCATCCATCCTTTGAAGAATCAGCACCGTGATGCTGAAAGGCCTCAAGGGATTGAATTCACTGAGCAGGAGTTGCAGCCTGAGCACCCGCCCTGGGGCACAACTGGCTCTCCATTCAAACAACAGTACTTAGAGCCTACCTACTAAGTGCCAGGCACTGTGTTTGATGCTGCAGATACAACAGGGAACAAAACAGCCTTGGCCCTTGTACAGTATTACTACTCATGTCATTAAGAAAAATTGGTTTTCAGATGACAAAGTGGAGGCCTGGGAACATCGAGGGTGGCTTGTCCAAGGGCACACAGCTTGAGAGAGAGAAACTGGGATGTGAACGCAGGACAAGTCCAATTTCAGAGCCCAAAATCATTGGAACTAGGGGGCCTTTCTTTGGAATGGATCCTTGCTGTTATTCTGTGTTCCTTGATACCAGAATTTCCTTCTCCCTAGATTCTTAATCTCCAAGGAATCTTTCCTTCCTGCGTTGGTCAGAGGCAAGATTAGGCTTAGAGGGGGTCTGGATGTGGGTAATTGTGGCTACTGTGGAATCTGCGGCAGGGGGATCGGCTTCAACATGCCCCCTGCTCCTCCCTTGCCATGCTCTCAGGTCCCCAGGATGGGGGGGTAGCAGATGGCCTGGGGTGGATGGGGTGGCTACCCATCTGTCCCCTCCCCCCCATTGTCCCCAGAGCCAAGGGGGATGGGAGGGGGCTGTGGTCCAGTGCAGTCTGGATCCTCCCCCTCCATCTTCCTGGAGGGAGCTGAGGAGCTGGTTGCCATGGAGACAGGAAAGAGGCAAGAGGGATGCAGAGAGATACGGGGGTCAGGCTGAGTTCCATACCTTAGACCCTTTGAGTCAAATAGCCTCACACCACACAGGTACGTATCCCAACATCCATGAAGTTAGCTGTGAAGTTTCCCCCTCTGTGTGACACACACAGTCACACTGGCCCTGTTGCAGGTGCACAGGTGCACAGTTTCAACACAGTCTCACACAGAAACACTCACAGGGGATAGGCACACGCACACACACATACACACTCATCTGTAATGCACATTCAATCATGCAGATGCAAAGCCACAACACAGGCTCTCATACACAAATAGACACACACATATCTAATATGGAGGTATGTCCCAGGTGCACATATTCAGAGCCACGACAGTTCCACACTTGGCCCCGCACACTCGGAAAAGTTACAAATCCATGATCAAAGTCACAGGACATCCATGGCCTATGTTACATAAGACATATGAGCGACATGTGATGTATAGACTGACGAACAGACTCAGTCATTCTTTGCACACACATCGGGTAAACACACACATTTAGATACACAGCCCACACCGGCTAACACACACAATAACCGGACTTCACGGGTCACTCAGTGACATGCACAACACACATGGAAAGCTGTGTGCCACTCAGCCCCCACCCCCGAGTCATGCCTGCAACCCCAACCCTGCACTCCCCCCATCGAGCCCTCCCATTTGGACACACACAACAGCACGGTCGGTCACGCACTCACACTCACACACAAACACAAACCTCCTGCTAGATATTTTTAAACCCAGGCTAGTTCTGCTTCCATGGCAACCGCCCCAAACCCATCACCATAGCAACCCAACGTCAGCTTTCCAAGCACCAAATCCTGGGGGACTGCAGGGCCCCAATCAGAGGCTGGCAGAGGGAGCTGCTGCACCCTTTACCATCATCCATGCCTCCCCTGTGCCCCCACCCCAGAGCTTTCAGGGGAGCGGTTACCCTAGTCTGGGCAGGGGCCAGAGTCAGGGATACCAGAGAGCCAGACCAAGCTGGGGCAGGGGCATCCCCAAACCTGCCTTTTCCTTCCATCCTGGCAGAGCTATGTGGAGAGGCTCGCTGGAGTGAAGGTCGGCCTGCACAAGCCTGGGTGTGCATTCTGGCTCTGCCACTTACATGCCATGTGACTTGGCCATGCCCTTACCCTCTCTGATTCTCGCATTCTTTAATTTGGAAAATGTTGCTGCTGCTGTTAATACCCCCTTTATTTTTATTTTTTATTTATTTTTATTTTTTGGTACTTTTAGTAGAGACGAGTTTTCACCACGTTGGCCAGGCGGGTCTTGAACTCTTGATCTTGGGTGATCTGCCCGCCTCGGCCTCCCAAAGTGTCAGGATTACAGGCGTGAGCCACCGTGTCTGGTCAATATCCCCTTTAAATAACTGTTATGATTTGGTGGTTAAAAGTCCAGGCAGATCTACATCCAGATTCTGGCTTTCCCACTTCTTAGCCATGTGAACTCAGGCAAGGGCCTTCTCCTCTCTATGACAAGTCTCGGGGGTAAATAGTCCAACTACACAGGGCTGCTGGGAAGATTCCCCAGCCAAGCAATATGGCAACTGTCCTACTTTGCATGTATTCTAACGTATTTCAGTCTTAAACACGGTCTTATAGGTAGACTACTATTCTTATACCTATCTTGCAGAAAAGGAAACTGAGACCCAGAGAGCTTACCTGGTGTCACATAGCTACACAGTTTAGAAGGATGAGATTTGGGCTGGGCGCAGTGGCTCACACCTGTAATCCCAGCACTTTGGGAGGGCGAGGTGGGAAGATCACTTGAGTCCAGGAGTTCAGGACCAGCCTGGACAACATGGTGAAACCCCATATCTACTAAAAAATACAAAAATTAGCCAGGAGTGGCTGTGCATACCTGTAATTCCAGCTACTTGGGAGGTTGAGGCACAGGAATCACTTGAACCCAGGAGGCAGAGGTTGCAGTGAGCTGAGATCGTGTCACCGCACTCCAGCCTAGGTGACAGAGAGACACTCTGCCTCAAAAAAAAAAAAAAAAAAAGAAAAAAAATGAAGGAGAAGAATGAATGGGATGGGATTTGAGCCTGGGCAGTCAAAGACACATCTTTAGCCATTTCTCTCTCCTGCCTCTCAAAGAGGGCAGTTTGGAGAAGGGTGATAGAACGGTACATCCTTGGAAAGGCTTTCTAGCTTTTGTTTTCTGGGATGAGATGAAAGGCCTCAGTCTTCCAACCTGCAGAATGGAGGTTGAAATGATACTGCTGGCTGGAGTGTCAGGAGGATCAATAATGCAGTTTGCACCTGTTGGGCTCTGAGGACAGGCTGGTGCCCCTGAGTGCTCTTGTAGGTGCAGAGTAGATCAGGAGAGGTTGGGCGAGTGGGCAAATGGGCAAACATTACCTGTGCAGGCTCAGGAGGGAAGCTCACTGGGGCTCAACCTCAGCTTTCCCAGCCTGGTGATCTCAGGCATGGGCTGTCTCCAGCCTAAGCCTCAGTCTCACCATCTGTCAAATGGGAATCATGACCATACTCGGGGTATGACAAGGAGTCCATGAGCCAAAGCAGGCAAAACCACTTGGCATGGATCTCAGCAAAGAGATAAATCTGAGCTGCTATTAATATCCTCCATCCACTCAGTGCACAGGATTTAGGAGAGGCAGGACTGCAAACTTTTTTGCAGGGTTTTTGCAAACTTTGTTGACTCACAGTGAGAAACACACTTCATGATGCAATGCATATATTAGGTTGGTACAAAATTCATTGCAATTATTGTCATCAAAAGCAATGGCAAAAACCGCAGTTATGTTTGCACCAACCTAATACAATTGAAATGAAAGTTTCATGAAACCACACTTCATCTCCACCTTAGTCTACATTATGTCGACACTATGTGCACTGGCTCTGATTTTTTTTTTTTTTTTTTTTTTTTTTTTTTTTTTTGAGACAGAGTCTTGCTCGGTTACCCAGGCTGGAGTGCAATGGTGCGATCTCGGCTCACTGCAACCTCCACCTCGTGGGTTCAAGCAATCCTCCCGCATCAGCCTCCCAAGTAGCTGGGATTACAGGCACCTGCCATCATACCCGGCTAATTTTTGTAGAGACGGGGTTTCACCGTGTTGTTCAGGCTGGTCTGGAACTCCTGACCTGAGGTGATCCATCCGCCTTAGCCTCCCAAAGTGCTGGGATTACAGGTGTGAGCCACTATGCCTGGCTGACTCTGATTTATTATATGCTATTGAAAAAACTACTGGTTGATTCCACAGCCTGCTAAGCAGTTGTGACCGACAGTACAGAAAACCCTGGTGTGGAGATTAGAATGTGGAATCCTTGAGTCCCTGGAGGATTTTAAGCAGGGAAGTGACACGGGCATCATAGGGGCGATGAAGGAGAGGGGGCCAGATGGGGGCTGGGATGAAGCCAGAATGGACTCTATGGAGGAGGGCTTCTTTGCCTTTAACCCCTGGCAGAAGCAGGGGGCGTGGAGATCGTTTGAGCCTGGGAATTCAAGGCTGCAGTGAGCTGTGAGATGGAGAGGTGTGGTCATATACCAACAGCAGAAAGCAGCTATCTCAGCGCTTTGCACAAAAAGGTATAGTGGGGAGGAGCGTGAACCCCAGACACTCATCTGCTCAGCAAATATTTACTGAGCACCTACTATGTGTTGGGCACTGTTCTAGGCACCAGGGATACAGCAGTGTACAAAGCAGATACAGATTCCTGACCTCATGAGCTCACGTTCCGGGGAGACAGATAATCCAGTAAAAAAGGAATACATAGAGTGTGATAGATGAGGGTAAGTGCTGTGGGGAAAATGCAGCAGGGGAGGAGGAGGCATAGGATATGGGGGCAGGGGAGGAGGAGGCATAGGATATGGGGGCAGGGGAGATGGCCGCGATTTTATTTATTTATTTATTTATTTATTTATTTATTTATTTATTTATTTTTGAGATGGTGTCTCACTCTGTCGCCCAGGCTGGAGTGCAGTGGCGCGATCTCGCCTCACTGCAAGCTCCGCCTCCCGGGTTGATGTCATTCTGCTGCCTCAGCTTCCCAAGTAGCTGGGACTACAGGCGCCCGCCACAAGGCTCAGCTAATTTTTTGTTTTTTTAGTAGAGACGGGGTTTCACTCTTCCAGCCAGGATGGTCTCAATCTCCTGACCTCGTGATCCGCCCGCTTCGGCCTCCCAAAGTGCTGGGATTACAGGCGTGAGCCACCGCGCCTGGCCTATTTATTTATTTATTTATTTATTTTTAGATGGAGTCTCACTCTGTCGCCCAGGTTGGAGTGTGGCGGTACAGTCTCAGCTCACTGCAACATCTGCCTCCTGGGTTCAAGCGATTCTCCTGCCTCAGCCTCCCAAGTAGCTGGGATTACAGGCCCGCGTCATCATGCCCAGTTAATTTTTGTATTTTTAGTAGAGATAGGGTTTCACCATGTTGGCCAGGCTGGTCACGAACTCCTGACCTTAAGTAATCTGCCCATCTCAGCCTCCCAAAGTGCTGAAATCATAGGCATGAGCCACCACACCTGGCCTGCAATTTTAAATAGGGTTGACATAGAGAGAGAAGGCCTCCCTGAGGGGAGACATTTGAGCAGAGACCTGAAGGAGGTGGAGGGAATGGGCTGCATGGGTCTGTAGGGGGAGCAGCAGGTGCAAAGGCCCTGAGGCAGGAATATGCCTGGTGTGTTGGAGGAAGAGCAAAGAGCCTAGGGAAGGTGGAGGAGAGCAGGGGAGGGAAATAGTGGGAGGAACAAGACTAGAGGGTTAGTCAGGGAGCCAACTGTGCAGGGGGCCTTGAGAACCACCGTAAAGACTTTAATTTGCACACCTGTAATCCCAACACTTTGGGAAGCCAAGGCAGGAGGATCCTTTGAGACCAGGAGTTCGAGATCAGCCTGGACAACATAGTGAGACTGTGTCTCTACAAGAAATTAAAATAAATTAGCCAGATGTGGAGGCATATACCTGTAGTTCCAGCTACTCTGGAAGCTGAGGATCGCTTGAGCCCAGGAGGCCAGGGCTGCAGTGAGCCAAGATCATGCCATTGCGATAGCCTCAGTGACACGGTAAGACCCTGACTCTAAATAAATTTTTTTTTTAAGACTTAGATTTGACTGTGATTTAAGTGGGAGCCATGGGAGGGTTTTGAACAGAGGAAGAACTTGAGCAGACTTAAATTTTATCACAGGATCCTTCTGGGTTGGACACAGTGGTTCATGCCTGTAATCCCAACACTTTGGAAGGTCAGGGTGGGAGGGTTGCCTGAAGCCAGGAGGTTGAGGCTGCAGTGAGCTGAGATCACACCACTGCACTCCAGTCTGGGTGACAGAGCGAGACCCTGTCTCAAAAAAAAAAAAAAAAAAAAAAAAAGTGGGGGAGGCCGGGCACCAGTGGGTCATGCTTGTAATCCCAGCATTTTGGGAGGCTGAGGCGGGCAGATCATCTGAGGTCCGGAGTTTGAGACCAGCCTGGCCAACATGGCGAAACCCTGCCTCTACTAAAAATACAAATATTAGCCAAGTGTGGTGGCGTGTGCCTGTAATCCCAGCTACTCGGGAAGCTGAGGCAGGAGAATCACTTGAACCTGGAAGGCGGAGTAAGACTCTGTCTCAAAAAAAAAAAAAAAAAAAAAAAAGATTGGGGGAATCCTTCTGGCTGTGTATGAAGAACATGGTATCAGGGATAGGGGCAGAAGTAAGGAGCCCAATAGGAGGTGACTTGGATGATCCAGGTGAGAGGTGCTGGTGGGTGGACCAGTATGTGAGGCAGCAGTGCTGGTGGGGAGATGTCTTGGAATCCTAGTTCTCCCCTGTAACTTTGGGCCAGTCATTTCAGAACCTGTTTCTCTATTTACAGATGAGGATGATAATAAAGCTGCCACCTCACAGGGTTCCTGTGTGGTCTTCATTTCACTGAGCGTGAATAGCCCCTGGCACAAGTGCCTCCTGCCATTGTCACTCATTTTATCCTCGAGGTTCCTGGATCGGGGCACCTCTGTACCCCGCCCAGTGTGGTGCACAGGTGGGCTTTGGGGAGGAGGATAAGGAGAAGAGATTTAATCCTGTGTGTTGATTGTATGCTTATCTGATCCTGAGGATATCTGAGTGAGGGCTTTCTCTTCCCCACAGCCTCACTGTAGTAGGCAGTATTGAAGTCCAGTGAGGGGCATTAGCTTGCCCAGAAGCCCACAGTGAGTTGGAGGCTGAGCCAAAGCTAGAGATCTATCCCTGCCTCCTGTTTCTCAGGCCTGTGTTCCCAGTCCTGGCTGCCACCTTGGTGATTTTGGCAACTGACTGAGTCCCCTCCCCCGGCCCCAGCCTCAACATCTTCCTATGGGTCCCTGCTGCCTCTGGGAGAAATTCCAAACTCTCCCGGTTGCTCAGGCCAAAACCTTGCAGTTGCCCTTGACACCCCTTTCTTCCTCACACCCACATCCACTCCATCAGCAAACCCTTTCTGCTCTACCTCGAGTTCCAAATCGCACCCCATCTCCCTACCTCCAGCAGCACCACCGAGTGGGGGTCCATTAGCTCCCACCTGGACTCTCCCAGGGGCCTCTTCTCTCAGCCACCCACTTCCACACCGGCCCACCCTTCACGAGAAACCAGAGTTATCCTTTTTTTGAGACCGAGTCTTGCTGTCTCGCCAAGGCCAGAGCGCAGTGGCTCAATCTCAGCTCACCGCAGCCTCAGCTTCCTGGGTTCAAACGATTCTTCTGCCTTAGCCTCCCGAGTAGCTGGGATTACAGGCATGTGCCACCACACCTGGCTAATTTTCGTATGTTTAGCAGAGACGGGGTTTCACCATGTTGACCAGGCTGGTCTCAAACTCCTGACCTCAAATGATCTACCTGCCTTGGCCTCCCAAAGTGCTGGGATTACATGCATCAGCTACCGTGCCCGGTCCAGAGTCATCCTTTTCAAAGGTGAGTCAGATCACACACTGTGCTGTATCTAAAAGAAATAAAATTGGGGTTTCTGGCCAGGCACAGTGGCTCATGCCTGTAATCCAAGTACTTTGGGAGGCCGAGGCAGGAAGATTTTGTGAGGTCAGGAGTTCAAGACCAGCCTGGGCAACACAGTGAAAGCCCATCTCTAAAAAAAAAAAAAAAAAAAAATTTCAGCCTCGCACAGTATCTTGCACCTGTAGTCCCAGCTACTTGGGAGGCTGAGGTGGGAGGATCATTTGAACCCAGGAACTCAAGGCTGCAGTGAGCCTTAATGGTACCACTCACACTCCAGCCTGGGTGACAAAACAAGAGCCTGTCTCAAAAAAAAGTGTGTGTGTGGGGGTGATTTCTGTAAGAACCTTGAGGAGCAATCTACATTGCTCTATTTCTTGGCTTAGGTTGTAGAAGAAGGCGGCACTTTCTGTATGTCTCTTATGACTACAAATAGTATGAACGGGTTGGGCGTGGTGGCTCACGCCTGTAATCCCAGCAGTTTGGGAGGCTATGGCAGGTGGATCACAAGGTCAGGAGTTCGAGACCAGCCTGACCAACATGATGAAACCCCATTTCTACCAAAAAATACTAAAATTAACTGGGCGAGGTGGCACATGCCTGTATTCCCAGCTACCTGGGAGGCTGAGGCAGGAGAATCGCTTGAAGCCAGGAAGTGGAGGTTGCAGTGAGCCAAGATCATGCCACTGCACTCCAGCCTAGGTGACAGAGCGAGAATCTGTCTTAAAAAAACAAAACAAAACAAAACAAAACAAGCAAGCAAACAAACAAAAAACCCAAGTTGAACTGTAACAGAGCTGGGCTTTGAACCCTGGCAGCCTGGCCACAGGGGCTGTCTTTTTAACTGCTTCACCAGCTGCCTCCCTTTCTCACGTGTCTCCCTCCCTCAGCTACAACACCTCCCCACCCCATGGTCCTCTCCCTCCCTGAGGATCTCGATGCTTCCCTGGTTTAGAACCGCAAGTGCGTAGACTTATGCTGATCCTATGCAATCATTTTCGGTTACATTTAATTTTAGTAATTTCTCCCCTTCATCTGTCCCCCCCCACAGGCACCCACTCTTGTGTACTTAATTTTTGGCCTTCCCATCCTTCTATTCTTTTATCAAGATCCCTGTGTATCCTTACAGTTAGTTTTGCTGTATGTGTGTTTTAAATTTGTAGAGTCGTTGTTAAGCTACAAACCTCATTCTCTTTCTTTCTTTGTTCTTTTTGAGAGCCCTCTGGGTGGATATGCTTATTTCTAGCTGGAGATGAGTGAGTCTTGCAGACTCTGGAGAGGCTGGCCCGGTTCAAGTTCTATCCTCACTGCTTATGGGATGAACGACCTTGGGCAAGTTACTTAACCTCTCTGGGTCTCAGTTTCTCCATTTGTAAGATGAAAGTTGTTAAATAATGGTCACTTTCTCATAGGATTGTTGCAAGATGGTTTTTGGGTTGTTTTTTAGAGATGGAATCTTGCTCTGTCACCCAGGTTGGAATGCAGTGGTGCCATCATAGCTCACTGCAGCTTCAAACTCTGGCACTTACTTGGTCTTGAGACCCACTGGGAAACAGTAGAACAGTGAGTTTTGCAAAGGTGGGAGCAAGGAACTGAGTAGAGGGTACCTCCTTATGCTGGAAGGTCCTGGGCTCCAGCGATCCTCCTGACTTGACTTGCTAAAGTGCAAGCTGATACCTTTTTTTTTTTTCTGAGATGGAGTCTTGCTCTGTTGTCCAGGCTGGAGTGCAGTGGCATGATCTTGGCTCACTGCAACCTCTGCTTCCCGGGTTCAAGCAATTCTCCTGCCTCAGCATCCCAAGTAGCTAGGATTACAGGCATGCGCCACCATGCCCAGCTAATTTTTGTAATTTTTAGTAGAAATGGGGTTTCACCATATTGACCAGGCTGGCCTCGAACTCCTGACCTTGTGATCTGCCCACCTTGGCCTCCCAAAGTGCTGGGATTACAGGCGTGAGCCACTGCGGCCGGCCCAACTGGTATCTTAAAGCATTCAGCATCTGGCATTTACTGAGCAATACATTGATGTTAGCTTCTCCCTCTTTTACATTGCTGTGTAGTATTCCACTGTGTATTCCATATTCTACTTCTCCAGCCCTAATGATGGACATCTAGTTCCCTCCAACTCCTTGCTGCCTAAATTGCACTTCAATGGACATCCTCATACAAACCTCATTTACAGTCCTGTTGGACAGCGTGATAATTGGGTCATCAGGCATCCTCATATTTAATTTCTTAAAGTATTGCTGGATTGTTCACCAGAAGGGATGCACCTATTTGGCCTCCTACCATCCGTGGTGAATGATCCATTCTTGCATATGTTCCTTCAGAACTTGGTGTTCTTAGATTGTCTAATTTTTGCCAATCTGTTGGATGTCAGAGAATGAATGTATTGCTTTGATACTTGTTTTTTTTTTTTTCCTTTTTTTTGAGATAGAGTCTCGCTCTGTCACTCTGGCTGGAGTGCAGTGGTGCGATCTCAGCTCACTGCAACCTCTGCCTCCTGGGTTCAAGTGATTCCCCTACCTCAGCCTCCCAAGTAGCTGGGATAACCATACTCAGCTAATGTTTTTGTATTTTTAGTAGACGGGGTTTCACCAGGTTGGCCAGGCTGATCTCGATCTCCTGACCTCAAGTGATGATCCACACGCCTCGGCCTCCCGAAGTGCTGGCCTGAGCCTGAGCCACCATACCCAGCCTTAATACTTTCTTATGTAGATCAGCTTAGCTTGTCTGGGTTTCCTCAGTCTTTATCTCTACCCAGAGTTATCACAAACTGACATGTGTGTGTGTGTGTATAAGGCTATCAACATGAACCCTTCAATATTATATATGTATGTGTGTGTGTGTGTATGTGTGTGTGTGTGTATATATATATATATAAAAGTATTTTGGAGACAGGGTCTTGCTGTGTTGCCCAGGCTGGAGTGCAGTGGTGCAATATCAGCTCACAGCAGCTTCAACCTCCTTGTCTCAAGCAATCCTCCCATCTCAGCCTCCTGAGTAGGTGGGACCACAGGCATGCACCACCACACCCGGCTAATTTTTGTATTTTTTGTAGAGTCGGGGTTTTGTCATGTTGCCCAGGCTGGTCTCAAACTCCTGAGCTCATGCAATGCACCTGCCTTAGCCACCCAAAGAGCTGGGATTACAGGCCTGAGTCACCATGCCTGGGCCAAACACTTTCATATTTTAATTGCTGACACAGTAGAAAAGGAATCATAGTAATACATCCCTTCTAAACTATTAAGAAGATTCAATGAATGATAATAGCCACCGTTTATTATGTGTTTACTACACGGTGTGTGCTGTGCTAAGCTGTGTATGTATTTACTCACTTATTTCCTCTAAAAGCTCTGGGAGGTCCCTGCTGCTGCCATCACCCCCATTTTATAGATGAGAAAACTGACACATGAAGAAGTTGACTGCAAGAAGCAGAGCTAGGATTGAAATCCAGGCAGACAGGCTAATTAACCATCTCACTGCCTCTCCATGAACCTATGCAGGAAAAACACACAGGGCTTCACGAATGTTCTGTATCATCTCACCTGTGATACTCAGGCAGGGCAATCCAGAAGGGCTTGGGGAATGTTTGCTGATTGCCTCTGCAAATTTCTTTTTTCGAGACGAGGTCTCGCTCTGTTGCCCAGGCTGGAGTGCAGCAGCATGCATAATCATAGCTCACTGCAGCCTCAGTTTCCCCAGTTCAAGACATCCTCTTGCCGCAGCCTCCTGAGTAGCTGGGACTACAGGCACACACCACCGCACCCAGCTAATTTTTTTAATTTTTTATTTTTAGTAGAGATAGGGTCTCACTATGTTGCCCAGGCTGGTCTTGAACTCCTGGGCTCAAACGATCTGCCTGCCTCAGCCTCTCAAAGTGCTGGAATTACAGACATGAACCACTGCATCTTCTCCATAAATTTCATAATGGGTTGAGCTATTGGGACATTTTCCAAGCATAATAACAATTGCATGTTACATTTGGGAGAAAAACATCATTTTAAAGTGTATAAAACCTGAAAGGGACCTCATTGGGGTTATTTCCGCATCTGTAAAAGGTTAGGGTAAGACCCATGGTCCCTCTCCTTTCCAGAGTCCCTGTGTTTACCACATCAAAGCATTTATAACCATAACCATCACAGCCAGGTTTTAAAATTTATTTATTTATTTATTTATTTATTTTGAGAGAGTGTTTTGCTCTGGCCCCCAGGCTATAGTGCAGTGGTGCAATCTCGGCTCACTGCAACCTCCGCCTCCGGGGTTCAAGCAATGCTCCTGCTTCAGCCTCCCAAGTAGCTGGGACTACAGGTATGCACCACTATGTCCATCTAATTTTTGTATTTTTAGTAGAGATGGGGTTTTGTCATATTGGCCAGGCTGAACTCAAACTTCTCACCTCAAGTGATCCTCCCGAAGTGTTGGGATTACAGGCATGAGCCACCGCACCCGGCCAACAGCTAGGTTTTTATGTGAATCCTCAAGAGCAGCACTTCTGCAGGGCACACAGTGGTCACCCAAGTCTTTCCTACTCTGCACCTGCACCTGCTGAGTGTGACTGGAGAAAAACACATAATACAGTGGTGAGACTGAGCTCACCACAATTTCCCGATTACTCACCTGGGGACTGGGGACTGCCTGCCAACCCCAATCCTGTCCATTCACTCTCCCACCCTCCTGGGAATCTATTTCCTACCTGTGGTTCCCTCCTCCAACCTTGCCCACCTCTTCTCCATCCTCACACTCACCCTTGACCCTGTTCCTAGTTCCTAGAGAGAAGAGAAGTCATTAGGAAACTTCCTCAGGTTTTCTTGTTTTTTTTTTTTTGTTGTTGTTGTTGTTGTTGTTTGTTTGTTTGTTTTTGTTGTTGTTGTTTTTTGTTTTGAGATGGAGTCTCACTCTGTCACCCAGGCTGGAGTGCAGTGGTGCAATCTCGGCTTACTGCAACCTCCACCTCCCGGCTTCAAGCGATTCTCCTGCCTCAGCCTCCTGAGTAGCTGATACTACAAGTGCACGCCACCACGCCCGGCTAATTTTTTATTTTTATTTTATTATTTTATTTTATTTATTTTATTAGAAATGGGGTTTCACCATGTTGGTCAGGATGGTCTTGATTTCCTGACCTTGTGATCCACCTGCCTCGGCCTCCCAAAGTAGTGGGATTACAGGCATGAGCACTGCACCCGGCCCTTACGCAGGTTTTCAACACATCTACCCACCTACCCACCTACCTGTGACCTATTGTTTGCCTCTCTCATGTTAACTGCAGAAACACTCTCAGCCAAGGCTGACTTCTATGTGTGTACACTTGGTCCCCTTCTCTCTCGCCTACTCAGGGACATCAGTCAAGCACACCTCTGCTTTGTCTCCGGTACCATCAATTCCCCGGTATCTCCTGGAGTATCCTCATTGGCATCAAAGCACATTCTAATACAAACCTGCTTTTTCTTTTCTCTCTCTTTTTTTTTCTTTGAGATGGAATCTTGCATTGTTGCCTGGGCTGGTAGATCACTTGAGGCCAAGAGTTCAAGACCAGCCTGGCCAACGTGGATGAAACCCCATCTCTACTAAAAACACAAAGATTAGCTGGGTGTGGTGGCTGGCGCCTGTAATCGCAGCTACTCAGGAGGCTGAGTCAGGAGGATGGCTTGAACCCGGGAGGTGGAGGTTGCAGTGAGCTGAGATCGTGCCACTGCACTCCAGCCTGGGCAACCAAGTGAGACTCTGTCTCAAAAAATAACATAATAAAATAAAATAAAACAACACAGTCATCAGAGGTATTTGTACTCATCTTGTGTCTCTGATTCCTTCTCCTTCCAAATCTGTGACTTTGCCAAATCAGCTGTTTTTGGTTTTGTTTTTGTTTTTTTCCCCCCAGGCTGGTCCTGAACTCCTGGGGCCAACTGATCCTCCTGTCTCAGCCTCATGAGTAGCTGAGACTACAGGCATGCGTCACCACGCCTGGCTGTTTTTAAAATGTTTGGTAGAGACAGAGTCTCCTTATGTTTCCCAGGCTGGTCTTGAACTCCTAGGTTCAAGTGATCCTCCCTCCTCAGCCTCTCAAATAGCTGGAATGGTGAGTGCAAACCACCGTGCCCAGCTCCAAATCAGCTCTTGGTGATGTTACCAATGACCCGTATGTGGCTCAGTCCCGTCGTCCAGTGGCCTGTCCTCATATTACTTGAACTCCCTCCTCATTGACAGTCATGCTTTCCTCCTTGGTTTATTTTCTCCCTTAGCTTCCAGGACACTCCACTTTCAAGACTTCCCTTCTGGCCCAGTGGCTCCTCCTCTGCAGTCCTCCCCGTCCTTGGAGTCTTTAAACATTGGATGGCCATAGGGCTCAGTTCTTGATTCTCTTCTCCTTTCTCTCTTCACTCACTCTTTTGGTGATGGACTCCCAAATCAATCAATCTAGGTTGGATCTTATCCCTGAACTCAGACTCATATTCACCTGTACTCTCAACATTTCCACTGGGAAGTCTACTGGGTACCTCAACATGTCCAAAACCAAATCTCTGATTCACGTTCTCCTCCTGTCGCCCGGTATCTGCAATTCATCTAATCTCAATAAATGGAAATCTCATCTTGGCATCTTTTCAGATCAAAAACCTTAGAGTTGGCTGGGCATGGTGGCTCACGCCTATAATTCCAGCACTTTGGGAGGCTGAGGTGGGTGGAACACCTGAGGTCAGGAGTTCAAGACCAGCCTGGCCAACATGGTGAAACCCTGACTCTACTAAAAATGCAAAAAATTAGCCAGGCATGGTGGTGGATGCCTGTAATCCCAGCTACTCTGGAGGCTGAGGCAGGAGAATCGCTTGAACCCGGGAGGCGGAGGTTGCAGTGAGCCGAGGTCGCGCCATTGCACTCCAGGAAACTTAGAATCATTTTTGACTCTTCCCTTTCTCTTCCTCCCAACACTCAATCCATCAGCAAATTCTGTCAGCTCTACCTTCAGAATAGATTCTAACCACTTCTCACCACCTCCGCTGTCACCACCCTCGTGGAAGCCACCATCACCTCTCATTCTAATGATTTTTTTAATCTGTTGCTTAAATTTTTTTTATTGAGATGAAATTCACATTAACAGAAAATTAACCATTTTAAAGTGAGCAATTCAACGGCATTTAGTACATTCATAATGTTGTGCAATCATCACCTCCATCTAGTTCCAAAACATTTCATCACCCCCAAAGGAGACCTCACACCCATTAAGCAGTGATTACCCATTCGCTTCTTCCCCCAACCCCTGGCACCACAACACTATTTTCTGTCTCTATGGACTTGCCTCTTCTGGACACTTCATATAAATGGAATAATACACTATGTGACCTTTTGTGTTTGGCTTCTTTCACTTAGCATCATGTTCTCAAGGTTTTATCCATGTTGTAGCATCTATCAGCACTTCATTTCTTTTCTCTTTTTCTTTTGTTTGTGAGATGGAGTCTTGCTCTGTCACCCAGGCTGGAGTGCAGTAGCACGATCTTGGCTCACCGCAACCTCCACGTCCCGGATTCAAGCAATTCTCCTGCCTCAGCCTCCTGAGTAGCTGGGATTACAGGCATGCACCTCCACGCCTGGCTAATTTTGTATTTTTAGTAGAGACTAACATGGTTTTGCCATGTTGGCCACGCTGGTCTCGAACTTCTGACCTCAGGTGATCAGCCCGCCCCGGCCTTCTAAAGTGCTGGGATTACAGGCGTGCCACCACGCCCGGACTTATCTGCTCATGGATTTATGGACATTTGGGTTGTTTCCGCCTTTTAGCGATTGTGAATAATGCTGTTATGAACATCTACGTACAAGTATTTGAATACCAGTTTTTAATTCTCAGGTATATACCTAGGAGTGTAATTGCTGGGTCATGTATTAATTCTGTTTAACTTTCTGAGAAACTGGCTGTTTTCCATGTCCAAATTATTTTAACAGCCTAAGTTTTTTTAATTTAAATTTTTAATTTTAGAGATCGATTCTCACTCACTTTCCCAGGCTGGAGTGCAGTGTTGAACTCCTGTTCTCAAACAATCCACCTGCCTCAATCTCCCGAGTAGCTAACAGCCTTTTCTTAATGCAGCCACCATCATGATCATTTAAGACATGAGTAGGCCAGGCGGTGGGGCTCACCCTTGTAATCCTAGTACTTTGGGAGGCAGAGGCGGGTGAATTGCTTGAACTCAGGCATTCCAGACCAGCCTGGGTAACACGGCAAAACCTCGTCTCTACTAACAATACAAAAGTAAGCCAGGTGTGGTGGTACATGCCTGTAATCCTGCTCTACTTGGGGGGTTGAGGCAGGAGGATCGCTTGAACCAGGGAGGCTGAGGCTTCAGTGAACCGATATGGAGCCACTGCACTCCAGCCTGGGTGACAAAGTGAGACCCTGTCTCAAAAAAAAAAAAAAAAAAAAAAAAAAAAAGACATGAGTAAAATTATGTCCTCTCTGCCTAATACCTTCAATGGCTCCCACCTCACTCAGAGTAAAACAAAAGGCCTCACAAAGGCCTACAAGGCCTTATATAACCTGGTCTCAGGCATCCTCCCAGACATCATCTTTTATCACACTCCATGCACTCAATATTGACTTGCTGTTACTTAGAAACACCAGGCATGCTCCCACTGCAGGGCCTTTGTACTCACTGTCTCATCTTCTTGGAACGTACCATCTTCTTGGTACCCTCAAGGGTGGCTTGGCCAGGAGTGGTGCCTCACATCTGTAATCCCATCACTTTGGGAGCCCAAGGCAGGTGGATCACATGAGCTCAGGAGTTCGAGAGTAGCCTGGCCAACATGGTGAAACCCCATCTCTACTGAAAATACAAAAATTAGCCAGGCATGGTGGTGTGCACCTGTAGTCCCAGCTACTTGGGAGGCCGAGGAAGGAGAATTGCTTGAACCCAGGAGGTGGAGGTTGCAGTAAGTTGAGATTGCGCCACTGCACCTTGAGTCTGGGCCGCAGAGCAAGACTCCATCTCAAAAAATTAAAAAAAAAAAAAAAAAATAGGCCGTGTGTGGTGGCTCACACCTGTAATCACAGCACTTTGCGAGGCCGAGGTAGGCAAACCACTTGAGGTCAGGAGTTCAAGACCAGCCTGGCCAACATGGTGAAACCCTGTCTCTACTAAAAATACAAAAAAATCACCTGAGCCGTATGGTGGGCACCTGTAATCCCAGCTACTCGGGAGGCTGAGGCAGGAGAATTGCTTGACCTTGGGAGGCAGAGGGTGCAGGGAGCCAGGGCGCCACTGCACTCCAGCCTGGGCGACAGAGTGAGACTCTGTCTCCAAAATAAATAGATGAATAAAAAAATTCCTGGCTCATTCACTTGTGTCAGGTATCCGCTCTAAGTCAGCTTTTCTGAGATACCTTCCTGCCCCTCCAACGCCTGGTTCCAGCCTCTTCACTCTGCTTTATTTTCTATGTAGCACTTATCACCCCAGACCTGGACATTTCTTTTTTTCTTTTTTCTTTTTTTGAGATGGAGTCTCGCTCTGTGGCCCAATCTGGAGTGTAGTGGCCCGATCTTGGCTCACTGCAACCTCTGCCTCCCGGGTTCAAGCGATTCTCCTGCCTCAGCCTCCCAAGTAGCTGGGATTACAGGCATGCACCGCCATGCCCAGCTAAGTTTTATATTTTTAGTAGAGACGGGGTTTTGCCATGTTGGCCAGGCTGGTCTTGAACTCCTGACATCAGGTGATCCGCCTGCCTCGACCTCCCAAAGTGTTGGGATTACAGGTGTGAGCCACCGTGCCCAGCCTATTTCTTTACTATATGCTGTTGTCTGCCTTCCTTTCACTAGGGTATGATCTTTTCCTGTTTGTTACCAGATGTTTCTACTCCAGCACCCAGAAAAGTGCCTGGAACATAGCAGGTGCCCAATAAATGGCCTGACAAGTAAGTGAAGAAATAAGTTAAGGAATGAATTGAACTCCACTTACAGATGAAGAAAGTGAAGTTCCCAGAAGAGGCATGACTTGTGGGAGGTCTCACAGCTGGTAAGGGAAAGCCTTGAGATTCTAATCCATGTTCCTTTTTTAAAAAAATTGTTATTTATTTATTCATTATTTTCTTAGAGACAGAGTCTTGCTCTGTCACTCAGGCTGGAGTGCAGGCATTTATGAGATTTAGCTGAGGGGAAGGTGAAGTGAGAATACATTAAGATTGGGCTTAGAGGGATATTTTTATGTGGGTCATAGATACTTCTTGGATACTTAAACCACCTGATTAGTTGTCATGTTGTAGAAATGGCTTCCCGGAATGCTTCTATTGTGTAAGGTACTAACTCACTAGATGTGAGGCCACAGCCTACTAATGGCATAAATGTGTCTTTTAGCTGCTCATTCCAGAAGCATCTGTGTAACAGAAGTGTCAAGAATTGAAAGGAAGCCTGCGTGGTGGCTCACACCTGTAATCCCAGCATTTTGGGAGGCTGAGGTGGGAGCATTGCTTGAGCTCAAGAGTTCGAGACCAACCTGGGCAACATAGTGAAACCTCGTTTCTACTAAAAACAAATTAAAAAAAAAATTAGCCAGACTTGATGGCGTGTGCCTGTAGTACCAGCTACCTGGGAGGGTAAGGCAGGAGGATCACTTCAGCTCAGGAGTTAAAGGCTGCAGTAAGCCATGAACATCCCACGGCCCTCCAGCCCGGCAATGAAGCGAGACCCTGTCTAAACAAACCAACAAACCAACAAACAAAAAATTGAAAGGATTGAGGCAGAAGTTAGTCTATGGAAACATTTTCCAAAACATAGTTAATATATGAACGAAACTTTATGAAAGTTTTCCTTTTTCTTTTCTTTCTTTTTTTTTTTTTTTTTTGAGATGGCATCTCATTTTGTTGCCCAGGCTGGCGTGCAGTGGCACGATCTTGGCTTACTGCAACCTCCGACTCCCGAGTTCAAGCGATTCTCCTGCCTCAGTCTCCTGAGTAGCTGGGATTACAGGCGTTCGCCACTGCACTCAGCTAATTTTTTTGTATTTTTAGTAGAGACAGGGTTTCACCATGTTGGTCAGGCTGGTCTCGAACTCCTGACCTCGTGATTCACCTGCCGCGGCAAATCCCAAAGTGCTGGGATTACAGGCGTGAGCCACCGCGCCAGGTCAAAAGTTTTTCTAGATTTGCAAAAGATTTAGATAACATCACCAATACTGATTTGTGAAGCTGAAACTTGTTCTAAATTATAATGAATTTTTAAAAAGTTCCATCAACCACGCTAGAGGAAAGATAACTTACTTTTTCTTTGTAGACAAGGATATTGTGAAACATGCAGCTGAAAAAGTAGGAAACGTCACAGAGGTGTGTCAGGCAGAAAATTAATAAAAACATTACGTTATCCTTTGGGATTTTGCAATGTTTGTGGTATTTGGCTCTTTTAAATATGTAATTTGTTATTATTTCATATTCTAAGTAAACTTTCATGTCATACAGTATTTTTTTTTTTTCTTTAAACTTTGTTTTCTTTTCTTAAAGAGGTCTCTCCTCCCCCATCCCCGCGCTCAGTTCCTTTAGCTGGATCCTTCCAGTTCATGACTAATTGGTTTAAAATATGGGTCGTTCAAAAGCCGAGTGATCCCGGGCTAGTGGCTGTACCCCTCTGAGACAGTTTTCTTAGTGGTAAAATGGAAATCATAACAACTCTGCAGGGCTAATTATAAAGTTTAAGCAAGCCAAGGCCTGCAAAATGCTTAGTGCAGGTTTGGAATGCACCGAGCGATGACAAATCTCAACCTGTCTTTATGCTGAGACCACTCCCCAGTTTCCGGAGCCGCGGCCACTATCTCCCCAGGCGCATGCACACCGGGTTCTCCCTTCCAGGCCCTCCCCACCACGTGGGCGCGGCCTACCCTCCCTTAGCCGGTAATAAGCGGAGCCAAGGGGCTGCTTCCGGGATTCTTTCCCTTCCACTCTGGGGAACAACCCTTTTGTATGACTGGCAACATTATTAACCAGTAGTGATTAGAGAAGAGCCCGACGGTAGGTGCTTCCCTCAAAATGGTTCGGAACGCCTCTTCCAAGTTAGCCAATTGGAAGCTTTGGAGGGCGGGTTCTCCTCTGGGGCGGGACAGAGTGACGGGTGTCTCTTTTGGCTAATGGAAACTTGGCTGCTTGTAAGCCATGACCAATCAGAAGCGAGAACGCAGGATCCTGGGGCGGGGCTGGAGCTTCGTCAGTTGAACCGCTCGCGAGGAGGGTTGCCAGTGGAGAAGGTGAGAGGCAGCCGGAGTGGCGGGTGCGCGGGCCATGGTGGAGGTCTTGGGGGGAGGGGAGGGGGTTCTCTCCGGGGAGAGTGGCCTGCGGTGGGCAGCTGACCCGGCCTTGTCGGAATCAGGAGGGAGGGTGCCCTTTAACAAGGGTAGGTGCCTGATTGAGGTGTTGTGAGACTGAGCGCAGCGTGTGAGTTGGGGGTGATCTGTGTATCGCAGGAGGGTCTTCAATGGGGAGAGTTGTAAAGCAGGAGACAGCAGATGGTAGAATATACAGATGCCCTTGAAATGCAGCGTGGCGATTTAGTAGGAGGTTTTAAGGCAGGGGGTCATTACAGCGCACTGTGATTTACAAGCTTTGATTTGGGTGAAAGTCGTGGGAAGAAGCAATATTGAGGAAGGGAGGGAAGGAGACCTCCAGGGATAAGGATGTACTTTAAAGAGATATGAAGCCCTATTATGCCTGTGGCGTTTACTACATGCTGTGCACCTGCCAAGTGTTTTAGGTGAATTAACTCTTAAACTTACTCTACTGATGGTTAAGAGTGTGGGCTGTGGCGTCGAGTTGAATCCCGAATTTGAATCCTGGCTCTGCCACTGATCTGTGGCTTTGGGCGAGTTGTTTAACCCTTCTGTGCCTCAGCTTCATCATCGGTAGAATGACCTCATCTCTTTCTATACCATTGGCTAGCTTCACCCTCTTTATCTAATGAGAACTCCCAGCTGTGTATTTCCAGCCTGGATCTCTGCCCTGAACTCCAGACTCATATCGTGGCCGACTCTTCTCTATTTGGAAGTTCATCTGACATTCAGACATAAACTTGTCCCAAACCAAACTTGAGGTTTCTTCCTTTCAACCTCCAAACCCAGTTGATGGCACATTCATCCTGCCAGGTACTAAGATCAAGAAGCTTGGAGCGTTCTCTTTGTTTTGAGACAGAGTTTTGCTCTTGTTGCCCAGGCTGGAGTGCAATGGCGCGATCTCGGCTCACTGCAGCCTCCGCCTCCCGGGTTCAAGGGAATTACAGGCGCCCGCCAATTGTTTGTATTTTTGGTAGATAAGGGGTTTCACTGAGTTGGCTGGGCTGGTCTCAAACTCCTGACCTCAGGCAATCCACTCGCCTCAGCCTCCCACAGTGTTGGGATTACAGGTGTGAGCCATGGTGCCCGCCTAGCTTGGAGTGTTCTTCATTCCTCCCTTTTGTCTCACTTATATATGGTCTAGCAGATCGCATTAGCTCTGTTTTCAAAACACATCCAGAATCCAACCACGCCTCACCAGCTCCTTTGCTACCACTCTGGCCTAAGTTGTCCCCTGCTCTTATCTGGTCTGTTGCAGTGGCCTTCCAGGTGGGCTCCCTGCCTCTCACTGTTAGGGGGATCCTAGTAGAACAGAAGTCAGATCAGGTTGCTCCTCCTTTCAAATCCTGTCCTGGCTCCCACCTTACACTGCAGAAGTCTTCACCATATCCACGAGGCCCCGACCTATTGGTTTCCTCCTCCTCCCTCCCCTCAACTCCCATCACCTCTCTCAGTCCCCTGGCTCACTCTGCTGCAACCATCCCGGCCTCCTTGCTGTCCTTTGAACATAATGAACACATTGCCATCTCAGGGCCTTTGTACTCGCTGTCCCCGAACGCACTGCCACCTCAGGGCCTTTGTACTCGCTGTCCTCTCCTTCTGAATCAGGTCTTCTCAGGTGTCTGCGTGGCTTCTCCCACACGTCTTTCAGGTCTCTGTTCAGATGTCAGCTTCACAGCCAGGCATTTGCTGACTACTCAAGCTAAAATAACTCCTGTCACCGTGTGGCCCCTCACTTGGTTTTATTTTTGTTCATAACACAACTACCTGACATAGATTATTATGAGTATTATTTTTGAGACAGGCTCTTGCTCGGTCACCCAGGCTCGAGTGCAGTGGCGCAGTCTCAGCTCACGGTAGCCACCACTTCCTGGGTTCAAGTGATTCTCCTGCCTCAGCCTCCCAACTGGCTGGGATTACAGGTGTGCGCCACCATGCCCAGCTCATTTTTACATTTTTAGTAGAGATGGGATTTTGCCACATTGGCCAGGGTGGTCTTGAACTCCTGACCTCAGTTGATCCGCCCAGCTCAGCCTCCTAAAGTGCTGGGATTACAGGCGTGAGCCACAGCACTGGGCCTATTATTATTATTATTATTATTATTACTACTACTTATTTTTTTTTTTTTGAGATGGAGTCTCACTCTGTCGCCCAGGTTGGAGTGCAGTGGTGTGATCTCAGCTCACTGCAAGCTCTGCCTCCCAGGTTCACACCATTCTCCTGCTTCACCCTCCTGAGTAGCTGGGACGACAGGCACCTGCCACCATGCCCGGCTAATGTTTTGTATTTTTAGTAGAGACGGGGTTTCACCGTGTTAGCCAGGATGGTCTTGATCTCCTGACCTCATGATCCGCCCGTCTCGGCCTCCCAAAGTGCTGGCATTGCAGGCGTGAGCCACCGCACCCAGCTTATTGTTATTTTTTGAGATGGAGTCTCCCTCTGTCACCCAGGCTGGAGTGCAGTGGCACCATCTCAGCTCACTCAACCTACACTTCCCAGGTTCAAGTGATTCTCCTGTTTCAGCCTCCCAAGTAGGTGGAACTACAGGTGTACACCACCATGCCTGGCTATTTTTTGTAATTTTAGTAAAGATGCCGTTTCACTATCTTGGTCAGACTGGTTTCAAACTCCTGACCTCAAGTGATCTGCCCTTCTCAGCCTCCCAAAATGTTGGGATTACAGGCATGAGCCACCGCGCCTGGCCCTCACATCAATTATTGTTGGTTTATATCCACTGGGGTTTTTGGACCTCCCCACTAGTGTGTCTGACTCCATGTGAATATGGAACCTGGCACCTGGAGGAGCACATGGTGTTTAAAAAGTGTTGCTTCTCCTGTACCATCCTCACCATCCTTCGGGGTCTCCCTGTGGTATGGGGCAGGGTTGCTGAACTAGGAGGGTCCTATGTGGGGTGGTGGGGTCAGAGGTGGGGGAATAAACTGGACAGATGGTGGCACCCAAGGGCAGAAGGAACCTTTAGTGTCTGAAGGAATTTGGAGGAAATGCAGATTCCTGGGCCCACCCCCAGGGTTTCTGCTTGTGTATGGTTGGGACCCGACCTAGGAAGCTGCATTTTCAGAAGCACTTGTGGTAAAGATTCTGTTCCCTGGCTATCACTGTGAGAAGCACTGTTAGCTGGTTTGGAGTTTGCTGGGGCCACCGTGGTGATGGAGACACCTCCTGACCCAGGCTGGGAGTTAGGGAGGGCTTCCTGCAGTGCAGGAGAGGGGACTGGAGCTGAGACCTGGAGGAGGACAGGGAATGAGCTGAGGGGAGAAAACCTTGGCTGTATCCCCAGTGCCTAGAACCCCATTTCCTGGCATCTCCCATTAAATTCACAAGCAGTCCCTGAAGATACAAGATGGATTAAAATGGCTCTGCCCTCACTGGCTCCTGGTCTGTCAGATAATCAACAGATCACGCAGATGGTACCAGGGAGTGCCAGACACTGTTTGAAGCACCTTATATACATTAAATAATTTAATTCCACAGCAACCCTGTAAGGTAGGAGCTCTTATTATTCCTACTTTACTGATGGGGGAAGACCCAGAGAGGGCAAGCGCTTTGCCCGAGGACACACGAAGGATAAAGGCAGCTGGAATCTGAACCCAGAAGTACCCAGCGTGCAGCATGTGCTATGCTTAAGGTGTGAGGCCGCATTTGGGTTAGTTCTGGGAGGAAACAGGAGGTGGTCAGGGAAGGGCAGCTGGGTAAGGGGAAGGAGGGCGAATGTTTCTGTCCTCCTTTGTGGGATCCTAGACAAGCCTCAGTTTTATCCTCTGTATAATGGGGATGGTCATAATACCCAGCAGAGAGCAGAATTTAGGGTGAGTCATTTCATTGGGTTAGTAAGTGTGCATGGTTCTTATCTAAGGCAAAACGCCTTTGAGAGACAGAGGGAGAGGGAGTCTGGATGCCCCAGGGGGAACTGTGGTGCCGCAGTGTACACTGTAGAGATTTCATTGCTTGGTTTCCCAGAGGGCTTTTCTGTCTCTACATTCCATGGGGACAATGTGGAAGGCTTTGGTCTGTATTCTGGGGCAGTGAAGGGGGAGTTCTATCCAGCCTCAATTCACCCACGTGGTGGGGAGGTGAGGTCAGAATGGGATCGGGAAGGGGGTCATCCAGGCAAGGCCACGTGTGTGAATGTGGGGCGGAGGTCTGCTGCAGGGGAGAGCCCAGCTAGGGTATGGCTGGGCTGGAATATGTGTTGGTGGTGGTGGGGAGCTGCAGAGTGTGGGGAAACAGCCATTAGGTGGGGGCTGCCAAGGGCAGTGATTTGCCCATGTCTGGTATGGGAGGTAGTGATGTAAATTTGTCTTTGGTGAGTGCAGCGTGGAGAGTTTTCAGCTCCGGCCCCGGGGTTAGAGCTGTGAAATCTGTGAGCTATCTGGGGAGAGCCATTTGGAAGGTGGAGCCAGGGGTGGTGATGTAACACTGGAGAGGAAAGGGGTCATCCTAGTGAATGATGAGAGGGAGAGAAATGGGGGCTGAAACACTGAGTTTAAGTGTGCCGGCGCCCTGATGTCATGAGGCCCGAGAACTGGGTCAGGTGTGTGGGCCAGGATGGGGCCTGGGGGGCAGCCGCACAGTGTTCGCAGAGATGGGGTGGTGACGTCATGGGTTGGTGAGGGCGGGGCCTCGAAGGCACCGCTGGGATGCGTGAGGTCAGGAAGGAGGCAGAGGCTGAGAAGAGGAGCTGGGAGAGGCTCAGGACTGGAATGAAATCAGCCACCAGGATGAGCCACTGGTCACTCCGAAGCAAGGACGGAGGATGCAGGTAGAGGGACAGGGTCAGCGGCGGGAGGGGAGAGGGGGCTCAGGGTCCGGGGAATCCTAGAAGTGGCGGTGGTGGTGGGGTCAGTGGGGAGGAGGGGTTGTTCAGAGAGGGCTCTCCAAAGGGAAGAGAAGTGGAAAATGTGTGTGTGGGTGGAGTGGGGGTGGGGGGTGGGGTTACAAGCAATTTGGGAGGGAACAGAATCCAGGTGAAATATGGGGGTGATGGAATACAGGCTGAAAGTGGGGTGTGTGGAGCAGAACCTTGAGCAAATATGCGGGAAGAATGCAGGTGGAATAACGGGGTGCATTGAAGTTCAATATGCGGGAGCCCTAGGAGACCGTGGTTGGCTGGAGGAGAGTGCGGCTGCCTCCCTGCCCCCAAATCTGGGAGAGCAGGATGGAATGAAGGGGCTTTGGACGGGAGAGATGGGGCTGGTTTCTGGGGAATGTAGCATGAGGGTTGGGCTGTAATATGCGGAGTGGGAGGTTCTGCAGAGAAGAGGGAGGGGGAGCCCAGAATTCCGTGGCCATCTGGGGGACAAGTAACGGGCAGCTGGGGTCAAGGAGGCCGTGTGGAGCGGGCACGGGTGTGGGATTTATTCCATCAGCAGTTACTGAGCGCTTAGGATATGCCTAGAGGAGGGGATGGGGCCGGGCAGCGGGTGAAGTTTGTGGAGGTGAGAGAGGTGTAAGTGTGCAAGGGGAATTGAGTTTAGGCAGAGTATTCGGGGGCTCAATGTCTGGGGTGAGGGCGGGGTGGAGGCTAAGGATAAGGCAGTGGGATGCCAAAGGGGCTGGTCTTCGCGGGGTGGATATGGGGAGTTTCTGCCGGGCAGTGGCGAAGCGGGAGTTGGCGGCGGGGATGCGGTGTGGCGCGCCCCCTTCCTCTGTGCGGTCTCCTCCCGGGAGTTGGGGACCACGAGTGGGGGCGGTGATGCTGTGCGGCTCCTCAGGTGTTCAGTTGCGTGGGTGCCTCCTACGCCTTGGTAACCCGGTGGCGTCGCCGCTGATTGGTTCTGGGAGCCGTGGGGGGTCGGTTGATGGGCGGGGTTTAGGACACCCAGTGGGGCGGGGCCAGCTCTGCCACTCACTGCATTGGGATCAGGGGATGTGGGATATGTTGAAATGTGCAGCAATTTGTTCGCAGCGAGATCGAGATTATTATTTTTTATTTATTTGTTTTTTTTTCTGAGACAGAATCTTGCTCTGTCACCCAGGCTGGAGTGCAAGGGCACGACGGCGTGCAGCAACCTCCGCCTCATGGGTTCAAGCGATTCTCCCGTCTCAGCCTCCCGAGTAGCTGGGATTACAGGTGCCTGCCACTACGCCCAGCTAATTTTTGTATTTTTAGTAGAGACGAGGTTTCACCATGTTGGCGAGGCCGGTCTCAAGCTCCTGACCTCAAATGATCCGCCCCCCTTGGCCTCACAAAAGTGCTGGGAGCCACCGCACCCGGCCGAGATAGAAATTATTAACCTGGACTTATGAACCACCAGAGAATGAAAGCACAATTGCCAGAGTGTGAATTTTCCAGGGGAAGGGGGTCCCCGAATTCATCAGCCCTTCCAAAGCACTCTTCTCCCAAATGAAGTTAAGAGCTGTGATCTAGAGAGAGGTGTCTGTCAGGATATCTAGGGCCCAGGCCATTGCCCTTGGGCCTCTGAGAAAAGAGATCTATGGATGGGCCTGGCGGGTGGTAATTTGGGAGCCCCTGAAATGAACTTGCAAAAGGTTGTGGGACTATTCATTTATCTGCGGAAGGCTCAGAAATTTCATTAGATTCTCAAAGGCTCAAGGACTCTAAAAAGGTTAAAAATCCCTTACCTGGAGTTTCAGGGATCATGTTTTTTTGCCTCACAATATTATATTTTCTGATATTAAACTTTATTTTATTTTACTTTTTGGGATGGAGTCTCTCTGTATTCAGGCTGGAGTGCAGTGGCACGATCTCGGCTCACTGCAACCTTCGCCTCCTGACTTCAAGCGATTCTCCTGCCTCAGCCTCCGGAGTAGCTGGGATTACAGGCATGGGGCACCACACCTGGCTAATTTTTTTTGTATTTTTAGTAGAGATGGGGTTTCATCGTTGTTGACCAGGCTGGTCTGGAACTCCTGACCTCATGATCCACCCGCCTTGGCCTCCCAAAGTACTGGGATTACAGACGTGAGCCACTGCACCTGGCCTGCTCTGACCCCCTTTTAAAAGCTTGGCTCATCCTACTCCAATACCCCCATCCCTCTTTCCAGCTTGACTTTTCTCCACAAATGTTTGCTGAGTGAATGAATGAATGAATGAATAATAAATATATAGTGATTATAAGACAATAAAGTAATACTAATATTAATCATGATTCTTTTGTTGGCAATCATGTATTTCTTTTTTTTTTTTTTTTTTTTTTGAGACGGAGTCTTGCTCTGTAGCCCGGGCTGGACTGCAGTGGCCGGATCTCAGCTCACTGCAAGCTCCGCCTCCCAGGTTCACGCCATTCTCCTGCCTCAGCCTCCGGAGTAGCTGGGACTACAGGCGCCCGCCACCTCGCCCGGCTAGTTTTTTGTATTTTTAGTAGAGACGGGGTTTCACCGTGTTAGCCAGGATGGTCTCGATCTCCTGACCTCGTGATCCGCCTGTCTCGGCCTCCCAAAGTGCTGGGATTACATCATGTATTTCTTTATTTCTTTTCTTTCTTTTCTTAACTGAGTTGGGGTCTCACTCTGTCACCCAGACTGGAGTGCAGTGGCAAGATCACAGCTCACTGCAACCTCTGCCTCCAGCCTCCCAAGTAGCTGGGACCACAGGCACACATCACCACACCTGGCAATCTTTTTGTATTTTTAGTAGAGATGGGATTTTACCACATTGCCCAGGCTGGTCTTGAACTCTTGAGCTCAAGCGATCCTCCTGCCTCAGCCTCCCAAAGTGCTGGGATACCAGGTGTCAGCCACCGCGCCTGGCTTGGCAATCATGTATTTCTAGTATCCAGCATGTATTGGACACAGCAGCCTGCAGGTCACAGTACCAAGTGCTTTTATACATATTGCCCAGTGTAATCCTCACAACAAGACCACGAGGTTGGTGCCGTGGTTATACCCATTTTCCAGATGAGGAAACTGAGGCACAGAGAGGTGAATTCACTTTCCCAGGATGCCACAGCTGGTAAATGATGGAGCCAGGATATGAGGCCTGGCCTTCCAACTCATGAGCCTGGGCTCTCAGCTCCTCTGGGTTTCTTTCTCATCCGCTTCTCCAGCAACCTTGACCATGGACCAGCCGGCCGGCCTGCAGGTGGACTACGTCTTCCGGGGTGTGGAGCATGCTGTGCGGGTGATGGTTTCTGGGCAGGTGCTGGAGCTGGAGGTGGAGGACCGGATGACGGCTGACCAGTGGCGGGGCGAGTTCGATGCTGGCTGTGAGTGTGCCTGCCTGGGGTGGGCTCACTTTTCCTCTCCTGGGATCAGCTTCTCCCAGAAGATGAGGCCACCCTGAATCCTGCCCACCCGCCTCTTCTATGTGGTTATAAAACCCACCAGAGAGCAGAATTTAGCTCCAGAAGCTCCCCAGTGTGGGGAGGGATGTAGGGCTTGGTGTTCAAGCCAGAGACACTGGAGTTGAGTAGAGTTGGAGAGCTTAGATGCGTTACCCTGGGGCTGGGCAAGCCGTCAGACCTCAGGAGAGACTTTTCTCCCCACCCAGTCATTGAAGATTTGACTCACAAGACAGGGAACTTCAAACAATTCAACATCTTCTGTCATATGCTGGAGTCAGCCCTCACTCAGGTAGGGCCCCGGTTGGTGGGTGCAGGTGGGAGGGGGGTTCTGTCTTCCAGGTTCCTGGGGGGTTGATGCCCAACTGATGTGTGTCAGACCCTCTACCTCTTCTTTCATTGTGGGAAGAGGGCGATCGTTTTCTTCTTTTGCCAAATGTAAATGGTTCATTTTGAATTTAATGATAGTTATTCTCATGTAGAAAATTCAGGTCACAGAGAAATACAAAGAAGAAAGTAAAAATCACTCCATCCCTAATACTCGCTTCTGTTAATATTTTGGTGAAAATCACTCCAGCCATTTCTCCGTGTCTCTATTTGTTTCCAAATACATGTGTGTATGTATGTGTGTGTGTGTGTATGTATTTGCAGACCTGTAATTATATATAGTTTATCTATTTTCCAAGGTATTCTGCAACCTGCTTGTTTTTGTTTGTTTGTTTATTTGTTCTTTTGAGATGGAGTCTCGCTCTTGTTGCCCAGGCTGGAGTGCAGTGGTGGGATCTGAGTTCACTGCAACCTCCGCCTCCCAGGTTCAAGTGATTCTCCTGCCTCAGCCTCCTGAGTAGCTGGGATTACAGGCGCCTGCCTCATGCCTGGCTAATTTGTTGTATTTTTAGTAGAGATGGGGTTTCACCATGTTGACTAGGCTGGTCTGGAACTCCTGACATCAGGTGATCCTCCCACCTTGGCCTCCCAAAGTGTTGCAATTACAGACATGAACCACTGTGCCCAGCCTAAAAGTAATAATCGGGGGAAAAAAAGAAGGTTAGAACTTAGAGTGACAGGATTGAGTGGTATTTAGATATCTTTTTTCTTTCTTTCTTTTTCTTTTTTTTTTGAGGCAGAGTTTTTCTCGGTTGCCCAGGCTCAGTGGCACAGTCTTAGCTCACTACAACCTCCGCCTCCTGGATTCAAGTGATTCTCATGCCTCAGCCTCCCAAGTAGCTGGGACTATAGGCGTGCCCACCATGCTCGGCTAATTTTTGTATTTATTTATTTATTTTTTTGAGACACCGTTTCTGTCACCCAGGCTTGAGTGCAGTGGCACGATAGTGGCTCATTGCAACCTCTGCCTCCCAGGTTCAAGCAATTCTTGTACTTCAGCCTCCCAAGTAGCTGGAATTACAGGCATGTGCCATCATGCCCAGCTAATTTTGTATTTTTAGTAGAGACGGGGTTTTGCCATCTTGGCCAGGCTGGTCTTGACTTCGTGGCCTCAAGTGATCCACTTGCCTCGACCTCCCAAAGTGCTGGGATTACAGGTGTGAGCCACCGCGCCTAGCCTGGGACAAGCGATAGTTTCTTGAAGGTTAGTTGCAATGTGGAATCTGCATCCTCATCAGTGAACTTTTTGTATTGTTACATAAAATGCAAGACTTATCTTGCATTTTGCATGGATCTTTTTTTACCTGTGGATGACTTTGTAACATCATGCATTGGTCATTTGGAAAATCTTGGTTCACTAAGTTGTGCAGATTTTTCAAATGTTGACACATTGCCTTATATAGTATCCAGAAGTCACATTTGTTAATATCCTCACCAATCTCCCCAGAAAAGTCTGTGAACACCAAGAAGCTATCAAACACCCAGTGGAAGATACAGGTTTTCCAAAATTCTAATTTTAAGTGGAAAGCTTGAATTTTGTTATTGGCAAGACATTCTGTTAGCTGTTTCTCTTGAAGTGACAGGCTCACTTTGTTCATTTTTGAGAAAATGTCTGCCAGATAGCCGAAGTCTAAATAACCATAGTTTTGTCTGTTAGTGTTTTTTTTTTTTTTCAAGTAAAAATAGTGTTCCATGAAAAACGGCTAATTTAGCTCAAAACTCAGATGCAGAATCGCTTTTTCCTGAGACCATCGTCATACTTTGGCGTGCACAGAAGTACTTGATGTGTACTTCCCATTTTCTTGCACAACATAATAAAGAGATGTGTCCTCTAGGAGCTGGATTCAATAAAATTAATAATTTTTACTGCTTCATCGAGAACATTCCGATGTTTCATTTCCTGTGTTTTATGGTTGATTTGCTTATTTACTTGTTTATTTCTCTTGCCCAGCCCCCCGCTGAGACTGGGGAGATACAGTAACCTCCAGTGCCATTCGGTGCCAGGGGCTTGGTTTCTGCTAAGGCACCAGCAGTTTTTCCCACCATTGCTTTTGTACCATTTGCACACATGTCAACACAGTGCCAAAGACAAATGACATCTTTGTATTATTATGAAAGTAGCTTTGACCTCAGTGGACATCCCCGAAAGGGTCTCGGGGACCCCCCCAGGGATCTGGAGACAGCACTCGGAGAGTCACAGGTCTAAGCTGTTCTCTGTGGTTAAGCATTTAGGTTCTTTCTGGTTTCTCCCTTCGATGAAGTCCTTGTGTCTGCCCTGGGACGGGGCCATGTTGATCACCAGCCTTCTCGTAGGAAATGCTAGCCCGCCTAGAAAACAGGAAGGGCTGTGGCCCAGGTGTGTGCTAGGTGCCCTCAGTGTGGTGGTGGCGGGTGCCATGGCAGCTCCTCCTCTCCTCTCCTGACAGAGTAGTGAGTCAGTCACCCTGGACCTGCTGACCTACACAGACCTGGAGTCCCTGCGGAACCGCAAGATGGGGGGCCGCCCAGGCTCCTTGGCCCCCAGATCGGCCCAGCTCAACTCCAAGCGCTACCTGATCCTCATCTACTCTGTGGAGTTTGACAGGTGGGGAGAAGGGACTGGCTTCAGGGCCAGGCTGGTGGGCGGGGTGGGAGAGCGTGTGGGTGGATCTTAGGAAGTCCTGGCACCCAGGCAAGGTGACATCAGTTAAGCCTGGCCTTGGGAATCTCACCTGTTGGGATTTGTATCATTTAGTATTGTGTTTGGCTACAAGTAGCAGAATAACCATCACCAGTATCCTAAACAAACAATGCATCGCATAACGAGATGTCTAGGTAGGTGGCTGCCACCTGTGCAACAGTTCACTAGGGACTCAAGCTCTTCCTTTTTTTTTTTTTTTCCCCTCTTACCATCGTTAATGTGTTGGCTTTTTTTTTTTTTTGAGACGGTGTCTCACTGGGTCACCCAGGCTGGAGTGCAGTGGTGCGATCTCGGCTCACTGCAAGCTCTGCCTCCTGGGTTCATGCCATTCTCCTGCCTCAGCCTCCCAAGTAGCTGGGACTACAGGCACCCACCACGACGCCCAGCTAAATTTTTGTATTTTTAGTAGAGATGGGGTTTCACCATGTTATCCAGGATGGTCTCGATCTTCTGACCTCGTGATCCACCCGCCTCCACCTCCCAAAGTGCTGGGATTACAGGCGTGAGCCACCGCGCCCGGCCAATTTTTGTATTTTTAGTAGAGACGGGGTTTCATCATGTTGCTCAGGCTGGTCTCGAACTCCTGGCCTTAAGTGATCCTCCCGCCTCAGCCTCTCAAAAGCACTGGGATTACAGGCATGAGCCACCGCGCCCGGCTTGGCCTTTTGACTTCATCTTTATCTCTTCATGGCCACAAAATAGCTGCTGGATCCTCCAGACATTACATCTATATCAAGGCAGGAAGAAGAGGGACAGGGCTGAGTTTATTAATTGCATCTGCTGTTTTTATCAGGAAAAGAAACGTGTTCCCAGAAGACTCCCAACAGATTTCCTGTAATATGTGACCAGAAGTGGTCACATGCAAGGGATGCTGGGAAAATGAATATCTGGCTTTCTAGCCTTTATAGGGGGAGGCAGCAAGGGAGTTGGGAATGGCAGTTGTGTAGCTGGGTGACTGTGTCTGCCCCATGTGTTGGTAACCACTGGATTTCTTAGTGGGAAGTTACCAATCCTCTGTGAATAGCATCTCATGAGGCTGTTAATCACAATGGCCCACCTTTTCCCAGCCAAGCCAGGGTCACCCAGGCCAGGCCAACCAGAATCCCCCACTGTGGCATCTGAATTAGGATTGTGTTTGGCTGCAAGTAACATGATACCAGCATTCCCTTCATCAGCAGTGTGCGACAAGGAAGTTCCCCCAGACTACACCAGCGCTGCCAATCCCAGTGGTTTCCAAATTGTTATATAAGAGACTTTCAGAGGTGGTGACTGGAACAAGGGGTCTGGGGACAGGAAGGGGCCTTGAGGATGTGCTCATAAGCCCCTAGGATGGTGCAGTTTTTGGAATTGTGTGTTTTTGCATTCTGTGGCTCTTAGAGGCTGGTGTTTACCCTCAGGTGCATTCTTGGCCTCTGAGATGCCATGGTTCTAATCCCCCCTCCTCAGGATTCACTACCCGCTGCCCCTCCCGTACCAGGGCAAGCCAGACCCCGTGGTTCTGCAGGGCATCATCCGGTCACTGAAGGAGGAACTGGGCCGCCTGCAAGGGCTGGACGGCCAGAACACTCGGGACACCCGGGAGAGTGAGATCTGGCGCCTACGGGAGCAGTGAGTCTCGGAGGGGTGGGCAACTGGGGCGGGTGGGAGCCCTGGAGCCCTCCCATCATGCACTGCAGGGCCCATGCCTGGCCCTGTGGGGCGGATGACTGTCCTTTGCCCACCATGTATTTATTCATTTTTTTCTGAGACAGAGTCTTACTCTGTTGCCCAGACTAGAGTGCCGTGGTGCGATCTTGGCTCACTGCAGCTTCCTCCTCCTGGGTTCAAGGCATTCTCCTGCCTCAGCCTCCCAAATAGCTGGGATTACAGGCACGCGCCACCATGTCCGGCTAATTTTTGTATTTTTAGTAGAGAAGGGGTTTTGCCCTGTTGGTCAGGCTGATCTCAAACTCCTGGCCTCAAGTGATCTGCCCGCGGTGGCCTCCCAAAGTGCTGGGATTACAGGCATGAGCCACTGTGCGTGGCCTCTGAGCCCCTCTTCTGTACCTTTGTGTTGGGTGGTGCTGGGGACATAGCGGTGACCAAGTCTACCTTGGCACTGCCCTCCTGGGACTGTCAGTCCAGGGATGGAGGCAGATGTGTTTGCAGACAGTGAAGGCTCAGAGTGGGTGGGGGACCTGACCCTGCCTGGAATGGGAGGGGTGTTCTTGGCAAAGGGAGCAGCATGTGCAGGGGTGTGGGGAGGTCGAGCTCTGTGTAGGTGAATCCACCTTCACAGGGTGCCCCTTCTGTGCTAGCTCCCTCCCTGCCACTCACGTGGTGCCCAGCCCTGGGGGAGATGGGTGCTAAGTATATAACCACCTGAGTATATCATTACAGATGGAGATGCCTGGGGCAGGAAAGGGAGCCTGTGCCATGCGAGGCTGTCACAGGACTCCACTGGGGTGTGGGATGGGTCAGGCACAGGGGCTGGGGAGGTGTTGCAGGCAGAGGGAACAGCCTGGGCAAAGTCCTTGTGCTAGATGGGAATGCGGTGAGAACAAGGGAATGAATGAAGTGAAAGAAGCGAAGGCTTTTGGCCTATGTATTCATGCCTGCCATGTGCTCGGTTCTGTTGGGGAGATGAATCTAGGGCTTGATCGCTACCGGGGAGAGGCCTGGCTCATTGTGGACTAATAATATTTTTAGTAATAATAACACCAGTAATTAATGATTATTGAACATTTAACTGTATGCCAGGGCTGCTCTGTGCTTTATGATTGAATTCATTTTATCCTCACAGCCGCCCTATAAGGTAGGCACTGCTATTACCACCATTTGACGGAGGCCCAGGGAAGTTAGGGACCTTGGTGCAGGTCACACAGTGGGTAATATGGCTAGGCTGGACCTTAGATCCAGGCAGCCAGCGCCGAGCCTCTGTAGTTTTCCCAGCTGTTTGCAGTGTTTGTGGCTGCAAGCCCAGGACAGAGCTCTAAGTGCTGACCGGGAAGACCAGTCCTTATGGGAGCTCACAGGGCTGGGGAACCCCGCGGGTCTTCGGAGGAGCTCACCTGTGTACTGCTGGGCCGAGGAAGGCCTCAGTGGGGAGGCCAGAATTTATCCTCAGGATCTGCTCTCAGGCTGTGTGTGTGTGTGTGTGTGTGTGTGTGTGTGTGTGTAGTTGGGAGGCCAGAATTTATCCTCAGGATCTGCTTTCAGGATGTGTGTGTGTGTGTGTGGTAGGGAGGCCAGAATTTATCCTAAGGATCTGCTCTCAGGCTGTGTGTGTGTGTGTGTGTGTGTGTGTGTGTGTGTGCGCGCGCGCGCGCGCACGCTCTCTGTCTCAGGTGGTGTGTGTGTGTTTCTAGGTTTGTGTTTCTGGATGTGTGTTTCCCAAGATGGCCACAAGGTGGCGCCCTCCACCCTTTGGAACCAACCACAGAAGCCTTGAGATCCCAACGGTGCTCAGTGGCTTCTCTTCCTCTTCCCAGCCAGGAATTAGGGAGTTTGGAAAGGTTCTGAGATTTATTCCTTCATTCAGCCAACATTTATGGAGTTCATGCTGTGCCAGGCACACTGCCTGACACTGGTTAATGTTTATTATGCTAGACATGGTTTAAGCACTGTGAACAGATTCTTACAGCCTAACAGGCTGGCATTCTTATTATCGTCCCTCTTCACAGATGAGAAAAGATGGCCTGAGGCTCAGAGGTGTGAAGTGAAACTGCCCAGGGCCACCCAGCTTGTTAACAAGTGGAATAGAGTTGAATGCAGTATGCCCGGCCATGCAGCCTGGGGTCCTGTGCAGTGAACCAGACAGGTGGAGGCTCTGCCCCCAGAAAGGTGGGATCCACATGGGAAACGGACACTCCTTTACATGCCAGGTCTGCCAGGGTTGGTGCTAGGACAGAAAGGTACAGAGGGCTGGGAGAGCGGAGAACGTCAGGGGCAGGTAGGCTTCCTGGATGAGTGGAGTGGTTTTTGCCAGGAGAAGAAGGAGAGAAGGTTCTGGGAGGTGAGAACTGCATCTGGCTGGAGCCTGTGGGAGAGGGAGGCAGGAGGTGAGGAAGGGAGAAGTCAGGTGGGTAGGGGCCGAATAGAAAGGAAAGCTCCTTTTTGGAGAGTGTGGGGAACCACAGATTTTAAGAAGGATTTATTAGGAAAAATTCCAAGCACCACAAAAGTAAACAGTAGTATAATTTGCACGTACTTGTCCCCTAGCTTCAACAGTTACCCACGTTTGCCCATCTTGTTTGAGGTACTGCCACCCCCTGCCCTGTAGCAAATCCCAGTCTTCATATCTCCTCTGTAAAAGCTTCAGTGTGTATCTTTAACATACAAGGATATAAGTGCTGTCATCACATCCAACAACATTAACAAAAATTCCATCATGTCATCTGAAACCCATTGCATATGCGTTCACACTTACACTTCTCTGATCACCTCTCAAGTGTCTTTTTTGCAAGTGGTTTGAATTCGTCCTGTATCTAAATATGGCTGCACATTGCAGTTTGTCGAGGTCTTTCTTTTCTTTTTTTTTTCCAGTCTTGCTCTGTTGCCCAGGCTGGAGTGTGGTGGTATGATCTTGGCTCGCTGTATCCTTGACTTCCTGGGCTCAAGCGATTCTCCCACCTCAGCCTCCTGAGTAGATGGGACTACAGGCACATGCCATCATGCCCAGCTAATTTTCATATATACATATATTTTTTAATAGAGACAGGGTTTGCCCATGTTGTCCAGGCTGGTCTTGAACTCCTGAATTCAAGCCATCCACCTGCCTCAGCCCCCCAAAGTGCTGGGATTACAGGCATGAGCCACTGAGCTTGGCTGATGTATTTCTTAAATCTCTTTTAATTTATATCCCCCTCACCATGCTACTTATTTGTGGAAGACATCAGGTTATTTGTCCTGTAGAGTTTTGCAGTCTGGATTTTGCTCAAATTTTCCCTAGCAAGCATACTCAGATGGAAAAATGAAAAATAGATTTTGCTGATTATATCGCCATGATGTGTTTCATGTCCTCCTCTGTCCCCGGTACTTGCAGTGAAGTGGTGGCTAACCCTATATAGGTTTAATCACATGTCGGGTAGGTTTTGGCAAGATGCCTCCTTTGGTGGTGTTGAGACTGATGGTTTCAGCTGTTGAGAGCTGGCTCCCTCTTTTATAAAGTTCTCTTCCACCTTTCAGCCAGTGCAATGGTTCATTCTGGATATGCACTCAAATTGCCCGGGAGCTTTGAAAAATACCAGCGCCCTGGCTGCCCTGTAGATTCACCATTTATTTTTATTTTTATTTTTATTTTTTGAGACGGAGTCTCACTCTGTCACCCAGGCTAGAGTGCAGTGGCCGGATCTCAGCTCACTGCAAGCTCCGCCTCCCAGGTTTACGCCATTCTCCTGCCTCAGCCTCCCGAGTAGCTGGGACTACAGGCGCCCGCCACCTCGCCCAGCTAGTTTTTTGTATTTTTTAGTAGAGACGGGGTTTCACCGTGTTAGCCAGGATGGTCTCGATCTCCTGACCTCGTGATCTACCCGTCTCGGCCTCCCAAAGTGCTGGGATTACAGGCTTGAGCCACCGTGCCCAGCCTCTTTTTATTTTTTTGAGACCGAGTCTCGCTCTGTCACCCAGGCTGGAGTGCAGTGGCATGATCTCGGCTCACTGCAACCTCTGTCTCCTGGGTTCAGGCAATTTTCCTGCCTCAGCCTCCCGAGTAGCTGGGATTACAGGCCTGTGCCACCACACCCAGCTAATTTTTGTATTTTTAGTAGAGACGGGGTTTCACCGTGTTGGCCAGGCTGATCTCGAACTCCCGACCTCAAGTGATCCACCTGTCTTGGCCTCCTAAAGTGTTGGAATTACAGGCGTGAGCCACCGCGCTCGGCCTATTTTTCTGTTTTTAAAAATTCTGTGAGCAGTGAGGAATTCCAGGGCAGTCCCTGACTCCTCCAGACACACACATTTACACCTGAATCTCTGGGATGGGACCCCTCCGTCCTGCCCAAGAGTCCCACTACTTCACTACTTAACTTTCCTGTTGTGAAATATAATACGCCCCAAAGAGTATAAAATATAAATGTACAGTTTCACAAATTATCACAAAGTCAGCGCCCATGTAACAACTACCCAGGTTAAGAAATCCAGGCCGGGCGTGGTGGCTCACGCCTGTAATCCCAGCACTTTGGGAGGCCGAGGTGGGCGGATCACCTAAGGTCAGGAGTTTGAGACTAGCCTGGCCAACATGGTGAAACCCTGTCTCTACTAAAAATACAAAAATTTAGCTGGGCAGAGTGTGCATGCCTGTAGCCCTAGCTACGCGGGAGGTTGAGACGGGAGAATCACTTGAACCCAGGTTCAAGGTTGCAGTGAGCTGCGATCAGCTTGGTGTGACAGAGGCAGACTCTGTCTGAAAGAAAAAAAAAAAAAAATGAAAGTAGTCATTTTCCCGTAGCCTCTGCATGTCTTTTTCCAGGAGAGACCCTCTTGCTCTAACCATGCTCCCAAATGCACCTAATCTCACTCATTTGATTTGCTTATGGTTTTGCCAGCGGAACTACGCATCCCTAAATGATATAATTTAGTTGTATCTCTTTTTGCACTTAATTTAATTTAATTTTTTTTTTTTTTTTTTTTTTTTTTTAAGAGAGAGAGTCTCACCCTATCACCCAGGCTGGAGTGCAAGTAGTACAGTAGTGCAGTCACGGCTCACTGTCACCTCAGACTCCTGAGTTCAAATAACCTTCCTGCCTCAGCCTCCCCAGTAGCTGGGACTACAGGCACATGGCACCATGCCAAGCTAATTTTTTTTTTTTTTTTTTTTTTGGAGACGAAGTCTTGTTCTGTCATCCAAGCTGTAGTGCAATGGCACCATGTCAGCTCACTGCAACCTCTGCCCTCTGCCTCCTGGGTTCAAGCGATCTCCTGCCTCAGCCTCCTGAGTAGCTGGGATTACAGGTGCTCGCCACCAGACCCGGCTAATGTTTTTTTTGTATTTTTAGTAGAGAGGGGGTTTCACCATATTGTCCAGGCTGGTCTTGAACTTCTGACCTCAGGTGATCTGCCTGCCTCGGCCTCCCAAAGTGCTGGGATAACAGGCGTGAGCCACTGTGCCTGGCCACAAGCTAAGTTTTGTAGAGATGGGGATTTGCCCAGGCAGGTGTCAAAGGCTCTTAGGCTCAAGCTATCTGTCTGCCTTGGCCTCCCAAAGTGCTGGAATTACAAGTGTGAACCACCACACCTGACCTACTTATATGTCTTTTCTTGTGATGAAAATTTTAGTTTCTAGGGATAATAACATATTTATTTGCTTTATCTTAAACAATACCAGTGTAATTACTAATAATTGAATTTTGAATGAAGTTTACGATTTCCAGGGCCAGGTGCAGTGACTCATGCCTGTAATCCAAGCACACTGGGAGACTGAGGCACGTGGATCACCTGAGGTCAGGAGTTTGAGACCATTCTGGCCAACATGGTGAAACCCCTTCTCTACTAAAAATACAAAAATTAGTCGGGGGTGGTGGTGGGCACCTGTAATCCCAGCTACTCGGGAGGCTGAGGCAGGAGAATTGCTTGAACCCGGGAGGCAGAAGTTGCAGTGAGCTGAGATGGTGCCACTGCACTCCAGCCTGGGTGACAGAGCAAGACTCCATCTCAAAAAAGAAAAAAAAGATTTCCTCATAGTTCTTTTTGGCCTTAGGCTATATCCCACTTGCTCAAATGATGTGTTTTAGTTACCTCCTATAATTCTCCAGTGTGCCACCAACTTTGATATAGAGTCAGGTCTGTTTGGGCCAGTGTCTTTTAAAATTTTTGGGATGGCATTTGTTAAAATTTAATTAATTAATATAAAATATTTTTATAGTTCCAAAGTCAAAACTGAAAAAGAGGGTACATTCAGAGAGGTCCAATTTCTTAAAAAAAATTTTTTTTTAAAATTATCTTTACTTCTGACTTTATTTTTTTGAGATATGGTCTTGCTTTGTCTCCCAGGCTGGACGGCAGTGGCACAATCTCAGCTCACTGCACACTCTGCCTTCTGAGTTCAAGTGATTCTCATTCCTCAACCTCCTGAGTAGCTGGGATCACAGGCATGTGACACTACATCAGGCTAATTTTTGTATTTTTAGTAGAGACGGGGTTTCGTCATGTTGGCCAGGTTGGTCTTGAACTCCTGGCTTCAAGTGATCCACCTGCCTTGGCCTCCCAAAATGCTGAGATTACAGGCATGAGCCACTTTGTCCAGCCAGAGAGGTCCAATTTCTGTTCATTTCCCCCTTCCCCATAAATAATCCTTTTCCCCCATAGATTTTGGTTTATTCTATTATATAATTTTGAAAATATAAACATGTAATTTATAATTCTCCTTTCTTTTACAAAAAGGGACATTCTGAACATACTGTCTGCACCATACTGTGTCACAGCAGTCACTCGGTGACAGGACGTAGAGATCCTCTACTTTCCTCTTTATAGTTTTGTGCGACTCAATTGAGTAGATGTATTAGAAATTCAGTTAGTTCTGTTTTGACGTACATTTTGGTTATTTCTACTCTTTTGCTATTACAGATTGTGCTGCAATGAATAATAGCCTTGTGTATACACTTCCTTAAGGAAGGGTTTTGAGCGTGGTAGTTACCTGATCAAATGTGTATTGCAGAGGATTTCGTGACTGGGAGACTGGCCTGGCAAGGTGGGAGGAGGAGGGAGGCAGTGCTAGGCTTTCAGGGTGTGGACAGATTGATGAAATCGTTTAGAATTGGAACTCACATGGCTGTGTTCCCACTCCTTCACCCGCACCAGGGGAGGAGTGTGTGTGCGTCCTGTGCGTGGTGGGGTCATGTCTTCTTTGTGGGGTAGATGGGGGTGATGTGACCACATCCCTCCTCACACGTCGATAGGGGAGATAATAGGAGCCTGCCCCTCCCCATGGGGGCAGTTGAGAGTGATGGAGCCCTGTTCCCCCTTCCGGGGAGGTGAAATGATGAGGCGTCCCACCCCCATGGAGTAGTGGGAATGGGGCCATGCCTCTCTCTCCAGCGCTCTCTCCCCGTCTTCCCCAGGGTGTCGCACCTGGCGTCCGAGAAGCGGGAGCTGGAGGTGCAGCTGGGCCGATCGCGCGAGGAGGCGCTGGCCGGGCGCGCGGCTCGCCAGGAGGCCGAGGCGCTGCGCGGGCTGGTGCGCGGGTTGGAGCTGGAGCTGCGGCAGGAGCGCGGGCTCGGGCACAGGGTGGCCGGCCGTCGCGGCCAGGATTGTCGCCGTCTGGCCAAGGAGGTGAGCATCGGGGGCCCGGGAGCGGCCAGCGAGACGTGGACCTCGGCCTCAGCCTGGACCTCCGCGCCCCTCTCCCCTCCCGGCAGCTCGAGGAGGCGAAGGCATCGGAGCGGAGCCTGCGCGCCCGGCTGAAGACGCTGACCAGCGAGCTGGCATTGTACAAGAGGGGGTGAGCGGCTAGGCCTGCGGTGCTCTAGGGCGGATGGGCGGGGCCGAGAGGGGGTGGAGCGTGAGAAGGCGGGGCGTGAGGGAGGTGGGGTGGGGCCAGGTAGGGTGGAGGGGGCGGGGCTGAAGGGGAGGAGGGGCTTAGCGGAACCCATCTGGAGTCCAGACGGGATTCGGGTGCGGTGGTTAGAAGGTGGACCCGGGCTGTGAGGAGATGCGCAGGCTTGGGGTGGCGTTCAGGAGGGACTGGGAAAGGGATCGGGCCCTAGGGTCTCCAGGTGCGAAAGGGTGCGGCGCAGCAGGTGGGATCAGGGTGAGGTCTGCTGGCATTTATGGGGTGGGTGGTGGAAAATTGGGAAGGGTTTCCGGGGAGTTATGGAAGACTCCGGAAAGAAGGGTCTGGTGAAGGAGGTGTGTTGAAAGGATGTAGGGAAATGACAGAGGGGTGTTTTAGGAGTTTGGGTGTGGTCTAGGGGGAGGATATCGGGGGCGTAGTGGGCCCAGGAGTGCACGTCTAGGAGCTGATGGGGTAGGCCTGAGGGTTCGGAGAAGGTGCAGTCGGGTAAGAGTCTCGAGATTGAGTTTGTCGGGGCGGGTGGGAAGCTGACAGCTGCCCCTGTGGTCTCAGGAGGCGGACTCCGCCGGTGCAGCCGTCCCCGGCGCGGGAGGACCGGGCCTCATCGTCCCGGGAGCGCTCCACGTCGCGAGGCCGCGGCGCTGCGCGCTCCTCATCCCGGGAGAGCGGCCGCGGAAGCCGGGGTCGGGGCCGCCCTGCGCGCCCCTCGCCCTCACCCACAGGTCTGTGCCCCTGCCCTGCGGTGGGGAGGGGACCACTGGCGCTGCCAAGGCCCGTCGCAGGACCCAGCCGCCTCCTCTCCCACGTCGTCCTAGGTGGTCGCGCGCTCCGCTTCGACCCCACGGCCTTTGTGAAAGCCAAGGAAAGGAAGCAGAGAGAGATCAAGATGAAGTCAGTGCCGCTTCCTCCCTCACCTGCCCCTGTCCCTGGCCCTTGCCCGCTCCCGGGCGCTCATCTCTCCACGCCACCATCAGTCCCCATCTCCTTCCACCTGCTCGCTTCTCGCCGGATACCCCGCCTGCTTTGCCTGCTCCGCCTGCTGTGCCTTCCGTCCGTCCCACCTCCTCGTCTGTGTTTCTGCATGCTTTCCGCGCCTAGGCTCGTCACCTTGGGCGGTCGCCGGCGTGGCTGTGACCTTTTGGGGCGCAGCGACATCCTTGCCCGCAGGAGGTGGCGTACAGGCCAGCATCTCCTTTCTTTTTTCCTAGGCAGCAGCAGCGGAACCGATTAGGCAGTGGGGGAAGCGGGGACGGTCCGTCTGTCTCCTGGTCTCGCCAGACACGGCCCCCTGCTGTCGTGACTGGCCGAGGGGACGCCCCTAACCGCTCCCGAAACCGCAGCTCCTCAGGTAACCGGCCTGGAGCTCGGGGCCGCAGGGCTAGGCGGAACTGCGCGGGGGTGGGAGGCACTGGGCGGGGCCGGCGGGCCGGGAGGGGCGGGGATGGGCGGGGCTGGGCGGGCTGGGAGGGCCTGGGAAGCCCTGGGCGGGGCCAGCGAGGGCCAGAGCTCACGCCCTCCGTCTCCCTCTAGTGGATAGTTTCCGCAGCCGCTGCTCGTCTGCCAGCTCCTGCAGCGATTTGGAGGATTTCTCTGAGTCGCTCTCCAGAGGGTAAAAGTTGGACATGGGAAAAGGATCACCTCAAAAGGGTTTCTGGAGAGACTATAAACAGTCTTCTTCAGGGAAATTGGGTGATGGAGCCTGGGGGCCTTGAAACCACAAAGGTCGGGGAGGTGGGAATACTAGAGCCTGCGCACCACTGGTCCTTGGTTACTTCTTTTTCTCAGGGGTCACCGCCGCCGTGGGAAGCCTCCCGGCCCAACGCCCTGGAGTGGGTCCAATACGGTGAGTAGAAGGGGTAACATAAGCCACTGGAACACAGCTGTCCTCATTTGCTGTGATTCCTTCCTGGGGATCAGGGGCAGAGGCGACTCTGAATGCCTGTGCAACAGGGGCTTCTTTTGTGTAAGAGTGGCTCTCGCTCTGTCCTTCAGGCTGGGGTGCAGTGGGGCAATTGTAGCTCACAGCAGCCTTTAACTCCTGGGCTGGAGAGACCCCACTCCTACGGAGTAGCTGGGACTAGGCTTTTTTTGCGGGGGAGGGTGAGGTTGAGACAGGATAAGGGGATAGTATTGTCTCTTTATGTTGCCCAGGCTGGTCTGGAACTCCTGGCCTCAAGCCATCCGTAGCCTCCCACAGTACTGGAGTTACAGGCTGGGCCAGCGCACCTGGCCTGGGAACAGCATGTTTTGAGAGCATTAGATTGGAGAAGGAATAATGAGGGGCACGTGATGCTCTTCAGGGCTTTGGCTTCTCACGTCAGGTCTTGAAACCTGACTCCTCCTCTTACCAGCTGTATGATTCAAGGCAGTTCTTTAGCCTCTCTGTACCTTAGTTTTTGTTTATCAGTTAACCAGGGATGGTAATGGCATCACCTCACATGTGAGGTGAGGAGGGCTCTGTGAGGACATTAGGAGGTTATTTTGCATATAATGAATACCCAGTAGATGTCAGGCCTTATTTTTCCCCAAGGTCCTTAGGCTCAGGATTTCCAGTGGGATTTAGGGGGACAGGAATAGAGGGATGGTGGCTGACCCCCTTTCCTACCTTCCCCATCACCAGAAGTCCACCCCCGTGGAACGCAGCCACCATCAGAAATCTCTGGCCAACTCTGGGGGCTGGGTCCCCATCAAAGGTGAGCCTGGGACTCCACATCCCCTCTCCCGGCCCCAGGACCCGTTGGAATGGTAGTGGGGGCAGTGTTATATTGGGCCCAGGAACTCCCTGGGGCTTCAGGACCCTCACAGCCCCCCATACCCCCACCTGCTCTCACAGAGTACAGCTCGGACCACCAGGCGGCTGACATGGCCGAAATAGACGCACGCCTGAAGGCCTTGCAGGAGTACATGAACCGACTGGATATGCGGTCATGATGTGGAGAAGGGGTACTGCTCCTCCATTCCCCACCCACTTGCTGGGTATGGCTTGGGGGGTGGGGCCAGGGTAGCCTCCAGCCCTGCCCTGGCCCCACCCCGGCCCTGCCCCTCCTGCTGTCTCTGTGGTCTCAGGTGTGTGAGGCTCTGACTCTGCCCTCTCCCCAGGCAGTGCATGCTGGGAAGGAGGATGTGTGCATTTTGTAAATAAACATATTTGCCCTGGGGGCCCCTCAGCTTATGACTAAAGGTTGAGGGTGGAGTGGGGAGAAATGTGGAGGAAGAGAAATTAGGGGGTATAACTGGGACCTGTGTGTGCCTCGGAGGCAGATTGGGACTCAGGCCTAGGTAAAGCTTGTACACTCTCTAAAGAGTGCAAGGGCAGACCTGGGAGGAGTAGTGAGCAGCCTGTCCCCGAAGGCATTCAAGCAAAGATTCTGCGCAGGATGCCTTTGGCTGTGTGGTGGGAAGGGGGTGTCTTGCAGCGTGGTTCACTGCCCAGGAGGACCCCCCAGGACCCCCTGCTGGTGACATCCAGGCTGCTTTGGTGCTGATTCCTGGGCTCTGACCTGAGACCTCTGGGTTCTGAGCTGTGATGTTGCTCTCGAGCTGGGATCTCCGGGGTCTTGGTTCAGGGCCGGGGCCTCTGGGTTCCAAGCACCAGTGAGGAGAGTGCTGGGAGGGAAAGGGTGGGAGGGCTTTGGTCTTGTGGGAGGGAGAGAAGGAGGGGAGGTTTGTGGTGGGACCTGCTGAGGAACACATTTTGAGCTGCATCTTTATTGGAGGAGGAGGCAGTGGGGTTTTTGGCCATGGGAGGAGAGGAATGGGGTGCAGATTAGCAGGGCCTCAGTGGGAGGGGTAGTGTGGCCAATTCCGGATGAGGTTGTAGAGCTGGTCGCCTGGAGAGAGTGTACGCTGCACATCCCGGTGTCCTTTGACCACATAGTTGGACTTCAGGGCTCCCTGAGCCACGCCGCAGGCCAGTAGACCCTGGGCTGCCCGGAGGGCCCGGGGTGGGGGCACCCGATCTGGAGGAGACAGAGGTAAGAGTTAGGCAGGGGCTTCCCTGAAGGGCAGTGGTAGTGTAGGGCCCTGTGTCAGCCCCCATCCCGACTGGCTGGACAGTCACTCACCCATGTAGTTGCCCATGAAGCTGATGCCAATGGACATGGTGTTCCAGGAGTGAGCTGCGTGCGCGCCCGTGAAGTTCCAGCCACGGCCCTCGTATACGAGCCCGTCTTCTCCAATCAGGAAGCTGCATGGGGAGGTGGGGGGGTGGGCTTGATGAGTGAGGGAGGGTTTCCCGAGGAGAACTCCTCCTTCTTCCTCCACTCACCCTGCCTCCGTTCCTGCCCTGGTGCACACAACTTCCCCAGCATCCTTCTCACCCCTTAATTTCCCACGATAGTAACAATGACTGTGGTCATTTATTGGGCCCCTGCCATGTGCCAAGCACAGCTCTGCATACACCTTTTTTTCATCCGCATGGCAACCCTGATCACCCCATTTTATATAGACAGAATCAGAGCGGTAGAATCACCTGCCCTGGGGTCACACAGCCCATCTGGTGCATAGCTGGGGTTTGTACCCAGGCCTCCGTGGTCCTCACCCATGTGATCTTGTGCCTTGCTCTCTCCTGCCTCCCTAGAGGATTTGTGGAAGTCCTGTTTTACTGAATCCTTGCAGGACAGCCCTCTGAGGCAGGGACTCTTTTTTTTTTTTTTTTTTGAGATGGAGTTTCACTCTTGTTGCCCAGGCTGGAGTGCAGTAGGGTGATCTCAGCTCACTGCAACCTCTGCCTCCCAGATTCAAGCAATTCTCATGCCTCAGCCTCCTGAGTACCTGGTATTACAGGCAGGAGCCACCACACCCGGCTAATTTTTGTATTATTAGTAGAGACAGGGTTTCACTATGTTGGCCAGGCTGGTCTCGAACTCCCGACCTCAGGTGATCTGCCCGCCTTGGCCTCCCAAAGTGCTGGGATGACAGGCATGAGCCACCGTGCCTGGCTGGGGCAGGGACTCTTATCGTCCTCATCTTAAGCTGAGAGTGCAGAGACTCAGAAAGCGACATAATTTGTACAAGGTCCTCAGAGCTCCCTGCCTCTCAGATCTCTGCCCTCGCCCCAGCCTGCTTCCTGCCCTTGGGGTCCTCTGGGGGACAGGATCAGAGACTCAAAGTTGGGGTCACAATCAGATACTGACCCTGGAGCCCCAGCACCTGCCTCTGTGAGGTTTCCAAGCCTGGCAGCAGATCCTTAAGGCTGATTCATTCAGCAGGTCCGATTGAGCATGTCTGACTTGGCACATGGGGATGAACTAGAAGATCAGTGGCTTGCAGCTGCAGTGTGTGCCAGGTCAGCCCTCGCACTCACAGTGTCATTAGTGATGCACAGAATGTTGGAACTTCCGAATCTCGAGTCCTGAATCTGCTGCTTAGGAAGCCAGCTCCCAGAATCTGGCCCTGGTGACGCTGGCTGCTGGGACTGGCTGGTTATGGCCCTGCCCTGTTCCCGGAGCCTGGCATGATGGTGGTGGGGTCGGAGGTGGTTGGTTCTCCCTGGTCATTTGTTGCATGAATGCATCTCATTTAAACCTCAGTCACCATCGCCAAGCAGGTACAGTCAAAAGCCCCATTTACAGGTGAAGAAACGAGGCTCAGAGAGAGAACGTGACATGACATGTAAAGGGGATTCAGAACATTAGAACCAGATTCTGAATCCTAAAAGCTGAGGGCCAGACACCGGCTGCTTCTGTATGTGGTGACGTGGACCCGAGGCTATAGAGCCAGGCTTGGGCCTTCGTGACCTCATGGGAACGCTTAGAATTGGAGCGCCTGAGTCTTGGAAACAAAACGTTGAAGTTGGATTGTTTGATAAAATCTTGAACTGGAACGGCTGAGAATACCTTTGGAAACTTACTAGACTTCTCTGGGTGGGTTTTTTTTTTTTTTTTTTCATGACACAGCCTTAGGAGGTCCTGAGAGCATGTGCTCCCTGGGTGGGGTCTATTGAAGTGGACTCTGGGGACCTGGGGATCTGGGGACCTGTGCGTTCCTCCAGTAAGCTCTGCAGGGGATTCTGATGCTACCTGGGTCTGAGAGCTTGCAGGATTGAAACGTTCCCTTCCCTTGGAAATCCTCAGACTGGACTGCAGCCCATTATAAGGAGGAGGTAGCTGGTAGGCATGGCCCCGGACCTGCTTCAGCAGCACCCCTTATGATCTCTTCTCCCCGTGGCAGCCAGAGGGAGTCTCTTGTACCTACACTAGTCCCCGTCCCTGCTCTGCAGGGGGAAGCCTCCCATAGCTCCCATCTTGGAGTAAAAGCTACAGTCCTCACTGTGGTCCACAAGGCCCTGCCTGGTCCGGCCCTTTCCCCATTTCATTCCGCTCCCTCGGCTGTGTTCAGCCACCCTGTCCTTCCCACGGGACCCACCCACTTAGCCCCGTTGGCTTTGCCCCCAGCACCCTCTGCCACCAGCACTCCTCTGTCAGCTCCCCGATCCCAGAGCCAAGGCAGCCACTCTCAGGGAACTTCCCTTGCCCCACCCTTTCAAGGAGCCTGTGTGGGTCTGGTCCCAGCCTGAGGTCACCCTCCCTCACCTCTTTCCTTTTCCATCGCCTCTATCACCGTCTGAATTCACCTGTGGCCTGGGCCTGTTTCTCCCTGCTGGTCTTTCAGCCCCAGGAGGCTAGAGTGGCACCATTCTCCATGCCACATCTGGCACACTGCCTGGCATATAGTGGGGTGCCTAATGGCAATAGCCCGTGGCTTTGCGGGCCCCTGTGTGCCAGGCAGTTCCTAGGTGCTTTGCCTGTATTGGCTCATTTAAGGAGCAGATGGGCCGCGATCCCATTGACTGCGGAGGAGGAAGCTGAAGCCAGGAGGACCTGCCCCAGCTGGGGAGGGATCTGCCCCAGGCCTCAGTCAGCAATAAGCTGAGCTGACTCTGGAACCCAGCTCCGCACTGAGTCAGCCTGGTTTTCTGCCTCCTAACAAAGGCACCAGGCATCAGGAAGGGGCGCCGCGGACACCTTGGTGCGTGTTAGGCAAAGTCTGCCCCTTCCTCCGGGGGAGCAGGGCTTGGATTTCAGCCCATCCCCGGCCCTCACGCATCTTGGTGCTATGAGCACCTGCACCGGCCCACGCGGTGACCCGAGGAAGACATGAAGACCCTGTGAGGTTCAGTAAGCTGCTCGGGGTGTCAGCCAGGTGGCCCCAGCACCCTGGTCCCGCTGGCGGGCACTTGCACACCTTTGCCTCTGGGGTCCCCGGTCCAGCCCGTGCCTCCCCGCCGCACTCACTTGTAGCCCACGTCGCACCAGCCCAGTGTCTTCACGTGGTAGGACTGCACATTCTGGGTCTGCTGCTGGCACGAGGCTGGGGTGTTGCAGCTGCTGCCCGCCGTGTGCGACACCACCACATAGCGCAAGGGCAGGCTCAGGCGCTGGGCGCACTCTGAGTGCAGGGCCCTCCACTCGTCCCGGGGCACTATAGGGCTGCAGCAGGCCGGGGCTTCTGTCTTCCGAGCCTCTCCGAGTCGAAGGAGGCCGAGGAGAGCCCAGGCAAGCAGCGCGCAGCGGCGGGACATAGCGGCAGGGCGGCAGGGGCGGGGAGACCGCCAGGAGAGCCCGGTGGCGGGGCCGCCTTTATCTGCTGGGGGATTCCGAGAGTGGCCCGGAAAGTCTTGCTTCACACCCTGCTGGGACTTCCCTGCTGGCCCAGCAGACCCCAGACTCAGCTTCCTTGCCTGGCAGGGCCAGGGCGGGATGCACTGTGGTTGGGGTCTGGGTTGCGCCCATGGCAATGACAGGCCCCCTCGCTCAGCAGGAAGGGCCGCACAGGCCCCTGGCCGCTTCGCCCCGCCGTTTCCGGAAGACCTGGGGCTGGGATCCCGGTCCTGCTTGTCTCTCCCCCTCTCAGTGGAACATTGAACAACTCAACAGGAACTTACATGGCAGAGGCCCGGGGCGTTGGCACATCTCTCCGCAAGGACTGAGGTAACAAAGGTGTCCATTTTAAAAACACTTCCTTCTCCCAGGTCCAAGCCCGATGCCATTTACCCTTGCAGCAAACTCACGAGGTAAGTATCTGGAAGCCCATTTCACAGTGGAGTAAACTGAGGTTGGGAGCAGGTAAGTCACAGGCTGAGACGACGGAGGCACTGGAGCCCCGCGTCTAGAGCCAGGCTGCCTGTGTGTAAATCCTGGATACCTAGTGTGTGAGAGCCTGCAAGTGGTTTTTAAAAATGTGTATTTAAAAAATATATATATATTTTAATTTTATTTTATAAATAATATTTTACTTTTTTTTTTTTTTTTTGAGATGGAGTTTTGCTCTTGTCACCCAGGCTGGAGTGCAATGGTGCGATCTTGGCTCACTGCAACTGCCGCCTCCCAGGTTCAAGAGATTCTCCTGCCTCAGCCTCCTGAGTAGCTGGGATTACAAGCACGCACCACCATGCCCAGCTAATTTTTGTATTTTTAGTAGAGACGGGGTTTTGCCATGTTGACCAGGCTGGTCTCGAACTCCTGACCTCAGGTAATCTGCCCACCTCGGCTTCCCAAAGTACTGGGGTTACAGGCATGAGCCACTGCGCCTGGCCTAAGTTTTGTAATTAAAAAAAAAAAAAAAAAAAAAAAAATATATATATATATATATATAGAGAGAGAGAGAGAGAGAGAGAGAGAGAGAGAGAGAGAGCGCGATCTCACCAGGTTGCCCATGGTTGGTCTCGAACTCCTGAACTTGAGCCATCCTCCTGCCTCAGCCTCCCAAGGTGCTGAGATTACAGGCATCAGCCACCATGTCCCGGCACCCTGCAAGTGATTGAACCTTCCTGTGCCTCAGTTTTCCCCACCTGCAATATGGGGATGACATAGTACCTGAGTCAGAGGGTTGATGAGGGATTAGATGGGTTGCAGGGGTAGAGCCCTTAGAAGGTGTCTGGCACAGAGTCCCACAGTCACACCCGTGGGACTGGAACTCCAGCCCACCCTTGGTAGGAAGAAACATGCTTTATACACGGGGACCTCTGGCAGCTCAGTTCGGGAGAGGAGGGAATCTGGGGTCTGGAGAGGAACAGCCATTTGCCCAGGGCCAGAGTGGGTTGGGGTCACCTGTTGGGGCAGAAGGCTTTCCCGGGCCCTCTGTCCTGCCTAGGTCCCCTTCCCATGCCTTCCTAGAGCCTGTGAGTTCAGGGCAGACTACCTTGTTTGTTCTTCTACCCCTTCTATTTTAGTGGCTCTTTAAAAAATTACAAAAGGGATCTCTCATTTGCCCTCTGGCAAGGAAATCAAAATAAATTACAAAAGTAACACATGCTGTAACAAGTTGAAGTGATACAAAATGTTAATCACCTGTGTCCCACCCCTCCAGCGCCACCCACCTGAGGCCACCTGGGAACAGTGTGGTGTGTTTTTCTTTTTTCTCCCTTCCTTCTTTCCTTCCTTCCTTCCTTCCTTCCTTCCTTCCTTCCTTCCTTCCTTCCTTCCTTCCTTCCTTCCTTCCTTTTCTCTCTCCTTCCTTCCTTCCTTCCTTCCTTCCTTTTCTCTCTCCTTCCTTCCTTCCTTCCTTCCTTCCTTCCTTCCTTCCTTCCTTCCTTCCTTCTCTCTCTCTTTCCTTCCTTCCTTCCTTTCTTCCTTCCTTCCTCCCTCCCTCCCTTCTCTCTCTCTTTTCTTTTTCTTTTCTTTGTCCCCCTCTGTCACGCAGACTGGAGTGTAGTGGCATGATCTTGGCTAGTGCACTGCAAGCTCCGCCTCCTGGGTTCAAGTGATTCTCCTGCCTCAACCTCCCAAGTAGCTACAATTAGAGGCGTGTGCCACCATGCTCAGCTAATGTTTGTATTTTTGGTAGAAACAGGGTTTCACCATGTTGGCCTGGCTGGTCTCGAACTCCTGACCTCAGGTGAGCCACCCACCAGTCTTCCAGAGTGCTGGGATTACTACAGGCATGAGCCACCGCACCTGACCAGTGTGGTGTGTTTTCATCTTCCATGTCCTGCATTCTCACATACGGTGTACTCATGCTGTTACTGAATTGTGCACCAGGCATCTGTGGCACTTTTTAGAAATTATCACGTACTCATGACAAGCTTGCAAGATGCATGTTATTATTAGCCCCTCATACAGTTGACGAAACTGAGGCCCGGGCAGATGATCACATACAGGAGGTGGTGAAGCCGGGGTTTGGCTGCAGGCTTTCTGCCTGCAGAATTATAAACCATATTCTCTTCCCTACAAACTTATTTTTTTTTTTTGAGACGGAGTCTCGCTTTGTTGCCCAGGCTGGAGTGCAGTGGCCGGATCTCAGCTCACTGCAAGCTCCGCCTCCCGGGTTTACGCCATTCTCCTGCCTCAGCCTCCCGAGTAGCTGGGACTATAGGCGCCCGCCACCTCGCCCGGCTAGTTTTTTGTATTTTTTAGTAGAGACGGGGTTTCACCGTATTAGCCAGGATGGTCTCGATCTCCTGACCTCGTGATCTGCCCGTCTCGGCCTCCCAAAGTGTTGGGATTACAGGCTTGAGCCACCGAGCCCGGCCTCTTCCCTACAAACTTATATAAGGACATTAAAAAAAGTAACAAAATCAAAACCGTGTGCATCAATTTACCTTTTGTCACCTAATATTTCATGGGCATCTCACCAGGGCAGTATATCTAATTCTAATTTATTCTTTGTAATAGTTGCACAATGTGCTGTAGTATCAGTTCAGCATTGTGGATCTTTTAGTTTTTGAAGTTTTCCAGTATTTTCCCCACACTACGCAAAATATTTTCAGACATATGTCCCTATGCACTGGTGCATTTATAAGTAAATTATAAACATAGAGTTATTAGGTCAATGAGTATACATATTTAATTAATATTACCAGATTGTTTTCCCCAAAAAACTATTAATAATTCATATTTTTCACCAGTAATGTTTTGGAGCCTCCTTACCCCGACCCCAGAAGTGGGTGTTATCACTTCTTTTTTTTTTTTTTTTTGAGTCAGAGTCTCGCTCTGTCACCCAGGCTGGAATGCAGTGGCAAGATCTCGGCTCACTGCAACCTACACCTCCTGGGTTCAAGCTATTCTCCTGCCTCAGCCTCCCAAGTAGCTGGGACTACAGGCATGTGCCACCATACAGGGCTAATTTTTGTATTTGTAGTAGAGATGGGGTTTCACCATGTTGGCCAGGCTGATCTTGAACTCCTGACCCCAGTGATCCACCCACCTCGGCCTCCCAAAGTGCTGGGATTACAGGTATGAGCCACCTTGCCTGGCCAGCGTTATCACTTCTTAAATTTATAGGTGTAAAGTGACAGCTCCTTTGGCATTTTTATGCCCACTCAGGAGACTGGGTATTTTTCCATATTTGTTGTCTATATTTGGGCTTGCTTTTTTGTCAATTACCTATTCATATCCATTGCCTATTAAAAAAAATTGGGTTGTTTGCCTTTTTGTTATTATTTGCAAAATGAACAAAAGTATCACATAATTGGGATTATTGAGTTCTTGGGTGTGTACATTTTGTGTATTTCAGTTTCTTTTAGAAGCATTAAAGAATAATGTAATATAAAAAGTGTACAAACACATTTTTTGTAGAGTTGATAGACTTAATAGAGTAGTGAGCCTATGAATTTTCATGAAGTGAATACACCTGTGTATCCAGTGCCTGGATTAAGAAGTAGAGCTACACTTAAAATTTTAATAGGAGTTGGTAAATACAATACCAAAAAGATTTTAGTATTTATTTTTCCCACAGTGTGATCAGTTTTTAAATGTTTTACTAATCCAAAGAACAAGATCTCATTATTGCTTTATTTGCATTTCCTTGAACATTAGAGAGGTGATTAACTTTTTACATATTTATGGGTATCAGCATCCATCTTCAAACCATCTGTTAATCTCTTCTGATCATTTTCTTGTTGAGTTGTATATGGGGGATATTAACCCTATGTCTTATTGAATGTGCTGCAAACCTTTTCCTCTAGTCTGTTAAAAAATATCTAAGTTTTTCTATTATGGTTTCTGTTTCCTGTCTTGCCTTAAGAGGGACTTTTCAGATTGTAGAACTTTTTGTATTTAAGAAAGATGATTTTGTGTTTTACTTTTAGATCTTTACCTCAGCTAAAATGTATACTTGCATGTGGTGTGAGGTAGGGGTCTGACCTTGTTTCCAGATGGTAAGCCATTTGCCCAAGTTCTGTTTATTATATAGGTAGACCTGGTTTTAAATTTCCATTCTGCCCCTTATTAGCTGCATGATCTTGGGCAACTGGATAGCAATTGACACAGTCGACCACTTCCTCTTTCTCAAAATACTTATTTCCCTTAGCTTTTGTGATGTAAGACTGCCTTGATTTTCCTTCTGCTTCTCTGGCTGGTCTTTCTTCTCTCTTTTTTTCAGAGTAATTCTTCCCTCCTGGACCCTCACACCATATATTTTGTGCTGAGTGATCTTATCCACATAATGGCTTCAGCCACAGTCAAAATGCAGAGGATTCCTGTATTTCAATGTCTAGTCTGGAGCGCTCAGTTGAGTTCTGGATCTGTGTATCCACCTGGCCACTTGACGCCTCCACTTGGATGTCCCACAGGCACCTCCAATGCAAAATGACTCATGATCTTCTCCTCCACATCAGCACTCTCACAGGAGTTCCTGTCTAAGGGAATGGCATCACCATCTTCCCATTATAAAAGCCATACATTTGAGCATCATCCTTGACTAATTCCTGTTCCTTCCTTTGTTGTACCCAGCGCCCAAAAGAATGCCCAGCACATGGTAGGTGCTCACTAAATAGCTACTTGATCGAATGGATATTCTACCCACCACCAAGTCATGACACTGTGATGAATTAGAACTCTTCTATTTACTTCCAGTCTCTGCACCCTGGTCCAGACACCGCCTCCTTTCACGTGGATTTTGCCCTGCCTCTTCAGTGACCTCCCAGGATGCACTCTGGCCTCTGTGAGGCCAAAGCTCTGCCCAGGTCTTTTCTGAAGGTCACCCTAAAAAATGAGTCACATTTTTCAGTGGCATCTCATGATTTCTAGAATGAGGCCCAAGCTCCTCCCCATGGGCAGCAGCACAGGCTGCCTACAGTGTGGGCTGACCCCATCCCAGCCTCACCTTGCTCACTCCCAAAAACCTTTTTCTGCCTCCTACAGCCACTGTCCCCTTCTTGCTGTCCTTGAACATGCTTTGACTACCCTGTCCACTTGGGGACTTCAGACACACCGGGTATAAGTTTTAAATAGAGGAACCTGGAACTAATTCAGAAACTTTGTACCTGAGCTTTAAGACAACAAAACACCAAGCCAGCCTTTTGTAAAAAGACAGGACTATTTACACATCAGATTCCTTTTTTAAATTTTTATTTTCTTTTTTCCCTTTCTTTTGCCTGTTTTTTCATTTGAGGCACAGATTCCTTAAAGACACTAAGAATATAAACATTAGCTAGCTGGAGCGAAGCCTTCCATTGTGAGAGTTTTATTTAGTCTGTATCTTTAAAAAATGTATTTACTTATTTATTTTTTGAGACAGTTTCACTCTGTTGCCCAGGCTGGAGTGCAGTGGTGCAATCTTGGCTCACTGCAACCTCTGCCTCTTGGGTTCAAGCAATTCTCTTGCCTCAGCTTCCGGAGTAGCTGGGATTACAGGTGCCCACCACCATGCTCAGCTAGTTTTTTTTTTTTTTTTTTTTTTTTTTTTAGTAGAGATGGGAGTTTCACCATGTTGGCCAGGCTGGTCTTGAACTCCTGACCTCAGGTGACCTGCCTGCCTCGGCCTCCCAAAGTGCTGGGATTACAGGTGTGAGCCACCATGCCCGGCCATATTTACTTACTTATTTTTACATACAATACAAACACTTTAAATAGAGTTGAAGATCATCTCCGTGCACCAAGTGGTCAAGCCCAACACCCAGGATCCAGCTGTCAAGTTCAGGGTAGCCCTTGAGCCTCTCACTCTTGACTCCAACAGGGTGAGCTTGCTATCCTTGTGGCATGGGGCCTTTTGCATTGTGGATAATGGAGCGGCTCATGTAGTCCATAAGTTTTGTGTGTACCTGTGTACCCTGTCTCTGTGAGCTGGTCCTGCCCAGTACCTCGGTGACCTCGAGGAAAGAAGCTGAGGTAAGACCTGGCCTGTCTGGCTCCTCTACTTCCTTCCTCAGCCCTCAAATTCTGGCCTCCACCTCACTCTTTAAATTTATTTTTATTTTAAATTTCATTTTAGAGACAGTCTTGCTTTGTCACCCAGGCTGGAGTGCAGTGGCACCATCATAGCTTACTGCAGCCTTGAACTCCTGGGCTCAAGGATCCTCCTGCCTCAGCCTCCCAACATGGTGAGATTATGGACATGAGACACTGTACTGGGCCTGTTGTGTGTCTTGTCAGCCTAAAATTGAAACATGCCTTGTGAGCATTTACTGCAACTTCAATGAGTGATTATTATGTTGCCTTTAATCCTGAGAGACTATATTACTTGTATACTTTTTTTTTGATAGGGGAAAATTAGATTTACTCCCTATGTGTTTAAATATCAGAGTCACTAGCTGCCCTGATTTAATCTGTTGTAATTAAGTCAGTTAAAAAACTCCTCCTTGGCCGGGCGTGGTGGCTCACACCTGTAATTCCAGCACTTTGAGAGGCCGAGGTGGGCGAATCACTTGAGATGAGGAGTTCGAGACCAGCCTGGCCAACATGGTGAAACTCTGTCTCTACTAAAAATACAAAAATTAGCCGGGCATGGTGGTGCACGCCTGTAGTCCCAGCTACTCGGGAGGCTGAGGCAGGAGAATCGCTTGAACCTGGGAGGCAGAGGTTGCAGTGAACTGAGATCATGCCACTGCACTCCAGTCTGGGTGACACAGGGAGACTCCATCTCAAAAAATAGATTAAAAAACAAACAAAAAAACTCCTCCAGTTTTCTTGCTGTTAGCAAAAAACACTTATGTTCTTTGTTGTATTAAAAATGATGAAAATAAAATCAAATGGTGATGATTACAAGGACATATTTAAAATACAATGCAGAATCTTCACTTACCTTTCACTCCTTGCTGCTCCCAAGCCTGTAATTCTCTCTCCCTTCTTTTGCCTCATCTAATTGTCACTTGTTGTTTCTTCTGTCACCTCATCAGGATGATACCTCCTTTCTGTTATTTTGGAGGAGGATGGATCCCCCATTTGCTTTCCTCACATTGTTTCTTCTCCTTTGCATTCGTCACAACTGTAGTTTCTAATTTACTTCTGTATTTTTCTAATACTAGGTTGGTGCAAAAGTAACTGCGGTTTTTGCCATCAATGGAAAAATCGTGACACTTGAGACTGAAAGAGGGAGCTACTAGTAATTATTATAATTAATAATTAATTATGCTGGGAGGCCGGGCACAGTGGCTCGCGCTTGTACACCCAGCACTTTGGGAGGCTGAGGTGGGCGGATGACTTGAGGTTAGGAGTTCAAGATCAGCCTGGTCAACATGATAAAACCCTGTCTCTCCTAAAAATACAAAAATTGGCCGGGCGCGGTGGCTCAAGCCTGTAATCCCAGCACTTTGGGAGGCCGAGACGGGCGGATCACGAGGTCAGGAGATCGAGACCATCCTGGCTAACACGGTGAAACCCCATCTCTACTAAAAAATACAAAAAACTAGCGGGGCGTGGTGGCGGGCGCCTGTAGTCCCAGCTACTCAGGAGGCTGAGGCGGGAGAATGGCGTAAACCCGGGAGGCGGAGCTTGCAGTCAGCTGAGATCCGGCCACTGCACTCCAGCCTGGGCGACAGAGCGAGACTCTGTCTCAAAAAAAAAAAAAAAAAAAAAAAAAAAAAAAAAAAAAAAAAAAAAATTAGCTGGGCGTAGTGGCGGGCACCTGTAATCCCAGCTACTTGGGAGGCTGAGGCAGGAGAATCGCTTGAGCCCGGGAGGCAGAGGTTGTAGTGAACTGAGATCACGCCACTGCACTCCAGTCTGGGCAAGAGAGCCAGATCCTGTCTAAAAAAAAGCAAAACAAAACAGCAACAAAACCCCCAGGAATTCCTGTACCCACATTCTAGTGGGGAAGACAGGAAGCAAATTAACCAACATCTAATAACTATTTTAAAAAGCCAGATATACGATATTTCACGTGGATGACCCGATTGACTTGCTGCGGGTCAGGTAAACAGGCTCCCGGTTCGCATCCTCAGCTTGGTCTTGGCGCTGGGGAAAATATGCTACACGGTTCCCCGCTTCAGCCACCAGAGGGCGCGCCCTCCCCGTGTGTCGTCTTTAGCGCACTTTTTCTCCCGCTGCTGTCAGTCACAGGGCAGCCCCTTAGCGGAACAGAGATCCTGTTCTGAGATGTTCCTGGGGGCCTGCCCCTCCCAGGGAGTAACGGGCTCCTATGAACAGTAATAGCAACCATAATGTAGAGACTAAGAGCAAAGAGTTGGTGAGTTTTATGCTGATGTCCAAAGTCATAGGGCATTTCATTTTTCTTCTTTTTTTCCTTTCCTTTAAAAAAATTGGCTGGGTATGGTGGCTCATGCCTATAATCCCAGCTCTTTGGGAGGCCGAGGTGGGTGGATCACCCGAGGTCAGGAGTTCGAGACCAGCATGGCCAACATGATGAAACCCCCGTCTCTACTAAAAATATAAAAAATTAGCTGGCTATGGTGGTGGGCGCCTGTAATCCCAGCTATTCAGGAGGCTGAGGCAGGAGAATCACTTGAACCTGGGAGGTGGAGGTTGCAGTGAGCCGAGATCGCGCCACTGCGTTCCAGCCTGGGTGACAAAGCGAGACTCCGTCTCAAAAAAAAAAAAAAAAAAAAAAAAAAAAAAAAAAATTGCGATTGGGTCGTGAGAGCTCTGTTCTCATAAATAAATAAATACATTCGTGAATTAATAGGTTAATAGATTAATGGGTTATCATGGTAGTAGGACTGGTGGCTTTATAAGAAGAAGAAGAGAGAGTAGCTAGCATCCTCAGCCTCCTCGCCATGGGATGCCGCATGCTGCCTTGACACCCTGTAGAGTCCCCACTAGCAAGAAGGCTCTCATCAGAAGCAGCCCACACGGTGGCTCAAGCCTGTAATCCCAGCACTTTGGGAGGCCGAGATGGGAGGATCACGAGGTCAGATCGAGACCATCCTGGCTAACACGGTGAAACCCTGTCTCTACTAAAAAAAAAAATACAAAAAACTAGCCGGGCGAGGTGGCAGGCGCCTGTAGTCCCAGCTACTCAGGAGGCTGAGGCAGGAGAATGGCGTGAACCCAGGAGGCGGAGCTTGCAGTGATCTGAGATCCGGCCACTGCACTCCAGCCTGGGCGACAGAGCGAGACTTTGTCCCAAAAAAAAAAAAAAAAAAAAAGAAAGAAAGAAAAAAAAAGAAGCACCCCACAGTTTCAGCCTCAGAACTGTAGGAAATAAATTTTGTTTCTTTATAAGTTACGCAGTTTCAGGTATTCTGTTATAAGCAACAAAAAATGGACTAAGACAGGAATATTACTGGGTTAAGACATAAAAAAAGAACTATTGATACATGCAACAATCTGGATAAATCTCAAGGGCATTATGCTAAGTGGATAAAAGTCAATCTCAAAAGATTTCATACTATATAATTCCAATTATATAACTTTTTTTTTTTTTTTTTTTTAAACGGAGTCTTACTCTGTCACCCAGGCTGGAGTGCAGTGGCATAATCTTGGCTCACTCTTCATGCAACCTCTGCCTCCCAGATTCAAGCAATCTCCTTGCCTCAGCCTCCCAAGTAGCTGGGATTACAGGAGTGCACTACCACACCCGGGTAATTTTTGTATTTTTAGTAGAGGTGAGGTTTCACCATATTGGCCAGTCTGGTTTTGAACTCCTGACCTCAGGTGATCCACCCGCCTTGACCTCCCAAAGTGCTGTGATTACAGGCGTGAGCCACAGCGCCCGGCCTATATAACCTTCTTACAATGAGAAAACAACAGAGATGGAGAACAGATTGGTAGTTGCAAAGGGACAGATATAGTGTGTTTGTGTATGTGTGTGTATATGTGTGTGTGCGCATGCCACTATAGTGGTAACACAGGGGAATTCCTTTGTGGGTCTATATCTTGATTGTGGTGGTGTATATACAGATATTTACATGGATCAAATTGTGTAGAAACACACATGCACATGCATGCACACACATACACAGGAATGCATGTAAAACTGGTGAATACTGAATCAAGTCCTCTGTAACCTAGTTAACAGTAATGTACCCATGTCACGTTCCTGGTTTTGATATTATGCTGTGATTGTATAAGATGTTCCCATGTGGGAATACTGGATGAATGTTACATGGGACTATAGGTACTATTTAATTTCCTGTGAGTCTGTAAGAGTTCAACACAAAAAGTAATTACAAAAGAAGAAAAGAAAAGGTGCTGGTGATGACAAGGTTGTTGGGAAAAGGGCTTGTGGGGTGCCTGCATAAACTGGCCATAAAAATATGGGACCATAGGCCGGGCGCGGTGGCTCAAGCCTATAATCCCAGCACTTTGGGAGGCCGAGACGGGCGGATCACGAGGTCAGGAGATCGAGACCATCCTGGCTAACACGGTGAAACCCCTTCTCTACTAAAAAAATACAAAAAACTAGCTGGGTGAGGTGACACACACCTGTAGTCCCAGCTACTCTGGAGGCTGAGGCAGGAGAATGGCGTAAACCCGGGAGGTGGAGCTTGCAGTGAGCTGAGATCCGGCCACTGCACTCCAGCCCGGGTGACAGAGCGAGACTCCGTCTCAAAAAAAAGAAAAAGAAAAAAAAAATATGGGACAATAAGTTGTGGAAAGCCACAGGAGGCCTCTGATGAGGAAAGCCTTCTAATTGCCATCACGTTCCCGTGACCAGAGCGTGACCTGCTCTCTTATTACAGACACTGGGCTCAAGGAGAAAGACGCTCCTTTGAAGCATTGGAATATGGCCAGATCTGCCGGCTCCTAGTTACGCCCACTCCCCACAGCTGCTCTCTGATAAGTTAGAGAATAAATCAGTAGTTGAGTTTATGCTGCTTCAGCACAAACAACATTTGCCTAAACCGTCACTGCCATAGATTAGGTGTATGACACACCGCCCCCCTTTCACTGTTTCACCCCGATCTAAGATCTGCTTCTTAGATCGAAGTGATTGTAGTTAATAAATAGTGTGGATACCAGAGCTTGGCGCCTTTTGCAGCCTCCAAAAGTGCAGTGGGCCCCCTGGCACCCCACCCTTTATGCACTGTTAACCTGTCTCTTCTCATTCCTTCGTCACCACCGGACTTTGGGTACCCTACGGATGGTGTTGAGGCTGGTCCCAACACAAGGTGACAGCAGCCATCCCACTCCATTGGCAACCGTGGTGATAAGCACTGGTTTAAAATGGGCCGAATTGAAAGCTGTTACTCTTGCCTTAGTCCAGGGATTGGCAAATTTTTCTATAAGCACCAGGTAGTAAATATTTTAGGCTTTATGGGCCATGTATAATCTTTGTTGCATATTCGTTGCTCTCTCTGTGCGTCTATGTGTCTGTATGTCTATGTGTGCTTTAAAATGTTTTATACATGTAAAAAAACCATTATTAACTCATTGGCTGTTTGAAACAGGCCAGGTATTGTGTGTATGTGTGTGTGTGTGTGTGCGCGCGCGCGCACGCACACAGGTCAGATTTGGTCTGTGGGTTATAGTTTACCAACCCCTGCTGTATACAGTATTTCTAAAGGCCGGACATGTTACATCTTCTGACTTTGGAGTTGTTGCCAATATCTTAGCCACCTGTTCTGCCACTTGGAAGACTACAGACCAGCAGACTAAAGACATCTCTTTCTAAGGCTGTGAATTCTGGAAATTCAATCACAGCTGCTAAGGGAAACTTCTAAGTCCATTAGCAGTTGTGATTCATTGTTCATGTCGATGCTGATAGTAATGATGGCAGCGGTGGCCCATCTGGAGCTGCCACTGCTATCATGTGGGCTGCAGCAGGGAGGCACAGCTGGGGCTGCACACTCCACTAGATGGTCGGAGCTCGGACAAGTGGGAGCCCTGCCCCTTCCAAGTTGGTGGGTCAGGAGCTCCCTGGGTCCTGCTGCAGCCACCCAAGTCATGGCTGTGGACCCAGGTCTCCTGCTCCATGGGGCAGGCAGAAACCCCACCCTCCCAGGTGCAGCTGCAGCTGCCAAAGTCGTGGCTGCAGACCTGGGGGTGCCACTGCATGGAGGAGGCTAGAGCCCCACCCCACCAGGCATAGCTGCGGCCGCCCAAGCCGTGGCTGCAGACCCAGGCATCTCTGCACTCTTAGGGGCCTGGGAAGGCACTCCCTGGCCTCACAGGCTTAGAAGTGCCTCCTCCTGCTGCCTGGCTTCTCCCTGCTGTCAGCACCCACTGCAATCTTAGAGCAAAGTTGGGGCCTAACCTAGGCACTGTCACAGCCTGGCTAGGTGTGTACATGCCTGGGGCAGTGCTGACACACCAGCCACCTGCCACAGCCCCCTCCGGACTTTGGGCACTGATGAGCATAGGAGGAAAGCTGAGGGGGTGCTGAGGGCAGGTTGGTACTGGCCTGCAGGTGCCCCTTGGCATAAGCAGCCTGAGCACCATGGATGGCAGCAGGAGGCAGACAGGCTCCTGGGCAGAAGGGGGGCAGGTCCTGGTGAGGCCCCACCTAGAGGCCAGGGAGGGACTGAAGGCTGAGGACTGGGCTACCAGTCCCAGGACCAGAGGAGGAACCTGTGGTGCCTTTTCGGGGCCTATTCACAGCCACCTGTGGAGCGATCAGCACGCACTTCCTCCCCTCTGTGGCCCATAAAAGCCCCGGGCTCAACCAGAGCAGGGCGGATGATAAGACAACCAGCGGCAGAGAGAAGCTATACCTTCTGCTGAGAACTGAAGACCATGGAATAACCAACTGCAGAGAAGAGCTACCCTCTCTGCTGAGAGCTGGAGCAGATGATGGGATGACCAGCTGCAGAGAGGAGCTACCCTTTCTACTGGGAGCTGGACACTTGTTGGGATGACCTGCATGCAGAGAGGAGCTGCCTGCTGCAGGAGACTGAGCTGTTCTATTGCTCAATAAAGCTCCCTTCATCTTACTCACCCTTCACTTATCTGTGTGCCTCATTCTTCCTGGTCGCAGGACAAGAACTTAGGACCCACTAAATGGAAGGCTGAAAGAGCTGTAACACAAAACAGGGCTGAAACATGCCCCTTGCTCACCACGTTGCAGGCAAAGAGAAGGAGAGAAGAGCTGTGGCCCTTCAGAGAGCCCAGACCTGGGAGCTCCCTGAGCTAGGGCTACCAGGGTTATGACTCCCTCTTGCAGCCCTGCAACTCCTGGTGTCTCCAAGCATCTGGATGCTACCACATTCCCCAGCTCCAGCCAGGGAAGCTGCCTGTAAGGCACCGGGTCTAGTCACAGCCTCGCAGAGAGCTGGCACCATGCTGGCACTGGGAGCTGCCCGCCCTGTGGCAGCAACTAGCATGTCTGACTGTGTGGCTGGACCCCATGCTTGCTCACACACCCCTCGCAGTCTCCCTTGGAGGCATGGGATCCAGGCCAGTAGTGTGAGTTGAGTGCAGCCTGCCAGGCCGAGTGGGTAGAACGAGCTGAGGGTCCAAGCAAAACTTGGGCAAAGGTGCTACCAGCCATGGGTTTCTGGTCAGAAAAGCAGCATTCCAAAGATCCCGTAACAGTAAGGACCCATTCTCAGATGTGACTGACTGGAATCAAGCTACTGATCAAATTTGCACAACCTTCATTGCTGTCACGGCCATCTGGATCCATCATTGCAACACACTGACTTTATGGCCGTGCAAGGAGAGCAACCCTAGCATATGGGGAGAGAACGCCACATGCTCGTGAGGCATGGGGAAGGGAAAACAGTGCTCTGTTTGCCCCCCAGATTCAGCACTGCAGCCCGAATCAAGTAACAGCTGCTGCTGGCTTTGCCACCCCCAACCTACATGCTATGAAAACAGAGAAACTCATGTTTTTCTTTCTTATTTATTTATGTCTTTATTTATTTATTGTTTTTGAGACGGAGTCTCGCTCTGTCAGCCACACTGGAGTGCAATGGTGCAATCTTGGCCCATTGCAACCTCCACCTCCCAGATTTAAGCGATTCTCCTGTCTCAGCCAACTGAGTAGCTGGGATTACAGGCGCGTGCCACCACACCCAGCTAACTTTTGTATTTTTAGTAGAGACGGGGTTTCACCATGTTGGTCAGGCTGGTCTTGAACTCCTGACATTGTGATCCGCCTGCCTTGGCCTCCCAAAGTGCTAGGATCACAGGTGTGAGATACTGTGTCCAGCTGAAACATGTTTTTCTGACATGGCTGGTCCTGAACCACTCTGCTCTGCCTTATGCCATCAAATAGCGCCTTCCAAACATGGATCTTCCTCATAGTGCACAGACACATAGACTGATAGACATCTTGCTTTAATCGGACATAGAAATTTATGGCCGGGCACGGTGGCTCACACCTGTGATCCTAGCACTTTGGGAAGCTGAGGTGGGTGGGTCACCTGAGCCCAGGAGCTCAAGACCAGCCTGGGCAACATGGTAAAACCATGCATTTTCTTTACAAAAAAAATATACAAGTGAGCGGGGCATGGTAGTGCGTGCCTGTAGTCCCAGCTGCTTTGTGATGTACTTGAAGGCCTGATGGCTGGGGGTTGGGCTGCCAGATTCACAGGCCAGGAATGGGGACTTGTAGTGCCTTTTCTGGGTGCCCATGGTCACCCATGGGCCAATCGGTATGCACTTCCTCCCTTTGGAGGTCCGTAAAATCTATGGGCCCAGCCAGAGGAGGGCAGAGGATGGAGAGATGACTGAATGACCAGGTGAAAAGAGGAGCTACCCTCTCTGCAGAGACTGGGAAGATGACGGGATGAACAGCTGCAGAGAGGAGCTACCCTCTCCAGCCTCCTGTCTGCTGAGAGCTGCAGAGATGATGGGATGACCTCCCTACAGAGATGAACCACCCATTCCAGGGCCTCCTTTCTGCTGAGGGCTGAACACTTGATGGGACGACCTGCCCCACAGAGAGGAGCTACCCACTGTGGGTCTCTTCTGAGCTGTTCTGTCACTTGATAGAGCTCCTCTTTGTCTTGCTCACACTCTGTCTGTCTGTGTACCTTTCTTCCTGGATGCAGGACAAGAACTCAGGCAAAAGTGCCAGCAGCCACAGGGGTTTTCAGCCAGAAAGATGACACCCCAAAGATCTCATAGCAATAACAGAAGGAAAAAAAATAGAGAAAGGAATGGAAGAAATGTTTGAAACAATAATACTGAGATTTTACCCAAATTAATGTCAGACACCAAACCACAGATCCAGGAAGCTGAGAACATCAAGCAAGATAAATGCCAACAAAGCGAGACCTCATCTCCTGAAAGGTCCTCACTTTCTGGGAGACACAGATCCCCTCCTGGAAGAGGCCCATGACCACATGGCAGGAGTTCCCTTCCAAGACTGCCAAGCACCTGTAGCAGTGCAGACCCTGAGCTGTCTCCATGAACAGCAGGGCCACCAGCAGGACCAGGGCAAAGGTCTTCATGGCATAGAAACTGCTCATCCTTTCTCTCTTACCAGTCATTTAGTTTCAAGAAACTAAAATTTGTTCTTAGTTTTGTAACTTAAAAAAAAACTACAAATAAGCCAGTGCAATTTCAGCAAACATGTTGTCTTAGTACATTTTCTGATGCTATAACAGAAGTGGATTGGATAATCTAAAAAGGAGAGAGATGTATTTCTTATGGTTCTGGAGGCTGGGAAGTCCAAGGTCCAGGAGTCCACATCTGGCAAGGGCCTTCTTGCTGTGTCACCCCATGGCAGAACGCAGAAAGACAAGAGAGCCCATGTGCATGAGAGGGGAAAGGGGCCTGAACTCATCCTTTATAAGGATGTCACTCTGGTGATAATGAACCCACTCCTGCAATAACAGCATTAATCCATGTATGAGGGCAGAGGCCTCGTGACATAATCAGTTTTGAAGGGTCTCACCTCCCAACACTGTTGCATTGGAGATTAAGTTTCTACTACATGAACTTTGGGGGATACATTCAAACCATAGCACGTGTGTTTTCTGCTTTCAGTGTAAGAGAAGTTTAATAAGTAATATTTATAGTTAAAAACATCAAACACAGTGAAACCCCGTTTGTACTAAAAATACAAAAATTAGCCAGGCATGGTGACACACTCCTGTAATCCCAGCTACTCAGGAGACTGAGGCAGGAGAATTGCTTGAACCTGGAGGCAGAGGTACTGCACTCCAGCCTGGGGGACAGAGTGAGACTCTGTCTCAACAACAACAACAACAACAACAATAAAATCAATGCAGTATAATTACCAAATATTAGATTCTAGAGTGATCTGTGACTCTGCTACCCGAGGACAGTCTAGATGAGGTCAGATCTTGACAGAGGGCTTTTTGGGTGGTAATCCTGCAGAAGGGTGGTGGGGAGGTGGAAAGGGGAGTAAGGGGGAGGGTGGTAGCAGCGGAGGGAAAGGAACAGACATGGAGAGAGACAGGGTTGCATGGTTACTCAGAGATGGGAAGGTATGAAACCCAGCACAGACTACACATCTGGGTGGGACACGGACACCCAAACTCCATTCCCTACTCCCCCCTCCCACAGCCTGGACTGGAATCAGATCCTTACCTGGGCACAGATACTGGCGATAGGAGAAGACATGCAATCTGGCTTCATGCCTGGGACCTTGAACCTCACAACTGTCTGGTTCTGAGAGCCCAAAGACTCCAGGCAGCAGTGCTGGAAGCAGGGCCAGAAGGTGCAGCTGGAGCCACAGAGCCGGGTCTGGTTCAAGTCTAGGATGACACCGTCATCACAGCACTGCTCCAAGGGGTTGTAGATCAACTCCCCACACCTGCGTGCTGGCTGGCATAGCCACAGTCTAGGATCTGGAAGAGTCAGGGCTGGATGGGCTGCAAGGACCAGCCTGGGACCACCTCCCCACCAGCCTTAGTGCCGTTCTCTCCTCCCTCACTGCATCTGTTCTCACCTGTGACTCCTTCTGAGTTTGAACCCAGAAGTCCAAAAATGAAGATGGCAGCTGAGAAGCAGAAGGGAAGGGAGAGTGATTCTGAGGTCACTCGGTCCTGACCATGGGGCACAGGATGATGTCTCTGAGCTTCTTTGGTCGCTGCGACAGCTCACGGTGGATTTTGGGACTGGCTGTGGGTGCAGGTCCTGGGGACTGGGGTGGCAGGTGAGGAAAGGCAGGGAGGGCTCTGGGAAGAGTAAAGGCTTCTGGGATTTGCAGTTCGGGAGACAGATTACAATGCAGTCACAGATGACATAGCGGTGATTATGAGGTGGGACACCAATAATTAAATAGGGAAGAGAGAATTAACTTTGAAGTTCAGAAATAATTAGGGATGCGATATTATTAGGGATGAGCTTAGCCTAGGGCTGGGGTCTCCTTACCAAAGGAGGGCACCATGGTTGAGACTTCAGAGCAGCGGATGAGACAGCAGCAGTGGAAATGGATCAGTGACTTTACGTAGGGGCTTATATTACCGACATTTAGGGACGTGTGCAGAAGGAGTGGCTTCTTGGGAAGAGCAAGGCATGAAGAGCTGTAGGGCAAGGAAATAATCAAAAGCGTTAGTAACAGGCTCCTGGACTTATTCCAAGTGGCTGCTGCCTTCTCAAACTCTTCAGATCATCAGGGTAAAAGCTACCCAGGAACCTATTTAAGCTTTGACTCTGCTGAGTGTCTTTTTGAACACTGCCCAAGGGAAAACCGCTTGGAAGATACTCCTTAACTCTTGCTTATCTGAGAGCAAACTACTCACCAAACGCCGGCTGTCTCTAGGCTCCCCATATTCCTCCACCCTGAAGTTTCAAGGGGTCCCTCTACTCCCTGTCTCAGTCCACCTCCAGACCTGCACTGTCTATAATTTTTCAGAGTCACGTAGGGGAAATTGTGAAGTCGCAGCATAATCTAGAAAAAGAACAGAGGCTGCAAAACTGTGCCAGGGAGCACAACAACAAAAATAGGTGGTGGTAGGATGGACCTCTGGGTTTCATAGAACAGATAGGAAAGCAGTACCTTTTTTTTTTTTTTTTTTTTTTGGTTTGTAGAGTGCCTTGTCCAAGAAAATACTCCTGTGTGTCTCGCTATGATTTTGTTGTCACCACCACTGTGATTTGTGTGATGGGATTACCTGTGGGGTATTGGTAGAGCATGCCCCTCCATTTTCCATTGGTTTCTTCCCTGTGTCACAGTGAGAAGGGTGGGAGGGTGAAAGAGGGATAAAGCAGAGGTATTAGAGCTTTGTAAAAGTGCATTGTTAGTGTAAGAGTCTCTTCCTCCTCCCTCCTCTCTCTCTCTCTCTTTTTTTTTTTTTTTTTTTTTTTTTGAGACAGGGTATCTCTCTGTCTCCCAGGCTGGAGTACAGTGGTGCTATCTTGGCTCACTGTAACCTTTGCCCCCCAGGCTGAAGCCATCCTCCCACCTCAGCCTCTTGAGTAGCTGGGACCACAGGCATGCACCACCTGGCCTGGCTAACTTTTGGTATGTTTCATAGAGTCGGGGTCCTACAATGTTCTGGTCTCGGAATCCTGAGCTCAAGCAATCCACCTGCCCCAGCCTCCAAAAGTGCCGGGATTACAAGTGTGAACCACCGTGCCTGGCTTCTCTCTCCTCTCTTAATTGGATGTCCAGTTCTTCGGTATTGATTGACGCAATAAACTCGCTCTCCTCGCCTACTTCTGCAGTTGTGTGTTTGCCTAGATATGCCTGTTTGTCTGCTTATCAATATGCCTTCTTTCCCACACGTCCAAACAGAAATCCCATCTGTAAAGACACATTCTCTCACCTACACAGAACAGCTGCTGAGGAAATAGACCTGTAAGGACCACACTCCTGTTTACCAAGTTAAGTAATGTGAATACTGCATTATAACTCGGAGCCAGCAACCAAGGAATTTATGACTGCTTGAAAGGGAAAGTCCCCAATGAAGAGTACGAGTGACTAAGGAGGGAAATCCCAAACGGGTTACTAGAATTGATCTCTGTATAATTGAACTATCTATGTAGAAAATCGCACGGAGCCCACTGTCAAGCAAGAGGTGAGTCTGATTCTGCTAGTGACAAAAGCAAGCTCTTTTTAGATTCAGACACTTTATTACCTACACAGACAGGGAAAGGAAGAGTAGCCACAGGTGCCAGCACCATGTCCCTTGCACAGGGTGACACTGAAACAGAAGGGCCAGATGACTGAACAAGAATAACAGGATGCCTGTTGCTGAGCAGAGAATCCAGCCTGTGGCTCCATGGTATAGGGAGGTAGCCATAATTCCCCTGAGAACATAACTCCATTGTCCTGGGGACCACACCCCCATCCGCTATAGCAGCCACAGCAAGTCCCCCCCAAGGAGATTCTGAGCTCAGACACGCCTAATGCTGCACCCACCTGATGGCATTTCTCTTTCGGCCCTGGGAGCAGAAGACAAAGGACACAATCTCTTGGGCACTCCATGGCTCTGCCCATCACCTGAGAAACCTGAATACTTGTTAAAAGGTGACCCCAGGGCAAGTTTGTATCCTCCCTATACAACCACAGCTGATGTGCTCTTAAAAGTGCCACCTCCTGGCTGGAGGCCAACCAACACAAAACCAGCGCACTTAAAAAAAAAAAAACAACAACCGAGGACCCTCACAGAGTCCACTTCACTCTCCTGCTACCTCCACCAGGGTAGTTGCTGGTATCCATGGTTGAGAGACCTAAAGACAGATCACGTTATGAGACTCTTCACAGATGCTTCCCAGTACCAGCCCGGAGCCCTGTAGCTCCACTGAGTGGCTAGATCCAGAAGAAAAATAACAGTCACTGCAGTTTGGCTCTCAGGAAGCCCCATCCCTAGGGGAAAGGGGAGAGGACCACATCAAAGGATCACCCCTCTCGGACAAACGAATCTGAAGAGAGGTCCTTGAGTCTCAGATCTTCCCTCTGACATAGTCTGTCCAAATGAGAAGGGAACAGAAAAACAATTCTGGTAAATATGATAAAACAACCTTCTTTAACACCCCCAAAAGGTCACACTAGCTCACCAGCAATGGATCCAAACCAAGATGAAATCTCTGAATTGCCAGAAAAAGAATTCAGAAGATCTATTATTAAGCCAGTCAAGGAGGCACCAGAGAAAGGTGAAGTCCAACTTAAAGAAATAAAAAAAGATACAGGATATGAATGGAAAAATCTCCAGTGAAATAGATATTATAAATAAAAAACAGTCACAGCTTCTTGAAATCCAGGACACACTTAGAGAAATGCAAAATGCACTGGAAAGTCTCAGCGATAGAATCAAACAAGTAGAAGAAAGAACCTCAGAGCTTGAAGACAAGGATTTCAAATTAACCCAATCCAACAAAGACAAAGAAAGAAGAATTTAAAAAAATGAACAAAGCCTCCTAGATGTTTGGGATTATGTTAAACGTCCAAACCTAAAATTGGTGGTCTGGAGGAAGAAGAGAAATCTAAAAGTTTTGAAAACATATTTGAGGGAATAATTGAGGAAAACTTCCCTGACCTTGCCAGAGATTTAGACATTCAAATACAAGAAGCTCAAAGGACACCTGGGAAACTCATCACAAAAAGATCATCACCCAGGTGCATAGTCACCAGATTATCTAAAGAAAAGATGAAGGAAAGAATCTTAAGAGCTGTGAGGCAAAAGCATCAGGTAACCTTTAAAGGAAAACCTATCAGATTAATAGCAGAGTTCTCAGCAGAAACCCTACAAATTAGAAGGGATCGAGGTCCTATCTTTAGTCTCCTTAATCAAAACAATTATCAGCCAAGAATTTTGTATCCAGTGAAGCTAAGCCTCACAAATGAAGGAAAGATACAGTCTTTTTCAGGCAAATGCTGATAGAATTCACCACTACCAAGCCAGCACTACAAGAACTGCTAAAAGGAGGTCTAAATCTTGAAACAAATCCTCAAAATACACTAAAATAGAATCTCCTTAAAGCATAAATCTTACAGGACCTATAAAACAATAACACAATGGGCCGGACACGGCAGCTCACACCTGTAATCCCAGCACTTTGGGAGGCCAAGACGGGTGGATCACCTGAGGTCAGGAGTTTGAGACCAGCCTGGCCAACATGGTGAAACCCTGTTTCTACTAAAATACAAAAATTAGCTGGGCGTGGTGGCAGGCACCTGTAATCCCAGCTACTCAGGAGGCTGAGACAGGAGAATCACTTGCACCCAGGAGGCGGAGGTTGCAGTGAGCCCAGATCCTGCAGCTGCCCTCCAGCCTGGGTGACAGAGTGATACTTTGTCTCAAAAAACAAAACGAAACAAAACAAAACAACCAAAAAACAAGAACACATGATGAACAGAATAGTACCTCACATCTCAATACTAATGTTAATGTAAGTGGCCTAAATGCTCCATTTAAAAGACACAGAACGACAGAATGCATAAGAGCTCACCAACCAAGTGTGTGGCTGTCTTCAAGTGACTCATCTGACACACAAGGACTCACATAAACTTAAGGTAAATGGGTGGAAAAAGATATCCCATGCAAATGGACACCAAAAGTGAGCAGGAGTAGCTATTCTTATATTAGGCAAAACAAACTTCAAAGCAACAGCAGTTAAAAAAGACAAAAAGGGATATTATAAAATGATAAAAGAACTAGTCTAACAAGAAAATTCACAATTCTAAATATATATGCACCTAACACTGGAGCTCCCAAATTTATAAAACAATTAGTACTAGATCTAAATAATGAGATAGATGGCAACACGATAATAGTGTGGGACTTCAATAATCCATTGATAGCACTAGACAGGTCATCAAGGCAGAAAGTCAACAAAGAAACAATGGACTTAAGCTATACCCTAGAACAAATGGACTTAACAGATATTTACTCAACATTCTATGCAACGACTGCAGGGTATACATTCTATTCATCAGCACAGGGAACATTCAGAAATAGCTTAGACCATATGATAGGCCACAAAACAGGTATAATATGTCTCAACAAATTAAAAAAAATCAAAATTATATCAAATACTCTCTCAGACCACAGGGGAATAAAATTGGAAATCAACTCCAAAAGGAACCTTCAAAACCATGCAAATACATGGAAATTAAATAACCTGCTCCTGAATGATTATTGGGTCAACAATGAAATAAAGATGGAAATTAAAAAATTCTTTGACCTGAATGATACTGGTGACACAACCTGTCAAAAGCTCTGGGATACAGCAAAAGCAGTGATAAGAGGAAAGTTAATAGCATTAAATACCTACATCAAAAAAGTCTGAGCCTGGCCAACATGGTGAAACCCCATCTCTACTAAAAAGACAAAAATTAACCGGGTGTGGTGGTGTGTGCCTGTTATCCCAGCTACTCGGGAGACTGAGGCAGGAGAATCGCTCAAACCCAGGAGGCGGAGGTTGCAGAGAGCCAAGATTGCACCATTGCACTCCAGCCTGGGAAACAAAAGCGAAACTCTGTCTCAATAAAAAAGAAAAAAAAGTCTGAAAGAGCACAAATAGACAATCTAAGGTCACACTTCAGGAAACTAGAGAAACAAGAACAAACCAAACCCAAACCCAATAGAAAAAAATAAATAACCAAGATCAGAGGAGAACTAAATGAAATAGAAACAAAAAAATACAACAGATAAATGAAATAAAAAGCAGGTTCTTTGAAAAGATAAATAAAATTGATAAGCCATTAACAAGATTAACCAGGAAAAGAAGAGAGAAGATCCAAATAAGCTCAATTAGAAACGAAACGGGAGATATTACAACCAATACCACAGAAATACAAAAGATCATTCAAGGCTACTATGAACATCTTTATACACAGAAACTAGAAAGCCTAGAGGAGATGGATAAATCCCTGGAAATATACAACCCCTCTAGATTAAATCAGGAGGAAATAGAAACTCTGAACAGACCAATAACAAGCAGCGAGACTGAAATGGTAATTGAAAAGTTACCAACAAACAAAAGTCCAGGACCAGATAGGTTCACAGCTGAATTCTATCAGACATTCAAAGAATAATTGGTACCAATCCTATTGACACTATTCCAAAAGACAAAGAGGGAATCCTCCCTAAATCATTCTGTGAAACCAGTATTACCCTAATACCAAAACCAGGAAAGGACCTCACAAGAAAGAAAACTACAGACCAATATCCCTGATGAACATAGATGCAAAAATCCTCAACAAAATACTAACAGAATCCAACAGCATATCAAAAAGATAATCCACCATGGTCAAGTGGGTTTATACCAGGGATACAGGGATGGGTTGACATACACAAGTCAATAAATGTGATACACCATATAAACAGAATTAAAAACAAAAATCACATGATCATCTCAATAGATACAGAAAAAGTATTTGGCAAAATCTAGTATTGCTTTATGATTAAAACCCTCAGCAAAATCAGCATAGAAAGGATATACCCTAAGGAAATAAAAGCCATCTGTGACAAACCCACAGCCAACATTATACTGAACGGAGAAAAGTTGAAAGCATTCCGCCTGAGAAGTGGAACAAGGAAAGGATGTCCACTTTCACCACTTCTTTTGAACTTAGTACTGGGAGTCCTAGCCAGAGCAATCAAACAAGAGAAAGAAATAAAGGGCATCCAAATTGGTAATGAGGAAATCAAACTGTTGCTGTTTGCTGATAACATGATCGTATACCTAGAAAACCCTAAAGACTCATCCAAAAAGCTCCTAGTAAATGAATTCAGCAACATTTCAGGATACAAAATTAATGTACACAAATCAGTAGCTCTGCGATACACCAACAGCAACCAAGCCAAGAAATCAAATAAAGAATTCAACCCCTTTTACAGTAGCTGCAAAACAAAAACAAAAACAAAAACAAAACAAACGAACTTAGGAATACATTTAACCAAGGAGGTGAAAGACTTCTTCAAGGACGACTACAAAAACATTGCTGAAAGAAATCATAGATGACACAAACAAATGGAAACACATCCCATGCTCATGGATGAGTAGAATCAATACTGTTAAAATGACCGTACTGCCAAAAGGAATCTACAAATTCAATGCAATTCCCTTCAAAATACCACCATCATTCTTCACAGAACTAGAAATAACAATCCTAAAATTCATACAGAACCAAAAAAGAGCCTGCATAGCCAAAGCAAGACTAGCAAAAAGAACGAATCTGGAGGCATTACATTACCCAACTTCAAACTATACTGCAAGGCCATAAACACCAAAACAGCATGGTACTTGTATAAAGATTTACATATGGACTAATGGAACAGAAAAGAGAACTCAGAAATAAAGTCAAATACTTACAGCCAACTGATCTTTGACAAAACAAACAAAAACATAAAGTGGGGGAAAGAACACCCTATTTAACAAATGGTGCTGGGATAACTGGCAAGCCACATGTAGAAGAATGAAACTGCATCCTCATCTCTCACCCTATACAAAAATCAACTCAAGATGGATCAAACCTGAAACCATAAAAATTCTAGAAGAAAACACTGGAAAAAAACCTTTTAGACATTGGCTTAGGCAAAGACTTCATGACCAAGAACCCAAAGCAAATGCAACAAAAACAAAGATAAATAGATGGGACTTAATTAAACTGAAAAGTTTCTGCACAGCAAAAGAAATAATCAGGAGAGTAAGCAGACAACCCACAGAGTGGGAGAAAATCCTCACAATCTATACATCTGACAAAGGACTAATATCCAGAATCTACAAGGAACTCAAATCAGCGAGGACAAAACAAATAGTTCCATCAAAAAAGAGGCTAAGGAAATGAATAGACAATGCTCAAAAGAAGATATACAAGTGGCCAACAAACATATGAAAAATGCTCAACATCACTAATTATCAGGGAAATGCAAATCCAAATCACAATGCAATACCACGTTACTCTTGCAAGAATTGCCATAATGAAAAAAATTAAAAAAAAAAATAGATGTTGACGTGGATGTGGTGAAAAGGGAACACTTTTTCACTGTTGGTGGGAATGTAAACTAGTACAACCACTATGGAAAACAGTGTGGAGAGTCCCTAAAGAACTAAAAGTAAATCTACCATTTGTTTCACTAATCCCACTTCTGGGTGTCTACCTGGTAGGAAAGAATGTATTATATGAAAAAGATACTTGCACGTGCATGTTTATAGCAGCACAGTTTGCAATTTGCAATTGCAAAAATATGAAACCAGCCCAAATGCTGATCAATAAATGAGTGGATAAAGAAAATGGTGGATAAAGTGGTGCACACACACACACACACACATGCGCGCGCGCGCCTCAGTCATAAAAAGAAATGGAATAATGGCATTTGCATTCACAGCAACCTGGATGGAACTGGAGACCATTATTCTAAGTGAAGTAACACAGGAATGGAAAACCAAACATCATATCATTATATGTTCTCACTCATAAGTGGGAGCTAAGCTATGAGGACACCAAGGCATAAGAATGACACGATGGATTTGGGGACTTGGGGAAAGGATAGGAGGGTGAAAAATAGATAAAAGTATATAAAAAGACTGCATATTGGGTACAATGTACACTGTTTGGGTGATGGGTACACCAAAATCTCAGAAATGACACTAGAGAGCTTATTCTTTTAACCAAACACCACTTGTTCCCTCAAAACCTATGGAAATAAAAATTTAAAAAATTATGATAATAATAAAGACAAGACACACAGACCAATGGAACCGAATAGAAAACTCAGAAATAAGACTGCATACCTACAACCATCTGGTCTTGGACAAACCTGACAAAAATAAGCCAAGGAGAAAGAATTACTTATTTAATAAGTGGTGGTGGGAGAACTGGCTAGCCATATGCAGAAAATTGAAACCGGACCCCTTCTTTACATCATAAGGAAAAATTAACTTAAGATGGATTAAAAACTTAAATGTAGAAAACCAAAACTGTAAAAAGCTAGAAGAGCATTTCTCATCTTCCCTACCACTTCCCAGACAGTTTTGCCCAGCGTAGTAGCCAGTGATAATATCTGCTGGCAGTATTAATTGGGCTAGGAACATTATTATTTTTGTCAATTAAAATAATAGACTTTGGGAGCCTGAGGTGGGTGGATCACGAGGTCAGGAGATCAAGACCATCCTGCCTAACGCAGTGAAATCCCGTCTGTACTAAAAATACAAAAATTAGCCGGGCGTGGCGGTGGGCGCCTATAGTACCAGCTACTCAGGAGGCTGAGGCAGGAGAATCACTTGAACCCAGGAGGTGAAGTTTTCAGTGAGCCGAGATTGAGACATTGCGCTCCAGCCGGGGCGATAGAGCGCGACTCCGCCTCAAAAAAAAAAAAAAAAAAAAAAAAAAAAAAAAAAAAGAATGCAAGTTTCTACTTTCTGAAAATTTTCTATCCAACATACTTCCCAAAGTGGATTCACCCAGTGTGATAAGGGGTGTGTGTGGGGTCCCCAGTTTACATGATCTTTACACACGCATTTACGTTATTGGATGCTTGTAAGTCATTATTTCATTGTGCTGAAAGAGGAAACTGTAGCCCAGAGAGATTAAGTAAATTTTAAAATTTCACAACTGGTAATGGTGTACCTGGGTTCCTAAAGTCACGAGAGAGAATTATGAGAGTATGCCGGAAACCCCAAAGGTACTGAAGCCAGGAACTGGTAAGATCACTGATCTCTGAGGAGTGAAAATGAGGGGTGAGGTAAAAGGAAGGGAAGGAGACTTTATTTTCAATTTTTAAAAACCATGTACTGGAAGTTTTATTCTCTGCACTCCTGTCTTTGATAATTTAGGGAGAATTTGGGCTTGGGCAAATACCCAGGAGACTCACCAATGGCAGGATAAGACGAAGACAGAGGTGAGCATGAGGAGTCCTAAGGGGACACAGAGAGTGCATCCTTAATTCTCTATCAGTGAGGGAAGTTGGAAGCAGGGTGGGAAGATGGGGAGAAGGAGAAGCCCAGAAGGGAACTAAGAGTTACTGGGAGGAGGGCTTCAAGGAGGTACTGGTGGATGAGTTACGTTGTGAAGGCTGTTTGGGGTGTTGCAAGGAGTGACTGTGTTGGGCTGGATGAAAAAGGGATGCTGTGGGTGTAGATGGAGAAGGTGCTGGAGGGGAAGGCAGACCCAGGTAGTGAAGAGCCTTGTGGGATGAGCTGAGGAGCCTGGGTTTCATCCTAGAGGTGATGTGGAGGTTTTCAACAATTTTGAGCAGTGAAACTCATGACCAGATTTGCATTCTTCTAAAACCAGGCCCCACTCTGTGATCCTGGCGTGTCTTCCCAGACACCCGGGACTATCACAGTCACCACGGCAGCAAGGTAGTGTTTTCCTGCCCACTAGTATCACCTTGCTCATGTGTTTATTTATATTTTTAAAAATATGGGTTTGTTGGTGTCAGAGACAATTCTCCATGGATCTCTTGCATTTTTGCCAGCCTGGCAGTGAGGCATTGACTGTCTTTTTGTTCAACACTCTTTCCAGGGATGTTTGTGTAGTGAACCTCCTTGGAAGACAGAGGTTAGGTTTCCCTTTAGAGCAAAGAATAGGTGTTTACTGTCCTGTATAAAAAGGATACTCTCTTCCTTCAGGACAAAGTACAGGGAGGCTTACTTAAACAAGGAAATAAAATAATCATCTTACATTATGAAATATTGGAATTTCCTAACTTTGAGACTCATTTCCTGTAATGCAACTTATTGTGTCAGCATTACCTGAACCTCCTCCCATTACTCTGAGGAAACTGGGGCTCAGGGAAGAGGTGTTCTGAAAAGAGGTCCTGATGCAGACCCCAAGAGAGGGTTTTTGGGTCTCCTGCATAAAGAATCGGAGGTGAATCCATAGAGTAAAGTGAAAGCAAGTTTTTTAGGAAAGTAAAGGAATAAAGAAAGGCTACTCCATAGGCAGAGCCGCCCTGGGGGCCTCTGATTGCCCCCTTTTATGGTTATTTCTTGATTATATGCTGAACAAGGGGAGGATAATTTATGCCTCTCGTATTTAGACCACATAGGAGAGTCACCTATAACTCACCTGACTTTGCTGTGGCATTTGTGATCTGTCACGGCGCTTGTGGAAGTGTAGCAGTGACAACGACCAGAGGTCACTCTCATTGCCATCTTGGTTTTGTTGGGTTTTAGCCAGTTTCTTTCTTTCTTTCTTCCCTTCCTTCCTTCCTTCCTTCCTTCCTTCCTTCCTTCCTTCCTTCCTTCCTTCCTTCCTTCCTTCCTTCCTTCCTTCCTTTTTGTCTTTCTGTCTTTCTTTTTGAGCCAGAGTCTCACTCTGTCACCCAGGCTGGAATGCAGTGGCTCAATCTTAGCTCACTGCAACCTCTGTCTCCCAGGTTCAAGCGATTCTCCTGCCTCAGCTTCCTGAGTAGCTGGGATTAGAGGCGCCCGCCACCACACCTGGCTAACTTTTGTATTTTTAGTAGAGATGGGGTTTCACCCTGCTGGCCAGGCTGGTCTCAAACTCCTGACCTCAGGTGACCCGCTTGCCTTGGCCTCCCAAAGTGCTGGGATTACAGGTGTGAGCCACCGTGCCTGGTCATTTCTGCCGTCTTTAACTTCCATTTATATTTGCCTATGTGTTTGACAGGGTGAATTTCTCATCCCACTCAAGGTTTTGGTGGTTCTGATATTGCAAGTCTGATTTCCTTAATGGTGAGAAGAGCTGAGCCTCCCTCATGTTTATTATATTAGATCCTATGCACAGGGAGTAGTTGTGCCATCAAGGTATGTAGGAGGCTGAAATCTCAGCTTAGCAGAGTGGGCGGCAGCTGGCATCTGCATGTTCATCAGGGTAAACTGGCTTCATTACACCACTGTGCTCTGCAAAATTGCCATAAGTTATCATATCCCACCACCAGGCGCAACTGTTTGAAGGGATGGATCCATCCCAGGTAATAGAAACATAAGTCTTGCTTTAGTTTGCCCAGGGGTTAGTCCAATTGGCAGAGCTACCCACTCACCACTTAGGCCAACACCCAGACCCATTCATCATGGCAGAAATGGCACACAGAAGGAAGCCTCAGCTGTATGACGAGCAGTCACGGCATATATTCTGAAGGGAAGGAGGTAAAGCCTGGAAGATGCAGTGCAATTTGGTCTACTTCACACAGGCATGAGTTGGGAACTCAGATTTGTCCAAAAGTTGCACCCAGGGCCTCTTTTCCATTTTCTGAGGCTCCTCTGTATTGAAAAATAAAGAAAGGCAAACCAGGGTTACTAAAATCATGGTTTATTTTAAATGCCCACATTTAAACAATTGATGTAATTAGCACAAAAATACACGCAATGTTTTGGAGTTGTTTAAAGGATTTGCAGAATTATGAATTAGTGGTGCCCTGCAGGGAGAGCTGAGTGGCAATGAGACAAGCATATGGTCATAGAATGGACTCTGCCCCAGCCACTGGGATCTTTCTGCAATGGCAGTATTTATCTCATTCAGAGAAGGATAATAGTAACCCTTGGAGGTTGTGAGGTCTGAACCAGGTGATCCTCACTGCTCGAATCATCTGTGACAGGGTCAGTTGCAGCTTGGAAATAACAAACCTGGGAGGATCCAGAGAGATTGGAACCAAGATGGCGTTTCTGGAACCCAGAGCTCTCCCAGAACCTGCTGACCTCAGGTCATATTTCAGAAATGTTTTCCAGGTGAGGAGATATTGGAGAACCTTGGGGCATGATCATGAATCCCGAGGGTCTGTCCTAAAGCTGCAGCGTTGTTATTTTCTAGAACTGTGCTGTCCAATATCAAAGCCACTAGACACATATGACTATTTAGATTAGTTCAAATTAAAGACAATTTAAGACTTAGTTCCTCATTTTCACTAATCACAGCCACTTTCAGCCTTCACTTCTTTCCAGTGGAGGCCCCAGGAATAACGGAGCAGAAACACATCATTTCTACTGTGCCCTGTCCAAACTCCTGACCCAAGAAATCCATGAAAATAACAAAATAGTTGTTTATGCCACTGCATTTGCAGTGGTTTCTAATGAGGCAATATATCATTAGCATAGAAACTGGTATGTGGCCATGAGGAGCTGCTATAACAAAGAGACCTCAGACGTGTGGTTTTAGCTTGGGTCTGGGTGGTAGTCAGACACCAGAAGATCCTGGTGGAGAAAGTTCATGAAGGCTGGAAGGGTCTCAATTGGCTCTTGGTGAAAGCTGGGAGGATGGGAGAAACTGTCATTAGAATCTGAGAAAAAATGCATTTCTTATTATATACTAGCAGAATTTTTGGTAACAATGACACTTGTGGTAACATTGAAAACAGTAAATATTCCTAATGAACCTATGGATTTGGCTAAGGATACTGCTAGGCAGAATAACATGTGTAACAATTGCTTTCTTTCAGCCACCACAAGCAGAACAGAGATATAAGGTATAAAAAATAGAGAAAATGTTCAGCTTTTGAGCAAATTTTAGAGGGTATATAAAGAAGTACCAGGATATGCTGGGTTCAAGAATGAAGGAGTTTGTAATTCCTGTCTCTCCAAGTGGCAAGATCTCAAAATTTAAAAAGCCTCTTGGGAAAGGTCAAATCCAAGGTGAGATTGTTGGTTTGTTTTGCCTTGTGCATGTGTTTTTTTAAAGTTCTGAGATAAATCCAAGTTTATGTGTCATAGTCTCTCAGCCAAAACAAAATTAAATCCAACTATCTTAAGGGCATGTCTCCTAGGCCCTCCCTGTCAAACTATGGGGCTTCTCAAAATCTTAAGATAATTGTCCTCACAGGAGGTTCAAATTAGAGAGGTGGTCTTGGTAGTGATCTATGTAGAAAAACATTTGAAGAGCTCACTGTTGATAAATTTCCAACATCTATGAAACACATCACTCCAAAGATTTGAGGAGCTCTGTTTTTGAAAACAGGATTATTTTGCAAGTAGGACTTACTATTTGTAACAATGTTATGCTTATCCTCCCCATTGTATTTTACTACATTGTATTTTATTTAATTTCAGCCATATGTGGATAAGGCCAGATGTAGTTCAGTCCGTCTTCGTTGGTTGAAAGAAATACTGAATGCGTAGATACTGGCTTAGAAAGAAATAATAGCATTAGATCTTGCCATGCATCTTTATGGGGAATAGGTGAGTGGTTTTTGTCATTGTCATTGGTGTAGACAAATTATAAAAAGCAGGGGAACTTTGACTTGACAAGAGCCTCCTGACGTGGGAGGTTTTGACAAATTCATAGATGTGCAAATTGTTTTTAAACATATAAGGAAGAAAGTCACTTGCCTTCCTGTAGTTTGGCTTCATGTCTCTCCTTCAAGTATACCAAATCAGATTCGGTAGAATTTTCAAATATATTTTCCAACTTTTTGGGTTTATGCATCTTACACTTAAACTGCTCTTAAAAATAAAGTTGGATCAATATAAACATCTTTAGAAGAAAATAATTAGTAAACATGAAGACATTTCTTTTTTGTTGTTGTTGAGACAAGGTCTCTGTCACCCAGGCTGGAGTGCAGTGGTGCGATCTCAGCTCACTGCAACCTCCACCTCCCAGGATCAACCGATCCTGCCACCTCAGCCTCCCCAGTAACTGGGACTACAGACATGCGCCACCACGTTCAGCTAATTTTGGTACTTTTTGTAGAGATGGGGTTTTGGCATGTTTCCCAGGCTGGTCTCAAACTCCTGGACTCAAGCAATCCGCTGGCCTCAGCCTCCTAAAGTACGTGAGCTACTGTGCCCAGCCAAGACATTTCTAAACACATGGAAATAGCACCTATGCTCAAAAGACTGAACCGTCATTAAAACCATTACCTCTTTATCTCTCTCACTGCATTTGTTTTTGAAAGAAAAGATCTTGGTTTATCCATCCACCGTCCAAAATTCAAATTTGCTTTATTTATGATATTTTCTGACAATAAACTCTTCTGACAAGAAAAGTGATGTGCATATATGTCCAAACTCTGATGCCCTGACATTGAAATAATACTCCCTCAAATAGTAAATATTTTCATGGGATTGGGGTAAACCCCCCCCCCCCAAAAAAAGGAGAAAACTTTCATCAAAAAATAGCACAACTTGTAAAGGGAAATTCTGGTAAAATGTCATGAACTGAAACCACTACGAGGTAAGTCCATATGTGCATTTAAGACTGTATATTTCCCTCTATGCTCCTCTTTTAGTTGTATCACACAGGTTGTGTTCTGGTGTATATTCATCATGATTTAGTTTAATTGGCTTCCTAATTTCCACCATTTCTTTTTTGGTGCAGGGGTCATTTTATAAGTAAATTACTTCATTTCCAAAACTTTGAAATTTCCTAGGTATCTTTTTTTGGTAATAGGTTTCTAGCATGATCCCACTTTGTCCAGAGAATTTTATATTCTTTATATTTTACAGCAGTTTTAGGGGCTGGGTGCTATGGCTCACACCTGTAATTTCAGCACTTTGGGAGGCCGAGGCAGGTGGATCACTTGAAATTAGGAGTTGGAGACAAGCGTGGCCAACATGGTGAAACCCGGTCTCTACTAACCCTCCTCCCTCCCTCCCTCCCTCCCTCCCTCCCTCCCTCCCTCCCTCCCTTCCTTCCTTCCTTCCTTCCTTCCTTCCTTCCTTCCTTCCTTCCTTCCTTCCTTCCTCCCTCCCTCTTTCTTTCTCCCTCTCTCTCTTTCTCTTACTTTTTAAGACAGAGTTTCACTGTTTTGCCTAGGTTGGAGTGCAGTGGCACAATCTTGGCTCACTGCAACCTCTGCCTCCTGGGTTCAAGAGATTCTCCTGCCTCAGCCTCCCAAGTAGCTGGAATTACAGGCACCCACCACCAAGCCTTGGCCTCCCAAAGTGTGGGATTACCAGTGTGAACCACCACGCCCAGCCCCTTTCCCTTTCTTTCACCTATTAAACCTCCATTCCTGAACTCCTCGTATGTGTCTGTGTCCTAAATCTTCTTGGCATGAGATGACAAACGCCAGACAATGATGCTGCTTCACCTCCATAGTACCATAGAGAGTGGTATCACTACCCTAAAAATCCTCTGTGCTTTGCCTGTTCTTCACTCCCTTCCCCCTCCTTCTGGCACCCACTGATTTTTTTACTGTCTCCATAGATTTCCCTTTTCCAGAATGTCATATACTTGGAATCATTCTCCATCCCTTTACTTTTGATCTATGGTAGATTTCGTATTGACAATGTATAATTGGGTCTATTTTTTAATCCACTTTGACAATCCTTGCCTTTTAACTGCTGTATTTAGATGATTGAATTTTAAAAAAATTATTGGATTAACATCCACTATATTTGCTACTGTTTTCTATTTACTGCCCTTGTCCTTTGTTTCTATTTTTGTCTTTTCTTTTCCTGCTCTATGTGGTTCTAACTGAGCATTTTATTTTATATAATTTTATTTTGTCTCCTTTTTTAGAATATCAATTATACTTCCTTTACTTTTTTGAGTGGCTGCCAAGAGTATACTTCATGGATAGTTCAAGTATCTTTTTTTGTCATTTTAATTTAGTTTATTAAATTTCCTTATCTAATCAAGTATCTTATAATAACAAAACATTCTTAATTTTTCCCTCCCATCTCTTGTGTCACCACTGTCATTCATTTCACCTATAAAAGCTATAGTCCCAGCACTTTGGGAGGCCGAGGTGGGCAGATAACAAGGTCAAGAGATAGAGACCATCCTAGCCAACACGGTGAAACCTCATCTCTACTAAAAATACAAAAAATTATCCAGGCGTGGTGGCGGGTGCCTGTAGTCCCAGCTACTCGGGAGGCTGAGGCAGGAGAATGGTGGGAACCTGGGAGGCAGAGCTTGCAGTGAGCGGAGATCACGCCACTGCACTCCAGCCTGGGTGACAGAGCGAGACTCCATCTCAAAAAAAAAAAAAAAAAAAAAAAAAATTAATACCTTCTTTATAAATTTTTAGTATTGTGATTTTCCACTCAACCTTTTAGTTATACATTCATATTAGTCTTTTACTCTTTAAGATAAAAAGATATATCATTGACTTACAATGTTCCCTGTTATCCAAGGAGGGTAAGTTCTCAGACCCTTGGTGGATGCCTGAAACTGCATGGTACTGAACTCTATATATAGTATTTTTTTCTATACATTCATACCTATGGTAAAGTTTTATTTATAAATTACCCATAGTTGATACTGTTTCTCTGGAAAACACTAATACAATTATACTGAGTAGATTTTTCATTTTTGCTTATTTTCCACCTCTAAAATTCCATTTGGATCTTTTTTCATGTCTTTTATATCAGCACCGTCTATGTTCATGTTATTTTTTATTCCTGAACACGTTTATAATAGATGTTTTAAAATCTTTGTCTGCTAAAATAGTTTATAATAGATGTTTTAAAATCTTTGTCTGCTAAAAAAGTAAATTACCCATAGTAAAATAATAATAATACCTAATAATACAATATAACAATTATAACAACTTATTGTAATAAAAGTTACGTGAATGTGGTCTCTCTCTCTCTCAAAATATGTTATTGTATGTAATATTTTTGGACTGTGGTTGATTGTATCTGAAACCAGGAAAGTGACACTCTGGATAAGGGGAACTATGGTATTCTAAAACAAAATATTTCTTTTACCGCTACCCAATATTGCTAGAACCTCAGAATGCTTTAATTTGCACTCTTATGCCTTGCACTATTGTTGTTACTCTTTTTTTTTTTTTGAGATGGACTCTCGCTCTGTCACCCAGGCTGGAGTGCAGTGGCATGATCTTGGCTCCCTGCAACCTCTGCCTGCCGGGTTCAAGTGATTCTCCTGCCTCAGCCTTCTGGAGTAGCTGGGACTACAGATGCGTGCCACCATGCCTGGCTAATTTGTTGTATTTTTAGTAGAGACAGGGTTTCACCGTGTTAGCCAGGATGGTCTCAATCTCCAGACCTCGTGATCCGCCTGCCTCGGCCTCCCAAAGTGCTGGGATTACAGGTGTGAGCCACTGTGCCCAGCCGTTGCTATTCATTTTAATTCCACACATACTCTGAATCCAAGAAGACATTATTATTGTTGTTTTCTACAGTTGAAACTGCCTTTGCAAAAATTATGACAATGAAAGATGTCTGACACAGCTGACTGCATCTTGCTTCTCATCTCGTAAGCTGACTGTTTTTGCTCATTCCCGGGCATAGATCAAGCTAACTATGGGAGGAATTTGGTTTAGCTTAACCTTAGTGCAAGGATGATAGTAGCCCCTTCCTAAAACTACCCGCCTCCTTGTTTGGGAACCAAAGCTGCTTTTGTAAAACTAATGAAAGTTCTCAAGGTTAGAATTACAGAAGAGGCCTGAATTCTGCTAAGACCTATGTGTAAATAATAACTTAGTCATTCTTTCCTAACTTGCTTCCTGTTCAGGAGTCATGTATGTACCCAGATATCACAAGATTGATAACTTCCCCAATTGCCCCTATAGATAACACTGCTATTGTAAAATCCAAGATTGATCTTTGAGATATTTTTCAGATTTGCATTTCGGGGAACAACTGACACCACCTGGACTGGTTGGCCCTTACCAGGAACTGACTCAGTGCACAAAGGCAGTTTCCATACCCCTGTGATTTCATCACCAACCCGGTCATTCAGCATTTCCCATCTTCCAGCCTTCTGCCTGCCAAACTGTCCGTAAAAACTCTAGTCTCCAAATTCTTGGGACAGTGAATTTGAGAAATACCTCCTGTCCTTCCATTTGGCAGGCCCTGTGATTATAAAATTCCTTCTTTGCTGTAAGACCTGCTGTTCTTAGTGCACTGGCTTTTCTGGGCAGTGGGCAGGAAAAGCCACCAGGCTGTAACACAGTTTTATTAGTCCATGTTCACACTGCTATAAAGAACTACTGTGATGTGGTAATTTATAAAGAAAAGAGGTTTAGCCGGGCATAGTGGCTCACGCTTGTAATCCCAGCACTTTGGGAGGCTGAGGTGGGCGGATCACAAGGTCAGGAGATTGAGACCATCCTGGCTAACAAGATGAAACCCTGTCTCTACTAAAAACACAAAAATTAGCTGGGCGTGGTGGCAGGCGCCTGTAGTCCCAGCTACTTGGGAGGCTGAGGCAGGAGAATGGCGTGAACCCGGGAGGTGGAGCTTGCAGTGAGCCTAGAGTGCGCCACTGCACTCCAGCCTGGAAAACAGAGTGAGATTCCGTCTCAAAAAAAAAAAAAAAAAAAAAAAAAAAAAAAGAGAAAAGAAAAGAGGTTTAATTGACTCACAATTCTGCATGGCTGGGGAAGCCTCAGGAAACTTACAATTATGGCGGAAGGCAAAGGGGAAGCAAGGCACGTTTTACATGGCAGCAGGAGAGACAGTGAAGGGGGAAGTGCCACACTTTTAAACCATTAGATCTCGTGATAACTCACTCACTATCACAAGAGCAGCATGGGGAAAATCTGCCCCCATGGTCCAATCACCTCCCACCAGGTCTTTCCTCTGACACATGGGAATTACAATTTGAGAAGAGATTTGGGTGGGGACACGGAGCCAAACCATGTCAATAGTCAATATTCTTTATTTTGAGACAGTCTGGAAGGCTGGAGTGTAGTGGCATGATCAGGGATCACTGGGCTCAAGCAGTTCCCCACCTCAGCCTACAGAGTAGCTGGGACTACATGTGTGCACCACCATACCTGACTCTCTCTTTTTTTTTTTTTTTTTTGTAGAGACATCATCTCCCTGTGGTTCCCAGGCTGGTCTCAAACTCCTGGCCTTAATCAAACCTCCCACCTTGGTCTCCCAAAGTGCTGAGATTATACGCATGAGCCACTGCATCCAGCCTGCAGTCAATATTCTTTATATCTATCCATATATTTATCTTTGCGTTTTGTTTGTTCTCCATTCTATCATGCTTGGCCATGTTTCTGGATGGGTTACTTTGTCTTCTGAATGAAGCATTTCCTTTAGTATTTTCTTTTATTTTCTTTTTCTTTTGTTTCAAATAATGTATTTTATTGGCCAGGCATGGTGGCCGAAGTCCGTAATTCCAGCACTTTGGGAGGCCGAGGTCAGTGGATCACCTGAGGTCAGGATATATATATGTCTGTATATATATGTATGTATTTACATTTTTTTCATTCCTGGCTACCCTTAAGTGGCAGAAAGAAAACCATCTTTTAAAACACTAATGGCTGACATAGTAGACACTCAAATGATGGACCTGGGATTTGAACCCAAGTAGTCGTGCAATGGTATCCACAAATCTACAATCTTAACCTCCCTCCTGCAATATACTATCGATATTTCCCAGGCTTCTACCCTTACTTTTGCATCTCCTAACAGAATTTTATTGTGACAGAAAGTGAGTTTATTTCTGCCTTTGTTGTTATTCCTTTATCAGCCGAGATGTATAATCCCAGGCTGTTCTGAATTCACCTGAAGCAACACTGGCTCTGTGCCCTGTACTGGACAGTTGACCCCATGAGCCAAGAGCACTGCAGGGGACTGGAGGGAGGGTGTGCATCAGACAGCCAGGGCTGGGGAAAGACCTGCTGGGCACACCAGTCGCAAGGACACACAGTGGCACTCTCCAGATGGGTTTTTATGCTGCAAGTATTAAATGTCCTGAAAATGCCTCTTTTCTATGTGTTCTAATTAAGCTGGAAGACTGAGGTGTTTAGCATACTTGAAATTCATTCACACTCTTACAAAGATGGTTTACATTGTTTCCCGCTCCCCCACCCCTTCCTTCCACTGGGAAAAAGGTGAAAATAGGCAGGAGGGTTTGAGGACAGTTGAAGGACTAAGGGCTGGATTAAATGGCTGAGAGCAACCATGGGTTACGGTCGACATCTTGCCCTGGTTTCCATTTGCAGGGACCGGAGGACTAAATTGCAGAAGTGCCTCCTACCTCCTGCTTCTTAACAAGGTTTTGCGGGAAATAGCAAAGAATATGTGTATTGGGTGTGCATGGTGGCTCACACTTGTAATCCCAGAACTTTGGGAGGCCAAGGCGGGTGGATCACCTCAGGTCAGGCATTCAAGACTAGCCTGGCTAACATGGTGAAACCCTGTCTCTACTAATAATACAAAAAATTAGCCGGGTGTGGTGGTGAGCGCCTGTAATTCCAGTTACACAGGAGGCTGAGGCAGGAGAATCGCTTGAACCTGGGAGGCAGAGTTTGCAGTGAGTTGAGATCGCATCATTGCACTCCAGCCTGGGCAACAACTCTATCAAAAAAAAAAAAAAGGCAGAAATATCAATTGCTTTGCAGACATCAAAACTATTAATACGGCCAGGCATAGTGGCTCACGCCTGTAATCCCAGCACTTTGGGAGGCCGAGGCAGGTGGAGATCGAGACCATCCTGGCTAACACGGTGAAACCCCATCTCTACTAAAAATACGACAAATTAGCCGGGCGTGGTGGTGGGCACCTGTAGTCTCAGCTACTTAGGAGGCTGAGGTAGGAGAATGGCGTGAACTGGGAAGCAGAGCTTGCAGTGAGCCGAGATCACGCCACTGCACTCCAGCCTGGGTGACAGAGTGAGACTCCGTCTCAAAAAAACAAAACAAAACAAACCCAAAAAACAAAAACCAAAAACTATTCATACATACTTAAAATGTACATTACATGTTTTATTCCCTAGAATTCTAAAGGTGTTTATACGTTATCTCTTGTTTTTCTTGGAAATGCTTGCTACTCTGTATCAGCAAACACCCCAGGGCTGAAAGTAGTGGGAGTTGAAAAGCTTTGGGAGAAGTCAGAAAAAAAACAAAAACAACAACAACAACAAAAAACAACAGAACAAAAAGGGGAGGAACCCTCAGTGGAAAGTATGCACAGACGGTAAACATGCCAAGGGAGGCCCATCTGTTTCTGTACCCCTTACACAACATGTCTGTATAATTGGGGATAGGCAAGTTGTATAATTGGGGTTGGTTAATAAAAACAATTATTTGAAGTGGGGAATATTAGTTACTTACACTGCAATATAGCCAGGGTGTTTGTGTTACTTCACTTGGTTCTGATTTAAATGATGTGTTTTGCTTTTTATTTTGTTTTGTTTGAGACAGAGTCTCACTGTGTTGCCCAGGCTGAAGTGCAGTGACCTCATCTCGGCTTACTGCAACCTCCACCTCCCAGGTTCAAGCAATTCTCCTGCCTCAGCCTCCTGAGTAGCTGGGATTACAGGCACCTGCCACCACGCCCGGCTAATTTCTGTATTTTTAGTAGAGCTGAGGTTTTACCATGTTGGCCAAGATGGTCTGGAACTCTTGGCCTGGAGTGATCCATCCGCCTCAGCCCCCCAAAGTGCTGGGATTATATACCACATTTTCTTTATTCATTCATCTGCTGTTGGACACCTAGGTTGATTCCGTATCTTGGTTATTGTGAATAGTGCTGCAATAAACATGGAGGTGCAGATGTCTCTTAGATATACTGATTTCCTTTTTTCCATGGTGTGATAAATGCCCAGTAGCAGGATTACTGTATGATATAGTGGTTGTTTTGTAGTTTTTAAAGAACCTCCATACTGTTCTACAATTTACATTCTAATCAGCAGTGTATAAGAGTTCCCTTTTCTCTGCATCCTTGCCAGCATTATTTTTTATCTTTCTGATAATAGCTAGCCTAACTTAGGTGAGATGATACCTCATTACGGTTTTAATTTGCATTTCCCTGATAATTAGTGATGTTGAGTAGTTTTTTCATCTATCTGTTGCCCACTTTTATGTCTTCTTTTGAGAAATGTCTGTTCAGATCATTTGCCCATTTTAAAATCAGTTTGTTTGTTTGTTTTTGCTATTGAGATGTTTGAGTTCCTTGTATATTCTGGATATTAATCCCTAGTCAGATGAATAGTTTTCAAATATTTTCTTCCATTCTGTAAGTCATGTTTTCACTCTGTTGATTGTTGTCTTTGTTATGCAGAGCTTTTTATTTTGATATAATTCCATTTATTTATTTTTGCTTTGATTGCCTGTGCTTTTGAGGTTTTATTCATAAGGTATTTTCTCAGACCAATATCCTGAAGCATTTTCTCTGTTTTCTACTGTAAGTTTTGTAGTTTCAGGTTTTACATGTAAATCTTTGAATCATTTTGAGTTTATTTTTGTATAGGGTGATCCATGGGAGTCTAGTTTCATTGTTCTACATATGGATATTCAGTCTCCCCAGCAGTATTTATTAAAGAGACTGTCCTTTCCCCAATGAGTGTTCTTGGCACCTTTGTCAAAATCAGTTGGCTGGATTAATTTTCAGATACTTGGATTAATTTTCAGGTTTTCTGTTCTGTTCCATTGGTCTCTGTATCTATTTTTATGCCAGTGCCATGCTGTTTTGGTTACAATAGCTTTGTAGTGTATTTTGAGGTCTGGTAGTGTGATGCTTCCAGCTTTGTTCTTTTTACTCAAGATTGCTTTGGCTTTTTGAGGTCTTTCATGGTGTACTTTCATATCTCTACTTTCTCAGTAATACCTCAAAAGCCTTTTTTTTTTTTCATATGATGTCCACACCAAAGAATAAACAAAGACATAAATACCTCAAGGATCAAATGCCTAAAATATTGAGCCTCTGTAATCTCAAAGAGAAAGTAAGAACCTGAGTGTTCCAAGGGAAGATGAATGTGAGGAAAACAGTGAGTAGTCTAAAGATAAAGGAATAGAAGATATATAGTCTTCAAAGTTGGAAGATAAAGGAAGACGGCCTTCTGTCTTCAAGAACAAAATTTGAAATGGAAGGAATCAGCCCTGGAGCTATTGCTGATGTCATTGCCAAATCAATACAGTGTGGGTATATATACGGCCACTTGACGAGAGACTATAGCCAACTTGGACATCTTTGGTGTCTTGGTGACTAAGGAGGGAAACCCACTTTCTCTCAAAAGGGAAATGAAGAGAACTGCTGTATATGTCCCCTATGAACCAGGGGAGCAGTAAGTAAAACTAGGTAAAGGTCATCAAATTAGTTCTGCCAGGCTCTTACCTGTGACTGTGAAGGCACCTCATATAAAGTAACATGCCTTCCTGGGAATGGCATTTGATAACAGCAGATTTGTTCTCAGTAATGTGTTTTCTTTTCATTTCATTTCTTTTTTGTTCTTTTCCAGATAGGGTCTCGCTGTGTTGCCCAGGCTGGCCTCTAACTTCAGGAGTTCAACAGTTTATCCTGCTTCAGCATCCCGATTAACCAGAACAGGTGTGTGCCACCATGCTGATCTTCAGTAACGTGTTTTCTTTGATCTCTCATTGCATGTTTTGCTACCCTCCCATGTCTGGATTGAATCTCAAATACCTCCCATAATCTTATCATACCCAACTTAACTAGAATATTTCCATTCAACATTGTGGCCACAAATTTTCCAATCTTTTGAAATGAGGTCAAAGCTCTTCATTTGAATTTGCTTATTAGTGTTTACCTATATTAAAAAAAAAAAAAAAAACTACATCATTAATTGCATCCTTCAGTTCTGGTCCTTATAGGTGGAAAGAGAGCTTTAGAGATACTTGCAAATATCAGAATGTAGAATCATAGATATTTACAGTTAGTCCTCAAAATTTTTTTCTTTTTTTTTTGAGACAGAGTCTCGCTCTATTGCCCAGACTGGAGTGCAGTGGCAAGATCTCCGCTCACTGCAAGCTCTACCACCTCCCGGGTTAACGCCATCCTCCTGCCTCAGCCTCCCTAGAAGCTGGGACTACAGGCGCCCACCACCATGCCCGGTTAATTTTTTTGTATTTTCAGTAGAGATGGGGTTTCACCGTTTTCGCCAGGATGGTCTCGATCTCCTGACTTCATGATCCACCTGCCTCGGCCTCCCAAAGTGCTGGGATTACAGGCGTGAGCCACCGCGCCCGGTCTGTTCTCAATATTTTATAGCTGAATGGTAAAAATTTAATTTGACAGCAAAAAATTTTGTGAGCACTCAGTTTAGTTTAGTTTAGTTTTTTTTTTCCCGAAGTCTCACTCATTCTGTCGCCCAGGCTGGAGTGCAGTGGCACCATCTCGGCTCACTGCAGGCTCCACCTGCTGGGTTTAAGTGAATCTCCTGCCTCAGCCTCCTGAGTAGCTGGGATTACAGGTGCCCACCACCATGCCCAGCTAATTTTTGTACTTTTAGTAGAGACGGGGTTTCACCATGTTGGCCAGGCCGATCTCAAACTCCTGACCTCAAGTGATATGCCTGCCTCTGCCTTCCAAAGTGCTGGGATTACAGGCATGAGCCACCATACCCAGACCAATTTAGTTTTTATATAAAGGTGGCATAAATGATAACACCACCTTTCAACCTTGAACTTTCCACATGCAATCAATAGGACTTGCAGAAGTAATAGGGAATATTAAGTAAACTAAGGCTGTGCTACACCATGTGGTTTAACTTTAGATTAATTGCAATTAAATAACACGAAGAATTCAGTTCCTCAGCTGCACTGTTCACATTTCATGTGCTCAACTGCCATATTGCCTAGTGGTTACAACATTAGACATCTCAGATACCGAACATTCTGATCATTGCAGAAAGTTCCATTGGACAGCTGATTAGAGAGTCCCGTATATGAAGTTCACCTCAGGAGGCTCATACTGGAATTAAGAGGCATTTCAATCCTTCTCCAGTTCCATCTTGTACTGCATCAGTGTGCCCTGGCAAGGATCTCCTCCACTCGCTCCCTATGTATCCAGGGATCACCTGGAGTTGTAGTGTCTGCTGTGATATTTGGAGACGCCTCCTGATGAAGTAGAAAAATACTGATACGGGTGAGGTCTGGTGGCCAAGAATTGTTGGATGCTTGCCAGCCCATGAATAGACAATGGATACAGAGAGATGAGGAGTCAGGAATCAAAGGCAATGCAATATTTCCACCCAGGGCTGCAAGCCCATACAGGCAAGTCCTCCCTTTGAGGCTGGAATTGTTTTTAGATCTACACAGCCACAGAAGACTGGAATGGAGCCCACATGAAGGAGAAATGGAGGTCATTTCTCAACTTGCTATTCCTCCAGCATGTTCCTTGCATAAGACTCCCTGTAGGATCTCACCGAAGGAGGACACAAATTCCTGAAACCTTTGACCTGACCCTCTTCTCTCCCCATACACCCCAGTCACTCACTTTTGGTCACGTGCACAACTCTTTCTCTTAGGCTTCAGAGTCCCAAAGGTTGTTATTTTCTTCCTTTCTGGACAATAAGGTAGAAACATTTGAAAATATGTGAAGATCTCAAAGGATTTGATCCAAATGACCAAAAATACATCTGAATATGAGAACTTTGACTTTACTTTCAACTTATGTAGTAACAAGTATCCATTAAAAATGTTAAAGAATCAGTCTCAAAATATTAGAAACCTTGAGACTTAAATATAGAAAACAAGAAATACTTCTTTTATTATTTTCTTATGCTTTTTTTTTTTTTCTTGTGGGGCAGGGAGGTAGTGGACTCTTAAGCTTAGGAATCTAGAAAGGGCAAAAGAGGCTCATTTTTAGAGTAAAAATATTAACCACATTTTCCACAAGGCTGAGGAAAGTATACATCAAAATATAGCTATGGTTTATAACTGGATCCAAATTTGAGTTGGCTGTGAAGGGGAAGTTGAAACTTTTTGTATCCAGAAACATCAATGGATATGATTTTAGTTCCCCATAAATCAGTCATGCTAACATTCATGTATAATTATTATTATTATTATTGTTTTTTAAAGTGAAAGCAAATTTATTAAGAAAGTGAAGGAATAAAAGAAAGGCTACTCCATAGGCAGAGCAGCCTCGAGGGCTGCTGGTTGCCCTTTTTTTTTTTTTGAGACAGAGTCTCACTCTGTCGCCCAGGTTGGAGTGCAGTGGTGCTGTCTCGGCTCACTGCAACCTCTGCCTCTTGGGTTCAAGCGATTCTCTGCCTCAGCCTCCCAAGTAGCTGGGATTACAGGGACCCGCCACCATGCCTGGCTAATTTTTTGTATTTTTAGTAGAGACGGGGTTTCACCACCTTGGCCAGGCTGGTCTTGAACTCCTGACCTCGTGATCCACCCGCCTCGGCCTCCCAAAGTGCTGGGATTACAGGCGTGAGCCACCGCGCCTGGCCTGGTTGCCCATTTTTATGGTTATTTCTTGATTATAAGAGAAACAAGGTGTACTAGTCTGTTCTCATGCTGCTAATAAAGACACACTCGAGACTGGGTAATTGAAAAAGGAAAGAGGTTTAATTGACTCACAGTTTCACCTGGTTGAGGAAGCCTCACAATCATGGCAGAAGGCAAGGAGGAGCAAAGCCACATCTTACATGGTAGCAGGCAAAGAGAGAGCTTGTGCAAGAGAACTCTCATTTATAAAACCATCAGATCTCATGAGATTTATTCACTACCATGAGAACAGCACGGGAAAGACCCGTCCCCATAATTTAACTACCTCCCACCGCATCCCTCCCATGACAGGTGGGAACTATGGGAACAACAATTCAAGATGAGATTTGGGTGGGGACCCACCCAAACCATATTATTCTGCCCCCAACCCCTCCCAAATTTCATGTTCTCACATTTTAAAACCAATCGTACTTTCCCAACAGTCCCCCAAATTCTTAACTAATTTCAGCATTAACTTAAAAGTCCATAGTCCAAAGTCTCATTTAAGACAAGGCAAGTTCCGGCCGGGCGCGGTGGCTCAAGCCTGTAATCCCAGCACTTTGGGAGGCCGAGACGGGTGGATCACGAGGTCAGAAGATCAAGACCATCCTGGCTAACATGGTGAAACCCCGTCTCTACTAAAAAATACAAAAAACTAGCCGGGCGAGGTGGTGGGCGCCTGTAGTCCCAGCTACTCGGGAGGCGGAGGCAGGAAAATGGCATAAACCTGGGAGGCGGAGCTTGCAGTGAGCTGAGATCCGGCCACTGCACTCCAGCCTGGGTGACAGAGCGAGACTCCGTCTCAAAAAAAAAAAAAAAAAAAAAAAAAAAAAAAAAGACAAGGCAAGTTCCTTTCACCTAGGAGCCTGTAAAATCAAAAGCAAGTTAGTTACTTTCTAGATACAATGGGGGTACAGGTATCGGGTAAATACACCCATTCCAAATATGAGAGATTGGCCAAGATGAAGGGGCTACAGGCCCCATGCAAGTTAGAAATCCAGCAGGGCAGCCAAATCTTAAAGCTCTGAAATTATCTCCTTGGACACCATTTCTCACATCCAAGTCATGCTGCAAGAGGTGGGTTCCCATGGTCTTGGGCAGCTCTGCCTCTGTGGTTTTGTGGCTGCTTTCACTCCTGGTATTGAGTGTCTCTGGCTCTTCCAGGTGCACAGTGGAAGCTGTTGGTGGATCTACCATTCTGGGGTCTGGAGGATGGTGGCCCTCTCCTCACAGCCCCACTTGGGAGTGCCTCACTGGGGACTCTGTGTGGGGTTTCAAGCCAACATTTCCATTCTTCATTGCCCTAGCAAAGGTTCTCCATGAGGGGCTTTTTCCTGAAGCAAACTTCTGACTGGACATCCAGGCGTTTCTATACATCCTCTGAAATCTAGGCAGAGGTTCTCAAACCTCAGTTCTTGACCTCTGTGCACCCTCAGACTCAACACCATGTGGATGCTGCCAAAGCTTGGAACTTGTACCCTTTGAAGCTGAGGCCCTAGCTGTACCTTGGCCCCTTTTAGCCATGGCTAGAGCAGCTGGGATGCAGGGTGTCAAGTCCCTAGGCTACACACAGCCAAATCATATCACAAGGGGTGGATTATTCATGAATTTTCCAGGAAGAGTGGGCAATTCCCAGAACTGGGGGTTCCTCCCTGTTTTAGACCACATAGGGTAGTTTTCTGATGTTGCTATGGCATTTGTAAACTGTTATGGTGCTGGTGGGAGTGTCTTTTAGCATCATAATGCACTATGATTAGTATATAATAAGCAGTGAGGACAACCAGAAACCACTTTTGTTGCCATCTTGGTTTTGGCTGGCTTTTTTACTGCAACCTGTTTTATCGGCAAGGTCTTTATAAGCTGTATCTTGTTCTGAACTCCTACCTCATTCTGTGAGTTAAAATGCCTTAACCATCTGGGAATGCAACCCAGTAGTTCTCAGCCTTATTTTACCCAGCCCCTATTCAAGGTGGAGTTGTTCTGATTCAAATGTCTCTAACATTTCCCCCCTCCCTTTTACAAGGCAACCCTTAATCCTAAGGGTCGTAGAAGGATGAAGATCCATATTCTGTAACTTCTTCAGACTGAATAGGAGCAATGATATTCCTGCCTAACTGTTGGGGTCTCTTGTATTCAGGGTAGAGAGGAATTCAGAAAGCATAGGCATGGTGAGGGTCACTTATAACTCCGAGTTGTGACAAAAGGTGGTATCTGTCTTTTTTGTTTATTCTGAGCTGCAACCAGAGATCACTGGTTGGTTCACAGGAATAAGCAGTCAGTCTAAATTGCAGAAAAAATAATCCCTCAAAAACAACTGATGAGATTAGAATCTAATAACAGGTGTACCATAGTTCTTGAAACATAATTTTTCTCTCTCCAGTCTTCCATTTTTTACTATATAAACATTACACACAACACATGTAAATACACAGACAGACAGAAGAAGATCCAGTAGTTGTAAGACTGCTCATTTGCCAGTTTGTTAACTGGATTACTGGCAGGGTGGAGCCCTTGGAGGAATAGGGCCAGGAAAGCATGCAGTTTCTACAGCCTAAAAAGCAGGCACAGCTGGAAGGCAAAAATAGATCCCCAAAAATTAAGGGTCTCATTTTTATACCGGTTCCTGGATCCCCCAAAAAAGAAATGCTATGGAACAAGACAGTGCAATAATTTTACCACACATTTAATTGCTAGGAAGCCCGAAGCCAATCAACCCATTCTGTGATAACCCATCCCACATGGGAGTCTTATGTCTGAGTTGGGGGAAAGGGCATTTCCAACTTTTTAGGTGGTCAAGAGCATGCTTTTCTGATCCAAAAAAGCAAAGAACCATATATTCCCGAACAAGTGCCATTAGTTATTTACCAAAGTATATTTCCTATTTAGTTATTGCACACCAAAGCGCTCTCATAATTCAAAGTAATTTCTGATGCTCCCCCAAATCAAAACCATCACATAACACAATGCAAAACAGAACACAGTCTTCGATTTTGAGAGGAATCTATCCACTTTTAATTCCTAGGGTTTCCATGAGGAAAACAGAGGTTTTTCCCAAAACGTGGTCTGTAGCACTTCCTGTTTTCCCCAAGGAGTTCCATGATGTTAGAACTTGAATAAGCTGATGTTTAACCATAGTGCTCTTAAAAAATCATTTAAAATCTCTTATTACCCAACTTTAGCCAGGCCAAACTGCCAAGGCTGAGTCTAAATATCCAAGTGTTCACTTTGTGACTTTTCTTTCAGATGTTGCCCTTTTTTTTTTTTTTGAGATGGAGTTTTACTCTTGTTGCCCAGGCTGAAGTGCAATGGAGTGATCTCGGCCCATTGCAACTTCCGCCTCCTGAGTTCAAGCCATTCTCCTGCCTCAGCCTCCTTAGTAGCTGGGATTACAGGCATGCGCCACCATGCCCAGCTAATTTTGTATTTTTAGTAGAGACAGGGTTTCTCTATGTTGGTCAGGCTGGTCTTGAACTCCTGACCTCAGGTGATCTGTCCACCTCGGCCTCAGGTGATCCGTCCACCCTTAGTCAGGGTTCTCTACAGGGACAGAACTAATAGGATACACACACACACACACACACACACATCTTATTTTTTGAGGCACAAAATGGGAATTTATTATAAGGATAATGAAGTGTTTCAAGGAATGAATGGAGGCCTCAGGAATGGACTGGAACCAGAAAATGGAAAGCTATAGGGAGTACTGTTTTTTTAAATTATACTTTAAGTTCTTGGGTACATGTGAGGTTTGTTACATATGTATACCTGTGCCATGTTGGTGTGGTGCACCCATTAACTCATCATTTACATTAGGTATATCTCCTAATGCTATCCCTCCCCACTCCCCCCACCCCACAACAGGTCCCGGTGTGTGATGTTCCCCTTCCTGTGTCCAAGTGATCTCATTGTTCAATTCCCACCTATGAGTGAGAACATGCGGTGTTTGGTTTTTTGTCCTTGCGATAGTTTGCTGAGAATGATGGCTTCCAGCTGCATCCATGTCCCTACAAAGGACATGAACTCATCCTTTTTTATGGCTGCATAGTATTCCATGGTATATATGTGCCCCATATTCTTAATCCAGTCTATCATTGATGGACATTTAGGTTGGTTCCAAGTCTTTGCTATTGTGAATAGTGCTGCAATAAACTTACATGTGCATGTGTCTTTATAGCAGCATGATTTATAATCCTTTGGGTATATACCCAGTAATGGGATGGCTGGGTCAAATGGTATTTCTAGTTCTAGATCCTTGAGGAATCGCCACACTGTCTTCCACAATGGTTGAACTGGTTTACAGTCCCACAAACAGTGTAAAAGTGTTCCTATTTTTTCCACATCCTCTCCAGCACCTGTTGTTTCCTGACTTTTTAATGTATATATCTTATTATTGTGGGACCTTGTGATCGTGTGAGTTAATGCTACTTAATAAACTCCCATATATGTATATGTATACTTATTTATTATAATGATTATAATTAATGTATGTATATCTAATATGTATATATGTGTATGTATATATACACATATGGGAATTTAATAAGTAGTATTAACTCACACGATCACAAGGCCCCACAATAGGCCGCCTGCAAGCTGAGGAGCAAGGAAGCCACTCTGAGTCCCAAAGCTGAAGAACTTCGAGTCTGATGTTTGAGAACTTGGAGTCCGATGTCTGAGGGCAGGAAGCATCCAGCACGGGAGAAAGATGTAGGCTGGGAGGCTAAGACAGCCTAGCCTTTTCACGTTTTTCTGTCTGCTTTATATTCTAGCCAAGCTGGCAGCTGATGAGATGGTGCCCATGCAGATTAATGTTGGGTCTGCCTTTCCCGACCCACTGACCCAAATGTTAATCTTCTTTGGCAACACGCTCACAGGCACACCTAGCATCAATACTTTGCATCCTTCAATCCAAGCGAGCTGACAATCAGTATTAACCATTACAGAAGCCAATCTCCACATGCAAGTATTCCAAGAAGATGATGAAAATCATGTCCCTGACATGAAAATCAAGGCACTTTCACCACATTCTACTGGTCAAGGAAGTCATTAAGGTAAGCCCAGATTGAAGAGGAAGGGATTCAATTCCACCTTTCAATGGGAAGAACAGAAAGAATTCGTGGCTACCTTAAACCTATCACTTAAATAGAGTTTCCAATAGTTTAAAGAATAATTGATTTTTTAGAACAGCATTAGGTTTACAGAAAAATTAAGAAGCTAGTATAAAAAGCTTCCAAATACCTTGAAACCAGCTTCCCCTATTTTTAACTTCTTACATTAGTATATTTATTATAATTAATGAAAGGATATTGATACCCCGTTAGTAACTAAAGTCCATAGTTTATTTAGGTTTTCTTCATTTTCACCAGATGTCCTCTTTCTGTTCCAGAATCCTATTCAGGACACATTGCATTTAGTTGTCCCGTCTCTTTAGCCTCCTCTTGACTGTGACAGTTTCTCAGATTTTTCCTTGTTTTTGATGACCTTCACAGTTATGAGCAGTACTGGTAAGGAACTTGCTTATTTTCCGGCACAAGTTGCTTCAGATCCTTACCAGGGTCTGAAGGGCACTGGTAAGGTTGTAGAATATCCCTATTGGAATTTGTGTGATTTTTCCCCCTAATGATTAGACTGACACTATTGGTTTTGGGGAGCAAGATAACAGAGATAAAGTACCATTTCTATCACATCCTATCAAGGAGATACTGTCAACCTGATTCATCACTGATGATTATGACACTGATTACCTGGCTAATGTGGTATTTTTCTCCAGTGTAAAGTTACTCTTTTTCTCCCCTTTCCACATTGAACTCTTTGGAACCAGGTCATTATTTGCAGCCTGCATTTTAAAAAGTGAGGAGTTGGGCTTTCCTTCCTTGATGGTGCTGTATTTATATACATTACTTGGAATTCTTCTGTATTGGAGATTTGTCTCTTCTCCTCACTTATTTATTCAATCATTTATTTATACCAGTAGGAACTCATGAATATTTATTTTAAACTTTGGGTTTATCTTTTTTTTTTTTTTTGAGACGGAGTCTGCTCTGTCGCCCAGGCTGGAGTGCAGTGGTGCAACCTCAGCTCACTGCAAGCTCTGCCTCCTGGCTTCACGTCATTCTCCTGCCTCAGCCTCCCCAGTAGCTGGGACTATAGTCGCCAGCCACCGCACCCGGCTAATTTTTTTTTTTTTTGTATTTTTAGTAGAGATGGGGTTTCACCATGTTGGCTAGGATGGTCTCAATCTCTTGACCTCGTGATCTGCCCGCCTCGGCCTCACAAAATGCTGGGATTACAGGAGTGAGCCACCGCGCCCGGCCAACTTTGGGTTTATCTTAGTCCATTCCTGCTGCTATAACAAAATACCTTAGACTGGGTAATTTATAAACAACAAAAACTTATTTCTCACAGTTTCTGAAAGTTTGAAAGTCCAAACTTTCAAACACCTGCAGATTCAGTGTTTGGTGAGGGCTGCTCTCTGCTTCAAAGATGACATCTTCTCCCTGTGTCTTCACATGGCAGAAAGGGGAAACAAGAATGGACTTTCTCAAGCACTTTTATAAGGGCACTAATCCTACTCATGAGGGAGGAGCCTTCATAACCTAATCACCTCCTACAAACCTACCTCTTACTACTGTTGCATTGAGGATTAAGTTTCAGTGTGAATCTTTGAGGGACACAAAAATTCAGACCACAGTTGGGTCATAACCCAATACCACCGAATTCATTTCTTGCTCAAATTGTTCCAGCTTTGGCCACTGCGAGCTCTTCTGTTGGCCTTTGTGCCCCTTTGACATATTGTGATCAATGCAGGGTTTTATCATTATTGTAATTGTTATTTTCAGCACTTCCTTATTTTCTGGCACAAGATGTTCCAGATTCATCATGTGTATTTTCTGTCCCAGATCTAGAATATGCCATTTCTCCAAGGACTGTGCAGTCCCTTTTTACACCTCTTTCCTTTTATTCTGTGGTTCTAGTTCTTCCCTGATCCTCATAAAAGTTTTGGTCAAATTGTATACATTTTCCGGGTTAGTTTTATTTAATAAATATAAATAAAATCGTATACAAATGTATACAATTTGTATATGTGTATGAATAGATGTATTTATGTATTTATATATGTATTAATACATATATTTATATGTAAAATATATAAATTATATATAATTATATATAAATTATAATTATATATAAACATAATATATAAATTATATGTTATATATATTATTTATATAAATAATTTGTAATAAATAGAAATAATAAATATCCTGGTGTTGTCAACTTTAAATGCCCAGAAATATGTAAAAGTGAAAACAAAACTCTTGATTTAAAGATACGTTTCACTCTACCTTTCCTGGCTGCCCGGCACTTCCACCTATGCATCTTCCCTGTTTACTGACCTAGTTTCTGTTCTTCTGGTGCTGGAAGCACAGAGAGCGGTGAGAGAGGGCGATAAGCTTCTCCTTGATTCCTAACATTATTGTGATTAGCCATGAACTTTGCAAATAGGTAAAGCGGCTTACCTCAAAGGCCGCTTTTGGCTTCTCCAGAGACACAAATGCTGAGGATCTCTCATCTGAGCATCCCTCGACGAGGGCTATTGCGTCTTGATTCCATCTGGGTAGTTACAGGCCTCATCCACCATGAAAAGTTTCCAACCCAGAGTCAGGCTGCAGCTGAGCTGACGGGCGTGGTGCCGACTTCGGTGCAGCTAAAGCTGAGGAGCCCTGGGCATTCACCGGGGTGCTGGCGTTTCTAAATCGCGGGCTGTGACCTGCAGAGTCGGGTGCCGGCTGACAGCAGAGGCGGACTTGCGAGACCAGAACTCCTGCGTGTGACTTGGAATCTCAGTCGCGCTATGGGGGTGCAGGTTGGCTCAAATCCCCATGGAAGATGCACCTGTGACCTGCCCACGCTGCAAAACCAGGTGCGATGCCGAGGGCACGACTCACCGGGCTCCATTTTCACCGCGGGGAACTTAGACCGCCTGACATTGAAAGAGACGGCCATGGGGACTGGAGGTAGCTCCGGGGCAGCCAAGAGAAACCAGAGTGGAGGATCCCGGTACCATTCAGGAAGCGAACCTAGCCGCAAACTCAGGAGCGTTCCAAGTGTCCAGAGCGTCTGGTAGCCGCAATAGCCAGTCATCAGTGACACCCTCAAGAAAGCAATAGCGGCAGAAACAAGGCGGTTACCTACACCGCCGCTCCGGTGCGCCCCCGCGCGAGCTCTGCTGGACGCGACCGCGCTAGCTCCGCACTGGAGGCTCCCGCGGGAGCTCTGCACTGCGGAGTCCGCTGCTGTCGTCTCTGAGCAGTCTCCTATTGCCGCCTAGGGAGGAATACCGGGATAGCGGCTGGAGTACCGTGTCTCAGGATAGTTGTTTTGAGAGCCTCTAAAAGTCATACAGTGCTATATTGGGTGCACGCTAAACGTGCCTTTGACACTGTGATTAAATCATATAACCCATATGAAAAGTGATTGGAAAAGACAACCCCCAGAATGGAGAGAATGTTTGCAAATCATATTTCTGATAAGAGACGAATATCCAGAATATATAAAGGACTCCTAAATTCAACAACAGGAACAAACAACTTATTTAAGAGACAGGAGAAGGACTTGAATAGACATGTCTCTAAATAAAATACACAAATGGCCAATAATTACATGAAAAGATGCTCAACATCACTGATTACCAGGGAAATGCAAATCAAAATAACATGGAGATAGTACTTCACTCTAACTAGAATGGCTATTAACAACAAAAAAAAAAAAAAAAAAAAGGAGAAATTAACAGGTGTTGGTAAACATATGGAGATACTGAAACCCTTGTGCATTGCTGGTGGTAATGTAAAATAGTTCAGCTGCTGTGGAAAACAATGGTAGTTCCTCAAAACGGTAAATATAGAATTAATATATGACCCGGCAATCCCAGTCGTAGGTATATACTCCACACCATTGAAATAGGGACTCAAACAGGTATTGACATCAATGCTTATATCAGCATTATTTATAGTAGCCGAAAGATGGAAATAACCCAAGTGTCCATCGACAGATGAATGAATAAACAAAATGTGGTATTTTGATACAGTGGCGCTGACTACTAACCCCTTCTCTGCTAGAAGTTAACATCGGATGGTCTTCTCCCAAATTTTTTTTTTTTTTTGAGATGTTGTCTTGCTCTGCTGCCCAGGCTAGAGTGCAGTGGCTCGATCTCAGCTCACTCCAACCTCCACCTCCTGGGTTCAAGCAATTCTCCTGCCTCAGCCTCCTGAGTTGCTGGGACTACAGGCATATGCCATCACACCTGACTAAGTTTTGTATTTTTAGTAGAAATGGGGTTTCAGCATGTTGGCCAGGCTGGTCTTGAACTCCTGACCTCATGATCCACTGATCTCGACCTCCCAAAGTGTTGGGATTATAGGTGTGAGCCACCGCACCCGGCCTTCTTAATTTCCCTCCTCCTCTTTCTTTCTTTTTCCTCCTCCTCTTCCTTCCCCTCCTCCTCCTTCTTTTAAAGTTTTAAATTGAGGTTCAATTCACTTACAGTAAACTGTTACCCATTTAAGTGTACATTTTGGCAAATTTGACTCATTCACCCATGAATCACCACAATCATGGAAAACATTTCTATCACCCCCAAAATGTTCTTTGTCCAAATTCTAGTTAAATCTCCCAATCCCTCCCACCTCAGGTAGCCATTAGTCCATTTTCTGTCACCATAGATGAAATTTTTTTGTTTTCTAGAATTGCATATAAATGGAGTGATATGTATGTAGTCTTTTGTGTCTGGTTTCTTTCACTCAGTGTTTCACTATAATGTTTTTAAGATTCATTCATGTCATTGCATGCATTCGTAGTTCTTTTTATAGTTGATGTGTAGTAGTCTGTTGTATAGATATATGACAATCTACTTATTCAGTCACCTGCTGATGGACTTTTGGGTTGTGTCCCATCTTTGGATATTATGAACAAAGACTTGTGTACAATAATAAATTGTACACTTGTTTATAATAAATTGGCAAACTGTTTCCCAATGTGGTTGTCCCAATTTACATTCCAACCAGTAATTCTAGTTATGTGCAGCAGAATCCCATGTTAGTTTTAATACATTTTTATTTTTAATTGACAAATAATAATTGAACACATTCGTGGGGTACATAGTGATGTTTCAATACATGTAAGTACCTGGTGATCAGATCAGGGTAACTGGCATATCCATCATCTCAAACATTTATCATTTCTTTGTGTTGGAAACATTTCAGTATCCTCTTTCTACCTATTTGAAACTACATAATATAACTGTTAACTATAGTCATTCTACGGTGTTATAGAATACTAGAATTTATTCCTCCTACCAAGCTGTATTTGTATTCTTTAAAAATCTCTCTCTATCCCTCTTTCTCCCTAGCCTTCCCAGCCTCTAGTAACCACTGGTCCACTTTTCACTTTTATGAGATCAGCATTTTTCAGCTTCCACATATGAGTGAGAAGACACAGTGTTTAACAGTTCCTGGCTCTATTCACTTAACATAATGTCCTTCAGTTCCATTTATGTTGCTGCAAATGACAAGATTGCATTCTTTCTTATGCTGAATATTATTTCACTTGTATATATAACACATTTTCTTTTACATTCATGTGTTGTTGGACACCGAGATTAATTCCATATCTTAGCTCTTGTGAATAGTGCTGTAATAAACATGGGGTGCATATGTCTATCTAATATGATTTCCTTTTTTAAAAAATAAACGCCCAGTAGCAGGATTGCTGGATCACATGCTAGTTCCATTTGTATTTTATTGAGGGACCTCCATACTATCCTTTCTAGTGGCTGTACTGGCATTCCTGCCAACAGTATATAACATTCCTGCCAACAGCATATAAGAGTTCCTCCCCCACTTTTTTTTTCGCGGGGTGGGGAGGAGACAGGGTCTCACTCTGTGGCCCAGGCTGGAGTGCAGTAGAGTGATCTCCGCTCACTGCAACCTTTGCCTCCCAGGTTCAAGCGATTCTCCTGTCTCAGCCTCCCAAGTAGCAGGCACCCATCACTATGCCTGGTAAACTTTTTTTTTTTTTTTTTTAGTAGAGATGTGGTTTTGCCATATGGCCTAGTCTGGTCTCAAACTCCTGACCTCAGGTGATCCACCTCCTTCGGCCTCCCAAAGTGTTGGGATTACAGGCGTGAGCCACCGCACCCGGCCAGAGTTCTCCCTTTTCTGCATTTTTGCCAGCCTTTATTATTTTCTTTTTATCTTTTTGATAATAGCCCTCTTAACTCAGGTGAGATGATGCCTCTTTGTGGTTTTTATTTACATTTCCCTGATTAGTGGTGTTGAGTACTTTTTATATTTGTTGATTATTTGTGTGTATTCTTTTGAAAAATGTCTATTCAGATTATCTGCCCATTTTAAAATCCAATTTTGTTTTTGCTATTGAGATTTTTGCGTTCTTGTATATTCTGGATATTAATCCCCTGTTGGATGAGTAGTTTGCGAATATTTTCTCCCATTCTTCCCATTCTGTAAGTTGTCTCTTCAATTCGCTGATTGTTTCCTTTGCTGTACAGAAGGTTTTTTTAGGTATATATAGTCAGATTTGTTTATTTTTAATTTTGTTGGTTGGGCTTTTGAGGTCTTATTCATAAAATCTTTTCTCAGACCAATGTCCTGAAGTGTTTTCCTCATATATTTTTTTTCACCTAGTAGTTTTATCATTTTGGGTCCTACATTTAGATTTTTGGTCCATTCTGAGTTGATTTTTGATGTGATGAGAGGTGGGGATGTAGTTTCTTTATTCTGTATATGGATATCCAGTATTCTCAGCACCATTTATTGAAGAGACTGTCCTTTACCTCTTGAGTGTTCTTGACATCTTTGTCAAAAGTCAGTTGGCTGTAGACACGTGGATTAATTTCTGGATTTTTCTATTCTTCTCCATTGGTCTATGTGTCTGTTTTTATGCCAATATCATGCTGATTTGGTTACTACAGCTTTGTAGTATATTTTGCGGTCTGGTAGTGTGATGCCTCCAGCTTTGTTCTTGTTGTTCAGGATTGCTCTAGTTATTTTGGGGCCTTTTTTGGCTTCATTCAAAGTTTAGGAATTTTTTTTTCTATTTCTGTGAAGAATGTCATTGTTATTTTGGGATTGCACTGAATCTGTAGGTTGTTTTGGATAGTATGGTCATTTTACTTTTTAAATGGTTTTATTTTATGTGCAAATAATGAACAGATGTTGTACCCATAAATTCTACTTCCCCAAAACAGGTTTTCTTTAAAAGAAAACCACATAATAACTTTTAAAAGGGACTGGGATTCCTCTGCTTCTAGATCATTGATAGGCTAGAAAAACAAAGTTTCTTCTACCAGGAATCTCAAGTTAGAACTGAGTATTCTCCAAAGTGGAACTTCTAGAGTGTAGTGTCATTTCAGGCAAAGATTATTCAGTTCTCATCCCCAACATCCACAACTACCTATCAGAAGGCTTAAACTAGGTCAAAACAGTCCAGCATAATTAGGCTTCATCAAACAATGTCACTATGCTCATCTAAGATGCAAATAAACCAAAACAGGAAATACTAAAATCAGAATAATATTTGACACTGTCATACAAATTGTTAGTTACTTGTTGTATCCCCCTTCTATAACATTAATAAAGAGAATATTTTACTGCAAAAAATATTTTATTTTATACATCACTAGCCATGAATTTTTGCCATTCGTTATTATACAAATGCTGCCTCGTGCCATTATCCAAATGACATAACCATTTTACGTCCACAATTCACTTCTATAGTTATAAGTGGAATTTTCATGATTTACATAAGTACATCTATCAGTGAAGATTTAACACTGAGATGCAATCTAACATCCATAGTATCTGAAGTTTTGCAGATGGCAATGTAGCAAAGATATATTTTAATCACTTTTCATTTAAGTGACCTTATGTAAAAAATAAATGAATAATTTAACAGTTCTAAGTCTCCAAAGGGCACGTTCAAATGTACATAAAAGAAATGGTTACAGAGATTTTTAAGACGGATCTTCTGTGTCCACATCCTCTTGTAACTGCTGTACCATTTTCCCTTCCAACTGTTTCCCTTTGTCTGCAAGAGGGTCTCGGATAAGATGAATGTTTTGCCTGACGTCTTTGATATCCTGAACTTTCTGTAGCTCTTATTTTTCTTCAATCTGCTCATCATAAATTTAGCTTGGCGTTTCTGTTTGATCTCTTCAACTCTCTTCATTGCATCAGTAGTTTTATTCCATAGCTCTCGCTGATATTTGATAGGCTCATTTCTACGTTTTTCAAATTCAAATGAATTATCCACTGTAAGCTCTTTACTGGCTGCTTTCCAGAATGCTTTGGTCCACCTAACTTTATGAGGATTGCGCTTCTTTTTAAAGTTTTTATGACATTTAGATTTACAAAATCTGAACACCTTGCAATCGTTGTGGATGAACATCATGCCTTGGCCAGGGTAGATGGGCCCCGAACAGAAATAACACTTCTCGATACACATGTTGAACCCGTGTGGGTCCCCATCGACCAAACGTCAAGCTTGAGAGCAATCATTTTAACAATATTAAATCTAATACATGAGCATGAGATGTCTTTCCATTTGTTTGTAACCTCTTCAGTTTCACTTTTCAGTGTTTTGTAATTTTCCTTTAGAGGTCTTTCATCTCCTTGGTTAAATTTATTCCTACACCTTTTATTTTCATTTTCTGTAGCTATTGTAAATATGATAACCTTCTCGATTTTGTTTTTGGCTAGTTTACTGTTTATGTATAGAAATGCTACTTTTTTTTTGCATTGATTTTGTATCCTGTAACTTTACTGAATTTATTAGTTCTAAGAGTTTTTGGGAGAATCTTTAGGCCTTTTAATATATAAAATCATGTCATCTGCAAACAGGGAAAATTTGACATCCTCCTTTCCTATTGAATGCCTTTTAGTTCTTTCTCTTTTCCAATTGCTCTGGCTAAGATTTCCAGTACTATGCCGAATAAGAGTGCTGAGGGTAGGCATCCTGGTCTTATTTCAGTTCTTAGAGGAAAAACTTTCAGTTTTTCCCCATTCAGTATTATGTTAGCTGTGAGTGGGTTTGTTATATACAGCCTTCATTATGTTGAGGTAATTTCCTTCTCTACTTACTTTATTGAGAATTTTTATCGTGAAGCGATGTTGAACTTTATCAAATGCTTTTTCTGCATCTATTGAGATGATTATGTAGTTTTCATCCTTCATTCTATTGATGTATCAAATTTATTGATTTGCATATATTGAACCATCTTTGCATTCCTGGTTTAATCATGGTGTATAATCTTTTAGATGTATTGTTGGATTTGGTTTGGTAGTATTTTATTGAGGATTTTTGCATCTATGTTCATGAGGGATATTAGTCTGTAGTTTTTTTGTGGTTTTTGTGTCTTTGTCTGGTTTTGGTACCAGGGTTATGCTGGCCTCATAAAATGAGTTAGGAATAATTCCCTCTGATTCAATTTTTAAAAATAGTTTGAGAAGAATTGCTATTAAATCATCTTTAAAAGTTTGGTAGACTTTAGCAACAAGGCCATCAAGTCCTGGATTTTTGTTGGAAGACTTTTTATTATTGATTCAATCTCATTATTTGTTGTTGTCTATTAGGTTTTGTATTTCTTCTTTCTTTTTTTCTTCAGTCTTGGTAGGCTATATGTATACAGGCATTTATGTACTTCCTCTAAGTTTTTGAATTCATTGGTGTATAGTAATCTCTAGTTACTATTGTTCATAGTAACCTCTAGTGATGCTTTGTATTTCTGTGGTTTCCATTGTGATGCCACCTTTTTTGTAGCTGCTTTTATTTATTTGGGTCTTCTTTCTTTTTTCTTAGTCTAAGTAATAGGTTGTCAATTTTGTTTATCTATTCAAAAAACCAACTTTTTGTTTCATTGATCTTTGTTTTTTTTAGTCTCAATTTTGTTTACTTCTGCTCTGATCTTTATCATTTTCCTTCTATAAATTTCGGGTTTGGTTTGTTCTTGTTTTTCTTTTCCTTGAGGTGCGTTATTAAGTTGTTTAATTGAAATCTTTCTAGTTTTTTGATGTCGGCATTTATTAATGTAAACTTACCTCTTAATATGGTTTTTGTTGTGTCCCATAGGTTTTATTTAGTATGTAGTGTTTCTATTTCTGTTTTGTTCAAGGAATTTTAAAACTTCATTCTTATTTCTTTCCTTCACCCATGGGTCATTCAGGAGCATGTTGTTCAATTGTCATATATTTGTATAGTTTCCAACAATTATACTTTTGGGATCTACTTCTCCCTTCAGATCTAATAATATTTGCTTTAGACAGGTGTGTGCTGTGGTGTTGGATGCATATATATTAATACTTAGAAATATATTCTCTTATTGAATGGATTCCTTTAGTATTATATAATATCTTTCTTTGTCTCTGTTTACAGCTTTTGACTTGAAGTCTGTTTTGTCTGATACAAGTACAGCTACTCGTGTTCACTTTTGGTTTACATCTGCATGGAATGCCTTTTCTTATCCTTTCACTTTCAGTCTATGTGTGTCTCTATAGATGAGATGAATTTCTTGTAGGCAGTACATAGTTGGCTTGTTTTTTAAAATTCATTAATCTAGTCTATACATTTTCAGTGAAGAATTTAGTCCATTTCTATTCAAGGTTATTTTTACTAGGTGAGAACTGTCATTTTATTGATTATTTTCTATTTTTTTGTATTTCCCTGGCTGGTCTCGAACTCCTGCACTCAAGGGATTTACTTGTCTCATCCTCCCAAAGTGCTGGGATTACAGGCATGAGCCACCAGTCCCAGTCAGCCATTTTGTTCTCAAGCTTAGAGGTTCTTTAATGCTAAATCACTGCCTCCTTTTCAGGTCTAGGTGGAGCCTTAAGCCGAGATTTGCCTCAGCTCTAATAATCTGTGGGAACACTGCCGTTCTGGCGTGTGGGAGGTCCCAAAAGGGAATATTTTAGCAGTGTGGAAAGCCTGGCTAGGGGTTCATTCCCAGGGGAGCTGTAGAAGGAATCTTCTACAGTGTGGTGCTGCTGAACAGACGCTGATTTGGTGTCTGCTTTGGCTAAGTTACAGAGCAGAGTTTCCAAGGCTGGGGACAGTAGACCCACCTCCCACCTCTGTCCTTAGGGGTATTTCTCCCTTTAAGCACTCTTGGTGCCTCCTGTGGGTTAAGATAGAGAGCAGGGGCCGGGCGCGGTGGCTCAGGCCTGCAATCCCAGCACTTTGAGAGGCCGAGACGGGCGGATCACGAGGTCAGGAGATGGAGACCATCCTGGCTAACACGATGAAACCCCGTCTCTACTAAAAAATACAAAAACTAGCTGGGGGAGGTGGCGGGCGCCTGTAGTCCCAGCTACTCGGGAGGCTGAGGCAGGAGAATGGTGTAAACCCGGAGGCAGAGCTTGCAGTGAGCTGAGATCCGGCCACTGCACTCCAGCGTAGGTGACAGAGGGAGACTCTGTCTCAAAAAAAAAAAAAAAAAAAAAAAAAAAAAAAAAAAATAGAGGACAGGTCTCCTGCCAGGGAACCCAAGATAGTGGGGAAACTGGTTGTTCACCTTGATCTTTTTTCCTAGTGTAGAAACAGTGGATTGGGGGAAAATATTCCACAAGTTTGGTGCCCTGCAGAATGGAGGGAGGGGAGTCACAAATGTGGAAGTCAGATTTTCTTACCCTCTGCTCAGAGTTCTTTTCATTTCTCTGTGGCCCTGGGAAGTGCTCTGTCTTCATATTTGAGTTATCGGATATTTCTGGTGTTAATCTCTGTGCTGTATATTTGGTTTTGGTTTTCTGTGGGAGTTGGGGGAGTGAAGTCAGCTTGCTTTTATGACACCATTTTGGAACTGGAAGCTACATTTCCGATTTCTTTGATTTGGAAACATACTGGGTTATAATTAATGTGGAGTACTGACTGTGTTATCGGGCAACATTGTTTATCATTTAAAAGACCCTTGATCTGGACTACAAGGACGTGAGTAGACACATAGACTCAGAAAGATTACATAACCTGAACTACAAAACATGGTGTAGGAATTAAGTCTTGGCTGCCATGGGTGGAGTCTTTTGTTACTGAGCATGACAGTTGTGTATGTTGGGAGCTACACTCATAAACTGATATAAGCTATTTTTGCCTGTCCTGTTTGAGGAATGGTCCATACCACCAACCAGACGGTCTTACTCCTTTCAATTGAACTGCCTATTTTGGCGGCTGGAAAGCAACACCTCGATAGTTGTAAGTGTTCCCAATAAAGATGAATCTAACTCTTTCATGCTGACATGTTAGATGTCCTTCCTGTTTTTAAAATCCTGGTGCCAAGCTAAAGCTATGTTGTCTTTTGCATGTGAATGTCAATCTGAACTCAGGAAGTATGCAGCTGATCTTACATAGTGGTTGCAAGTAAGAAACAGACATACAATTGAGAAAATCAGCAAAGACACAAATTGATCATTCAAAGAGATTGATACAATTGAAAGTGAAGTTGGGAGTGTTGAGGGGCATTATAACATTTGTTCATGGGAAAGAGAAACCTGTACGTGGGAATAAACTCTGCGTCCATGGCTTGAGGGACAGTAGAGGCACGACAAGCAAAATTTTCAGATAATTATGGGATGAAGACAAATATGGGATTGTCTGATAATCATGAGATTAATTCCAAAATTTATTGAGATTAAGCATATCCATCATTCCAGGGGCTCAACTGCAGAAAGTTCCTACCTATGCCAAATGATTGATTTCGCAAATTGGTTTTACCAAAGCGTTAGGGTAGCATCCATCAAATAAAGGAACTGAGATGTTCTATCCACTGTTTGCAATATGAATTAAGTACAACTCTCTTCTGCATCAAAATACGACGTTTTCAGAATTCATCCTACTTTGTGCCTAGACCCATACTGAATGGCATTTTGGGTTTTCAGCTGCATATCCTTGTGCATATTTGATTAAAACCGTCATCATGTAGTGGAAAGGTTCAGGTTATCCAATGCTACATGACAAACCAGCCTAGAACTTAATGGCTGAAAGCAACAACAATAACTATTATTACCTCTCACAGTTCTGAGGATTGACCCAGCTCAGCCAGATGGTTCTCAGTTAAGGTCTCTTATGTGATTGAAGAGAATTGGTACTGAGACTGGCATCATCTGAAGCTCAGTCACTCCCATATCTGGTGACTCCACCGAGCAACGGTGCAGTTTAGCCAAGCAAAAATAATAGCCAATACATGACAGGAACCATGAGCTTCTGTCAGCCTTTAAGTGTAGCTTCCAAAGCATACAAGTGTTATACTCAGGAACAAGAAACTCCACTGTGGAAAACCAAGGCTTATTTTTTAAACTTTTTTTTCTTTTGTAGTCCAGGTTACACAGTCATCTGGGTCTAAGTGTCCAGTCACAGTCCTTTTAAGTACATACTGAAGGACTTTTTAATGGTAAACAATGTTGCCTGATAACACATTCCATATTAATTTAACCCAGGATGGTTCCAACGAATCAGTGTTGAGAGAAGATCACCTGAGGCCAACTTACGAAGCGGCCCTAAGATCTGTTGAGAACCTTTTCCTCCCAGGACTTCCATGGACTTGGATTAACAAGTTTAATATAAGACCACCTGGACCTGTATTACCCAGTGGCCTTCACACCCTAACCCATTGGTCTTTTTTGTCAATTAGTTTTTGTAGGGGTTATAATAGCATTCAATTGTGGGGTCAAGGCTCACTGTAAAATGCAGCAAACATAGCAGTGTATCAATTCACAACTGTTGGTCAAAAGGCCTGCGAGGCGCGCTCTCTGGGGGAATTTTAGCCGATATTCCAGTAGCCAACACTAGAGGGCAGTAGGAGACTGCTTAGAAACTGGAGAGCGGCGCCCACCTTGCAGTGCGCAGGCGTCGTCAGTAGAGCTCGCGCAGGCGCATGGGTGAGGCGGCCTTGGCCACCAAGTTTCCGTTTCAGTAGCCGCCTTGGTGTCAGTAGGCGTTGCCACTTCCGGGCGTTCTGGACACTTGGGATGCTACAGAGTTCATGGCAGAGGTCGCTCCTTGCGTGGGACAAGAATCCCCCTAATGGTTTGTTTTGGCTGCCCAGGAGGGGTGTCAAGTCGCCGCCTCAGGGTTCTCCGCCTCCAAAATGGAGCTCAGCGAGTCGTGCCTCCCACAGTGCACCTGGTTTTGCAGCCTAAGCGGGTCACTTTAGTGCATCCTCCTCGCGGATTGGAATCTGTTTGCACCCCCATAGCCCGAATGAGACCCAGGTCACACAGGGGCTCAGATGCTCTCCTCCGCCCCTGGCCATGATCCCCCAACCAGCCACCGGAGTTTCCAGGCCTCAGGCGCTTTGGAAACGTTTGTACGTTGGTGAATGGCAGGTACCTATCTGCTTTGGCTACATCATTGTCTGCACCACTCCTGTCAGCTCGGTTGCAGCCTGGATTTGAATCAGAAACTTTGCATGGTGGATGAGGGTTGTAAATATCCAGATGAAATTGCCCTCATCAAAGGAAGCTCAGATGAGAGATTTCTGCATAGAAGCCAAAAGTCTCCCCTAAAGGAAAGAGTCAGTTTCAAGTATTTGCAACCTCAGGACAGTGTCAGTGTTAGATCACCACAATGCTGCCCATCAAGGAAGAACTCTATTGCTCCCTGGCTTCTCTCCTTGAGCCCAAAACACAGTATATTCAGAAACTAAGTCAGCAAATGGGGGAAGATTCTTAACCGTGCTAGGTCGGAAATCATGAGTCAGAGGGCTTTCCCTTCCTCGAGTTCAGGCTTCCACTTGACTGCAGATCAGAACTGGAAGAGACAGTGAAAATGTAAGTTTAAATCAAGATTGTCGTTTTCACTTTTATATACATAAGGCCATTTTAAATGAGTCACGGGCAGATATTTATTAAATAAAATGACCAGAAAAATTAATGGGATTTAACCTAACTTTTATCCTGGGGCGGGGGAAGAACTAACACTACAGAATACATTTCAGCTGCGAGAGGTGGCTCATGCCTGTAATTCCAGCACTTTAGGAGGCCGAGATGGGAGAATCACTTGAGGCCAGGAGTTTGAGACCATTCTCATCAACATAGCGCGTCAACATAGGGAGACTCCATCTCTATTTATTTTTTAAAATAAAAAAGAATAAATTTAAAAAGAAAGAGGTGTAAAAACGACAGCTACTTAGTAAAATTCTGTGAGTCATGGTTTGTTCGTGGGAATGATTCTATTTGAATGTTGTAATAATTTTGTTTCTAATTTCAGAAAGTATTTTGGTCCTTCTGACCAAGTCTTTGTATCTTTGTAAATCATGAGATAAAGAAACACCTTTCCAAAAAAGAAGTTGAGATCTTGTGATTCAGGACTTAAGCATTCTGAGTGTCAAGGGGGTGTGGTGTCAGTGTTGAGATGTTTGGCCCTGTCCCTGTTGGGTGTTCTTGGTTTGAGACTTCTGTCACGAAACAGTCAGACAGTGTTGACTAGGTAAAGGAGTTCTGTGGTGTCTATGGTTTGGTCTCTGGTAATTTTGCTGAGCCAGAAAGGGAATTCCAGCTTTGATGTCCACGGCTGACTCTCCAGGCAGGCTGCCCATTGGTGGGTGGGAGCAGTGCCTGCTGTGCTTTCAGGACTGTGTCCGTCACTTCCTACAGGTGGAAGTGTCCAGGTGGACACTGTAGCTCAGGCTTTCCTTGGTGGATGGGAACCTCGTCTCCCTGTGCATTTACTGCCATGCTCATCATGTACTGGGGATCATCAGCCCACCTTTTAAGCCCAGCCCACAATTGACCAGTTATCTTGTGGGTGATAATGTAACTGTCTGTGTCGCCAAGATTCCCACACAACTATCTACATCTGGTTTGGACTGGCTAAACCAGGCCACACCAAAGGGCAGGGGAGCCTTAGATACAAAACGCTGAAGAGAGAGCCTTAGATACATAACACTTATTTCAGGTGTGAGGGAGCATGTGAAGGCATCCTGATTGCATGGTTAGGAAGTACTCATTATCGTTATTGCGTTTTTATATGCAACATTTAAACTACTGTCTAACTTATTTTAAGATACTTTTAGACTTACAAAGAAGTTGCAATAATAGTATGGTGAATTGGTGTTTTTCATTCAGCTTCCTCTAATGTTGCATAGCCTTAATAAAAAAAATTATTGAAACCAGAAAACTAATATTGACATGATGCTGTTAACTGATCTGCAGACCTTATTTGAGTTTCCTCAGTTGTCCCACTCCTGTCCACCTTCTGGTCTAGGATGCAATCCAGAATCCAGTGTTGCAATTCATTATTGTGTTTTCTTACTCTCCTCCATTCTGGGATAGTTCTTCCTTAAGGCTTACCTCTCTGGTAAGCCTTGGATAGTCTTGTCTGTGCATTGATGCAGCCTCGCCCTCAGCCAGGAATTTGGGGAAGACTCCACAAGGACATCTGGTGCTTACCTCTGCACAGTTCTTCTTTGATACCATACCTCAGAGACTCCACCCTCACCAGCCGCCCTGAATGTCCTCATTGCTGCAGAACTGCTGTCCTCTGCTCAGATCCCAGCTATCTGCACTGCAGTTGGGAAACTGTTCTTTGGCAAATAACTTGTTTATCTAAGGGCTCACCCTGTAAATGTCCATCCCTTCAGGAGTTGCGGTCTTGTGCTACCTGTTGTCTGGTACCTAAACACAGTGACTTCATATATTTTATTCAGTGTGCAGTTTTGTAGTTGTTAATGTCAAGAGAGCTAGTCTGGTTTCAGTTAACATGATCATGGCTAGAAAGGGGAGAATCCTCACTTTCATCTTGAAGGCTATTTTAGCAGAGTATACACTTCTACATTGGCTGTTTCATTCTTTCACTCTTTAATGAGGAAATTCTTTATTAGTACTATTCATGTCCTTGGTTAGCAGACCAGTCATGCTTTCAGGAGTTCAGTTTTCACACCATCTTCTCTTCGGTTCAAATTACTATTACTTTCTTTTTCTGTTTCCTCATACCTGGCTCCATGAGAATGTATTTATTATTACTACTGTCATTATTCAGATGGTCAAACTCTCCTGGGTTCCTAAGTGGGAGAGAAGTTTAACTGTCTGCAAGTATAAGAGGAGAACTGGAAGGCAAAAAGAGGGTAGCCTTTTGGGGCAAGGTGTTTCTCTTTAGAGAGATTGTAATTCTCTTCATCCCCACAGGGCGGAGGTAAACTTGGCTGGTTTCCTATTCAATGCATACTGAACCCCTGAACTTGCTTGTGTGGCACTGGAAAGAGGGAAAACACATTGAGGGGAAATGCAGAGCTGATACAGACAGGCAGGTTGTACAGAACCAAGATTAGTGGGATCCAGCCGCGCTGTAAAGGAGAGGGTAGAAGCAGGGACTTCTGGTTCCCTGAACTGTTAACTGTGTCTCCATTTTTTTTTTTTTTTTTTAAGAGACACTCCACTCTGTCACGCAGGCTGGAGCACAGTAGTGCAATCATGGCTCACTGTAGCCTTGATCTTCTGGGCTCAAGTTGTGTCTTCATTTTTGATAGGAGCTTTATTTTGACAAAATGTAGGACAGCTGATGAGCCTGTAGGAGTAACTCTCTGAGGTAGTGAGTGATACGGGTAGCTCTCTATGACAAACTGCGTAGAAATCTCTTTTGTTCTCTTAGTAGGTGGTAATTTTCCCATGGGTGTGGGGTGGTTAAGAAGGACCTGCACAATTACACAGTAATTACACAATTACACATCTCCAGAAAGGAAACCTCCGATAAACATGACATTCTCTCGTTTGGGGCATTTGGATTCAATGCATTTTATTGGCAGCTGTCCTATATGTTTAAATTCCTAGAACTGAAACCCTGGACCCACGGTAGCTCGTAATTCTTGTTACATAAGATAATCAATGTGTTTATTGTTTTAGTTTTCAATTAGTTTTTCCTTAACATCTAACTCAGTGCATCATAAACAATTTGCTTTAGAATTTCTACTTCCAGGGCTGTTACTGACTGGATGCAGTGCACAAAGACATACATATAAGACTTTTTTTGTGATATTTTAGAGCAGTGTGAAAAATTGGGAACAACTGAAATCATTTTCAACAGAAGACTAATGAAATAAATTACTGAAACTTATTCACAAAATGGAAATCTAGGCAGCTGTAAGAAATGGCTGTGTGCTCTTAGGTATTTAAGGGGTGTGTATAACATTATCCCACTTATATAAAGACAAAAGTGTGGTACATGTGTACATTTATATTACTAAGTATGCAAATGTGTAGAACATAGAAAAATTCAGACACTATGTTGTAAACACAGTTACTTTGGGGAGGAGAGGAGGTGTGATGAGAGAATACCAACTACGGCTATATAATCTCTATTTCTGAACATATACAACATTTTTCAAGAAAATATATTACTTTATTATTTGAGTTATTATTTTAAGCCATATGTATAGACTGAAAGAAGAGAGAGACCAGGAGAGAGAAAGAGACAGTGACAGAGAGGACAGAAGAGTCACAAAGAGTGGGAAGAGACAAAGGGAAGGACCTCAGCCACAGAAAGTTGAGAGGAGAGTAAGTTGGAGGAGGTAGGGATTAGAGATTTTGTTTTGAGCATTGACAGTGGTTGACTTGGCCTCTGGGGTAGACCCTGGAACAAAGTCCTCGGATCCTCTGGTTGTTCAGGAACAGTCAATTGTGTGAGGGTATTTTGGCACTGCCACTTTTGTGCAGTGGTGGGCATTTACTGCTATAAACTTCCCTCTTAGAACAGCTTGTGCTTTTTCCTACAGATTTTGGCATGTTGTGTTTCCATTTTGTTTGTCTCAAGAAATCTTTAAATTTCCCTTTTAATTTCTTCATTGGCCCAGTGGTTGGTCGGGAACATGTTGTTTATTTCCCATGTCTTTGTACTGTTTCTGAAGTTCCTCCTGTTACTGATTTCTAGTATTATACCATTGTGTTACAAAAGATACTTGATATGATTTCAATCTTCTTAAATTTGTTAAGGCTTGTTTTGTGGCATATATATGATATATCGTGGAGAATGTTCATGTGCAGTTGAGAAGAATGTGTATTCTGCAGCTGTTGGATAAACTCCTTTGTATAAGTCTATTAAGTTCGTTTGGTCTAGAGTATAGTTTGAATCTGATGTTTCTTTATTGATTTTTTTTTTTGTCTGGTTGATCTGTCCATTGCTGAAAGTGGGGTGTTGAAGTCCTCTACTATTACTGCATTGCCATCTGTCTCTCTCTTCAGATATGTTAATATGTTAAGCCATTCCTACATTTCCATAAAGAAATACCTGAGACTGGATAATTTATATAAAAAAAGAGGTTTCGTTGACTCACAGTTATGCAAGCTGTACAGGAAGCATGGTGCCAACATCTGCTTCTGGGGAGGCCTTAGGAAGCTTACAATCATGGCAGAAGGCACAGTGGGAGCAGGAGCGAGAGAGAGAGAGAGAGAGAGAGAGAGAGAGGGAGAGGTGCCACACACTTTTAAAAAACCGGATCTTACAAGAAGTTATCACCAAGGGATGGCACTAAGTCATTCATGAGGGATGTGCCTCATAATACAAACACTTCCCACCAGTCCCTCCTCCAACACTGGGTTTTACATTTCAACATGAGATTTGGTGGGAATACAAAGATCCAAACCGTATCATTCCACCGCTGGCTCCACATCTCATGTCCTTCTCACGTTGCAAAATACAACTATGCCTTCCCAACAGTCCTAAAAAGTCTTAACTCATTCTAGCATCAACTCAGTCGAAAGACTCAAGTCTCATCTGGACATGAATTCCTTCCACCTATGAGCCTGTAAAATCACACCAAGTTATTTACTGCCAACATACCATGGGGGTACAGCTATTGGGTCGCTCTCCAAAAGGAAGAAGTTGGCCAAAAGAAAGGTGCTACAAGCCCCCGTGCAAGTCTGAAACCCAACAGGGCAGTCATAAAAACTTAAGCTCCTGCAGTGAGCTGAGATCGCGCCACTGCACTCCAGCCTGGGCGACAGAGCGAGACTCCGTCTCAAAAAAAAAAAAAAAATTAAAGCTCCAAAATAGTCTCTTTTGACTCCGTGCTGTAGTGTTGGGTGCATATATATTTTATCTAGTTAAGTCTTCTTGTTGAATCTGACCCTCTATCATTATGTAATGCCCTTCTTTTTCCTTTTTGATCATTATTGGTTTAAAGTCTGTTTTGTCTGAAATAAGAATAGCAACCCCTGCTCTTTTTTGTTTTCTGTTTGCTTGACAGATCTTTCTCCATCCCTTTACTTTGAGACATTGAATTTGAGATGGGTCTCTTGAATCCAGTATATAGTTGGGTCTTGCTTCTTTATCTAACGTGCCACTCTGTCTTCTAAGCGGGGCAGTTAGCCTGTTTACATTTAAGTTTAATATTGATATGTGAGGATTTGATCCTGTCATCATGTTGTTAGCTGGTTGTTATGTAGACCTGATTGTATAGTTGCTTTATAGTGACAGTGGGCTATATACTTAAGTGTGTTTTTGTGGTGGGTGGTAATGGTGTTTGGTTTCCATGTTTAACACTCCCATAAGGAACTCTTGTAAGGCAGGTCTGGCAGTAATGAAGACCCTTAGCATTTGCTTGTATGAAGAGGATTTTCTTTTCTCCTTTGCATTTTTCTTCTTTGCAACAACAAAGAAACCATACAGGAACATTGGTTGCCTTCTGGGACACCAACAGTTCAAATATTTTATTGCTCAGGTATTGAGAATAGCAGTGGTATGTTGGATGGGTGGACAGGTTCTTGGGCCCCTGGGCATGTGTAGCATGGGCAGTGGCAGTAGCAGTGATGGTACAATCCTCTGAGACCCAAGCAGTCTGTGCTGATGTTGGTGGTAGCTGGGGTGCACTAGGCAGGCCATTCCTCAGGCTCACAGGTGGCACCTGCAGGTGGGTGCTGGCTGTGGTGGTAGTGGCAGGCTGGTTGGGCCTAACCTTTGATGTTAAGAGAAGTGTTCAGGTGCTATCAGTGGTGAACTGGGCTGTGTGATCTGTAGGCCCCTTTGATGGGTGCTCAGGTACTGGGGAGGTGGAGCTGTGCCAGGCAGACCTGTTCTCAGGCCCCCAGATGATGTATGAAGGCACTGGCTCTGGTAATCAGGGATAGGATGATCCTCAGGCTGCCAGTGGAATGCTCAGTTGAGGGCAGCAGGGGCCGCACTGGGGCCATGCTACTGGGAACAGTGAGACTGCTTTTAGTGGGAGCACTGTTAGGCAGGTGGCTGGGGCATGTGTGCTTTGCCTGTGCCTCCACCCTGCAGTAGCATGGAAGTGGCAGCAGGCAGTGGAATTTGTCCTTGGGGCATGAGAAAATGCATGACTGCCCCTCTACTGATGGGAAAGGGTTGCTGCCATGGGTTTCCACTTTGGTCCTGGCAGTGGGTGGGGAATGTCAGTTGGTCTCCAGGGATGTGAGGGTGAAAGGACTGTTGGGCCCAGGGAAGGATGCAGTCTAGTGGAGGTGGAGCTCATACAATGGTGCCTTGATGCAGCTGATTAGGACTTAGGAGTTTGTGGGACTCAGAGTGGAGCAGTGCCATGGCGCAGTCTCCAGGCAGCTCCCTATGTTAGTCTCAGGACCTGTGAGGGCTGAGGGGCTCTCCTGTGGCTAGGACTGTAGGAATCTGTAGTGGAAATATGGACCACTGGGGGCCTCTCACCATTCCCCCAGTTGATCCTGGCTCAGCAGGCTACCTCACTTTTCTCTCCTTCCTTGCTTTTGGTGCCTCCCATTACTTCTCTGTTGAATTCTAATGTCCTCTTTCAGATGACCTATTTGAAGTGCCATTATCTATGGACTATTTTGTTTCCTCTCCATAAAAGAGACAAGTACCCGATGCATCTAGTCAGCTGTGTTAAAGTCTTTCCTTTATTCTGTGTCTTTTGATTGGATAATTTGATCCATTTACATTGTTTATTATTTAAGGTAAGGACTTTTTTTCTGTACTAACTAATGAACCCATATGTTTAATTGTCAGACTTTATTCACCACCACTGAGTCTCAGTATCAAAACAACTAAAATTTAACACACAACCTTCAATTGTAACATATGTATTTACAGTTTATATTCATTATTTTGTTGATGTTCCCATCATTCATCTACTTGGCTGACTGCTAACCAGAAATTAAAACTCTTCCATTCAGCTTCTTGTCATTAGTTTACAAAATTTTATTGAACACCTTCTATATATTGAGAGCGTAATTGTACACTAGAAATATAAAAATAAAAAGATAATATAAAAATAAAAAGATAAAAAGAAATATAAAAATAAAAAAATAAAAAGGTAATAAAAATATAAACAGATAATGTTCTGCTGGAGTTGAAGCATTTGGGTGACAATAAATGAAGTTACAAAACAATGTGAGAAGAGGTAATGAGAATACAGAGATAAAGACGTATCTAGAGCTCTTCTGGAGTGATCATGTCATTTGAGACCTCACAGATGAAACAATATCATAGCCTACTGTTGTATATTGATTGGGGTTTGAGAAGATTGAAAAACAACAAAACAAGGTTGTCCCAGGCAGAGGAAATAATCAGCAAAGTTAAAAAGGATTGAAATAGAAAAAGGAAGTCATTCTATGAATATGAGTGAGTGAGAGGCACTAAGGTAGACTCTGGTAGATCTTAAAAGCTATTTATAGGTAAGGACTTTCTACTACTATTTTGTTTATTGTTTTATAGATCCTTTGTTCCTTTCTTCCTGTCTTACTGTTCCTTTGTGGTTAAGTGATTCTCTCTAGCAGTATATTTTGATTCCTTACTTTTTATTTTTGTGTTTGTATCTACTATAGGTTTTTGCTTTGTAGTTACCAAAAAAAACCTTATAGTTACAAGAATACCTTATAGTTATCATATGTTATTTTAAGCTGATAACAACTTTGATAACAAAAAAGACCACCTCTACACTTTTACTGCTGTGCACCTTACATTTTGAATTTTTGATGTAATCATTTACATCTTTTTATGTTGCATATCTCTTAGCAAATTATTGTGATTATTATTTTTAATAGTTTTTAAACCTTCATGCGAAATACATGTGATTTATACACCACTGTTACAGTATAATTCTAAATTTGACTGCATACTTACTTTTACCAGTGAATTTTATACTTTCAGATGTTTTTGTGTTACTTATTAGCATCCTTTTCTTTCAGCTTGAAAAATTCCTTTTAGCATTTTTTGTAAGACTGCTTTGGTGGAGGTAAACTCCCCCAGCACTTGTTTGTCTGAGCAAGTCTTATCTCTCCTTCATTTCTGAAGAAGATCCTTTTAGGGTATAGTATTCTTGGTGGTAGTTTTTTTTTTTTTTTTTTTTTTTTTTTTTTTGCCTTCTGTACTTTGAACTCTCTCAGGTCTATAAAATTTCCAAAGAGTCTGATGGTGGGCGTACTGAAACTCCCTTATATGTTATTTGCTTCTTTTTTCTTGTTGCTTTCAGGATTCTCTCTTTGTATTTGATTTTTGGCAGTTTACTTGTAATATGGCTTGGGGTAGTCTTACTTGGATTGAATCTGGCTAGAGTCCTTTGACCTTCTTGTAAAGATGGATATTTACATCTTTCTCCGGGTTTGGAAAATTTTCTGCTATTATTTGTTTAAATAAACTTTCTACTACTTGGTCTCCCTCTTTAATTCCAGTGACCCAAACATTTGCTCTTCTGATGCTGTCTCATAAATCCCATGAGCTTCCTTCATTTATTTTTATTTTCTTCTTTTTTCCCCTCTGATGGTACATTTTCAAATAACTTGTCTTCAAGTTCACAGATTCTTTTTTCTGCTTGATTAGTTCTGCTGTTTAGACTCTCTACTGCATTTAAAATTTTGTTCATTGTATTTTTCAGCTCTGGGATTTCTATTTGAGTTTTTAAAAATTATTTCAGTCTTTGCTAAATTTCTCATTCTAGCCACTTATTGTTTTCCTCATTTCTTTGAATTATTTCTCTGTATTTTCTTTAAGTTTGCTGAGCTTCCTTTAAAAAGTCATTTTGAATTGTTTCCTAAGGAGTTCATATTTATCCATCACTTTATCGTTAGTCACTGGTGCTTTATTTTGTCTCCCTGCCGATGTCATATTTCCCTGATTGCTCTTGATCTTGTGGCCACACATCAACGTCTGCATATTTTAAGAAGTAGGTACTTACTCCAGTCTTTGTAAACTGGCTTTGTCTGGAAATGCCCTTCAACAATAAGCCTGTCCAGATAGCCTGGAGAGACTGGTGTGATCTCTGTGCCACTGTGGCCATTACAACTCTAGAGGGTGACCTACACTGGTACACTATGACAAGCACGGTGCCAGGCTGGAATCTCATGACTTCTGAGGCTGGCACAGTGCTGGGGTATGCCTGAAGACTGTGGCTGCTGATGCCTGTCTGCTGCTGAGATTTGTCTGTAGCCCAAGGCCCAGGCTATCAGTGATGCAAACTGCAGATCGAGTTGGCCTTGCAGGGGCTGTGGGTTCCCATCTGGTTCCAGGGCAGGTCTGGAAGCGTAGTCCATAGGTACTGGTATGGGGTGATAGGTTGTAGGGGTCTGCCTAATGCAGGGTTTTACTGTGGAAGGTCCACTATTAGGGTCCAGGGCAACAGTTTGTTTATTTTCTTCTTTTTCCACCAAGCAGACGGTATGTGTATCTCTCTCTCTGCTGTGCTGCCTGGGGTTGAGTGAAGGACAACTTGGGTAATATAAAATTGTCCTTCCTTCTCTCTTCAATGCATCTTTTCTTCTTCTTATGCTATAACTAGATACTGTGATCTCTCACCTGGTTTCCTTAGCTCTTTTGAAGGTATTTTTGTGCATGAATCATTCAAATTGATGTTTCTGGGTGGGCAATGATTACTAGAGAGTCCTAATGCACCATCTTGCTCTGCCCTTCTTCCCAAATGCCTATAGCCTCATAAAAAAACATTTGTAAGAAGTAGATATCTAGGGAAGGATTCCACTGAAAAGTGGTACACATTTATGTTTTGAAACAGCACATTTTAGTGTGAGGAGGCCATTAAGGGGGGATATTTGTGAAAGAATATAGGCAAACTGTTACTTAGAATGTCTTCAGTTCTGTAAGATGTTTGGCATGTAAGGTGCTTGGCCTACATATTTCTTTGAAATTAGTACACAGTCATAAAACTTTAAATAATCAGTATACAGATTGTTCTGTTAGAAGAAACACTTGTGTTTTCCATGTTTCTGTTTCTACTTGTGAGTCATATTTCTGTTGCTGAGATAACCTATTATTATATCCTATTTTACTTATAATATGTTTTGTAAGAAAGACAGACTGATGTCACTCATTGTAGGTATAAAACAGGCTTACCATGAAATGAAAGCCTTTGTTCAACTTAGAGTCCTATTGTTTCTGTTTTCATACTCTTGTTGCTAATATACAGAAGAAGCAGCTACAAGAGCTGAAAGATGACTCTGTACACTTAATGTCTTTAGTTGAAAGAATTATTCAGCTAAAGAAACACAGTCATTAGCTATGGAATTTGAGAGCCTCAACAGTTTCAATGACAAATACAAAAGTATTTTAAAAAAATGAACTCAGTGTGATAAATTTTTATATAAAAATAAAGTTTCAATTTATGTTTTGTTTTAATGCCTTTCTGAATTACTGGTTAGACTAAAATCTGTAAAAATGCAATGTATTAAGTGCATATACCATAATCAAAAGTTTGAAGTGTCACATTTCTTCTATAATGAGAAGAAATTAAGCACATTTGGTAAACATTTTTTACATTCAAACCTGGATTTTAAGATAAGTTAAATAATTACTTTCAATCACTGTCAAGGCTCTTGATTCACATTTTGGGGTTGTTTCTTTTCTTAACGCAAGACTAACTTCGTGTTGTTGTTTTTTAGAGATTGGGGTCTTGTTCTGTCACCTAGGCTGGCCTGCAGTGGTGTGGTGATGGCTTACTGCAGCCTCAAACTCCTGGGCTCAAGCGATTCTTCTGCCTCAGTCTCCTGAGTAACTGGGACTATAGGCACGCAACACCACTCCTGACTAATCAAAAAAAAAATATTTTTTTGGGCAGGCACGGTGGCTCATACCTGTAATCCCAGCACGTAGGGAGGCTGAGACGGGTGGATCACTTGAGGTTGTGAGTTTGAGACCAGCCTGGTCAACATGGTGAAGCCCTGCCTTTACCAAAAAATACAAAAATTAGCTGGGCTTGGTGATGTGTGCTGGTAGTCCCAGCTACTCGGGAGGCTAAGGTGGGAGAATCACTTGAACCTGGGCAGCCGAGGCTGCAGTGAGCTGAGATTGCACCACTGTGCTCTAGTACTCCAGCCTGGGTGACAGAGTGAGACCCTGTCTCAAAAAAAAATTTTTTTTTTTGTAGAGATGGGATCTCACTGTGTTGCCTAGGCATGTCTTGAACTCCTGGCCTCAAGTTATCCTCCTGTCTCAGCCTCCCAAAGTGCCAGGATTACAGGTGTGAGCCACCATGCCTGTCTGTAATACCTAATTTTTGACCATTTCTTGAAATTGGTATTTTATCAGATAATCTAAGTTATAATGCAGTTGATCTTTTAAAAGGACATACTGTCTCTCTAAGTAGAAATGACTCCAAAATGTTTTTGGGAAGTTTGATACTTTTATGTCTAAGGTAGCCTCAACCAGAAAAGTGACAATTTAAAATTGACAAAATGATATTTTTAAAACTTCAAAATGATAAATAATTTTTAACTATTAAAGTTCACCTCAAGCTAATAAACTTAAGTCTGTAAGGAAATTAAAATTAAATATTAGTTTAATAACAACTAAATATTTTTTAAGTAGAAGCTGCCTCTCTTTATTGGTGATTTATTTTTCTTATAAAATTTTCTGAAGATCTTTGCTTAAAGACCTTGATATTTGAAACAGTTGGACAATTGATGAGGAAATTGCCGTTATGATTATGAAAACCTCAGGTTTATAAAATGCATCTATTAATAATTTCTCTAATGGTGATCAAAACATAAAACTTAACAAGACATTAATATCTCACTGGAAGTGTATATGGGTTTCTGAGTAATTAAAACATTCATAAGCAGAATAAAATGCATTCTCAGAAAACTAGAAATATCAGGGAACTTGCTTAACTTTGTAAAAGGCATCTACAACAGTCCTACAGCTAACATCATATTTAATGGTAAAGATGAAATGTTTTCCTCCTAAGGTCGGGAACAAGGCAAGGAAGTCTATTTTCACCACTTCTATTCATTTTTGTACGGGAAGTCCTAACTAGTGTAATGAGGCAAAAACGCATACAGATTGGAAAATAAGTGATGAACTGTCTATTCACAGACATTATTGCCGACGTAGAAAATCCCAAGGAGTCTATAAAGAATTCATAGGACAAATAAATAAGGTTAGCAAGTTCACAGACTACCAAGTCAATTAATATAAAGTAATAAAATATATTTCTATAGACTATAAACAATCATCTGTGGCACAATTCACATTTGAATTGTTCACTGTCTGTCTCTTTGAACAATTCAAATTTGAAATTAAAAGCAATTTAAAATGGTATCAAAAATTAAATATCTATGCCTGAATCAAACAAAATGTGTGTAGATCTGTATGCGGAAAAGTTCAAAAACTGAGACATAAAGATCTAAATCAATGGAGAGATATACTGTAACCATGGACTGGAAGACTCATTGTTAGATGTCAGTATTCTTCACCTTGATATGGGCATTCAAAGCAAACCTAACAGTCTGGGAGGATTTTTTTTGGGGGGAGTCATATTGTAAACTGATTCTAAAATGTGTAAGGAAAGGCAAAAGAACTAGAATAGCCAAGACAATTTTGTAAAAGAAGAACAAAGTTTAGGGACCTGATTCTGAGGCTTTTATAAAGGTGTAGTAATCAAGACGGTATCTTATTGGTGAATGGAAGAACATATAGATCGATGGAACGTAATGGAATATCCAGAAATAGACCCACACAAAAATGGCCAATTGAGTTTTCCTTTTTAATCAAAAGTAAGAAAATTTATTTTGCAGAGGGGTTGGTTTTAAAAAAATATTTAGATTGATTTTATTGGATAAGCAGTGTATGAATATATGTGTTCTATTCAAAATGATAGAAGTCTATAGAGCTAAAAGTGAAAGTCTCCATTACCTCACCCCAATCAGTTTTTGTTTTGTTGTAATTTTGTTTTTTTATTTTTCTTTTTTTTCTGTTTTTAAATTTTATTTTAAGTTCTTGGATACATGTGCAGGACGTGCAGGTTTGTTACATAGGTAAACATGTGCCATGGTGGTTTGCTGCACTTATCAACCCATCACCTAGTATTAAGCCCTTCATGCATTAGCTACTTATCCTGATGCTTTCCCTTCCCCTGCCCCCACCGACAGGCCCCAGTGTGTGCTGTTCCCCTCTCTGTGTCCATATGTTCTAATTGTTCAGCTCCCACTTATGAGTGAGAACGTGCAGTGTTTGGTTTTCTGTTCCTGTGTTAGTTTGCTGAGGATAATGGCTTCCAGCTTCATCTATGTCCCTGCAAAGGACATGATCTCATTCCTTTTTATGGCTGCATAGTATTCCATAGTATATGTGTGCCACGTTTTCTTTATCTAGTCTATCATTGATGGACATTTGGGCTGATTCCATGTCTTTGCTATTGTGAATAGTGCTGCAGTAAACATACATGTGCATGTATCTTTATAATAGAATGATTTATATTCCTTTGTGTTTATACCCAGTAATGGGAATGTTGGGTCAAATGGTACTTCTAGTTCTAGATCCTTGAGGAATTGCCACTGTTTTCCACAATTGTTGAACTAATTTACATTCCCACCAATAGTATAAAAGCATTCCTATTTCTCCACAGCCTTGCCAGCAACCGTTGTTTCTTGACTTTTTAAATAATCACCATTTTGACTGGCATGACATGGCATCTTGTGATTTTGATTTTCATTTCTCTAATGATCAGTGATGTTGAGCTTTTTTTTCATATGTTTGTGTGTCACATAAATGTCTTTTGAGAATTGTCTGTTCATATCCTTTGCCTACTTTTTGATTTTTTTTTTCTTGTAAATTTGTTTAAGTTCCTTGTAGATTCTGGATATTAGACCTTTGTCAGATGGATAGATTGCAAAAACATTCTCCCATTCTGTAGTTTGTCTGTTCACTCTGATGATAGTTTCTTTTGCTGTGCAGAAGGTCTTTAATTAGGTCTCATTTGTCAATTTTGCTTTTGTTGCAACTGCTTTTGGTGTTTTGGTCATAAAATCTTTTCCCATGCCTATGTCCTGAATGGTGTTGCCTAGATTTTCTTCTAGGGTTTTTATAGTTTTGGGTTTTACATTTAAATCTCTAATCCATCTTGAGTTAATTTTTGTGTAAGATGTAAGGAAGGGGTCCAGTTTCAATTTTCTGCATATAGCTAGCCAGTTTTCCCAGCACCATTTATTAAATAGGGAATCCTTTCCCCATTTCTTGTTTGTGTCAGGTTTGTCAAAGATCAGATGGTTGTAGATGTGTGGACTTATTTCTGAGATCTCTATTCTGTTCCATTGATCTGTGTGTCTGTTTTGGTACCAGTACCATGTTGTAGCCTTGTAGTATAGTTTGAAGTCGGTTAGAGTTTATATAATGGTTTAGTCAGGATGGCAAAACCAGGTGTCCAAAGGAGAAGGTACCTAACCATGCCTAGGAAGGAAAGGAGTTGTTGTTTCATAGAAGGGGTTGGGGTTTGAGAGATTAGCCGGACATGATCAGCAGGGAGAGCACGTGTGTTTTCATGAAGAAAGATGCCAAGATAGGTAACGGATGAGGAAGAAATTTGGGCTTTAGAGGGTGATACACGATATCCTTTTGAGAACAGATGTTGGAGGAGCAGGAGGGTGTCCTATTGGGAAGATTTGTAGGATGGGCTATAAAGTAGAAGGTTGTCAAAATATTGAATAAGGTAAGAAGCAGATGGATGGAAAGAAAGTAAATCATGAGAAAGGGCTTGACTGAAGTAATGGGGGCTGTCCCTGAAGTCTTGTGGCAGTACAGCCCAGGTAAGTTGCTGGGACTGATGGGTGTCAGGGTCAGTCCAAGTGAAAGTGAAGAGAGGCTGGGATGAAGGGTGTAAATGAATAGTAAAGAAAGCATATTTGAGATCCAGAACAGAATAATGGGTTGTGGAGGGAGGTATTGAGGATAGGAGAGTATATGGGTTTGTCACCACGGGGTGGATAGGCAAGACAATTTGGTTGATAAGATGAAGATCTTGGACCAGCCTGTAAGACTTGTCCGGTTTTTGGACAGGTAGGACAGGAGAGTTGTAAGGAGAGTTTGTAGACTTTAAGAGGCCATGTTGTAACAGGCTGGTAATAACAGACTTTAACCCTTTTAAGGCCTGCTGTGGGATGGGATATTGGCATTGAGCAGGGTAAGGGTGATTAGGTTTTAATGGGATGATAAGGGGTGCATGATTGGTTGCCAAGGAGGGAGTAGAAGTATCCCGTACTTGTCGATTAAGGTAGGGAGATACAAGGGGAGGATGTGAAGGAGGCTTTGAACTGGGGAAAGGGGTGGCAGTGAGGTGTGGTTGTAGCCCAGGAATAGTCAGGGTAGCAGATAATTTAGTGAAAATGTCTTGACCTAATAAGGGAACTGGGCGGGTGCGGATAACTAAAAAGGAACGCATAAAAGAATGTTGTCCAAGTTGGCACCAGAGTGGGGGAGTTTTGAGGGGTCTAGCAGCCTGGCTGTCAATACCCACAATAGTTGTGGAGGTAAGGGAAACAGGCCCTTGGAAAGAAGGTAATGTGGAGTGGGTAGCCTCCATATTGATTAAGAAAGGGATGGACTTACCCTTCACTGTAAGAGTTACCCAAAGCTCTGATGGTCCAGGAGGTTTCCACGGTGATCAGGCAGCATCAGTCTTCAACGACTAAGCTGAGAAGATCTGGGAAGGAGTCAGTCAGTCTTGGGTCAGAGTTTCAGGGGCTCTGGGAGTGGCTGCTGGGCAAGTTGGACAGTCCGATTTCCAGTGGGGTCCCGCACAGATGGGACACAGCTTAGGAGGAATCCCAGGCTGCAGGCATTCCTTGGCCCAGTGGCCAGATTTCCAGCACTTGAAGCAAGATCCTGGGGGAGGAGGTCCTGGAGGAATGCCTGACCGCTGCAATTTAGATGTTTCAAAGTTCTTGTGTGCTGGAGATGTAGCTGGGCTTTCTCTCACAGTGGAGGCAAGTAATTGCAACTCAGAAATACATTGCCACTTGGCTGCCTCTTTTTTTTATTATTGTACACCTTGAAGGCGAGGTTAATTAAGTTCTGTTGTGGGGTTTGAGGGCTGGAATCTAATTTGTGGAGCTTTTTCTAATGTTGGGAGTGGATTGGGTAATAAAATGCATATTGAGAATAAGACGGCCTTCTGGCCCCTCTGGGTCTAAGGCAGTAAAGCATCTAAGAGTTGTTGCCAAATGGGCCATGAACTGGGCTGGATTTTTATATTTGGTAAAAAAGAGCCTAAATGCTAACTGATTTGGGAATGGTCTGATAGAGAAAAAGGAGCATTAATCTTGACTGTTCTTTTAGCTCCAGCCACCTCTTTAAGAGGAAATTGTTGGGCAGGTGGGGGAGGGCTAGTCATGGTATGAAACTGTAAGCCAGACCAGGTATGAAGAGGGCAGGTAATAGAACGATTATAGGGTTGGGGAGTGGAGGCTGAGGAAGAATTGGGACCTGCCTCGGCCTGGCGAGGAGCAGCCTGGGGAGGAGGGTAGAGGTCAGATGAGTCTGTAGAAAAGGAGAATTCAAAGAACTCAGAACTTGGGGTGGAAACTGAAGGAACAGACAGGAGAGAAGGAAGAAAGATTTGGGATGAGTCACATTGGGAGCAGAGACTAGGGAGGGACCAATGTGTAAAAGAATGCCTGGATGTCAGGCACCTGAGACCGTTTGCCCATTTTTTGACAAAAATTATTTAGGTCTTGTAGAATGGAGAAATCAAAAGTGCCATTTTCTGGCCATTTAGAGCCATTATCAAGGTTGTATTGGGGCCAAGCAATGTTGCAGAAGAAAATAAAATGCTTAGGTTTTAGGTCAGGTGAGAATTGAAGAGGTTTTAAGTTCTTGAGAACACAGGCTAAGGGAGAAGAAGGAGGAATGGAGGGTGAATGTTTGTGCATAGTGAAGGAGGCAAGCCCAGAGAAAAGAGATGGTAGAGACATGGAGGAGGTGGGGTGGTACTTGCCACCCAGGGGAGGTGGTACTTGCCACCAAGGTGAGGGATCAAGGCAGGCATTCCCACAGTGATCAGACACCTCTGAAATGTGGGTTAATAATCAGGCAAGCATCACCACAGTGATTAAACACTATGGGAAGACTGTCTTCCTGAATGCGTGACCGGCGCCGGAGTTTTGAGTTTATGGATAAAAGATGTGTCCTTTGTCTCTACCAGAAAGGGAAAGGAACTAAAATTAAGGAAAGGGGAGATTGAAGGGTGGAGGGATAGCGAGAGAGGTTGGAGAAGATAGTGAAAAGACGACTTACCTGATTTGAAATTGGTGAGATGTTCCTTGGGCTGGTTGGTCTGAGGACCCAAGGTGGTAGGTGGATCTCCTCATGGAGTGAGGGTGAGGACAGGGGACTGATCTCCTGAAGGGTCTTCAGCACCAAATGTCACATGCGTCCATGTGAAGAGACCACCAAACAGGCTTTGTGTGAGCAATAAAGCTTTTTAATCACCTGGTTATGGGCAGGCTGAGCCCGAAAAGAGAGTCAGCAAAGGGTGGTGGGATTATCATTAGTTATTATAGGTTTGGGATAGGCAATGGAGTTAGGAGCAATTTTTTGTGGGCAGGGGGTGGATCTTACAAAGTACATTCTCAAGGGTGGGGAGAATATTACAAAATACCTTCTTAAGGGCAGGGGAGAATATTACAAATTACCTTCCCAAGGATGAGGAGAGTGTATCATACAAAGTATGATTCATAAGGGTGGGGAATATCACAAAGTACATTATCGCAAGGGCAGGGAGGGTATATTGTCACAAAGTCAGTTGATCAGTTAGGGTGGGGCAAGAACAAATCATAATGGTGGAATATCATCAGTTAAGGCAGGAATTGGCTATTTTCACTGCTTTTGTGGATCTTCAGTTGCTTCAGGCCATCTGAATGTATTCCTGCGGGTCACAGAAGATATGATGGCTTAGCTTGGGCTCACAGGCCTGACACTAATACCTGTAAGTTTCTGTTTTTCATCTGAGCTGCATAACAAAGGTCACAGGACATGCTCGAGTGATCCTAGATTGTAGCCATCTAGGCACCACAGCAAAGGACATAAGTTTGGGCAAGACTCCTTTAGCAAAAGCTAGATAACAGCCATAGGGGCCACAGAGCAAGAGACATATATAAACCTGAGTTATGAGCCTGTCACTGTTTGATAAACTGCCTTTGTTCTTCTTCTTTACATTCACTTTTATGCCACTCAGAAGAAGGTATATAAGCAAGGCCCTGTCTTTGTTCAGGGCCCAGTTTTTGGACATTAAGTCTGCTGGGTCTGAGTGCACTCAATAAAGATCCTCCAGTATTTCACCCTGAGGTCTCTCTGATCCTCCTGGTTTCTGCAACAACACAATCACTCACTGCCTTTTTTGGCTGGGGATGGGGGCTCCCCTTGCCCCCTGTGGCTCTCCAGGATTGGTTTTAGGATACATCAAAAACTGTAATGTTATACTTTCATATTCTCATTGCTTATTTCATATCAGTGGCTGAAATTTTCCCAAATAGTTTAGTATACAGTAAAAGTGGCAATGTAGAATTTACTTAATGGACTTAAGTTATAATTAGGAACCACTTTTATTTACAGAGAATCTATAAAATACAACTTTTTTCCTATTTTATCCTTAGGCTATGCAAAAAGTTGTTCAACCTTTACTGTAGATGTTTAAGCATGCAAATACAGTTTATAGTGGAGATACCTTCTGACAAGAAGTAAACACCCAGAAGTGATTTTGGTCTTCATTAGAACTCATTATTATTTGTCTGTTTTCCAAGATGATATGATACACCATGTTCACTTACATTTTAAACTTCTGTTTATATATGTAATTCAAATAACAATTATTTTACTTCTACAATTAATGTTTCACTCTGTATTTAAATTTCCTGTAAGAAAGATTCCTTAATAATGAGGAGCTTTATTATTTTTTTTTAAATATGGTGACATGTTTCTGTATAATTGTGTGCAATTTTTTTACTTCCAGCAACATAAATACTGAATCATTTATTCTTTATTGCTCATACCCCAGGGTAGTTGTTGAGTTATCTTACATGATGTAAGTACTGTCTTTTGCAGTACTTCATACTCTTCGTTTGTTTTGTTATAGCCAGAACATTATAAAATCCAGTTCTTAGATCAGACATATGTTGAAAGTAACCCTTTTTCCACTTGAATTGTTAAATTGTTTGCTCTAGGGTCTTTACTCCTATAACTTGCAGTGCTATTCTTTGTTCCAGCACATTGGATGTCACCTCTATATCAGTTGGTCCTGTCCCAATAGTGGCAGAATGATATCAAAAAGTGAAGGTCTCAGTGTGATATGAAGTCTTCAGTTTTTGTTTTTTGTTTTTTTTGTTTTGTTTTTTTTTGAGATGGAGTCTCGTTGTGTCGCCCAGGCTGGAGTGCAGTGGTGCGATCTCGGCTCACTGCAAGCTCCGCCTCCCAGGTTCACGCCATTCCCCTGACTCAGCCTCCCAAGTAGCTGGGACTACAGGCACCCACCACCATGCCCGGCTAATTTTTTGTATTTTTAGTAGAGACGGGGTTTCACCGTGTTAGCCAGGATGGTCTCAATCTCCTGACCTTGTGATCTGCCCGTCTCGGCCTCCCAAAGTGTTGGGATTACAGGCGTGAGCCACCGCACCCGGCCGAAGCCTTCAGTTTTTAAAAGCATTATGTATATCTGTTGGATATTCTGGTGGCAGTCTCAAAAGGATGACCTGATAACCTCACAGGCATCTTTAGTTAATGGGACAACACTGAGAAGTATTCATGTGGCAATAAAAAGGAATAGAAGAGTTAAGCAATGAACCACCCACACTGCTCTGTGAGCATAATGGATATGATCACACCCACATTGCCAAGTGTGTCTGCCAAAACATATGGAAATACATCTTTCTTCTAGCATTCATGCCTCATTAATGGCTGTGACTGTTTCACAGTCATGGTGTCCGTGTATAAGATGCAAATGGCTATGATCAGATGAGTGACATCTTCATTGAGAAGCTCAACAGGGGCTGGGCGCGGTGGCTCAAGCCTGTAATCCCAGCACTTTGGGAGGCCGAGACGGGCGGATCACGAGGTCAGGAGATCGAGACCATCCTGGCTAACATGGTGAAACCCCGTCTCTACTAAAAATACAAAAAACTAGCCGGGCGAGGTGGCGGGCGCCTGTAGTCCCAGCTACGTGGGAGGCTGAGGCAGGAGAATGGCGTGAACCTGGGAGACGGAGCTTGCAGTGAGCTGAGATCCGGCCACTGCACTCTAGCCTGGGTGACAAAGCGAGACTCCGTCTCAAAAAAAAAAAAAAAAAAAGAGAAGCTCAACAGGTATTGTTATGAGCATAGATACCAATCAGATTTCCTGCCAGCCCTCTAGCTGAGACTGGTGTTAACATGTGTATCTAATCCTAGATGATCAATTGAGCCACCGACTAACACAAAAACAAGTTTTGCCATTAGAAAAATCTATTAATAGAAACCCAAACCTCACCATTATGAAGTATATCCTTGTAACAAACCTGTAAATGTACACCCCAAGTCTGCACAAATAAAAAATAAAAATAAAAAAATATTACATTATGATGAAGCAGTGAAACAGAAAATTTTGTTACATGGAACTTTTCCTGTTGCATTCAAAACTGCTTCATTAAATAGTCCTCCAGAATAGACTCTACGACTTTCAAAGCTAGGAGAAATTGGAGTGACCAGTTTATTCCTTTTATGAAGATTTATCCCTGAGATGCTGAGCGTCTGTGTGTCAGAAGCTCCCATCTAACTTTCAAAAGGCAGTTTAATTTCCAATAATACTAATTCAACAAAACTGAGAGTTTAAGCAATTTAACTAATAGGCAAGTATTCTTTGTTGTGCTTCACATTTATTTTGGAGGTCCAAGATCTGCAATTATGACAAAAACCACCACCACCACCTGAGGGTACATTCTGTTTGGCCTTAAATAATTATAGTGGCCCCCACCCCATGTCAGAAATTGGTTTCAGAGTGAACTAGTGACTGTGTTTTTCCAATGAGAAAGGAAAAAAGCTTTGGGGCTTCTAGGAAGGTCCCTCCTTCCTAAGAAAAAGACTGAGAATCTCTTTGGATCTCTGGACATTGCTGTGTTTGGATGTGATACCAAAACTGTTGCATCCGTGTGCCAGGAGCCTGGAGGTGAAACCAGTACAGTCATGACCACAAAGCAGAGATGAACACAAGCTGGGACCTTGAGGACATGGATGAGCAGCTGAATCAAGCAGCCCTGAAACTTGTTTGACCTTAGAACTTCCAAATATGTTAGAGAACAGATTTTCTGATAGCTTAAGCCTGGGGAGCAGGAGTGGGAGTAGACAGCCTGTCACTGTGATTGCTGCCAGTGGCTGAAAGTGATTTGGAAGAATCATCACATTCTGGATGTAATGTAATGTTTTGGTTTGGTTTTTACAAATCTGCTATCAAATTGATGATGTGGTTCATACTTAGTGATGGTGTCAAGGAAATACAGCACATTAGAGCTGCTGCTCAGAGTGGAAAAGTGCATTTTAGGGAAGACATCAATTCCTTCAAAACACTTGTAAGTCTGTTTTAATACTAATTGAAATACAAATGGAATTTTCTTGGAAAAAAGAAAAAGTCTATTAATAAATTGAGAGAGAATATCTATTTGGGTGCACCCATAGGAGAAAAATCCCCATTGCATTCCATCTTTTCATCAGGGCAGCAATAAATATCATGACTGAAACACAGCAGTCATAGAGTGTGTGAAATACATCTGAGATGAGACCCAGACTGCTGGTCAACACATCATAGAACGATTCTACAGAGGCAAAAAGCATTCCGTCCTCTCTTAGAGGGAGATGAAAAGACATTGGTAGACAAAATGAAGACCTAGCACTGACTACCACTCCTCCAGACAGGATGTGTTCTGCACTTTCCTGGTATGCCGTTTTGTTCATAGCAGTTTTGTTCAGACTGTTGTTGGATGTATTCGGAAATTTCCAAAGCACTAACAAAAACAGGAAAGGATCAATCATGGGGACATTTGGAAACTTCCATTTTGACTGAACAAATGGAATCCTTGTAATCCAGGATTACAACAAAGAAGATAAGCATTGTGGAAGGCATAAAGAGAGAAAACCAAGATTTATCTTTAATCTCAGTTGTCACAGGAAAGATAATGACCCATGGGCACAAGAGAAGCGGGAAATAAGATGGGATAAAGCTTGAAGACTTTTGGCTCCACTGATGTCTATAGAGAGCTTTCTGGGAGCTGTATGAAAACCAACTTTACACCACAAAGCCAAGACTAGCAATAATATTCCATGCTTGTTATCTGCCATGCCTAAGAAGGCAATGGTTGTGTAAAGCATGTAAGTTAGAGCCCTGGAGTATCCTAATTAAATAGGATGTTCAGCCGTTTTTGCCTTGAGATCATCACTGTCAAAAAGCAGCAACAAATAGATGACAGCAATAATGAAGAAAGCAGTCCCCTGTATTGAAGTTCTGCTCTGTGTTACAAAAAGAGCTTGGTTTATGGCTGTATTTCTCAGAGATGAGAGACAAAATATACAGACAATGGCCAGACCACATATAAAAACAGAACTCTGACCCATGTCCTACAGCTACCTGCCTAGGAAATCAACCCACTTTTCTACAATAAACAGCCCAGGAAGCCACTTGCTGTAAGTCACACTTGTAGGAAGTCAGACTTTCTCTAGTAACAATCTAGGAAACTAAACAGTAACTCCAGTAACAGTCAGCTCCAAATGGCCAGGACTTGATTAATAACTGACAGCTTCCCAAATTTTTGTTCCTGTTTCTAACTTAGGAGCAACCTAGGAAAGCCAAATATGCACCCTAAACCAATCCCATAGGATGCCGTACATCTAGTTAGCTATCCTCAGCTTCCCCATGCCAACAGCCTCGAATCAGGGAACATGTGAAGAAAAGGATGATACCTTTTCCACTGTAAAGCTTTCCTACTGCTCGGCTGGCCTTTGAGTCTCTCCCAAAATGGAAGTGATGGTGGCTGACTTATTGTAGAATAGATAGCCTTTGCTTTCTCATTTGGTTAGTCTTTATTTTCACAGAAGCTATTGGTGAACTCCATTTATTAAAGTCATGGGTGCTGATATGGTTTGGCTCTATTTTCCCACCCAAATCTTACCTTGAATTACCGCACGTGTTAGGGAGGGATCTGATGGGAGGTGATTGGATCATGGGGGCAGTTTCCCTCGTGCTTTTCTCGTGATAGTGAGTGAGTTCTCACGAGATCTGATGGTTAAAAAGTGTGGCACTTTCTCCCTCTCTCTCGCCTGCCACCATGTAAGATATGCCTTGGTTCCCCTTCATCTTCTGCCATGATTGTAAATTTCCAGAGACCTTCCCAGCCAAGCAGAACTGTGAGCCAATTAAACCTCTTTTCTTTATAAATTAGCCAGCCTCAGGCAGCTCTTCATAGCATTGTGAAAACTGACTAATACACGTGCTTTTTGAATATGCAGATTCCTGGACTCCCCACAGATTTACAGAATCAAAATCCCTGGGAGTGAGGCACAGGAATTTGCATTGTCATCCATAGCCCTAGTGGCTCTCATGCATACTAATAGTGAGGACCAGTGTCCTAGAATATTTGGTGATTGTCTTTCTTTGGCTTTTGTATCACAACTATGTTATGTGTATGAAATACCTAACTATCTCTACTTGTGTGTTTCAAAAGGTCCTTTTGCCTACAGGAGCAGGCTAAATCTCGTGACATTCCCCACATTCAGTCCTCACCCAGAATTCCTGAGCTCTGGGGAAGGTGCCATCTCCAGCCTGGTTTGCAAGCCAGAAACACAGGCTCTCTCTTACAGGGACAATGAAAATACATTTTCAAAATGTGAATAACCCCCAAAATGTCAGGTGAGGCACATAAAACGAAAATCGGGCAGCTTCAGTAGAGAACACAAGACAAAATGAAATGCGACAAATTACTGGAAACGTTGAGGGAAGTGACAGTTCTGGGTCAGGGGAGGCAGAAACAGCTACAACTTGGGAGCTGTGGCCAGTGTGTTCTCTGAGAGGTAGCTATGCAGACCCAAGCTGTCAACCAACCCTAGAAACCTCTGAGGGGGTGAGTCTGGTAATGCAGCCTGACTCTGGTGACTCAGCCTGAGTGGGAGCAGTTTCACTCCCCAACTCTCTGTGTAATTTAATCTTGTGTTTGCAGCCAATACCTAGCCAATACAGAAAATTAATATCTGGGAGGAGGCCAGCAGCTCTTGACATGCAAAGTTCAGATTATTTTCAAGCTTCAAGAAGGGAACCAGCAACAGGGATGAATGAATGAGTAGAGCCACTCACCAGCAAAAAGTGTTGGAATTTTTTCTATGCCACTCCAGCCCCTCATTGCAGTGTTGCTGTAGAGAACTGATGTCCCCAGTTCTGCCCATCTCAGGTATACTCCAGGAGGCTCCCTGGCTGACAGCTTCCTTTCTCTGCCACCTGTGTGAAGGAGCTGCCACTCTCTGTTCTCAGGTCTTGGTGACTGAGGATGGGTCCATTTTTCCTTTTGTTGATGTTGTAAGTGGGACTGGTAATTCTATTTTTGGATTGATTGTTCATTTCCCAATCTTTTAAGACATACCAAAGGATTTTCTCTGTGAGTGTGAGCTTACAGAAAAGAGCTCTCATTGTCTTTGTGGCAACAACACCAGATAATATTGATAATGCATTGCTGGCAATATCTACCTGTGGTTTTCTGTAAAAAGTGCTATGAGTTTGAGGACATTTACATAATAGTCTGGGAAATCCTAGGTTTTAGTAATTAAAAAAATACATCACGAGGCGGGGTTGGGTGTCTACTCTGGTGAGTAGAGGGCTGTGGGGCACAGAAGCGCGAAGCCCTGGCTGCCGGGCAGGTGAACTCTGCACGGGGTCTGGGACCCGCGGAAGGGTTCGGAACCGAGTCAGTGAGCCTTGCCAGCAGGACTCGCACCGCTGAGACCCGGAGGTCCTCAGGGGGCGAAGCCCCAGCCTAGGCCCCGCGGAAATGCCCAGCTGCGGTGCTTGTACTTGCGGCGCGGCTGCCGCCCGGCTCGTCACCTCCTCACTCGCCTCTGCGCAGAGAAGTATTTCTGGTGGTCGCATTCATATATCAGTTTTAGGAAGGCTTGGGACATTTGAAACTCAGATTCTGCGAAGAGCTCCTCTTAGATCTTTTACAGAAACACCAGCATACTTTGCCTCAAAAGATGGGATAAGTAAAGATGGTTCTGGAAATGGAAATAAGAAATCAGCAAGTGAGGGAAGTAGTAAGAAATCAGGCCTTGGGAATTCTGGGAAAGGCGGAAACCAGCTGCGCTGTCCTAAATGTGGCGACTTGTGCACACATATAGAGACCTTTGTGTCATCCACCCGTTTTGTCAAGTGTGAAAAATGTCATCATTTTTTTGTTGTGCTATCTGAAGCAGACTCAAAGAAAAGCATAATTAAAGAAACTGCATCAGCAGCAGAAGCTGTAAAATTGGCATTCCAACAGAAACCACCACCTCCCCCTAAGAAGATTTATAACTACCTCGACAAGTATGTTGTTGGCCAGTCATTTGCTAAGAAGATGCTTTCAGTTGCTGTGTACAATCATTATAAGAGAATACATAATAATATCCCAGCTAATCTGAGACAGCAAGCAGAGGTTGAGAAGCAGACATCATTAACACCAAGAGTTAGAAGTAAGAAGACGGGAGGATGAGTACAGATTTACAAAATTACTTCAGATTGCTGGAATGAGCCCACATGGTAATGCTTTAGGAGCATCAATGCAGCAACAGGTAAATCAACAGGTACCTCAGGAAAAATGAGGAGGTGAAGTATTGGATTCTTCTCATGATGACAGAAAACTTGAAAAAAGTAATATTTTGCTACTTGGACCAACTGGGTCAGGTAAAACTCTGCTGGCACAAACCCTAGCTGAATGCCTTGATGTCCGTTTTGCTATCTGTGAGTGTACAACTATGACTCACGCTGGATACATAGGCGAGGATATTGAATCTGTGATTGCCAAACTACTCCAAGATGCCAATTACAGTGTGGAAAAAGCACAACAAGGAATTGTCTTTCTGGATGAAGTCGATAAGATTGGCAGTGTGCCATGCATTCATCAGTTACGAAATGTAGGTGGAGAAGGCGTTCAGCAAGGCTTATTAAAACTACTAGAAGGCACAATAGTCAATGTTCCAGAAAAGAATTCCCAAAAGCTCCGTGGAGAAACAGTACAAGTTGATACAACAAACATCCTGTTTGTTGCATCTGGTGCCTTCAGTGGTTTAGACAGAATCATCAGCAGGAGGAAAAATGAAAAGTATCTTGGATTTGGAACACCATCTAATCTGGGAAAAGGCAGAAGGGCTACAGCTGCTGCAGACCTTGCTAATAAAGTGGGGAATCAAATACTCACCAAGACATTGAAGAAAAAGATCGGTTATTGCGTCATATGGAAGCCAGAGGTCTGATTGAGTTTGGCATGATTCCTGAGTTTGTGGGACAGTTGCCTGTGGTGGTTCCATTGCATAGCCTAGATGAGAAAACACTTGTACAAATACTAACTGAGCCACGAAATGCTGTTATTCCTCAGTACCGGGCCTTATTCAGCATGGATAAGTGTGAACTGAATGTTACTGAGGATGCTTTGAAAGCTATAGCCAGATTGGCACTAGAATGAAAAACAGGTGCACGAGGCTTTCAGTCCATAATGGAAAAACTATTACTAGAACCAATGTTTGAAGTCCCAATATTCTGATATCGTATGTGTGGAGGTTGACAAAGAAGTAGTAGAAGGAAAAAAGGAACCAGGATACATCCGGGCTCCAACAAAAGAATCCTCTGAAGAGGAGTATGACTCCAGAGTTGAAGAAGAAGGATGGCCCCGCCAAGCAGATGCTGCAAACAACTAAACTGTCATATTGCTGTCCTGTATATACAGCTTTTCCTTCTTTTGTTTAGGATCATAACTGTCTCTACAGTCTGATATTAAAGGCATTGGATCTATCTTGGATGTCATACATGGTCAAAGAAGCCGTTAGGATAAGAATCAGATCGTGTATATTATTGTAACATCACATTGATTTTACAGAGGACGTTATGTGGACTTTAATGACACAGTGTTTAGAGATAAAATGTACTTTATTTTGATTCAGTTTTTTAAACAAACTATGCTTTAACAAAATTCTTAGGAATTCTTTTAAGCAATGCAGGTATTGCAGTAACTGTAGATGTTACAATAATGTTACTCCACGAATGGGAAAATAAATTCTTTAAAATTGAATATTGAGGAAAAAAAATACATCGCTTTGCCTCTAGCAAATAAGAACAATGTCTCTTTGCTGATTCAGCTATATTGAATCTTTCCAAAGCATTTGCTTCAGTTAAAGCAAGTTTCAATTAGTATTCTAATTAGAACAATTTCTAAATTTTTACAGATGAGGTTTCACTATGTTGTACAGGCTGGTCTCAAACTTCTGGCCTCAGGGAATCCTCCTACCTCAGCCTCCTGGGTTGTAGGGATTACATGTGCATGCCACCGAAGCAGGCCAATTGTATTTTTTAAATGGACAAATTATAATTGTGTGCATTTATCTGATACAATGTGATGCTCTAATTCATGTAACGGAGTTCTGGGAAAGGCATACCAACCCACAGTGGTACCTGTGTGGAAAGATTAAATCAAGCTAATTAACATGCCAATTACCTTACTTATATTTTTAGTTTTAATAGAGCCAGTAAATCTTTTCACACTCGAATTTAACTTGTATTAAATTATTTATCTTATACAACTTACACAAATTAAATTAATTAACTTGTTTATCTTATATTAAATTAGGCAATTATAATAACTAGTAAAAATTTTATATACTGGTTTGGCATAAACTTAATTGGTTGGAGTAAAAGTAGGCAAGGATTCGATTTTAAAATGAAGGCTTAAAATCTTGAGCTTTATTTGGACTATTTTTTTCTCGTTATGTAAGGTACTTTATTTGAAAAGTAAGTTTAAGCTTTAATTGAGCTAAGCTTATTCAGTAAGTTTTTTCAGTATACCTGGAGAATAGAGGTTAATTGAGGCTGCAGTTAGGAAGTTTTCTCTCTTTTTAAATTTTTATATTTTGTAGATATGAGGTGTCGCTGTGTTGCCCAGGCTGGTCTTGAACTCCTGGCCTCAAGTGATCATTTTACTTTTGTCTCTCAAAGTGCTAGGATTACAGGTGTGAGTCATTGCAGCAGGCCAAGAAGAATTCTCTTAAAAGTCATTTTTTAAAATCTGATTGAATTGGTAGTTTTCAGTCCCTTCTTTTTTGTTGTTTTGTTGTTGTCAGTTGTCCAGCAGTAGATCCCAATAACACAGAATTCCTGAAAATGCCAGATAAAGAATTAAAAATACGGATCTTAAAGAAAATGTGATGCAATAGAAATCTGAAAACCAACACAAAGAAATCAGAAATTCAGTTTGGAATATGATTGAGAAATTTACCAAGAAGATACAGATATCATAAACTTCTATAATTTGGCTATTGCACAGCATGATGCATATAGTAAAAGAAAATGTATATTTCAAAATTATTAAGAGAGTACATTTCAAGTGTTCTTACCACGGAAAAATGTCAAATATTGAAGGTAATAGATATGTTAATTTCCCTGAGTTTAATTATTCCACCTTGAATTCATCAATCATGCTGCCTCCCATAAACACAACTATAATTTGTCAATTTAAAATAAAAAATTAAAAAAATAAACTTAAGAGGTTTATTTTTAGTTTTATTTTTATGCTTTTTAAAATTAACATCCGATTTATAGCCCTTTTAAAATATATTTACATTTCAAGATACACATTTGATGGAACATATACATTTGTCAGTGCTTAGAAAGTTCCAGTCCTATAGTCCCAAAAAAAGGAAAAAAAAAAAAAACAAAGTTAGCCAGATGTGGTGGCATGTGCCATGTGCATGTAGTGCCAGCTACTTAGGAGACTGAGGTAGGATGATCACTTGAGCCCAGGAGGTTGAGGCTGCAGTGAGCTGAGATCATGCCACTGCACTCCAGCTTAAATGACAAAGTGAGATTCTGTCTTGAAAAAAAAATAAAATAAATAAGAAGAAAAGAAAATTTCTAAGATTTTCCTCCCATCCACCCACTCCAATACTCATAGCCTGAGCATCTTCCCAAGATGCATCTCAACAACTCACTGAGATGAGTATTATTTCCTCTCACCTGTGAAGAAAGAAAAATTGAGGAATTATGAGACAAAACCAGGAGAAGAGAGGAAAGATTTCAGAATTAGCCAGAGATAAAACAACAGTGTCTCAGGTGATGACTATCTAGGGTTGGTGTCACGTGGGTAGTAAAAAGACTTCACCAAGACAGTTGTAGGTAAAGAAAGGCAGATTTTTTAAGCAAAAGTAGAAAAATATGTTGCAAGAAAGCAAAGGCACAACAGCAAGTGGGGAGCTGACTGCAAAGAGACAAAGGCTTGCTGGGGATTTTATAGGATGGTGCTTGTGCTGGAGAGAGCTACTTACAGTACTGATAATGGCAAGGTTGCAGTGAGCTGATTTGCATTTTTCTTTTTTTAAATGAAATTTAGGCCGGGCGCAGTGGCTCAAGCCTGTAATCCCAGCACTTTGGGAGGCTGAGACGGGCGGATCACGAGGTCAGGAGATCGAGACCATCCTGGCTAACATGGTGAAACCCCATCTCTACTAAAAAATACACAACACTAGCTGGGCGAGGTGGCGGGTGCCTGTAGTCCCAGCTACTCGGGAGGCTGAGGCAGGAGAATGGTGTAAACCCAGGAGGCGGAGCTTGCAGTGAGCTGAGATCCGGCCACTGCACTCCAGCCTGGGCGACAGAGCAAGACTCCGTCTCAAAAAAAAAAAAAAAAAGAAAAGATATTTAACTTGGCTTTTACTGCATTTTTAAAATGTAAAAATGTAAAAACAAATACAACATAGTATTTCAATGCTGTACCTTTATGCAAATGACTTCATCTATCTTTTTAAAACTTGCTGTGATATAGCTAATGCTAAAACTGACACAGCTTCACTTTCTTCTTTTCCTGTATACTGAAAGCTGCAGAAATACACCTTTAATTCCAAGGCAATTTGGTTGAAGCCCTCAACATAAAAAGTATACATCCACTTCCACTGCCCTGACTTTCCCCACATTGTTAATTGTGATTCTCTGTGCCATGTTAGTAGATTAGGCAGGCTATATATAATTTGTACAAAACATCTTTAGCCAGGGTAAGGCTTTAGAAACTATCTTAAAAAGAAACTTGTCAAAAAATTTTTTATATTTAGGACAAATACTAAATATTATAATTTTCTCCCAGCACATCTGTTTACACAGCCCAATTAGCTAGGTGACCTGTTAAAGATCAGCTTATGGAGTGACTAGGTGAAGTCATTTTCTGAGCCAAAAGATACACATAATCAATGTTAATAATAGCAGCAGACTAAAAAATTCCTTTTTGTTGTTTTCCATAGTCCACGGTTTTAGCAAAAGAACTTTAGACAATGACAGATTTTTTTTGGTAAAGTTAATGCCTGAAAAGAGTTTAATAAAGAACATCCAAGGCCTGATTGCTATTTTTCTGAATGTAACTTTTCGTTACTTTCTGTAAGTTACATTCAGTTACAGTCAGACATCTTACTGGTGCATGGAAAAATGCCCCAGAAACCTGCAATGGTTTACATACATTTTTTTTTTTTTTTTTTTTTTTTTGAGACGGAGTCTCGCTCTGTCGCCCAGGCTGGAGTGCAGTGGCCGATCTCAGCTCACTGCAAGCTCCGCCTCCCGGGTTTACGCCATTCTCCTGCCTCAGCCTCCCGAGTAGCTGGGACTACAGGCGCCCGCCACCGCGCCCGGCTAGTTTTTTGTATTTTTTAGTAGAGACGGGGTTTCACCGTGTTAGCCAGGATGGTCTCGATCTCCTGACCTCGTGATCCGCCCGTCTCGGCCTCCCAAAGTGCTAGGATTACAGGCTTGAGCCACCGCGCCCGGCCGGTTTACATACATTTTACATTACATGTATTACCTCTTAAAACCCCCAACAGAATAAAGTCTTAGCAAACACAAATTTTAATTTCTGAACACCCTTCCAGTAAGATTGTAAAGGCGGGTGGAAGGGGAGGAAGGATTTGTGTTTTGTTTTCCTAGTCTACTTGATTAAAATTTAATCTTCCAAGGGTTTGTTTAGCTCACTATCCAGGCTGCTAGGGTTATGATGAACATTATTACTTCTTTCCAGGGTCAAAAAATGACATTTGAAAGTAATGTAAATGCTATGACATGATTTTCCCAAGCATGACCTCATCTTGAAACATTAGAATATTTAAGAATTCTAAAGATTGGTATACCACCACTGCACCAGATTTTTTAATTATTCCAACAGCTACAGGAATTTTTTTTATAGTTTTTTAATTTTATGAAATTAAAGCTGAAGAAAATAACTGATTTAGAAACCATAATAAAAGGAGAAATACTTAGCCAGAGATATCAGTTCTTCCTGAAAAAGGATAGGTTACCTCCTCTCATTTGCAGTTTTTGTCGCGGTATCTTAACTGATTTCAGGTAGAATTAAAAATTCACCTTAAAAATAGAAACAAACAAAAGGACTACTTAAACTGACGTTAACTAATAAAAATATGCTCAAATTTACGGACAGAATCATGGGCACTTCGTACAATACTTAGACTCTACCAGTTGTAAGTAAAATAAGGAAAAAATTATAATTACAAAGCCGGTCTTTCCCCTCGGGGAAACCAAAATCCACTTTTGACCAATTGTTCCCTGCATATACATATACTGTATATTATTATAAGCTTCTTCAGAGAAGCAAAGCATCTTTGTCTTCCCGACACTGGATTATTTAGCATGTTAGTTTTTTACATCAGGAAGGCAACTGCATGACTTGCATGTTTTTACCAGCTGAGGATCCGGTGATAGCTGGGTGCAGGAAGGTTGCGAGTTATTTATACAAGAGGGCTATTTGTCCTGGACCGTGAAGAAAGGCAGACTTATAGCTTATCTGCTTCTTCTTTTTGCTTTCCCCTGCTCCCACCGGGCTGACTCTTTTGCCGTTATTAGAACTCCAAACAGGAGTTCCTCTTCAAGCCCTCCGTATCCCTCATCCCTCCCTCATACCTTTAGTTAAGAGCAAGGTAGGGGCCTTTACCCGATACAGCTCCGGGAGATGGGAGATGAGTGACACTGAGACTTCGTACCCAGAACCTTCAGCTTCACAAGAAACTTCTGCTGGAGGCCAAAGGACTCGGGACAGCAGAGCTCAAAGCAGGGCCAGAAGATGCAGTTGGAGCCACAGCGACGGGTCTGCTCTAAGGACAAGATGGCGTCATCGTAACAGCACTGCTCCGAAGGGTTGTAGATCTTGTTCCCACACCTGGGCGCCGGCTGGCACAGCCATGGTCCTGAGTCAACGGCATCTGGGGGCAGACATTGATGGTGTGCATCCAAGGAAGAACAGATACTCAATTCCCGGTCTCTCTTCCCAACGTCACCTCTTCCCTTCTCATTCTTCCCTGTCCTGTCCTTACCTGTAGTTCCTTTTGAACACTGGGAGAGGAAGACTGTTATCCCCCAGACAAGAACTAAGGGAGAAAGAAAAAAGGTTGAACATGGAGCTGAGAATGTGACAAGTACGGAAACAAACAAACAAACAGAAAAAACGGGTTAGGGTGGTTTAAAGGTGGAGATTATCACTTGCGGCTAAATCTGTACGGGATCCTGTTCAGGCAGGCTCTGAGCAGCACGCTCGTCACGCTTTGAGATAACTAGGAGGGCACAGGAGGCTGGAATAATGTTAGGGATAAAGGGGAATGAATTGGGTTGAGGTTTGGGAGCTGCACTGGGGATGGGATGAAATGATATTTGGATTTGGGGTCCTACTTACCCAAGATGCAGCATCGTGGCATCATGCTTCCAAAGAGGCTCTAGGAGAACTAAAGGAGAGGGGTAAAAGGCTGGAACTTATGGATACAGGCTAAATGGGCTTGTCTGTTACCCTGGTAAGTTTACTGATTGGACGGTTGCTGATCGTGCCACCTGCAGTCTCCCAAGCACACTCCTTGAAAGTAACTGAAGTCTCCCAAGCACATTCCTTAGTTTCTGTAAGGAGGAGACTGGGTGGCGTTAAGGGACCAGAGAGCCGAATATTGCAGACTGACTAATTGCATTCTCTGTATACTGTTCCCAGACCTCAGGGTGAATGAACGTAGGTTGGTCCTACTCCAAGTTAGGCTTCTAAGAGTTTTCGAGCTCTGGCATTGATGAGGAGAGAGTGCCCAACTAAGCTCCAATCAGAATACTTCAGCCACTTCCCCATCTGGTTTCACATCCTTCCCTTCCTAATGCTTGCTTCTTCTAAATTCCCCAAGCACGATGTCTCTGGAAATGTCAAGGGGACCCTTTCTGAAGCCACTTTGTTTTTTGCTCTGGAGTCATTAGAGTTGTCACCTGCTCTAGCAGATGAGCCATGGCTCTGGAAACTTCAATAAGCGGGGTGGGGGTGGAGAATAGCAATGGCCCAAATCTCCTGGTGTGCTTGGTGCAAGGATTCAGAGACCTCCAGCATCTTAGTTACATGGTCAGGGAAAGTGCTAAACACCTGCTTTTCATAATCATATTATATTAGTGGCCAATGATATGTGATGTAGTACTTACGTGTGTGCAGTACTTAGATGTGCAGACAGAGGGAAGGGAAGGGCAGGGCAAACTGAGGCCTGCCAGGCAAGTGCCAGCTAGGGAAGGGCTTGGACAAGTTCAAATAATCCCAAAGCTATGGAAAGGACCTCAGCCTTCATGGGTGTGTGATGATTCCATCAGAAAATGTCTAAGGATTGGCCAGACTTTCCATCCTCCACTTGCTGGCACAGCATGGGGACGAGTTCATCCAGCCTGTACCATAGCCTTTGAAATGGTTCTCCTTTTCTGAGCTTTGTTCTTAGCTTCCTGTACATGTGCAGAGGTGTGGGGTGTGGTTTGGATGCACAAGGCTGCTTTTCCCTACTCCGGAACCTAAGAAGGCCAACAATGTGAAGATTCCTAGTGAGCCCAGGCTATCAGCTTGTTTGCTACCAAATGTTAGAAAGAAACGTTCGAGTTTGATTAGGTAAAATACACAGGACAAATAATAATATCTTTAATATACAATTATCATTCTTCTTCCAGATGAAACTTTAGCTTGACTATTGGGCATTGGGAAGTTAATGTGTACTTAATTTTTCATCTTACAGAAGTGGCGAGGGGCAACTTGAAGGGATAATTTTTAATACATTTTATAATGATAATCATTTAGAGAAATTATCCTTAATGTTGTATCTCATTAATACTAAGATGTCATTGAAAGACACACTGTTGTTTTACAACTCTAAGATGCAATCTCATCACTTAGAATATTTATACTTATTAACAGAGTTTCTTGCTCTGTTGAGACGTAGACTTTTGGAAGGCAAATAGAAAAATAAAAATATGTGGGAAATAAATGTGTTAAAGATGTCTTAAAATGTCTCCACATTTGGAGACTGCCTCCTGTGAATCATCTTTCAACCCCAGATTGGTTCCTGTGCTTTCTTACACAACATCGTTCTCAGTTCTACCAACAGCACTGGTCATGCAGAGTTTGCTTTTATTCTAAGCTGCTGACACCCATGCTGCAAGTTATCATTGAACTGGTGACACTAGCCCCTTCTTTCTTTGAATTTTCTTTCATCTACTCCTAGAGATTTTGACAACTCCTTCTGCCTTTCTTTCTTTTTTTTTAAATTATACTTTATGTTCTAGGGTGCATGTGCACAACGTGCAGGTTTGTTACATATGTATACATGGGCCATGTTGTTTCCCTTGTGCTGGGCAATCCTTTTGTGCCTACTCAGAAACAAAATGTGATACTCTTCATCCCTTTGTCTTCTTGTGCCCCATAAAGCACTTGGTTATTGATTTGCAAGAAAATATGTACCTGGGTTTATTCCTAAAACAATGAGTATGTGCTTCATTAACAGTAAATTTACGTCATGGTCTTCTATTAATGTGTCATTCTGCACACACAACACACGAGCCAAGTCATGGCGTTTTCTGATATTTAAAATGACAATTACACTCAACACATGAAACATAAGCAATCCACACAACTTAATTGAAGTGTCAAGAATATTAACCTGAAGACTTAGTTTGTCCCTGTACAAGCGGCAGCAGCTCTGTCACTCTACTTGTCTGGCAGCTATTGCAAGACCTTATTGATGATAAGTTGTATCACCAGTTCAAGGATATGGGAATGTAGACTATATATGTACATCTCTGGGTGAAGGAGAGTCATTCTAATTTGAAACTGAGTATTTATGAGGATCAGATGAAGTCAGACTTGAAAAAGCTCCCAGCACAGTAGCTGGCATGTGTCAAGCTCTTAGTGTTTTCTCTTCTCAACTGTGCTTTCTTAAGAAAGCTGCAAAACAGGCTGGCACAGTGGCTCACACCTGTCATCGTGGCACTTTGGGAGGCTGAGGCAGGAGAATAGCTTAAAGCCAGAAGTCCAAGACCAGCCTGGGCAACAAAGTGAGACCCTGTCTGTGCCAGAAAACAAAAATAAAATTAGTTGGGCATGGTGGCGCATGCCTGCATTCCCAGCTACTCGGAAGGCTGAGGTGGGAGGATCACTTCAGCCCAGGAGTTCGGGGCCGCGGTGAGCTGTGATGGCACCACTGTAATCCAGCCTGGGTGACTGAGTGAGATGCTGTGGAAAGGAAAGAAGAAGGAAGGAAGGAGAGGAAGAGAATAAGAAAGAAAGAGCAAAATATACACATCTTGTTCCATGAACTACTGACAATTTAGGTCATAGGCAATCATCCTTAGTCTAAATTTTCTTGAAGGAAGAAATAACTTTCTGGCACTAAGTTTCAACATAATTTAGGTACTGGACAATTTTTGCTGATTTAATGAAAATTATCAATCCTCCTCCCAGAAAATTGTTCTTAAATGGATGTATAGGTAGATATATAGGTAGGTAGGTAGGTAGGTAGGTAGATAGATAGATGTCTATCTTAAATAGATGTGTAGGTAAGATGTATAGGTAGGTAGGTAGATAGATAGATAGATAGATAGATAGATGATGGATGGATGGGTGGTTGGATGATAGATAGATGTTAGATTGATAGACGACAGACAGACTGCATGCAATTTCCTTTTTTAGACACTAATTTTACTTTTTTAAAATGTTAAAAATTTACTTTTAATTTTTTCATAAGTTATTGGGGTACAGATGGTATTTGGTTACATGAGTAAGTTCTTTAGTGGCGATTTGTGAGATTTTCTTGCACCCATCACCCGAGCAGTATACACTGCACCCTATTTGTAGTCTTTTATCCCTCACCCCCTCCCAACCTTCCCCCTAAGTTCCCAACGTCCATTGTATCATTCTTATGCCTTTGCATCCTCATAGCTTAGCTCCCACATATTGGTGAGAAGATATGATGTTTGGTTTTCCATTCCTGAGTTACTTCACTTAGAATAGTTTTCTCCAATCTCATCTAGGTTGTTGCAAATGCTGTTAAATCATTACTTTTTTTATGGCTGAGCAGTATTCCATTGTATATATATACATGCCATAGTTTCTTTTTTTTCTCAGTAAACTTTTTAAATGGGTCTCAAAATTCTGTGATAGATTTTTGGTCAAGCTGTTTCCATTAAAAAGTACTGATTTAGAAAACTAATAACTTAAAACTGCCACACGCAAAAAAGAAAACCAAAGTGGTCCACAAAACATTCTCCTTTCCTTCTGAAGGTTTTGTGATGCATTATTATCCCTAACTAGTCTTTTATTACTAAAGTTAAATGGCCAATTGAAACAAACAGTTCTCAGACTGTTCTTCCACCACTGATTAAGACCAGGGTGGCAGGTATTAGGGATAATATTCATTTACCCTTCTGAGCTTTCTGGGCAGACTTGGTGAGCTTGCCAGCTCCAGCAGCCTTCTTGTCCACTGCTTTGATGACACCCATGGCAACTGTCTGTCTCATATCATGAACAGCAAAGCGACCAAGAAGTGGATAGTCCTTGAAGCTCTCAACACACATGGGTTTGCCAGGAACCACAGCAACGATGGCAGCATCACCAGACTTAAAGAATTTAGGGCCATCTTCCAGCTTTTTACCAGAATGGTGATCAATCTTTTCCTTCAGCTCAGCAAACTTGCATGCAGTATGAGCCATGTGGCAATCCAGTACGGGGGCATAGCCAGTGCTGATTTGGCCTGGATGGTTCAGGATAATCACCTGAGTGGTGAAGCCAGCTGCTTCTATTGGTGGGTCATTTTTGCTGTCACCAGCAACGTTGCCAAGATGAACATCCTTGACAGATGCATTCTTGACATTGAAGCCCACATTGTCCCTAGGAAGAACTTCACTCAAAGCTTCGTGGTGCATTTCGACAGATTTTACTTCAGCTGTAACATTGACTGGAGCAAAGGTGACCACCATACCAGGTTTCAGAACACCAGTCTTCACTCAGCCAACAGGAACAGTACCAGTACCACCAATTTTGTAGACATCCTGGAGAGGCAGGTGCAAGGGCTTGTCAGTTGGATGAGTTGGTGTCAGCTGGGTGCAGTCCAGAGCCTCAAGCGGCGTGGTTCCACTGGCATTGCCATCCTTACAGGTGAGTTTCCATCCCTTGAACCAAGGCATGTTAGCACTTGGCTGCAGCATGCTGTCGCCATTCCAACCAGAAATTGGCACAAATGCTACTGTGATGGGGTTGTAGCCAATTTTCTTAATATAAGTGCTGACTTCCTTAACAATTTCCTCATATTTCTTCTGGGTGTAGGGTAGCTAGGTAGAATCCATTTTGTTAACACCAACAGTTAGTTGTTTCACGCCCAGTGTGTAAGCCAGAAGGGCATGCTCTCAGGTCTGCCTATTCTTGGAGATACCAGCTTCAAATTCACCAACACCAACAGCAACAATCAGGACAGCACGGTCAGCCTGAGATGTCCCCGTAATCACGTTTTTGGTGAAGTCTCTGTGTCCTGAGACATCAATGTCCAATGACGACAATGTTGATACGAGTCTTTTCCTTTCCCATTTTGGCTTTTAGGGGTGTTCTGGTGGCAAACCCATTGCAAAAAAGTACCACAGTTTCTTTATCCACTCGTTGACTGATGGTTATTTGGGTTGGTTCCACGATTTTGCAATTGCGATTGTGCTGCTATAAACATGCATGTGTGAGTATCTTTTTCGTATAATGACTTCTTTTCCTCTGGGTAGATACCCAGTAGTGGGATTGCTGGGTCAAATGGTAGTTCTACTTTTAGTTCTTTAAGGAATCTCCACACTGTTTTTCATAGTGGCTGTACTAGTTTACATTCTCACCAGCAGTGTAGAAGTGTTCTCTGATCACTGCATCCATGCCAACATCTACTGTTCTTTGATTTTTTGATTATGGCCATTCTTGCAGGAGTAAGGTGGTATCGCATTGTGGTTTTGATTTGCATTTCCCTGATCATAGTGATGTTGAGCATTGTTTCTTATGTTTGTTGGCCATTTGCATATCTTCTTTGGAGAATTTTCTTTTCATGTCCTTAGCCCACTTTTTGATGGGATCATTTACTGATTTGTTTGAAATCCACAATCCCCATCAAAATACCACCATCATTCTTCACAGACTTAGAGAAAACAATTCTAAATTTCATATAGAACCCACATAGCCAAAGCAAGACTAAGCAAAAAGAACAAATCTGGAGGCATCACACTACCTGATTTCAAACTATACTATAAGGCCATAGTCACCAAAACACCATAGTTCTGATATAAAAATAGGCACACAGACCAATGAAACAGAATAGAGAACCCAGAAATAAACCCAAATGCTTACAGCCAACTAATCTTCGACGATGCAAACCCAACCATAAAGTGGGGAAAGGATACTCTTTTCATCAAATGATGCTGGGATAATTGGCTAGCCACATGTGGGAGAATGAAACAGGATCCTCCTCTCTCACCTTATACAAAAATCAACTCAAGATGGATTAGGGACTTCCATCCTGAAACTGTAAAATTCTAGAAGATAACGTTGGAAAAACCCTTCTAAACCTTGACTTAGGCAAGGATTTCATGACCAGGAACCCAAAAGCAAATTCAGTAAAAACAAAGATAAATAATTGTTACTTAATTAAACTAAGGAGCTTTTTTTTTTTTTTTTTTGAGACGGAGTCTTGGTCTGTTGCCCGCGCTGGAGTGCAGTGGCCGGATCTCAGCTCACTGCAAACTCCGCCTCCCGGGTTCTCGCCATTCTCCTGCCTCAGCCTCCCGAGTAGCTGGGACTACAGGCGCCCGCCACCTCGCCCGGCTAGTTTTTTGTATTTTTTAGTAGAGACGGGGTTTCACTGTGTTAGCCAGGATGGTCTCGATCTCCTGACCTCGTGATCCACCCGTCTCGGCCTCCCAAAGTGCTGGGATTACAGGCTTGAGCCACCACGCCCGGCCACTAAGGAGCTTTTGCATGGCAAAAGGAACAGTCAGCAGAGTAAACAGACAACCCACAGAACGGAGAAAATCTTCACAATCTATACATCTGACAAAGGACTACTATCCAGAATCTACAATGAACTTTTTTAACTTTTATTTTAAGTTCAGGGGTACATTTGCAGGTTTGTTATATAGGTAAATTTGTGTCACAGTGGTTTGTTGTACAGATTATTTCATCACCCAGGTATTAAACCTAGTACCCATTAATTATTTTTCTTGATCCTTTCCCTCTTCTCATCCTCCACTCTCTGAAAGGCCCCAGTGTGTGTTGTTCCACTCTATGTGTCCATATTTTCTCATCATTTAGCTACCACTTATAAGTACAAACATGTGATATTTGGTTTTCAGTTCCTATGTTTGCTAAGGATAATGGCCTCCACCTCCATTTATGTTCCTGCAAAGGACATGATCTTATTCTTTTTTTATGACTCCATGGTATTCCGTGATGTATATGTATCACATTTTCTTTATCCAGTCTACCATTGATGGGCATTTAGGTTGACTCCATGTCTTTGCTATCATGAATAGTACTGCAGTGAATATACACGTGCATGTGTCTTTATGATAGAATGATTTATATTCTTCTGGGTATATACCCAGTAATAGAATTACTGGGACAAATGGTCTTTCTGTTTTTAGGTCTTTGAGGAATCACCACACTGTTTTCCATATGGTTGAACTAATTTATACTCCCACTACAGTGTATAAGTGTTCCTTTTTCTCCACAACTTTGCCAAGTATCTGTTCTTATTATGTTTTAAACTTTTTAATAATAATTATTTGGACTGGTGCAAGATGGTATCTCACTGTGGTTTTGACTTGCATTTCTCTAATGATCAGTGATATTGAGCTTTTTTGATATGCTTGTTGGCTGCATGTATGTCTTCTTGAAAAGTGTGTGTTCATGTCCTTGGCCCACTTTTTAATGGGGTTGTTTGTTCTTTTTCTTGTAAACTTAAGTTCCTTATAGATGCTGTGTATTACACCTCTGTGAGATGCATAGTTGGCAAAAATTTTCTCCCATTCTGTAGGTTGTCTGTTTACTCTGTTGATAGTTTCTTTTGCTGTGCAGCTTTTCAGTTTAATTAGACCCCATTTGTCAATTTTTGCTTTTGTCATGATTGCTTTTGGCATCTTGGCTATGAAATCTGTACTTGTTCCTGTGTCCAGAATGGTATCACCTAGGTTATCTTCCAGGGTTTTTTTATAATTTTTGGTTTTACATTTAAGTCTTTAATCCATCTTGAGTTGATTGTTGTATATGATGTAAGGGAAGAGTCCAGTTTCAATCTTCTGCATATGGATAGCCAGTTATCCCAGCACCACTTCTGAATAGGGAGTCCTTTCCCCATTGCTTGTTTTTATCAGCTTTGTCTCAGATCACATAGTTGTAGGCATGCAGCCTTATTTCTGGGCTCTCTATTCTGTTGCGTTGGTCTATGTGTCTGTTTTTGTAGCAGTACCCTGCTGCCTTGGTTACTGTAGCCCTATAGTATAGTTTGAAGTCAGGTGGGATGTTGCCTCCGGCTTTGTTCTTTTTGATTGGGATTGCCTTGGCTATTCGGGCTTTTTTTGGTTTCATGTCAATTTTAAAATAGTTTTTTCTAGTTATGTGAAGAATGTTATTGGTAGTTTAATAGGAATAGTGTTGAATCTATAAATTGCTTTTGATAGCAGCGGCCGGCCGTCTGTGGCTGCAGCAGGGAGGTGCACTGCAGTGGTGGCAGGAGTGACTGCGGGAGCAACAGTGGTGCTGGTGGAACTCCTGTGCCCTGCATCCCCTGTGCCCTGTGTTCCCGAGGCAGCTGACTGCGCCACTCCCACCCTTGCACGGCCTAACAGGACCCACTCCCAGGCCTGGCGCCTCCACTGCAGCCTCAACCTTGCTCCCCGCTGCGTCCCAGGAGCCCACTGCCCTGGGCACCACCACAATGGGGCCGGGCTGAGTCACCCTCCAGCAGGGGAGCAGCCTGGTTGGGCACAGAGGGGCAGGCAGAGAGGAGCCCTGAGGTGGAGCTGTGTACACGGTGGTGCCACACTTCACAGAGCCAGCTGAAACCAGGAGGAGGCAGGTGCCCCACCCTTCTGGATGTGGCTACAGCTGCCCGAGTCAGGGCTGCAGTTTCCCAAGTCACGGCTGCAGACCGGGGCCTCCCTGTGTTCTTGGGGGCTGGGAGCAGGCAGGAGCCCCACCCTCCCAAGCACAGGGAGGACCTAGGCATCTCGGCACTTTGAAGGCCCCCTTTCCATTTGCTGAGGAGTGTTTCGTTCCCATTATGTGGTCGATTTTTCAATGTGTGCCATGTGGTGGTGAGAAGAATGTATATTCTGTTGCTTTTGTGTGGAGGGTTCTATAGAAGTCTGTCAGGCCCATTTGATCCAGTGCTGAGTTCAGGTCCTGAATATCTTTGTTAATTTTCTGACCCGATGATCTGTCTAATACTGTCAGTGAGGTATTGAAGTTTCCCACTATTCTTGTATGGATGTCTAAATCTCTTTGAAGGTCTCTATGAGCTTGCTCTGGGAATCTGGGTGCTCTTGTGTTGGGTGCATATGTATTTAGGATAGTTAGGCCTTGTTGAATTGAACCCTTTGCTATTACGTAATACCCTTCTTTGTATTTTTTTTTTTTTTTTTAATCTTCATTGGTTTAAAGTCTTTGTCTGAAATTAGGATTGCAACTCCTGCTTTTTTCTGTTTTCCATGTGCTTGGTAGATTTTCCTCCATCCCTTTATTTTGAGCCTATGGGTGTCATTGCATGTGAGATGGACTGCAAGAGTGGGCCACTCCATATCTATTTAACTCCTCACTTCCCCAGGAGCTGCTCAGGGCCAGGATCAAGTCCTCATGCTCAGCAACCCTGTGCAGGGCTTCCAGCTTCCTCCCCTTCCAGCTGAGGGCCTGCCTCCCTCACTCCACTCTCAATGCCTTCCTTTCAAAGATCTGCTTGCTGTATGCTGGGCTTCTTGATGGTCAGTCTCTAGGTGGGAGAAGCTCTTCCTGGCTGCATCTGGTTGGCTATCTCAGCTCCTCTCGCCAATCAGAACCAATTTTTTAAAAAAACTAAATCATTCAAATTGAATTCTGAGATTTTAAGTCTGAATTTAAGAAAGAACCTCTATACACTTGTAAGAAATATATGTTACATATGAGGTTCCAGAAATGTTAAAAATTAATATGTAGAAAAGATACATCATGCAAACACTAGCAAAAGAAAATTACTGTAGTGTAAGTGAATAGCAAGGTAGGCTTTAATACAAAAGATAAAGCTAGAGATAAAGCAGGACAAGGAATAATGACACAGGGGTCAATCCAAAAGCAACGTATAATAATTATAAATCTGAATATTCCTAATTACTTAGCTTCAAAAAAGTAACTAAAATAAAAGTGGAAATAAGCAACTTCACAACTATGGTGAAAGACGTTAATACACTTTTTGGGATAGCTTATATAATAAGGAGAACAAAAAATCAGAATGGGCTAAAAATTTGAACAACGCAACTAACACACATAACCAAACATATGTGTATATGTCTATATGTATTTATATGTGTGTATATATTTATATGTGTATGCATATATATGTATATATAGTATGAGATACACACACTATGTGTGTGTATATATATGTATGTACACACACACACACACACACACACACACACATATATATTTTTTGGGATGGAATTTCATTCTTGTCGCCCAGGCTGGAGTGCAGTGGCATGATCTCAGCTCACTGTAACCTCCACCACCTGGGTTTAAATGATTCTCCTGCCTCAGCCTCCTGAGTAGCTGGGACTACAGGTGTGCACCACTATGCTGGGTCAATTTTTGTATTTTCAGGAGACACTTGGTTTCACCATGTTGGCCAGGCTGGTCTTGAACTGACCTTAGGTGATCCACCCACCTCAGCCTCCCGAAGTGCTGGAATTACAAGCATGAGCCCCCATGCCCAGCCTATATATATATATATCTCAAAATGGTAGAACGTACATGATTTTCAAGTCTACGGAGAAGATCTACGCTAAATTGATCATATGTTGGCTCATAAGGAACATCTCAACTTCCAGAGGATGAACATTATTAAAAATAGGTTTTTGAGCTGGGCACAGTGGCACCTGCCTGTAATGCCAGACACTTAGGAGGCTAAGGTGGGAGGATCACTTGAGCCAAAGAGTTCAAGTCTAACCTAGACAACATAGTGAGACCTCATCTCTAAAGAAAATGTTCTCTGGGACTCCCAGTTTCTAGTCAAGCATGTAAGAGGCTTGGAACTCCTCACCACCATCTTAACAGAAAGTAAATACTGAACAAAGTAAAAAATTAACAACTCTTAGATAAGTGGGATCACAGAGCAAACTACTGCCCTAAGATTTGTTGACACAGGCAGGTGGATGCAGAGAATCAAAACTACTGCAACAGAAACCCATAAGCAGAAACCGCTGTGGGAACCAATACCAGGACAGGAAAACATGAAGTCTCATGAATGAATTCCTGGAGGCTCAGTATGGACCAATCTGAGAATTAGAAACTCCAGGGGGCCCAGTCTAAGGGGAGCCTCTGCACTTTTCTAAGAGTTTTACCTCCAGGAACCCTATGAGGTTCTCACAGCGAATATGAGAGAAAAATCTCCTTCATGCTCCGGCACAAAGTGGGAAGGGGAAAGTAACCATTGCGAAACACACCAGAATGTTCTGTTCTTTTTAACAAGCTCTGCCATTAAGAGAAACCGTTTTACCAGAGCCTCAATTATTAGGGTTTTATCAGAGCCTAAATGACCTGGAGGAAGAGAGTATCATTATTATACAGGACAGTAAACACCTATTGTTTACGCTAAAGGGAAACCTTACCTCTGTCTTCCAAGGAGGTTCACTACACAAACATCCTTGAGAAGAGTGTGGAACAAAAGGACAGTCAATGCCTCACTGCCAGGCCGGCAAAATTGCAAGCGATCCATGGAGAATTGTTTCTGACACCAACAAACCCATATTTTTGAAAAGTAAATACACACATGAGTAAGGTGATACTAGTGGGCAGGAAAACGCTACCTTGCTGCCGTGGTGACTGTGATAGTACCAGGTGTCTGGGAAGACACACCAGGATCACAGAGTGGGGCCTGGTTTTAGAAGAATGCAAATCTGGTCGTGAGTTTCACTGCTCAAAATTATTGAACGACTCCCCACCATGTCTAGGATGAAACCCAGGCTCCCCAGCTCATGCCATAAGGCTCTTCACTACCTGGGCCCGCCTGCCCCTCCAGCACCTTCTCCACCTACACCCACAGTGGTCCTCCGTCATCCAGCTGAACAGCCACTCCTAGAAACACCCAAAACTGACTTCAGCAACATGACTCACCTACCAGCACCTGCTTGAAGCCCTACTCCCAGTAACTGAGTTCCCTTCAGTGTTTCTCCTTCTCCCCACCTTCCCACCCTGCTTCCAACTTCCCTCACTGATAGAGAATAAAGGACTCACTCTATGCGTCCCATAGGACTCATGCTTACCTCTCTCATTATCTTGTTCTGCCATTGGTCACTCTCCTGGGTATTTGCCCAACCCGAATTCTCCCTAAATTATCAAAGATACACATGCAAAGAACAAAACTTCCAGTACATGGTTTTTAAAAAGTACAAATAAAGTATCCTTCTCCTCCTTTTACCTCACCCCTCACTTGCTCATTTGCACTCCTCAGACATCAATGCTATTAGCAGATTCTGGCTTCAGTATCTTTGAAGTTTCCTATCATACTCTCATAATTCTCTCTCGTGACTTTAGGGACCCAGGTTCACCATTATCAGTTGTGGAATTTTAAAATTTACTTAACCTCTCCGAGCTACAGTTTCTTCTTTAAGCACAATGAAATAATGACTTATAAGCATCCAATAACATAAATGTGTGTGTAAAGATCATGTAAACTGGGGACCCCACACACACCCCTTATCATGCCGAGTGAATCCACCTTGGGAAGTATGTTGGATAGAAAATTTTCAGAATGTAGAAATTTGCATTCTATTATATTAATTGACAAAAATAATAATGTTCCTAGCCCAGTTCATACCACCAGGTAATTTCCTCAAACATTACAAAAATACTCTTAAAAAGCTTTCTAGCAGTCTATCCAGGGTTTCTACATGAAATATAGCATCATGGGCCGGGCGCGGTGGCTCAAGCCTGTAATCCCAGCACTTTGGGAGGCTGAGATGGGCGGATCACGAGGTCAGGAGGTGGAGACCATCCTGGCTAACACGGTGAAACCCTGTCTCTACTAAAAATACAAAAAAATTAGCCGGACGTGGTGGTGGGCACCTGTAGTCCCAGCTACTTGGGAGGCTGAGGCAGGAGAATGGCGTAAACCCGGGAGGCAGAGCTTGCAGTGAGCTGAGATCCGGCCACTGCACTCCAGCCTGGGCAACAGAGCGAGACTCCATCTCAAAAAAAAAAAAAAAAAAAGAAATAGAGCATCAAAAAAGTTACTTCTTTGTTAACATTTACTTACTGGTGAGTATGGGTATCTGAAGTAAGAAATATCTGCGTAATATCTGAGTCAAGTTATCTATTCCTTCTGCAATGAAGAAACAATGCACTGTGATGTAATATAAATATACAAATATGTTATCTATCTATGTTTAAATTATTATATGAAAGAGACTATTTAAATTGGACTTAAGTAGGTAGCACCGCTGGTTGCTGTTAGATATTATTACTGGGACCCATGCTGGGTGAAACCCTCCGGAAAATGGTAGGGAAGATGAGAGATACTGCTCTGTATGTACAAACAAGCCCAGAGAGCTGCTGGCATTGGCATTGCACTCTGCATCCTCTTGCCTGGACTTCTGTCAATTTAAAAGCTTCCACTGGCTTCTACATGCACATTATAACAGCTTTTGATACAGATAATCTCATTTAGCTTATCACCATCAAGTCTTCACAGCAAATATTATAGTGTAAGTTTATATAATGAAGAACACCTCTACACTACAAAATCCGAAGAATTTTCGTTTAACTCCTATAAATGCACTGGCTTTGTGAGGTTGCTGGGTGGAAATGCAGGGGTTGACTGTTACATGTTACTGCAGTTGATGTTTGAACAACACAGGCTTGAACTATGCAGGTCCATTTGTATTTTCTTCCACCTCCGCCACCCCTGAGACAGCAAGACCAATCCTTCCTCTTCCTCGTCATCCTCTTCAGTGTGAAGGCAAGGATGAAGACCTTTATGATGATCTGCTTCCACTTAATGCATAGTAAATATATTTTCTCTTTCTCATGATTCTTAATAACATTTTCTTTTCTCTATTTTACTTTATGGTAAGAATATAGTGTATAATACATAGAATATACGATCTATGTATTAAATCTACTGTTTATGTTATCAGTAAGGCTGCCCGTCAACAGTAGGCTATTTGTAGTTACATTTTTTTGTTTCTTTTTTCTTTTAGACAGAGCCTCACTCTGTCACCTAGGATGGAGTGCAGTGGTGCAATCATAGCTCACTCCAGCCTCGAATTCCTGGGCTCAAGCAATCCTCCTGCTTCAGCCTCCCAAAGTGCTGGGACTACAGGTGTGAGCCACCAGGCCCAGCCAGTAGTTACATTTTGGGGGAGTCAAAAATTATATGCAGATTTTCAGCTGCACAGGGGTGTCAGGACCCCTAACCCACACACTGTTCAAGAGCCAACTGTATTATCAGATGGTATCGTTGGCAATAACAATAGCTCACATTTATAAACCCCTTCCCATTTGCCAAGCACTGTAGATAATGTCCCTGCTCAAACCCGTCCAGTGGCTTCCCTGTGGCGCAGAGAAAATCAAGACTGTGCACGGTGGCCTACTGAGCTGTACAAACAGGCCCTTGGTCTACTCTGACCCACCACCTGCTGCTCACATTCCCTCACTCAGACCCACCACATAGCCTCTGTTATTTGTTGAATGCCCCATGCTGGCCACCCCAACTTGGGCTAGAACCCTAGGGGATTCCTTGAGTAACCTGTGGGCCCACCCCTCACCTCTGTCAGGTCTCTGCTCAGAAGATACCTCATCACAGAGGCCTTCCCTGACCACCCTCACTTAGCATTGTCTACAGCAGGTGTTGGCAGACTTTTTATGTAGAGTCGGGCTTTGCAAAATATAAGTTCCTTCTGCAGCCACTCACTTCAGCCGTTGTAGTGCAGAAGCGTGAAGACAATACATGAATGAATGAATGAGTGAATGTGGCTGTGTTCCAGTAAAACCTTATTTATAGATACAGAAATGCTAAGTTCATTTAATTCATATAAATTTCGTATATTTTAAATGTGTCTTGAAATGTTACTCCTCTTTTGATCTTTTTGACCATTGATACAATATAATTATTCTTAGTTTCTGGCAGTTGACCCTCAAGTCATGACTTGCTGATACCTGTCCATGTAATTCTCTATCTCCTAAACTCCTTCGTTATTTTTCCATGGCATATATCGCTGGTTGATATATCATATCATATCATATCATATCATATCATATCATATCATATCATATCATATCTACTTACTCGATGTTTATTTTCTGTGTCTTCTGGACAAAATTAAACCCCTTATTTTGCTCACTGCTGTATTCTTTGCAACTAGAACAACACTTAGCATAAAATATGTATTCAAAATTATTTCTGAATAAATAAGTGAATACAAAGGTTAGTTTCCACACCCTGATTTTAATTATTTTATTTAAAAACATACAGTAAGTTGACTCTTTTCTATGCACAACTTTTTAACACAGGTATAGATTCATGTAATCACGATCATTATCAGGTTACAGAACAGTTCCATCACCCCAAATCCGACCCCAACCCTGACATTCACTCTTTCCTATAGTTTTGCCTTTCCTGAGTGTCACAGGAAAGGCTAAGTGGATTCTTACCTATGTAATTGTTGAGACCAACTTCTTGTATCTGACATGGTGCCTTTGATATCTCACCAAGTCATGGTGTATATAAATAGTTCCTTGCCTTTATATTGCTCAAAAGTTTCCATTGTATGTGTGTACCGTGGTTTGTCTCCCATTTCCCCTGTTGATAGATATTTGAGTTGTTTCCATTTTTTGCTATTACAAGTAAAATACTATGAATGCCTATGCTTTTTTGGTGGGAACATATGTTTTCATTTCTCTGGGATAAATACCCAGGAGTGTGAGTGATGGTTTGCATGGTAAATGTATAATTTTATAAAAACAGCCAAAATGTTTTTCGGAGTGATACATATATATACTATTTTCATTTCCATCAGTAAAATAGGAGAAATTCAGTGCCTTTACTTGCTTGTTAGCACTTGGTATTGCCAGTATTCTCTCTCTCTTTCATATATGTTTGTGTATGGTTTCATAATATCTAAATATGCATACTCCAGTACTTGTTCACCTGCACCCCCAGTGGCCCTCCCTCGTCCAGTCCAACACAGTCAATCCTTGCAACACCCCAAACAGGCTTCCACACATGACTTACCTACCAGTGAGTGACCCACTCACCAGCTTGAAGCCCTCCTTCCAGTAACTCTTAGTTCCTTTCAGCATTTCTTCTTCTCTCCACCTTCCCATCTTGCTTCCAGTTTCCCTCACTAATAGAGAATTAAGGATGCACTAGAATTGGTAAAATTTAAATATATATAATACATTAAATAAATAAATCATATAAATACATATTTATACATATTTATATGTATTTATTTATTATATATAAATATATATGTATTTATTTATTTAATATATATATTTAAATTTTACCAATTCTAGTAGATGGGAGGTAGTATCTCAGTGTGGTTTTAATTTGTAGTTCCAGTATGGCTAATATGTATAAATAAATAAATATAAATACATATTTATATGTAATTATTATATATAAATATATATGTATTTATTTAATATATTATATATATTTAAATTTTACCAATTCTAGTAGATGGGAGGCAGTATCTCACTGTGGTTTTAATTTGTAATTCTAGTATGGCTAATATGTATTTATATGAAGGGGTGACCTGCCCCTCCACACCTGTGGACGTTTCTTGTTAGGTGGAACGAGAGACTTGAGAAAATAAATGAAACACAGAGACAAAGTACAGAGAAAGAAAAAGTGGGCCCGGGGGACCAGTGCTCAGCATACAGAGGACCTGTGCTGCAGTGGTCTCTGAGTTCCCTCAGTATTTATTGATCATTATCTTGACCATCTCAGAAAAGGAGAAGTGGCAGAATAATAGGATCATAGTAGGGAGAAGGTCAGCAGTAAGACATATGAATAAAGATCTCTATGACATGAATAAGTTTAAGGAAAAGTGCTGTGCCTTGATATGCATGTGCAAACATCTCCATAAACCTTTTTAGTGCATAAAGAGCAGTATTGCCACTAGCACATCCCACCTTCAGCCCTAAGGCAGTTTTCTCCTTTCTCAGTAAATAGAACATACAATCGAGTTTTACACCAAGATGTTCCATTGCCCAGGGACCAGCAGGAGACAGATGCTTTTCTCTATCTCAACTGCCAGGAGGCCTTCTTTCCTCTTATACTAGTCATCCTCAGCACAGACCCTTCACGGGTGTCAGGCTGGGGTTCGATCAGGTCATTCCCTTCCCATGAGGCCATATTTCAGACTTTCACATGGTGAGAAACCTTGGACAATACCTAGCTTACCTAGGCAGAGGTGCCTGCGACCTTCCGCAGTGTATGTGTCCCTGGGTACTTGAGATTAAGAGAATGGTGATAACTTTTCACAAGCAAGCTGCGTTCAGGCACTTGTTTAACAGAGCACACCCTGCACAGCCCCAAATCCGTTTAAACCTTGAGTCACCACAGCACATGTCTCTTGCAAGGACAGGGTTGGGGGTAGGGTCACATATTAACAGCATCTCAAATACAGAACAAAGTGGAGTCTCTTATGTCTACTTCTTTCTATATAGACACAGTAACAGTCTGATCTCTCTTTCTTTTCCCCACAAGTGGGGTGTTAAAGTCTCCCATTATTATTGTGTGGGAGTCTAAGCCTCTCTGTAAGTCTCTAAGGACTTGCTTTATGAATCTGGGTGCTCCTGTATGGGGTGCATATATATTTAGGATAGTTAGCTCTTCTTGTTGAATTGATCCCTTTACCATTATGTAGTGGCCTTCTTTGTCTCTTTTGATCTTTGTTGGTTTAAAGTCTGTTTTATCAGAGACTAGGATTACAACCCCTGCTTTTTTTTGCTTTCCATTTGCTTGGTAGATCTTCCTCTATCCCTTTATTTTGAGCCTATGTGTGTCTCTGCATGTGAGATGGGTCTCCTGAATACAGCAAACTGATGGGTATTGACTCTTTATCCAATTTGCCAGTCTGTGTCTTTTAATTAGACCATTTAGCCCGTTTACATTTAAGGTTAATATTGTTATGTGTGAACCTGATCCTATCATTATTATGTTAGCTGGTTATTTTGCTCGTTAGTTGATGCAGTTTCTTCCTAGCATCGATGGTCTTTACATTTTGGCATGTTTTTGCAATGGCTGGTACTGGTTGTTCCTTTCCATGTTTAGTGCTTCCTTCAGGAGCTCTTGTAGGGCAGGCCTGGTGGTGACAAAATCTCTCAGCATTTGCTTGTCTGTAAAGGATTTTATTTCTCCTTCACTTATGAAACTTAGTTTGACTGGATATGAAATTCTGGGTTGAAAATTCTTTTCTTTAAGAATGTTGAATATTGGCCCCCACTCTCTTCTGGCTTGTAGAGTTTCTGCCAAGAGATCTGCTGTTAGTCTGATGGGCTTCCCTTTGTGGGTAATGTGACCTTTCTCTCTGGCTGCCCTTAACATTTTTGCCTTCATTTCAACTTTGGTGAATCTGACAATTATGTGTCTTGGAGTTGCTCTTCTCGAGGAGTATCTTTTTTTTTTTTTTTTTTTTTTGAGACGGAGTCTTGCTCTGTAGCCCGGACTGGAGTGCAGTGACCAGATCGCGGCTCACTGCAAGCTCCGCCTCCCGGGTTTACGCCATTCTCCTGCCTCAGCCTCCGGAGTAGCTGGGACTACAGGCGCCCGCCACCTCACCCGGCTAGTTTTTTGTATTTTTAGTAGAGACGGGGTTTCACCGTGTTAGCCAGGATGGTCTCGATCTCCTGACCTCGTGATCCGCCCGTCTCGGCCTCCCAAAGTGCTGGGATTACAGGCTTGAGCCACCGCGCCCGGCCTCGAGGAGTATCTTTGTGGCGTTCTCTGTATTTCCTGAATTTGAATGTTGGTCTGCCTTGCTAGGTTGGGGAAGTTCTCCTGGATAATATCCTGCAGAGTGTTTTCCAACTTGGTTCCATTCTCCCGGTCACTTTCAGGTACACCAATCAGATGTAGATTTGGTCTTTTCACATAATCCCATATTTCTTGGAGGCTTTGTTCATTTCTTTTTACTCTTTTTTCTCTAAACTTCTCTTCTCGCTTCATTTCATTCATTTGATCTTCAATCTCTGATACTCTTTCTTCCAGTTGATTGAGTTGGTTACTGAAGCTTGTGCATTTATCACGTAGTTCTCGTGTCATGGTTTTCATCTCTATCAGGTCGTTTATGGACTTCTCTGCATTGGTTATTCTAGTTATCCATTTGTCAAATCTTTTTTCAAATATTTTAGTTTCTTTGTGCTGGGTTCGTAGTTCCTCCTTTAGCTCTGAGAAGTTTGATCGACTGAAGCCTTCTTCTCTCAACTCATCAAAGTCATTCTCCGTCCAGCTTTGTTCCGTTGCTGGTGAGGAGCTGCATTCCTTTGGAAGGGGAGAGGCTCTCTGATTTTTTGAATTTTGAGCTTTTCTGCACTGCTTTTTCCCCATCTTTGTGGTTTTATCTACCTTTGGTCTTTGATGATGGTGACGTACAGATGGGGTTTTGGTGTGGATGTCCTTTCTGTTTGTTAGTTTTCCTTCTAACAGTCAGGACCCTCAGCTGCAGGTCTGTTGGAGTTTGCTTGAGGTCTACTCCAGTTAGGCTCTCCAGTTAGGCTACTCTGGGGTTAGGGACCCACTTGAGGAGGCAGTCAGTCTGTTCTCAGATCTCAACCTCCATGCTGGAAGAATCACTACTCTCTTCAAAGCTGTCAGACAGGGACATTTACATCTGCGGGGGTTTCTGCTGCTTTTTGTTTAGCTATGCCCTGTCCCCAGAGGTGGAGTCTACAGAGGCAGGCAGGCCTCCTTGAGCTGCAGTGGGCTCCACCCAGTTCGAGCTTCCAGGCTGCTTTGTTTAGTGCCCCTCCCCCGGCCTTGCTGCCACCTTGCAGTTAGATCTCAGAATGCTGTGCTAGCAATGAGGGAGGCTCTGTGGGCGTGGGACCCTCCGAGCCAGGCACGGGATATAATCTCCTGGTGTGCCGTTTGCTAAGACCCTTGGAAAAGCGCAGTATTAGGGTGGGAGTGACGCGATTTTCCAGGTGTTGTGTGTCACTGTTTCCCTTGGCTAGGAAAAGGAATTCCCTTCCCTCTTGCACTTCCCGGGTGAGGTGATGCCTCGCCCTGCTTCATCTCTCACTTGTTGGGCTGCACCCACTGTCCTGCACGGACTTTCTGACACAGCCCAGTGAGATGAACCCAGTACCTCAGTTGGAAATGCAGAAATCACCTGTCTTCTGTGTCGCTCACGCTGGGAGCTGGAGGCTGGAGCTGTTCCTATTCGGCCATCTTGACACCAACCCTGGTCTTTCTCTTTCAAGCAGTCATGAATTCCTTGGCAGTTGTGAATACCTTGGTTGCTGGCTGAGAGTTATAATGAGCTGTTCACACTAATTAACTTGGTAAACAGGAATGTAGTTCTCATAGGTCTGTTTTCTGTGTAGCTATTTTGTGTAGATGGGGAGGATATGTGTTTACAGGTGGAACTTCTGTTTGTGTGAGCAAGGAGAAGGCATATTGGTAGACAGACAGACACATTCATGCAAACAACTGCAGAATTAGGAGAGGAGAGCTAGTTTATTGCATGAATCAATACTGAAGAGCAGGACATCCAATTAAAAGGGAGAGAGGGGGAAGAGACTCTTCTAACAGTGCACTTTTATAAAGCCCTAACACCTCTCCTGATCTCTGTCTCACCCTCCCATCCATCTCACTGTGGTATGGGAAGGAAGTCAATGGAAAACACAGGAGCACATTATAATAATAGCCCACATGGTATCCCATCACACAAATAAGAGTGATGGTGACAATAAAATAACAGTAAGAAACACAGAAGGAGCGTTTCCTTGGACAAAGCACTCCAGAAACAACAACAAAAAGGTGCTGCCTTTCCGTCTATTCTATGAATCCCAGATGTCTGTTCTATCACTATTCCTTTTTTGTTCTCCCTGGCAGAGTTTTTACAGCCCCTGCTCTTTTTCTAGATTATGCTGCATCTTCACAGTTTCCCCTAAATGACTCTGAAGAATTATAGACAGTGCTGTCTACAATTATAATAATGGATATGGTGATCCATTTCCAAGACAAAGTACTTCAAACAGGCTGAGGCCCACAAACTATGGAAGGACAGAATATACTAGGCCCGTGCTTTAATAGCTGGTGCATGCTTGTCGGGGCCCCCTTAGTTACCCTCGCCTGAACCAGAGTTTAGCCTAGAATGAAAGTTTACTAGCCAGCAAAATAGCTCACTTTATCTATTCTTATCAGCTTGCCTGACTACCTAGGTCATAAGTCAAATACTTGAAAAGCCCCTGAGCTGACTTTGATTACAATGCATTATAGGCTGCAACAAAATGCAGTGAGACAATCCTAAAGAAAACACCTAAAAGCCTCAACCCAGCAACCAATTGGCGACGTCTGGGAAGATTGTGACCCCATCATACTCAGCCTGCGAGGAACTGGGGGAGAGACTTGTGCACTAGGGGATAAATTGCTTATTGTAACTGTACAGGGTGTGCCTGCCTACCAGACACTCAATTTTGCAAGACCGTCATTAAAAGTCTTGCTTCCACTGTTTTCTGTGTCTCTGAGTCCATTCTTTGGGCTTGGACGGGTGAGTTTGTTTCTCACAGTGCAGGTCTGCAGGTGGACTGAGATGGGGATAGAGGGACCCCTTTGAAACTTCAGGGTGGATGAATATGGGGAGCTTAGAGACAGCTGGTGTTTGGTGAGTAGTATGCTGTCAGATAAGTAAGAGCCAAAGAATCTCTTCCAAGTGGCTTTGTGTGGGCAGAGTTCAAAGAATGACACTGACTCACAGCTTTGAAAGGTTCTAGGGAAGACTTTATCCTGAGGTTTCGAGAGGTCTGAGAAGGTAGCAGCCACTTGGAACAGGTCCAGGAACATCTTACTAAGCTGTTGATGCATTTTTTTCCTTATGCTTTCTGCGACTTCATACCCCACCCTTTCCAAGAGGCCACTGCTTCCTCCCACCTCCCTAAATGTGGGTAAGTTCATAGCCTACATAAGTCCTTGTGTAAAGTCACTGACCCATTTCCACTGCTGCTGTCCCATCAGCTGCTCTGAAGCTCCATGGTACCCAGAATCTTCGGTAAGGCAACGCTAGCCGCAGGTTGAGCTAATGCCTACTGTTATCTCTAATGTACCTCTGAACCTCATACTTAATTCTCTTCTCCCTATTTAATTCTTGGTTTCCCACCTCATAATCACTCGTGTCCTCTCTGACTGCATTGCAATCTCTGTCCCCACCTATAAATTCCAGAAGCTTATCCCTTCCCAGAGCCCTCCCTACATTTTCTCACCTGCCAAGCCCAGTCCCCAGAACCTGCACACAGAGTCAGTCCCAAATTCCACTGTCAGTTGTTACAGCGACCAAAGAAACTCAGAGACAGCATCTTGTGCTTCATGATCATGATCTGGTGACCCCAGAATCACTGTCATTCTCCTTCTGCTCTCAGCCGATCTTTATTTTTGAACTCCTGGGCTCAGACTCAGAAGGGACTGCAGGTGAGAATGGGTGTGGTGAGTGGAGGGAGAAGAGAGGAGGGAGGATTATAGCACTGTGGATAGGGTTGGGAGCTCTCAGAGGCCCCCTGCCAGCTCATCAGCTCTGACTCTTCCAGATAATGAACTGTGGTTGTGCCAGTTGACACTCAGGAGTGGAGACCAGATCTGCAATCTCTTGGGACTGTGATGAGGGGATCATCCTGCCCTCGAACCACACCCAGCTCTGTAGCCCAGGCACTGCTGCCTGGAGTTCCTGGGCTCTCAGTGCCAGGAAATCATGAGGTTCAGTGTCCCAAGCATGAGGATCGACTACACCAGCAGTGTGCTCAAGTAAGGGCAGCCCAGGCAGTGGACTGTTTTGTTGTTTGTATTCCATCAAGATGAGCAATGCCTGCTGTGTTCATTAACTTCTTTTTGGGCAACCATCGCGCTCTCTCTCTCTCTCTCTTTCCTCTCTCTTCTCTCTCTCTCTCTTTCTCTCTCTCTCTTTCTGTCTCTCTGTCTCTCTCTCTCTCCTCCTCTCTCCCTCTCCCCCTCTTCCCCCTCTCCCTCTCTCCCTCTGTGTTCCATCCCCCTCTGCTCTCGTCCCCTCTCCCCTCCCTGTCTTTTCCCTCCTCTCCTTCTTTCTCTTACTTTCTCTCTCAAGTTTAAGGAAGAGTAGCTCAATCATCTTCCAGAATTGCTTTTTACCCCCAGTCACCTGGCCCCACAGCCCCCAACCACCGCATGCCCACTTAGCCGTTCCTTCCCTTCCCCTCTACCCTCACCCCTGGCAACCACCAGTCTGCTTTCTGTCTCTCTGGATTTACCTATCTGGGACATTTCTTATAAATGAAATCACACCATATATGACCTTTTGTGTCACTTTTTTTTTTTTTTTTGCTTAATGTTTTCAAGGCATATCCCCGTTTTAGAATCTATTAGTAGTCATTCCTTTTTATAACGAAATAATATTCAGTTGTATCCACATATTAGCATTCATTTATCCATTCATCTGTTGATGGACACTTGGGCTGTTTCCACCATTTGGCTATTGTGAATAGTCTTGTTACGAACATATGTATACATGTATTTGCTTGAGAATCTGTTTTCAGTTATCTTGGGGTGTAGCCTTAGGTGAAATGGCTAGGCCACAGGTAATTCTGTTTAACTTTTGGAAGAATTGGCAAACTGTTTTCCACAGAGGTTGCATCAATTACACTCCCACCAGCAGCGTATGAGGGCAGCGTATGGAGGGTTTCTCCGCAGATTCTCCAGCCTTTGTTATTTTCTATTTTTCTGTTTATTACAGTTATCTGGGTGGGTGTGTATGATATCCTGTGTAGTTTTAATTTGCGTTTCCTTAGTAAATAACAACCCTGAGCGTCTTTTCCATGTCCTTATTGGCCATTTGTATTCCTTTTTGAGAAAAGGTGTATTCAGATTTTTCCATGTTTAAATTGGGTTATTTATTTTATTATTATTTAGTTGTAAGAGTTTTAAAAGATATTCTGGATACTCATCCCTTATCATATGTATAATTTGCAAATACTTTCCTCATTATGTGGATTGTCTTCATTTCCTTGATGCTATTGCTTGTAGTGCATAGGTTTTTAATTTTTGATGAAGTCTATTCTTTCTTTTGTCTCTTGTGCTTTTGGTGTAATATCTAAGAAACTGTTACCTAACTCGAGGTCATTAAGACTTACTTCTACGTTTTCTGCTAGGAATCTTTTTAAGAAGTTGATGAAGAATAATTGTGTATATTTATGGGGTAAAATATGATGATTTAATATATGTTTGCCTTGTTAGATGATTAAATCAAGTTAATTACCATATCTACCACCTCATATACTTTTTTGTCACTGGAACATTTAAAATATACTCTTCAGCAATTTTGAAATATACAACACACCATTTGTTTTTAAGAGGCAGGGTCTTACTCTGATGCCCAATCTGGAGTGCAGTGGTGTGATCACAGCTCACTGCACCCTCCACCTCTGAGGCTCGAATGATCCTCCCACCTCAGCTCCCACGTAGCTGAGACCACAGGCACGCACCACCACACCATGCTAATTTTGTTTTTCATGGCGATGATGTCTCACTGTGTTGCTCAGGCTGGTCTCCAACTTGTGGGCTTAAGCAACCCTGCTCCTTGGCCTCCCAAAGTGCTGGAATTGCAGGTGTGAGGCATCATGTCCACCCTACAATACACTATTATTAATTATAGTCACCGTGCAGTAGATCTCTAAAACCTATCTTTCCTGTCTAACTGTAACTTTATATCCTTTGCATATCTCCCTCTTCCCATCTGCCCACACCCATCCTCTGGTAACTACCATCCTCTACTTCTATGAGTTCAACTCTTTTAGATTCTACATACAAGTGAGATGGTGTGGTATTTGTCTTTCTGTGGCTTGCTTATTTGACATTTCTGCTAAGAGTTGTGTATGTTTTGCTCTTGTCTTTAGGTCTATGATACATTTTGAGTTAATCCGTGTGTATGCTGTGAGGAAGAGATTCTCTCTTTGCCCACTCTTTTGTGTATGAATATACAGTTTTCCCAGCACCATTTGTTGAAAAATCATTTGCTCCCTTACTTCATCATCCTAGCACTTTCGTTGAAATTTGATTTCAACAAATCTAAGGGTTTATTTTCTGACTGTTGGTTTGATCCATTGATCTCTATGTCTATCCTGTATGTCAACTCCTACGCTGTCACTGTAGCTTTGTGGTAAGCTTTGAAATCATGAGGTATCAGTTCTACAATTTTGTTCTTTTTCAAGATCGTTTTAGCTATTCTGGGTCCCTTACGTTTCAATATGAATTTTAGGATCAACTGATTAATTTATTCAAAGAAGGCTGGGTGTTGTGGCTCACGCCTGTAATCCCAGCACTTTTGGGAGGCCAAGGCAGGTGGATCGCTTGAGCTCAGGAGTTAGACACCAGCCTGGGCCATATGGTGAGACTCCGTCTCTACCAAAAAATACAAAAAATTAGCCAGGCATGGTGGTGTGCATCTGTAGTCCCAGCTACTTGGGAGGCTGAGGTGGGAGGATCACTTAAGCCTGAGAGGTAGAGGTTGCAGTGAGTCATGATCGTGCCACTGCACTCCATCCTGGGTGACAGAGTGATACTTCATCTCACAAAAGTTCTTTGATATGGATTGCATTGATTCTATAGGTCAATTTGGGAGTTTTCGCATCTGAACAATATTAAGTCTTCCAATTTGTGAACATGGATGTATTTCCATTTATTTATATATTCTTAATTCTTTTCAACAATGTTTTGTTATTTTAGTGCACAAATCTTGCACCTCTTCTGTTCAATTTATTCATAAGTATTTTATTCTCTTTGGTACTATTATATGTGGAATTATTTTCTTAATTTCATATTTAGATGGTTTTTTACTAGTCTATACAATTGCTTTTTATATGTTGATCTCTTGTATCTTACAACCCTGTTGAATTTTTCTATTAGTCTTTAGGTCTTAGTAGCTTCCTTAGGTTTTTTTTTTCTTTTTCTTTTTCTTTTTCTTTTTTGAAACAGAATCTCACTCTATCACGCAGGCTGGCGTGCAGCGGCATGATCATAGCTCAATGCAGCTTTGAACTCCTGGGCTCAAGTGATCCTCCTGCCTCAGCTTCCTGAGCAGTTAGAATTACAGGCGTGTGCCACTATCCCTGGCTACTTTTTTATGCTTTTATTTTTATAAAGATGGGATCTCGCTATGTTGACCAAGCTGATTTCAAACTTCTGACCTCAAGTGATCCTCCCCACTTGGTCTCCCAAAATGCTGGGATTATAGGAGTGAGCCACTGTGCCTGGTCCTTAGGATTTTTAACATACAAAATCTAACATACAAAATCATGTCATTTGCAAATAGAAATCATTTTACTTTATCTTTCTCAGTCTAAATTCATTTTCTCTTCTTGCCTTACTTTCCTAGCTTGAACCGCCAGTGCTATGTTGAATAGAGTGGTAAGAGTGGATATACTTGTCTTGTCCCTGATATCAGGGGGAGAGTATTCAATCTTTCACAATTAAGTATGATGTTAGCTATGAATTTATTGTAGATGCTCTTTAACAGGTTGAGGAAACTCTTCTATTCCTAGTTTGTTCTTTGTATTTTATCATGAAAGAGTATAGATTTTGTCAAATGGTCTTCCAGTATCATTTGAGAGAATTACGTGTCTTCCCCCTATAGTCTAGTAAGATGGTGTATTATATTAATTGATTTTCATATGTTGAACCAACTTTGCATCCCTGGGATAAATCCACTTGCTCATGGCGTATCATTCTTTATATATGCTGCTGGATTTGGGTTGCTACATTTTGTTGAGGATTTTTGAACTTATATTCATAAGAGATGTTGGTCTATAGTTTTTTTTCCTTGTGATGTCTTTGTCTGATTTTGGTATCAGGGCAATACAGGCCTCAGAACAGATTGGAAAGTTGTGCTTGCTTTTTTTGAAAAGTTTGTGAATGACTGGTATTAAGTCTTCTTCAACTGTTTTGTAAAATTCACCATCTGGGCCTGGATGGGCATTTCTCGTGTGTGGCTATTCCTCATTCTCTGCATCCTTGCCAGTATCTGTTATTTCTTGTCTTTTTAATAAAAGTCATTTTAACTGAGATGAGGTATTTTATTGTGGTTTTGATTTGCATTTCCCTAATGTAAGTAATGTTGAACATTTTTTCATATACTTTTTTCATATACTTGAGTGTTTGTATGTCTTCTTTTGAGAAATAGGTATTCAGATCTTCGGCCCATTTTAAAATCAGATTCTTTATTTTTCCCAGCAATACAATTATGTACATATTGTTTTATGCCATTACTTTTAAGACCAGTTAAGAGAAGAAAGGATAAGAAATAAGCAATTATGCTGTTTTTATAAGGAGTTACAAATTATATAATTGCTTATATAATCACATAATTCTGGTTTATTAGTGCTCTCCAGAGGTTGCAGCCTTGGGCATGAGTGCTGGATCGCTAACTACTCCAGATAATTACGGTTTTAGCTGGGTTCTTTTTTTTGGGGTAGCTCTTGCCTTTTTATTACAAATTTTATATATATATGTGTGTGTGTGTGTGTGTATATATATATATTTTTTTACTTTAAGTTCTGGGATACATGTGCTGAACGTGCAGGTTTGTTACATGTGCCACGGTGGTTTGCTGCACCTATCAACCCGTCATCTAGGTTTTAAGCCCTGTTGCATTAGGTATTTGTCCTACTGTGCTCCCTCCCCTTTCCCCCTAGCCCCTGACAGGCCCCGGGGTGTGATGTTCCCCTCCCTGTGTCCATATGTTCTCACTGTTCAACTCCCACTTATGAATAAGAACATGTGGTTTGGTTTTCTGTTCCTGTGTTAGTTTGCTGAGGATGATGGTTTCAAGCTTCATCCATGTTCCTGCAAAGGACACGAACTCATTCTTTCTGACTATTCTTTCCCTGATGTTTCTGTGAAGCTTCTGGCTCATCTGCCTTTGTTGGTATCACTTGCATCTGTGAGACCCTCTAATTGTTCATTGATCGCTCTATTCTTTTTAATAGGCCTACAGCACAATGCATAAATCGTTCTGTAGGCTGCTTAATGTCTAGCCCTTTTGCCAAGAGAGAGTGTTGCCAGGGTTTGAGGCTGTCTCTGACCCCAGGAGGGCCCTTCTTAGTTATCTCTTTTTCTGATTGTATCTGTTAAGCTTCTGCCTGGTGTTTTTGTTTCTTGTTACTACCGTCATGGAATTACCACCCTCTTCTTGTTTTTTTAGCACCAACATTTCCAATGTTTTTGTACAGTGCCCTTAGGCATGTACTTCTCCACCCTCTATTTCAAGAAAAGCCAGTTTTAGGGAGACTTGTGGAGCTCCCTGTTCTGATGGCCTCCCTGTGCCCCCGGCAGAACCGCTGAGCCGCTGGACTGGAGCTGGTGTCAGGGACAGCAGCCAGCTTCTCCTGCCGCGATGTCTTTGCTCTAACAGCTGGAACACTGGGAGGGGGTGGTAGCTGCCAGTCTTCTCGGTTTGCTCTTTCCTGCGTGGAACCTCTGCCCCATGAGTGAAGTCAGGCAGGATCAATGAAGCCCAGTGTGCTTCACCGGCTAAACTTGGCGTGGAACTTCCATGCGAGGAGAAGGAGCTGGATGGGAGAAGGAGCTCCGGTCCTGTAAGCCACAATTTCTAACTAATGTAGAACATCTGCAACATGGAGGCAGCAGGATAAAAGATGCTGGTGCGGCCGGCATGGTGGCTCACGCCTGTAATCCCAGCACTTTGGGAGGTGGAGGCGGGCAGATCACGAGGTCAGGAGATCGAGACCATCCTGGCTAACACGGTGAAACCGCGTCTCTACAAAAAAATACAAAAAACTAGCCGGGCGAGGTGGCAGGCGCCTGTAGTCCCAGCTACTCGGGAGGCTGAGGCAGGAGAAAGGTGTGAACCCGGGAGGTGGAGCTTGCAGTGAGCCGAGATCGCGCCACTGCACTCCAGCCTGGGCGACAGAGCGAGACTCCATCTCAAAAATAAATAAATAAATAAATAAATAAATGCTGGTGCGCTGCCCTTTCTGGACTGAAACTGTAACCCTAGGCTGGGAGCTGGGGAGAGGTGGAGTCCCATTTTCTTGTCCATGACTACCCAGCATGGAGCTTCAATTACACAGAGTTGGCTGGGGGATGTGGGGAATAGGGATAATTTGTGGCTTAAATGCCCTCAGACTCTTGCTGCTCTATACAGATTGAGTAGAATTTGTTTCTTTTGTAGAGACGGGGTTTCACCGTGTTAGCCAGGATGGTCTCGATCTCCTGACCTCGTGATCCGCCCGTCTCGGCCTCCCAAAGTGCTGGGATTACAGGCTTGAGCCACCGCGCGCGGTCTAGCTGTTCTATCTTTAAGGGACTTACCATGTGGCTACTACGGTGGGAAACACAGGATTGGATGGCAGCTGGCTGCCCCCTCTGGGGAGGCTGACATGTGGAAGGACATTCTCCACTGTATCTGGGGCATGCATATAATGGTCTAGCATGTGGATGCCTGCACTGCACCTGCACCACCTGGAAATCAGCAGGTGGACTAGCCAACCCACATTCATCTCCTAGAGGAAGTTCTGTTTCTAACTTCCAAAAAGGTGTTGGAAACAGAAGATGTGGTCCACTGGCTACCAAAAAAAAAAAAAAGGACATTGAGAACAAGGTACCCTTTGGGCCTAAGGATGAGTACTTGCTTATGGGGAGACCGGACCTGGCTTTTCCTTAGCAGTTGAGAGATGTCAGACCTGCTGGTTGGTTGATCCTGTCGATGCTGCTGGTGTGTGCTACCTGATCAGAGATGGTGAGCGTTAACCAATTTATACCTGAGGTTGTGCTGCTGGTGTGTGCTGCCTGATCAGAGATGGTAAGCGTTAACCCATTTGTGTCTGAGGTTGCAGTTTTTTAAATTTGAAAAAATCGGACCTTGGTGATGACCTTGAGTCGCAATAGGATATGAATAATTCCCACATGCTTAGCATTCCAGTAATGGACCACTAGGCATAAATGGGGTTAATGTTTTCTTGAATAATTTATGTTACAAGAGTCTCCAAAAGTTCCAGTTTCACCCTCCCCCAATACCTATTTCTCCCTATCTTTGCCTGTTCCAGATCAGTCCTTGGTCCAGCCCCCAGAAAGGCAGGTAACCCCAGGGCATCTTGTGCATGTCAGGGTTAGTGGGGGACCCAGTGTGTGTACTGTAGCACCCATTTCTTTGTTTTGTGGTGGAGCAGTTCATCATGAATCCTGCCGTTTGCACATGATCAGCTAAGTGAAAGGTCCATCCCCAGCCACCGTGATGCTCATTCCTGTGACCCCCTCATTCTCCTCTATATTGCCTTTGTGGTAATTTATGTGTGGACCGACTCCCACGCAGGGTAATTTTGTACTAGCAACATAAAGCAGCACAGCCTTGATAATGGGTGATCAGAAGCTCAGTGTGTTCCTCTCTCTGTACTGAGGCTTACAATAGACTCCTGGGTCTTCATGAACCCATAGTGTTCCCCATGGGTTCTGTGTTCCATGACCAATGGTTTTCAGATGCTCAGTGTTCTTCCTGGTTATTGGGAACCCACACCCAGCTGGCCCCTATGGCCATCTGACAGCACTTCAGATGTATGGCTGGTGGGAGGTGCCTGACTCTTTGTTTGTCCTCTGATGCCCATATATTTCCTACCCTTGCCTGACAGTTCCTCTGCCTCCCAGCATATGGCCAGAGGCATGCCTTTAGCACCTCGGACAGAGCCCACATTCATCCTGGGGCAGGTGGCCAGCTTTTTGTGGGAGCATGGTGGGCAACTGAGAAGTCTTCCACAGTGGGATAGAGAGTCCTGGGATGTAGGGACCAGCCCTACAGGGTCTGTGGGTTTTTCTCCCCGTGTGTGGAGATAAGCAATCATAGGAATAAAGACATAAGACAGATAAAAGAAAAAACAGCTGGGCCCGGGGGACCACTACCACCAAGACGCGGTGACCGGTAGTGGCCCCAAATGCCGGGCTGCACTGTTGTTTATTGGATACAAGACAAGGGGGCAGGGTAAGGAGTGTGAGCCATCTCCAATGATAGGTAAGGTCACGCGGGTCACATGTCCACTGGACAGGGGGCCCTTCCCTATTGGTAGCCGAGGCAGGGGGAGAGAGAGAGGAGACAGCTTATGCCATTATTTTTGCATTTCAGAGACTTTCAGTACTTTCACTAATTCTGCTACTGCTGTCTAGAAGGCAGAGCCAGGTGTACAGGATGGAGCATGAAAGTGCACCAGGAGCGTGACCACTGAAGCACAGCATCCTACAAGGAGACAGGCCTCCAGATAAATCTTCCACAAGAGGTGGTGGAGCAGTCTTCTCTAACTCCCCCAGGGAAAGGGAGACTCCCTTTCCCAGTCTGCTAAGTAGGGGGTGCTTTTCCTAGGCACTGACGCTACTGCTAGACCAAGGTCCACTAGGTAACGGGCATCTTCCCAGGTGCTGGCATTACCACTAGACTAAGGAGCCCTCTAGTGGCCCTGTCCAGGCATAACAGAAGGCTCACACTCGTCTTCTGGTCGCTTCTCAGCATGTCCCTTCAGCTCCTGTCTCTGTATGGCCTTGTTTCTCCTAAGTTATACTTGTAGAGCGAAGATTATTATAATATTGGAATAAAGAGTAATTGCTACAAACTAATGATTAATAATGTTCATATGTAATTGTATCTATGATCTATATCTAGTATAAGTATTCTTATTTTATATGTTTTCTTTATTATGCTGGAACAGCTCATGCCCTCGGTCTCTTGCCTCGGCACCTGGGTGGCTTGCTGCCCACGCTGGGAAATGTCTCAGTAACACGTCCTGAGTTGACAGGGTAGGATCTGAGTAATAAATTTGTGAATGAGCCCTCAGGGGGCTGAAATCAGGAACTCTGCAGGGACCCCAAAGCCCAGAACCCAAAGTTAAACAGTGTTATGTGTCAGTTTGCTGGTGCTGCAGAATCAAAGACCTCTACATTCAGTGCAATGGAACAACCACATCATGATTGCTCCTGAGTCCATAGGTCATCTCATGAGTCTGTTGATCTGGGCCAGGCTCAGTTGACCTCGATAGGGGGGTCACTCACACGTCTGTGTTCAGCAGGTAGATAGACTGGACCCTTGAACATGGGGAGACTGCGCCTGGCCTGAGATCACCTTCTAGCCCTTCCTTGAGCTCCAGTCAGGACACAGAGACCCCCTTGGACCCACTCCTGCCACAGGCTGGGGTCCCAAAGATGGCTCGTGGCCTCCTCAGGAGCCCTCCTCTTCTTCCTTCTTCCACAGCTGTCTTGGCCTCTCTCTGCATCCTCAGCCTTCTCTGACCACATGGAGCCCCCAGGTGAGCCCAGGAAGGACTGGGAGGCTGAGGGAGGGGCGTGGCTCCCAGGGGATCCCAGGCTGGCACCCTCCTGCCCTTCCACCTGGACCTCACCAGCTCTGTCCCCTCCAGTGGTCCCCATGGGTGCTTATCTGATGCTGTGCCAGCCACAGGCAAGATGTGGGGACACGTTCTATGACCCCCTCCAGCACTGTTACTATGACAATGCCGTCTTGCCCTTGGATGGGACCCAGAGGTGTGGAAACTGCACCTTCAGAGTCTGCTTCGAGAAGTGCTGCCCCTGGTCCCTCAGTCCCCAGGCGGCCCTCATGGTGAAGATGAAAGGCCAGAAGTGCTCCTTGACCCCGACCTCAGATGACAGGTTTTGTCACAGGTGAGGTCCTGTCTCCTCCATGAGATTGTGGGTGCAGGGGGGCTGCATGCCTGTTCTGCCCTGAGTAGAGCCCCCATTCTCTGTGTCTATCCTGCCTCTAGTCAATCCACCTCCCCCTTTCCCTACAGCTGTGTTTCTTCCTCCCTTCGTTTTTATTTTCCTCTCACAACCTCACTCTCTCAACATTGCTGGCCTCTCTTCCTGGCTCTCCTGGCCTCCTTTCTGCACTGTTCAGTCTGTCCCCCATCTCCGGCCTGCTCAGAGTCTCTCTCTTCAGTGTCAGCTCAGACTGGAGGGCAGTGGCTCAATCACAGCTCGCTGCAGCCTCAACCTCCCAGACTCAAGCGATCCTCACATCTCAGCCTCCAGAGTAGCTGGGACCACAGGTGAGCACCACTGTGCCCAGCTAATTTTTGTATTTTTTATACAGACAGGGTTTCACCATGTTGTTCAGGCTGGTTCTTAATCTCTTGGGCTCAAAAAATCCTCTCTCCTCGTCTTCCCAAAGTCCTGGGATTAAAGGTGTGAGTCACTGTGCCCGGCCGGGACAGGAGCCCTGGACTGGCCCTGGCTGCCCTCCCCGCATCACAGATGGAGTTTTGCCGTGTTACGCAGGCTGGTCTTGAACTCCTGAGCTTAAGTGACCTGCCTGCATTGGCCTCCCAAAGTACTGGGATTACAAGTGTGAGCCACCACACCCGACACCTTCCCTTCTTCCCTTCCCCTTCCCCTTCCCCTTCCTCCTCCCCTCCCTTCCCTTCCCTTCCCTTCCCTTCTCCTTCCCTTCCCTTTCCTTCCCTTCCCTTCCCTTCCTTTCCCTTTCCTTCCCTTCTCCTTCCCTTCTCCTTCCCTTCCCTTCGCTTCCCTTCCCTTCCCTTCTTCCCTTCCTTTCCCTTCGCTTCCCTTCCCTTCCCTTCCCTTCTCCTTCCCTTTCCTTCCCTTCTCCTTCCCTTTCCTTCCCTTCTCCTTCCCTTCTCCTTCCCTTTCCTTCCCTTCTCCTTCCCTTTCCTTCTCTTCTCCTTCCCTTCTCCTTCCCTTCTCCTTCCCTTTCCTTCCCTTCTCCTTCCCTTCTCCTTCCCTTCCCTTCCCTTCTCCTTCCCTTCTCCTTCCCGTTTCTTCCCTTCTCCTTCCCTTTCCTTCCCTTCTCCTTCCCTTTCCTTCCCTTCTCCTTCCCTTCTCCTTCTCTTCTCCTTCCTTCCTTCCTTCTTTCTTTTTTCTCTCTTTCCCTCCTTCCTTCCTTTTTTTTCAGGGTCTCACTCTGTTGCCCAGGCTGGATTGCAGTGGTCAGTCTGATCATGGCTAATTGCAGCCTGGAACTCTTGAGCTCAAGCGATCCTCCTACCACAGCCTCCCAAGTAGTTGGGAACACAGGTGCATGCCACCATGCCAAGCAGTTAAATTTTTTTTGTTGTAAAGACTGGATTTTACCACGTTGTCCAGGCTGATCTGGAACTCCTGACCTCAAGCAATTATTCCTCCTTGGCCTCCCTAAGTGCTGGGATTACAGGCATGAGCCACCATACCCCACCACCTCTTCATTCTTGTTGACTTTGTGTCACTGGAAAAAAAAAAAAATTCTACCCAGTATGTAGCTTACCACAGTCATGTAGTTTCACTACAAGGCAGTTGCATATATAGAAATGAAACCATGGCTGTTTCTAGACGGGCTGTCCTCAACATTTGTGCTGGCCTAAACTCTCTTTAAATTAGATTCTGACCATTTTGATCACTAGGTTGACATCATCCAGTCTTTGGTCACCAAAGCCCCTTTGCAGGGAGAGAGAGATCAGCCCCTTCAATTCTGATAACTGTGCTTGGGGAAAGTGAGTGACACAGCTTCCTCAGCCAGCAAAGAGAGATGTCCAGGCTGGAGAGCTTCCGTCCCTCCTCTACACATGTGCGATGCCACCCCATTCCTGCCTATCCCCTGGGAGGGACTCCTTGAGGCCAGATGGAACTAACACCACAAAGATGCCAGGTAGAAGAGTCGTTGTATTTATTCTGGGACAAAAGGGCAAGTGAAGAGAGAGCCTTTGAGAGCGGGAAATGTCAAGGCCCCCGGGGTTTCACATTCCAGGAGCCCAGCTCTGCCAGCCCCACCGAGGAACCCCGGGAATGTCAGATTTTGGGTCTCATCGAGGGATATCTGTGACCAAGGCCTGCCTCCCCTTCCCAGAGGGGCTGGGCCAGCGGAGGCGGGGTGGGGCAGCAGTTGGAGGCACGTGGACTGGAGTTCAGGAAACCCAGGCTCTGGTCCAGCCTGTGTCTGTGACCAGCAGTTGGTCCTCGGACCATGTCCTGCTTGGATGGATTAGAAAGTGGGATGGGAGAATTAAATGTCTGTCTGAGGTCAGGATCTTGCACTTACTTGCCAGAAAAACAGAACCTCCTTTCACGATGGGTAGAGTTCAAGTTCCAAACCCTGAGGATCAGTTCCACCAAGACAGAGCTGGGCTCCAGTGCCAAAGACAGACCTGTCCCCAGACAATGCATGGGATAGGGTGGGGGACTCCATGGGGCTGGTGGAGGGATTGGACAGCGCTGTATGCAAAGGCTTTTTTGACAGCTGGAGAAGGAGCAGGGACAGGAGCACTGGACTGGCCCTGACCGCCCTCCCCGTTTCCCAGCCTCTGAGAGCCCCCTGTGCTGTCATGATCTCCCTCCACTGTCTCACCCCGGGCCTGACTCAGCCACCCTGAGAGACCAGGCTCAGGCCAAGGAGGGTTGGCCAGACTCCTCCCTCCTCGGGACCCAACCCTAATCCTGACCCAAGAAACCTGCTTTCTCCCACCAGTGTCTAGGCCTCCACCTGCCTTGAGCTGTCCCAGGAAATGCCCGGAACCATGGTTTGAGAGATGAACCTCATTATTGGAAGATGTGTTGGGGCATCTAAGTCAGTAGCACTTAGGCAAGAAGGAAGCCAGGCCATGCCTGCACCCTTCTTCATTCCTTAAAAAAATTTTTTTTTTAATTGAGACGGAGTCTTGCTCTGTTGCCAGACTGGAGTGCAGTGGCGTAATCCCGGCTCACTGCAACCTCCGACTCCCAGGTTCAAGCGATTCTCCTGCCTCAGCCTCCTGAGTAGCTGGGACTACAGGCACATGCCACCATGCCCAGCTAATTTTTGTATTTTTAGTAGAGACAGGGTTTCACCATGGTGGCCAGGATGATCTCGATCTCCTGAACTCGTGATCTGCCCACCTTGGCCTCTCAAAATGCTAGGATTATAGGCATGAGCCACCGTGCCTGCCCTAAATTTTTTTAATTTTTATTTTTTATTTTTTGAGACAAGATCTCGCTCTGTCACCCAGGCTGCAGTGCAGTGGTATGATCTCAGCTCACTGAAACCTCCACTTCTCGGGCTCAGGAGATTCTCCTGCTTCAGCCCCTGAGTAGCTGGGTCTACAGGCCCATGGCAGTATGCTCAGCTAATTCTAATTTTGTATTTTTTGTAGATATGGAGTTTTGTCATGTTACCCAGCCTGGTCTTGAACTCCTGAGCTTAGGTGACCCATGTGCATTGGCCTGTCAAAGTGCTGGGATTACAGGTGTGAGCCACCACACCCAGCCCATTTCTTTTCTTTTCTTTTCTTTTTTTCAGGGTCTCACTCTGTTGCCCAAACTGGAGTGCAGTGGTCTGATCATGGCTAATTTCAGCCTGGAACTCTTGAGCTCAGGCAATCCTCCTGCTACAACCTCCCAAGTGGTTGGGACCACAGGTATGTGCCACCATGCCCAGCTTTTTAAAAAAAATTTTTGTAAAGACTGGATTTTGCCATGTTGCCCAGGTTGGTCTTGAACTCTTGGCCTCGAGCAATTCTTCCTCCTCGGCCTAAGTGCTGGGATTACAGGCATGAGCCACCATGCCCTGGCCACTTCTTCGTTCTTGTTGGCTTTGCTTCCCTGGAAAAATATAAATTCTGCCTCAATATGTGACTCACCACAGTCATGAAGGAAGATTTCACTACAAGGCAGTTCATAAAAATCTGTGCAGTGCACACTAACCCATTTTTGTGTCTGTTTTTTGAATTAAAAAAAAAAATTGTCTATGACGTACTCAAGGAGTTATACCACCCAATAATACGTTGCCACTCTTAGTATGGAGGACAGTAATCTTTCCTGAGCTGCAAATGGGCAAGCCAGGAGAGCAGGGAGCAATGGAGAAAGAGAACACTCTGTCTCCTCTCCACAAGGGAGGAGGGGACTGCAGGCCCCTCATGACTGCACCATTACCCAGCTGCAGGCTCAACCCTCCTCTCCACCCTCCTCACAAGAGAGATGCAGGGATGTTCTACAACCATAAATCTGATCACTTCCATCCCCTGCTTAGGCCTGGGCCATGCTCAGTGCCCTCAGGATAGACTCTGGAGTTCTCCAGGGGCCCATAAATGCCCCAGCCTTGCTGCCCGCTCTGGTCTCCTCTTCCTGCCTTGCATTCTGGCCTCTCTGGGTTCCGCCTCACCGAAACAGGCACCGTTCCCATTCATTCTTGAAACAGTAGCTCAGACGTCTTCTCCAAGAAGACATCGCTGGCCTCTCAGGCTGGGTCGGGCAACCACTGTGGCCTCCCAAGCCTTTCCACTTCCCCAACCCAGCCCTGACTCTCTGAGTCATCAAGGCCTGAGGACATTCTGTGTTCCCAGTGATGGCACATGGCCCGCTATTATGTCTCTGCTGCATCCTCAGCAGCACGTCAAGCAGGGCTGGGCCCCAGATGGCCCTCGATGACTGTTTATTATTAATACCAGGTGGTTAAATATGTCACCTCTTGTTCATCCAGAAGACAATAGAGCCACAGGGCCTGGTGAGCTCCATTTTACCTGGAAGGCACCTGAGGCTCACAGAGGCCAAGTCTCTCCTCCTGTTGCACCCAGCGATTATCAGACCCAAGCCTCTCTGGTTGCAGAGCTGGACTCTCAGCCAGCCCCATGCTGGGTCGGGGGTGGGGAGCTTGGAGGTGGGGAGCTGGGTGCCTTGGCTCTTTGCTCTACAGGGTGATCATCCCCTGTGGTGCAGAGAGTGTGGTCAGGTGTGGGAGAGGCCAAAGGGACCCTGGCAGCACTTGTGCATGGTACAAAGCCTGGGAACCACACATGTCCCCCTGGCAAGGAACAAAGGGGTTTGTTAAAGGCCATTAGACAATCCTGGAATCTCTGCGCAGGGTTTGGGGTGGAAGGAGAACCTTGTGTGTGACACCAGTGCAAACTTCCACATCCACCCCCGGGGCTGAGCTGATGATGATGCCTCAGCTTCTACCTGGGAGACACCAGAGCTGGCACCATGGGCAACTCGGGAGCCAACCATGGAGATTTTCCTGAATCCTCAACTCCTGGTGGGTCTGGACACCACGTGGCTCCCCCATCACAGGATCACAGGATGGTCGCAACACTTTTCCTGCTGGACTGGGCCCTCACACTGATGCACATCTAGAAGGGGACCGGGTCGTGGAATAGCCCCAGGCCTGTGCCTGGGCTCAAGACTCACAGGGTCAGATGTAAAGCTGTGTAGACATGTGAGTGTGGGAGGGTGAGGACCCAAAAATGTCCTGCAATTTCCTGTTTTCTTTCTTTTTTTTTTTTTTTGAGACAGGGTTTCACCCCTGTTGCCCAGGCTGGAGTGCAGTGGTGCGATCTCAGCTCACTACAATCTCCACCTCCCTGGTTCAAATGATTCTTATGCCTCAGCCTCCTAAGTAGATGGGATTAAAGGCATGTGCCACTACACCCAGCTTATTTTTGTATTCGTAGAGACAGGGTTTCACCATGTTGGCCTGGCTGGTCTTGAACTCTTGAGCTCATGCCATCTATCCAGCTTGGCCTTCTAAAGTGCTGGGATTACATATGGGAGCCACCCCACCTGGCCTCTGATTGAAATTTTTTATTGAAATTTGGGCCGGGCACGGTGGCCCATCCCTGTAAACCCAGCACTTTGGGAACCCAACACAGGTGGATCACAAGGTCAGGAGTTCAAGACCAGCCTGGCCAAGATGGTGAAACCCTATCTCTACTAAAAGTACAAAAATTAACTGGGCATGGTGGTGGGTGCCTGTAATCCCAGCTACTCAGGAGGCTGAGGCAAAGAATTGCTTGAACCCAGGAGGCAGGGGTTGCAGTGAGTCGAGATTGCACCACTGCACTCCAGCCTGGGTAACAAGAGCGAGGCTCCATCTCCAAAAAAAAAAAAAAAAAAAGAAAGAAAAGAAAGAAATTCAAATGTGGGGTTACTATGGTATTCAGTATATCTATATTGTGTATGCTGGAGAGTTTTCATTTGTATTTTTAAAAAACACATTGTGATAGATTTCCCATGTTATGGCTCATTTCTAGGGTCCCAGCATAGAGGCACCTCATGGAGCCCTGCCAGATGTCACGCGAGTCCATGTGAAGAGAGTCCACCAACAGGCTTTGTGTGAGCAACAAGGCTGTTCATTTCACTTGGGTGCAAGTGGGCTGAGTCCGAAAAGAGAGTCAGCAAAGGGAGAAAGGGGTGGGGCAGTTTGATAGGCTTTGGGTACGTACTGGAAAATTACAGTTAAAGGTGGTTATCTCTTGTGGGCAGGGGTGAGGGTCACAAGGTGCAGGGTGGGGAGATCATGAGACTCATTGTCCAGGGGAGGAATGTCACAAGGTTGGTTGATTAGTTGGGGTGGGGCAGGAATAAATCACAATGATGGAATGTAATGTTTTGTAGTTCTTCAGCTGCCTCAGGCCATCTGGATGTATATGTGCAGGCTTGGGCTCAGAGAAGAAAAACAAAACAAAATAGTGGTAAAGTGTTGGGGCAGTGAAAATTTTTGGGGGCGGTATGGAGAGATAATAGGCGATGTTTCTCAGGGCTGCTTTGGGCGGGGTTAGGGGCCGTGTGGGAACCTAGGGTGGGAGAGATTAAACTGAAGAAAGATTTTGGAGTGAGGGGTGATATTGTGGGGTTGTTAGATGGAGAATTTGTCATATAGAATGATTGGTGATGGCCTGGATGTGGTTTTGTGTGAATTGAGAAACTAAACGGAAGACACAAGGTCTGAATAAGAAAAGGAGAAAAACAGGTTTTAAAGGACTTAAGAATTGAGAGGACCCAGGACATCCAATTAGAGAGTGTCCAAGGGGAGTTCAGTGTAATTATTTGCTTGGTTGGCGAGTTTTTGGGCTCTATCCTTGAGTTTTTTTGTGTTGTCATATACCAGGCCAGATTGATTTAGGTAAAAACAACACTCTTCATTTAAAAATATACAGCCTATTTTTTTTTTTTTTTTTTAAGGCAGTGAGTAAGTCAAGCCCTTTGCGTTTTTGGAGGAAAGAGAAATGCAAAACCAGCAGTTGTTTGTTAAAAAAGGATTAGAAACGACTAGGAGAGAGTGATTGAGGTTGAGAGTGTGGTGGAGATAGCTGGGGAGAGGTAGAGGGAGGCACAAGAACAGGAATGAGAATAAGAGTGAGTATAAAAGCAAAGAATAGGACTTTATTGGGGGAAAGTATTGGAAGGTGCCCTGTCAGCAAAGATTATCTATCCACTCCAAGAGGGAGTCAAGATTGGTGGATTGGGGATAATACTAGGAGATATCCGCTGTGATGGTTTGGAGGGTAAGTGTAAATCGGCAGTGTAAACAGGGGCACAGCATTTATGAGTAGTTGAGAATGGTGAATAGGAATATGACTAGACAGAAGATGGCAGGAATGACAAGTTTTGAGGGCACAATCCAAGTAGTGGGGGTGACTGCAAAAAGCCCTGTTGTAAAGCGTAGGGTAAGGAAGAAGAGACCTTAATAAAAATGAAAAGATGTATTAGGCTTATAAGGATTACTATTATCCTTTAGGAATGCGGGTGAGTTTAAGGGAAGTAGGGGTGAGTACTTGCTACTTCCAGGAGGAAGAGGAAAGATTAGACTGGCTGTCTGATAGGCACAGCTTTATTCTAGAATGGTGAACCCAATGGGGAAGGTCCTGCAGATGGACAGCAGTTGGGGTGCTATAGATGACTAGGTAAAGTCCTGCCCATTGAGGTTGTAGAGTTTGAGGCATCAGATTCTTAACAAGAACTGGTCGTACAGCTAGGGTGTCTTCATATGGCTGGGAATCTGGAGTAGGCAAGAGAAGATTAGCAGCCTGGCAAATTTCATGTCTAGCCTGCTGGAGGACTGGAAGATAGCTGCCTAGAGAGCTGGTGTCTGGGATGAGGTTGGGGCCGAGCAAGAAAGTGCATCCGTATAAAAGTTCAAATGGACTGTACCTTACAGCATCTCAAGGACAGGCTCTAATTCTGAGAAGGGCAAGAGGTAAAATTACTGTCCAGTCCTTTTTAAGTTAGAGGCTGAACTTGGTGAGGTGTGTCTTTAAAAGACCATTAGTCTGTTCTACCTTTCCTGAAGATTGAGGATGGTAAGGGGTATGAAGTTTCCACTGAATATCAAGAGCCTGAGAAACTACTTGGGTGATTTGACTAATAAAGGCTGGTCTGTTATCAGACCATATAGAGGGGAGAAGGCCAAACCGAGGAATTATGTCTGACAGAAGGGAAGAAATTACCATGGTGGCTGTCTCAGACCCTGTGGGAAAAGCCTCTAGCCATCCAGTGAAAGTGTCTACCCAGACCAAGAGGTATTTTAGTTTCCTGACTCGGGGCATGTAAGTAAAGTCAATTTGTCAGTCCTGGGCAGGGGAAAATCCCCAAGCTTGATGTGTGGGGAAGGGAAGGGGCCTGAACAATCCCTGAGGAGTAGTAGAATAGCAGTTGGAACACTGAGAAGTGATTTCTTTGAGGATAGATTTCCACAGTAGAAAGGAAATGAGAAGTTCTAAGAGGCAGGCTAGCAGCTTATAACCTACATGGAAGCGGTTATGAAATGACGACAGAATAGAATGGGCCTGTGAGGCTGGAAGGAGATATTTTCCTTGGTCCAAGAACCATTTGCCTTGAGTGGGGAGGGATTGATAGGTGGAAACTTCAGTGGAAGAGTAAGTAGGAGTGACTGATGAGTAGGAGGAAAACTGGCCATGAGGGACAGAAGTAGGAATACTGGCTGCTTCTTTAGCTGTCTTATCAGAGTGGTGGCAGCTGCCACATGCAGACATAAGGGCCAGCCTAAAACAGTAAGATCAAGTTGTTTGAACAAAAAGGCTATGGGGCACAGTCCTGGTCCTTGTGTAAGAATTCTGACTGCACAGTCCTAAACTTTGGCTGTGTGTAATGAAAAAGGTTGGGATGAGTCAGGGAGAGCTAGTGTGGGAGCAGTCTCTAGAGCTGTTTTCAAGGAACAGAAAGAGGAGTGGGGAAAGGATTTAGGATCTATGGGGTCAGCTAGGTTTCCCTTTGTGAGTTTATATAATGGTTTTGTTAGGATGGCAAAATCAGGTATCCAAAGGCTAAAGTATCCAACCATGCCCAGGAAGGAAAGGAGTTGTTGCTTTGTAGAAGCAGTTGGGGTTTGAGAGGTCAGCCAGACATGATCTGCAGGGAGAGCACATGTGTTTTCATGAAGAATTATGCTGAGGTAGGTAATGGATGGAGAAGAAATTTGAGCTTTGGAGGGGCATACCTGATATCCCTTGGAGAATAAATGTTGAAAGAACAGGAGGGCATCTTGTTGAGAAGATTCAAAGGAGGGGCTACAAAGTAGAAGGTCATCAATATATTGAATAAGGTGAGAAGAAGAGGAGTGGAAAGAAAGTAAATCATGAGAAAGAGCTTGGCTGCAGTAATGAGGGCTGTCCCTGAAGCCTTGTGGCAGTACAGCCCAGGTAAGCTGCTGGGACTGATGGGTGCCAGGGTCAGTTCAGGTAAAAGCAAAGAGAGGCTGGGACAAGGGGTGCAGGGGAATCATGAAAAAAGCATCTTTTAAGATCAAGAATGGAATAATGAGTTGTGGAGGAAGGTATTGAGGACAAAAGAATGTACGGGTTGGGCAATACAGGCTGGATAGGCAAAGCAATTTGGTTGATAAGGCACGGATACTGAACTAACCTGTAAGACTTGTCCAGTTTGGGGACAGGTAAAATGGAGGAATTGTAAGGAGAGTTTATAGGCTTTAGAAGCTCATGCTGTAGCAGGCAAGTGATAACAGGCTTTAGTCCCCTTAAAGCCTGTTGTGGGATGGGATACCGGAGTTGAGTGGGGTAAGGGTGATTAGATTTTAATGGGATAGTAATGGGCATGTGATTGGTTTCCAGGGAGGGAGCAGAGGTGTCCCATACTTGTGGGTTAAGGTAGGAGGATACAAGAGGAAGACATGAAGGAGGCTTTAGGTTGGGAAGAAGGGCAGCAATGAAATGTGGCTGTAGTCCAGGAATAGTCAGGGTAGTGGATAATTTTGTTAAAATGTAAAGGAAAAGGAACATTAACCTTGACTATGCCTTCAGCTCCAGCCACATCTCTAAGAGGAAATTGTTGGGCAGGTTGGGGAGGGCTAGTCGTGGAACGAAACTGTAAGCCAGACCAGATGTGAGGAGGTGATAGAAGGATTATAGGGTGGGAGAGCGGAAGCTGAGGAAGAATTGGGACCTGGCTCAGCCTGGTGAGGAGCAGTCTGGGGAGGAGGGGAGAGGTCACATGGGTTCATAGAATAGGAGGATTTAACAGACTCAGAGCTTGGGGTGGAGACTGAAGGAACAGACAGGAGAGAAAGAAGAAAGATTTGGCATGAGTTGCATTGAGCAGAGACTAGGGAGGAACTGACATGTAAAAGAATGCCTGGACGTCAGGCACCTCAGACCATTTGCCATTTTTCAACAAAATTTTCTAGATCTTGTAGGATGGAGAAATCGAAAGTGGCATTTTCTGGCCATTTAGAACCATTGTTGAGTTTGTATTGATGCCAAGTGCTGTTGCAGAAGAAAAGATACTTAGGTTTTAGGTCAGGCAAGAGTTGAAGAGGTTTTAAGTTTTTTAGAACACAGACTAAGGGAGAAGAAGAAGGAATGGAGGGTGGAAGGTTGCCCATAGTAAAAAGGTAAGTTTAGAGAAAAGAGAGGGTAGAGACACAGGGTGGGTGGTGGTGCTTGCCACCCAGGAGAGGTGGTACTTGCCACCAAGGTGAAGGATCAAGGCAGGCATCCCTGCAGTGATCAGACACCACTGGAATGTGGGTGAATAATCAGGCAAGCATCCCCGCAGTGATTAGACACCAAGGGAAGACCATCTTCCCAAGTCCGTGACCAGTGCTGGAGTTTTGAGTTCATGGATAAAACGTGTCTCCTCTGTCTCTACCAGAAAGGGAAAGGAACTAAAATTAAGGAAGGGAGATATTGAAGGCTGAAGGGATAGCAAGGATAGCAAGAGAGGCTGGAGAAGAGAATAAAAAGAGGCCACTTACCCAATTTAAAATTGGTGAGATGTTCACTGGGCTGGGCCAAGGACCCAAGGTCATGGGTGGATCTCACGGAGAGAGGGTGAGGACAGTGTACCGGTCTCCTGAAGGAGTCCTCCTGTCCTGTCCTGGGTCTTCAGCACCAAATGTCATGTGAGTCCATGTGAAGAGAGTCCACCAATAGGCTTTATGTGAGCAGTAAGGCTGTTTATTTCACTTGGGTGCAACTGGACTGAATCCGAAAAGAGTCAGCAAAGGGAGAAAGGGGTGGGGCAGGTGTATAGGATTTGGGTAGGTAGTGGAAAATTACAGTTAAAGGTGGTTATCTCTTGTGGGCAGGGGTGGGGGTCATAAGGTGCAGGGTGGGGAGATAATGAGACTCATTGTCCAGGGGAGGAATGTCACAAGGTTGATTGATTAGTTGGGGTGGGGCAGGAACAAATCACAATGATGGAATGTAATCTTTTGTAGTTCTTCAGCTGCCTCAGGCCTCATCTGGATATATACGTGCAGGTCACAGGGGTTGTGATGGCTTAGCTTGGACTCAGAAGCCTGACACCAGAGAGTTGGCCAACACCCCAGTACAGTTGGCCAGCTGCGCTAGAACTGCTTTTTTCTCCTTGAGTTTCAGTGGTTTCTTCTTCTTGCAGTTTTTGCTGCTGCTGCTGCAGAGCATTTAAACAGGAAGGGATCCAGTCCAGCCATCCAGGGACTTGCCCGCAAGTTCTTGTTGTGGGTAGCAGGGACTGGCTTCCAAGCTTAAAGTGTGCAGATGGAACACAGAGCACTTCACTCATCCAGGCAGATATCAGAGGATGGGTCCTCAGGCACTGGTGAGGCCCAACCCTCTCCCTCAGTGATATCTGCATTCCTAGCATTCTGGGTTTTTGTTTGTTTGTTTGTTTGTTTGTTTTTTGAGACAGAGTCTCACTCTGTTGCCCAGGCTGGAGCACAGTGGTGGCAATCTCGACTCACTGTAACCTCTGCCTCCCAGGTTCAAGCAATTCTCCTATCTCAGCCTCCCGAGTAGCTGGGATTACAGGCACCTGCCACCATGCCCAGCTAATTTTTGTAATTTTAGTAAAGACAGGGTTTCATTTTATTGGTCAGGCTGGTCTTGAACTCCTGACCTCAGGTGATCCACCCGCCTTGGCCTCCCAAAGTGCTAGGATTACAGGCGTGAGCCACCAAGCCTGGCCCTAACATTATTTTTGAACATCTGAAATTCTACCAAATTCCTGCCTGTCACCTGAGAGAGGCTCCCTGAGGCCAGGTGGAAATCATACCCAGATGCCACCAGAATAATGATTGAGCTCTTTCTGCGCTTGTTGCAGAGGGGAAGCCCATGAAAGGAGGAAAACTCAGTGCTCTCCTGTGTGCCATGTTCCAGAAGCTCAGGTCTCCCACCAGCACCTGGGGTTGTGGAACAGTCTTCCCTGAGTCTTCCCAAGGTGCCTGGGATCAGGGCCTGCTTGCCTTTCTGGAGGAACTGGACCCGGGACTGAGGGGCATGGCTGGGCTGGGACAGGGGTACCTGGGTCCAGTCTAGATGGTGTCTGTGACCTGCAGGGGCCCCTCATGCCAGGGTGTTCTTTACATAGAGGGAACTAGGGTGAGAAAATATGACCAATAGGTGTTGGAGTTTACTCTTATTTCCCAGGGAAGCCATGAGAATCCTGTGACCCTGGAAAGAGACAGGGTTCCCAATAACTAGGGACATGGCAGCGTGTGATGCAGCCCTGCGCCCTGTCCTCAAACAGCTCTAGGTCCACTGTCCCTAGACAGTGCCAACCCAGAGTGGGCAGCTCTGGAATGCAGAATGCACAGGCAGCTGCTTCGGGAATTTTGATACGGAGTTTTAGCAGCTCCTGCTGCTTGCTGGGAAAAATCCCCCACCAGGGAGTTGTAATGGACTTCAGGAGAAATGACACAATTTCTGTTGTGTCGTTTTGTTTTGTTTTGTTGTTTTGTTTTGTTGTTGTTTCTGAGACAGAGTCTCACTCCATCGCCCAGGCTGGAGTGCAGTGGCATGATCTTGGCTCACTGCAACCTCTGCCTCCCAGGTTGAAGCACTTCTCCTACCTCAGTCTCCCAAGGAGCTGGGATTACAGGCACCCACCACCACACTCAGCTAATTTTTTTTGTGTGTATCTTTAGTGTAGACGGGGTTTTGCCATGTTGGTCAGGCCGTTCTTAAGCTCCTGACCTCAGGTGATCCCCCTGCCTTGGCCTCCCAAAGTGCTGGGATTACAGGCGTGAGCCACCATGCCCAGCATGAAATAAATTTTTTTTTTTTTTTTTTTTTTTTTTTTTTTGAGGCGGAGTGTAGCTCTGTCGCCCAGGCTGGAGTGCAGTGGCCGGATCTCAGCTCACTGCAAGCTCCGCCTCCCGGGTTCACGCCATTCTCCGGCCTCAGCCTCCCGAGTAGCTGGGACTACAGGCGCCCGCCACCTCGCCCGGCTAGTTTTTTGTATTTTTTTTTTAGTAGAGACGGGGTTTCACCGTGTTAACCAGGATGGTCTCCATCTCTTGACCTCGTGATCCACCCGTCTCGGCCTCCCAAAGTGCTGGGATTACAGGCTTGAGCCACCGCGCCCGGCCGAAATAAATTTTATAACCTAAATAGGACCCAGTGATATAGGAATTAAGAAGAAATTATTTTAGGCAGATAACGAGGGTAAGAAAGTCCTTGGTAAGGTTTTGCTTTTAATGAAAAGCACCCTCCAAATCATATTCTTTTCTAAAGAGCAGCCATTAAAATCGAGTCGCAGACATAGAAGGCAGGCTAGAAGCTTCCACAGATGAATGCCAGCAGTTGTGCCAATAGGAAAAGGCTACCTGGGACTAGGCATTTTCACAATGGTAGCTCCATCTTCCCTTTTCCTTTCCAACCACATGCACAGTAGAAAGCAGACAACATGGCATCCACCAAGTGGAAAGTCCATTTGCGTAATAAGATTAGGGTGGGGTGACCCAGCTTCCTTGAGCACTATGTAAATATCACAGCTGGTCCAGCCAATCTGTGGGCCCTATGGAAATCAGACACCGCCTCCTCAAACCTGGGCTGGAAGTCCCATTCAGGTGCCGAGAGAGAAAGAGAGAGAGCTGTTCTTTCTCTCTCTTTTGCCATTAAACCCCTGCTCCTAAATGCACTTTTTCTGTCTGTGTACTCAGTTTTCTTGGTATTAGACAATGAACTTTGCGTATTTACCCCAGATGATGACGCCACTTTGCCAGTGTCAGCACTCCCCAGGAAGGATTCAGGCTTGGTCCAGTGTGAAGCAAGTGGGCAGTTAAGCAGGTGGCTTTGGCTAGTTTTTGAGCATGGGGCTATGGTGAGGGTTGCTGTATATGGGCTGGGGCTTGAGTAGTTTGAACGTCCTTCTGCTGCCAAGACAGAAAGCGCATGGTGTGCCCAGATGTGCACTGGATGTGACTGAGGAAGGGCTGGGAAGCTGACAATATCCAAAAATCGAATGTTCTTGTCGTACAGGGAGATGAACAGGGCTACTGGAAAATAGCTTATCTGACCCTTTGAGAAAATGTAGAGAGAAGAGTCCAAGCCAGGGCTATTTGACCCCTAAGTCTCAGGATTGCTGGAAGAGGGACTCTTGCATCCACAGAGCCTTGGCCCTGCCCCGCTGCCTTCCCTCCGACCCAACTTCTGACACCCTCTGCCCCGTCATCATCTCCCACTGCTGCTTTCTCTCCCCAGCCTGTGTGTCATTTCTCCTGAAGTCCATTACAATTCCCTGGCGGGGGATTTTTCCCAGCAAGCAGCAGGAGCTGCTAAAACCCCATCTAGGTGAGAAAATGTGACCAACAGGTATTGGAGTTTACTCTTATTTTCCAGGAAGCCATGAGAATCTTGTGACCCTGGAAAGAGACAGGGTTCCCAATAACTAGGGACATATCAGTGAGTGATGCAGCCCTGCACCCTGTCCTCAAACAGCTCTAGGTCCACTGTCCCTAGACAGTGACAACCCAGAGTGGGCAGCTCTGGGATGCGGAATGCATAGGCAGCTGCTCCGAGAATTCTGATATGGTGATAAATTGATTCACAACCTGAGAGTGTCACAATCCCCATGTTGGAGATCACTGCTCTACACGGCAGCTGCAGGAGAGGGGAGGCCAGAAGACAGAGTGAGAAATGGGGTGGGGGGAGTGAGTGCTTATCTCATCCACCCATGAGAGCAAGTGGGCCTGTAGGACTCTGGGAATTGCATGAGAATTTCTGCTCCATGAGTCTCCTGCCTGGTCTCCTACTCCCATCTCAATCCTCTGACCCACCCTCCTCCCAGCAGAAGGACACATGTATTTTCCTGAATCACAATCTGATCACTTCTGTCCCCTGCTTAGGACCTGTCTGTAGCTCGAGTGCACTGAGAAGAACAGTTCTCACCAAGGCTCATAAGGGGAGATGGACAGGGGAAGCTATGGGAATGGTGGGAACTTCCATGGCCTCCCTGGACACCCCATCCTCTCAGCACCTCCACATGTTCAGCAACTGGGAAGTTCAACTCTAGTTTTTCGAGAGTTTTTATAAAGTTTGGTCTTTATCGCCTTGCCATTTCCACTTTTCTTGGAAGTTGGTGGGTAATACTGAAAGTTTCTACCCTCTAATCCTCAAATATCTTGGTCTTTCTGGTGACTGGCACGACACTGAGGCTATTGGGGGCCCTTCCCTAAATCACATTTTCTTTTTTTTTGAGAGGGAGTCTCACTCTGTCACCCAGGCTGAAGTGCAGTGGCATGATTTCAGCTCACTGCAACCTCCGCCTCCCAGGTTCAAGCAATTCTCCTGCTTCAGCCTCCCAAGTCGCTGGGACTACAGGCATGCACCACCACACCCAGCTAATTATTGTATTTTTAGTAGAGATGGGGTTTCGTCATGTTGGCCAGGGTGTTCTCAAACTCCTGACCTCAGATGATCCACGTGCCTCGTCCTCCCAAAGTGTTGGGATTACAGGTGTGAGCCACCACACCTGGCCCCTAAATCACATTTTTAGCATGAACTCAGCTGGTGTGATCTGAAAGAGGCTCATCTGGAAGAACAAAAGACATTCCTATCACTCAGGAAATTCCAAGGTTAGCTTCATGGTAGGAACAAGAATCAAAGAACAAACATTTTCATATGATAACACGCCCAGTAAGCCATGGGTTCATCAGATTGGATTTTCCTTGCTCTGCCAAATTGGCAGCATTTGTGAGTTACCAATCCCAAGGGAGGACTCCCACTACAGGGAGGATGGCAAAGGTCACCGCTGCACTCACCACCCAGAATAGGGATCTGAACACTTCAGCCACTGCAACTTGGGCTGCACTCTGACTACACTGAGTGTGGTGAACAGAACACCCACAACCACAGCCAGTTCGACAAAGCAGGTTAATTACTTACAGACAGGCAGCGAGGGACAGCAGAAGCCTAGGCTTCATGACTGTTCATCTCTCTGTACCACAAGAACATTCGATTTTTGGATATTGTCAGCTTTCCAGCCCTTCCTCAGTCACATCCAGTGCACATCTGAGTACACCATGGGCTTTCTGTCTTGGCAGCAGAAGGACGTTCAAACTGGTCTCCCGAGGCTCACGAGCACTGCCCAGGACAGATGGAGTCTCCCATGCCTGCCCCGCTTGCACCACAGCTGAGGACTCATCAGTGAGCTCTGGGTTTTATATGTGGTGGACACGCCCTGGGCTACTGTGGCAGGACACCCCCTCTAGGAGGGATGGGAATGAGACCAGGGCTGTCCTGGGCAGTTTCTCTTTAGCTCAAGGTGTTGCATTCTCTCGGAGGAATAGAAACCAAGCTTGGGCACTTTCAGGCAGTTCTTCCTTACTCAGGATGGTGTATTCTTATATAATTTGGCTCTGTCTTCCCACCTAAATCTCATCTCACATTGTAATCCCATGTGTCAAGGGAAGGACCAGGTAGGTGACTGGATCATGGGGGCAGTTTTTCCTATGCTGTTCTCGTGATAGCGGGGGAGTTCTCACGAGATCTGGTAGTTTAAAAGTGTGTAGAAGTTCCTGGCTCATTCGCTTTCTCTCCTGCCACCATGGAAGACGACGTGCCTTGCTTTCCCTTCACCCTCAAACATGACTGTACATTTCCTGAGGCCACCTTGGCATGCAGAACTATGAGTCAATTAAACCTCTTTCCTTTATAAATTACCCAGTCTCAGGTAGTTTTTTTAGCAGTGTGAAAATGGACTAACACACATTTCTAGTGCATTCTACAGTGATTCTGGGAACTGTGGGCAAGAAGAGAGGCGGGAAAGCCAGAGCTCTCCAATGCTTGTCTTCTGGTGCCCTCCTCCAGGAAGCCATTCCTGGTGCCCTGGGTACTACTCCCAGCCTTGCTCACCCTGGATCATCACTGTTTTTGGAGGGGTCTGTGTCTCCCCCAGACTATAAGACCCAGAAAAGCAGGGCCTGGAGCTAAGTCACAATCGTGTCCCCAGCATCCATTGACACAGAGTAAGTCAAGTGCATAGCGTGTGTTAAATGAATGAATGAAAAAAGTGAAAGCATGATGAAAGCCCTGTGTTCAGGGTGTGTCTCACTCAACCTGTCTGTCCTGTCCTGGTGACTTGGTGAGAATTGTTGCCTGAAGGTCTTTAAACCTCTCTCCCTTCCAGGGCTTCCGCATGGAGTTGCTTCTCAGCTGTGCCCTACAGGGTCAGATGCACTGGGGAAGAACTAAGGCTCTTCTCCACAGCCCACCTTCTGTCCCATTAGCCCTTCCAACACAGGATACACCACATCCAGGGCTGCAGGAGCCCAGGCTGCCAACAGCATCAGCATCCTGCTAGAAGAGGGTAGGGATGCTGGGACTCAGAAGAGCCTTCTAGATTCCTAAGTTTATTAATCCTTTCACTGCAACTACTAGGAAAAATAAGTGTGACATCATTATGTGGGTTACACACAGTCACACACAAAAAAAGAAAGCGAAAGCAAAAATTGGCAAGAATATGTCAGCTTCCCTCAGGGGAGTGGCTCCTTCAACTTCGATCCCAAATGACTTCTTTCAGAGGAAACTTCTTCCCTTCTCCTCAGAACAAGCACATTCACACAGGAAGGAGATTAAATTCCTGCAAAGAAGAGGGAAAACCTTCCACTGGTCCTTTGGTCTTAACTCTCTTGGGGCCATGATATATCTGAGTCTGGTAATGACTGTGGACTTTTTTGCTCAGAATATCACAGATGATTGCCAAACATCGTGAAATGCCACTGAACTGCACACTGAAAACACACACATATACATGAAAAGTTAAGTAAACACATATACTTAATTGTGGGACCTCAGGGGGAGAGCAGAAAGAAATGTCCAGACATCTGGTGGTAAATATTCTGCTCTGGTTCAGCTAAAAATAAAGCCCTTCATCAGTCTGGTCACTGGAAGGACTTGTTCCCTTCTAGTTTATGATCAGAAACCTTAGCAGGAACTGATTCTCAAGTGTCTACCTTAACAGAAAAGCCACAAAGAACCATGGTAAGAGGGTGGCAGATAACATCCACAGTGCTGTCAGGAGGTGACAGGTGACTGACCTCAGCCTCGGTGTTCAAGAAGATTCCAGAGGGTGGGTGACATTTAAGGGAAAAATGAAAAATGAAGAGGGATGGAGGAATTGGAGACAGAAGCCAGAGAGACGTTGTGGTTCTTCCAAGGAGCGGTGCTAAGTCCTTGTGGTCTTCTAGAACATTATAGAATGTTCTACACTGTAGAATGTTGCGAAATCCCAACATGGTGTTTGGAGAAATTGACTCACACAGACTCCTCCTTGTCAACCAGCAGCGGAGGGGCCTCCGGCCTGGGGAAACCCGGCCTTCCTTCTACATACCTGACATACTTACACACCTGAAATTCCACCTCATTCCTGCCTGTTTCCTTGCAGGGCTTCCCTGAGGGCAGATGGAAAGGCCACCCCAAAGCTGCCAGGAGGGAGATTCCTTCTATTTTTTCCTGGAGTAAAAAGCAAGCCGTGGGGGAGCTGCTGACAGCAGGAAATGCCAACATCCTCTGGGGTTTCACATTCCAGAAGCCAAGATCTGCCAGCCGTGCCCATTCTCTCACCCCACTTCCTGGATCCAAGCAAGACACGGGCTGAGGTCCTGTTGCTGGTCAGTGACACAGGCCGGACAAGAACCCAGGTCTCCTGACCTCTCACCCATGGGCTTCCCAACTCCCCAGGCCTGGTCTCTCTGGGAAGGGCAGGCAGGCCCTGTTCATAGACACTCCTGAATGATACCCAGGTTCTTGGGCCAGGCTGGCAGATCTTGGCTCCTGGAATGTGAAACGTCCAAGGACTTGGCAATTCCTGCTGTCAGCAGCTTCCCTACTTCTACTGTACAATAATATAATATGATAGAATGATATTCTACCATTACGTGGAATACACACAGTTCCAATAAGAGTGTCATAAACAATCTAGCACAGCATTCTGGTTAGTGCACGCTGTCCCATTTCTTAATCCATTTTGTTCAATTAAAATATAACATTGTTTATGCCCAACTGATGGTTTTCCATGTTATCAGCACGTCGTAATCTGTGTCCTGGAAAACACCACTCTACCCCACAGCAGTGAGGCATGGAGACCAATGTAGCAGCCAGGGAGATGGTGCTGGAAGCAGGGTCCACTCTGCCCCAGGGGAAGGCGGGTGCTGAGCACTCTGGTATTTATCATGAGGTCATTTCTGCTGCCACCTCTTCCCTTGTCTCCTGCCTCCAGAGCTCCAGAGAGAAGCCCCTGTCCATGCTCCACAGAAAGACAGATATAGGATATTCCACACACAAAAATCTGACCGCATACATGCCCTGCTGGGACTAACCCTGGGGAGAATGGCTTGTCCATGCCAGGTGTGGCCTGTGAACTCACAAACTGAGGAAATCCTGTAGAAGCTGGGAGCGGCCCACAGAACTGACTCAAAACAGTTCCTTCCCCTCTGTTTTCTCATCCTGACCCCAAGATGGCTCTTCTGGGGGGAAATCACACACTCCACCCTCTGAAAAAGCACGTTAAGGACAAATGTCCTTGAAAATCTCCGGAGGGCTGTGGAATTTCTCCACCAGAACTTCACAGTAACAATGACACTAAACACAAGCACCACAATAACCAAAATCAGGAGTTTTATTCTCCTACCTTCTCTCTCTCTCTCTCTCTCTCTCATGAACTTCATGAAGACACTGACTTTGCGTTTTCTACTCAGCACTGCATCACCAGTGTCTGACACAAAGAGCCTGGGACATGTGGGCTTCCAAGTTCTCCTGTCCTGGGTAAATGACCATTAATGAGACAGAGAAGGAGCTGAAGAGCCCCCAGAGGAATGTGAGTCCCAGAGGTCCCGCCAGATCTACTCCCACCTTCCAAACCTGTGAAAGTCAGGTGCCTGAGTCACGCAGTCTCACAGTCTCTCCCACCCAAATACCAGGAGCTGTAGGTGAGTGAGCAGTTACTGCGTCCTCGGCCATGGGCTTGGGTTTTGAGGTCGGGACCTGATGGGAGGATGTCAGGGGTTAGCAATGTACCAAGGAAAGTGGAGAGAGTCATAGCTCAGTAGGATGCTGTGGAGTCACTGTGTAGCTGTGTGAGGAGGGGAGGGCGATAACCCCAGAAGCAGGCTGCACCTTCCTGTTTGCCAAAGAAGGGGCACGTAGGGCAGAGAAGGTGAACGGTGCACCGCTTCTGCCCTGGTTCTCAAAGTGTCTGAGATCAAATCTACTATCCCACATACACTGCCTGGCTCCTCTACTGCCCAACGACCCAGCCTGTCTCTGCAGGAGGCCTAGACATGCCGTGACATCACCAGCTCCTCTAGGAATATGGGATACAAGGAGTGGCTAAGATCAGCTGATCACCCGCTCACTCGGCTGTAGCCGCCCCAGAGCAATTGCTATACGAAGCCGTGTTCTGGATAAGGAGGACAGGACGCCATTCCCGCGCAAGCCCATCTCCCATCTCAGCCACCACCAGGGCTTGCTTCCCACCCTAAACTCCCTGTTCCCTCATCCCTGTTCCCATGCCCAGCCAAATCTCTGCAGTTCCCCATCCACAGCACCCAGGTCAGCCCCATTCACAGCCCTGTTTCAGTTTCTGAACTGCCTAAGCCACATCGAGCCCTGGTTCCACCCAGTCTTCTAAATGTCAGTGCCAGTCATATCTGTGGCTGTCCACTCACCCCATCTTCCCCTTCCTTCTCCCGCAGCGGTCTGGTCGTGTGCTGGGAGATGAGTTCTCAGGCAAAGGCAGAAAACATATGAACATCAGAAGACAGGCATGGAGTGAGGTTCCTCCCACCATCCAAGAGTTTCCATTATTGGTTTCCTTTTAAGCTATTCACTGGGTAACACATTTACTTGTCATCCTATATCGCCAAAGTCATTGTACAAAACATCTTTCACAGGCTTTTTCACACAGGCCAGGAATGGACACTCAGACCATGTGTAGACTCAGCTGAGTCAAATGTCATCCTCTGCCTCCTGCTTTATTGTTAAGCTGCGAAGTTTCTCTTCATTCATTCACTTCTTTATAGATTCTCCCTTGAGGTCTTGTGAATCCTTAATTTTTCATGACTAAATACTTCCTTTTCTTTCATAACACGTAGTATCTGATTTTCTGGGAAACTTTCTATTTGGCAAATATGGGACCAGGGATGTCAACATGAGTTCTCCATGGAAAGACTGATCTCACTGATTTAGAATTTGTAGTGGTTCTTGTGATAAGATACCTGAAGAAAATATTGCTCTTATGTGACATTAAAGAAGAAAAATGTGACACTTAAGGTAAGTAAAAAGAAGGTGTGTGGTTCTCTATTCCCTGGGCATTCGTATGTAGGAACTGGATGCTAAAAAATCTTTGGTTTCACTTTCAGCTTTTGGCTCAGAGGAGGCCAAGGTGCACCTTTCTTTGGTCATCCCAAATCTGGGTTCATCCAACACCAGCCGCCACCACTATGACCCCAGTGAGATCAAAGTTCTATACCTCAGGTGCACTGGGGGTGAAATCGGTGCCACTTCTGTTCTGGCCCCTAAGATTAGCCCCTTGGTCTGTCTCCAAAAAAGGTTGGTGATGACATTGACAAGGCAACAGGTGACTGGAAGGGCCTGAGGATTACAGTAAAACTGAACATTCAAAACAGGCCCAGACTGAGGTGCTGCCTTCTGCCTCTGCCCTAATCATCAAAGCCCCCCAAGGAACCACCAAGAGACAGAAAGAAACAGAGAAACATTAAACACAGTAGGAATATCACTTTTGATGAGATCGTTGACATTGCTCGACAGATCCAGCACCAATCTTTAGCCAGAGAACTCTCTGGAACCATTAAAGAGATCGGGGGAATGCCCAGTCTGCGGACTGTGATGTTGATGGCCGCCACCCTTATGACATCATAGATGACACCAACAGTGGTGTTGTGGAATGCCCAGCTAGTTAACAAGCACAAAGGAAAATATTTCAATAAAGGATCATTTGACAACTGGGGGGAAAAAAAAAAAATCTTTGGCTTCATCTTGAGGGAAAGGCAAAAGACGCTACCAGCCACTTCCCCAACACTACCTCATCACATCACTATTGTAAAACCTAAAGAACTGGTCTTTGAGGGATTTTTCAGATTTAGCACTTCAGCAGACCCAGGGCTGTCGCCTGGTCCTGAGACTCCCTGAGTATTGCTCCTGCCTGCTGTGCTTGTTCCACCCACTCGGCTTGACTGCACTCCGACCGCACTACCACGCCAGATCCCACACCTGCCACAGGCAAGCCAGACGTGGTGTGTGAGCAAGCAAGAGTAGCGTCTGGCCACTGTGCACAGTCAAGCACTCTGGCTGCTTCGGTGGAGTGGGCAGTTCCAGGAGCTGGCATAAATGCCATCTCCATGCAAGGCTGTGGCTGGACCAGATGTACCGCATACAGCTTCTGCTGCAGGCACCTGCATCTGGACAAGGGGAACGTGGCAGTGCCTGGAAGCTTGGAGACACCAAGAACCACAGAGCCCCAAAGAGGGTGTCACAGCCCTGACTTGACAAACCCCTCGGTCTCTGGTCCTCAAAAGGCGGCAGCTTTTCTCTGCTTCTTGTTACTTGCAATGTGCAGAGTGGGAGGTCATGTTTCAGCCCTGTTTGTGTTACGGTTCTTTCAGGGGCTGGCACCTAAGTTCTTGTTGCAGGTAGCAGGGATCAGCCTGCATATGTGAAGTGTGCAGGTGGAACACAGTGCACTGCACCCACCCAAGTGGATATCAGAGGATGGGCCCTCAGGCACCGGTGAGGCCCAACCCTCTCCCTCAGTGACATCTGCATTCCTAACATTCTTTTTGAACATCTGAAATTCCACCAAATTCCTGCCTGTCCTCTGGGAGAGACTCCATGAGGCCAGGTGGAAATCACACCCAGGTGTCACCCGGATAATGATTCCATCTCTTTTGCACTTATTCCAGAGGCAAAGCCCACGACAGGAGGAAACCCCAGTGCTTTCTTGTGTGCCGCGTTCCAGAAGCTCAGTCCCCCAGCAGCACTTGGGATTGTGGGTAAGTCTTTCCTGAGGCCAACCTGGGGCATCTGGGATCAGGGGCTGCTTGCCTCTCTGGAGGGGCTCAGCTCAGGACTAAGGGGGATTCTGGGCTGGAATAGGTGTGCCTGAGTCCCGTCCAGATGGTGTCTATGACCTGCAGGGGGCCCTTGTGCCAGAGTCTTTCTTTCATAGAGAAAACTAGGGTGACAAAATGTAACCAATGAGAGTTGGAGTTTACTCTTATTTCCCAGGAAGCCATGAGAGTCCTGTGACCCTGGAAAGAGATGGGGTCCCCAATAACTAAGGACATGGCAGTGAGTGATGCAGCCCGGCTTCCTGTCCTCAAAGAGTTTCAGGCCCACTGTCCCTGGACAGTGACAACCCAGAGTGGGCAGCTCTCGGATGGGGAATGCACAGGCTGCTTCTTTGGGAATTTTGATACGGGTTTTTAGTGGACCCTGCTGCTTGCTGGGAAAATTCCCCACCTTGGAACTGTAATGGATTTCAGGAGAAATAACACACAGTTGCTTATGGATATAAAATAAATTTTATAACCAAAATAGGACCCAGTGTCAGCACTCCCCAAGAAGAAGGATTCAGGCTTGGTCCAGTGTGAAGCAAGTGTGCACTTACCCAGGTGGCTTTGCCCATTTTTGTGCATGGGCCCATGGGGAGGGTTGCTGCATGTGGGTTGGGTTTTAAGTGGTTTGAATGTCCTTCTGCTGCTGAGAGAGGGAGCACATGCTGTGCCCAGATGTGCAGTGGATGTGACTAAGCACTGAAAAACTGTCAATCTCCAAAATTGAATTTTCTTGCCATACAGGGAGATGAAAGGACTACTAGAAAAGAGCTTATCTGACCCTTTGAGGAAACGAAAAGATCCCAACCCAGGTATGTGTGACTGCAAAGTCTCAGGATTGCTGAGACAGGAGCTCTTGCATCCACAGAGCCCTGGGCTGGTCCAGCTTCCCTCCCTCCCACCCAGCCTCTGACTCCCCGGCTCTGTCATCATCTCCCTCTGCTGATTTCTCTTCCCAGCCTGACTTAACTGCCCTGAGAGACCAGGACCAAGGCCAAGGATGGCCGGCTGGGCTCCTCCCTCCCCAGAGATGCCAACCCAACCCCACCCTGAGGAATGTGCTTCTCCTTGGCACTGGCTAGTCTCCAGGCCTAAATTCAACCCTCTTTGTAGCAGGCCAGATGCCAAGCCCAATCTCAGCTTGTCCAGGAAGGACCTAGGACTGAGGCTGTGAGCTCTCAACTTGTGTTTCTGGAGCAACATACTAGGGCAGCTAGTCAGTGATTTTAGGAAAGACGAGGTGAGCCTGTGCCCAGAGGATTTTTCCTTCCGGTGTTTAGTAAGTGTTTGGCTGTGACTCACTAGGAAAAACTCACATCACATTCTATATGACTGACACACAGCCCAAAAGAAAGTTGAATTAAACACCGATGAATAAGATACTGTAGTGTGCACATTCCTCTATTCTTTATTGATGCTAGTTTAATGTCTAAGATACCCATGGTGACAAATAAATTGGTTCACAACCTGAAAAAGTGTCACAGTCCCCATGTTGGAGATCACTGCTCTACACGGCAGCTGCAGGAGAGGGGAGGCCTGAAGGCAGAGTGAGAAATGGGGTCGGGGATGTGAGTGCTTATCTCATCCACCCATGAGAGCGAGTGGACCTACAGGACTCTGGAAATTCCATGAGTATTTCTGCTCCATCTGCCTCCTGCCTGGTCTCTTGCTCCCATCTCAATCCTCCCAACCAGCCTCCTCCCAACAGAAGGACACACAGATTTTCCTGAATCACAATCTGATTACTTCTCTCCCCTGCTTAGGGACTGCCTGTAGCTTAGGAGCACTGAGAAGAAAGACTAGATCTCACCGAGGCTCATAAGGGGAGATAGACAGGGGAAGTGATGGGGATGGTGGGAGCTTCCATGGCCTCCCTGGACTCCAGATCCTCTCCGCATCTCCATGTGTTCAGCAGCTAGGAAGTTCAGTTCTTCTTGTTCAGGAGTTTTTAGGCCAGGTGCAGTGGCTCACGCCTGTAATGCCAGAACTTTGGGAGGCTGAGGTGGGCAGATCACCTGAGGTCAAGCGTTCAAGACTACGCTGGCCATAATGGGGAGACCTTGTCTCTACCAAAAAATACAAAAATTAGCCGGGCATGGTGGCGGGCGCCTGTAATCCCTGCTACTCAGGAGGCTGAGGCAGGGAGAATTGCTTGAACCTGGACAGTGGATGTTGGAGTGAGCCAAGATCATGCCACTGCACTCCAGACTGGGTGACAGAGCAAAACTCTATCTCAAAAAAAAAAAAAGAGTTTTTATACTTTGGTCTGTATTGCCTCCCCATCATCACCTTTCTTGGAGGTTAGTGGGTGACACTGAAGGTTCCTTCCCTCTAATCCTCAAATATTTTGGTCTTTCTTCTGGTTACTGCCCTGATGCTGAGGCTACCTGGGGGCCCTACCCTAAGGCATATTTTTAGCCTGAGCTCCTGCTGTGTGATCTGAAAGAGGCTCATTGGGAAGAACAAAAGACCCTCCTATCACTTAGGAAGTTCCAAGTTTAGCATCATAATAGGAAGAGGGCCAAAGAACAAACATTTTCATATTACAGCCCACCTGGTAAGCCATGGGTTCATCAGATTGGATCCCCCTTGCTCTGCCAAATTTGCAGCACTCATGAGTTACCAATCCCAAGGGAGGACTCCCACTGCAGGGAGGATGGCAAAGGCCACCACTGCGCTCACCACCCGGAATACAGGTCTGAACACTTCAGCCACTGCATCTTGGGCTGCACTATGACTACACGGAGTGTGGCGAACAGAACACCCACAACCACAGCCAGTTTGACAAAGCAAGTTAATTACTTACAGACAGGCAGCAAGGGACAGTGGAAGCGTAGGATTCATGACTCACTGGTCCCCCAAGGCTCAGGAGCACTGCCGAGGGCAGATAGAGTCTCCCGTGTTTGCCCCACTTGCACCACAGCTGAGGACTCAGCAGTGAGCTCTGGGTTTTATGTGTGGTGGACACGCCCTGGGCAAGTGTTACCGGACACCCCCTCTAGAAGGGATGGGAGTGAGGCCAGGGCGGTCCTGGGCAGTTTCTCTTTAGTTCAAGTTGTTGCATTCTCTGGGAAGAATAGAAACAAAGCCCAGGCACTTTCAGGCAATGATTCCTTTCTTAGGATGGTGCATTCTGATATAGTTTGGCTCTGTGTCCCCAAACAACTCCTCTCAAATTGCAATCCCCATGTGTCAGGGAAGGGATCTGGTGGGAGGTGATTGGGTCATGGGGGCAATTTCCCTATTGTTGTTCTCGTGATAGCGGTCGCGTTCTCATGAGATCTGACGGTTTAAAACTGTGTAGCAGTTCCCTGCTCCCTCTCTTTCTCTCCTGCTCCCATGGCGTTCCCTTCACCCTCTGCCATGATTGTACATTTCCTGAGACCTCCTTAGTCATGAAAAACTGTGAGTCAATTAAACCTCTTTCCTTTATAAATTATCCAGTTTCAAGTCATTCTCTTTTTTGAGATGGAGTCTCGCTCTGTCGCCCAGGCTGGAGTGCAGTGGCGCGATCTCGGCTCACTGCAAGCTCCGCCTCCCAGGTTCATGCCATTCTCCTGCCTCAGCCTCCCGAGTAGCTGGGACTACAGGCGCCCGCCACCACGCCTGGCTAATTTTTTTTTTTTTTTTTAGTAGAGATGGGGTTTCACTGTGTTAGCCAGGATGTTCTCTATCTCCTGACCTCGTGATCCGCCCATCTCGGCCTCCCAAAGTGCTGGGATTACAGGCGTGAGCCACTGTGCCCAGCCCAGGTCATTCTTTATAGCACCATGAAAACGAACTAATACACATTTCTAGTACATTTGACATGATTCTGGGAACTCTGGGCAAGAAGAAAGGTGGGAAAGCCAGAGTCATCCAATGCTTGTCTTCTGGTGCCCTCCAGGAAGCCATTTCTGGTACCCCGGGCACTGCTCCCAGCCTTACTCACCCTGGGTCATCACTGGAGAGGTGTCTCTGTCCTCCCTGGACTATGATAACCAGGAGGGCAGGACCTGGAACTAAGTCACAATTGTGGCCATAGCATCGACTGGCACACAGTAAGTGTACAGGGTGTATTAAATGAATGAATGAAAAAAGTGAATTGATGATGAAAGTCCTATGTTCAAGGTGTGTCTCACTCAACCCGTCTGTCCTGTCATGGTGACTTGGTGAGACTTGCTGCCTGCAGGTCTTCAAACCTCCCTCTCTTCCAGACAGCCCCAGGGCTTCCCTGTGACGCTGCTTCTCAGCTGTGCCCTACGGAGTCAGATGCACGGGGGAAGGTCTAAGGCTGGATTCCACAGCCCACCTTTTCCCCGCTTAGCCCTCCCAACACAGGACACAGCCACATGCAGGACTGCAGGAGCATCAACCACCTGCTAGGAGAGGCTAAGGACGGGTGAGACTCAGAGCCTTCCAGCTTACTACATTTATAAATCCCTTGGCTGAAACTATTAGGAAAAACAGTTGTGACATCATCACGTGGGTTACACACAGTCACAAAGAAAAGGGAAAGCAAAAATTGACAAGAGTGTGTCACCCTCCCTAAGGGGAACATCTCCAGATTTGGATTCCAAATGACTTTTTTCAGAGGAACCCTCCTTCCTTCTCCTCGAACAAGCACATTGATTCACACAGGAAGGAGATTAAATTCCTATGGAGCAGAGGAGGAAAAACCTTTTCACAGGGGCGATTGTGTGGTTTTAACTGTCCTGGGGCCATAATGTATTGGAGAGTCTGGAAATAATTATACAGTTTTTTGCCCACATTATCACAGATAATTGCAAAATATTGTGAAATGCCACTAAATTGCACACTTGAAAACACGCACCCATACACACATGAAAAGTTAAGGAAAAATATGTATTTTACTGGTGGAGAGTGTTGGGGGAGAGGAAAAAGAACAGTCCAGATGCCTGGTGCTGAATGGTCTGCTCTGGTTCAACTAACAATAAAGCCCTCAGTCAATGTGGTCACTGAAAAGACTCGATCACTTCCTGTTGACGATCAGAAACCACAGCAGAGACCTGACTTTTGAGTGTCTGCCTTAACAGAAAAGCCACAAAGAACCATGACAACGGCATGGCAGATGACAATCACGGTGCCATCAGGAGGTAACAGGTGACTGATCTCAGCCTTGATGTTCAAGAAGATTTCAGAGGGTGGGTGACATTTAAGTGAAAGATGAAGAATGAAGAGGGATGGAATATTGGGTGCAGAAGCAGGGGTGACGCTGTGGCTCTCCCAAGGAGCTGTGTTAAGCCAAGGGCAGTGAGAGCCAGGGAGGGTGTGCAGGATGTGGGTGTGGACACTTGGGATCCAGCTTACATCTTCAGGACCTTCTGGTCTGCAGAGGCTGGAAGCTTCATGCTTTCCTTCCGAGAAGACCTTGCAGCCGGGGTTCTGGATGCATTTGAATCTCTGGACAGCACAGCCATAGTGTCTCTCGGTGTAGCCACAGGAACATCTCATGTCCAGGTGATGGCCCTGAATTGCTGAGACACTATTCTAGCCACAGAACCGGCATCCGGATCTTGAGTCTCCGCTCGGTCAATTGTTCTAGCTTCATTCCTGGCAGCAAATCCTGGGGCCTCTCCTCCAGCCCCTCCTATGACATGGAGGCTCTTAATTCGCTGGTCTGCATCTTGTGAAGGATCCTGCCAGAGCAGGGATCAGGCTTTGGTCAACAGAAACCCCCTTGCAGGGAGCTTCTGAAATCCCAACATTGTGTTTGGAGAAATTGACTCACACGGACTCCTCCTTGTCAACCAGCAGCAGAGGGGCCTCCGGCCTGGGGAAACCCAGCCTTCCTTCTACATACCTGACATACTTGCACACCTGAAATTCCACCTCATTCCTGCTTGTTTCCTTGCAGGGCTTCCCTGAGGGCAGATGGAAAGGCCATCCCAAAGCTGCCAGGAGGGAGATTCCTTCTATTTTTTCTTGGAGTAAAAGGGCAAGCAGTGGGGGAGCTGCTGACAGCAGGAAATGCCAACATCCTCTGGGGTTTCACATTCCAGAAGCCGAGATCTGCCAGCCCTGCCTGGGAGCCCTGGGAACATCAGACCTGGGTGTCCTCTAAGAGTGTCTGTGAACAGACACTTCCCAGAGGGGCCAGGCCTGGGGAGCTTGGCAGCCCTTGGGTGGGAGGTCAGGAGACCCGGGTTTCCTGGCCCAGCCTGTGTCACTGACAACCACCAGCAGAACCTCAGCCCGTGTCTTGCTTGGATCCAGGAAGTGGGTGAGAGAGTGACAGTGAAGGTCATTTGAGGTCAGGCTTTGCATTGACTGTCCAGACCCCTGGGATCTTCTCTAGACACTTGAGAACAGGCTTCTACCGGGAAATCCTGGTCTCGCCTCACACAGCTGGGCCCCCAGGCAGAAGATAGACCCATGCCCAGACATGGATGCCCCAGACTGGGCATCTGAGGGGGATTCTGAGGGACTGGTGGTGGGATCGGACATGGCTGTGTGCACAGCCTCTTCTGACATCTTAGGAAGGGGCAGGGACAGGGTTTGAACCCAGGGCTGACTGACTCTAAAGCTTCATCATGTCTAGTCAGGGGCTCTTAGTGTCCAGGGAGCCCCGGATGGGCGCCCACTGGCCTCACACTGTCCCAGCCTCTGAGGCCCCCATGCTCTGCTAAAATCTCCCTCCACCTTTGAGATGTTGGGCTGACTCAGCTGCTCTAAGAGACCAGGCTCAGGCCAGGAAGAGCAGCTGGCCGTCTCCCTCCTCAGAGATGCCTACCCTGCCCCTGCCCCGGGGAAGGTGCTCTACTCTCTCACTCTGGCTCATATGCAGGCAGCCTTGCCTCTTCTTGGTAGAGACAGTAAGACCTAGTGCAGGGCTCCACTGCAGCCTCCCAGAAAATGCCTGGAACCAAGGACCTGAAAACCGTACTCCTTATGGACAACATCAAAGGGGAGACGTGTCAGTGACTCTTAGAGAAGGAGGAGATGATCCTGGAGGCTTCTGTGCTCCCAAGTGTCTTAACCATTTGGCTGTGACTCCCTGCAGAAACTAGATATCTAGTTCTAGATATATGCTATGCTATCATGTAATAATATCATGACAGAACAATATAATAATATTCTATCATTACTTGGAATACACACAGTCCCAATAAGAGAGTCCTAAACAGGCTGGGCACAGTGGCACACACCTGTAATCACAGCACTTTGGGAGGCTGAGGTGAGCAGATCACTTGCGTTCAGAAATTCAAGACCAGCCTGGCCAATACGGTAAAACCCCATCTCTATGGAGAACACAAAAATTAGCCGGGCATGGTGGCGGGCATCTGTAACCCCAGCTACTCAGAAGCTGAGGCAGGAGAATCGCTTGAACCTGGGAGGCAGAGGTTGCAGTGAGCCAAGATGGTGCCACTGCACTCCAGCCTGGGCGACAGAACCAGACTCCATCTCAAAAATAAATAAATAAATAAACGATTTTTTTTTTCAAGAAAAGAGTGTCATAAACAGTTGAGTACAGCATTCCGGTAAATGCACACTGCCCCACTTTCTAACCCTTCTTTTAAAAATTAAAAATGACATTGTTTATGCCCAGCTGCACTGGTTTTCCACACTACTAGCACATACTAATCTGTGTGCTGGAAAACACTGCTGTACCCACAGCGGCAAGGAATGGAGGCCAATGGAGTGGACAGGGAGATGGTGCTGGAAGCAGGGTCTGCTCCCCCGGGTGAAGGTGGTGCTGAGCACTCTGGTCTTTATTGAGGTCATTTCTGCTGCAGCCTCTTCCCTTGTCTCCTGCCTCCAGAGAGAACCCCCTGTCCATGCTCCCCAGGAACACAGATGCAGGATCTTCCACACACACAAACCTGATGACATCCATGCCTTGCTGGGACCCAGCCATGGTGCCTAGAGGGTGACAGGTCACCTTGCCTGGCCGGGAGGAGAATGGCTTGTTCGTACCAGGTGTGGCCTGTGAGCTTGAGCTGAGGAACTCCTGCAGAACCTCAGAGGGGCTCACAGAACTGACCCAAAACAGCTCCTTCCCCTCCGTCCTCACATCCTGGCCCAAGATGGCTCTTCTCAGGGAAAATCACAACCCATCCCTCTGAAGAAGCACATTAAGGAAAAAGGCCTTTGAGAATCTCCGGAGGGCTATGGAATTTCTCCACCAGAACTTCAGAGTGATAATGACACTGAACACAGGAACCAAAACAACCAAAATCAGGAGTTTTATTCTCCTACCTTCTCTCTCTCTCTCTCTCTCCTCTCACTGTCATGAACTTCATGAAGACACTGACTTTGCGTTTTCTACTGAGCACTGCATCACCAGCGTCTGACACAAAGCCTGGGGCATGTGGGCTTCCAAGTGGACCTGTCCTGGATAAATGACCATTAATGAGACAGAGAAGGAGATGAAGAGCCCCCAGAGGAGTATGAGTCGCGGGGGTCCAGCCAGCTCCACTCCCACTTTCCAAACCTGTGAAAGTCAAGTGCCTGAGTTTCACAGTCTCTCCCACCCGAGTGCCATGAACTCCAGGTGACGGAGCAGTTACTGGATTCTTGACCATGCATTTCGGTTGTGAGGTCAGGACCTAATAGGCCCCCTTGGAAAGACGTCATGGGTTAGCAATGTCCCAAGGAAATTGGGAAAAGTCATAGCTCAGTAGGATCCCATGGAATTGCTGTGCGGATGTGTGAGTGTGGGAGAGTGTTAACGCCAGGAGCATCCTGCACCTTCCTATTTGCAGGAGGACTCAGTGTGGGGAATGACACTGGGGCACGTAGCACAGGGAAAATGAAGGGCACACCGCTTCTTTCCTGAGAACAAAGGTGAGATCAAAGCTACAATGACACGTACCCTGCCTGGCACCTTTCCTGCCCAAAGACCCAGCCTGTCTCTGCAGGACTTGCAGGAGGGCAGGACATGCTATGACATCACCAGCTCCACTAGAAATGTGGGATAAAAGGAGTGGCTGAGATCTGCTGATCACCTGCTCACTCCACTGCAGCCACCCCAGATCCATGGCTTCCCGAGGCTGCATCCTGGGTAAGGAGGACAGGACCCCATTCCTACCTGAGCCCATCTCCCATCTCAGCCACCATCAGGGCTCGCTTCCCACCCCAAACTACACCTCATCCCTGCTGCCATGCCCAGCCAAAGCTCCAGGGGTGAATTGCTCACAGCAATTTCCCATCCACAGTTCCCAGATTAGCCCCATCCACAGCCCTGTTTCAGTTCCTGGACTGCTCAAAGCCATACCGAGCCCTGGTTCCACCCAATCTTCTTCTAAATGTCGGTGCCAGTCATATCTGTGGCTGTCCACTCACCCCATCTTCCCATTCCCTTTCCCACAGCTGTCTTTGCCATTTTCTTCATCTCCAGGATCCTCTGCTCACACGGAGCCCCAGGTGAGCCCAGGAGGGCTTGGGAAGCTGGGGGAGGGGTACACCTTCCAGGGGACCCCAGGCTGGGACCCACCTGCCACCACCACCTGGATCTCACCAGCTCTGTCTCCTCCAGTGGCCCCCATGACTCCCTACCTGATGCTGTGCCAGCCACACATGAGATGTGGAGACAAGTTCTACGACCCCCTGCAGCACTGTTGCTATGATGATGCTGTCGTGCCCTTGGCCAGGACCCAGAGGTGTGGAAACTGCACCTTCAGAGTCTGCTTCGAGCAGTGCTGCCCCTGGACCTTCATGGTGAAGCTGATAAACCAGAACTGCGACTCGGCCCCGACCTCGGATGACAGGCTTTGCCGCAGGTGAGTCCTGTCCCCTCCATGGGGTTGTGGGTGTAGGGGAGCTGCATGCCTGTTCTGCCCTGGGTGGAGCCCCCATTCTCCTTGTCTCCCTGTCTCTGCCTGCTGCCTCTATTCAATCCACCTCTCCCTTTCCCTACGCCTGTGTCTCTTCCTCCATCTGTTTTTATTTCCCTCTCAGAATCTCACTCTTTCTACCCCGCTGTGCTCTCCTCCTGGCTCTCCTGTCCTCCTCTCTGCCCATGTTCAGTCTTGCCCCGATCTCCGGCCATCTCTGTCCTGCTCAGTGTCTCTCTGTCACTCTCTCCATTGTCAGCTGATGGAACATCAGGGGAACGATGACTCCTGGATTCTCCTTCCTGGATGGGCCTGGAGAAAGAGGCTGGTGTTACCTGAGATCTGGGATGCTGAGTGGCTGTTCTGGGGCAGGAGAAACACACACTCAGCTGCCCACCTCATTCTGTGACCTGTCTGAGGTCCGCCCTGCAGCTGTCCTGAGGAGGCCCACAGGTCCCCTTCTAGGATTCTGGACAGCGTGAGATGCGTGTGCTGATGGGGTCCCAGGGACTCTGACACCTCATGATGACCCCTACGGCTAACATCAACCAGGCACCACCCCAAGGCTGGCTGGGGAACCCTTCACCCTTCTGTGAGATTTTCCATTCCCTTAAGTTCTCTTCTATCCAGGAGCAAAGCACAGGACCATAATAAATTTATGTACATTGTAAATTAATGCTGTAGAATTCATGAATTAGAGAGTTTGGACGGTTGAAAGGGGTCACAAAGGGTGATGTGGGGCCCCTTCTCTCTGTCACCATCTGGCATCTTGGCCTTTCCCTTTGTTCTGCTCATGCACACACTTATTTTTTCTTTCTCCATTTATTTTTTAAATTTATTATTTTGTTATTTGTGCTTGGTGACTAGGGCCCTGGCCACCCCTGGGACAGGGGTCACCCTACTACACCAGCCTCCACCACCCCGTGGCTCCCTGAACCCAGTCCCAGGATCAGGAGCAGCCCAGGTTGGGTGGGGAGGAGGTGGGGATCGAGGGAGGGCTTCGGAGAGGCACTCCCTGTCCCACACCAGTTCTGGGACAGAACAGGATCTGGCTGTTTATTCTCGATGTCCATTAAGGAGATGCAGACAGACTGGGAAAGAACGGAGGTTCTTTCTGCAACCAGTTATGGGGAGAAGGTCGGAGTAGCTTACCAGACCAACTCAAAGTTACAAGCTTCTTTTTCTTTTTTTTTTTTTTTTTTTTTTTTTTTGAGACAGAGTCTCGCTCTGTCGTACAGTGGCAGGATCTCAGCTCACTGCAAGCTCCGCCTCCCGGGTTCACGCCATTCTCCTGCCTCAGCCTCCCGAGTAGCTGGGACTACAGGCACCCGACACCTCGCCCGGCTAGTTTTTTGTATTTTTTAGTAGAGATGGGGTTTCACCGTGTTAGCCAGGATGGTCTCGATCTCCTGACCTCGTGATCCACCCGTCTCAGCCTCCCAAAGTGCTGGGATTACAGGCTTGAGCCACCGCGCCCGGCCACAAGCTTCTTTTTCTAGTGCTTATATACATTCTAAGCTCCATGCCTATGTGTGGAGTGCACCTGCAAGACAGCGTATTTCATTCTATCAATATCTAAACTTTTAAGTAGTGACTAGGGTCTGGAAAGCTTTCTCCAGAGTCTTGGAAAGTTTCTTAATCTTGAATGGACCCTAGTATGAGGAATATGTGAAAGAACGCTATTATTATTTGATCAGACTTTAGCATCTGAGAAAACCCAGCTGGTGTTTTAATGGGCTTGTTTTCTCATTCCCGCCCTAGTCCCCAGGCACTAGTTTTTCCAGTTCTATAATGTTTAATGTGTTAATGCATTCATAAAATTAAAGTTTAGTGGAAACTGACTCCTCTGGTCGCTAACAGAAACCTGACCTGCCACACGCGTATCCCAGGCATGCGTCCCTTGGGATCCTGGAAAACTCACTGGGCAGGTCCAGGGCCCAGAGATGCCACACTTCGTCTGACTTTGGGCCAAAGCTGGAGCCTGAGCAGGAGTGGGTGGGGCAGGATGCAGAGGGTGTGGGCCATGGAGGAGCCCCTGGGGTTGGAAGGAGGAAGCAAAGGCCCGCCAAGGCACCTGAAGCACATTCTTCAGGCCCCGTGCCAGGGACAAACGCTCGTGCCCAGTGCTGATGTGGAGTAGATCGCAGGGAGGGGGCCACACTGCTGTTTACCCGACCCAGAAGCAACTTCCTTAGGGAGGGTTCAGCCCTAGGGTCTCCATCAACCTGGAGTCCCTGAAATCAAAGAAGCCACCACCTTTCTGGGTCCTGTTTCCCAGGGCCAGGGGGTCTGCATAGCGCCCAGACCTGCGTCCATGGGCTTCAGTCACCTGAGGCCACCCCAGGCTCCCAGACTGCCCCATGGCTTCCTGGGCAGATTCTGACTCAAAGGGTTCCATCATCGCCCCACAGGCGGCAGCATCGCCTCAGTGGCCCCAGACGGGCCCAGTGGCCAGGTGTCTGCACCTGCAGGAACTCTGGACCCAGCACATAAGGATGGCAGCAATCTGGCATCACAGGGCAAATGCCCTGTCTCACAGGCCTAACCCTAGCTCAGGGCTTATCAGTGGGCGCACACCCACTGCTGGGTGAGCTCTGCCTCCCCATGCTAGGATTCTGCAGGGCGTAAGGGCTGTGCTGACGCCTAGAGAGCGACAGACCCACGCTACCTACAGGGCGGCTGCTTCCTCATCCTCCACAGTGAACGTCCTAAACCTTCACCCTGTCCACATGTGACTCTCCCTGCCTCCATTCTCCTCACCCATGAAATGATCTCATCTGGATATTTTAGTGGAAAACTAAAAAGTTTTAAGTGACTGCAGGAGAACAGGACAGAGGCGGGTCTCCCAGCTCAGACCCCGCCCTGGACGCCCCCACGGAAGCCGCACAGCACGATGTAGGTGCCCAAAGCACCTCGTGTGCGCGGAGAGGCCTCGCTCAGCCCCACCCCTCTTAAACCCGGTGTCCTCAGGTGTCTGGGTCCTGCCCCATACGGGCCCTCTAGACCACCGGTCCAGATCCCGCACCTTCCCACAACACGAGGTACTGACATCAAAGCATCACCTCATCTGGTACATGAATCTGACACAGACCACACCTTACAGCAACGTGGTGAATCCCTCCTTGGACCTCAGTCCAACAAGCCCAGAGTCGAGGCTCTGGGTGGCCGCCCAAATGTCGCGCATGCGCACAGAAGACACTGGCGTCTCCTCTAAGGGACGGGAATCTCAGGCTTTCCAGAATCACTAGGTCTGATTTAAATAGCATCAAATAAATTGGAAAAGAAAGAAAGTACTATAAAGTTTGGCTAAGGTGATGAATTTTTCAGAGGTTGTATCGGTCCTGTCTCATGAAGGGAGTGAAGGAGATTTCTGTGAACATCCATGAGGATGAAGAACAGTCACTGAGGTGATGGTACCAAGTCACCAATCACCTCCCAGGGATCCTCTCATCCGGTCCTCACAGCAGCGCTGCATGGTCGGACCTCATCACCCACATTCCACCAAGAGGAAGCTGAAGCCGGGGGCCTTCATCCACTCACATCCGCCAGATCCCTGGCACCCATCCTGGGCCACACCCCATCATCCAGACCTTGGACCTTCGACCTGGGGAGGGTCCCTGTCTCCTCCATGAGCCGTCCTGGGCCTGAAGAAAGCAAAACAGAAAGAGCTGTGATGGAGTGGCTCTTATATAGTAAGAATAAAATTATTTTGAGAAATTTCTGGGTCATGTATTTACCCACAGAAAAATAGAAGCTAACACACACACACACACACACACACACACACACACACACGCTGTCACGTGTTCTCAGCACAAAGTGCCTTGAGCAAGACCATTGCTGACCCCACACTTAGCCTGACTGTGATCTTGCTGTGATCAGCACATCCCATCAGTGTGGCAACAGGTGTGGCCAGCGTGGGAACCAGGTCTCTTCTTCAGATTTGCTCTTTGTTTCTGAATAGCCACCGTCAGAACAGGCACCCTCCTAGAAGTCACTTGATTAAAAATTTCCTTTTGGATATTTAGGTTGACGTTCTATAAATCAGCTAAAATGTAAATGTATATTTAATATAAAAGTGTAAATTACAGCTCTAATTAGTGATTATGGTGAATTTTACTAACTATAGCTATGAAAATATTCCAATAGATAAAAATAGTGCTAAAATGTACAGTTATTACAAGAGTAATTACTTTAAGATAAATTTTATAATTTTTGGTCTAATAAATCTTCATAAAATATACATGATCATGAAGCACACCAATAGAATTAATCCTAATATTTATGGCAATACTTGGTGTGCTATCCCTCATAAAAAATATCATTGATAGTAAAAAAAAAAAGAAAGAAAGAAAGAAAGAAATCGGCCAGGCGCGGTGGCTCACGTCTGTAATCCCAGCACTTTGAGAGGCAGAGGCGGGCGGATCCCAAGACCATTCTGGCTAACACTGCGAAACCCCGTCTCTACTAAAAATACAAAAAAAATAGCCGGGCGTGGTGTCAGGCGTCTGTAGTCCCAGCTACTCGGGAGGCTGAGGCAAGAGAATGGTGTGAACCCGGGAGGCGGCGTAACTTGCAGTGAGCCGAGATCAGCCACTGCACTCCAGCCTGGGCGACAGAACGAGACTCTGTCTCAAAAAAAATTAATAATAACAAAGAGATGATGAAATTTAAAAATTCTATTTAATTTTGAGTTGTTTAATTTTCATTTAGGTCATGACTATCTGAAGTAATAAATTTTGGGGGACATTAATATGAGATGACTTATGTCTCCCCCTAAATTCATGTGTTGAAGTCCTAACCCCAGTATCTCAGAATATAACTGTATTTGGAGACAAGGCCTTTGAAAAGGTGATTACGGTAAAATGACGTCATATGAGTGGGACCCAATCCAAGCTGACTGGCGTCCTTACAAGAGAAGATTAGGCCAGGCGCAGTGGCTCACGCCTGTAATCCCAGCACTTTGGGAGGCCGAGGCGGGCGGATCACGAGGTAAGGAGATCTCCGAGACTATCCTGGCTAACACGGTGAAACCCCATCTCTACTAAAAATACAAAAAAATTAGCTGGGCATGGTGGCGGGCGCCTGTAGTCCCAGGTGCTCGGGAGGCTGAGGCAGGAGAATGGCGTGAACCCGGGAGGCGGAGCTTGCAGTGAGTGGAGATCGCGCCACTGCACTCCAGCCTGGGTGACAGAGGGAGACTCCATCTCAAAAAAAAAAAAAAAGAGAAGATTAGGGCGCGCACACATGCAGAGGCCATGTGAGGACACAGGGAGAAGCTGGCCATGGATAAGCCAAAAGATAGACCCTAAGAAGAAACCATCCGGCCAACACCTTGATCTCATACTTCTGGCTTCCAGAACTGTGAGGAAATGAATTTCTCCTGTTCAAGCCACACCTCTAGTACCCCTGATTATGGCAGTCCTGGGGGATTAACACAGGCATAAGGAAAATGCAGGATGTAAGAGTCAGAGAAAGGAAGAAAATCAAATGTACTTTCTCCTCATACAATTTTCAAAATTATGGACTTTAGGAAAACACTTTTTGGGAAACTATTCTAAACTGGGTGTTTGGCGTTTTGTTCTAAACTGGGTGTTTAGTGACTAGGTACTTTCTTTTCTTTCGTAACACATGGTATCTGATTTTCTGGGAAACTTTCTATTTGACAAACGTGTGATCAGGAATCTCTACCTGAATTCTCCACGGAAAGACTGATCTCATGGATCTAGAATTTGTGGCGGTTCTTGTGATTAGATACCTGAAGAAAATATTGCTCTTAATAAGAAAAATGTGACACTTAATGGCAAGTAAAAAGACGGCGTGTGGTTCTGTACTCATTGGGCATTTGTATGCAGGAACTGGATGCTAGAAATCTTTGGCTTCATCTTGAGGAAAAGGCAAAACTTTGAGAATGTCTGTGGAGGAGCCAGAGGAAATGAAATGGCTTTAAGTGTTTCCATCACAGAGACATCATGTCAGGGATAAACCTATTATTGTCATGCTGACAAGCACTAAAAACAGAAGTATGTTCAGATTCTCATCCTGAAATCATCTCAGATTCACATCCCAGCTCTGCCAGATACTAACAGGGATAATGAGTGGCCCGTCTCCATAAATCCCCTCGTACTGCTTCAGAATTCATGCCACTTCCTTTCCACGTGCTTCCACTTCCCTACTTGTACAGGAAGGATCCAAATAGTCTTGGGCTCATGACATTTTAGAAAAGTTCAAATGGATACATGTATACACAGTGCTGAGAATAGGGCCAGGACCAAGGACTGCTCAGAGGTGCCCCGTGTTATCACCCTACCTGGAGCTCAGCCCTGAGGGATTTAACCCTCTGCCTCTCCACACCTCCTGCCCCTCCTCACCTCACCTCAGTCTCAGTGCCTCTCTCTGTCCCACGACGTGATCACTGCTCTCTGCCTCAGGGTCTTTGCTTTTGCTGTTTCTCTTGCCTGAAATTCTCTCCTCCATGGGCCACGCCACAGATGGTTCTGAAGGTCTCAGCATCAGTGTTGCCTTCTCCAAGGGACCTTCTAGGACACATCGCTCACCTACCACCAACTGCAGGTTTCTACCTCTGTCATTTTTCCCAGTACTTTACACAAACATGGATTGATTGTGACAGACCTGTTTCCCACTCTGTATTGTGAGAACTGTGAGGTGAGGAACTCAGCATGAGTAACTCGTAGCTGAGAAGTGATGCCTCAATTTTCTCATCTGTAAAATAGAACAAACAATGGCACGGGACTCCCAGGGCTTTGTAAAGTCAACGCTGATGATATATTAAAGCTCGTTGTCGCGGTGTCTGGCAAATGGCACACTCTGGAGATGTGGTGTTGGTTTTTAGTTGTATTAATGTTTATCGTATGAACCCAGCACTGGCGACTTTTCTCTCCCCAGGGCGGGGGACTCCTCTTAGGTTCACACTCAGAACAGCCTCACTCCACCCGGCGCTGTGCACCACGCCCACCAGGAGGCCGTATGCCCCAGTGTCCCTGCATGGGGAGGGGATGGGCCTCAGGCTCATGGCTGAAGCCACTTCCATCCTTAAGGAGGGCAACTTGCTCCCTGTCCCACATCCTGGTGGGTTTGCTGCAAGTACCTGGAGCCTTGTGATTGTGACGGGATTTTTTGTGCAGTGATTCCTGGAGAACCTGGGTGTTAATCTGGAAAATTGCATATATGGGGCCAAAGGATATGACATGCCGCCTCTGGATGCCAGAGAAGGGCCCCATAGCCTCACTTTTTTACCCTCCCCAAACTCCAAGCTCCTATAACTGCTGTAAATACAACATACAACTTGGAAAACTGCTTTCTGCTTTACCTCCTGATAGTGATAAGGGCCCAAGGAGATGAAATTTCTCTAAGAGGGCACAGAGGGTGAGCCTGAGAATTGTGCCTGCTTGATATTGACATAGGGATAATGGGTGGTCCATCTCCATATATTCTGTCATACTTCTTCAGAACCATAAGAAGAGGACCAACCAGGCCGGGCGCAGTGGCTCACGCCTGTAATCCCAGCACTTTGGGAGGCCAAGGCGGGTGGATCACGAGGTCAGGAGATCGAGACCATCCTGGCTAACATGGTGAAACCCCATCTCTACCAAAAACACAAAAAATTAGCCGGGTGTTGTGGCAGGCACCTGTAGTCCCAGCTACTCAGCAGGAGAATGGAGTGAACCCAGGAGGCAGAGGTTGCAGTGAGTCGAGATCGCACCACTGCACTCCAGCCTGGGCGACAGACAGAGACTCTGTCTCAAAAAAAAAAAAAAAAAAAAAGAAGAGGACCAGTCACCCTACTCAGGGCAGATCCAAGCTGGCTGTTAAACAAGAGAGAGAAAGAGGAGCTATGTTGATCAACGGATTAAAATTTTATAGTACCCTTTCCTTGCTACATTTTTTTTTTGAGATGGAGTCTTGCTTTGTTACCAAGGCTGGAGTGCGATGGCATGATCTCGGCTCACTGCAACCTCCACCTCCCGGGTTCAAGCTATTTTCCTGTGCCAGCCTCCCGAGTAGCTGGGATTACAGGCGCCCACTACCACGCCCAGCTAACTTTTGTATTTTTAATAGAGATGGGGTTTACCATGTTGGTCAGGCTGATCTCGAACTCCTGACCTCAGGTGATCCACCTACCTTGGCCTCCCAAAGTGCTGGGGTTACCGGTGTGAGCCACTGCACCCAACCCATATAGTATTTTTTAACTAAAACTCCAAGCAGGTATCAGATACGAAATCCAACTGCAAGATTGTTTTAATTGGCTATGACATGGACCTGTTGCTTACATTTTTTTGAAGTCATCATTTATACAGTTATTTAAAAACCATACGCTCTATTGGGCAGAAAACTAAAAATACATTTGTGAGAATTATACTTCATAGTAAATACCTAGGTAGTTATGCTGAATTATTGTATCACTGAGAATCTTAACCCTACTCTAGGACATCTTGAGATAATGGGTGACGATCACTTTTTTGAAGACATTTTTGATATTTTGGTCAAGTGCTGAAGGAATTTTACTCCAAAATCTAGGGTTAGAATTCAAACTTCCAACACTCCCATACCCAGGTAACACAATTACGAATATTCAGAAATCAATACCTCTTAGATCATCAACGTTTCAGAGCTATGCCTGATAAATGACATTTGAAAAATAATAATATAGAAATAATCAGCTGTATTTATACTGCTGAAGCCACTTCATCTTTAGGCTTTATATTCACAGTGTTGTCCAGGAGGAATTAAAAAAAGAAAGTTACACTAATTATTTGTCAAGCTGTATTCCAGATGTCTACTTAAGACTTGCAGTTTATGCAGAGGTGAACCATTATCCTCTAAAATCAGATTGAATCTGAGTCACTCCATGTCCTGGATCTGGGTCAACGCCAGACCCCTCTTCCCAGGCTCATCCAGGATGCAGGTAGTGGCCATCATCGGGTCGCTCGATCTTCCATCAGTTGGCACTAAAGAAAGAAACACAGATAATCCAGAGATGAGGGAAAGACAGAAAGATCGTCAGAAAAAAATAGAAAAGAGAGACAGTCAAAGAGTGAGAGCCCAAGATAAATAAACATAAGAAGAAATAAAAAAATAAAAGAGAGAGAGAAGAGAGGACAGAAGAGAGGAGAGAGAGGGGAAGCAGAAGGAGAGAGGTAGATACAGAGAGCAAGGCAGGGGCACCATCTTGGGTAGAACAGGCATCCAGCCCTCCCCATTCCCCTGCATTCCTAATCTCGTAGAGAAGACAGGATGGCATCTCTGACAAAGCATGCCATCCAAGGGCCAAGGGGCACTTCTGGCCCTTCGCCTTCACCATTAGGGATTCCAGAGGGCTAAGAGACCAGAAGCAGCACTGCTTGAAGCAGAATCTGAAGGTGCAGTTTCCACCCTTGTGGGTCCTGCTCAAGGGCACGACAGCATTGTCATAGCAACAGTGCTACAGGGGGTCATAGAACTTGTCCCCACATCTTGTGTGTGGCTGACACAGAAACAGGTGAGCACCTGGGAGTGCTACTGGGGAAGACAGAGCTGATGCGGTACAGGCATCTGTCAGTGGATATCCCTATAACCACCTTGTGTAGGTCCATTCTTTTTCTTATCTGCCTGTAAATTGAGAAGTCACATGTTTGTGTCACACATCGAAGGAGGAAAATCAATATGAACTTGCAGCGTGTAGCTCATGGGCAGAATCATTTTCAGGGACATCTGAGGTGCTGTCAGATAGGCCATAGAGGCTGGGTAGGTGATGACCTTCCTGGATGCCCAGCACAGCTCAGCCTCTGCTTCCAGGGAGAGACAAAAACAAAAATAAAAATTCCTGAGGCTCATAAGTTTACCTGCACCACCTCTGGAGCCCAGGGTGCAGGATGTGTGTAGGGGACCCTCTGTCATCACCTCCAGGAAATCAAACCCTCTTCATCGATACAGACACTTCGTTCAATGTTATAATCACAACTAACAACGGTAATAAAAATACTAATGAATAACAACCATAATAAAAAATAGTGACTGTTGTTGACCTTGATGGTCTGAGCTCACTGTATAGAATGAGAATACTGAACAGGTCTAGTTTTGACAATGTTTGGGGGTAAAATGGGCTCCTGCAGAAGAAATTAAGGATCAGGCCTCCTCACATCCATCTCTTAGAATTAGAGATGTCCAGCGTTGGCCCTGATGGTGCTGTGTGACTGCTAAAATCTTCCATCACCAAATAAACCCCTCACCTACATCCAGGTGCCTGCGCTTGGCAACTGTCAGATTTTCTAAGGGAGCAGGAGTGAGGGCCTGATGAGACCTGGAATCTTCGCCTCCCCCTCATGGCTCCGATCCCAGGCACCCCTAGTGTATCCAGTCTAGCCCGGGAAGGAGGCACAGGCAGCTCTGGGAAAGGATGGCAGACACAGGGAAATTGAGCTGAGCTGCCAGAGAGAAAGGAGCAGCCTCACAGAGAAGAAGGGAACGGAAAGAGAAAGGGATAGAAGGAAGAAATTCCAGCAATCAATGACATTGGAAGAAAGAGGGACGCAAATAATCTTGAACTTCCCAACTAGATATCATGCATTTTGTGGGTGACTATGAGACATAAGCACAATTATACATGGATCTGGATGCAACGAAAAGCCAATGACAATATGCAGTACTTTGATTTGGGGGAATAACGTTATAAACATGAAAAATCAGCAGGGCACGGTGGCTTATGCCTGTAGTCCTAGCATTTTGGGAGGCCAAAGTGGGTGGATCACTTGAGGTCAGGAGTTGGAGACCAGCCTGGCCAACATGGTGAAACCCTGCCTCTACTAAAAATACAAAAATTAGCTAGGCATGGTAGCACATGTCTGTAATCCCAGCTACTTGGGAGACTGAGGCAGGAATCACTTGAACCTGGGAGGCGGAGGTTGCAGTGAGCCAAGATCATGCCATTGTGCTCCAGCCTAGGGACAAGAGCAAAACTCCATCTCGGCGGGGGGGAAAAAAAAAGTCAGAGGAGAGACACAGCTCTGGGGCACTGGATGAGAACTGGTGAATCTAAAATGTTATCAAATTTATAAAAATTAGTATGTTTTATTGTGGCTGTGATTAGTACACAGTTTTCAAGTTTGAAGTTGTTGGGCAGATCGGGAATTCCTCAGTGTTGACAGCTGCTTTGTGTCCCTTTTTGCACACAAAAAGGGACAGACCTTCTTAAAAGGCCACATTGCAGAAGGTCACTCACTTGTCTGTTTCTAGTCCCTGGCAGTTTTTAGTAACGTGTTCTCAAGAAGGAGACTTAGCCGGGAGTCACGATATGGTCAGATTTCAAATATTTTTTCTGCTCAATTATTCCAATAGTAATAATATCAATAGTAGTGATAGTAGTGATAGTAGTAATTGATAGTAGTGATAGTAGTGATAGTAGTGATTGATAGTAGTGATAGTAGTGATAGTAGTGATTGATAGTAGTGATAGTAGTGATAGTAGTGATTGATAGTAGTGATAGTAGTGATTGATAGTAGTGATAGTAGTGGTAGTAGTGGTAGTAGTGGTAGTAGTGATAGTAGTGATAGTAGTGGTAGTAGTGGTAGTAGTGATAGTAGTGATTGATAGTAGTGATAGTAGTGATAGTAGTGATTGATAGTAGTGATAGTAGTGGTAGTAGTGATAGTAGTGGTAGTAGTGGTAGTAGTGGTAGTGATAGTAGTGATAGTAGTGATAGTAGTGATAGTAGTGATTGATAGTAGTGGTAGTAGTGGTAGTAGTGATAGTAGTGGTAGTAGTGATAGTAGTGATTGATAGTAGTGATAGTAGTGGTAGTAGTGGTAGTAGTGGTAGTAGTGATAGTAGTGGTAGTAGTGATAGTAGTGATTGATAGTAGTGATAGTAGTGGTAGTAGTGGTAGTAGTGGTAGTAGTGATAGTAGTGATAGTAGTGGTAGTAGTGATAGTAGGGATAGTAGTGATAGTAGGGTGATGCGATTATCTGAAAATAGTGGGAATAGTTGCACAACATTGTGAAAGCACTCACTGCCTCTGAATTGCACATTTTTAGAAACTTAATTTTACGTTATATGAATTTTACCTCAATTAAAAAAATACCATTCTGGACATAAGGCAGTACCAGCTTTGCCCTAACTCCTCTTCGCACAGCACTACCCCCTTACTGCCCTCTGCATTATTCACAGGGTTCTAACCCAACTCCCTTCAGAGCTCTACTGAGATATCACCTTCTTAGGGCAGCCTCACATACCATTCTCTCTAAAATAGCATCAGCCATCACCCTATGCCTTCATAGTATGTTTCTTCATTATAGAACTATCACCACTGAAACTATCCCTATTTCTTTCATTTTTGGTGGTTTCTTTTTTGAGCCAGAAGCTCACTCCATCACTGAGGCTGGAGTACAATGGTACAATCATGGCTCGCTGCAGCCTCCAATTCTTGGGCTTGGGTGATCCTCCTGCCTCGGCCTCCTGAGTACCTAGGCACGTGTCACCACACCTAGCTAACCTTTTCATTTTTTGTAGAGATAGGGGTCTCACTCTGTTTCCCAGGCTGGTGTCAAACTCCTGGCCTCAAGCAATCCTCCCATCTTGGCCTCCGCAAGTCCTGAGATTACAGGTACGAGCCACCATGCCTGGCCTTTTTTCTTTCTAATTTTTGAAATGACCAATAGCATTTGAGATTATGGAATTAACATCTTGATTCAGTGCTGGGTTCTCAGATCCCAAACAGCAATAGGCACACCACACCTTCTCAGCAAATAGCTATTGACTTAATTAACCAAACTAATTAAAGGAGGAAAGTCATATGATTTTATACGTATATAATTATGAATAAAGAATTTGATGAAATACCTTCAGCAGAAATTTCTAAAATAGACTAAGTAAAATGGGATTTTTAAAACCTTTATAAATTGGAAGATGTTTATTATAAACCAACAGAAACCATCATATTTTTCTCCTTAATATCCACATAAGAGAGATATGTCTTCTTCAATCTCTATTATTCAGTATTACTTTGGTGTTGCTAACTATAGCAATACAGTAACATATAGAAATGAGTTAGAGCTGGGCGCAGTGGCTCACACCTGTAATCCCAGCGCTTTGAAAGACTGAAGCGGGCAGATCACCTGAGGTCAGGGGTTCAAGATCAGCCTGGCCAACATGGCGAAACCCCATCTCTACTAAAAATGCAACTGGGCATGGTGGTGGATCCCTGTAATCTCAGCTACTCAGGAGGCTGAGACAGGAGAATCACTTGAACCTGGGAGGTGGAGGTTGCAGTGAGCTGAGATTGCGCCATTGCACTCCAGCCTGTGTTACAAGAGTGAAACTCCATCTCAAAAAAAAAAAAAACAAAAAACCAAAAAAACACAAAGAAAGAAAAGAAAGGAGCTAGGAACACTGGAAGAAAATATATTATTATTTTTAGACAATATGTTTGTATATCCAGAAAACCCAAAAGATTTGCCTTAAAAGCAGATAAATGGAGTAGGAGTATTTAATATTATGACTGAATATAAATTAAATATACATAAATCAACACATAATGTTATACTAGCAATAACCAGGGAAAATGAAATGGAAAAAAAGTAGAGTATTGCAAAAGGATATGTTACACAGGAATTAATTGTATCAAGAAATATGTAAGGTTTGTGGTAAAGAAACCATGAAGTGATACTTAAGAACATAAAACTAGACCTAATTTTTAAAAGTATGTAAACCTGGGCCAGGCACGGTGGCACGCAGGCTGGAGTGCAATGGTGGCATCTTGGCCCACTGAAACCTCCAACTCCAGGCTGAAGCGATTCTTGGGCCTCAGCCTCCAGAGAGCTGGGATTACAGGCTCACAACATCATGCCCTGCTAATTTTTGCAGTTTTTGTAGAGATGGAGTTTCACTATGTCGCCCAGGCTGGTTTCAAACTCCTGAGCTCAGCTGATCTGCCTGCCTCAGCCTCCCGAAGTTCTGGTATTACAGACGTGAGCCGCTGCACCTGGCCACTTCTTTTTTTGTTTTGGAGACAGAATCTTGCTCTGTCACTCAGGCTGGAGTGCAGTGGCGTGATCTCCCCTCACTGCAAGCTCCGCCTCCCGGGTTTACGCCATTCTCCTGCCTCAGCCTCCCAAGTAGCTGGGACTACAGGTGCCCGCCACCTCGCCCGGCTAATTTTTTGTATTTTTTAGTAGAAACGGGGTTTCACCGTGTTAGCCAGGATGGTCTCGATCTCCTGATCTCATGATCCGCCTGCCTCGGCCTCCTAAAGTGCTGGAATTACAGGCGTGAGCCACCGTGCCCGGCCACCTGGCCACTTCTTCATTCTTGTTGGCTTTTCGTGACCAGAAAAAAAATAAATTATGCATCCTTATGTGGCCTATTGAATCTAAAATTACTTGTTGACTAGTTTCATCCCTTTTCTTCTAATGTGTAATGTCAGGATTACAACATTTTTCATACGAGGCTGGCACACGGTTACAGCAATTTGCTTCTAGGCAATGTTTCTTTTTGAGAAGGGCACATTGAACATCTTTTACAAAGGGTGTAATAGTCATGATTTTTCTCTTATTTGGTCTAAGCAAAGCAGGACAACAAAGGGGAACTTAATGGATAACAAGGGTCATTAATTAAGAAGGCACCACTGGGTGGACACGGTGGCATCTGTAGCTCCAACACCGTGGGAGGCCGAGGCAAGAGGATCGCTTGAGCTCAGGAGTTCAAGATCAGCCTGGGCAACGTGGCAAAACTCCACCTCTACCAAAACATACAAAAATGAACTGGGCACAGTGGCACACACCTGTAGTCCCAGCTACTCAGGAGGCTGAGGTAAGAGAATGACTTGAACCCGGGAGGCAGAGTCGAGCTGAGATCGCACCACTACCTGCCAGCTTCGGTGACAAAGCCAGACCCTGTCTAAGAAAAAGAAAAAAAAACAAAAAACAGAAGACAGTGATTTTTGCCCCAAAGTGATTTAATTCTCCCTAGTCATTATACAGAACAAGAAAAATAAGAACGTGAATTAGGCTGGGCGCAGTGGCTCATGCCTGTAATCCCAACACTTTGGGAGGCTGAAGCAGGTGGATCACTTGAGGCCAGGAGTTCAAGACCAGCCTGGCCAACATGGGGAAACCCCATCTCTACTAAAAATACAAACATTAGCCAGGTGTGATCCCAGCTGCTCAATATCTGAGTAGCTACTGAAGCTTGAATTGCTTGAACCCAGGAGGTGGAGGTTGCCATGAGCTGAGATCAAGCCACTGCACTCCAACCTGAGCGACAGAACGAGACTCTGTCTCAAAAACAAACAATGAAAAAAAAAAAAAAAAGAAAAGAAAAAGAAAGTGAGTTAACCTGTAATGTGAGAAATGGAAGTTGTAATTGTATGTGACTCAGATCCCAGTCATATCACTTAAAGTGCTGTTGTGGTTCAAGTGGCTTTTAAATAATAGTTATTTCCACATTGGTCAGACCACATCCCTACCCTGGTTAACCCCACTTCATGAAGCAGAGCGTTTGCAGGAGGAGGATGGGAGGAGGAGAGAAGGAACCCAAAACCCTCACGTGGCTGCTCTGCTCAGCAAATAAGAAACACCATCAACTTATTTTGATACAAATCCCTATGACTCCTTTTTATTCAAGAATTCTGTCACCTTTGGCTGTTTTTCTGAGGTTTCTCCGTAGCACCTTATCCTGAAGATTTTTATTTTATTTTATTTTTTCTTAGAGAGAGAGAGTGTCACTCTCACCCAGGCTGGAGTGCAGTGGCATGATCTCAGCTCAGTGCAACCCCTGCCTCCCAGGATCCTCATGCCTTGGCCTCCCGAGTACCTGGGTTTACAAGCATGCACCACCATACCCAGCTAATTTTTGTATTTTTAGTAGAGATGGGGTTTCACCATGTTGTCCAGGCTGGTCTGGAGCTCCTGACCTCGAGTGATCTGCCCTACCTCAACTTCTCAAAGCGATTACAGGTGTGAGCCACCATGCCCAGCCGTGCTCCTGGAATTTTCTTATAGAATCAGAGCAGACACCAGTCGTAGAGGTAGAAAATTATCTCTGCAATTGGCTGTTCTGGAAGCCAGAAACAAAGGACCAGCCAGGAACCCATCTCCCCTGACAATTGTGGAGGAGGAGGTTGAGGGCTTTCAGGATCCATGATGCCAGGCGGGAGGGAGCAGCTCTGCCACACAGGGCTGGAGACCTCACCCTCGATGCTCAGCTGTCACTGCCTCGTGCTATCAAGTCATCACATCCTTAATGGTTTAATGCCCAACCCCAGAGCTGCTTGCTCTACCTGCACTGGTTGATTCTTCTGGAAAAATAAAACTCTATAATATTTTGATCCAGGGAGCCCAAGGACCATCTTACCAGCTCTCTCAAATTACAATGCAATCCTCATCCTAACTCCACTAGATTGCCCTGGTTAATGGGGTAATTCTGTAAGAAAACACAGCATCAATATTGCAATGTCCTTTACAGAAGCGCTGAGAGTAATGGTATTGCTTTAGTTGGGGTCCTCATAGAACATGTGATACCTCATAGAATTTTCCAGGGCTTTCCAGTACCTCAATTGATATAATTCAGATCCGGCCGGGTGCGGTGGCTCACGTCTGTAATCCTAGCACTTTGGGAGGCCGAGGAGGGTGGATCACCTGAGGTCAGGAGTTCAAAACCAGCCTGGCCGATGCAGTGAAGCCCCATCTCTACTGAAAACACAAAATTTAGCCAGGCGTGGTGGGGCACACCTGTAATCCCAGCTACTTGGGAGGCTGAGGCAGGAGAATTGCTTGAACCCAGGAGGTGGATGTTGCAGTGAGCCAAGATGGCGCCACTGCATTCCAGCCTGGGCGACAGAGACAGAGTGAGACTCCATCTCTCTCTATATCTATATATCTATATAGATATCTCAGATCCTCTAGTGCAAAGTCACATATCTGTATGGAAGCTCCAATAAATTGGAATGCAGAGGTTAAGGGTTAATCAGTCAGCTACACCTACTAGGAACTTTCTCTGTTACCAGAGATGGTGCCCATCAGGGACTGGTCCCATGGCCAGTTCTCACATATAATCTAACCCTGTATGGGATTTTAGAAGGTGGGAGCAGAACCTGGCACAGTGGCTCACGCCTGTAATCCCAGCACTTTGGGAGGCCCATTCAGGCGGATCACTTGAAGTCAAGAGTTTGAGGCCAGCCTGGCCAACATGGTAAAACCTTGTCTCTACTAAAATTACAAAAATTTGACCGGGTGCAGTGGCTCACGCCTGTAATCCCAACACTTTGGGAGGCCGAGGCAGTGGATCACCTGAGGTTGGGAGTTGGAGACCAGCCTGACCAACATGGAGAAACCCCATCTCCACTAAAAATACAAAATTAGCTGGGTGTGGTGGCGCATGCCTGCAATCCCAGCTATTCGGGAGGCTGAGGCAGGAGAATCACTTGAACCTGGGAGGCGGAGGTTGTGGTGAGCTGAGATCGCGTCTTTGCACTCCAGCCTGGGCAACAAAGAGTGAAACTCCATCTCAAAAAAAAAAAAAAAAAAATAGCTGGGTGTGGTGGCACCCGTCTATAGTCCAAGCTACTTTGGAGACTGAGGCAGGAGAATCACTTGAAACTGGGAGGTGGAGGCTGCAGTGAGCCAAGATCGCGCCACTGCACTCCATCCTGGGTGACAGAGCGAGACTCCATCTCAAAACAAACAAAAAAAAAAAAAAAAGAAAAAGAAAAAGAAAAAGAAATCAGGCTACTAAAATAGGTAGCCAATGTGACCTTTATGTGTAAGTATATTATCAGAGTCATCCTAATTTCTGCCACGAGAGGGCGTGTCAGGCTTAGTTAGGGCTTGGCTGCCACAGCGGCTCCCAAATGGTGGTCTCAGAATTCCTTTATTTTATTATTATGATTACTATTATTGGTATTATTTTGAGGCAAGTTCTCGCTCTGTTGCCCAAACTGGAGTGCAGTAGTGCAATCATGGCTCACTGCAGCCTCAAACTCCTGGACTCACACGATCCTCCCACCTCAGCCTCCTGAGCAGCTGAACTATGCTGCATAGGCCACCACGCCGGCTAATTTTTTCATCCTTTATAGAGATGGGGGTCTCACTATGTTGCCCAGGCTGGTCCTGAACCCCTGGTCTCAAGCAATCTTCCCACTTCAGCGTCCCAAAGTGCTGGGGTTACAGGTGTGAGCCATCACACTCAGCCACGTTTGGATTTTTTCAGTGACACACCTGCCGGGCACAGTGGCTCACACCCGTAACCCCAGCACTTTGGGACACTGAAGTGGGAAGAGTGCTTGAGCTCAGGAGTTGGAGACCAGCCTGGGTAACGGAGCAAGACCCTGTGTCTACAAAAAAAATTTAAAATTAGCTGGACATCATGGCGTGCACCTGTAGTCCCAGCTACTGGGGAGGCTGAGGTAAGAGGATCACTTGAGCCCAGGAGGTTGAGGCTGCAATGAGCCACGATCACACTGCGCCACTGCACTCCAGCCTGGGTGAGAGAGTGAGACCCTGTCAAAACAAAACAAAACAAAACAAACAAAAAAAGTACCACATGTCTATGGCACATACAATGTAACACCCCAGCTGGGTTCAGGATAGTTCCTGGAATCAAACACATCAACATTCATGCAATGAAATGAGGGCTATTTACAGGAAAGTGGAATAAATACAGAAGAGTGCCAAAATAGCCTTGTGATAGTTCGGGTCAAGTTTTGCCACCAAATAAGTTACACAACAATCTCTCCCTTTTCAGAGTTATTTGGACCTTGGAATTGTGTATGGGGAGGGGAAGGTTTGTTTTGTTTTGTTGAGAGGGAGTCTCACCCTGTCACCCAGGCTGGAGTGCAGTGGCGTGATCTCGGCTCACTGCGACCTCCACCTCCCAGGCTCAAGCAATTCTCTTGCCTCAGCCTCCTGAGTAGCTGGGACTGCAGGCATACGCCACTACCTCTGGCTAAATGTCATATTATTAGCAGAGACAGGGTTTCACTATGTTGGCCAGGCTGGTCTCAAACTCCTGACTTCAGGTGATCCACCCGCCTCGGCCTCCCACAGTGCTGGGATTACAGGCGTGAGCCACCGCGCCCGGCCAGAATTGTGGTTGATGAAGGGTGAGCCTCTCATTTCTCATAGATGAGAGGTGTCCTGCCACGTCAAAGCTTGAATGCAATTCTACTCGCAGACATACAGAGTCAGATATCCCTTCTTTTGATGAGTTAAAAGTTTGTATTTAAGATGAATAAGACAATATTCAGTCAAAAGTCTGTTTTTCTTTAGAGTCAACATTTTGAAATAAGAACTAAATAAGAGCATTCCTCTGCCTATGTAGACTACAGCAGAAGCCAAAGTTGAGTGATCAGCATAGATCATCTGAGATTCAAATCCCATGAGAGGGCTAGACGTGGGCCATACAATTTTCTAAGTGGAGAACTTCCCCAATACCAGCTTCTGCCCGAAAGAGGGTGCTGTCTTCCTTTGATCCATGTGTAGTTGCTTTCCCACAAAAGTCAGAGTATATTAAAATGCTACAGGCCGGGCACAGTGGCTCACGCCTGTAAACCAGGCACGTTTGGAGGCCGAGGCAGGCGGATCAGTTGGGGTCAGGAGTTCGAGACCAGACTGGCCAACATGGTGAAACCCCATCTCTCCTTAAAAAAAAAAAAAAAAAAAAAAAAAAAAAATTAGCCAGTTATGGTGGTGGGTACCTGTAATCCCAGCTACTGAGGAGGCTGAGGCAGAAGAATCACTGGAACCCAGGAGGCAGAGGTTGCAGTGAGCCAATATCGCACCACAGCACTCCAGCCTGGGCAACAGAGCAAGACTCCATCTCTAAATAAAATCAAATCAAATAAGTAAAATAAAATAAAATAAAATGAATAAAAGGCTGCAGCCAGGTACAGTAGCTCACACCTGGTAATCCCAGCATTTGGAAGTCTGAGGCAGGAGGATGGCTTAAACCTAGTAGCTTTGTTTATTTTCTTTAAGACAGCAGAAAAGGTTATTTGTATATATTTATTTATTTATTTATTTGAGAACTACAGGTGCAGACTACAGAAACGCACCACCACGCCTGGCTTTTTGTATTTTTAGTAGAGATGGGGTTGACTCCTGACCTTGTGATCTGCCCGCCTCGGCCTCCCAGAGTGCTGGGATTACAGGCATGGGCCACCACGCCCAGCCTATTTTATTTATTTATTTATTTTGAGACAGAGCCTCGCTCTGTCACCAGGCTGGAGTAAAGTGACATGATCTCGGCTCACTGCAACCTCCACCTCCCAGGTTCAAGCAATTCTCTGGCCTCAGCCTCTCGAGTAGCTGGGACTACAGGCATACACCACCATGCCTGGCTCATTTTTTTTTTCTTCTTCTCATGCTTGTTTCCTATCAGCTAATTTTTGTATTTTTTGAAGAGACAGGGTTTTGCCATGTTGCCCAGTCTGGTCTCCAACTCCTGGGCCCAAGCCATCCACCTGTTTCATCCTCTCGAAGTGCTGGGATGACGGGTATAAGCCATCAGGCCCAGCCAGAGCCTAGAAGTTTAAGTCTAGCCTTGGCAACATAGCGAGACCACATCTCTACAAAAAAAAAAAAAAAAAATTAAATTAGCTTGGCATGGTGGCCTGCGTCTGTGGCCCCAGCTACTCAGGAGGCTGAAGCAGGTGGATTGCTCGAGCCCAGGAAGTTGAAGCTGCAGTGAGCCATGATCACACCACTGCACTCCAGTCTGAGCAATGGAGTGAGAAACCATCTCAAAAAAAAAAAAAAAAATTGGTGCAAGATCCTTGCTGTTTCTATGTAAGATGGCCTGCCATGATTGTTAACAGATTCTTCCTGTACAAGAGGACTTCAACAGGATACAGGAAACCCCTCCTTGCCAGAGCTATGCAGCGCATCGCACGATGCCTGGAATCCCTGGCTTCAGCCACTAATGACGGGAAGCTCCATAAGTTTGCACATGCCTCCCAGCTTCCAAGCACTACTCACTGAGCCCTGAGAAAAGTGCCTGCAGGAGAGGTGGGGGTGCAGAGCCCTGGGAGGGACCCTTTGGCCACCCGGAGTCTGGAGACAGAGTTTCTCCTCCTGGGAGATGCTGAGGCCACCAGCAGGGGACTAGGGCCACAGTCTCCGTCACACCACTGTCCAGGGCAGTCACCTGCATCAGTATCAAGTAGACGTCAGCATCTGCACAGGGAACCATGATATATACGAGACCTTCGCATACATGCATGTGATGACTGTAAACATGAGTTCAGCATTCAAGGTTTTTTTTGTTTGTTTGGTTGGTTGGTTGGTTGGTTTTTGAGACGGAGTCTTGCTCTTGTCACCCGGGCTAGAGTGCAGTGGCACAATCTCGGCTCACTGCAGCCTCTGCCTCCCGAGTTCAAGTGATTCTCCTGCCTCAGCCTCCTGAATAGCTGGGATTACAGGTGCCCACCACCACGCCCAGCTAATTTTTGTATTTTTTGTAGAGACGGGGTTTCACCATGTTGGCCAGGCTGGTCTCGAACTCCTGACCTCATGATCCGCCCGCTGCAACCTCCCAAAGTGCTGGGATTACAGGCATGAGCCCACACCCGGCCCAGCAGTCACGTTTTATTAATGGCAGTTGCTCTTCTTTAACGACCCCCAGTGTGTACAGGAGTCAGTATCCGTCACTATTGGCACCAAGATGCGTCCACGTGCTGTCATCGGCAACCATGCTACTATCAAGGCACGCCTAAGGCTAAGACACAGATCTTAACACGATGGCATGTACTGACATGTGTAGTTGTCAGAATTCACATGGCTGGATACTGATTTGTGTGTTGATGGCAGCTAGTGACATGACACCTGCCTGCGTGCCATTGACACATGCATGGGCATATATAGATGTGGGCACACACACCTTCGCTGGGTGTGAAAGCACCCGTCTGAGCCCCATCCATCCACCCTCCAGGCTGGAGCCCCTCGATGGGCTGAGGCCGTTCTGATTAAGTCGTGTACCTGCAGCTGGCAGAGAACAGATGCATCGTAAACGCTTGAATGAGGCCACGCTCGGTGACTCACGCCTGTAATCCCAGCACTTTGGGAGGCTGAGGCGGGCGGATCACCTGAGGTCAGGAGTTGGACACCAGCCTGCCCAACATGGTGAAACCCCATCTCTACTAAAAATCCAAAAATTAGCTGATCATGATGAAGGGCACCTGTAATCCCAGCTACTTGGGAGGCTGAGGCAGGAGAATTGCTTGAAGCCAGGAGGCAGAGGTTGCAGTGAGCTGAGATAGGGCCATTGCACTCCAGCCTGGGCAACAAGAGCGAAACTTCATCTCTAAATAAATAAATAAATAAATGCTAGAATGAGGCTGTGTTCAGTGTCTCACACCTGTAATCCCAGCACTTTGGGAGGCCAGGGTGGGAAGATTACTTAAGTCTGGGAGTTTGAGGCCAGCGTGGGCAACATAGTGAGATCTCTTCTCTATCTAATAAAAAAAAAAAAAAAATTAGGCCGGGTGCGGTGGCTCATGCCTGTAATCCCAGCACTTTGGGAGGCCGAGGCGGGCGGATCACAAGGTCAGGAGATCGAGACTGCAGTGAAACCCTGTCTCTACTAAAAATACAAAAAACTAGCTGGGCGCGGTGGTGGGCACCTGTAGTCCCAGCTACTCAGGAGGCTGAGGCAGGAGAATGGCGTGAACCTGGGAGGTGGAGCTTGCAGTGAGCCGAGATCGCGCCACTGCACTCCAGCCTGGGGCACAGAGCGAGACTCCGTCTCAAAAAAAAAAAAAAAAAAAATTAAATACTTGAATGAACGAATAAATGGCAACAAATACTTTGAACAGACCAGGGCCAGGCACTGTAATAAGCACTCACATGCCTGATCTCATTAATCCCTACCACAGTCTGTATAGGTAAGAACTAATGATCCCACTATACAGACGGGAAAACCTGAGTCATAAAGACAGGATGTAGCTTTCCCAAAGCCATATGTGTAAGTGACAGAGCCTGGATTTGACCCAGGTCTCTCCAACTCAAAAACTAATGTTCTTAATCACCGCCCCATCCTTGTTATGATGGGACAACCCTCTCTTCCAATTCCTGGGACACACCACCGAACTCCTTCTAGTGCAGGCATTCGGCAAGCTACGAGAAAGTAAGGCAGACTTTCATCATCAAAACAGAGGAGAAAAGAGAGAGAAACTTTAAACCCAACGAAGCTCAGAAGTTCTGTATCAGGGCTGGGTGAGGTGACTCACGCCAGTCATTCCAACACTTTGGAGAACCAAGGTAGGAGGACTGCTTGGGGCCAGGATTTCAAGACCATCCTGGGCAACATAGTGAGACCCCATCTCTACAAAATAAAAATTTAAAAATTAGCCAGGTCCAGTGGCATGCACCTGTAGTCCTAGCTATGTGGGAGGCTGAGGTGGGAGAATCACCTGAGTCTGGGCAGGGAAGGCTGCAGTGAGCCATGATCATGCCACTGCACTCCAGCCTGGGCAACAGAGTGAGATGCTGTCTCAAAATAATAATAATAATAATTATTATTATTATTATAAAGAGCTACCTGAAAAAATAAAAAATTCAGTTCCACAATCACACTCACCACAGTATAGGTGCTCAGTAGCCACATGGACAATTTAGATACAGGTCATTTCCTCATCATAAAAAGTTCTACTGGACAGCACGGTCTAGCACGGGTGTCCAACCCTTTAAATGCAAGGACTCTTTTGCTTATCTTTTGTTTATTTGTTTGTTTTTTGAGACAGGGTCTCACTCTGTGGCCCAGACTGGAGTGCAGTGGCATGATCTTGTCTCACTGCAACCTCCGCCTCCTGGGTTCAAGAGTCTCTCCTGCCTCAGCCTCCTGAGTAGCTGCGACTATAGGCATGCGCCACCACACCTGGCTAATTTTTGCATTTTTAGTAGAGAAAGGGTTTCTCCATCTTGGTCAGGCTGGTCTCAAACTCTTGGTCTCAAGTGATACGCCCACCTCCTTTTTTGCTTATCTGTGATAGTAGATATCATGAAAATTAGACACAGACCTTTTTTTTCTATTGAGACAGTCTTGCTCTGTCGCCAGGCTGAAGTGCAGTGCCGCGATCTCGGCTCAATGCAACCTCCACCTCCCGGGTTCAAGCAATTCCCTGCCTCAACCTCCTAAGTAGCTGGGACTACAGGTGCGCACCACCATGCCTAGCTAATTTTTTGTATTTTAGTAGAGACAGAGTTTCACCATGTTGGCCAAGATGGTCTCCATTTCCTGACCTCAGGTAATCTGCCTGCCTCAGCCTCCCAAAGTCCTGGGATTACAGGCATGAGCCACTGCGCCCAGCCATGGACCGTGGACCTTTTTTTTTTTTTTTCTTTTTTAAGCTATCACCTATCGTTAGTGTTAGTGTATTTTATGTGAGATCCAAGACAATTCTTCTGCTTCCAGTGTAGCTCAGGGAAGCCAAAAGTTTGGACACGCGGGATAGTCTACTCCAGTCTATATACGATCAATTCTTCTTTATGGCATTGTTTAACATATTCCTCTATTCCCTGCCTTTCCTGTACACCAGTAGTTACACGTGGAAGCCAAATAAATTCAGGTTCAATTATTTTGGTGAAAATACTTCCTAGGTCTGTGTCCTTCCACCAGGAGACACATCAGGTCTCGTTGTCTTTATTGCGTGAGATTCACATCCTATTGGCCACAGGAAGTCACATGACCAAGCCTGACATCAGTGGGTCAAGGAATGTATTTGACATACTCAAGAGGACCTGTAAAGTCACATGGTACAGTCATGAATGTATAATTCTATAACAAGGAGGAAGTGGAGATTTGGAAACAATAATTCAAGCTACCACGAGGGCATGTTTGTTTGTTTGTTTGTTTTAATCAAATGCACTTTTCAGAAATGCCTTGGCCAAGCGTAGTGGCTCACGCTTATAATCAGCACTTTGGTGGGGCTAAGGCAGGCGGATCACCTGACGACAGGAGTTCAAGACCAGCCTGACCAACATGGAGAAACCCCATCTCTACTAAAACTACAAAATTAGCCGGGCATGGTGGGACATGCCTGTAATCCCAGCTACTCGGGAGGTTGAGGCAGGAGAATCGCTTGAATCCAGGAGGCAGAGGTTGTGGTGAGCCGAGATCACACCACTGCACTCCAACCTGGGTAACAAGAGTGAAACTCCGTCGCAAAAAAAAAAAAAATGAAATGACGTATGCCTGTAATCCTAGCACTTTGGGAGGCTGAGGTGGGAGGATCGCTTGAGCCCAGGAGGTCCAGACCAGCCTGGGCAACATGGCAAGACCCTGTCTCTACAAATAATTTTAAAAATTATCTGAGTGTGGTAGTCTGTGCCTGTGGTCCCAGCTACTCAGGAAGCTTAGGCAGGAGGATCACTTGAGCCCAGGTCAAGGCTGCAGTGAGCTGTGTTCATGCTACTGTACTCCAGCCTGGGCAACAGAGCAAGATCCTCTCTCAAAAGAAGGAAATAGGCCAGGTGCGGTGGCTCACACCTGTAATCCCAGCACTTTGGAAGGCCGAGGTAGGCAGATCTCCTGAGGTCAGAAGTTCGAGACCATCCTGACTAACATGGTAAAACCCTGTCTCTACTAAAAATACAGAAATTAGCCGGACATGGTGGCACATGCCTGTAATCCCAGCTACTCGGGAGGCTGAGGGATGAGAATCACTTGAACCCGGGAGGCAGAGGTTGTAGTGATCTGAGTGACTTGACTTGTAGTGAACAGAGATCGTGCCATTGCACTCCAGACTGGGCAACAGAGTGAGACACCATCTCAAAAAAAAAAAAAAAAAAGGGAAACAAAGGAAGGAAGGAGGAAGGAAAAGAAAGGAAGGGAAGGGGAAGGAAGAGAGACAGAGAGAGAAGGAGGAAGGAAGAAAGGAAGGAAGGAAGGGAGGGAGGGAGGGAGGGAGGGAGGGAACTCTATGAGTCACAGAGCGGTTAAGTAATTTGTTCAAGGTTATGCAGCTGGTAAATGATGGGATTAGAATGCAGGCAGCCTGGCTCCAGAGCCCAGGATCCCAACTACTACAATATAGGAAAACATTGGAGCCCACTTAATGGGGCTGCTGTGACATTCCAATGTGAACAGGAATGCAAAGGACTTAGGACAGCGCTTGGCACCGGACTTGTGCATCATGCTTGGAACTGGTGCTGTTTATTTCCATCACCTGATTCCGGGTTGGCCTTGGCTTGAGTTTGGAGGGATTTTCTGCCCCTGGCAGTGTTCCAGGGGTAGCAGCTGGACTTTTTAAATCCAAGGACCTTATTAGGAGTCAGAGTTGGGCAAGGGGAGACCGGAGATAAAATCCAATCACAAGAGGTAGCTATGAATAGGTCAGAAGCAATTCTCCCCAGCCTTGAGCAGTAGGGAGGATGAGTCAACAGTAGTGAACTCACCCTTCCTCCTTGTTATAGAGTTATACATCCATGACTGTACCATGTGACTTTATAGGTCCTCTTGAGTATGTCAAATACATTCCCCGACCCACTGAGGTCAGGGTTGGTCATGTGACTTCCTGTGGCCAATAGGATGTGAGTCACACACAATAAAGACAACCAGACCTGATTGTAAGTAGAATATCCATGAAGATGTGCAGGAGATTGTGGCCAGCGACATCGGCTTATCAGAATTGGGTTTGTGCACAGTTCTGAGTTTTTGTTGCTGAATCTTCTTTCCCTGTTGATAAGACAAGCATGTATTCCCTAGTATCCCAAGGCCTATGACTTCCACCTCCATGCTGCTGCTCATAGGTGGAGCTCACCTGGGCCCTGTGACTGAAACATCTACTTATGACCTTTCCATGTGGCTGCTTGGGCTTCCTCAAATCATGGCAGCTAGGTCCCAGGGGATACAGGACCTAGCTAGATACAGTGCTTCATAGCCAGATACGGTGCTATGAAGAGTGTGGCAGAAGACATTTCCTGGAAATGGTCACAGTAATATTTTGAGTCTCACATGCTCTCCCTTGTGGTAGCTTGCCCCTCCCATCAAAAGGCAGAGTATTTTCCTCTTCTTGAAGGTGGGTAGAACTTTGTGATTGCCTTGACGGAGGGGAAAAAAAGGGTGGGGCGGGGGGGCAGAAGTGACACTGCATGCCTGCGTGACTTCCAAGGCTAAGTCATAAAAGCAGACACAGCTTCTGCTTGTCCTTTCCCTTCCCTTCCCTTCTCTGTCTTGTCCTCCCTCTCCCTACCCACTCCCCACCACTGGCCTCTGGGACCTAGCTGCCATGATGTGAGGAAGCCCAAGCAGCCACATGGAAAGGTCACAAGTAGATGTTCCAGTCACAGGGCCCAGGTGAGGTCCCAGCTGATAGGCAGCATCAACTTCCAGACAGGTGAGTGAGAAAGCTTCAGATCATTCCAGTCCACAGCCTTTTAAGCCACCCCAAGGGGTGTCAAGTGCAGCAAAGATGAGCCATTCCTGCTGAGCCCTGCCCAGACTGCAGATCCATGAGCAAAGCAAATCTTTTCATTGGGGTGGTTCGTAAACTAGGGAACTTCCAGCTCTTTCCTAGTTGAAGACTTTTCCCTTCATTGCCTGTAATCCCAGCACTTTGGGAGGCCAAGGCAGTTGGATCACTTGAGGTCAGGAGTTAGAGACCAGCCTGGCCAACATAGTAAAACTCCGTCTCTATGAAAAATACAAAAAAATTAGCCAGGTGTGATGACGCACACCTGCATTCCCAGCTACTCTAGAGACTGAGACAGGAGAATCGCTTGAACCAGGGAGGTGGAAGTTTCAGTGGGCCAAGACTGCACCACAGCACTCCAGCCTGGGCAACAGAGTGAGACTCTGTCAGAAAAAACAAACAAACAAACAAAAAACACCTAACTCAGATGTTGCTTTCTTGCTTAAAAGCCTCCCATGTTCCCATCTCCTTCAGAGTAAAAGCCAAAGTCTACACTTAATCTAAAAGATCCTTCCTACATGATCTGCCCATACCATGGTTTCCTGTCAATATTGACTCTCTGACCTCTTATCCCACTATACCCATCCACCCCTCTGCTCCAGCCACACTGGCCTCCTTGTTGATTCTTAAACTTACCAAGCAAGTCCCACCTCAGTGCTTTTGCACTTGCTGTTCTCCGAGCTCAGAAGGCTCTTCCTCCAGAACTCTATATAGCTCCCACCTCATGTTCAGGTCTTTGCTCAAATGTCACCCTCTCAATAAGTCCTTCCATGACCACACTATTTAAAATTACAACTCCCCTTCCCTCCCCAAAAAATAAATCACTTCCCATCCTTATTCCCTGGGTTCCATTTCTGCAGAGCACTTAGCATAATCTGATGAATTGCATATTTCACTTATGTTTCTTGTGTATACTCTGCCCAACTAGAGTGTAAGTTCCATGAGGGCAGGTGAGGGAACTCTATCTGTCTTGGTCACTGCTGTATCCCCAGTGTCTACAATAGTGTCAGGCATATGTTCACCACTCTGTGAATACTTGTTGGTATAAATGGAAGGAATGAATGGATTAATGGGTGCATATTTTGTTGGAAGAATAGATCCAAGGGAAAGGAAAGAGGACAGTGACAGGAAAAGAGCCTAACTTACCTTAAAAACATGAAGGCTTCCATTTGCCAAAGGCAGAAGACACTTAAAAAAAAAAAATGTTATCTCTACAACCAAATAATCAACCAACTAATCAATCACTCTTCAAACCGTGTCCCTCTTGCCTCCCAAACATTTCTTGTTTCTTCCAACATTTCATTATGAGCAATTTCAAGCATGCAGAAAAGTTGAAGAATTTTACAATGAACTCCCTTATCCCAATCACCTAGACCCCACTCTTAACATTTTACTGTATTTGCTCAATCATATTTCTATACATTTATCCATCCCTCCATCCATCCATCCCTCCATCCTTCCATCCACCCATTACTCCATCCATCCATTCATTACTCCATCCATTCATCCCTCCATCCATCCATCACACCATCCATCCATTACATCATCCATCCACCCACCCATCCACCCATCCTTCCATCCATTACACCATCCATCCATCCATCTATTACTCCAGCTTAGTTTTTTTGTTTGCTTGTTTGTTTGTTTTTTAGACAGAGTCTCACTCTGTCACCAGGCTGGAGTGCAGTGGCGCGATCTAGGCTCACTGCAACCTCTGCCTCCCAGGATCAAGCAATTCTCCTGCCTCAGCCTCCCAAGTATCTGGCATTACAGGCGCAGGCCACCGCGCCTGGCTAATTTTTGTATTTTTAGTAGAGACGGGGTTTCACCATGTTGGCCAGGATGGTCTTGATCTTCTGACCTCGTGATCTGCCCGCCTTCTACTCCCAAAGTGCTGGGATTACAGGCGTGAACCACCGTGCCTGGCCCACTCCAGCTTAGTTTTGATGCAGTTCAATGAAAGTTGCAGACACCAGTACCCTGTCTCGTAAGTCCTTCAGAGTGTCTATCAGTATTTGTTTACCATTCTTTATTTTCTATTTTGAAGTAAAGTTTATATACAAGATGAGCATATCTGAAGTGTGCCATTCACTAAGTTTTGACAAATTTATATACCGGTGTAACCCAAATTTCTGTCAAGATAAAGAAGGACTCCCCTGATGTTTTTCCCACTTGTACATTAGCCTTACTTGTTCTGGAACTTCATTTAAATGAAATAGCATAATACATTCTTTTCTGTGTCTAGCTTCTTTTGCTCATCATAAGGTTTTCGAGAGTCATCCATGATGTATGTGTATCAATAGTTCATTTTTTTTTCTTGCTGATAGTATTCACTGCATGGGCATACCACAATTTGCTTATCCATTCTACTATTGATGAACCTCAATATCTCTTCAGTCTATCCCCTTTCCTTCATCTCCATGGCCCCTTCCCTGGCCCAGGCATCCCTTATTTACACCCAGGTCACCACCCCAGCCCAGCCTCCTTCTTGTTCTCTGATCTCTAATATCACTCCCTCTCATTCACCTTCCAGAATAATTTGTTTTGTTTTGTTTTGTTTTTTAATACAGGGTTTCTGTCACCCAGGCTGGAGCATATGGCAGGATCACAGCTCACTGCAGCCTCAACTTCCTGGGTTCAATCAATCCTCCTTCCTCAGCCTCCTGAGTAGCTGAGACTACAGGTGCATGCCACCATGCCCAGTTAACTTTTAAATTTTTTTCAGAGATGGGCTCTCACTATGTTGCTCAGGCTTGTCTCAAACTGGCCTCAAGCAATCCTCCTGCCTTGGCCTCCCAACCCTGGAATTACAGGTGTGAACTACCACACCCAGTTCCCAGAGGAATCCTCAGTGTTGTGTTCTGTCCTGCTCAAAACTCTGCCATGGCTCCCCAGTGCTCCCTGGGGAATGCCCGATATTCTTTAATGGCTTTCAGACTTGGTTTGATCTCACTCCCATGTACCCCTCCACCAACACTTCCCATTTCCTCTCTTTATACTCCAGGCTGCAACCACAGTCTACCTGTCAGTTCCCTCAATGTACCAAGCTCTCTTTTGCCTCCACACTGTTGTATTCTCTTCCCTTTGCCTCAGTACTTTCCCCCCAGTCCTCTCATTCATGTATTTATTTATTTTAGAGATGAGGTCTCACTCTGTTGCCCAGACTGGAGTGCAGTGGCACAATCATAGCTCACTGCAGCCTCCAGCTCCTGGGCTCAAGCAATCCTCCCGTCTCAGCCTCCCAAGTAACTGGGACTATAGGCACACATCACCATGCCTGGCAAAGTTTAAAAAAAAAATTAAGAGATGGAAGCTGGGCACAGTGGTTCATGCCTCTTATCCCAGCACTTTGGGAGGCTGAGATGGGCAAATCACCTGAGGTCTGGATTTTGAGACCAGTCTGGCCAACATGGTGAAACCCCGTCTCTACTAAAAAGACAAAAATTAGCCGGGTGTGGTGGCAGGTGCCTGTAATCTCAGCTACTCAGGAGGCTGAGGCAGGAGAATTGCTTGAACCTGGGAGGTAGAGGTTGCAGTGAGCCAAGATCACACCAGTGAACTCCAGGCTAGGCGACAAGATCGACACTCAGTCTCAAAAAATAAATAAATGCATATATAAATAAAATAAAAATTAAGAGATGGAATCTAGCTGTGTTGCCCAGGCTGGTCTCAAACTCCTAGCCTCAAACAATCCTCCCAGCTTAGCCTCCTGAGTCATTGGGATTACAGGTGAGAGCCACTGCACTCGGCTGTATCCAACCCTCTCTCTTCTTGCCTCACTGTTATTCCTCCTCAAGTCTGCATCCAAACGTCCCTTCCACAATAAACCTTTCTGACAACCCTGACAGGAGGGTGAGACACTGCAACCAAGCTCCCACAGTTCCTGGCAGCTCAGACCACTCTACATTTTAATATTAAAAGGTCTTAAATTCCCCCCTTAACTTCAGTTCCAGGTACAAAACTTGTCTCTTCAGACAAACAAGAACACATCCTTTAGCAAAAATTGGAAACCATTTCAACAGACACATTTCCCTTATTGCCTTAGCTGCTGGGAACCTCCGAGTGAAGTTTAACACTATCCTACATCATAGAGAGACACCTGTTGCATCTCTATATATACAGTGTTAGTTCTATTTTAATGTTTGTTGAACTAGTGCCAGCTTTTCTTGGTCACTGTAAATCCCTCTGATTGGCTCTCTGCTACGACTCCCTCATGCCAAAATCAATGAGTTCTTCTCTTCCACTCAATCTATCATCCAACGACTGCCCCCTCCAAACTCTTTCAACACACTCACTGGAACTCTTGATGCCTTGTTAACAATCACGCCCCTTCCTCGGTTTGTCCCTTGAACATTTCTTCTACTCCGTGTCTTTACCTAAACCCTGACAAGCTCTAAAAGCATTGGTTCCTCTGCAGCCCCTTCTACTATTTATTTATTAAGAGACAGAGTCTCACTCTGTCACTCAGGCTGGAGTGCAATGGCACGATCTCGGCTCACTGCAACCTCTGCCTCCTGGCTTCAAGCGATTCTCCTGCCTCAGCCTCCCGAGTAGCTGGGATTACAAGGGTGAGCCACCACGCCCGGCTAATTTTTGTATTTTCAGTAGAGATGGAGTTTCACCATGTTGGCCAGGCTGCTCTTGAACTCCTGACCTCAGGTGATCTGCCCACCTCAGCCTGCCAAAGTGCTGGGATTACGGGCATGAGCCACCATGGTTGGCCCCCCTTTATAATTCAGACTGCTCCTTTTCTAACATCCCACATGCCTCCATACTGAGGGTTGAGAGTTAGTTTCTCTATATATCAAGATTCTCTTGGGAGCAAGCATCTAAAATCCATTCAAACTAATCTAAGCACAAAGCAAAAAAGGCAATAGTGAATGAAGCAATATTTGACAAGAGAAAAAAAAAAAAAAAAAAAGCCCATAGTGGGTTTCGTTGGAAAAATCCAAGAATTAAACTGGAGTTCAGGTATGGCTGGATCCAGGCACTCAAGTACTGGGGTCAAAACTGCCTTTCACAGTCGCTCATTTCTGCACAATCTCTTTTGCACTGAACCTCATCTCATAAAGCCTCTCTTCTCTTTGTGGCAGTGTGAGCCCCATCTGCTCCATCTGCTCGGCAATTCCAGCAGAAATAGAAAAACCTGTTTCCTGATGGTTGCAGCAAATGTCTCAGGGTTGATTCTCATTGGGCTAAATTAGGTAACGTGCCTTCCCTGAACCAATCACTGTGGCCAGGGAAGCAGACTCAACTGATTAGCCAGGTCTGGATCCTGTGTTCATCCCTGGAGCTGGTGAGGGCGGAGCAGTGGCTAAACCCTATTCAAATTAAATAGATGAAGAGGAGAGAGAAGCGGTTTCCCAAAAGAAAACAGAGTGGGGTACTGGGGTGAGCCGGGGAGCTGTGTGGATTCCTGGAGGAAGAGTGTTCTAAGCTGTGGGAACAGCAGCAAGTGCAAAGGCCCTCAGGTGAGCAACTTGCCTGGCAAGTTCAAGGTTCAACAAGGCCACTTCTGCTATAGTATCCTCTTCCCTGCCAACCAAATGCAGAATAGTGGTCCAACACACACACACACACACACACACACTGTTCCTTATCCAACTGTAATTCTTTCATTATTGCTAGGTAACTTTGTACCTCTCCCTTCATAGTTGACTAGTTAAACAACAACAACAACAAAACTATTTCTCGGCTCTTTTTAAAGTAGGTGTGATTGAATTAAACCATATTTACTTGACATAAGCTTAATTATTCATCAGTAGGGACCTGAAAAGGGGGTCAGAAAGGCCAAGAGGTTAGGGTGGAGTAGAGGGGGTGGGGGAAGGTAAGCTGGGGTGCAGAGGGTGCAGACTGGAGGAACGGGGGCTAGGTGGGGTATGGGACAGGGGCGGCAGGGAGGAGCTGGGGAGTGACAGGGAAGGGTAGGTGCCAGAGGGCCAGGGATTGTGTAACTGGGGTGGGGTTGGGAGTTGGAGGGTGGGGAGGGGAAGTAGGGTACTCTGTGAATACCTTAGAAGGGATAGAGGAGGCTAGGGGGTTGGAAGGGGTGGAATTGGGAGGTCGAAAGGGCCCAACTGGGGTTAGGAAATGGAAAGGTGAGAGGAGGTGGGGGTTAGAGGCTGGGGACTGGGGTGCAGAGAACAGAGTGAACTGGGTGGGTTCAGAAGAGTACTGGCGTTGGCACTTTAGAGGCTGGGCCAGAGAAGGCGCGGCCAGCCGACGGTGCGGGCTACACTGCCTAGGAAGTCCGCGGCGAGAGGCGTGGTTGGGGGGTGTGTATTACACGGTATCACCCCCTTTGCCTTTCCAAGTCTTTTCCCCTGGTTCCGCCTCCTTTTCAGGAGTGACATACCCTTCGCCCAATCAGAGCTGCGGGCCTGGCGCGGCACAGCCAACCGCACGGCGTGGGGAGGAGCTGGGGAGGGGGCTCGCAAGGCCAGGGGAGGGGGCTAGGGGCCTCCGAGGGCTCCGGAGCCGCGACCGGCGAGCCATGGCGCTGGGGCTGCAGCGCGCAAGGTACTGAAGTTCGGGGGCAGGAGTTCTGGGAATTGGGGGGCTCTCCTCCTGGAGACCCCTGAGCTGGATTGTGGGGAGGCGGTTCGCGGGTACGAAACAAGAACGCCCCGGGACGCGCGGAAGGAGGCACATCCCCGCCGCACTCTCCACCCTTAGAGACTGCAGGGGTGGGGGATTCCCTACGTCTCTGGCTGCCCCGCCCCTCTGGCCAAGAGCGGCTTCGGGGTCCCCGATTTTTCGTTACCCAAGGCTCACTTACCCTTCTGGCTGGGGGTGGAACTTGGGATTCCTGATAAATTAGGGGTGATTGCATTTGAGCAGTCCCCAGGCGGGAGGTATTCTCCCGCCACATATTGATCCCTCTGGCCTCTGAACTCCCCAAATTGAGGGTGTTCTTTTCCACCAGGTCCCTGGGATCCTAGGAGATACGGGATACCCCTAAATTGAGCCTTCCCACGTATAGGGAGTCCCTTGGAATGGCATTCTTCTCCTGAGTTCAAGAGAGGAGAGATCTCCTCTGATAGTACCCTTCCTGACACAGTCTCGTAAACGTTGGGTTTCCCTAGCAATGGGCAGAGGGGAACCCCTTTCAGAAGCCGTCTGGGACCCTTCCTAAGAGACTTTTTGTATCCTTTCAAAAGCCAGAGTCACTCCCTTAAATAACAGGGAAACAAGCTGGACCCGCGTCCCAAAGTCCAGCCCCTCATCTCACCCCTCCACCCCCATCCTGAGAGACAGGGGAGCCTCATTCAAGCTTTATTTTGGGGAGATTCCATGGCGGGGTACTGTGAGCCTGCAGGCTGTGATGGGAGCGCCCCCTGCCGCAGTGCTAAGCTGGGGTCTTCCCGGGCAGAGGGTGGGTTTCTGGGTTCACCTCCCAGCAGGTGCAGCTCTGCTGGAACACAAGGAACCTGTGCCCTGGGGCCGCTGCCATGGGGTCTTATCTGGCCATGTTCTCATGGGACTCTGGAAAATGTTCTAGGTCCTCAGCTTTCTCTGTCCAATGTGAGGCACCCAGTAAGCCTCACCCCCTTCCCTCCTCCCTGGTTTCTCAGGCCTGATTGGATCCGTGCACACCCCATGTTTCTAACCCCCCCATCCTCTCCCCCCTCCCCCACTCTATTCCAGGCCCTGGCTCTGGGCCTACCAGGGAACTCCATCCCACCCTTTTTGGGCCAGCTGTCGTCCCGCCCTTCTCAGCGCCCCCTCCTGGCTGGGTGGGGGCCCCTCTTGGCTGAGCTGGGGTGTCCCCCTCCCCACCCAAGGCCGGCCCTTTCCTGTGGAGTCATCTCACTGCCGCGCGCCACCCACTCGTAACTCGCACCCGGGTCCTGGCTGCGCTGCGTCCCCTCCTGCATCCCCTGGATGGCCCTTCAGCCAAAGGGGGCCTGGGCAATGGTGAGTGGGCCCCCCAAACCCCCTTTCCCCCTTCCCTTCCTCTAGCTGGGGCTGGCTGCCATCCCACTGTGGGCAAGGATGCTCTTGGGAAGTCCCTGGTGGGTACGGCTTGCAGCCCAGAGTGTCTAGTGAGGTACAAGGTTCCTGGAGAAGATAGGATTTTGGGGACCGGCACCCCACCAGATTACCATGTCCTTGGGAACAAGCAGAGTCAGGGGACAGAGAGACTCCCACAGACCCTCATGCCAAGTCCCTTTGCAAACCCAAACCCTGCGTCTGGTCTGTCAGGACAGCTCTGGGCAGTGCCAAGAGGCATCCTTGCCCAGCTACAACCTAAGCCCCCACCCACCAAATCCTCTGTGCTTTTCGTAAGACCCCCCAGTACCCAGCTGAGTATCAGAAGAGAAAAGCCCAGAAGTAGCCCTGAATGTGGAGCAGGGACTCCCTGCTTTTATTATGCCTTCCTCATGGGTGGCAAGTTCTTCAGGGCAGGGAAGGGGTGAACTTCTCTCCTTCCTGGTTGGAGGGGGCACTGGGCCCCAACCCCCATTCTCAGGCCTCACCCTGAGCCCTCCAGGCCCCGGCCCCACCCCCTGTTCTTGGCTGGAACACGGAGGAAGGGTGGCAGGGTTCCAGCTGCACGTCCCAAGCTGGGCAGAGTGCCAGGGGGCTGGACCAGGGCTGGGCATGGGGCCAGCTGGGGCGATCTGGAGGCAGCAGGGGTGTGACAGGGGAAGGGACTGAGGCTGCTAGGCAAAAGAGGGGCAGGGCAGGGGCCCCTTGGGCGGTGGGCACACCTACCAAGAGCACAGGCCCCAAAGTCAGGGTTCAAATCCCTTCTCACCCACTTCCTGGTGGTGTGGACTTGTGTCAGTGACTGCTGCTCTGAGCCTCAGTTTCAGGTCCTGGAAATACGGGGAGGCCGGGCGCAGTGGCTCAGGCCTGTTATTCCAGCACTTCCGGAGGCTGAGGTGGGCAGATTGCTTGAGTTCGAGGCGGGCCTGGGCAATATGGCAAAATCTCATCTATACTAGAAATACGCAGATCAGCCAGGCATGGTGGTGAGTGTCTGTAGTCCCAGCTACTCAGGAGGCTGAGGTGGGAGAATGGCTAGAGCCTGAGAAGCAGAGGTTGTAGTGAGCCAAGATCAGGCCACTGCACTCCAGCCTGGACAATAGAGCCCGACTTTGTCTCAAAAAAAAAAAAAAAAAAAAAAAAAAAAAATCAAAGAAAACTGGGGATCACACTCCCTTTCCACCATCCCAGATCAAGATGAGGAGCCAGTAGTGAGGAAGCAGATGGTCGGGAGCAGAACACCCAATAGGTGTGCCACAAAGTGAGTTCAAGTCAGAGTGGACAGACCTGGTTTGAATCCTGGCTCTGCTACTAAAAGCCGTGTGGCTTCAGGCAAGTTTCATCACCTCTTTGGGCTTCCTTCCTCATCCGGAAAATGGGGAAAGTCATTGCAGGAACATGGTCAGATTCACTGAGAAGTGGTTGAACATAGTTCAGTGTCGATGGAGGGCGCTGGGTTACTTGGGCTGGGGATACCATTGCTCCGACTCTCGGTTTCTGCCTCTTTGAAGGAGAAATCACTTTTCCTGCTCATAGGGTTGTAGTAAGGACTTAATGGGGTCTCTAGCTCCGTGGGTGTTCAACACACCAATGCTATCATTATTACAGTATCACTGTTATTCAGTCCTCCTTTTTTTTTTTTTTTTTTTTTTTTTGAGACGGAGTCTCGCTCTGTCGCCCGGGCTGGAGTGCAGTGGCCGGATCTCAGCTCACTGCAAGCTCCGCCTCCCGGGTTTATGCCATTCTCCTGCCTCAGCCTCCCGAGTAGCTGGGACTACAGGCACCCGCCACCTCGCCCGGCTAGTTTTTTTGTATTTTTTAGTAGAGACGGGGTTTCACCGTGTTTGCCAGGATGGTCTCGATCTCCTGACCTCGTGATCCGCCCGTCTCGGCCTCCCAAAGTGCTGGGATTACAGGCTTGAGCCACCGCGCCCGGCCTCAGTCCTCCTTTTAAGATGCTTGCGTAAAAACCATGTAATTGCATGCACACACCACACTATGGGGAGGGTAACCCACAGGTTACTCTAAAGCCCCAGAAGCTCCTAAGCCCATGCTTTCCACCTCTGACATGCACAGAGGGAGAATAAGTCTAACCTTGGCCGGGCGCGGTGGCTTACGCCTGTAATCCTAACATTTTGGGAGTCCTAGGCAGGCAGATCACCTGAGGTCAGGAGTTCGAAACCAGCCTGGCCAACATAGTGAAACCCTGTCTCTACTAAAAATACAAAAATTACCCAGGCGTGGTGGCAGGCGCCTGTAATCCCAGCTACTCAGGAAGCTGAGGCAGGAGAATCGCTTGAACTCGCGAGGCGGAGGTGACAGTGAGCCGAGATCGAGCCCCTGCACTCCAGCCTGGGCGACAGAGCACGATTACGTTCACACAGCTTATAAGTCGTCACCCACCTTATAAACAGTGGAGCTTGTAAGTAGTGGAGCTTATAAGTAGTGGAGTTTATAAGTAGTAGAGTCAGGATTGGAACCCTGAGCCAGAGGAACTAGCCTCCAGTCTGTGAAATGGGAAAGACCCACACTTCCCAGTAGAACATCCAGAGGGCAGGCTGGGAGTTGGAAGGAGGGACCCTCCGCAGCCACCAGCTGGCTCCTTCTATGGAAGAAGCAGCCCAGCCACAGAGGATTACAGAGCCCAGCTGCCTAGGAGGTGGGGCGCTGGCCCCACCTCCCTGCCGGTTCCCACTCCCTGTTCCCTCTGTCGGGCCCCCAGCACCGTGAGGCCCTCTCGCCCCCACCCTCTGGGCAGGAAGACAAACAGGGCTGGAACAGAACAGGACGGCATGTCCTCTCAGGCAGGCAGGACTGAGGCCCCTGCCCCCACCAGCCAGGAGGGAGGGGGCGGGGACAGGGGCCGTATCTCCCCTGCTCCAACCCTCCATCCAGCCTGCCCTCTTGTGTGCCTCCCACCCTGCTGTACTGAGGATTTTATTTTCCTTCTGCCTCCAGACAGGAAAATATCCCCTCGCCCTGGGTGGTGGGGCTACAGGTCTCTTGCCTGAGGCTGGGGTTGATGCCACCCCAGAAGCCGCCTCTGCTCTTGAATTTAGGAAGGGACAGTGACCCCTCCTAGAGGTTCTACTTCCCTCAGATGGGTCCCAAGGAGGGGATGAGAAAAAGCCTGAAACTCACTGCCCAGTTTCAAATCCCAGCTCTGCCAGTTGTTGGCTTTGGGGCTTCTTGGGCAAGGACTTCACCTTTCAGTCTCAGTTTCCCCATTGTAAAGTGGAAGTTTAAAATGTCCCCCTCCGCCGGGCACGGTGGCTCATGCCTGTAATCCCAGCACTTTGGGAGGCTGAGGTGGGCAGATCACTTGAGGTCAGGAGTTTGAGACCAGCCTGGCCAACATGGCGAAACCCTGTCTCTACTAAAAATACAAAAATTAGCCAGGCGTGGTGGCAAAGGCCTGTAATCCCAGCTACTCGGGAGGCTGAGGGAGGATAATTGAACCCGGGAGGCGGAGGTTGCAGTGAGCCGAGATCGTGCCATTATACTCCAGCCTGGACGACAGAGGGAAACTCCATCTCAAAAAAAAAAAAAAAAGAATTAAAAATTAAAAAAATAAATAAAAAATAAAATACCTCCCTCCTAGGGGTCCCCTGAGGATTGGATGAATACATATAAAATACATAGTACAGTAGCAAGCACACAAATGCTTAGCAAATGACAGCTGCCTATTACTAATGGTAATATTTATCAATATTATAAATGTAGATGAGACTATATATACAATATACTACACTAGACTATATATACAATATACTAGATGTAATACATCATGTAATAATTTTTTATTTTTTCTATTTTTGCTAATTTGTTTTTTGTCTGTTTTGGTTTTTTCGGTTTTTGTTTTTGTTTATGTTTTTGTTTTTTGTTGTTTTTTTTTTGAGACGGAGTCTTGCTCTGTCATCCAGGCTGGAGTGCAGTGGCAAGATCTTGGCTCACTACAACCTCTGCCTCCCAGGTTCAAGCGATTCTCCCACCTCAGCCTTTCGAGTAGCTGGGACTACAAGGCGCCCGCCACCATGCCCGGCTAATTTTTCGTATTTTTAGTAGAGACAGGGTTTCACTGGTTAGCCAGAATGATCTCGATCTCCTGACCTCGTGATCCGCCGGTCTTGGCCTCCCAGAGTGCTGGGATTACAGGCGTGAGCCACCGCGCCCGGCCTGTTTTTGTCTTTTTTTAGAGACAGCTGTTGCCCAGGCTGGAGTGCAGGGGTACAAGCATAGCTCACTGTAACCTTGAACCTGGGTTCAAGTGATCCTCTGTCTCACCCTCCAAATTATAGCTGCTTCCGGCTGTAATTTTATATGAAAGTAAAGAAGCCGGGCGTGGTGGCTCACACCTGTAATCCCAGAATTTGGGGAGGCCAAGGTGGGAGGATCACTTGAGTTCAGGAGTTCAAGACCAGCCTGGACAACAAAATGACACACTGTCACTACAAAAAATACAAAAATTAGCTGGGTGTGCTGGTGCACACCTGTGGTCCCAGCTACATAAGAGGCTGAGGCTGGAGGATGGCTTGAGCCTAAGATGTTGAGGCTGCAGTAAGCCATATTCATGCCATTGCACTCCAGCCTGGGCAACAGAGTGAGAGCCTGTCTCAAAAAAAAGAAAGAGAAGAAAAGAAAAAAGAAAAGAAAGGAAAAGAAAAGAAAAAAAAAAACAAACTTTAGGTTCAGACAGACCTGGAGTTTGATTTTGAAGACAGTGGCAGAAACAGGGAGAAGAGCTAAAATCCTGGACATAAACCCAGGCCCATAGAGAGAGAGAAAATTTGAGAGTTTAGGTAGACCATTGTTTAAAGGCAGGCTTCCCTATTTGTGGGCAGGCACTGTCTGCGCCTCCGTGTCCTCATCTGTTCAATGGGGCGTTATCAACTTCCTTCTGGGTTGCCTGAGCATTAGACAGGTTAACCTAAGTTTCACGCTTGGCACCGGGAGTGACAAAATAGTAAAAGCTGGATAAGTGGCAGATATTTCTCATAAAACGACACTTATTCTTCCAACCCCACAGCAAAATGCAGATATTTGAAGTGGATTACAGGGCAGGGTGAGTGGTAAACAGAACAGGTTGCTTTGCTGTGTCACCCTGGCGGGTCCCTGCCCCTCTTAGGGCCCCTGTTCATGGTTCGTCGTTAGACTTTGAGATCTATGTTCCAAGATTCACAGGATGGCTCAGTTGAGGTGAAAGGGCAGAGAAGGAGATCTGGGAAACTGTAGGGCAGGGGGCCTGGGAGGCTGTAGGCCTCTCCTTCGTGGGCCCTCCCTTCTCTGGCCCCGGGCCAGCTCAGCCAGCCCCCTCCCAGCAGGGGCCGTCCCTGTCCCCCAGGCGTCCCTAGCCCGGGAAATAAACTGCAGATAAGTCAGGGAGGGGACAGAGCGGCCCTAGGCGCGCCACAGAGAGGAGCGAGGCGCAGGAGGCAGCATGGACTGGCAAGACCACAGGTAAATTCAGGGCTAGGAGGGCTCCACAGTGTAGCCGTCCCAGGCCCAGAAAGCGCCGCGAACTCGACAGGGCCACACATCGAGGCCTGCGCAGCTGCGGCCCAGCCCTCCACGAGCCCCGGCCCCAGGTGGCAGCTCCCCACGTGCTCGTCCCGTCCTCCTCTTGTCTTTCCCGAGTCACCACCAGTGAACGCTGCCCATGCTCTCAGGTCGACCACCGAGCTGCGCAAGGAAAAGTCCCGGGATGCGGCCCGCAGCCGGCGCAGCCAGGAGACCGAGGTGCTGTACCAGCTGGCCCACACGCTGCCCTTCGCACGCGGCGTCAGCGCCCACCTGGACAAGGCCTCCATCATGCGCCTCACCATCAGCTACCTGCGCATGCACCGCCTCTGCGCCGCAGGTGAGCCCCGGCCGTGGGAATTCCCGTCTTGGCCAGGCCCCGCCCACATCCCATGGAGGCCCCTCCTCCGGGAAGCCGCATTCTGACAAAGCCCCGCCCCCTGGTGGACGTCTTCTCGGCGGAGCCCCACCCCCCTGGAAACCCACTTCCCAGGGGAGACCCCGCCCCCTTTGAGTTACTGGCGTGCTGGGAGTCCCACCCCCTTAGAAGTCGGTCACTTGTGAGGCCCCGCCCGCTGGAACGCGCCCTTTGGAAGCCCCGCCTCCTTAGGACTCGCAGAGAATCCCCTAACCCTTCAATCCTTAGGATTTCATCCTCTGGGAGACTCTCCCAGATGGATAGGCCCTGGTCTCATAATACATCCACTGGGAGGCCACGCCGCCCAACTTTTCATTGCTGAACCTGAGAGTCCCTTGTCCCTTCCCCACCCCTCTAGTTCTACATCACTTGTTCTTTTAGTAGGCATCTCCTTGAATTTCCACCCAGTTAGAATTGCACCGTGCAGCGGGCTTTGCCACGCACGCACACACACACATACACTCACACATAAACCCCATGGAATCCCAGGACCCTGAAAGCGGAGGAGGTAGTGTTATTCTCTGGGAGGCTCTGCCCATTTGACTTGCCCCATAGAATTTTACTTTTCTTGGAGGCTTTACCCCCTTAGAAGTCTGTCCTCTGGGAGCCCCTGCTTCTCTGGAGTTCTGTCCCTCTGGAACATCCTGCCCTCCATGAGTGTTGAACCCCTTCGAGGCTTCCCCATCAGCTCTGTGTTACAATTCCCCCTAGGCCCTGGCCCCTTCATATTTTGACCCTGGGGAGTTCCATCCACTTTGAATTCTGTCCTCCTAGGAGGCCCACCCACATCCTTAGAATTCCGTTCCCTTGGGAGACTCCTGCTTCCTTAGAATTCTGCCCCCCTGGGAGGCCCTGCTTCTAATTCCAGTGCTTCTTGGTCCTGCTTTCTTCCTTGGGAATCCAGGTCACTAGGATGTACCCCCACTCCCTCGGGGGTGCATGTAAGTTTCTCTGAATGAGGCAAGGCAGAGGGAGGCTAGCCCAGGGTCAGTTCATGATTCAGTCCATAACTGACTAGAGATGCCCCCATCCCCCCTGCCCCGGGCACCAGGGGAGTGGAACCAGGTGGGAGCAGGGGGAGAACCACTGGATGCCTGCTACCTGAAGGCCCTGGAGGGCTTCGTCATGGTGCTCACCACCGAGGGAGACATGGCTTACCTGTCGGAGAATGTCAGCAAACACCTGGGCCTCAGTCAGGTGAGAGGAGCTCCTGGCTCTGTGCCTGGCCCTGTACTGGTGATGCTGGGGATACAGTGGTGACCAGGACAGCCATAGCCCTACCTTTATGGGACTCACAGTACAAAGGGGATATAGGTATGTCACTAGACAGGAAGACCCAGAATGGTCAGGGCTGGGTTGGGACAGTCTAGGGGGCTGTGGGAGCCCAGGGGTGGGGTGTACCTGACCCAGCCTGGGTGGGAATGGAGGGCTTCCTGGAGGAGAAGACGTCTGAGCTGAAATCTGAAGAGCTTAGCTGGTCGGAGGGGTATGGAGAATGGATGGGATCAGTGAAGATCAGGAATGTACATGGCAGAGGGAACAGAGGAGGCAAAGGCCAAGAGGTGAGAAAGAAACAGAATAATTTCGGGAAATAAAGAAGTTGGCCACGTGCAGTGGCTCACACCTGTAATTCTAACACTTTGAATGGGCAAGATGGGAGGATAGCTTAAGTTCAGGAGTTCAGTGTTTCACCTGGGCAACATGGCAAAACCCTGTCTCCACCAAAAATACAAAAAATTCGCCAGATGTGCTGGCACACGTCTGTGGTCCCAGCTACTTGGGAGGCTGGGGTGGGAGGATCATGTGAGCCTGGGAGGTGGAAGTTGCAGTGAGCCAAGATCACACCAGTACACTACAGCCTGGGTGACAGAGCAAGATCCAGTCTCAAAAACGAACAAACAAACAAAAACAAGTTTATCCTCCTAGGTGCAGAGTTCAATAGGAGAAGCGGAGAGACAGAAGGCTAGAGAGGTCATCAGGGTAGCCTGTGGCCAAATGTAAGGCCAAACTAGCTTTATCTCCAGGACCCTGGGGAGCTATAGAAGGATTTTAAGCAGTGGAGAGGTTGTGCCAGAGAGGTAGAATCAGATTTACGTTTTTTTTTTTTTTTTTTTTTTTTTTTTCCCCAAGCCAAACTGTATCCAGCTTTATTAAAGATACTTTCCATAAACAATCATGGTATTTCAGGCAGGACATGGGCAGACAATCGTTAACAGTATACAACAACTTTCAAACTCCCTTCTTCAATGGACTACCAAAAATCAGAAAGCCACTGTAAAACCCAATGAAGTCTTCATCTGATGCTCTGAACAGGGAAAGTTTAGAGTGAGGGTTGACATTTCACATTTAGCATGTTGTTTAACAACTTTTCACAAGCCGACCCTGACTTTCAGGAAGTGAAATGAAAATGGCAGAATTTATCTGAAGATCCACAATCTAGAAATGGAACCAATGCTGTTTTGACAGGTGCCATCTCAGTGGCATCACTGGAAAGTCCAGAGTGCCTGACACACTGGTAACCAATGACTAGGGGTCAGGTCCCAACAGATGTCTGGGCTTAAGGGAGTTAAGTCTATGCTGAAAGATGGAAAGGGAGAAGAGGACATAAAAACAAATTTGTTTTTCCATACCACAAGGCTTTTGTGCCAAGGTGGCCATGTGTGTCAAAGTCAGGGAATCCCTCCTCCTGGGAACCAAGAGGAAGTCTCTCAAAACTAGAAGGGAAAGGTGTTTTCCCCACATCAATCCAGCTTTGGAGACATTCTATTAGTGACATATGCCCCTTTCCCCAAAAACAACAATGAAGTGTTCTGTGTGCTAACAACATAGCTTTAAAAAAAAAAAAAAAAGTAAAACAAAATTCTGCATTTTTATAAAACTTGATAAAAAATAGTATTTCAAACTGTACAGTCACCAGAAGTACACAGTTATCAAAAATGCACACACTTCACTTGGCATCTCCAGCACCTTCAGCTTTCTGGGCCTGGTCTGTTTTGGCCTCTCCGTTTTCTGCAGGGTTATTCCCCTCCTTGCCAGCATCAGCTTTTCCCTTTTTCCCTTTGGGTACCTTCTCTCCCTTCTTTGCAGGGGCCTTTTTAGGCTTGGGCTCTGGCTTTGGAGGAGCAGGTTTAGCAGACAACCTCGCAGATCTTCTCTGTGGTTCGTCCTTCACTTTGGCTTTATCTCCTTTAGCATCCCCTTCAGCCTTTCTCTTGGGCGTGGTGGCGACGGCGGCGGGACGTAGGTGCTGGATGCGGGATGCAGCGCGCGCGGGCTTTGGTCGGTCCGGGGGTCGTTCTCGCCTCTTCTTCTTCCCAGATTTACATTTTTGAAAGATCCTCTAGGTATAGCATGGAGGTAGATTTGGAGGGAGTGAGATCAGAGGTTGAGAGATCAGCAATGGGTAGATGCCAATCTCAGGTGGGAGAAGAGGAACAGTGGCAGGGGCCATGGGGATGGAAAGATAGGAACAAGAGACATTTAGAAAGTAGAACTTACTTTTTTAATTAACATGGAAGGCTTCATGCATTTGCGTATCATCCTTGCACAAAGGCCATGCTAATCTTCTCTGTATTATTCCAATTTTTAGCATACGTGCTGCCTAAGCGAGCATAGAAAGTAGAACTAACTTTAATTCATCCTTACAGCAAGGCCTACGAGAGAGTTCCCATTCTTTTTTTTTTAATCTCACATAAATGGGCGCAATAGTTGGTATCTGTTCCTTTTCTCTGCCTCGTTACCCCACTCCTGGTACCAATTTCTCTGTTAGTGTGAGTGAGCTTTTTGGACCCAGAGAGATGAATGTCCTGAGGTCCCAAAGCTAGGAAGTGGCACAGCCAGGATTCGACTCCAGCTACAAGAGATGTTGTCAGAGGAGGAAGATCTCCCTCTTTCCCTATTCACCAGCACCAGCACCATTCACATGGTGAGCCAATAGGGTCCACCTTCATCTGTGTCCCCTCCTCCCAGCACCAGGCTCATTTCCTAAACTGAAATGAAGAGTTGGGTTTTCGGCCTGCCAGACAAGTGTGATTTGAATGGAGTCTCATCTCAGGGCCTTGCGCTTACTGTTCGCTCTTTCTGGAATCCTCTTACTGCAGGGGGCCACAAGGCCACTTCACTTGCTTTGTTCAGCAGTCTTTTTAAATGTCACCTCTTCAAAGAAACTGTCTAGACCACTGTCTCTAAAGCAGCCTCCCATCATTGCATCACCTTGTCCTTCTTTTGTTTTCTTCATGTTACTTGGTATATTGTTATTTTCTGTTCTTTCATTCACTGTCTATCTCACCCCACTGGCCAGTAAGCTCTTCGAGGCAGGGATTTGTGTGTGTGGTCACTGTGTCCATACCATTTAGAAGAGCCAGGTGCGGTAGCTCCCACCTATAATTCCAGTACTTTGGGAGGCCAATGTGGGAGGATCGCTTGAGCTCAGGAGTTTGAGACCAGCCTGGGCAACATGGTGAGACCCCCATCTCTATTAAAAAAAAAATTTTTTTTAATTAGCAGAAAGCCGGATGCAGTGGCTCATGCCTATAATCCCAGCACTTTGGAAGGCCAAGACAGGCAGATCACTTGAGTCAGGAGTTTGAGACCAGCCTGGCCAATATGGTGAAACCCCACCTCTACTAAAAATACAAAAAGTAGCCGGGTGTGGTGGCACATGCCTATAATCCCAGCCGCTCGGGAGGCTGAGGTGGGAGAATCGCTTGAACCAGGGAGGCAGAGGTTGCAATGAGCCAAGATTGTGCCATTGCACTCCAGCCTGGGCAACAGAGCGAGACTCCATTTCTATATATATCTAAAATATATATATATATATAAAATATATATATATATCCAGGTGTGATGGCGTATGACTGTAGTCCCAGCTACTGAGGAGGCTGAGGTGGGAGGATCAGATTGCTTGAGCCCAGGAGGTTGAGGCTGCAGGAAGTTATGATCGCACCACTGCACCACTGCACTCCAGCCTGGGCAACAGAGCAAGACCTGTCTCAAAAAATAGATAGATAGATAGATAGATAGATAGATAGATAGATAGATGATTGATTGATTGATAGATAGATAGATTGATAGATAGATAGATAGATAGATAGATAGATAGATAGATAGATAGATGAGGGCCTGGCACTTGGTACGTGCTGAATAAATGCTTGCTGAGTGGATGGATGGATGGATGGACAAATGGATGGAAACATGAATGGGGAGACTGGTGAAATCAATCAGGCTGGCGAACTGGAGCAGGGGAATGAGGATGGGGTGGAGGAGATGGGTGAGAGGCCCTGGTAGACCCCAACCCCTCTCATCCCCGGCAGCTGGAGCTCATCGGACATAGCATCTTTGATTTCATCCACCCCTGTGACCAAGAGGAGCTTCAGGACGCCCTGACCCCCCAACAGAGTGAGTTCCCCAGAAGCGTCTGTCCTCACAGGAGGAAGCTGAGGCTCCGCCCCTCCCTCAGCATATCCCCTCCTCCTCTGGAACACCAGACAAAGACAAGTAGGAAGAGGAGAGATGGCCCTGCCCTGGGGGATCTGAGGGGACACAGCCCTGCCCTGGGGGGTCTGAGGGGACACATACTACCCCTGGGGGATCCTCTCTGGTTCCAGAGAGGTTCAGACCTTCCAGAGGCCTGAGCAGCCAGGGTGCCGGAGGGCACTGGGCCTGTGTGCAGCTGCCTGTGACCTCCCCCCTGCCCCGGGCCTCCCCAGCCCTGTCCAGGAGGAAGGTGGAGGCCCCCACGGAGCGGTGCTTCTCCTTGCGCATGAAGAGTACGCTCACCAGCCGCGGGCGCACCCTCAACCTCAAGGCGGCCACCTGGAAGGTGCGCGGGGCCGGGCCGGAGGAGGGCGAGGACGCTGGGGCTGCCGGGGCTGCTGGGGCTGGGTGTGAGCCCCGAAAGATCTCGAATGGTGCTGGAGTCCAGGCATCTCCTGGCTTGGGGACTGTGCGGAGCTCACTCAGGTCAGGTCTAGTGGGTCCTCAGTCCATCCAGGAGCATGGGTGTCTGTGGAGTTGGGACCTGGGGCTCCTGTAAACTCTCTTAGGAGGGGTTCCTATGGGCCTGGGGCTGGGGATCCTCAGCCCCTTGGAACCTGGAGTCTTCATGGGGTTGGAATCTCAGCTCCCTGATGGGCCCACAGGATGCATCTTTCAGCCTCATGGGTGGTCTCAGGCCCGGAGGCACCACTGCCTTGTCCCCGCTTCTCGGCCCCCAGGTACTGCATTGCTCTGGACATATGAGGGCCTACAAGCCCCCTGCACAGACTTCTCCAGCTGGGAGCCCCAACTCAGAGCCGCCACTGCAGTGCCTGGTGCTCATCTGCGAAGCCATCCCCCACCCAGGCAGCCTGGAGCCTCCGCTGGGCCGGGGGGCCTTCCTCAGCCGCCACAGCCTGGACATGAAGTTCACCTACTGTGATGACAGGTGGGCAGGGGCCCACTTCCCTCTGCCCAGGTTCAAGTGTGCTGTCCTCCCCACCTCCACACCCCCACATTTCTCTCACTCCTTCTCTGTCTCTCTCACTTCATCCATCTTTCTCTCTGTGTGTGCCTGCCTGTCTCTGAATTTTCTGCGTGTCTTTTATATCTTTTCTTTTTTCGTAAAAATACTGTCTTGCCATTTGCCCAGACTGCTCTCAAACTCCTGGGCTCAAGCCATCCTCCTGCCTTGGCCTCCCAAAGTGCTGGGATTACAGGCGTGAGCCACCCGCACCCAGCCTCCTTTTATCTTTCGTTCTCTCTCTGTCTCTGAGTCTTTCTCTTAGGGTCTCTCTCTCTTTGTCCCTTTTCTTAAATGAGTCAATTTGTGTCAAGCAGTTAGTATGGTGCCCAGCACACAGGAAGCACTCGATAAATTGTCATTAGGCCAGGCACAGTGGCTCACACCTGTAATACCAGCACTTAGGGAGGCCAATGCAGGAGAATTGCTTGAGACCAGGAGTTCAAGACCAGCTTGGACAACATAGGGAGACCCCGTCTCTACAAAAAAACTAGCCAGGTGGGGCTGAGCACGGTGGCTCCTGCCTGTAATCCCAGCACTTTGGGAGGCCAAGGCGGGTGGATCACCTGAGGTCAGGAGTTCAAGACCAGCCTGGCCAACATGATGAAACCCCCGTCTCCACTAAAAATACAAAAATTAGCTGGGCGTGGTGGTGCATGCCTGTAATCCCAGCTACTCGGGAGACTGAGACAGGAGAATCGCTTGAGCCTGGGAGGCAGAGGTTACAGTGAGCCGAGATTGTTCCATTGCACTCCAGCCTGGGTGACAGAACAAGACTCTGTCTCAAAAAAAAAAAAAAAAAAAAAAAATTAACCAGGCAGGTGGCACATGCCTGTGGTCCCAGCTACACAGGAGTCTGAGGTGGGAGGAATACTTGAGCCCAGGAGGTTGAGGCTGCAGTTAGCCATGATTGCACCATTGTGCTCCAGCCTGGGCAACAGAATGAGATGCTGTCTCTAAAAAAACAATAATAGGCTGGGCGCGGTGGCTCAAGCCTGTAATCCCAGCACTTTGGGAGGCCGAGACAGGCGGATCACGAGGTCAGGAGATCGAAACCATCCTGGCTAACACAGTGAAACCCCGTCTCTACTAAAAAATACAAAAAACTAGCCGGGCGAGGTGGCGGGCGCCTGTAGTCCCAGCTACTCGGGAGGCTGAGGCAGGAGAATGGCGTAAACCCGGGAGGCGGAGCTTGCAGTGAGCTGAGATCCGGCCACTACACTCCAGCCTGGGCGACAGAGTGAGACTCCGTCTCAAAAAAAAAAAAAAAAAACAATAATAAATAAAATAAACTGTTATTATTTGTTCATCCTCTATCCTTCCTTTCATCTCTTTTTCTGTCCCCTTCTCTTCCTTCTGTCCTTCTCTTCCTTTTGTCCTTCTCTTCCTTCTTCTATCTTATCCCTCACCCTGGTGTTGTATGTAGGAATGGTGACTCTGGATTCAGCCTGCTTGGGTGTCAGTCTTGGCTGTGTATCTTTAGCCAAATGACTTCAACTGTCTGTGCCATGATTTCCTCACCTATCCTGTGGAATCACATCAAAACCTGCCTTGTACGGTCATTCTGAGTAGCTCAGTGAGTTTCCCAGTGCAAAGCACAAGTGTCTGATTTTTAAATCATTATTGTCATCATTACTTTGTTGTTGTTGTTGAGATGGAGTCTTGCTCTGTTGCCCAGGCTGGAACGCAGTGGCAGGATCTTGGCCCACTGCAATGTCCGCCTCCTGGGTTCAAGTGATTCTCCTCCCTCAGCCTCCTGAGTAGCTGGGATCACAGTCGCCTGCCATCATGCCTGGCTACTTTTGTATTTTTAGTAGAGGTGAGTTTTTACCATTTTGGCCAGGCTGGTCTTGAACTCCTGACCTCAGGTGATCCACCCGCCTCGGCCTCCCAAAGTGCTGGGATTACAGGTGTGAGCCCCTGCACCTGGTCTATCATCCTCATTACTCTTTATTTATTTTCATTCTTCTCTTTCTTTTTGTGTTTTTTTTCTTCCCCTCTCTTCCTCTCCTATGTCATGCATGTTGTCTCTTTTTCTCTCTTTTCTTAGCTCTTCTTCCCGTCTCCATGTATTAGTTCCCTATTGTTGCTGTAATATATTACCACAAACTCAGTGGCTCCAAAAAACACATACTCACTGTCTCACCATTCTGGAGGTCAGAAATTTGAAATTAGGCCAGGCGTGGTGGCTCACGCCTGTAATCTCAGCACTTTGGGAGATCAAGGCGGGAGGATGACTTGAGGCCAGGAGTTCCAGATCATCCTGGACAGCATAGTGAGACCCCATCTTAAAGAAAGAAAAATAAATTAGTAATGAGTCTTACAGGCAAAATTAAGGCTGTGTTCCTTCTGGAGGCTCCAGGAAAGAATCTGTTTCCACGCCTTTTCCAGCTCCTAGAGCGGGACCCACCTGCATCCATCTCCCCATCTCAAGACTAAGGCAGGCCGGGTGAGGTGGCTGACACCTGTAATCTCATCTCTTTGGGAGGCTAAGGCAGGAAGATTGAGCCCGGGAGTTCAAGACCAGACTAGGCAACATAGTGAGACCCCATTTCTACAAAAAAAAAAAAAAGAAAAATGTATAAAGTAGCCAGACAGGGTACACACCTGTAGTCCCAGCTACTCAGTAGGCTGAGTCAGGGGGATTGCTTGAGCCTGGGAGGTCAAGTCTGTGGTGAGCCATGATTGCACCACTGCACTCTAGCCTGGGTGACAGAGCGAGAGCCTGCCTCAGAAAACAAGCAACAGCTGGGTGCAGTGGCTCACGCCTGTAATCCCAGCAGTTTGGGAGGCGGAGGCAGGTGGATCCTGAGGTCAGGAGATCGAGACCATCCTGGCTAACACGATGAAACACCGTCACTACTAAAAAAAAAAAATACAAAAAATTAGCCGGGCGTGGTGACGGGTGCCTGTAGTCCCAGCTACTAGGGTGACTGAGGCAGGAGAAAGGTGTGAACCCAGGAGCCGGAGCTTAAAGTGAACTGAGATCACGCCACTGTACTCCAGCCTGGGTGACAGGGCGAGACTCCGACAAAAAACAAAACCAAAACCATAAAAAAAAACTTCTAATGTCATCATATCTGCAAAGTCCCTTTTGCCATGTAAGATACCATATCTAGCTGCGGTGGCTGAGGCAGGAGAATGACCTGAACCCAGGAGGCGGAGGTTGCAGTGAGCCAAGATCGCGCCACTGCACTCCAGCCTGGGCGACAGAGCCAGAATCTGTCTCAAAAAAAAAAAAAAAAAAAAAAAAAAAAAAGACACCATATCTACAGATTCTGGGAATTAGGATGTGGACATCTTTGGGGGTCATTATTCAACCCACCGCACTCCTCTTACTCTGTTTCTTACTCCTTTTCTCTGGGTTACGATCCTGTCTCTTGACATCTTACTGGCTTTGTTCCTGTGTCCTCTGCTGCCACTTCCCTCTACCTACCCTCCCTCTCAGCCAGTAGCATCCTGACCAGACCCCACTCTGCTCCACCCCCAGGATCGCAGAAGTGGCCGGCTACAGTCCCGATGACCTGATCGGCTGTTCCGCCTACGAGTACATCCACGTGCTGGACTCCGATGCGGTCAGCAAGAGCATCCACACCTGTATGTATCCCATTTCCCCAGGCGTGGAGCCAGCTGCCACATGGCCCCCAGCCAGCACCAGGACCCCCCAGCTCTCCACACCCCAGGATGCAATCCCTCCCTACCTCAACACCAGCTCCCTGCTCCCCAAGCCCCAGGGAACCGTCTCCTTCCTTACCCCCTCATACCCAGCCCCCAGATCTTTCTCTCCTCAGTTGCCCCCTTGGTGGCTCTGACCCCTCCCGATCCCCCTCCTCAGTGCTGAGCAAGGGCCAGGCAGTAACAGGGCAGTATCGCTTCCTGGCCCGGAACGGTGGCTACCTGTGGACCCAGACCCAGGCCACAGTGGTGTCAGGGGGACGGGGCCCCCAGTCGGAGAGTATCGTCTGTGTCCATTTTTTAATCAGGTAAGCAGGAGGAGGGGTTGGAGTGGCTGTGTGTGGGCCTGATCGGCACGTGCGGACAGGTGTATGTGTGTGTGTGTGTATATGACCGTGCATGTGTATGACGCATAAGTGTATGTGAGGGAGTGTGCACATGTACACATATGAGGAATGTGTGTCACCATGTAAATGCCGGTGTGTGTGTCTGCATGGACACAGGTATGTGTATGGGTGTGTACTGTTAATTTTTATTATTTTATTTATTTATTTATTTATTGCATGAACCTCTGCTTAAGTGAACCGTTAATTCCAATTAGAAAGGGCTCTTTGTTTGGCCTGGCATGGTGGCTCATGCCTGTAATCCTAGCACTTTGGGAGGCTGAGGTGGGCGGATTGCCTGAGCTCAGGAGTTCGAGACCAGCCTGGGCAACATGACGAAATGCTGTCTCTACCAGTAATACCAAAAATTAGCTGGGTGTAGTGACACATGCCTATAATCCCAACTACTCGGGAGGCTGAGGCACGAGAATTGTTTGAACCCAGGAAGTGGAGGTTGCAGTGAGCCGAGATTAGATTGCGTCAGTGCACTCTGACCTCGGCAACAGAGTTGGACTCTGTCTCAAACAAACAAACAAACAGAAGGACTCTCTATTCAAGTTAAAATAAGAAATGTAGCAGGATCATGGGATCTGTTTTGCTTTTTAAAATTTGATGTGTGGGCCGGGCGCGGTGGCTCACGCCTGTAATCCCAGCACTTTGGGAGGCCGAGGCGGGTGAATCACAAGGTCAGGAGATCGAGACCATGGTGAAACCCCGTCTCTACTAAAAATAGAAAAAATTAGCCGGGCGCAGTGGCGGGCGCCTGTAGTCCCAGCTACTCGGGAGGCTGAGGCAGGAGAATGGCGTGAACCCGGGAGGCGGAGCTTGCAGTGAGCCGAGATCGCGCCATTGCACTCCAGCCTGGGCGGCAGAGCGAGACTCCGTCTCAAAAAAAAAAAAAAAAAAATTTGATGTGTGGCTCACTCCTGTAATCCCAGAACTTTGGGAGGCCAAGGGAGGAGGATTGCTAGAGCCTCGGGGTTAAGACCAGACTGGGCAAAGTGGTGAGGACCCATTCTCAAAAAAAAACAAAAAACCTGAAAACAAACCAAAAAAAAACCACACACACACACAAGAAGATATATATATGGTTTGCATATGGTAAATTCTCTTTATGGTACACAGTTCTGTGAATTTTTGACACATGCATGCAATTGTGTAACCACTATCACAATCTAGCTTTGACCAATTAGTGTGATTGTAATAGTGGTTACACAATTACCACGATTTTTTTTTTTTTTTTTTTTTTTTGAGACAGAGTTTTACTCTTGTCACTCAGGCTGGAGAGCACTGGCACAATCTTGGCTCAGTTCAGCCTCTGCCTCCCGGGTTCAAGCGATTCTCCTGCCTCAGCCTCCCAAGTAGCTGGAATTACAGGCATGCAACAACATGCTCAGCTAGTTTTTATATTTTTAATAGAGAAGGAGTTTCACCAGGTTGGTCAGGCTGGTCTCGAACTCCTGACCTCAGGTGATCCACTCGCCTCAGCCTCCCAAAGTGCTGGGATTACAGGTGTGAGCCACCGTACCTGGCCCATGTTGTGGTTTATATCAGTAGCTCCTTTGTAAATAGTGAATAGTATTCCATGGCATGAATGGAGCACAGTTTTTTTATCCTTTCACCAGTTGGAAGATGTTGGGCTGTTTCCAAGTTTGGGTGATTACAAAAAACCAGCTACTGTAAACATTCCCATACAAGATTTTATGAGATCACATGTTTTCATTTCTCTTGGGTAAACAGCTAGGATTGGAATGGATGGGTTATACAGTAAGAGTATATTTAATGTAAGAAACTGTCATGGCTGGGTGCAGTGACTCACACCTGTAATCCCAGCCCTTTGGGAAGCCAAGGAAGGAGGATTGCTAGAGCCTCAGAGGTGAAGACCAGCCTGGGCAAAGTGGTTAAGACCCAATCTCAAAAAAAAAAAAAAAAAAAAAAAAAAAAAAAAAAAAAAAACCTGAAAACAAACAAACAAACAAACAAAAAAACACAAAAAGATATATGGTTTTCATGCATTAAATTCTCTTTATGGTACACAGTTCTGTGAATTTTGACACATGCATGCAGTTGTGTAACCACTATCACAGTCCAGCTGTTGACCAATTAGTGTGATTGTAATAGCCGTTACACAATTACCACGATTTTTTTTTTTTTCTTTTTTTGAGACAGAGTTTTGCCCTTGTCACTCAGGCTGGAGTGCACTGGCATGATCTCGGCTCACTTCAACCTCCACCTCCTGGGTTCAAGCAATTCTCCTGCTTCAGCCTCCTGAGTAGCTGAGATTATAGGTGCCCGCCATCAAGCCCAGCTAATTTTTGTATTTTTAGTAGAGTCGGGGTTTCACCATGTTGGCCAGGCTGGTCTTGAACTCCCGACCTCAGGTGATCCACCTGCCTCAGCCTCCCAAAGTGCTGGGATTACAGGCGTGAGCCACCACATCCGGCCATTACCATGATTTTTTACACAGAAATATTCTCTTGTAGTAAACCCCTCCCACACTCCCATGTCCCTGACAACCACTGTCCTCAGAACCTAGAGTTTTGCTTTTTCCAGAGGGTCACATACAAGGAATCCTACAGGATGTAGCCGTTTGAGCCTGGCTCATACTTAGCATGATATATTTAAAATTCCTCCCTGTTGTGGTTCTTCTTTCTTGTTTTGTTTTGTTTTTTTGAGACAGAGTCTCATTCTGTTGCCCAGGAGTGCATTGGTGCAATCTTGGCTCACTGCGGCCTCTGCCTCCTAGGTTCGAGTGATTCTCCTGCCTCAGCCTCCCGAGTAGCTGGGATTACAGGTGTGCACCAACACGCCCAGCTAACTTTTATATTTTTAATAGAGAAGGAGTTTCACCAGGTTGGCCAGGCTGGTCTCGAACTGCTGACCTCAGGTGATCCACTCGCCTCAGCCTCCCAAAGTGCTGGGATTACAGGCGTGAGCCACCGCACCTGGCCCATGTTGTGGTTTATATCAGTAGCTCCTTTGTAAATAGTGAATAGTATTCCATGGCATGAATGGAGCACAGTTTTTTTTTTATCCTTTCACCAGTTGGAAGATGTTGGGCTGTTTCCAAGTTTGGGTGATTACAAAAAACCAGCTACTGTAAACATTCCCATACAAGATTTTATGAGATCACATGTTTTCATTTCTCTTGGGTAAACAGCTAGGATTGGAATGGATGGGTTATACAGTAAGTGTATATTTAATGTAAGAAACTGCCATGGCTGGCTGCAGTGGCTCACTCCTGTAATCCCAGCACTTTGGGAGGCTGAGGAGGGTGGATCAGTTGAGGCCATGAGTTTGAGACCAGCCTGGCCAACATGGCAAAACACCGTCTCCATTAAAAATACAAAAATTAGCCAGGTGTGGTGGCATATGCTTGTAACCCTAGTTGCTTGGGAGGCCAAGACACGAGAATCACTTTAACCCAGGAGGCGGAAGTTGCAGTAAGCTGAGATCAGACCACTGCACTCTAGCCTGGGTGACAGAGTGAGATTTTGTCTCAAAAAATAAAAGAAAGAAAGAAACAGTCAGGGAAGAGTGTAATGGCTCGTGCCTGTAATCCCAGCACTTTGGGAGGCCAAGGTGGGTGGATCACCTGAGATCAGGAGTTCAGGACCAGCCTGGTCAACATGGTGAAACCCCATCTCTACTAAAAATACAAAAATTAGCTGGGTGTGGTGGTGCATGCCTGTAGTGCCAACTACTCAGGAGGCTGAGGCAGGAGAATCACTTGAACCTGGGAGGTGGAGGTTGCAGTGAGCCGAGATCACGCCACTGTACTCCAGCCTGGGCAACAAAGGGAGACTCCATTTCCAAAAAAAGAAAAAAAAGAAACAGCCAAACTGTTTTCCAAAGTGACTGTATCATTTTGCATTCCCATCAGCAATGTATGAGGGTTCCAGTTGCTCCACATCTGTGCCAGCATTTCATATTGTCTGGGTGTTTGGGTTTGGTGTTACTTTTAGTCATTCTAATAGATGTGTCGTGGGAAAATCACGATGGGGCTTTTTTTCTCCATCATGTGTCATAGAAGCTTTTCACCATTTAGGAATGCAGAGGTATCCATGACAACATTGTGAGGCAGAGTTAAAATTACAGCTTTTCGGTCGGGTGCAGTGAGTAGCTCACACCTATAATCCCAGCACTTTGGGAGGCCAAGGTAGGCAGATCACTTGAGGTCGGGAGTTCAAGACCAGCCTGACCAACATGGGGAAACCCCATCTCTACTAAAAATACAAAAATTACCCGGGCGTGGTGGCGCATGCCTGTAATCTGAGCCACTTGGGAGGCCGAGGCAGGAGAATCACTTGAACCCAGGAGGTGGAGGTTGCAATGAGCGGAGATGAGACCACCACACCCCAGTCTGGGCAACAGAGCGAGACTCCATCTCAAAAAAAAAAAAAGAAAGAAAAGAAAAAATAATTATAGCTTTTCTTTGAAGGTTATCCTATAGGACATGCATCAGTTTCTAAAGCCTTAGGGGTTTTTCTAGATCGGAGGAATGTTCTGAAATACAAATCAACATATATATATGTATATAAATTTTTTTGAGATAAAGTTTTGCTTTGTCATGCAGGCTGGAGTGCATGACTGAGCCTCCCAAGTAGGTGGGACTATAGGCATGCACTACCATGCCCGACTAATTTTTTTTGTATTTTTTGTAGAGATGGAGTTTCATCATGTTGCCCAGGCTGGTCTTAAGCTCCTGAGTTCAAGTGACCCACCCGCCTCAGCTTCCCAAAGTGCTAGGATTACAGGTGTGAGCCTGGCACCCAGCCTATAATTTTTTTTTTTAATAGGGATGGGGTCCCACTATGTTATTCAGGCTGGTCTCAAACTTCTGGGCTCAAGTGATCCTCCCACCTCAGCCTCCTAAAGCGCTGCAATACAGATGCGAAACCACCATGCCAGGCCTCCAAATCAACTTATGCCTCCTGTCTCTGCCCTTCTCAGAGCCCTTCTGAGGCTCCCCAGCATCCTTAGGAGAAAGCCCAAGGGCATTGGCATGGCTCACCAGGCCCTGTGAAGCTCCTGCCTCCCTCCCCTTCTCACTCACTCTCCAAACCTTAGGGCCTTTGCACAGGCTGTTCCTCCAGCCCAGAATGCTCTCCTCTCTTCCCTCCTCCTTTTTCTCCTGAGTCATGCCTGCTCATCCTTCCAGTCTCAGCTCAGACATCACTTCTGGAGACCCTCTTTCCTGAGCCCCTACATGCACTCAGGTGCCCCCCACCCCCATTTTCTCTCCTGGTATCCTGTACTTTTGCACCAAAGCACTTAAAACCATTTGTAATTATCCTATTAACTTGTGTGTTCAGCCAGGCCTTCTTTGATTGCCCTTTTCTAAACTGCCAACTCCCATCACTGCTTTATTTTCTCCGTAGTACTTACCACTGTCTTTCTTTGAGACGGAGTCTCGTTCTGTTGCCCAGGCTGGAGTGCAGTGGCACAACGTCAGCTCACTGCAACCTTTGCCTCCCGGGTTCAAGTGATTCTCCTGTCTCAACCTTCTGAGTAAGGATTACAAGCACCCGCCACCACACCCGGCAAATTTTTGTGTTTTTAGTAGAGATGGGGTTTCACCATGTTGGCCAGGCTGCTCTCAAACTCCTGAGCTCAAGTCATCCACCCACCTCAGCCTCCCAAAGTGCTGGGATTATGGGCGTGAGCCACTGCGCCCAGCCCTCCCTAGTATTACTACTATCTAACCCAATGTTGTCCAATAAAAGCATGATGCCAGCCACATATGTCATTTTGAATTTTCTAGTAGCCACCTTGAAAGGTAAACAGAATGCTGGGTGTGATAACTCACACCTGTAATCCCAACACTTTTGGGAGGCCAAGGCCAGGAGTTTGAGACTAGCCTTGGCAATATAGGGAGACCCCCATCTCTACAAATAATTTAAAAATTAGCCCATCATGGTGGCATGTGCCTGTAGTCCCAGCTACTCAGGAAGCTGAGGCAGGAGGATCACCTAAGCCTGGGAGATTGAGGCTGCAGTGAGCTGAGATTGCACCACTGCTCCAGCCTGAGTGACAGACTGAGATCCTGTCTCAAAAGAAAAGTCAACAGAAGCAGGTGAAATTAATTAATTTTATTTATTTATTTATTTATTTTGAGGCAGAGTCTCGCTCTGTCGCCCAGGCTGGAGAGCAGGGGCATGATCTCGGCTCATGCAAGCTCCGCCTCCCAGGTTCACGACATTCTCCTGCCTCAGCCTCCTGAGTAGCTGGGACTACAGATGCGCACCACCATGCCCAGCTAATTTTTTTTTGGTAATTTTTGTAGAGATGGGGTTTCACCATGTTAGCCAGGATGGTCTTGATCTCCTGACCTCGTGATCCTCCCACCTTGGCCTCCCAAAGTGCTGGGATTACAGGTGTGAGCACTGTGCCCAGCCAATTTTATTTTTTTAATTTCATTTTATTTATTTATTTATTTGGAGTCTCACTCCATCATCCAGGCTGGAGTGCAGTGGTGTGATATCAACTCACTGCAACCTCCACCTCTGGGGTTCCAGTGATTCTCCTGCCTCAGCTTCCTGAATAGCTGGGATTACAGGTGCCCGCCACTATGCCCGGCTAATTTTTGTATTTTTAGTAGAGATAGGGTTTCACCATGTGGGCCAGGCTGATCTTAAACTTCTGACCTCAGGTGATCCACCTGCCTCGGCCTCCCGAAGTGCTGGGATTACAGGCATGAGCCACCGTGCCTGGCCTAATTTTAATAATATATTTTATTTTCATATTCAAGATCACACCACTGCGTAAGTAGCAGAGCTGGGATTTGAACCCAGGCCACTGACTACAGAGTCCTTGCTATGAACCACTACACAGTAGTGCTTGACGAGGAGATGTTTGTGGAATGATGAATGAGTGAACTGAATGTGTCACATGTGCACATATTCAGGCCCAAGTGTATGGAACGTGTGAGCATATCTGTCCCTGTATGCACTCAGGTGTATGCGAGCGCTCCTGTTTGTGCCTGTGTGTACCGAGTGTGTGTGCAAGTTCGATTGTGTGTGCTTGTCTTTCAGGGGAATAAGGGTGGCTTTGATCCAGCCTAAATTGGGATGTTTCCAACCCAGGGAGGGTTTAATGAGGGTAGGGAGAGGTCATAGCTTCTCAAGGAGCTGGTGGGAAAACCAGGCCCACCTACATCCTGTCCTGAAGCAGGTTATGCAGATGAGATGCAAATGAGGGCCTGATCCTCAGCCCCACCCAACTCTCTAAAAACCAACTTGCCCAGCGAGCATTTAGATTGTCTCTGCAGCCACAGACTGTGTGAAGGGAGGTGGCAGGGACATAAGGAAGTATTTATAAACCTGTTCCCTTGAATATGAAAAATATCTGTGAATAGAAACAGCATAAATAAAATCTTATTCATAAAAATTACAGCCCTATGAATTCTTCCTATTTGGTAATGTAATGAAGACTATGTTAAAAATATATTTTTTCATCAGTAGTTTTCTAAGAATATGTTTGTAAGTTAAAATCTATAAAGAGAATATTTAAGTATTCTGAAGCCTTTTGCTCACCCCTCTCTTTGCCCCTGGGCGTCCCCTGTCTGTTCCTAGGTCTCTTCCCACTTCTGTCTTTCAGTGCCGCCCTACCCGCTTCCCTCAGTCTTCCTCCTCTCTGCCCAGGCTGTGCTAAATGCCAGCTCCTTTTTCTGCCTTTCCTTTTACAGAAGGAGCTTGGGAAGGGACAAACTTAACTTTCTTTTTAAAATGTTGTCAGAATAGGCTGGGCGCAGTAGCTCATGCCTGTAATCCTAGCACTTTGGGAGGCTGAGGCAGGTGGATCACCTGAGGTCAGGAGTTCAAGACCAGCCTGGCCAACATGGTGAAACCCCATCTCTACTAAAAATACAAAAATTAGCCAGGTATAGGGGCATCCACCTGCAATCCCAGCTACTCGGAAGGCTGAGGCGGGAGAATCGCTTGAACCTGGGAGGCAGAGGTTGCAGTGAGCCAAGATCGTGCCACTGCACTCCAGCCTGGGCAACAGAGTGAGACCTTGTCTTAAAAAAAGAAAAAGAAAAAGAAAGAAAAATTCGCTGTCAGAATAAAAAGCAGTCAACAAAAATCAAACCCTTATAGGAGACAAATAAATGTGGGCAATTATTTTCTGTGAAACGCCCTCCAAGCCCCTGGGCGCCATTGCCTTCTGTAATAGGACATCACCTGAACAGGCTACCTGGGCTGGAGCCAAGGACCCTCCCTGACTCCCACCTCCCTTTCTGTCTTGTACCCCAGCCGGGTGGAAGAGACCGGAGTGGTGCTGTCCCTGGAGCAAACGGAGCGACACTCTCGCAGACCCATTCAGCGGGGTGCCCCCTCTCAGAAGGACACCCCTAACCCTGGGAACAGCCTTGGTATGGGGCAGGGCTGGGGCTGGGAGGGGTTGTGTCCCCAGGGCCCTTGGGAGAAAGCCCAAGCACCTTAACATGGCTCACCAGGCCCTGTGGGACCTGCCTCTTGACTCCCTTCCCTGCACACTCCGCCTCCAAACCACACAGCCTCCTAAGACCCCTTAGAACACTGCAGCCTCGTGCCTCAGGGCCTTTGCACATGCAGTTTCCCAGAATGCTCTTCTCTCTCCTGTCCTCCCTCCCCTCCTGTGGCTATGGCATGGTTGCTTCAGTCTCTTGCTGGCCTCTGCTCTGAATCCTGCTGTGGCTCCACATTGTCCCCATGCTTCTGCCTCCTCTCTATTCTGGCTTTGCCGCTCTTTGGCTTCCAGTAATCTCGATCCTCCTAAGTCTGGCTCCTTTCTCCCTCTTCCTTCACTCTCCTGCCATCGTGGATGAGCCTCCCTCCTGGTTTGTCCTTCAAGACCTCAACTTCTCCCAACTGTTGCTGGCCACCCATGCTCCTGGGTGTGGGGTGGGATTGCTGATATAATATCCTTTCCTTTTCTGGCTCAGAGCTGGCTCTGGGCCTTGTCTTAACCTCTGGGGACCTTACAGCCTCCTTGAGGACTTGGGGCCAGTCTTTTCTCCTAAGGTACAAGCTCCCCAGAGCTGAATGGAATGGCCAAATGCTGCTCTGAGCCACCAATCCCCTCCCCTCGGAGTTTTCGGAGCCTCACCACGATCTGGCCACTAAAGTTCACACCCAGGCTGGGTGCAGTGGTTTATGCCTGCAATCTCAGCACTTTGGGAGGCCGAGGTGGGCGGATCACTTGAGGTCAGGAGTCTGAGATAGCCTGGCCAACATGGTGAAACCCTGTCTCTACAAAAAATACAAAACTTAGCTGGGCATGAATGGCAGGCACCTGTAATCCCAGCTACTCCAGAGACTGAGGCACAGAACCGCTTGAACCCAGGAGGCGGAGGCTGCAGTGAACTGAGATTATGCCACTGCACTCCAGCCTGGGCAACAGAGCAAGACTCCATCTCAAAAATAAAAATAAAGTTTACCCCTGGCTCAGCAGGGGTCCTCCAGGCCCCTTCCTTACTCCCACACTAAGAACAGTGACCATCCTGACTTGCTGATGTCAACTGTGTTCCCGGGTGGTATGGAGGGCTCTGGCCCTTGGCCTTTGGTCACCAGCCCGTGTCCTCCCTGTCTTCATGTGTCCTGCAGACGCCCCTGGCCCCCGGATCCTCGCCTTCCTGCACCCCCCTTCCCTGAGCGAGGCTGCCCTGGCTGCTGACCCACGCCGTTTCTGCAGCCCTGACCTCCGTCGCCTCCTGGGACCCATCCTGGATGGGGCTTCAGTAGCCGCCACTCCCAGCACCCCGCTGGCCACACGGCGTCCCCGAAGTCCTCTTTCGGTAAGCCATCCCACCCACATGAGCCCTCAGCATCCAAGGCTCCGTCCCTCAGGTGGTCTTGGCCTGTGGCTTAAACCTGATTGTTCTCTGGGCCTCAGCTTCTCCATCTGTGTAGTGGGGAGGTTGGGTTGAGATGGGGTTGAGGTTCCTTTAAGACGCAGATCCAGATTCTTCAACTGTTAGGATTCCAGAATCTGGCTCTGTTAGGGAAAAACTCTCTCAAGCTATGTTTTTCCTCTGCTCTCCTGATAACGCAACAATCGTCAACACAGAAGAAGACTTCTGTGACCAAATGTGGGCAGTTTTTCCCACACACCAAGCAGCGAACACCAGCTGGGTGTCCTCCAATTCCATTCCGGCACCATCTACCTGGAGATAGTGTCAGATCTCACAGGTTGGCCCTCAGTCCCCGAGACTGCTCCCTGCTCTTCAGACACCAGTCACAAGTCTGGGCCTCCAGAATTTCTTTCTTCTTTTTCTTTTTCTTTTTGAGATGGAGTTTTACTCTGTCCCCCAGGCTGGAGTGCAGTGGCGCAATCTCGGCTCACTGCAACCTTCACCTCCAAGGTTCAAACAATTCTCTTGCCTCAGCCTCCCAAGTAGCTGAGATTACAGGTGCCTGCCACCACACCAGGTTAATTTTTTGTATTTTTAGTAGGGACAGGGTTTCACCATGTTGGCCAGGCTGGTCTCGAACTCCTGACCTCAAGTGATCTTCCGGCCTTGGCCTCCCAAAGTGCTGGGATTACAGGTGTGAGCCACCGCACCTGGCTCTTTGGGTTTAATTCGCTGGAACAGCTCACAGTAATCAGGATAACATTTATTTAGGTTTACTGGTTCATTGTCAAGGATATCACACGGGATACAGATGAAGGGATACGTCAAGTGAGATATGGGGGAATACAGGGTCTCAGAGCTTCCATGCCGTCCCTGGGCACCACCCTCCAGAAACCTCCGTGGGTCAGCTATCTGGAAGCCCCTCAAACCCAGTCCTCTTGGGTTTTTATGGAAGCTTCATGATGTCAGCATTCTTTCCCCCAGGGTATCGGGCAGGACCCTCTCTGGGTACAGTTTTATGACTCACAATCAGAAAGGCGGGGGAAGATTAGAGACCTGCCTTGGGGCAGGTGAAAGGAGGGCAGAAGAAGGCTGGAGAGGTTGTTTCATGAGGCCTAACACACCCAATGTTCTAACAAAAGACTGTTCGAACTGTTTTATTAGACTGTTCTAATAAAAGACTGTTCTAACAAAAGACAAGGGCCATGGGAGTTTGACCCAGGAACCGTATACAAAATCATGTATATCTATAAATATATATTTTATATTAAAAATAAATAGATAAACATATATTTATATATGTAAATATACTTATTTATATATGCAAATATATTCATTTACATATGCAAATATATAAGTATATTTGTATTTATATATATTTGCATATATGTAAATATGTTTGCATGTGTGGATGTGTTTGCATATATGTAAATATACATGAATGTAAATATATTTTTATATATTTATGTGTGTGTGTCTGTGTGTGTGTGTCTGTGTGTATATATATATAAATAAAATAACACCATAGGCCCTGTATTAGTCCATCTTCATGCTGCTGCTAAAGACATACCCAAGACTGAGTAATTTATAAACAAAAAAAGGTTTAATGGACTCAGAGTTCCACATGACTGGGGAGGCCTCACAATCATGGTGGAAGGTGAAAGGTATGTCTTACATGGCAGCAGGCAAGAGAGAATGAAACCAAGTGAAAGGGGTTTCCCCTTGTGAAACCATCAGATCTCATGAGACTTATTCACTATCATGAGGACAGTATGGGGGAGACCACCCCCGTAATTCATTTATCGCTGACCAGGTCCTTCCCACAGTGTGTGGGAATTACGGGAGCTACAGTTCAAGATGAGATTTGGGTGGAAATGCAGCCAAACCATATCAGGCCCCTAACCTGGGTTGTTTGGAACTGGCACAGATGACCCTCCTCCCACTCCAGCTTGTGACTAAGCATCCAATTCTCTGAACTTTGACCTCAAAGAGTCAAAATGTCTAATGTCCTGATTTATACAGACCTGGATTCAATCCTAAATCTGCCATTTATCAACGGCGTTACCCTGGCTGGGCAGGCAAGTTCTTGAGGCCTTAATTTCTTCACCTATAAAAGAAAGATGATAACATGTCACCACATCATTGGTTATTCTGAGCATTAAATGAGAGTATTCATGAGAAGCACTCAGTAGGGGCCTGGCACCTACTGGTGCTCAACAGATCATACCTGTTACTATCACTATTTGTTGTGAAGATAGTCTGACCTTTGACCTCAGTGAGTCTATATTATCTAGTGTTGACTGTCTTCATCCCCACTCTCCACCCCAAGAAAATATCTTCTCTCCAGAGAAATACAGACTGTGACCTTTGACCTCATCCTTTACTCCTGAGACAGCTGAACTCGCCATTGTTTCCCACCCAAACTCCAGGCTCCAAGACCTTTAACAGCAGAGGATTTGTTTGAAAATCTTGGCCTCAGGCTGGGTACAGTGGCTCACACCTGTAATCTCAGTACTTAGGGAGGCCAAGGTGGGGAGATCATCTGAGGTCAGGAGTTCAAAACCAGCCTGATTGACATGGTGAAACCCTGTCTCTACTAAAAACACAAAAATTAGCCATGTGTGGTGGCAGACGCCTGTAATCCCAGCTACTTAGGAGGCTAAGGCAGGAGAATCACTTGAATCCGGGAGGCGGAGGTTGCAGTGAGCCGAGACCACACCATTGCACTCCAACCTGGGTGACAGAGTAAGACTCCCTCTCAAAAAAAAAAAAAAAAAAAAAAAAAAAAAGTCTTTCGGATTTTTTTTTTTTTTTTTTGCGACAGAGTCTCACTCTGTCACCCAGGCTGGAGTGTGGTGGCACAGTCATAGCTCAGTGCAGCCTCCGCTTCCCAGGCTCAAGCCATTCTCCTGCCTCAGCCTCCCTAGTAGCTAGGACCACAGATGTGTGCCACCAAGCCCAGCTAATTTTTGTACTTTTAGTAGAGACAGGGTTTCACTATGTTGGCCAAGCCGGTCTTGAACTCCTGATCTCAAGTGCCACCCACCTTGGCCTCCCAAAGTCCTGGGATTACAGGTATGAGCCACTGAGCCTGGCCAGGCTCTGATCCTTCTAACTGGAACTTCCATGTTTGCTCTGTCGATCTACATACACTCAGGCATTCTGACTTTTGAATACCCAGGCTCAAAACTCATCTGCATTTGCCATTGGACTCCCTTTGTCCCCAGATGCCGGGCATTTGATCCCCACTTCTACCTTTGAGCTACAGACTGTCTTACTGTTGACATCTCCCAGGCTCAAGATTTCCTGAAGTCTCTACTCCATCTCTCCACAGGCTGATCTCCCAGATGAACTACCTGTGGGAACAGAGAATGTGCACAGACTCTTCACCTCCGGGAAAGACACTGAGGCAGTGGAGACAGATTTAGATATAGCTCAGGTAAGGGCTGGCATGGAAGGAGTAATCCTTAGCCCTGCATTCTGGGGATTCACATATGTGGCTTTAGAGAAGGTTAGTGGGATGGCTAAAGGAATGAGTGGATGGATGGATGGATAGATGGATGGATGGATGGATGGATGGATGGATGGATGGATGGATGGACCATTGTATTCATTAGGTGGATGATAGCAGATGAATGGATGAGGTTTAGGCAGATATTCTAATGGATGGATTGATGGGTGGATGGGTGGGTGGGTGGATGAATGTTTGGGTGGATGTTTTGATAGCTGGATGAAAAATGGATGGGTGATATTTGGATGGATGATTTACTGAGTGCATAGATAAAATGACAGCAGCATGATGTATTAGTTATTATTGCTGTGTAACAAATTGTCTAAAAACGTAACACCTTAAAACAACAACTATTTATTATGTCACATGGTGACTGGGTATCAGAAATTCAGGAGCAACTTAACTGCTAGTTTTTGCTCAGAGTCTCTCACGAGGTTGAAGTCAAACTCTCAGTCAGGGCTATAGTCATCTGGGGTTAGAAGGTTTTCTTCCAAGCTCACACACATGAGGTGGCTGGCAGGCCTCAGTCCCTCACTTTGCTTTGGCTGGAGGCCTCAGTTCCTCATCACATGAACCTCTACATAGACTCCCTAAGTGTCCTCACAACATGGCAATTGGCTTCCGTAAGGCAAGCAATCCAACAAAGAGAGAAAGAGACAAATGGGGAAGCAGAGAGACAGAAAGAACAAGTCCCAGACTGAAGACACAGTCTTTCATAGCCTAATCTCAGAAGTGACAAACCATCGCTTTTGCCATATTGTTCTGGTCATATAGATCAATCCTGTACACTGTGGGAGGCAACAACACAAGAGTGTGAACATCAAGAGGCAGGGATTGGCCGGGCACGGTGGCTCACACCTGTAATCCCAGCACTTTGGGAGGCCAAGGCGGCTGGATCATGAGGTCAGGAGATCGAGACCATCCTGGCTAATACGGTGAAACCCCATCTCTACTAAAAATACAAAAAATTAGCCAGGCATGGTGGCAGGTGCCTGTAGTCCCAGCTACTCGGGAGGCTGAGGCAGGAGAATGGCGTGAACCCGGGAGGTGGAGCTTACAGTGAGCCGAGACTGCGCCATTGCACTCCAGCCTGGGCGACAGAACGAGACTCCGTCTCAAAAAAAAAAAAAAAAAAGAGAGGCAGGGATCATTGGGAACTTCCAATGATTGATGTCTCTCCCTCATGCAAAATACACTCACCCACATATCAAGGCCCCCCCAAAGTCTCCCAGAGTTTCTTCCCATTACAGCATCAGCTTGAAGTCTAGAATCTGATCATCTAAATCTGGTCTGGGTGCTGGGGAAACTCCTTGAGTACAGTTCCTCTCAACATTTTGACTTGTGGACTAATGGAGACGAGTCATCTGTCACCCACATACTCAATATATAGTGGTGAGACAGGAATAAACACTACTATTCAAAAAGGACGGGGAAGAGGAGCATGCATATATCCCTGGTCCATAGCAGTTTTGAAATCTATGTGGGCAAATATCAGAAGTTATTTCATTAGGACTTTAAAAAAAAAATTGGGGGCCAGGCACGGTGGCTCACACCTGTAATCCCAGCACGTTGGGAGGCTGAGGCAGGTGGTTCACGAGGTCAGGAGATCGAGACCATCCTGGCCAACATGGTGAAACCCTGTCTCTACCAAAAATAAAAATAAAAATAAAATTAGCTGGGCGTGCTGGCACATGCCTATAATCTCAGCTACTCGGGAGGCTGAGGCAGGAGAATCACTTGAACCAGGGAGGCAGAGGTTGCAGTGAGCCAAGATTGTGCCACTGCACTCCAGCCTGATGATAGAGCAAGACTCTTGTCTCAAAAAAAAAAAAAAAAAAAAAATTATAAAAATAGAGACAGGGTCTCACTATATTGCCCAGGCCCATCTTGAACCCCTGGGCTCAAGTGATCCTTTCACCCTGGCCTCCTAAAGTGCTGGGATTAGAGGTGTGAGCCACTGTGTCTGGCCCGAGGGTGCCCTTCATTGCTCAGAGACCACCTTTTTCTCTTTTTTTTTTTTTTTTTTTTTTTGAAACGGAGTCTCACTCTGTCACCCAAGCTGGAATACAGTGGCTTAATCTTGGCTCACTGCAACTTCCGCCTCCCAGCTTCAAGTGACCCTCTGGTCTCAGCCTCCCGAGTAGCTGGGACTACAGCTGCCCACCACCATGCCTGGCTAATTTTCATATTTTTTGTAGAGATGAGGTTTCACCAGGCTGGCTCAGAGACCACTTCTTTTTTTTTTTTGAGACAGAGTCTTGCTCTGTCACCCAGGCTAGAGTGCAGTGGCATGATCTCAGCTCACCGCCAGCTCCACCTCCTGGGTTCACGCCATTCTCCTACTTCAGCCTCCCGAGTAGCTGGGACTACAGGTACCCGCCACCATGTCTGGCTAATTTTTTGTATTTTTAGTAGAGACGGGGTTTCACCATGTTAGCCAGGATGGTCTCGATCTCCTGACCTCGTGATCTGCCCACCTCCGCCTCCCAAAGTGCTGGGATTACAGGCGTGAGCCACCGCACCTGGCCTAGAGACCACTTCTTAATATTAGCATCATTTCCCATCTGGAGGGCTCCTGCAGTCAGCCAAACTCAAAGTTAATGGCATGGTTCTCCAGACTACGGAGTCTGCCCAGACTTCTGACATCAGCCACAAGTTTGAGGGTCCCCAGGGCCACCCTCACTTTAGACCAGCTGCCTACCAATGTGGAGATTCCCAGACTCCTGTAGACTCCCTCAGGTTTGATAATTTGCTAGAAGTGTTTGTGGTACTCAGAAAGTGCTATACTTAGGATGGTAGTTTTATCATAACAAAAGAATACAAATCAGAAACAGACAAAGGAAGATATTCATAGGTGGAATCTGGGACTGGAAGGTCCCAAATGGAAAGTTTTCTTGTCCTCAGGGACATGTTATCCTCCCAGCATTGATATGTAGCAATATGTGCAGAGTAATGCCAACTCAGGAAACTCACCAAAGCATCAATGTTCAGAGTTTTTATTGGGGTTTTATTGCGTAGGCATGATTGAGCAAATTACTGCCCATGTAATTGAATTCAGTCTCCAATGCCACGCCTACCTTCCCTGGATCTGGCTGATTTTGTGTGGAACAAAGCCCCAACCCTCTAATCACAGTGGTTGTTTTTTCTGCATGGCCAGCCTCCATCCTGAGTTACCTCATTAGCATAAACTTTCTAGGGGCTCACCATGAGTCACCTGGTTAGCACAGATTATCCAAAAGACCCACAGTGAGTAGCAAAGACACTCCTATCACTCAGAAAATTCCAGAGGTTTAGAGGTTACCTTCCAGGAGCTGGGACAAAAGCCAGACCTCTCTTTGGGTACAGTTAATTATTCACTGCACAAGGAGGTTGAGAATATTCAAAACCTTCAAGTCCTATCTCCTTCATGTTTAACATCTCTTCCTTTAGGAGAAATATTTTTTATCTCTCTCTCTCCTCTTACCTTTTACTGTAAGTAACAAGAAGAAATCAGGCAGCCCCTTCAACACTCTGGCTGGGAGTCTTAGCTGGACCACCTAGTGTATTTGTTGTATTTTCTACTTTCTATGTAACTGCAAGCAGCAGTGCTGCTAAACTTTCAGCCACTACAGGACAAAAATTCTCTTTCCTCTGGTTTCCAGTATGTTTCCCACCTCTCTCTAAGCCCTCACTGAGTCTTCTCAATGTTCAGAATTTTTTTTTTTTTTTTTTTGAGACAGAGTCTCGCTCAGTCGCTCAGGCTGGAGTGCAGTGGTGTGATCTCGACCTCGGCTCACTGCAAGCTCCGCCTCCCGGGTTCACGCCGTTCTCCTGCCTCAGCCTCCCGAGTGGCTGGGACTACAGGCGCCCGCCACCGCGCCCGGTTTGTATTTTTAGTAGAGATGGGGTTTCACCGTGGTCTCGATCTCCTGACCTCATGATCCACCCGCCTCGGCCTCCCAAAGTGCTGGGATTACAAGCGTGAGCCACCGCGCCCGGCCACAATGTTCAGATTTTGACCAGTGGTTTCTCTGAGGTATTTAGGATTTCTTTTTTTTACTTTTCTTTTCTTTTTTTTTTTTTTTCTTTTTTGAGACAGTGTTTCACTGTGACACTCAGGCTGGACTTCAATGGTGTGATCATGACTCACTGCAACCTCAAACTCCTGGGCTGACACAATCCTCCCACCTCAGCCTCCTGAGTAATTAGAACTGCAGGCATGGGCCACCACACCTGGCTAATTTTTTTCCTTTTTGTGTAGGTGGGGGTCTCGCTATGTTACCCAGACTGGTCTCTTAATTTCTAGCCTCAAGTGATGCTCCCAACTCAGCCTCCTAAAAGCTCTGGGATTACAGGTGTGAGCTCCCGTGCTTCTGACCCAATTTAGGATTTCTCTAACATGCTCTTCAGGGAGTCCTTATACCCATTTTACAGATGAGGAAACTGAAGCTCAGACTGTTGGCCACAGTCACGGAACTCAGAAGTGGTGGTGCTGGGACGTCAGCCAAGGTCCACCCAAGTCCAAGTCTTATGCTCTTACCTCCCTCCTGCCCTCCGCAGGATGCCGATGCTCTGGATTTGGAGATGCTGGCCCCCTACATCTCCATGGATGATGACTTCCAGCTCAATGCCAACGAGCAGCTACCCAGGGCCTACCACAGACCTCTGGGGGCTGTCCCCCGGCCCCGCGCTCGGAGCTTCCATGGCCTGTCACCTCCAGCCCTTGAGCCCTCTCTGCTGCCCCGCTGGGGTAGTGACCCCCGGCTGAGCTACTCCAGCCCTTCCAGAGGGAACCCCTCAGCATCCTCTTCCATGGCTGGGGCTCGGAAGAGGTGAGCCACAGTAAAGGGGGGACATCAAGGGAGCATCCCCTCACCCCGTCTTGCCCCTGCCTCCTGCTTCAGCCTCATCCCTCACCATTTCTCTAACCCTGATCTCTGCTCCAGCCAGGCCCTCAGTGGGCCCAGCACCTGCCAAGTTTGTGCCAATCTCTATGCCTTTGCCTAGGCTGTGCACCCCTTCTGGAGTACCCTCCACTGCTCTCACCATTTATCCAAATCCTGTCAACCAGAGCTCTCACCTGTCAACCAGGGCTGTCTCCTTTGGAACAAAGTTATATCTGATCTAGTGACAATTTTTGTCAGAGTTTGGAAGACATTGCTGCAGTGTCGGAGAAACTATTAAGCTGGGTGTAGTAGTGCATGCCTGTAGTGCCAGCTACTTGGGAGGCTGAGGTGGGAGGATCTCTTGAGCCCAGGAGATCGAGGTTGCAGTAAGCTGTGATTGTGCCACTGTACTCCAGCCTGGGCAACAGTGAGACACTGTCAAGAAAAAAAAAAAAGATGAAAGAAAGAGAGACAGAGAATGGAGAGAGAGGAAGGAAGGGAGGAAGGAAGGGAGGGAGGGAGGGAAGGAAGGAAAGGAAAAAGGAAAAGAAACTGTCTAGAACTAAGTTGCAAGCATGTGCTCATTTCGAATCCAGAGTGGTCTTATCCTTATGGATACGTCTTGGTATTTTCCAAGGCTCCCAGCTTGGTACTGGCTATAAAGTGGGTGCCTGATAAAGACTTATTAAATGAGGGAGGGAGGGAATTATTAATGAATATAGTTGGCACTTCAATGGGTGGACAGGTGGATGGATGGATGGATGGGTCAATGGAAGGACAGATGGATGGATGTGTAGGTGAAAGGGTGTATGTATGTGTGTGTATGTGTGGATGGATGGATGGATGGATGATGGATGGATGTCTGGGTAGACAGAAGGATGGATAGATGGGTCAATGGATTGATGGGTGGCTGGAAGGATGGATGGATGGATGGATGGATGGATGGATCAATGGATGGATGGATGGATGGATGGATGGATGGGTGGATGGATGGATGGATGGTGGATGGATGGCAGGTGGATGGTGGATAGATGGCGGATGGATGGATGGATTAATGAATGGATTAATGGATGGATGCATGGATGGTGGATGGATGGTGGATAGATGGCAGATGGATGGCGGATGGATGGATGGATGGATGGATAGATTGTGGATGGATGGCGGATGGATGGATAGATTGTGGATGGATGGTGGATGGTGGATGGATGGCAGATGGATGGATGAGTCAGTGGATTAATGGATGGATGGATGGATGGATGGATGGCAGATGGATGGTGGATGGATGGCGGATGGATGGATTAATCAATGGATCATGGATGGTGGATGGATGGCAGATGGATGGGTGGAGGGATGGATGGATGGATGGATGGATGGATGGTGGATGGATGGCAGATGGGTGGTGGATGGATGGCAGACAGATGGATGGATTAATCAATGGATTAATGGATGCCTGGATGGATGGATGGATGCATGGATGGTAGACGGATGGCAGATGGATGGTAGATGGATGGTGGATGGATGGATGGACGGACTAATCAATGGATTAATGGATGGCAGATGGATGGCAGATGGGTGGTGGATGGATGGCAGACAGATGGATGGATTAATCAATGGATTAATGGATGGCTGGATGGCTGGATGGATGCATGGATGGTAGATGGATGGCGGATGGTGGATGGATGATGGATGGATGGATGGATGGATGGATGGATGGATAGATGGTGGATGGCAGGCAGACAGATGGTGGATGGACTGCAGGTGGATGGATGGATGGATGGATGGATGACGGCAGATGGATGGCGGATGGATGGATGGATGGATGAATCAATGGATTAATGGATGGATGGATGGGTGGATGGATGGTGGATGGCAGATGGATGGAGGATGGATGGATGGATGGATCAATGGATGGATGGATGGATGGGTGGGTGAGTGGATGGATGGATGGATGGATGGTGGATGGTGGATGGCTGGCAGACAGATGGTGGATGGACAGCAGATGGATGGATGGATGGGGGATGGATAGATGGATGAATCAATGGATTAATGGATGGTGGATGGATGGCGGATGGATGGATGGGTGGATGGATGGATGAATGGATGGATGGTGGATGGATGGATGGATGGATGATGGCAGATGGATGGCAGATGGATGGATGGATGAATCAATGGATTAATGGATGGATGGATGGATCGATGGATGGATGGATGGATAGATGGATCAATGGATGGATGGATGGATGGGTGGGTGGGTGGGTGGGTGGATGAATGGATGGATGGTGGATGGATGGATGGATGGATGGATGGTGGATGGTGGATGGCTGGCAGACAGATGGTGGATGGACAGCGGATGGATGGATGGATGGGGGATGGATAGATGGATGAATCAATGGATTAATGGATGGTGGATGGATGGCGGATGGATGGATGGGTGGATGGATGGATGAATGGATGGATGGTGGATGGATGGATGGATGGATGATGGCAGATGGATGGCGGATGGATGGATGGATGGATGGATCAATGGATGGATGGATGGATGGATGGATGGATCAATGGATGGATGGATGGATGTTGGATGGCTGGCAGACAGATGGTGGATGGACGGCGGATGGATGGATGGATGGTAGATGGCTGGGTGGAAGGATGGATGGATAGATGGAAGACAACTAGGTGGATAAACAGGTGGATGAATGGAAGGATAAATGGATAGAGTTTGTTTGGGTGGGTGGGTGATGGATCATTGGATAAATGAGAAGGTGGATTGATGGATGGATGGACTGGTGTGTGTATGAGTAAAGGAATAAATAGGTACTCAGAGGAGTGAACGAATGCTCATCACCTGCTTACACTGTTACCCACACTTGCCCAGGTTTGCTGTATCCTGAGATTCTTTCCTGTTTTCCTCCAGGACCCTGGCCCAGAGCTCAGAGGACGAGGACGAAGGAGTGGAGCTGCTGGGAGTGAGACCTCCCAAAAGGTCCCCCAGCCCAGAACCCGAAAACTTTCTGCTGTTTCCCCTCAGCCTGGTGTGTTGGGGGATTAATGGGATTCTCTGGCCCTCATTACCTAGCCTGCTTAAACCTCCTGTTTTATAGATAGGAAACCAGACAGGCAGGGGCTGGTTGAGGGTCGTACAGAAAGTCAGTGGGCCAGCTGAGACTGAAGCCTAATCTTCTAGTTTCACTAATGGGTATTAAAAACCTCTGCAGTGAACTGAGATCGCGCCACTGCACTCCAGCCTGAGCTACAGAGTGAGACCTTGTCAAAACAAAAACAAAAACAAAAACAAAAACAAAAACCTCTGCCAATATATATAAGATGGCAGTAAGTCAGCTGGGCGTGGTTGCTCACGCCTGTAATCCCAGCACTTTGGGAGGCTGAGGCAGGTCGATCACCTGAGGTCAGGAGTTTGAGACCAGCCTGACCAACATGGAGATACCCCATCTCTACTAAAAATACAAAATTAGCCGGGCGTGGTGGCACATGCCTGTAATCCCAGCTACTCAGGAGGCTGAGGCAGGAGAATCGTTTGAACCCGGGAGGAGAAGATTGCGGTGAGCTGAGATCGTGCCACTGCACTCCAGCCTAGGCAACAAGAGCGAAACTCCCTCAAAAAAAAAAAAAAAAAAAAAGGCAGTAAGTGCAAAGAAGGAAAATTAAGCAGGGTAAGGGGAGAAATGGCGTGTGGCTGGTATCTGCAGGAAGCTTCTCTGCTCCCATGGGACCCCCTCCCCAAACTAGAACAGGTCTTGGCCTTGGATTACCAGTGCAGAGTTCAAAGTGCAGACACTAGAATCAGACTGAGCTGGGTTCAAGTCCCAGGTCTGCCACTCATTAATTGTGAGACCTTGGGCAGGTGACATCACCACATGGAGCCTCAGTTTCTTCATCCAGAAAGTGGGAATAGTTACATCTCACGGGACTGCCATGAGAATTAAAGGAAATTAGGCCCTTAGCTGACACTCAGTGGGCTGACCATAAATGGTGTACAAAAACAAACCAAATGGCCGGGCACGGTGGCTCATGCCTGTGATCCCAGCACTTTGAGAGGCCAAGGTGGGCGGATCACCTGAGGTCAGGAGTTTGAGACCAGCCTGGCCAACATGGTGAAACCCCATCTCTACTAAAAATACAAAAATTAGCCAGGCACGGTGGCAGGTACCTGTAATCCCAACTACTCTGGAGGCTGAGACAGGAGAATCACTTGAACCCGGGAGGCAGCGTGAGCCTGCTGCTGCACTCGAGCCTGGGCGACAAAGAGCAAAACTCCATCTAAACAAACAAACAAAAGCAGCCTCCCACAGTGTCCCTCCTCCAGTCTCTCCTCAACTATTCATTCTGCACAATGGCAACCACAATACCCTTTTTAAAAGCCGGGACCAGGTGCAGTGGTTCCTGCCCGTAATCCCAGCACTTTGGGAAGCCAAGGCAGGAGAATCACTTGAGCCCAGGAGTTCGAGACCAGCCTGGGCAACATAGTGAGATACCGTCTCTACAAAAAAAAATAAATAAATAAAAATAAAAAGTTAACCAGGGGTGGTGACATGTGCCTGTAGTCCCCACTACTTAGGAGGCTGTGGTGAAAGGATCACCTGAGCCTGGGAGGTCAAGGCTGTAGTGAGCCATGATCGTGCCACTGCACTCCAGCCTGGATGACAGCACAAGACCCTGTCTCAAAAAAATAAAAATAAAAAAGCCAGCCTGGACTATGTCACTTCTGCAAGGCCTCCCTCTAGGACCTTTCATGGCTCCCTAGTGCTTCCAGCAGTGCCCTGGTTCTTCACTCTGCAAAGAGTTGTTTAAATATGAGATGTGGTCGATAATATAACAGTTTACAGTCCAGACGCAATGCCTCACGCCTGTAATCCCAGCACTTTAGGAGGATGCGGCGGGAGAATCACTTGAGGTCTGGAGTTCAAGACCAGCCTGGCCAACATGGTGAAACCCTGTCTCTATTAAAAATACAAACATTAGCCCGGTGTGGTGGTGCACACCTGTAGGCCCAGCTACTCGGGAGGCTAAGGCACAATAATTGCTCACCTGGGAGGTGAGCCGAGATCGTGCCATTGCACTCCTGCCTGGAGGACAGGGTGAAACTCTGTCTCAGAAAGGAAAAAAAAAAAACCTCCCTCTCTATATATAACAACTTACACTTATTAAGTGCCTACCGTGTGCCAGACACTGACTGCTCTAAATTCCTTGCATGATTAACTTATTTAATCCTCACAACTACTATTGAAATATTCTTGTTACTGTTATACACACTTACACAGAAGAGGTTAAACAACTGTATCAGAGTCTGCACAGGAAAGGTAGCACACTCAGATGGAGTGTTGAGGAGAATTTAATAACAGGACTGTTGAAAAATGTGTTAACCTAGTGTAGGGAAATCAGCAAGGCTGGTGCAGCACCCTGGGGCACAGCATGGGAAGTGGGCACCAGCCCTGGCCTGAAGGTGCAGGGTGGGGTGGTCACCAGATCCTGCAGCAAGTGGAGTCCAGCTAACGAGGGCTGAAACCTTCCATGGCAGGACACCGCCAACTCACAGGGAAGAATGAATACCCCACCTGCTGGTATCTCCCATGAGCTAACCAACAGGAACACACAGAGCAAAGTTGCACGCTGTTACGGTCCCTGTGCACAGGTCCTCAGGAGAAGGAAGAAGGATAAGGGGGAATGAGGCTCTGGAGGTACACAAGTAGGATGACTGAACAGGAACTGACCCAAAGTCACACCACAGATGGGTGGCCACTGGACCCCAGTAGCCCTTAATCACTGCGCTATCTTGTCTTTGGATATATATATTTTTTCCTTCCTTCCTTTCTCTTTTTCCTTTCCTTTCCTTTCCTTTCTTTCATTTCTTTCCTTTCTTTTCTTTCTTTTTTGAGATGGAGTCCACTCTGTCACCCAGGCTGGAGTGCAGTGGCACGATCTTGGCTCACTACAACCTCTTCCTCCCAGGTTGAAGCAATTCTCCTACCTCTGCCTCCCAAGTAGCTGGGATTACAGACACGTGCCACCACACCCTGCTAATTTTTGTATTTTTAGTAGAGATGGGGTTTCACCATGTTGGTCATGCTGGTCTCAAACTCCTGACCTCGAATGATCCGCCCATCTCAGCCTCCCAAAGTGCTGGGATTACAGGCATGAGCCACCGTGCCCAGCTTCTTTCATTTTTAAAATTTTTTGTAGAGCTATGGTCTCGTTATGTTGCCCAGGATGATCTCAAACTCCTGACCTCAAGTGGTCCTCCTACCTTGGCCTCCCAAAGCACTAGAGTTACAGGCATGAGCCCCTGTGCTTGGCCTTATTTTTATTTTATTTTATTTTTATTATTTTTTTAGAGATAGGGTCTCTGTCACCCAGACTAGAATGCAGTGACACGATCATAGCTCACTGCAACCTCAAACTCCTGGTCTCAAGGGATCCTCTCACCTCAGCCTCCTAAGTAACTAGGGCTACAGGCACTTGCCACCACACCCAGCTAATTTTTAAATTTTTGTAGAGATGATATCTCACTATCTTGCCCAGGCTGGTCTCAAACTTTCAGACTTAAGTGATCCTCCCGATCCTCCCGCCTCAGCCTCCCAAAGTGCTGTGATGACAGCCGCCGCGCCCGGCCGTTCCTGGGATACTAACGATGATGATGGTGATGGTGATGGCTTTGTCTCTCTCTCCCACAGAGTTTCCTTCTGACAGGAGGACCAGCCCCAGGGAGGCTACAGGACCCCAGCACCCACCTCCTGGACCTGAATGAGCCCCTGGGTGAGTAGCAACCTGGGTATCCAGAGTCCCAGGGCACCCTCTCCCCTGGGAGGTGCGAGAGGGATGGAACCATTCCAAAGGTGCTGGGGGACTGTCAGTGCTTGGAGATGACCTTGATGGAAATGGCAGCTCCTGTCTCTTCTGTCTTCTCATGGGTACTGCGGAGGAGAGAGGAAGAGAGATCCTAAGGGAGGCATGGGCTCTCCAAAGCTGCCCTTTGGGGTGCAAGCCTGAGCCTAGGTCTCTGGAGCCTGCACGCCTATGATCACCCTTTATTTATTTATTTATTTATTTATTTATTTATTTTTGAGATGAAGTCTCACTCTGTCGCCCAGGCTGGAGTGCAGTGGCGTGATCTCGGCTCACTGCAACCTCCGCCTCCCAGGTTCAAGCGGTTCTCCTGCCTCAGCCTCCCAAGTAGCTGGGATCACAGGTGTGCGCCACCACACCTGGCTAATTTTTGTATTTTTAGTAGAGTCAGGGTTTCGCCACGTTGGCCAGGCTAGTCTCGAACTCCTGACCTCAGGTGACCCACCCTCCTTGGCCTCCCAAAGTGCTGGGATTGCAGGCATGAGCCCCTGCACCCAGCCTAAAAATGTTTTAAGATGAACAACAACAACAACAAATTAAAGGAAATGTCTTCCCATGTGGCTATGGTGGTGATGCTGCTTCCCACAGCCCCTCCACAGAGCATGAGACAAGCTGTCATTTCCTAGTGCATAGCTTCACTTGAAACCTCCAGGTATCAGCCAGAGGGATCTTTTCAGAGCCTGAATTGGACCCTGGCCCTCCTCTGCTCAAAACCCTTCTATGGCTCCCTAGTGCCCTTCAAAGAAAGATCAAGCTCCTCATTTGGATTCAGATCCCTGTAGGGTCCAGTTGCTGCCACATCTCAGACCATGCTGTGCTCCACACCCTCTGTTTCAGCACAGTCACTGTCATTCGGTTTATTCTTTCCTTCATGCATGTAACAAACATTTATGGAGCATGCTGTAAGCACCAGGCATGGTTCCGGGGGCTGCGGACTCACTGTGAACAAATTACACAGAAATCTCTACCCTCGCGGAGCTGATATTCTAGTGCAGGAGACAGACTGTAACAAAGAAACTATGCAAGAGGGAGGCTGGGCACGGTGGCTCTGTAATCCCAAAGCTTTGGGAGGCCAAAGTGGGAGGATCACTTGAGGCTAGGAGTTTGAGATCAGCCTGGAGAGTATAGCGAGACCTTGTCTCTACATTGCCCTTTCGCCCAAGCTGGAGTGCAGTGGTGAAATCTTGGCTCACTGCAGCCTCCGTCTCCTGGGTTCAAGCGATTCTCCTGCCTCAGCCTCCCAAGTAGCTAGTACGTGCCACCGTGTCCAGCTAATTTTTGTATTTTTAGGAGAGACGGGATTTCACCATGTTGGCCAGGCTGGTCTTGAACTCCTGACCTCAGGTGATCTGCCTGCCTTGACCTACCAATGTGCTGAAATTACAGGTGTGACCCACCGCACCTGGCCTAAAAAAATCTTTTTAATTGGCTGGGCATAGTGGTGCATGCCTGTAGTTCCCGCTACTCTGGGGGCTGAGGTGGGAGGATCACTTGAGCCTGGGAGTTCAAGGCTGCAGTGAGCTATGATGGTGCCACTGTACTCCAGCCTGGGCAACACAGTGAGACCCTGTCTCAAATAAAAAAGTGCAAGAGGGCTGGGTGAGTGTTTTATGCCTGTAATCACAGTGTTTTGGGAGGCTATGGAGGGGAGGATTACTTGAGACCAGGAGTTCGAGACCGGCCTGGGAAACATGGTAAGACCCTGTCTCTGCAAAAAATTTTTAAAAACCAGGTGGGTGTGGTGGCACGCACCTGTTGTCCTAGTTATGGGAGGCTGAAATGGGAGGATTGCTTAAGCCCAGGAGTTCGAGGCTGCAGTGAGCTGTGACTGCACCAGAGTACTCCAACCTGGGTGACAGGGCGAGATCCTGTCTCTATTTATTTCTTTTCACATTTTTATTTTCTTTCTCTCTCTCTCTCTCTTTTTTTTTTTTTTTTGACATGGAGTCTCGCTCTGTCACCCAAGCTGGAGTGCAGCAGCACGATCTCGGCTTGCTGCAGGCTCTGCCTCCCGGGTTCACACCATTCTTCTGCTTCAGCCCCCCGAGTAGCTGGGACTATAGGTGCCCACCACCTTGCCCAGCTAATTTTTTGTATTTTTAGTAGAGACGGAGTTTCACCATGTTAGCCAGGATGGTCTTGATCTTCTGACCTCGTGATCCGCCTGCCTCTGCCTCCCAATGTGCTGGGATTACAGGCTTTCTCTTTTTTTTTTTTTTTTTTTTTTTAGAAGGGTCTCACTCTGTCACCCAGGCTGGAGTGCAGTGGCACACTGTCTGCTTGCTGCAGCCTGTGTGCCCCCAGGCTCAAGCGATTCTCCCACCTCAGCCTCCCGAGTAGCTGGGACTACAGGTGGGCACCAGCACACTTGGCTTTTATTTTTTTGTATTTTTAGTAGAGACAGAGTTTCACCACGTTGCCCAGGCTGGTCTTGAACTTCTGAGCTCAAGTGATCCGCTCATCTCAGTTTCCCAAAGTGCTGGGATTACAGGCGTGAGCCACCGCACCAGGCTCCTGTCTCTATTTAAACAAACAGGCCAGGTGCGGTGGCTCATGCCTGTAATCCTAGCACTTTGGGAGGCTGAAGCAGGCGGATCACCTGAGGTGAGGAGTTCAAGACCAGCCTGGCCAACATGGTGAAACCCTGTCTCTACTAAAAATACAAAAATCAGCCAGGCGCGGTGGCGGGTGCCTATAATCCCAGCTACTCGAGAGGCTGAGACAGGAGAATCACTTGAGCCCAGGAGGCGGAGGTTGCAGTGAGCCAAGATCACACCACTGCACTCCAGCCTGGGCAATACAGCAAGACTCTGTCTCAGAAAATAAAAATACAAACAAATGAACAAAAAAAGAGTGGGAGATAAAAATAAGCGTAACAGGGGAAATGATGCATGCAAGGAAAAAGAGTTTGGAGTAGGGGGTTTCAGTTTTAAACAGTATGATCAGGGTGGTTTCATTGAGAAGGTGATAGTTGAGCAAAGACCTGGGGTGAGTCCTGACGATATCGGGGGGAAGAGTGTCCCAGGCAGAGAGAACAGCAAGTGCAGAGGCCCTTAGGTGGGGACTGTATCTGTCTTTTTTGGGGGTGGAGGGACAGGGTGGGTCTTGCTCTGTTGCCCAGGCTGGAGCACAGTGGTGCAATCACAGCTCACTGCAGCCTTGAACTCCTGGGCTCCAGTGATCCTCCCGTCTCAGTCTCCTGAGTAGCTGGGACTACAAGTACACTTCATCATGTCTAGCTAATTTTTAAATGTTTGTAGAGAAAGAGGTCTTGCTGTGTTGTTCAGGCTGGTCTCAAACTCCTGGGTTCAAGTGATCCTCCTGCCTCAGCCTCCCAGAGTGCTGAGATTGTGCCTGGCTGTCTCTGTCTTATTTGGGGAAAGGCAAGGCCATTGTAGCTGAAGCAGAGAGGAGAGAAAGGTGAGGGCTGACTGCATGGAGACTCTGTGGGGCATTGTGATGGCTTTAAAGTCAGCTTGCTCGAGGAGGCTGCCTCAGGGCCTTTGCATATCCTGATCCTTCTGCCTGGAATACTTTTCCCTCTGTTCTTTGCCATGTTACCACATCCTTTAGATCTCAAATCAAATATTACTCCTTACACAAAGCCCTCCCTGACTTCATATGCTAATGGTTTATAACAGTCCATAATTACACAGGCCTGTGGGTCATCATTTGATGACTGTCTGTTGTCTTCTTTGGGTATGAGGCCTTCAAGGGCAGGGCCCAGGGGTGTCTGGGTCCCTGCTGTACTCTTCTTTGTGCACATGGGTGGGCGGTGGTTGAGCACAGAGGAAGTTCACAGCACATATTTGTGAATGAGGAGCTAAGATTCACGCACTCGCGCTGTGTCTAGGTTTGTGCTAAATCTTGTATGTACCTGATCCAATTGGTGCTTCTCACTGGAATGTCGGTCCTACAAGAGCAGGGAGATTCATCTATCCTGGTCACTGCTGTCTCTCTAGCATCTGGCACAGATGACACAAAGTAGGTGCTCAGTAAATGTGTCGGGGTTTTTTGTTGTTGTTTTTAAGACAGGTTCTCACTGTGTCACCCAGGCTAGAGTGCAGTGGCACAAACATGGCTCTCATTGCAGTCTCGACCTCTTGGGCTTAAGCAATCCTCCTACTTCAGCCCCCACAAGTAACTGGGACCACAGCCATGTGCCATCATGCCTGGCTGATGTTTGTATGTTTTGTAGAGACGAGGTTTCGCCATGTTGCCCAAGCTGGTCTTGAACTCCTGAGTTCAAGTAATCCACCTGCCTTGACCTCCCAAAGTGCTGGGATTATTGGCATGAACCACCGCGCCCGACAGTAAATATGTTTTGAATGAATAAACTCTCATAAATGAAGTACGTGTGAGTATCCTGGTTTCCCAAGTAACAACAGCTGACTTAACTGCTTTTTCACCAGTACTAGTTATGGTTCAAAGCACCTTCCATAGATTTACTCATTTATTCCTTACAACAGCCCAAGAGGGAGGTGCTGTTATTAGCCTATCTTACAGATGAGGGAACTGAGGCACAGAGAGGTGAAGTCACCTGCCCCAGGTCACACAGAAAGTAAATATCAACACCTGGATTCAAACTAGGGCAGCATCTGGCTCTGGACTCAGGTTCTTCACTGCAGTCCTGAACACCCCAGAGAGGTTCAAAGAGCGGAAAGTGCCCAAGATGTCACTGCCGTTTGAATCCAGGCAGGCCTCCCTCACCACCCAGGCTTTTAAGTCCCAGGAAGGGGAGACAGGTTGGTGTGGGATCTGATGAGGTTTCTCTTCAAATAACCCAACCAATCTTTTATTCTTTCATTCATAGTACCTCTCCCCGCCGCCTTTTTCCCTTTTTCTCCTTTTTTCCTTTTTGCCTTTTTTGAATGCCCAGACACGCCACAATACCAGGCGTTATCAATACCAGCTCACGTTCCTTTCCTTATTAAAAAAAGGACTAACTTTCTAACTCATTGCAGACACCGCTTCCCCTTTCCTCTCCGCTTTCTTTAACGTGCCCATCTTATCTAAACAAATCAAATGTTTAGCCAACCGAAATTAGTTTAAATTGTATAACCCGACCCAAGCTAATAAAAAAAAAAGTACAAAAGCAAGACTTGCATCAAAAATAAAGGCTCTCGTGCCCCTTTGTTCAAGCGTGCTTTCCTGGTAACTAGCCAAAGAGGCACCCCTCTGTGCAAAAGTAAAATTACTTTACTAAAAATCCTTTGTTGAAGTGTTCCATTTCCTTAAGATTTTAAACATTATTTCAAACATTAGGGTTATGGTTGTCCTCTGATTTATCTTTCATCTTTGCAGGCCTGGGCCCCTCACTGCTCTCTCCGTACTCAGACGAGGACACTACCCAGCCCAGGGACCACTTCCAGCCAACGGCAGGCTCGGCCCAAGCCGACTGAGCTGCCTCCTCTCCCCATCTGCCTTCTCCTCCCCCAGAGAGGACCTCAACCACACTCCAAGCCGGCAGCCAACGCACAGGATGGGGATGCCAGGAGAGGGGCCCCTCTCCTCTCTATGTGCCCCCTGCCCACCTCGGGCCTACCTCAGCCCTCACCCCTCTGCCTGCTCCCAATCTGGGGGCTCCTTGGGGTAGTCTCAGCTCAGTGACCTCTGGGAGGGGGTCCCTGGCTCCCTCCTCCTCCTCTCAGGATTTCTCTTGGGGTTCTCAATACTTGGTTACCTCATTATCCCTTTCTCTGCCTCTCTTGGCTTTATTTTGGGGAATTAGGGGTGGGGAGGGTTGGCGGGGGGTCATATCTGTGTTTCCAGGTTCTGGGGAGATCAATGATCCACAGGTCAATGTGATCACGTTTCCTTCTATCCTTATGTTATCATTTTTATTTTTGTCAATTTCGTGATACGGTTTTTAATCATGATGAATTGCCTGGGGTCTGTAAGAATGTGGGACTCTGATCTTCTCCCCCTCCTCAGGTGTCAGTCGGGGGAGGCTCTGGGCCAGACCTTACTCCCAGTGACTTCTAATTGAGGCCAAAGCCCCCCAAGCCCTGCCTGCCAGCCCTGCCTGCCCCTTCCACTCTGGGCTTCCTGCTGCCCCCAGCTTTGCCTGGACACTGACTTCATTCATGGTCCTCCTACTTCAGGAGCAGCCTTCCACTTCCTCTGGTTCCAAACTATGCAACCTCCAACCTGCTCCAGTTCCAGACTGTATAACCTCTGACCTGCACTGGTTCTAGACCACACAACCTCCAATGTGGTCTGCTTTAGACCTCCTCCTCCTCCTTCTTCCTCTTTCTCTTCCTCTACTTCCTCTTCCTCTCTTCCTCTTCCTCTCTTCCTCTTCCTCTCCTTCTTCTTCTTCTTCTTTTTTCTTTTTTTTTTTTTTGAGACAGAGTTTTGCTGTGTCACCCAGGCTGGAGTTCAGTGGTGCAACTTCGGCTTACTACAGCCTCCACGTCCTCGGTTCAAGTGGTTCCCCTGCCTCAGCTTCCCAAATAGCTGGGACTACAGGCATGTGCCACCATGCCCAGCTAATTTTTGTATTTTTAGTACAGACGGGGTTTCACCACGTTGTCCAGGCTGGTCTCGAATTCCTGACCTCAAGTGCTCCACCTGCCTCAGCCTTCCAAATTGCTGGGATTACAGGCGTGAGCCACTGTGCCCAGCTAGGACTCACATTCTCTAAAATCTCTCTGCTTCAAATTTCACCATCTTCAGCTCTTTCTAGTTCTGGACCTCACCAACCTCTCATTCTGCCTGTTTTCAAACCTTACGGTCCCCAAAAATTGTCTGGTTCTGGGCCTCGCAACTTCTAACTCCCTCTGGCTCTACAGTATATGACTCCCAGATTCTTTTGGTTCTAGAATTCACTAACTTCCTCTGGTTCTAGACCTCTTCCTATAAATTAATCTCTCTTGTTCTAGATCTCACACCCTCCAACTCCCCCTGGTTCCAGATCTTATATTCAGTGATTTCCTCTGGTTTTGAACCCCACAACGCCAAGCTTCCTGTTGGTTCCACTCCTCTTGATTGGTAATATATTTAGTTCCAAATCCAGACCTCTTAATATCTCTCTCTTTTTTTTTTTTTTTTTTTTTGTCATCCAGGCTGGAGTGCAGTGGCAGGATCTCGGCTCACTGCAAGCTCCGCCTCCCGGGTTCACACCATTCTCCTGCCTCAGCCTCCTGAGTAGCTGGGATTACAGGTGCCCGCCACCACGCCCGGCTAATTTTTTGTATTTTTAGTAGACACTGGGTTTCACCATGTTAGCCAGGATGGACTCGATCTCCTGACCTTGTGATCCGCCTGCTTTGGCCTCCCAAAGTGCTAGGACTACAGGCGTGAGCCACTGCGCCCGGTCAGTCTCTCTCTCTTTTTTTTTTTGAGACAAGAGTCCCACTCTGTCATCCAGGCTGGAGTGCAGTGGTGCAATCTCGATTCATTGTAGCCTCCACCTCCTGGGTTCAAGCGATTCTTGGGCCTCAGCCTCCCAAATAGCTAGGATTACAGGCGTGTGCCACCATGCCTGGCTAAGTTTTATATTTTTAGTAGAGACAGTGTTTTGCCATATTGGCTAGGCTGTCTTGAACTCCCGACCTCAACTGATCCACCCGCCTCAGCCTCCCAAAGTGCTGAAATTACAGGAGTGAGCCACCACGCCTGGCCAGACTTCTTAGTTTCTAAATCACTTTTGTTTTAGACCTTATGAGGTTCAGCTTATTTTTCTGCAGTTCTCTATACGCAAGACTCATTTTCCCTCATCAAAAACAAGTACAGAGAGTTTGATGTGTTTATCTTTTTTTTTCTTTTTTTTTTTCTTTTTTGAGATGGAGTCTCTCTCTGTTGCCCAGGCTGGAGTACAGTGGTGCCATCTAGGCTCACTGCAACCTCCGCCTCCTGGGTTCAAGCGATTCTCCTGCCTTAGCTTCCCAAGTTGCTGGAATTACAGGAGCCCACCACCATGTCCGGCTAATTTTTTTTGTTTTTATTTTTTAGTAGAGACGGGGTTTTGCCAAGTTGGCCAGGCTGGTCTTGAACTCCTGACCTCAAATGATCTGCTCACCTCAGCCTCCCAAAGTGCTGGGATTACAGGCATGAGCCACCATGCCCAGCCCTGTCCTTATCTTATAATAACCAGTTCTTCTAGAACCAGACGATGCTCTAGTTCTCTTAGATTCTGAACCTCATGACCTGCACCACTCACTAGTTCCAGACTACACAATTTCTAGACAGTGCTACCTCCAGGGTCCTCTGATTCAAGATCTGGTGATCTGCTGTTTCTCTGGTTCTAGAACTGACTTACAAGTGCCTTCTGATTCTAGACCTCATTCCGTAAGTTCCTTTGGCTCTAGACTTCATCATTTCCAGCTCCTGCTCACTCAAGATCTGACTCCAAATTACCCTGGGTCTAGAATTCAGCCTTCAAATATCTTCTGATTTTAGACTTTGCCTTATACAGTTCTCTGGTTTTAGATCTTACCACCCTCAACTTCTTCTGATTCTAGATCTTATGGTCCCCAAATCTCTCTGGTTCTAGAACTCAAGATTTTAGGCTTTTGTTTTTCCTTTTTTTATTTAAAAAAAAAAAAAAAATAGAGACGGGGTTCCGCCATGTTGCCCAGGCTGGTCGCGAACTCCTGAGCTCAAGCAATTCTCCCTCCTTGGCCTCACCAAAATGCTGGGACTGCAGGCATAAGCCACTGAGCCCAGCCAGGCTTTTTCTGATTCTGTGCCTTATTCTATAAATTCCTCTGCTTCTAAGCCTCACAGCTTCCAGCTGTCTTTCATATCAGATCCAAATTCTTCTGGTTCTATAATTTAGCCTCCAAATGCTTCTGATTATGGAATCTAGACTTTTCCCTAAAGATTCCTCTGGTTCTGAATCTTATAACCTTAACTCTCTAATTCCAGACCCCACCCTCCTAAATCTATTCTGGGCTTCCCACCCCACTGAACTTACCCCAATTCCTTCCTTCAGTCTTAAGTCTTCCCATTCTAGACCCCTACCCTCTAGGCTGTGCTGCTCCTGGACTTCATGCCTCTCCATTCTCATTGCCTACAATCTCTGTGCCCCAGAACCGCCTCCACTTCCCACCCCAGCCCTGCAGACATGCACTTACCTTGACTTTACCCCACGTTTGGGGCACCTGGGGCTCCCTCACCCCTTGGATGGTTTGCAGTCCGAAGACTTCTCCAGCCGCACAGGCACACGCACAGGCACGGCACTGTCTGCATATTGCTGGGTGGGGAGAGAGGCCAGGACCCCTCAGCTCTCTGCCACCATCTATGTGCCTCCCTTACCCCCCAGCTTTCTTTCTGCAAATGGTGCTACTCTTGGTCTCCCACAGGAAAAGGCCTCCCCCTTCTTAGCCCCATTTACCCCCTTTGTGGAAGGCACTGCTTGCTCTGTTTCATCAGGGGGTGGCCTATCCAGATTGGTGCTATGGGGGGGTGTGACCCCTACCTCCTCCCTGTGGAGGTGATGTGGATCCTCAATGGAGGGAATTGTGTGGAGGGACTAGACCGGACACACTGGCTCTGAAACTCACCAATCTCTATACCACCATAAAAACCTCACCTTACTAGGCACCAGAACTCTGTGTGTTGACTCATCTTTTGGATCTCCTCTGGGAGTGTGGGTGCACTGGCGGCTGAGTGTCTTTTTTTTTTTCCTTCCTTCCTTCTTTCCTTCCTTCCTTCCGTTCTCTCTCTTTCTTTTCTTCTTTTTTTTTTTTTCTCTTGGAGTCTCACTCTGTTGCCCAGGCTGGAGTACAGTGACACATTCTCCGCTCACTGCAACCTCCACCACCCAGGTTCAAGCAGTTCTCCTGCTTCAGTCTCCCAAGTAGCTGGGATTTCAGGCATGCACCACCACACCAAGCTAATTTTTTTTTTTTTTCTTTTTGAGATAGAGTCTGGCTTTGTCACCCAGGCTGGAGTGCAGTGGTGCGATCTTGGCTTACTGCAAGCTCCGCCTTCTGGGTGCACACCATTCTCCTGCCTGAGCCTCCCGAATAGCGGGGACTACAGGCACCCACCTCTGCACCCAGCTAATTTTTTGTATTTTTAGTAGAGACAGGGTTTCACCATGGTCTCAATCTCCCGACCTCGTGATCCACCAGCCTTGGCCTCCCAAAGTGCTGGGATTACAGGCATGAGCCACTGTGCCCGGCCCTAACTTTTGTATTTTTAGTAGAAACAGGGTTTCACCACGTTGGTCAGGCTGGTCTGGAACACCTGAACTCAGGTGATCAGGTGATCTGCCTGCCTCGGCCTCCCAAAGTGCTGGGATTACAGGCATGAGCCACCATGCCCAGCCCTTTCTTTCTTTTGAGACAGGGTCTCACTATCTCACCCAGGCTGGAGTGCAGTGGTGTGATCATGGCTCACTGCAGCCTCCTGGGCTCAAGCAATCCTCCCATCTCACCCTTCCCAGTAGCTGGGACTACAGGTGCATGACACCAGGCCCAGCTAATTATTTTCATTTTTTTGTAGAGACAGAGCCTTACCATGTTGCCCAGGCTGGTCTCAAACTCCTGGGCTCAAGTGATCCTCCTGCCTCAGGCTCCCAAAGTTCTAGGATTATAGGCTTGAGCCACCATGCCAGCCCCATGTCACTTTCTGATTCTGTGTATCTGTGTGTGTGTGTGTGTGCATGCACGAGTGTGTGCACATTGTCATTCTGTGTATGTGTATGGGTCTTTGTGACATTCTGTGAACCTGTGTTGTGGGTTGTGGGGGAGTTGTGATTCCTTCTACAAGTGCATATTACTGTCTGGGTGAAATGATTCTGCCTTATGTGTGTTTCTGGTTACTTTGGGTTTCTGTGTTTCTCAGTGTGGAAGGTGCTGTTTTTTGTTTTGTTTTGTTTTTAACCTGTGTATGTCTGTGTGATGTGATTCTGCGTACGTGTGTGGGACTGCTTGATGCTGTAATTCTGGGTACCAATGTGTGTCTGTGTGACATGATTCCCCATAGTTAAATGAGCATGTGTGTGCAAGAGTGTGTGTCCGTGGACTTATGTGCAGGTGGGTGCCTCTGTTGTCATGTACGTCACTCTTATAACCCCCCATACAGGGTTGCACATAGGAATCTCTTCAAGGGAAGAAAAACACTCTCAAACCTTTGCACTTCCTGTTCCTTCTGCCTGAAATGCCTCTCTCTCTTCCCCTCCTCCCCTCACTTGGTTATCTCCTACTCATATTTCACATCTTGGTTTAGGTACCAGCTACTCCAGGAAGCTCTCCCTGCCTGCTCCAATTGGGCAAAATGCCCCTAAAAGCTCACCTCAGAAGCCCCCTCCCATCACAGCACTAGGCACTCTGCCCGACTCTGAGTATTGTTTGGTTTTGTTTGTTTGTTTGTTTTTTGAGACAGAGTCTCACTCTGTGGCCCAGACTGGAGTGCAGGGGTGTAATCTCGGCTCACTGCAACCTCCGCCTCCCAGGTTCAAGCAATTCTCCTGCCTCAACCTCCCTAATAACTGGGACTATAGGTGTGCGCCATCATGCCCAGCTAAATTTTTGTATTTTTGGTAGAGACGGGGTTTTGCCATGTTGGCCAGGCTGGTCTTGAATGCCTGACCTCAAGTGATCTGCCTGCCTCGGCCTCCCGAAGTGCTTCGATTACAGGCATAAGCCACCATACCCAGCCTACTTTGAGTATTTGTGATGGAGTGAATATAAAAGCACGACTCTGTGTCAGGCCCCCTGCCAAATGCTGTACTCGTGTTATCAAACTCTCCTCTAATCCTGTGTGATGGGGATAATTATTATCCCCACTTTACAGAGGTTGAAAATGAGGCTTAGAAGAGGGTGATCACTTGTCCAAGGTCACAGAGTCAGGAAAGGATTCTGCTGGACTCAAACCCAAAATTCAAATCCATTATGGCAGCCTCCTTTTCCCCCAGCCCCCAAACAAACAATACGAACAAAGAACACAAAAGAAATATTTACTAAGCCACCAAGATGGGCTCTGGCACCTACAGAGGCAGTAGAGTGGCAATGAAGGACACAGGAAGTAGATAGGATTCCTGATCCTGGCTCTGTCACCTTCTTATGTTGTTGTGACCTCGGTCAAACACCTCTGCAAGTCTGTGTCTTTATCTGTAAAATGGGGATGATACCAATATCTGCCCTTTAGGGTGATTGTTGGTTGTGCTGGGGGCCAGTGGGAGAGATGGGGATGGACTAACAAGAGGTTTGGGAGTGGAATAGATAGGTTTGGGACTGTGCTTCCAGGAGGGTAACCAGAGCCTTACAGGACTTAGTGCTACATGAGGGCTTAGAAAGGACAGACTGGAAGGGTGTACGGCAGATGGGGGTTGGGGAAGGGGTGGAATCTGGAGATTAGACTATTCAGCCTGAGGTTAGACTATTCGGGGTCTCCTAATCAGGAGTTTGGGTTTTCTCCTAAGGGTGCTGGGGCCATGGAAGACTGGGAGTGAGGGTGTGCCATGGTTTTATCATGTCTTAGAAAGATCCCTCGGCCAGGTGCAGTGGCTCACTCTTGTAATCCCAGCACTTTGAGAGGCCGAGGTGGGCAGATAGCTTGAAGGCGGCAGTTCGAGGCCAGCCTGGCCAACGTGGTGAAACCCCGTTTCTACTAAAATACAAAAATTAACCGGGCGTGGTGGCAGGCACCTGTAATCCCAGCTACTTGGGAGGCTGAGGCAGGAGAATCGCTTGAACCCCGGGAGGCAGAGGTTGCAGTGCGCCTAGATTGCGCCACTGCACTCCAGCCTGGTCGACAGAGGGAGACTCCCTCTCAAAACAAAACAAAATAAAACAAAACAAAACCTCTAGCTGCCATGTGAAGGGTAAATGAGGGAGGCAGAGTGCATGCAATCAACGCTGTGATCTCAGACAAGAGAATCTGTAAAAAGGCAAACAGGAGAGTTTATTTGAAGATTCAGGATTTGGGAAGCTGAACACAGGAAGAAAGGGGATGGTGCAACACACTTCTGAGCCTTGCTCAGGACTTGAAATCCAGAGTGCCTTCATTTAAAAACTCAGAAATACCCTCAGGGTTGGACCTTTTTTGGCTTGAGAAGCCACCCATTTTTCAGAGATGGGTAACTCAGGCCCTAGAGAGGAAGGGAAGATTTGTTCAAGGTCACACAGGTAGCTGACAATAGGGCTCGACGCCCGGGTCCGGCTCCGCGTAGGGCATGGCGCTGCCTTGCAAAGCAGCCACACCCGCCAGCGACATTCACAACCCACCCCCCCAACCCTAGAGGACAGCGGGGAAATCCCACTTTAAGAACCGAGAAACTTTTTACAGCCTTGGAACACGATAACTTTGGGAGCAGAGGCCACACCAGCTCTGTTTCCCCGCGCGCCCCTTCTCTCATTCCCTATTGGCTCTCTCTACCAGGGGTACCGTCCGGGTACCCTCTGGTCACCTTGTCCTCCGCGCGCTCTATGGCGAGAGGGACCTGCGCAGGCGCGTGAAGGGCCCCTCAAGGCCCGCGCTTTACGACACTTGTGCGGCAGCGGCGGCGGCCACCCGGCGCTCCTTCGCGACGGTTCGGCCGGGTGCCGCTGGCGGCCGTTGCCAGGGTAGGGGTCGCTTTGCGGCATGGCGATGGCGGAGGGCGAGCGGACTGAGTGTGCTGAGCCCCCCCGGGACGAACACCCGGCTGATGGCGCTCTGAAGCGGGCAGAGGAGCTCAAGACTCAGGCCAATGACTACTTCAAAGGTGCGCCCGCCTAGCAGGGAGGGTGGACAGCGGCCCAGGCCGCGGGGTGCCGGGCCCGCGCGGAACCATGGCAACGCGGAGCTGCAGCCTGGGCGCGGGGCAGGCACTACCAAGTGACTGGGCGTGGGGAGGCCCAGGATGGCGCTACCAAGGGGCGACATAGGGGGCTTCGGAGAGTGATACCTAGGAGTGGCGTGCGGAGCGGGTGCTACTCAGTGGAGAGACTGAGGAGGGCGCCACCAATTGTGAGGCGAGAGGGGGACTGGAATGAGGGCGCTACCAAACGTGAGGCCTGTAGAGGGCGCTACCAGGCAGTGACATGTGGTGGGGGAGTGAGTGTTGGCGCTACCAAATGGGGAGTCCTGGGGTGGGTGCCGCCAAGTGGGGAGTAGAGGAGGGACAGTCCCAATAGAGGCGGCAATCGTGGGGGTGGGGAATGGATCATTAGACGGGGGGAACAAGGAAGTAGGAGATTTGGGCTGACCCGAGGAAAAGGAATGTGATGGTGGGGGCCTTGGGAGTAGGGGTGGGGATCCCCAAGAATAGTATCACTTAGAATATTGAGAAAGAGTCAAGTGTGGGGCACCCATTCACTCATTAATTCAACAAATATTTACTGAGTACCTGTTATGTGCCAAGGACTGTGCTTGACTCTAGGGATATAGCAGTGAAGGAGAGAGATGTGGTCCTGTCCTTAGCTTGTAATTTTGCAGGTGAACCAGACGTGAAAAAAAAAAAAAAACATGTAAATAAGTAAGATACTTAAATTGTGATGAGTGCTTTGAAAGCAAACCAACAGCGTGATGAAGTAGAGAATAAGGGTTGGAGGCTACTTTAGATAGGGTAGTGGGGGAAGGCCTTACTGAGCAGGAAGCATTTAAGCTGAAACTCACAGAGGAAGAACTGGAGAGGAGTGTTCCAGGGAGTTAAGGCAGCCTGTGCAAAGGCCCTGGGGTGGGGAATGAAAGGACACTGGCATGACTGGGGCTTTTGCTAGTTAGCGGGAGACCAATAGCAAGATGAGATTAGGACAGAGGGCAGATCATGCAGGGTCTCCCCAAGTCATTGCAAAGAGCAGTTTGGAATTTTTTTTTTTTTTTTTGAGACGGAGTTTCACTCTTGTTGCCCAGGCCAGAGTGCAATGGCGCAATCTCAGCTCACTGCAACGTCCGCCTCCCTGGTTCAAGTGATTCTCCTGCGTCAGCCTCCCGAGTGGCTGGGATTATAGATGCGCATGCACACCACCATGCCCAGCTAATTTTTGTATTTTTAGTGGAGACGGGGTTTCGCTCTGTTGGCCAGGCTGGTCTCGAACCCCTGACCACAGGTGATCCGCCCACCTCAGCCTCTCAAAGTGGTGGGATTACAGGCGTGAGCCACCACTCCTGGCCCTACAGGAGGACACACTGAGTAAGTAAATGGGCCAGTCTGGACTGGAGAAGAATTTGGGTGTGATCAAACTATGGTTGGGAATGGATGAGATAATCTAGTAAGAGGGTCTAGAGAGGGGACTTAGGACTGATCCCGAGTGGAAGAGGGGGAGGCTAAGGAGGACCGCTTAGTGAGGTGGAAAGGAAGCCAGGAAAGGTGTCGGGAAGGCGGAGAGAAGAGAGCGCTTATAGAACAAGGAGCTGGTGCCCTGAGTCCGATGCTGCCAAGGTGAGCACTGGCCATTGGCTTTGGCTCCGTGGACGCTGATGGTGATGTTGACAGGAGCAGTTGTTGGGGAATGACAGGGCTGGTGCAGCCAAGAGGGCGCTGAAGAGTGAATGGGAAGGGAGGGAGTGGAGAGAGCAAATGTTAAGTGTTAGGAGTATTGGTTCTGAAGAAGAGTGGAGAAATGGGGGAGGGTGGTAAGAAGTGAACGTGCGCAGGAGTTCGAGAGCAGCCTGGCCAACATGGTGAAACATCGTCTCTACTAAAAAATTAGTCGGGTGTGGTGGCACACACCTGTAGTCCCAGTTACTGGGGAGGCTGAGGCAGGAGAATCGCTTGAATCTGGGAGGCAGAGGCTGCAGTGAGCCAAGATCACGTCACTGCATTCTAGACTGGGCAACAGACAGAAAAAAAAAAAAAAAAAAAAAAGAACATGCAGTGTCAGGGGAAGATGGATTTTTTGTAAGGATGGAAGAGAGTAGAGTCCAGTAGAGATGGAGAATTGATTCTGCATGTGAGAGGGGAGACTTGCAGCAGCAAAACCCTGGAGAAGGTGGAGGTGGAAAGGATCTGGACCCCTGGAAAAGAGTTGACCTCCAGCAGGAGCAGAAGCAAAGTATGGAGAAGTTTGATCTGGTGGGAGCCATGAGAGGGAGGTAGGACCAGTGAGAGATGAGGCCAGAGGTAGAACCTTGGAAGTCAGATTGGGGAATGTGGGTGTCATCCTGAGGGTGGTCGATGCCATGGGATGTTTCAAGAGTGGGGTGCCGTGGTTCAGTTATCATTCAGAAAAGATCCCTGGCTGCCATGCAGAGACTGGACTCCAGGGTAAGACAGGAAGGAGGCTAGATTAGTGGACAGGTGAGGGGTGGTGATCGCCAACCAGGCTGGAGGGACAGAAATAGATTCAAGAAGTGTTTCAGAGAGGAAGTGAGAGTGGCTGCCTGGAGAGAGGGTAGACGGTACTCCAGGCAGAAAAAAAAAAAAACAGGTGGCAAAGGCCCAAAGGTGAGCGGAACCTGGCATGGAGGCCGTGAGTAGGAGGCTGGAGGAGGTTACGATGAAGCTGCGGGGAGCAGATTGCGCAGGGCTGTGGGAAGGAGGCAGGGCTTTCTGGGGTGGGGTGGTGGGGGGATGGGGCTCTGGGGAGCCCTGGGAGGTTCTGAGTAGGGAAAGGACAGGGTCAGGTTTGTGCTTTAGGAACACCCCTCTGGTGGGGCAGGAGAAGAGACTGTGAGGCCAGGTAGAGGCTGAGCCAGGAACCTGGGTAGGAGAGGCCAGGCCAGGGCTGGGTGGGGCTGGAGGGTGAGAAGGGAGTGGCTGGATCTGAGAGATGTTCAGGAGGCTGACTTGGCAAAAGAAGCGAAGTGACTGCCAGGCTTTGGGAGCTGAGGGATCGGGAGGAGTCCAGGATGAGGCTCAGTCTCAGCTGGGTGATGAGGTGGAAGCTGGACTTCCCTGTGATGGGAGCAGCCTGCATGAGGGTTGCTGCTCAGGCCGCGTCAGAATTCTGGGCCACAGCTGCCATTGGGAGGAGCCCGTTGTCCCCCAGGACCTGGGATCCAGGCTCTCAGGAGTCCTGGGGCTGGGCAGGCAGCCAGAGGGGCCTGGCACTGAGCTGGTACAGAGGAGAACGGCCCTGCTGGCCCAGGCCCCTCGCTGTCTGGCAGGCAGTAGCAGGCACAGCGCCCCAGGCTCCAGGGCTGTGGGAATAGCAATAAAAAGAATAATTACAGTTCACCTTAATTGAGCCTTGTGGTGGCCAGGTACTACACCATGGGGTTTAATCCTGCCCGGAGGCTGGGAGATGGCTAGGAGTGGCCCTGTTTATTTTATAAAGGAAGCAAGGCTCAGAGAAGTGAAACCACTTGCCCAAGGTCAGAGTGTGTGAGCAGCAGGGCCCGGATATCCCCTTCCTCGCCACGTGCTTGGCTCCTATGTTCATCTTCCTCCCAGAGCCATACTGGCCCTGTTGAGGAGAATAGGGGCCCCAGCAGGGAGAAGAGAGGTCCCGGGGCTCAGAGGACTGTCCCCTCAACTGTGGCTGATTGCTCTGTAAGTTCAGGCCTATTCCAGAAATCCTGGGGGCAGAGCCGGGTCCCCGTCTCAGGTCTGAGTCAAAGGGAAGTGTCTCAACTGTCTTCCCCTCTCTCTGGGCCTCCGTGCCCTGCTTCTGTAAAATCGGGGGTGGGGGCTTATGCTTAACCCCTAAAGAGGCTCCAGGTCTAAGAGCTTGTGGGGAGGGAGCAGGCCACAGTTGAGAGCTCAGGCTGCCTGGGTTCATACCCTGTGTCTTTCTCTACATGCTTGATGACACTTGGACAAATGATTTAACCTCTCTGGGCCTCTGTTTCCTTGCATCTAAAATGGGGAATGTCTTGAGGCTTAAATATGATCCTGTTTGTAAAGCACATAGAACAGGGCCAGGATATGGCATGTGGGTTGACCCGTGGAGTACTGGCTCCTCCCATTTCCTCTTCTTCCCTTCACTTCTTCCCTTCATTTAGTCACTCATGCATTAACTTCTTTTGCCCGCTTCTTTTGCTGCAGCCAGTTTTCTTTTTTCTTTTTCTTTTTTTTTTTTTTTTGAGACGGAGTCTCGCTCTGTCGCCCAGGCTGGAGTACAGTGGCCGGATCTCAGCTCACTGCAAGCTCCGCCTCCCGGGTTTACGCCATTCTCCTGCCTCAGCCTCCCGAGTAGCTGGGACTACAGGCTCCCGCCACCTCGCCCAGCTAGTTTTTTGTATTTTTTAGTAGAGACGGGGTTTCACCATGTTAGCCAGGATGGTCTCGATCTCCTGACCTCATGATCCTCCCGTCTCAGCCTCCCAAAGTGCTGGGATTACAGGCTTGAGCCACCGCGCCCAGCCGCAGCCAGTTTTCTTACACAAGTTCATAAAACCCTCACAGCCACCCAGTGAGGCAGAGCTCAGAAAGAGGAGGCTGCTTGCCTGCGGCCTCGAGTTAAAAATCTGCAGAGCCGGGTGGCAGGCCCTGAGACTCCAGGCTCCCCTCCCTGTGCCACTGGAGTAACAGCTGCCCCATCAGGAGTGCTGGCCAGGCGGCCTCTGGACCACAGCCAGGAGACCTGAAGGAGTCCTCGAAGGCTCTGGCATTCCAGGGAGGGTCGGTCAGATCTGGGCTGCCTGGTTCTGCCCTTGCTTGTTTCTGGGAAGTCCCGGGCCCTGCCCTCCTGGGGCTCACAGCTATGGAGGGACACACTCATTACTTAACAGTGACAATGAGAGTGGACAGGGTAGGCACAGGAGAGCCCAGGGACTGGGGCAGCCCAGTCGGGGGCCTGACTCAGCCTGGGGGTAAAGGAGGGCTTCCCAGAGGAGGGGACATGTGAGCCATTTGAAAGATTGCCAGGAGTTAGCCTGGCAAAGAGGATTGTTGTTAGATTGTTACTTCTCCCTTCTGTAATGTCAGTCCCCATCTCTCTCTGCCTCCCTCCTTCCTTTTCCTCTGGAGCCACTCATGGAGCCTGGGACTCTCTTCTTCCATCTCTTCACCCAGCTGACTCCCATCCTCCAGGTCTCAGCCCTGGTGTCCCCTCTGAGCTGCCCCAACCCTAAACACTGGGCACCACTGTCTGGGGAGGGCAGGGCTGTGGGTCGAAGGACTGTCGGAGTGCTCTTGAGAACATTAAAATGGGAGTGAGGCTGGGGACTCTGTTCAGGGCTGCTGGTAGAAGGACTCTAGGAAACCTCAGTCCACAGGCGGTTCCTCAGTAGCCCAGGGATACCCAGGTAGTAAAAGGCAGAGCTAGGGACTGGGCCCAGGCCACCTGCTCCTGCCTCTGTGCCTGCCCCTGTGCCACGCTGCTGCCCAGAGGTCACCATGGCATGGGGCGTGAGAGTGGGAACCTTTTGGTCTTGGCCTGGCTCAGAAGGCCCGCTTGTCACCCGCTGTGTGACCTTGAGCACAGGCCTTTCCTCCCTGGGCTTCAGTCCCCAGATTTGGAGACAGGGTAATGCCATATCCCCGGGCTTGTGAGAGTTCAGTGAAGGGACCTATGTACTAAAGCCCTGCATGGCCCTGGTACATCACGGCCCCCAGTGGGGACAAGCCTCTAAGGCTGTGCAAGCCTTGGCTCTCCTGCCTGTCAAATGGGCACGAGGGAGGGATCAAGCCTGGCTCTGCAGGTGCAGACAGGGCATTTGACCTTGAGCAAGACCTCCATGGCTTGTCTGTGAAGTGAGCACCAGATGGTCCTTACTCCCGTGGAGACATGAGGATTCCACAGGTCATGATGTAAATGCAGGGCACAGCTGTAGTTCATCTCAAATAAAAATCCGACCTCTCCTTGGCCAGATGTCACATCCTGTCACTCCACACTTAGAACATCAATGTCCAGACCTCTCTGTGGCTGCTCGGGGCCCAGGGATCTGTCCCTGTCTCATCTGTCCTCCCCCTGCCCACTGTGCCCAGCTGCCCCAGCTCTCACTGGCGCTCAGACAAGGCTCAGCTGCCTCTGGGCCTCTGCACCTGCTCTTCTTGCTCTTGGAGTGCTCTTCCCTCGGTCTGCTGCTAGTGCCCAGCTTGGGGCTGGAGGGTTGAGCGGGCGGGTGTGTGGAATCTCTTCAGTCCTGGAGATTGTGGCCGAGAGGACAAGCCCTGAGCTAGGGTGGTTGGGACAGGCAGGAGGGGCAGGCTGAAGAGATGCCTCTGGGCTCAGAGTGGCCCTCAGCTTCCCCGTCTGTGAACAGGGAGACTGGGCGTCACCCAGCCCAGGGCCTGTCCTCGCGGGGTTGGAGCACTGCCTCATGCCTCTTCCTCCATCTCCGCAGCCAAGGACTATGAGAATGCCATCAAGTTCTACAGCCAGGCCATCGAGCTGAACCCCAGCAATGCCATCTACTATGGCAACCGCAGCCTGGCCTACCTGCGCACCGAGTGCTATGGCTACGCACTGGGAGATGCCACGCGGGCCATCGAGCTGGACAAGAAATACATCAAGGGTTATTACCGCCGGGCTGCCAGCAACATGGCACTGGGCAAGTTCCGGGCCGCGCTGCGAGACTACGAGACGGTGAGCTGGGGAGCGGGCCAGGCCTGGCACCTGAGCCAGGCAGATACCGAGGGCCAGGCTGGCGGGGATGGGTGTGAGGAGCCATTCACGCCTCTAGTCACCACTTAGCCAGCCAGCAAGTGCCTGTGGGGCCTTGGGCCCAGGCCACAGCTCTGCTCAGTCATCTCACACTTTGTCACCCTGGGCCAGTTACCCTGCCTCTCTGCACCTTCCTTTCCGCATCTGTGAAATGAGGAGAACAAGAGGATCAGCCTGAAGGGCAGCTGTGAGGAAAAGTGAGCTTCTGCTTTTCACATGAGTAGACCAGTAACCGACCCAGGGTCTCGTCCTGTGATGGTTCACCTGATGGTTACTGTCATTGTTAGTGCCGGTGCTGGACGGGAGCCACACAGCCTCCCTTCTTCTGGTAGAGCTTGTCTTTCAGGGGCAGGCAGAAAACCCACCACTGAATAGGTTAGCCAAATAATTGCAGGTGAGGATCTGCACTTTGAAGGAAAGAGGAAGGGAAGTCGGGCACGGTGGCTCACGACAGTAATCCCAGCACTTTGGGAGGCCAGAGTGGGAGGATTGCTTGAGCCCAGGAGTTTAAGACAAGCCTGGGCCACATGGGGAGGAGACTTCATCTCTACAAAAAATACAAAAATAAACCAAACGTGGTGGCACACACCTTTAGTCCCAGCTACTCAGGAGGCTGAGGCAAGAGGATCACTTGAGCCCAGGAGCTCAAGGCTGCAGTGAGCTGTGCTGTCACCACTGCACTCTAGCCTGGGGGACACAGTGAGACCCTGTCTCAAAAAAAAAAAAAAAAGAAAAAGGAAACAGGAAGGGTGATAACGCTGCCAGGGACAGCAGGCGGGATATGCGTGATATGCTGATGAGGGAGGGGACCTAGGGCACAGTGAGAATTCTCTAGTGCCCTCAGCCACCTGATGAAAATCCTGATGCGTGAGGCCCTGCAGAGTGAGCGCACACCTTCACACCAGGTATGCTCTGCACCTTCCTTCAGGGAGGCTGGCTGAATCATCGCAGCACCCTGGGACGTGGGAACTGGGATTACTCCCCTTGCACGGATGAGGAAACTGAGTCCCTAAGGGGTGAAGTCACCTGCCCAGTGACCCCCACCTGGTTAGTGGCAGAGCTGGGATTTGAACCCAGGAGGTCTGGCCCTCAGGGCCTTGTCTCTCCTACCTCAGAGTTCGCTCCCTGAGATGGGGACGTGTGCTTGTCCTGCGCGTGGGGACGGTGCAGCAGGGGCTGTGTGTCTTGTGTGTCGAGAGGATTGTTATCCTGCCGCCACACACAGACACTTCACTCCCTCCTTCGGTTGCAGCCATCACACTCGGAGCTGCTTCTGTCGTGCAGGGAGGGGCAACCAGGGAGCTGGGAGCCACGAGTCTGCAGTTGGTGTGGGGCTGAGAATCATGAGTCTGCAGTCGGTGGAGCCAGCTCAGATGACTGGACCGGCTATTGGCCGCTGGGGTGGAGGGTGGACTTCAAGCCAGGTGAAGGCTTGAGCCAAACACGGGGCCAGGGGACACGTGTTAGGATGGGGGCAGAGATGTGGCGGGGGGTTAGGGTGACACCTAGAAGGGTTGGAGCAGGGACAGCAGAGCAGAGGCCTTCCCAACTTGGGCTCTCAGGCCATTCTTGACCAAGCCGCTCCCTCATTGTCTCTTGGTGTCCTAATCTAGAAAATGGTGACGGGAGGAGTGGCCACCTCTGGGTGGCAGTGGCTGTGATGACGTGGTTGAGTAAAGGTCACGAACTGCAGGGCTCAGTAATGAGTAACCAAGAAGGACAGTCGGTGTTGGGTTGGGGCAGGGCTCCAGGTGAGAAGGGGGACTGGGGAGACAGTGGGGCAGAAGAGAGGAGCCCCAAGTACAGGTTTAGGGCAGGGTCTTCGTCACATGTGGGGCTGCAGGAGCATCTTTCCCCAGGGTAAGGAGCAGGAGCTCTTTTTAAGGCTCTGGCCCAGTCTAGGGCCCAAGCCCGCATACTCCCTGAGGCTGGACTGGTTGGCTTCAGCCATCTTGTGGGTATGCCACGTCTGGGCTATGTCCCAGGCCTGGCAGATGGCAGGGAGGGTTGAGGGGGTGGGGAATTCAGAGCCTTTTACAGAACACCCAGCACCTAAATTGTCATGGCCCATTTCCCCATGGGGGCTCTCCCAGCAGCATTGGGGACCCCCACATGAGCCTGAGGGCTTACCTGTCATCAGGCCATCCACATGCCTGCAGGCCTCCAGCCCTGCTCCCTTCTGCACAATTCTTCAGGCTCCGTGTGCCCTGGGGCAGTTCATCTTCCCAAGACTAGACCTCCTGCTTGCCAGATGCTAGAGTTTCCTGCTGGACCAGGAGCTCGCCAGGGAAGCAGAGCAAACACGTGACCTTGACCTTGGGCAAGGAAGCTCCCCTTAGCCTGAGTTTCCTCAGCTGTCTGCTCACTCTGGGCCCAGCACTGCTGGGAGCCCTTTGTGCACCTGAATTCAGCCTGAAGCCTAGAGAGGGGATGTCCCTCCTCCAGGGTCACCCAGCAGGGAAGTGGCAGAGCTGAGACTTGAACCTCCAATCCATGCTTGTAACTGTTTCTGGGCCACAGTCAGTTGAATAGCTTCAGCACTTTTGTCCTCATCAAATAGAGAAAAGAAAACGGGTCATTGTTTGGAGGAAGTGTGTATAAATATTGTTTTATGGAAATTACTTTTCATTTACACAAGTACAGATGAGTGTTGCGTGTGATACAAAAATCCCTGTTTTACATGTGGGCTGTAGGCAGAGGGTCTGAGGTCACCAGTGCAGGGGCTGGAGGGGCAGGCTCTGGGCTCAGGATGCCTAGGTTCACAGCCAGCTCAGATTGGGTAGCAGCTGCATGGCTCCCAGTGCCTTTCTTCCCAGCCTCAGTGTCCTCATCTGTTAAAGGAGGTGAGAATATAGAAATAACAACCAAAGAGTTTTTTCTTTCTTTGTTTTTTGTTTGAGGCAGTCTTGCTCTGTCACCCAGGCTGGAGTGCAGTGGCACAAATCTTGGCTCACTGCAACCTCTGCCTCTTGGGTTCAAGTGATCCTCCCAGTTCAGCCTCCCAAGTAGCTGGGGCTACAGGTGTGCGCCATCATGCCCAGGTAATTTTTGTAATTTTTGTGGAGATGGGGTTTTACTGTGTCGTCTAGGCTGGTCTCAAACTCGTAGGCTTAAGTAATTTGCCCTCCTTAGCCTCCCAAAGGGAGGGGATTACAAGCATGGGCCACGGTACCCGGCCCCAAAGTGTTTTTTCTTTTCTCTCAGTCAACAATTAACACAGAAAGTTTCTGTGACCACTGGTCACGAAAGGGAGTGGGGGTTTCTCCTACCGGCAACCAGGCAGTCGATTCTGCAGTGGACACCAGCTGGGTGTTCTCTAATTGAGTCAATTCTGACACGATCTGTCTAGAGATTGCATTAGATTCCACAGGTTGAGGACTTAGTCCCCACTTGTCCCCCAGTTCTGATGCTGATCACAAGACCTAGGTTATTCTGCCGGTGATTCTGACTGACTGGGTATTAATTAACGTTCCTGTGACCCACTCCTTGGGTTCAGTTAATTTGCTAGGAGAACTCCCTCATAGAATTCAGGGAAACACGTTTACCAGCTTATTATAAAGGCTGCTACAAAGGATACAGATGAGGAGATGCACAGAGCGGCGTGTGAAATGGAGCGCAGAGCTTCCACGCCCTCTCCTGGAGCACCACCCTTCAGGAACCTCCTTGTATTCAGCTATTCGGAAGCTCCCTGGACCCAGTCCTTTTGGGTTTTTATGGAAGTTTCATTATGTAGGCATGATTAATTATACCATTGGCCATTGGTGATCAACTTCACCTGCAGCCCTTCTCCCCTCCCAGAGGTTGGAGGCGGGGCTGAAACATTCCAACCTCACAGTCCCACTTTGATTATTCCAGTGACCAGCCCCCATCCTGAAGCTACGTAGGGGTGGCTAGCCATTAGTCAACACATGAGCTTGCAAAAAGGCACATCACTTTGGAGATTCCAAAGATTTTAGGAGTTGTGTGCCAGGAAACAGGACATGATGAATATCAAACCTGTATTTCCCAGTACCACTGGCCACCTGTGGTCTTCAAACACAGTTCCCTTATATCCAAAGAATAAACAACTCAAAAGGTACTACTGGCCGGTTTGTTACTAGAACTCCATTAGGTCATTAATAATTAGTCCATCACATTATATGATTATGTCTCCCAGGCTGAGACCAGTCAGGTTTGCAGGTTTCTATTCAGTCTTGTCAGTTTCCAAAAGCAGGTGTGATCTCAGCAAATATATAGCTTCCCCCTTTCAGGCATTAGGTATAATTGAGATTAGAGACAATGTCACCTCTGACTCTGAGCCTCTTTCAAAGTGTTGATGTAATACTGGAGTTTTCTTAATTCATAACTCATTTATTCATTCCTTTACCCTCATAAATGTTCCTCCATCTCTTCATTTATACCTGTTGTCCTGAAGGAAGAAACTGAGGCAAAATTAATATAAGTAGAGATTTTATTTGGACCAAGGTTGAGGACCAGCCTGGGAGCCTCAGGTTATCTTGGGAAGTGCTCTAGAGAACAGAGAAGTTCAAGCTTTTAAAGACAAAAGAATACATCAGGAGAGGAGTGATTACAAAGGGTGTTTTTCAGGAACTCTCATTAGTTTAAAAAATAACATTGATGAGTAATTGGCTCTACCTTGTTAAATTACAGGGTGTAAGTGATGGTGTCCGTGTATGGCATTGTGAGGTTGATGTGTAGCTGTTTATGGAGTCTTATTCTCGAGTCCACAGAGTCAGTGGCTTCGGGGGATGAGTTTTTCTCAAGGTGGGGAGTGGGACATGACTGCTCCCTCATTCCAGTTCCTCTCTAGGCTCGATCATTTAAAGGGGGTTTGCATTACTCAAGGAAGAGTTTATTTTCTTTCTCATTTTTCCCTTTTAGTCAAAATCTTTCTTCTCGAAAGCATTGATCAAAGTCTGAGTGTCAGAGTGTCCCTCGTCACTAAGAAGGCTCACTTTAGGGCAGGCCTGTTCCATGTGGGGGAGGGGGAAGGAGATGGCTCAGTGAGGAATTTTCAGAGTGTCCAGAAACTGAAGTAGGATGGCCTCACAGAGTGGCAAAAAGAAGACCTGAATCAAGTCACTGATTTATACAGCTGCGTCTTGTGTGTTGAATCATCTCTAGTCTTTAGGATACCAGGATTTTCATTTTCTTGGAAGTAAAACAACAAGATTAGTAATTTAAATAGTAGAAATATAATGCACATAAGGTTTATAATGAAAACAAGAATATATACGCCAGAATGAAAAAAAGAGCCTTTTCCAGTTAGGGAGCCAACTGAAACCATCATGGGGAAAATGAAACCCAGCTTCTGCTTTGGGGACTTACTGTAGCCAAGATAGAATTCAAGATTCAGTACAAACTGCAGGCAAATAATAATAACCCAAAAACAATGGTCAGGGCTAGAATCTCAACACAGATGTGCTACTGAAGCATCGTTTTTCTCTCTCCAGTCCCCCAGTTTTACCAAAGACACTAATAATAGCAGGACCAATTTATTCTCAAAATAAGTGTTATACTTTATTTGCATAAAGTACAGCAGGATTAGTGACTGACCATATAGACTCCTCTTAAGTTGGCTTTTCTGGAAAATGAGGAATTTCAGATTAGACTATTCCCCCCCACCCCCCGAGATGTAGTTTTCCTCTTGTCGCCCAGGCAGGAGTGCAATGGTGCAATCTCGGCTCACTGCAACTTCCGCCTCCCGGGTTCAAGCGATTCTCCTGCTTCAGCCTCCTGAGTAGCTGGGATTACAGGCACCTGCCACACACCCGGCTAATTTTTTTTTTTTTCAGACGGAGTCTCACTCTGTCGCCCAGACTAGAGTGCAGTAGCGCGATCTCGGCTTACTGCAAGCTCCGCCTCCCGGGTTCATGCTATTCTCCTGCCTCAGCCTCCTGAGTAGCTGGGACTACTGACGCCCGCCACCACACCCGGCTAATTTTTTGTATTTTTAGTAGAGACGGGGTTTCACCATGATAGCCAGGATGGTCTCGATCTCCTGATCTCGTGATCCACCCGCCTCGGCCTCCCAAAGTGCTGGGATTACAGGCGTGAGTCACCACGTGCAGCCACTCACCTGGCTAATTTTTGTGTTTTCACCTAGAGACGGGGTTTCACCACGTTGGCCAGGCTGGTCTTGAACTCCTGACCTCAGGTGATCCACCCGCCTTGGCCTCACAGAGTGCTGGGATTATAGGCATGAACTACCGTGCCCGGCCTTTTTGTTTGTTTTTTAACAGTCTCGCTCTGTCGCCAGGCTGGAGTGCAGTGGTGCGATCTTGGCTTACTGCAGCCTCCACCTCCTGGGTTCAAGCAGTTTTCCTGCCTCACCTCCTGAGTAGCTGGAATTACAGGCATGTGCTACCACGTCCAGCTAATTTTTGTATTTTTAGTAGAGACAGGGTTTCACCATGTTGGCCAGGCTGGTCTTGAACTCGTGACCTCACATGATCCACCCACCTCGGCCTCCCAAAGTGCTGGGATTACAGGCATGAGCCACCGCTTCTGTCCTAGATTAGACTTTTAAAAGCCTTTTGAAACTGTAAAGCCAAGCCAAATATTCACCATCAGACTCTGCCTATACCTTACAAATTAGGTGAATTCCTTTCTTCCCGATATCCCAGAATATCTTGAGGTTCCTAGGCCTGTCAGAAAATGACTTTTTTTTTTTTTTTTTTTTTTGAGACAGGTTCTTGCTCTGTCACCCAGGCTGGAGTGCAGTTGCACAATCGTGGCTCACTTGCAGCCTCGACTCTCCGGGCCCAAGCGATACTCTCACCTCAGCCTCCCTAGTTGCTGGAACTACAGTCATGTGCCATGAAGCTCAGCTAATTTTTTTATTTTTTTGTAGAAATAGGGTTTCACCATGTTACCCAGGCTGGTCTCGAACTCCTGGGCTCAAGCAGTCTGCCTGCCTCAGCCTCCCAAAGTGCTGGGATTACAGGCTTGAGCCACCAGCAAAATAACAAAGTAACGTTCTTTTTTTTTGAGATGGAGTCTCGGAATCTCGCTCTGTCTCTATCACTCTATCATCCAGGCTGGAGTGCGGTGGTGCAATCTTGGCTCACTGCAGCCTCCACTCCCAGGTTCAAGCAGTTCTCCTGTCTCAGCCTCCCTCAGCTGGGATTACAGTTATGCACCAACATGCCTGGCTAATTTTTTTTTTGTATTTTTAGTAGAGATAGGGTTTCACCATATTGGCCAGGCTGGTCTTGAACTCCTGACCTTGTGATCCACCTGCCTTGACCTCCCAAAATGCTGGAATTACAGGCGTGAGCCACCGTGCCTGGTCCATAACATTCTTTACTTACTGAAAGGTCAGGGACCTTGTAAGGGAACTGTGTAGGTAACAAACCAGGCCACTCTTTTTCCAGGTTGTTGGGTTTATAAAGTCAACCCCAATGTTTGAAAGCAGTCAGGTAATATCTGAAAATATGCTATTCCAGTCAAAAAGCCTTGGTAAAATAACCAGTGTTTTCAGTGTGTCCTGTTACAAAAGGAAACAGATTCTTATTGTTTTCTTATGCAAATAATTATATTGCCATAAAATATATTCATGAATAGTTTGTGAATTCTAGAGAAATCAGGTAGAGAGAAAGGTACATGTTTCAATTTTGCTCACCAAAATATACTTTACCCAACCAGTTGTGGTGGCTCACGCCTGTAATCCCAGCCCTTTGGAAAGCCAAGGCAGGAGAATCACTCAAGTCCAGGCATTAAAGACCAGCCTGGGCAACACAGTGAAACCCTGCCTCTATTAAAAGAAAGTTATTATTATGTTTTAAAATAAAATAAAAAAGAAATATAACTGGACTTGGTGGTGCATGCCTGTAATCTCAGCTACTCAGGAGGCTGAGGCATGAGGAGAATTGTTTGAACCTGGGAGGCAGAGGTTGCAGTGAGCCAAGATTGTGACACTGCACTCCGGCCTGGGCAACAGTGAGACCCTGTCTCAAAAAATTAAAAAAAATTTTTTTTGAAAAGAGGAATCAGCACTGTTTCAAACAAAAAGCCGTAAAAACCATTTCAGTCCTCCATCAGTTCAGGCCTGTGAACAAGTAATTAATTCTTATTCTACTTGATATTGTATTCATGAACCATCATTTTTTTGTTAGAGTTCTGAAAGTTTTTACCTAGTTCAATGGTATAATCCCCAAAGTTATCAGAAACCAGTATTCAAGAATGCTTGTCATGGTCTTTTCTGTGAATTTCCTTGAAGAAGCAGCAAATTTTTGACAGTAGCTGATTGTAAAATAATTTTTTTTTTTTTTTTTTTTTTTTTGACGGAGTCTCGCTCTGTCGCCCAGGCTGGAGTACAGTGGCGCGATCTCAGCTCACTGCAATCTCTGCCTCCCGGGTTCAAGCAATTCTCCTGACTCAGCCTCCCGAGTAGCTGGGACTACAGGCGCACGCTACCACGCCTGGCTAATTTTTATATTTTTAGTAGAGATGGGGTTTCACCATGTTGGCCAGGATGGTCTCGATCTCCTGACCTTGTGATCTGCCCATCCTCGGCCTTCCAGAGTGCTGGGATTATAGGCGTGAGCCACTGCGCCTGGCCTGTGAATCGTGTTCTTATGTGTCTTGGAATCTCTTATCCCCTTGTGACAGCAGAGTGCTTCAGGTATCAGAGTGACCAGTCCCTTATTCATACCTTTCCGGCTGAGCTAGAGTCCTTACTGGTCTTCTCCTAATGGGAGGCCCTTTAAGACTCCAACACGTCATGCATGGAAAAACGTCCCCATACCCCTGCAAAGTCTCTGGTTGCCTAAAGAATCCAGTGGGTCAGAGGGGTCTATTTTCTCTTCTCTTTGGGGCAAGAAGACTTACCCTCATGCAGCTTAGTTGGGAGCAGCTGCAATTTAAAAAGCATGCTGTGTAATTTCAGCCCAGAAGTGCAGCCACCAGTGCCAGAATGCCAGTGCCATGACCCGGGCCTCCTGCTGTGAAGCAACGGTGGAAAAGGCAATTTCCTTTGTTCCCCCTGAAACCCCAGTCCCTGGCTCGTAGACAAAGATGGAAACCTTCCTTCTAGAAAAAGAGAGGTAGAAAAAAACACTCAAAGTCTAGACCTCACCTGACAAGAGAGGGGGTCCAGATTCAGGAGCACTCACCCTTTTGCCCCCAGTGAGACCTGTGGAGTTGGAGGAACACAGTGGGTTTGTTCTGGTACTGAGCATCGAGTCCAGGGGCACCCAGTGTCTGAGGGGGGTACCTCTGAATCCTGCTCACAGGGCCGGGAAACATTGACATAACTGAGGAAACTGAGGCAGAATTAACATAGAGTTTATTAGGGCCAAGGTTGAGAGAATTGCAGCCCTGGAAACACTTCAGGTTACCTTGGGAAGAGCACTGGAGAACAAGGGAGAGGCTTGAGGGTTTTTGGTTTATTTTTAGAGACAGAATCTCACTCTGTCACCCAGGCTAGAGTGCAGTGGCACCATCATTGCTCACTGCAGCCTCAAATTCCTGGGCTCAAGTGATCCTCCCACCTCAGCCTCCCAAGTAGCTGGGACTGCAGGTGCATGCCACCATGCCTGGCTAATTTTTTTCTTTATTGTAGAGATGGGGTCTTGCTGTGTTCCGCAGGCTGGTCTCGAACTGCTGAACTTCTGCCTCAGCCTCCCAAAGTGCTAGGATTACAGGTGTGAGGCACCATGCCTGGCCTGCTTGAGCTTTTAAAGCAAAAAAAGGACAAATGAGAAGAGGGATGATTATAAAAGATGTTTTTCAGGAAATATCATTGGTTTATAAAAATAACATTGATGAATAATTGCCCATCCATTGTGGAACTAGAGGGTGTGAGTTACGGTGTCTGTGGTTCGTGGCCGTCTAGAGTCCACATAGCACGTGGCTTCAGGGGATGAGTACTTCTCTTAAGTGAGGAGTGGGATGAGACTGCTGTCTTATTCCAGTGCCTCTCTGGGTCTGATCATTTAAAGGGGCTCACCAGATAATTTTTCTTTCTCATACCCACCCTTTTGGAAAGGACATTGGAATTGGCCACTGCGCTGGGTGTGGGTCGTAGGCAGCACACTCATCTAGCACATGCCTCCCCTCAGATCACTTCCATTCGGATAGGGTGCAGTTACATAGGTGCGGGACTAGTGGGCTATTTTTACCACCAGGCTATATAACCGCATTCACTGTTAGCCCCAGTTTCGCCAGATGGTGTGAAAGCACAACCCACTCCCATCCGGCCCTTGGGAATTCTGACAGAAGGTTTAAAAACATAGTTACAGTTTCTTAGGAATTACCCCTGCTTCCAGCACTGTAGGTATATACCCTTGGTGCTAGGACCGCTACATCAGGTAGGGGAAAGAAAGAGAAATAAAATTTGTAATTACTGTACCAGCGTATTTCTGCCTTGGCTAGAACTGCAGAGTCACACCGACATCTTCCCCAACCCTCTTCCCCAGATTCTGCATGGAACGGTGCAGCTCGGGGAGTTTGAGAGGATGCTGACGGTTTGACTGAAACAGGGATCAGAAGGCGGCCCACCAGGAGTGAGCTGGAGATGCCCGGTCTCTCTTGGGATGGGATTCAAAGGCTTAGGGAAATTGGAATGCTTGAGTGGATTTGTCACTTAAAACCCACTCACCCACACTGGAGGGTCCAGAGAAAACACCTTTTACCAATACTTTGAGAAGCAGATTTGTGAGGGGGCCCCGGCATCCCTGGTTGCTCCTCTCTGCAGGCTGGACCTTACGGTGGGAACCACAGTCACTCAGTTGTAAAACTTACATGCAGTGGGAACAATTAGATCCGGGAGAGGCAGGGGCCAAGTGTCAGCACTCAGCTGCTGAAGGCAAGATGTCTGTCAGGAACACAGAAGCAAATCCACCATTAGAATAATCTGACTGTTGCGCCCCAGTCGGAATAAGGGCCTATAGGGGGCCTGGTGATGAATGGAGTTTTAGCTCAGGTCTGACTCTGAGTGGGTTGAGTGGGTCCCTGGACCCCTCCTGTGGTTATTTCCCCCGTTCCAGCTGCACAATTGGAATAAGTGTACTCAGCAGCTGGCGGAAAATCCCCACGTGGGTTCCCTAAGCTGTGGAGTAAGGGCCGTTATGGTGGGAAAGGCTAAATGGAAGCCATAGAGCTGCCTCTACCTAGGAAAATTGTAAATCAAAAACAGCAGCACATCCCTGGAGATTGTAGAGATTAGTGCCACCATCAAAGACTTGAAAGATGCAGGGGTGGAGATCTTTACCACATCCCCACTCCGCTCTCCTGTTCGGCCCTGTGCAGAAGACGGCTGCATCCTGGAGAATGGCAGGGGATTATCGTAAGCTCACCAGGTGGTGACCTCAGTTGCAGCTGCCGTACCGTGCGGTTTCATTGCTCGAGCGGGCGAATGCATCTCCTGGACCTGCCGTGCAGCTTCTGATGTGGCAGGTGTCCTTTCTCCATCCCTGTCTGTCAGACCCACCAGAAGCAGTTTGCTTTCAGTTGGCAAGGCCAGCGCCACACCCTCGCTGCCTGCCTCAGGGATGTATCCGTCCTTCAGCCCTGGGTCACAGTTTCCCTCACAGGGATCTTTGCTTTTTAAAAAATTGTCAATGAAAATTGTTACTAATTTGTTATCTTTTTGTTTTAATAGCTTTTGGGGTACATGTGGTTTTAGTGACATGGATGAATTGTGTAGTGGCAAAGTCTGAGATTTTAGCGCACCCATCACCCAACTACCGTATGCTGCACCCAGAACATAGATTTTTACCCCTCACCCCCTCCCACCCTCCCCCTTCTAAGTCTCCAGTTTCCATTATACCACTCTGTATGCCTTGCGTACCCATAGCTTAGCTCCCACTTACAAGTGAGAACATACAGTGTTTGATTTTCCATTAGTGAGTTATTTCACGTAGAATAATGGCCTCCAACTCCATTCAAGTCTACAAAAGACATTATTTTGCTCTTGTTTTTGGTAGGGTAGTATTCCTTCATGGAGACATTGATCACCCTTCCGTTCTGCAAGCTATCACACTGGTCCACGACACTGATGGCATTTTACTAATTGGACCTAGTGAGCATGAAGCAGCTACTCTGTACTTATTGGTAAGACAGTGTGGAGTGAGGCAGTTCTCGTAACAAACACCCTCTCGTGTATATCCACATGCATAGGTACAGTCATGCATTGCTTAACAACGGGTACTTTTTGAGAAATGTGTTGTTAGGTGATTTCATTGTGTGAGCACCATAGAGTGTGCTTACACAAACCTGGATGTTACAGTTTACTATGTACGCACCTAGGTTAGGTGGCATGGCCGAGTGTTCCTAGGCTACACGCCTGTACAGCATGTTATTGTGCTGAGTGCTGCAGCAGCTGTAGCACAACGGTAAGTATTTGTGCATCTGAACGTAGAAAGGGGATAAAATAGGGCCGGGCGCGGTGGCTCATGCCTGTAATCCCAGCACTTTGGGAGGCCAAGGTGGGTGGATCACAAGGTCAGGAGATTGAGACCATCCTGGCTAACACGGTGAAACCCCATCTCTACTAAAAATACAAAAAATTAGCCGGTCGTGGTGTAGTCCCAGCTACTCTGGAGGCTGAGGCAGGAGAATGGCATGAACCATTCAAAGAGCTTGCAGTGAGCTGAGATCACACCACTGCAGTCCAGCCTGGGCAACACAGCGAGACTCTGTCTCAAAAAAAAAAAAAAAAAAAGATAAAATAGGCCGGACACAGTGGCTCGTGCCATAATCCCAGCACTTTGGGAGTCTGAGGCAGGCAGATCACAAGTTCAGGAGTTCAGGAGTTCAGGACCGGCCTGGTCAACATGGTGAAATCCCATCTCTACTAAAAATACAAAAATTAACCAGGCGTGGTGGCGGGCGCCTGTAATCCCAGCTACTTGGGAGGCTGAGTCGGGAGAATTGCTTGAACTTGAGAGGCGGAGGTTGCAGTGAGCCAAGATCAAGCTGTTGCACTCCAGCCTGGCAACAGAGCAAGATTCCGTCTCAAAAAAAAAAAAAAAGAATAAAAAGAAAGAAAAAGATAAAATCTAGTATACCTGTTGAGGGCGCTTACCATGAATAGAGCTTCTAGGACTGGAAATTTCTCTGGGTGAGTCAGTGCGTGAGTGGTGAGTGAATGTAAGGTTAGGACAGTACTGTATATGTCTGTAGGCTTCATAAACACTGTACACTAGATTCTACTAAAATTTATTTTTAAAAAGTTTTGGTTCTTCAATAATAAATTAACCTAGTTTACTGTAACTTACTTTATAAACTTTTTAATTTTTTAAAACTTTCTCACTTTGTTGTAATAACACTTAAAACACAGAGGTACAGCTGTACAAAAATACTTTCTTTATATTCTTATTCTGTAAGCTTTTTTCTGTTGAAAAAAAATTTCTTCTGCTTTTTAAACTTTTTTGTTAAAAACGAAGACACGAATAGACATTAGCCTACACAGCCTACACAGGGTCAGGAGATCAATATCACTGTCTCCCGCCTCCACACCGCGTCCCACTGGAAGGTCCTCTGGGGCTGTCATACGCATGGAGCTGTCATCCAGGGTGACAGTGCCTTCTGGATAGCCCTGAAGGACCTGCGTGAGGCCCTTGAGAAAGTGGTGGTGTTTTCAGAAAAATGTCCATGGTGGTTTGCTTGGCTTCTGTTTTCATCATGGATTTGTGTGAGTCATGGCGTTGCACTAAGACATTCCTGTGGCTGCGCTGTCACTATAATAGGCAGTAGGACTCTTTCAGCATGTTTACCTTCTGGGACCACACTCGTATATGCGGGCCACTGTTGACTGAAACGTCATTATAAGGCTCATGACTGTATATGTGTCTCTTGCTCTGTCGCCCAGACTGGAGTGCAGTGGCGCAGTCTCAGCTCACTGCAAGCTCCGCCTCCCGGGTTCACGCCATTCTCCTGCTGAGCCTCCCGAGTAGTGGGGACTACAGGTGCCCGCCACCACACCCGGCTAATTTTTTTGTGTTTTTTTAGTAAAGATGGGGTTTCACCGAGTTAACCAGGATGGTCTCGATCTCCTGACCTCATGATCCACCCGCCTCGGCCTCCCAAAGTGCCGGGATTACAGGCGTGAGTCACCGCGCCCAGCCCGTGTGTGTGTCTCTCTCTTACTGGTTCTGTCTCTCTGAAGAACCCTGACTCGCATGATGGATCTGCCCCTCATTGGGTCCTTTTCCAGAAGACACACCTGTGTTCTTCTTTCCTGTCTATGCTTGGAACTTGGGTGCAGACCTAGGCCAGATCTGGGGACTCCTTCTGTGCTCCCTAACCCTTCCTGGGATCTCCTGGTTTTTGTTCTGTGGCTTTGGGTTCCTTACAGCAGAGTCCAGCACAGTCAGTTAGAGATGCGTGGTGCCTTGCAAGTGGATACTGGTGCCTGTACACCTGCAGCATGGATCTGTGAAAGTAACAGGAATTATCACAACCGCTGTTTAATCCAGCACTCGCCATGGCCCAGGTCGTGACCTTCATGCAGTAATAACTCATTTCATCTTCACAGCTATCCTGCACAATGGAGACTTTCTTTATCCCTGGTTTATAGGTGAGGAAACCAAGGCCCAGAGGGTAGTTCCCTCCACTGAGGTTGCACAGCCAGGAGCTGGCAGCTCTGTCCCAGAGTCAGGCCGTAAGCAGGGCATGCGCAGCGGGTCCGAGTTTCTCGGCACAGCACTCGCCCTTAGCTCAGGCAGTGCACCCTGGTGCTCTCTCCTCTGACGTACTATCCAGAGAATGCTGGGTGTAACTTGCCAGACTCATTCACCAGAAACTAACCCCCTAGGGTGAAAACCATCATGTCAGGCTTCAGGCTGTCCCTGGGCAGCAGCATTTCCTGCCCTGGAAACCTGACTTCCCCCAGCTGCCTGCATGCCTCGGCTCCCATCTGGGCTGCAGCTCATTGTCTGCATGTTGGAGATACTTAGAATGCCCTGTTACACCTTGTACTGTGGGTCCGCTCCACGTGGGATCTTGATGCTGCTCTATCATCCCTCACCCTCAGTTTTAAAACCCAAGCAGTTCTGAAGAACAGTTCTGCTAAGTTTGGGCAACTCATTCAGTGGCAAACCTGACCTGAACTACGAAGAAGCTGCTGGTGGTCTTAGTTACTCTCCAGTGGCATGTCTGGGGGTTCTGCTGCAGAAATGGCCATGTGTGTGCGTGTGATTGCTAGATACTGCCCTGGACCTGCTGGGGGTGTCCTGTGATAGAGCATGTATGCCAAATCGTGGGGGTTTTCTTGTTTTGTTTTGTTTTGGGTTTTTTTGAGACAGAATCTCACCGTGTTACCCAGGCTGGAGTGTGATGGCACCACCATGACTCACTGCGGCCTTACCTGGGCTCAAGCAGTCTTTCCGCCTCCGCCCCGCAAAGTAGCTGGGACTACAGGCATGCACCACCACACCTGGCTAACTTTTTTTTTTTTTTTTTTTTTGTATTTTTTTCTAGAGACAGGACTCACTATGTTGTCCAGGCTGGTCTTGAACTCCTGAGCTCAAGTGATCCTCCCATCTCAGCCTCCCACAGTGCTGGGATTATAGGCATGAGCCACCGCACCCAACCATCCACCAAATCACTTTACTAAAATCCAAAAAAATTCCCAATCCCCAAATACATGCAGCCCCCAGGGCTTCTTCCGGGATTGTGAACCTGTGTTACCATTTCACCAGCTCCAGACATCATTACCCATGAGTACTCCCCACTGAAGGTAATGCTTTTAGAAACAACTTGTTTACTTAGCACTGTGAATTCACATGCAGTTGTAAGAAGTAATGCAGAAATCCCAGTTTTCCCTAAAGGTATATCTGGCATGACTACATAAATATCACAGTCAGAATACTGACCTTGATACAATCCAAATGCCACTTCTTTAAAAAAGAAAAGTTCTGTGTGAAGTTCTGACTCAGTGGGCCTTCAGGAGCTGAGTCCCCTCTGGTCCAGAGTGAATGACCTTCCCTAGGAGCAGGAGCCCAGCAGGGCATCTTCACTGTCCCAGCTAGACCTCGCACGTCACAGCAGCTGCAGTAGCAGCGGGCCTTGGGATGAGCACTTGCCTGCTGCCACCTGGCATTAAGTTCTCACGACAGCCCTCCAAGGGGTGCTGGCACCACCCCTACTTTCTAGAAACTGAGGGAGGCTTGAGACGTGAGGCCGCCTGCCCTGGCAGGCCTGGATTCAGACCCAGGAGGCATAGTCCCAGAGCCCCATGGTCATAACCACCGCCCCACGCTGCCTCCCTGGAGGGTGTGCAGTGTACCCTGAGGCCTAAGCAGGGAGGGGAGGTGGCAGAAGGGGAGCCCCTCCCAGCGTGCATGGTGGAAATCAGGAGCCTGGACTTTGGCGCAGGTTAGCCTGGAAGAGAAGGGAATCCTGGCTTCTGGGTGGGCAACTTCACCTCCCCGGGCCTTGGTTTTCTGTCTGTCAGATGAGGATTGTGAAAACACTGCCATGTAGAGGTGCGGGGAGGATAAATGAGCAAGTGAATTGCTCACATGGTATTAGGCGCATAGTCAGTGCTCCAGAAGTGAGCTGTGTATTATTACTGCTTCCGCTGCCCTTGTTGCTATTCCCACTCCCTTTCTCCTGCCTGCACTGTCATTGTTTGCCTTCATCTTCCTTCCCAGCCTGCCCGCCCCCGGAGAATAGGAGAATAGGAGACTGGCGGGGAGGAAATGCTCAGTCACTCATTCATTTGTTTGGAGAAAGGGGGGAAGGGAAATTCATTCACTGCTGCAAGCACAGCTATGGCTGAGCCTCAGCCCTGCCCTCACAGGGCCCCCTTCCAGTGCGGTAGACAGACCGGTTCCCAGCAGGGCTCATGGCTGGAACAAGGGAGCTCATGGCAGGGCTCATGGCTGGAACAAGGGAGCCCAGGGGCCTTTGGGAGCCCAGAGAGGTTGCCTGACCCAGCCTCTGGGGCTTCCTAGAGGCGGGGACAGTGGGGCTGAGACCTGGAGGAGGAGGTGGAGGTGCGAATGAGGTGCTCTGGGCAGGGGCAGCCTGCACAAAGGCCCGGAGCCAGCACGCCGGGGACATGAGTGGTCTGGCTGGGAGGTATAGAGGGGTGGGAGGAGCCGCATGGGCCAGGACACATGCTGATTTGGACACCAGCCGGGTGTGCGCACATAACCGCTCCCCATTGGGAAGGATGCCAGGGGCTGCCTGGTGCTGTCTTCCTCCCCTGCCTTACACCCACCCACAGCCCAGGTGGAGCTGCCTGGCAGGGTGCCCTGGGCCTGCCCAGACAGGGAGGAAGCCGTGGCCTGCTAGGCATGGGCTCTTCTCACCCCGCTTGACACACACACCTGTTCCCAGCGTGGATGAACCTCACCCCTCACCTCTGTCACACCAACCTGCAGGGGTCAGTGGGTGTCTGTGGAGGTTTCTGACTCACACTGCCAGGCTTTCCACCAGAGGCCACCCCTGCTCCTTGAGGGCCGGCCCTGGGGCCTCCCAGTCTGTCCTCTGGCACAGGAGCTGTGGGGGTCCGCTCCTGGGGAGGCTAAGGCTGGTGGGCAGGTCAGACAGGGTCTACATGACTAAACTGAGACTCAGAGAGGTGAAGTCACTTGCCCAAAGTCACACGGCAAGTAAGTAGCAGAGCCAGGATCCGAATCCAGCTCCCAAATCCAATCTGCTTTTCAGGTTAAAAGATCCGAGTTTGCAGGAATTGGAGTAAATAAGATGGGGAGAGGGGAGGGGATAGGGCTCCCTTCACTGGGAACTTGCTCTGTCCCAAAGCCGAGCGCCCCACGCCTATCGTCTGATCTGGTCATCAGCGCAGCAGCCCCAGAGCGGGGACCGTGAAGAGCAGTGGGCGCCCACGTGGAGTTTCCTTTCACCTGGCACCACTGTGCAGGGTTCACAAGCATTCACCCGTGCAGCTCTCACAGTGGCCTTCTGAGAGAGATCGGTTCTCAGTCTCACCTCAGAGGGAAACTGAGCCACAGAAGCAGACTCACCTGCCTGAGGTCACCCAACTCATGACCTACAGAGCTGGGATTTGAACCCAGTGTCCGGGATCTGTGACCCTCAGTTCCTCTCTTCAGTGGACAAAACAGGGAAATCCTTTGTCCCGGGCCTCCCCAGAGGGTGAGCGAGGGAAGTGACAGCACTCAGTGTTGCTGCCCGCCTGCCCCTGCTGCGTGCCAGGCCTTGTGTGTTACTTATTCCTTCCCACAGCCCTGGCAGGGGAGCCCTGTGTCACCTCCCTGTTAGAGATGAGGTAACCTGGGCTTGGGGAGCCCATGTCGTCCAGCAAGTCATTGGCCCTTTGCATGAGTCTGGGCTGTTCCTGTGACTGTAGACCCAGCCAGGCCCTTCCTCTCATCCTCCTGCCGCCTTGGTAGTCACGATAGTAGCATCAGGACGTGTGCTTGGGACGCCACTCGTCCCACAGGGATTCTTACAGGGCACCCTGAGCCCATAACCCTCAGACAGGCAGTTGTTTGATTTTAGCGCACTCTTGGCTAAGATTGATGAAGTGCACCCGTGCGGGCAGCTTTGCTGTGCCCAGTTTTGGGGTGCAGAAACCAAGGCTCAGAGGTTAAACATGTCCAGGGTTGCACCATCAGCACCTGGCGCCCAGGCGGTCTGACTTCTGTGTTCATGGAGCCCAGGGCTGGGCAGCCTGGGGGCAGCCGCTGTACCCCCACCTCAGCCTCAGCGTGCACACTCCTTCCCTCCCCACCAGGTTGTCAAGGTGAAGCCCCACGACAAGGACGCCAAAATGAAATACCAGGAGTGCAACAAGATCGTGAAGCAGAAGGCCTTTGAGCGGGCCATCGCAGGCGACGAGCACAAGCGCTCCGTGGTGGACTCGCTGGACATCGAGAGCATGAGTGAGTCGGGCCCGGGCACGCCATGCTCCAGCCCAGAACATTCCACGCAGGCCCTCTTCATTCCCTAGGGGTGGGGGTGGGCTCAGGGGTGGCCTCTTGTTCTGTCCCCAGCCTGCTGTCTGTCGCTCCTCTGCCTGTGTTCCAGGGCACTCCATCCACAGCCCAAAGCTGGGCCTCACGTTTCCCAGTGAGCAAGACTGGGGAGCCGTGGACCCACTGCCAGTTCACGGGCCCTCCCTCCGGGTAGTAGCACAGGCCCCACAGGCTGTGTCTGATTCACCTCTAGGTGCTGAGAAGATCCAAGTGATTATTCTGGATCATCCCACAGATGATTATTGAGCATCTCCTATGTGCCAGGCACTGTCCTAGGCACTGGGGGTACAGCTATGAACAAAGCCCTCCCTGTCCTCATGGAGCTGATATTCTAGGAGGGAGATAAGATGATGAACAAGTCACGAAATGAATAGTGCTAAGTGCCATAAAACTGAATAGGGTAAAAGGGGGTGGGTGAAGGTAGAGAGAGAGGTCAGGAAGAGGCCTCTGAGCCAGACCCGACCCAGGAGGGGACTCTTCACTTGCTCCGTCCCTCTCTCGACCTGTGTGTCCAGAGCCAGGTTTGCCCCATCCCTGGGAGCGAGACCTCTTCCCCACTCACAGTGGCTGTGGTCACTGACCCCCCTTTTCCCCCCTCGTTCACACCCCAGCCATTGAGGATGAGTACAGCGGACCCAAGCTTGAGGATGGCAAAGTGACAATCACTTTCATGAAGGAGCTCATGCAGTGGTACAAGGACCAGAAAAAACTGCACCGGAAATGCGCCTACCAGGTAATGCACCTGTCAGGTACCGGGCACCCGGGAACCCTGGGATGGCATCACAGTGCTGCCAGCCATGGGCACTGAGCAAAACGACAGGAGGAGGGTGGCAACGACAGGAGGAGGGCGGCCACGACAGCCAACACTGAGCAGGAGTCGTGTGCCAGACACCGTGCCAAGGGCTTCCCACAGAATCTCATCTCATCCATCCCACAGCAGCTTGGGGCGGTGGCGGGCAGTGCCGTTTGACAGATGCAGGGACAAAGGGCCAGAGAGGTCAGGGTGAAAGGTGAAGAAGCAGCGGAGTCTGTTGCTTGGAGTTCTCATCCCAGGCTCTTGGGCAGCTGTGGCTGCTGGTTGTTGCAGGCTGTTTGGGACCTGATGGTGGCTCCTAGTCCTGAGACCATCCCCTCCTCCGAACCAGGAGGGCAGCTGGCCACAGGGTGTTAACTGGTTGAGTGAGACTCGGGCTCTGGTATCCTATCTGGACAAGGCCCCCTGCCCTGACCTCTCAGGGACTTTACCATAATTTTGGGGATCTGCCGAGATCCACCACCTCCTGGGTTGGTTGTGAGGATGCGGGACTTCTTGTGAGTCAGGTTGACAGGCAGGTGACTCTTACAGGAGTGTGCAGGCCATGTGGGAAGCTCCCACTTGATAGGTCCTAGAGAGCCAGGCAGCCTGGGTTCAAATCTCTGCCTTCCCACATACTAGCTGTGTGCCTGTAGGCAGATGGCTTCACTTCTCTGTACTTTGATTTCCTCCCCCGTACAGTAGAGATAATCATATCGTCTCCACCAAGGGCTGTGGTAAGGAGTAACTACTGTGTGTAATCCACATCATTGCTTCAAATAGTGCCTAGCACGTGGTTAGTGCTCTGTATGGGTTAGCTGTTGATGATCGCGTTGTTAAAGGCAAGAGAGGAGGAAGAATGTCCCCATTCCTGGTTGTTTTTAATTGAAGTGTAATTCATGCACAATAAAATACACAAATCTTAAGTGTCCAGTTAGATGAGTTTTTATAGTTTTATGTGCCCACTGCCCAAACAAGTTACAGAACATTTCTGTCAACCAGAAAACTCCCTTTGACCACTTTCTAGTCAGCCCTCACTCCCGTCCCAGGGACAACCACTGATCTGATTTTTCACCACTGTAAATTAATTCTGCCTGGTTTTGAATTTCATGTCAATGTCAAATGGACTTAGAACAGTTAGTGTCTCTTCTTTTATGTGGCACAGTGTGTGGGAATCATATATGGATGTTGTGTGTATCAGTAGCTCAAGTCCTCCATTGTCTGAATAGTCCATGGTTTGTTTATGCAGTCTTTTGAGAGACAATTGGGTTATTTCTACTTTGTAGCTTTTATAAGTATAAGCCGCTATGGACTTTCTTGGACAAGTCTTTTTGTGAACATGTTTTCATTGTTCATGTTGAATTTCTCTATTGATTTTTTTTTTTGTTTCATTGATTTTTTCATTCATTATTCTCTATGCATGCTTGAGGCTTAATTTGCTTTCTTCTGGCTTCTGAAGATGAACTTTAATGCTGTTAATTTTACCTGTTTTCTTCTAAGCAAAGCACTTAAAACTAAATTTCCTTCCAGGCAGTGCGTTAGCGACATCCCATGAATTTTGATGTATCATGTTTTCGTTATCATTGAGTTAGAATTTTTTTCTAATTGTCTTTATGGTTTCTGATTTTATCCATAGGTTATTGAGAAGGGTATTGTTTAACTCCCAAATATTTGGGGACTTTTAGATGTTACTGTTACTGATTTCTAATTTGGTCAGACAACACACTCTGGATGATTCCATTGGGGCTATTTTTAGGTCTGTCTTGGCACGCTTGCAGTATGTACTGGAAAATAGTGTGTATTTTGCAGTCATTAGTCATAGGGCTCTATAAATGTCAATTAGTTCAAGATGTTTGAGACTGCTGTTAAAAAGCTTTTATAGCCTATTTTTTTCTAATTGCTCAATCATTTATTGGGAGGGGGCTGTTAAAAGCTCTGACTGCACTTGTGGATTTGCCTATTTCTCCCCATAATTCTCAGGTTTTTGCTTCCTGTATTTTGAAATTTTTATTAGGTACACAGTTGGGATTGTTATGCTTTCTTGATGAATTGACTCATTATAATGAAGTGACTTTGGTACTTTTTGGCTTGAAATCCATGTTTTCTATTAATATAGTTAAACTAGATTTTTGCACTTAATATTTGCATGCTATAACTTTTCTACCCTTTTGTATTTAACCCATTGGTATCTTTATGTTTAAAATGTTTTTCTTATAACAGCATATACTTGGGTCTTGCCTTTTATCCAGTTGGACAGTCTTACTTTTTTTTTTTTTTGAGATGGAATTTTGCTATTGTTGCCCAGGTTGCAGTGCAATGGCAAGATCTTGGCTCACTGCAGCCTCTGCCTCCCGGGTCCAGGCGATTTTCCTGCCTCAGCCTCCCGAGTAGCTGGGACTACAGATGTGTGCCACCATGCCCAGCTAACTTCTGTATTTTTAGTAGAGATGGGGTTGTACCATGTTGGCCAGGATGGTCTCGATCTCTTGACCTCATGATCCACCCGCCTCAGCCTCCCAAAGTGCTGGAATTACAGGCGTGAGCCACCATGCCTGGCCTAATTTTTGTATTTTTAATAGAGACAGGTTTTCACCATGTTGGTCAGGTTGGTCTCAAACTCCTGACCTCAGATAATCCACCTGCCTCGGCCTCCTAAATTGCTGGGATTACAGGTATGAGCCACCATTCCTGGCCAATCTTTACCTTTTAATTGTAGTGTTTAGTTCATTTATATTTAACTATCAGCAATCATATGATTGCATTTCAATCTACTGTCTGGATATCTCTCTTCCATATGTCCCATTTGTTTTTGTTTTTGTTTTCCCGTTTCTCCTTCTTTGACTTTCTTTTGTGTGAATCAGGAATCTTTTAGCATTTCATTTTATCTGTTTTATTGAATTTTTTGTTATACTTTTGAACGTGTGTGGCGAGGGGTGGAGTGTTCAGTGGTTGCTCTAGAGCAGCCCTTCCCTCCTGAGGCTCTATTGAGAGAATTCAGCCCTAACTCCCTTAGGCATCCGTTGTATCCGCAGTAAATTAACTTCTCTCCTGTGAATCTGTGTGCTCTCCTTGGGAGAACTGAGCAGGTATCACTGGAAATATTTTTTGTGAGGTGTAATTGTTTCCCGGAACCCTGGATGAAAAAGGCTGCTCCAGAGATTACAATGTGTAACTTTAACTTGTCCTATTCTACTTTCAAATAACAATATGATACTTAATGGACAGTATAAGAATCTTACGGCCTGAGGCAGTGGCTTATGCCTATAATCCCAGCAGTTTTGGAGGCGAGGCAGGTGAATCACTTGGGGTCAGGAGTTCCAGACCAGCCTGGCCAACATGGCAAAAACCCTATGTCTACAACCCTGTCTCCACTAAAAATACGAAAATTAGCCAGGCGTGGTGGCGTGCACTTTTAATCCCAGCTGCTCAGGAGGCTGAGGCAGGAGAATCACTTGAACCTAGGAAGCGGAGGTTGCAGTGAGCCAAGATCATGCCACTGCACTCCAGCCTGGGCAACAGAGCAAGACTCCATCTCAAAAGAGAAAAAAAAGAATCTTAAAATATTGTGATTCCTTTTATTTTCTCCCAGCCTTTGTGCTCTTGTCATGCTTATGCATCTGCTATAAATACATTGTTGTCATTTCCTTAAATAGACACTAGTCTTCTAAAGAAACATATGTATGAATACACGGAAAATGTATTTTATATTTACCCTTTCTCTTACTCCTTGCTGCTTCTTCCATATGTGGGTTTCTATCTGGTATCATGCCCCTTCTGCCTGAGTACTTTTAGCATTTCTTACAGTGTACATCTGCTGTAGACTAATTCTCTCAGCTTTGGCCTTCCTGAAAATGTTTTTATTTTGTCTTCATTTTTAGGGGTATCTTTGCTGGATGTAGAATTCTAGGTTGACATTGTTTCTTTCAGTGCTTTAAATGTGTGTTTGTTTTTTTTCCATTGTCTTTTGACCTCCATTGTTTCTGTGAGAACTCAACAATCATTCATATCTTTGTTCCTTATAGTCTGTTTTTTTCTTCACTGGTTTTAAGATTTTATCTTTGGTATTTAGTAGTTTGGCTTTGATGTGGTTTTTTTTTTTTTTTTTTTTTTTTTTTTTGCATCTATCCTGTATTCACTGAGCCTTTTTGATCTGTGGGTTAATATCTTTCATTAGTTTTGGAAAGTTCTTAGCCATTATCTCTTCTTCTGTTTCTTCCCATTTCTGCTCTCCTCCGTCTGGAAAGCTAATAACATGCTTTTTAGACCATACGATTCCTTAGATTTTAATGAGTTGAATTTTTAAATTCTTTGCACGATTTTTCCTCTGTGTATTTCAGTTTGGGTAATTTCAGTTGTCCTTATGTTCACTGATTCTTTGTAACTGCTGTTAAGCCCAACAAATGAATTATTTCTTATGTTGTATTTTGTATTGGTGGCATTTTCATTTAGTTGTGTTTTTTTTTAATAGACTTTTCTTCTCTGTGTCTCATGTGTTCATGCATATTGTCTACCTTTTCCACTAAGTCCTTTCACACATTTACCATGCTTATCTTAATTAAGTCTCTGGTAGTTTCATCATCTGGTTCATCTCTGAGTCTGCTCTGTTACCAGTTCATCATGTGTCTTATAATTTTATTGTATGCCAGGCATTTTGTATAAAAGAACATTAGAGACTGAGGTAAATAAAGATTTTCCTCAGAAAATGGCACACCTAGGCTGGGCACCGTGGCTCAGGCCTATAATCCTAGCACTTTGGGAGGCCGAGGCGTGCAGATCGCTTGAGCCCAGGAGTTCAAGACCAGCCTGGGCAACTTGGAGAAACCCCATCTCTACAAAAAAAAAAAAAAAAATACAAAAATTAGCCAGGCATGGTGGTTGGCACCTCTAGTCCTGGCTACTTGGGAGGCTGAGGGGGGAGGATCATCTGAGCTTGGGAGGTTGAGGCTGCAGTGAACTGTGATCGAGCTATTGCACTCCAGCCTGGGTGACAGAATGAGACCCTGTCTTAAAACAAATAAACAAGAAAACGGCACACGTTTCTTCTGTTGAGCCACAAGAGGGAGGGGCTGTGTGAACCTCATCTGTAGTTTAGGGGCAACTTTTGCTGGAATTTCTTTACCACTGGCTTTAAATGTGTTCAGAGTAGAATTAGGAGTTTCCCTTCAGCAGACCTTGGGATCTTAGCCTTGGCAGAATTCCAGGGATGTCTTTATGTTTTAAAGTCGCCAGCTTTTGGAACTGTGGGAGACCTCTGGTATTCAGCCCTGCCGTCAGGCTGTGGGGCCGCTGGGGTGTTCGCTGCTCTCCAGTCTCACCCTCCTCTGTACCTCAGGAGGTTTCTCTCCACCTCACTTCCTCGCGCCCAGCCTTCCCTGAAGCCCCTGTGAGGGAGTTGGTGGGGGCAGAGGCGGGCTGTGCTGGGGCTCCCTGGAGTCCTCATCTGTCACGCCAGCCCCCACATGGTCATGAACTTCCACTCGTTTCCCCTCACACCCAGCCCCAGGGCTTCCCGCCCGTCTGCCAAGCACCAGGATAAAAGCTGTGGGCTCCTTCCCCAAGGAAAGGCTCGTCGTGTCTGCATTTTGATTAATTTAGGTCCCTTTGCATTGCCAGCCCTCAGATGGCTTTAAATTTGATTTTGTTGCTTGCTCGGCTTGTTTTCATCTTTAGGGCGAGACAGTCTTTTGTAGCTTTTCTGCCTTCTGACTGGAAGTGGGTGCCTCCTGCATTTTCTTAACACCTTTTCCCCAGCTTATTTTGGAAACTGTCAAACCTACAGAGAGCTGAAAGAACAGTACAGTTAACATCTATCCACCCTTCACCCACATTCACCACTTGTGAACATTTTAATGCATTGACTTAATGTGTCTGTCTGCTTATATATGCATTTGTATGTGTATACTTTTTTTTTCCCCTAACCGATTTGAGAGTAAGTTGCAGTCATAATAACCTGGATCTCCCATAAACAAAGACGTCCTCTTGTATGACCACAGTTGAATTGTCCTACCTTAGAAATTCATCATTGATGCGATAATACTAAGGTAGACAGTCCACGGGCATCTGGAAAATCTGGAAACATTGACAGATATGCATGTCATTGTCAAGGTCATCTCCAGTCTGTGAAAAATAAATCATCTGCATTTCTAGACATCTGTTACTATTTTAATTCTCCCCAGCTTTCCCTAAAACATCCTTTGTAGCTGCTTTTTAAAAATTCAGGGTTCATTGAAAGCACCAGTGTTGCCTATGACCTACCTTTTTACCTCTTTTTACCTGGAAAGTCTCACTTCTTTTTTGGGAGACTTTTATGACAGTGACATTGAGCTGTGTCCAGGCCAGTTCTTTTATAAAATGTTCTATGATCTGGATTCATGCATGTATTTCCACATGATGCTGAGTGTTTTCAGATAATTCAAGAACCAGATTTTCACATGAAACAATCGCAATGCTTCAGCACTGCACAGTCCACAGAAGCCTGCGGCTGCCTCTGGCCCCACCTGCCCCTGCTCCCCCAGGCCTCCCCTGCCCTTTTTCTTCTCTCCCTGCTTCTCCCTTGCCCTCAGCCCAGCAGCGTCTCCTGGGCAGTCCAGGCTCTCGGGGCTGGGTTGGGTAGCAGCCCCTGCAGCCGGTCCCACTGAGTCTGCCCTGCCTTCCAGATTCTGGTACAGGTCAAAGAGGTCCTCTCCAAGCTGAGCACGCTCGTGGAAACCACACTCAAAGAGGTGCGCGTTGTGGGGCAGTGGGGGAGGGCCAGCGAGGGTGGGCTCTCTGGCTGGGGAGGGGCCACAGAGCTCAGGAACTCACGGAGCCACCTCCCTGTCTCCCTCACACCCCCACCCCTGTGCCTTTCCTCCTGAATATCCCATTTCTCTGCTGGCCTCTTGGTCTCTGTCCCACCCTCTTCGTTTGTGTCCCCTGCTTGTGTCTCTTGCATGATTCTTGGTCTACTGTGAACTCTTACCCTTCCCCTCACCTCTGCCCCCTCCCCACGTCTCTCTCTGGGCCCCTCCCTCTCCGGTGGCCTCTTTTCTTTCAGACAGAGAAGATTACAGTATGCGGGGACACCCATGGCCAGTTCTATGACCTCCTTAACATATTCGAGCTCAACGGTTTACCCTCGGAGACCAACCCCTATGTATCCTTCTCAGCAGAGCCACCCTCTCCCCACCTCCACCCCCAGCCCCAGCCTCAGATCTGCAGAGCGGGAGGAGCCCCTGCCAGGGAAAAGACGTGACCTTGGAAAGGAGAGGCCTGGCCATGCTGGGGCGCCAAGGTGTGGGTGGAGCTGCAGGCTGGCCACGCACCCCAGGCTCCAGGCTCAGACAGGCCTGGGCCAGCACCTAGCGGCTGTAGGACCTGAGCTGGTAGCTCAGTCTCTCTGGGCCTTGGCTTGTCTTCGTCTGCCTCAGGATCGCATTTGAATGGCACCTGGCACTGGCCACACCTGGGTTCCATCCTGGCTTTGCCACTTCCCAGCTGTGTGAGCGAAGCAGGTTACTTCACTGCTTGGTGTCACAGTATCCCCACTCGCAAAGGGGGATAATAATATGTGCAACCCTGTTACTCAGCAGTTCCTGAGAGGACAGGCTAAGAACAGGGCCTGGCCCACACTCAATGCTGTGTAAGTATCTCCACATATTATGGTATTTGCTTGGTGAATGGTGGGAGGGTCTGTGTCCCATCTCCCCTGTGGCTCAGGCCTGTCTGAGGAGAGCTGAAGCAGGTGGACTGACTGGTCCCCGCACCTCCCCACCACTAGCTTTCCTGGGAGACAGGAGGCAGGGTCCTCAGTGCCATACTACTGAGGCTCAGCGACCAAGCTCTGGCTGGAGCCACAGTGAGGAAAGGGTTAGAAACCCAGACCCCTTGCACCCTGCCAAGTCCTCACTGATTGGGAGGTGCTGACAGGAGCCTTGAGACCAGGCAGGAGCAACCCATCTGGCCCATCTTCTGCCACCACCCCTCACCCCACCCCCTCCCCTCCACGCTTGCCGTGTTTTCCTTAGCAGGACAGATATTTAATGGTGACTTTGTGGACCGAGGCTCCTTCTCTGTAGAAGTGATCCTCACCCTTTTCGGCTTCAAGCTCCTGTACCCAGATCACTTTCACCTACTTCGAGGTGAGCTGGGAAGCGACAAGGTTTGGGTTCATTGTGGGGTCCTGGGTGGGGCACTTACTCTGCAAGGATAATAGTTGCAGCTGTATTTATTTTGTGGACTCGGAGATCATTCACAGGGCGGCCTTTTAAGGTTGAGTATGTTGTGCACTGCACAATAACATCACACCAAAGGACGCATTTATATCATAGATAGTGTAGAAATGGATGTTTACTCTGGCCATTTTTCAGCAGATGGCAAACAGGGGTCTGAGGATGGGCCCCTTTTTCTAATTTGCACAAGGACATGAAACAGGCTTCCGGGTTGCTCTAAATCTGGCACTAAAGTCAAGCTGAGTGACGGAGTGAACAGACCAGGGCCCGAGGGTGGGAGTAAAGAGACTGTTGACAAGGCAGCTGTGCCCCCTCAGATTCAGGCTTCGTGTCAGATTTGGGTTCTCCTGATTGAAGTAGAGCCTGGAACTGAGTGTGGTGGTTCACACCTGTAATCCCAGCACTTTGGTAGGTCGAGGTAGGAGGATCACTTCAGCCCAGGAGTTTGAGACCAGCCTGGGCAACACAGTGAGACCTTGTCTCTAATAAACATTTTTTTAAAAGGCTGGGTGTGGTGACTCATGCCTGTAATCCCAGCATTTTGGGAGGCCAAGGCAGTGGATCACCTGAGGTCAGGAATTCAAGACCAGCCTGTCCAATGTGGTGAAACCCTGTCTCTACTAAAAATACAAAATTAGCCGGGCATGGTGGTGCACGCCTGTAATCCCAGCTACCGGGGAGGCTGAGGCAGGAGAATCGCTTGAACCCAGGAGGCACATGTTGCAGTGAGCTGAGATCGCGCCACTGCACTCCATCCTGGGCGATAGAGTGAGACTCAGTCTTAAAAAAAAAAAAAAAAAAAAAAAAGCTAGGTATGGTGGCACTGTGCACCTGTAGTCCCAGCTTCTTGGGTGGCCAAAGTGCGAGAATTGCTTGAGCCCAGGAGTGTGAGGCTGCAGTGAGCCATGATCACACCACTGCACTCCAGTGTGGGGAACAGAGCGAGAACCTGTCTCTTTGGAAAAAAAATGAAATTTGAAGTAGAGCCCAGAGTATTTGCTGGAGGAACAGACACAGGTGTGAGACAAAGAGGGAACAAAAGGGGCCCTCTAGGGTTTTGGCCAGAGCATCTGGAGGACTGTGGCTACCAATGACAAAGATGGGGAGACGTAGAGCAGGGTGTGGCCAGGAGCTGAGGAGCTCCCCTTTGGATGTGGCTGTGCGACTCAGGAGACATGGGGTGTGGGTGAGGTTCCGAGGGGTGTTGAAAATATAGGTTTCTTGGTGTCCAGATGATATTAGACAAGAGGAGTTCACCAGGATGTGAGGGCCACACAGGGAGGCCCTGCCCATGGCAGGGTCGGGGTGGTTTGGGAGGGGAGTGATAGGCTGGGGGGAAGCCTGCATGCCTGTGTCCCTGGGCTCACAGGGTTCATGCAGCAGTGCCCAGCACAGGGCCGCAGCTCAGGAAGCCCCTACTGTGGGCCTCGTTGCAGGAGGCAACAAGCACTCAGGCCAAGGAGTTGGACAAGGAGAGTCTGAGCAGATGCGAGGCTGGGCAGCCTTCTCCTTGCCCCCAAGCTCTGGAAAGGAAGGAGGAGGCCAGGTGCTTCTGTCCGAGATGGAAGGGTGGAGCTCAGCGTGGGCTGGGCTGGGGCACATGCTCTGCAGATGGGCCTACTTTTTGTTTTTGAGACAGGGTCTTGCTCTGTTGCCCCGGCTGGAGTGCCATAGCATGAGCATAGCTCACTGCAGCCTCCGCTTCATGGACTCAGGTGATCCTCTGGCCTCAGCCTCCCAAGTAGCTGGCACTACAGGCACGCACCACCATGCCCAGCTAATTTTTAAAATTGTTTTGTAGAGAGGTTTCAGTATATCGCCCAGGCTGGTCTCAAATTGCTGGGCTCAAGCAGTTCTTCTGCCTTGGCCTCCCAAAGTGCTGGAATTATAAGCATGAGCCACGGTGCCTAGCCATGGACCTACTTTTTGTCAAGATTCCACCCTTGGTACCTCCAATCTGGAAGGCACCACAATGGGAGGCGTGAAGCCCACGGGGGCAGGGGACACACGCACAGTTCTGGGCCTTGAGGGTTCCTGGCTGGAAGACACTGATGTACCTGGAGGCTGAGCTTTCTCTTCTGTCCCCATGTTTTCCAGGCAACCACGAGACAGACAACATGAACCAGATCTACGGTTTCGAGGGTGAGGTGAAGGCCAAGTATACAGCCCAGATGTACGAGCTCTTTAGCGAGGTGTTCGAGTGGCTCCCGTTGGCCCAGTGCATCAACGGCAAAGTGCTGGTGAGGATGGCGTGAGCCCTGAGTGTGGGTTCCCCGCCCAGCCACACCTGGGCAGATGTGTGCTGGTGAAGGAAGTCGGGGCCTGTGGGTGGCTGCCACCTTCCCTCACAGCGGCATCCTCCAACTCCCCAGATCATGCACGGAGGCCTGTTCAGTGAAGATGGCGTCACCCTGGATGACATCCGGAAAATCGAGCGAAATCGACAACCCCCAGATTCAGGTGAGCAGGGTGGGGCTGGGTCTCTCCAGCAGAAAGGGGCAGCCTGGGCTCAGATCTCTCTGGCAACCCGGCCCTGCCTCAGAGGATGGGCTTTGTGCCCTTGGCAAGGAACAGCGGGTCTGAGCCTCAGTTTCCTCACCTGTGACTTGGGCCAATGCACCTCCTTCATGGGGTTGTGATGGCGAGCACGGTCATGACCGTGGTTCGGGGTGAGGGCACGGTGACCCCTGAGCACGCCTGTCCTTATTTGTGAGTTCAGCTGCAGACCCCTGGAGGGAGGGGAGGTCTTGGTGGCAGGCACACCTCAGAGAGTTCACGCACCGGTGCACACGCCCGTGCACACTGCAAGTGCTGCAGAGGACATGGATTGGGTGCGCCAGTTCCATGTGGTCGGGAAGGCTTCTCCAGGGAGGCGAGGTTTGAGCTGACACTGCAAGAAGCAGAGGCATCTGGCGAGCATATTCCAGGCTCAAGGAGGGGTCCCAAGGCAGGGAGAAGTTGGCGAGCAGGCAGGGCTGTGCTTTGAGGGCTGAAGTTGGACATGGGATTCACTGGGCCCAAATCCTGTGGCGCCTTACAGGCCTCAGTGAGGACTTTGTTCCTAGGGCAGTGCAGAGCCACCAAAGGCTTTGAGCAGGGAGAGGGCCTGATCTGAATAGTGGCGTTGAAAGCTCTGTCTGGCTTTGGGGCCATCGGGGTTGAGTGGGGTGTGGAGGGCAGATCAGCAGAGCAGGTGGGGGTGGCTCAGAATCAGTCACCTGTCCTGAATGTCCATGTCCGTGCTGGATGTCCCCTGCCCCGTCCCCACCCAGGCTGTGCTGTGGGGTGGGCACCTGGCCGGGCCAGGAGGTGGCCTATGAGTGACCACCCCCGGGGAGGTGGATGGGTTCCTCATGTTTCCCTCACTCCCCACCAGGTCCCATGTGTGACCTGCTCTGGTCAGATCCACAGCCGCAGGTGAGTCTGGGTGGGGTGCAGGGCCGGTGGGTGTGGGCTGTGGGCAGCAGGTGGAGGCAGACAGTCACCCTGAACCCCGTCTCTCCCATCTGCCCACCCTCAGAACGGGCGCTCGGTCAGCAAGCGGGGCGTGAGCTGTCAGTTTGGGCCTGACGTCACCAAGGCCTTCTTGGAAGAGAACAACCTGGACTACATCATCCGCAGCCACGAGGTCAAGGCCGAGGGCTATGAGGTGGCTCACGGAGGCCGCTGTGTCACCGTCTTCTCTGCCCCCAACTACTGGTATGTCTTTGCCTTTCCTGCCCAGGGCCTCTGCCAAGCCATGGGTTTTGTCTTGGTTTTTGTTTTGCCTTTTTATGATGGAACATGTCAAAGACAGGCAAGAGCAGATGAAAGAGCATGACGAACACCCCCGTGCGCATCACCCACCTCTGCAGCACCAGTGGGACCAGCTGCCCCGTGTTACAGCAAGCCCCGGGCACTTTACCTTCCTCCCATTGATTGCCCAGCACGTTTCAGAAGGAAAGGGGTCTTTTTCTTTTTCTTTTTTTTTTTTTGAGACGGAGTCTCGCTTAGTTGCCCAGGCTGGAGTGCAGTGGCTCAATCTCCACTCACTGCAAGCTCCGCCTCCCGGGTTCACGCCATTCTCCTGCCTCAGCCTCCCACGTAGCTGGGACTACAGGCGCCCACCACCACGCCCGGCTAATTTTTGTATTTTTAGTAGAGACGGGGTTTCACCATGTTAGCCAGGATGGTCTCCATCTCCTGACCTCGTGATCCGCCTGTCTCGGCCTTCCAAAGTGCTGGGATTACAGGTATGAGCCACCGCGCCCGACCGGGGTCTTTTTCTTAACCACAATATCATGTTCACAAAAGGAGTGCTGGCTGGTCACGGTGGCTCCTGCCTATAATCCCAGCACTTTGGAAGGCCGAAGCGGGCAGATCACCTGAGGTCAGGAGTTTGAGACCAGCCTGGCCAACATGGTGAAACCCCGTCTCTACTAAAAATACAAAAAGTAGCCAGGCGTGGTGGTGCACACCTGTAATCCCAGCTACTCAGGAGGCTGAGGCAGGAGAATTGCTTGAACCCAGGAGGTGGAGGTTGCAGTGAGCTGAGATCGCGCCACTGTACTCCAGCCTGGGCAGGAGTAAGACTCCATCTCAAAACATAACACACACACCCACAAAGGAGTGCTGATCCCTTGCCCTCACCCAAATCCTGCCAAGTTCTCTTTCTGCTGGTCTCTCCTAAGTGTCTTTTCCAGCTGACTTCTTCCAGACAGGACCCAAACAAGGCCCACATTTTCTGTCTTTTTGCCTATGAGTTCCCTGTCTCTCCCCACCCCCATCATTTATTTGTTGAAGAATAGGCTTCTTCAACAAATTCTTCTTCAACAAGAATAGGCCTGCTGTAAAGTCACCTGTGTCCTGGACTAGGCTGACTGCATCCCTGTGGTGCCATGTGACACGTTCCTCTGTTCCCTGCGTCTCCGGGTGGGCAAAGCTGGAGGCGTGGTCAGATTCCTAGTGGGGTCTGGCGAGCATCCACCTCTGTGAGCTACGCCCTGCCCCTCCCTGCTCCTGCTTCCCTCACTCCCACCCTCTTTTCTCCATCCTCATCCTCCTGCCCTTCCCATTCTTTCCCCTTGGATTCCTGTCTTTTCCGTCCCTGTCTCTCTGTTCATCTGTGTCTGTCGTGTCTCTGTCCCTCCCACTCCCTCTCTCTGTCCCTTCTTGCCCAGCCCTTCCTTCTCTTAACCCTCCAGCCCTGCCCAGCCCTGACCACCCTGTGCACTCTGCTCCTGTCCCTGCAGTGACCAGATGGGGAACAAAGCCTCCTACATCCACCTCCAGGGCTCCGACCTACGGCCTCAGTTCCACCAGTTCACAGCAGTGGTGAGTCACCCCTCAGGGCCCCCGCCCCTCCCATCCTGGCCTGGGGACAAAGAGGCTGAGACCTTGGTAAGGGACGGGGATAGGTTCCGCCGGTGGGTACTCTGGGTGCTCAGTGGCTCCGTTGTGACTTCTGTCCATCCCACCTGTCCCGGCCCCACAGCCTCATCCCAACGTCAAGCCCATGGCCTACGCCAACACGCTGCTGCAGCTAGGAATGATGTGAGGCGACGGGCGGGGTGGCCTGCACCCCAGGGCCCCTCCACTCCCACCGGACCCCGGCCCTGGGCCAGGGGCAGAGCAGGCCCCGCCCCAGGGCAACGTTGGACCCCCTTTTACTTTGTAAAGTTTGTATTTATTCCCCTTTAGGTTTGCAGAGGGGGTAGGGGCAGAGTCAGGGGCTGGCCAGAGGGTCTGCTCCCTGGACAGAGAGGAAGGAGGTGGAGCAGCTGGGGCTGGGGGCACAGCCCGGGCATTCTGTGGGGAGGCCGTCCTTGGGGTGGGGTGGGGCTGAGTGGCTGCCCTGCCCCCCTCGTTTGCATGGCTCCTCCCCCACTCAAGCAATAGGGCCCTGCCATAGGAAGACCCCCAGAGAGAGGGTCAGCAGGGGGGCCTCGCCTGCGCCTCCCCTCCTGTAGCCCCATGGTGGGGCTAGGCTGGGGCTCACCCCCTTCCCCAGCTATTTTATGTCTGTAATTAAATATGTTAAAATAAAGTCATTATCGGAAGTCAGCTTGTCTCTGGATGGTGGAGCCGCAGGAGCTGCCGAGGTTGGGTCACTGCCTGCCTGCTGAGGAGATCCGGAGGGTGGGGAGGCCACGAAGTCCCACTGGCCAGGCTCACCCAGCTCTGGGCTGACAGCCCAAGTGGCCGCTGCCTCTGCCCAGCACCGTGGGCTCCGGGGGAGAGTTCTGTCACCTGGGTGGGGCCGATGAGGCCAGCACTGAGTGGAGCAGAGCGGAAACTGAGGAAGCTCCTCACCCTTTGCCGGCTCCAGCACCAAGCGTGACGGTGCCGCTCCCTGCTCCCTGCTCAGGGTAGGCCCAGCAGTGGTTCTTCACGTCACACGATGAGGCAGGCGGCTCCAGTCATCAAGGGAGACCAAGAGGACCCTTGTCTCACTCCCAGGTGGCTCTTAGTCACAGTTAACGTTGGATCCCATTCAGGCTGCCCCACTAGGCCTTGGTCCTCCAGAGAGATTGTGTTTCTAAGTTTGAGCTCCTCTGGACTCAGCTTTCTCCGGTGATAAGTGGCACTGGGGGATGGTCTAGAGCAAATAACTCCTGCAGGGCCGCGTCCAGGAGTGCTGGGTCCTTTGGAGGCCTCCCAGGCAGACATGAGGCATCTGCGGTCCTGATTGCGCGTAGGTGCTGGGGAGGCGTTCTCTAAGGCCCATCAGCCTGGCAGTGAGTGCACCGCCCTCTGGGGGCAGGTGCGCCGGGGTCCGGAAGCCAAGTACACATGGCTTCAGGAGAACAGGCCCGAGGCCCAGGTGGCCAGTGCCGTTCATTTCCCTGGGAAAGACCAAAGCAGCCACCATGGCTGTCGGGAGGGCGCTTCAGACCTGATGGGAGTCAGCCAGGCGGGCAGCTGTGAGGCTCTCGACTCACTGGGTGTCGGGGTTCCCTGCCGCTGCAGTTCAGGAGGTCTCCCGGGACCCAGAGCAGCCATTATCCTCACAGTTAGGGTCCATTACAGTGAAAAGACAGGGGTGAGAATGAGCGGAGGGAAGAGGCGGGTGTGAGTGTCCTGCTGCCCTCTCCCGTGGAGTCGTGTGGACGGCGCTCATTTTCCGCGTGTGGATGCAACAGCGTACTGGAGTGTGGTCACCTAGGGAAGCTCACCCGGGCCTCTGCATCCAGGGCTTTCTTCAGGGGTTGGTCATGGGGACTGCTCACCCCACATGGTTGACCGTAGCCTCCAGAGAGACCCACAGCCCCCACCCTAAATCACGTCCTTAGCATAGACTATCCACTGTGGCCCAGGGCCCCAGAGAAAAGAGACGTTCCTATCAGGGAGGACACGCCACGGGCTCCCAGGTGACCTCCAGGAGCCAGCCTTTTCTTTAGTCAAGGCTACTCCCGTGCTGCACAGCTGCACAGCAAACACCCTAACCCTCACCGGCTTACACAACGAACGCCTTGCTGTCTTCCTCAGTTCTGTGATTGGCTGGGCTTGGCTGTGCAGGGCGCACCTGAGGGCTGTGGCATTTGTGGTCAGGGGGCATTTGGGGCTGGAGGCATCTGAAGACTCGCCTGGCTGGACTCCATGAGGGCTGACTCCCGTGACTGCAGTTGCTGTGGGCCGTTAGCTGGGCCAGCACTGGGGCGCCTGCGTGTGGCCTCCGTGTGGCCTGAGCTGCTCTCCCCGTGGCAGCTGGGTCCCTCAAGGGAGCATTCAATGTTTATATTTAAATCAACCAACTGCATTCCAGCCGTAGCACTTGCCTCAGCAATGTCCTGCCTCACATTCAATTGTCTCTTTCATTTCCTTCAATCTGCAACGTTTCCTCAGCCCCTCTTTGTCTTTGACATGGACGTTTGTGACGATCACGCTCCTCCCCCTCCCAGAGACTGAAGAGTGCTCCCTGTCTGGCCGCCGTCTCCTCCGCGTCGCGTGTGGCCGGGCTGTCCAGTGGGGGCACCACGGAAGGGACACAGCAGAGGCCCCGTGCTTGTGATGTATGTTGCGGATCATTTTCCCCCATTCTGTCCTTTTTTGTTAAATGGTGGTGAAAAGCACATCACATAAACTCTACCACCTTAACCATTTGAAAGTCTATATCCCAGACTGTCTTTTATCTTTAGACTTCACTTGTGGTTTGTTGCCACGGTACAAGTTTATTTTTATGAAGCCAAATGTATCAGTATTTCTTTAATTGTGCTGGCGTGGGAGTCGGTACTTCTCCCTACACCCGGGTTTCAGGGAAGTTCCCTTGGGTTTCTTCTTTATGTCAAGATCTCTAGTCTATTTGGAGTTCCTTCTTGTATGTGATGTGAGGAATGGGTCTAATTTTATCTTTTTCCAAGTGGCTATTGGAGGAAGTTTTTAAACGAGAAGAGAAATTCAGAAGATGCTGCAAGAGATGGGGTCTTTACGGCAACCGATGTCTCGGTAAAGTCAGAACAAAGAGACTCAGGCACACCCACCAGAAGGACCAGAACTTTGAGCAGATCAGTGCCACAGAGCTGGGCTCAGGGAAACGGAAGGGATATGGGAGGGAGCGAAAGCATTTAATGGGAGAAGGTCTGGGTAAGCCGATAAGTTTTGGGGAATCAAGGGGGATAAATACACGTGAGTAGGGCTCTGAAGTTAGAGGCAATGAATTTAACAAAAAAGAAACAGTAGCTTCCAAAAGGGAGTGTGACCGAGAGACGCCCGTAGAGGCAGGTGATGAACATCCAGGGCTGGCCGGGCACGGGGGCTCACGCCTGTGATCTCAGCACTTGGGAAGGCAGAGGCATGTGGATCGCTGGAGCACAGGAGTCTGCTGAAGTAGGGGACAGCTTACAGTTTGGATCAGGGTCATCAAGCTGGGGACGTGCCAGGTACACGGAGGTGGGGGAGATGCTGGGGGCAGGTGTGGACACTAAGCAATGGTGTCGGAGGCTGCTAGGGAGTCTCAGGGTCTGGCAGGAGCAGATGTGAACTCCCAGGAGTCGTGGACATGAATTAGGGGTCCTAAGAAGCCTCACCACCGACTAAGGAAGCTATGAAGTAAAGACCAGAGAACCTGGGGGAGGGGGAGGTCTTAGATGCTCCCCACCCTATCGACCAGGATGGACCCAGGCATCCACCTAGCTAGATGGAGCAGAGACTCCAAGGCAGGAATGACCCGAGTTCTGTCTCCCTGTCATTCTCTTGGTCCCTTTCATGCTGTCTTCCCCGGCCCCCATCTGTCAATGGCCATGATTAGGTCACAGACCCAAACTCTGGCCACCAGGGCAGGCAGAGAGATGACCTAACCTCCATAACACCAGTGGAGGGGGGTGGGGGCTGCCTCCCACCTATGGGGGGTGTCATTTGCTTGGCAGCCACCCCACCCCTCCTTGCCAGCACCACACCTGGCAGATGGAGAAACTGGGCCCATGGTTCCCTCTGCCCACACCCTCCTGTGGCTCTCATCTCCGTGGTCCAGCAGATGTGGGGAGCCAGGGTGAGGAATTTGGACCCTGGAAAACGTGTGGAAGCAGTTAAAACCTGAAGGGATCAGGAGGGGCAGGGTGGGCACCCATCTCAGGATAAGTCGAGGAGCAGCAGGGTGATTTTCCACGCCTGGCCCCTTGGCTCTGTTCTAAGAGTTGACACGCATTAACATTGCATTCCAACTCAGTCAGACACTTTTCAGATGCCCATTTTGCAGATAAGCAAGTTGAAGTACAGAGAGGTTAAGTTACATACTCAGAGTCACACAACCAGCAAGTGGCAGAACGGGACTTGAGCACCAGCTGACTGGCTGCAGTCTGTGCCCTGAACCAGTTTGCAGTAGCATTGAGCGCTTTACGTGTCAGGCGGTTTGCAGGCACTTAGGGTCTTCGCAACAGCCCTTTGATGCCAAATGCTAAAATAATATCTGGGGAAAAGCTTTTGACCCCTTTTAGCAAACAAAAATTTTATGATGGCAAGAATTTATCCTGCCTGGTTAATCTGATTTTTCCCTTTTTAGTACATGGATGTCCCTAACCTTACCCCTGAATAGAAAACTCACGACTTCCCCCAGAGCTGTGCAGCTCTCAAAGCTTCCCCCCCCCCCCCCCCCGAGATGGAGTCTCGCTCTGTCGCCCAGACGAGTGCAGTGGCGCGATTTCAGCTCACTGAAGCCTCTGCCTCCCGGGTTCAAGCCTCCTGAGTAGCTGGGATTACAGGCGTGTGCCACCATGCCCAGCTAATTTTTGTATTTTTAGTAGAGACGGGGTTTCACCATGTTGGTCAGGCTGGTGTCGAACTCCGGACCTCACGTGATCTGCCCGCCTCTACTGCCCAAAGTGCTGGGATTACAGGTGTGAGTCACTACGCCCGGCCTCAAATCATTTCTGTTAGCGGTCTTTTAAGATTTCTCCACCGGGCGGGGTGGATCACGCCTGTAATCCCAGCACTTTGGGAGACCAAGGCGGGCGGATCAGAGGTCAGGAGTTTAACACCAGCCTGGCCAACCTGGTGAAACCCCGTCTCTACTAAAAATACAAAAACATTAGCTGGGCGTGGTGGCAGGTGCCTGTAATCCCAGCCACTCAGGAGGCTGAGGCAGAATTGCTTGAACCCGGACCCAGGAGGCAGAGGTTACAGTGAGCCGAGATCGCTCCACTGTATTCCAGCCTGGGCTACAGAGCAAGACTCGTCTCAAAAAGAGAAAATTCTCGCTTTTGCGGGTGGCGGCGAGCGCGGAGAGGACGCCATGAAGGCTTCGGGCACCCTACGAGAGTACAAGGTGGTGGGTCGCTGCCTGCGCACCCCCAAATGCCACACACCGCCCCTCTACCGCATGCAAATCTTTGCGCCTAATCATATCGTCGCCAAGTCCCGCTTCTGGTACTTCGTATCTCAGTTAAAGAAGATGAAGAAGTCTTCAGGGGAGACTGTCTACTGTGGGCAGGTGTTTGAGACGCGCCCCCTGCGGGTGAAGAACTTCGGCATCTGGCTGCGCTGTGACTCCCGGAGCGGCACCCACAACACGTACCGGGAGTACCGGAAGCTGACCACTGCGGGTGCTGTCACCCAGTGCTACCAAGACACGGGCGCTCGGCACCGCGCCCGGGCCCACTCCATTCAGATCATGAAGGTGGAGGAGATTGCAGCCAGCAAGTGCCGTCGGCCAGCTGTCAAGCAGTTCCACGACTCCAAGATCAAGTTCCCACTGCCCCACCGGGTCCTGCGCCCTCAGCACAAGCCACGCTTCACCACCAAGAGGCCCAACACCTTCTTCGAGGTGCAGGGCCTTCGCCCGGGTGTGCCCCAAATAAACTCAGAAACGTCCCGGTGGGAAAAAAAAAATTCTCTTGGAACTGTTCTGTGCCTGTCAACTGCATGGCGCTAGGGGGCGCTGCAGCACCACGGTGTTTTATAGTCATTACAACACTCGTCCAGCAGATGGCGGCAAAGTGTTGGGGAAAGAGGATGCCCTTTTGCCAATCCCCATATATTTTTCTGATTTTCATTTGTATGGTATGCAAACATTTCCAATTCTCAAAATTTGGTCTCAGCTACCATTCTAACTATTTGAGGCTTACGCTCCTCTGTTTCCCGTCCACTCTGGGCCGAAGTCTTCCTGTCAGTGAAACAGGGATGTTTAAAGGAGTTTTCTTGGGCCCGTTTCCCAGAGCTGTCCTGATGACCCATTTGGGGCAGTTTCTCTCTTGTTGGGGCGTGGAGCTGCTCTTAAGGCCCTGCCTGCTGGATCCTCAAATAACGAGAGTAATCTATTACTCTCATCGCCACCTCCCTAACAAGCGCCTACAGTACTCGAACTATTCTCCTCACCCTAACAGGATCACCTCGCTTCCCAACCCTAGTAAACATTAACGAAAATAATCCCACCCTACTAAACCCAATCAAACGCCTCACAATGGCTAGTATTATTACTGGATTCCTTATTACTAACAACATCCCCCCAACCTCACCCCCTCAACCAACAAGACCCTACTATCTAAAACTCTCGGCCCTATACGCGACCGCCCTTGGTTTCCTAATAGCCCTGGATCTCACCCTCATAACTAATAAACTAAAAATAAATAACCCATCACAAATATTTAAATTCTCCAACATACTAGGATATTTTCCCACCACAATCCATCGCATAATCCCATATCAAAACCTACTTACAAGTCAAAACTTGGCGCTCCTCCTACTAGACTCAATGTGATTAGAAAAATCTATACCCAAAATAATCACATACACACACATTACCGCCTCCATAGCTGTGACTACTCAAAAAGGCATAATTAAACTCTACTTCCTTTCCTTCCTCATTCCCCTTATCTTAACCCCACTTTTAATAATATAACCTATTGCCCCGAGTAATCTCAATCACAATATACACGCCTACAAACAACGTCCAACCAGCAACCACCACTAACCAACGCCCATAATCATACAAAGCACCTGCACCAATAGAATCCCCTCAGACCAACCCTGATCCCTCTCCCTCAAAAATTACCCAATTCCCTATATTATTAAAATTAACTACCACCACCTCATCAACACTCAAAACCCATAAAACTAACCCTACCTCTATTATTAAGCCCACTAAAAGGCCCCCTAAAACCTCAAACCCCGAACCCGATGTTTCAGGATATTCCTCAATAGCCATCGCTGTAGTATAACCAAAAACAATTATTATACCCCCCAAATAAATTAAAAACAGTATTAAACCTATATAAGCCCCCCCATAACTTAAAATAATCATACAACCAATCACACCACTAACAACCAATGCTAGACCCCCATAAATAGGAGAAGGCTTAAAAGAAAACCCCACAAACCCCATAACCAACAATACACTTAATGTAAATAAAACATATGTCATTGCTTCTGCATGGACTTTAACCATAACCAGTGATACGAAAAACCACCGGTGTACTTCAACTACAAAAACACTAATGATTCCAATACATAAATCCAACCCAATCATAAAAATAGTCAACCACTCCCTCATTGACCTACCCACCCCATCCAATATTTCTATATGATGAAACTTCGGCTCACTCCTCGCATTCTGTCTAATCCTACAAATCATTACAGGATTATTTTTGGCAATACAGTACTCACCAGACACCTCTTCTGCCTTCTCCTCAATCGCACACATCCCTCGAGATGTGAACTACGGCTGAATCATTCGCTATCTCCACGCTAACGGTGCCTCCATGTTCTTTATCTGCCTCTTCCTACACATAGGCCGAGGCCTCTACTATGGCTCATTCCTTCTCCTAAAAACTTGAAATACTGGCATTATACTTCTACTCATAACCATGGCAACAGCTTTTATGGGCTACGTACTCCCATGAGGCCAAATATCATTCTGAGGGGCAACGGTAATTACAAATCTACTATCAGCAATCCCATACATTGCAACCAATCTCGTCCAATGAGTCTGAGGCGGATACTCCATTGATAGTCCTACTCTTACACGATTCTTCACCCTTCACTTTATTCTACCTTTCATTATCACTGCCCTCACAACTGTCCATCTACTATTCCTACACGAAACAGGATCGAATAATCCCTGCGGAATCTCCTCCGACTCAGACAAAATCACCTTTCACCCTTACTACACAATCAAAGATATCCTAGGCCTAGCCCTCCTCCTCCTCATCCTAACAACATTAATACTATTCTCACCTGATCTCCTAAACGACCCAGATAACTACACTCCAGCCAACCCACTAGTCACCCCTCCACATATTAAACCGGAATGATACTTCCTATTCGCATACGCAATCCTACGGTCCGTCCCTAATAAATTAGGGGGCGTACTAGCACTCTTCCTATCCATTCTCATCCTAGCAATCATTCCCATACTCCACAAGTCTAAACAACAAAGCATAATATTCCGCCCACTTAGCCAGTTCCTATTCTGACTCCTAGTTACAACTCTACTAACTCTTACCTGAATCGGAAGCCAACCGGTAAGCCAACCTTTCATTATTATCGGCCAAACAGCATCCGCAGTATATTTTATCACAATTCTAATCCTAATACCACCAGCCTCCTTGATCGAAAACAACCTACTCAAATGAACCTGCCCTTGTAGTATAAACTAATACGCTAGTCTTGTAAACTAGAAATGGGATATATCCCCTAGGACAACTCAGAAAGAAAGTAATCAACTTCACCACCAACACCCAAAACTGGCATTCTAGCTTAAACTACTTTCTGTATTTTATGGTGTACAAGCTCTACAGTACAACCTAAGTACTACCCCATCTTCGTTACCATTATGTAATTTGTGCATTACTGCTAGCCAACATGTCTAATATATAGTACTATATATGCTTAACTGTACATAACACATATCCTTACATATTTACCCAAATCTCTCGAAACACATGCTTACAAACAAGGACTCTAATGAACAACCCAACAGTAGTACATAAAACACTCCCCCAAAGCCTATCCATCACCCCTTGGATACCAACCAAAACAAACACTTATTAACCGTACATAGCACATTAAACCATTAATCGAACATAGCACATATCTATTAAAACCATTCTCTTCACCACAGATGACCCCCCTCACTTAGGAATCCCTTGTTCACCATCCTCCGTGAAATCAATATCCCACACAAGAGTGCTACTCTCCTCGCTCCGGGCCCATAACTCGTGGGGGTAGCTATAAATGAACCGTATCCGGCATCTGGTTCTTACCTCAGGGCCATAGCAATCAAGATCGCCCACACGTTCCCCTTAAATAAGACATCTCGATGGATCACGGGTCTATCACCCTATTAACCAGTCACGGGAGCTCTCCATGCATTTGGTATCTTTTATCTCTGGTCCGCACGCAGCCCCATCGCAGAATGCTGACTCCCACCACATCCCGTCCTGTCGCGCCTGTCTTTGATTCCTAGTCCATACCATTATTAACCGCACCTACGTTCAATATCCTAGCCCCACATGAGCATTAGCAAGGTGTTATTTAATTCATGCTTGTAAGACATATCAATAATCAACTCACGACATTATTCCCACAACATTGCAAAAAATGAAAATTCCGTCAAACCCCGCCACCCCCATCTCTGACCTCCACCTAAACCCACCTTTGCCAAACCCCAAAAACAAAAGTCCTAATCCGCCCGGCCAGAGCTTGTATTTTCATCTTTTAGGTATGCATGCCTCAACTGCCACCTCCTCAACTAATATTTGTTTACTTCACTAACCACTCTTCACACTAACCACCCCCCCCAACCCCAAAGACACCATTTACTATCATACCTACCTCCCCGTCTATGTAGCTTAAACCTACCTAAAGCAAGACACTGAAAATGCCTAGATGGACTCACACGCCCCATGGACAGATAGGTTTGGTCCTAGCCTTTCTATTGACCCTTAGCAAGATTACACATGCAAGCATCTCCGCTCCAGTGAAGACACCCTACAAATCACCATGTCCAAGAGGAGTGAGTATCAAGCGCGCATATGCAGCTCAAGACACTTTGCTCAGCCACGCCCCCACTGGAAACAGCAGTGACAAACCTTTAGCAATAAACGAAAGTTTAACTAAGCTATGCTATATCAAGGGTTGGTTAATTTCGTGCCAGCCACCGCGGCCATACGATTAACCCGAGCCAATAGAGACCGGCGTAGAGAGTGTTTTAGATCTAATCCAATAAAGCTAAACTCTATGTAAACTGTAAAATCCTAGCTAACATAAAATAAACTACGAAAGTGGCTTTAAAATTTCTGAACACACAATAGCTAAGACCCAAACTGGGATTAGATACCCCACTATGCTTAGCCCTAAACCTTAATAGTTAAACAACAAAACTACTCGCCAGAATACTACAAGCAACAGCTTGAAACTCAAAGGACTTGGCGATGCTTCACATCCCCCTAGAGGAGCCTGTTCCATAATCGATAAACCCCGATCCACCTCACCTTCTCTTGCTCAGCCTATATACCGCCATCTTCAGCGAACCCTGATAAAGGTTACAAAGTGAGCGCAAATGCCCTTTCTCGCAAAAACGTTAGGTCAAGGTGTAGCCTATGAGATGGTAAAAAATGGGCTACATTTTCTACCTCAGAAAATTCCACGATAACTCTTATGAAATCTAAGAGTCCAAGGAGGATTTAGCAGTAAATTAAGAATAGAGTGCTTAATTGAACCAGGCCATAAAGCACGCACACACTGCCCGTCACTCCCCTCAGATATACTTAAGAATCATCTTAACTAAACACCCTAATACTTATATAGAGGGGATAAGTCGTAACACGGTAAGTATACTGGAAGGTGCACTTGGATAAATCAAGGCATAGCTTAACATAAAGCATCCGGCCTACACCCGGAAGATCTCAATACCACTCGATTGTCTTGAGCTAATACTAGCCCTAAACACAATTAACACTAATATCAAACTAACATATACTAAATCATTTACCTATATAAAGTATAGGCGATAGAAATTTTAATCTGGCGCTATAGACACAGTACCGTAAGGGAAAGAATAAAAATCGTCTGAGCATAAAACAGCAAGAATTAATCCCTGTACCTTTCGCATAATGGATCAACTAGAAACAATTTCGCAAAGAGAACTAAAGCCAAATCCCCCGAAACCAGACGAGCTACCCGAAAACAGCTAAAAGAGCGCACCCGTCTATGTGGCAAAATAGTGGGAAGATTTGCGGGTAGAGGTGACAAGCCTACCGAGCCTGGTGATAGCTGGTTATCCAAGATAGAATCTTAGTTCAACCTTGAGTTTACCTACAGAACTACTTAATCCCCTTGTAAACTCAATTGTTAGTCTAAAGAGGCACAGCTCTTTAGACACTAGGAAAAAACCTTATATAGAGAATAAAAACCTCAACTATCATAGTTGGCCCAAAAGCAGCCATCAATTAAGAAAGCGTTCAAGCTCAACATCAACCACCTAAAAAACCCCAAACATATAACTGAACTCCTCACATCACATTGGATTAATCTATCACTATATAGAAGCAATAACGTTAGTATAAGTAACATGAACATTTTCTCCACTGCATAAGCCTAAATCAGACCGAAAACTTCACCGATACTTAACAGCTTAGTATTGACAAACATAAACAAGCTCATACTACCTTCACTGTTAATCCAACACAGGCATGCCCCTAAGGAAGGTTAAAAAAAGTAAAAGGAATTCGGCAAACTTAACCCCCGCCTGTTTACCAAAAACATCACCTCTAGCATCACTAGTATTAGAGGCACTGCCTGCCCAGTGACACATGGTTAACGGCCGCGGTACCCTGACCATGCAAAGGTAGCATAATCGCTTGTTCTTTAAATAGGGACTTGCATGAATGGCATCACGAAGGTTTAACTGTCTCTTACTTTTAACCAGTGAAATTGGCCTGTCCGTGAAGAGGCGGACATAGAACAATAAGACGAGAAGACCCTGTGGAGCTTCAATTTATCAGTGCAACTAAAAACTATACAAACCTACAGGCCCTTAAACCTCTATACCTGCACTAAAAATTTTGGTTGGGGTGACCTCGGAGCACAACCAAACCTCCGAATAATCTATGCTAAGACCACACAAGTCAAATCGAACACTTACAATTGACCCAATAAGTTGATCAACGGAACAAGTTACCCCAGGGATAACAGCGCAATTCTATTCTAGAGTTCATATCGACAATAAAGTTTACGACCTCGATGTTGGATCAGGACATCCTAATGGTGCAGCAGCTATCAAGGGTTCGTTTGTTCAACGATTAAAGTTCTACGTGATCTGAGTTCAGACCGGAGCAATCCAGGTCGGTTTCTATCTATTCTACATTTCTCCCTGTACGAAAGGACAAGAGAAATAAGGCCCACTTCACAATAGTGCCCTCACTACATGAATGACTTAATCTCAATTTAGCAAAACACTACAAACCCTGCTCTTCACTACATACCCCACCCAAGAGCAGGGTTTGTTAAGATGGCAGAGCCCGGCAATTGCATAAAATTTAAAACTTTACAACCAGAGGTTCAACTCCTCTTCTTAACATCATGATCACAACAAACTTTCTACTTCTCATTATATCTACACTAATTGCCATAGCATTTCTTACACTTGTTGAACTTGTAGGAGCCATCAACTTCATTACCACCATTATTAACATGAAACCTCCCGCAATATCCCAATATCAAACCCCCCTATTTGTCTGATCAGTCCTAATCACACCAATTCTCCTACTCCTCTCCCTACCAGTCTTGGCCGCCAGCATTACTATGCTACTAACAGATCGCAACCTCAACACCACTTTCTTTGATCCTACTGGAGGAGGGGACCCTATCCTATACCAACACCTATTTTGATTCTTCGGTCACCCTGAAGTCTATATTCTTATTCTCCCTGGATTCGGGATAATTTCCCACATTGTAACTTTCTACTCTGGAAAGAAAGAACCATTTGGGTATATAGGTATAGTCTGGGCCATAATATCAATTGGATTTTTAGGTTTCATTGTATGAGCCCATCACATATTTACAGTTGGTATAGACGTGGATACGCGAGCCTATTTCACCTCTGCCACCATAATTATTGCAATTCCCACTGGGGTTAAAGTTTTTAGCTGACTTGCCACACTTCATGGGGGTAATATCAAGTGATCTCCTGCAATACTTTGAGCCTTAGGCTTTATTTTTCTATTCACCGTAGGAGGCCTCACTGGCATTATCTTAGCAAATTCATCTCTAGATATTGTATTACATGATACATACTACGTTGTCGCCCATTTCCACTATGTTCTATCAATAGGAGCTGTCTTCGCTATTATAGGAGGCTTTATCCATTGGTTCCCTTTACTTTCAGGCTATACATTAGACCAAACTTATGCCAAAGCCCACTTTATTATTATATTCGTAGGTGTAAATTTAACCTTTTTCCCACAACACTTTCTTGGCCTATCCGGAATACCCCGACGCTATTCTGGTTATCCCGATGCTTATACCACATGAAATATTCTATCGTCTATGGGCTCCTTTATTTCACTGGTAGCAGTAATCCTAATAATCTACATGATCTGAGAAGCTTTCGCCTCAAAACGCAAAGTATCAATAATTGAACAGTCCTCCACTAACCTCGAATGATTAAATGGCTGTCCCCCGCCTTATCACACATTTGAAGAACCAGCCTATATTAAACTGAACGAAAAAGGAGAGAGTCGAACCCCCTAAAACTGGTTTCAAGCCAATCCTATAGCCCCTATAACTTTTTCAATGAGGTATTAGAAAAACTATTTCATGGCTTTGTCAAAGCCAAATTATAGGCCAAACCCTATATATCTTATATGGCCCACCCAGTTCAACTAGGTCTACAAGATGCCACATCCCCTGTTATAGAAGAATTAATCACTTTCCACGACTATGCTTTTATAGCTATCGCTTTAATCAGCTTTCTGGTCTTATATGCCCTGTCCTCAACACTCACAACAAAACTAACCAACACCAACATTACAGATGCCCAGGAAATAGAAACTATCTGAACTATCTTACCCACAATCATCCTAGTCCTGATTGCCCTTCCATCTCTATGCATCCTATATCTAACAGACGAAATTAACAACCCTTCCTTTACTATTAAATCAATCGGACACCAATGATACTGAACCTACGAATATACAGATTACGGAGGCCTTATCTTTAACTCTTATATATTACCCCCACTATTCTTAAACCCAGGAGACCTTCGACTTCTAGAAGTTGACAACCGAGTAGTTCTCCCAATTGAAGCCCACGTCCGTATAATAATTACATCCCAAGATGTCTTACACTCATGAACTATCCCCACACTAGGCTTAAAAACAGACGCGGTGCCTGGACGCTTAAATCAAACTACACTCACCGCCATACGACCAGGCGTCTATTATGGACAGTGCTCAGAAATTTGTGGCACCAACCACAGCTTCATACCCATTGTCGCAGAACTAATTCCACTAAAAATTTTCGAAATAGGACCTGTATTTACCCTATAGACACCTCGCCTCCTCCATTCCACTTCACAACTCCTCAAAATACCTTACAGATACACTGCATAGCTATCCTAGCATTAACCTTTTAAGTTAAAGATTGAGGGGTACACCCTCTGCAGCGAATGCCCCAATTAGACACATCCACGTGATTTACCATGATCATAACGATGCTCCCCACACTATATCTTATTATACAATTAAAACTGCTAAACACAAATTACTACCAACCTGTCTTACAAAAAAATTCTAATAAACAAGTCCCCAACAACCACTGACAACTAAAATGAACGAAAATCTATTTACCTCATTCACAACCCCAACAATTCTAAACCAACCTGCTACAATCCCTATCATTCTGTTTCCTATACTACTGATTCCAACTTCCAAATATCTCATTAACAACTGACTAATCACCATTCAACATAACCTAACCCAACTCACTCTAAAGCAAATAATAATAATTCACAACGCTAAAGGACAAACCTGATCTCTAATACTAATATCTTTAATTATCTTTATCACCATAACCAACCTTCTAGGACTTCTACCCCACTCATTTACACCCACCACTCAACTATCTATAAACCTAGCCATAGCGGTCCCCCTGTGAGCAGGCGCAGTAATCACAGGCCTTCGCTTTAAAACCAAAAATTCCCTAGCCCATCTTCTACCACAAGGTACACCGACACTACTTATTCCCATACTAGTAATGATCGAAACCATTAGCCTACTCATTCAACCAATAGCCCTAGCTGTATGCCTGACTGCCAACATTACAGCTGGTCATCTACTAATATACCTGATTGGAAGTGCTATATTAGCACTATTAACTATTAGCTTCTCCGCTACCCTATTAGTTTCCATACTCCTAACACTACTTACTACTCTAGAAATTGCAGTTGCTCTAATTCAAGCCTACGTTTTCACACTTCTGATTAGCCTCTACCTACACAACAACACCTGATGACTCACCAATTCCATGCCTATCACATAGTCAAACCTAGCCCCTGACCACTAACAGGAGCTCTATCAGCCCTCCTAATAACATCTGGCTTAGCCATATGATTTCACTTCTACTCTACCACTCTATTAATACTAGCCCTACTAACCACCACACTAACCCTATACCAATGGTGACGCAACATTGTACGAGAAAGTACCTATCAAGGTCATCACACAGTCTCCGTCCAAAAAAACCTTCGATATGGAATAGCGTTATTCATTATCTCAGAAGTCTTCTTCTTCACCGGCTTCTTCTGGGCATTTTACCACTCAAGCCTCACCCCAACCCCTCACTTAGGAGGTCACTGACCACCAACGGGTATTACCCCCTTAAATCCCCTAGAAGTGCCCCTCCTAAATACCTCTGTGTTACTAGTATCAGGGGTCACGATTACCTGAGCTCACCATAGCCTCATAAACAACAACCGAAAACAAACAATCCAAGCCCTACTCATTACGATTCTACTAGGCACCTATTTCACCCTACTACAAATCTCAGAATACTTTGAAGCACCCTTCACTATTTCCGACAGTATTTATGGTTCAACATTCTTCATCGCCACAGGCTTCCACAGACTTCACGTTATTATTGGATCCACCTTCCTTCTTATCTGCCTCATTCGCCAATTATTGTATCACTTCACATCAAACCACCACTTCGGTTTTGAAGCTGCCGCTTGATACTGACACTTCGTAGATGTTGTCTGATTGCTCCTCTATATCTCTATTTATTGATGAGGATCCTACTCTTTTAGTATAACTAGTACAATTGACTTCCAATCAATCAGCTTTGATAGTATTCAAAAAGGAGTAATCAACCTAGTACTAGCCCTAATAATTAACACCTTTCTGACCTCACTACTAATAATCATCATATTCTGGTTACCCCAACTTAACTCCTATGCAGAAAAAACAAACCCTTATGAGTGCGGCTTTGACCCCCTAAACCCCGCTCGTATTCCATTCTCAATAAAATGTTTCCTAGTTGCCATTACTTTCCTGTTATTTGACTTAGAAATCGCCCTACTATTATCCCTACCATGGGCCCTTCAAACAACAAACCTTCCAATAATAATTAAATCATCCATTACACTTATCATTATCCTAACCCTCAGCTTAGCCTATGAATGAACTCAAAAAGGACTGGATTGAGCCGAATTGGTAAGTAGTTTAAACAAATGATTTCGACTCATGAAATTATGATAATCATACTGACCAAATGTCACCCATCTTCATAAACACCGTACTAGCATTCACCATCTCACTTCTAGGCATGTTAGTTTATCGCTCACACCTAATAGCCTCTCTTCTCTGCTTGGAAGGGATAATAATATCACTCTTCATTATAGCTGCCCTTATAGCCTTAAACACACACTCCTCCTTAACTAATATCATACCCATCATCCTACTGGTATTTGCTGCTTGCGAGACAGCAGTAAGCCTTGCCTTACTAATCTCAATCTCTAATACATACGGCCTAGACTATATTCATAACCTAAACCTACTTCAATGTTAAAAATAGTTATCCCAACAACTACGCTACTGCCAATAACATGGCTCTCTAAAAATAATACAGTCTGAATCAACTCAACTATGCATAGCCTGACCATCAGTCTTATTCCTTTATTGTTCTTTAATCAAATCAATAGCAACCTTCTCAACCACTCAACCCACTTATCTTCCGACCCACTAACAACACCTCTTCTAATGCTAACCGCCTGGCTCCTACCTCTTATAACTATAGCAAGCCAATATCACCTATGCAACGAGCCCTCCTCACAAAAAAAACTCTACCTTTCTATAATAATCTTCCTACAAATTACCTTAATTCTAACATTCATGGCCACAGAACTAATCTTATTCTATATCTTATTTGAAACTACCCTTATCCCCACTCTAATCATCATCACGAAATGAGGTAATCAGGCAGAACGCCTCAATGCAAGCACATACTTTCTATTCTACACACTAACTGGCTCTCTACCTCTGCTCATTATACTAATCTATACCTACAATAACGTAGGCTCATTAAACATCATACTACTAACACTTACAGATCAAAAACTAACAACCACTTGATCCCACAACCTCGTCTGACGAGCATGTACAATGGCTTTCATAACAAAAATACCCTTATATGGCCTACACCTGTGACTTCCCAAAGCCCATGTTGAAGCGCCTATCACAGGATCAATGGTTCTCGCCGCAGTACTCCTAAAACTGGGCGGCTATGGCATAATACGATTTACCTCTATTCTCAACCCTCTGACAGAATATATAGCCTACCCATTCCTCATATTATCTCTATGAGGTATAATCATAACAAGCTCAATCTGTCTTCGACAAACAGACCTAAAATCACTCATCGCATATTCTTCCGTAAGTCATATATCCCTAGTAATCATAGCCTCCCTCATTCAAACCCCCTGAAGCTTCTCCGGTGCAATTACTCTCATAATTGCCCACGGACTCACCTCCTCCATACTGTTCTGCCTAGCTAACTCAAACTATGAGCGTACTCGCAGCCGTATCATAATGCTCTCCCGAGGACTTCAAACCTTACTCCCACTAATAGCCTTCTGATGATTCACAGCAAACCTTACCAATCTTGCCCTACCCCCTACCATTAACCTAATGGGAGAACTCTTTGTAATCACAGCTTCATTTTCTTGATCTCATATTACTATTGTACTAACAGGGCTCAATATACTAATTACAGCTCTCTATTCCCTTCACATATTCATCACAGTACAACGAGGAAAACTCACACATCATATAATTAACATAAAACCTCCCTTCACACGAGAAAACACACTAATATTTATACACCTTGCTCCAATCATTCTCCTATCCCTTAACCCCAACATCATCCTAGGATTTACTTCCTGTAGATATAGTGTAACCAAAACATTAGATTGTGAACCTAACTATAGAAGCTCGTTGCTTATTTACCGAGAAAACTCGCAAGGACTGCTAACCCATGCCCCCATACTTAAAACTATGGCTTTCTCAACTTTTAAAGGATAACAGCTATCCATTGGTCTTAGGAACCAAAAACATTGGTGCAACTCCAAGTAAAAGTAACAACTATGTATACCTCCATTATGATAACAACCCTCGCCTCCTTAGCCCTCCCAATCGTCGCTGCCCTTATTAATCCCAATGAAAAACAGTCATATCCAAACTATGTAAAAACAACTATGATATATGCCTTTATCACCAGCCTTCTTCCAATCATCCTGTACATTTCCCTAAACCAAGAAACAACCATTTGAAGCTGACATTGAATAATGACTCAAACATTAGACCTAACACTAAGCTTTAAACTAGACTACTTTTCCACAATATTTATCCCAATCGCACTATTCATTACCTGATCTATTATAGAGTTCTCATTATGATATATAAGCTCGGACCCAAACATCAACCAATTCTTCAAATACCTTATTTTCCTCATTGCAATACTAATCCTAACTACTGCTAACAACCTTTTTCAACTCTTCATCGGCTGAGAAGGCGTAGGAATCATATCCTTCTTGCTAATCAGCTGGTGATACTCTCGAACAGACGCCAACACAGCAGCCATCCAAGCAATCTTATACAATCGCATCCGCGATATTGGTCTCATCCTAGCCATGGCATGATTCCTTCTACACTACAACTCATGAGATATTCAACAAATACTAACTCTAAACTCCAACTCAAACCTCCTCCCACTAATAGGCCTTCTCCTAGCAGCAACAGGAAAATCAGCTCAACTTGGCCTCCACCCCTGACTACCCTCCGCCATAGAGGGTCCAACCCCAGTCTCAGCCCTACTCCACTCTAGTACTATAGTTGTTGCCGGAGTATACTTACTCATTCGCTTCCACCCTCTAATAGAAAATAACACATTAATTCAAAGCTTTACACTATGCCTAGGAGCCATCACCACCATATTCATGGCCATCTGCGCCCTCACACAAAACGACATCAAAAAAAATTGTAGCCTTCTCTACCTCAAGCCAACTAGGCCTAATAATAGTCACTATTGGTATCAATCAACTATATTTAGCATTCCTACACATCTGCACTCACGCCTTCTTTAAAGCCATACTTTTCATGTGCTCCGGATCTATTATTCACAACCTAAACAACGTGGTGGACACTCCCCTCCAGACCTCCTCTGTGGACCCAGGCTCTCCTCTCTCAACCCCTTGGAGTTCCCACCTCTTCTGGGCCCCAAAGTCCTGTCTCTAACTCAAAGACAGTTATCTGTGTTAAAATAAAATAACATGGGCCGGGCGCGGTGGCTAACGCTTGTAATCCCAGCACTTTGGGAGGCCGAGGTGGGTGGATCACTTAAGGCCAGGAGTTTGACACCAGCCTGGCCAACATGGAGAAACCTCATCTCTAATAAAAATACTAAAATTAGCCACGCGTGGTGGCGCTTACCTGTAATCCCAGCTACTCGGGAGGCTAAGGCACGAGAATTGCTTGAACCCGGGAGGCAGAGGGGCAGTGAGCCGAGATCGTGCCTCTGCACTCCAGCCTGGGTGATAGAGCAAGACCCCGTCTCAAAAAGAAAAAAAAAAAAAGTAACCTTTTCTGCGCTTGCTCGCTTTATTTTTCAGAGCTCTGATTGCCCCTGGTGCGCTCATTTGTTTCTCAATAGCACGCCGACTTGTCAGGGAGGTTAATAGAGGAAATTGGTGACTCGGGCGTTGCAATCAGGAAGTGCTGAGAGTAGGAAGTCAGGTGGGCTCACGACTAGCAATGCAGGGAGCTGCTCGCTCGTGAGGATTGGAGGAGCCACGTGGAAAATGCTGCTGCCCAGAGCCCAGGTGGCTGCGCTGGCCAGGCAGGAGCCCCTGGTTCGCAGCCGTGGCCGTCACTGCTGCTGCTGCCACCACGGCCCAAGTATCCCCTAGATGGCGTCCCCTTCCTCTGGCTTCCTCTCCCATAGCAACAGCAGTCCCTGCAGAGGACTCTGGAGTTGTGGTTGCGTGGTCCTACCCCGCAGGGGGCAGGTGGGCGTGGCGCGCAGAGGCAGTAGAGTCCCTCAAGGTCAGTTCTGACCTGTCCCCAAGGTGTTCCCGGCCCCAGCAACTGCTCAGTTATTTGTTGAATACTGACGGTCGATAGAAATCACCTGGACTGGGGAAGGCTGACCCCCAGATGCGCCTACTGGGGAATGTGCTGGAAAGATACGCCCCCTGGAGGGAGTGCGCCCAGGGAGTGGGGAGGAGCGTTTGAGATCGAAGGAGTGGCCGCGTAAAGGCCCTGAGGTCTCGCAAGGAAGGGTCCTGGGGGTTCTCAGGCCCTGTTGTAGGTGCAAGAAACAGGAACCTCCTAGAGCGAGCATGCGGTGGGGAGGCAGTGGGTATGCCTCCTAGATGAAGACGAAATCCATGCATTAGGGAGTGAGGCCTGCTGGGGACAAAAGTCTGGCAGGCAGGGCCCGAGGAGGGTGGGGCAGGAGAGGGTTTGCAGTCATCGGAAACGGGGCGGCCTGGAAAACCCTCACTGAGAAGGTGCCAAGTAAGCAAAGACCCGAAGGAGGTGAGGGGCCAGCAGATGCCTGGGGGAAGCGCATGACGGAAGATGCAGGAAGAGCCAGGTTAAAAGCCCCAAGTGGGTGTGATAATAGGGGATTATTAATGTGTGACTACTGCCCCTCCCGTGCCAGGCTTGGTGCTGGCGTAGGGGAGGCAGTGGCGCCAAAGAAGGCCACCTGCCTCCACGGTGGTCGCTGTCGGGTTGGATTCCCACGTGCCTGGAGTTTAAAAGTGAGGCAGCCTGGAAATGAGCTTGCAGAGTTCGCTGGGGGGCCTGGGGGAGGTTCCGCCGTGTAGACTTTCAGAGAGCGGGCCCGGGGCGGGGATCTGGATCGTGAACCCCGCCGATCCCGGAGCCAGCTCAGAGACAGGGGCGCCCTAAAACTCCTAGGGATATGACCAGGTGCTGGAGGGAGGGAGAAGTCTGGGTTCCGGGGACAGAAAACGACACTCTCTACCCCCATCCGGTTCCCCAGACCCGGTTTCCACCGAGGCCCCGCCCTCCCCAGCGCAGTCTCCGCCCCTTGCATAGGAGGCCACATCTCCTACATCTGGCTATGCAGAGAGCATGTCAACGCGCAGGAGCTGCAGCGCCCCATTTAATCACCAAGAGGCGCTCCAGGGCCGCTGGTAAAAATTGTGCGGGAAGAGATGTCTGGAGGCCAGGAGTTCAAGACCGGCCTGAGCAAAATAGTGACCCACCCTCAACCCCCGCTCCCCGCCTCTCGTCTATACAACAATAAATACAAATAAATAAATAAAATAAACAAATAAATATTAAATCGTGCTGGCGATGGTTTTTCCCGAGCACTGGAAGCGCCGAAGTTTTCCCTGGCCTTTCAAGGCTAGACTGCAGAAAGAAGCAGGACAGCGGTTCTCAAAGTCAGGTCCTGGACCAGATGCGTCAACGTCTCCTGGGAACGAGATACACATTATCCGGCCCACCCGAGACCTACAGAACCCCTTTGGGCCGGGAGCCCAGAAAGCTGAGTTTTCAAAGGACCCCCCAGGCACCTGTGATATGGGACCAGCTTGAGAAACGCTCTGGAATCACAGTCTGAGACCCCAGCTGTGGGGTCTGATGGTCTCTAGGATCCCTAGGGTCGCGGTTGTCAGCCCCGGCTGCCCATTGCTGGGAATCACCTGGGAAGCTTCAGGGACTGTTGCTGCCCCAGCGGTGCTCTGCACCATCCCGAGATTCCAAGAGTGGCTCCTGTGTGCATGCTGGACAAGGGCTCTGGGCCATTCCAGGGGCAGCCAGGGCGGGGACTGCTACCCTAGGGTCTCTGTCAAGGCCAGCATGTGCAGTGAAGAACTGGCCGCCGCTGATATGTAGCAGGAATAAGACGAGATGATGTCTCCTAGGGTTGATTTGAGCACGAACACATCACACCCTTTTCAGTACCCTGAGCAATGCTGGAAGGAAAGCTCTGCTATGATCCCCCTTTCCCATGAGGACATGGAGGCACAGAGAGGTCAAGTAACCAGCCCAAGGTCACACAACTTGCAAGGGGCGGTGCTGGGGGAGCCAGGCAGCTGAGCTCCAAATTTCTCTTCACTCAGTACCCAACCATTTCCTCTTCTCCTGTCACACCCTGTGGGCCTGGGAGGGGGACTCAGAAATCAGAAATCCTTCCACCCCCGTGTCTTTTGTTTGTTTGTTTGACAGAATCTCACTCTGTCGCCTAGGCTGGAGTGCAGTGGTGCAATCTCGGCTCACTGCAACCTCCGCCTCCTGGGTTCAAGCAATTCTCATGCCTCAGCCTCCCAGGTAGCCGGGATTACAAGCACCTGCCACCACGCCCAGCTAATTTTTGTATTTATAGTACAGACGGGTTTTCGCCATGTTGGCCAGGCTGGTCTCAAACTCCTGACCTCAAATGATCTGCCCATCTCAACCCCCCAAAGTGCTGGGATTACAGGAGTGAGCCACTGTACCCAGCCCCTCCACCCCCATGTCTTAGAGTGGCATCCCTCCCCTCCATGTCTGTGTTCTGGAATCACCTGTGGCCTCTTATTTTCCTCTTTGGTGACAATGAGGAGCAGCTGGACTGGTCCAGATAAAGGTGGATTCAGAACCCAATCTCTGGTTTTTTGGGCTTCCTCTTGGAAACCTTCGTGCATTTGAAACCACACCCCAGAGGCATCAAGGGACTGACTGGCCCTGCAGACGCTGTTTCAAGGCCCCTGGGATGAAATCTAATACTGAACACCCTGTTCTGTCTCAGTTACTAGAGGGCTCCCCCCACCTCTGGGGCCTCCCCAAATGCTCGCAGTGGGGATGCTGGGAACAGGAGTTCAGAAAACGTTGTGTTCATTCGAGGGGGAACAAATTTTGACTCAGTGGGGGACAGACTTGCCCAAAGCCTCAAGGCCACCCAGAAAGGCTATGCAAATAAGACCCAGGGATGGCCGGGTATACAAATAAGACTCAGGAGGCGTGAGAATCGCTTGAACCAGGAGGCAGAGGATACAGTGAACTGAGATCGTGCCACTGCACTCCAGCCCGGGTGATGGAGACTCTGTCTAAAACAAACCAACCAATCCAGGGAGACGGTGTGAAACTGTTTTTTTGTTTTTGTTTTTGTTTTGTTTTGTTTTTTTGAGTCAGGGTTTCACTCTTGTTGCCCAGATTGGAGTGCAATAGCGCAATCTCAGCTCACCATGACCTCCGCCTCCTGGGTTCAGGCGATTCTCCTCCTACCTCAGCCCCGAGTAACCGGGATTACAGGCATGCACCATCACGCCCAGCTAACTTTTTGTATTTTTAGAACGGACAGGGTTTCACCATGTTGACCAGGCTGGTCTCGAACTCCCGACTTCAGGTGATCCACCCACCTCGGCCTCCCAAAATGCTGGGATTACAGGTGTGAGCCCCCGCGCCCGGGTGTGAGACTGTTTCTGCAAGCCTCTGTCTGTGACTGACTGGCAGATGTCAGTGACTGTGACTGACTGTGAGTTTCTGTGTGATCACATGTGAGTGTGCCCATGTGGCTGAGGGGATCAAAGCGTCCAATGGCATCTAGCAGTGTGTGACGTGTCCTGAGCGGGTGAACACGCTGGCATTTGCAAGTACGGCAGTGTTTGCGTGAACGGGTCTGTGGGTGTGTGGGGGTCGCCTTCCCGGAGCAGTGGATCTGTGTGCCTCTGTGAATACGTGTGTGTGCTACACATGTGTCCGTGTCCGTGTCTATGTACAGGCAGGTTCATCATCATGTCTGTTGGTGAATGTGGTCTGCCAGTGGTGCGTGTGTGTGTACATGTGTCTGTGGTATGTGCTGTGCCTGTGTGCCTGGGTCCGACTGGGCATGTGTGTATGTGTGTGTACACACGTGTGTGGCAGTGAGAGGGACTGGCCCAGTGTTGCTTGATGTCTGTGAAATCCGCACAACTCCACATTAAATCCATCTTGCCACTTGTTTGGGGTCCACACCGCTTTCCTTCTCATAGGCGCCCCCGCTGTTCCCCGGAGACAGCCCACAGCTCTGGGCGCTGCAGGGAGGAGCAGCAGAGAAACGCTCCGAGTCTTCATTTCCTGCGTTCACGCTGTTTGCTCCTCCCGTCTCCAAATCCCTCCGAGCATCTGTCTCTGCTGTTCCTTTTTACCTTCTAGCTCCTCAGGCAGGCCAGGTCCCCGCGGTCACATACCTCTGCGCTCCGAGGCGGGCAGCAGCAAGGGACAGCCTCCCTCCCCATCACCAACCAGAACCTTCCCACCCATCCTCTCCTCCTCCCTGCACCTGCAAAGCCTCCCCTCCAGGTGAGGTCCACAGCTTGTATTTCTTCCAGACTCCCCAGGGCCTCATTCTTGCCAGGCTGTGAACCATGGACTACACGGCCAAGTATCCACCACCATGCACAAAAGGGCTCTAGCAAGGCCATGCAGCACGCCAGGCAGCAAGCAGCACCAGCAGTAACCACTCCACTCAGAAAAGTGCTGGGGTGGGGCACAGGGGCTCACTCCCATCATCCCAGTGCTCTCGGAAGCCGAGGCCAGAGGATTGCTTGATCCCAAGAGTGCAAGTGAGCCGTGATTGCAATACCGCCTGGGTGACAGAGCCAGACACTGCCTTGAAAGAAAGAAAAGAGAGAGAGAGAAAGAGAAAGGAGAGAGAGAGAGAGAGACAGAAAGAAAAGAAAGAGAGAGAGAGAGAGGGAGAGAGGGAGGGAGGGAAGGAGGAAGAAAGGAAGGAAGGAAGGAAGGAAAATAGGAAGGAAGGGAGGAAGGAAGGGAGGTAGGGAGAAAGAAAAAGAAAGAAAGACGAAGGAAGGAAGGGAGGGAGGGAGGGAGGAAGGGAGGTAGGGAGAAAGAAAAAGAAAGAAAGACGAAGGAAGGGAGGGAGGGAGGGAGGGGACAGGAGGGGAGGGGAAGGAGGGGAAGGAAGGGAGGGAGGGAGGGGAGGGGAGGGGAAGGAGGGGAAGGAAGGGAGGGAGGGAGGAGCGTGGAAGAGAGAAAGACAAAAGGAGGGTGGTGGGATACAATTCTTTACTTTCCAGAGAAAAAAAATAAGAAACTTAGGCCAGGCCTGCAACCAGTTAGGAAGACAGACTGGCCCCTGGACCTCCATGAACTCCCTTTTCTCCTGCCCTCAGCAAGGCTAGAATCTGGTCATTTGCTGTTTTTCACTGCTGGGGGTTGTGGGGACACAAGGCAATACAGAGAGAGGCCCCCAGCTTCCTCCCAACCTCCACAGGGCCTTAGCAACCCAATTTCTTCCCAATCATAGGAAGCAGTTGGCTGGGCGCAGTGGCTCATGCCTGTAATCCCAGCACTTTGGGAAGCCGAGGTGGGCGGATCAGTTGAGGTTAGGAGTTCAAGACAGGCTTGGCCAACATGGTGAAACCCCATCTCTACTAAAAATACAAAAATTAACCAGGTGTGGTGGCACACGCCTGTAGTCCCAGCTACTCGGGAGGCTGAGGGAGGAGAATCACTTGAACCCGGGAGGCGGAGGTTGCAGTGAACCGAGATCATGCCACCATACTCCAGCCTGGGTGACAGAGACTCCATCTCAAAAAAAAGCAGCAGCAGCAGCAATTAATGCACAAGCAATTAATGCACAATACACACAGCCTTTTTTTTTTTTTTTTGAGACAGTCTTACTCTGTTGCTAGGCTGGAGTGCAATGGTGCGATCTCAGCTCACTGCAACCTCCACCTCCCGGGTTCAAGAGATTCTCCTGCCTCAGCCTCCCGAGTAGCTGGGACTACAGGCGTGCGCCACCAGGCCAGGCTAATTTTTGTATTTTTAGTAGAGACGGGGTTTCACCATGTTGGCCAGGATGGTCTTGATCTCTTGACCTTGTATCCACCCGCCTCGGCCTGCCTAAGTGCTGGGATTACAGGCGTGAGCCATCACGTCCAGCCAACCACAGCCCCTCTTTTAGGCCTTTTCTTATTGCAATGAGTTTGCAATGTGTCCAGTGGCCAAATTGCCCAGATGTTTGGAAGCTTGATGCAAACAGAATTCAGAGCCACACAGGCACCACTAGCAAATCCACATCTCTGATGCTGAGGGCCCCAGAATCTGTGTTTTGAACGCATTTTTCAGATGCTTTTACTGTACCTTACAACCAAGATCAGGAGAGGTATGCAAACCAAGGGCCCTGTCCCCTCCAAAGCAGCAGAGTCCAGGGGCATGAGGATGGCAAGCGAAGTGACAACATAAACACAGGTGTCTCCATCATCAAGGATGGGAGTGGAATGGACAGGAAGGACCGGGTCACCCCCAGAGCATTCATCAGTTGCCAAGTCCAAAGCTAAGAAACCAGTTCATAAATGTTTTTTTATTTGCATGTTGGCTCAAGTCCTCTTTTTAAGTCCAAGGAGGCAGTCCACGTTAAGTGTGCAGGCAAAAAAGGGACAGGAAAAGCAGGCAATTTCTCCCCTGCCCTCCCGCTCTCCTTTTATCAAGCTGAGCACCTTGAGTTGCATTTGAGGAAATTAAAACTATAGGTGACGGAACCCCCTTGTATCGAATTCTTTCTTTACATTTTTTGGGTTGCTACAAGCAATCAGTATATATATATATATATATTTTATCAGGTGGTATGCGTGGTGGCTCACACCTGTCATCCCAGCACTTTGGGAGGCCGAGGCAGGAGGATCACTTGAGGCCAGAAGTTTGAGGCTGCAGTGATCATGCCACTGCACTCCAGCCTGGGCAACACAGTGAGACCCTGTCTCTAAAAAATTTTTTAAAAATCAACGCATGAGACAAAACTTTAACAAGAGAATAAAGAGGGTTGTAAGGTGGAGATGTGGGCAGCACTCCAACTCCACTTTTAAGTTCAGAGGCAGAAAGAGCAACTTTCTCTCCCATGCTTGTAGGGAGGGCCCGTGGGCTGTCTCTAGCCCTCGCCTCACAGCTGGTCTTCTCGCTCTCCCTGTTCAGCTTCTGCTCTGGCCTCGGCCCTCAGCACCCTGAGGCTCCTGGCCTCGCCTGCCCTGGGGACTCTCTTGGGCAGGGTTGGCAGCCGGGGAGTGTGCCAGAAGGCTCTCCGGTGCTTGCGAAACCACGAAAAGCGTCCAGGGGTCTGGAACCTCACTGTCTTGACCTGTTTCCGGGCCCTGGCTCCTGAAGCTGTTCCTGTGGCCCCTTGGGCAGCTGAGGCTTCAGCTTCCCGGATACCTGGGGCCCCTGCCCTCTGATTATGTGCAGCCTCTGCCCTTTGGCCAGCCCGGGCCTGTGCCCTCTGATTACCTGCACCCTGGACAGCTGGGGCCCTTTCCCTCTGGTCATGTATGGCCTCTTCCCTTTGAGGATCTGTAGCCTCTGACCCCTGGTCAGCTAGGGCCTCTTCCCTCAGGTTATCTGCACCCTGTGGCCTATGGTCAGCTGGGGCCTCTGCCCTCTGATTATCTGTAGCCTCTTCCCTATGGTTATCTGCAGCCTCTGCCCCCTGGTCAGCTGGGGCCCCTGCCCTCTGATTACCTGCAGCCTCTTCCCTCTGGTCAGCTATGGCCTCTTCCCTCTGATCATCTGCAGCCTCTTCCCTATGGTTATCTGCAGCCTCTGCCCCCTGGTCTGCTGGGGCGCCTGCCCTCTGATTACCTGCAGCCTCTTCCCCCTGGTCAGCTATGGCCTCTTCCCTCTGATTATCTGCAGCCTCTCCCCGCTGATCAGCCTCGATGTCTGCCCCCTGACCTGTGGGCGCTGTCTGCTCCTTCCTGCGGCGCCTAAACGAGGCCCAGTTGATCTTGGGCCTCCATCGCCTAGGGGAGGCCTGTGGGGCACAGACATCTCCCACGTTTTCCACACGATCCCCGGGATCCCCGGGGCTGGTGCCGGAGGATACCCCTGCGCTCTCCACTGGGATGGAGGCCAGCCGGGCCTCGCCCACCCCGGGGCCCGCCCTCGGCGCCCAACCCTTCACCCTCCGCTTCAGCTTCCCCCAGGACACCTGGCTGACATACTCCCGCCACCTGTCCGCCTTGGACAGCTGAGGCCCCAGGTTGTCCTCAAACATGGGCACTGGCACGTTGACGCGGCGGCGGGCAGGCGGCGCGGTGGGCTGCTTCTCCTGTCGCCGGAGAAACGCCTCCACCAGTTCCTCATCATCCTCGCTCTCCACGTCGCTTCCCAGGAACTTGCTGCCCAGGTAGCTGACGGGCATTTTGCGCACCTTCTTGCCCCGCCGCGGGCCCTGGCGGCTCTTGTCTCTGGAGGTCTCGAAGTCGCTGAACTCGCTGTCGCTGGCGTTGCTGCTGTCATACGTGCCCACGACCAGCCGGGGCGTAGGAGTCACCATCTGCTGCACTCTCCTCCTCACTCGGGGCTCCTTGGGCTTTTTGGGGGGCTGGGGCGGGTGCGGGGTGCTCTTCTCGATGATGCGGGCCACGTCCTCCAGGGTGCGGCCCTCTTCTTCCAGGAACTGGGTCAGCCGCTCCCGAAATTCTGCTTCCTTGGTGGCAGGCTTAGAGATGACTCTCCAGACGCCCCCGGCCAGCCTGACCTCCCGGGGGATGAGCAAATAGTCGACGTCCTCCCCGATCTGCAGCATCCCCACCGTGGAGTCCTCCTCCTTGCGGAACACCTTGCCGATCTTCTTAAATGTTCCCACGGGTTTTAGGGCTTCCACGAGGACGTCCAAATCCACATCTTTGCAGACATCGGGGACGCTCCAAAGAATGAGGCAGTCGGGGGACGGGAGGAAGCCCCAGGGGAACCAGCCCCCCACGTGGCTTTTCTCGAGAGTCTTTAAGATCTCCAGGGTGGTATCTGGGGTGAGGGAGCAATGAGCCCCAACAAACTACTGTAGCCCTTAGTCTTGAGGGAGGGACTGGATGGGGGGAGTCCCAGCAACGCTGACCGCAGAGTCTCACCTCCCCAGCCAGGGACAAGCCAACGCCTCCAATCTCTTCTCCTGCAACAAGTCCAGTCTTGACCAAGTCCGGCTCCTCCACCAAGGACTTGGGAGAATCAATTTCCAGGATGCCTACGTGAGCCGGGGGCGAGGTCGGTCCCAAGGTTCAAGGCCCACTCCAAGCTGGAAACGTGGTGTCCCAGCTCCAAGCTGGGGCGCGCGGGCTGCCAGCGATTCTTCCTGCCCCAGGCCCCGGGGACGCGGTTGGAACTTGGGAGAGGACTTCGCAGACAAAGACGGTCCAGTCGAGGCTATTCAATATGGCGGAGGCGCTGAGAGGCCTCAGCCCGGCCCCCCAGTAGGGTCCCCCGCCCCCAGGCAGGCCACCACCCAGCTCCAGGCTGACCTTGACGCGCCGCAGCCTGCCAGCCCGCGCGCTTAGGGCTCTGCACGGTGGAGCGCACCAGCAGGAAGTTCCTCCTTGCCCTCCGCCAGAATGAGGCCCACCTTCCCCCGTCTCATCTTACACTCCCAGACTCTGGAAGACTGACAGGGGGGCTGTCCACTCCCTTCGGGGCAGCCTCCTTCCCCTCCCCCACAGGGGTGTGGCCGCGCCTGGGGCCTAGCTGGGCCCATTGCTTCCCAGCGAAGCGGCGGTGGCCCACGTCAGCACCTTTGCTGAAAGGCAGCGGTTCCCAAACCTGCCATCCGAAATGTGCAAGTTTCCAGCCAAGTCCTGGAGGTGGGTGTGCCAGTGGATTCTACCTTTTGAGAGCCACTGGCACCATAGATTAGCATTTTAAATTCACGCGACTATCCGTACCCGTACACCTAGATGCGTGGGTAGAGAAATGGGTACCGGGATCTTATTGCAACAGTCCCCCTGTGACGCTTGGCAGGAGGTCAGGGCTGTACATATTTTTGAGTGGATGAATAAACCTGAATGTTCATAGCCAGGCGCGGTGGCTCATGCCTGTAATCCCAGCAGTTTGGGAGGCCTAGGCGGGTGGAATACTTGAGGCCAGGAGTTCGAGACCAGCCTGGCCAACATGGTGAAACCCTCGTCTCTACAAAAAATACAAAAATTAGCCGGGTGTGGTGGTGTGCGTGTGTAGTCCCAGCTACACGGGAGGCTGAGGCAGGAGAATGGCATGAACCCAGGAGGTGGAGGTTGCAGAGATGGTGCCACTGCACTCCAGCCTGGGCAACAGAGGGAGACTCTCAAAAAAACAAACAAACAAACAAAAAAAGAAAGCCAAAAAACAAAACAAAACAAAAACCCCACAAATAACAACAAAAAACCCTAAAAGTTCATGAGTAGATACTGCCTCTATTTTATGGTAGTATCTTACAGTGAAATATTTTGCAACTTTGAAAAAAGAATGAGATGGCTAAGGATAGGCACGGTTTATGAGGCGCTTCCTGCATAGTAGGCACCATTCCAGTGCTTTCTATGAATGAACTCAGGAAATCCTTGCTATCAGGAGACTGGTAGCATGAGTACAACTCCCATTAGACAGCTGAAGAAACTGATGCCCAAGGACATAAAACCACTCTTTCAAGGTCACAGCCAGGGGGAGTGGTTGAGTTTGGATTTGAATCCAGAATAGTCTGCCTTTTGTGCCCACCAAAGAGTCAAGATGGCCGGGCATGGTGGCTCACGCCTGTAATCCCAGCACTTTGGGAGGCCAAGGCAGGCGGATTCCGAGGTCAGGAGATCAAGACCATCCTGGCTAATGTGGTGAAACCCTGTCTCTACTAAAAATACCAAAAAATTAGCCAGGTGTGGTGGTATGTGCCTGTAGTCCCAGCTACTCTGGAAGCTGAGGCAGGAGAATCTCTTGAACCCGGGAGGCCGAGGTTGCAGTGAGCCGAGATCGCACTACTGCACTCCAGCCTGGGCGACAGAGCGAGACTCCATCTAAACAAACAAACAAAAAAAAAAAAAACAAAAAACAAAAAAACCCCACACACAGTCAAGATGTGGACCAATGCTAGTAAGCTCGGTTCTTGAGACGCGAGTCTACCGAAGCTCCCGGCAGTGGAGAGGCGAGTCTGCTGAAGCTCCCGTCCGAATAAAGCCAAATCCTTCCCTAACCCGGTGTTTGAGAGGTTTTGTCGGAAGCTCCTCCTGCTACAGTACTTGCGACTAGCATTGGTCCACATCTTTGGAACGAGGCATCAAAAGATATGCTGAATACACCTCCTTGTTAGGAATCCTCAGAGGTACATGGTAATAAGGCCAGTGCCATCAATCATCTTTTTACAGATGGGGAAACTGAGGCCGGTCTGAAGTTGCACAGCTCTGAGTGGTGGATCTAATATTAGAACCAGATCTTGGGCACTAGCATAAACAGTAGCAGACGCTAAAGACACAGCTAATCTCATTCTCCTAAATGCGTTGAACCATTTAACCCCTTAACAGCCATAATACTTGCAGGCTGTCTTGCCTGGATGTGTACAAATCCCCCTCACTGGGCTCCCTGCCTCCCCATCACTGCTTGCAATCCAGGCCCCACCCAGAAGCTGGGGGCATCTTTTAAAAACTTAGGTCCGATCTGTCTCTACTCTTTTGAAACTTCTCCATCTCAGGCTGGGCGCCATGGCTCACGCCTTTAATCCCAGCAGTTTGGGAGGCTGAGGCGGGTGGATCACCTGAGGTCAGGAGTTCGAGACCAGCCTGGCCAACATGGTTAAACCCCGCCTCTACTAACAATACAAAATTAGCCTGGCATGGTGGCGCATGCCTGTAATCCCAGCTACTCAGGAGGCTCAGGCAGGAGAATCGCTTGAACCTGGGAGGCAGAGGTTGCAGTGAGCTGACACTGTGCCATTGCACTCCAACCTGGGCAACAAGAGCGAAACTCCGTCTCAAAAACAAAACAAAAAACAAAACAAAACGAAACAAACAAAATACAAAAATTAGCCGGGCGTGGTGGCACCTGCCTGTAATCCCAGCTGGGGAGGCTGAGGAACTGAGAATTGGTTGAACCCAGTAGAGGGAGGTTGCAGTGAGACAAGATCGCGCCACTGCACTCCAGCTTGGGCGACAGAGCAAGACTCCGTCTCAAATAAGTAAATACATAAATAATAAATAAATAAATAAATAAATAAATAAATAAATAAATAAATGTTATCTTATTTAACTCGTAAAGGAGCCAGGCAAATTTTTAAAGAGGGAACGGAGGAAAAAGAGACGGGCGAGAGGGTAAGAAAACATACGTGGGGCTTAGGGGAAGTTAAGTCTCAGCGAGCGGCCTGTTCATAATTACTGGCTTATTCAGGTTGTTTTTCTCTTGCAGAGCCAGGTCGTTGGGCTTCGCTGGATTTTTCTCCTCTTTCTCCCTGGCTGGCTCCCAGCCGCCGCGCTCAGCCCCCGGGCCTCCCACGGCCCCGCCCCTCCCCTCCCTCTTGCAGTTTGTGGCCTCCGCAGTCCGGCGGTCTCCATGGCAACCACGGGACGCGCTCCTCCGAGCGGGTCAAAGCTAAGCGGGTGGGATGGAAGCGGAGGCGGAGGTGGAGGCTGCAGGGAGATGGTGGGGGTGGGGACGCCACGGAGGACGAGGGCAGAAGCCCCTCTTTTCTGCCTCTGGTGCCTCCCTTAGGCCTCGTCCCCAAAGCCAACTTCCCTGAAAAGCTGTCTGTAGAAACCAAAAAATGAAAAATCCTAAGGACACCTGGGTTTCAGGAATGCCGGTTAAAGAATCGCAAGTCTGAGAGCTCATGACAGTGCCTTCCAAGCGGTGACCTCTCAGATGAGACGTTTGGGTTTTGTAGTCATAAAAGGGCTTTCGTTTTGTTTGTTTTTTGTTTGTTTTTCTTTTTTTTTTTTTATTTGGTGGGGGAGCAGGGAGAGACGCAAGGAGGATAATCTTAGAAATGAAAATCCCAAATGTTCCACATTTTTGTAAAAATTGTCAACCCCCTGCCGGGGGCGGTGACTCACACCTGTAATCCCAGCACTTTGGGAGGCCAAGGCAGGAGGATCGCTTGAGCCCAGGAATTGGAGACCAGCCTGGCCAACATAGCGAGACTGCGGTCTCTACAAAAAATTTAAAAATTAGCCGGATATGCCTGTAGTCCCAGTTACTCGGGAGGATGAGACAGGAGAATGGCGTGAACCTAGGAGACGGAGCTTGCAGTGAGCCGAGATCGCGCCACTGCACTCCAGCCTGGGCGACGAGCAAGACTCCATCTCAAAAAGAAAAAAAAAAAAAAAAAATTAGCCGGATATGATGGTGTGCGCCTGTGGTCCGAGCTACTCGGGAGACTGAGGTGGGCCTGTCACTTGAGCCGGGGAGGTCAGGGCTGCAGGGAGCGGAGATCTCCCATCTGCAACAGAGCGAGTCTCTGTCTCAAAAAAAAAAAAAAAAAAAAAATTGCCAGACCCTGAGCGGTTCAGCTGTGGGTTTTTTTTAATTGCACAGGTCTCTGGCAGGTGAGACCCTTCTCCAGTCATCACAGAATAAAAGAATAAAAATGAGAATTGTAGCCTCACTTTTGCATTTGTTTAAAAGAAATGGAAAATTGGAAAAGAATGAGGAAGAGAAAACACGGCTGAAATCCCTCTACCCAGTTACATTTTGTTGCCATTTAAAAAAAAGAGACACACGGGCCCGAGGCGGTGGCTCAAGCTTGTAATCCAAGCACTTTGGGAGGCCTAGGCAGGCAATCGCCTGAAGTCAGGAATTCGAGAGGAGCCTGGCCAACATGATGAAACCCGCCATCTCTACTAAAAGTACAAAAATTAGCTGGGCACGATGGCGGGCGCCCCTAATGTCAGCTACTAGGGAGGCTGACACAGGAGAATCGCTTGAACCCGGGAGGCACAGGTTGCAGTGAGCTGAGATGGTGCCACTGTATTCCAGCTTGGGCAACAGAGTAAGACCCTGTCTCAAAAAAAAAAAAAAAAAAAAAAGAGAGAGATACACGGTCAGAAAAAGCAAAAGTTACAGAAAGGTAAATTTTTTTCAAAAATGAATTCTTCTCCCCAACCCCCACCTTCCAGCCTCACCCCAAAAAGTAACCAGTTAAACATCTCTGTATTTTTCCAGAGAAAAAAATGCTTGCATTAGTGTATGTGTTAATTTAATTTATTTTTTTGAGATGGAGTTTCACTCTTGTTGCCTAGGCTGGAGTGCATTGGCGCGATCTCCAGCTCACTGCAACCTCCGCCTCCCGGGTTCAAGTGATTCTCCTGCCTCAGCCTCCAGAGCAGCTGGGATTAGAGGCCACCCCACCCAGCTAATTTTGTATTTTTAGTAGAGACAGGATTTCTCCATGTTGGTCAGGGTGGTCTCGAACTCCCAACCTCAGGTGATCCGCCCGCCTTGGCCTCCCAAAGTGTTGGGATTACAGGTGTGAGCCACTGCACCCGGCTTTTTGTTTGTTTGTTTTTATGTTAATTTTAGAATTTACCTCACAGAGATTTATTTCCCCCATCATCCTAAATTGTTTTCGTCACAGCACTTACCACTTTGTTTTTTTTTTTCTTTGAGACAGGGTCTCACTCTGTCACCCAGGCTGGAGTACAGTGGCATGATCATGGCTCACTGTACCCTCGAACTCCTGGGCTCAAGCAATCCTCCCACCTCCGCCTTCTGAGTGTCTGGGGCTACAGGTGTGTGCCACCATGCCTGGCTATTTAAAAAAAATTTTTATAGAGAGGTATTCTCATTATGTTGCCCAGTCTGGTCTTGAACTCCTGGCCTCAATGGATGCTCCTGCCTCTGGGTCTCAAAGTGCTGGGATTACAGGCAAGAGGCACCACGGTGGGTCTATTTGTATGTTCTTATTTATTGTTTCACCCTATTAGAATACTATCTCATTAGGTCTGGGATATGAGTCTGGTTTGTTCACTGCTGAAGTCTCAGCATCTAGAACACTTCAAGTAGGAGCTACGAATATTTATTAACTGAATGAATGCTGGGAATTGCACTAGATCTATGACTATAAAAATGTGTTTTCGCTTAATGTCCTGTGTCAGTGCTTGCCAGTCTGTTTTCTTTTGTTACGACAGCTTCCATCTTTATTCCTTTATTCAAGCCAGGAATGTGATACTGATAATAATTAATTTTTACGGAGCCCCTACTTTATCCTTGGCCCTGTGCACTTTCTCATTTGGTCCTTAGAACCCTTCCCTAAGCAAGTGTTACTCCCATTTTTCAGATTTAAAAAAAAAACAAAACTGAGTCCGAAGAAAGTCACGCAGCTAGATAGTGGCAGAGCCAAGCTTTGAATCACTCAGGTTTATTAGATTCCAGTCTCCACACACTTTTTGTTTGTTTGTTTATTTGTTTGTTTTGAGACAGGGTCTTGCTCTGTCACCCAGGCTGGAGTGCAGTGATACGATTTCTGCTCACTTCAGTCTCAACCTCCTGGGCTCAAGCTATCCTCCCATCTCAGCCTCCCAAATAGCTGGGACTACAGGCACATGTCACCACACCCAGCTAATTTTTTTGTAAAGATGGAGTTTCGCCATGTTTTCCAGGCTGATCTCAAACTCCTGGGCTCAAGCGATCCTCCTGCCTCAGCCTCCCAAAGTGCTGGCATTACAGACGGAAGCCACCGTGCCTGGCCCCAATCTCCACACTCGGTGAGGTGCATCATCGCTTGAGCCCAGGAGTTCAAGATCAGCCTGGGCAACATAGCAAAACCCCATCTCTACAAAAATAATACAAAAAATTAGCTGGATGTGGTGGTGCATGCCTGTAGTACCAACTACTCAGGAGGCTGAGGTGGGAGGAGCATCTGAGCATAGGATGTCCAGGCTGCAGTGAGCCATGATCGCACCACTGCACCCCAGCCTGGGTGGCAGAATGAGACCCTATCCCAAAAAAGTTTAGAAAAAGGAGGACAAGGGCCGGGCGCGGTGGCTCACGCCTGTAATCCCGGCACTTTGGGAGGCTGAGGTGGGTGGATCACGAGGTCAGGAGAGTGAGACCATCCTGGCTAACATGGTGAAAACCCATCACTACTAAAAATACAAAAAATTAGCCGGGCGTGGTGGTGTGCGCCTGTAGTCCCAGCTACTTGGGAGGCTGAGGCAGGAGAATGGTGTGAACTCGGGAGGTGGAGGTTGCAGTGAGCCGAGATCGCGCCACTGCACTCCAGCCTGGGTGACAGAGTGAGACTCCGTCTCAAAAAAAAAAAAAAAAAAAAAAAAAAAATAGAGAAAGAAAAAGAAAAAAGAAAAAAAAAAGAAAAAGAAAAAGGAGGTCAAGGAAGATAACACAGAGGCAAAGCCATTCAGATTGGAGGAGGTGATGTGGATATGACCCTGTTGGCAGAGGCTGGAGAGATGCAGTCAACAGCCGAGGAACTCCTGGAACCACCAGAAGCTTGAAAACACAAGCAGGTTCCTCTCCTGGAGCCTCTGCAAGGAGCTCAGCCTTGCCAACACCTTGATTTTGGATTTCTGCCCTCCAGAACCATGAGGGAATACATTTCCGATGTTTTAAGCCATCTAATATATGGTAATGTGTCACAGCAGCCACAGAAAATGAATACAGAGCTAACTGTGTGGCCACAATTCCCCTGACTCCAATGAAGGCAATTCCAAATTAAAACATGCTAATTTTATTCTGTGACCTTGTCTCTCAGGAATAATTATCCCTGAAGCGAAAGAATTCTCGTACAGTGTCCTGCGCCCCGGGAATTACATATGGATGACGGGCACCTTGGAAGTGGTGTTTTTATTTGATTGATTGATTGATTGATTTTGAGACCGAGTCTTGCTCTGTCACCCAGGCTAGGGTGCAGTGGCTCCATCTTGGCTCACTGCAACCTCCACCTCCGGGGTTCAAGTAATTCTGCCTCAGCCTCTGGAGTAGCTGAGATTACAGGCAAGCACTACCATGCCCAGCTAATTTTTGTATTTTTAGTAGAGACAAACTCGCACCGTCTTGGCCAGGCTGGTTTCGAATCCCTGACCTCAAGTGATCCACCCACCTCAGCCTCCCAAAGTGCTGGGGTTACAGGCGTGAGCCACTGCATCCGACCACTGCTCTGATTTCTGTCCCTATAGTGTTTTTTGTTTGTTTGTTTGTGTTTTAGTTTTATATAAAAGGAAGTGTATAGTGTGTCTCCTTTTTGGTCTGATTTCTTTTACTCCACCTAACGCTTCTGAGGTTCACTGATGTTGCTGTGTGCATCTGAGGTTCATTCCTTTTTTTTTTTGAGACAGAGTCTTACTCTGTCACCAAGCTGGAGTGCAGTGGCACGATCTCGGCTCACTGCAACCTCTGCCTCCTGGGTTCAAGCGATTCTCCTGCCTCAGCTTCCCGAGTAGCTGGGACTACAGGTGCGCACCACCACCCCCAGCTAGTTTTTGTATTTTTAATAGAGACAGGGTTTCACCATGTTGGCCAGGATGGTCTCGATCTCTTGACCTCATGATCTACCCGCCCCAGCCTCCCAAAGTGCTGGGAGGGTGACCGCGCCTGGCCAGTGCATTCCTTTTTGTTGCTGTGTCATATTCTATTGCATGAACACACTGCAGTTTGCTTATTCATTCACCTGTCACCAGCCATCGAGTTGTTTCTAGTTTTTGGTTCTTAGAAATAAAGCTGCTATAAATATCCCAGAGTCTATTTTTTTTTCTTTTTCTTTTTTTTTCTCATTTTTACTCTGAGGCGGGCTCTCACTCTGTCACCCAGGCAGGAGTGCAGTGGCACAATCGTGGCTCATTGCAGCTTTGACCTCCTGAACTCACCCAAGCCTCCCGCCTCATTTTTTGATTTTTTATAAAGACAAGATCTCACTATGTGGCCCAGGCTGGTCTTGAACTCTTGGGTTCAAGTGATCCTCCCACCTCACCTTTCCAAAGTGCTGGGACTCCAGGTATGAGCCACCACGTCTGCCAACCCTGAGTTTTTGTTTTTGTTTTCTGAGATGGAGTGTTGCTCCGTCACCCAGGCTGCAGAGCTGTGGCATCTGCCCCCCAGTGGTATGGCAGCCTCTGCCTCCCAGGTTCAAGCAATCCTTCTGCCTCAGCCTCCCAAATAGCTGGGACTACAGACGTGCGCCACCATGCCCGGCTAATTTTTGTATACTTTAAATGAGATGTGGTTTCACCACGTTGCCCAGACTCATCTCGAATTACTAACCTCAAGTGATCCACCCACCTCAGCCTCCCAAAGTGCTGGAATTCCAGGCCTGAGCTACTGTGCCTAGCCAAGCCAATGTTTTCAATGCAAGATGGACACTCTCTGCTGCAAATATTCCTATGGCAGGGGTAGTATTGGCTCCACCTTGCATATGAAGAAACTGGGGCCCAGAGAGGTAAAGTCACCTCCCTGAAGTCACACAGCTAGTTAGTAACAGAGCCAAGATTTGAACCCAGGTCTGCCTGTGCAACTCCAAAGCTTTTGATGTCTTCTCTGTCACGTCCCCTGTGAATGCTGGGGCACAGTCGGGTTCTGTCTCCTGAGGGACAGTACCTTGGAGTAGTCACCAGTTTGCCTTTTGGTGTCTGAGACTCCAAAACAACTTTTTATTAGCACATGGACAACGGACCCTTCTCTTGAGGAAGCTGGGCACGTCTTTATAAAACCAGGCTAGCTCACTGCAGAGCTAAAAAAAACGAAAAACAAAAAACAGGCTAACATGTTCTATGTCAACACAAAACAAATTATCACTGGACCCAGGATTGCAGGGACCAACATTTAACAGCTTCCTTCCTCTTTGCTAAGTTGCTTATATATACTTACTCCTCCCTCGGATTTTGTGAAATAGGTTACTGCTATCTCCATTTTAGAGATAAGATACCTGAGGTATAAAAAACATGAAGTGGTTTGCCCAGGCTCATGCCCCAGGAAGTGAAAGAGTTAGGACTTGGGTCGGGCGCAGTGGCCCATGCCTGTAATCGCAGCACTTTGGGAGGCCAAGGCGGGTGGATCATTTGAGGTCAGGAGATCGAGACCAGCCTGGCCAATATGGTGAAACCCCGCCTCTACTAAAAATACAAAACTTAGCCAGGCATGGTGGCAGGCACCTGTAATCCCAGCTACTTGGGAGGCTGAGGCAGGAGAATCACTTGAACCTGGGAGGAGGTGGAGGTTGCAGTGAGCCGAGATGGCACCATTGCACTCCAGCCTGGGCAACAGAGGGAGACTCTGTCTCAAAAAACAAACAAACAAACAAAAAGAGTTAGGACTTGAACCCAGGCCACATGTCCCACACGACTCTTTGCCTCCAAACCTTCACACACAAGACAGAGGCATCTGTTGCCTTAATTAGCAGGTTGCCTAGTGAGCAAGCTGATGAGAGGAATTTCATGTGCAATTCCACTGTTGGCTCCCTAGATATTTATCCACAGGATGTATTTATCACTGTATGACCATGTCTTGTATTTTCTGCGCCTGATGTTTTAACATCTGGGGCCATGCCGACCCCAGAGGGACTGCTCCTCCCAGGGTCAGCCAATTCCTAGACTTAGTAAACAACTTGCCCTTGAACAAGCTCTTCAAAAGCAAAACCACCAATCCAGAGCCTACGCCCCCAACTGCTTCCTTTATTGGGCTTTCATATTCTGGGTCACCATTCATCTGCCCCAGTCGCCCCAGGGACAGGTTCTAGACAACCAGAGACAGCCCCTATGGCTCACATCCCACTGAAAGTGCTAACCCTGCTTACTTTGCCTCACCCCTCCTTCCTGCAAAAACCACTTAAGACTCTCATTTGAGGCCGGGTGCGGTGGCTCACGCCTGTAATCCCAGCACTTTGGGAGACCAAGGCAGGTGGATCACCTGAGGACGGGAGTTCAAGACCAGCCTGACCAACATGGAGAAACCCCGTCTCTACTAAAAATACAAAATTTGGGCCGGGCGCAGTGGCTCACACCTGTAATCCCAGCACTTTGGGAGGCTGAGGCGGGTGGATCACCTGAGGTCAGGAGTTCAAGACCAGCCTGGCCAACGTGGTAAAACCCCCGTCTCTACTGAAAATACAAAAACAAAACAAAACAAAACAAAACGAAAAACCAAAATTAGCCAGGTGTGGTGGTGGGTGCCTGTAATCCCAGCTACTTGGGAGGCTGAGGCAGGAGAATGGCTTGAACCTGGGAGACAGAGGTTGCAGTGAGCTGAGATCCCTGCCATTGCACTCCAGTCTGGGCGACAAGAACGAAACTCTGTCTCAAAAAAACAAAAACAAAAACAAAAGCAAAACAAACAAAATTTGCTGGGCATGATGGCGCATGCCTGTAATCCCAGCTACTTGGGAGGCTGAGGCAGGAGAATCGCTTGAACCTGGGAGGCAGAGGTTGTGTAGTTTGCAGTAAGTCGAGATCGAGCCATTGCACTCCAGCCTGGGCAACAAGAGTGAAACTGACTCAAAAAAAAAAAAAAAAAGACCCTCATTTGGTTCCCCCCTCCCTCTGCCTCCAAGCCCAGGGCTTCCCTGTGAGCCTCCTCCATCTGTCAGAGGCATTTAAACCAGAGCAACACCATCTTGAATAGGATCTGGGTAAAATGAGACTGAAACCTACTGGACTGCATTCTCAGAAGGTGAAGACATTCTAAGTCACAGGATGAAATACGAGGTCAGCACAAGATACAGGTCATAAAGACCTTGCTGATGAAACAGATTGCAGTAAAGAAGCTGGCTAAATCCCACCAAAACCAAGATGGCAACGAGAGTGACCTCTGGTCGTCCTCACTGCTACACTCCCACCAGCTAGCTCCATGACAGTTTGCAAATGCCATGGCAACATCAGGAAGTTACCCTATATGGTCTAAAAAATGGAGGCATGAATAATCCACCCCTTGTTTAGAGTATCATCAAGAAATAACCGTAAAAATGGGTAAACAGCAGCCCTCGGGGCTGCTCTGTTTGTGAAGCACCCATTCTTTTTTTCCTCTACTTTCTTTCTTTTTTTGTTTTTTTTTTTCTGAGACGTAACTTCGCTCTTGTTGCCCAGGTTGGAGCGCAATGGCACGATCTCGGCTCACTGTAACCTCTGACTCCCAGGTTCAAGTGATTCTCCTGCCTCAGCCTCCCCAGTAGCTGGGATTACAGGTGCCTGACACCACACCCTGCTAATTTTTGTATTTTTAGTAGAGACGTGGTTTCGCCATGTTGGCCAGGCTGGTCTTGAACTCTCGACCTCTGGTGATCTGCCCACCTTGGCCTCCCAAAGTGCTGGGATTAAAGGCATGAGCCACCATGCCCGGCCTACTTTCTTAATAAACTTGCTTTCACTTTACTCTGTAAACTTGTCCTGAATTCTTTCTTGCACGAGATTCAAGAACCCTCTCCTGGGGTCTGGATCAGGACCCGTTTCCGGTAACACGTCGTAGTATGACCTCTTCCTCTTGGGATCTGTGAGTAACAAACATGTTTTCAACAGTAGTCATCTGACCTCTTGGCCTTACCATACCTAAATGATAATAAAACCTATATTAAAACAATCCCACATATTTCTTGAGCACCTGCGATGTGCCAGGTACAGTGCTGGGCCCTGGGGATAAGGAGACAGACCCAGTTCTGCCCTCTGGGAGCTCACAGTCTTGCAGGGAAGAGTGGCATCAAAGATTTATGCAAATAAAATTAATCAGCATTGAGAGGTTTACCAAGCTGGAAAAATACAGGGAGCTATGAGAGGATAAAATAGGGGCACCTAGACAAGCCTATTTTACCAACATGGTAAAACCCTGTCTCTACTAGAAATACAAAATTAGTTGGGCATGGTGGTGCATGCCTGTAATCCCAGCTACTCTGGAGGCCGAAGCAGAAGAATTGCTTGAACCTGGGAGGCAGAGGTTGCCATGAGCTAAGATCACGCCATTGAACTCTAGCTTGGGCAACAAGAGCAAAACTCTGTCTCAAAAAAAAAAAAAAAAAAAAAATGGGGACACCTAATCCAGTCTGAGGAGTCCAGGAAGGTTTCCTGGAGGGAGGGGGTGGAAAGCCTGAAGGGCGACTGAAAGTCAGACGGAACAGCAGGTGCAGAGTCGTGTGCTCTGTGCCCACCTAGGCACATATGCCCACCCCTTACCTGCCCTCCCAACTTCCTGCCCTGTAAGCACCAGAGGGCACATGTAGCTGGGAATTTTTTTTTTTTTTTCCTTTTTGAGACAGAGTCTCACTCTGTTGCCCAGGCTGGAGTACAGTAGCATGATCTTGGCTCACTGGAACCTCTGCCTCCCAGGTTCAAGCTATTCTCCCACCTCAGCCTCCTGAGTAGCTGGGATTACAGGTGTGCACCACCACGCCCCACTAATTTTTGTATTTTTAGTAAAGATGTGGTTTCACCATGTTGGCCAGGCTGGTCTTGAACTCCTGACCTCAGGTGATCTGCCTGTCTTAGCCTCCCAAAATGCTGGGATTACAGGCATGAGCCACTGCACCCAGCCCCAGCTGGGATTTTCCAAAGACTGGAAGGAGGGGACATACTGAGGGAGGTGTGGGGGCACCTCCAGACAGGAGGACCCAAGAGAGAGAGCTGTGATATGGATGCAACCTCAAGGGCTGGGAGCCCAGCACGCGGGGAGCAAGGAAGAAGTAACCCAACCTCTTTCTCCTTCCATCCCCTGATGTCCTGGCGCCCAAGAGATGATCCCAGCTGGAAATCATAGTGCAAAGGAACTTGGGTAATGGAGTCCACAGAGTCAGCCCTCCCACCCCAAGCGCACAGAGCAGGCTGGGGAAGTGCAGAGAAAGTATCTTGGAGACACATGAAGAATCACCAGCCCCAGGCTTCATGGGAATCACATATTATGATGATTATTATTATTAAGATGGAGTCTTGCTCTGTCGCCCAGGCTGGAGTGCAGTGGCGATTCTCCTGCCTCAGCCTCCCAAGTAACTGGGATTACAGGTGCGCACAACCACGCCTGGCTGATTTTTGTATTTTTAGTTGAGACAGGATTTCACCATGTTGGCCAGGCTGGTCTCAAACTCCTAGCCTCAAGTGATCCACCTGCCTCAGCCTCCAAAAGTGCTGGGATTACAGGCGTGAGCCACCGTTCCCGGCCGGAATCACATGTTATGTGTTGGTCACTCAGAGACTCAGAGCCTGCCTTCAGAATCCCTGTTTCTCACCAAGGACTGCTGGGAGGAGGCGCCAGGGTGCTGTCTCCCTGGATTCACCAAGACCCTGTTCATCTTTGTGCCCTGCCAGCCCTCCATGTAGTGGAGTATGTGGGCTCTGGAGCTAGGCTGCCTGGGTTCAAATTCTGGTTCTATCACTCCGTGGTTGTGTGACTTTGGGTGAGTTTCTTCACCTCTCTGAGCCTTGGTTTCCTTCTCTGGCAAATGGCAGTTGTAATGAGACTTAACCCCATGGAGAGGTTGTGAGCAGTTCATGAGACCATGAGAGGTATTAGCACAGAGCCTGGGGATGGTAAATGCTCAAGACATTAGAAAAGGTAGTGTGGGCCGCGTGTGGTGGCTCACACCTGTAATCCCAGCGCTTTTGGAGGCCAAGGCAGGCGGATCACGAGGTCAGGAGATGGAGACCATTCTGGCTAACAAGGTGAAACCCCATCTCTACTGAAAAAAAAAAATATGAAAACTTAGCCGGGCATGGTGGCACGCGCCTGTAGTCCCAGCTACTTGGGAGGCTGAGGCAGGAGAATCACTTGAACCTGGGAAGTGGAGGTTGCAGTGAGCCAAGATCATGCCATGGCACTACAGCCTGGGCCACAGAGCGAGTCGCCATCTGAAAGGAAAGGAAAGGAAGGGAAGGGAAGGGGAGGGGAGGGAAGGGGAGAGGAGGGGAGGGGAGAGGAGGGGAGGGGAGGGGAAAAGAAGGGAAGGTAAAGGAAAGAAAAGAGGAAAGGAAAGAGGAAAGGAAAGAGGAAAGGAAAGGGAAAGGAAAAAGGAAAGGAAAGGAAAGGAAAAGAAAAGGCAGTGTGGTCTAGCTGTTTGTAGACTCAAGCCCGGTTCACATCCTGGCTCTGTTTAAATTGTGTAGCTCTGTGCCTTATTTTCCAAATCTGGAGAATGAGATTGTATCAGTCTCATGGTGTTGAGTCTTGTGATTATTAAATTTATTGTTTGTGTAAAATGCTTAGAATAGTGCCTGGTACATATGAAGTATTCAATAAGCGCGAAGATTATTCTCTGCTCTAAGCCCCCACTTAAAACCAGAGTGTTCACTGCAGTTTCAAACAGGCCCTCAGAGTGCCACCCACCTCTGGCTCATTTCCCAAGGTATCCTGAAGAATCTCCGCCCAGCCATTACCAGAGACACCATGCTCTATGACTCCGATATCAGCTGGGGCCTCCCAGCCAGAGAGAGATCCCGATCAGTGTTAGGAGCACAGAATGTGGTCAGAGGCCTATTTTCAATTCCTATTGTGCTATGCTCTGTAGCCTTAGACAAGTTACTTAGCCTCTCTGAGCTTTACTTTCTTCATCCATAGAATAAAATGATGATCTTAATAATAGTACAGGTTGATCATCTAATCTCTTATCTGTTGTTGTTGTTGTTGTTGTTTTTTGAGATGTAGGGGGGTCTCACTCTGTCGTCCAGGCTGGAGTGCAGTGGTGCAATCACAGTTCACTGCAGCCTTGACCTCCTGGCCTCAAGTGATCCTTCCACCTCAACCTCCAGTGTAGCTGGGACTACAGGTGCATGCCACCATGCCTAATTTGTTTTGTTTTGTTTTAGTTTTTGTAGAGATGGGGGTCTTGCTGTGTTGCCCAGGCTGGTTTTGAACTCCTAGCCTCAAGCAATTCTCCCACCTTGGCCTCCCAAAGTACTGGGATTACAGGTGTGAACCACTGCACCCAGCCCACTACAGAAGTATTGATGGGATTATAAGGGCTTTCCGCATCCCTCTGGGGAGTAAATTCTACAATATAAGGTATAGTCACTGTATCATTTTTCTAAAATCCAAAACTCTGAATTTGGAACCACATATACCCCTGAAACCACATCTGGCTGAGGGTTTTTATAAGAGATTGTGGACCTATAGGGCCATACCTCACAGGGTTGGCAGGGTATGGTAGGCTAATGATATGAAGGAATGTGGCATAGTGCCTGGAACACAAGATAGCCGTTACTGTTTTTATTTCAGTTAAATTGTTTCATCTTTCACACCAACCACTGGAAAACGGCCTGACATCCTGAGAAGCTCCTAGGATAAAAGATAACTGTGTTTTGGCTGGACGCGGTGGCTCACGCCTGTAATCCCAACACTTTGGGAAGCCAAGGTGGGCGGATCACGAGGTCAGGAGATTGAGACCATCCTGGCTAACACGGTGAAACCCTGTCTCTACTAAAAAATACCAAAAAACAATTAGCTGGGCATGGTGGCGGGCGCCTGTAGTCCCAGCTACTCGGGAGGCTGAGGTAAGAGAATGGCGTGAACCCGGGAGGCGGAGCTTGCAGTGAGTCGAGATCATGCCACTGCACTCCAGCTTGGGCGACAGAGCAAGACTCCGTCTCAAAAAAAAAAAAAAAACAAAAAAGCAAAAAACAAGGAAAGCTGTGTCTTGTGCCTGTTTGGCCATTAATATCAATAACAGCCCTTCTCAAAATAATGCAGGGCCAGGCACAGTGGCTCACTCCTGTAATCCCAGCATATTGGGAGGCCGAGGCAGGTGGATCACTTGAGGTCAGTAGTTCGAGACCAGTCTGGTCCACATGGCGAAACCCCATCTCTACTAAAAACAAAAAAATTAGCCGGGCATGGTAGTGGGCGCCTGTAGTCCCAGCTACTCAGGAGGCTGAGGCGGGATAATCACTTGAACCCGGGAGGCGGAGGTTGCAGTGAGCCAAGATCACACCACTGCCCTCCAGCATGGGCAACAGAGAGAGACTGTCTCAAAAATAAATAAATAAAAATAAAAATAAATGCAGTCCCGGAAGACTTCAGGCCATGGAAGCAATTTTCAGTACTTGTTTTAGCAGCCACATCATTTTTCCAACTTAAATTTTACATGAATTTCCCCCCCATAAGTCAAGGAGCAGACTGTGATTTCATTAGCATACATTTATTTTATGAGTTCATATTTGTATAAAAGAGCATCTCAATCACAAAGAACAATGAAGAGTTTTAGCTGAACCCCTTTTTGAAATCAGGGGTTTACAGAAGCCAGATGCAGCCCTCCAACAGCCAGCACATTCAATTTACCTGTGAATTTTTGCTTGGAATTTGCCCTACCAGTGATGTATTGACTCAGCTAAGTAGCTTCAAATGGTGACAGTTTTACATGACAACTTGCATTGGAGTCCCAGGATACACTTTGACTGGTCCAGAAAACCTTGAAAGAGAAGTGGTAGGATTTTGATTTCATGGGCCACATTGAACAACCACACACATTGTGTATTACAAATATAAATGTTATACCCCTGAAATCCACAACAAGCACAAAATCCACAACAAGCACAGTCTTCGTGCTGCAATATGGTAAGAAATGTCACACCATCCCTTATTGTACAACGAATATGCCTTGATGGGAGAGCAGCATTCAGCAAACATGCTGGAGGCTTTCGTAGCATTTATTCAAGCTGGGACTCTGGGATGCAACAACAAACACAGTAGTACGATATTCTGCGAGTGGGTATACCCAGGCCGGGCATTTACAAGGAATAGAAAGATCAGGCCAGGTACGGTGGCTCATGCCTGTAATCGCAGCACTTTGGGAGGCCAAGGTGGGCAAATCATGAGGTCAGGAGATCGAGACCATCCTGGCTAACATGGTGAAACCCCGTCTCTACTAAAAATACAAAAATTAGCCGAGTATGGTGGCGGGCGCCTGTAGTCCCGGTTACTCAGGAGGCTGAGGCGGGAGAATCACTTGAACCCGGGAAGCGGAGGTTGCAGTGAGCCAAGATCGTGCCACTGCACTCCAGCCTGGGCTACAGAGGGAGACTCCATCTCAAAAAAAAAAAAAAAAAAAAAAAAAAAAAAGGAAAAGAAAAAAAAGAATCATCAGAGAAGCTGGGCACAGTGATTCACACCTGTAATCCCAGCACTTTGGGAAGCCGAGGTGGGTGGATCACTTGAGGTCAGGAGTTCAAGACCAGCCTGGACAACATAGTGAAACTCCATCTCTACTAAAAATACAAAAATTAGCTGGGTATGGTGGCAAATGTCTGTAATCACAGCCACTCAGGGGGCTGAGGCTGGAGAATCACTTGAACCAGGGAGGCGGAGGTTGCAGTGAGCTGAGACTGTGGCACTGCACTTCAACCCGGGCAACCAAGCAAGACTCTGTTTCCAAAAAAAAAAAAACAGTCAACAGAGAGCTACACTTCTTGACTATGGATTTGCAAGAAGTTCACATATGTGTGTGGAGATGGCAGGAAAAGGTGTATCCCAACCACTGCATAAGAGAAAAGGATGGTGATCTGAGGCTAGACAGCCAGCTTGGGAAAGGGGCAAAAATCAGTCTTCAAGGTTTTAGGTTATGTCAATCAAGTGAATTCTAAAATTTCCTTCTGTTTCTTGGCACTTGCTGGGAATGCAAGAATCTAATAGGAGTTTCTGCCTGCTTGGGAGGGGGTCTCTTATCTGCACCCTGGGCGCCAGGGTAGGGGTATAGAGACAGAACATCCATTTTTTGGCTTTGATAAGGGGGTGAAATAGGGGTGGCTTCCCAGAAATAAGAAAGGGGGTTGAGGCCAGGCACAGTGGTTTATGCCTGTAATCTCAGCACTTTGGGAGGCCGAGGCAGGCAAATCACTTGAGGTCGGGAGTTTGAGACCAGCCTGACCAACATGGTGAAATCCCATCTCTAAAAAAATATACAAAAATTAGCCGGGTGTGGTGGCAGGCACCTGTAATTTCAGCTACTTGGGAGGCTGACGAAGGAGAATCGCTTAAGGCTAGGAGGCGGAGGTTGCAGTGAGCTGGGATTATACCAGTGCACTCCAGCCTGGGTGACAGAGCGAGACTATCTCAAGAAAAAGAGAAAAAGAAAAAGAAAAACGAAAGAAAGAAAGAATGTTAAATGCTGGAAGTCAAAGACATGACTAACGTCCACCACAATAAGACATTAGGAGTCTTGGTCGGGCACGGTGGCTCATGCCTGTAATCCCAGCACTTTGGGAGGCCAAGGCGGGCGGATCATGAGGTCAGGAGATTGAGACCATCCTGGTAAACATGGTGAAACCCCGTCTCTACTAAAAATACAAAATTAGCTGGGCGTGGTGGTATGTGCCTGTAATCTCAGCTACTAGGGAGACTGAGGCAGGAGAATCGCTTGAACCAGGGAGTCAGAGGTTGCAGTGAGCTGAGATCGTACCTCTGTACTCCAGCCTGGTGACAGAGCAAGACTGTCTCAAAAAAAAATAATAATAATAATAATAAATAATAATAATAAGACATTGGGAGTCTCCGGCATTACAATTTCGTAGGCTGAGTCTGTGTGTAAGTTACATTTTTGAAAAGAGATTCCGTTCAAACCTTTGCAGATCCTTGGACTAACAGAAGTTTGCAAACTGAGAGGTCCCTTGTCTCTGAGCAAAAGACCTGCCTACTCACAAGTATTTGGATTTTACCTGAATTTTAAAATTCTTCTTCACTTCAGTGTTAACGTCATTCATTGGTAACTCTTGAAAATGGCCTCTTAATTATTTACCTCCTTTTGGACCATTGCCCAGAAGCCTTGCCTCTTCTGTAGAGAGTGGAGTTCACTCCTCACCAAGCCAGAGCTTCTGGAATTTAACTGGGGGAGACTCACACCCTCACCCCAGGCGCCAATCGGGGCAGAAGGGTCCCGCTTCTGACCACTTCTGTAAGAGAGACTCAGCGTGTAGAGAAAGGCGACAGCTTTTCAACAGCCACTTACAGATCAGTGAATTCCTCAGAGGTGGGGAGCAGGCAACTCACTCTCAACCATGGTTTCTGCTTGACAGGGTGGCCCACTCCGGACAAGTTTGTGCCAGAGGTACATTCAAGGTACATGCTTTTGAAACACAGAAAACGGCTCTAGACTTTGCTATAACAGGATTTCCAGGAGGGCGCAAAGCTAGAGGGGTCTGTGCCGCCCGCCTCCCCCCAGCAAGAGAGGCTGTCCCCAGAATCAGGCCGCGGGTGACAGCCGAAGGAGGATGGCGGTCTTCTCCCGAGTAGGGATCTCCCTGACACGTTCCTCCTGGATCTGCGTGGGTTTTCTTCAACTGTAGTAAGAGATCTGCAAAACCTTGGAATCCGGGACCGTTTCCCCCTCCTCCATTTTGTGCAAAGGGCGCAGGCGCCTGGGGGCAGCCTGTGGTCTCCATAGCAACGATCGGACGCGCTGCTAGGCTCTGGCTCCGACTGCGCCTGCGCGGCTGGTCCCGCGGGGTCTCCCGGGTGGCAGAAGATGTTTGTGGGTCTTTGAGACCCTTCCTCACTTAGAAATTACTCTCATCTACTCAAATGATACCCATACACATACTCAGGTGTTACCCGCACACTCTCAATTACCCACAACTACTTTCAATTATACGCGGATGCTACCCACACACACTAATGCTATCCACACTCACTAATGTGTATTCAAGTAACCCAAAGTTACCCGCACCTATTCAAATAGCTACTATGAGAGTCACGGGCAAGGTTTTGGTCTGTTTATTCCCCTTCTGTATTCCCAGTGTCTGGCACACTGTAGGTCCTCTGGAAATTTTGTTGGTTGCATGGATACACGGATGAATGAGCGATCCACACTTAACTAGATTTTATGATCATTCAGCTGTTATCCACATGTACTCAAATGCTACCTACGCTCACTCCGATGTCTCCAAGTAATTCAAATATTACCCACTTATTCTGAGTGCCATGAAAGCAGGGATTTTTATTGAGTTTACTCCCTTCCGTATCCTCAACTCCTAGAACAGTACCTGGGACCTAGTAGGTATGCAATAAATATCTGTAGGATGAATAAATGAGCCACGGGTACCCAGACGTTAGCCACACCCACTCAGATGTAACCCACAAGTTAGTTAACTCAGATAAAAATAGCCACCTCTTTCGCGCTAGTCACATGTTACCTGTGCTATCCAAATGATACCCATTCTTACTCAAAAGTTACCTACTCACTAGAGTCATTCTCACACTCCCTTGCATTACCCACACTCACTCGCACTCCTTAAACCTACTCAGGTGGTATCTACCCTCCCACAGTCATCACCCCCTCAGATACCCCCCATGCCCACCCGATGCCACCACCTCACAGCTTCTTGTCTGAGGCGTGATGTCGCCGGCGGTTTTTCTTGTTCTTCCTTTTGCCCCTCTTGCCATCTCCAGCTTTGCTCTCCTTCTCGGAGGAGTTCAGAGGTGGCACCGCGTCCATCCGGACGGTGGCCCCAGCCTCCGGCTTCTCCCCCAGCCCAGGCACACAGCACTTTCTTGCAGGCAGCTCTCTGGGGCCCGTTGCTGGGGGACACAGTTCCTGCCTCAGGACCCGGGCCATATCCTCCACCGTCCTGCCCTCGCTCTGCAGAAAGAGGTTCAGCTTGGTCAGGAATTCGATGTCCTGCTTCCGGGGCATGTAGACCACTCTCCACACACCGCCCTTGCCCTTGATCTCCCTGGGGACCACGGCATAATTGATGTCCTCCGTCAGCTGAATGATGGCCGCCTTGGATTTATCCTCTTCCAGATAGGCCTTCCCAGCCACTTCGAACTTGCCTAGAGGTTTGAGGGGCAGCCGAATAATCTCTTCGAATTCCTCGTGGTTGCAGTCCTCTGGGATCCCCAGGATCATCAGGGACTTGTAACTGTCCACTTCCAGGGCCTTGCACCCGTGCTCCAACAGTGCAATGTCCTTCACCCCAAACAGCATCTTGCCCAACTCTTTGAGGCAGCAGTATGCCCGCTGGTGGACACCTGAGCTGCCTCGGGAATCCGCGAAATTATCCAGGATGCCGCGATTCCTTCCCAAAGGCTACGAGACAGTGAGGCCTCAGGGGCCGGAAGTCGCTCCCCAGGACCCCTTCGTCCAGCTCAGCGAAGGATGCCCCCAGCCCCTGCCTGCAGGGCTGTGCAACTTCGGGGCTTCTGTGGCTCCCTCTGAGTGGCTCCAAGATTCCCAGGGACTGCTGGAGAAGCAGAAGGCGGTATTTGCCACCTGACTCGTGGCTCCCGGGTCCTGGGCAAGGCTGCACCAAGGAGGGTCTCAAGATGATGCTTCCCCTTTCTTGGCGTGGCCTCCGAAGGTCTCGCAGGCCCCAACGGTCTCTCCGGATCTGGGACTGCTGATCTCCCTGGGACAACGGCCAACGGAGTGTCCTGGGTGGGGGGGCCTGCAGGCAGGGAGGCTCGTCCCTCACCGCTGGCCCAGAGGTTGCCCTCAGTGCCCTGTGGCCGGACTAGGACGAGGATGTGGCCGCTGCACTTGCTCCCGCAGTGACGTCACCGCCTCCTTCCGCTCTGCGGCCTGGCGGTCTCCATGGAAACCGCTGGAGCATCGCCTCTGCCATTGGCCGACTGGCTGCATTGAAATCAAGAGTCTGAGGGGGTCATTCGGAGGTGAGGGGTCGGCCACCAGGCATCAGAAGCGCCCGCGATTGTCCTTTGAATAATAGCTGATTCCAGGGGCGAGGGGACAGCGAATGTACAAGAGGCATCCGGGCATATTTTGAGGTCAGAAAGTAAGGAAGTGCTTAAAAAAAAAAAAAAAAAAAAGATGAGAACACCTGGAAAGACACAGGAACCAGCCTGCAAGTCTCCCACTGGCCAACCCTGGGACAATTGGAGCATCAACGTCAAAAATGAAAGACCGGGCGCGGTGGCTCAAGCCTGTAATCCCAGCACTTTGGGAGGCCGAGACGGGCGGATCACGAGGTCAGGAGATCGAGACCTTCCTGGCTAACACGGTGAAACCCCGTCTCTACTAAAAAATACAAAAAACTAGCCGGGCGAAGTGGCGGGTGCCTGTAGTCCCAGCTACTCCGGAGGCTGAGGCAGGAGAATGGCGTGAACCCGAGAGGAGGAGCTTGCAGTGAGCTGAGATCCAGCCACTGCACTCCAGCCTGGGTGACAAAGCAAGACTCTGTCTCAAAAAAAAAAAAAAAAATATATATATATATATATATACACACACACACATACACACACACACACACACACACACAAAAGTAAGCCAGGTGTGGTGGCAGACACCTGTAATCCCAGCTACTTGGGAGGCTGAGGCAGGAGAATCGCTTGAACCTGGGAGGTGGAGGTTGCAGTGAGCCAAGATCGCACCATTGCACTCCAGCCTGGAAGACAAGAGTGAGACTCCATCTGAAAATAAATAAATAAACAACAATAAGTGGCCAATGGGAAACCTCTAGGAGGTATTTGGACCTGAGAAGATTCTGTATCTGGCGCCCCTGAGCAGCTGCTGGGGCCTGCTCCTACACTGTGGTGTGTACTTTCACTTTTGATAAATCTCTGCTTTCCTTGCTTTGCTGTGCGTTTTGTCCAATTCTTTGTTCAAAACACCAATAACCTAGACAACTTGCAGTCAAGACCCTCTATCAGTAACAACATCATCTCTGCAGAATAGACACAATTCCTTCTTTCTAAGGTTCATACTCTTCTTCCTTTTTCCTGTATAATTACATGAGTCATGTTCCTTGAATCTGAGCCCATCACTCACGGTTTTTGCTTCCTGGCATAGGGCCTGGGACCTCTGTCCATCCTTGAAATTCTTTGCCTATCATTCTCCGCTCCAAAACAATTATACCCAAAGTTGCTATACCATGACTTTTTCTCAGGCTTGGAGGCATCTCTCCATTGGGAGCTAAGCTTTCAGCAGGAAGCTTCTCTGACTGTTCTAGTCCTCATTCCAATAAACGTAAAAACAACAATCATATTATAGGCATTGACATGCATTCTGAAGAGCCTTATATTCTGCTCAATAGCATATTTGTTTTTTGTTTGTTGTTGTTGTTGTTGCTATTGTTTGAGACAGAGTCTCGCTCTGTTGCCCAAGATGGAGTGCAGTGGCGGGATCTTGGCTCACTGCAAGCTCTGCCTCCCGGGTTCACGCCATTCTCCTGCCTCAGCCTCCCAAGTAGCTGGGACTATAGGCGCCCACCACCACACCTGGCTAATTTTTTGTATTTTTAGTAGAGACGGAGTTTCACCATGTTAGCCAGGATGGTCTCGATCTCCTGACTTTGTGATCCACCTGCCTCAGCCTCTCAAAGTGCTGGGATTACAGGCGTGAACCACTGTGCCCCGGCCTGGGTTTTGTTTTTGAGACAGAGTCTCGCTCTGTTGCACAGGCTGGAGTGCAGTGGCGTGATCTCGGCTCACTGCAACCTCTGCCTCTCAAGCTCAAGCAATTCTCCCGCCTCAGCCTCCCTGGTAGGTGGGATTACAGGTGTGCGCCACCACGCCTGGCTAATTTTTGTATTTGTAGTAGACACGGGGTTTCACCATGTTGGCCAGGCTGGTCTTGAACTCCTGACCTCAAGTAATCTGCCCACTTTGGTCTCCCAAAATGCTGGGATTACAAGTGTGAGCCACCGTGCCTTACAGGTCAATAGCATGTTACAATTAAATGAGCCTTTTGGGAAAATTCAGGTAAGGGTAGGTTACCCAGACTATGCAGCCATGTTCAAACCTTTGGTGGTTTATGTATTTATTTAGAGACAGGGTCTCACTCCTGCCGCCCAGGCCTGGCATGATCACGGCTCACTGCAGCCTCGACCTCCTGGCCTGGGTGATTCTCGTGGCCACCTCAGCCTTGTGAGTGGCTGGGACTGCAGAGAAGCACCACCTCGCCCAGCTAATTTTTTTTGTGTGTGTATTTTTAGTAGAGACAGGGTTTTGCCATGTTGCCCAGGCTGATCTCAAACTCCCTGGCTCAAGCGATCTTCCTGCCTCGGCTTCCCAAAGTGTTGGGATTATAGGCATGAACCAGCACACTCAGTCCTTTGGTGGTTTTTTAAATGTCTGAAAATTCTTTGACATTTCTCTCATCAAAAGGCAGAGACTAATTAATTTCCCACACCTTCAGAATAGGCCAACCTTACCAACCCACTTGTAACAAGCAGAATGTGGCAGAAGTGACGCTGTGTGATTTCCACAGTTAGGTCATGCTAGGGATAAGTACCCATGCTACCCAGCCACCATGCTCTCAGGAAGCCCGAGCAACATGGAGAGGCCATGTGCAGAGGTTCTAGGCCCCGTCCCAGCTGAGGTCCCAGCTGCCAGTCAGCATCAATCACCAGACATGTGATGAGTGAGTGAGCCTTCCAATGGTTTCAGCCCACAGCCAAGTCCCCCCACCTCATGCTGAGTGGAGCTGGGATGAGCTATCCCCAGTAAGCCCTGCTCAGATTGCATATTTTTGAGCAAAATAATGTCATTGTTAAGCCACTAAGTTTTGTAGTGGTTTGTTAGATAGCTATGGAAAGCTATATGGCAGGCCGAGGTGGGTGGATCATGAGGTCAAGAGATCGAGACCATCCTGGCCAACATGGTGAAATCACGTCTCTACTAAAAATACAAAAATTAACCGGCTGTGGTGGCATGTGCCTGTAGTCCCAGCTACTCGGGAGGCTGAGGCAGGAGAATTGCTTGAACCTGGGAGGTGGAGGTTGCAGTGACCTGAGATTGTGCCACTGCACTCCAGCCAGGGTGACAGAGTGAGATTCTGTCTCAGAAAAAATTAAAAAATAAAAAATAAATAAACAAATATAAATAAATTTAAACAAAAATAAAGTAAACTCCCTTTATATCGACTAATATCCTATTAGTTCTGTCCCTCTGGAGAACCCTAATACAGTCCCATAAAACTTATTTTTGGATTTCTGACCTCCATAACTATAAAAATAAATTTTAAAAAATATGTTCTTTGAAGCCACTAAGATTGTAGAAATTTGTTATAGCAGCCACAAGAAATGTCTACACCACCTGGCCCTGTTGCACCCAGTGAGGGTCTTGGTGTGCATGTGATAGATGTCCCGGCAGGCACCTCCATGCTCCATTCCCGCTCAACTCCAGTGCCGGGTCCCGGGCCATCCGCTGAGCCTGGAGATATGCACAGCAGTGGTGCTGTCCAGCCAAGGAAGATGCCTGCGCATGCCCCGGAAGTGGTTCAGGTCACTTCAGCAGGGAATTCTGGGCCTTGGCACTACAGCATGGCCCAGAAGGGGAGGTGGGGGCTCCAAGGAAGCACGTGTTCCCAACCCCATGGGCTCTTCACCCACACAGGGGATCAGAGCATGTGGCCTTAGGATCGTGGGTCCTAAGGCAGCACTAGGCCGGGCGTGGTGACTCACACCTGTAATCCCAGCACTTTGGGAGGCCGAGGCAGGCAGATCACTTGAGGCCAGGAGTTCGAGACCAGCCTGGCCAACACACTAAAACCCTGTCTCTACTAAAAATACAAAAAATTAGCTGGGCGTGGTGGCGGGCACCTGTAATCCCAGCTACTTGGGAGGCTGAGGCAGGAGAATGGTGTGAACCTGGGAGGAGGAGCTTGCAGTGAGCTGAGATTGCGCCACTGCACTCCAGCCTGGGCGATAGAGTGAGACTTCATCTCAAAAAGAAAACAACAACAACAATAACAACAACAACAAAAAAAAGGTGTAGTAAATTAGTGGTGCCAGGGACTGAGAGAGAGAGAGAGATGGAGGGTGAAAATGTCTTGGAACTAAGTAGAAGCAATGCTTATATAACACTGTGAATGTACTGAATACCACTTTTTTTTTTTTTTTTTTTTTTGAAGGAAGCTCTCACTGTCACCCAGGCTGGAGTACAGTGGCGCACTCATGGCCCACTGCAGCCTCCACTTCCCAGGCTCAAGCGATCCTCCCACCTCAGCCTCCTGAGTAGCTGGGACTACAGGCTCACATCACCACAGCTGGCTAAGTTTTAAAGTTTTTGTAGAGACAGGGTCCCATCATGTTGCCCCGGCTGGTCTTGAACTCCTGGGCTCAAGTGATCCTCTCGCCTTGGTTTCTCAAAGTGCTGGAATTACAAAGTGCTGGTGGTGTGAACCACCTTGCCCAGTTGTGTACACTTCTAAACGGTTCATTTTATATTATGTGAACTTCGCCTCAATAAAAAAAATTTTGTTTTCAGATGGAGTTTCCCTCTTATTGCCCAGGCTGGGGTGCAACGGCGCAATCTCAGCTCACTGCAACCTCCACCACCCCAGGTTTAAGCGATTCTCCTGCCTCAGACTCCCGAGTAGCTGGGATTACAGGCATGCGCCACCACGACGGGGTTTCGCCGTGTTGGCCAGCCTGGTCTTGAACTCCTAGCCTCAAGTGATCCACCTACCTCGGCCTCCCAAAGTACTGGGATCACAGGCGTCAGCCACCGTGCCTGGCCACAGGACTGGCTTTCAATAGGAAGCACAGAAACTTCCTCCAAGGGGCAGGAGAGAAGGACAAGTGCACACACAGCAAATGCAGATTTCCTGGTAAGAAGCTAAAGAAACAAATATTCTATTTTTAACAAAAATGTATATGATGCTTACTATATGCCTCACCCTGTTCCAAGCACTTTGCAAATACTTCATTTGCATGAAAAGCCTTTGAGGTAGCTACTGTTATATTCTCATCCCCATCTTAAAAATGAGGAAGCAGGCACAGAGGGCAATGGGCAATCACCTTCCGCAAAGTCACACAGCTGGTAAGAGGCAGGGCTGCTTAAAGATGGGCAATCGGGCAGCAGAACTCACACTCTTGAACACTACTACATAACACTTCTCTGTGCTTGACCTCCTGGGCTCAAGTGATCCTTCTGGACTCAAGCGATCCTCCTGCCCCAGCCTCCCAAGTAGCCGGGATCACAGGCTTGCACTACCATACCTGGCTAATTTTTTTGTAGTTTTAGTAGAGATGGGCTTTCACCATGTTGCCCAGGCTGGTCTCAAACTCTTGGCCTCAAGAGATCCTCCAGCCTCAGCCTCCCAAAGTGCTGGGATTACAGGCGCGAGCACAGCACCCAGTCCTCTGTGCTCTGTTCTTGATAAATGACATTTTATTGTGCAGATGTGTTTTATTTTTAGATGGAAGATCAGCGGTTGAGGCTTCAGGCTGGTTGGGGGCACTGGGAGTCTTGAAGAGAGAGGAGAGCCAGACGCTGCTGTCTTGGATAAAAAAAATTATTAGAAAAACAGGAGGGCTCCATATTTGAGGTTTGTGGTGCTGGGTTTTCAGTGAAATCCCAGAGGCTGGCTGAGATTTTTCCTGCTTCGTGGGAGGAAATGGCTTTTGCCTGGGAGGGGCAAAGATAAGTGCAGCCCAGTTCACAGTCCGTCTGCAAATCCCCAGGCACTCTGGTTCCCCGGTTCTCTCGGGGTCCTGGAATCTGGTGCTAGGTGGCCTGTCTGCCCTTCCAACTGGCCACCTGGTCCCTGTAAGCTGAACTCTGGGAACCCAGCATGGCCAGGCCAGGCTGCGGGGGAGGGAAGGGCCTGGAAGCCTGTTCCCAGGCCATGGCCAAAGGAAACGAGTTACCTTCCAGGAACTGGAGCCCAGAGGCAGGGGTGGGGAGCTGGCGGCCTGGAGGGAAAGCAATGTCCAGAACTCGCAGGGCCTCTGAAGCTGGGCTGGAGTTTGGCTTTGGGCACCAGAGCCCACAGGGCCTGTCATGGGCACCGTCTCCTCCCCATGATTTGGGGGCTGAATAATGGTCCTCAAAGACGACCACCTCCTAAGCCCTGGAACCTGTAAATAGGTGACCTCATGTGCCAAAAGGGACTTGGAAGATGATCCTGAATTATCTGGGTGGGCCCAATTCATTACAAAGGTCTTTATAAAGAAGGCCAAGCTCCGTGGCTCACACCTATAATGACAACATTTTAGGAGGCCAAGGCAGGAGGATTGCTTGAGCTCAGTAGCTCAAGACCATCCTGGTCAACATAGTGAAACCCCCATCTTTACAAATGTTTCTTTTTCTTTTTTTTTTTTTTGAGACAGAGTCTTGCTCTGCTGCCCAGGCTGGCGTGCAGTGGCATGATCTCGGCTCACTGCAACCTCCATCTCCCAGTTTATGCCATTCTCCTGCCTCAGCCTCCTGAGTAGCTGGGACTACAGGCGCCTGCCACCATGCCCAGCTAATTCTTGTATTTTTAGTAGACACAGTGTTTCACCGTGTTATCCAGGATGGTCTCAATCTCCTGACCTCATGATCCGCCCACCTCGGCCTCTCAAAGTGCTGGGATTACAGGTGTGAGCCACCGCACCAGGCCTAAAAAATTTTTTTAAGAAATTAGCCAGGCGTGATGGTGTATGCCTGTAGTCCCAGCTACTCCAGAGCTGAGGTGGGAAGACTGTGTGGACCCAGGAGGTCGAGGTTGCAGTGAGCCGAGATCATGCCTCTGCACTCCAGCCTGGGCAACAGGGCAAGACCCTGCCTCAAAAAATAAAAAAGGGCCGGTTGCCGTGGCTCACACCTATAATCTCAGCACTTTGGTAGGCTGAGGTGGGTGGATTTCTTGAGCTCAGGAATTCAAGACCAGCCTGGGCAACATGGCGGAACCCCATCTCTACTAAAAATACAAAAATTAGCCAGGCGTGGTGGCAGGTGCCTACAGTACCAGCTACTCAGGAGGCTGAGGCAGGAGAATCGCCTGAATTTGGGAGGTGGAGATTGCAGTGAGCCAAGATTGCCCTGGGTGACAGAGCAAGACTCTGTCTAAATAAATAAATACACAAATAAATAAATAAAATATTAAAAGAAAAGAGGGAGACGAGAGGGTCAGAATCGGAGAAGGAAATGTGCCAATGGAAGCACGTTTGGGTTTGGAGTGATGCAAGAAACGGCCTCAAGCCAAGAATGCAGGCAGCCCCTGTACGCTGGAAAAGGTGAGGACAAGGATTCTTCCCTGGAGCCTCCAAAGGAACATGGTCCTGCTGATCCATTCAGACTTGTAACCTCCAGAACTGGCAGACAATAAACTTTGTGTTGCCTTAAGTCAATCCATTTATGGTAATTTGTTACAGTGACAGAAGCTTGAGACAGCAAATTTCTTTTTTTTTTTTCTTTTTCTTTTTTTCTTTTCTTTTCTTTTTTTTTTTTTTTTTTTTTTTTTTTGAGACAGACTGTCACTCTGTCACCAGGCTGGAGAGCAATGGGGCGATGTTGGTTGACTGCAACCTCTGCCTCCCAGGTTCAAGCGATTCTCCTGCCTCAGCCTCCCAAGTAACTGGGACTAGAGGCACCCACCACCATGCCTGGCTAATTTTTTTGTATTTTAGTAGAGACGGGGCTTCACCATGTTGATCAGGCTGGTCTCAAACTCCTGACCTCAGGTGATCCGCCCGCCTCAGCCTCCCAAATTGCTGGAATTACAGGCGTGAGCCACCGTGCCCGGCCCCAGACCGTAAGTTTCTTTATCTCCTGGGGCCTCTATTTCTGAATCTGTGAATCAGTGATAACTGAATTCCTGCAGCGTTTTACTGAGGATATTCCACATGGATACACCAAGTGTTTGGGATGGTGGCTGGCACCCAGCAAGTGCTTGACCAATATTAGCTATCGCTATCTTCAAAGTGTTACCAAAACACCAGGGTTTGGTCTAGGTCATGTTGCTCACGGCACAGAAAGCCAATAAAGGCAGAAGGCTTTAATTGGGTGCTGCCAGGGAGGAGATGGTTCAATCTCAAATCCATCTCCTTGACCAGCTAAAATCAGGAGTTTATATAGCAGGGAAGAAATGTAACAATGTGTAAGAAAACAGGAACTAGGGAGCCTCAGGGAAGCAATCATGATGAATGAGAGGTCCATTATCTCATTGTCTGGATGTGAGGATCTGGTGAGTTTCAGTTCTTTGATACTTTTTGTTTTTGAGAGGCCTGAAAGTGAAAGGAACTCAGATAAAACAAATTAAGTCTCAAGCTTAAAGACCAGAAGGGTCTATTTCTCTGTTTATCCAAAAAAAACTATCTATGGGACTATTGGGTCAGTTTCAAAAGTGTAGACAAAGTATTCGTTTGTCCAACAAATATTTATTGAGCATCTATTATGTTCCAGGCACTGTTACTGCTGGAGATTCAGCATGAACAAGATAGGTAAACACTGGGGTCCTCGGTCCTCAGGGAACTTTCAATCTAGAGAGGGAGAAAGACAATAAACAAAAGAAATTGCTGGGCACAGTGACTCACACCTGTAATCCCAGCACTTTGGGAGGCCGAGGTGGGCAGATCGCCTGAGCGCAGGAGTTCCAAACCAGCCTGGGCAACATGGTGAAATCCCATCTCTACTAAAATACAAAGAATTAGCTGGTCACGGCAGCATGCGCCTGTAATCCTAGCTACTCAGGAGGCTGAGGCAGGAGAATTGCTTGAACCTGGAAGGCGGAGGTTGCAGTGAGCCGAGATTGTGCCATTGCACTCCAGCCTGGGCGACAGAGCAAGATTCCGTCTCAGAAAAAAAAAAAAAAAAGGGCAGGAAGTCAGATGTTGGTAAATGCTAAAAAGCAAACAAATCAAGAAAGGGGAACTGGGCCAGGCACAGTGGCTCATGTCTATAATGCCAGCACTTTGGGAGGCCAAGGCAGACGGGTCACTTGAGGTCAGGAATTCCAGACCAGCCTGGCCAACATGGTGAAATCCTGTCTCTGCTAAAGATACAAAAATTAGCCGGGTGTGGTGGCACATGCCTGTAATCCCAGCTACTCAGGAGGCTGAGGCAGGAGAATTACTTGAACCTGGGAGGTGGAGGTTGCAGTGAGCTGAGATTGCACCTCTGTACTCCAGCCTGGGCGACAGAATGAGACTCCGTCCCCCCCCAAAAAAAAAAAAAAGAACAGGGAATCATAGGACTGGTTGACTGAGTCAGCGAGGCCTTGCGGAGAAAGGATGATATTTCAGCAGAGGCCTGAAGGAGGCAGGGGAACCAGTCCTATGAATGTCGAGGAAGTGCCTTCCAGGCAGAAGGTTCACCAAGTGCAAAGGTCCTGAGGCAGGCGTGAACCTGGAATTTTCAAGAAAAAAGTAAAGCGGTCAATGTGGCTGGAGGGATGAGAAGTGGGAGGAAGTGAGGTCGGAGAGGTGACAGATGTAGGAGGCACAAATTGTCTGGAGTATTGTGGGTCACAGCTAAGACTTGGCTTTTGGTCAGGTGCAGTGGTTCACACCTGTAATCCCAACACTTTGGGAGGCCAAGGTGGGAGACATTACTTGAGCCTAGGAGTTCAAGATCAGCCTGGGGAACAAAGTGATACCCTGTCTCTACAAAAAAATTATTTTAAAAAAATAGCTGGACATGGTGGTGCACACCTGTGGTCCCAGATATTTGGGAGGCTGAGGTGGGAGGACCACTTGAACCCTGGAAGTCAGGACTGCAATGAGCCGAGATCACACCACTGCAGTCCAACCTGGGCAACAGAGTGAAATCTTGTCTCAAAAAAAAAAAAAAAAAAAAAAAAAAAAAAAAAAAAATTCAATTTGTATTACTGAACATTAGTAAAACTGAGAGAATCTCTTCATAGATTTATTGAATGCCAGTATATCTTTTTCAAGGAACTGACTTTCCAGTCCTCAGCCCATTTTTCCATTGAATTATTACTTTTTCTTAGTCATTTGTATATTCATTTTATTAATGAGATAACATGGCCCTTTGATATAAGTGTTAAAAAAAAATTTTCCCCAATTGAAATGTGTCCTTTTAGCTTTTTGTGGTTATTTTTTGCCATACAAAAGGTATTCTTATGAAGTCATATGTAGCTATATTTCCTTTCCTGTTCTAGTTTTGGTACTCGTCTTAAAAGACTTTCTTCTCCCCAAGAAAAGCAAATGTGAAGCACATCAAAGTCTTTTCTTTTAATTTTATTTATTTATTTAGAGACAGAGTCTCGCTCTGTCGCCCAGGCTGGAGTGCAGTGGCGCGATCTCGGCCCACTGCAAGCTCCGCCTCCCGGGTTCACGCCATTCTCCTGCCTCAGCCTCCCGAGTAGCTGGGACTACAGGCGCCCGCCACCACACCTGGCTAATTTTTTGTATTTTTAGTGGAGACGGGGTTTCACCGTGGTCTTGATCTCCTGACCTCGTGATCCGCCCTACCTCAGCTTCCCAAAGTGCTGGGATTACAGGGGTGAGCCACCGCGCCCGGCCATTTTTTTTTTTTTTTTTGAAACGGAGTCTCACTCTGTTGCCCAGGCCAATGTACAGTGGCACGATCTTGGCTCACTGTAACCTCTGCCTCCCAGTTCAAGCGATTCTCCTGCTTCAGCCTCCCAAGTAGCTGAGATTACAGGTACCTGCCACCACACCTGGCTAATTTTTTGTATTTTTAGTAGAGACGAGGTTTCACCATGTTGACCAGGCTGGTCTCAAACTCCTGACCTCAAGTGATCCACCTGCCTTGGTCTCCCAGAGTGCTGGGATTACAGGCGTGAGCAACCGTGCCTGGCCCAAAGTCTTAATAGTTGTAATTGTTTTTGTTTAAACTTATATATATGTGTATATACACACTCATACATATATACACATATATACATTTATATATACACACATACACAAATACAACATACATACTTATGTACATATGTATATATCCACCCATATATACACATAAATGCACAGATATATACACATATACATATGTACATACATATATTTACACAGACATAAAAGCAAACATATACATAAATTTACACACATATATACACAAACACATTATACACTTAGACACAGAATTATAGACATACATGCAAATTCATACACACACCCATAGTAACAGATATGCATATATACATGCACATGTATATGTCCGTATAGAGAGATCTATGCTGGAATATACAATAACATTGTTTCTCTTTTGAAGGAAAATGAGAACCTTCTTTGGCTTTTGTGGGAGGCTGGGGAGAAGCCGATGGGGCACTTTCCGTTTCTAATTTGGTACAGCTAGAATGTCTAACACTCTGCATATCTTATTTTAAAATGTCTATGTGGGCTATTTTGGCAGCGGGACAGTAGGTCATTTCTTGTTTTCATCTTTTTTTTTTTTTTTTTTTGAGACAGAGTCTCGCTCTGTCACCCAGGAGTGCAGTGGTGACACGATCTCGGCTCACTGCAAGCTCTGCTTCCCGGATTCACGCCATTCTCCTGCCTCAGCCTCCTGAGTAACTGGGACTACAGGCGCCCGCCACCATACCCGGCTAATTTTTTGTATTTTTTTTAGTAGAGATGGGGTTTCACAGTGTTAGCCAGGATGGTCTGGATCTCCTGACCTCGTGATCCATCCGCCTCGGCCTCCCAAAGTGCTGGCATTATAGGCGTGAGCCACCGCGCCCCGCCTTGTTTTCATCTTTATATGGCTCTTTATTCAATAAAAACAAAACCACTGCCACCTAAAAATAAAATTTGTTAGAAGCCAAGACCATGTTATAGGTTACAGCCACAGTCATTCTTTTTTTTTTTTTTTTCTCTGGGTCTGGTATAAAGCTTGCATTTAACCTGATTTACTCTTGCCAGTCTCTCACTGAATAAGCCATTCATAGCCCTATCTGCCGATCCAGGCCTGGGCACGTCCTGGCATGTCAGATTGTCCAAGCCGGCAGCTGCCACGGTTCCCATTCCTCAGGCTTCAAGAAATGACAGGAGCATCTGCCAAGGGTTCATCCAGCAGCGGTGACCTGAGAGCTTTATTACAACAAGTGATTATCTAATGAGTTCGAACACAAGGGTTTGCTGTTCTAGGTGGCTTCACAGTGCTGCGTTCAGGGTATTTCCCGTGTGGTTTTCTTATTTGTGATAAGAAATAAGAGTTGTGCAATTCCACTCAGAAATATTTAAAAAATCCTCCACCAGGCCACTTTGAATCCTTCTGGATCTGTGTGACCAGGATTAGAACAGGCAGCTGTCTAAATGCCATTACTAGGTCTCTTGAGCTATGACACCACTGGAAAGAAAGGGAGACTAACACATTGAACAACCTACCAAATCCAAAAAAGAAATACAGTAAGTAAGGCTGGGCGAAGTAGCTCACGCCTGTAATCCTAACATTTTGGGAGGCTGAGTTAGGTGGATTGCCTGAGCTCAGGAGTTTGAGACCAGGATGGGTAAAATGGTGAGACCACCATCTCTACTGAAAAAAAAAAAAATTGGCTGGGCGTGGTGGCGCACACTTGTGGTCTCAGCTACTTGGGAGGCTGAGGTGGGAGGATTGCTTGAGCCTGGGAGGCAGAGGTTGCAGTGAGCTGAGATCATGCCACAGCACTCCAACCTGGGTTACAATGTGAGACCTTGTCTCAAAAACAAAACAAACAGAAAAACAATAATTTAAAATTTTTGAAAATGGATAAAACCACATGAATGGAATGAGTTCAAATACACACATTCATGGTTTTTTGTGTTTTCTTTTTTAACGTTATTTTTTTTTGGTCACATACAAACTTTAAACTTTAAATGCATGGCTGGGCACAGTGGCTCGCACCTGTAATCCCAGCACTTTGGGAGGCCGAAGTGGGTGGATCACCTGAGGTCAGAAGTTCAAGACCAGCCTGAGCAACATGACAAAACCCGTCTCTACTAAAAATACAAAAATTAGCTGGGCATGATGGCCAGTGTCTGTACTCCCAGCTACTCAGGAGGCTGAGGCAGGAGAATCGCTTGAACCCAGGAGGTGGAGGTTGCAGTGAGCTGAGATCACGCCCCAGCACTCCAGCCTGGGCAACAGAGCCAGACTGTCTCAATTAAACAAACAAACTTCAAATGCATGACACTTGTCCTTCATAGCTTCTGAGATATATTTTTCTGCTTAGAGAAATACTCTCTGGCCGGGCGCGGTGGCTCACACCTGTAATCCCAGCACTTTGGGAGGCCGAGGCGGGTGGATCATGAGGTCAGGAGATACAGACCATCCTGGCTAACACGGTGAATCCCCGTCTCCACTAAAAAATATAAAAAATTAGCTGGGCGCGGTGGCGGGCGCCTGTAGTCCCAGCTACTCAGGAGGCTGAGGCAGGAGAATGGCATGAACCTGGGAGGTGGAGCTTGCAGTGAGCCAAGATCGCGCCACTGCACTCCAGACTGGGAGAGCGAGCGAGACTCCGTCTCAAAAAAAAAAAAAAAAAAAAAAAAAAAAAAAAAAGAAAAATACTCTCCCTGCTTCTAAGAACATAGATTCAGTCACCATATACAGGGGAGGCCCTTGATGTCTTCATGCTTTGCACTTACATCTTTCATCCATCTGGAATTTATCTCAATGAAAGGAACATTGGAATAGTCCAACACACTCCAAAGAAATGTTTGGCCACTTGATCCTTGTCTCATCTGCTGGCCTGTAACGCTGCCTTCATCAACACTGAAAATCTCACATTTAGGGACGCCAAACTGTCAGAAATATTACAGATTCTTAATGCATTTTAGTGCCTGATAGGGCGTACTCCTGCCCCACTGCATTTCAAAGTTTCTGGGTTACTTTCATATGGTAACAATTTTTCAGCCCCGCATCTTGCACTTACATGTTAAACTCCAGAAGCTGGACAAAGAGGAGGTGGGATGTTTTACTTTTACAGTTAAATGACTGGGCTAGGCACGATGGTTCACACCTGTAATCCCAGCACTTTGGGAGGCCGCGGAGAGCAGATCACCTGAGGTCAGGAGTTCGAGACCAACCTGGGCAACACGGAAACCCTGTCTCCACTAAAAATACAAAAAAATTGGCTGGGCATGGTGGCACATGCCTGTAATCCCAGCTGCCTGGGAGGCTGAGGCACGAGAATTACTTGAACCCAGGAGGCGGAGGTTGCAGTGAGCCGAGATCATGCCTCTGCACTCCAGCCTGGGCGAGAGAGCAAGACTCCATCTCAAAAAATAATAAATAAAATAATAAAATAAAATAAAATAATCAATAATTGTTCACATTCACCCAGCACTCATCCGCCATAGCACAAGACCACAGCCTTACCTCTTACACATTTGCTTATTTTCCTTATTTTTTGTTGTGTGTGTGTTTTTTTTTTTTTTTTTTTTTTGAGACTGAGTCTCGTTCCGTCGCCCAGGCTGGAGTGTGGTGGCGTGTCTCTGGTCACTGCAACCTCTGCCTCCTGGGTTCAAGTGATTCTCCTGTCTCAGCCTCCCGAGTAGCTGACATTACAGGCACACGCCATCATGCCCAGCTAATTTTTGTATTTTTTGTAGAGACGGGGTTTCACCATGTTGGCCAGGCTGGTTTCCAACTCCTGACCTAAGGTGATCCACCCGCCTCAGTCTCTGAAAGTGCTGGGATTATAGGCGTGAGCCACTGCGCCTGCCACATTCACTTGTTTTTCTAGAACTATTATGCAGGGATTGGAGCTTTTCCAAAGCAGCGATGCCTGAAGTTTACGTGTCATTGGACCTGAGCATGACAAGGCATGCACTTTGCAAAAATCAGTGGTAGAGTTTTTCAGTCACAGACGTGCCTGTGCCAGAAAAAATTTCAAACAAACCAGCACAGGCAGCAATCCACCTTCCAAAACAAGGACGCTTTGTATAACGTGCAAATATTTGTCCAGAAATGGCAAGAAACGCTTCCAAGAACTGCAGAAAAATCTGGTTAATTTAGCAATATAGGTGAATGTAGTTTGGGGTAAGGTAACTTTTTAAATTTTGTGTTAAACATTATACTTTAATGTTGTTGCTTTAATGTAAAGAAGTATAAAGAAACTAAAGAATGGCCTACTATGTCTCCTGTCCACATCAGCATTCTAAAATAGAATGTGTTACCAAGTGTGAGAGTTACAGATGGGGACATAATATAGTCCTTTCCTCCATTCCCCTCAGTTCCCCACCTCAGAAGCAACCTGTTTTCCATTTGTTGTTTTTCCTTCCATAAAAAGGAAAAAGATTGATACATATATTACCATATATAATAATATAATGTTTTTCATTGATAAAAGGGTGATCATAGGTGCCCCAGTGCACCTTGGTACTTTTCACTTCATAAAATAATAATTCATTCTCTCTCTCTCTCTCTCTCTCTCTCTCTCTCTCTCTCTCTCTCTCTCTCTCTCAATAGGGTCTCCGTCTGTTGCTCTGTCTGGAGTGCAGTGGTATGATCATATCTTACTGTAGCTTCAAACTCCTGGGCTCAAGCAATTCTCCCATTTCAGCCCCCTAAGTAGCTGGAAATACAGGCATGTGCTCGGCCTAAATCTCCCTTCCCCTTCCCCTCCCCTCTTCTGCCCTCCCCTCTCTTTCTTTCTTTCTCTCTTCTTTTATTCTTCCCTCTCTCTTTTTCTCTATCCTCCCTTCCCTTCCTCCCCGCCTTCTCCCTTCCCTTCCCTTCCCTTCCTCCCCGCCTTTTCCCTTCCCTTCCCTCCCCTCCCCTCCCCTCCCCTTCTTTCTTGACAGACTCTTACCCTGTTCACGCAGTGGCATGAACATGGCTCACTACAGCCTCTACCTCCCTGGGCTCAAGCAATCCTCCCACCTCTGCCTCCTGAATAGCTAGGACTCCCTCTTTCTCTCTCTCTTTCTCTTCTTTCTTTCTTTCTTTCTTTCTTTCTTTCTTTCTTTCTTTCTTTCCTTTCTTTCTTTCTGTCTGTCTTTCTTTCTTTCTTTCTCTCTCTTTCTCTCTCTCTCTCTCTCTTTCTCTCTTTCTCTCTTTCTTTCTTTCTTTGTTGACAGACTCTTAGCCTGTCGCCCAGGCAGTGGCATGAACATGGCTCACTACAGCCTCAACTTCCCTGGGCTCAAGCAATCCTCCCACCTCTGCCTCCTGAGTAGCTAGGACTACAGGTGTGTACCACCACACCCAGCTAATTTTTATTTTTTGTAGAGACAGGATCTCACTATGTTGCTCAGGCTGGTTTCGAGCTCCTGGGCTCAAGTGATCCACCTGCCTCAGCATCCCAAAGAGCTGGGATTACAGGTGTGGGTGACAGAGCGAGACCCTGTCTCTAAAACAAAAAAAAAAACTAACACCCCACTAAGCATGAAATAAGGATGGACATATAGATGAGTGCAATGGAGTTGATAGTCTAGAAAACAATCATGTGATACCATTTTCCACATTGCTGGCAAAAGTTCTAAGCTTTGTATAAAACCCTGTTCCAGGCCGGGTGCAGTGGCTCAGGCTTGTAATCCCAGTGCTTTGGGAGCTGGAGGTGGGTGGATCACGAGGTCAAGAGTTCGACACCAGCCTGGCCAACATAGTGAAACCCCATCTCTACTAAAAAATACAAAAATTAGCCGGGCTTGGTGGCACATGTCTGTAATCCCAGCTACTCTGGAGGCTGAGGCAGGACAATGGCGTGAACCCAGGAGGCGGAGCTTGCAGTGAGCCAAGATCGCGCCACTGCACTCCAGCCTGGGTGACAGAGCAAGACTCCATCCCAGAAACAACAAAAACAACAAAAAAAACTGTTCTGATGAGGGTGTGGTGAAACAATCTCACTCACTATTACTGGGAATGTGAACTGGTTTATGGGCAATTTGCCAGTAGCGGTGAAATTTTTTTTTTTTTTTTTTTTTTTTTTTTTTTTTGAGACAGAGTCTTGCTCTGTCACCTGGTTGGAATGCACTGGCATGATCTTGGCTCACTGCAAGCTCCGCCTCCCAGGTTCATGCCATTCTCCTGCCTCAGCCTCCTGAGTAGCTGGGACTATAGGCGCCCACCACCACGTCTGGCTAATTTTTTATATTTTTAGTACAGACAGGGTTTCACCGTGTTGGTCAGGATGGTCTCGATCTCCTGACCTCATGATCCCCCCACCTCAGCCTCCCAAAGTGCTGGGATTACAGGTGTGAGCCACTGCGCCCGGCCAGCTGTGAAATATTTTAAATGACTTTTGATTTGGATTCCTGGCATCCTGCTACTAGCAGTTTTCTCTAACGATATGCTCTCGGATGTATGCCATGGTGCATGTTTGAGAAACACTGACAGTGAGTGTTTGTAAAAGTGAAAAATGAAAACGATCTAAGGGTTTGGAGCCTCCATCAGTATGGAGCTGGTTAAACAGACTGTGCTACAACCATAGGAAGATGGAACTCTCTAGAGATAATAAAAAGAGATTTGGTTGGAGGCCGGGTGCGGTGGCTCACGCCTGTCATCCCAGCACTTTGGGAGGCCGAGGCAGGCGGATCACTGAGGTTGGGAGTTTGAGACCAGCCTGACCAACATGGAGAAACCCTGTCTCTATTAAAAATACAAAACTTAGCCGGGCATGGTGGTACATGCCTGTAATCCCAGCTACTTGGGAGGCTGAGGTAGGAGAATAGCTTGAACCTGGGAGACAGAGGTTGTGATGAACTGAGATTGGGTCATTGCCCTGCAGCCTGGGCAACAAGAGCGAAACTCCATCTCAAGAAAAAAAAGTTAACTCAGTATGGTTGTGTGTGCCTGTACTCCCAGCTACTACGGAGGCTGAGGTAGGAGGATCACTTGAGTCCAGGAGGTCGAGGCTGCAGTGAACCATGATCATGCCACTGCACTCCAGCCTGGGCAATATAACAAGACCCTGTCTCCAAAATACAAAACTTCTTCTGCTTCCAAAATTATAAGTGAACTCGTTCCTATTTTTCTTTAAATGTTTATTGATTTCATTTTTCACATTTACATCTTTGATTCATCTGGAAGGTATCTGAGAACTCAAAGAAGGAGCTAGGGAAACCAACTTTATTCTTTTTGTTCTGTCCAAATGGCTAGCCAGTTTTCAGAGCATTAGCTAAGTTTAGAAAATCTCTTTTCTCTCCTGCTGATTTAGAATAAATAGCACCGTGGCTGGTCATAGTCTAAGTTCTCAGATGTATGAAGCTCTATTTCTGGATTCATGATTCTGTCCCACCGTTTTGTTGGCCTAGTTCCTCAATATAAGTAAACTACAGTGACATCGCATCCTCACAGGCCATTCCTTGATCTATCAGTGGGGCTAATCCGCCGACATGAATTTTCATTTTCCGGAATATTCTGGCCATTAACAGAGGGTAGTCAATTTTTATTTTTTATTTTGTTTGTTTGTTTGAGACAGGGTCTCATTCTGCCGCCTAGGCTAGAGTGCAGTGGCAGAATCATAGCTGACTGTAACCTTGAACTCCTGGGCTCAAGCGAGCCTCCCACTTTAGACTCCCTAGTAGCTGGGATTACAGGCGTGTGCCACCATGATTTTGAATGCAGTAATTTGCTTTACAATGTCAGGATGTGGTTTGGTGAAACCAACCCAGATGCTTGTAAGTCAAGGATGAAAAACTTGGGTCACCTGGCATCGCCAATATTCCCTAAGAGCGGAACACTTTCCCTCATAAATGTCAGGGTCACGGGATGCAACAGGAAAACCTTCGCCAATGGCTCCTCTGGGGTGGCTTGTTGCACCCTCCCTCTGGACCACGCGGCCCCTAAAAGTCAGCCCCAGACCTTGAGCTCAGTGTAATGTCTAGATTCATGCTAGAGCCGTGAATCAAAGGTTCAATTTTATGAGAACGAACGTGTGGGGCCTGAATTTTAAACACAGAGCCAGGCTAGGCTGCAAACAGTCTTACACCACAGCGTGCTGATCAGAAGTGTAAATGAGACACACAGGGAGGGCAGGAGCACATTTATTACAAGATCTATAATCACACACAAGAAGTGTTAAACTGGGCCCATCGGTGACTGGCTTTGGTGTGCAGCATTGCTATAGCTTTGGCTCAGTGCACAGGATTGTAAAGATGAAAATAAAATAGCCACCCCATTGCTTTTTATTTTATTATTTTTTTAATTAATTAATTAATTAATTCGAGACAGAGTTTCATTCTTGTCGCCCAGGATAGAGTGCAATGGTGCCATCTCAGCTCACTGCAACCTCCACCTCCCAGGTTTAAACCATTTTCCTGCCTCAGCCTCCCAAGTAGCTAGCATTACAGGTGTGCGCCACCAGGCCTGGCTAATTTTTCTATTTTTAGTAGAGATGGGGTTTCACCATGTTGGCCAGGCTGGTCTTGAACTCCTGACCTCAGGTGATCTGCCCGCCTTGACCTCCCAAAGTGCTGGGATTACAGGCGTGAGCCACCATGCCCGGCCATTTTATTATTACTTTTTTAATAGAGATGGGGGTCTCGCCATGTTGACCAGGCTGATCCTGAACTCCTGGGCTCAAGCGATCCTCCCACCTTGGCCTCCATAAGTGCTGGGATTACAGGACCCACTATACCCAGCCCAGTTACTTTTTTTTTTTTTTTGAGACGGAGTCTTGCTGTGTCGCCCAGGCTGGAGTGCAGTGGCCGGATCTTAGCTTACTGTAAGCTCCGCCTCCCGGGTTTATGCCATTTTCCTGCCTCAGCCTCCCGAGTAGCTGGGACTACAGGCACCCGCCACCTCGCCCGGCTAGTTTTTTTTTTTTTTTTTTTTTTTTTGTATTTTTTAGTAGAGACGGGGTTTCACCATGTTAGCCAGGATGGTCTCGATCTCCTGACCTTGTGATCCGCCCGTCTTGGCCTCCCAAAGTGCTGGGATTACAGGCTTTAGCCACCGTGCCCGGCCCCCAGTTACTTTTTAAAAATAGTTTCCATTCAAGTATAATTTGCATGCGGCGAAATGCGCGTATTTAAAGTATATGTACAATTTGATGATTTTTGACAGAAATTCATTTTGACACCTGTGCAACCACCAACCTAGACACAGAACCTTCCGCCACTCCAAAAAGTTCCTTCTCAAAGTCCTTCTCCTTACTGAGACAACCGCTGTTCTAATTTTTGCCATCATGAATTAGTTTTTCCTATTCTAGAACTTCTTAGAAATGAAATCATACAGTATGTGGGCATCTTTTGCTCCTGGCTTCTTCCCCTTAGCATAAAGCCTTTGAGATCCATCAATATTGGTGGGATTTTGTTTGTTTGTTTTGGTTTTGGAGCTTAATTTGTGGCATATATTCCCAATCCCAATGATCAATAATGTCTGTATATCATTTATATTAGTACACAGATTCAGTGGTGACTGTTTCATGTGGTCTCTGAATTGTGCCTTTATATAATGTAGGTTCTGTCCTATTTGGCTTGGTAAACTTATATAGAAAACAAGAGGTGTTAATTGCACACAGAGGCCTCCTTGTATGGTTAGTACATCTAGAATTATGTGGTGGTGGCCGGGCGCGGTGGCTCAAGCCTGTAATCCCAGCACTTTGGGAGGCCGAGACGGGCGGATCACGAGGTCAGGCGATCAAGACCATCCTGGCTAACATGGTGAAACCCCGTCTCTACTAAAAAATATTTTAAAAAACTAGCCGGGCAAGGTGGCGGGCACCTGTAGTCCCAGCTACTAGGGAGGCTGAGGCAGGAGAATGGCGAAAACCCGGGAGGCGGAGCTTGCAGTGAGCTGAGATGCGGCCACCGCACTCCAGCCCGGGCGACAGAGCGAGACTCCGTCTCAAAAAAAAAAAAAAAAAAAAAAAAAAAATGATGTGGTGGTGAGCACTGCTAAAACCAGATAATTAGCTTCTGCCTGGAGATTATATAAGGAATCTAGAGTTGTATATTTGGACTGGACTCTGTTAGTCTGGAACTCTTTCTTTTACTGCCTACTTTTTTTTTTGAGATGGAGTCTCACTCTATCACCCAGGCTAGAGTGCAATGGTGCGATCCTGGCTCACTGCAACCTCCGCCTCCTGGGTTCAAAGGATTCTCCTCCCTCAGCCTCCCCAGTAGCTGGGATTACAGGCACCCGCCATCATGCCCGGATAATTTTTGTATTTTTTGTAGAGAGGGGGTTTCACCATGTTGGTCAGGCTGGTCTCAAACTCCTGACCTCAGATGATCCACCCACCTCGACCTCCCGAAGTGTTGGGATTACAGGCGTGAGCCACGATGCCCAGCCCCATCAATATTGTTGTATCAATACTGCATTCCTGTTTATTGTTGGGTAAGGGTCCACTGAAGGGTTGCACTGATGCAGGATGGGCAAGCCCCCAAATTGAGGCTTAGTCCAGGAGGGTTCTTGGCTTCACCCTTCAAATAATTCAAGGGCAAGCTGGTGGTGGTAGTAACTTTTCTTGAGGCCAGCCACAGCAGAGGGACTGCCCCTTGCAAAGCAGGGCTACTCCATAGGCAGTGTGCCCAGAGGAGCAGCTCAGAGGCAGTGCTGCTGTCATATTTATACATACTTTTAATTATATGCAAATTAAGGGGTGGTTTCTGCAGAAATTTCCAGGAAAAAGGTGGCAACTTCAGGGTTGTCAAGAGCATTGCCATGGAAAAGGTCAGTAACGTCCAGGTGTTACCATGGCAACGGTAAACTGGCATGGTACAGTGGTGGCTGTGTCTTCTAGAAAGCTGCTTCTACCCCAGACCTGTTTTAGCTTAGACAATTTGGTCCCGTGTCTAAGCCCTGCCTCTAGAGATGAGCCCCACCTCCTACCACAGTACCACTCCTAGTTATATACAAGAGAAATCTATGCCCACACAAAAACTGGTACACCCATGTTCATGGTGATATTATTCAAAATAGTCAAAAAGTGGAGGCAACCCAAACGTGCGTCAACCAATGAATGGATATATAAAATGTGGTACAACATTTGGACTGCTTCCATATTTAGGCTATTTTGAATAAGTATGCTATTATGAACATTTGTGTACCCATCTTTGGTGGATATATATTTTCATTTATCTTAGGCAAATACTTAGGAGTGGAATGGCTGGGTCTTATGATAAGGGTATATATCTAACTTTTTTGTTTTTTAGAAACAGAGTCTCACTTTGTCACCCAGGCTCAAGTGCAGTGGTGTGATCGCGGCTCACCACAACCTCCACCTCCAGGTTCCAGTGATTCGCCAGCCTCAGCCTCCGAAGTAGCTGGGATTACAGGAGCTCACCACAATGACCAGCTAATTTTTTGTATTTTTTTTTTTTAGTAAAGACGGGGTTTCACCGTGCTGGCCAGGATGGTCTCGATCTCCTGACCTCGTGATCCGCCCGCCTCGGCCTCCCAAAGTGCTGGGAGAGAAACACCAAATCTTACCCTGAGTACTCAGATGATGCCTCATGTCATGTTGCCAAGCTGAGACCTGCCACGCATTCTCTTGCTATTATGTGGCCATCAGGCCTGAACAAGAGCCAGGACCCAAGGGGTTTGCAAGAGTCACGCCTGAGTTTAATTAAGTGGGACAGATGTGCTCTTTAGAACCAGGACACCTGGGAGCAATTTTAAAGGCACAGACATGCCCTGCCTGTGATGAACTTCAGCACAGACCAGCACAGTCCCCTAATCCTCTTAATTGTTCATACCATCACAAAAAGTGCAAATCTAAAAACAGAGATGAACCGAAAAAATTATTGCATTATCGTTAATCTGACCACAGTGGCTAATGTTGCTTGAATAATGCATTTGGGTGCTTTTAAAAGTCTGCAGTCAGCCTGGGCAACATGGCAAAACGCTGTTCCTACCAAAAAATACAAAAATGAGCTGGGCATGGCGGTTTGCAACTGTAGTCCCAGCTACATGCAAAGTGGCTGATATGAGAGGATGGCTTGAGCCTGGAAAGTCAAGGCTGCCGTGAACCAAGATTGCGCCACTGCACTTCAGCCTGGGTGACAGAGCGAGAGATCCTGTCTCATTAAAAAAAAAAAAAAAAAAAAAAAAAAAAACAGTCTGCGATGTTTTATTTTTCAATGTGAGAAAATATTAAAAAGTACATTGGCCGGGTACAGTGGCTCACGCCTGTAATCCCAGCATTTTGGGAGGCCTAGGCAAGGCAGATCACGAGGTCAGGAGATCGAGACCATCCTGGCTAACACAGTGAAACCCCATCTCTACTAAAAATACAAAAAAAGAAAAAAAAAAAAAATTAGCCAGGCATGGTAGCAGGTGCCTGTAGTCCCAGCTACTCAGGAGGCTGAGGCAGGAGAATGGTGTGAACCAGGAGGCGGAGCTTGCAGTGAGCTGAGACTGCACCACTCCAGCCTGGGTCACAGGGCAACTCCATCTCAAAAAAAAAAAAAAAAAGTAAATTAAAAAATATATGGGTCATGGGGGGGCACAGTGGCTCATGCCTGTAATCCCAGCACTTCAAAAGACTGAGGCAGGAGGATTGTTTGAGACCAGGCATTCAAGACCAGCCTGGGCAACATAGTGAGAACTCATCTCTACCCCCCGCCAAAAAAAAAGTTAGCTGGGCATGGTGGTGCACATCTGTAGTCCTAGCTACTCAGGAAGATTGTTTAAGCCCAAGCCCAGGAGTTTGAGGGTGCAGCGAGCTGTGACCACACAATTGCACTCCAGCCTGCGTGACGGAGCAAGAGCCTGACTCTTAAAAACATTTTGTTTTTAAATAATTGAAAATACTACTCAAACACACATGAATCTCAAAAGCACTATGCTGGCCGGGCGCGGTGGCTCACACGTGTAATCCCAGCACTTTGGGAGGCCGAAGCAGGCAGATCACGAGGTCAGGAGATCAAGACCATCCTGGCTAACATGGTGAAATCCCATCTCTACTAAAAATACAAAATTATCCAGGCATGGTGGTGCACACTTGTAGTCCCAGCTACTTGGGAGGCTGAGGCAGGATAATCGCTTGAATCTGACAGGCAGAGGTTGCAGTGAGCTGAGACTGTGCCATTGCCCTCCAGCCTGGGCAACAGAGCAAGATGCCATCTCAAAAAAAAAAAAAAAAAAAAAAAAAAAAAAAAAAGGCTGGGGCATGGTGACTCATGCCTGTAATCCCAGCACTTTGGGAGGCTGAGGTGGGTGGATCACCTGAGATCAGGAGTTCGAGACTAGCCTGGCCAACATGGAGAAACCCTGTCTCTACTAAAACTACAAAATTAGCCAGATGTGGTGGCAGGCGCCTGTAATCCCAACTACTCAGGAGGCTGAGGCGGGAGGCTGAGGCAGGAGAATCACTTGAACCCGGGAGGTGGAGGTTGCAGTGAGCTGAGATCGGGCCATTGCACTATAGCCTGGGCAAAAAGAACGAAACTCCCTAAAAAACAAAAACCACCTGTAATCCCAGCACTTTGGGAGGCCGAGACGGGCGGATCACGAGGTCAGGAGATCGAGACCATCCTGGCTAACACGGTGAAACCCCGTCTCTACTAAAAAATACAAAAAACTAGCCGGGCGTGGTGGCGGCGCCTGTAGTCCCAGCTACTCGGGAGGCTGAGGCAGGAGAATGGCGTGAACCCAGGAGGCGGAGCTTGAAGTGAGCTGAGATCCGGCCACTGCACTCCAGCCTGGGCGACAGAGCCAGACTCCGTCTCAAAAAAAAAACAAAAACAAAAACAAAAAAAAAAACAAAGCAAACAAACAAAAACCACTATGCTGAGGAAAAGAAGCCAGACACCAAAAAACCATATGCTGTATGACTCCATTTATACGCAGTCCTGGGACAGACACACTGAGCTTTGGCTGGAAAAATCATTACAGGGCTCACCTCTGACAGCTGGGGCGAGGACCGACTGGGAAGGGGCACAGGGAGGCTTTCTAGGATGATGATATTGTTCTGTATCTTGTTGCAGGGGTGGGTTACACAGGTGCCTATGTCCAAACTCATCAGACCGTTCACTTAAGATCTGTCCATTTCACTGTATGTAAATGTTTTATTTTACCTAAAAAATGAAAATGTAAAAGAAAGGAATAAATGAATAAGTAAATCAACACAAACCAGGTCTTACTCCTTGGCAGCTCTGCTCACCCCAAATGGGCAGCTTTTTCTCCCGGGTCCAGCCACAGTCACCTCCCCACTAGGTTCCCAGCTGCCACCTCCCCCTCTGCAGTCTGTACCCCACCAGGCTTTCAGAGGGAGACGGGAACCAACCTACGTAGGATCATGATGCGGTGCTCAACACCCTCCCACGGCTGCCATCTCTCAAATTAAAGCCAGAATACATCCTGGCTGCACATGTGGGGCCTTGCACACCAGCCTGCAAAGTCCCCGGCCTCTGCTCCTCACCTCCTCCTTGCTTTCTTCTTTTATTTATTTTTTTTGGAGACAGAGTCTTGCTCTGTCGCCCAGGCTGGAGTGCAGTGGCGCAATCTCAGCTCACTGCAATCTCAACCTCTCGGGTTCAAGCGATTCTCCGGCCTCAGCCTCCCAAGTAGCTGGGACCACAGGCACGCACCATCACACCTGGCTCATTATTTTGTATTTTTAGTAGAGATGGGGTTTTACCATGTTGGCCAGGCTGGTCGTGAACTCCTGACCTCAGGTGATCTGCACACCTCGACCTCCCAAAGCGTTGGAATTACAGGCATGAGCCACTGTGCCTGGCCTTACTCACTTTCTCAAACAGATCAGAGCCTCCCTCCATGATGACTGCTCCCTCTGCCCAGGAGGCTGTCCTTGGCCAACCGCTTGTCTCACCCCTCACCCGCTTCAGGTTGGTTCAGACATCGAGTTCCCAGAGAGGCTCCCCCAACCACTCTAGGCAACAGCCAGCCGCTCCTGCACACTCACCTTGCCTGCCCCTCTTCCTGCTTTATTTTTCATGGCAGAGCTCTCCGGCCCCTCCGCCTGTATCTACATAAGGTCTGTCCTCACATGAACGTCAGGTTCCAGACCAGGACTTGGTCTTGCTCCTGGCTGTCATACAGCAGATTCTCAGTGAACCTTGCTTGAATGACAGCATGGGCGACCAGGACACTTTGCTCTCGAGCCCTACTAGTTGCATCCACAGCTCTCCATCTCCCTGCAAACACTCCGGGTCAGCCTCTCCCCAGACACACCCCTGAACAGAACACCTCCACCCGGGGCGATGAGGTTTCCTTGAAGACAGCTTTCATGTGCCCCAACCTTGGATTCCCCCCATTTTTAGGGCACGTAGGCCTTTCATACTTTACTGACAGCCTGGGTGTAACCAGTGAGTGACTATTATTGTGGGAGGTACTTACATATCTTGGCCAAACAGGGCTTTTCCCACTGTGGGGTGTGGGGGCACCCAATAAATAAACCATCCAGATGCTTCTGAGTACATGGCAGTTCCTAACGAGCCACCTGTCCTCAAATCCCAGCTTCCCTTTTGATCTCTTTCACATCTTTCCTCACAATCTCCATTCACTTTCACAAAACCTCAACCTGGACCCTGAAGGACACTTCCCTTTCCCCAAGCCTGAATTATTCCACCTGAAGCTCTCCAACCTGTATTATTAATAGAATTCTTGGCTGGGCGCAGTGGCTCATGCCTGTAATCCCAGCACTTTGGGAGGCTGAGGCAGGTGGATCACATGGTTAAGAGACCGAGACCATCCTGGCCAACATGGTGAAACCCCATCTCTACTAAAAAAAAAATACAAAAATATTAGCTGGGTGTGGTGGCACACACCTGTAGTCCCAGCTACTTGGGAGGCTGAGGCAGGAGAATCACTTGAACCTGGGAGGCAGAGGTTGCAGTGAGCCGAGATCATGCCATTATACTCCAGCCTGGCGAGAGCTAGACTCCATTTCAATTAAAAAAAAAAAAAAAAAAAAAAAAACAGAATTCTCAGGAGAAACTGTTTAAGATGGAGATTCCCAGGTACAACCCCCAAGAGAGCCTGAATCAGCAGGTGGGAACACAAAATGGTACCTTGAACAGATTCCAAGCAACTGATGTAGTGGCCACCCTGGTTCAGGAGTTCTTGGAGAGGGGCAGGGAGAGCGAGAAGAAAACTAAATTTTTAGCTAAAAGACCTCAGCTTCTGGCCTGGCGCGGTGGCTCACGCCTGTAATTCCAACAGTTTGGGAGGCCGAGGTGGGCAGATCACATGAGCCCAGGAGGTAGAGGTTGCAGTGAGCTGAGATCGTGCCACTGAACTCTTGGCTTCTGTGTGAGGGAACAGGAGGGGAGGGAAAGGTTTTCATCTTCCAGCTGTTTATAAAAATATAAACTGGCACTTTGAGGTAATTTGCATCACCAAATACCTCTTCTAGAAACCCCAAGATCTGTGGGACGTCCTTCCACATCGGTGGAAAGCCATTCGCAAAGAGGACAAACGGCTTCTCCTCTCATGGATCATTAACAATCTCAAAGCTTGAACCCGTATCTGATAACCAGTCATGTCTGGCTGGGGGCACTGTTTGAAGGGGGAACCCTTTCCTCAAATTTAATAGTCCATGCAATCCCCATCTACAAAAGAGTAAAACTTAACAGGACACAATTTGCTAAACTTTATTTTATACATACACGTTTACATTTACTAGTCATGGTGTCAGCCTGTTAACACAATGAAGCCGTAATGGACCCGTTTTGAAATTAGAAGTTGGACAGTTGCAGGCTTTGGTCTCTTCAAGAGTGCAGTTCACCCCTGGGTTTCGTTTGGCACACACCCCAGGAGAACCTTGATGCACACAGCTGCGTAGCTGCTCTCTTTTGTATTTTTCAGTCAGACTCATTCAGGATTTTGAAATGAATCACCACGAGAAATGTGTTTTAAAGTTGAATCACTGAGAACATCTAACAACTGTTCACATTCTTTAGCACAAAAACTGAAGTCGGAAAAGATGCCCTGAAAACTTGCAAGGGCTAATACTCTATGACAGAATATTACTACTGTTCACCATGTTAACACATTTACTTGCTACCATACAACTGAAGCATCACGGCAGAACAAGAGCATGTGAATCACGAAAGGAAACTTGCTTTCAGGGTGTCAGATTATAGGACATGCACAGGACTGAATTTCTTCCACTTCTAACCTCGCTCATCAGTCGCATTTACAAGAAACTCAATTTTAAGCAAAGAGATGCCAGAAATAACTAACTCAAGATGTGTACAAAACCAAGATAACCTATAAACACAAGATAATATTCTGATAGTATTCAATGTGACTGGTTTGCTTTCCAACATATCTGAGTAGTCACTTTGGAGTTTTTTAAACCCGTGAAAAAAACAGATTCAGATTACATCTTTGTGGACATCTAGGATACAGTCTGGAAACCATTACCTCAGGAACCCTGCCCTCTCCCCTACACATGGGCACGCACACACACACACACACACACACACAAAAATAATGACACGTGGTGGTCTGGTCTAATATAGTGTGTCTAAATTCAGAGGGCAGACATTAACGGCCTCGATCTCTGATCTCTTGACCTGGTTTTTGTTTGTTTGTTTTGTTGAGACAGAGTCTCACTCTGCCGCCAGGCTGGAGTGCTGTGGCGCAATCTCGGCTCACTGCAACCTCTGCCTCCCAAATTCAAACAATTCTTCTGCCTCAGCCTCCTGAGTAGCTGGGATTACAGGTGCGTGCCACCACGCCTGGCTAATTTTTGTATTTTTAGTAGACATGGGGTTTCACCATGTTGGTCAGGCTGGTCTCAAACTCCTGACCTTGTGATCCACCTGCCTCGGCCTCCCAAAGTGCTGGGATTACAGGCGTGAGCCACCACGCCCAGCCAACAGCCAAGTTTTAAAATATTTTTTCCCCTCTTAACGTGAATAGTGACCTTCTGCTACAAAGATGGTGACAGTTTGGTGCAAAGATGGTGACAGTTTGGTAGATGGATGGAATTACAGCTGGGGACCTAGGAATGCCTGCATCCTTCCCGACAATCACCCCGCTTCCCCACAGGATTCCTGAGAGGGCTCATCCCAAATGGGAATCAAAGTGCCATTTTTACTAACAGACTCTAAAACTCAAAGACTTCAAGGTCTAGGCAGACATTCTTTTTCCCTAAAACTAACTCTTGGGACCTCCTGGCTAGATAACTGGAGGATGGAAGCTGGAGACTGAAGGGGCAATGAAGCCAGGTTTGCAGTGAAGGTCCTGGCTTAACTTACCCCGCTGGTTACACGAGAGAAAGGTGGGAGGGAGAATACGGCGGGGCCACCCAGCTCTTCCAAACGCCAGGGCCTGCAGAGGTCGCAGACCATTCCAAGGAGGGAACGAGGTGTGGAGGAGAAAGGCTGAACACGGATGAGTGTAACAGTGACCCTGCTCATGCATAAAGGGGAATGAATGTTCTAGAACTTTCCCAATCCTCTTACCAACTCTCCTAACTCCGAAGGGGAGGTGAGTAGAGGAGATGGTGAAACGGCAGGCCTGGTAGAGAAAAGGGCATAGAGGTCCACCTCCCTTCCCCAACTCCCTCCCACCCAAGACCTCACCTATCGTTTACCTCAGAGCCAGATCTCTATCAACAAGGTCCCTAAGAGAGTCCAAAGTCTTATTTTATTCAGTGACAAGAGAAAACTTGGTTGACTTGGAACTTCTTCCTTGTTCTTTCAACTCCTCAGTACGGGTGGTCCCCCAGATCAAACCTTTCTGGATTCTGCAAATAAATGAGAGAACAGCTCAAGAAGGGAAGCAGAGAGGTGTCATTAGGAAATGCATTACTTCCAAGAAACTTCTGGGTCCCTGAACATTTCTATTTCCCAGCCAGGCCTCTAGAAAATTCCACCCTTAAAGCCACATACCCTGCAAACACCACAACTCCAAAGGATTAATTTTTTTTTTTTTTTTGGGACAGGGTCTCACTCTATCGCCCAGGCTGGGATGCAGTGGTGTGATCTTGGCTCCCTGTAACCTCCACCTCCCAGGTTTGAGCAATTCTCACGCCTCAGCCTCCCCAGCAGCTGGAATTACACGTGCCCACCACCATGCCCAGCTAATGTTTGTATTTTTAGTAGAAATGGGGTTTCACCATGTTGGCCACGCTAGTCTCGAACTCCTGACCCTAGGTGATCTGCCCATGTTGGCCTCCCAAATCGTTAAATTCTTTTTTTTTCTTTTTTGGAGACAGAGTGTCACTCTGTCACCCAGGCTGGAGGGCAGTGGCACAATCTAGGCTCACTGCAACCTCCACCTCCCGGGTTCCAGAGATTCTCCTGCCTCAGCCTCCCGAGTAGCTGGGATTACAGGCGTATGCCACCACGCCCAGCTAATTTTTTGTATTTTTAGTAGAGACGGGGTTTCACCATGCTGGCCAGGCTGGTCTTGAACTCCTGACCTCAGGTGATCTGCCCACCTTGGCTTCCCAAAGTGCTGGGATTACAGGCATGAGCCACCAAGCCTGGGCCCAAACCATTAAATTCTCATCAAGGAAGATGGGTCAGATGGAGTGGCAAATGACCACAGTGACACTCATTGATAAACAACCGGTCGGTGGGTTTGCTCTGTCATCTCCTGCCCACCAGATGTCCCCAGCATTGGCCTTCAGGGGCTCCTGGGAGGGCAGTCTGGGCTCTTACCCTCCTCAACTGGTGTGTCATCCACCTCCTGCCATGTACCAGGGTCCTCCTCATCACCCGCTTGACCCACCACCTCCTCAGGTTCCTCTGCCCCCACCTGCCACTCCTGCTAGTCCTGCCTCATCCACTTGCTGGCATGAGCCCAGTCACTTCTGCTGTCATTCTCACCATTGGTGGCACGCCGAGGAGAGCCTTCTGGCTTGGCCTTCAGATCCCTAGAAGTTGAGGCTGTTGCCTCAGCAGACTGCTGGCCTCGAGGGGCCTTCTGAACTGATGCCTCCCTTCTTGAGCCTGGCCCTTTCTTTGGCATCACCGGCTTCTTCCTGCCATCTTCTGAGTCGACCAAGACGTAAGAGACAGGGCCCAAGCTCACCTTCTTCTTCTTCCTCATGGGGTTCTTGGCGGAGACCCAGGCCATGGCCTTCTTCTTTGGTGGGCTTTCATGGCCACCATCTTGGTCTGACTCAGAGGCGCCTCCTGGGCTCTCGGCTTCTGCCCCGGCATCCTGAGGTGGCTCTCTGGGACCCTTCCAGGCACATTTCGCCATGGGCTTCTTCAAAGCCAACTCCTCCTGCTTCACACAGGGCTTTCTGCTACCCTTGATCAGCTCTGAGATTGCCATGCTTTCAGCATCACCCGCCTCAGGATCCTCCAGGTTGGCTGTGCTGTTGGAATTGATGCCTTTGGGTTTTTTCCAGGGCACTGCTTCCTGCTTGGGGTTCTTCTTCTGCTTCTTTCTCCTGGAGCGAGTCTTAGCTCCAGCCTTGCGAACCAAAGGTTTGGGAGGGTCATGCTGGTCTTCCGTGGCATTCCAGTTGTTGGGGTTCTCCGTCTTTAAGGCAGAACCCACCTCTGCTGCGAGCCCCGGTTCCTTCTTGACCTTCCTCCCTGCCGCTAAAGCCCAGGCTGTCATCTCCTCGAACTCAGCAGCCTCGTGGGCCCTGGCTTCCTCCCGGCTGCGGATCTCGGCATCCATGCAGAAGATGATCTGTACCACCGCTCCCAGAAGCACCCCCAAAGCTTCTGCCCAGTTCTCTGGCGGCTGATGCTGGTTCTGGGACAGTGTGGGGTGGTTGAGCTGGAGCAGGCGGACCACATCCTCCCAGGTGCGCCCCTCGGCATCCAGGAATTCATTCAGATTTTTTAAAAACTCAGCATCCTGGGTAGGGTCTCTACAGACCACTCTCCAGACACCACCCCTTCCTGGGAATTCACGGGGGATAGTGCTCAGATTCACACCTTCACCAACCTCAATGAGGGCAGCTTTAACATTCTCTTCCCTCACAAATATCTTGTTGAGCACGCGGTATGGGCCCAGTGGGGAGAGGACCCCATTCAAGGTCTCCTCAATTTCTGCTTGGCCACAGTCCTCTGGGATGCCTGTGACCAATAAGGACCTGTGGATGTCCACTTCCATTCCCCTGCACCAATCCTCCAGAAGGTTCATCGCCATGGTCTTGGACATTTAGCGGCTTTGACCCTACTACGTGTAATAGAGTCTATTAGGTGGACGTGGGCTGCAGCGGTCCCCAAAAACAGTAATCCTGCAAGATGAAAAGGGAGCGAGGTCAGGTTTCCAGAAAGATGGCCAAGCTCACAGATCCTAGCTGCCCCCTCCGCGGCTGGCCTGCAGGAGGCCTCGCGCCTTCCCAACACCCTCCTCCCCAACCCAGACCCCAGTGCTCACACGTGTCCCAGAATCTGCAGCAAAAGGCTCTCGGTCCCTCCCCCGGGCCTGACGCTCCGCCTGCCCGGCCGGGACTTACTTGGCAGCCCAGCCTCTGACCGCCCAGCCAGGCCAAGGAGGGGCAGCCGGAATGCAGCTGTTTCCCAGTCGCTGGCACCGGCTACCCCAGCGCCGCTGTTAGAGGCAAAAAGGACCAAGAAGGCGCCGTCCGCCCCCACTCCGGCCCGGGCGGGTCACGCAGCGTCCAGCCTCGATCCTGTTAGCTGCGCGGAGCCAAGGTTGGCGTCGCAGCGCGCGCCTGCGCACTGGCTCCCGCACAGCCGCTGGGGGTCTTAGGCTGCGCAGGTGCCGACGTCTCCATGGCAACCGGGCGTGGGTTGCTAGCCCTCAGCCAGGCCTGCGTGCTGGCGCTGCAATTGGGCCTGGGAAGCCGGGTGCAAGAGTGGCCTTTTCAGGTTGTAGAGCAAGGGGGTCTGGATACATTCCAGTGGCGCCTCCACGGAGGCCCACTCTTTCCACCCAACTGGCCCTCGGGAACGGGGATTAGGTCGCTGAGAAGCGCTAACATCTATGGGTGCACCCACTGACTCTATTATCCTCTGCTCTACTGTTGGATTCACCCAACGCAACTCTTGGGAGACACTAGAAATCAAGGAAGGAGGAAAACGAGGCTTTAATCTTCTTGGGTTCCTCTAAAAAAAAGCCACAGCTCCTGTTGGGCTTGTAGCCTTCTCTGATACAAGCTCCTGAGTTCTTCTAGGAATTTCCAGAAACTTCTAGAAATTTCACTCTCGTCCCCGACCCCTTCTAGCATGAGGATAATGCCTCTCTTTTTCTTGTTTCCTCAGCGTGATGCAGGGCAGGTTCTTGGCGTCCTCCAGGCAGGGGGCAATGTTACAGCTCAGTGACTGCCCCTACAGATAAGTGTTAGTCCAAAGCGCAACCATTTTGTAAGCCCCCGACTATTTTGCAGGTCTTTGTCAAAGTGAAATATTCCACGAGGGTGCCGGCTGTGAGAAACATCCTGCCTAACCACCTGACCACAAGGTGGACAAAGGCCCAACTAAATAAACATCCCGATCATATTCTGCCGGGAGAAAGTGCAGAGAACACCACATTCCACCAGAACAAGGGCCAGAACCTCCTCAACATGGAACCATCTTATCAATATCCTGCTGGGCAGCAAGCCATACTGCCCAGACCCCTCCAACCCATAACTGTAAGTTCCCCCAGCCTATAAGCAGGGGTGGGCTCTGGCACTAGGCTGGTTCCCCACTCCCACAGGTGTCTGCAGTATACCTGGGTTGCTGTTGAGCCACCTTCTGTCTGTGTATCTTTCTTTAACCCTCACCTTCCCTCCAAAATCTAACGAGGAGGGCTACCCTCTAGGCAGTGTGCTGAGAATAGCAGCTCAGGGGCAAGGCTGCAGTCACATGTATACCCACTTTTAATGACATGCTAATTAAGGGGTGGGTTTTCAGAATTAGCTAGCAAATTGGCGGTAACTTATGGGTGTTGCCATGGCAATGGTAAACTGTCATGGTGCTGGCGGGCTTGCCTTATGGGGAGAGGCTTTCGGTGCCTTGTCAAGGTTTTGGTCAGTCTTCAGTGTGGTCCTCAGTGGCGTCCCCTGGGCCTCCTACCTCAACCTTGCTGCCCATGAGCAAGAACTTTGTTAATAGTATATGAAAGCCGGGTGCTGTGGCTCACACATGTAATCCCAACACTTTGGGAGGCTGAGGAGGGCGGATCACTTGAGCTTGGGAGTTTGAGACCAGCCTGGGCAGCATGGCAAAAGCCCGTCTCTACCAGAAACGCAAAAAATTAGCCAGGTGCAGATATTTATTTGAGAGCTTCAGCGTATGAGCCGTGAGTATTCAAAGCGATGGGACTCCATGTAGCTACCTAGGGAAAGGCTTAGAGAAGGAGATTCACGGACAGTGCCCTGGGGAGCTCTGTGCTGAAGAAGAGAAGGAGGCAGCAAAGGAGACTGGGAAGGAGTGAACAAGGAGTTGGGAGGTGACCCAGGACAGTATGGCTGGAGAAAGTTTGTCCGGAGGGATAGAGGGGTCAGCCATATTAAATGCTACCAAGAGAAAGAGCAAAATGAAGTCAAAGATGTACTATTCACTTTGGAAAGATGTAGACCATCGGTGACTTGGATAAGAGTTACTATAGAGGGCTGGGCGCGGTGCTCACGCCTGTAATCCTAGCACTTTGGGAGGTCGAGGCAGGCGGTCACGAGGTCAGGAGATGGAGACCATCCTGGCTAACACGGTGAAACTCTGTCTGTCTACTAAAAATATAAAAAAATTAGCCGGGTGTGGTGGCAGGCACCTGTAGCCGCAGCTACTCAGGAGGCTGAGGCAGAGGTAGGAGAATGGCGTGAACCTGGGAGGTGGAGCTTGCGGTGAGCCGAGATGGCGCCACTGCACTCCAGCCTGTGCGACAGAGTGAGACTCAGTCTCAAAAAAAAAAAAAAAAAAAGAATTATTCTAGAGAAGTCATTGGGACCCCCGTGGGAATGGGATGTGTCTACCACTGTAACAAGAGGAACCACTGCATCCAGGACATCTGGGTACAGGAATGCTAGTAGGAGTGAAGGTAGAAAAACGAAGACGGGCCAGGAATGTTGGCTCACACCTGTAATCCCAGCATTGTGGGAGGCCGAGGCAGGCAGCTCACCTGAGATCAGGGGTTCAAGACCAGCCTGGCCAACATGGAGAAACCCTGTCTGTACTACAAATACAAAAATTAGCCGGGCATGGTGGCGCATGCCTGTAATCCCAGCTACTTGGGAGGCTGAGGCGGGAGAATCGCTTGAACCCAGGAGGCGGAGGTTGCGGTCAGCCGAGATTGTGCCATTGCACTCCAGCCTGGGCAACAAAAGCGAAACTTTGTCTCACAAACAAACAAACATAAACAAAAAGTACCTTATTAAAAAAATAAATAAATATAGGTTAAAGTAGTGAATTTTATGTTACGTATATTTTACTACAAAAGTGAACAAATAATGCGTTACAGAATGGAGAGATGGGGGCAAGGTAGGGAGAGAAACGCCTTCAACTTTGCCTCAAAAGCCAGGTGTCAGCTTCCTGCAGAGCCAATATTCCTAACAGTCCTGGCTGCCCCTTGAGAAATGCCACCCAACCCCAGTGCGTGCACACAGAATCAAAGTTCTGGAACTTTCTCTTCAAGGAGAAAACAAAACATCTCAGTGTGTTTGAAAATTCTGCTAAGGAGCTGTCAGACCAATAAATAAATAAATAAATAAAAGAAGAAGAAAATTGTCAATCTGGACGGGATAAAAAGTAAATTTGTACTAGCAGTGGATTGTAAAACGTCATAACTAAAATGAGATGGAATGGATGTTTGCTGAATCTCAGAGGCTTTTGCTATGTTTGCCAAGTAGTTTTACAAATGCAGGAGCTTGTTTGTGATGCAGGCTGCAGACAAAGTTGCTGTAGTGGAAACTGAGTCACACAGTGGGGTGTTGGAGGAGGAATGTGACCCTCAGGTACAGGGAAATTAGACACTCTCCGTTTTTTCTTATCTCTTTTTCAGTTATTTATTTTGGCATGCAAGGGAATGATAGACACTGAGTTTTGGTAAATATTGGATTTTTAAATGCAATGATCCTCAAAGTGACTACCTCTGGGGAGAAGAAGAGGGCAAATCATATGGGAGGTAGGACACAGCCTGTTTAAACAATAATTTTGTTTAAAGATGTGTAAATAAATTTAGCATAGTATTAAGATTTGATAAAGAATGGTAAGGGATACCTAAGGGTTAATTATATAAATCTCTATTTTTTTTTTCTGAGACAGAGTCTCACTCTGTCCCCCAGGCTGGAGTGCAGTGGTGCACTCAGCCTCCACCTCCCGGGTTCAAGCGATTCTCCTACCTTAGCTTCCTGAGTAGCTGGGATTATAGGCACGCATCACCACACCAAGCTAATTTTTGTATTTTTAGTAGACGGGGTTTCCCCATGTTGCCCAGGTTAGTCTCAAACTCCTGACCTCAAGTGATCCACCTGCCTCGGCCTCCCAAAGTGCTGGGATTACAGACATGAGCCAATAAGCCCAGACAATAATGCTAAAAATAAAAAATAAAAAGTGTAAATAAATTTAGCATAGTATTATAGGATTGAGATTTGATAAAGAATGGCAGGGGATGCATGAGGGTTAGTTATATAAATATCTTTTTTTTTTTTTTTGAGACTGAGTCTCACTGTGTCACCCAGGCTGGAGTGCAGTGGCGTGACCTTGGCTCACTGTAGCCTCTGCCTCCCAGGTTTAAGCAATTCTCCTGCCTCAACCTCTCAAGTAGCTGGGATTACAGGGACCTGCCACCATGCCTGGCTAATTTTTGTACTTTTTTTTTTTTTTTTTTTTTTTGAGACAGAGCCTCGCTCTGTCGCCCAGGCTGGCGTGCAGTGGCACGATCTCGGCTCACTCTAAGTTCTACCTCCCAGGTCCACACCATTCTCCTGCCTCAGCCTCCCAAGTAGCTGGGACTACAGGCGCCCGCCACCACACCTGGCTAATTTTTTGTATTTTTAGTAGAGACAGGGTTTCACCGGGTTAGCCAGGATGGTCTTGATCTCCTGACCTCGTGATCCGCTCGCCTCGGCCTCCCAAAGTGTTGGAATTACAGGCGTGAGCCACCGCACCCAGCTTTTCTTCTTCTTGAGACAGGATCTTGCTCTGCCTCCCACGCTACAGTGCAGTGGCAGGATCACGGCTCACTGCAGCCTCAACCTCCCGGGCACAAGCGAGCCTCCTGCCTCAGCCTCCTGAGGAGTTGGGACCACAGGCATGTACCACCATACCCAGCTAATTTTTAAAATTTTTTCGTAGGGACAGGGTCTCACTATGTTGGGTAAGATGGTCTCCAACTCCTGGCTCAAGTGATCCTCCCGTCTCAGCCTCGCAAAGTTCTGGAATTATAGGCATGAGCCACTGTGCCCAGTCAATTCTCTATTCTTGAGTTTGGAATATTCCACAATTTTTATTTTATTTTATTTTATGAGATGAGGTCTCACTCTGTCACCCAGGCTGGAGTGCAGTGGCTCAATCATAGCTCACCGCAGCCTTCATCTCCTGGGCTCAAGCGATCCTCTGAACTCAGCCTTCCAAGTAGCTGGGACTACAAGCATGTGCCACCATGCCCAACTAATTTTGTATTTTTAGTAGAGACGGGGTTTCTCCATGTTGGTCAGGCTGGTCTCGAACTCCTCACCTCAGGTAATCCACCCACCTTGGCCTCCCAAAGTGCTGGGATTACAGGTATGAGCCATTACACCTGGCTTTTTTTTTTTTTTTTTTTTTTTAAGACAGAGTCTTGCTCTGTCTCCCAGGCTGGAGTGCAGTGACACACTGCCTCCAAGATTCAAGCAATTCTCCTGCCTCAGCCTCTCAAGTAGCTGGGACTGCAGGCGTGCACCACCACACTTGACTTGTTTTTGTATTTTTAGTAGAGACGGGGTTTCATCATGTTGGCCAGGCTGGTCTCAAACTTCTGAGCTCAAGTGATCCTCCTGCCTCAGCCTCCCAAAGTGCTGGGATGACAGGCATGAGCCATTGCACCTGGCCATGTTTTTGTCATTACTTTCAATGGCAAAAACTGCAATTAATTTTGCATTAGCCTAAATATTATAAAGGTACAATTGTGTGTGTGTGTGTGTGTGTGTGTGTGTGTGTGTGAAGTGGAGTCAGCTGCCTGCCTGCTTTCCCATTAAAGAGCCACCGTGATTGCTAGCTGATTTTAAAATAGTTGAAGCACTCTTAAGAGGAATCATTACAGTGGTTTCCATGACAACATGAGGTGCTGTGGTTTCCAAGGCAACAGGTGGCACTGTGGTTTCCATGACAGAGCATCCCTGCAGCCCCAACCCTCCCCTCCATCTCTTCACTTCCAGTTTAGGGTTCTCCTTCCATCCTCTTCTGCTGTGTTTCACCTTTGGGTTTTTATTTTGCCCTGCGGTGTATTTTCAATGAGAACCCACAGAGTTTCCATAAACACTGAATCCAAAGAAAGTCCAGGGGGCTCTGGGATCCCGCCTAGATGTTTCCTCCTGAGTCCGTTGTAATAACCCACCGTGGTGGTTCTGTGACTCACCCTGGCTGGCTCTGTCCCACTGGTTCTGTGAGAGCCCCTTCTTGCTCCAGAGTTTTATTTTTTTAATTATTTTTTTCTTTCCTTTTCTTTTTAATTGAGGCAGAATCTTGCTCTGTCACTCAGGCTGGAGTGCAGTGGTGTGATCTCGGCTGGGATTACAGGCGCCTGCCACCACGACCGGCTAATTTTTGTATTTTTAGCAGAGACGGGGTTTCACTATGTTCACCAGGCTGGTCTCGAACTCCTGACCTCAGGTGATCCACCTGCCTCGGCCTCCCAAAGTGCTGGGATTCCAGGTGTGAACTACCGCACCTGGCTTTATTTTCTATTATATATACGTGTGTGTGTGTCTCCTGGGTCACAACAAAATGTATTTCTTGTCATAGATCATGATCAAACATGCGTGACAGCCACTGCCATAGGTTAATTACCTAGTCCCCTATGGATGGCTATGCTGGTTGTTTTCTATTTTCTGATATTTCAAATGAAGAGCTGAAAAGGGCTGGTGGCTGATGCCCTATAAGGCAGCTATGTTGCTTGGATTCAGGTGTGACTTGTTAATTTTTGTTTTGTTTTGTTTTGTTTTGTTTTGAGGCGGAGTCTAGCTCTCTTGCCCAGGCTGGAGTGCAGTGGCCGGATCTCAGCTCACTGCAAGCTCCGTCTCCTGGGTTCACGCCATTCTCCTGCCTCAGCCTCCCGAGTGGCTGGGACTACAGGCGCTTGCCACCTCACCTGGCTAGTTTTTTGTGTTTTTTAGTAGAGACGGGGTTTCACTGTGTTAGCCAGGATGGTCTCAATCTCCTGACCTTGTGATCCTCCCACCTCAGCCTCCCAAAGTGCTGGGATTACAGGCTTGAGCCACCGCGCCTGGCCCTTGACTTGTTAATTTATTTGAAAATACGGCCAGGCACGGTGGCTCACCCCTGGAATCCCAGCACTTTGGGAGGCCGAGGTGGGAGGATCACAAGGTCAGGAGATCGAGACCATCCTGGCTAACACGGTGAAACCCCGTCTCTACTAAAAATACAAAAATTAGCCACGCCTGTAGTCCCAGCTACTCGGGAGACTCAGGCAGGAGAATCGCTGGAACCCAGGAGGTGGAGGTTGCAGTGAGCCAAGATCACACCACGGTATTCCAGCTTGGGTGACAGAGTAAGACTCTGTCTCAAAAAATAAAAATAAAAATAAAAATAAAAATAAAAATAAAATAAAATATAAAATAAAATAAAATAAAATATAAAATAAGCCCGAGGCGGGAGGATTGCTTGAGCCCAGGAGTTCAAGGCTAGGCAACATAGGGAGACACCCGCCCTCCCACCAACCCTGTGTCTATTTGTAAGATAAAAAATTAAGAACAGCTGGGTGCAGTGGCTTACGCCTGTGATCCCAGCACTTTGGGGGGCTGAGGCGGGCAGATCACGAGGTCAAGAAATCAAGACCATCCTGGCCAACATGGTGAAACCCAGTCTCTACTAAAAATACAAAAATTAGCTGGGCATGGTGGCGGGCGCCTGTTGTCCCAGCTACTCAGGAGGCTGAGGAAGGAGAACCGCTTGAACCCGGGAGGTGGAGGTTGCAATGAGCCGAGATCGCGCCACTGCACTCCAGCCTGGGCAACAGAGTGAGATTCTGTCTCCAAAAACAAACAAACAAACAAAGGCCAGTGCTTTTATACCACAATCCTGGCAACTCTATCCTGGGCCATTCTGAGTTTGTTCTCTCTCCCTCTGGAAATAACCAGTAAAACCTTAGGATTATGCCACAGGAGAGGAGCTGTGTTCTCATCTGAGCTGGGGGTGGGGGGGGGTCGGGTTACAGCCACAGTTGCAGGCCCTGAATTTCTTTCTGACAGAAAAAACACTGGCAGCTGTCTCCACTCTCTGCAGTGAGGGAACAGCATTCCAAGTGAGGAATTGTGGCCAGGAAACCGAGAGGCCCCATGTCCTTTTTCTTTTTTTAATGTATTTTTTCTAAAACACACACACACACACAGCTAAAACAATCCACCAATAGGATTGCATTCATATAAGATTCAAACATAATCAAATCTACCATGTTGAGAAATTCATAGTTTGTTAATAAACAAAACGGAATATTATTTATCTCTGGGGCAGGGAGGGATTTGGGATGGCCAGAGCACGTGAGGGGCTTCTGGGAGGACAATGATTTCTAGATGAGATGACAGTAACGTGGGACTTGCTATGTAATTATTTGCCAAATCATATGTTTGTGTTTAGGGCACATTTCTGGATGCATGTTACGTATTCTAAAATTGTAAAAAATGCTTTCTGAAAAAACACAGCTGCACATTCAGGGTTAGAGCAGTGAAATAAATGTTATCACTGTTTTTTTTCTAGAATATTCCATGGCTGAAAAGCTGAACCCAGCAGTACAAGTATACGTTTTAAAAAAGACTAATAAACCAAATGCACAAAACACAGTTAGGTGAAGCTTCTCTCATTTGTTACGGAGGTTGGTCGTATTTCTTCCTGGTGCCTGGAAGACGTCACATGGTCAGAACACAGTCTTGGCTGGTGACGATTCCTGATTTTTGTCTGAAATCCTTGGCCAAAGAAAAGAAAGAAAACAAGTCTCTTTATTTTTTTTTTTAAAGAAGGTTTGTATCATATTTCTCGAATTCTAAATGTACATTTGTGTTTGACAAAAGTGATAAATATCTACTTAAAGAGGTAACACAGGAGAAAAACAGCTGGCAAGCCAAATTTAATAAACGTAATGAAGAGTTTACATTGCGTTATATGGGAGGAGATCATATTCTCTTGTTATGGGGGAATCATATTGTCTTGTGGGCTTGGAGGATGTCACACAAAGGAAATAAGAATCACATACATTTACAGACAGGCCTGACCAACATGATGAAACCCCGTCTTTACTGAAAATACAGAATTAGCCGGGCGTGGTGGCGGGCCCTTGTAATCCCAGCTACTTGGGAGGCTGAGGCAGGAGAAACACTTGAACCCAGAAGGAGGAGATTGCAGTGAGCCGAGATTGCACCACTGCACTCCAGCCTGAGAGACAGAGTGAGACTCTGTCTCAAAGAAACAAAAACAAAACAAAACAAAACAAGAAAAGAATCACATAAATCTAAACCCTAAATGCAAGGAAATAGGTTAGGTAGGACATTAGGACCGAGGGGTCACGCTAATTAGGAACAGAAACGTATGATCCAAGAATAGAGGATTTCTTTCCAACTGAAACAAGATTTCTGCAGGAATGAGGCCATCTTTCAGGCCCACCCACTCACCCTGGGGAAAGGTTTTTAGCTTAGAGTTTGAAGAGAAAAATGAATCATTTGGACATTGTTTCTCTTTTTCCCTCCCCTTGGCTAGAGCTGGTATTTCCATTAAAATGCTCCACGTCTATCCCACCCTACTTCGTCTACTTGCTTTTGCTTTTTTTTATATAGACATTCTTTTTTTTTTTTTTTTTTTAGACAGAGCCTCACTTTGTCACCTAGGCTGGAGTGCAGTGGCATGATCTCAGCTCACTGCAACCTCCGCCTCCCAGGTTCAAATAATTCTCCTGCCTCAGCCTCCCGAGTAGCTGGGGTTACAGGCACATGCCACTACACCTGGCTAATTTTTGTATTTTCAGTAGAGACTTGGTTTCACCGTGTCAGCCAGGCTGGTCTCGAACTCCTGACATCAGGTGATCCGCCTGCCTCAGCCTCCCACAGTGGTGGGATTACAGGTGTGAGCCACCGAGCCCAGCCATAGGCATTCTTTATCTGACCACAAAAGTGATGTATGATTACTGCAGAAGAACTTGATAAATACGGGGGGAAATCACCCATCATTTTGCTGCACATACATCATTACCATTTCACTGTAGAACGTTCTGCTTATTAAAGTTAGAATATTGGTTTTAAGGAGTTCGAGGCTGCAGTGAGCCATGATTGCACCACTGCACTCCAGCCTGCATGACAGAGTAAGACACTGACTCGCACACACACAAAAAAGAATGTCATATCAGCAGTCAGACTCCCTGGGTGTCAACACTTCCTGGTGGTGTGGCTTTGGACAAATAATTAACTTCTCCGTGCCTCAGTTTCCTCATCTATAAAATGGTCGTTATTAGACTAGCACCAAACTCATAAGGCGGTGAGGATTAAAGGAGTTAATTCAAGTAAAGGTCTTAGAACAGCACACCACAAGTACCCAATAAATGTGAGCTATAATTATCATCCATGTGAGGATGCTGTAAGGATGAAATGAGTTCATTCATATAAAGTGTTTGGGACAGCCCCCTATAAAATGGGACACCTCGTTGGCTCTCTGCAAAGATTCACTATTAAAATTAAGGAAAATGTTTTCATTGGGGGATGTAAGCATTTCATAGCTTTATTTCATATCGTTACAAACTTAAACTAAGGCTAGATTCTAAAACTATGTCTGTTCATTCAAAGCACATAAAAAGATGCTCAACACCATTCATCATCAGAGAGATGATTAAAACCATGACGAGCTGCCAGCCCCATTGGCCTCCTTGCTTTCTTTTATTTATTTATTATTTATTTATTTATTTATTTATTTATTTTTTAATTTTTTTTTTGAGACGGAATCTCACTCTGTCACCCAGGCTGGAGTGCAGTGGCCGAATCTCAGCTCACTGCAAGCTCCGCCTCCCGGGTTCACGCCATTCTCCTGCCTCAGCCTCCCGAGTAGCTGGGACTACAGGCGCCCGCCGCCTCGCCCGGCTAGTTTGTTGGTTTTTTTTTTAGTAGAGACAGGGTTTCACCGTGTTAGCCAGGATGGTCTCGATCTCCTGACCTCATGATCCGCCTGTCTTGGACTCCCAAAGTGCTGGGATTACAGGCTTGAGCCACCGCGCCCGGCCGTTGCTTTCTTTTAAACACAGCAACTCAGGCTAGACACAGTGGCTCATGCCTGTAATCCCAGCACTTTAGGAGGCTGAGGCAGGAGGATCACTTGAGGTCAGGAGTTCGAGACCAGCCTGGCCAACATGATGAAACACCATCTCTACTAAAAATACAAAACTTAGCTGGGCATGGTGGCACGCGCCTGTTAATTCCAGCTACTCAGGACGCTGAGGCAGGATAATGGCTAGAACCTGGGAGGCAGAGGTTGCAGTGAGCCAAGATCACACCACTGCACTCTAGCCTGGCGACAGAGCAAGACTCCATCTCAAAACAAAACAAAACAAAAAACGAGAAAAGACAGAAGAACCTGAATGTCCAGTAACAGGGGACTGATTTCAAATATGGTTGATTCATACAGTGTAATACTACACAATTGTAATTAAAAAAAAAAAAAAAGGCATGAGGAAGGTCTCAATGTGCTGATGAAGATGTCCAAACTACAATGTAAAGTGAAAAAAGCAACGTAAGTATCATTATGTATAGGATGCTACTATTTGTGTAGAAAGGAAAAAATGCATATATTCATATATACTTTACATACATCAAAAATACCTGGAAATGGCTGGGTGCAGTGACTCACACCTGTAATCCCAGAACTTTGCAAAGGAGGCCGAGGCAGGCAGATCACTTGAGGTCAGGAGTTCAAGACCAGCCTGGCCAACATGGCAAAACCCGATCTCTACTAAAAATACACACAAAAGGACCAGGCGCGGTGGCTCACGCCTATAATTCCAGCACTTTGGGAGTCCGAGGTGGGTGGATCACTTGAGATAAGGAGTTCAAGACCAGCCTGACCAACATGGTGAAACACTAAAAATACAATACTAAAATACAAAAATTAGCCAGGCATGGTGGCATGTGCCTGTAATCCCAACTACGTGGGAGGCTGAGGCAGGAGAATCGCTAGAACCCAGGAGGTGGAGGTTGCAGTGAGGCGAGATTACACCATTGCATTCCTGCCTGGGGGACAGGGCGAGACTCCGTCTCAACAAAACAAAACAAAACAAAACAAAAACAAAAACAAAAATACACACAAAAAAATCAGCCGGACGTGGTGGTGGGTGCCAGTAATCCTAGCTCTTCAGGAGGCTGAGGCAGGAAAATCGCTTGGACCTGGGAGGTGGAGGTTGCAGTGAGCCAAGATCGCACCACTGCACTCTAGCCTGGATGTCAGAGCGAGACTCCATCTCAAAAAAAAAAAAAGAAAAGAAAAGAAACAACACCTACCCAGTAACAGCATCTCCACCAATCACACCAACTCTGGTTTTGAGCCTCTGAAATCAATAAACTCTGCTTTCAAGCAGGTTATGTGAGCTTCTCTTTTTGCCCAGAAAAAACCTCCCTTTGACCCCCCTCCTCAGACGCATCTGTGGCTTGCCATAGTCCTGCAGCCTGGATTACAATCCTTTGTGCTTGCTCCTGAATACATTCCTGCTATCAGAAGGTATTTTTCTCTGATGTCTTTTTCTCAGGTTGACACAATAGATAGCTTATTTCTTTACCCCGTTTATTGTCCGTGTCTTCTCAATAGACCATCAGCTCTGTGGGTGGGGACTTTCGATCTGTTCTGCTCCCTGGTGTGCCCCCAGCTTCTAGAACAGGGCTGTGCTGTGTTGAATTGCGTTCAATTGTGTCTCTCAAAGTTCGTGTCCACTCAGAACCTCAGTGAAGATGAGATCATGCTGCACTGGGTTGGGCTGTAGATCCAATGACTAAGAAAAGATACAACCAGGTGCGGTGGGTCACACCTGTAATCCCAGCACTTTGGGAGGCTGAGACAGGCGAATCACCTGAGGTCAGGAGTTTGAGGCCAGTCTGGCCAACATGGTGAAACTCTGTCTCTACTAAAAATATAAAAAATTAGCTGGGCGTGGTGGCACAAGTCTGTAGTCCCAGCTACTCGGGAGGCTGAGGTCGGAGAATCACTTGAACCTGGGAGGTGGAGGTTGCAGTGAGCTGAGATTGTGCCACTGCACTGCAGCCTGGGCAACAGAGTGAGACTCTGTCTCAAAAGATAATAATAAATCCTAATACAGACACCTATGCAGACACTTACATAGGTTGTTGGGAGTATTTTATTTTTTATCAAATAAAGGGGAAAGGGTCATAGTGTATGAGCTTTTCTTGCATCTCACTGTGTTCACTCAAATGTCCCAGTGGAAACTCCCCAGTCCATCCTTTCAAGACTGCAGAAGATCCCTTGTGTGGTTGGACATTGGTTCCCTTAGCCACTCTCCTGTCCGTGGGCATTTGCAGGGCCCAGGCTGTTTCACCAACACAGTGAAGCCGCCCTGATGCCTAAAACTTGAGCCTGTGCCAGCTGGTGTGCTAGAAATCCTCGCTCTTTAACAACCCAATCATCTTGTGCACCACGGTGGTTATGTTGCTTTACATTTTGTGTGTATTAAAGCCATCATTTGCTAAATGTGACTAAATTATACCACCGTTCAGTGGTGTCACTGAAATGCTTTGACACATCATTTTTTAATGAACCAGGAGACTGGGCCAGGCGCGGTAGCTCACGCCTGTAATCCCAGCACTTTGGGAGGCTGAGGCGGGCGGATCATGAGGTCGGGAGATCGAGACCGTCCTGGCTCACACGGTGAAACCCTGTCTCTACTAAAAAAAAAATACAAAAAATTAGCCGGGCGAGGTGGCGGGCGCCTGTAGTCCCAGCTACTTGGGAGGCAGGAAAATGGTGTGAACCTGGGAGATGGGGCTTGCAGTGAGCTGAGATGGCTCCAGTGCCCTCCAGCCTGGGTGACAGAGCGAGATTCTGTCTCAAAAAAAAAAAAAAAAAAAAAGCAGACGTGATTGTGAATTATCTCAGGGAACAGGGATCATCTGCACAGAGAGAAGGCTACAGCCCCACAAGGGAAAATGTTCTCTGTGAAAACCGTAAGATGGAAGGGTTTCAAGCAGCACCTCTTTGTGGTCACGGAACCGAGGGAACAAAGACTGAATAAGGGTTTCTTCACCTCCTTCACCTCCTTCCTCTGCCCAGATCTGAAATCCTACCTGCCTTTTCCTCTTAGAACCAACAAGGGATTAAAGAGACACAGGCTTGAATTCCAGCTGTGCCCACTACCAGGCATGAGTTTGGGCAGATGGTGTAGGGAGCTCCCCCGAGACCACCGAAGATTCACAGAACTCAGAAAAGCAGCTGTGCTCATGGTTACAGTCTGTTACAGTGAAGAGCCGAGAAGGGAAGAGACGCATAGGGCAGGATCCAGGAGAGATCCGGCGCAAGCTTCCAGTGGTCTTTTTTCAGTGGAGTTGTGTGGACAGTGCTTACGTCTCCCAGCAATGACATGTGACAACACACTTGGGCTATTGCCAGTCAGGGAGGCTCACCCAAGCCTTGGCTTTTACTGAGGGTAGATCACATAGGCATGGAATACCTGGGGGCTGACCTTAGGTATGCAGTCTCCAGCCCCTCTGGAGGTCACACTGACATCACATGGCCCAAGGCACCCAGGCAAACAAAAACAGGCATTCAGCATAAATAAAATCATTAGGACAGATGTGGTGGTTCACATCTGTAATCCCAGCAATTGCGGAGGACGAGGCAGGATCATCTGAGGTCAAGAGTTCGAGACCAGCCTGACCAACATGGCAAAACCCCGTCTCTACTAAAAATACAAAAACTAGCCGGGCATGGTGGTGGGTGCCTGTAATTCCAGCTACTTGGGAGGCTGAGGCAGGAGAATCGCTTGAACCCGGCAGGTGAAGTTTGCAGTGAACCGAGATCACGCCATTGCACTCCAGCCTGGGCAACAAAGCGAGACTCTGTCTCTAAATAAATAAATAAATAAATAACATTAGCACAAACTACCTGGTGTGGCCCAAGGTCCCAGGTAAAGATACTCTTATCAGGCAGAATATTCTAGGGGTTAGAATATCCTGGATCTGGGCAAAGGGTTAGTATTCCTCCACCCCCACTTTTTTTTTTTTTTTTTTTTTTGGACTGTACAGGGTTTGATCAGTCCAAGTCCTTTTTTTTTTTGAGATGGAGTCTCGCTCTGTTGCTCAGGTTGGAGAGTGCAGTGGTGCAATCTTGGCTCACTGCAACCTCTGCCTCCCAGCTTCAAGCAATTCTCCGCCCTCAGCCTCCCAAGTAGCTGGGACTACAGACTTGTGCCACCACGCCCAGCTAATTTTTTGTATTTTTTTTTAGTAGAGATGGGGTTTCACTGTGTTAGCCAGGGTGGTCTCTATCTCCTGACCTCGTGATCTGCCCACTTCGGCCTCCCAAAGTGCTGGGATTACAGGCGTGAGCCGCCGCGCCTGGTCCCAGATCTTCTGGGGGAAGCCTTGACTGCACAGGTGATACGGCTTGCATTTGTGTTCCCACCCAGATCTCATGTCGAATTGTAATCTCCAGTGTTAGAAGAGGAGCCTGGTGGGAGGTGATGAGATCATGGGGGAGGATTTCTTCCTTGCTGTTCTCGTGATAACAAGTGAGTTCTCATGAATCTGGTTGTTAAAAAGTGTGTAGCACCTCCCTCCCCTCCCCCTGTGAAGCCCATATAGGACGTGCCTGCTTCCCCTTTCCCTCTTCCATGACTGTAAGTTTCCTGAGGCCTCCCCAGCATGCTGCCCATGCAGCCTTGCAGAACCATGAGCCAATTAAACCTCTCTTCTTTATAAATGACCCCATCTCAGGTAGTTCTTTACAGCAGTGCGAGAACGGACTAATACAGCAGGGAACATCTCTGCAGCCGTCTGTGGACGAGGCTCTGGGTGCCAGGCTGAGGGTGGGAGGACTGCGTCCCATAGACCAAGCAGGTCTCATCTTGCTGGGGATCTGCAAGGTGGGAGGATATGGGAGAAGCGGAGATGGTGAGAGACATTAGGAGAGGTTCAGACAGCTGGGACGGGCTCAGTTAGGAGGCATGCTATGGCCTTTTCCAATAAATCCTGCCCGAAACCAGCTGAGCGTATCTCTCTGTCTCTTGGTCCCGGAACCAGGGTGACTTGGGTGGGAAGGAAGACAGTGGGGGTAGGGCTGGGCCCTGAATGATGGAACCAAATCAGATTCAAAGTGAGGGGTGTGGATTTAATTCATATCTGCCCACCCCGTGAGAGGACTGTTCTCTCTCCCTCAGTGACACACACACACGCACAAGCCATGGCCCGTACAAGGGCTCACAGATGCACATACAGACACAGACATGCACACACATTATGGCCAGAAACCCCTCCCCATCAATCACAAACATACACGTGCTGGCATGCCACAGACACGCACATTCACAGAGTCACAGATACACAGACACACAGCAGCACACAGAAAAGTTTTCACAGGCCAGGCGCCAAGGCTCATGCCTGTAATCCCAGCACTTTGGGAGGCCGAGGCAGGTGGATCACCTGAGGTCAGGAGTTTGAGAGCAGTCTAGCCAACATGGCAAAACCCTGTCTATACTAAAAATACAAAACTTAGCCAGGCGTGGTGGTGGGTGCTTGTAATCCCAGCCACTCAGGAGGCTGAGGTAGGAGAATTGCTTGAACCTGGGAGGCAGAGGTTGCAGTGAGCTGAGATTGCACCATTGCCCTCCAGCCTGGGTGACAAGAGCAAAATTCTGTCTCAGAAAAAGTGTCCACAAACTCCTAAACCCACAATTTTAAACACCATGCTTCAAGACTCATCAGTCTAGACATACACATGCGTACAAGCCTATGTACAAACACAGATCAATACAGACACCCACGCTGTGTGCAGACATATACACCTACTCATGCACACACACATTCACTCACACAGACACAGACACCCATACACACCCTAATGGCCGAGGGGCGAGCACACAGCTGTGTGCACACTGGGACCCTCAGACATGGATTCACACACACACCCCTAAATGTACACACACATACACTCAGAGACACGTGTGTCAATCACACACAAGGTTTTGATCCTCCCACCCCCTCTGAGTATCCCCGACACTTTGGGCAAATCTGTCTCCCACTAGAGCCTCTGTTTCCCCCTTGAGTGGACATAACATTTTCTGCACTCCATTCCCAGCATCTTCAGTGTGACATCCGGCAAGGCCCCAGGGGTGCAAGGAGCTCTTGGATAACTTGAGGTGAGATGCTAACAGAGGCGCCAATATTTTCAAATCAGGGGGGTTTCAAATGGAGTCTGAAGGGCCAGTTCCCCGGAGGTAGCCAGTTGATGCCTCTGGGGTATGGTTTCAAATGCCCCAGAAAACCAGAGACTTGACCCCAAATCAGCCTTCATCTGGAACAGTCCAACCACCCCTCACTGTGACTAAAGAGAAAAATGAGAGGCCACAGGTGATTCCAGAACACAGACATGAAGGGGAGAGATGCTACCTTGAGATAGGGAGGCAGGGGGTGCTTTCTGGCTCTTCCTCCCAGGCTCACAGGGTGTGACAAGAGAAGAGGAAACGTGTTAGAGATGGGAGGACAGGTTTGGAGGCCCGCTGCCTGGCTCCCCCAGCACTGCCCCTTGCAAGCTGTGTGACCTTGGGCTGATTACTTGACCTCTCAGTGCCTCCACATCCCCATGGGAAATGGGGATCATAGCAGAACTTTCCTCCCAGCACTGCCCAGGGGACTGAAGAGGGTGTGATGTGTTTGTGAAGTCATCTCGTCTTATTTCTGCTATGTATCAGCGGCGGCCAGCTCTTCACGGCACACCTCAGCCCTGACAGGGACCCCAGGGCAGCAGCCCCCACCCTGGCTGCCCCTGGAAAGACCCAGAGCCCATGTCCAGCCTGCACACGGGAGCCGGTCTTGGAATCTCTGAATGGTGCCGGGCATGGCTGGGGCAGCAACAGTCCCTAAAGCTTCCCGGGTGATTCCAAGCAATGGGCAGCCGGGGCTGACAACCGCGACCCTAGGGGTCCTAGAGACCGTCAAACCCCACAGCCGTGGTTCTCAGACTGGTCCCGCATCGCAGGCAACTAGGGGTCCTTTGAAAATGCAGCTTGCTGGGCCCCACCCCCAAAGGGGTTCTGTAGGTCTAGGGTGGGCCCGAGAATGTCTATCTAGTTCCCAGGAGACGTTGACGCAGCTGGACCAGGACCTGACTTTGAGAACTGCTGTCCTGCAGGAAAGTCTGCTTTCCCCAGCCTGGCGTTCAAAGACCAGGGAGGGCTGTCCCTTTAAGGCGCTGTGCCAGTGCCCAGAGCACCCGGAGCGCTGGGGAAGCGCCATGGCCCGCAGGATTTTAAACGGCGGAACTGGGGTGCCTCCTGGTGGAATCAGCGGGCACCGCAACCCGCTCTGGAGTCGTAGGTTGTGGGGGCAACGGGAAGGGTCGTCATCTGCGGCCCCTCTTCCCTCCTGGCAGTTCTGGGACGTGGCCACATTCCCAGGAGTCTGGGGATCGCTCATCTCCCGCTTAAGCAGGCGGAGGGGCCAAGATACGTTCAGCCTCTAGAGGAAATGATCTGGACCCCAGGATGCTTCGCGGTGGGGAGGGAGTGGGGAGAGGGGAAAAAGGAAAGGAATGAGGGAGGGTCTGGGGTCTGGACCCCAGGATACCTTGGCCTCACCCTCGGGGGAGGACCATTCCGTCCCTCCCCTGGGACCGGGAGGGCCGATTTTTCGAGGGGGCCATAGAGTAAGACAAACGTGGGTTGGAGCTTCCTTCCTTGCCTCTCTGAGCCTCGATTTCTCTATCTGGGAAATGGGGGTGAAAACCTGCCTTCATCCTCTTCCCTCCTTCATTCTGCCCTCCTCTCTACAGAACCAAATAAAGACGCACAGACATATACATTTGAATGTGTCCACCCCCAGATCCACACAGACACACACACCCACACCCACACACACACACACACACACACACACACAAACCTCAGCCTGCCAGTCACCTGGTCAGCTGAAATCACGCTCCTGAAAACTCTTCACCCACTTCCTGCCATCCCCACTACCCTGAGCCAGTCCAGCCTTAGGCCTGTCCGCCAGGTTCCTGCCCCAGCCTCCTCCTGCTCCAGCCTTGCACCCTGCACACGGCAGACCTAAAGCACAAACCTCTCCCTCTCCTGCTCAAATCCCTTCCATGGCTCCCCAGCGCTTAACGAGGCCCTAAGGCCTTGCCAGTCTGCACGCCCTACTCCAGCGACCTCTTCATGCTCATTTGCTGCCTCAGGTGAAAATCCAGCCAGACAGCACCACCATGGGGGCAGGCGGCCTTCTTTGGCGTCACTGCCTCCGCTCCACGGGAGGGGCAGTAATTACACGCTAATAACCCCCTATAGTCATATACTTGGCTTAGGGCTTTTGCCTTGGCTCTTCCTACACCCGGGTCATGCACTTCCCTCAGGCATCCGCCGGCCGCACCTCCTTCGGGTCTTTGCAACATTGAGAGACCCTGTCTCTACAAAAAATACAAAAAGTAGCGAGGCTTGGTGGTACGTGCCTGTGGTCCCAGCTACTCCAGAGGGAGGCTGAAGTGGGAGAGATCGCTTGAGCCCAGCAGTTCGAGGCTGCAGTGAGCCGTGATCGCGCCACACTTGTCATCTTCTCAGTGAGGGCTTCCCAGGCCGCCCCCTTTATGACGACTGTAAACCCTCTCCTGTCCCGGTCCTCCTCGGGCCCCTGCTTGCCGGACTTTTGTCCCCATCAGGTCTCATCCCCTAATGCATGGATTTCGTCCTCATCTAGGGAGCGTAACCCCAGCCTCCCCACCGCATGCTCCCTGCGGGAGGGTCCTGTTTCCTGCACCTAGAACAGGGCCTGGGACGCACCTGCCCTGGATAAATCTCATGGACTGCGCGGATGGCGCTGCGGGCTCCTCCCGGACTGTCGCCTTCTCTCCCAGGAGGGGGCAGCTGCGCTCCGCTCCACCCGCCGCCAGAGGCTCCACGCGCGGGACAGACCGGCTGCTGCCGCCTGTGCTGGTTGGTCTCTGTGCGCCGGGACCCTTCCCTGCGGGACCTCAAGGCCTTTACGCGGCTGCTTCTTCCACCGCAAACGCTCCTCCCCATCCCCTCGGGAACACTCCCTTCAGGAATGAGGGAATGAAAACAATGTTTCTTTCCAGCACATTCCCCACCAGGCGTGTCTGGGGTCTGACTCCCCCAGTCCGCGTGGTTCATTCCGACCGTCAGTCATTCAACAAGGAACAGCAGCCGCCGCGTGCCAGGCACGGTGCTGGGGCTGTGGACACGAACGGGACAGGCCAAGAGCCACTTTCTCCCTACTGAGCTGGCCCTCAGCCGCTCTGCGGCGCCTCTCCCCGCCACGCCCACCTGCCCCCATGCCGCGTAGGTCCCCACAGTCACAGCTCAAGGTCCTCTGCAGGGGCTGCTGCTGCTGCGACACCACGGGGCGCTGGGGGGAGTTGGAAAGCAGGAGGAAAGGGACGCCATAGGGGGGAATGTTGGGGCTACCGTGGCAGCAGCAGCTGGCAGTCACTGCGGTGAACCAGGGGCTCCCGGGTCCCGCCTCAAGCAAGCCGGCCGCCTGCGTGGAACTTGGCAGTGCTACACCCGGGCTCTGACCAGCAGCATTCCCCACGTGGCTCCTCCAGCCCTCGGGAGGGAGCAGCTCCCTGCATTGCTAATACTGGGACAAACCGACGCCCCTGTTTTTGCACTTCCTGATTGCAATACCCCAGTCACCAATTTCCTCTATCAACCTCCCTGACAAGTACAGTCGGTGCGCTACTGAGAAACAAATGAGTGTGCCAGGGGGCAGTCAGAGCTCTGAAAAATAAAGGGAGGAAGTGCAGAAAGGGTTACTTTTTTTTTTTTTTTTTGAGACGGAGTCTTGCTCTGTCACCCCGGCTGGAGCATAGCAGTGCAATCTCGGTTCACTGCAACCTCTGCCTCCCAGGTTCAAGCAATTCTTCTGCCTCAGCCTCCCAAGTAGCTGCGATTACAGGTGTGTACCACCACATCAGACTAATTTTTGTATTTTTAGTAGAGACAGGGTTTCACCGTCTTGGCCAGGCTGGTCTTGAACTCCTGACCTCGTGATCCACCCGCCTCGGCCTCCCAAAGCGCTGGGATTACAGGCGTGAGCCACCGTGCCTGGCCTGCCAGAAAGGGTTACATTTTTATAGGTGGTCAGGGAAGCCCTCCCTGGGAATGTGACATTTGAAGAAAGGTCTGAATGTCTTGAAGGTGGGAGCCACGCCTATAGCCTGAGGAAAGGCACTCCAGGCTGCAGGAAGAGCAGTGCAAAGGCCCTGAGGCAGGAATATGCCTGGTGTGCCCTGGAGACCTGGGTGGCTGAAGCCACAGGAGACACAGAGAGGGCAGTGGGAAACGAGGCAGAGGGTGAGATGGGTGTAGAGTGTGTAGACCTGAGCTGTGCAGGAGAGCTGTGTGCAATGGTGGCAATGTCCCACAGCAGCGCTGTGCAATGTAGTAGCCACTGGCCACGTGTGGCTCTTGAGCACTTGTGACGTGGCTGGGAAGACTGAGGACATGGATGTGTAATTTTATTTAATCTTAATTACATTTAAATCTAATTTGTCCCGTGCAATTACCTAGTTGAACAAAGCATGTTGTTGAACAGACCTCAGTTGAACAGACCCCAGGTGTGACTTCTGAGAGGACGCCTCTGGCGACCATGTGTGGTGGGGGGACACGGGATGGAGGGAGGCAGAAAACTCAGGTAGGATGGAAGGCTGAGGCTGAGGTCCAGGGCACAGGCTAGGGGTGGAGGCTGGGGGGTGGGTACATGCAGCTGTGGCCTCGCAGAGTGTATCTGGGTGGAAGCTATGGTGGTGATTGGCTGGGCAGGGTCTCCATGGATGTCCAGGGGCTTCTGAGCTGAGGCTGAGGCCTGAGGCTGGAAGTGGGGAGGTGTCAAGGGTGGGAGTGGAAGCTGGCTCAGATCTGCAAGGGGTGAAACGCTGCTGCTGGGTAGGGAGAGTCAGGCAGGGAGCCTGAAGCAGCAAAGGACAGTGTATGTAAACTAGTGACAGGACAGTTCCCAGATGTTCTGGGCAAACCACAGTCAAGACTGTGGACATCTGTGGCCCACGCTCCCACACTCCCCCTGTCCCATCGCCCAGAGCACAGAGAGAGCACAGTGCTGAATTTCACTTTACTGGATGATCCAGGTGACACAGTGCACAGGGACAGAAGTTTAGGACCGCTACGGGAGAAGCACACCTGGGGCCCTCTCCACCCACAGGCAACACCACAGGCTGCTGTGACCAGCTCTAGGCGCACCTGGCCTGGTCCTCAGTGGGTGGGTCGCCGTCCAGGAACAGCCTCCAAGCAGGGAGGAGCACCCACGCCCTGCAGCAGGTCTCAGACAGCATCTGCATCTGGGTGTCCCTGACATGGGACTGGGACAGTCTGGTCCGGGCTCTGAGGTCACACCCAGGCCCCCCTATTCCTTTCCAGAGACAAGCAGGGCAGGGCCCCCTGGCATGATGGGCTCCTCACTGCCAAGGGATAGAAATTAGGACGAGGAAACACACACATTACCCTAGGGACAAGAAGGCATGAACGAATGTGGGGTCCCGTGGAGACTGATATTTAGGGAAAAATCAAGCTCAGCAGGGGTTGGGGGAGCTGAAGCATACGGTACAGCACGGCATGGCGCGGACTCACACACAACTCAAGCTTGCTTGGGACAGCAGGTGGTGAATCAGCCTTACAGCACTGGCCGCCTACTCTGGAAGCTCTGGGAAAGGGCTGGGGTTTCCTCCCCAGGTCATTTCATCCCCTGTAAGGAGGGACACGTGGCCGGCTTCTGCACTGCCCAGGCGAGCCTCTGTCCCTCACAGTGCCCTTCAGAGGCCCCTCTGGCCTTTAATTCACTCAGGGGGTGAACCCAGGCATTTTCAAGGCCTTTAGTAAGGGCTGCAAGGCCAGCGCTGAGCGGTGGGTCAGCTCCAGAGGATAGAGAGGACCAGGGGAGCCACAACCTATGGGAGGGGGCAAGGGCCCACGCAGCCCAGAAGAGCCAAAACTCTGGATTTTATGTGAATTACCCCAAATGGAACACCTCCGCAAATAATTCGAATGTTGGGAAACACTGCAGTTTGAGTGACAAATTCAACTTGTGGTCAGGGGCAGGTGGCCTTGGCCTGGAGCTGGTTCCTGTGTATCAGGGGCTTCCGGGTGGGCAGGGCTGGCATGGTCTTCCCTCTGCTCTTCCTCCTCCCACTCCTCCTCCTCCTTCCCTTCCCCCACCGTTCCTCTCCCCTTTCCTCCTCCTCCCCTTCCCAACCGCCTTCCATCTCGCAGACTGTCCTTTCTGGAATCATCTCTTCCCCTGGCTGGGAGCTGGAGTCTCCCCTGGCTGAGAGTTGCGCCCTGATACGCGCTGCGCGGCTGGTGACCGAGTCTCCACCACAGACCCAGGGCAGAGTCAGACTGGGGTAGGGGCGACAGCGGCCGACAGTCCCTCCCAGGCGCAGGCCCCGAGAGCGCCACGAAGAGCCCTGCTCGCCTCTGCAGGTGCCTGGCGTCCACACACACACCCTGCGGGGGCGACCCGGGCCCCCCAACCCTGGTCCACTCAGCGCGTCCCCATCTCGGCCCTGGGCTGCTGCCTCAGGCGCCCACTTCTCCTTCCTCCTCCCATCCGGGCTTCCTCCGTCGGGATCGCTGGCGCCCCGAGCCCACGAGGGCCCGAGAGGGGAACGTGACGCCGGCAAAACGCGGCCCGGGCGCGCGGTGAAGCGAGGAGATCGCGTCTGCGGAGGGCAGGAAAGGGGAAGGGGAGGGCGGGAGCCACACTCGGGCAGGCGCCCTGCGGGGCCTGCTCGCAGCCTGGGCGGCTTCCTGGGGGGGCCACTAGCGGCATTTGGGGGGCAGCCTCCGGCCCCGACGGGCCTTCTTCCCGCGTGCGGCCTTGGATCCAGCGGGCGCCTGGCCCTTGGCCTCGCCTGCCCTGGCATTGGCCCCGGCGCCCGCGCTCCCCTTCTTCTTCCGGCTTCCAGCGGCGTCGTCCTGGGCCGAGCCCCGGCTCCCGGCTTTCTTCTCCGGAGTGACGCCCCGGCCTCGGCCTCGGCCGCCCCCGCGGGTTTTGCGGGCCACGGACGCGGTGGGGGGCGCGCCGGCCGGAGTCAGGCCCCTGGGGGCGGTGCGCGCCCTCTTGGCCCGGGGCTTCCTGGACGCCCTGTCCTCGGGCTCCGACGCCTCGCTCTCGGTGTCCTCCGACTCCTCCTCGGACTGTTCGTCCGAAGCCTCCTCTGACCCCTCGTTGGACCCCATGTTCTCCCGGGCCGCCAGGAGCGCCAATACCTCCCCCAGTTTGCCTTTGGGGTATTTGTACTTCCCGCCTTCCCAGGCGTTTTCTTTTTCCTCCTTCATCACCTCCGCCATGTCCTGGGCAGCCAGGAGCGCCACCAGCTCCAGAAGGCCCCCCTCGTCCTCACTGTGCTCGCTCCAGCCCCCGAAGAGGCCACACCCAGCCTTCTTCGCCTGGGGAGGGAGATCTGGCTGCGCCAAGGTGGAAATGCACTCCCGGAGGTCCCCGTCGTCCCCGGCCTTGCGCAGGACCACGGCGTCCACCTCGCGGCCCGCCTCCTCCACCTTCACGCGGGTCCCGTTAGTGTCCTTGGACATAACGGACAAGACCTGTCGGAGGGGGTCTCGCTTGTCTTTCTCGTCGCTCCAGCCTAGAGACTCGATAACAGAAGCGATTTTCAACATCTCCTCCCGGGCCCAGGGGTCCGACGGGTCGGTATAGGCCACAATGGCCACGAACTCAGGATTATCCAACCCCTCTGTTTCTTGGTCCTCACTTTCCTGCGAGTCGCTCTCCGAAGCGTCGCTGTCCACCGGCTCCTCGTCCGGGGTGTCTCTCACAGCCAGCAGGGCCACTAAGTCGGGGACGCCATTTTTGTCTTCTTTGGTGTTCAAGCGGATGGATTCGGCCCCAGCTGGCTCCTTCTCTGCCTCTTCTTTCTTCGCTTTGTCGGTGACAGTGACCAGAGCCAAGAACTCCCGGGGACCATCTTCCCCTTCCGAGCTGCAGGGCGCCCACTGCCTAACCAGCTCCCTGGCAGCCGCCTGGAGCGTGGCGTACAGCGCACTCTGGTCCTCGTCTCCGCTCAGGTCCCCCTGGTCGATCTCCTCGATCACGATGCCCAGGCTCTCATCGGAAGAGTCCTCAGCCTCACTCCTCGCGGAAGCAGACGGCCGCCCTCCTCGGCTTCTCTTCTTGCCCTTCTGGGTCAACCTGTTGCGTCTGGTTCTGTTTCTACGACCCCGACGGCCCCTCCTTGCGTTCCTGGCTGCCCCAAGAGGCGAGCCAGCCTGCCCTGTCACCTCCCCAGAATCCTGGGCCTGGGTCTCCGAAGCTGGAGGGGTGGGCGCCTCCCCGGGGGTCCCAGCCTCCGCGACCTGCGTGGGTCCGTCATCCAGCAGCAGGCGTCTCATCTGCCTCAGGACCCTCGTGTCCTGCGCACGGTCCTTCCACAGAACCCTCCAGACCCCGTCCTTGCCTGGGATCTCCCTGGGAATGGCAGCGTGATTGACGTCCTCCACAAACTCCACCAGGGCGGCCTGGGCCTTCTCGTTCATCAAGCCCTTCATGTGTCGCAACCTGAACGTGCCCAGGGGCAGGAGGGTCGGCTGCAGGACGGCTTCAACGTCTGCCTGCTCCAGGCCCTCCGGGATGCCGGTGACCAGCAAGGCCCTGTGCGCGTCCACGTCCAGGCTCCGGCACCAGTCCTGCAAAATGCTCATGGCCATGGTGCCGCCCCCTCGGTGCTGATCTTGGAGCAGGAGGGAGCCCGAGATAGGGGTGGGCTGCAGCGCAAGGTGTCAATGCAACCCTGGAAAGTCACCTGCAGGGCTTAGAGTCCCGGTTCCGGTGAATGTGGCAAGCCTGGAGTGGGGCTCGGGCCTCGGGGGTTCTAGCTGCCTGCTGGCCGGCTGGACGCAGTGACCCTCCCCCGGGACCCCTCTCCAGAGCTGTCTGAGGATCCGCAGGGGGCTTACGTGTCTGCTTTCCAGGGCAGCTCCCTCCCTCTCTGACAGAGGCCTGTGTGACTCGGCACTGCAACCAGGTGCAGGGGGGCGGCGCCGAGTGCACCTGGAGGGGCGTGGGAGGTGGGAGCCGCAGCTTGCCTGGCGCTCGCGCGGCGTCTGAGCGCGCACCCTGGGCCTGAATCTCAGCAGTTCCGCTGCGACGCGGCTGCTCCGGCCTGCGCCTGCGCAGACGGAGTCACACGCCCTCCCCTGTCCCCCGCCCAACCGTCTCCATGGCAACGGTGCAGCCTTGAGCTGGGGTCTGCGTCGCTGTGGCCTGAGACGCTTCCCTTAAAGGTCCCGATGAGAAGGACTTGGGGCCTGGAAGCACCACTTTCATTAACCAGCAAAAAACGCCGAAACCACAGAGGGCCAGAAATCATTCGAGGAGACCCGACCTCATTCAGGGGATATGAAGCCTCCCTCCAGGGGGTACAGGCTTCACTGGGGGTTACAATTCCCCCTTCCAGTGGCCAGGTGGAATTCAGGATTATATAGGCCTAAATCAAGGGGCACTGGCCTTGTAGCGTGGGACCACGACTTACTCGGGATACTGGCCTCATTCACAGTATACGGGTCTCAGTATCAAATAGGGGGACCCGGGCGCCATCTGTGAGCAAGACACCATTCAGGGTATATGGGCCTCACTTGCAGGGTACAGGCCCCACTCACTGGCACCCGCCCTCACTCCCACACACGTTCCTGTATTCTGAACTCTGCATGCACAATAAATCCTGTGGTTTTGCACACGCTTTGAGCATATGTATGATTGTTAGACCTGCCATGAATTTTGCAAGAAAGCATTTCCCTTGACAGCAGACTGGGGCCTGTGAACGTCAGTCATAGCTACTGTAAACATGCATTTGCTTCTCTGTCCCTTGTTGGCCATAAGGCTGTCCCCTACTCTATATGAATCTGGCTCTGTAGCCCAGCTGGTAGGTTTATATCTCAACCATCGTCCCTACCTCAAAGAGTTTTTTTGTTTTGTTTTTGTGGTGTTTTGTTTTGTTTTGTTTTTGAGATGGAGTCTTGCTCTATCATCCAGGCTGGAGTGCAATGGCACCATCACGGTTCACTTCAACTTCCACCTCCCAGGTTCAAGCGATTCTCCTGCTTCAGCCTCCTAAGTAGCAAGGATGACAGGCCTCCCAAGTAGCTGGGATTACAAGCACACACCATCACATCTGGCAAATGTTTGTATTTTTTGTAGAGATAAGTTTTCACCATGTTGTCCAGGCTGGTCTTGAACTCCTAACCTCAAGTGATCTGCCCGCCTCAGCCTCTAAAAGTGCTGGGATTACAGGATTACGTGGTGAGCCACCATGCCTGGCCTCAAAGGGTTCTCATGAGGATTAAAGGGAATAATCCAGGAAAGCATTTGGAAGAGAGGCTGGCCCACAGCTGGTGCTCCATGAAAGATGGCTAAGAGAATTATTTATTGAGAACTTACCATTATAAAAGCATCTGTTCTGTTGGTTTGTTTGTTTTTGAGATGGAGTCTTGCTCTGTCACCCAGGCTGGAGTGCAATGGAGCAATCTCGGCTCACTGCAACCTCCACCACCCAGGTTCAAGTCATTCTCCTGTCTCAGCCTCCAGAGTAGCTGGGACTACACGCATGCACCACCATGCCCAGCTAGTTTTGTTTTTTTTTGTTTTTGTTTTTTTGTTTTGTTTGTTTTGAGACAGAGTCTCGCACTGTCACCCAGGCTGGAGTGCAGTGGCGTGATCTTGGCTCACTGCAACCTCCGCCTCCTGGCTTCAAACCATTCTCCAGCCTCAGCCTCCCAAGTAGCTGGGATTACAGTTGACTGCCACCACGCCCAGCTAATTTTTGTGTTTTTAGTAGAGACAGGGTTTCACTATGTTGGGCAAGCTGGTCTCAAACTCCTGACCTCGTAATCCACCTGCCTCAGCCTCCCAAAGTGTTGGGATTACAGGTGTGAGCCACCGCACCCGGCCTACTTTTGTATTTTTAGTAGATGGGTTTTCACCATGTTGGCCAGGCTGGTCTTGAACTCCTGACCTCGGGTGATCCACCAGCATCGGCCTCCCAAAGTGCTGGGATTACAGTGCTCAGCCCAAGGCATCTGTTAATAAACAAATAAATAGGAAACCAAAACACCTCGAGTTTTTTTTTTTTTTTTTTTTGGCCACCAGACCCACCCCCCTACTGTTGTGTTTGGATTTTTTTACGTTTAAGGACAGTTTAATTGCAAGGTTACCATGGCAACTGGGCAAACTGCTTACTCACTCCCATTTTCCACCACTTTTTCCTCCTCTGATCTTCCTGATCCACAGATAGATGTGATGTGACTGTTGTCTCCAGAGCAGCATTGTCCAGCAGGAATGGAATGCCAGCCCCAAATTCGAACTGCATGTGTAATGTTAAAATTTCTAATTGTGGCCAGCCAACACTGACCTCAGGTGATCCACCCACCTCAGCCTCCCAAAGTGCTAGGATTACAGGTGTGGGCCATCACGCTCAGCCCAAAGTGTCATTTTTGACATGTGAATCTCCAATCTAGGCTGGGCACGGTAGCGCACGCCTGTAATCCCAGCTACTCGGGAGGCTGAGGCAGGAGAATCGCATGAACCTGGGAGGCAGAGGTTGCAGCGAGCTGAGATTGAGGGAGACAGAGGGAGACGCTGTCTCAAAAAAAAAAAAAAATTCGAGTTGCTTTTTCTACATCTATTGATAAGAAAGAAAGAAAGAAAGAAAGAAAAAGAAAGAAAGAAAGAAAGAAAGAAAGAAAGAAAGAAAGAAAGAAAGAAAGAAAGAAAGAAAGAAAGAAGGAAAGAGAAAAACAGTTTTCTAGGGGGCTATCTTCAATAAATAAGAAAGAAGCAAGAAAAGTGAATTTTAAGAATAGATTTTGGCTGGGCGCAGTGGCTCACACCTGTAATCCCAGCACTTTGGGAAGCCGAGGCAGGTGGATCACTTGAACTCAGGAGTTTGAGACCAGCCTGGCCAACATGGCAAAATCTCATCTCTACAAAATATACAAAACTTAGCTGGGCTTAGTGACACACATCTATAGTCCCCGATACTCAGGAAGCTGAGGTAAGACGATCGCTTCAGCCCAGGAGATCAAGGCTGAAGTGAGTGAGCATGCTACACTGCACTCCAGCTTGGGCAAGAGGGTGACCCTGTCTCAAAAAAAAAAAAAGAAAAGAAAAGAAAAAAAGGAAAAGGGAAAAAGGAAAAGAAAAGGAAGAGTATATATTATTTATCCCAAAATACACAAAGTGTTGTCATTTGCACAGTTGTCAATATAAAACAATTATTAATGAGCTATCAGACACTCTCTTTTCATAATGAGTCCCTTTGGAGTAGCTGTATTTCAAGGGCTCGGCAGTCACACAGGGCCATCGGGAATTTGTTTGCAAGAATTAATTAGGGAGAGTGTGTGCGTGTGTGTATGAGTGTGTGTGTGTGCGCGCGCATGTGTGTGTGAATACACTCAGCACAACCATTATCTATAACTGCAAGATTGGAAAACACAACAAAAAGAGAAACAGGAAGCTTGCACTTTTCGTGTGTGTGTGTGTGTGTGTCTCTGTGTGTATTTTAGAGTCAGAGCCTTGCTCTGTCACCCAGGCTAGAGTTCAGTGGCATGACTATGGCTCACTGCAGTCTTGAACTCCTGGTTTCAAGCACTCCTCCCACCTCAGCCTCCAGAGTAGCTGGAACTACAGCACACCACCGCGCCTGGCTAATTTTATTTTTTGTAGAGGTGGGGTCTTGCTATGTTGCCCAGGCTGGCCTCAAACTCCTGGGCTCAAGTGATCCTCCTTCCTTGGCCTCCCAAAGTGCAGGGACTGCAGGCGTGAGCCATCATGCACGACGAAGCTGACACTTTTCTAAGTCGTTGTGGATAACCACGGGTGAAATTCTTGTAAAAATGAAGATTCATATACCCACCCATTTAAAGTGTACAACTCAATGGCTGTTAGTTCATTCACAGAGTTGTGTGACCAACACCACAATTGATTTTAAAACATCTTCATCACCTCAAAAAGAAATCCCACACTGCTTAGCCATCACCCTCCAACCCTCTAATTTCCCCCTAGCCCCTGGCAACCACTAATCTGCTTTCTGTCTCTATGGACTTCCCCATTCTGGACATTTCATATCAATGGAGTCATACAATATGTGGTCCTTTGTGTCCGGCTTGTTTCACTCAGCATCCTGTGTTCAGTGTTGTGTGGTTTGTGTCATCCAATGCTCTGTTCCATTTATTTAGAGACAGAGTCTCGCTCTGTCACCCAGGCTGGAGTGCAGTGGCACAATCTCAGCTCACTGCAACCTCCACCTCCTGAGTTCAAGGAGTTCTCCGAGTTCTCCTGCCTCAGCCTCCCGAGTAGCTAGGATTACAGGCACCCACCGACACACCCAGCTAATTTTGTATTTTTAGTAGAGACAGGGTTTCACCATGTTGGCCAGGCTGGTCTCAAACTCCTGACCTCAGGTGATCTGCCCATCTTGGTCTCCTAAAGTGTTGGGATTTCAGGCGTGAGCCACTGCACCCAGCCTCTATTCTTTTTTTTTTTTTTTTGAGACGGAGTCTCGCTGTGTCACCCAGGCTGGAGTGCAGTGGCCGGATCTCAGCTCACTGCAAGCTCCGCCTCCCGGGTTTACGCCATTCTCCTGCCTCAGCCTCCCGAGTAGCTGGGACTACAGGTGCCTGCCACCTCGACCGGCTAGTTTTTTGTATTTTTTAGTAGAGACGGTGTTTCACCGTGTTAGCCAGGATGGTCTCCATCTCCTGACCTTGTGATCCGCCGGTCTCGGTCTCCCAAAGTGCTGGGATTACAGGCGTGAGCCACCGCGCCCGGCCGGCATATGGTAATTCTATGTTGAGTCATTTGAGGGGCTGAAAGGATGTTTTAGCAATGGTCAGTGCAGAGCAGTCTTCTTTCTGACTTGCCACAAAGGCGCTATAAGGGCTAAAATGGAGTTAGGTTCTGGACCTAGATCATTGTAGACTGATTTTTCAACAGTGTCACAGGCTGGGTGGCTTAGATAACAGAAATCTATTTTCTCCCAGTTCCAGAATCTGGAAGTCCAAGATCAAAGTGCCACCTGGGTTAGTTTTTACACTTGCCCAATAACCAGGCAGGTCACTTTGTCTCTTCATGGCTCTGTGGCCCCAGTTTATCGTGAGGTTGTGAGGATTTAAGAGGGGTGTGTGTGTGTGTGTGTGTATGTGTGTGTGTTGGAACAGTGCCTGGCCCTAAGTGTTACTGGGATGAAGATTGCATTCTCACCATGGGACAGGATGGGGCGGCACGCTGGAATGCAGAGGGGACTCCCCGGGAGAGCGTCTGGTTTATAGGAGGACCCAAAGGTACAGGGGCCAAATTATGTCTCTTTAAAATTCATATGTTGGAGCCTGGATGTGGTGGCTCACACGTGTAATCCCATCACTCCGCGAGGCTGAGGCAGGTGGATTGCTTGAGGTCAGGAGTTCGAGACCAGCCTGGCCAAGGTGGTGAAACCCCGTCTGTACTAACAATACAAAAATTAGCCAGGTGTGATGGTGTGTGGCTGCAATCCCAGCTATTCAGGAGGCTGAGGTAGGAGAATCGCTTGAACCTGAAAGGTGGAGGTTGCAGTGAGCTGAGATTGCACCACTGAACTCCAGCCTGGGTGACAGAGCAAGACTCTGTCTCAAACCAAACCAAACCAAACTAAACTAAACTAAACTAAACTAAACTAAAATAAAATAAAATAAAATAAAATTCATATGTTGGGCTGTTGAGTGGTGGCTCACACCTGTAATCCCAGCACTTTGGGAGGCTGAGGCAGGCAGATCACTTGAGGCCAGGAGTTCATGACCAGCCTGGCCAACATGGTGAAACCCGATCTCTACCAAAAATACCAAAATTAGCTGGTCATGGCCGGGTGCAGTGACTCATGCCTGTAATCCCAGCACCTTGGGAGGCCGAGGTGGGTGGATCACGAGGTCAGGAGATCGAGACCATCCTGGCTAACATGGTGAAACCCCAACTCTACTAAAAGTACAAAAAATTAGTCAGGTGTGGTGGCGGGCACCTGTAGTCCCAGCTACCTGGGAGGCTGAGGCAGGAGAATGGTGTGAACCTGGGAGGCGGAGCTTGCAGTGAGCCGAGATTGCACCACTGCACTCCAGCCTGGGCGACAGAGCGAGCGAGACTCCGTCAAAAAGAATTAGCTGATTATGTTGGCAGGTTTCTGTAATCCCAGCTACTCAGGAGGCCGAGGTGGGAGGATTGCTTGAGCCTGCCAGGTCGAGGCTGCAGTGAGCCATGACTGAGCCCTTGCACTCCAGCCTGGATGACAGATTAACACCCTGCATAAAAAAAAAAAAAAAAAAAAAAAAAAAAAAAAAAAGGATAGACCATGAACCCCAAGCCCTGTGCACAGAAGATCTTACAGGGACCAGCCAGGCAGGGACATCAGGAGCCCCAACATGTCCTGCCCAGTCCCACCCTGGGCATTTCCCCTGGAATCATGGTATCTTATTAGGCAGAGATGAGCCTATGACTCACCAAGCCACTGCCTCTAAGGTTCCAACGGAAACAGCTGGAAGAAAGGGCGTAAAATGTTCAAGGCTGGGCGCGGTGGCTCACACCTGTAATCACAGCACTTTGGGAGACTAAGGCGGGTGGATCACATGAGGCCAGGAGTTCAAGACCAGCCTGGACAACATGGTGAAACTCTGTCTCTACTAAAAATACAAAAATTAGCTGGGCCTGATGGCATGCATTTGGAATCCCAGCAACTCGGGAGACTGAGGTGGGAGGATCGCTTGAACCCAGGAGGCAGAGGTTGCAATAAGCTGAGATCGCGCCACTGCACTCCAGCCTGGGTGACAGTGAGAGACTGTCTCAAAAAAAAAAAAAGGTGTTCGAAATTATTCTCCCCCTCATTTTGTGTTTGAGAAAAATACAAGTGAATCTGCCTAACTGGAAATGGCACTATTGGAGCAAGGGTTCTCAAAGTGTGGTCTGGGGACCTCCAAGGGTTGCGAGGACATTCCAGGGCATCCATGAGATAAAAACCATTTTCAAAATACTAAATCATTATTTATCTGTTCACTCTTACGCTCTTACCAGTGTTCAGTGGAATTTTCCAGAGGCTACACGCCGTCCCATATTGCAGCTGGCTGAACCAGGAAGCAGGTCAAGGATTGCTGAGCCAGACATGAAAGTGAGTTGAAAAAACACCAAAATACTACAGTGCCACTCTTCTCACTAACTTTGTTTTGTTTTGGAAAATATATCTATTTTTAGGGGCAGGCAAGGTGGTTCACACCTGTAATCCCAGTACTTTGGCAGGCCAAGGCAGGAGGATTGCGTGAGCCCAGGAGTTCGAGACCAGCCTGTACAACATAAGGAGACTCCATCTCTACAAAAAATACAAAAAATTAGTCAGTTGTGGTGGCCCATGCCTGTAATACCAGCTACTGGGGAGGCTGAGGTAGGAGGATTGCTTGAACCTGGGAGGTTCGAGGTTGCAGTGAACCATGATCATGCCACTGCACTCCAGCCTGGGAGACAGAGTGAGACCCTACCTCAAAAAAAAAAAAAAAAAATCCTAGTTAAATATATATATATATTATCTACATGAGTGTGTAACATGTTTGCTACTAGGCAGGACATTTTCAGGCTCCAGATGCCCCTACTTGGCTAGTCACCATTAGATCTTATGTGCACAGGGCCTGGGGCTCAAGGTCTATTCTTTTCTCTTTTTTTTTTTTTTTTTGAGACAAGGTCTTACTCTGTCACCCAGGCTGGAGTGCAGTGGCTCAATCATCATGGCTCACTATTTTTGAAAGGGTTAATAAATACCATATTCTTTTAATTTATGAGGGGAGAGTCCTAGTAAATATCAACAGATATAACCCACATAAACAAACGCTCTTTAGGGTCCTTGATAATTCTTAATAATTTGAGAGGTCCTGAGACCAAATAGTTGAAGAATATACATACTAGAGAATATAACACAATGCTTCCTAGGGCCCCAAATAGAAAAAACGTTTTTCAGCCGAGCATATGTGTGTGTGTGTGTGTGTGTGTGTTTCTCCAGCAAGTTACAATTGAATCATGGGAGTTAAGTGCACTGCAGACTCATCTCCCCTCCGTTGTCTTTCTGCTCCTCTCTTTTCAGCCTCACCAGCAGTGTTGCCAGGGAAACCAGATCAGCACATCCTCAACACAAAATCAATTTATCTCCCGTGTGTCTGGAGGGTGATGGCAGTTGTGCCTTTCAACACGTTTACATCCAAGGAGCTGTCGACTCCGCCTGCCTCCACGTCTTAAAAATGCTGTTTTATCTTCATCCCCTCTCCCATTCCTTTCCACTTTTCATTTTGTGATGGCTGTCCTTTTATTTTCACGTGTTCTTGCAAAATGTGCATTGCTGTTTGGGGGCACCTAGGCTAAATTTGCATAACTTGTTTTCCATGATCTATCTCTTTTTGTTTCTCATGGTTTATTTATTTATTTTTATTTTTGCACTCAGCAGTAAGGTGTCTTAAGATTGATCCCAGTTCTGGCAGGGCGCGGTGGCTCACGCCTGTAATCCCAGCACTTTGGGAGGCCGAGGCGGGCGGATCACGAGGTCAGGAGATCAAGACCATCCTGGCGAACACGGTGAAACCCCGTCTCTACTAAAAATACAAAAAAACTAGCCGGGCGAGGTGGCGGGCGCCTGTAGTCCCAGCTACTCAGGAGGCTGAGGCAGGAGAATGGCGTAAACCCGGGAGGTGGAGCTTGCAGTGAGCTGACATCTGGCCACTGCACTCCAGCCTGGGCGACAGAGCGAGACTCCATCTCAAAAAAAAAAAAAAGAAAAAAAAGAAAAGAAAACAACAACAGCAACACAAAAACCCACTCTTGGGAGGAAACAGGTAGTGACTCAAGTTGACCAGGATCTGCTTTAAGACAAGGAATGAAGAGGTCTCCAAAGACCTCCAAAGACCAGTGTATTCCAGGGGACCACATAAAAAAGTCTTTTGTTTTTAAAATATTTTGCATAACTGGACCGTTGGGACACTGGCCTGAGAAGGAATTAATCAAGAGATGGCTGATGCCAGAAAAAACTTTTCCTTGGAAAAAGACCTTGGTTTAAGTTCAAGATCAGCCTCATGAGTAAAGTAGCAAGACACAAAAGTGTACATCTTTTTTTTTTCTTTTTTTTTGCTTTAGTTGCCCAGGCTGGAGCGCAATGGCGCAATCTCGGCTCACCGCGACCTCTGCCTCCCAGGTTCAAGCAAGTCTCCTGCCTCAGCCTTGCAAGTAGCTGGGATTACAGGCAGGTGCCTCTATGCCCGGCTAATTTTGTATTTTTAGTAGAGACGGGGTTTCTCCACATTGGTCAGGCTGGTATCGAACTCCCGACCTCAGGTGATCCGCCTGCCTCAGCCTCCCAAAGTGCTGGGATTACAGGCGTGAGCCACCGTGCCCGACTAAAAGTGTACATCTTTTTATGATTCCATTCATATGAAGTTCTAGAACAGGCAAAACTATAACCTATGGCGGAAAAAAATCAGAGCAGTGCTTGCCTCTGGGGTTCAGGGACTGGCTGGAAAGGAACATGCAAGAACTTTCTGGGATGATGGGGTGTTCTCTATTTTTTCCTTTTCTGGGACAGGGTCTCACTCTGTCACCCAGGCTGGAGTGCAGTGGCGTGATCTTGGCTCACATTGCAACCTCAGCCTCCCAGGATCAAGCAATTCTCCCACCTCAGCCTCCCGAGTAGCTGGGATGACAGGCACACCACCACACCCAGCTAATTTTGGTATTTTTTTTTTTTGTAGAAACAGCTTTTACCATGTTGCCCAAGCTAGTCTCAAACTCGTGGACTCAAGCAGTCCTCCCACCTCGGCCTCCCAAACTGCTGGGATTACAGATGTGAGCCACCATATCCAGCCTGAGTTCTGCATTTTGATAGGCATTTGATTTTTCAGAGGTATGTATTTGTCAAAACTGAGTGAATTTATACCTCAGATCTGTGCATTTTATTGTGTGTATTTTACATTCTTCTGTCAAAAGAACAAATATTAAACCTTAATGATGTGAAGCATTAAGAGGGCAGTGGACAGATAATCTGCAATTTATTTTGAAATGCATAAAAAAAGATGGCTTCATGGCTATGGGATACAGCCACACCTGTGATATAGCAGGCATGATAAAATGTCAATGGTAGAATCTAGACAGGGTTTCGCTCTGTCGCCCAGTCTAGAGTGCACTGGCACAGTCATAGCTCAATACAGCCTCAAACTCCTGGAACTTGTATCGCATCATTTGTGCTGAATTCTATTGGTTCAACCAAGTCCTAAGGCTAGCCCAGATTCAAGCTGAGGAGAAACAGATCCCATCTTGATGGGAAAGGTAGTGGGCTCAAAGGGGAGGAGAACTGACGGCAATCATCTTGGATGCCATGCCCCACAGTGTGCCCTGTGGCAACAGCTGCAGAGAAAAGACCTGAGGAGTCTAAATCTGTGTTTCTCTGGAATGGACAGAACCATCTCTGCCCCCAGACACCGCGAGAGTATCAGCCAAGGACTCAGCTACGAGATGGGCACTTTTGTAACCCAGAGATGGCAGCAACAATGTGTACTATTTTTAACTCAAGGAGGATTAAATTCAGTTCCCAAATTCATGGTTATGGTTTCAGACAGCAAGATTTTTTTTTTTTTTTTTGAGATGCAGTCTCACTCTGTTGCCCAGGCTGGAGTGCGGTGGCGGGATCTCGGCTCACTGCAAGCTCCGCCTCCCGGGTTCATGCCATTCTCCTGCCTCAGCCTCCCCAGTAGCTGGGACTACAGGCGTCCACCACCATGCCCAGCTAATTTTTTATATTTTTAGTAGAGACGGGGTTTCACAGTGTTAGCCAGGATGGTCTCAATCTCCTGACCTCGTGATCCGCCCGCCTCGGCCTCCCAAAGAGCTGGGATTACAGGTGGGAGCCACCGCGCCTGGCCAGACAGCAGGATTTTCTTTTCTTTTCTCTTTGTTGTTGCTGTTGTTGTTGTTGTTTTTTGGCAGAGTCTCACTCTGTCACCCAGCCTGGAGGGCATAGTGGTGTGATCTCCGCTCACTGCAACCTCTGCCTCTCGGGTTCAAGCGATTCTCCTGACTCAGCCTCCCAAGGAGCTGGGATTACAGGTGCACGCCACCATGCCCGACTAATTTTTGTATTATTAGTAGAGTTTCATCGTGTTGGTCAGGCTGGTCTCAAACTTCTGACCTCAAGTGATCCACCCACCTCGGCCTCCCAAAGCACTGGGATTACAAGCATGAGCCACCACACCCAGCCCGGACAGCAGGATTTTCGAGGAAATCACCCCAGAAAACTGGAGTTTTGACTCCAAATTAGCCTTTACCTATCCCGGGGAGAGGACGAGTGAGGACATTCTTGGTTCTGAGTGGAGAGCTGTGGGGTGGGGCAGGGGCATACAAGAGCTGGGGATGGGGTTTGGTGGGGGAGGGGTATTTGCAGTGCTGCTGCCTGGTCTCACCCCACCCCCAGCCCCCGCTGTCACTTACAACCTTCGGCTGGTTAATTACCAGTTGGTGCCTTCATTTATGTACCTGAAAATAGGGATCTTGTTCTCTTAGCATCGTCAAGAAGATGGAAGGCTTGTTCCCTCTTAGAGCAGGCCTCCCAGCGAGGCCCGCATGGAACTCAGCCAGTCCAATAAACTTTATTAATCAGCGCTGGTCACCACCAGCCCACCTCGCACCTGACTGTGACCCCCTCGTGGGAGAGGGGAGGTGTAGAGATCACTGCAAGCCTCAGGACGGTGCACTCTCCCAGGCCAGCACCTCAGGCCCCTAGCGATCTGTTCCACTCACTCCCGTTGTTCTCTTGGCCCTTGCTCCCCCACACACCGCTTTCCCCCTGCCTAGGGCTTGTAGGGTGGGGGAGAGGGGGCAACAATTGGCAGTCACCCAGGCACAGACTTTACAGTCACATGAATGGGGTTTGAGTCAAGTCAGACTGCCTGTGTTCAGATTCCAGCGCTATATGACCCTGAGCAAGGCATGTACCATCTCTGGGCCTCAGTTTCCCCTACCTGTAAAATGTGCACAGTAAGAGCACCTAAATTTGTGTTAAAGCCATCTCAGCACTTCAAACAGTGCCTGTAATATAGTAAGAGCTACAAAAATAATAGTTATTGTTGTAATGAATACGGGCGAACTTTTTTTCTTTCTTTTTTTCTTTTTGAGACAGTCTCGCTCTGTGGCCCAGGCTGGAGTGCAGTGGTGCCATCTTGGCTCACTTCAAGCTCCGCCTCCTGGGTTCATGCCATTCTCCTGCCTCAGCCTCCCGAGTAGCTGGACTACAGGCGCCCGCCACCACGCCCGGCTTTTTTTTTTTTTCCCCTGTATTTTTAGTAGAGACGGGGTTTCACTGTGTTAGCCAGGATGGTCTTGATCTCCTGACCTCCTGATCTGCCTGCCTCGGCCTCCCAAAGTGCCGGGATTACAGGTGTGAGCCACTGCGCCAAGCCAAGTATCTTTGTATCTTTTGTATCTTTAGTAGACAATTTTAATATATTTTGTATCTTTAGTAGATACAAAAGATATCTCCTCTATCTTTAGTACCTAATCCTTTAGTGGAACCCGGGTTTCACCATATTGGCCAGGCTGGTCTCCAACTCCTGATGAGTGATCTGCCCGCCTGTGGCCTCCCAACGTGCTGGGATTACAGATGTGAACCACCGCATCCAGTCACACTGTACATATTCTTCTGCATCTTTTCTTACTTTGTCATGAAAACCCATAGTCAGTGGTTCCCAATCTGGCTGCACTTCTGGAATCACTTAGGGGAAGCTTTGCAAAACACTGATGCCCTAGCTCCACTCCCAGGGACTCTGATTCCGTTGTTTTGGGGTGTGGCCTGAAGACTAGGGTCTTTCAGCACTCCCAGGTGATTCTAACATACAAGCCAGGCTGAGGACAACTAGGCCAAGCCACCAGGCCAGGCGGTTCTGGGATGATTTGATTCTCACCCGGAAAGCACAGAGCTGGCGCTTTAGACAGCGGCCCTACAGCTCCCCCTGGTGGAGAACACCAGCGCCGCGGCTCGCGCGGGTCTTGCCCGGCTGGGGGTGGCGGGGAGGAGATCGCCTGTTGTCTGCGGAACTCTCCTTCCTCCCTCCTAGCTGGGTGTCTTGGGCGTTCCTCTCCTTGCTTGAGCCGCCGGCGGGGCTTGAGCCGCCAGCGGGGCTTGAGCCCCTGGGGATGATGTTGTAGGGACCAGCGCGACATCGGGTCTAACCGGCTGGAGGGACAAGAGGGTGGCAATCAGAGGGGCCGACAGACGGGGTTCCAGCTCTTCCCCACCTCTTAGCCTCAGTTTCCTCCTTTGAGAAATGGGACGAAAATTTGACTTCATGTTGCTCCCCAGTGTCAGCCCCGGGAAGGCGCCCGCCTGACTTCCACCAGGGGGCCAGAACCTGAACAAGAGTGGGGACAGTTAAGTGAGGAAGTGTGATTTATAAAAACGTAAATGTTTTCTATTTATTTATATATGTATCTAGAGACGGAGTCTGGCTTTTGTCACCCAGGCTGGAGTGCAGTGGCCTGATCTCAGCTCACTGCAAGCTCAGCCTCCCAGGCTCAAGTCATCCTCCCACCTCAGCCTCCTGCCCCACTGGAACTACAGGCGGGTGCCAACAGGCTCAGCTGATTTTTGTATTTTTAGTAGAGACGGGGTTTCACCATGTTGGGCAAGCTGGTCTCAAACTCTTGACCTCAAGTGATCTGCCTGCCTTGGCCTCCCAAAGTGCTGGGATTACAGGCGTGAGCCGCCATGCCTGGCCATGTTTTCCATTTAAAATCCTTGTTTTAGTTTGCAATCCTCTCCCACCCTTTCTTTGGTTTTATGTTTTCCTTTCTTTACATTGGTTTCATTTCTGTGTTTGTTTTTATTTATTTTGCATTTATTTGGTTTTGGCTATATGAGAAGATGGCGAACCTGTATTTGGAAATCCCCAGTATGTGACGATTATACTGAAGGTAGCATCCAAAATTTGGGAGCATGCTGAGGATGGGTCCTTGCAGAGACTGAGAGCAGGGGTTGTCAGGTTCAAGGTATGGCCGTGGGCTCCTGTCAGCTAGTGTCACAGTCACACTAATATGCACACAGACTTACACAAGAGCCAACACACTCACAAAACACACACTCGATCATTGTTGCGGGAAGTCTGGGACCCTGAACAGAGGGACCAGCTGAAGCCGTGGCAGAAGAACATAAATTGTGAAGATTTCATGGACATTTATTAGTTCCCCAAATTAATACTTTTATAATTTCTTACACCTGTCTTTACTGTAATCTCTGAACACAAATTGTGAAGATTTCACGGACACTTATCAATTCTCCAATCAATACCCTTGTGATTTCCTATGCCTGTCTTGTCTTTAATCTCTTAATCCCGTCATCTTCATAAACTGAAGAGGATAAATGTCGCCTCAGGACCCTGTGATCAACTGCACAAATTGTTCGTAGAGCATGTGTGTTTGAACAATATGAAATCTGGGCATCTCGAAAAAAAACAAAACAGGATAACAGCGATGTTCAGGAGACACCAGAGATAAGACTTCTGGCTGCCGGTGAGCCGGATGGAACAGAGCCATATTTCTCCTATCGGTCATGCTCACACTCCTAGTCACACTCTCACACACACACCCAGATACACCCACACGTTCACACACACTTGCACATCCGGCATACCCAGATTCACACACCTTTGCACACTCACACACACCACACCCATTGAAACCCTCTCACATGTCCACACACCGTCACCCCTGACACTGACACTCACACACACACACACGCCCTCCCCTAGTCCACCCCTAATCCTGGCCACACAAATGCCCATTCTTTCTCCCCAGGATGGGGCCAAATGGTGTTTTCTTGGTCATCCTTGGCCGACCTGGCGGCCTGTCCCAGGCGGCAGGACTTACTGGAATCTCTGGGCTGTGGTGTGCACATAGGCACTCCAGATGGAGCCCCCAGTGAGGAAGGCCTGAATGAGGTGGGGCATCTGGCTGGAGACCATCCTTTCCTCCCTTAGACCATGAGAGGGTGAGGCCTTCCCTCTCCTCCGAGCCAGGGGCTTCACTTTGGTATTCCCCCTACACCCATGGCCCCACCCCTTATCCAGGCGCCTCCTTATCCCCCTCTCAGCCTCAGGTCTCCCATCCCCAGTCTTCCCCCATCCCACACATTTTGCTCATGGCAGCACAAATTTGCCCCTGCTTCTCCCCCTGCCCGGAACCTGCCATGGCTCCCCAGTGCCCTCAAGGTAACGCCCAGCCCTTCACCACGTGATCCAGATCTGGAAAGCAAGCTCTGGCCAACCCTTCTCCCTGGTTTCATCCGGCCTAAAGCACCTGGACTGGGTCGGGTGCCCCCCTGGGGTTGTCAGTTCTCTCCCCCCCACTGGACTTTGAATCCCAAGAGGGCAGGTCCAGTATTGTCATGGTCACTGCTGGGTCTCCGGCGTGGAAAAGGAGCTCGAGAAGGTTTATTAAACAAAAGAATGGGCCGTGCGCCGTGGCTCACGCCTATAATCCCAGCACTCTGTGAGGCACAGGCTGGTGGATCACCTGAGGTCAGGAGTTTGAGACCAGCCTGGCCAACATGGTGAAACTCTGTCTCTACTAAAAATACAGAAATGAGCCGAACGTGGTGACACACACCTGTCGTTCCAACTACTCAGGAAGCTGAGGCAGGAGAATCGCTTGAACCCAGGAGGTGGAGGTTGCAGTGAACCAAGATCAAGCCACTGCACCCCAGCCTGGGTGGTGACAGAGCAAGACTCCGTCTCACACACACAAAAAAATGAATGAATTCACGTAACTCTGTTTAAAGGGTGAACGCATTTTCCTTTCCCCGGAGCTGTGGCTCCTCATGCCCACTAGAGGGCAGAAAAAATCTAGAATTCAATGCATCTGCCGCATGTCCTAAATCATCCCCCCTCCACCCCCACCTAAGGAAAGAGGAATAACAACAACATGAATAACTGCTAACGTCAGCCCTACTGCATGTCAGGCCCCTGCTAAGTGCTCCACACACCTGATCTCTAAATCAACCGCTAGATGAGACCTAGCCAAGGTAGAGGAGGAGGAAAGCAAGGATCAGGGAGAGTGTTTAATTTTCCCAAATCGCACAGCATCCAAGCTGCAGGTAAACTTCCAGCTCAAGCCTCTGCGCTTCACAGCTCTTTGTCCTGTTTTTGGCAAAGTTTCTCAAAACAGAGAGTGGTGACTGGGTGTTAGACCCCTTGATGAGGATGGAGGAGGGCAGCTTGTGCAAGGGGGCCTCTAGCCAGGCAGGCAGCCCTCCCCACTGCCACTGCCCGGGGAGCCTGCCCGCTTTAGGGCAGATTCTTCATAGCTCTAGGGGCTAACCTCTCAAAGTGTCACAGCAGCCCAGGGATGCGGGTTCTATTAATTTATCCCTGTGATACAGATTAGGAAACTGAAGCTCAGGAAAAGTGAGGGACCTGTCCTGGGTCACGAGGCATGGGGGTGGCAGAAGTAAGATTTACCTGCCAGGGGCCTTAGCCAGGGCAGGACACAGAGACTTCAAATGCCAGGAGGAAATGGAACTCCTTCCCCAGAAGAAGAGAAAGGAACTACAGGGTGAGGATCTGGGAGGGGCGAACAAGACCCATTTTCTGATGAGGAAACGGCAGGCTTTTGTAGGTCTGTATCTCAGGTTCAGGGGAGCCCAGGGAACCTCAAGGTCTTGGAAATTCTTATTTTAAAAAGACCCTGAGGGTCAGGTGCCACTGGCTCACGCCTGTAATCCCAGCACTTTGGGAGGCCAAGGCAGGTGGATTGCCTAAGATCAGGAGTTTGAGACCAGCCTGGCCAACACGGCAAAACCCCATCCCTACTAAAAATACAAAAATTAGCTGGGCATGGTGGCACATACCTGTAGTCCCAACTACTGGGGAAGTTGAGGCAGGAGAATCTCCTGAACCTGGGAGGTGGAGGTTACAGTGAGCTGAGATCGCGCCATTGCACCCCAGTCTGGGTGACAGAGCAAGACTCTGTCTCAAAAAAACAAAAACACAACAAACCAAAACTGAAGGGTGCAGACCGAGGAAAAGGGAAGGAACAGTCTAACTGTGCACCTATTAGAAAAAACAATCTAGGTCCCTTTGGGGAGGCTGGAAAAAATGTCCAGGTAATAGTAAGTGAAAAAGAAAAAAATCATTGGAGAAATACGTACATAGAATGAGTCCATTTTGGTTACATAAATTCATAAAGCTAACATTTATTGCCTCCTAAGACAGGCCAGGGATTGTCTGAATATTTTACAAGGGCTTTTGTCACTAATCTCATAACTCTGAATGATTCCCATTTTACAGGCGCAGAGGTTGCACGGAGCCCTAGAATGGTGAAGTGAGGTGGCAAATCAAGGTCTTCCGAGCCCAGAGCCCAGGCTCTCAACCCCTGTGCCCTGGTGCAGATCGCCCAAACTTGCTCAACGCACCAGCCATCATTTTTCCATAGCACCCCAAATAAATACCTAACTGTTCGATTCCTCATCGGGTGAGGTCTAAACAACCTAAGTATTTATGTCCTAAGAACTTAGTAGCCATGGCCGGGTGCAGTGGTTTGGCCTGTAATCCCAGCTCTTTGGGAGGCAAGGCAGACGGATCACTTTAGGCCAGTAGTTTGAGACCAGCCTGGACAACATAGTGAAACCCAGGTGTAGTGGTGGGAGCCTGTAATCCCAGCTACTCAGGAGGCTGAGGCAGGAGAATTGTTTGAACCGGGAGCCGGAGGTTGCAGTGAGCCAAGAATGCACCACTGCACTCTAGCCTGGCTGACAGAGCAAGACTTCATCTCGAAAATAATAATAATAAACTTTTTTCAATTTATATGATGAAAATATTTGATATGATGAGGAGACAAGTTTTCAAAAACACTTCTGGTGGCATCAAAACAAAGTTTGAAGTCCTCTATCCTGGTGCCTTGCATTTTTTCCTTTCTTTTTTTTTTTTTTTTTTGAGATGGAGTCTCGCCCTGTCGCCCAGGCTGTAGCGTAAAGGCACAATCTCAGCTCACTGCAACCTCTGCCGCCCAGGCTCAAACAATTCTCCTGCCTCAGCCTCCCAAGTAGCTGGGATTACAGGAGCACGCCACCACGCCCAGCTAATTTTTTTGTGTGTCTTTAGTAGAGACAGGGTATCACCATGTTAGCCAGGCTGGTCTCAAATTCCTGACCTGGTGATCCGCCCGCCTTGGCCTCCCAAAGTGCTAGGATTATAGGTGTGAGCCACCGCGCCCGGCTGGGCCTTGCATTTTCTATAAATGTTCTTACTTAGTTTAAAGTGAGACGGGAACGCAGGACCCAGTCCTGGGAGGAAATGAAGTCTCAGAGGGAACTGGCAGGAAATGTTTACAAAGACCACAGTGATTAAGCCAAGGTCAAGGAAAGGGTTGGGGAGGGCGGGGCAGGCTCCACCTTTTGAGCAGGGCAGTGGGGAACTCCCCCAGCCATCTCTGCACCCCACAGGGATAGTCACACACGAACACGCATGTGTACAATGAGACCGTCTGCCATACGAATGGCATCGTATTCTACGCGCTGAGGACTACTGTAACAAACTATCACAGAACGGGAGGCTTCAATGACAGAAATTAACTTTTTCACAATTCTGGAGGCCTGAAGTCCAAAATCAAGGTGCTGGCTAGGTTGGTGTCTCCTGAGGCCTCTCTCCTTGGCTGTGCAGACGGCCGTCTTCTCCCTGTGTCCTCACATGGTCTTCCCTCTGCTTGGGGCTGTGTCCTGGTCTCCTTTTCTTATAAGGACACCAGTCAGACTGGATTAAGGGTCCACCCATGGGACCTCATTTTACCTTTTTGGGTTTTTTTAAGCTAAAGTTTTGCTCTTGTTGCCCAGGCTGGAGTACAATGGCATGATCTTGGCTCACTGCAACCTCTGCCTCCCAAGTTCAAGCAATTCTCCTGCCTCAGCCTCCCAAGAAGCTGGGATCACAGGCATGCACCGCCACACCAGGCAAATTTTGTATTTTTAGTAGAGATGGGGTTTCACCATGTTGGGTAGGCTGGTCTTGAACTCCTGACCTCAGGTGATCCGCCTGCCTCCGCCTCCCAAAGTGCTGGGATTACAGGTGTGAGCCACCACCGCACCCGACCTCATTTTACCTTAATTGCCTCTTTAAAGACCCCCATCTCCAAATACAGTCACATTCAGAGGCACTGGGGGTTAAGACTTCAACATATGAATTTGGAGATGGCGATAGCATAGTATATGGTAGCTCTACGTTAAACTTCCAGAGGAACTGTGGCCACAGGTAACTCTTTAACAGAAACTTGTCTGTGTTTTCTTTGTACTCATTCTGCCTTCTGGAGAATTCCTAGGAACCAGGACAAAGCTAGGCACAGTGGCACATGATTGCAGCCAAAGCTACTCAAGAGGCTGAGATGAAGACTGCCTTGAGCCCTGGAGTCCAGCCTGGGCTACACAGCAAGACCCCACCTCTAAAAAAAAAAAAAAAAAACAAAGACGAAGCTAATCTACAAACTGTTCTCAAATGTAAAAACATGGAGGCTGGGCATGGTGGCTCATCCCTGTAATCCCCAGGCTAAGGTGGGAGGATTGCCTGAGGCCAAGAGTTTTAAACCAGCCTGGGCAATGTATGGAGACCCATCTCTACAAAAATGAAAAAAATTAGCCAGGTGTGGTGGCGCATGCCTTTGGTCACAGCTACTTGGGATACTGAGGTGGGAGGATCACGTGGGCCCAGGAGATTGAGGCTGCAGTGAGCTGTGATTGCACCACTACAGCCTGGGTGTTTGAGTGAGACCCTGTCTCCTAAAAAAAAAAAAAAAAAAAAGACATGATAGAAATATTTAACAATTACTTGACTTGATTTACTATGAACTATTTAATGATGCATTAGTTAACTGTGATTTTGCCAGTTTCTTCTGTATTTTGAAACCGATACTTTTTTTCTAGCTCAAAAATTTTTGGAAGGTGCTTAAGAAATAACTTCCTCCCCACTGGGCCTGTGGAGACTTGCAGACAAAGTACTAAAGTAACTCAGCACAAATGTGCAAAGTCTGTAAATTTGGGTCTTTGATTTTCATAGCTATGAAGAGCTCAGCATGACTCTTGGTGGTTAAGAGGCAAATTTTGCTATATTTCCTCTTCCTGCTGCAGCTGAACTATTAATAAAATCATCCTAAACAGCTTTCCTGAAATGTAAAAATAAGCCAAGATGTCTATTTTGTGGATTTTTTTTTGTTTTATTATTATATGTATAAGCACAGGAAAAAACAAACCTGGTAGGACCTGCACCAAAAGGTTAGCAGGGTTCCTCTCTGGGCTGGGGGTTTAAGGGAGGGGTGTCTGCTTCAGCCAAATATTGCTGTTCACCACCCTCTAGAGTTTAGTGGCTTCAATCAATGACTTACTAGGATTCACAGGGCTGACTGCGTGGTTATGCTGCTGGTCTCTCCCTCAGTCGCTTGTGTGGCTAATGTCGGCTGCTAATGGGCTGGTTCTCCCCCACACGGTCTCTCTGCATTCACCTGGGCTTTCACTATTTTGTAACCCAACTTTAGCTTCCTTGCAAGATGGCGGCTGGCATCCAAGTGGGCAGGAGTGAGAGCCACTTGGCCTCGGCTTGAAATTGACACATCACTCTGCTACATTCTATTGGTCAAAACAAGTCACGAGGCCTGCCCAGAATGAAGGGGAGGGGAAGTAGACGCCCCGGTGGTGGGAGGAGTGATGCGTGTGTAGAGGGAAGGGAGGAACTGTTGGCAGCCATCTTTGAAGGCCACTGACCTCCGTGTGTTTCTTTCTGTGTTTACTAGTATGCCTGGAATAATAATGCCGCCTAGAATATTATATAATAATGCTTAGAATATTATAGAAAAATAATACCAGACTTTTTTTATGATGACAAATATATTTTTTAAAATAATGTAATAAATTGTGGGAAACTTGTTGGTTGGACCAAGAATCTACAGAAATAAGTGAAAACTGGCTGGGCGAGGTGGCTCATGCCTGTAATCCCAGCACGTTGGGAGGCTGAGGTGGGCAGATCACTTGAGATCAGGGGTTCAGGATCAGCCTTGGCCAACATAGTGAAAACCGTCTCTACTAAAAACACAAAAATTAGCCAGGCATGGTAGCAGGCACCTGTAATTCCAGCTACTTCGGACACTGAGGTGGGAGAATCGCTTAAACCCGGGAGGCAGAGGTTGCAGTGAGCCAAGATCGTGCACCACTGCACTCCAGTCTGTGCAACAGAGTGAGATTCTGTCTCCAAAAATAAAAAAGTAAAAACCAAATTCTTGAATTAAGGCTTATTTGGGCTAAAGGGTTTGTGGAAAGCTGAGGTCAGACTGTACCAGTCCTTTCGGCCTCTGTTGGGGGTTTATGCTGAGAACATCAGGGGCAATGGAACTTCCTAGGAGAGGGAAAGGGCACATCCACCCTCCGTCTGGGAAACAAACCTCTGCTGTGTTCTAGGGTGCTGAGCTTTAGCTGGGGTAAACGTGGGGAAGATGAGAGGACTGCAGGCTAGCGAGCCACATGAGAGGGAAGGGAAAGCCCAGGACAAGGCCTCCACCATGAGAGAAGAAGGAGGCTTGGGATGAGGGGACAATGTCACAGTGTTAGATCCAGTGAAGGTTTTTGCATAATCCCCAATATGGCAATAGATTTCTCTCTCTCTTTTTTTTTTTTTTTTTTTTTTTTTTTGGTTTTTGAGATGGAGTCTCGCTCTGTGGCCCAGGCTGGAGTGCAATGGGACGATCTCGGTTCACTGCAACCTCTGCCTCCCAGGTTCAAGGGATTCTCCTGCCTCAGCCTTCTAAGTAGCTGGGATTATAGGTGTGCACCACCATGCCTGGCTAATTTTTGCATTTATTTTATTTTATTTTATTTTATTTTGTTTTATTTTATTTTGAGATGGAGTCTCGCTCTGTCGCCCAGGCTGGAGTGCAGGGGTGCGATCTCTGCTCACTGCAAGCTCCGCCTCCCAAGTTCACGCCATTCTGCTGCCTCAGCCTCCAGAGTAGCTGGGACTACAGGGCCCCACCACCACGCCCGGCTAATTTTTTTGTATTTTTAGTAGAGACGGGGTTTCACCGTGTTAGCCAGGATGGTCTTGATCTCCTGACCTCGTGATCCGCCCGCCTCGGCCTCCCAAAGTGCTGGGATTACAGGCATGAGCCACCACGACTGGCCGATTTCTTATTTTTTATTACAGTAGTACTATATGCTTCTAGAGAGAATTCAGATCTAGATTCATTATAAAACCATTATGAAGAAAATAAGAATCAGCTAGAATTCTTCAAGCCAAAATATGGTCGCCCCTGTTGTTATTTGGTCGTACACTAATAACCTTCTGTTACATAGAGACGGATTCAGATGTGGATAAGGATACAGATATGGATATAGATGTTGATAGAATATAAATATAACTGGGAATATAAATACCAATGTACATAAGGACATAGACATAAATGTAGACATAGATGTGTATTTGCCTAGAGTCAAGGATGTAAATGTAGATGGTAATAGACATATACATTATAGTGAGTCGAATGGCACCACTCCTCAAAAATATGTTCCATGTCCTAATCTGTGGAACCTGTGACCTTATTTACAAAAAGGGTCTTCGCACCGGCCATGGTGGCTCACACCTGTAATCCTAGCTACTCAGGAGGCTGAGGCAAGAGAATCGGGAGGCAGAGGTTGCAGTGAGCAGAGATCACACCACTGCGCTCCAGCCTGGACGATGGAGCAAGACTCTGTCCCTGTCCCGTCCCCTCCAAAAAAAGACATAGCAAAAGAAAAGACACAGAGAAGAGGAGAAGGCCAGAGACTGGAGCCAAGAGACATCAAGAACCAGCAGAGGCCGGGCGCGGTGGCTCAAGCCTGTAATCCCAGCACTTTGGGAGGCCGAGACGGGCGGATCACGAGGTCAGGAGATCGAGACCATCCTGGCGAACACGGTGAAACCCCGTCTCTACTAAAAATACAAAAAACTAGCCGGGCGAGGTGGCGGGCGCCTGTAGTCCCAGCTACTCCGGAGGCTGAGGCAGGAGAATGGCGTAAACCCGGGAGGCGGAGCTTGCAGTGAGCTGAGATCCGGCCACTGCACTCCAGCCTGGGCGACAGAGCCAGACTCTGTCTCAAAAAAAAAAAAAAAAAAAAAAAAAAAAAAGAACCAGCAGAAGCTGGAGGAGGCCAAGAAACGATTCTCTGCTAGAACCTTCAGAGCCAACATGGCCCTGCTGGCATCTTTGTTTTGAACATCTGGCCTCCGGAACTGTGAGAAAATAAGCGTCTGTTATTTTTAGCCACTAAGTTTGTGAGAATTTATGACAGCAGCTCTAGAAAATGAACACAGACATGGACAGAGAGAGGGAGACTGATCTGAATGTAGATGGCGATGTGGATATAGTTGCAGATAGAGGATAAGTTACCAATAAGGATATAGCTGTCCATATGGTGTAGGTATGGATTAGGATAGAGCTGTGGGTGTAGACATGGATATAGACATAAACATCAATGTAGACATAGATATTACTGTGGATATAGACATAGAAGGAGATAAAACAGACCTTGAGTGGCCAGGCAAAGTGGCTCACGCTTATAATCCCAGCACTTTGGGAGGCTGAAGCAGGCGGATCACCTGAAGTCAGGAGTTCAAGACCAGCCTGGCCAACATGATGAAACCCCATATCTACTAAAAATACAAAAATTAGCCAGGTGTGGTGGTGCACGCCTGTAGTCCCAGCTACTTAGGAGGCTAAGGCAGGAGACTCGCTTGAACCCAGGAGACGGAGGTTGCAGTGAACCAAGATCACACCATTGCACGCCAGCCTGGGTGACAGAGCAAGACTCTGTCTCGAAAAACAAACAAACAACCAACCAACCAGACCTTGAGGAAACCATGAGAAAGGAATGGGGTCACCTAGACTAACTGTGGACCATTGCCAACAGGAGGTCACAGCAGATGTCACAGAGACAGCCTCCTACAAATGCTCCACAGCTAAGCTCTTCAGGTCTTCTGGAAAATCCCAAATATCAGAAAGTGCTTTCTTGGTTGGGCACAGTGGCTAATGCCTGTAATCCCAACACCTTGGGAGGCCAAGACAGGAAGATTGCTTGAGGCCAGGAGATCAAGACCAGCCTGGGCAACATAGCAACACCCTGTCTCTTAAAAAAAAAACAAAAAAACAACCTTTCTTTCATGCCCCCAGCCATCCTTCTCTTTTCTAGTTTCTGGATAATCAATTTAATCAATTTGCCCCCCAAAATGTGAAAACACAACTCATTGTTTTCAGTCAAAAGTTGTATTTTTTTTTTTTTTTTAAGATGGAGTCTCGCTCTGTCGCCCAGGCTGGAGTGCAGTGGTGCAATCTCGGCTCACTGCAAGCTCCATCACGCCATTCTCCTGCCTCAGCCTCCTGAGTAGCTGGGCCTACAGGCACCTGCCACCATGACCGGCTAATTTTTTGTATTTTTAGCAGAGATAGGGTTTCACCGTGTTAGCCAGGATGGTCTTGATCTCCTGACCTCGTGATCTGCTCACCTCGGCCTCCCAAAGTGCTGGGATTACAGGAGTGAGCCACGGCGCCCGTCTGTATTTTTCTTTTCTTTTTGAGACAGAGTCTTGCTCTGTTGCCCAGACTGGAGTGCAATGGCGTGATTATGGCTCACTGTAACAGCCTTGTCCTCCCAGCCTCAAGTGATCCTCCCCTGTTAGTCTGCCAAGGAGCAGGGATTACAGGTGTGAGCCACTGCACCCAGCCTTCAGAATGAAGTTTTCTCTCCTTTCTCTTACCTTTCTCATACAAACCGTGTTTTGATTTTGAATGTTGACAACAGTCGTATGGCCATCTCCCTCTCCCATGCATGCCAATGTCCAAAACAAAATCAGATCCAATGAATAAATATTTAAAAGTTTGTTGTGGCTGGGCTGTAAACCCCCGGGAAGGTAGGGCCTGGGCTGTTTCGGTCCCCATCTAGGCAGGATCAACCCTGGTGAATGCATGTGGAGGGAAGAAAGGAAAAGAAAGGGAGGAAGGGAGAGAATAAGAGGGGGACGGAGGGTGGTACCCTTTAAAATCAGAACCTCTGGTTTCATCTTTCTTCCCTAACTGGCTCCCCATGCCCACCAGAGGGCGCTCTGACCCAGCAAATTCCTCATACAGCAACAGCCTGTTCTTCACACAAAAGGGAATTATGAAAATAAGGATTGACACCAATAATCGATACTTAAAACCCTACTGTGGCCAGTACCTGTGCTAAATCTTCCACGTGCCTAACTCAACACAGCAACTCTGAGAATATCTTATAAATGAGGAAAGTGAGGCTCAGAGAGGTCATTTAACTTTCCCAGTGTCACACAGCACATAAGCTGCAGAGAAGCTTCCAGCTCTGGCCTTGGTGACCCCCCAGCCTTCCATTCCTTGGTCATACCCTTACGTGACCAACTCACAAGGCCCTCTGTACCTGGCCCTGCCACCTCCTCCCCAACCCCCATCCCGCTGCTCAGCCACACCCTTCCACCCCCAGCTCCTTAGACATCCTGTTCTCCATTTAGTCACTGGGATCTTAGCCCATTGGCTGCCTCGAAAGCACTTCTTCCCTTTCCCTACCCCCACCTCCCACAAATGGTCACCTCCTCCCTTCAGCTCAATGTCACCTCCTCTGAGTAAGCCTGTCCTGATCCAGGGTTAGCTCCAGCTCCTCCTACCCACCTCCCCTAAGAATCCAGGCTTTCCCTGCGCTCTAGGAGGCAGGGCTTCAGTCATCATCGCGTCCTCAGAGCCTTGCACAGGCACTACAGAAAGACTGAATCAATGAATGAATGAATGAAGTCTACGGGGTTAAACCAATGAGCATTCAATGAGTGACATCCTCTCCCTCTCTCCCAACCAGAAGCTGAGACATTCTCTAACAAACACCCGCAGCCAAGAAGAGGAGATCCCGGACCTACTAGCCAAGAGTACACGCTTCAGGCTCCCAGGACCCCCAAAATTCATCCTGCTGAGGCTGTCGGGGGGATGCTGCCAGGAGTCTGTTGGAAGCCAAGGCCCTAGGGCTCCTGGAGAGGGTCCCATACTCCCTTCAGTCCCTCCCCAATCCAGGTACAGTGAGTCTCACTAATGCCATCATGCCTTTAGGGCAGAGTCTCCTGCTTTCCAGCCCAGAGTCCACTTACCTCTCCCGAGTGATTCACCTCCATTTCTCTCCAGGGAACCGCCCCCCTCGCCCTACTCTCCCTCCAGGTGAGTCCTACAGGGCTCACCCAATCCCCCGCCCACCCAAGTCTGGCCAATCAGTGCACTCCTTCCCTCCCTGGTCACTGTGATTGGGGCAGGGGCAAGCACATGATCCAATTCCTCCAATAGGAGTCAGCCCTGGGTCCTGGGCTAAATTATGAATGAAGGGCCCTAGAACCAGCCATGCCTGAAGTCAGGATCAGCCCTGGACTTCATAGTAATATGAGCCAATGAATTCCTTTTTCACTAACCTGCTTATCCAAGGCTAACTTGGATTTCTGTATTTGGGACCTAAACAGTCCTGTGTATCCCACTCCTCTAAGCATTCTCTGAGCCTCCAAGGGAAGGAGGGTGGTGGGGGGGTCTTCTTAGTGCCCTGCCAGACAGTACATCTGGCTCCAAATGCTGGACCAGGAGTTAGGGGGACAGGGAAAGGGTTTTCTGAGTTTTTAAGACCTGGCACCATCATTTGCCGTATTCCTGAGTCTTTTCACCTTGTTCCTGGGGCTCTGGGGCTCTTGTCAACAGGGAACAAGATGACGGCTGCCTGGTAGAGACGGTATCACCATCCCTGGAGCAGACCTGTCTGGCAGGCGTATTCTCAATCCCTGCATTTGCAGGGCAGACCCAAGCTTGCACAGAGGGCAGACCAGCAGCTGTGACCAGTCATGGGGTGGGCTGAGGATAAGAAACAGCTGATTTTTCTCTCCATTATGTTGCCCAGGTGGAAGAAGGGATGAATGAATGAATGAACCCTGGGCTCATCCCAGGGCCCGGGGCTTGGCTCGCCATGACAGTGTTCCCAGACACAGGGTGCAGCCCAGGAAAGTACTGGGGCCACACTTGGGGTGCTGGTGGGACAGTTAGCAAGACATGAAAGGGACCTCCTGGGTGAGACCATGTGATAATTTACAGGTATCCCAGGGGTTCTTCCTGAAGCCCAAAGATTCCCCCCTCCACCAGCAAGTCCTCACCTGAGCACCCCGCCTACTTCCCACTGCACAGCAGGGCCCAGCATGGTCATGGTAGCAGTGGCTGCCCAGAGGTCGTGGTCTTGTCTTTTCTTTTTCTTTTTTTTTTTTTTTTTTGAGACAGAATCTCACCCTCTCTCCCAGGCTGGAGTGCAGTGGTGCGATCTCTGCTCACTGCAACCTCCACCTCCCAGGTTCAAGCAATTCTCCTGCCTCAGCCTCCTGAGTAGCTAGGATCACAGGTGCACACCACCATGTCTGGCTAATTTTTGGATTTTCAGTAGAGACAGAGTTTCATCATGTTGGCCAGGCTGGTCTCAAACTCCTGACCTCAAGTGATCCGCCTGCCTCGGCCTCCCAATGTGCTGGGATTACAGGTGTGAGCCACTGTGCCCAGCTGGTGGTGGTTTGTTTTTTTTCGCCTTGATAGGCTCTGTGGCCCTGCATCAGGTGGCACACCGCACAGCCTTCACTCAGTCTCTGTTTCCCCTGGCCCACACTGGGTCCTAAACATCAAACTCACCCTAGATCTGGAGCCTGGTGCCCCAGAGGAAGGCCCGGTCCCACTGACTAAGCCTAGCTCTCTGTGTGAGGCCTGTCTCCCGGAGTCATGAAAGATGCCAGCAAACAAACAAGATGCATAGTCTCGTTTTCAGTGGGCTTCTTAAAACAAAAAATGCTCAGTTCCTGCAACAACCTGCAAACGGTTGTCATGGAAACAGCGGTAGCCAATGGAGGAGGGAGAGACAGGCCCATCCCGGAACCCAGGCCTGCGGCGGTGGCTGATGAGGCACAGAGGAACCGTCAGGATTAAGGGGCAACAGGGAGGGGGTGTCCCCATGTGGCCGGAGCGGGAGGAGTTTCCTCCTCTGCTAGCTCTGAGAGGGAGCCGCTGCCCTCAAAGGAACCCATGTGCTTCCCTGGAGAACAGATCCGTAATCTCCTGCGGATCCTCACACAGCTCTAGGGAGGGGTCCTGGGGAAAGATCACTGTGTCTAGCCAGCCAGCAGGCAGCCAGGACACCCGAGCCCTTATCCCTACTCCAACCTTGCCACATTCACCGGAACCGGGACTCTAAGCCCTGCAGGTGGCTTTCCAGGGTTGCATTGACACCGTGCGCTGCAGCCCACCCCTATCTCGGGCTCCCTCCTGCTCCAAGATCAGCACCGAGGGGGCGGCACCATGGCCATGAGCCTTTTGCAGGACTGATGCTGGATCCTGGACGTGGACGCACACAGGGCCCTGCTGGTCACCGGCATCCCGGAGGGCCTGGAGCAGGCAGACGTTGAAGCCGTCCTGCAGCCGACCCTCCTGCCCTGGGCACGTTCAGGTTGCGACACATGAAGGCCCTGATGAACGAGAAGGCCCAGGCCGCCCTGGTGGAGTTTGTGGAGGACGTCAATCATGCTGCCATCGCCACAGAGATCCCGGGCAAGGATGGGATCTGAAGGGTTCTGTGGAAGGACCGTGTGCAGGACATGACGGTCCTGAGGCAGATGAGATGCCTGCTGCTGGATGACGGACCCACGCAGGCCACGGTTGCTGGGACCCCCCGGGAGGCGCCCACCCCTCCCACTTCAGAGACCCAGGCCCAGGGGTTGGGACAGTCATTGGGAAGGCCAGTCCCCCTCCTGGGGCTATAAGCAATAGTAGCAAGAAGAGTAGGGGGTCACAGAAATCAAGCCAGAAGCTAAAAAAGGGCCCGAGGGATGTGTCCATTTCCCTTGACAAAGAAGGAATCCAAGGAAGTTCCCCAGGAGAGCTTGGACATCAAGATCAAGGAGGCAGATGAGGGGGCTTGAGCAGAGATGACAATGACAGCGGGCTATACACAGCGCTCCAGGCAGCAGCCAGGGAGCAAGTTCACAAGAAGTGGACCGTCTGAAGCCACAAAGACGAGGCAGATGGTCCCATGGAGTTCTTGCCCCTGGTGACCAGACCAGGACAGACAAAGCCAAACAGGAGATGATGGAAGAAAGTCCTCTGATTTGATGCACTTCACCGTCAAAGAAGGCAGGAGCAGCGACTCTCACATGGCGGCTATTCTGACCAGCAGAGACAGACCTGAATGAGATGCTGAAGGACTGTGAGGCTTCAGAAAGTGGGCGGGTGCAACCACCAGGTCACAGAGCGGGGCTGGAGGACCCTGAGTTCCTGACCACTGTGGCCTGTACCAGCCCTTCAGACACCAAAAGCAGCCAGGAGGTGTTGAAAATCGCTTCTGAGGCGGGGCACGGTGGCTCACGCCTGTAATCCCAACACTTTGGGAGGCCAAGGTGGGCAGATCACCTGAGGTCAGAAGTTCAAGACCAGCCTGGCCAACATGATGAAACCCTGTTTCTACTAAAAAATACAAAAATTAGCTGGGCGCGGTGGTGCGTACCTGTAATCACAGCTACTCGGGAGGCTGAGGCAGGAGAGTCGCTGGAGCCTGGGTGGCAGAGTTTGCAGGGAGCTGAGATCGCGCCACTGTACTCCAGCTTGGGTGACAGAGCAAGACTCCATCAAAGAAAGAAAGAAGGAAAGAAGGAAGGAAGGAAGGGAAGGAAGGAAGGAAAGGAAGGAAGGAAGCCCCTCTCCCCAACTCAGGCTTCCTAGACTCAAACCCTGAATCCACTGCTTACCATCTGTGTGACCTTGCATAGATATTTAACTTCTCTGGGTCTCGATTTGTTTATTTGCAAAGTGGGAAGGATACTATTTTGTGCTTTATGGGGTTGTTATTGTAACTTATCACACACACACACACACACCCTGTGCCTGGTATGCAGAGAGTGTTTTATACCAATTAGCTGTTGTTGTTTGCTTGGTTTTTTGTTGTGTTGTGTTGAGTTGTGTTTTGCAGAGGGGGGTATCACTCCATCACTCAGGCTGGAGTATGGTAGTGCAATCTCACCTCACTGAAACCTCTGCCTCCCAGGCTAAAGCGATCCTCCCACCTCAGCCTCCCAAGCAGCTGAGACCACAGGCTCATGCCACCACGCCTGCTAATTTTTTGTATAGAAATGGGTCTCACTATGTTACCCAGGCTAGTCCCAAACTCCCGGACTCAAGCAATCTTCCTGCCTCAGCCTCCCAAAGTGCTGGATTACAGGCATGAGCCACGCAGTTATTGCTGCTGTTGTCACTGTGGGGAAGTGGCCAAAGGCACGGGTTTGGAGCCAGACGGTCCTGGTCTGAGTCTCAGTCTGTCACATGTTTGGCCTCAACTCCCTGAGCCTTGACGTCCTCACCTGTAAAACTCAACCTCAGGACACTCTTGCTAAGTTCAGTCGTGATTCCTTACGCAAAGCATTTAGCACCGCTCCTGGTGCTATGTAAACCCAAGCCATAGCTATGAGGATGTAGGAACACGGTGGGAATCCCGCCTGTGATGATGACTGCGTGTGGAGCGCCCCTGCTGGACAATCACAGAACAGCAGAACTGCCCTGACGGGAGACCTCTATCTCAGCATCCTCGACTGTAAAGTTATGGTAACAGTAATGCCTATATAAGATTGAGGATTCGTTGAGTTAATACGTGTAAAGTTTCTCGAGTAGCAGGATGGGTTAAACATGAGTACAAATTCCTTATCCTTCTCCCCATCCAGAGGTGGAGTTTATAGAATGAGATGGAAGGAACACTGTTACTGATGTGGGATGTAGACTTCAAGAAGACTGGCGGCTTCTGCTTACTGACTCTTAGACCACTTGTTCTTGGGACACTGTCCCTGAGAACCCAGCCACCATGCTGCGGAAGCCCAAGGCACATAGAGAGGCTATGGGTAGTTGCGACAGTTGACAGCCCCAGTTGAAACCCCAGCCAACAGTCAATATCAACTGGTAAGCATATGAGTGCACCATCTTAGGTGTTCCAGCTCATTCAAGCCCCCATGTGACTGCAGCCCAACCAACATTGCAGGAAGCTGAAAACTGTCCTGTTGAGCCCTGTTAACCCACGGAATCGTAAGAGACAATAAAATAATAATAATTATAATTATATATTATTATTTTTATATATTAATATATTATATATTATTATTATTATTATTTTATTTAGACAAGGTCTCACTCTGTCACCAAGGCTGGAGTGCAGTGGTGCGATTATGGCTTACTGCAGCCATGACCACCTGGATTCAAGCAATCCTCCCCCACATCAATCTCCCAGGTAGCTAGGACTACAGGTGTGCACCACCAAGCCTGCCTAATTTTTCCGTACTTCTTTGGAGAGACGGAGTTTCACCATGTTGCCCAAGCTGGTCTTGAATTCCTGGGCTCAAGCAATTCACCTGCTTCAGCCTCCCTTAGTACTAAGATTACAGGCGTGAGTCACTGCACCTGGCCAATAATTACTGTTTAAACCACAACATTCTGGGGTAGTTTGTTATGCAGCAATAAAGTGTTGAAACAAATAGTGTTTAGAACATAGTAACCATAAGCTGCTATTATTATGTCATTTTAATCTTCACAACAACTCTGTAAGGCTGACATCAATAGTATCTGTATTAGTCCGTTTTCACACTGCTGATAAAGATATGCCCGAGACTGGGCAATTAACAAAAGAAAGAGTTTTAATGGACTTACAGTTCCACGTGGCTGGGGAGACCTCACAATGATGGCAGAAGGTAAAAGTCACGTCTCACATGATGGCAGACGAGAGAGTGAGAGCCAGGGAAAAGGGGTTTTCCCTTATAAAACCATTAGATCTCGTGAGACTTACTCACTACCACGAGAACAGCATGGGGGAAACCGCCCCCATGATTCCACTGTCTCCCACTGGGTCCCTCCCACAACACGAGGGAATTATGGGAGCTACAATTCGAGCTGAGATTTGAGTGGGGACACAGCCACAGCATATCAGTACCCAGTTCTGTAGGTGTAGAAACTAAGACCGTACCCTTAACCACACTGTAGCATTTGATGGAAGTTGAAGGACCTTAAATGGATTTCTTGTGTCAGAAGATTTAGCTGAGGGAATCAAACACGGATCTGTGATTGGGCAGGAAATAGCAAACCCAGAAACCTTTGGGGAAGCACCTCCCAAGAGTATAAGATACATGCACTTCCCATCTGTGGAAAAGTTAACAGAAAACCGGGTGTATGCACGGGGACAAGTTACTCATCTACTAGTGGGAATTTTCTTTATTTATTATTTTATTTACTTATTTTCTTTATTATTTTATTTACTTATTATTTTTTGAGAAAGCTGGAGTACAGTGGTGTGATCTCGGCTCACTGCAACCTCCGCCTCCCAGATTCAAGCAATTCTCCTGTCTCAGCCTTATGAGTAGCTGGGATTACAGGTACACACCACCACGCCCAGCTAATTTTTGTATTTTTTAATAGAGATGGGGTTTCGTCATGTTGGCCACGCTGGTCTTGAACTCCTGACCTCAGGTGGTCCGCCTGCCCTGGCCTCCCAAAGTGCTAGGATTACAGGCATGATCCACCGCACCTGGCCAGAAATTGTTTTAAAACAAGTTTCAAATGCTTAGATTCTGGCTTGGTTAAAACTATGGTTTAAGGCTGGGTACAGTGAGTCACATCTATAATCCCAGCACTACTTTGGGTGGCCAAGGAGGGTGGATCACTTGAGGCCAGGAGTTTAAGAACAGCCTGGGAAGCATGGTGAAACCCCATCTCTACCAAAAAAAAAAAAAAAAAAAATTAGCACACATGCAGTCTTAGCTACTTGAGAGGCTGAGGTGGGAGGATCACCTGAGCCCAGGAGGTTGAGGTTGCACTGAGCCATGATCACGCCATTGCACTCCAGCCTGGGCAACAGAGTAAGACCCTGTCTCAGAAAACAAAACAAAGCAAAACAAAATGAAATAAAAACTATAGTCGAAGCTGTTGGCTGCAAGTTCCAAAGATATTGGTGGGTGTATTAGTTTGCTAGGGCACATATACTGGGTGGCTTAAACAACAGAAATCTATTTACTCACAATTCTGGAAGCTAGAAATCTGAGATCACGGTGTTGGCAGGATTAGTTTCTTCTGCAGCCTCTCTCCTTGGCTTGCAGATGGCTGCCTTCTTCCCGTGTCTTCACGTGGTCTTCCCTCTGTACCATCTGTGTCTAAATTTCCTCTTCTCTTTTTTTTTTTTTTTTCTTTTTGAGACAGAGTCTCACTCTGTCGCCCAAGCTGGAGTGCGGTGGTGCAATCTCGGCTCACTGCAGCCTCCACCTCCCAGGTTCAAGCAATTCTCCTGCCTCATCCTCTCAAGTAGCTGGGACTACAGGCACCCACCACCACGCTGGCTAAGTTTTGTATTTTTAGTAGAGATGGGGTTTTGCCGTCGTGACCAGGCTGGTCTCGAACTCCTGAGCTCAGGTGATCCACCCACCTCGGCCTCCCAAAGTGCTGGGATTACCAGCGTGAGCCACTGCGCCTGGCCTAAATTTCCTCTTCTTATAAGGACATCCGCCATGTTGGGTTGGTGCTCACTCTAAAGACCTCATTTTAACTTAATTGCCTCTCTAAACACCCTTTCTCCAAGTATATTCTGAAGTACTGGAGGTTAGGACTTCAACACAGGAATCTGCAGGGAACACAGTTAAACCCGTAACAACGGGAAACTCAGGACTGGACAGACTGTGGGCAGAGGTGTTTCCCAGGCAGGAAGGGAAGGCTTTAATTGGGTTACAAGATCGTAAGGTCCATATGAGCAGAAACCTATGTTCGAATTGTTCACTTCTATGTTCCTGAATTATACTGACACAGAGGAGATGCTCAGTAAATGTAAATTGAATAAATGAAAAAATGAGGCCGGGCACAGCGACTCACGCCTGTAATCCCAGCACTGAGGCGGGCGGATCACCTGAGCTCAGGAGTTCGAGACCAGCCTGGCCAACGTGGCAAAACCCCGTCTCTACTAAAAATACGAAATTTAGCCGGGCATGGTGGCGGGAGCCTGTAATCCCAGCTACTCGGGAGGCTGAGGCAGGAGAATCGCTTGAATCTGGGAGGCAGAGGTTGCAGGGAGGTGAGATCTTGCCATTGCACTCCAGCCTGGGTGACAAGAGCGAGACTCAGTCTCAAAAAAAAACCAAAACCAAAAACAAAAACAAAACAAAACAAAAAAGAATGGACATTGGATCTATACACATATTTTACTTTATGTATATTTCCTGGGTGAATTGTAAGCAAAAAGCTTGCCTATAAGACAGAACGTTAAGCCCATTTGTCTTGTGTTGTTTCCTTCTGAAATGTAACACTCTTCATCTCGAGACTGTGGTTCCTATAGAGTTTGTTTCAAGTGTTTATTATATTTAATTATTGCTTTTTTTTTTGAGATAGGGTCTCGCTCCATTGCCCAGGCTGGAGTGCAGTGGTGCAGACATAGCTCACTGCAGCCTTGGCCTCCTGGGCTCAAGTGATCCTCCCACCTCAGACTCTCAGTGTTGGGATTACAGGCATGAGCCACCACGCTTAGCAAATACAGTGCTTTTAAACATAAAAGAAAAGAGTCCCTTCTCTCTTGCAGCTATATAGGAAGGGGTTCTATTTTGTATAATGAAATTGCTCTAAAGAATTAGTTTTTTCACTTTAGGAGGACAAGGAGGGAGGATCACTTGAGGTCAGGAGTTTGAGACCAGCTGGCCAACATGGTGAAACTCAATCCCTACTAAAGATACAAAAAAATTAGCCGGGCGTGGTGGCAGGCATCTATCATCCCTGCTACTCCGGAGGCTGAGGCAGGAGAATCGCTTGAACCCGGGAGGTAGAGTTTGCAGTGAACCAAGATCATGCCACTGCACTCCAGCCTGGGTGACAGAGCAAGACTCTGTCTCAAAGAAAAAAAAAAATCAATTTTAATAGAGTGGCACATTGAGAACATTCCCTAAACATTCATTCTGTTCTCCCCTGCAGCCAGGAGCTCCCGTTAATTTTCCTGTTACCAACTTCATTTGTTAACTCTGTTCATTTGTGTCTTTCCTTGAAAGGATGATTTGAACAAAAGGGTCTAAGATTTTTTTAGAAATTGTTGCAATATCTGAAAAAAAAAAAAAAAAGAACTTCCCAAAGAAACCTGCATTCTGATTGGTTGTCGTTCTTGATTATTCGTTGCTATGGTGACCAGGAGGTTAAATAGCATCTCTGTATTTCCTAAAGAATAAATACTGGTTGGTTTTCTCTAGCAAATCAGAAAAGAATCATTTCTCTCCTTCCATGAACATGATGTAATCAAAGCCTAGGGCTCTTCTAGATTTATACTTTATCAAAGAAAGTAAGAGTCTCGTCTTATCCAAATTAACAGAAGCACTTAGTCCAGTGTCCAGTCGCTTGAGTGGCGGTGGCCGCTCACGGAAGGGCAATTACAAACTGCACTAATATTAAGTCCAGCGCGCCATCTGGTGGTCAATTAGAGAACAGCATGACCGTATCTACTGTAACTAAAAGGCGACTCCCCTCCCTTCCTGTCTGTTAAGGTGGCCCTAGCAACTTAATACAATAGGCTTGTTCCTGTTGGTCTTAGTCTGATTGGGACAGAACCCTTGACTGCTTTGACTCATAGAATATGATAGATGTGACACTGTGCTGGGCATGGTGGCTCACGCCTGTAATCCCAACACTGAGAAGCAGAGGCGGGCGGATTGCTTGATCCCAGGAGTGCAAGACCAACCTGGGCAATACAGAAAGACCCCAACTCTACTAAAAACAACTTTTTTGTTTTGTTGTGAGATGGAGTTTCACTCTTGTCGCCCAGGCTGGAGTGCAATGGCATGATCTCGGCTCACCTCAAACTCCGCCTCCTGGGTTCAAGCGATTCTCCTGCCTCAGCCTCCCGAGTAGCTAGGATTACAGGCATCTGCCACCACACCTGGCTAATTTTGTATTTTTAGTAGAGACAAGGTTTCTCCATGTTGGTCAGGCTGGTCTCGAACTCCTGACCTCAGGTAATCCGCCCACCTCCACCTTCCAAAGTGTTGGGATTACTGGCATGAGCCACTACTCCCGGCCAAAAAAATAATTTTTAAAAATAGGCTGGTGTGGTGGCCCGCACCTGTAGTCCCAGCTACTCGGAAGACTGAGGCAAGAGGATCCCTTGAGCCTAGGAGGTCGAGGCTGCAGTGAGCTATGATGGTGCCGCTACACGCCAGCCTGGGTGACAGAGTGAGACCCTGGCTCAAAAAAAAACAAAAAACAAAAAACAAGGAAATGACACCGCCAGGCCTGGATCTACATTTAAAGGGAACCAGCAGATTCCATTCTGATCTCTTTGGCTCCCAGCCTGCTGTGTAAGAATTGCAACTCCCCTAAGAGCATGGAGCTGTGAGAAGGCCCAGGAGAATGGAAGCTTCCAGACACGGGAGTGAAGAAGCCATCTTGGAGGTGGGTCCTCCAGCCCTCATCACATGATGCCATGTGGAACAGAAATGAACACCAGTCAAACCCTTTTCACATTCCTGACCCACAGAGTCCTGAACAAACTTGGGAATTAAGCTATTACTGTGCCTTTTTGTTTGTTTGGTTGGTTTTTGTTTTGTTTTTGAGACAGAGTTCTGCTCTTGTCACCCAGGCTGGAGTGCAATGGCGCTATCTCGGCTCACTGCAACCTCCGCCTCCCGGGTTCAAGAGATTCTCCTGCCTCAGCCTCCTGATTAGCTGAGATTACAGGTGCCCACCACTACGCCTGTCTAATTTTTGTACTTTTAGCAGAGACGGTATTTCACCATGTTGGCCAGGCTGGTCTCAAACTCCTGACTTCAAGTGATCCACCCACCTCGGCCTCCCAAAGGGCTGGGATTATAGGCATGAGCCACCATGCCCAGCCATTGTGCCACTTTTATAGAGGAGGAGACTGAGGTTCAGAGAGGCCCAGTTGCTGGTCCAGGATCACACACTGGGAAGTACTGGAACCAGGGTTATGAAATCCTGTCTGCTTGGCTGCAAAGCCTCTACTCTTCCATACTTCATTATTTAGGAAGAGAGACAGGCTTTGGGCACAAGCGTGGGCCTCACTGAGGGGAGAGGGGCCTTCTGGCCTCAGTAATAGCCCTGTTCCCTTCTCTGACTGTCACTTCCCCCTTAGAATTTCTGCAGAGTGGAGTCTATTCTCACGCCTGGGAGAGTCTGTGCAGGAGACATGAGAGTTGAAGATCTGGCACCACATTTGCCTTGAAGACAAAAGGTGACATTTGGAAAAAGGATGCCACTCTTCGAATGGTACTTAAGGATCCATGGACTGAATCTTCCTCTTCTTTTCCCCAAGTGATTTGGCAAAATAAATCCAGTGGAGCTTCTTGGTGCAGCATGGCCCACTCTCAAGAGTTTAGCCTTTGAGCCAGGTGTGGTGGCTCATGCCTATAATCCCAGCATTTTGGGAGGCCAAGGCAGGCTCACTTGAGGTCAGGAGTTTGAGACCAACCTGGCCAACATGGTGAAACCCCATCTCTTCTAAAAATACAAAAATTAGCCGGGTGTGGTGGCAGAAACCTGTAATCCCAGCTACTTGGGAGGCTGAGGGAGGAGAATCGCTTGAACCCAGGAGGCAGAGGTTGCAGTGAACCGAAATCACACCACTGTACTCCAGCCTGGACAACAGAGCAAGACGCTGTCTCAAAAAAAAAAATAGAGAGAGAATTTAGCCTTTGAACTCGCACAGAACTAGGTTCAAACTCCAGCTTTGCTACTGCTGCCTCAGTACACTTATCTGTAGAATGGGATTTCAAAATGATATCTGCTTCTCAAAGTTGCTTTGAGAATTTGCTGATATTTTGTCTTTAAAATACTTCATTGTGTGCTGCCTCAGATAAAGATCAGAATCTCTGAAGGGACAGGACAGGAATGTTTTACTCACTCACTGCTGCACTCACTGCTGTATGCCCAGTGCTTTCAAAAGCACCTGGGGCTGGGTGCAGTGGCTCACGCCTGTAATCCCAGCAGTTTGGGAGGCAGAGGAGAGCAGATCACCTGAGGTCAGGAGTTCAAGACCAGCCTGGCCAACATGGCGAAACCCTGTCTCTACTAAACATACAAAAAAAAAAAAAATTAGCCAGACGTGGTGGTGGATACCTGTAATCCCAGCTACTCAGGAGCCTGAGGCATGAGAAATGCTTGAACCTGGGAGGCGGAGGTTGCAATGATCCGAAATCAAGCCACTACACTACAGCCTAGGCTCCATCTCAAAAAAAAAAAAAATTAAAAATTAAAAATAGTGAAAAATAAAAAGCACCCAGCATGGGATTTTCAATAAATAGTTACTGCACGAGTAAATCAAAAGCAGTCAGTGTTACCTATGGTGATCAGAGCATTTTCAGTGGCAAGCAACAGAAATCTAAGTCAAACTGGCTAAAGGAGAAACAAAAATTCACTGGCCATCTTATTGTAAGACAATAGCGTGGCTTAAACATTAAAAACAAGTTGAATTCTCTTTCCCACAGTAGCTCCAGGGTGAATTATCTTGTGAGGCTGTGCATGTGGCAATCATTCAGGAACCCAGATTCTTTCAGATTGTTGCTTAAAGTCTAGTCCCGGGACCAGCAGCAGCCCCTGGCAATTCATAGGAAATGCACACTCCCAGGTCCCACCCCAGACCTACTAAGTCAGAAGCTCTGGGTGCAGGACCCAGAAAACTGTACCCTAACAAGCTCTCTGGGGAATTCTGATGCCCACCTTGAGAGCCACTGACCTCATGCTTTGTCAGCATGTGCATAATTTAAGGTGCCACCTCTGAGTGACTTGGTGAAAGGGAAAAAAGAGAAAGTCCAGAGCAAGAGATTTCCTTGTTCTGGTAAAGCAGGTGAAGTGGAAATTGCACAAGTCATGTCCACTTGCAAGCCACTGGGGAAGACCCAGTCGTGTGGCCACAGCCAACCTCAAGGGAGGCTGGGAAATGTAGTCCCCAGCCAGGTAGCTATGTGCCTGAGGAGGAGGGGAGATGAGCTTTTGCTGTCCAGAGGTTTTTGTTTGTTTGTTTGTGTTAAGAGACAGGACCTCACTCGGTTGCCCAGGCTGGAGTGCAGTAGCTGCAGCCTCAACTTCCCAGGCTCAAGGAGCCTCCTGTCTCAGCCTCCCAAGTTGCTGGGACTCTAGGTACATGCCACCATACCCAGCTACTTTTTGCATTTTTTTAGACACTAGGTCTCAACATATTGCCCAGGCTGGTCTGAAATTCTTGGACTCAAGCAATCCATTCACCTGGGCCTTCCAAAGTGCTTGGATGACAGGCATGAGCCACCACTCTAGGCCCCTGTCCAAAGCTTAAGACTGCTGCAGCCATACTCCTCAGCGTCCCAAAGTCTTCCTTGTTACCTGAAAGCAGAACTAAATAGTTCTCAGGTGCCAGCAGTTTTCATGGACACCTCCCCAGGTGATATGGTTAGGCTTCATGTCCCCACCCAAATCTCATCTTCAATTGTAATTCCCATAATCCTCATGAGTCAAGGGAGAGACCAGGTGGAGACAACTGAATCATGGGGGCGGTTTCCCATATGGTGTTCTCGTGATAGTGAGTTCTCATGAGATCTAATGGTTTTATAAGGCGATCATTCCCCTTCACTGGGCACATCTCCTTCCTGCTGTCTTGTGAAGAGGGTGCCTTGCTTCCCCTTTGCCTTCGCCAAGTTTCCTGAGGCCTCCGCAGCCATGTGGAACTGTGAGTCAATTACACCTCTTTCCTTTATAAATTGCCCAGTCTCAGGCAGTTCTTCATAGCAGTGTGAAAATGGACTAATAGGCCAGGCACGATGGCTCACGCCTGTAATCCCAGCACTTTGGGAGACTGAGGCAGGTAGATCACAAGGTCAGAGTTCGAGATCAGCCTGGTCAATATGGTGAAACCCCATCTCTACTAAAAATACAAAAATTAGCTGGGCGTGGTGGTGCACACCTGTAATCCCAGTTACTTGGGAGGCCGAGGCAGGAGAATCACTTGAACCCGGGAGGCGGAGGTTGCAGTGAGCTGACATCACACCATTGCACTCCAGCCTGAGTGACAGAACGAGATTCCATCTCAAAAAAAAAAAAAAAAAAAAGGTCTAATATATCAGGGCACTGCCAAAAGGGTCCTTAAACAACATCAATTTAGCCGCTTGGAAACAAGAGGCCAGAAATTTCTGCAGGCAGGGAACAAAGGTCTTATGCTCTGGACTGAATTGTGCCCCCTTATCCCTGAAATTAATATGTTGAAGCCCCAACCCCCAATATGACTGTATCTGGAGACATAGTCTTTAGGAGATAATTAGGTAAGATTCTAATCTGATAGGACTATGACCTTAGAAGAAAAGAAAGGGCCAGGTGCAGTGGTTCACGCCTGTAACCCCAGCACTTTGGGAGGTCGAGGCTGGAGGATCACTTGAGGCCAGGAGTTTGAGACCCACCTGGGTAGCAGAGTGAGACCCCACCTCTAAAAAAATAGAAAATATTTTTTTAAAAAAGAGAAGAGAAAGCTGTCTCCCTGACCATGTGAGGACATAGTGAGAAGGTGGCTCTCTGCAAACCAAGAAGAGAGCCCTCCTCACAACTTGAACATGCTGGCACCCTGATCTCATACTTGCAGCCTCCAGAACTGTGAGAAAACAGAACTCTGTTGTTTAACAGAATTCTGTGGTATTGTCTTACGGCACTCTGAGCTGACTTAAGACAGTCTAGAGGGGAGACATTGTTAGGAGATGAGGCCTGTAAGGAGGTGAGGAGTGTGCCTGAGATTTTCCTGGTTTAGCTCCAGCAGTCCTCAGCCTCAGTCTTCCCTGGGTCCTCGTGGATGACAAAGAAGCCACCTTCACAAAGAAGCACCATTGACTGGGTCTGCAAAAGCCCCAGTGGGACTCATGGGAGCTCACATCAGGGTTACTGGAGTCAAGGGCCTCCATACCACAGACTCACCACATCTGGGATCTCACCACTAGCACTAAATATGGGAATAGGAAACCTCACTCAATGTGGGGCCCAAGGAGCAGGCTTCTAGTCTGGGAAATCATGTCCCTTTTGGTGGCACTCCCAGTTCCTCCTTCCCTGGCTCTAATCTACACTTGTTACTGTGGTCTACAAAGCCCTGTGTGTCTAACTCCTGCATACTAATCCAAGTGGCAGAGACACTTTCTGTTTATTAAAATTCATTCTCCCCTTCCTTTAGTAATAAGAAGATTGCAGCTGCCCAATTAGAAACAACATCTGGGCTGGTCATGGTGGCTCATGCCTATAATCCCAGTACTTTGGGTGGCCAAGGTGGAAGGATTGCTTGAGCCCAGGAGTTCGAGACCAGCCTTGGCGGTGTAGGGAGACCCCATCTCTAAGAAAGAAAGAGAGAGAGAGAGACAGAGAAAGAAAAAAAGAAACAAAACACCTGCCAGCCTTCCTGATAACTAAGTTCCTGCTCCTAAGTTCAAGCCCTTATAAGTTCAACTGATGTACAGCTTCTGGTCAGCTCCTATAAATAAAGATGCTGGCCCTTGGCTGTCTTCCTTTTTCCTTCCTGGCTGGGGAAGAATTACAGCATGAACATATCTAAAGATAGAAGCCATTCATTAAAGATACCAAAGCCAATTCACAAGCCTGAACACCCTTAAAAAGCAAAAGTGTCTGCCTGCCCCAGACCAGCCACCTACCTTTAGATAGAGGGAGAGAGCAAGAAAAAAAGTTCATCTTAGTTAAGCCACAGTCTTTCATTTGCTATTTTCACTGTCTTAAAAAATCTCTTTCACATTTTTCATCTTGTATTTTCTCTGTGCCTCAGTCTAGATATTTTCTAGTGGCCTGACTTCCAGCTCACTGATCCTGCCTTCTGCTGTGTCTAATCTGTTGTTAAGTGTATTGACTGAATTCCTTGTTATTATTATTTGTATAAATTTAAGGGGTGCAAGTGCAGTTTTGTTACATGGATATATAGGATAGTGGTGACATCTGGGCTTTTGGTGTAACCATCACCTGAATGGTGTACTTCGTTCGTATCCATTAAGTCATTTCTCATCCCTTACCCTCTACCACCCTCCCACTCTTCCCAGTCTATTATTTCACTCTATCTGTGTATACACATTATTTAGCTTCCACTTATAAGTGAGAACATGGGGTATTTGACTTTCTGTTTCTAAATTGTTCCACTTAAGAAAATGGCCTCTAGTTCCATCCATGCTGCTGCAAAATATATGATTTCATTCCTTTTTTATGGCTGAGAAGTATTCCATTGTGTGTGTGTGTATGTGCATGTATGAAAAAAAATGTTGTATCTTTGCCATTGTGGATAGTGCTGTTGTAAACATACAAGTGCAGGGTTTTGTGGGTTTTTTTGAGACACAGTCTTGCACTATTGCCCATGCTGAAGTGCAGTAGTGTGATCTCTGTTCACTGCAACCTCCACCTTCTGGGTTCAAGCAATTCTCGTGCCTCAGCCTCCCGAGTAGCTGGGATTACAGGCACATGCAATCACGCTCAGCTAATCTTTTTGTATTTTTAGTAGAGACAGGGTTTCCCCATGTTGGCCGGGCTGGTCTTGAACCCCTGACCTCAGGTGATCAAGTGTTGGGGCCTCCCAAATTGTTGGTATTACAGGCAAGAGGCCACCATGCCCAGCTATCTTTTTGATGTAATGATTTTCCTTTGGGTATATACACCATAGTGGAATTGCAGGGTTGAATGGTAGTTCTATTTTTAGTTTTTTGAGAAGTCTCTGCACTGTTTTCTGTTTTCTATAGAGATTGTACTAACTTACACTCCCACCAACAGTTAAGTGTTCCACTTACTGAATTCTTAATCTCAGTTATGGTACTTTTCTACTCTAGAATCGCCCTTTCTCTGGTAAAATTACCCATCCTTTCATATAATCTCTGCATTTTTTTCTTTTGTCTTGAGCATATTAATTCTAGATATTTAAGATCCTTGTCTTGTAACTCCAATATTAAGATTATCCATGGGTCTATTTATACTATCTGTTTTTTCTCTTGATTTTCAGTCATTTGGTCTTGCCTCTAGCATGTCTAGCTATTGAATGTCAGGCATTGCATATGAAAAATTGTACATATTGCTCCAGAGAGGAATTTATCTTTATGCAGATAGAGTGGTGCTCGTCACTTTAATTCAGTCAAAAACTGGGCTGAATCTAGACTGGGTTGCCATTTTGTAAAGGCTCCATGCATATCTAGTTTGCACTTGCTTATGGATTTTCAACTTGGAGCCTGGGTTATAACCTGGGGGTCCATGGCACACACTTGGAGCCTGGGTTATAACCTGGGGGTCCATGGCCCTGGCAGCTCTTGAACTCTTTTTGTCTCTTCAGCATTACAAGTCTGCTGAAACTCTATTCTGCTTTTCAGAGGCTTTCTTCTTGGCTTCTTAGACTCTGCCCCATGTAGCTTCAGAGTTCTGCAATGTCTTAAAACAAGAACCAGAAAATCATTAGGCTCTTTTTAACTTCTCCTTTCCCTAGGTCCTAGTCCTTCAAGTCTAATTTTGTCCTTCCTGCTCTGTGATTGTCTGAAAAGGATTCTTCTGCCCAATTCTTTTGCCCAGACCTTTAGTCTCCTTCCCCATGCCTAGAAGCGTCAAATGCCCTGGAGGCAGAAACTGCAGAATGTTGGCTCAGCTCATCTCTCTATACTGTTCCCCCATATTTGGGATTTTGTTCTCTTGACTCCTAGTTGCCTTGGCAGCTCACCAATGCTTTGAAATGATCATTGCTGCTTTTTACATTTTTAATTGGCATTTCAAATTACTCCTAGCAACACTATTGGTCTTTCATAAACAATTTCATCATATCCAGGTCATTGTGTTTTGAAGTTTTTGGTATTCATAGCTTAGCCTGTACCCTGACTAACACACAACTTGGTACCTGGTAGTGGTGCTGCCTAAAATATGTGACATTGACTTAACAATCAGGCATCAGGCAATTTTAAATACAGATTTTTGGCTGGTCATGGTGGCTCACACCTGTAATTCCAGCACTTTGGGAGGCTGAGGTGGGCAGATCACCTGAGGTCAGGAGTTCAAGACCAGCCTGGCCAACATGGTGAAACTCCATCTCTACAAAAATACAAAAATTAGCCAGGGATGATGACAGTTGCCTGTAATCCCAGCTACTTAGTTGACTGAGGTGAGAGAATTGCTTGAACCTGGCAGGCAGAGGTTGCAGTGAGCCCAGATGGTGCCATTGCACTGTAGCCTGGGCGATAGAGAGAGACTCTATCTTAAAAAAAAAAAAAAAAAAAAAACGATTTTGCAGACCTCATGGCCAATGACCCCTATGGGGCTGTGTAAAATCATTTAGTAGAGAAATCATCTGCGATAACATTGAGGACAGTCCACATACTTATGAAGTCTATGGTTTAGGGAGCTGTTAAAAAATACAGTTTTTTATTGTAGTAAAATATATATAATTTTAACCACTTTTAAGTGTGCAATTAAGTGGTATTAATTGCATTCACAATGTTGTGAAATCATCACCACTATCTATTTCTAGAACTTTTCATCACCCCAAACAACTCTGTAATTGTTATTTAGGGAATAATTTATTCTTATAATTTTTAAATTGAGATCATTCATCTACTACAAAATTCACCTCCTTTAAAGTATACAATTTAGTGTATTTTATATATTCACAAAGTTGTGCAACCATCGCCACAATCTAATGCTTGACCTTTTTCATTGCCTTAAAAAGAAACCCCATACCCATTAGTAATCACTCTCCATTCTCTTCTACCCCCAGCCCTTTGCAACCTCTAACCTACTTTCTGTCTATGTCGATTTGCCTATTTTGGATATTTTATAAATATAAAATAATACAGTATGTGGCCTTTTGTGTCTGGCTTTTTTCACTGAGCATAATGTTTTCTGGGTTCATCCATGTTGTATCATGTGTTCAAATTTCATTCTTTTTTTTATGGCTGAATAACATTCCATTGTATGGATATCCTAAATTTTATTTATCTATTCATCAGTTGAGAGACATTTAGGTTATTTCTATTTTGGGAATCTTATAAATAATACTGCCCTAAACATTCATGTATGAGTTTTTGTGTGAACATATGTTCTTGGGTATATATCTAGGAGTGGAATTGCTGGGCCATATGGTAACTCTATGTTTAACTTTTGAAGAGCTGCCAAGTTGGTTTCCAAAGTTGCTATACCATTTTACATTCCCCACCAGCAATGCAAGAGAATTATAATTTTTCCACATCTTTTCCAAGACTTGTTGTTGTCTGTCATTTTTATTATAGCCATCATAGTGGGTGTAAAGTATCTCATTGTGATTTTGATTTGCATTTTCCTAATGACTAATGATGTTTCCTTCTTTTCATGCACTTCTTGGTCATTTGTATGTCTTCTTCAAAGTAATGTCTGTTTAAATTATTTTCCCATTTTAAATTGGGATTGTTTATATTTTGTTGTTGAGTTGCAAGAATTATATAATATATATATATATTTCTCAGATGCTAGACTCTTACTATATATATAATTTACAAATATTTTATCCCATTCTGTTTGTCTTTTTACTTTCTTGATGGTACCCTTCAAAGCGTGAAAGTTTTACAATTTGATGATGCCCCGTTTACCTATTTTTTTCTGTAGTTGTTCATGCCTTTCATGACATATTTAAGAAATCATTGCCTAGTTTAAGATTATCAAGGCCTACTCTATGTTTTCTTCTAAGATTGTATACTTTTAGCTGTTACAATTAGGTCTTTTATTTGTTTTGAGTTAATTTTTGTATATGGTGTGAGGTAGGGGTCCAACTTTATTCCTTTGCTTGTGGATATCCAATTATCCCAGCACCATTAGATAAAAAGACTATTCCTTCCCCCGTTAAATGATCTTGGCACTCTTGTTGAAAATCAATTGGCCATGAATATGAGAGTTTATTTCTGGAATCTCAGTTATATTCCATTGATCTATAGGTCTGTGGGGGAATGGTTTTTAAAAGGCAGGATATTGATGTGTTCTGGCTACTTCCTGCTGCTTTTAACAAATCATAGGTCAGAAATGCTCCCAGGCAAGAATGGACCAGTTCACAAACAAAGATGGACAGAAGTAAAATTCAGCAAAGGAAAGAGGCATTTTCTTTCTTTAGCTTAACATCTAAATGTATTGTGAGTCTAGAGGCTTGGAGTCTTACAGATTGACAAGGTTACTAAACAACAAGAGAGAGCCTCCACGCCTTTTTGAGAATGGACATTAATATTTCATGGCCAGAAAAGGAGAATCAGACCAGTAGCAAAAATCTGATTCCATATATTATTGTTCCATTCAAGATTGTTGTTTCCAATGGTCTCAAATAGCTGCTATAAATGTGGAGTGATCACAGGAACTATCAATGGCTTACAGACACCTTATGGAACCTCACTGCACCATCTGTAAAGTTGTCTTGCCAAAGAGTGAGATTTAAATTTGATTGAGCTTCTAGTTCTAAATACTAGTTTACAGGATAAACAGGGAACAGAGGAATACATTAAGAAACCCCACATGGATGCAGTCAGCAGAATTCAGAATGTGGAAAAGCTATAGGAGAAAATGACCTGGTTTCTCCAAAAAATAACTGCAAGAAATTAAATAATGATCCATGCTACAATATGGATGAATCTTTAAAACATTATACTAAGTGAAAGAAGCCAGACACAGAAGCCCACATGTTGTATGCTTTCATTTATATGAAATAACCATAATAGGCAAATCTGTAGAAAAAGAAGAAACTGAGTGGTTGCAGGGGCTGCCAACCAGCATGGGGTTTCTTTTTTGGGATGATGAAATGTTCTAGAATTAGATAAGGGTGATAGTTGCACAACTCTGTGAATATACTAAAAGCCATTGAACTGTAACCTTTAAATGGATGGATTATATGATACATAGATTTTCTCTAAATAAAGCTATTTAAAAATCACAAAGAAAAAAAGAAGGGGAGGTGTATTAGTTGAATAAAATATATAGACTTTGTTTTGATCCTGATTGAAAATGTTTTAAAATTATGAGACAATTGGACAAATTTGAACACTGACTAGGTACTTGGTGATATTAAGAAAGTATTGGCCAGGTGCAGTGGCTCATGCCTGTAATCCCAACACTTTGGGAGGCCAAGGTGGGAAGATTGCTTGAATCCAGGAATTTGTGACCAGCCTAAGCAACATAGCAAGACCCCATCTCTACAAATAATAATAATAATAATAATAATAAATTAGCCAGGCATGGCAGCATACACCTGTAGTTCCAACTACTTTGGAGGCTGAGGTGGGAGAATCACTTGAATCAAGGAGGTGGAGGCTGCAGCAAGCCATGATCATGCCACAGCTCCCCAGCCTGGGCAATGGAGCAAGACCCTGCTTCAAAAAAAAATTAAGAGAAAATATTTTTAATATTGGGGGGATATTGTAATGATATTGTAATTATGTTTTTAATAGTAGTTATCTCTTGGAGATACATACTGAAGTGTTTATAAGTTAAATACTATGTCTGAAATTTGCTTTAAAATAATCCAATCATAAGGGAAAGTAGGAGTATATAGATGAAATGAGACTGACATATATTGACAATCATTGAACATAAGAAGTTTCATTATACATTCTCCCTGCTTTTGTACGTTTAAAATTTCCCATAAGAAAAAGAAAAAGTCTAAATGCTTAAGCATTATATCTAGAAGAGATCTTTAGGGGTGGGACTCATAAATGGAATTGATTGGAAGCAAATAGACCAAAAACTTACCAAGCATTTGAGGAAATTTTCCTACTAAGGAAACCATAAGCCTGATCCATAAAAGACTAATTGCTCAATATCTCAGAGAGGTGAGCTGACTTCTGCAGTCCCTGAAGACATACAGAGATGAAACGGTGCAGAAGCAATATTGACAGGCATAACATCTGCAAATGTTTAGAACTGATGAAAGACACTAATCCACAAATTCAAGAAGTCTTTCAAACCCAAAATAAAATAAACATGAAGGAAATCAAACACAGATACATTATAGTAAAACTCCTAAAACACAAAGGCAAAGAGAAAAATCTTAAAAGCAGTCATATAAAAAAGGGTGCATTACCTTCAAAGGAGGAACATTAAAGCTGACAGCTGACTTCTCAATCAGAAGACAATGAATCACATTTTTTTTTTTTTTTTTTTTTTTTTTTGAGACGGAGTCTTGCTCTGTAGCCCGGGCTGGAGTGCAGTGGCCGGATCTCAGCTCACTGCAAGCTCCGCCTCCCGGGTTCACGCCATTCTCCTGCCTCAGCCTCTGGAGTAGCTGGGACTACAGGCGTCCGCCACCTTGCCCGGCTAGTTTTTTGTATTTTTAGTAGAGACGGAGTTTCACCTTGTTAGCCAGGATGGTCTCGATCTCCTGACCTCGTGATCCGCCCGTCTCGGCCTCCCAAAGTGCTGGGATTACAGGTTTGAGCCACCGCGCCCGGCCAATGAATCACATTTTTAAAGTGCTGAGAAAAAGTAAATGCTAACCTAGAATATATACTCAGTGAAAATAAGATTATGACATACTGTAGTGCCAGTTTAAACATACTATATAAGATTCTTTTTAACTTTATGGCCTCAAACTAATATTGAGCTAGTTAATGAATAATCTTTGAACACCTGGATAATGTATAAGTATGGGTTAACATATAAGATTTTAAAAAGAAAATGAGAAAAACAGACTGTATCATGCCATCTGGATGATGGGCAAAAACAGTAAAACTAGAATTTGATTTTTTTTCCCTGTCTTTAAAATGACAAAGGGATCTTAAAGTATTCAGTCTGCTCTCAGCAAAACATAGTAAAAAGTTATTCTTTACCTTCTGTGAAGTTTGTCTGGGTAGCAGAGGTTCTTGCCTTACTAAATATTTTTGTTTGAGAAGATTTAACTTTGTCTTCCTTTTTACTGACCTTTGTCATACTGTTGAATTGTTTATTTTTTAAAACATGCAGTAAAAGATTCTCACTTATAAAAAGTGAAATTCCCTTATAGTTACCTTCTACTTTATTTATTTATTTATTTATTTATTTATTTATTTATTCATTCATTCATTCATTTTTGAGACAGAGTTTCACTCTGTCACCCAGGCTGGAGTCCAGTGGCATGATCTTGGCTCACTGCAACCTCTGCCTCTCGGGTTCAGGTGATTCTCCTGCCTCAGCCTCCCAAGTAGCTGGGACTACGGGCACGCACCACCATGCCCAGCTAATTTTTTGTATTTTTAGTAGAGACAGGGTTTTGCCTTGTTGCTCAGGCTTGTCTGAGACAGCGTTTTGCTTTGTTGGCCAGGCTGGTCTCAAACTCCTGATCTCAGGTGATCTACTCACTTCAGTTTACCAAAGTGCTGGGATTACAGGCATAAGCCACTGTGCCTGGCCTATATTTACTTTTTCTTTTTTTCTTTTTTTTTTTTTGAGACAGGGTCTCACTCTGTCACCCAAGCTGCAGTGCAGAGGTGCAATCACGGCTCTCTGCAGCCTTGAACTCCCAGAGTCAAGTGATAATCCCATCTCAGCTGGGACCACAGGCATGTACCACCATGCCCAGGTAATTAAAAAAAAAAATTGTAGAGACAGAGTCTCCCTATATTGCCCATGCTGATCTCAAACTCCTGAACTCAAACAATCCTCCTGCCTCAGCCTCCCAAAGAGTTGGACTACGGGCATAAGCCACTGTGCCTGGCCTATTTTTGAATATCTTGATTGTCATTATGGCTAATAGGGTAGCCAAGCTATAATTACTCCTTTCTCTTAGGCAATTATGCACCTATTTTAGTCAAGTGATTGGTATTTTGGACAATTCTTTCTGACGTTTCCTTTCATAAAATCAGACTATAAATTAAGAAAAGTTAAAAATCATCAAGATGTTTGTATGTTCAAACTAATCTTTGGCCCTTCCTGGGTGGCCAAAGCACCAAAGATCTATTCCCTCGCCTTGTAGCCCACCATAGGAAATACACACAAGGGCGGGACACTAGAAACCTTAAGTATATTTGATATCCTTTTTTTTTTTTTTCAAGACAGAGTCTCATTCTGTCGCCTGGGCTGGAGTGCTGTGGCGTGATCTTGGCTCACTGCAACCTTTGCCTCCCAGGTTCAAGCGATTCTCCTGCCTAAGCTGGAGAATGTTGCTCAGGCTGTCTCGAACTCCTGGGCTCAAGCAATCCACCTGCCTCGGCCTCTCAAAGTGTTGGGATTACAGGCGTGAGCCACCATGCCCAGCCCATATTTGATATGATTCTGTTTTTAAAATGATTCAACAATAGTGTAAAAACCTCCCTGATTTTTGAACATACAATGTGAAAAATGCTTTCAAATTAAAAAGATGAGCTCAGCCTTCCTTAGATTAATTTTGTGCATTAAATGTCACTATTATAAATATATCTCAGAGACTGTCCACTTTTACAGGATGGTGATGTGTCAATATCTTCAGTGTCCATAATTTGTTCTTGCCCCCAGGAGAAACACTGATCTAATTCTCTCGGAATAATTATATAGTACGCCCTAATAGAGCATTCTGTTTTCTTCTTATTAGATAGTATTAGTCACTGTAGTAAATTCCCCATCATTATTTAGTCCTACAATCAGTAAGTGACTTCTGCTTTCCTTTCATACCTTCCTGAGGGTTACCTGGAAACTACAGGCCAGAAATTGGGTCTTGGATAAGGGAGAGTCAAAGTGCCTTGATGAATAGACAATACCTGATACCCTGAGCTATTGACACTTCAAGAAATAGACTCATTGGGTTTGGGCTTTCCCACGTGTATGAGTCTGTTTTCACGCTGCTGATAAAAGCCTACCCGAGACTGGGTGATTTATAAAGAAAAAGAGGTTTAATGGACTTTACAGTTCCACGTGGGGCTGGGGAGGCCTTCCAATTATGGCAGAAGGCAAAAGGCACATCTTACATGGCAGCAGGCAAGAGAGAGAACTTGTGCAGGGAAACTCCCCGTTATAAAACCATCAGATTGGCTCTCTGCTCCTCCTGTTCAACAGACAGCCGCATCTTCTTGTGCATTGCCAGCCACGTACATCCCTGAGACACCATGGTGAAGTTGAAGGCTGGAGTCAATGGACTTGTTGGAATTGGGAGCCTGGTCACCAGGGTTGCTTTTAACTCTAGTAAAGTAGATATTGTTGCCATCAATGACCCCTTCATTGACCTCAACTATGTGGTCTACATGTTCCAGTATGATTCCACCCATGACAAATTCCATGGCACCATCAAGGCTGAGAACAGGAAGCTTGTCATCAATGGAAATCCCATTACCATCTTCCAGGTGCAAGACCCCTCCAAAATCAAATGGGGCAATGCTGGCGCTGAGTCCATCATGGAATCGACCAGTGTCTTCACCACTATGAAGAAGGCTGGGGCTCGCTTGCAGGGAGGAGCCAAAAGGGTTATCGTCTCTGCCACCTCTTCTGACGCTCCCATGTTCGTGATGAGCATGAACCATGAGAAGTATGACAACAGCCTCAAGATCATCAGCAATGCCTCCTGCACCACCAACTGCTTAGTGCCCCTGGCCAAGGTCATCCATGACAACTTTGATATTGTGGAAGGACTTATGACAACAGTCCATGCCATTACTCCCACCCAGAAGACTGTGGATGGCCCCTCCGGGAAACTGTAGCATGATGGCCGCGGGGCTCTCCAGAATATCATCCCTGCCTCTACTGGCACTGCCAAGGCTGTAGGCAAGGTCATCCTTGAGCTGAATGGGATGATCACTGGCATGGCCTTCCATATCCCCACTGCCAACGTGTTGGTCATGGACCTGACCTGCCATCTGGGAAAACCCTGCCAAATATGATGACATCAAGGAAGTGATGAAGCAGGCATTGGAGGGCCTCCTCAAGGGCATCCTGGGCTACGCTGAGCAGCAAGTCGTCTCCTCCAACTTCGACAGTGACACCCACTCTTCCACCTTCAATGCTGGGGCTGGCATTGCCCTCAACAACCACTTTGTCAAGCTCATTTCCTGGTATGATGATGAATTTGGCTACAGCAACAGGATGGTGGAACTCATGGCCCACACGGCCTCCAAGGAGTAAGACCCCCGACCACCAGCCCCAGAGAGAGCATGAGAGGAAGACAGAGGTCCTCACTGCTGGGGAGTCCCTGCCACACTCAGTCCCTCACCACACTGAGAATCTCCCTTCCTCACAGTTTCCATGCAGATGCCCTGAAGAGGGAGGGGTCTAGGGAGCCGCACCTTGTGGTGTACCATCAATAAAGTCCCCTGTCCTCAGCCAAAAAAAAGAACAAAAAAACCATCAGATCTTGTGAGAACAGCACGAGAAAGACCTGCCCCCATGATTCAATTACCTCCCACCGAGTCCCTCCCACAGCACATGGGAATTGTGGGAGCTACAATCCAAGATGAGATTTCAGTGGGGACACAGGCAAACCATATCACCATGTAAACCAGCATTGTCACCTCAAGTAGACACCTGTGTATTTTGTACCAGAAGTAGAAACAGGATTTTCAGACTTCTTTCTAGTCCATAAGTAGATTATTTCATGACGACTAACTCTATATTTGATTTTTTTAAAAAAAGATTCCTATTTACATAGAACAAAATGAAACCAATGAAGGAAACCTACTTGTGGTTATTTATTTTTAATATTATTGAGAATTGCTTTACAAATGTCCTTCCTTTTTATGGGCATAGGAAGAAGCTCTTTTCCTTTCTTTGTGACCCACTGACAACTTTCAATTTAACATTTATACTTGTGGAAATTGGAATGAAAGTCTTTCAGTAGTAGTTTTCCATCTGACTCTTCCAAATTCTGGAAAACATATTCGGTGTCAAATCTCAATATAAATTATAAACTGTCCGGGTGCGGTGGCTCACGCCTGTAATCCTAACACGTTGGAAGGTAGGGGTAGGATGATGTCTTGAGCCCAGGAGTTTGAGACCAGTCTGGGCCATATAGCGAGACCCCATCTCTACAAAAAATAATTTTAAAAAAAAATTAGCCAGGTGAGGTGGCACACGCCTGTAGTCCCAGCTCAGGAGGCTGAGGTGGGAAGATTGCCTGAGCCCAGGAAGTCAAAGCTACAGTGAGCCACGATTGCACCACTGCACTCCAGCCTGGGTAACAGACCAAGACTGTCTCAAAAAAAAAAAAATTATAAGCTAACAAGTCATCAGAGACTGAAATATTATAATAATTCTAATCAGAATGCAGATAAATGCATTTATGATGGGTAAGGCTTAGAAAAATAACTGCTCCTTAAAGAACATTGGCTGTGCTTGAATTTTATGGTTATAATGTATCAATAAATAACTGAACCATATTTACATATATTATATCTGGAAAGATTCATAATGATTCTGATAAAAATATGAAAAACATCAATTGACTAAGTAGTCTGTGCAACTACTTAGAATAATGGGTAGATATTATTACAAATAACTTCATCCTTTCTGACAATGTAGCATTTTCATGGGTTTAATATGCATTGGCTCCCATAGTTGCAAGGATGTAGACAAATGAAATGTACTACCAAGCCTATACTGACAATATCGTATGTGAGAAGAAAGCCAGTTAATGTAGTATGAAAAGCCCACCATTACGGAACAAAGGCTGATGTGTAGAACTTCATTTGTAGAACCAGATCCCACAAGTCCTCCCAGGAAATTAAACCAGTACATATGCTGTGGTTTACAGGATCTCAGTCCAGACTTAAAGGATCTTGAAGGAGAAAGAATTCACCCATAAAAGTAGGCAGTAGGGCGTGGTGGCTCATGGCTGGAATCCCAGCACTTTGGGAGGTGATCACCTGAGGTCAGGAGTTTGAGACTAGCCTGGCCACATGGTGAAACCCTGTCTCTACCAAAAAATACAAAAATCAAAAATACAAAAATACAAAAGTAGTGAACAGAGAACATGCCACTGCACTCTGCCTCCAGGTGACAGAGGGAAACTCTGTCTCAAAAAAAAAAAAAAAGTAGGCAGTAAAAGAAACAGTTCCAGACTAGTAGAGTCCAGTTCAAATATGCAACTCCAGATTCCTTACATAATCTCCAGACAGAAGCTAATTCTCTGGTTTTAGCAGTGCTCACCACCACATAATTCTAGATGTACTAACCATACAACAAGGAGGCCTCTGTTTTCTATTAACACCTCTTGTTTTACCTATGTAAGTTTACCAAGCCAAATAGGACAGAACCTACACTATATAAAGGCACAATTCAGAGACCACATGAAACAGCCACCCCTGAATCTGTGTACTAATATAAATGATATACAGACATTATTGATCATTGGGATTGGGAATATATGCCACAAATTAAGCTCCAATTTGTTTTCTATTTCCCATAACAATTGTGGGTTCTCAGATATTTTAATGAAGAATAGTACAAACCAGAATCAGACCAGCCCTTTATCTTATCAAGAGTTACCTTTAGAGATAATATGATTTCAGGAGCTCTGTGCAGGAAAATTATTCAACACTTGGAAAATAAGATTTAAAAATTATTTTCATCTAGCACAGTGACTCACACCTGTAATCCCAGCACTTTGGGAGGCGAAGCAGGTGGATCACCTGAGGTCAGGAGTTTGAGACCAGCCTGACCAACATCGTGAAACCCCGTCTCTACTAAAAATAGAAAAATTAGCCGGGCATGGTGGCGGGTGCCTGTAATCCCAGCTACTCAGGAGGCTGAGGCAGGAGAATTGCCTGAGCCCAGGAGGTTGAAGTTGCAGTGAGCCGAGACTGCACCACTCCACTACAGCCTGGGTGACAGAGCAAGACCCTGTCTCAAATAAAATAAAATAAAGAGAGTAGAACACCTGTTAGCCAATAAGGATAAGTGATGACAAGGGAAGCTGCATTTCCGGCATGCTTGGTCTCAGCGAAACACTGGCAGGACAAGTTATAGCACAAGTGTCAAAGCTAAAATGCAGGTTGGGAGCAGGTGGGTCAGGTGCTGCAAAAACACAAGTAGAAGGAAGGCTGAGGCTGGGGTTGTGGGGCCCATCCTGTGTACCCTCCACGTGGCCCAGCTGAGAGTTCCTCAGGTTGACACAGAGCACAGGCAGACAACAAGTATCCTAATTTGCTTCCAATACTAAGGCCCCAGCATATTTCAGAAAACCTCAGAAACCAACCCTCGAATGCTCAGCATCTGGAGGCACTAAAAACACGCACAAAACACACAAGCATTGAGTGATTTATTTGCCCTGATCTCTTGCTGCTGTTCAGATCCAAGAGACCCCAGGGAGAAGGGCTGAGCAGGCAGGGATGTCCATCCCGCCACAGCCTCTCCCTTTCTTCTTGAGGGCTCTGGGGGTGTTGGACTCACATGAATAATCCCAGATCTGAGGACACTGACATTGTCACTGATGGGACAGAGAGAGCAGTCACCAGACCAAGTCTGAGCTCTCCTGGGGCTTCCCGTCTACTAGTATAAGGATAAGTGGAAACTAAATAAATAACTGGAAATACAATCATTTCATGGAGCAAAAAAATGTGCTACCAGGAAAGTCCAACTAGGTGATGTGGTGGAAAATGACTGCAGGAGGATTCTGCTTTAGGGAGCAGGGCTGGGGAAGGTCACTCTGAGTTGGTGACACCTGGCAGGGAGGAATACAAAGGAGGTAGCTATGGTGGGTAAGGGCAGTGACAAGAGGAGAGACTCAGGCATGGAGAAGAGAAAGTGAAAGTGCAGAGATCCTTTTTTCCTTTTTTTGAAACAGAGTCTTGCTCTCTCTCCCAGGCTGGAGTGCAATGGCATGATCTCAGCTCACTGCAACCTCCGCCTCCCAGGTTCAAGCAATTCTCCAGCCTCAGCCCCTTGAGCCGCTGGGATTACAAGTGCACGCCACCACGCCTGGCTAATTTTTGTATTTTTTGTAGAGGGGGGGTTTCACCATGTTGGCCAGGCTGGTCTCGAACTCCTGACCTCAGGTGACCCACCTGTCTTGGCCTCCCAAAGTGCTGGGATTACAGATGTAAGCCGCCATGCCTGGCCAGTACAGAGATCTTTAGTAAAGGACTTGGAGGACTTGAGGATCTGAGAGAGGCCAGAGAAGGGCAGCCGCCAGTGAGCAAGACTCAGTGAAGTCTCAACTCGAGGCAGGAAGAGATCAAGATATAGAGGCTCCGTTTTTTTTTTTTTTTTTTTTTTTTTTGAGACGGAGTCTGGCTCTGTCACCCAGGCTGGAGTGCAGTGGCAGGATCTCAGCTCACTGCGAGCTCTGCTTCCTGGGTTTATGCCATTCTCCTGTCTCAGCCTCCCAAGTGGCTGGGACTATAGGCGCTTGCCACCTCGGCCAGCTAGTTTTTTGTATTTTGTTAGTAGAGACGGGGTTTTACCTTGTTAGCCAAGATGGTCTCGATCTTCTGACCTCGTGATCCGCCTGTCTCGGCCTCCCAAAGTGCTGGGATTACAGGCTTGAGCCACCGTGCCCGGCCCTGAGGTTCCTTTTTTATTTCATGCATAAGACAGAGCCTTGGAGAGTCTTCAACAGGGGTGACAAGACCTGGATTATGCCTTTTTTTTTTTTTTTTTTTTTTTGAGACAAAGTCTTGCTCTGTCACCCAGGCTGGAGTGCAGTGGCGCAATCTCTGTTCACTGCAAGCTCCGCTTCCCGGGTTCACACCATTCTCCTGCCTTAGCCTCCGGAGTAGCTGGGACTACAGGCGCCTGCCACCACACCCGGCTAATTTTTTGTATTTTTTATTTTTTTTTTTAGTAGAGACGGGGTTTCACCTCGTTAGCCAGGATGGTCTTGATCTCCTGACCTCGTGATCCTCCCGCCTCAGCCTCCCAAAGTGGTGGGATTACAGGCGTGAGCCACCGTGCCTGGCCTAAACCTCTTTTTCTTTATAAATTACCCAGAGTTGGGTATGTCTTTATCAGCAACGTGAAAGCAGACTAATACACTAGACCTGGTACCCAGTTATTTGATCAAACACTAATCTAGGTGTTGCTGTGAACATATTTTGTACATGTGACTGACAGGTCCGTTGATTTCTGTATTTTTTGCAGAAGTGGAGTTTCACCATGTTGCCCAGGCTGGTCTCAAACTCCTGGGCTCAGGTGATCTGCCCTCCCTGACCTCCCAAAGTGCTGGGATTAAAGGCATGAGCCATTCTGCCTGGTCTCACGAACTTTTGAACACCAGGCACAAACATACCCTGTGCTGTGCTGTCTGATGACACACAGGTTACAATACTGATAATCGTCCCTACCCTCACAGACATGACAGTCCAGTGAGGGGGGAAAAAGAGGGAGTCGGGAGAAGAATATGTATTACTTATGTATTAGTTATCTACTGCCACATAACAAATTATGCCAGGCCAGGCATTGTGGCGCATGCCTATAATCTTGGTGCTTTGAGAGGCCGAGGCAGGAGGATCACTTGAGCCTGGGAGGCCAAGGCCACATGCAGTGAGCCATGATCGTACCACTGCACTCCAGCCCAGGCGACAGAGTGAGACACTGTCTCAAAAAGACAAAAACAAAACAAAAATTACACCAAAATGTATTGGCTTAAAACAAGAAACATTTACGATGTCACAATTTCCAACAGTCAGGAATCAGGGTGAGGGTAACTGGATGCCTTTGGCTGTAGGTTCCTCAAGACTAGAGTCAAGGGGCTGGCTGGAGCTGCAGGCATCTCAGGGTGGAAAATCTGCTTCCAAACTCACTCATGGCAGTGGGCAGCCCTCAGGTCCTTGCTGGCTGTTGACTGGAGGCATCAGTTCCTTGCCCCATGAGCCTTTCCCAGGGCAGTTCCCAGCATGGCAGCCCCTTCCACAGAGCAAGCAAGGCAAGGTGGGGAGGACCAGCAGGACATAAACCAGTGTTCCAGTAACCTGTCCCAGAAGTGACATCCCATCACTTCTGCCATATGCTGTTTGTTAGAAGCTTGTCACTATGCCCAATCTATACACAAAGGGGCATAGGTCCCAGAAGGGCATGAATACCACAAGGCTGGACCACTGGAGGTCATCCTACCATAAGTAAACATGTTAAGATGTAAAGATAATAAATATGACCACGGCTCCACCTGGTGGGAAACAATGGCAAACAGAGTGACAAGGTAGAAAGTTCTAGTTTGAACAGTTTTTTGTTTTGTTTTGTTGTCACCCAGGCTGGAGTGCAGTGGTGTGATCTCGGCTCACTGCAACTTCCACCTCCCAGGTTCAAGTGATTCTCCTGCATCAGCCTCCCGAGTAGCTGGGATCACAGGCCTGTGCCACCACGCCCAGCTACTTTTTGCATTTTTAGTAGACACAGGGTTTCGCCATGTTGGCCAGACTGGTCTCCAACTCCTGGCCTCAAGTGATCCGCCCGCCTCAGTCTCCCAATGTGCTGGGATTACAGGCATGAGCCACCACTCCCAGCCTCAGTTTGAACAGTTCTGACTTCATAGTTGTATTGCCAGATAAAGCAAGGTCACTCACATTTATCATAACCAAATGGGATTTATCCCAGGGATGCAAGGATGGTTCAACATATGCAAATCAGTCAATGTGATACATCAGATCAATAAAATGAAGGACAAAAACCATATGATCATTTCAATTGATGCTGACAAAGCCTTTAATAAAATTCAACATCCCTTCGTGATAAAAACCCTCAAAAAACTGGGTATAGAAGGAACATACCTCAACACAATAAAAGTCATATATGACAGACATACAGCTAATATCATACTGAAAGGGGAAAAACTGAAAACCTTTCCTCTAAGATCTGAAGCAAAACAAGGATGCCCACTTCCACCACTGTTCCTCAGCATAGTACTGGAGGTCCTAGCTACAGCAATCACACAAGAGAAAGAAATAAAGGGCATCCAGATTGGAAAGGAAGAAGTCAAATTATCCTTATTTGCAGATAATATGATCTTATATTTGGAAAAACCTAAGGGCAAATGATCAGAATAGACATTTTTTGGAAGACACACAAATGGCAAACAGGTGTATGAAAAGGTACTCAACATCAACATCATTGACCATCAGAAAAATGTGAGTCAAAACTACAACGAGATATCACCTCACCCCAGTTACAATGGCTTTTATCCAAAATATGTAATAACAGTGCTGGCAACACTGTTGGTGGGAATGTAAATTAGTACAGCCACTGTGGAGAACAGTATGGAGGTTCCTCAAAAAACTATAAAGAGAACTACCATATGATCCAGCAATCCCATGCTATGTATGTACCCAAAAGGAAGGAAGTCAGTGTATCCAAGAGATACCTGCACCCCCATGTTTGTTGTGGCACAGTTCACCACAGCCAAGATTTGGAAGCAAGCTGAGTGTCCACCAACTCATTTTATATGGATAAAATGTGGTACCTATGCACAATGGGGTACTGGTGTTTTGTTTTGTTTTGTTTGAGACACAGTCTCACCCTGTTGCCTAGGCTGGAGTGTAATGGCACGACCTTGGCTCACTGCAACCGCTGCCTCCTGGGTTCAAGCCATTCTCCTGCCTCAGCCTCCCGAGTAGCAGGGATTACAAGCACGCACCACCACGCCCAGCTAATTTTTTCTTGTATCTTTAGTAGAGATGAGGTTTCACTATGTTGGGGCAAACTGGTCTCAAACTCCTGACCTCAGGTGAACCTCCTACCTCAACCTCCCAAAATGCTGAGATTACAGGTATGAACCACCGTGCCCAGCCACAATGGGGTACTTTTCAACCATAACAAAGATTGAGATCCTGTCATTTTCAACAACATGGAGGGAACCAGAGACCATTATGTTAAGTGAAAACAGCCAGGCACGGAAAAAAAAAAAAAAAAAAAAAAAAAAAAAAAGTCCCATGTTCTCACTCATTTGTGGGAGCTAAACATTAAAACCATTGAGTTCATGAAGATGGAGAGTAGAAGAATGGTTACCAGGGGCTGGGAAGGGTAGTGGGGCACGGCGAAGTGGGGGTGGTTAGTAGTTATAACAATATAGTTAAATAGAATGAATACGTTCTAGTATTTGATAGCACAACAGGGTGACTACAGTCAACAATACATTTTAGGGCCGGGCGTGGTGGCTTACACCTGTAATCCCAGGTGTGAGCCTGGGAGGCTGAGGCGGTGGATCACCTGAGGTCAGGAGTTGGAGACCATCCTGGCCAACATGGTGAAACCCTGTCTTCACTAAAAATACAAAACCTAGCCAGCTGTGGTGGTGCACACCTGTATTCCCAGCTACTCAGGAGGCTGAAGCAGGAGGATCGCTTAAACCCAGGAGGTGGAGGTTGCAGTGAGCCGAGATTGTACCACTGCACTCCAGCCTGGGTGACAGAGCAAGACTCTGTCTAAAAAAAAAGAAAAAGAAAAAAACAAACCCATACTTTACTGTACATTTTAAATAACTAAAAGAGTATATTTGGGGTGTATATAATACAAAGAAATTGTACATGCTTGAGGGGATAGATACCCCATTTACTCTGATGTGATAATTACACATTGCAGACCTGTTTCAAAATATCTCATGTATCCTATAAATGTATGCACTTACTCTGTACCCATAAAAACATTTCAGGCCAGACGCGGTGCCTCACGCCTGTAATCCCAACACTTTGGGAGGCCGAGGTGGGCGGATCACGAGGTCAGGAGATCCAGACTATCCTGCCTAACACGGTGAAACTCCATCTCTACTAAAAATACAAAAAATTAGCCGGGCGTGGTGGTGGGCGCCTGTGGTCCCAGCTACTCGGGAGGCTGAGGTAGGAGAATGGCGTGAACCCAGAAGGCGGAGTTTGCAGTGAACCGAGATCGCACCACTGCACTCCAGCCCAGGCGACAGAGCGAGACTCCGTCTCAAAAAAAAATTTTTTTTCAAAAAGAATTTTTGATAAAAACATGTCACCCAGTTAAATTTGAATTTCAGATAAACAACAAATACTTTTTTAGTGTGAGTATATCCATGCAACATTTGGGATATACTTATACTTTTAAAGAAAAGCACCTCATTGTTTATCTGAAGTTCAAATTTAACTTGGCATTCTATCTTTTTAGTTGCTAAATGTGGCCACCTTCCTCCAGGGCAGCACAGGGCTCAGGAGTGGAGGAATCAGGCTAGGGACTATGGTACCAAAACCAGCCAGCAGATTAGAGGTGAGGACACAATGATGACAAACTCCTGGAGAGGGAGACATGGAGGCAGGATCAGCAAAATGTGGGGGAAGAGGACTGAGCCTTTTTATTTTTTTGCTTTTGAGACAATCTCCCTCTGTTGCCCAGGCTGGAATGCAGTGGCACCATCTCGGCTCACTGCAACCTCTGCCTCCTGGGTTCAAGTGATTCTTCTGCCTCAGCCTCCTGAGTAGCTGGGATTACAGATGCATGCCACCACACCTGGCTAATTTTTATATTTTTAGTAGAGGCAGGGTTTCACCATATTGGCCACGCTGGTCTCAAACTCCTGACCTCGTGATCTGTCCGCCTCGGCCTCCCAAAGTGCTGGGATTAAAGGTGTGAGCCACTGTGCCCAGCCCTGAGCTTCTTTTTAAACCCATAATAAACCAAATATTTAATGTCTCTACATTATTGCTGCCTGAGTCCCCCCCATGAGAAGGAAGACTCCACAAAGACAGGGACTGCTGTCTGATTTGTTCATTGCTGTGTTCCCAGTACCGAGAAGATGACTTGGCACCTAGTAGGTGCTCAAGAAATATTGTCTGAAGCCAGGTGTGGTGGCTCACGCCTGTAATCCCAGCACTTTGGGAGGCCGAGGCGGGTGGATCACCTGAGGACAGGAGTTCAACACCAGCCTGGCCAACATGGTAAAACCCTGTCTCTACTAAAATACAAAAATTAGCCGGGCATGGTGGCTGGCACCTGTAATCCCAGTTATTCAGGAGGCTGAGGCAGGAGAATCGCTTGAACACAGGAGGTAAGGTTGCAATGAGCTGAGATCGTGCCACTGCACTCCAGCATGGGTGATGGAGCCAGACTACGTCTCAAAATATATATATATATACACACACACACACATACATATATATATATACACACATACACATATATACTGCAATCTCCGCCTCTCAGGTTTAAGCGATTCTCCTGCCTCAGCCTCCCAAGTAGCTGGGATTCCAGGTGTGTGCCACCAAGCCCAGCTAATTTTTGTATTTTTAGTAGAGACGGGGTTTCATCATGTTGGCCAGGTTGGTCTCGAACTCCTGACCTCAAGTGATCTGCCTGCCTCAGCCTCCCAAAGTGCTGGGATTACAAACATGAGCCACCACACCTGGCCCATTGTTGTTGTATACCAGTGTATTTGTCCATTTTCACACTGCTATAAATAACTGCCTAAGACTGGGTAATTTATAAAGAAAAGAGGTTTAATTGACTCACAGTTCTGCGTGGCTAAGGAGGCCTCAGGAAACTTACAATAAAGGCGGAAGAGGAAGTAGGCATGTCTCACATGGCAGGAAATGAGATAGCGTGTGAAGGAAGAACTATCAAACACTTATAAAACCATTCGATCTGCCAGGTGCAGTGGCTCAAGCCTGTAATCCCAGTACTTTGGGAGGCTGAGGCAGGTGGATCATGATGTCAGGAGATCGAGACCATCCTGGCTAACACGGTGAAACTCTGTCTCTACTAAAAATACAAAAAAAAAAAAAAAAATTAGCTGGGCATGGTGGTGGGCGCCTGTAGTCCCAGTTACTCGGGAGGCTGAGGCAGGAGAATGGTGTGAACCTGGGAGGCAGAGCTTGCAGTGAGCCAATATCGCACCGCTGCACTCCAGCCTGGGTGACAGAGCAAGGCTCTATCTCAAAAAACAAAACAAAACAAAACAAAACAAACAAAACATTAAAAACATTAGATCTCACGCGGACTCACTTGCTATCATGAGAACAGCATGGGGAAACAACCATCCCCATGATCCAATTGCCTCCTTCCTTTAATACGTGGGGATTACAATTTGAGATGAGATTTGGGTGGGAACACAGAGCCAAACCACATCAACCAGTAAGTCTTGGCCTGATTTGTTACACAGCGATAGATAACTTAGTCACTACATCAGGATCATGGTAAGTGAGATCATGTATATGAACATAATGTGTATGATCATGAATATCTGACACACAGACAATGGACTGAAAAAGAGAAATCATATTATTCTTACCATTTTCTGCTTGCTTGAGTGTTGTAGACTGAATGTTTTTGTGTCCTCTCTGAATTCATATGTTGAAGCCATAACCACCAGTGTGATGTTATTTGGAGGCGGGGCATTTTGGAGGTAATTGGATTTAGATCAGATCAGGAGGCTGGGACCCCCATGATAGGATTAGTACCCTTATAAGAAGAGGAAGAGAGGCTGGGAGTGGTGGCTCACACTGTAATCCCAACATTTGGGAGTCTGAGGCAGGTGGATCACTTGAGCCCAGGAGTTTGAGACCAGCCTGGCCAGCATGGCGAAAGCCTGTCTCTACTAAACACAAAAAATTAACCAGGCATGGTAGCAGGTGCCTGTAATCCCAGCTACCTTGGAGGCTGAGGCAGGAGAATCACTTGAACCCTGGAGGCAGAGGTTGCAGTGAGCCAAGATCATGCCACTGCACTCCAGCCTGGGTGACAGGCTGCGACTCTGTCTCAAAAATCATCATCACCATCATTATCATCATCATTTATTATCTCTTGCAGTGTCTAGGAGTCAGGAATTCAGGAGTAGCTGAGCTAGGCAGTGGCAGCTCTAGGTCTCTCAGAGGTTTGCAGTCAGACAGTGGCTGCGTCACCTTTTCTGATCTAACCTCAGCTATCACTTAGCATCTATTCATGAGAAGCAAGTCAGTGGGGCTGCCCATATTCTAGAGGACAGGAACTGGAATCCACTTTTTTATTTTTTCAATTTTTAAATATATTTTTAATAGAGACAGGGTCTTGCTATGTTGCCCAGGCTGGTCTCCTGGGCTCAAACAATGCTCCCACCTCAGCCTCCCAAAGTGCTGGGATTTACAGGTGTGAACCACCATGCCTGGCCAGAATCCATCTTTGTAAAAGAGGAATGTAAAGAATTTGTAGACACTTATTAAAACTACCACAGTCAGTACTATTTTATGCCCATTTTACAGACAAGAAAACTGAGGCACAGGGAAGTTAAGTAACTTGCCTAATGTCACACAGCTTAGGATTCATGCATGGTGCTCACACCTGTAATCCAACACTTTGAGAGACAAAGGGAGGAAGATTGCCTCCAAGAGGCAAAGGCAGGAGGATTGCGCTACCAAGCCCAGCTAAGGAGGAAGGAGGATTGCTTGAGTCTAGAAGTTCAAGACCCGCCTGGGCAACATAGTGAGACCTTGTTTCTGGAGAAAAAAAAAAATGGTTTTAAAAATTAGCCAGGCATGGAGGTGCATGTCTTTGGTCCCAACTACTTGGTAGGTTGAGGCAGGAGGATAGCTTGAGACCAGGAGGTCAAGGCTGCAGTGAGTCACGTACATGCCACCTAGGCGACAGAGGAAAACCCTATCTTAAAAACATAAATAAATTAATTTTAAAATTAAACAAAATGCAAATCTGCAACCATTAACAAAGGGAGTGTCAAAAAGTAATGGAAAAAATGGTTTTTTTTAAAAAATTAAGGAACATAATTTTTAAAATGTAAAATAGAAGTGAATATTTTTTGCCTGCAACTACACGGAAAGAGATACTGTTTTGCATAATAAAACCGTCTAAAGAATCTGTCCTGATAACGTAATTGAAAATATTCCCAAGAACGCCTATCTTGTTTTGCTGTGTAGTCAGGAGCCCTGAGTTCCTGTCACCACCTGGTCTGTTCATTTAAGACTGTCCTTGGAAAGATAATTGGAACAAAAGAGGCTTGTGAGATTCTCCTAGAAATTGTTGCCAATCTTGAGAAAAATAATCTCCCAGAGAAGCCTGCAATTCTGATTGGTTGTCTTCCTGATCATCTGTTGCCATGGTGACAGCCGTCATCTCTCTATTATTAAAAGGAAGATATTACTGTCGGTTTTCTCTCTCTAAACCAGAAGAGGATCGTTGGCACTTTTCTCCCACAAACATAATGGAAATAAAAGCCTGTGACTCTGCTAGATTGTTTTTTAAAAACAAAGACATTGAGAGTCCTGTCTCATTTAAATGAATCAAAGCACTCATCCCCACGCACAGATAGGCATAAACGGTAGCTGTGGGCATCGCGGTTGGGGTCGGCTCTCATCTTAACTTCATCAGAGCGCCCACTGGTGGGGAATGAGAGAACAGCAGGGCTAGCCCAGCTAGGAGACCCTCTTCCCTCCCTTCCTCTCTGGAGGGTTCACCACCCCAACTAGCCAGGCTTGCAGTGGAGGGCAGAACTAGAGACAGAGATCCCTGGACATTCTGCCAAGGGTAGGAGGATGGCCCCTCCTGCTCTCAGCCCCAATCATGGTCTCCTATTGTGTAGCAGACATTGTTTTATCCCCTCTATATTCTCCATGCTCACTGCAACCCCTTAAGTGGGGAATTATGACTGCCCTACCTACAGATAAGGATTCCAAAACCAGAGAGGTTTAGTCTCCTGCCCAAGGTCACACAGCCAGACACTGGAGGAGCTATGAGTTATTCAAACCCAGGTCTCTCTGACAGTAGGCAGAGAACTTCAATGTAGAGGGAATGCGGCGGGACTCAAAAGGCTCCCAATCCACTGTCAAGAGAGACTTTTCAGGACTGATTGTCAGCAAGAGGCATCCAACACCCAGCTATCTAATAATCAGGGTAATTCATGGCTAACAGTTATTGAGCTCTCATTACGTGCTATGTTCTGGGCTGAGTACTTTAGACATATAATCCCACTAAATCCTCCTAAGAAATTTTGGGAGAAAAATGATGATTGTGCCCATTTCACAGAAGAGAAGATTGAGGTTCAGAGAGGCCCATTAAATTGCCCCGGTCACACAGCTAGGAAGTATTGGAGCCAGGTTTGTAAACTTGTGTTTGCCTGGCTCCAAAGATTCTACTCTTCTCCAGTACACTACTTAGAAAGACAGACCAGCTTTGGATATGGGTGTGGGCCTGACTCAATGCATTAAGTGCTATCTGGGCCCAGGTAAAGGCCCTGCCATTTTCCGATTTGCTGTTTCGTTTTTTGTTTTAGTTATTTATGGCTGTATAACAAATCACCCCAAGATCCAGCAATCCCACCACTCAATATACATCCAGAGGAAATGAAATCAGTATATCAAAGAGATCTCTGCACTCCCTTGTTCATTACAGCACCACTCACAATAGCCAAGATATGGAATGAACCTAAGTGGCCATCAACAGATGAATGGATAAAGAAAATGTGGTACATAGACACAGTAGAGTACTATTCTGCCTTAAAAAGAAGGAAATTTTGTCCCTTTCAACAACATAGACAAACCTGTAAGTGAAATAAGCCAGAAATAAGCCAGCCGACTAAGCCAAAGAAAAACAAATACCACATGATCTTACTCGTATGGGGATTGTAAAAAAAAAAAAAAAGTTAAAGTGAGTAGAGAGTAGAAAGATAACAGTTATGGGGGGTAGGGAGTTGGGGAGATGTTGGTCTAAGGGCACAGATTTTTAATTAGATAGGAGAAATACGTTCAAGAGATCTATTGTATAATATGGCCACTATGGTTAATTACAACTATAATTATTCTATAATTATCTAATTATACTATAATATTCAAGAATGTATTTTATCTTGAAAGTTGCTAAGAGAATAAAAAATCACCCCCAAACCTGGCAACTTAAAAGACAACAATTATTTATTTTACTCACAAATCTGCAGTTTGGAGAAGGTTTGTCAGGGACAGTTCTCTGCTCTACAAGGTGTTAGCTGAATAGCATCAGAATCTGCTTTCAGGAAGACAACTACTTTCCTAGCTATTTTCTGGGAAGTGTGGGCTTGGGACCTCATTCCTCTTCATATGAGCCTTTCCTCTGGCTCCTTCTTGAACTTCCTCACAACATGGCGGCTGGATTCCAAGAGGGAGCATCCTAAGAGAACAAGGCATGTCTTTTTTTTTTTTTTTTTTTTTTTTTTTTTTTTTTTTTGAGACGGGGTCTCACTTTGTTGCCCAGACTAGTCTTGAATTCCTGGGCTCACTCAATCCTCCCACCTCAGCCTCCCAAAGTCCTGGAATTACAGACATGAGTCACCATGCCTGGCCTATGCATGGCATTTGTATAATCCAGCTTTGGAAGTCATACTGTCGCCTCCACTTTATTAGTCAAGGCAGTCGCCAAGGACTGCTCAAGGGAAGAGACATAGACTCCACCTCTTGATTCTAGAAGCATGTGGAATAGGAGATATTATTGTTGCTATCTGTAGAAAGTAAAATCTACATACTCTCAAAGGCAGTGTAGGGTAGAGTGGTATATCCCACTTGGTCTCTTGTTGCCCACTCTCTGGAAAAAGGGGGAAGTTCTACTGCAGAGGATGGGAGGCTGAAGACCCAGCAAAGCCTTGACCTTGGAGCTCTAAGAATCCAAGAATCTAATAATAGTTTTAGGGACAAGAGTGTCGCTTGGAGGGAAAGTGTTTCTCTGGGGGATATTTAAGGATCCATGGACTGGACCTGCCTTTTATTAAATAGCTACTAAAGACCTCTAGATAACTCATGGCTAGCTCTGGAAGAAGAATAGCACCAAGGTCAAGATCCTAGACATTGGGGCCAGATAGGCCACTGTCCCAGTTCCAGCTATCTATGTATTCCTGGGTCACTATCTATGTATTCCTTGTCCATTGCAGCCTCAGTTTCCTCATTTGTAAAATTGTTATAAAAATAATATGTAGTAGAGGTTAGGTGAAGCCTGAGACCTGGTGGTGTATGAGCCAGAGCAGAATCTAGAGTAAAACCCAGTACTGGTGTTGCCTCAGGCCCTCTGTGGCCAGCATCTACCTCCGTCCGTGCCATCAGCGCTTGCCCCTGTAGGGGCACTAGCTGTTCCAACTGGGTCACCATAGCTGAATTCAAGATCACTTATAAAAAGCCACATCTTGGCTAGGCGTGGGGCTCACGCCTGTAATCCCAACACTTTGGGAAGCCAAGGCAGGTGGATCACCTGAGGTCAAGAGTTCAAGACCAGGCTGGGCAACATGGTGAAACCCTGTCTCTACTAAAAATGCCAAAATTAGCTGGGCATGTTGGCACATGCCTGTAATCCTAATTCCCAGGTACTTGGGAGACTGAGGCAGGAGAATTGCCTGAACTCAGGAGGTGGAAGTTGCAGTGAACCAAGATCGCACCACTGCACTCCAGCTTAGGCGACAAGTGAGCCTCCATGTGGAAAAAAAAAAAGAGCCACACTTTAGAGTTGTGAAAATTGGATCCCATTCACATTGTCAACAAAAGTTTTTGAAATATCGGCCAGGTGCAGTGGCTCATGCCTGTAATCCCAGCATTTTAAGAGGCTGAGGAAGGTGGATCACCTGAGGTCAGGAGTCTGACACCAGCCTGGCCAACATGGCAAAACCCTGTCCCTATAAAAAATACAAAAATTGCTGGGGGCAGTGGCTCACGCCTGTAATCCCAGCACTTTGGGAGGCCGAGGCAGGTGGATCACGAGGTCAGGAGATCGAGACCATCCTGCCTAGCATGGTGAAACCCCGTCTCTACTAAAAATACAAAAAAAATTAGCCAGGCGTGGTGGTGGGCGCCTGTAGTCCCAGCTACTCGGGAGGCTGAGGCAGGAGAATGGCGTGAACCTGGGAGGCGGAGCTTTCAGTGAGCTGAGATAGGGCCTCTGCACTCCATCCTGGGCAACAAAGCAAGACTCCGTCTCAAAAAAAAAAAAAAAATACAAAAATTAGCTGGGCATGGTGTCATGCACCTGTACTCCCAGCTATTCAGGAGGCTGAGGCAGGAGAATCGCTTGAACCCAGGAGGCGGAGGTTGCAGTGAGCTGAGATCACACCATTGTACTCTAGTCCAGGCGACAGAGCAAGACTCTGTCAGAAAAAAAAAAAAAAATGTTGAAATATCTAAGAATAAGGCCAGGTGCAGTAGCTCATGCCTATAATTCCAGCACTATGGGAGGCCAAGATGGGAGGACTGCTTGAGGCCAGGAGTTCCAAGCTGCAGTGAGCTGCAATTGCACCATTGCACTCCAGCCTGGGTAACAGAACAAAATCCTGTCTCTAAAAAATTTTTTAAAAGTTAAAAAAAAAAGTTTTTTAAGTAAAAGACAAATCAGATCTATGAAAATGAACACATGATATACGAAAACATATGGGGTACACTAAAGTAGTGCTTGGAGGAAAATTCACAGCTGTAAATTGCCTATATTGAAAGAGGAAAAGGGCCTCAAATCAATAACCTAATCTTCCATCTTAGGAAACTACAAAAAGAAGTGCAAACTAAACCCAAAGCAAGCAGAAGGCAGGAAATAATAAAGATTAGAAAGGAAATACGTGAAATAGAGAAAAGAGAAACAAGAGAAAATTGACAAAACCAGTTTGGTTCTTTGAAAAGATCTGCAAAATTGACAAATCTTTAACTAGACTAACCAAGGGAAAAAAGAAAAGACTAAAATTACTAAAGTCAAGAATGAAAGAGGAGACATCACTACTGACCTTACACAAATACAAAGGCTTATAAGGGAATACTATGAATAAGTGTGTGCCATATATTAGATAGTCTAGGTAAAAGGGACAAATTCCTAAAAAGACACAAACTATCAAAACTGACTGAAAAATATAGAAAATCTGAATACACCTATATTAAGTAAGGAGATTGAACTGGTAATTTTTAAGTTTTCACAAAGAAAAGTCCACAATCAGATGGTTTCACTGGTGAATTCTACTAAATATTCAAAGAAGAATTAACACAAATCTCTTACAAATGTTTTTGAAACTAGAACAAGAGAGAACACTTCCTACCTCATTTCATAAGGTCAAAATTACCGATACCAAAATCAAGCACATAGTAAGAGAAGAAAACCAAAAAGAGACCAATATCGTTTATAAATATAGATAAAAACATTCTCCACCGGGTGCAGAGAATTACACCTGTAACCCCAGCACTTTGGGAGGCCAAGGTGGACAGATCGATCACCTGAGGTCAGGAGTTTCAGACCAGCCTGGCCAACATGGCAAAACCCCTTCTCTACTAAAAATACAAAAATTAGCCAGGCATGGTGGCGCATGCCTGTAGTCCCAGGTACTTGGGAGGCTGAGGCAAGAGAATTGCTTGAACCCAGGAGGTGGAAGTTGCATGAGCCAAGATCATGCCACTGCACTCTAGCCTGGGCAACAGAGAGAGACGCCATCTCAAAGAAAAAAGAAAAAATCACTACAAAATACTATCAAACTGAATCCAGAAACATATAAAAAGGATTATATGCCATGACCAAGTGAGATTTATTTTAGGAATGCAAGACATGAAAATTCATCAGTGTAATAAACCATATTAACAAACTAAAGAACAAGAAGTACATGATCATCTCTGTAGATGAACGAAAAAAGCATTTTACAAAAAATCCAACACCCTTTTATGATAAAAAATTAAAACTCAGTAAACTAGGAATAGAATGAAATTTCCTCAACCTAATAAAGGGCATTTATGAAAAACCCATAGCTGACATTATACTTAATTATGAAAGACTGAAACCTTTCCACTAAGATCAGGCACATGATACAGATGTCTACTCTTATTGTGTCTATTTAGCATTGTACTGGGAGTTCTAGCCAGGACAGTCAGGCAAGGAAAAAAAAAAAAAAGCATCCAGGCCAGATGTGGTGGCTTATGCCTGTAATCCCAGCACAATGGGAGGCCGAAGCAGGTGGATCACTTGAAGTCATGAGTTTGAGACCAGCCTGGCCAAGATGGCAAAACCGTGTCTCTACTAAAAATATAAAAATTAGCTGGGTGTGGTTGTGCATACTTGTAGTCCCAGCTACTTGGGAAGCTGAGGCAGGAGAATTGCTTGAACTGGGAGATGGAGGTTGTAGTGAGCTGAGATTGTGCCACAGCATGCACTCCAGCCTGGGCGACAGAGCAAGACACTGTCTCAAACAAAAAAAATAATAATAATAATTCCAGACTAGAAAGGAAGAAGGAAAACTCTATTTGCAGGTGACTTAATCTTACACATAGGAAAGTCTTAAGGAATCTACATACACATACACACACACAACTACTAGAGTTAACAATTTCAGCAATTTTTTAGAATACAAGATCAATATCTAAAAATCAGTTGTATTTCTGCACACACCAGTAATTAACAATCTGAAAATAAAATTAAGAAAAAATTCCATTTGTAATAGCATCAAAAAGAATAAAAGGTTTAGGAATAAACTTAAGAAGACTTTGTAAGAATTTTACACTATAATGTACAAAACCAACATCAAAATAAATGTTAACAGACATAAATAAATGGAAAGACACTCTGTGTTTATGAATTGGAAGATTTAGTATTGTTTAGATGGCAATACTCCTCAAATAGAACTGCAGATTCAAAACAATCCACATCAAAATTACAGCTGCCTTTTTTGTAGAAATTGACAAGCTAATTTTAAAATTTATATGAAAATGTAAGGAATCTAGAATAGTCAAAATAATCTTGAAAAGGAGCAAAGTTAGAGGACCTACACTTCCCAATTTTAAAACTTACTACTAAGCTGACTAATCAAGATTTTTGGTACTTACATAAACACAGAGGAATTAGAGTCTATTTTAAAAACTCATATGTCTATAGCCAATTGATTTTCAACAAGTGTGCCAAAAAAAATCAATGAAGAAATTCAGTGCATTTTCAACAAATGGTGCTGGCACAATTGTATATCCACAGGCAAAAACAGGAATTTGGACCCCTACCTCACACCATGTATACAATTTAACTTGAAATGGATCAGAGGCCTAAATGTTAAGAGCTAAACCTAGAAAACTCTCAGAAAACATAGATGTACAGTCATATGTTGCTTAACAATGGGGATACATTCCGAGATATGCATCGTTAGGTGATTTCATCATTATGCAAACATCATGGAGTGTACTTCTCCAAATCTAAATGGTAGAGCCTACTGAATACCTGGACTAGAGGATAAAACCTATTGCTACTAGGCTACAAACCTGAACAGCATGCTACTGTACTGAATACTGTAAGCAATGCAAACACAATGGGTATTTGCATACCTAAACATAGAAAAGGTATAGTAAAAATACAATATCATAATCTTATAGACCACCATCATGTATGTGGTCCATCATTGACCTAAATGTCATTATGTGGTGCACAACTGTATATCATCACAACCTTAGATATGACATCCTGGCTTATTAGATATTACATCACAAGTACAAGCAATAAAAAAATACATATAAATTAGGCCTCATCAAATTTAAAATTTTCATGCTTCAAAAGACACTATTAATGAAGTGAAAAGAAAACCTATAGGATGGGAGATTTGCAAATCATCTGATACAATCTGATAAGTAGTGTCTAGATTCCAGAATATATAAAGAGCACTTTATATATTCAACAGCAAGAAGATAAATAACTCAATTTAAAAATGGGCAAAAGATCTGAGTAGACATTTCTCCAAAGAAGATAACAAATGGCCAAGGAGCACATAAAAATATACTCAACATCATTAGTCATTAAAGAAATTAAATGGATGGGCCGGGCGTGGTGGCTCACACCTGTAACCCCAGCAATTTGGGAGGCCGAGGTGGGCAGATCACCTGAGGTCAGGAGTTCAAGACCAGCCTGACCAACATGGAGAAACTCCATCTCTACTAAAAATACAAAATTAGTCGGGTATGTTGGGGGGGGCCTGTAGTCCTAGCTACTCAGGAGGCTGAGGCAGTAGAATTGCTTGAGCCTGGGAGGTAAAAGTTGCAGTGAGCCAAGATCGTGCCATTGCACTCCAGCCTGGGCAACAAGAGTGAAACTCTGTCTCAAAAAAAAAAAAAAAAGAAGAAGAAGAAGAAAGCGAGAGAGAGCGAGAGAGAAAGAGAGAAAAGAAAAAAAGAAAGAAAATGGATGGACTAAAATGGTGGCCACTACCCAAGTCAAATGAAATCTTCCCCCTCTACGGTCCCTGGGCAAGGGAATGTTACTCTTACAAATCTCCTGTGGACAATACATTTTTATTGTTTGGGTTTTTTGTTTGTTTGTTGACAAATAATTGGATATATTCATGGGAAACACAGTGATATTTCAACAAAGAAAATGTATAATGATCAGAGCAGGGTAATTTCATGTCCTTTGTGAAAGGAAAATAAACCTCCTAGACCCCAAAATCACTAAGCCAAAGGGTAAAGTCAAGCTGGGAACTCCATCAGGCAAATATGCCTCCCATTTTATTCCCAAATAAGTTAACTGCAAAGATTTACGAAGCTACACAGCTCCCTCAAAATTTGTCAGAAAGGAAATTTCTTGTGAGCCTCAAGATCTTTACCCTAAAACAGTTCTGTTGAATTTCACCCTGGCAATGTAAATTGATAGCTGATACCTTATCTTCACAGATGGGGGACAAAGGACAGACCGAACCCAAAGCCATCCCTCTGCTCACCTGAGACAAATGCATATCTGGCGGCTTCCTCTGCCCAGTTGTTTATGTCAAACTGCAGATTCACTAAATCAGACTCAGGCATAAGTGACTACTGCTCTATGGCGTCTCACATGTAAATTGTGTATTCAGTGAAAGGCTTATCAGAGACTCAAAAGAATGCAACTGTCTCTTATCTAACTGTGACCTGGAAGCACCCCACCCCCCAACCCTGGTAGGTGCATCAAGTGCCCATCTTTCCAGACAGAACCAATATACATCTTACATTTATTGATCGATGTCTCACGTCTCCCTAAAATGTATAAAGTGAAGCTGTGCCCCAACCACCTTGGGCACGTGTCATCAGGACCTCCTGAGGCTGTGTCACAGGAGTGTCCTTAACCTTGGCAAAATCAACTTTCTAAATTGATTGCAACCTGTCTCGGATACTTTTGGATCACACCATTAACAAGTCTCCCCCATCCCTTCCCAGCCTCTAGTATCCTACATTTTTGAGTTGTAGAAGTCTAAAGCTAGCAGGAATTGGTCTTAAAGATAGTCTAACAACATTCTCAAATTTTAGGATGTTTCCAAGTCATCTGCAGGGCTTGTCAAAACATATTTCTGGAGCCCAATCCCAGAGTTTCTGATTTAGTAAGTCTGGGGTGGGGCCCAGAAATTGGATTTTCTCAAAAGCTTACAGTTGATGCTGATGCAGCTGGTGTAACCATTTCCTTCTATGCATGTGAAAGCTGGGGCCAACAGAGATGGTGTGAATGGTACAGCTAGTTGTACAAAGTGCTGTCCAGTAAGAACCTTCTGTGATGATGTACATGCTCTTCTGTCTTCTCCAACACAGTAGCCACATGTGGGTACTGAGTACCTAAAATGTGGCTAGTGCAACTGAGACTTCAAATTTTTTTTTTTTTTTTTTTTGAGACGGAGTCTCGCTCTGTTCCCCTGGCTGGAGTGCAGTGGTGATCTCGGCTCACTGCAAGCTCTGTCTCCCGGGATCATACCATTCTCCTGCCTCAGCCTCCTGAGTAGCTGGGACTACAGGCACCTGCCACCACGCCTGGCTAATTTTTTTTTTTTTTTTTTTTTTTTGTATTTTTTTAGTAGCTACTGGGTTTCACTGTGTTACCCAGGATGGTCTCGATCTCCCGACCTTGTGATCCGCACACCTCGGCCTCCCAAAGTGCTGGGATTACAGGCGTGAGCCACCGCGCCCAGCCTGAGAGATTTTCTCATCTCTCTCTTCCCCAACTCTGGCAACATAGAGGCCTTTAGGAGAGATGAAAGAATCTGGATTACAGAGTTGTTACATGGAGTAGAGCTGGCCTGAACAGTATCTGGGATTTACAGTGGACTTGGTGTGAATGAGAGATAAACTTTAATTGTGCTAACTGAGATTTTTGGAGTTGTTACTGCACTGCGACCTAGTCTATCCTAAATTATACACTCGCTGGCACGATTGTATCAATACTCCCATCAGCATTGTATGAGAATTTCCATCTCCCCATACTTATTTACTTATTCAAAAAATAGTTATTGGCCAGCCGTGGTGGCTCACATCTGTAATCCCAGCACTTTGGGAGGCCAAGGTGGCTGGATCACCTGAAGTCAAGAGTTCGAGACCAACCTGGCCAACATGGTGAAAATCCATCTCTACTAAAAATACAAAAATTGGCCAGATGTGGTGATGGGCGCCTAATCTCAGTTACTCGGGAGGCTGAGGCAGGAGAATCCCATGAACCTGGGAGCTGGAGGCTGCAGTGGGCAGATCTCGCCATTGCACTCCAGCCTGGGAGATAAAGCAAGACTCCATCTCAAAAAAAAAAAAAAAAAAAAAAAAAAAACAAGTTACTGATAGCTGGGCATGGTGGCATGCACCTGTAGTTCCAGCTACTTGGGAGGCTGAAGTGGGAGGATTGCTTGGGTCTGGGAGGCAGAGGTTGCAGTGAGCCAAGATTGCACCAACTGCATTCCAGCCGGGGCAACATAGCAAGACACTGACTCAAAAAACATAGTTATTGAGCACCTACTATGTTCCTGGGTCTATTTCAGGCACTGGAGATACAACAGTAAACAAAATAGATAGAAAATTGTGACCTCGTGGAGCTTATATTCCAGTGAAAGAATCAAACAATAAATATAATGAAAAAGAAGACAATATTGTATTTTAGCAGGTGGTCACTGCTGTGAATAACATTAAAGCCGGGTAAAAGGAATTGGGAGCGTTGGGTTGCAACTTTTTTTTTTTTTAATTTTATTTCTGTATTGATACATGACAGATGTACATATTTTCAGGGAACATGGTGGTAATTTAATACATTTATATAATTTGTAAAGATCAAATCAGGGGGCCAGGCATGGTGGCTCATGCTTTATAATCCCAACACTTTGGGAAGCCGAGGCGGATGGATCACAAGGTCAGGAGTTCAAGACCAGCCTGGCCTTGATGATGAAACGCTGTCTCTGCTAAAAATACAAAAACTAGCCTGGCATGGTGGTGGGCACCTGTAATCCCAGCTACTCGGGAGGCTGAGTCATAAAATTGCTTGAATCCGGGAGGCGGAGGTTGCAGTGAGCTGAGATTGCACCACTGTACTCCGGCCTGGGCGACAGAGCAAGACTCCATCTAAAAAATAAAAAAAGATCAAATCAGGGTAATTAGGATATTCATCACCTTAAATATTCATCTTTATGCTAAAAACATGAATTCTTCTATGATTCTACCTATTTTTGAAATGTACAAGAGATTACTGTAAACTATACTCACCCTGCTGATCGATCAAACACCAGATCTTATTTCTTCTATCTTACATTTCTTCCAAATGTAACTATACATTTGAACCCATTAGTCAATTTCTCTTCATTCCCCCCTCCACCCTACCCTTCCTGGCTTCCAGTAGGGATCACCTATCTACTCTCTATCTTCATGAGATCCACTTTTTCAGCACCCACACATGAATGAAAACATACGATATTTGTCTTTCTGTGCTTGGCTTATTTCATTTAACATGATGCTGCAAATGTCAGAATTTCATTCTTTTTTATGGCTGAATAATATTCCATTGTGTGCATATAGCACATTTTTTCTTTGTTTTTTATTTTGAGACAGAATCTCGCTCTGTCACCCAGGCTGGAGTGCGGTGGTGCGATCTCAGCTCCCTGTAACCTCTGCCTCTGGGATTCAAGCAATTCTCATGCCTCAGCCTCCTCAGTAGCTGGAATTACAGGCATGAGCCACCACCAGTTAATTTTTGTATTTTTAGTAGAGATGGGGTTTCACCATGTTGTCCAGGCTGGTCTTTAACTGACCTCAAGTTATCCACCTGTCCTGGCTTCCCAAAGTGCTGAGATTACAGGCGTGAACCACCTCACCGGGCCATATACCAGATTTTCTTTTTTTTTTTTTCTTTTTTTTTTTTTTTTTTGAGACGGAGTCTCGCTCTGTCGCCCAGGCTGGAGTGCAGTGGCCGGATCTCAGCTCACTGCAAGCTCCGCCTCCCGGGTTCACGCCATTCTCCTGCCTCAGCCTCCCGAGTAGCTGGGACTACAGGCGCCGCCACCACGCCCGGCTAGATTTTTGTATTTTTTAGTAGAGACGGGGTTTCATCGGGTTAGCCAGGATGGTCTTGATCTCCTGACCTCGTGATCCGCCCGTCTCGGCCTCCCAAAGTGCTGGGATTACAGGCTTGAGATACCAGATTTTCTTTATGCATTCGCTCATTGTTGAACACTTAGATTGACTCCATTATCTTGGTTAGTGCCAATAGTGCTGCAATAAACACGTGAGTGCAAAGAGCATTTCCCCAGTGTTTTCCTCTGGTAGTTTCATAGTTTCAGATCTTAGATTTGAGTCTTTAATAGATTTTTGTTTAATTCTTGGATACACTGACTTCCTTCCTTTTGGGTATATACATAGCATGGGATTGCTGGATCATATGGTAGTTCTATTTATAATTTTTTGAGGAACCTCCATACTGTTCTCCAGAGTGGCTGTACTAATTTACATTCCCACCAACAGCGTACGAGGGTTCCCCTTTCTCTACATCTTCGCCAGCATCCACCTTTTTATAAAGGCCGTTTTAACTGGGGTGAGGTGATAGCTCATGGTGGTTTTGATTTGCATTTCTCTGATAATTAGCAATGTTGAACATTTTTGTATATATCCCTTAGCCGTTTCAATGTCTTCTTTTAAGAAATGTCTATTCAGATCCTTTGCCCACTGTATTGGTCAGAGTTCTCTAGAGGGACAGAGCTAATAGGATAGATGTATATATGAAGGGGAGTGTATTAAGGAGTATTGAGTCACATGCTCACAAGGTGAAGTCCTACAACACGCCGTCTGCGAGCTGAGGAGCAAGAAGCCAGTCCGAGTCCAAAAACCTCAAAAGTAGGGAAGCCGGCTGAGTGCGTTGGCTCACGTCTGTAATCCCAGCACTTTGGGAGGCCAAGGCAGGTGGATCACCTGAGGTCAGGAGTTCAAGACCAGCCTGGCCAACATGGTGAAACCCCGTCTCTACTAAAAACACAAAAATTAGTCGGGCGTGGTTGTGCACGCCTGTAATCGCACCTACTCAGGAGGCTGAGGCAGGAGAATTGCTTGAACCCGGGAGACGGAGGTTGCAGTGAGCCAAGATGGCACCATTGCACTGCAGCCTGGGTGATAGAGTGAGACTCCATCTCAAAAAAACAAACAAAAAAAAAGTTGGGAAGCTGACAGTGCAGTCTTCAGTCTGTGGCCAAAGGCCCGAGAGCCCCTGGCAAATCACTGGTGTAAGTCCATGAGTCCAAAAGCTGAAGAATTTGGAGTCTGATGTTCGAGGGCAGGAAGCATCCAGCACAGAAGAAAGATGAAGGCCGGAAGTCTCAGCGAGCCCGCTCATTCCATTTTCTTCTTCCTGCTTTATCCTCGCCATGCTGGCAGCTGATGAGGTGGTGCCTGCCCAGACTGAAGGTGAATCCGCCTCTCCCAGTCCACTGACTCAAATGTTAATCTCCTTTGGCAACACACTCACAGACATACCCAGGAACAATACTTTGCATCCTTCAATCCAATCCAGTTGACACTCAATATTAACCATCACACCTGTTTTTTTTGGTTTGTTTTTTGTTTTTTGTTTTTGTTTTGAGACGGAGTCTCACTCTGTCGCCCAGGCTGGAGTATGGTGGTGTGATCTCGGCTCACTGCAACCTTTGCCTTCTGGGTGCAAGCAGTTCTCCCCGCTCAGCCTCCTGCATAGCTGAGATTCTCCTGCCTCAGCCTCCCAAGTAACTGGTACTACAGGCACCCGCCACCACACTCGGCTAATTTTTGTATTTTTAGTAGAGACGGGGTTTTGCCACGTTGGCCAAGCGGATCTCGAACTCCTGACCTCAAGTGATCTGCCTCCCTTGGCCTCCCATAGTGCGGGGATTACAGGTGTGAGTCACCTCGCCTGGCCCCTTTTCTTCCTTTCTTACTGTTTTCCTTTGTGGTTAAGTGATTTTCTCTGGTAGTATGTTTTAACTTGTTACTTTTTATTCTTATTGAATCTATTATAAGTTTTTGCATTGTGGTTACCTTGAGGCTTATAGAAAAATCTTATAACAAGTTATTTTAAAGCAATAACATCTTAGATCATAAAGAAAAAAATAGAAACAATGAATAAAAACTCTACACTTTATCTGCTTCCCTCCCACATTTTGACTTTTTGTTTCCTCAATTTACATATTTTTATTTTGCTTGTCTCTTAACCAGCTGCTATAGCTATTATTGTTTTGTTTTAAGTATGGGGTCTTACTATGTTGCTCAGACTGGCCTCAAACTCCTAGGTTCAAGTGATCCTCCTGCCTCAGCCTCCCAAGTAGCCAAGACTACACCCAGTTCAATATTATTGTTTTTGATAGATTTGTCTTTGGGGCTTTATGGTAGAGTTAAGAATGAATTGCACACCACAATTACAGTATTGGAGTATCCTGGGTTTCTCTGTGTACCCAATTTTACCAATGGGTTTTATACCTTCAAATATTTTCTTTGGCCAGGAATGGTGGCTCACACCTGTAATCCCAACACTTTAGGAGGCCAGGCGGGGAAGATTGCTTGAGCCCAGGAATTCGAGACCAGCCTGGACAACACGGCAAAACCCTGTCTCTACCAGAAAGAAAATACAAAAATTAGCCAGGCATGGTGGTATGCACCTGTAGTCCCAGCTACTCAGGAGGCTGAGGTGGGAGGATCACCTGAACCTGGGAGTTTGAAGCTTCAGTAAGCTATGATTGGGCCACTGCACTCCATCCTGGGTGACAGAGCAAGACCCTGTCTGAAAAAAATTTTTTTTCTTTCTGCATGTTTTTTTGTTTGTTTGTTCAGATTGAGGAACTCTCTGGAACTCTCTTCAAGGGAGCATTTCTTATAAGACAGATCTGGTAGTGGTGAATTCTCTCTGCTTTTATTTGGGAAAAACTTTATCTGCTCTTCATATTTGAATAATAGCTTTGCTTGATACAGTATTCTTGGATGGCCTATATGGTTTCCATTGAGAAGTCTGTGGCCAGATAAATTAGAACTCCTTTAAGTGTTATTTCCTTCTTTTATCTAACTGTTTTCAGGATCCTCTCTTTGTTCTTGACCTTTGAGAGTTTGATTATTATACGCCTTGGGGTAATCTTATTTGGGTCAAATCTATTTGGTGTTCTCTGGCCTTTCTGTACCTGGATATTTGGAATGTCTTCTATTGTTTCTTTGAATATCCTTTCTATCCCCTTGCTCCTCCTCAGCTCCCTCTTGAACACCAATAATTCTTAGATTTTGCCTTCTATATTTTGTAGGTGATTTTCCTTCCTTTCATTCTTTTTTCTTGTCTATGTATTTTCAAACAGCCCATCTCCAAGTTCACTGATTGTTTCCTCTGCTTGATCCACTCTGCTGTTGAGAACCTCTAATGAACTTTTCAGTTCAGCAAACGTATTTCTCAGTTCTAAGATTTGTTTAGGTTTTTTATTATTGTTATTTCAATCTTTGTTAAATTTCACTGATAAATTTCTGAATTGCTTTTCTATGTCATCTTGGAATTCACTGAGTTTCCTTAAAAATGCCATTTTGAATTCTTAATCGGAGAGCTCACATATTACTGTCTTGTTAGGTTTAGTCACTGGTCCCTTACTTTGTCCATTTAGGGAGCTCATGGTTCCCTGTTTGCTTTTGCTTATTGTTAATGTACATCTATGCCTTTGCACTGAAGGATTAGTCACTTATTCCAGTCTTCTCTGTCTGGATTGTTTTGGCTTTTACTGGCTCTGTTTGCTTACAGATTCTTCGTAATTGACCTGTTGGTTTCTTTTTTTTCTGCTAGGTCACTGCCTCCTTTTCAGCACTCAGTGGCACCTTAAACCCAGGTTTGCCTTGGCTCTATTAAAGATCAGAGTGTCACCCATCCTGAATCGGAGAGGTCCCAAAGGGGATATCCCAGTAGCTTAGCAAGGCTGGCTAGGGGTTCATTCCCAGGGGAGCTGTGGAAGAAACCTCCTACAGCATGGTGCTAATGAACAGCCACTCTGATTTGGCATCTCCTTTGGCCAAGTTACAGAGTATAGAGAGTTTCCAGGGCTCAGGATGGTAGTCCAACCTCCCTACTTTGTCTGTGGCTATTCTCAGAGGATATTTCTCCCTTCAGGCACTCCTGATGCTTCCCGTAGGTTGAGGCAGGGACAGATTGCCTGCCAGGGAACCCAAGATGGTGGGGAAGTTGGTTATTCACCTCGATCTCACTTTTTCCCATGTAGAAACCATGAGTGGAGGGGGAGTTTCCTGCCCACTTGGTGTCATGCAGATTGGAGAGAGGAATGTCATGGATATGGAAGAATTATTCTCTTACTGTCTGCTCAGAAGACTTTGTCCTTTCTCTGTGGTCCTAGGAACTGTTTCACCCTCATATTTGGGTTCTGGGATATTGGGATATTGCTGGCAATAATTTTGGCACTCTATATTTGTTTTTGGTTTTCTGAGGGAGTGTGGGGAGGAAAGTCAGTGTGTTAATCTGTTTGCATTACTATAAAGGAATACTTGATACTGGGTAATTTATAAAGAAAAGAGGTTTATTGTGGCTCATAGTTCTGCAGGCTCTATAGGAAGCATGGTGCCGACATCTGCTTCTGGTGAGGGCCTCGGGAAGCTTCTGATCATGACGGAAGGTGAAGGGGGACCAGGCACATTCTATGGACAGAGAGAGAAAGAGAGGGAGCAAGAGAGACAGGGAGGAGGTGCCAAGCTCTCTTAAACAACTAGATCTTGGCCAGGTGTAGTGGCTTACACCTGATAACAGCACTTTGGGAGGCCAAGACAGGCAATTCACTTGAGGTCAAGAGTTCAAGACCAGCCTGGCCAACATGGTGAAACCCTGTCTTTACTAAAAATACAAAAATTAGCCGAGTGTGGTGGTGGGTGCCTATAGTCCCAGCTACTTGGGAGGTTGAGGCAGGAGAATCACTTAAACCTGGGAGGTGGAGGTTGCAGTGAGTCAAGATCATGCCACTGCACTCGAGCCAAGGTGACAGAGCAAGACTCCATCTCAAAAAAAAATACAGATCTTGTGTGAACTGATAGAATAAGAACTGACTCGTTACCATGAGGACAGCACCAAGTCATTCATGAGGGATCCACCCCTATGACTCAAACACCTCCCACCAGGCCCCACCTCCAACATTGGTGATCATATTTTAACATGAGATTTGAGACTGAGTAACATAGTGAGAACCCCATCTGTACAAAATTTTAAAAGTTAGCCTGGCATGACGGAGCAAGCTACTCTAGCTACTCAGGAGGCTGAGGTGGGAGGATTGCTGGAGCCTAGGAGATGGAGGCTGCAGTGAGCCAAGATAGCTCCACTGGCCAGGCGAGGTGGCTCATGCCTGAAATCCCTGCACTTTGGGAGGCCGAGCCGGGCGGATCACGAGGTCAGGAGATCTAGACCATCCTGGCTAACCCCGTCTCTATTAAAAATGCAAAAAATTAGCGGGCGCCTGTAGTCCCAGCTACTCAGGAGGCTGAGGCAGAAGAATGGCGTGAATCCGGGAGGCGGAGCTTGCAGTGAGCGGAGATCGCGCCACTGGACTCCAGTCGGGGTGACAGAGCAAGACTCTGTCTAAAAAAAAAAAAAAAAAAAGATAGTGCCACTGCACTCCAATCTGGGTGACACAGACCCTATCTCAAAAGAGAAAAAAAATAATGAGATTTTAGGAGGACTAATATTCAAACCATATCAGCCAGCTTGCTTCCACCACCATTTTGGAACTGGGAGTCCTCCTGGATTGCAATTTGTAATAGCATCATTATGGTAAGTCACAATTGAGAATGTGTCATTTGAACAAACACTTGATGTTAAGGAGGGGATAAGCCACGTACGGATTATGGGGAGAGCATTTGATTAAGAGGAAATAATAGAAACCAGCCAGAAGTGTTCAAGTGCTGATGGGACTCCACAGAGTGAGTGGTGGCAGAGTGTGCTTAGGGAGGTAGAGTCAAAAAAAAATAATGGGGTTGGGTTGGGCGCGGTGGCTCACGCCTGTAATCCCAGCACTTTGGGAGGCCAAGGTGGGCAGATCACGAGGTCAGGAGTTTGAAACCAGCCTGATAAACATGGTGAAATACCATTTCTACTAAAAATACAAAAATTAACCAGGCGTGGTGACAGGTGCCTGTAATCTCACCTACTCAGGAGGCTGAGGCAGGAGAATCGCTTGAACCCGGGAGGTGGAGGTTGCAGTGAGCCGAGATTGCGCCACTGCACTCCAGCCTGAGCAACAGAGTGAGACTCCATCTCAAAAATAAAAATAGAAAATAAAAAATAGGCCGGGCGCGGTGGCTCAAGCCTGTAATCCCAGCACTTTGGGAGGCCGAGACGGGCGGATCACGAGGTCAGGAGATCAAGACCATCCTGGCTAACACGGTGAAACCCCGTCTCTACTAAAAAATACAAAAAACTAGCCAGGCGAGGTGGTGGCGCCTGTAGTCCCAGCTACTCGGGAGGCTGAGGCAGGAGAATGGCGTGAACCCGGGAGGCGGAGCTTGCAGTGAGCTGAGATCCGGCCGCTGCACTCCAGCCTGGGCGACAGAGCGAGACTCCGTCTCAAAATAAATAAATAAATAAATAAATAAATAAATAAATAAATAATAACAGGGTCATCAGATTGTGGTGTGGGTACAATAGCAAATAATATTGCCGGACTTAGTGTTTGTCCAGCTGATGGATAGAAACTGGTGTGTTATTGGGATTTTAGTTTACACTTCCCTGAATACAGTGGGATACAGCCTTAGTTTATCAGTCATTCCTAAAGCTCAGAAGGTACTGAGACTCTTGGCTAACTGTATAGGACAATTTTGAAGCCTGGAAGCCCAGGAAACCCCGGGTAGGTCCACAACATCATTTCCCAACCCTGGAAAAGAGTGATTTTGAGACTGGGGTTACCAGATTTAGCAAACAGGAATACTGAATGCTCGATGGAATTTGAATTTCAGATAAATAACAAAAGAAAAGTTTGTACATAAGTATACCTTCATGCAATTTTTGCTCAAAAATATTATATTGAGCAAAAGAAGTTGGGCACAAAAAAGTACATGTTATTTGATTTCATTCTATAAAATTCTAGAAGAGGCAAACTAATAAAAAATGACAGAAGTCAGAACAGTGCTTGCTTGAAGAGGGCAATAATTGACTTCTTAAGGGTCACAGGAGAACTGATTTCTGGGGTGATGGAATTGTTCTATAGCAATAATATTCTCTAGGATGGTGGTTACATGGGTGTATGCAATTATCAAAGCTTATTGAAGTGAATATTTAAAATCTGTGGCCTTTTGTTTTGGTTTTTCGTTTGTTTTTTTCCTTTTTTGAGACAGAGTCTCTCTCTGTCACCCAGGCTGGAGTGCGGTGGTGGCACAATCTCGGCTCACTGCAACCTCCATTTCCTGGGTTCAAGCGATTCTCCCACTTCAGCCTCCCGAATAGCCGGGGCTTCAGGCGCACCCCACCACGCCCGGCTAATTTTTGTATTTGTAGTAGAGATGGGGTTTCACCACGTTGGCCAGACTGATTTCGAACTCCTGACCCAAGGCGATCCACCCACCTCAGCCTCACAAAGGGCTGGGATTTACAGGCCTGAGCCACCGCGTCCTGTCTTAATTGTTGTATTTTTAGTAGAGACGGGGTTTCGCCATGTTGGCCAGGCTGGTCTCGAACTCCTGCGCTCTGACAATCTTCCCACCTCCGCTTCCCAAAATGTTAGGATTACAGGCATGAGCCACCGCGTCCGGCCTCTCGCTCCATCTTCTTTACCTCTCCACTGTGTCAGTTTTATTATTCTCTTCTTCTCTAGACACTTTCTTCCTCAAGATAGGGGGCAGAGTGGGAAAATGACCATAGTCAGAACCTGTGGGAAGGACCCACCCAAAGAGAAAAGGCTTCTTGTGCCCAGGCTGCAGATCCAAAAACCCAGGGAAGGACTCTCATTAGTTCAATCTCCATTCTGTTCCAGGTGGAGCATAATGATTGGCCCAGCCTGACTCGTTTGCCCATCTCTCACCCATCACCATGGTGGGGAGGGGACACGCAGGAGACTGTCAGTTCCTATCCTAAACGGGGAAGGGGGTGGAGGTGATCATTTTCTGAGCTCCTATAAACAAAGTTTCAGATCTTTTTCCTCCTATGACTGGAACACTGGAATAAGGAGTGAGGTCGTCTGTCTGCAGAGACTGGTTGGGGAGTATGGTCTCCCCTGCCCAGCCAAGCTCAGGTCCCTGCATACAGCAGGCGCCTAATTAATGCTTATAGCACGAATGACTGAATGAATACCCTGTTCCCATAGGCTGTCCTGGGATGGTCCTAATTTCACAGACCCTCAGCGGATCAAGAATGAATCAGGCCCAGGGGTCCCGCCCACCGGCTGAGTGCGTCTTAGGACGCAGAGTCAAGACCAGGGAGGGCAGAACCTTTGAGCGTTAGGTGGCACCTTGGAGACCCCGCCACCACGAAGGGCCCAGTTAGGGGCGGAGCTTCTAAACCCTAGCATTTTGGATTGAACCATCTTCCAGCGGTTAAAGGGGAGGGCCGAGAAAGCCCTTCTGCATTTGTCGCCAGCCTTTTTACCACTCCCTGGCCACAGTAACGATGTATTTGCTTATCTAACGGCCACACCGTTTCCCCCTTCGCCTCGTTACTCCTCAAAGCCCCACGTGGCCACAGAGTCCAGACTTCCCCACCACCACCTTGCAGTGGCTCGCCCCAGTTTGACGCATTGCAGGGAAGGTCGGACCAATAGGCGCCACGCTCTCATTTCCGCCATGGGCCAGGCCCAATAGTGACGCGGCTCACAGAGGGACGCGTCACGCACCGCCGAGTCGTGCCCCTCCGCCGAGGGGGAAAGTGGAGTGGGCCCGGGAGGCGGGGCGCGCGGTGAGGAAAGTAGTCCGGCGGCGGGAGCGAGCGCGCGCGCGCCCGGTGGCAAATCCAGTTCCTGTGCAGGGTGGGGACGAGAGATTCGCGGTCCCGTTGGTGTGGAGCTGGGCGCGGAGGGATCCGTGGGAGCCGCAGTGCGGCGGCGCGCGGGCCGGGTGGGGCGGGGCCGAGCGAGGCGGGGCGCGCGCGGCGGCCGTTGAGGGACTGTTGGGGCGGGCGGCGGCGGCGGCGGCGGCGGCGCGCGCGCTGCGGGCAGTGAGTGTGGAGGCGCGGACGCGCGGCGGAGCTGGAACTGCTGCAGCTGCTGCCGCCGCCGGAGGAACCTTGATCCCCGTGCTCCGGACACCCCGGGCCTCGCCATGGTGAGTGAGGCTGGGTGGCCGCCGAGGCTGCGGGCTCTGAGACGGGCTTAGCGGGGCAGGACCCCTGAGGGGGCGACGGAGCCCAGAGTGGGGGGCGTCCGGGCCCGGCGAGAGCCTCGGGACCGCTTTCTACCCCCGTTGTTGGGGGCCGTTGAACCCAGAGCGGGACGTCTGAATCCCCAAAGGTTTCCAGAAGCGACTTTAGCACCAAATGGGATGTTTAAGCCCACAAATGGTTATCTGAGTCCCTAAAGGGGACATTTGAACCCCGGATGGAGGATCGGGACCCTCAGTGGGACCGCTTAAAAGGATTTTGGACCCAGGATGGGGCGTTGGGTCTCAGAATGGAAGTGTTTGGACCCCAGGGGACGAAATGAGAAAGATGGGCTGGGGAGGGGAGCTATTTAGGCCCTGATGAAGGCGTTTGGTCCTGAGAGGATGCGGGGAACGGGGGACGAAGGGAGGCTGGGCTGCTCCTGGATGGGGTGGTGGAGGGTAGCTGGGCCTGGGCGGGGAGGGGCGACCCCTGGGCTCCTGTGGGGCAGAGGAGAGGGTCAGGGATGGGCGGTCACTTCTACAGATGAGACTCCGGAGGGTGGGGGAGGGTGGTCTCCAAAGCCCAGCACTGCAGAGGAGGAGGAGGGTGAGGTGCAAGCTTACGGGAGGAAGAGCCTGGGGTGGGTGGCAGCGGAGATTAGAAGATGCTCTTGAAGGCTTCCGGACGGAGAAGGATCGGGGTCGTGGAGGTGGTGAAAAGGGATGGTGAGAGTGGGGCTTGCCAGTAGTCGGGGGACAGGGGCCCCTGGGGTTAATTTGGAAGTAGCTAAAAAAGGTTCCGAGGTTACTAGTGGGTTAAGACTGTTGCTCTAGAAAGACAGAATTTTTTAAATGGGGTAAGAGTGTTGTGTTTGGGTCCATGAGAAGATGGATTTCCAAGGAGAGGGGTGGGGGAGCTTGGGTGGTTGGGAGGTGAGGTGGAGGGAGAAAATGAATGGCAGTCAAGGGGGGCCTAGGTTTGGGGGTGGATGTGGGTAGCGCCCTGCCAGTCTCCAGGGACAGGCCAGGACAAAGACAGCTCAGTGTGGATTGGGAGTGGGCTGCAGGGGCCGGAGGAAGCTTTTCTACCCGTCCTCCTTCCCCAGGAAGAACGTGGCTGGGCGGAAGGCACCGGGGCAGTGGGAGCAGGTGGGCGGAGCTGTTCAGGCCCCTATTGCGCACTGAAGCCTCATGAAATGGGGATGGGAGATCAAAGTTTGGGGTGCCTCGAATGAGCCAGCTTTTTCAAGCCTAGAAGCCTCACTCCGTTGCTGGCCTTTTCAGGCCAAGAGCACTGCCTTTTCCCAACAGGAGCGCCAGTTTTCTCATGATCCCCAGCCCCACGCACCATGCTGCACCTCCTCACTTGTGCCAAATGACAGTGCAGTACAGTGTGGCGTCGGTGACAATCAGATGCCTATTCCCGTGCCCTCGAGGTGGGGGCTGCAGAGCTTGATCAGAGAGTGCCTCTGGGGAGACCCCTTGATTGGCCTGAGGACCACTTGTTCCATTCAGGACCCTCACTGAGCGTGTCTGTTAATTCACAGTTAGGGCTTTGAGAGAAAACCAGCAGACTAGTTCTTTCCTACTCCCTGCCACCCACAACACCCACAGCCCCCCCAGGCTGAGCCTGGGAACCGTGTGCAGCCATCCTCCCTGGCAAGGCTGGGGAGAACAGGCAGCCGCTGCCGTGTATCAGATCTCATACTTGCTGACACAGACCTGATGGCTCCTCTTGCCGCTACCCCATTTTCCCCCAGCAGAACCTGGCTAAAGGAGCCCTGAAGCACTAGCGGACCTCCTACCTCCAGAATAGGACCCGAGCTTTGGCCACAACTAGTTTCTCTTTCCGTTTGTAATCAGCAAGGTAGAGGTGGGACAAGTCACTGTTAACTGGCCTTGGACTTTGGCCTGAGCTCTGTGGCTCCTCCTTGGCCCGGGTGAGGGGCCCTGGCCTTGGTTTCTGATCTCATCTAACACTGTTCTCTGGCATTGGCTGGGGGCTGGGGCAAGGCAGAGAAATCATACCCTCTTCCCTCCCCCACCTCATGTTTTTTTTTCTTGTCCAGCCCCTTGCTGGAGCCTAAGATGAGGGATAAGGAAGCAGGAGACCAGCTGAGTTATTTTGGAAACAGTTTCTGTTGAAAGTTTAGTCTTCAGGTCTAGAAAGGGAAGAAACCTTGAGCAAGGATCAATGATCTCTTCTTAGGCAGTCGGTTTTCTGGGCGGCAACCTTGCTTGAGATCTGTACCTTTCCTTGACCAAGCAGGGAAGTGGGTCTCCACCATGGGAGGGAGAGCGTCTGACAGGCCCTCCATGCAGAACCACGCCTATTTGCAGCAACCCTGTGACAGAACTGAACATGGCAGTGCCTCTTCTGCATCTTCCAGTGTTTTGGTGGAGACTGGCAAACGCTGGCCTTCAGAGCCGCTCGGGGCAGTCTGCAGCCTGTCACAGCCTCCTCGCCCCCACCCCCAGCCCCTTACAGTGCTGCCCAAAGGTCTGGGGAGTTGGACTTCTTGCAGGGCGGAGCAGTGGGGTGGGAAGGCCCTGACTGGGCTCGCTTTTTCCATTCTAGGCCAGGGGAAAGAATGAAAAGCAGATGGGATGGCAGCCGCCTCCCCACACTGCTGCCCTCCTCTCTGTTCTTCCCCTGCCCCTCCCCGGGCATTGCCTGGCCTCAGTAACCAGAAGCCCATCCTCCCTTCTCACTTTCCCCAAGCCTCTTCCTCAGGTGTCAGGACCTAAGGGATGGCCCCAGGCTTTTTTGCCGATGGTAGGAGGTGGGGGGTGGGTGGAGCAAGGGGCTCTTGGGCCTGGGGCTGCCAGGTTGGCATTTAGGAGCCCAACCACCCTGTCTTTTTTGAAGGCAATGCAGAAGAATCTTCATTTGGCCTCCCCACCTCCCCTTTACACTTTGGACTTTTCCAGAAAGTGCATGTGTGCCATTTTCCTTCTTTACCTTCGTCTTTCTCCCTCCCTCAGCCCTCTCCCCTCTGCGATCATCACTTTGATTACCCCTCCCATTCTGCCTATTTGGGACTTGGCCTCAAGTTCCTCTTCGCTTAGTTTTTTGGGGTTTTGTTTGTTTGTTTTTTTCTAACTTTTTTAGATCAGTAATTGTTAATATTTGGGACGGGGGTGGGGATAGGGGAGGCAGGCGGTGGTTTGTTCCTAGCCTCTGGAACCTCTTGGTAGAATACTGGAAATTCACATAATAATAGTTTGCTTCCATTTCTGAGGCTCTCAGACTCAAGACTAGAACCTGCTGTAGACTTGGAGCCCCTTTGCCTGATTGTGAAAGGAAGGGGAACAGACCCACCGTGGTCCTGGGATGATGGTGCCTTCTTAACAGCATCAGCAAAAACCAGGGAAAATTTGTCTTTTGGCTGCTAAAGCTAAATGTTGGGATTCAGCCTCCCCAACCCCTGAGCCCAGCTCCTGCCCCTTAGGATCACTATGCCTGGCTGATGCCCAGCATACCAGTGCAGGAGAAGCCAGTCCCTGCATCTCCTCCCCACCCCCAAACCCCGCATGCAGCAAGGGCTGCCTGCCACCAACTGGCCAGTCCCCAGAGTGCCCAAGCTGGAAAGGGTTAAAAACTGCAGTGCAAGCTGACTTCAGTCCTCTGCTGCTGCCCGCCGCAGCCCTCTCCCTGACGTGTGTCCCTCCTGCCCAAAAGAAACACAACAGAATGGTGCCCTGTGCCCTCACTGTGCGCAGGGGGTGGAGCGCCTGCCTCCAGCCTGACCAGAGTTCTTTAGGCGCTTGAGCAACTTGGGGCCCGCCAGTTAGGAGAATTTTTGCCACTTGGGTCAACTCTGCCTGAGCCAAGCGCCTCCAAATAGGTGACACAGAAACTAGCAGAGATAGCCCCAGACATCGTCCCTCTGCCCTACCCAAGGACTGGCCTGCTTCAGTTTGGAGCCTTCTAGAGCTTCTTGATGAGGCCTCCAGGGCAATCACTCCCTTCACTCAGCCTCTGAGGCTCCCACTGATGAGATGCAAACCTGTGCCGCTGGTTTGGGGCTAGGGCAGGCATTTCTTCTGCCCCTGTGGCTCCCGCATGCTGAGTTGAGATTGGAGGCCCGTGGGTCTGGGCAGCTTCATCGGGCCCTGCGTCCGGCAGGCCTGAGTGTCCAGCCAACCCTGGTACCCAGCTTTCTAAATCACCAGACTTTATCATCAGGCGCTGGCTCTGCCTCAGACCCTGACTCTGGCATGCTCCTCCCTGGCTCAGCAGGAATGCCATGTGGAGCTGGCCTCACTGGGGCCGGGGGCCTGGGCTGAGTGAGGAAGATGCGTCCGTGCTGTCCGGCCTGGTGACTGACTTTCCCCTTCCTGCTTTTCCAGGCTGACCAGCTGACTGAGGAGCAGATCGCAGGTGAGTCTGCTATCCCCCTCATCTTAGCTCAGGAAAGCCTCCACATCCCCAGCCAAATCTTAGCCACCGAGAAGTGACATCTGATGGGTGAACCTCTGTATCCCTTGTGTCACCTAACACTATGCCTTGTGCCTAGAATGCTGATAAATGTGTGTAAGAGCACACTAGTGTCCCAATGACACCAAGCCCCACGGCCCTGAGACAGGCCTTTACCAGACACCAAAGGCTGTGTTCTTCTCCTGGGCCTGGGTTATCTAGGGGCTTGATAATCAGTGGCTGTAGGACAAACCCAACTCTCTCTCCCAGCTTCAGCCAGGTTGGCTTAGAAGGTGAGCTCCCTGCCTCCATGTGGGGCCTGCAGAGCTCCTGTCCCACTTTAGGAGCCGCCCAGGAGCTGGCTCGTCACTCCCACCTCTGCACTTGCCTGCGCTTTGCACTTCCTTTCGCATGTGCCTGCGCCTGCCTGTTCTGCTGGCGGAAGTGCCTCCCCAGCGCTTGGCATGGGCAGCTCCTTCCCATCCCTTAGCTCAGATGTCCCCTCGGGGAGGCCTTCCCTGACCTCCACCTCAAGTACACAGCCTTCCTTTACTGTCCTTCACATCACTTTATTTTCTTTGTAACCTTTCTCGCCGTCTGAAATTATTTTCTTTTGTCTTCACCTGTTGTATCTCCTGTTACTAGATGTGAGTTCCACTGAGTTTGGGACTTGGTTTTGTTGGTCTCTGCTATAGCCTCAGTGCCTGCCTAGAACATAGTAGGTCCTCTGCAAACTTTTGCTGGCTAAACAATCATCTCTCTCTCAGCAAGCTGGAAGAAATCCCTGGATCCCATCTAATTCATTTTTCTAACCCCTCTAAAACCCCAGAATGGTCAGCTACAGGAACTATTGTGTAATTATGGATCTGTGCCTGCCTACCCGCCCATACTGAGCTGCCCGAGGACAAAGAGCAACTCTTGGTTTATCTCCATAGCCAGGGGCCAGCACACAGTAGACCAGAGGAGCGATCCAGAGAATGGGCCTCTGCTCCCCACCAGCTACCCAGCCCCCAGCTCTGCTGTCAGGCTCAGCCGGCTGTGTGACAAGTACTGAAGGCCCAGCTTCTGCAGTGGGAGGAGACAGGAATGGACTTGCCTTCTCTCCTTTCTCCCCTCAACCCCCAACACAGAATCACCTTTGTAGCTTCAAAATTTTGGCCCCAGGTGGCTATGGAGACCCCTGAGGAAAGCCAGAGGATGGCCCAGTTTAGTGATCATGAGCTCGGGGTACCCCCATGACCCACTCCTTGCCCTCCCCAAGAACAACAAGGCCTCAGCGCAGAGAGGTGCCAGCCTCCCCAAGGAGACTCTTGCCATGTCCCCAGGGCCCAGAGGCTCAGGACCACAGCTGCCCAGCTGTGCATGTCCCTCCCAATGTACCTGCCACCCATCTCCCAACTCTGGCCTTGTGCAACATAAACAGTCTGCTTTTCACTCTGTCCCCATTAGCAAAGTGTCCACCGCCTCACCCCAGCCCACACCCTCTGGGAATAGGCTGCCAGGCATCTGTTCTTTGAGGGCTTGGGGGTAGAGGAGCACCAGGTGCCAAAATGGGCCCAGTGGGAGGGCAAGAGCCATGTGCTTCTCTCCCTGCTCCTGATGCGGCCCCAGCTGTGGCCTTCCCACTCAGCACCGCTAGCTCCTCATCCTCCTGGCTTGGCAGCCGTCCCCTCACTTTCCATCCCCCTACTCACCCCACGCACCGTCCGTCAGCCATGTTCTGCTGCCGACCACCCCCACGCTCACCACAGTGGCTCAGCTCCTCTGGAAGCTGGTAGCACCCACGGCAGGGAACAGGGCTGGCAGTCAGAAGGGAGTGGATGTCTGCACTTCCTCTTCAGGCTGGCCAGAGGCATTCTGCAGCCTCCCCTCCTCGTCCCAGCCAACCAACCCTGGCTAATACACTCCGATGAAGAATCCTTACGGCTCTCATTTACTCCGTGACTTTGGTCCATTTCATCATTTGAGGGAGAAGCCAAAGCCAGGGACCAAACAGAAATGTAGAATCATCTAAGGACAGCTGCCAGACCATTTTTCCCCACCGTCTTCACTGGCTGGCCAGAAAAATAGCTTTACCTAGCACAGTGTTGATGTTCAATAACTGTTGAATGAAGGTTGGAAGGGCTTTGCCCTGAGCACTGAGGAAAGCGAACTGATTGCGTGGGACTTGAAGTCTGTCTCAGTTTCTTTAGGTGGGACTGACACCCTTGGCCTTGCTCTAGGGAAGGCGTCCAACATCCAGAGGTAAGGATTGTCCTGTGGGCCTTATGACTTCTGACTCCTTCCCCTTCTTTCCCCAGAGTTCAAGGAGGCCTTCTCCCTCTTTGACAAGGATGGAGATGGCACTATCACCACCAAGGAGTTGGGGACAGTGATGAGATCCCTGGGACAGAACCCCACTGAAGCAGAGCTGCAGGATATGATCAATGAGGTGGATGCAGATGGTGAGCCCCACAGAGTGTGTGGGCAGCCCCGCTCCTGGTCACCCTGAGTGACTGCAGGGAGCTTCCCTCAGGGTGATGGATGAGCCCATATCTATCAGGGCCCAGGGTCATCTTCCAGGGCCCAAGCCGAGAGCATTCTCCATCCTTTCCCTACCTTCCAGGGAACGGGACCATTGACTTCCCGGAGTTCCTGACCATGATGGCCAGAAAGATGAAGGACACAGACAGTGAGGAGGAGATCCGAGAGGCGTTCCGTGTCTTTGACAAGGTAAGCAACCCTCCAGGGGCGGCTCTGAGACTGACACCAGCCTTCAGGCAGGCAGACAGAACTGGATCCACGGAGCTACCACTTCCAGGAGGCCCACGTCCCGGTGCCAGCCTCACTGCCAACCTGCTCTGCCACCTCAGGCAGCCTCCCTCACTGTGCTCACTGCCGAGGGATGGTGATGACAGCCACCCCTCTCACTGCCTCTCTCCCCGCCGGGAGAAGTGCCCAGTGAAAGCCTTTATCCCCAACCCCCAGGATGGGAACGGCTACATCAGCGCCGCAGAGCTGCGTCACGTAATGACGAACCTGGGGGAGAAGCTGACCGACGAGGAGGTGGATGAGATGATCAGAGAGGCTGACATCGACGGAGATGGCCAGGTCAATTATGAAGGTGAGTCCAGGCCAGGCTTGTGAGTCCCGAAGAAGAAGAGAATCGCAGCTTCAGGAACAAGCCCCCAGATCCCTCATGTTGGGGAGGGCCACTCACCACTCAGCCTGCCCGCCTGACCTCCTCTCTCTCTGCTTCACTCCACAGAGTTTGTACAGATGATGACTGCAAAGTGAAGGCCTCCCGGGCAGCTGGCGATGCCCGTTCTCTTGATCTCTCTCTTCTCGCGCGCGCACTCTCTCTTCAACACTCCCCTGCGTACCCCGGTTCTAGCAAACACCAATTGATTGACTGAGAATCTGATAAAGCAACAAAAGATTTGTCCCAAGCTGCATGATTGCTCTTTCTCCTTCTTCCCTGAGTCTCTCTCCATGCCCCTCATCTCTTCCTTTTGCCCTCGCCTCTTCCATCCATGTCTTCCAAGGCCTGATGCATTCATAAGATGAAGCCCTCCCCAGATCCCCTTGGGGAGCCTCTGCCCTCCTCCAGCCCGGGTGGCTCTCCTCCATTTTGGTTTGTTTCCTCTTGTTTGTCATCTTATTTTGGGTGCTGGGGTGGCTGCCAGCCCTGTCCCGGGACCTGCTGGGAGGGACAAGAGGCCCTCCCCCAGGCAGAAGAGCATGCCCTTTGCCGTTGCATGCAACCAGCCCTGTGATTCCATGTGCAGATCCCAGCAGCCTGTTGGGGCAGGGGTGCCAAGAGAGGCATTCCAGAAGGACTGAGGGGCGTTGAGGAATTGCGGCGTTGACTGGATGTGGCCCAGGAGGGGGTCGAGGGGACCGACTCACAGAAGGGGACTGACAGTGGGCAACACTTGCATCCCACTGGCTGCTGTTCTGCAACCATCCGATTGGCATTCTGAGGTTTGGCTGGGTGGGGACTGCTCATTTGGCCACTCTGCAAATTGGACTTGCCCGCGTTCCTGAAGCGCTCTGGAGCTGTTCTGTAAATACCTGGTGCTAACATCCCATGCCGCTCCCTCCTCACAAAGCACCCACCGCCCTGAGGGCCCGTCCTAGGAATGGATGTGGGGATGGTCGCTTTGTAATGTGCTGGTTCTCTCTTTTTTTTTTTCTTTCCCCTCTATGGCCCTTAAAACTTTCATTTTGTTCAGAACCATGCTGGGCTAGCTAAAGGGTGGGGAGAGGGAAGATGGGCCCCACCACGCTCTCAAGAGAACGCACCTGCAATAAAACAGTCTTGTCGGCCAGCTGCCCAGGGGACAGCAGCTACGGCAGCCTCTGCGTCCTGGTCCACTAGCACCTCCCGCTTCTCCGTGGTGACTTGGTGCCGCTTCCTCACATCTGTGCTCCGTGCCCTCTTCTCTGCCTCTCCCCTCGCCCACCTGCCTGCCCCCATACTCCCCCAGCGGAGAGCATGATCCGTGCCCCTGCTTCTGACTTTCGCCTCTGGGACAAGTAAGTCAATGTGGGCAGTTCAGTCGTCTGGGTTTTTTTCCCCTTTCTGTTCATTTCATCTGGCTCCCCCCACCACCTACCCCCACCCCTCCCCACCCCCTGCTTCCCCTCACTGCCCAGGTCGATCAAGTGGCTTTTCCTGGGACCTGCCCAGCTTTGAGAATCTCTTCTCATCCACCCTCTGGCACCCAGCCTCTGAGGGAAGGAGGGACGGGGCATAGTGGGAGACCCAGCCAAGAGCTGAGGGTAAGGGCAGGTAGGCGTGAGGCTGTGGACATTTTCGGAATGTTTTGGTTTTTTTTTTTTTTTTAAAACCGGGCAATATTGTGTTCAGTTCAAGCTGTGAAGAAAAATATATATCAATGTTTTCCAATAAAATACAGTGACTACCTGACTTGGTTCCTCCCCTCGTGTCTCAGTTTCTCGCCTGCCCCCCCACCCCGCCAACCCCCACGCTGGCTCCTTTGGCCCAGATGTGAAAGAGCCTCTCCTCCAAGCTGGCTCTGAAGCTGCGTCCGGTCAGTGCAGCCCAGTGGACGCCTCTGAACCACAGTTCTGATCCCAGCTAGACCACAGGGTCGTCAAGGGCAGGGTCCTGGCCTGGAGATAGTCATGCAAATTGAAAGGGGAGTACTGAGAAGGCTCTGTCTGAGGCAGCCCCATCATGCACACAGAGAAGGGGTCAGCCCAGTCCAGTGGCAGGACTGAGCTGAGACCTACCTGAAAGATGGACAGTCCCCTAGCTGGGTAGGGGAAGGAAGGGCGTTCCAGTTGAGGGGGACAACATGTATGGAAGTCCTGAGACAAGAGGAGCCTGGACACCTAGGAACTGAAGGAAATCCAGCAAGGCTGGGTGAGATCCCCGAGCAGCTTGGAGCCCAGCTGGGCGAAGAGAGGAAGGCAGGGGTGGTCCTTGCAGTGGGTGAGCCTCTTGATGCTTTGGGGAGAGGGATGGCATTCACTGCTTTAGTCTCACAGGCAGCCAAAACATGGCAAGTGTGGATCTGCAATGGTGAGAAAGGCATGGTCCTGAGCTCATAGGGGGGGCATGGGACTTGGTGTTGGTTTGAAGATTTGAAACAAAAAGCCCAAAACAATTGCAAACCACATAAGGCAGAGTACAAACCACTATGTGGTCACAGCCAAATTACAAACCACAGAAAGCTCAGCTTCCTCATGGCAAGTGGGGATGTGAGGAAGAAGCCTCCTTAACAGCACCCGGTGGCACATGCCTGTAATCCTCCTACTTTGGGAGGCTGAGGCAGGAGGATTACTTGATCCCAAGAGTTTAAGACCAGCCTGGGCAACATAGCAAGACCCTGCCAGTCCAGTGGGGCTATAGTGGAGGGATGGGTCAGAATCCTCAGGGGCTTTTCTCATTCTCCCTCGGGGGCATGGAGAATGACAGATTAATAAGCATTGTCTTTACCTTCTGAGCTTCTCACACAACCACAGAAGCTGGGCAAGGGTGGAGCAGAGATAGAAGTCAGTGGAATGAAAAGAGGTCCTTCCACTCATCTGCACTTGGCCTCAGAGGGCAGGGGAAGCCTGGCCCAACCCCACGGCCTTCCTTGTGGCAGAGAGATCAGGCCTTGGCTGGGTTTTCCTGGTGCATCCCAGTCACCAGAGCCAGCGGCATGGGTGGAGACGTTGGGAGTGGCAAGCCATTTTCCAGAGCCCCAGCTTCTGGGCCCCCTTTTCCTGCCACGTGGTTGTGGCTTGGTATTTGGTGGTGCAGTAAAGACAGAGTATAATGGATAACAACTTGGGGTCTGGGCACAAGCACCTGCCTTAGCATTCCAGTTCCAGTACTCACCTGCCTTGAGGCCTTGGGCAGATACCTTAGAGTTTCTGGACCTCGATGACCCTGTCCACAAAATGGGGGTATAATGGTACCGGCCTCCTGAGCTGAGCTGAGGATTGGGTGAGCCTACAGGAAGGAGGAGGGTGTGCGGTGCTCAGGAAGTGTTCGGTGAGCTCCTGCCACCATTGGCTGGGTGCTTCCTGCTTCATGGGATGCCTTTGAATCTCTGCATCCACGAGCTCATCAGAGCCTTAAAGCAACCACTCGGGCTGGATGCCATTCGTTCCCATTTTGCTGACCAGGAAACTGAGGCCCAGAGGAGTGAAGTCACTACTGCAAGGTTATGAAGTAGGAACACAGCCGGAATCTGAACCAGATCTGACCATGAGGAGTCCAAGCGCCCAACAGCTGGACTTTAGGGTAAATGATAGTTTAAAAACAGACAGCCTTCAGGCAGGCCAGAGCCAGAGCCAGTGGAGAGGCCAGGCTGAGGCTGGCGTCCCATTGGTGGGGTCTGAAATGGGAGCTGCCCCTTTAGCAGTCAGGTACCTGGGGAAAATTCTGGTCTAGTAGTTGAGTCAAAGATGGGCTGTGGTTTCCCACAGGACTGGGCTCAAATTCCAGGTTGAGACTCACTCACAAGAATGAACCTTTTGCTCACTAAGTCCCAAGGGGCCACCACTGCCACTTCAATAACCTTGGAGCAGCGATTTCACTTCCCTCGGCCTGCATTTACAAGTCTGCAAAATGGCAAATGATAATCTGTAAGGGAAGATGATACAAACATCCACCAACTTGGGTTGTGTCAAACTTTTTTTTTTTTTTTTTTTTTTTTGGAGACGGAGTCTCACTCTGTCGCCCAGGCTGGAGTGCAGTGGCTGGATCTCAGCTCACTGCAAGCTCCGCCTCCCGGGTTCACGGCATTCTCTTGCCTCAGCCTCCCAAGTAGCTGGGACTACAGGCGCCCGCCACCACGCCCGGCTAGTTTTTTGTATTTTTTAGTAGAGACGGGGTTTCACGGTGTTAGCCAGGATGGTCTCGGCCTCCCAAAGTGCTGGGATTACAAGCTTGAGCCACCGCGCCTGGCCAACTTTTTTTTTTTTTTTTTAAGACAGAGTATCACTCTGTTGCCCAGGCCGCAGTGCAATAGCGTGATCTCAGCTCACTGCAACCTCTGCCTCCCAGGTTCAAGCTATTCTCCTGCCTTCCTGCCTTGAGCTCCCCAGTAGTTGGGATTACAGGCATGCACCACCACGCCTGGCTAATTTTTGTATTTTTGTAGAGACAGGGTTTCACCATGTTGGCCAGGCTGGTCTCAAACTCCTGATCTCAGGTGATCCACCCACCTTGGCCTCCCAAAGCTCTGGGATTACAGGTGTAAGCCACCACGCCTGGCCTTTTTTTTTTTTTTTTTTTGAGATGGAGTCCCACTCTTCTCTCCCAGGCTGGAGTGCAGTGGTGTGATCTTGGCTCACTGCAATCTCCACCTCCCAGGTTCAAGTGATTCTCCTGCCTCGGCCTACCCAACAGCTGGGATTACAGGTGCCCACCACCACGCCTGGCTAATTTTTTGTATTTTTAGTAGAGACGGGGTTTCACTATGTTGGCCAGGCTGGTCTCGAACTCCTGACCTCGTCATCTGCCCACCTCAGCCTCCCAAAGTGCTGAGATTATAGGTGTGAGCCACCATGCCCAGCCAGCATTTTTTTTGTGTGTGTGTGAGATGGAGTTTTGCTCTTGTTGCCCAGGCTGTAGATCAGTGGCGCAATCTCAGCTTACTACAACCTCCGCCTCCCAGGTTTAAGCGATTCTCCTGCTTCAGCCTCCCGAGCAGCTGGGATTACAGGTGCCTGCTATCACACCCAGCTAATTTTTGTATTTTTGGTAGAGACAGGGTTTCACCATGTTGGCCAGGCTGGTCTCCAATTCCTGACCTCAAATGACCTCAGTATGCCTCAACCTCCTAAAGTGCTAGGATGCCAAACTCTCTCTCTTCCGCACCCCCCCACACACCCCCCAACCCACCCCCGCCTAGGCTGGAGTGCAGCGGCGTCATCTCGGCTCACTGCAACCTCCGCCTCCCGGGTTCAAGCAATTTTCCTGCCTCGGCCTCCTGAGTAGCTGGGATCTCAGGCGCGTGTCACCACGCCCCACTCATTTTTTTGTATTTTAGTAGAGAGGGGGGTTTCACCGTGTTGCCCAGGGTGGTTTCCTGAGGTCAGGCAATCCGCCCGCCTCGGCCTCCCAAAGTGCTAGGATTACAGGCGTGAGCCACCGCGCCCGGCCGTGCCAAACTTTATAGACATCATTTCACTTAGTTCACACCCAGGCTGGATGGACTCACACTAAAACGCAGCACCCACTCAAGGTGTGCAGACCCTGCCCAGGCATGCCGGCATGAGTCACTGGAGAAATCTGGCCGTAGAGGAGTGGAGGCCCGGCAGGTGAAGCCTCTTGCACCACACCACACTTCCTGGAAGCAGCTGAGCCGGGTCTCAAAGCCCAGCGCACTCGGATCCCAACGCCAACGCCTTCTCCCACCGCATCCTGGTGCCCATGCTTCTCAGCTGCCTATCAGTAGTTTCCCCCTTGGGCCCTATGTTTTGAAAGACTTTTACTCCCAGACAGGCTACATTATTAAATAATCATGACTTCCCTTCCCATTTTTTACTAATCAAAGACCCATAGAGCGCACTCAGCTTCTAATGGCCCCTGGGCAAGCACTGAGAGGAGCCGGCTCCAGCCCAAAGCGGAGAAATGCCTGGACCTGGAGTCATTTCCAGTTCAGCCTCGCAGGGCTACTAGACCAGCTCAAAACCTATCCTGAGAAAGTGACCAGACAAGGGGACTTACCCAACCAGGGCCGCCTGAGGGCTCCCAAGGATCCCCTCACTTCCCAGAGGGTGGCTCTGGGGCCACTCCTGAGTGTTACTCCCAGTGTGACCAGCAGGTGGGGCAATGACCACGGAAGACCTTTCCGAGCTACAACTCCCAGGCCCAGCCCACGGTATATGTGTGTGTGCGCCGGTGTTTTAAGTCCCATTTGTGGGTCAGGTCGGGTGCTAGGGAGATGGGAATGAATAAAAAGAAATAAATCGTAAAATGAATCAAGTCCCTTTGAGTCCCCCGTTCCCAGCACATCACTTCCTGAGCCCCAACCCAGACTAGGGCAGGCGCCTAGACCAGTCACCCTCTGTTTCTGCTGGTTTGAGCCAACTGCAGATGAAAAATATTCAAAACACACCAGGTGCGGTGGCTCACTCCTATAATCCCAGCACTTTGGGAGGCTGAGGTAGGTGGATCACCTGAGGTCAGGAATTTGAGACCAGCCTGGCCAACATAACGAAACCCCATCTCTACTAAAAATTTTAGTAGGTAGGTAAGCTGGGAATTAGCCAGGTAAGCTGGGAGCGGTGGCTCACGCTTCTAATCCCAGCACTTTGGGAGGTCAAGGTAGGTAGATTATTTGAGGTCAGGACTTCGAGACCAGCCTGGCCAACATAATGAAACCCCGTCTCTACTAAAAATACAAAGATTAGCCGGGTGGTCGTGGTGCGCACCTGTAGTCCCAGCTACTCAGGAGGCTGAGGCAGGAGAATTGCTTGAACCTGGGGGGCAGAGGTTGCAGCAAGCTGAGATGGAGCCACTGCACTCCAGTCTGGGCAGCAGAGTGAGACCCTGTCTGCCCCACCCCCCCACAAAAAAAATTAGCCAGGTGTGGTGGTGGGCTCCTGTAATCCCAGCTAGTCAAGAGGCTGAGGCCCAAGAATTGCTTGAACCTGGGAGGTGGAGGTTGCAGTGAGCCGAGATCACACCACTGCATGCCTGGGTGACACAGCAAGACTCTGTCTCAAAAAACAAAACAAAACAAAACAAAAAACGCAATAAAATATACAAATTTTAAAACAATACAGTATAATTATTTACATAGCATTTGCATTGAATTAGGTGTTATAGGTAATCTAGAGATGAGTTAAGGTATAAAGGAGGACATATGTAAATTATATGCAAATATGACACTATTGTATATAAGGAACTTGAGCATCCGCAGATTTTGGTATCCCAGGAGGGTCCTGGAACCAATCCCCCAAGGATAATGAGGGACGACTGTCTATATTCCCACAGATCCTTGCACTGTGCCCTCTTAGTACAGCTCGTACTTTTGTATCTTAGCTGCTTATTATAAAACATTTTGTTTTTTAGACAGAGTCTCGCTCTGTCACCCAGGCTGGAGTGCAGTGGCATGATCATAACTCACTGTAGCATCAACTTCCCTGACCCAAGCAATCCTCCCACCTCAACCTCCCAAGTCGCTGGGACTATAGGCGCGCACCACCACACCCAGCTAATTTTTGTATTTTTAGTAGAGATGGGATTTCACCATATTGGCCAGATTGGTCTCGAACTCTTGACCTTGTGATTCACCTGCATTGGCCTCCCAAAGTGCTGGGATTACAGGCGTGAGCCATCGCACCTGGCCAGAAACACTTCTCTTAACTTGGTTCACTTTCTTCTAAACCTCAGTTCCCTGCTCAGCCATCTCCTCCTCCTGACCTCAGGTGATCTACCCGCCTTGGCCTCCCAAAGCTCTGGGATTACAGGTGTAAGCCACCACGCCCTCCTGCCTAGACACCGTTCCACCCTGCTTCATGCCCACTCTGAGGACAGGGTTGTCTCCCCCATCGGACTCTGAGCTTCGGTAGGGCAGGGCTAGGTCTATCGGTCACTGCCATGTCACCAGCATCACAGGGACAAGCCCTGACATACAATAGTCCTCAACAAGACCCTGCGGAGCGGGTGAGCAGACACATGTCCTTGCCACGGCAGGCTGCGGCCAGTGCCATCGTGCAGCCGAAAAAGTGCTGAGGGCCTTCGAGGGAGGAGTGGTTGTGTCTTCAAGGAAGAAAAACGTAAGAAAGAATTTGAAGAACAAGGGTGTCTTTGACGGATGGAAAAGGGAAAAAACGGTTCCAGCCCTTCCTGGCTAACCCGGTGAAACCCCGTCTCTACTAAAAAAATACGAAAAACTAGCTGGGCGAGGTGGCGGGCGTCTGTAGTCCCAGCTACTGGGGAGGCTGAGGCAGGAGAATGGTGTAAACCCGGGAGGCGGAGCTTGTAGTGAGCTGAGATCCGGCCATTGCACTCCAGCCTGGGCGACAGAGCGAGACTCCGTCTCAAAAAAAAAAAAACGGTTCCAGGAAGAGTGAGCTCAATAAGCAAAGATGCGGAGACCCAAAACGTCATGGCCTCTTCAGGGAAACCACAGTCATCTGATGTGGCCTCAGCCAAGGCCTGCAGGGGAGTGGGAGTGCGGGGCTGGCCCGGAGCCTCCAGGTGGTGCCTGAGCCCTGGGAGCTGTCCAAAGCTGGCAGTGACTGCCACATACAGCTCTACGGACAGGACCGGGGCAGCTGGCAGAGAGGATGAACTTGGGCAGTCAGGGGCCAGGATCGCAGCTAGGAGGAGTTTCCAAATCACCCCCGAGGGGCAAAGGGTCGATGGGGGGCATTGTCTGAAAACCTCTGGCCTGTTTGTGTAGACATCCAGGTCAGAGGTGGGGTGAGGGGAGGGGGTCTGCAGTAAACAATGATATGTCAGGCCCTGGGTGGGTAAGAGCCTGCAGAACCACAGCTTCTACATTGCATCCTCACCTTCCTTTAATCCTCATCTGAAAAATGGAAATGAGAGCAGCACCCACCACAAGCAAGGATGCTGTGGTTCCAACGCTCAGCTCTGCCCCGTATATAGTGAGACCTCAGAGGTTAGATGGGCAGAACTGACCCACCTTCAGGGGTGACACAGAGAGAGGAGGTAAGCACCCTTCAATGCCCTTCTCCAGAACCCCCCATCCCTTCCTCACCATCCTCTGTTGGGGGTAGGAGGGTTGGCCAAGGTTTGGCCAGTCTTGGTGAGAAAGACAGGTCCCAATCATGTTTGTCAACCTGTTGTGTTTTGTTTTTAACAAGTGGAATTTTTTTTTTTTTTTTTTTTTTTTGAGACAGAGTCTTGCTCTGTGGCCCAGACTGGAGTGACCATCTCAACTCACTGTAACCTCCACCTCCCAGGTTCAAGAAATTCTCATGTCTCAGCCTCCTGACTAGCTGGGACTACAGCCATGCGCCACCACACCCAGCTAATTTTTGTATTTTTAGTAGAGATGGGGCTTCACCATGTTGGCCCGGCTGGTCTCAAATGCCTAACCTCAGGTGATCCACCCACCTTGACCTCCCAAAGTGTAGGGATTACAGGCATGAGCCACCGTGCCCAGCCAACCTTTTTTGTTATTAAATTCAACCAATATAATAATTACTCTGCAAGACAGCTATAGGGGCCGGGCGTGGTGGCTCACCCCTGTAATCCCAGCACTTTGGGAGGCTGAGGTGGGCGGATCACGAGGTTAGGAGATCGAGACCATCCTGGCTAACATGGTGAAACCCTGTCTATACTAAAAATACAAAAAATTAGCCAGGCGAGGTGGCGGGCGCCTGTAGTCCCAGCTACTCTGGATGCTGAGGCAGGAGAATGGCGTGAACTTGGGAGGCAGAGCTTGCAGTGAGCCGAGATCAGGCCACTGCACTCCAAACTGGGTGACACAGCGAGACTTCATCTCAAAAAATTAAAAAATAAAAAAAAAAAGGCTGCTATAAAAGGTTCTAGATACTTACTTTACCATTTTTTTTTTCCAGTACCACATTTATTTTTTTCTTTGAGACAGTCTCGTTCTGTCGCCCAGGCTGGAGTGCAATGGCGCTGTCAGCTCACTGCAACCTCCACCTCCTGGGTTCAAGCAATTCTCATGGTTCAGTCTCCCAAATAGCTGGGATTACAGGTGCCCACTACCATGCCTGGCTAATTTTTGTATTTTTAGTAGAGATGGGTTTTATCATGTTGGTCATGCTGGTCTCAAACTCCTGACCTCAGGTGATTCTCCTGCCTTGACCTCCCAAAGTGTTGGGATTACAGGTGTGAGCCACCATGACCGGCCGGCACCCGGCTAATTTTGTTTGTTATTATTTGTAGAAACAGGGTCTTGATATGTTGCCCAGGCTGGTCTTGAACTCCTGGACTCACGGGATCCTCCCGCCCCAGCCTCCCAAAATGCTGGGATTACAGGTGGGAACCACCTCACCCTGCCTACTTACTTAATTTTTTTTACATGCAGTAAGATACACAAAACATAAAAGTTGCTATTTTAACCATTCAAAGTTACAATTCAGTGGCATTTAGTGCATTCACACTGTTGAGCAACCCTCACTACTATCCAATTCCAGGATATTTTCTTTTTTTTTTTTTTGAGACGGAGTCTCTCTCTGTCGCCCAGGCTGGAGTGCAGTGGCGCGATCTCGGCTCACCGCAAGCTCCACCTCCTGGGTTCACGCCATTCTCCTGCCTCAGCCTCCCGAGTAGCTGGGACCACAGGCACCCGCCACCACGCCCGGCTAATTTTTTTGTATTTTTAGTAGAGACGGGGTTTCACCGTGTTAGCCAGGATGGTCTTGAACTCCTGACCTCGTGATCCACCCACCTTGGCCTCCCAAAGCGCTGGCATTACAGGCGTGAGCCACTGCGCCCGGCCCCAGGACATTGTCATCATCCCACAGGGGAACCCCAAGCTCATTCAGCTCATTCGTGGGTCACCTTGACCTGTTTTCAACTCTCCCAGACACCCCTTTTTCTGCTTTATTGTGATTTGAAACATGGTTACTGGGGGGGGGAAAGAAGTCAAAACACCAGAGCCAGAGCCGGGAGGTGGTTTGTTTTTAAATTGTATCTGCCCAAATAACAATAGCAACAGCTACAGCAATGGCAATCATAGTGACATTTCTTATGGGCTTTATTCCGAGCCCTGAGCTAACTTGCTTTTCAGAGGGAATTGCTTAATCCCCAAAGCCGCCGTGTAAACTAACTGCTAGATTATGACCAAAAGGAAACTGAGGTGTCCCCGAGTGGACAGATGGGCCTGCTCCACGCCCACGCCCACTCGCCGTGTGAGCTGGGACAGGTGGATTATCATCTCTGGACCTGGACTCCAACCTCCATAGAAAGGACTTATTTCTGGGCTCAGAGGCTCCCGCCTATAATCCAAGCATTTTGGGAGGCCAAGGTGGGAGGATCACTTGAGGTCAGGAGCTCGAGACCAGCCTGGCCAACGTGGCAAAATCCCGTCTCTACTAAAAATACAAAAAAAAAATTAGCCAGGGGTGGTGGCACACACCTGTAATCCAGCTACTCGGGAGGCTGAGGCAAGGGAATCGCTTGAACTCAGGAGGCGGAGTTTGCAGTGGGCCAATATGGTGCCATTGCACTCCAGCCTGGGCAACAGAGTGAGATTCCATCTCAAAAAAGGAAAGGAAAGGAAAGGAGAGGAAAGGAGAGGAAAGGAGAAAGAGAGAGAGAGAGAGAAAGAGAGAGAGAGAGAGAGAGAAAGAAAGAAAGAAAGAAAGAAAGAAAGAAAGAAAGAAAGAAAGAAAGAAAGAAAGAAGAAAGAAAGAAAGAAAGAAAGAAAGAAAGAAAGAAAGAAAGAAAGAAAGAAAGAAAGAAAGAAAGAAAGAAAGAAAGAGAAAGAAAGAAGAAAGAAAGAAAGAAAGAAAGAGAGAAAGGGCGGGCACGGTGGCTCAAGCCTGTAATCCCAGCACTTTGGGAGGCCAAGGTGGGTGGATCACGAGGTCAGGAGATCAAGACCATCCTGGCTAACACGGTGAAACCCCGTCCCTACTAAAAAATACAAAAAACTAGCCGGGTGAGGTGGCGGGCGCCTGTAGTCCCAGCTACTTGGGAGGCTGAGGCAGGAGAATGGCGTAAACCAGGGAGGCGGAGCTTGCAGTGAGCTGAGATCCGGCCACTGCACTCCAGCCTGGGCAACACAGCGAGACTCCGTCTCAAAAAAGGAGAGGAGGGGAGGGGAGGGGAGGGGAAGAAAGAGAAAGAGAGGGAAGGAAAGAAGGAAGGAAGGAAGGAAGGAGGGAGGGAAGGAGGGAGGGAGGGAGGGAGGGAGGGATTTATAATAGGCTGCCCTGTGGATGGAGTGAGAGGAAGCGCCGCTCACCCCTGGAGGAGTTGGCTGCTGTTGTACTCACTGGAGGCTCAGGCCTCACCTACCGCGCCCCTCTCCCAGTGTAGATTTTTTGTTTTAACACAGAGGGAGAGTGGGAAAGGGGAACTGGGACCGGCAGTGCATGGGGCTGGGTGGGGGGAGTTCCCATTCACCCTCCCCAACCCTAAACGCCTACTCACTTCCTTCCATGCTAGTCAGCTCACCCCTGAGCGCCCTCCATCCTGGGCCTCTCTGAGGGCAGGGAGTGGTTATGAGAAGTGAGTGGGATGGCAGGCTGGAAATCACCCCGGCGGGGCCCAGGGTGGAGCAGGGGCTTGTCCGTGTCCTTAACACCAGACAATCAGCACTGCTGAATTTCAGGGGGAGGTTGAGGGTTTTTTGGTTTCCGTTTTTGAGACAGAGTGTCACTCTGTCACCCAGTGGCACGATCTCAGCTCACTGCAGCCTCAACCTCCCGTGCTCAAGTGATCCTCTTGTCTCAACCTCCCTGGGAGCTGGGACTACAGGTGTGCACCACCACACCCAGCTAATTTTTAAAATTTTTTTGTAAAGACAAGTTCTTGATATATTGCCCAGGCTGGTCTCAAACTCCTGGGCTCAAGTGATCCTCCACCTGAACCTCCCAAAATGCTGGGATTACAGGCATGTGCTATGGTGCCCAGTCAAGTATCTGTTGAATGAATGAATGAATGAATGAATGAATGAATGAAATCTTTGCGAGGGCTCCAAGGACACATAACATGAGGTCAGGCTCTGTAAGGAGGCATTTATTTATTCAGGACCCTGGGGACAGGCACAGGACTTAGGTTTTTGTTCTGGGGCAGTCCCTGGGATCCCCAGCCCCTACTCTTCATCTTCCAGCTTCTCCATCTGTCTCCCCGCCACCTGCACCCTCACAGTTCTCATCTCGCAGCCCATCAAGCGAGGTGGAAGGTCTCAGGCCCTTTTTGTAACAAGCACATGTCCTGCGTTGTCACCCACGATGCAGCAGCCTCCCCTTTCTCCCATTGCCCCTTTGGGATGCCAGGGCTCCCAAGCCTGATGGGGGACCAGCGGCAAGGGAAGGCAGGGAGCTTTTCCAAGAACCCTGGTTTTTGTGGAGCAGAGAGGGACTGGCTCTTGGAGTGGCTTGGTAGAGGGGAGGGCCATCCCCTGGGGACTTGGGGTGGGCAGCTGGTCCCCCTAAGTGGACGCAGACTGGAGCCAGCACCCAGACTGGAGCAGACCTGAGTGTACAGAAGCCGCTGGGAACTTCTTCGCCTGCTAAATATTTAGACAGTGAGATGGATGGGGAATCCAGGGCCACAGCAGGTCGGCCAGGCCACTGGCTATTTTGAGAGAACCATTCTTTCTGCGCTCCAGGATAAATGTTTCCTCTGTCCCCCGCACTCTCTTCCCAGAGCCAGCAGCGACTACGCTGCGCAGGAGAAACAGCAGCCAATCGGCCCCAGAGTTTGGGGGCCAAGGTTCCAGCATCCGCAGCCATCAGCCATGTCCCTGATTTTCTGGTTCCTGTCCCTCGAAGACAGGGATCACAGGGTCAGCGCCAAATGTCAGCAGAGGGAGCAGGCGACATGGGCTTCTGCTTTGGACGACGCTCCCACGGTGCTGCCGCCGGACTGCTGTGTGAGAGGCAAGGGCGCCACCTGCCCCTCGCCCCAAGCCGACAAAGGCACCCAGCTCCCCTCCTTTCCCACAGGAGCCGAGGGGGCCCTTGGGTCCCTCCTCCCGGAGGTGAGCTGGGAAAGGGGTGTCTGCGAGTCGCCGTGGGCAGGCCCGAGGCACAGGCAGCAGACCCAGAGCTTGAGTTGCTTGAAGACAGCCTTGCGGAAAAGGATGAAGACCCAGGGGTCCAGGATGGGGTTGAAGGCGTAGAAGCGGAAGGCAAGGAGGTCCCCCATCTCGCTGCTGCTGTCAGGGGCGACGGCCTGGGTGAAGCAGCGGATCTGAGGGCAGGGTGAGGGCGTCAAGAAGCACCCAGGAGTCCTCAGCCTCCCCACCCTGGCTCCCCCCTCCCACTCGCTTACCAGGGATGAGGTAAGGGCGGCATGTCAGAGGGGAAGAAGAGAAGATAAAAACTAAGTAACAAATGCATCTGGGGAACACAGGGAGAGAAAGTCCCAGGAAATTGCCAGAGATGCCTAAGGGGAGAGGAATGGGGGCCAGGTATATGGGCCCCCCCAACCTTAGAAGCTGGGAGGACCCCCAGGCTCCACAGATGTTTGAATATAACGTCCCTGCAAGAAGGCGGCGCCACCCAGCTGGACCCCCTGAAACTGCCGCAGAGCTCTGTGTATCTGTGTGTATCTGTCCACAGCATCTGAGTCTCTGAGTCAGGGTAACCCCCCAAAAAGATTTAAGGACCCCCCCAATCCAGCCTGGCCTCTTGCATTTTACAGAAACAGAAACTGAGACTCAGAAGAAAGGTGGCACGACCAGGTATCACGGACACTGAGTAGGTACCGGGGTCTGTGCCATTCCCATTGGGGAGGGGCAGGACAGGAGTCCCCGCAGAAAACCGAGGTGCGGAGGCAAGGGTGGGGCCTGCTGTGAGGCAGAGGGGAGCCAGGTGAGTGGGAGATCAGGCTCTACAATCGAAGGACCCAGGACCGAGACCAGGCTCTGTGTGACTGTGGGCGAGAGACACTGCCCCTCATCTGTAAAAACGGGGATGAGAGAGAACGTTCTCTTGGTTTCCTGCCAAATGCTGTGGAATGGGTGGCTGTGATCATTTTGAAAATTGTCTTAGGAAGTACTTGTAAGCCACTAAGTACGAGGTAGGCATAGAGGAGCGCTCAATGAGTGGTGGTTTTTCATTACAGGGGTAGGGGAAGGAGGGGGATGCATTTTATTACAGGGGGCTCAGGATGCCTGAGCTGGGAGACAAGGTACCAGAAGAAGTCAGACGCAGAAAGTCTTCTCCAGAAAGCCAGGATCTGTCTGACTGGGGACCAAGCCTCTGTCTGATTTGTTTTTGTTTTCTTTGTTTTTGTTTTGAGACAAGGTCTTGCTCTGTCAGCTAGGCTGGGATGTAGTAATCACAACTCACTGCAGCCTTGACCTCCCAGGCTGCAGCAATCCTTCCACTTCAGCCTCCCAAGTAGCTGAGACCACAGGCACAGGCCATCATGCCAGGCTAATTTTTAAATATTTCATAGAGATGGGGTTTCACCATGTTGCCCGGGCTGGTCTCAAACCTCTGAGCTCAAGTGATCCTCCTGCCTTGCCTTTCTTTTTCTTTTCTTTTTTTTTTTTTTTTTCTTATTTATTTATTTATTTTTGAGATGGAGTCTCACTCTGTCACCCAGGCTGGAGTGCAGTGGCACGATCTCAGCTCATTGCAACCTCCGCCTCCCCGGTTCAAGCGATTCTCCTGCCTCAGCCTCCCAAGTAGCTGGGACTTCAGGCATGTGCCACTACACCCGGCTACTTTTTATTTATGTATTTGTTGTATTTTTAGTAGAGACAGGGTTTCATCATTTTGGCCAGACTGGTCTGGAACTCCTGACCTCGTGATCCGCCCAACTCAGCCTCCCAAAGTGCTGGGATTACAGGCGTGAGCCACCGCATCCAGTCCTGCCTCGGCCTTTCTAAATTCTGGGATTACAGGCATGAGCCACCATGCTCACGATGTCTGACCTCTTTTGAGCCTCAGTCTCCCCATCTGTGACATTGGCACAACCCACAGAGCTGCCCTCCTCCTCTCCCCACTCCCCCCAGCTCCGGAGGGGACTCACCGTGAGAGGCAGGGAGCACACGGCCATGACCCCCGTCATGAGGGCCAGCAGGATCAGGTGGTCCACCTCGTCCTCTCCGGTGCGCGGGCGTGGACCCACTGAGCCCTGGTGGCGCTTCTGCTGGCGGTACATGCGGCAGAGGCTGAGGGTGACCGAGCCGTTGCACAGGAAGATGGCGGCCACCAGCAGGGCCACCAGGCCGGCGTAGGCCAGCGAGAAGGCGGCGCCGCCCGGCTGGGCCCAGCGCATGCGGAGGAAGCACCAGCTACCGGGGCAGTACTGCTGGTGTTGGCCCAGGCCCAGCAGGGGCAGCGCGCAGAAGACGACGCAGAAGGCGTAGATGGCTGGCAGCGCCAGGCGGGCGCAGCGGGGCCCGTCCAGTTGCGCGTAGAGGTAGGGGTGGCTCAGCGCCAGGCAGCGCTCCACGGCCATGGCGAAGAGGATGAGCATGGACGCCAGGCCGAAGAAGGTCATGGCGAAGGCGAAGGCATCGCACAGCGCGGGGCCGCCCCGGGCCAGGCCCAGCAGGGAGCTGTTGCGCGCATAGGCCACGAACACGGCCGGGCTCAGGAAGCTGGTGCCCAGCAGGTCGGTGGCCGCCAGCCCGGTGACCAGCACCGCGAAGGCCGAGGGGCGCGCCGGTCGCCGCGCGTGCAGGATGCCCAGGGCCAGCCCGTTGCCCACCACACCGGCCACGAACATCAAGGTGCTGGTGGCCGGCCCCACTGAGCCCCGCACGTAGGTGAGGTTCCTGCAGGAATCTGCCATCCCAGGTCTGGCCTGGAGGGTTCCCAAGGTGGAAGGTGTGGGGTCAGAGGGAGCCAAGGCTACCCCCACACCCAGCCCACTCAGGTGTCCCTACTGGCCAGTCCTTGTGGCAGCTGGGGCCTCCCAGTCAACCCCCAGTTCTCCTGTGTATGTGTATGTAGTCCTATCGCCTCTGGCTTCTCCCATATCTCTCTCTCTCTCTGTGTCTCTCCCCGCCCTCCTATTTCTCTTTCTTTTTCTCTTTGTTTTCTTTTTTTTTTTTTTTTTTGAGATGGAGTCTCACTCTGTTGTCTAGGATGGAGTGCAATGGCATGATCTCAGCTCACTGCAACCTCCACCTCCTGGGTTCAAGCGATTCTCCTGCCCCAGCCTCTGGAGTAGATGAGATTACAGGCGCCCACTACCACGCCCAGCTAATTTTTGTATTTTTAGTAAAGATGGGGTTCCACCATGTTGATCAGGCTGGTCTTGAACTCCTAACCTCAGGTGATCTATCCACCTCGGCTTCCCAAAGTGTTGAGATTACAGGCGTGAGCCACCATGGCTGGCACCCCCCCACCTCCTATTTCTTTCCTTCTCTAGCTCTGTTTCTGCCATTAAAGAGACAGAGAACATCCGGGCATCGCCAGTTCTTTCCTTCTCTGTCTCTCGGTCTCTTGCTGTTATCTCCGTGTCTCCGTCCCCTCCCTTGTCCTTGTCCTCCCCGTACCTTTCTCCCTCTAACCCCACACCCTCTACCCGCTCCTGCTCTGTGTTGCTGCTTCCCCAGCTCCTCACCGCACCTCTCCAGTCTTGCCCAGGCTCTCCTGTCCCGCACGTCTGTCCCTTCACTTGCTCTGCTCCGTGTGTCTCTCGCTGCCTGTGTTGGTCTGTGTGTCAGCTTCTCCTTCCCTCCTCCCTCCTTCCCTCCCTCCCTCCCACCCTCCTCAGCTTGCCTGCTCACCCCAGCTTTTTCATTTCCTCTCTCTGCCCCGCCTTCCCTCACTGTTCTCCAGAGGCCCCCCTGGCACACTCCCCATTCCCCATCCACCCGCCCAACCCAGGACATCCATCTCCCATTGCTGCCTCCACTCTCCTCCCCACATCCTCTCTTGGTTCCCATCACTGAGCCACCTGCCACCTCCCCACACACAGGACTCCTCCCTCCCCCAGTGTCTCCCTCTCTGGCCTGGGTGGGAAATTCCTGAGTCACCATCACTTAGGCTTGGAGCCTCTTGGGGTAGTAGGGGACCACTAGGAGGGACCTGAAGGGCACAGTTGACTGGGCTTCAATGGGGTGGCCTTGGCCTGGGCTGTCTCAGGGTGGCCTCTGGGATCTATTCTGGGCTCCAGGCCCTGGGGCTTAGGACATTGCCCAGGGATTGAGAAATGACCAGGAAATTCCTCTCTGATGTAGTGTTTTCCAGACACCACTGAGAGTTCTAGTCCCTGGACAAAACTCACTCCTTCCGGAAAGCTGAGGAAGGAGGCTTGGCCAGAGAAAGACATGCCAGTCCTTCGAGCCTGTCCCTGGGCACCCAGCTCACCCTGCAGAGACCTGAGAAAGAAGCATGAAGGGGCGTATTTGGTGTCCAGTTGTCAGGAACAGGCCTGGGCGACTTCCATGGCCCACCATGGAAGGGTAGCACTGGGCCACCCTCTGACTTCTCACACAGCACCCCTAGGCCCCTGGTGACCTTGACCTTCAGGAATCATATTTTGATCACAGGAAGCTGTCCACAACTCCAACATTGCTGCCATGCGTCCCCTGCCCTCCCCAAACACAGCCAAGCCACCACCGCTGTAGCCTCGGGCCAGTGTGACAGACCCACGTGCTCCCACTGCCCACACAGCATTCACGAGTCTCCCTTCCCACAGAGTCCGTGGCTTCCCAGGCAGCCTCCCAGCCCAAAAGGGCCAGATAAAACCTCGGAGACCCTCTCTGAGCCCCGCTGTTTATCAGGGGGCAGTCTCAAATCCATTTGACTTGACTTCCTGTTTCCATCTGACCACCTTTTTCCTTGCTGTGTGATGGACCCAGGCAAGGAGAGGGAGCTGGTAGACTTCAGCCGCCTCCTCTGTGCGTGAGGTAGCACGGGCCTCACCAGCCTGGTGGCTGCCCTCGGCCTGCAGCACATCCCAGATCGGTCTTTGTAACAAGGAGAGAGCCTGTGCAGATGTCTCATGTCCAAGGCCAAGAGGGATGTGTCCAACCCAAGGACTGGACTGTGGGCAGCTGTAGTCTTGCCTTCTCTGTACCCTGGCATGTGACCACAACCCCTTTGCCCCTTCCCCCCATCTCCCTATCACCCATGCCCAGCTGGCACCCGCAGCTTCCAGCAGGATGAATGCCCAAGTACCAGCCCTACCGTGGCTCCCTAAGGGACCCCACAGCCCTGCTCTAGGGGTGTCTGTGCATGTGGGCTCCAGGTCGTGCCACGTGGTCCCGCCTCAGGCTGTCTGGTCCCCAGGCAGACCAGAGGGAACTCAGGAAGTTATATCGTATTAATGAAGGATGATGCCTGGCACGCGTGCGTCTTGTTTCAACCGGGTGGCCTCTGGTTCCCCGAGCCTCCCTCTCTCTTGCTTCCTGTTACAAGGACGGTTAACATTCAGGAAGTCCCCTCTGCTCCCATGCCCAGTGGGACTGCAGTCAAACCCCTGGTCCCTTCCAGGCCTCAGTTTCTTTTTTGTTGTTGTTTTTCTTTTTGTTTGTTTTTGATTTGAGATGGAGTCTTGCTCTGTCACCTAGGCTGGAGTACAGTGGCATGATCTCAGCTCACTGCAACCTCCGCCTCCCGGGTTCAAGCGATTCTCCTGCCTCAGCCTCCCAGGTAGCTGGGATTACAGGCACGTGCCCCTGCGCTCAATTTTTATATTTTTAGTAGAGTTGGGGTTTCACCATGTTGGCCACGCTGGTCTTGAACTCCTGACCTCAGGTGATCGGCCTGCCTTGGCCTCCCATAGTGCTGGGATTATAGGCGTGAACCACCATGCCTGGCTGTTTGTTTTTGAGATGGGGTCTTGCTCTGTCACCCAGGCTGGAGTGTAGTGCTGCAATCTCAGTTCACTGCAACCTCCACCTCTGGGGTTCAAGCAATCCTCCCACCTCAGCCTCCTGAGTAGCTGGGACTACAGGCACCCACTGCCACGCCCAGCTAATTTTTGTATTTTTGTAAAGACAGGGTTTCACTATGTCACCCAGGCTGGTCTCAAACTCCAGGACTCAAGTGATCTGCCTACCTCGGCTTCCCAATGTGCTGGGATTATAGGCCACCACGCCTGGCCTCAGGCCTCAGTTTCCCCGCTGATGCCACTAGGAGCCAGGAGCCCTGGCAACCCCAGCATCGGTTCTGTGTTCCTGCATCAGGAGCAGGTAGGGGTGGCAGTGACTGTGCCTCCCTCCTAATGAGGGGACTGAGTTCCCCAGAGTCCGTATTGGCGCCAGACATGCCTCAGTCACCTTCCCCTGAAACCCAGCCTCCTGCTTGGCCATGGCCCCAGCTAGCCGGGCCAAGCCCACAGCAGTGTCCACAAGGGGGTTCTGCTCCCCGGCCAGATGCCTTGGGGTGAGGAATCACCCACGGTGTGTTGTGCCAGGGGCGGCTTCCAGGGGCGGCTTCCAGGCTGGGCGGAGCTACGGAAGGAGTCAGCAGCCCTCCTCTCGCCCTCTCTCCACCCATGGCGAGGAAAAGAACCAGGCCTCCCTGGGGAGGACCCCGAGGCAGCAGGGAAAAAGAGGAAGGACAGCTCAGAGACCACCGAGATTAGGGACCGACCAAGTGACACACAGCACCCGGGAGGGGAGAGACATCGAGGCTAATGTGCTAGGGACTGTGGGTCTGTAACCGGATTGTGACTCTGCGTAGAGTTAGTGCAACCCACGCGACCTAAGTGAGCATTTTTTCTCAGCATTGTGATTGTGTTTGTGTGTGTGAGTATTGTGTGTATGTGTGTATTGTGAGCTCGTGGGACTCTGTGCGTCCACATGGGCACACAGCTATGTTGTAGTTTTGTCTGGTTTTTGAGACGGAGTTTCGCTCTGTTGCCCAGGCTGGAGTGCAGTGGCCAGATCTCAGCTCACCACAACCTCCACCTCCCGGGTTCAAGTGATTCTTCTGCCTCAGCCTCCCAAGTAGCTGGGATTGCAGGTACCCGCCACCACGCCCAGCTAATTTTTGTATTTTAGTGGAGATGGGATTTCACCATGTTGGTCAGGCTGGTCTCGAACTCCTGATCTCAGGTGATCTGCCCACCTCAGCCTCCCAAAGTTCTCGGATTAGAGGCATGAGCCACTGTGTGTGACCTAATTTTTTTGAGACAGGGTTTCACTCTGTCACCCAGGCTGGAGTGCAGTGGCGAGATTTCAGCTTGCTGCAACCTCCACCTCCCAGGCTCAAGCGGTGCTCCTGCCTCAGCCTCCTGAGTAGCTGGGACTTCAGGTGCCCGCCACCATGCCTGACTAATTTTTGTAGTTTTAGTAGAGGCAGAGTTTCGCCATGTTGGCCAGGCTGGTCTCGAACTCATGACCTCAAGTGATCCCCCCCACCTCGGCCTCACAAAGTGCTGGAATTACAAACTTGACCCACCACACCCGGCCCAGGCCTGCATCTGGAAGTGCTGCAGACCTAAGATCCTGGCTTGCCCTGGGCCTGACCCTCTCCGGACTCCCTGGTTTCCGTCTTCCTGGCACTGGCCCTGGGAGGAGGCGGGCCTTATCTCATGTTCTGCACACACGCACCACCAGCTGCTCGTGCCTGCCAGGCCTGCCGTCGGCCTGCTGTGCCCTCTCACTGCTTTGAGAAACTGCTACGTGTCCCAGACCTGTCCCGCCTTGACTGCTTCCAGCATCCAGAGCCAGAGGCCTCCTTTCTCTAACCACTCACTGCCCTCCACCACAAACAGGCCCTGGCCTACCTTCTTGTGGCTGCATCTCACCTTGCTCCAGGGGGCATAACCCAGTCTTCTGCCTCTGAATGGGCCATGCCCCTCACCTGGGGATCCCCTCATTTCCCAGTCTTCAAGGCCTCCTTGTCACCCCCTGAGCCTCTCCAGAGTGGTCGTCCATCCGATCCTCCCATTCCAGCCTCAAACCCCAGATGGTTACCTTTCAATGCCTATTTTTCTTTCCTTCTTTTTGAGATGGAGTCTTGCTCTGTCCTCAGGCTGGAGTGCACTGGTGCAATCTCGGCTCACTGCAACCTCTCCCTCCTGGGTTCAAGTGATTCTCGTGCCTCACTGTCCCGAGTAGCTGGGATTACAGGTGCGCACCACCATGCCCAGCTAATTTTTGTATTTTTAGTAGAGACAGGGTTTCACCATGTTGGCCAGGCTGGTCTTGAACTCCTGACCTCAAATGATCCGCCTGCCTTGGCCTTCCAAAGTGCTGGGATTACAGGCATGAGCTACTGCGCCGGGCCCCAGGCCTGTTTTCTTTGTCTGTAAAATGGGGATAAACAGAGTCACCTTGAGGGCTACTGTGAGCATTGAGCAAGATGGGACTGTTGAACCCGTTCCCCTAGGAAGTGATGGCCAAGACTGCAGCTCCTGCTGGCTCTGAGCTTTCCCTCCCCTGCCCTACCCCTTCAGCCAGGCCACGCGCTGCTCTGAGCACCTGGGTTGAGGTGCAGTTTGTGATGGGGGTGCAGAGGGAAGACAGCCTGGAATAGGGCAGCTGAGAGCCCTTGGGGTCTGCACCTCACCCTGCAGCCACCTCTACCTCTTGGCCTGTCTCTGACCCCAGCCTGGGCCTGGCCCCAGAGCTGACTTCACCTCTGGGGGTGGCAGGAAGCAGCAGCTGGTGACCAGAAGCTGGTGCTGCTACGAGGCGGTAAATCTAATAAGATTATTCGGATCTGTTCTCGTGGAGGCTGGGCACACAGGGACCTGCCCTGTCCCTTCTGGATTGTGACTCCTGGCTTCTCCTTTCCCCAGCCCCAGTTCCCCATCCTCCTCCTCCTCCATAAAGACACCTGCTGCTGGTCCCCTCTGTGTCCCACTCCCGCCAGCCCTCCCTTCCCCCAACCCAGGTCCCATTCAACTGCTTATTCATCTCCATAGTTTCTGTCCCCCAAGACCAGGGATGGGAAGGAGGAAGGGTTTGCACTACGCAGCTCCGAGATTCCAGGGCTCGAAGGATCTAGCTCCCAAGAGCCTAGGCTCAGGAACTCCTTACACTTCTCCTGATATGCCGAGCTCTGGAATCCTAGGGCGCAGGACCCCAGGATCTTGGCCCCAGAGGATTGAAAGATGCTGGAATTCCAGCCCTCGGAGGTCCTGGGATCCTAGATTCGTTTGCATTTCAGGTTCTGAGCTGTAAGGATGCAGGATCTGTGAATTCTGGAATCCTTCTAGCTCCTTCCTGCCCATCTTCTCTCCCAGCTCCTCCTCCACACCCTAGCTCATCTCTGGCTCACTCCCTGTCCCCCGTCTCCCCCGGGGCTCCCACAGACATGATGCAACCAGGCCCGAGCCAAGCAGGCTCAGCGGTGGGAAGCAGGAGGGAGATGTAATTACAGACGCTCCTGCCTGGATCCTACAGGAGACTCAGACTAGGCACCCGGGGGACCCTAATCCAATGTGAATAATGGAGCAGACTTGTGCACATTCCCCCTGTGGAGGGGAGGCCCAGCAAGCCACCTCCAGCCAGACCCAGGGTCCAGCCTCCACCAGCCCCGAGCTGGGGAGCCTGAGTATTAGACAAGATAAGAGGAGATGAGGGAGAGGAGAGGGAGTGATCCTCAGGCCCTTGGACCAACCAGATAAAATAATTGGCCAAACCCACAGCTTCCCTGGCCTGCATTCTCCCCATTTTCTTTTTTTTTTTTTGAGACGGAGTCTTGCTGTGTCACCCAGGCTGGAGTGCAGTGGCACAGTCTCGGCTCACTGCAAGCTCCGCCTCCCAGGTTCATGCCATTCTCCTGCCTCAGCCTCCTGAGTAGCTGGAACTACAGGCGCCCACCACCACGTCTGGCTAATTTTTTTTTGTATTTTTAGTAGAGTCAGTGTTTCACTGTGTTAGCCAGGATGGTCTTGATCTCCTGACCTCGTGATCCGCCCACCTCGGCCTCCCAAAGTGCTGGGATTACAGGCATGAGCCACCGCGCCCAGCCCTCCCCATTTTCAATGGAGACACAGAACTTTTTATTTTTCTTTTCTTTTTTTCTTTTTGAAATGGAGTCTTGCTCTGTTGCCCAGGCTGGAGTGCAGTGGTGTGATCTTGGCTCACTGCAACCTCCACCTCCCAGGTTCAAGCAATTCTCCTGCCTCAGCCACCCGAGTAGCTGGGATTACAGGTTCGTGCCACCATTCCCAGCTAATTTTTGTCTTCTTAGTAGAGATGGGGTTTCACCATGTTGGCCAGGCTAGTCTTGAACTCCTGACCTCAAGTGATTTGCCCACCTCGGCCTCTCAAAGTGCTGGGATTACAGGCGTGAGCCACTGCACCCGGCCATTTTATTTCTCATTCCTCTGTAAGAAGCCCCCGACACAGGCTTCAGGTTAAATGGCAACTGGTCCTCAGCTTCCTTGACCAGGAGACAATAAGGCATGGTGGGGATTTTGGTGAGCTGGAAAACCCAGGCCCTGTCTTACAGCCTGTGAGTCACCAGACCTTACAATTTCAGAGAAGACTGCAATTCCAGAGAAATATGGACTTTGATGTCAAATATCTGTGTTTTTCAATTTGGCAGCCAAGTCAAGAACATCTTTAAACATCATGTAAAGCCATAAAAATTTAACTGTGGCCGGGCAGGTGTCTCATGTTTGTAATCCCAGCACTGTGGGAGGCCAAGGCGAGCGGATCACTTGAGGTCAGGAGTTCAAGACCAGCCTGGCCAACATGGTGAAACCCCACCTCTACTAAAAATACAAAAATTAGCTGGGCATGGTGGTGTGTGCCTGTAATCTCAGCTACTTGGGAGGCTGAGGCAGGAGAATTGCTTGAACCTGGGAGGCGGAGGTTGCAGTGAACCGAGATTGTGCCACTGCACTCCAGCCTGGGTGACAGAGCGAGACTCTCTCTCTCTGTCTCTCTATCTCCTCTCTCTCTACATATATATATATCTGCAAGCTACATATGTCCTGCAGGCCAGTAGTATGTGAATTGGAAAACAGAGGGCAAGAACCAGGGCTGTCACAGTCACCCCTGTGTCTCCAGGACAATGACAAAATAAAGGAAGGATGAAGGAATGTACTCATTATTTTATTTCCTCTCCCTCTAGCCATGTTTCTCTCTTCTCTGAGTCCCCAAGTTTTATTACCACCATGTTCCAGCTCAGATGTCACCTCCTCCAGGAAGCACTCTTACCTCCAAGCTGAGTCAGGAGTTCCCTTTGCACTCCCTGACCCAGCACTGCCCACTCTGGGTTTTTACCATCTGGGGACAGGTCTTTCTCTCCCACTGGACTCTGAGCCCCAAGAGGGCAGGGCAGAGCCAGGGCTGTCTTGGTCACAGCCATGTCCCTAGCATTGCCCAACGCTGGTCAGAAAGTAGGTATCAGGGAGTGTCTGGAAGAGTTAATGAGTGAATGAATGAATGAATGAATGAACGAGTGAGCAGAGAAAAAGTGTAGGACTTTAGGACAGAAGCGGGCCTGCGGTACAGGGAAACCAGGTGTGAAAAAAGGAGTCGTTCAGGGGGTGAGAAGTGTGGGATGGGGACTGGGGACCCTAAGAATGTCCAACCCAGTGGGGAGGAGAGAGGCTAGTGGAGGGGTTCAGGGAGTACTGGAGTACCCCCGTCAGCGCTCTGTTACCTCCTAGCTTTGTGACTCTGAATGAAGGACTTCCTTTGGCTCAGTTTCCTCATGGGTATCATACAAGTAGTCAGCTGCCTTCTGGGGCTGTCGGGACCATTAAGTTCAGGATCGATCGTGGAGGAGACAGCACTGAATACTCATCTCCTCTGAGGCTTTGGTGGAGTCATACTCATTCCACGTCCACCCCTACCCCCAACACACACACTCAGAAGGAATGAGAACGGACACAGCTTCCCCCACGGTGGCCCCAAGCTTCCCCCACGGTGGCCCCAAACTGCGTACCTCAGTTTCCCTGAAAGCACAGGCACTACCACAATTACCAAGTTTATTGGATCCATACTTTGGCAGGGGAGGGTAAGCTGTCTGGAGGGTTCAGAGCAGAACACAAAAGAGGCGCTTGTCGCGGAAGGGGTTCTCCGCGGCGGGTACTGGCGTCACCAGCGGGTCATCTTTGGCATGCGTTTCGCAGAAAGCCAGGAGTTCCGCTGCTGCCTGCGACACCTTCGAGCACCCGGGTGGAGATGTCACCGCCCTGCTCGGCTCCTCAGAGCCGCCCACTTAGGCCCCGCCTCTTGCCCAGTCCCCTCCTCCCACTCTGCCCCGTCTCATACAGGCCCCGCCCCCTGTCCTACCCCTCCCCTCGTCCTGGCCCCTCCCCTGTCCTGCCCCCTCCTCGTCTTGGCCCCTCCTCCTGTCCTGCCCCGCCCCTCGTCCTGGCCCCTCCTCCTGCCCTGCCCCGCCCCTTGCCCAGCCCTCTTCCCAGGTGCATCCTTGCACTATGGCTCCCGGCCGACACAGCCCGGGACAGACCGCAGGCCCAGAATCCCCGCCCTGCTCCCTACCCTGACCCAGCACCTTCATGCGGTCGATGTTCACTTCCAGCTTCAGCTGTTCCACCGTCTTGCGGGCCTCGGCAATCTTGGCCATGTTGTTGGACATGGTTGCGGCGGGGAAGGGGTTAAAAGACGCGCGGAAGTTGAGGCTGTGGGAGTAGGTTAGGATACGTTTGGGTCCCGAGGCGGGGGTGAGGAGACGGACCCAGTAACAGGTGCGAGGGTGGAAGGGCGCGCGAATGCGGTGGCCAGGGGCTGGTGGAGGGAGGGACAGATGAGGGGGACAGGAACAAGAGGAGCGATGCAGGGGTGCACGGATGGAGGTACCTAAGGCAGGTGGGGAGAGAACAGGGAGGGGCGAGGGAGGGAAGGAGGGGCGCACAGATGGGAGGCTGAGACAGAAGGACAGGGCCACAGGTGCTGGATCAGAATCCAGGTGTCCTCACCCCCCGGGGGCAGAGCGAGAGCCAGGAGGGGGGCCCCTCCCCAGGCCAATTAGCAGTGGCTCCAGGGAGAACTGGGAATTAAGATCGCGGCGGGAGGGGCACAGAGGGGGACTCATTAGGGCCTTGGCAGCAGCTGCCCCCTCCGCCCCCCTCAGGGAGCCCCCCCACTCCAGCCCTGGCCACCTCAAAGGCTCCTCTGCTCATTAGCAGCCAGGGGAGAGGGTTGGGGGAGCCCAACCGAGGAGAGGCCTATCGGATGGACAGAGGGACAACGGGGCGCGCAGAGACAGAGACAAAGTAATGGAGGGAGAGACTGAGGCACTGGAGAAATGAAGAAACGGGGAGGGATAGAGAGAGGGAGAGACTGGGGAAGGAATGAAGTGATGGAGGAGAAAATAGAGGGACAAATGAAGGGGGGAGCAAGGAACAGGGTGATACAAGGCGACTGGCACCGAGGGGACAAAGGGACCGAGGGGACAGAGCAGGGGAGGTGGAGGAAGGGGGTGTGGGGTGGGAGAGAATGGGGACATGAAGGGAGAGGCTGTGGGGTGGGAAAGGATGGAGATGGACGGATGGGGTGGGAGAGGATGGGGTGATGGAGGGAGGAGGTGTGGGGTGGAAGAGGATGGAGAGATGGAGGGAGGCGGTGTGAGATGGGAGAGAATGGAGGAGACGGACGGATGGGGTGGGAGAGGATGGGGTGATGGAAGGAGGAGATGTGGTGTGGGGTGGGAGAGGATAGGGGTGATGGAGGGAGAGAGAAAGGAGAGAGAAGGGGAAATGGAGGAAGGGGGGATGGAGGAAAGAGCAGAGAGACACCAAGGGATAAAGGGACAGAGACGGGGAGATAGAGGGACAGAGGCAAGAAGGGAAGGAAAGAGAGGGAGATGGAGGGGTTGGGGAGAGATGGAACCAGAAAGTGGGAGAGAGGAACAAAGCGAGAGACAGGCTGATGAAGACGTACAAGAATTCATTCACTCACTCATTCACTCATTCATTCCATCATTCTCAGGCGAAGAGACGGTGGCCACGGAGCAGGCAAACGGACCAGCTGTGGGGCCGGGACCGGAGCTTCCTACCTGTTGCTGCTCTGGGCCGGGCTGGCGGCGGTGATAGAGGCTGGGAGGCAGCGTCTAGGTCCCTCCGGCCCGCCCCGCCCCCTCCCCTGGGGCGCAGGCCCTACGGACCCGCCTCCTCCCGGAGCCACCGTCCCTGCCGCCCCGCCGCCTTGGGGCTGCCTCTCTGGGCCCTCTCTCTTGTCTGTCAGTCCTATCTTTGTCCCTCTCCCTGTGTCTCTGCCGCTGCTGTCCTCTTGTGGGACTCTGTGCCTCTCTCACACTCACTAGAAAAGACAGTCTGTCTAGGTGGGTCTCGGGCCTCGCTGCATTTAATCCACAGTCACACACACCTCTCCAGTGTGTCCCACAGAGCCTCTCACTCAGCCACACTCGCCACCTCAGTGTCACCCCCCAGCCTCATGTTCACTGTCCCTCACACAGACACAAACTGTCTTGCCCTGTCACATGGCAGCACCACACAACCTCACGAATGACCTTGCTCAACACAACCTCACACAGTCGCCCCAAATGCCACACACAGCCACCACCAATGGCAGCCCCAAGGGCTACACAGTCAGATAAATTATCTCAGAGCCCCAAACGTACCAGCAGTTTGCCACAGTGTCATATATAATGTCTCCAAATGTCACACACATTTGCATGCCTTTTTTTTTTTTTTTTTTTGAGACTGAGTCTCACTCTGTTGTCCAGGCTGGAGTGCCGTGGCGTGATCTCAGCTCACTGCAACCTCCACCTCCTGGGTTCAAGCCATTTTCCTGCCTCAGCCTCCTGAGCAGCTGGGATTGCAGGAGTCTGCCACCACTCCCGGCTAATTTTTGCATTTTTTATAGAGACAGGGTCTCACAATGTTGGCCAGGCTGGTCTCGAACTCCTGACCTCAGGTCATCCACCCGCCTCGGCCACCCAAAGTACTGGGATTACAGGTGTGAGCCACTGCGCCTGGCCTTGCATGCCATTTAAACTTCTCTCTCAGTTTCACACCCTGTCCCAGTCTCACACTTTCTGTGTCTCACAGTGCCATGCAGTTACCCATGCAGCCTGTCAAGTACACACTGTTTGATAGTATTTCATAGTAACACCCGGTTGCCTGTCCAGTGACACCCATGGAAGGCCACACACATTCTCACACAGTCTCCTGGTGTCACAGGCATCTCACACATTCCCTCCATACACAGTCTGTCCCTGTCACACACACGCGCCCATCTCCTGGTGTCTTACCTAGCTACCCACGATGGCTCAGTGTCTCACAGAGTCCCACACAATCTCGCAGCGTTTCACACACTCGCTCCCGCCTCTCCATCATCTCTTGCCTTCTACACACAAGGCCTCCCTCACACTCTCGCTTCCGAGTGCCCTGCACAGCTGCACACTCGCACGCACTGTCACAACGCTGCCATCTCTCACGAGCTCAGTGTCACACATAGTCATACAGTTTTGTTTTGTTTTTTGAGACAGGGTCTCTCTCTGTCACCCAGGCTGGAGTGCAGTGGCGTGATCTTAGCTCACTGCAGCCCCAGGCTCAAGCGATCCTCTCACCTCAGCCTCCGAGTAGCTGGGACCACAGAGGTGCATAACCACACCTGGCGAATTTCTTTTATTTTTTTTTTTTCGGTAGAGACGGTGTGTGGAGGGGTCTCCCTATGTGGCTCAGGCTGGTCTCAAAGTCCTGGCCTCAAGGGATCCTCCCACCTCGGCCCCCCAAAGTGCTGGGATTGCAGCAATGTGCCCGGATCATGCACTTTTTCACAAGCCACACACAGTGTGGCCGACAAAGACCGTCTGACGCTCACTCCGTCTGTCCCACCTCATGAGAGGCCTTCTGTGTGCCTCTCATGATACCTGTCCACGCCACCTCTCAGTGTACGCCAGTCATCAGCCTCACTCCCTCTCACACAGAATCTGCTTGTGTGACACACACAGCACCATATGCTCACCATGTTGCACACAGCCACACACACTGCCCCCTCTCACACACCGTCACACACAATCTCTCACTCCCACATACGGTCTCTCAATGTCCCATACAGAGCCCCAAAGAGTGTCTCTCCCACACCCGATCACACACAACCTTTCATCAGCACACACAGTCACCCACAATCTCTCAGCATCACCAGTAATTTTACAGTGTCACTGTCAGCGACATGTCATCTCTGACATATGCAGTCCCACTCAGTCTCTCCTTGTCGCACATAATCTCACATCAATCAGTCACACACAGACTCCCAGCACCACACACCATCTCACCAATACACCACGGCAGTACACACTCATGGTGTCCTAGTTCTGGCGTCACACACCATCTCCCAGCAGTACACCCTCACACAGTGTCCTGGCGTCGCACACCATCTCACAGCAGTATATACAAATCTCCTGGAGTCACACACCATCACGGCAGTACACACTCGCACACTCTCCAGATGTCGAACGCCATCTCCCGGCAGTCCACACTCACACAGTTTCCTGCCATTGCACACCATCTCCCAGCAGTCCACATTCACAGTGTCCTGGCGTCGCATACCATCTCACAGCAGTACACACTCGCAGATCTCCTGGAGTCACACACCATCACGGCAGTGCACACTCACACACTCTCCAGATGTCGAACGCCATCTCCCGGCAGTCCACACTCACACAGTTTCCTGCCATTGCACACCATCTCCCGGCAGTCCACATTCACAGTGTCCTGGCATCGCACACCATCTCACAGCAGTACACACTCGCAGATCTCCTGGAGTCACACACCATCACGGCAGTGCACACTCACACACTCTCCAGATGTCGCACGCCGTCTCCCGGCAGTCCACACTCACACAGCCTCCAGGTGTCACACGCCATTTCCCGGTGTCACCGCGAACACCAGCGTCCCCCGCTCCCCAGCACTCCCCTTTCGGCGCTCACACGCAGCCCCTGCCGGCCACATGAGGGCGCGCGCAGCACGCCCAGGCGCCCACCCTGCCCCGCGAGACCACAGGAGGAGGTGGCCACAGGGAGGAGGGCCCGGCGGGAGATGAAGGGGAGACTCGGGACCAGAGGAAGCACGGCAGGGAGCCAGGGAGCGGAGGGAGAGGACAGGAAATGGACGCTGAGAAATTCACAGACAGGGGAGGGAGATGCAGGGAGAGTCAGAGAGACGCAGGGGGCTGTAGGGACACAGATTAAGAGAGGGAGCGAGCTAGGGACTCAGAGAGGCAGAGACGGGGAGGGCGCTGCAGAGAGAGAGACACGAGAGGCAGAGACCGACAGGACACAGAGAGACAGCGGGTAGGAGAGAGACACCCAAGCCGAAACGCAGAGTCAGAGACAGGGACGAAGACACAGACACACAGAGATGGAGGCAGAGGCGGCCAGAGAGACAAAGAGATGCGCAGAGGGCGCCTTCCAGTGGGGACCCAACGACGGAGGCGGGGCCTGCAGAGGCGCGACCGAAGGGGAGGGGTCCGGGGCGGGGTTTCTAAGGGGCGTGTCCCTCGGTGTACCTGGGAGTGTGTCCCGATGGATGGGGCTTGGGGTTCCTTCTGGACCTGGACAAGGCGGGAGCCCTAGGAAGAGGTGAAGGTGGGGAGGAGCGTCTTTACTGTGGTCAGCCCACCCTAACTCGGTTTTCACCGCCTGGACAGGGAAGGGAGACTGGCGGGAAGGGGATCCCGACCCGAGTCCCTGGTAGAGATTTGGGTCTCGGACCCTAGCTCCCCTCCCCCCTCCCCTTGCGGGCTCAACGGGGCCAGATAGAGGAGAGAAATCAAGCCCACATCTGGAAAGCATCAGGCGCGCCGGACGTGCCAGGGCCCCAGGCCCGGCTGCGGAAGAGGGGAGGGGAGCCAAGGCACTCCCCGCCCCGCCATCGGGGTCCGCCGGCGCCGAGGAGGGGCCTGGGCGTGTGCCGAGCCTCTGCGCCTCTCGCAGCTGGTTTCCATCAGCAGTCTGGCCTGGGTAGCCCCCGAGGAGGAAACCCAGCTCAGAGCGGGGGAAGACAGGGTGACGATCCAGTCTTCCCTCCTGCTCCTCCACCGCGGCCAGAAGCTGGGGGGTGGGGAAGACGGACAGACAGACACTGCCTGCCGCGAGCGCAGCCTCCGTTCCTCTCCCGAGCCGCAGCAGATGACCTCAGTCCCTGCCCTGTGCCCCAGCCTCATGACAACTTAGCGCTTGAAGGCATTACGGTCCCCCTTTTTTGGAGGAGGATGAAACTGAGGCCCTGGATTCGGATTCCGTTCTGAGGTTATTTATTCAAGAAATCATGAACAAATGGCAAGAGTGAATTCCAGAATCCAATACCCAACCGCCTGGGCGTTTAGAAGGTCTCTCAAACTCAACGCATCCAAAACTGAGCTGATTCCATCGACCACATTCGCTCTTACTTCAATCTTACCCATCTCAAGTGATGATAAATCTTTGAATTTTTGTTGTTGTTTTGAAACAGGGTCTTGCCTGTTGCCCAGGCTGGAGCGCAGTGGTGCAATCATAGTTCACTGCAGCCTGAACTCCTGGGCTCAAGTGATCCTCCTGCCTCAGCCTCCCCAGTAACTGGGGCTACAGGCGTGCACAACCACAAACGGCTTTTTTTTTTTTTTTTTTTTCCAGACAGAGTCTCACTCTGTCATCCATGCTGGTGTACAGTGGCGCAATCTTGTCTCACTGCAACCTCCGCCTCCCAAGCTCAAGCAATTCTCATGCCTCAGCCTCCTGAGTAGCTGGGATTACAGGCATGTGCCACCAACCCAGCTACTTTTTTGTATTTTTACTAGAGACGGGATTTCACTATGATGGCCAGGCTGGTCTCAAACTTTGGCCTCAAGTGATCTACCCGCCTTGGCCTCCCAAAGTGCTAGGATTACAGGCGTGAGCCACTGTGCCCGGCCTAACTTTTTATTTCTTTTAGAGGCAGGGTCTCACTATGTTGCTCAGGCTGGTCTTGAACTGTGAGCCACCGCACCCGGACTGGGGTCATCCTTGACTCCCCTCCTTCTCTCACACTCCATGAGTCACCCATCAAGACATCCTGTTAGCTCTATCTTCAAAGCAACTCCAGAATCCAATCCCTCTCACTTCCTCTGCTGTCCCCACTTGGGTCCAGACACCGTTCCCTCTTGCTTGGACTATTACAGTGACCTCTGCATTGACCTCCTATCTTCTCCCTGTCCCCCTCAGCCTGTTTCCCACAGAGCAGCCAAAAGGACCCTGTTTCAAACTGTCCCCATATAATAGCAAGTGGGTATGTGGAGCAATCTGAACCCTCATATGCTGGTGGGGATGTAAAATGGTGAAGTCCCTTTAGGAAATGACCTGGCAGGCCGGGTGCGGAGGCTCATGCCTGTAATCCCAGCACTTTGGGAGGCCGAGGTGGGCAGATGACTTGAAGTCAGTAGTTCAAGAGCAGCCTGGGCAACATGGTGAAACCCTGTCTCTACTAAAAATGCAAAAATTAGCCGAGCATGGCGGTGCACGCCTGTGATCCCAGCTACTTAGGAGGCTGACGCAGAAGAATCGCTTGAACCTGGCAGGTGAAGGTTGCAGTGAGCCAAGATTGCACCACTGCACTCCAGCCTGAAGGACAGAGCAAGACTGTGTCTCAAAAAAACAAAACAAAACAAAACAGAAACTTGGCAGTTCCTCAAAAGGTTAAACACAGAGTTAACATATGACCCAGCAATTCCACTCCCAGGTGTATACCCAAGAGCAATAAAAACATACAAAACCATATAGAAAAATGTTCACAGAAGCAATTTTCGTAATAGCCCAAAGTGGAAACAACACACGTTCATCAACTGATGCATGGACAAATGGAATGTGGTCTATCCAGACAATGGACTATCAATCATTTGTCAATAAAAGGAAATGAAGTACTAATACCTGCTACAACATGGATGAAAGTTGGAAATAGTATGCTGGCTGGGCGCGGTGGCTCACGCCTGTCACCCCAGCACTTTGGGAGGCTGAGGCAGGCAAGTTGCTTGAGCCCAGAAGTTCAAGACTAGCCTGGATAACATGGCAAAACCCTCTCTCTACAAAAAATATCAAAAAAGTAGCCAGGCGTGGCAGCATGTACCTGCAGTCTCAGCTTCCCAGGAGGCTGAGGTGGGAGGATCACCTGAACCCGGGAGGTAGAGGCTGCACAGAGCCGTGATTGCACCACTACTCTCCAACTTGGGCTAAGTGAAAGAAGCCAGTCACTAAAGGTCACATATTGTATGATTCCATTTATATGATATGTCCAGAACTAGCAAATCTATAGAAGGCAAAAGTAGATTACTGGATGCCAGGGGCTGGGAAGGTTGGAGGATGGCAGCTGTGGGGCAGGGTTTCTTTAGGTGGTGATGGAAATGTTTTAGAATTCATTGTGGTGATATTTGCACAACTCTGTGAATATACTAAAATACTTTTTTTTTCTTTTTTTTGAGATTGAGTATTGCTCCGTCGCCCAGGCTGAAGTGTAGTAGCGCGATCTTGGCTCACTGCAACCTCCGCCTCCCGAGTTCAAGCGAATCTCCCACCTCAGCCTCCTGAGTAGCTGAGACTACAGGTGTGCACCACCACGCCCAGCTAATTTTTTTTGTATTTTTAGTAGAGATGGGGCTTCACCACGTTGGCCAGGCTGGTCTTGAACCCCTGACCTCAAATGATCTGCCCACCTCAGCCTCCCAAAGTGCTGGGATTCCAGGCGTGAGCCACCAAGCCTGGCCACTAAAATACTGAATGTCTTTTATATTCAATATATTAAAAACCATTGAACTGTATACTTTACATGGGTAAATTTTATGGTAGGTGAATATATTTCAATACAGCTATTAACCCTCCCCCGCACCCCCCCAAAAAAAAACTTTAAAAACTAAGTCTTTTTTATGCTCAGAATTCTCCCATGGGTGCCAGGAAGTAAAAACCAAAATTCCCACCATGGCCCATGAAGCCCCCACGATGTGACAGTCCCTACCTCCCCTCCTTTTCACCTCCCCACTCCAGCTGGCCTCCTTGCTGTTTTGTCAACAGGTCTCTGTTCAAATGTTATCTTCTCAATTAGACTTTTTTTTTTTTTTTTTAATACAGAGTCTCGCTCTGTCACCCAGGCTGGAGTGCAATGGCGCGATCTCGGCTCACTGCAACCTCCGCCTCCTGAGCACAAGCAATTATCCTGCCTCAGCCTCCCAAGTAGCTGGGACAACAGGCACATGCCACCACGCCTGGCTAACTTTTGTATTTTTAGTAGAGATAGAGTTTCCCCATGTTGGCCAGGGTGGTCTCAAACTCCTGACCTCAGGTGATTTACCTGCCTTGGCCTCCCAAAGTGCTGGGATTATAGGCGTAAGCCACTATCTTCTCAATTAGACCATTCTTGATCACTCTACTTAAAATTACACGCTCCCTTGGCTGGGCACACTGGCTCATGCCTGTAATCCCAACACTTTGGGAGGCTTAGGCAGGAGGATTGCTTGAGACTAGGAGTTGGAGACCAGCCTGGGCAACATGGCGAGACCCTGTCTCTACAAAAAAATTAAAAATTAGTCATGCATGGTGGTGTGTGCCTGTAGTCCAAGATACTCGGGAGGCTGAAGCAGAAGGATCCCTGTAACCCAGGAGGTCAAGGTTGTAGTGAGCCATGGTTATGCCACTGCACTCCAGCCTGGGTGACAAAGTGAGACCGTATCTCCAAAAATAATAAATAAAATTACAAACTCCCCTGCTTCGCCACCCCACCCAATCCCCTCATATCTCTGCTCAATTTTTCCCTGTAGTCATCACCTTTAACAAACTATAGAATGTATATATTATGGTACCACCACCACCACCCCCGCCCCCAGCTTCCCTCCCTGTGACCCATTCCTGGTGTAACCTTGTTAAGATCATGGATCCAGCAAACAGACCACGTAGGGCACTAAGGCCATGAACTCTGAAAATAGTCTGCCTGAACGTGAGTCCTGGCTTGGCCACCTATAAGCTTCAGATACATTTTTGTTTGTTTGTTTTTGAGATGGAGTTTTGCTCTTGTCACCCAGGCTGCAGTCCAGTGGCACGATCTCGGCTCACTACAACCTCTGCCTCCCAGGTTCAAGGGATTCCCCTGCCTCAGCCTCCCAAGTAACTGGGATTACAGGTGCCCACCACCACACCCAGCTAATTTTTAAATTATTAGTGGAGATGGGGTTTCACCACGTTGGCCAGGCTGGTCTCGAATTCCTGACCTCGTGAGACGTGCCTTTCACCTTCCACCATGATTGTGAGCCCGACCCCCTCCGCCAGCCACATGGAACTGTGAGTCTATGAAGCCTCTTTTTCTTTATAAATTACCCAGTCTCAGGTTATGCCTTTATCAGCAGCATGAAAACAGAACTAATACAGGTGGAAAAGATGAAATGAGTCAATGTGTGTAAAGTGGTGGGAATAGAGTCCAGCATGCCATAAGTGCTCAAATAAGTGTTAGCTGTTATTTTTTGTAAGCACTAAAATCTTAAAAGCCCATCCATATTGACTTCAACCATTTCGGTCACTAAGTGACCTGTGTAGCCCTAGACGAGTCTCTTCTCCTTTCTGACTTCCATTGCCCGTTTTATGCAATGAAGTTGGAGTAAAGGTTCCCAAGGGCCTGCCAAGCAATAGCTTTTCGTGGAAAACTTTTAAAAATAACTTTTATTCATTATTATTCTAACTAAAACATAGGTTTATCCCTTACCCTACCCCCACCATAGAAGATCCGTAGGGCAGGGGTTTGCTTTCTGTTTGGTCCCCTGCTCTAACCCCAGTGCCTGGCTGGGCCCTGAAGATACAGATGAACACAGCAGGCCTGGTCCCTGTCCTTTCCGAGCTCAAAGGGAGGTAGATCTACCCATGTAGACTCAAAGGTCAAAGCAGCAACAAACACCCATCCTTCTGACTGTGGAATCAGGTGGGGGCTGGGTCCTAGCCCTGGATTCCCCTTGCTATGTGACCAGGGCAAGTAACGGCCCCTCTCTAAGCCTCCATTTACCCACCTAAGAACTCAGTATAATTTTACATACCCAATAAAAAAACAGGACGAGCACAGTGGTTCATGCCTGAAATTCTAACACTTTGGGTGGCCAAGGTGCAAGGATTGCTTGAAGCCAAGAATTCAAGGCTAGCCTGGGCAACATAGTGAGAGTTCTTCTCTACAAAAAATGGGAAAATTAGCCAGGCATTGTGGTGGACACCTGTAGTCCCAGCTGCTTGCGGGGGTTGAGGTGGGAGGATTGCTAAAGCCCAGGATTTCGAGGCTGCAGTGAGCTATACCACTGCACTACAGTCTGGGTGACAGATCAGGACCCTGTCTCAAAAATAACAATAAAAAATAAGAAGGAAGGAAGGAAGAAAGGAAGGAAGGAAAAAGGCAATTCACATAAGAGGAAATACAAGAGCCAATAAGCATACAAAACTATGTGCTACATCAAGGAAAAGGGAGGAAATGTGCTAATTAAAACAGAACACAGTTTCTCCCCATAAGATTTGCAAAATGAAAATGATCAATAGCATCTATCGTTTGGTGAAGGGGTAGAAAACAGACATCTGAAAAACTGCTGTTAGAAATGTCAGTTGGGGGCAGTGCTAATGGAAGGAAGTGTGGCAGTTTCCATTAAAAGTTCTTACATGGGCATTACTGTTAATGACCAAGCAACTCTATTTCTAGGAATAGGTCCTACAAAAATACACACAGATACGCCCAAAGAGGCAAATACAAGGATATCACTGTAGCAAGATTCACAATATCAAAATAATTGGAGAGCTGAAATATAGGGTTAGATTATGAGAATCCCCATAATGGAGGGAAGCTGGGGGGGGGGGGGGGATGGTGGTGGTGGTACTATAATATATACATTCTATAGTTTGCTAAAGGTGATGACTACAGGGAAAAATTGAGCAGAGATATGAGGGGATTGGGTGGGGTGGCGAAGCAGGGGAGTTTGTAATTTTATTTATTATTTTTTCTTTTTCTTTTTTTTGAGATGGAGTCTCACTCTGTCACCCAGGCTGGAGTGCAGTGCTGCGATCTCAGCTCACTACAACCTACATGTCCCAGGTTCAACGATTCTTCTGCCTCAGCCTTCTGAGTAGCTGGGACTATAGGCACACGCCACCACGCCCGGTTAATTTTTGTATTTTTAGTAGAGACAGGGTTTTGCCATGTTGGCCAGGCTGGTCTCGATCTCCTGACCTCAGGTGATTCACCTGCCTCGGCCTCCCAGGGTGCTGGGATTACAGGTGTGAGCCACTTCGCCTAGCCATAATAGTCTTATATGCACCTATCAATAATAATATAGTGATAGGATAATGTTACCTAAATTTAGATGAAATGAGCCAGACATGGAGGCTCACATCTGTAATCCTAACATTTTGGGAGGCCAAGGCAGGAGGATCACTTCAGCCTACGAGTTCAAGACCAGCCTGGGCAACATAAGGAGACCCCATCTCTACAAAAAGTTTAAAAACAGCTGGGCAGGGTGGTAAGTACCTGTGGTCCCAGCTACTCAGGAGGCTGAAGTGGGAGGATTGTTCGAGCCTGAGGGGTTGATGCTGCAGTGAGTCACAATCACACCACTGCTCTCCAGCCTGGGTAATAGAGCAAGACCCCATCTCAAAAAATAAAAGAAAAAATAAGTAGATTTAGACAAAATGGACAAATTCTTAGATGAATAGGACCTAGCAAAACTGACGCAAGAAAAAATAGAAAACCTAAATAGTACTATAACTATCAAAGAAATTCAATCCTTAATTTAAACCCTCCCCATAAAGAAATCTCCAGGCACAGATGATTTCACACAAAGTGATAAACACTGCATACATATAGTTCAATTTATGTAAATATACAATTTCACACATATATTACATATATAGCTATATGTATATTCATACATATATATTTATATAGTTATTTAGATTCATATATGTGTGCAAACACATAAAGAAACATGGGAGGATGCACATCAAACTGCTGATTATGATGACTGTGAGAGAGGGGATTTAGGGACTGTCTGTTTCCTATTCTGTTCCCATTTTTGGGAAACCATATTTTTTGTTTGTTTTTTGAGACAGTCTTGCTTGTCATCCAGGCTGGCGTGCAGTGGCATAATCATGGCTCACTGCAGCCTAGGCCTCCCAGTCTCAAGTGATTCTCCCACCTCAGTCTCCCAAGTAGTTGGGACTACACGAATGACCTACCATGCCTGGCTAATTTTTGTATTTTCTGTAGAGATGGGGTTTTACCATGTTGCCCAAGCTGGTCTTGAACTCCTGGGCTCAATCGATCCCCCTACCTCTGCCTCCCAAAATGCTGGGATTACAAGCATGAGCCGTCATATCCTGCCTGAAATCATATTTATGACCAAACATAACCCAATCAAAGGTCAGATTCCTTGATGTAAAATAGCCAATGGTAGGAAGATGATGCTGAGATTCACCCTGGGGCCTCCCTGGAAACTGCCATATCCACAGCAAACAGAAGTTGCTCAATAAATGTTAATCCAAAGGAAAAACAGCATTTCTCCCACTTAATCATTCAATGAGAGTCCACCATATATGTAACACTGTGCATTTATTTACAAAGAGGTTAGAGAAACACACAGAATCTGGCCCCCCTTTGCACTGGGGAGTCACCATCGTCATAATAAATACAGTAATTTTAAAAAAGAAAAAAAAATACTAGATTGGAACAGCTGAGGGTCATCAGGCTTCCCCCATTCCCTCTCACAGGGAGTGGGGGGTATGAGATAGAAACCATCTTCCTTCCCCTCTTCTACCTCCGAATCCTCCATAATTGTCCAGGGATCGAGGTGAAAGAGTCCTTCTTTCCAGGTGTTGCCAACCCCTACTTGACCCTCAAAACCCCCAAATCAGTGCTCCTTCCCTTCCCAGGGCACTCTGCAGGAACCACCTGAGTCAGACACAGAGTCTCTGACCAGGGTGCCAAGGGGATATCTTAAGGGTCCAGGGACATGGAGGGGGCACTTTGTGAATGAGAGGGGGCCATAGCTGGGCAAGGAAAGGAGGAATGAGAGGGCTCATCAGGAATGAGAGAGAGAGTGGTGAAGGGGAACAAACAGACGAGGCTTCTAAACTAAAACGGGGAAATTCAAACCAAATTACCCCTTTTGCATACATGGACACTCACTGTACAGATGAGAAAAGTGACGCCCAGAGAAGGGGAACTGTCTTGCCCAAGGACTTCCAAGCTAGAAGCTGAACTGGGTCAAACAGGGCTCCTCCCCATTCCTCTCGCTAGTGGTAGGGGAGCCTTTTCAACCAAGACTGCTAGGAGTGGGGAGAGTGTGGGGGGTCTTTGGAAGCAGAGAAAACGATGGTCTTTGGAAGGTAGATGTGGAAGGGTCAGTGGTTGAGAGTGTGGAGGTGCAGAGGCCATGAAGGGGGAGCCCAAGCAAATCCCCAAACTCACACTGTAGTCATGACCTTGAGAGAACCCGAACGGAAACGCAGTATCTTTTTCTTGAGCGCGTGGGAAGCCTTGATCTTCACGAAGACTTTGGCGGGGCCGGCTGGCGCCCCTGCACCTGCTCCGCCCCCGGGCCCGGAGGCCGCAGTGGCCGCCACCAGCTGCTGCGGCCACACGAGGCCACCGCTGCCGTCTGAGTCGCTGGAGGCAGAGCTGAAGGCAGGTGACTCTCCCTCGCTGGCGCTCGATTCGCTCTCCCCGTAACCCCCGCCGACGCCTCCCGGAGGCCCCCGGCGTCCCAGGGGCCCCAGGCGCCCGGCCGAGCACTCCGAGTCGCTGCCCGCGCAGCCGTAGAGCAGACGACGCTGGGGAGCTGACGGGGACGGGCCGGGGCCGGGAACACGCGCCGCCGGGGCTCGGGGCCGCACGCGGCGCCCATCAGCAGCGTCGATCTCCGCAGTGGAGCGCCAGCGACGGCAGGACCCTGCGGCCTGGGCCGCCAGCGTGGGCGCTGGGCCGCGGCGTGGCCGTGGAGGCCGAGGCTCTTCCCGCTCCGCCGTGGGGTACTTGGGGGGCCCCGACGGGACCGCGGAGGCGCGGCCCAGCAGGCTGGTCTCGGACTGAGAGCGCGAGGCCTTGCGGGCCCTGGGCGAGCCCCGGCGGCCCGAGGCCTCGGTCATGCGTCCACGGCGGCCGGCGGCCCGGGGACGCTCCCGGGGCGGTGACTGCTCCACGCTGCGGCCGCGGGTCAGTGGCGGTGGTTTGCGGCGGGCGGCGCGACCGGGGAGGCCTCGGGTGGCCGCCTGGGCGCCCGGGATGTACTGCGCCTTCACCAAGCGGCCCTCGGCCGGGCTGTCGGGGGGCGAGGGGGCAGGGGGAGGTGCAGCCGGCTCGGGTGCAGCCTCCGACTCCCACGACGACGCCCAGGCGCGGCTCAAGGGGGCAGGGCTGGTGGGGTGGCCCCCGACGCGCTCCACCGAAGGCTCCCGCGCGGGCCGCGCGCTGCCGGGGGGCGGAGACGCGTCGGGCGGCCGCTGACGCACGCTGTTCTGGCGCCGCAGGCCGCCGTCCGCGCCCCCGGGACTGGTCCGGGGCTGGCCCGCCCCCCGGCGGCGGCGCCTGCGCAGGAGCGCCGAGATGTAGCCGTCCAGGGGCCGCCCTGCGCCCCCCGCGTCGGACGAGTCGGTGGGAGGGCGGCTGCAGGGTCGCGGGCTGCGCATCGCCACGGCGTGCAGGGGGCTGGGCGTCAGAAAGGGCCCGGCGCGGGCCCGCCGCTCCGCCGAGGAGCAGGCCTCCGGGCCGGCGGACCCGCCTGCCGTCGGGTAGGGCGCTGAGAAGGACCGCGGCACTGCTGTCCGCGCGCCCACCACCTCCGGAGCGCTGGGACTGGCGTCTCCTAGGGAAGGAAGGTCAAAAGAAAAAAAAAAAAGGAAGAGAGTGGAGGGGCTCTCAAAGTCCTTTCCCATTTCCCATCCAGCCTGGAAGGGGGTGGGGTTGCCTCCCTCCCTTCCATGCCCATCTCAGCAAAAACCCTGCTCTCACACCTTCCTTCCTGTAAAATTCATAATCAAATCTTTACAGGGTCCTACAAGACCCTGCATGACTTATCCAGATACAGATAATGACTCTGCCTCTCCAACTTTTTTTTTTTTTTTTTTTTTTTGAGACAGAGTCTCACTCTGTCGCCCAGGCCGGAGTGCAGTGGCCGGATCTCAGCTCACTGCAAGCTCCGCCTCCCGGGCTCACGCCATTCTCCTGCCTCAGCCTCCCGAGTAGCTGGGACTACAGGCGCCCGCCGCCTCGCCCGGCTAGTTTTTTGTATTTTTTAGTAGAGACGGGGTTTCACCGGGTTAGCCAGGATGGTCTCGATTTCCTGAACTCGTGATCCGCCCGTCTCGGCCTCCCAAAGTGCTGGGATTACAGGCTTGAGCCACCGCGCCCGGCTGCCTCTCCAACTCTCACAACATCTTACCCTTTCCTTCCTTCCTTCCTTCCCTCCTTCCTTCCTTCCTACCTTCCTTCCTTCCTTCCCTCCCTCCCTCACTCCCTCCCTCCTTCCTTCCTTCCTTCTCTTTCCTTTCTTTCTTTTTTGACAGGTTCTTGCTTGCTCTGTCACCCAGGCTGGAGTGCAGTGGCGCGATCATAGCTCACTGCAGTCTCCATCACCTGGGCTCAAGGGATCCTGCCGCCTTATCTTCCTGAGCAGCTGGGACTACAAGAACGCACCACCATGCCCTGCTGATTTTTGGGGGGATGGGGTCTCACTGTGTTGCCCAGGCTGGTCTCCAACTCCCAGGCTCAAATAATCCTCCTGCCTCAGCCTCCTAAAGTGCTGGGATTATAGGCATGAGCCACCGGGCTGACCCTTCTCCTCTTATTTATAGGACTCCAGCCACACTGGCCTCCTGAAATCACGCACCAGTCACATTCTGGCCTCAGAGCCTTTGTGCTTCCCATTCCAGATTCCAGATTCCCGGAATGCCCTTCCTCCTGGATATCTGTTAGGTTCACTCCCTCACTTAGTTCAGGACACAACTCAAATGTTACAGTCTCAGTGAAGCCCTCCGTGGCCTTATTTTCTAAAATTGCACTTCCTTCCCCAAACTCAAAGGGACACTTCTGAGCCCCTTTCCCGGGCTTATTTCTTGTCATAGCACATGGCATTATCTCGTACCCTAGATATTTTGCTTATTTATTTATTTTTTTTTTAAGACGAGGTCTCACTTTGTCACCCAGGCTGGAATGCAGTGGCATGATCTCGGCTCACTGCAACCTCTGCCGCCCGGGTTCAAGCAGTTCTCCTGCCTCAACCTCCTGAGTAGCTGGGATTACAGGTGCCCACCACCACGCCCAGCTAATTTTTGTGTTTTTTGTAGGGACGGGGTGTCACCATGTTGGTCAGGCTAGTCTGGATCTCCTGACCTCGTGATCCACCCACCTCGGCCTTCCAAAGTGCTGGGATTACAGGCGTAAGCTACCACGCCCGGCCATTTATCCTGTATTTTATTTATTCCTCCGATAGGCTGGCAGTTTCCTGAGGGCAGGGATTTGCCTGTTTTGTTCATTAGTGTTCATTTTGTTCATTGCTCCTTGAATACTGCTAGATAGCACATAGTGGAGGCTCAAAAACTTACTTGTATGAATGAAAGACAGCAGTTCCTGTTTACCAGTGACTGCCATGCTCCAAATCCAATGCCTTAGAGCAGAGGCTCACTGAATATTCAAAAATATCCCCTTGGGGTGGGCACTATGTGTGTGTGTGTGTGTGTGTGGTTGGCTTTTCATTTTTATTTTTTTGAGGCAGTCTTGCTCTGTCACCCAGGTTGGAGTGCAGTGACACCATCTCAGCTCACTGCAACCTCTGCCTCCCGGGTTCTAGCAATTCTCCTGCCTCAGCCTCACAAGTAGCTAGGACTACAGGCATGTGCCACAATGCCTGGCTATTGAGGCACTGTTATTATCCCATTTTATTTATTTATTTTATTTATTTATTTATAATATTTTTGAGACGGAGTCTCACTCTGTCACCCTGGCTAGAGTGTGGTGGCTCCATCTTGGCTCACTGCAACCTCCACTTCCGGATTCAAGCAATTCTCCAGTCTCAGCCTTCAGAGTATCTGGGACTACGGGCACAGGCCATCATGCCCAGCTAATTTTTATAGTTTTAGTAGAGACAGGGTTTTACCATATTGGTCAGGTTGGTCTCAAACTCCTGACCTCAGGTGATCCACCTGCTTTGACCTCCCAAAGTGTTGGGATTACAGGCAAGAGCCAGTGTGCCCAGCCTATTTATTTATTTATTTTGAGACAGAGTCTTGCTCTGTCACCCAGACTGGAGGGCAGTGGCGCAATCTTGGCTCACTGCAACCTCCACCTCCCAGGTTCAAGTGATCCTCCCACCTCAGCCTCCCAAGTACCTGGAATTACAGGTGTTCGCTACCACGCCCAGCTAATTTTTATATAGACGGGGTTTCACTATGTTGGCCAGGTTGGTCTGGATCTCCTGGCCTCAAGTATCTGCCCACCTACCAAAGTGCTGGGATTACAGGCGTGAACCACCGCACCCAGCCATATTTCATTTTAACAGATGGAAACACAGAGGCCCAGAAATAAGAGACCTGCTCATAATCACGTGAAAAGGAAATGTCGCACCAGGAATTGGAATCCAGGCCCGATTCGGAAGTCTGTGCCCACAACCGCACTCTTACTGTCCTTTCCCTGGTCCCAGGGCCCCACCCTCACCCACCTTACCTAGGGACTTGGGCCTCTCGCTGGCATAGATACCCCGGGGCTCAGAGGGACCTAGGCGACCATAGGAGCTGGATCCAGAGAAGCCACTGTCCCCACAGAAGGTTGAGGGTGGTGAATCTGGACCTCCCGTGGAGCTGGGATCTTCATAGAAGCCTGAATTTCCAAGAGAAAGAGAGAGTTCAGGGGGTTTGGGTGGGAAAACCAGGGCTGGGGAAAGGAGGAGATGGCGTGGGGAGAGACACGGAGGGCCTGAGAAAGAGGGATACAGGGAACATGGAGGCATCCCAGGCAGACCCTACCCCTCTATCCATGCTCACCCGAGCTGCGCCCGCTCTCCTGTTCCAGCCCCCCAGACTCCAGGCTCAGGTCTCCCAGCTGCTGGCCCAGGTCCCAGACGAGCCCAGGCAGGGCCTCCTGAAGGTAGAGGGAGAGAAGGATGGTCAGAAGGCCCCCAGTCCTCTGCCAACTGGTCCCCTATTCCATGAGCTTATGGGCAGAGTTTCACTTTGACAATGAGGCTCTTGCTTCAAAAGGATAAAAGCAGTACCTGAGTCCCAGGAACCCCTCAAGATCTCTGTCCCTTCATCCCCATTAGAAAGTCCTTCTGACTGTCTAACTCCAGTCCTTCGTGCTGCAGCCCCATCTCATTCCCTCTTAGGTATGATGAGGCCTCAGAAAATCCCCATCTCTTGCCCCCTCTTTACCAGTTGCTCCCCCAATCTGTGCTCAGAACCCCTCAACCCCGATTAGAAGGTCCCTCCTTGAGTCTAACTTGAGGGATTGTTGTAAGGACAGTTTACTACTAAAAGGTGGCATCCGTGACCCCCAGATCCGTTAGTCATAGGTCTGCCTTCTTCTCCAAGTTTTTCTTTTTTTATTTTATTTGTTTGTTTACTTATTTATTTATTTTGAGACAGGGTCTCACTCTGTCGCCCAGGCTGGAGGGCAGTGGCATGATCCCAGCTCACCACAGCCTCTACCTCCTGGCATCAGGCAATCCTCCCACCTCAGCCTCCTGAGTAGCTGGGATTACAGGCGCCCACCACCATGCCCAGATAATTTTTGTGTTTTCAGTAGAGGCGGGGTTTCACCATGTTGCCCAGGCTGGTCTTGAACTCCTGATCTCAGGTGATCCACCCGCCTTGGCCTCCCAAAGTGCCAGGATTACAGGCGTGAGCCACTTCGCCCAGCCTCTCCCTGTCTTTGATCTGTCTTTTCAGCTACACCCATTGCCCCTTATCACCAACAGAAGGTCCTTTTGTGAGTCTTCCTTAAGTCCCTCCTGCTGCAGATTGCCTCTTTCCCCAATATGGATAAAACAGGCTGACCACGACTCATACACCTCTTTGCTCTCCCTTCAGAAAGAACCGCCCAAGCCTCCTAGACAGTCCTGTGAGTCTAGCCTTACTGGTACTGCAGCAGCCATCCCCAGCACCTTCCTTTGCCCCAGAGACCACATCCTCCTTCTGCCTTTGGTCCACTCCCACCAGGAAGCTCCAGTGGGTCTACCGTTCCTCATCGCCATAAGAAATTTCCAGGAGTCAGGCCAGGCCCAGGGGCTCACGCCTGTAATCCCAGCACTTTGGGAGGCTGAGGCGGGCGGATCACATGAGATCTAGAGTTGGAACCAGACTGGCCAATATGGTGAAACCTCGTCTCCACTAAAAAGACAAAAACTAACGGGGCATGGTGGTTTGCACCTGTAGTCCCAGCTACTTGAGAGGCTGAGACGGGAGGATTGCTTGAACACGGAAGGCAGAGGTTGCAGTGAGCCGAGATTGTGCCATTGCACTCCAGCCTGGGCAACAGAGTCAGACTCTGTCTAAAAAAAAAAAGAAAAAAAGGAAAAGAAATTTCCATTAGTCTACCCTGGGTGCTTCTTGCTTCGGGAAAAGAGCACTTCTCGTCAGATGTGAATTAATGAAGGTGAAAACCCTTTTAGGGGAGTGACCGTGACAAGAGGTGGCGTAAGGGCTGAAGCAACACGGACGGGGTCTCCAGGACATTAGGATTTAACCTCATTTTAGAAAAGAGAGGGTCAGAAGCAGAAGACGCCTCACATGGGTCTGAGTGAGGCTGGGTAGCAGCAGGCAGCCTCAGGCTGACGGCTGACCCTCAGACAAAAGCGGCTTGTCTGGACGGCAGGAGGGAGGGAAGTAGGGAGGAGGGTTTAGGAGGGCAGGCACCCAGCCCTGCCTATTTAGGGCAGAAACACTGGCCGGCTCCCCGGCAGCCACAACCCCCCCAGTCCCAGTCTCTCCAGGGCCCAGCCTCTCCCCTCCCCCGAGAACAGAAGCCCCCATCTGGGCCTGTTTATTCGAGGAAGGTCAACAAATCGTTCTACTTTGGGCTCCTGCCCTGGGCATGTTGAGACGCTCACGGTGAAGTCATCTTTGAGCGGAACTCAAAAAAGCAGCCGAATTGTGCGGCATCAGGAAGTAGCTAAAAAAATCTGTCGGACCGCCCATGTCCCCCATGTCATGTCCCCCACAAATCACTGGCATACTCACTCCCCTCTAGCCACGCCTGGCCTCGCCACCGTCCCTCGAACATACCACGGATGCGCCTACCTCGGGAGAAGGCTTCCCCCACATACTTTCCTTGCTTCATTCAGGTCTTTGGTGACCTGATCTCTTCTCTGACACCTTTCCAAAATAGCTCCCCTGTCATTGTGCACCCTGTTGCCCTGCTTTTCGGTTTTTTTCTACATATCAGTAATGACCTCTTGATTTAAAATTATACATTGGGCCGGGCTCGGTGGCTCACACCTGTAATCCCAGCACATTGGGAGGCCGAGGCAGGGAGGATCACTTGATTTCAGGAGTTCAAGACCAGCCTGACCAACATGGTGAAACCCTGTCTCTACTAAAAATACAAAAAATAGCCGGGTGTGGTGGTGCGCGCCTGTAATCCCAGCTACCCAGGAGGCTGAAGCAGGAGAATTGCTTGAACCAGGGAGGCGGAGGTTGCAGCAAGCCAAGATCACACCACTGCACTCCAGCCTGGGCAACAGTGAGACTTCGTCTCCAAAAACAATTAAAATAAAATAAAATTATACATCAAGGTGTCATTTGTTTGTTGACTCTCTGACTAGAATGTCAGCCCTAGGAATTCAGACATTTCTGTTTTGCTCACAGGTGTACCCCCACCCAGTGCCTAGAACTGTGCCTGGCACACAGTGGGTGCTCAGGAAATACTTAATGGGCTGGGTGTGGTGGCTTATGCCTGTCATTCCAGCACTCTGGGAGTGCCAAGGTGGGAGGATCGCTTGAGGCCAAGAGTTCGAGACCAGCCTAGGCTACATAGTGAGACCCAGTCTCTCTCTCTCCCCATATATATATATATATATATGAAATTTATTTATTTATTAATTTTTCAGACAGAATCTAGCTCTGCCGCCCAGGCTGGAGTGCAGTGGTGCAGCCTCTGCCTCCCAGGTTCAAGTGATTTTTTTTGCCTCAGCCTCCCAAGTAGCTGGGATTACAAGCATGTCCCACCTCACTTGGCTCATTTTTGTATTTTTAGTAGAGACAGGGTTTCATCATGTTGGCCAGGATGGTCTCGAACTCCTGACCACAAGTCATCCGCCCACCTCAGCCTCCCAAAGTGCTGGGATTACATGCGTGAGCCATTGTGCCCGGTATTTTTTATTTTATTTTTGAGACAAGATCTCACTGTCTCACCAGGCTGGACTGCAGTGGCACAATCACAGCTCACTGCAAACTTCACCTCCTGGGCTCAGGTGATCCTACTACCTCAGCCTCCCGAGTAGCTGGGACTACAGGTGCGTGCCACCACGCCCTGCTAGTTTTTGTATATTTTTGTAGAGACAGGGTCTGCCTGTGTTGCACAGGCTTGTCTCAAACTCCTGGGCTCAAGCAGTCCTCCCGCCTTGGTCTCTTGAAGCGCTGGGATTACAGGCATGAGCCACTGTGCACAGCTGTGTATTTTTTAAAAAGAACTATTAGATGAAGGAATGAATGAATACAATGGAATACTATACAGCTGTTAAAATGGAATGAGTCAAATTTCTATATAGAATCATTACCAAGATATAGCATTGAGCAGAAAGAGAAAACTGCAGAATATATATAGGAGTGACTCAGAATTACCTGGAGGGCTTGTGAAAACCCAAATGACTGAGTCCCATTCCCAGAGCTTTTGATTTCAGCCTGCAGTCGGGCCCAAGTGGTTATATGGCTAACAAGTTCCTTGTGATGTGGTACTGCTGGCCAGGGGGCCACACTTTGACTGGCATAGTCTCTGGGACCTCACCCAAGAAACTAGAATTTGTAAAATGCAAAGCTTTGACAAAAGCTCCATATTTTTGGGTATCTAAACAGTTTCTGTTAGGAGATATGTTGGAAGAGGTCTGGGAGGTGACAGTAAGGTGACAATGATGGTGACCTCAGAGGAAAGGTTGGATTTAGGGGCTCCAGGGAGGAATGGGGGGACTGGATGGTAGAAGGAAATGTTTAAGGAGGTATGACTTGGCATCACATTAAGCTCTGCTGCTCCCCAGCTGTGTGACCTTGGATGGGTGGCTTTACCTCTCTGGGCTTCAGTTTCCTTGTCTATAACTGGGCATCATAGCACACCATCTCCTGGAGGTTATTGTGAGGATTAAATGAGTTTCTTTTGACACATAATAAATGCCAGTTTGTATGATTACAGGAAAGCTATGAATTTCTTACAAGGAAAATAGAAAATGTTTCCATTGTTTAATTAAAAATAAATGTAGGAGTCGGGCACAGTGGCTCATGCCTGTAATCCCAACAACTTTTCGAGGCCAAGGTGGGAGGATCACTTGAGGCCAGAAATTCAAGACCAGCCTGGCCAACATGGTGAAAACCCATCTCTACTAAAAATACAAAAATTAGCCAGGGGTGATGGTGCATGCCTGTAATTCCAGCTCCTTGGGAGGTTGAGACAGGAGAATCGCTTGAATCCAGGAGGTGGAGGTTGCAGTGGGCCGAGAATCACCTGAACCTAGGAGGCGGACGTTGCAGTGAGCTGAGATCATGCCATTGCACTCCAGCCTGGGTGACACAGCAAGATTCTGTCTCAATTAACAAATAAAGGCCAGGTACAGTAGCTCACACCTGCAATCCTAGTGCTGTGAGAGGCTGAGGCAGGAGGATTGCTTGAGCCCAGGAGTTGGAGACCAGCCTGAACAACATAGCAAGACCTCATATCTTAAAAAAAAAAAAAAAATTAGCCAAGTGTGGTGGCATGCACCTGTAGTCCTAGCTTCTTGGGAGGCCGAGGCAGGAGGACTGCTTAAGGCCAGGAGTTAGAGGCTGCAGTGAGCTATGATTGCACCACTGCACTTCAGCCTGAGAGGCTTCGTCTCTAAAAATAAATGAATAAATAAATATATCATTTACAAATACATAAATAAACGTGAAAGGATGGATTTTTTGGTAAGTTCTGCCAAGTCTAATTTTGGTTCTTCCATTACAAGGAAGAGCAGAAATTAAGGAGACAGACAGGAGATGCCTCATTCTCTCCAGCGCCTAGGCACCCCCCAGAAAATATTCCAAGTCTACACCCCTCTATTTGCAAGTCTGGCCTCTTTCCTTCCAGTTGCAAAAGGATGAATCTTTAAAAGATTAGAAAGTCCTTGGCCTGAGTCTGACTCCCTGCCTCCCTACGGTGCCCCTTATCCCTTCTCTGCAGGCTTAATAAGAGTTCGCTTAGGACCCCTGGAGACCCCTTTGCCCAAACTTCCCTTACCTTGTTTCTCCCCTCACGTGCCCCTCATTGGTATCCAATGCCCAGTTATCTCTATTAGGAAGTCCTTCCGCAAGTCTGACTTAAATTCTTCTTGCTGAAAAGGACCTTTTTCCTTCTTGAGAACAAGCAGGACCCAGGGAGCCCCTGTCCTCACCCAGGATTCCTGCCTCTCTTCTCTGCAACACCCCTGATCTTTACCTGGTATTCCCATCATTCCTATTAGAAAGAAATCAAGTCTGGCTTCAGTCTTTTTTGCCTTGAAGGAAGTGTATTCCTGGCAGGGGCTGGGGGTGGGGGGTAAGTCATAAGACAAGGGCTGGGGGATCAGAGGAAGCCCTCACCCGCTCTTCAGAGGGACCCAGGAACCCCCAGCACTAGAGAAGTTTATATTTAGCGCTTCTCTGCTCCTCCTCCTCCCCCCGCCTGCCACCGCCTCCTCCCTGATGCTGGGACAAGCTTTGCCTAGAGACTGGGGGGTGGGGGGGGACAGGCCTCTCCACTACCATCTCATGCCGGGAGGACAGAGGGCTGGGGGGGAGGAGGGGACAGAGGGACCGAGGAGAGGGAGACTGAAGGGCAGAGATGGGGAAGGTGAAAGGTGAAAAGGGGAGAGACCAAGGGCAGAGCGGGAGACGACACAGCTACCCACAGCTACCCTATCCTCATGCCTCGCTTTCTCCTTGTCAGGATGGAAAGCGCCTTCCAAGCCGAGCCAGCTTGGGGTGGGGGGAGCTAGCGAAGGCCCCCACAATCCGTCTCTAACTTTGGGAGGGGGTGGGGCCTCCCACAGCTGTTTCTGTTTCCAGAAAAGAATGTGCAGGGGGGGGGTCCCACTCCTGAGAGGGGGAGGGGCCGGGCGTGCAGCCCCGGGAGTCTGGCTTCAGTCTTCCTCCCCAGTCCCCATCTGGGGAGAGGGCAGTCGAGGTCAGCAGCGGGGAGAGCCCCCTCCACTGCCACCTCGGCTCAGGTTTCCCGAAACGGGAAGCTCTGGCCACACACAGGCTTGGGGATGGGGATCTGCGGTGGAGCCAGGGTGTGCGGGCTGGGGGGAGGGGAAGAGACTGAGCCTGGGACGTCGGGCAAGAAGAGAGCGAGGTGCAGACAGGCAGGAAGGGAAGGCCAAGGAGACAGACGCAGAGGGACACAGAGATCACAGAGACAGAGAGACAGGGTGAAGAAAGAGAAGCAGACACAGAAAGTCACAGGGATGTGGCAGGACGGAGAGAGTGACAGAACCCCGGCATGAGGTCGGGAGACTCAAGGAATGACATAGAAAGGGGAGAGGCATGGGCCTCCTCAAGTCATTCCGGAGACCTCCGTCCATCTTCCACCATGAGAACACCCAGAGTCCAGAAGTCTCCCCCAGGCGCTGCCTCGACCTGCCTCCCCTTGGGTCAAGGAGAGCTGGGGCCAGCTAGGAAGCAGGGGAAGCGTCATCAAAGGGTCAAGAGCCCAGTGGGGGGTCCTCAGGGACTGTGAGCTTTCTCTCAGCAGTGGTCCCTCCCTCTGGAGGCCCTCAGATTCCCCTCCTCCCACCCCGCCCCCTCCAGAGATCTCCAAGCACACCAGGACTTAGGGAAGATGGAGCCCTGGTGGCGGGGCCCAGATAAGGGCATGTTTGGAGCCTGGCTGTGTGACCTTGGGTGAGTCGCTTGCTCTCTCTGAGCCTCAATTTCTCTCTATGTTAAATGGGGACTATCACCCCCTGTTTCCCAAGCTGCAAGAAGACAACGCCTGCAAAGTACCCGGTCCGGGGTTTGACACATACTTGGCGCCCAGAAGGATTTTCTTTGGGGAAGGGGTGTAACGGATGGGGCCTGTTTCTCACGAGGCCCCAGTGGGGGCGATGCAGTTTCCCCTCCCCCGATTTGGGGGCGGGGAGGCCAGGTCCGGCTCGCCGCCGGAACTCCGGGGTCTCCAGCCCCACCCCCTGTCCTTTCTCACTCCCTGCCTACCCGGGTCCCCAACCCCCCACCCCGCCCGGGTGTCTGAGCATCCAACTGAAGCAGACAGACAGACGGGGGTGGAGGGACGGACGGACAGGCGGCCCCTTACCAGCTGCTCCTCCAGGGCTGCTGCGGCCCGGCGCGCCGCCGCCGCATCTTCATCCTCATCAGCGTCCTCCTCGTCCTCGGCCTCGGCGCCCCCCATTCCGGGCTGGGCCAGCCGCAGCGCCTGCTGCACGCGGTACTCCTGCCTCTCCCGGAGCCAGTGTAACTCGCAGAGCCCGGCCAGGCTACCCTCCAGCCAGCCCCGCAGCCGGCCCCGCTCAGGGCTCACCGGGAACGAGAAGGCCCGGATCATGGCTGCGGCCCCCCGCCCCAGCCCGGCCGGGCCCCGCGGCCACCCCTCTCCCGGTCCCACCTCCCCGCCCCAGCAGCCTGCCCGCCCGCTGGCCGGGCTGTCACCGTCTCATCTGCATAGGCGCCCGCCCATTGGGCCGCCCACCCGCGCCTTATCTGCATGGCCACGCCCCCGGCGACCGAGCAACTGCCGCCTATTGGCGAATAACCTCCCCGACGGAGACGCTCGGCCGTGCAACCGCACCGCCCAACACGACGCATGCTCGCAACTGCCTACTCACTCCGCTCGCCACGCCCCCTCCGAGCAACTGCCTCGGGGCCCTGGCCTCGCCCCTCTACGCGTCACAATGAAACAAGCCCGCCCTTGCTTCAATGCCATTGGTCTGTGTCTGGCCGGTCTTGCAGCAGGTTCCACCCTTTTGCGGGCGAGCTCTGGCTACCATTGGACTGTCCGGCGCGAGGGGAAGGGTGATCTATAAATAGGGAATGGGTCCACGTGACAGTTTGGCAGCTGCTCCTATCCCCCCACCCCGCCCAGCCTTCAGCTTCTGAGGCTGCGCAGGGGGAGAAAAGGGTTAGGGGGTCGAGCCCTGACTTCGCCTCCTCTTCCAAGAAGCCTTCCCAGACACTCAGCTGTAAAACCAGACGGACGTCCTCCGATAAAATTGTTTCTACGTAGGGCCGGCTTCACTGGCTTGGAATACGCTTAGAAGGGTCTTCGCGCTTGGTTGAATGTTCTGCAATTGCTGTCTTGAAATTTTTAGTTTTTGAGCATGGGGCCCCTTATTTTCACTTTGCACTAGGCCAAATATGTAGCCGGTCTTGCTGCTAAGAGTCTGAGATCCATTGCATTCCAAATTCTGGAATTATAAGACCCTGGGTGGAAGATTCTATGCTTTGACCAGAAGAGAGTCTAAGCAGCTTTTGTCTCCCAGGTGCTAGGAGGTTGTGTGCTCATCATTCTTCCATTCCAGGGGCCTTTGTTCTACGTTCTAAGGGGCTTTGTTCTCAGCCTTCTATGATGCTCTATTCTCAACGTTCTCTGGTCCTAGGAGTCTGAGCCTGACATTCGTTTCCAAGGTTTCCCGCTGTCTCCAGGCTCCGCGAGCAGGACTGGGGCACCCTCAGGCGGCCAACCTGTGTCACTACGCCGAGCCTGCCTCTACCAACTTCCAAGACCTAGCTCTAATATTCACACTCGTCTCTCAGACAGACCTTGTCTCCCTAAAAGCCAAGGCCCAGAAGATCATACGAGAAATTCCCTCTTTTATGATTTCGCGTGCACGAAGTGGCCTTCTGGTGGTGAGATGGAGAGAAATTGATAGTGGCGACAGACAGCAAAGTCTCCAGGAGCCAGACTTCCTCGGGGTGAGTCACAGATCTGTCACTTTACAACTGTGTGACCTTGGAAAACTTAACCTCTCTGTGCCACCGTTTCTTCATCTGATCACGGGATCATAACACTGGCTGCCTCATAGAGTTGTTCTGAGGATTAAATGAAATGTATCAGGTACTTGGAGCAATGACTTCCATAGATCAACAGCCACAGAAGGGTTTGATAAATACGTTTTAAAACTAATCTAGTAAGTTTCAGGGGAAAAAATGTCTTAAAATTTGGTAGAGACAACCTTTATTCAGTCTTCCTCTTGTTCAAAATAGAAAATTAGTTGGGTGTGGTGGTGCACGCCTGTAACCCCAGCTACTTGGGAAGCTGAGGCGAGAGAATCACTTGAGCCTGGGAGGGCAGAGGTTTCAGAAAGCCATGATCACACCACTGCAATCCAGCCTAGGCAGCAGTGAGATCTTGTCTCAAAAAAAAAAAAAAAAAAGGTCGCGGGCCAGGCGTGGTGGCTCACGCCTGTAATCCCAGCATATTGGGAGGCCAAGGCAGGTGGATCACCTGAGATCAGGAGTTCAAGAACAGCCTGGGCAACATGGTGAAACCCCATCTCTACTAAAAATACAAAAATTAGCCAGGCATGGTGGTGGGCGCCTGTAATCCCAGCTACTGGGGAGGCTGAAGCGAGAGAATCTCTTGAACCCAGGAGGTGGAGGTTGCAGTGAGCCGAGATCATACCAATACACTCCAGCCTGGGAGATACAGCCAGACTCTGTCTCAAAAAAAAGGGGGGGGGTTCTCTTACACTGCCCTAATTTTCCAACAATAGGGAGATAATCAAGGATTGATAAGTGTCTGGGGAATGACATCAGTATTAGTTTTCCATCCCTGCTGTATGTACAAGATCAGTTGAGTCATTTGCCGAGTACAATGTTGAATCTGGAGCTGACTTAGGGTTCTGGTCACCAGGCATTTCAAGATGGATATTCCTAGGAAGATAACTAAAAAGAGAATAAGAGAGAAAAAAAATGAAGGTGTGAGACCAGAGAGCAGCAGATGGTGGGAGGATTCCAAGAAGGAGGTGAAGAGACATCCTTGGTTACTGGAGTCCAAAGAGCTGTAGCAATTCTGAAGATTTCCTTTTTGACTTCTTGATGCTTTTATTAATGACGATGCCAAAAGATTTCTGGAGAATCAGCCAGGTGCGGTGGCTCACGTCTGTAATCCCAGCACTTTGGGAGGCCGAGGTGGGCGGATCACCTGAGGTCAGGAGTTCAAGATTAACCTGGCCAACATGGCAAAACCCCATCTGTATTAAAAATACAAAAATTAGCCAGGCGTGATTGCACACACCTGTAATCCCAGCTACACAGGAGGCAGAGGCAGGAGAATCGTTTGAACCCAGGAGGCGGAGGTTGCAGTGAGCCAAGATCGTGCCACTGCACTCCAGCCTGGGTGACAGAGGGAGAATCCGTCTCAAAAAAAAAAAAGAGAGAGAGAGAAAGAAAGATTTCTGGAGAATCAACAAGCAACAGTTGTTTCTAAACATGGCACACAAACTGGATATGGTGGCATGTGCCTGTAGTCTGAGCTACTCAGGAGGCTGAGGCAGGAGGATCACTTGAGCCTGGGAGGCTGAGGCTGCAGTAAGCCATGACTGCACCATTGCACTCCAGTCTGGATGACAGAGCAAGACCCAATCTTTAAAAAAAAAAAAAAAAAGGTGTGATTACAGAGACTGAGTCCCATGAAGGGGCTGTTAATGAAGTTGCAGAAGCTCATAGACCTTGATCTGTAGACGGTAGGGATAGGAAGAGGTTCCCATGAAAATCGAGTGGTGCATTGGGAGAGGCCTTTGTGGAAGGCATGTGGGGCACAGTGCTCCATCCAAAGGCTTTGGTGAAGGGGATGGGGCCCTGGGAGAAGTGATTTGTGTTGGGAAAGGGGAATGAAATTGACAATCCTAATTGCAGTTGTAAGACTGAGTAAATACTTCTGCAAAAGTAAGCCAGGGGCATTGTGGATCTTGCAGGCTGGAAGGTAGAATAGGGAGGGGAGATGCATCCTTTGGGAAGAGACAGAAGTCAAAGCAGGAGAATTGTGATCTGAGAGGCATGTAATCAAAGATCAGTTAAAGAGAATGCAAATGAGGCCGGGTGCGGTGGCTCATGCCTGTAATCCCAGCACTTTGGGAGGCAGAGGCAGGTGGATCATTTGAGGTCAGGAGTTCAAGACCAGCCTGGCCAACATGGCGAAACCCCGTCTCTACTAAAAATACAAAAATTAGCTGGGTGTGGTGGTGCACGCCTGTAATCCCAGCTACTTGGGAGGCTGAGGCAGGAGAATTGCTTGAACCTGGCAGGCGGAGGTTGCAGTGAGCTGAGATCATGCCACTGCACTCCAACCTGAGCAACAGAGGGAGGCTCTATCTCAAAAAAATAAAAGAGAGAGAACACAAATGAAAGGCAAAAGTCACATGATGAGAAGCAGGCACGGGAGGACCACAGTGGGTATTAAAATGGAGAATCCTAGCCAGGCTCTGTGACATGCACCTGTAGTACCCAGGAGACAGAGGCAGGAGGATTGTGTAAGCTCATGAGTTCAAGGACAACCTGGGCAACGTGGTGAGACCCTGTCTCTAAAATAGTGTGTGTGGGAGGGAATCCTGGAGTTTCTGATTCCGGGAGGAGGCTGTCTCATGATGTCATCTACTTGACCCAAGGTTCTTAGGAGAGCTGTCTACAGATGCAGCCTCGTCTGCTTCCAGGGCTCTTGAAAGAGCCTCCCTCTGAGGTCTCTAATGGCAGTGGATTCCCATTCAGCACAGGTCTTATATCTCTTCATCTCTGAGATATGAACCCAAGGCAAGACAGTCTGGTGTTTGCAATAGTGTAGAGTCCATCCCATCTGAGTTCAAGGTTAGTTTTCCTGCGATGTCTTTTCCAGAAGACTAAATTCCCTGTTTGGAAATTATGAAGAGGCTGTGGTGGAGTATTTGGAGGGAAGGCAGCTTGCACCTGTTAGTGACAAGCATGTGTGTACTTAGTCCTTGATAATATCTGAGAATGTCGACTGTAATAGATTAGAGTCCTCAAGGGCCCAATACAAGTAGAATCCTTGTGAGTCTTTGAGTGATTATTTCATAAGATTATTGATGTGTGCTCTGGTAGGGAGAGTAATGGCCCCCCAAAGATGTCTACATCTTTATCCCTGGAACCTGTGAATATAGCACCTTTTATGGAAAAAGGAACTTTTTGTGATTAAGAATCTTGAGATAGGGAGATTTATCTTGGATTATCCCAGTGGATCCAATAGCATCACAGGGTTCCTTATAAGATGGAGGCAGGATCGCTAGAGTCAGAGAAATATGTAAATATAGAAGCAGAGGCCGGGCCAGGCACAGTGGCTCACACCTGTAATCCGAAAGCTTTGGGAGGCTGAGAGGGGAGGATCGCTGGAGGCCAGGACTTTGAGACCAGCCTGGGCAACACATCTCTACAAAAAAAAAAGAAAAGAAAAGAAAGGAAAAAACTTAGCCAGGTGTGGTAGTGCATGCCTATCGTTCCAGCTAGTAGGGAGGCTGAAGCAAGAGGATTGTTTGAGCCCGGGAGTTTGAGGCTGCAGTGAGCTATGATCGTGCTACTACACTCCAGCCTGAGTGAGAGAGCAAGATCCTGTCTCAAAAAAACAAAAAACAAAAAACAAAGGCGTATTAGGGTGCTCCAATTCCCCAATTCCCCAGGCAATCCTTCCTTGCCTCTTCCCAGCTTCTGGTGGCTCACGGCAATCTCTAACATTCTTTGGCTTGTGGCTACGTCATTCCAAGCTCTGCCTTCATCATCACATGCTTCTCCCTGTGTCTTACGTGGCCACCTTCTTATAAAGACACCAGTTGGCCAGGTGCAGTGGCTCACACCTATAATCCCAGCACTTTGGGAGGCCAAGGCGAGTGGATCACCTGAGGTCGGGAGTTTGAGACCAGCCTGACCAACATGGAGAAATCCCGTCTCTACTAAAAATACAAAATTAGCCGGGCGTGGTGGCATATGCCTGTAATCCAGTTACTTGGGAGGCTGAGGCAGGAGAATCACTTGAACCCGGGAGGCGGGATTTGCAGTGAGCCGAGATCGTGCCACTGCACTCTAGCCTGGGCAACAAGAGCAAAACTCCATCTCAAAAAACAACAACAAAAAGACACCAGTCATGTTGCATTAGGGGCCCACCCTACTCCAGTATGACCTCCTTTTAACTGATTACATCTGCAATGACCCTATTTCCAAGTAGGGTCATATTCTGAGGTACTAGAGAGACAAAATTCAACCCAAGACCGGCGCAGAAACCATTGGAGTTGCCTTTTAGTCTTGGATAAAACAAAATAAATAATGGTATAGATGCATGCTGTGTGGATAAGGTTTTGCCTTCAAGGGCAACGTCATGCCCTAAATCTTGTTCTTATGAATTACATAGTTATAATTTGTCCTAGACACTCATTATTTTTTATTTTATTTTATTTTTGAGACAGGGTCTTGCTCTGTTGCCCAGGTGGAGTGCTGTGGTGCAATCTCAGCTCACTGCAGCCTCAACCTGTCAGGCTGAAGCAATCCTCCCACCTCAGCCTCCCGAGTAGCTGGGACTAGAAGTCTGCATCACCACACTCAGCTAAGTTTTTTATTTTTTATTTTTGTAGAGATGGGGTCTCCCTATGTTACCCAGGCTGGTCTCGAACTCCTGGGCTCAAGCGATCCTCCCACCTTGGCCTCCCAAAGTGCTGGGATTACCGACATGAGCCTGTCCTTTATGAGCAAGGGCTTGGGGCAGATTTTTGTTTTTCCTACTTCCTGTATAACTGCAGAAACTCGGGGCACGTGTGGAGTGTGAGTGAGTGAGTGAGCTGCTGGAATGAACTGACCAGACAGGATATCATCTATGCATGGGATTAGAATGGAATTATAGGAGAAAACCAAATCCTTCAAATTAGCATTCAGGATCGGAAAAAAAAGTAACTAGGGGTTTCAACAAACCACTGAGGCATAGCAGTCTACGTATGTTTACTGTTGACTTTCCAGGGGAAAGGGAAACGGGGCTGTGGATCATCAGGTGTGTGAAAGAAGGCAGAGGGTATGTTAGTACATTCAAGTGGGTAGTGTTGGCTGCTCTAGAATAGAGGCCAGTGTAGTGTTTGGATTGGAAACAGCAGGAACTACAGTGTGACTATTTTATTTCCAGCCTTGAGGTATTGGACTTGTGGTATCCTTTAACATTGGGACTCTTATTGAGAATTTTTTTTTTTTTTTTTTTTTTTGAGACAGAGTCTCGCTCTGTCACCCAGGCTGGAGTGGAGTGCAGTGGCGTGATCTCGACTCACTGCAACTTCTGCCTCTCGGGTTCAAGGGATTCTTCTACCTTAGCCTCCTGAGTAGCTGGGATTACAGGTACCTGCCACTATGCCACACTAATTTTTTAATTTGTTTTTAGTGGAGTCAGGGTTTCACCATGTTGGCCAGGCTTGTCTAGAACTCCTGACCTCAGGTGATCTGCTCACCTCAGCCTCCCAAATTACAGGTGTTATGATTGGGATTCTTGGCAGATAGGAGTGTTGTAGGGGATGGAAGTGGATAGTAGGAGGCTCCGAATAATGCGTTGGGGGCCCTAGTGGGCCTCTGGTGTCAGAACACATTAAGGCAGCTTCAAGAAGGGCATGAAAAGATCTAATTCTATTCCACAACTTGGGGTAATTGGTTAAAAAAAAAAAAGGGAGCCAGGTGCAGTGGTTCACACCTGTAATCTCAACACTTTGGGAGACCAAGGCGGGAGGATCACTTGAGGCCAGGACTTTAAGACCAGCCTGGGTGACATAGCAAGATCTTGTCTCTATTTAAACAAAAAAAAATTTTTTTTAATTCTAAAAAAGAAAGGATCTACTTCTACCTTAAGAGGTTTAGCCTCCCAGATGCACCCTATGTTTGTTGAGTTGGGGGCTCAAAGAGAATCAGGAATGCAAGTCACAGATCTTGGCTATGTGGGTCTGAAGGAGAGGTGGATGTTTCGGGAACAGGGTGGTTGGAGTGGTGGGAAGGTTAGTGGACTGGATGAACAAGGGCAGAATTAGGGACTGGGAGACATAAGCCCTCTTGTGAATGTGAAATACTGTGGCTTTGGCTGGGCACGGTGGCTCACACCTGTAATCCCAACACTTTCGGAGGCCAAGGCAGGTGGATCACTTGAGGTCAGGAGTTTGAGACCAGCGTGTCCAACATGGTGAAACCCCGCCTCTACTAAAAATACAAAAATTCGCTGGTTGTGATGGTGTGCACCTGTGATCCCAATTACTTGGGAGGATTAGGCAGGCCAATGGCTTGTATCTGGGAGTTAGAAGTTGCAGTGAGCTGAGATCGCACCACTGCACTCCAGCCTGGGTGACAGAGCAAGACTCCATCTCAAAAAAAAAAAAAAAAAAAAAAAAAAGAAATATTATTGTTCTACATTGATAGAATATCCCTTTCTAAAGGGATTATTGGAGTAATCTGAGTAAGAAACTTTGCTGGGTAGTAAAGGGCCCAACGAGCCCAAGAGTGGCTTGGACAGGCATAAACCATGTGGCTAATTGTGGTCTCATTACCATTATTGTTGTGTACTGAGGTAGGGAGTAGGGACTAATACGTTTATGGCAGAGTGTGTGGCCCCTGTGTCTACAAAAACCCTGGCAGGATGCTCATTAAGGGGGTTGATGGTCATTCCCTGAAAGTTAAGGAATGCTTACAGACACAGAGGAGAAAGTTGGCTGGAAGTGAGTCACTGGAAGACTGAATCTTAGACTCAAATTTCTTTTTACATTTCAAAGCTAAATAGTGTCAAGTCCAATGTCCCTTTTCTTTACAGTATATACAAGTGTCTCTATCAAGATTAGGTTTTGAGGCCGGGTGCAGTGGCCCACACCTGTAATCCCAGCACTTTGAGAGGTGGAGGCAGGAGGATTTCTTAACACCAGGAGTTCAATACCAGCCTGGGCAACATAGTGAGACCCCATCTCTATAACAAAAAACATGCCCAGGCACAGTGGTTCATGCCTGTAATCCCAGCACTTTGGGAGGCCAAGGCGGGCAGATCACTTGAGGTCAGGAGTTCAAGACCAGCCTGGCCAACATGGCAAAACCCCTTCTCTACTAAAAATATAAAACTTAGCCGGGCATGGTGGCATGTGCCTGTAGCCTCAGCTACTTGGGAGGCTGAGGTGGGAAGATCACTTGAACCCAGGATGTTGAGGCTGCAGTGAGCTGTGATCATGCCATTGCACTTTGGCCTGGGCAACAGAGCAAGATTCCATCTCAAAAAATAATAAAAAATTTAAAACTACATAAAAAACAAAAAATTAGCCAGGTGTGGTGGCTCATACCTGTAGTCCCGGCTACTCAAACGGCTGAGGGGGAAGATGGCTTGAACCCAGTCGTTTGAGGCTGCAGTGAGCTATGATCATACCACTGTATGGAAGCCTGGGTGATAGAGCAAGACCCTGTCTCTAACAAACAAAATTAGATTTTGTGGTTCCAGTGGTCCTAATAGGATAAACTTTTTGTCTCTAATGATTTAAGTTGTAGGCCCCTACGTTTTCATTGTGTGGATTTGATTTTTTTTTTTTTTTTGAGACGGAGTCTCGCTCTGTAGCCCAGGCTGGAGTGCGGTGGCCGGATCTCAGCTCACTGCAAGCTCCGCCTCCCGGGCTTACGCCATTCTCCAGCCTCAGCCTCCCAAGTAGCTGGGACTACAGGCGCCCGCCACCTTGCCCGGCTAGGTTTTTTTTGTATTTTTTAGTAGAGACGGGGTTTCACCGTATTATCCAGGATGGTCTCGATCTCTTGACCTCGTGATCCGCCCGTCTCGGCCTCCCAAAGTGCTGGGATTACAGGCTTGAGCCACCGAGCCCGGCCTTTTTTTTTTTTTTTGAGATGGGGTTTCACTCTTGTTGCCCAGGCTGGAGTGCAATGGCACGATCTCGGCTCACCACAACCTCAGCCTCCCGGGTTCAAGCGATTCTCCTGCCTCAACCTCCCGAACAGCTGGGATTACAAGCATGCGCCACCATGCCCAGCTAATTTTGCATTTTTATAGAGATGGGATTTCTCCATGTTAGTCAGGCTGGTCTCGAACTCCCGACCTCAGATGATCCAACCACCTCAGCACCCAAAGTGCTGAGATTACAGGCGTGAGCCACCGTGCGCGGCCTTGATTTTATCTTTCATGGCATCCTCATGATGTGCGCTATCTCCTGGAATTCTATAATTGAGGAATTTCAATGTTTTTGAATCATGTCTCTCATTTCTGGTCTCCGGATGTTAACTAGTGGCCAACACAGCAGCAGATCAGGTCTGACAGTCTTTTCCATCCATTTTCTAGCCTGGGTCTGTCACAGAGATGGATTCACCTCTATGTTGCCTACACTTCTGGACCTTAGACTAAAGAGGGATAGGCATTGGGGATGGAGTCTAAGAGCCTTTCCCCAATAGTCTTAGCAACTATGCCTCAGAGGTATCCTGCTCATTTGGATACCTCGATTTACTGAGGCTCATTTAGCATTTTCAAATCAAAGAGCTGCAGCTCAGCCAGGCGCAGTGGCTCATGTATGTAATCCCAACACTTTGGGAGGCCGAGGCAGGCAGATTGCTTGAGCTCAGAAAGTTGAGACCAGCCTGGGCAACATGGTAAAACCTCTACAAAAAAATTAGCCGGGCATGGTGGCATGTGCCTGTAGTTCCAGCTACTCAGGAGGCTGAGGTGGGAGGATCACTTGAGCCCAGGAGGTCAAGGCTGCAGTGAGCTGTGATCATGCCACTGCACTTCAGCCTGGGCAACAGGGACCCTGCCTCAGAAAAAAAAAAAAAAAAGGCCGCAGCTCTGGAACCATCAGATGGACAAGTTGATACAAATCAAATTGGAAAATCCCAGAGTAAGCTCCCAGTATTAGCCTAAATTGGCTGCTAAATTCTTTCCTGTTTTCCTGTTTTTTTTTTTTTAAGGGATGTTGCCCAAACTGGACTTGAACTCCTAGACTCCAGTGATCCTCCCACCTCAGCCTCTTAAGCAGCTGGGAATACAGTCACCTGCCACCATGCCCAGCTTTCAGGTAGGTCTTTGCAGCACGTAAGTCAGAGCGTGCTGAAAGTCTGAAGAAAACTTGTTCAGGTGCATGTTCAGATCGTTTGCCTTCAGCTGTGGAAGGTGGAGGACCATGTTGTTAGGGTGTTATTGGAGAACTGGGGAGGTGGAGGGCTGAAGTCAAAGGTAGAGAGAGGTGGACACGTGTTCCCTCCAGTTCGTTCCCTCTGCCTTCAGTCTTCCAACGCCAAGATGAAGCTTAAGAGGTCCTCTCTGACTACCCACCCTCTCTGACCCCTGAGCTCATTCTAGGCTGCCCAAGCCTCCCAAACTCCCCCAGTCCGCCCTTCCCATTCTGGGTCATCACTGTCCAGGGGCAGGTAAGTCTCTCCACTGGATGGCGAACCCCATGAAGGGCAGTCTGTGGCTGTCTCAGTCACCACTGTGTCCCCAGCATCACCCAGCTCAGTGAGACAAATGAATTAATATATACTTCTCTATATATTTCGTATACAGAGAAGTCATCACATCAATATAAAATAAAATACTAAATGTTGCATATCAGTTTTCTAGTATGGATCAGACTTGGGCTAACTGCATTTTATTTTATTTATTTTATTTTATTTTGAGAGGGAGTCTCGCTCTGTTGCCCAGGCTGTAGTGCAGTGGCCGGATCTCACCTCACTGCAAGCTCCGCCTCCCGGGTTCACGCCATTCTCCTGCCTCAGCCTCCCGAGTAGCTGGGACTACAGGCGCCCGCCACCTCGCCCAGCTAGTTTTTTGTATTTTTTAGTAGAGACGGGGTTTCACCGTGTTAGCCAGGATGGTCTCGATCTCCTGACCTCGTGATCCGCCCGTCTTGGCCTCCCAAAGTGCTGGAATTACAGGCTTGAGCCACCACGCCCAGCTATTTATTTTATTTTTGAGACAGGGTCTCACTCTCTTGCCCAGGCTAGAGTGCAGTGGCGTGATCTTGGCTCACTGCAATCTCTGCTTCCTGGGGTCAAGCGATCCTCCAGCCTCAACCTCCCAAGTAGCTGGGACCACAGGTGCAAGCTACCACACCTGGCTAATTTTTGAACTCTTTGTAGAAAGGGAGTTTCGCCATGTTGGTCAGGCTGGTCTCAAACTCCTGAGATCTAAGGGATCTGCCTGCCTTAGCCTCCTAAAGAGCTGGAATTACAGGCGTGAGCCACCGCGCCCAGCCTGAATTGTTAATAGTTGTGATTAGTAGTAACACCACAAATAAAAAGTCAGTCATCACAAACCATGAGATTACTTTCTTTTGTCCAAGTTCTCTACCCTCCAGTCACATTCCTTTCATCTCTCCCCAGTTTCCAACTCCTCCTCCATTACTCCTCCCTCTCCCTTCTCTTCTTCTCTCCTGGCAATCCTCCTCTGTATTTTTTACCCCAGGTCGTCCTCCTTCCAAGACTCCTCTCCCATCAGTCCTCTCTCCCCACCCCCTCCATCCTTCCTCTTTTCAGGCAGTCCTCTTTCTAGATGAACTCCATCTTGGTACAACAAACTAATGAGTCAAGAGTGCTGTGTGCTGAGACCAAGGCCATAGGGCCAGAGATGAGTCCGTTTTAATTGCTGGGGAAGCAGGGAGGGGCCTCGGAAATAACTCCCCCCACCCCATTCCCCACATGTCCCATCCAGTTTGGGCAGGAAGCCACTTGCCCTAGAACAGTTCATTGCTGGGATCCTGTGAAGAACCGCTGTGGAGGGCAGCAGCTGGACGAGGGCACAGGACCTCAGAGAACACTGATGCGCTCCGCCAGCCCCTGCATGTCGTGGTCCTGTGGTGGATGGGCCCCACCAAGATCCCTGTCCGTGGGCAGCCCAGACCCAGGCAGCGGATGCTCTGCCACAAACTGCTCCCAGCGCGCGTCGTCACTCTCATGCGTGATGTATCGCTCTCCCATCTTCCCCTCCAGCTCTCGGAGGTCCAGCCACGTCTGGTACTCCTGGGCCCGACAGAACTGGGGTTATCTTGGGGTCTGCATTGGAGCAGTGCCTGGAGGCCATCTGCTTTGCCACTGAGAGCTGGGTACCAATAAAGGTGAAGCCACACCCTCGGCAACTCACCCAGCCAGTAGACATTTAGCTTCGCCCCCTCTTCCAGCCAATGGGAGGACTAGTCACATTCCAGACCCAAGGAAACCTACATCCGTCACTACCTGCCTAGCCAATAAGCGATCTAGTTTCACCCCTTCCTCCAACCCAGCCAATGGGCCAGCCCTGCCCACTGCATCACCTGTAACCAGGGGTGGCTGAGAGATTTGTCCACGCTGTAGCGTTTGCGCATCTTCACCTGCAGTAGGTTGTTGATGAGGTCAATGGCTGCATAGGAAAGAGAAACAGGTCAAGCCCTACAGGTCGAGGGTCACTCCTCCTCTAATAGGCACGCCCTAGCCTACCTGCCTGCCATCGACACCTTCCTTCTGCACTGGCTCAGGTGGTTCAGAAGCCTCACCTGTGCCAATCACTCACCCACCCATTTCCTCATTACAAATTTGTCTCCTCCTGCCCACACATGTTCACACCAGCTCCCTCTTTACCTGTTCTCTACTTCGATTCCCCCATTCCCCTGTCACCTTTTCTTTTCTTTCTGTCATACACAGGTACATACAATTACATGTGTACTATTCTTTTTATTTTTACTTACTTATTTATTTATTTATTTATTGAGACGGAGTCTCCCTCTGTCACCCAGGCTGGAGTGCAGTGGCATGATCTTGGCTCACTGCAGCCTCCGCCTCCCGGGTTCATGCGATTCTCCTGTCTCAGCCTCCTGAGTAGCTAGGAATACAAGTGTGTGTCACCATGTCCAGCTAACTTTTTGTACTTTTAGTAGAGACAGGGTTCGACCATGTTGGCCAGGCTGGTTTCGAACTCCTGACCTCAAGCAATCCGCCTGCCTTGGCCTCCCAAATTTTTGGGATTACAGGCAAGAGCCACTGCGCCCGGCCTAAATGGATTTTCAACTTACAATATTTCCTTTTTTTTTTTGTTTTGAGACAGGGTCTCATTGTTATCCAAGTTGAAGTGCAATGGCATGATCAATGCTCACTGAAGCCTCTACATCCCCAGCTTAATTGATTATCCTGCCTTAGCCTCCCAAGTAGCTGGGACTACAAGCATCTGTCACTATGGTTGGCTAATTTTTGTATTTTTTGTAGAGACACATTGCCCAGGCTGGTCTTGAACTCCTGGGCTCAAGCAATCTGCCTACCTTGGCCTCCCAAGGTGCTGGGATTACGGCCCTCAGCCACTGCGCCTGACCAACTTATGATATTTTTAATTTACAATGGGTTTATCAGGTTTATCTAATGCCAGTGTAAATTAGGGAGCATCTATGTCATCAGGCTGGGTGCGGTGGCTCATACCTGTAATCCCAGCACTTTGGGAGGCCGAGGCAGGTGGATCACCTGAGGTCAGGAGTTGGAGACAAGCCTGGCCAATACGGAAAAACCCCGTCTCTACTAAAAATACAAAAAATTAACCGGGCATGGTAGCGCATGCCTGTAGTCCCAGCTACTCGGGAGGCTGAGGCAGAAGAATCGCTTGAACTCAAGAGGCAGAGGTTGCAGTGAGCCAAGATCGTGCCACTGCACTCCAGCCTGGGTGACAAAAGCGAAACTCCGTCTCAAAAAAAAAAAAAATGTCATCAGATGGTGGGTAGTCACCATTGCCTGCAGAAGCCTCAGAGACTAAGGCCTGTTCATTGTGAAAAAGAGGACTAGCAAATGTCAAGCTTCAAGACAAGCCAGCACTCATCTGAGGCTCTCTCCTTGATGGGAAGCCTTGAAGGACAAGACTTCACTGTGTGAACCCATCCAAGGAGAGGCCTGGTGCACACAGGCACCCTGCTCCCGTCAACACCCACAGGATTCTGTGATCCTCACACAGGTGCAACCACACTTAAATTCACTTGTGCACACTCGATGCACTTTTACTCAGGGACTTCTGAGTGGGTCTCAAAAGACAATGTTGGCTGGGTGTGATGGCTTATGCCTGCAATCCCAGCACTTTGGGAGGCTGAGGCAGACAAATAACTTGAGGTCAGGAGCTCAAGACCAGCCTGGCTAACACGGCAAAACCACGTCTCTACTAAAAATACAAAAAATTAGCCAGGCAGGTGGTGTGTGCCTGTAATCCCAGTTACTTGGGAGACTGAGGCAGGAGAATCCCTTGAACCCAGGAGGCGGAGGTCACAGTGAGCCAAGATCACACCACTGCACTCTAGCCTGGGGGAGAGAGCAAGACTCCATCTAAAAAAAAAAAAAAGCCAGTATTGAACACCCCCAGTATTATTCCAGGACTCAAGTCAATCTACATTCTCACTGCTTAGGGCCTGTACTTTTAGACCACCACCGAGACCTTGTCTTGTCCTGCACTGAGCAACCTCCGCATCACCCCGCCCCACCTGCTCTATGAAGTCACACCCTCCAGAGAGGGCTCTTCCCCCTTCCACTCTTCACAGACCACTCAAGGAGCTCCCCCGCACCTGACCCCTCCTGTCCAAGTCATCACAGTATTCCCAGAGCTGGAACAGTCAATGCCTGGCACATCGTAGGCACTCAACATGTTGAATCAATGGTTATAAATACATGAATGTACTTGTTGAATAAATGGTTATAAATAAACGAATGAATGATCCCCCCCTTCCCATACTCCATCTGTCTTCCTGAGCTCCCTGGCTCCAAGACATGTCCCTTGTTCTCCTGGCTTCTGGCACACCCCGGTATCTTAGCCTTGCCTCTGGCCCTCTAAACATGCCATCCCACACCCAGCCTCAAAGCTCCAGGCCTTAGGACTTAACTTTTCCAAGCAGGGAAAGTTACAGACCCATTCCCAAGCAGGTTCAAGTCACCAGGCCCGGTGCCACCTCATCAGGCCCAGCCACGACACCAAAGCCCAGGAATGCAGAGATCGCAACGTCTGCCTCAGTCCTGGCTCCCTTCTCCTCCCCGCTCCCATCCCCTCCCAGCTTCCAGGCTTCAGGGTCTGCCCTGTTACTGGACCTCTTCAGAAACCCTCCAAGGCCACATCCCTAGACTGGCTCCCTCAGTCACTGGACCCACTCCAGGCTTCAGGCCCATCTTCACCCAAGTCATGGCCCCAGTACCCAGCAAAGTAGCCAGGCCCTTGTTCCTCAACCCTACCCACTGGTGCCTCCTTTTTGCAAGGCTTACCCTTTTGGGGTCATAAACCCAAAGGCTCCAGGTTCCAACCAATGCCTTGAGGGGCTCAGCCCCTTCTCCTGGTCACCCCAGCCCTTTGCCACCCTCAAGTCCAGTCCCTCTCCTGGTCCCACCCTAGACAAGCCAAGTCTCACTCAGCCCCCTAAGGCTCCAAGTGTCCTCCTTAGCAGTTTTGGGGCACTTGGTTTCCAGCCCAAGTAACCTTAGGCCTGGGTCCCAGCCCACTGTTTATAGGATGGCTCCTCCTGTGGCCACGCCCCTCCAGTAGGCCCGCCCCATCACTAGGCTCCACCCACAAGGTGCCAGGCTGCTTCCGGGTCCAGCCCCTCTCGTGGCCCCGCCCACTCCTCCAGCCCCACCCCACAACCCACCCACCCATGGGGTAGGCGGGCCCTAGGCACCTCCAGCTGAGATGTGGCTCCAGGGGCTGGCCGGGTACATGAAGGCAGCGTTCTGGATTTGGTCATTGATGTCCTCGTCCTCGTTGAAAGGGAACGTGCCGCTGAGGCTGACGTACATGATCACGCCCACCGACCACATGTCCAGCGAGCGGTTGTAGCCCTGGTTGAGCAGCACCTCGGGCGCCAGGTAGGCCGGCGTGCCCACCACTGAGCGGCGGAACGACTTCTCGCCGATGATGCGCGCAAAGCCAAAGTCACACAGCTTCACCTGCAGAGGGCGAGGGGCGAAGACTCTATCCGGTTGATGGAGCCGCACCCGCCCCAGCATCCCCACCACGCCACCGCCCATGGTGTTCCAGAGAAAGCTGAATGCCAATTTGAATCCAGGCTCCTCGGCTCACTAGCTGAGCAACCCTGGGCAAGTGACTTTCCCGCTCCGTGCCTCAGTTTCCCCATCTATAGGAAGAATATGAGCAGAAGAGCGCCTATCTCAGAGGACTGCCATGATGGTTAGTGAGTTAAACCATCCAAAGCCCATAGGACGATATTTGGCATGCAGTTGGTGCACAATAAATGCTAGCTGCTGCTATACCTCTGCCACCTCCAATGGTTTGCTGTTTTGAATAATGCAGATTTTTTTTTTTTAATAGCCTTAAAATATACATGATTGGGGCGTGATGGCTCACGCCTGCAATCCCAGCACTTTGGGGGGCCAAGGAAGATGGATCATTTGAGGTCAGGAGTTCGAGACCAGCCTGGCCAACATGGTGAAACCCCGTCTCTACTAAAAATACAAAAATTAGCCAGGCGTGGTGGCACAAGCCTGTGGTCCCAGCTACTTGGAAGACTGAGGCAGGAGAATCGCCTGAACCTGGGAGGCGGAGGTTGCAGTGAGCTGAGATCGTGCCACTGCACTCCAGCCTGGGTGACAGAGTGAGACTCCATCTCAAAAAACAAACAAACATGAAACATAATGGAGATCTTAATAGTCCCTACCTTAAAGGGTGCTTATTTAGACTGAAAGAGAAATATATATGCAACGTGTTAGGAACAGTGTCTAGCACAGAATGAGCCTCGGTGATCTCAGGTCAGGAACCTAATTTCTCCAGGCCTTGATTTTGTCATCTGTATTGGGGGGTTGTTGATAACAGCTTCCTCTCAGGCTTTCCTGGGGATTAGGTAGGAGCAGGTGCTGACTGTGGTAGCCGGCAGACAGTACGGTGTATGCCTACCTTTCCCTCATTGTTTTATTTATTTTTTTGAGATGGAGTCTTGCTCTGTCGCCCAGGCTGGAGTGCAGTAGCGTGATCTTGGCTCACTGCAACTTCTGCCTCCCGGGTTCAAGCAATTCTCCTGCCTCAGCCTCCCAAATAGCTGGGATCACAGGGACCTACCACCACACCTGGCTAATTTTTATATTTTTAGTAGAGACGACGTTTTGCCATGTCAGCTAGGCTGGTCCCAAACTCCTGACCTCAGGTGTTCCGCCTGCCTCGGCCTCCCAAAGTGCTGGGATTACAGACGTGAGCCACCATGCCTGGCCCCTTTCCCTCATTGTTAATGGCTGCAGTCTAAGGTCATGGACAGGCTTTGGAGCCAGCAAGACCTGGGTTCAAGGTCCTGCTCTGCTGCCTACTAGTCTCAGCCTCAGTCCCCGCTCTGTTCATGTATTGTCCCTTCCCTGTTCAAAACCCTTCCTCGGCTCACTGTTGCTTGCAGGATAGAGCCCCAAATCCTTGAAGTCTGAAGCCTCTGTCACCTTTGAAACCAGCCACGTGCCAACTCCTGAGCTGAATCTCAATGTGACAGCCACACTTTCCTGAGGTCCTCTACCCTTTCTACAGATCTTATAGATCTTTCCCTTTTCCAAGATCTACCCTTTCCTATGAATCTTTTTTTTTTTTTTTTTTTGAGACGGAGTCTCGCTTTGTCGCCCAGGCTGGAGTGTAGTGGCCAGATCTCAGCTCATTGCAAGCTCCGCCTCCTGGGTTCACACCATTCTCCAAGTAGCTGGAACTACAGGCACGCACCACCACGCCTGGCTAATTTTTTGTATTTTTAGTAGAGATGGGGTTTCACCGTGTTAGCCAGGATGGTCTCGATCTCCTGACCTCATGATCTGCCCGCCTCGGCCTCCCAAAGTGCTGGGATTATAGGTATGAGCCACCGCGCCCAGCTGGATCCTTTTTTTAAATTTTTATTTATTTTATTTTTATTTTTTTAGACCAAGTCTTACTCTGTTGCCCAGACTGGACTGCAGTGGTGTGATCTCGGCTCACTGCAACCTCCACCTCCTGGGTTCAAGCAATTCTCCTGCCTCGGCCTCTGGGTAGCTGGGATTACAGGTGCCTGCCACCATGCCCGGCTAATTTTTGTATTTTTAGTAGAGACAAGGTTTCACCATGTTAGGCTGGTCTCCGACTCCTGACCTCAAGTGATCTGCCCGCCTCAGCCTCGCAAAGTGTTGAGATTACAGGCATGAGCCACTGTGCCCGACCAGAAAACTTTTAAATATGTTTGGAACAACTCGGGTATGTCAATCTATTTCCCCAACTGTTACACGCCAGATTTTGAAGACATAGTATGAAAAACAAGCAGAATATTTCACTGAGTTTTGTTTCTTTTTTAAGAGACAGGGTCTTGCTCTGTCACCCCAGCTGGAGTAGAGTGGCACAATTATAGCTCACTGTGGATGCAGACTCGAACTCCTGGGCTCAAGCCATCCTCCCATCTTGGCCTCTCAAAGTGCTGGGATTATAGGCATGAGCCACCTCGCCTGGCCTTAATATTATTTTTATGTTGACTACATATTGAATAAAGTGCTATATGTTGGGATAAACTATATTATTAAAATTAATTTCATCTGTTTCTTTTTACTTTTTTTTTTTTGAGATGGAGTTTCGCTCTTGTTGCCCAGGCTGGAGCGCAATGGCACGATCTCAGCTCACCGCAATCTCCACCTCCTGGGTTCAAGCGATTCTCCTGCCTCAGCCTCTGGAGTAGCTGGGATTACAGGCATGCACCACGACGCCTGGCCAATTTTTTGTATTTTTAGTAGAGACGGGGTTTCTCCATGTTGGTTAGGCTGGTCTTGAACTCCTGACCTCAGATAATCCATCCACCTTGGCCTCCCAAAGTGCTGGGATTACAGGCGTGAGCCACCGCACCCGGTCTTCTTCTTCTTTTTTTTTTTTTTAAGAGATAGAGTCTCACTCTGTCACTCAGGCTGGAGTGCAGTGGCATGATCATAGCTCACTGCAGCCACCCAACTCCTGGGCTCAGGCAATCCTCCCATCTCAGCCTCCTAAGCAGCTGGGACTATAGGTGCACGCCACCATTCCCGGCTAATTTTTTTCGTTTTTTGTACAGATGAGGTCTCGCTTTGTTGCCCAGGCTGGTCTCAAACTCTTGGGCTCAAGTGATCCTCCTGCCTCAGCCTCCCAAAATGCTGATTACAGGCAAGAGCCACTGTGCCTGGCCCCCACATCTTGATTAGTATAATCCCCTTCCCCAGCCCCACCCCGGCCATCAGCGTTGCCTGGATTTCCCCAAATCAGGAGGGGACATAACTGACCTGAGGAAATGGGTCCGCTGATGCCAGCAACACGTTTTCTGGTTTCAAGTCACAGTGGACAATGTTCTTGAAGTGAAGGTGTCTCAAAGCCACTAGGATCTGAGGGGAGCAGATGGGGCCAGTAAGAAAGGTAGACAGGTACTCAGCCAAATCTCACCCTCAGCAGCCAGCCCTCCAAACCCGTCCATACTTTTTTTTTTGAGACTTGCTCTGTAACCCAGGCTGGAGTGCAGTGGCATGATCTCAGCTCACTGCAACCCCACCTCGCAGGTTCAAGTGATTTTCCTGCCTCAGTTTCCCAAGCAGCTGGGACTACAGGCGTGTGCCACCATGCCTGGCTAATTTTATTTTTTTTCTTTTTGAGGCAGAGTCTCACTCTGTCACCTGGGGTGGAGTGCAGCGGCGTGATCTCAGCTCACTGCAACCTCCGCCTCCAGGGCTCAAGAGATTCTCCTGCCTCAGCCTCCCAAGTAGCTGGGATGACAGGTGCTGGCCACTATGCCCAGCTAATTTTTTCTATTTTTAGTAGAGACGGGTTTCACCATGTTGGCCAGGCTGGTCTCGAACTCCTGACCTTGTGATTCGCCCACCTCGGCCTCCCAAAGTGCTGGGATTACAGGCGTGAGCCACCGCGCCCAGACCTGCCCTGATTTTTTTTTGGTATTTTTAGTAGAGACAGGGTTTCACCATGTTGATCAGGCTGGTGTCAAAACTCCTGGCCTCAACTGATCCACCTGCGTCGGCCTCCCAAAATGCTGGGATTACAGGCACGAGTGAGCCACTGCGCCTGGCCCCATCCATGCCTTCCGACACACCCCTGCAGACACCCCTGCCAGGGAAACAGGAGGCACTGGAGCACCAAAGAATCTCAGAATCATAGAACCATTTACACCTTAGAGATAAGAGTTAAATGTAAACTAGAAAGGCTGGGCTACATGAGAGGGGCTGTGAATATCCTGAGATCTTCCAGCATATGGTAAACTCCTGAATGCTACTAATAGAGCAGGCATTTTCAAAATCCAACTCTGTGATTCTTTTTTTTTTTTGAAACAGAGTCTTGCTCTGTCACTCAGGCTGGAGCGCAGAGCTGGGATCACAGCTCACTGCACCCTCGACCTCTCAGGCTCAATCCATCCTCCCACCTCGGCCTCCCTAGTAACTAGGATTACAGGCACACACCATCACACCTGACTAATTTTTGTATTTGTAGAGACAGTGTCTCACCATGTTGCCCAGGCTGGTCTCAAACTCCTGCACTCAAGTGAACCACCCACCTCAGCCTCTTAAAGTGCTGGGATAACAGGTGTGAGCCACCCCCCCTCACCCTTTTATTTTTTTTTTTAAGAGATGGAGACTCCCTCCATCACCAGGCTGAAGTGCAGTATCATTCGCTACAGCCTCAAACCAATTGGCTTAAGTGATCATCCAACCTCAGTCTCCCAAATAGCTGGGACTACAGGCATGTGCCACTATGTCAGGCTTTGATTCCCCCCCCCCTTTTTTTTTTGAGAAAGCCTCCTGGGTTCACGCCAGCCTCCTGACCAGCTGGGATTACAGGCGCACACCACCATGCCCAGCTAATTTTTGTATTTTTAGTAAAGATAGTTGCTCTCTCTGTTGGTCAGGATGGTCTTGAACTCCTGACCTCGTGATCCACCCACCTTGGCCTCCCGAAGTGCTGGTATTACAGGCATGAGCCACTGCACCTAGCCTGATTCCATTTTTAAAAAAAATTTTTTTCATCCTTACAAAAAACTTTGGGTGCGGTGACTCAAGCCTGTAATCCCAGCACTTTGGAAGACTGAGACAGGTGGATCACCTGAGGTCAGGTGTTAGACACCATCCTGGCCAACATGGTGAAACCCTGTCTCTATTAAAAATACAAAAATTAGTTGGGTGTGGTGGCAGGTACCTGTAGTCCCAGCTACTTGGGAGGTTGAGGCAGGAGAATCATTTGAATCTGGGAGGTGGAGTTTGCAGTGAGCCAAGATCATGCCTTTGCACTCCAGCCTGGGCGACAGAGCAAGAATCTGTCTCAAACAAAACAAAAAGAGGCAGAGAGATTCTAGAGCCAATCTGCCCTGCCCAGGTGGAGAACCTGGCTCAATGCTTACGAACTTACGGCCTTGGGCAAGTCTCTTCACCTCTCTGGCTCTCAGTTTCCTCATCCGTAAAATGGGGGTGATAATAGTACCCACCCACCAGCCTGGCCGACATGGTGAAACCCCATCTCTATTAAAAATACAAAAATAAGCCGGGTGTGGTGGCGCGAGCCTGTAATCTCAGCTACCTGAGAGGCTGAGGCGGGATAACTGCTTGAACCCGGAGGCAGAGGTTGCAGTGAGTCAACATCGAACCACGGCACTCCAGCCTGGGCAACAGAGCGAGACCCCATCTCAAAAAAAAAAAAAAAAAAAAAGAGTACCGACCTCACAGGTTGCTATAAGGTTCTGCGTATCTGCGCTTAGGATAGCTAACCACTGTATGTTAGCTGTTACTGTTGTTATTAGTTACTATTTTTGTGATGGCCTGTTGGTAAATATATTTGTGTGTGTCTCTTAAATAAAGCTTCTCCTGCTGTATCTGTTCCTATGATGACAAGGTGAGCTGAGTGGAAGGAAAAAAAAAAACCATTACCATTTGTAACCATTTATCTGTGAGAACCGTATTTCTTGATTCTCTCAAACAAAATGCCAAGTACACCAGAAGCATAGTGTTGTACTACTGCAATTATTATCTATGTCTCAGAATTTAAATACTTGTGTTTATTCTGATTTTCTCTTTTTTAAAAAAATTTTTTCTAGAGATGGCATCTTGCTATGTTGTCCAGGCTGGTCTTAAACTCCTGGCCTCAAACGATCCTCCCACCTCAGCTACCCAAACCTTGAGATTACAGGCATGACCCACCCCGCCCGGCCAAACTCCTCATTCTACAGACTGGGAGACCAAGCTGGAAAGATGCATGTGTTGTATGTCATCTCCAGGTTGGTTTTTTGAGACGGAGTCTCACTCTGTTGCCCAGGCTGGAGTGCAATGGCATGACCTCAGCTCACTGCAAATTCCACCTCCCGGGTTCAAGCGATTCTTGTGCCTCAGCCTCCTGAGTAGCTGGGATTACAGGCGTGCGCCACCACATCTGGCTAATTTTTGTATTATTAGTAAAGATGGGATTTCACCATGTTGGCCAGGCTGGTCTCAAACTCCTGACCTCAGGTGATCCACCCACCTTGGCCTCCCAAAGTTCTAGGATGACAAGTGTGAGCCACCTCGCCCGGCCCATGTCCAGATTTTGTCAGTTGATTTTCTCCCAGTTCATGTGAACAAAGAGGGCAGGTTAGGCCGGGCATGGTGGCTCATGCCTGTAATCCCAGCACTTTGGGAGGCCGAGGTAGGCAGATCACGAAGTCAAAAGTTCAAGACCAGCCTAACTGACATGGTGAAACCCCATCTCTACTAAAAATACAAAAATTAGCCAGGTATGGTGGCGTGTACCTGTATTCCCAGCTACGCAGGAGGCTGAGGCAGGAGAATCACTTGAACCCAGGAGGCAGAGGTTGCAGTGAGCTGAGATAGTGCCACTAAATTCCAGCCTAGGTGACAGAGCGAGACTCCGTCTCAAAAAAAAAAAAAAAAAAAAAAAAAAAAAAAACCATTGGCCAGAGACAGTGGCTTATGTTTGTAATCCCAGCACTCTGGCAGGCTGAGGTGGGCGGACCACGAGGTCAGGAGTTCAAGACTAGCCTGGCCAACATAGTGAAACCTCATCTCTACTAAAAATACAAAAATTAGCTGGGTATGCTGGCACGTGCCTGTAGTGCCAGCTACTCAGGTGGCTGGGGCAGGACAATCGTTTGAACCTGGGAGGCAGAGATTGCAGTGAGCTGAGACTGTGCTATTGCACTCCAGCCTGGGTGACAGAGTGAGACTTCATCTCAAAAAAAAAAAAAAAAGGGGGGGCCGGTTGGAAGCTAGATAGATCCAGACTGGAGGCTAGATAGATCCAGACTCAAATCTTGGCTGGAAAGCTACTCGGCTGTGACCTCGAGGGAGACAGCTATCTCCCTAAGCCTCAGTTTCCTCATCTATACAATGGGGGTTATAACAATACCTACCTCATAGGATGGTGGTGAGGCCTAAATAAGCTCATGAGGTAAAGGGTTTAGCACAGGGCTTGGGTGTAGGGCAGGCAAGAGCCCAGAAAGCAGAAATCTGCAGAGAGAGAGAGAAAGAAGAGCAAGCAGGCAAAAAGAGAGGAAGAGACGAAGGCCGGAAAGAGAAACCCCCTCAGCTGCTGAAAGCAGCCACCTGTGAGAACCACGATTCCTCTCCACACCTGAAGTCTGGATGTGGCTGGGCGCGGAGGCTCACACCTGTAATCCTAGCACTTTAGGAGGCTGAGGCGGGCAGATCACTGGAGGTCAGGAGTTTGAGACCGGCCTGGGCAACATGATGAAACCCCATCTCTACTAAAATTACAAAAAATTAGCCAGGTATGGTGGCACACACCTATAATCCCAGCTACTCGGGAGGCTGAGGTAGGAGAATCGCCTGAACCCAGGAGGCGGAGGGTGCAGTGAGCCGAGATCGTACCACTGCACTTCAGCCTGGACAACAAAGCAAGACTCTGTCTCAAAAATAAATAAATAATAAGGTCTGGATGAGGGTGCATCAGGGGATTTCTGTCCCCATCCCATAAGCCAGCCTGACAAACAGGCACACTGCCTGAGAGGATAAGGGTGCTGGGCTGGGGTAAAGGAAACAGCAACAATGACTCTGAGACCCACAGAGATGTCTCAGAAGAAGACAAGGCGCCAACCAGAGGGAAAGGCCTTTCTAGGAAGGATGTGAAACAGAAACCACAAAAGGGGATATTTAACGTCGTAAAAGTTCAGCTCTATGGCAGGCTGGATGCAGTGGCTCATGCCTGTAATCCGACACTTTGGGAGGCTGTGGCAAGAGGACCACTTAAGCCCAGGAGTTCGAGACCAGCCTGGGCAACATGGCAAGACCCTGTCTCTACAAAAACATTAAAAAAAAAAATTAGCTGGACATGGTGGCTCATGCCTGGGGTTCCAGCTAACTCAGGAGACTGAAATAGGAGAATTGCTTCAGCCCAGCAGTTTGAGGCTGCAGTGAGCTATGATCACACCACTGCACTCCAGCCTGGATGACAGCATGAGACCCTGTCTCAAAAAAAAATAAAAATAGAATAAAATAAAACCCTATGCTAAATAAAAGCTAAATATAAAAAAGAGGCAAACAAATACTGGGATAAAACCATTGAACAACATAAGTGATAAGAATCTAATGTGCCCTCCCAAAAAAAGAAATCAGATCAGAGGCTGCGCACAGTGGCTCACGCCTGTAATCCCAGCACTTTGCAAGGCTGAGGCCGAGTTGGGAGGATCACTTGAGCCCAGGAGTTGAAGACCAGCCTGGGCAATATAGCGAGACCCTGTCTTTATAAAAATTAGCTGGGCGTGATGGCTGATCCCTGTAGTCTCAGCTACTCAGCAGGCTGAGGCAGGAGCATCTCTTGAACCTGGGAGGTCGAGGCTGCAGCGAGCCATGGTTGTACCACTGCACTCCAGCTCGGGTGATGGAGCGAGACCCTGTCTCAAAAAAAACAAACAAAAAGCACAGGCACACAAGGAAAATCTGTCTGAATGTAACACAAATGAGTTCGACATCACCAGTTAAAAGCAAAGATACTAGGTTCAAATCCCACCAGCTATGTGACACTGGACAAGTTATTTGATGTCTCTGATCCTCAGTTTCTTCAACCGTAAAAGGGGAGTGAGAATAACAGCACCTCCTACATAGGTTACTATGAAGATTAAATGAGTTTGAAGAATGCCTGGCACATAGTAAGTTCTCAATAAATGTCAGTGACCACATTATTTATCATCACCATTATCAGCCTCCCTTGTCCTGGCCCTGCTCACCTGAGTGATCACTGTCTAAGGCTGGGGCTGTATTGGTCATCCCTGTGTCCTCAGCACTGCCCAGCAAGGCACCAAGCACAGAGGAGCGACTAGGGAGTATTTGTTGACCAACTGAATGAATGAATGAGAGAAAAAGGGCTCCTTGACGCTTTTTTCTATTGTTTGGTTTTGAGACAGGGTCTCGCTCTGTCACCCAGGCTGGAGTGCAGTGGCACGGTCATAGCTCACTGCAGCCTTGGCCATCTAGGTTCAAGAGATCCTCTCCACTCCCTCCTCCCAAGCAGCTAGGACTACAGACTTGTGCTACCAGGCACCACATCCAGGTAGGTTTTCTTTTTTTTTTCTTTTTGTAGAGATGGGATCTCATTATGTTGCCTAGGCTGGTCTCCAACTCCTGGCTTCAAGTGATCCTCTCGCCTTGGCCTCCCAAAGTGCTGGGATTACGGGCATGAGCCAGCCTGTTTTTGAGATGGGCTCTTGCTATGTTGCCCAGGCTGTCTCAAACTCCTGGGCTCAAGCAGTCCTCTGGCCTTAGCCTCCTGAGTAGCTGAGATTAGAGGTGTACCCCACCATGCCTGACTCCCCTTTTTTCCAGATGAGTCAAATCAGGTCCAGGGAGCCTGACTGATCATTTATTTTTTTTTTTTTATAGTAAAAGTAGCTATCATTACTACTAGTCTATTATTTTTCTATTATTATTACTCTTTATTATTATTATTATTATTGAGACGAAATCTCACTCTTGTCCCCCAGGTTGCAGTGCAGTGGCACGATCTCGGCTCACTGCAACCTCCGCCTCCCGGGTTCAAGCGATTCTCCTGCTTCAGCTTCCCAAGTAGCTGGGATTACAGGCGCCCGCCACCATGCCCAGCTAATTTTTGTATTTTTAGTAGAAATGGGGTTTCACCATGTTGGCCAGGCTGATCTCAAACTCCTGACCTCAGGTGATCCGCCTGCCTCAGCCTCCCAAAGTGCTGGGATTACAGGTGGCATGAGCCACTGCTCCCAGACTACTCTTTATTATTTTTAATTGTTATTGTCACTCTATTATTTTTCTTTTTTCTTTCTTTTTAGAGGCAGGTCTCGCTATGTTGCCCAGGCTGGAGTGCAGTGCCTCTTCACAGATGCGATCCCACTACTGCTCAGCACAAGAGCTTTGACCTGCTCTGCTTCCAACCTGGGCTGCTTTGCAACCTGGTGGTCCCCCACTCCCAGGAGGTCACCGCATGGATGCCGAACTTAAGAGAACAACTGATCAGCGCAGAACTCCTGGGCTCAGATGATCCTCCTGCCTCAGCCTCCTGAGTAGCTGGGACCACAGGCACATGCTACCGTGCCCGGCTTATTTTTTATATTATGGTTATTATTACTCCTGTACGATTATGGTTTTTATTTATTAATTAATTTATTTTCTTGAAACAGAGTCTCGCTCTGTCACCCAGGCTGGAGTGCAGTGGTGCGATCTCGGCTCACTGCAAGCTCCGCCTCCCGGGTTCACGTCATTCTCCTGCCTCAGCCTCCCGAGTAGCTGGGACTACAGGCGCCTGCCACCAAGTCCGGCTAATGTTTTGTATTTTTAGTAGAGACGGGGTTTCACCATGTTAGCCAGGATGGTCTCGATTTCCTGACCTCGTGATCTGCCCACCTTGGCCTCCCAAAGTGCTGGGATTACAGGCGTGAGCCACCATGCCCGGCCTGATTATGGTTTCTATTATCTGCTATCGTGACTCCCGCCAGTGTCTTCCTGACCCCCTAGGCATACAGGGCCTCTCCAAGCCGACACCTGATGGGGAGGGGTGGGTGGCAGCGGGCAGGATGGGCGCACCTGGGTGATGAGGAACTTGGTGAGGCGCTCAGGCAGCCGGCCCTTCTCACTGGACAGGATCATCTCCAACATGTCTCCATGCAGCTTCTCCATCACCACAAACACTTTCTCAGGCGTCTCGAACATGCACTCCAGGTTCACGATCCCAGGGTGCCGCAGGCTCTGCAGGGTGGGGAGCGGGGTCAGGGCCCAGGTCGCCCACAAACTCAGACCCCAAAGGGTCAGGTATGGGAGTAGGAGGATGACAAACAAGGAGAAGGATGTCCCTGGGGTGTTGGCACTCAGGGAGGGAAGGGGGCTTCCCACAGGCCAAGACAGAACAGGCCCACCTCCATCCACCCCACCTGCCAGGTGCCCAGAAGGATCTTTTTTTTCTTTCTATTTAAATATAGAGATGGGGTTTCAGCATGTTGGCCAGGCTGGTCTCAAACTTCTGGCCTCAAATGATCCTCCCACCTTGGCCTCCCAAAGTGCTGGCATTAACAGGCATGAGCCACTATGCCCGGCCCAGAAGGATCTTTACATCCTGAAATTCTGGTGGAGGCCCAGGGTTGCAGGAGGGAGGAGCGGAAGCTTGGAGAAATGGGGAGAGTTCTGCATGTCTGTATCTTTTAAATCCATACCCCATCTCACATTCCCCAGTCCTATCCTGGCCTAACCCCTCTCTCCCACCCAGATCCCCACTCAGCCTCCTGGCTACAGTCACTTCCCTTTCCACCCACCCCCCAGATGGCAGCCTGAGGGATTTTCCTAAAGCACACACCTGATCCTGCCCCTCCCTTGCTCAAAAGCCTTCTGTGGCTCCCCAGTACCCTCAGGAGAAAGTCCAAAGGGTCTGGCTTCACCCTCCTCCCTGGCCTCATCTTCTAGTACCTCCTTTCTAGAAAACTTCATGCTCCCTCTCACCAGGCCTTTGTACAGGCTGGTCCCTCTGCTAAGAACACCTTCTCCTCCCCTTCAGTCTCAACATGCATATGCCTTCCTCCAGGAAGCCTTCCCTGACCACCCCTACACACTGGGTCAGCTAGCTCATGAAAGGAAGAAGCAGAAAAGGAAGGCGGCCTGGTGCTTACCTGCAGAATGGCCACTTCATTCCGGAGCTGGCTCTCCTGCTTGGTGGGGAAGCGCAGTTTGTCAATGACCTTAACTGCCACGTCCCGGCCTGTTTTCCGGTGCTTTCCTGGGCAGGAAGTCAGACAGATGGGGGTTGAGAGAGCAAGACCACCCAGTTTGGTAGGAGTATCTCCACCTCTGCTGACCTCTGCCCCCCCATCATAGAGACAGTCAGAGTTGGGCAGAGTTGGAGGCCCCTGGAGATATGTGAAAAGGCCAGCAGAGGTGCACCTTGGGAGTAAAGGCAGAAAGAAGGAAAGCGAAAAACAAAGCTCCAAAGAAGAGAATAACATGGGAAACTGGATTTATAACCAGTCAGGATCTAGCATCTAGTTTTGTGTGGCCCATAAGAGTCCTGGGGACAGGGGAGAGACAAAAGTGAGGGGACTCCAGGTTCAGGATTATCTCCACCCAAATTCTACACTTCCAAGAGTGTAGAATTTACCCTCCCTGTCCTATCCAGCTCTAGGATCTAGCTCTGTGACAAATCAAAGTGTAAAATTTACCACCCCTTGAATCCAATCAGAATCTAGGATTTAGCCTGTGGCCAATCAGAATGCAGAATCTGTCCTCCTAGTCAATCAGAATCTAGGATCTAGCTCTGTGGCCAGAGTGCAGAATCTATCCTCCTATCCAATCAGAATCTAGGATCTAGTTCTGTGGCCATAAGAATGCAGAATCTATCCTGCTATCCAATCAGAATCTACGTTCTAGCTCTGTGGCCATAAGAATGCAGAATCTATCCTGCTATCCAATCAGAATCTACGTTCTAGCTCTGTGGCTAATCAGAATGCAGAATCTACCTTCCCTATCCAAACAAAATCTACCTCTGTAACCAATCAGAGTGCTGAATTTACGCTTCCTATTAACAACAGGAGAGTCCATTGGTTTCTCCCAATGAGAAAAGGAGAACCTACAACCAGTCCACCCAGGATCTAGCTTTCTAAGCCAATCAACATAGGAGGTGAGCATGTGACCAATCAGAAAGGAAGGGTTGGAGCTACAGTAGCTTCCCCCAGCCCCAGGCCCCCTCTGTGTTAGCTCTAAAGTATCCTCACCTCCATAGACCACTCCAAACTGCCCTGAGCCCAGCACTTCATCAGGGAAGATCTGATAGACAGTGGCAATGTCCTGCAGGGTGAAGACAGGGCAGGTCAGGGGTGCAAATGGAAATCGGGGAGGGGGAGTCAAGGAGATGAGAGAGCTGGGGAGGGTTTGTGGGAAGGGAGGGCATCATGTATGGGCAGGAGTCTCACCACATTCTCTTGGATCTGACTGTTGGACACAGAGATGCTCAGAGAAGCTTGTCCTGGGGAGAGGGGAGAGAGAGAAGTGAGGGGACTCCAGGCTCAGGATTATCTCCACCTATACCTGCAAAGGCAGACTTGGGAGTCAGGCCACCCAGATTTGAATCCAATGTTCGATACAACATGCAGCTTCAGGCTGGTGACTTGTCCACTATGAACCTCGGTTTCCTCATCTAGAAAATGGGGATAATAAAAGGACCTCCCTCATAGGGCCACCAGGAGTAGTAAATGAGATGTACTGAGTGGCTAAAGGAGTGACGTGACGATGATTTTGCTGAGCATTTTGCCCTAGGATCTCAGCACCGGGGGAGGCAGACTGACCTCAATATACAGAGAAGGAAACCGAGTCTTAGAGGGAAAGCCCAGACTGACTCCTGCGTCTTCCCTTGAATTTGTCCCCCTACAAACCCAACCAGAGCCAGATATTTCTAAATCCGGATCTTTCTGCCACTTGAATGTCTCTCTCTTCCACCAGTCTAGGCCCCTGCTCGCCCTCCAACTCTGGGTCCTCACCCCACAGCCCCTTCCCTGGTCTCCTTGCCCCAATCGTGCCCCCTCCTATTCACCTCCCACAGAGAAGCCAGAGGGATCTTACTGAGGCACAAGGCTGCCCCTGTCCTTCCTCTGCTCACAACTCTGCCATGGCTCCCCAGTGCCCTCAGGAAGAAGCCTGAGCTCCTTAAATGGTCTAAAAGGCATGGCCTAAACCCTCATCTACCTCTGACTTTAACCCCCCACATGCTATTCCTGACACACTGGCCTCCTTGCTGGGCCTCAAATACAGCAAGCTCTCTTCTACCTTCCGGTCTCGGCATATGCTGTTTCCCCTGCCAGGAAAACTCTTTCCTTCAACCTAGACTTAGCTAAATCCTCTCATCCTCAAGTGTCAGCTCAAATGTCACTCCTAGGACCAAGCTGGATCACTGTCGCAAATGTTCTGTATCACACTCGTTGCTTGTATGGGTTAATGATCAGTGTCTGTAACCCACACTGGATTATAAGCTCCAGAGGGTGGGAACCTGGTACTCTCTCATCACTTTTTGCCTCTGCCTAAAATGAGATCTCATTTTCTTTCCCACATCTCACCCTGCCTCGGCCTCCAGGTCTCAGTTCAGATGTCACCTCCTCCAGGAAGCCCTCCTATACACCCAGATTGGGTCAGGTACCCCTCTGGGCCCCTCCAGCTCCCTGGCTCCCTTGTCCCAACCCTGCCCACCCTGGACTGTCACTCTCTGAAGACAGGTATTCTGCCCTACTGGACTCTGAGCCCCATGAGGGCAGGTCTTGGGCTGTCCTGATCACTGGGTCCCCAGCACTGTCCCACGTAGAGGAGGCACTCAGTAAGCGCTTGAGGACTTATCAGCACCTGGGACAAGGCTCATGGAGGGGAAGTGACATGCCCAAGCCCACATATCAGGCCAGGAGCTTAACAGAGATTTGTTGTGGATTTTTGTGTTTTTTGTTTGTTTTTTCTTTTTTGGAGGCAGAGTCTTGCTCTGTCACCCAGACTGCAGTGCAGTGGTGCGATCACGACTCACTACAGCCCCTCGACCTCCCAGGCTCAAGCAATTCTCCTGCCTCAGCCTCCCAAGTACCTGGAACTACAGGAGTGCGCCACCACACCTGGCTAATTGTTTTTATTTTTTGTAGAGATGGAATCTCGTTATGTTGCCCAGGCTGGTCTTGAACTCCTGGCCTCAAGTGATCCTCCTTCCTTGGCTTCCCAAAGTGCTGGGATTAACAGGCATGATTAATAGAGTCTGAACCCAGGCCTGCTGAGTCCAGAGGCCATGTTTTGAACCCCACCATTGCCCAAGGGCCCTCTTTGGCCCTTCCATTCCCCAGAATCCTGCCCCACCCATCTAGACCTATTCTTTCAAACACTGGGGTGGGAGGACTTACTGTGGGGCGCGTGGCCTGGGGCGCTGGGTGCGTCCTGAAGGATGACAGGCATCAGGGCCTGGCGGATGGCTGTCTCCCAGCCCCGGGCGGCCTCAGCCCCCTGCCCACTTGGCCCACCCGGAGCCCCGCCAGGCATCTCGCCCACGAAGTAGGTGGCATTGGCAGTGACGATCTCAAAGCAGTGTGGGTTGGTGCCCGGCGGCACAAGGCTGAAGTTCTGGGCGGACTCCACTGTGAGGATTTCTGACAGCGGAATTTCCTGCAGGATGCGGAACCAGCACAGGTGAGGATACCAGGCAGACCCTGGAATTCTACTGCTTACCCAGAAGGATACACAGGATCCATGTTGATGGGGATGAGCCTGGTTTGCAGAGTGGTTAGACAAGTTCCCAGTAATTCTAAGCCTGTTCTCACTATTCTTTTATAATTACTGGTAGAGGCCAGGGGCAGTGGCTCACGCCTGTAATCCTATCACTTTGGGAGGCCGAGGCAGGCAGATCACTTGAGGTCAGGAGTTCGAGACCAGCCTGGCCAACATGGCAAAATCCTGTCTCTACTGAAAATACAAAAATTAGCCAGGCGTGGTGGTATGTGCCTGTAACCCCAACTAATCAGGAGGCTGGGGCAGGAGAATTGCTTGAACCTGGGAGGCAGACATTGCAATGAGCCAAGATCGCACCACTGTTGCCTAGGTGACAGAGTGAGACTCCATCTCAAAAATAATAATAATAATAATTACTGGCAGAAGTGATATTGAAGCAGAGACGAGAAAGGTAAGAAGAAGTCAGCTGGCAAAGAGTAGGGGAACAGCATGTGCAAAGGCCCTGAGGAAAGGCTGTGCTCAAAAGCCAAGCTGTATTCCCATCACATGGGCGGTGCCTGGACACAGTAAAAGCTTGATAAACATTTGACGGCCAGACATGGTGGCTCATGCCTGTACTCCCAGCACTTTGGGAGGCCGAGGAGGGCAGATGGCCCAGGAGTTCAAGACGAGCCTGGGCCACATAGTGAGACCCCAGCTCTACAAAAAATTTAAAAATCAGTCAGGCATGGTGCCATAAGCCTGTAATCCCAGCACTTTGGGAGGCCAAGGCAGGCAGATGGCTGGAGCCCAGGAGTTTGAGACCAGCCAGGGCAACATGATGAGACCCCCATCTCTACAAAAAATACAAAAATTAGCCAGGTGTGGTGGTACGCACCTGTAATCCCAGCTACTGGGGAGGTGGGACAATTATTTGAGCCAGGGAGGCAGAGGTTACAGCGAGCCATGATCGTGCCACTGCACCTCAGAGACAAGCAAGATCCTGCCTCAAAATAAAAAAATGGGCCGGGTGCAGTGGCTCACACTTGTAATCGCAACACTTTGGGAGGCCGAGGCGGGCGGATCACGAAGTCAGGAGTTTGAGACCAGCCTGACCAACATGGTGAAAGCCCATCTCTACTAAAAACACAAAAATTAGTCAGACATGGTGGCACGCCTATAATCCTGGCTACTCAGGAGACTGAGGCAGGAGAATCACTTGAACCCAGGAGGCGGAGGTTGCAGTGAGCCAAGAATGCGCCGCTGCACTCGAGCCTAGGTGACAGAGCGAGACTCCGTCTCAAAACTAAATAAATGTTTGATAATAAATGGAGGAAATGAGGCCACACAGGGCTTCGCAGGCCACAAGGAAGAGCCTGGGCTTTGTCCAACGGCCCCAGGAAGCCACCGAAGGCTTTTCAGCATCATCTGCTTGTGTGCGGAGGGCAGATGGAATAGAATGAGATGGAGACAGAGAACCAGGAAGGAGGCTGAGGGGACCCAGGCGGGACAGAAGGCGCAGGGATCATGGAGTGGGAAACGTGTCAAAGGAGGAAGAAGGGAGGAAGGACAAAGGAAGGAGGGAGGGAGGAAGGAGGGAGGAAAGAATGAATGACTTAGGTAGCCCATAAAACCAGGTGATGACATGGACACATGGGTGGGGGGACGGTGAGGACAGCATTTTATTTTATTTTTTTTTGAGATGGAGTCTTGCTCTGTTGCCCAGGCAGGAGTGCAGTGGTGCGATCTCAGCTCACTGCAGCGTCTGCCTCCCAGGTTCAAGCGATTCTCCTGCCTCAGCCTCCAAAGTAGCTGGGGTTATAGGCGCCCGCCACCACGCCCAGCTAGTTTTTGTATTTTTAGTAGAGACAGGGTTTCACCATGTTGGCCAGACTGATTTCGAACCCGTGATCTCAAGTGATCCTCCCGCCTCGGCCTCTGAAAGCTCTGGGATTACAGGCATGAGCCACCATGCCTGGCCAAGGACAGTATTTTAGATGGTGTGGTCTGAGCAAAATGGGAAGATGATAAGGAACCAGCCATGGAAAGTTCAAGGAAGACACTCCAGGGCAGGTAACAGCAGGAGTCCCGGTTTTATTACTCTAAGACAATAGGAGCCACTGGGGGGTTTTGAGGGTTTTAATAAAGACTCCCCTGGCTACTATGGGGGAAATGACAGAGGCTGAGGTCAGAAGCAAGGACCCTGCAAGGAGAAGGCTGCAACCATCCGGGTGGAAGACAGTGGCTGGGACATGGTGTGGGCACAGGAGGTGGTGACGAATACACACACATAATGCAATACATTAATTATAAAGGAATAGCGAGGCCGGGCGCAGTGGCTCACGCCTGTAATCCCAGCACTCTGGGAGGCCGAGGCGGGGGGCAGATCATGATGTCAAGAGATTGAGACCATCCTGGCCAACATGGTGAAATCCCGTCTCCGCTAAAAATACAAAAATTAGCTGGGCGAGGTGGCGTTCACCTGTAGTCCTAGCTACTTGGGAGGCTGAGGCAGGAGAATCGCTTGAACCCGGGAAGTGGAGGTTGCAGTGAGCCGAGATCACGCTACTGCACTCCAGCCGGGCGACAGAGTGAGACTCCGTCTCAAAAAATAAATAAATAATAAAAAAATAAAGGAATAGTGAGAACAGCCTTAGAATTACTGGGAGCTTAATATACCACGCCCTAAGCCGATTGCTTTAGTGGATTGGCTCTTTGAATTCTAGCACCAGCCCTGAGGTACTAGCATTTGAGGCATATTTACAGGTGAGAAGCGTGAGGCACTGAGAAGTAGGGAACCTGCCCGGGCCGCCCGCGCTGGAAAGTGGTGGGGCCAGAATCGGATGGGCATGGGCAGCTCTTGCTGATGAGCTGGAAGCAGGGAGGCTGGGGGTGGGCAGAGGGTGTGATTTGCAGGATCTGTCTGGAGTAACCGGGGGTAGGAGGAGGTGTGGGGAAGTTTGTGGGCACAGCGGGAAGTCCAGGGGAGCTGGAAGCCCGGAGGCTTACCTTATAGTATCTGTTAGTCGTGTTGTTCTGGAAAAGCGTGATGCACTTGCAGTCCAGGCGCCAATAGTGCCGCTTTCTCTGCAAAGATGTTGGAAGAGTCACGTGAACCGCCAGACTTTCCGGCCCAATCTCGGTCCCGTGGCGCTGCTTGGGGCTCCAGGTGCCTGGAGCACCACGTGCACGCCCTAACCCTAGCACCTACCCCCACGCCGTAGTCCCACCCCACCCACACGCCCTAACCCTAGCCCCGCTCCTAGCCTTAACCCTAGCCCAGCCCCCACGCCCTAACCCCAGACTCACCTCCACTTAGCCCTCTTCCTCCAGCCAAGCTCCTCCCCTAACTCTAGCCCCGCCCCTAACCTTGCCCTTAGCCCCGAGTCTTCCCTAACTCTTGCCCCTAGTCCCACCCTCATAACCCACGCTCCTACTTCAAGCCCCGCCTCCAGCATGGCCCAGCCCACTACTGGCCCGCCCGCGCCTAGCTTCAGCCCCACCCACCTAGCCCCGCCTACTCAAGCTGAGCCGCCCCTCTTCCAACCTTCACTCCCCGCACCGGGCCCCGCCCCGGCCACTCACCAGCGTGTCCTTGTTGCTGTAATGAACCACCCAACCCTCCCGCAGCGTGGTGCTGGATTTCCGCGTCGTGTGTCGCACTGATTGCACCACCCTCATTAGGGGAATGTACCCTAGGGAGCTGCGGAGGAAGAGGAAGGGGTGAGAAGTCACATGCAGAAAATGACCATGCTGCTTGGGGCCGCAGGGGGCATCTCTGGGAAACTAGGGAGTTGGGGACTGTTTTTGTTTGGTTGGTTTTTGTTTTGACAATTTCCCACCCCCAACACACACCTGGGAGTTGTCTTTTTTTTTTTTTTCTGTTTTTTTTTTTTGTGACGGAGTCTCGCTCTGTCGTCCAGGCTGGAGTGCAGAGGCCGGATTTCGGCTCACTGCAAGCTCCGCCTCCCGGGTTTACGCCATTCTCCTGCCTCAGCCTCCCAAGTAGCTGGGACTACAGGCGCCCGCCACCTCGCCCAGCTAGTTTTTTTGTATTTTTTAGTAGAGACGGGGTTTCACCATGTTAGCCAGGATGGTATCGATCTCCTGACCTCGTGATCTGCCCATCTCAGCCTCCCAAAGTGCGGGGATTACAGGCTTGAGCCACCGCGCCCGGCTTTTGTTTAAGAGTCTCGCTCTGTCACCCAGGCTGGAATGCAGTGGTGCGATCTCAGCTCACTGTAACCTTTGCCTTGGGTTCAAGCGATTCTCGTGCCTCAGCCTCCTGAGTGGCTGGGACAATCACGGTGACCATTACATGCGCACCACCACTCCTGGCTAATTTTTGTATTTTTAGTAGTGATGAGGTTTCGCCATGTTGGCCAGGCTGGTCTCGAACTCCTGGCCTGAAGAGATCCACCTGCCTCGGCCTCCTAAAGTGCTTACAGGTGCGAGCCACCACGCTGGCCCAGAAGGAGATTCTTGAGAGGGCTTCTGTAATAGGCCTTTCTGAAGTCAGGCTGCCTAGCAAATTAACTAACCTCTTTGTGCCTCAGTTTCTGCACCCAAACGGGATGCTATGAGGAGTGGAAACCTTTCTACGGAGCTTAGTAAAGTGCCTGGCATACAGAGGACCTCCAGTAAATGCTAATTGGTATTTAGTCCAGCGATTGTGGAGCCAGCTGTGTGACACTGGGTAAGTGATTCAACCTCTCTGGGCCTCACCTCCCTCATCTGTGCAGATGCTGTTAGTGCAGTAAGGAAGGTCTAGAGAGTGATTAAGTGACCTGCTGGGCGTGGTGGCTCATGCCTGTAATCCCAATACTTTGGGAGGCAGAAGTGGGGGGATCACTTGAGGTCAGGAGTTCGAGATTTGAGAGATTGACTTGCTCAACTCTGGAACCAACAATCTCTGGATCCCTGTGCTAGATCAGAACCCGGGTGGCCTTGGGCGCAGTGGCTCACGCCTGTAATCCCAGCACTTTGGGAGGCCGAGGCGGGCAGATCACGAGGTCAGCAGATCGAGACCATCCTGGCTAACATGGTGAAACCCCATCTCTACTAAAAATTAAAAAAATCAGCTGGGTGTGGTGGCGGGTGCCTGTAGTCCCAGCTAGTCGGGAGGGCGAGACAGGAGAATTGCTTGAACCTGGGAGGCGGAGGTTGCAGTGAGCCTAGATCCTGCCACTGCACTCCAGCTTGGGCAACAAAGCGAGGCTAGGTCTCAAAAAAAAAAAAACTCGGGTGGTCTTGACCACATCCCTTTGCCTGAGACTCAGTTTCCCCATCTGTGAAATAGGCTACCTCTCCCCACACCCGCCACCCCCAACCCCTCAAGGTCCAACTCTGACAGCGTATGATTGTGTTACTAGACATTCCCAGGAAAGACGTGGGAGAAAGGGAACCTGCGGCTTCAGGCTGCTTGGGTTGGGAGGCACCACAGGAAACACTGTCGTTACTGTGACCAGCTTACCCATCCCCTTTCTGTCCCACCCTCTTCCCCTCACCCCCCCTGCTGCAGCCACGTGGGTCTCTGCTGTCCCTGGAACACGGGTGGCTCTACCCAAGGGCCTTTGCACCTGCTGTTGCCTCTGCCTGGAAGCCTCTTCCCCCAGAGCCCCACAAGGCTCCTTCCCTCCCCTCCCTTCAACTGCCACTTCCTCAGCGAGGTCTCCTTGAATGCCCCTAAGATAGCATGTCCCCCATTCTCCATCTCCTCTTGTTTTTATCACCATCACCAATACCTGATGCTGTGGATGCATTTATTAGCTGTCTCCCCACTGAGACTGTCAGCTCCAGAAGAGCAGACTTTTACCTCTTTTGTTCATAGCTGTGTGCTTGGAGTCAGAACACGGCAGGTGCCCATTAAATATTTTCCGGTGCACCTGTGAGGGTGCCCGCTTACCCCTGCCCCAGGTTTATCACCCTGTGGGGTAGATACCTCATCGCCCCAGGAGGAAACCGTGGCACACAGGGAAGCATCTAGCAAGTGAAGTGGTAGAGCTGGGATCTGGGCTGACTCTCAGCCTCCAGCGCCTGTGTGAACTGTGCTGCGCCAGCTTTCTCAAGAAACATTCATGCCACACCCAGATAGGAAGTGCCTGATCTGAGCCAGCCCTGTCCTAGGCACCTGGGAGGGCAGAAAATATCCTTGCCCTCATGCACCTGAGCTCACATTCCAGTGGAATTGAATAAGTGTGAACTCTGTATATAGTTTCAAAATGTGTAATCCCAGCACTTTGGGAGGCTGAGGTGGGAGGATTGCTTGAGCCCAGAAGTTCAAGACCACCCTGGGCAACATAGCAAGACCCCTATCCCTAAAAAAAAAAAAAAAAAAAAAAAAAAAAATAGAATAATATAGGTCGAGCGTGGTGGTTCACGCCTGTAATCCCAGCAACTTTGGGAGGCCAAGACAGATGGATCACCTGAGGTCAGGAGTTCAAGACCAGCCTGACCAACATGGCAAAACCCCGTCTACAAAAAATTAGCCAGGCATGGTGGTGGGTGCCTGTAGTCCCATCTACTCCAGAGGCTGAGGCAGGAGAATCACTTGAACCCAGGAGGCGGAGGTTTCATTGAACTGAAATTGTGTCACTGTACTCCAGCCTGGGCAACAAGAGTGAAACTCTTGTCTAAAAAAAAAAAAAAAAAAAAAAAATTAGCCAGATAGCATTGCGTCCCTGTAGTCCCAGATACTCAGGAGGCCAAGGCAGGAGGATCATCTGAGCCCAGGAGTTTGAGGTTACAGTGAGTCACAATCACACCACTGCACTCCAGTGGGCAACAAAGCAAGACCCTTTGGGAGGCTGAGGCGGGTGGATCACTTGAGCTCAGGAGTCAGGAGTTCAAGACCAGCCTGGGCAACATAGGGTAGACCCTGTCTCTGCAGAAATACAAAAATTACCTGGGTATGGTGGATGAGCCTGTGGTCCCAGCTACTTGGGAGGCTAAGGTAGCAGGGTCGCTTGAGCCCAGGTGATTGAGGCTGCAGTGAGTCAAGACTGCACCACTGCACCAGCCTGGGTGACAGACTGAGACCCTGTCTCAAAACAAAAAATTATTTTTAAAAAGCTGTAGTGCTTTAAAAGGTTTGCCTCAGGAACTGGGAAAATTTACAAATACAAGGTGATGTCAGCCCACTGTAGATAAAAAGATATGGAGGTTCACTGTGCAGGAGGGTCTTCCCCCAGGGTTGCTTGGAGGGTTCCGTGCGTACCTCTGGGCCTTGCCTCCCTCGCCTTCCTCCTCCTCACTGGCGTGGAGTGCATTCTCCGAGTGGGAGCCAGGGATGACACCGGAGTCCTCTGACTCATCCATGAGGGCGCTCTTGTCAGCTTCGCTGAAATCAGTGGCCTCCTCCATCGGCACATCTGTGGGGACGGAGGCGTCAGAGGGGCCTCCACCCAGCCCTGCCCCTTCCCCCCTTTCTCCCCAGCGTCCCCCCAGCCTCTCACCTCCATTGATAAGAGCCTCCCCCAGGCAGTCATTAGGGACACGGGTGGCGCAGCGTTTGTGACAGTTAAACTTGCAGTCTGGTAGGACAGGGAACAAGGGGACAGGTGAGAAGGGGAAGAGAGGTTACCTGGAAGGCTTGAACCTTGACCCTAAGCCCCAGGCTCAAAAGAGTCTCTTCTTGCTGCCTGGGTAAGAACACTGGCTGCCGCCGCCCTGGTCATTTTCCCACTTTCAGCCACAGTTTGCCCAACTCTCGGGGGGTCTTGATTAAGTGGGAGGGGTAGACTCAAAATCCCGATGACTGCCGGGTGCGGTGGCTCCTGCCTGTAATCTCTGTACTTTGGGAGGCCAGGGAGAACAGATAATTTGAGGTCAGGAGTTCAAGACCAGCCTGCCCTACATGGTGAAACCTCATCTCTACTAAAAATACAAAAATTAGCTGGGCATGGGACTACAGGTGCCCACCACCAAGCCTAGCTAATTTTTGTGTGTTTTTAGTAGAGATGGGGTTTCGCCATGTTGGTCAAGCTGGTTTCGAACTCCTGACCTCAGGTGATCCACCCACCTTGGCTTCCTAAAGTGCTAGGATTACAGGTGTGAGCCACCGCGCCCAACTTGTGTGTGTGTGTGTGTGTGTATGTGTGTGTTATTGGTTCTAATGTGCTGTGACTCTAGACTCTGAACACCCTAGGGCTGGGTTCCTCAACCCGTGACACTAACATAGTGCCCAGGATAACTCCTTGTTTTAGGGCACTTGCTCTGTGCATTGTAGGATGTTTAGCTGCATCTCTGACTTCTACCTACTGGACGCCAGTAGCACTAGCCCAGTGTACCAAACAAAACTATCTCCAACCCTTGTGAAACATCCCCTAGGAGCGAAACTGCCCCTGGACGAGAACCATTGCTGTAGAGTTCAGTGTTTCCACGGTTCTAGGGACACTATACATCAAAGATTCTAGAGTTTACTAAAAACCTATTTTATGAAGGTTCTATGATTCTGTTTTTTTTTGTTTTTTGTTTTTTTTTTGAGAAATAGTCTGGCTCTGTCTCTAGTCTCTCCCAGACTAGAGTGTACAGTGGCGCAGTCTTGGCTCACTGCAACCTCTGCCTCCCAGGCTCAAGCAATCTTCCCACCTCAGCCTCCTGAGTAGCTGAAACTACAGGCACGTACTACCATGCCCGGCTAATTTTTTGTATTTTTTGTAGAGATGGGGTCTTTCCATATTGTACAAGCTGGTCTTGAACTCCTAGGCTCAGGCGATCCACCCACCTCAGTCTCCCAAAGTGCTGGGATTACAGGTGTGAGCCACTGCCCCCGACCTGATGCCATATTTCTAAGGCTTCAGAGTTTGATGTCCAAGTTTCTAGAGCTCTAGACATCTATGATTTGACACTTCTAAGACTCTTTAATGTCCAAGATTTTAGGGTGTTATATATCCCAACTCTAAAATTTGACAGTTCTAGAGTTCTACAATTCTAGGCTTCTCTGCCTCCCGAGTCTGCAGATTCCAAGGTTCTAGGATTCTATACCTACAAGATTCTAGAATTTGATGTTTCCGTGCTTCTTTAGCTCTAGAATTCGATTGTTCTAATAAATTCTTGAATTGGATGTTTCTAAGTTTATATGGATCTAGACCTCTGAGGTTCTAGAACTTTTTTTTTCTTTTTTTGAGACAAGTTCTTGCTTTGTCACCCAGGCTGGAATGCAGTGACACAATCACAGCTCACTGCAGCCTCAATCTCCTGGGCTCCATTAAATCCTCCCTCCTCAGAGTCCCAAGTAGCTGGGACCACAGATGCATGCTGCCACGCCTAGCTAGTTTTTAATTTATTTGTAGAGACAGGGTTTCGCCATGTTGCCTAGGCTGGTCTTAAACTCCTAGGCTTAAGTGATCCACCTACCTTGACCTCCCAAAGTGCTGAGATTACATGCATGAACCACCATGCCTGGCTGGATTCTAGAATTTGATCGTTCAAAGTTCTGGGAGTCTAGAATTTCCAGGATTCTAGCTTACGATGGTTTCAAGTTTATACGATTCTGGACGTCTAAGACTCTCAAATTTGATGTACCTATGTTTCTATTACCTTCAAATCCCATGGTTCCAAAATTCTCATGTTCTGAGAATCTATAACTTGGGAGATCTAAGATGTGTAATCTAAAGTTCTGTTGTTATTTTAGCTGAATTCTATCATTCGGAATTTTTGAATGCTATGGTTCTGATTCTAGAATTCTCAGGTTCTACAGTTTTAGAATTCCATGCTAAACGCTTTATGAATCTAGGATTCCAGGGTTCTAAAGACTGAGGTTCAGCTGGGCATGGTGGCTCATACCTGTAATCCCAGCGCTTTGGGAGGCCGAGGTAGGAGGATTGCTTAAGCCCAGGAGTTCAAGACCAGCCTGGACAATATAGTGATACCTTATCTCTACAAATGATTTAAAAATTAGCTGGGTGTCGTGGCACCACCTGTAGTCCTAGCTACTCAGGAGGCTGAGGCAGGAGGATCACTTGAACCCAGGAGGTTGAGGCTGCAGTGAGCCATGATTGCACCATTACACTCCAGCCTGGGTGACAGAGTGACACTCTGTCTCCAAAAAAAAAACAACACACACACACACACAAAACTGAGGTTCTAGGATTCTAGAATTCCAAAAGTCCCAGAACTCTAGGATTTAGGGCTCTCCCCTTCTGAGGCCCTGGGCTCCCAAGGCTCAGAATACCTGTGCTGAGATCCTTGTGTCCTGCCACAAGACCAGGTTGGGACAGGGAGGAAGCTCTGACCCTGTCTGTCCTCCCCGACGGGCCCAGCTAACCTTTGCATTGCAGGCCCTGCCGGAAGAGGCCCTTGAGGAGTTTCTTGCAAGCTTGGCAAACGGTGGGCCGTGTGTAGCTGTGGATGAGGAAGGTGTGCGGCACCTTGACCTTGGAGAGCAGCATCTTGTCCAACTCAATGGGGCGGCCCGTGTAGGATGAGGCAGAAGAGGAGGAAGAGGATGACGGGGGACGGCGAGGCAGGAGTTCGGTGGTGCTACGGCTCTGTCGTTGGGAAGAACGAAAGGGACACATCAGTGCATTGGCCCCATGCCTGGGCCCCGTCACCCGCCTAGCTACCAATCCGTCCCATCCCCCATCTCCTCACCAGCTCATCAGCCGTGCAGGGCAGGGACTCGGAGGTGCCGAGGCGCACCGAGTGGCCGCTGGCCAGAGACGTGGATGACAGGCGCCGTTTGCGGGCCCCACTACAGTTGTTGGGGATGCTGAAGGCACAGCGCTTGTGGTAGTTCAGCCCGCAGCCTGCAGGGGGCGCCAGAGAGTAAGTAAGAGACATGGCCTCTGCCCCTCCTAGGTCTCTTCTTGAGAACTCTGCCCTTTCCACCCAATCTCCCACCTGGTCCTGTCCCCTCACCCCCAGCACGATATCCTCCAAAAGGTACTACCCGTAAGTGTATCAGCCCCCGCCCCAGGCCCGCCCCTCCTCAGAGCTCCGCCCCAAGTTCCAGCTTGTAGCCCCACCATCACCCCATCTATCCCCCAGACCCTGAACACACCCACACCCCTTTTCTCACTCCAACAAGGGACACCTCAAAGGTCCCCGCCAAAGCTCCATCCCTAGTTTCAGCTTGTAGCCCTGCCATCACCCCATCTGTCCCCCAGACCTTGAACACACCCCACATCCAAAATTTTCCCACTCCAACAACGGATACCTCAAAGCTTCCCTCCAAAGCTCCGCCCCTAGTTCCAGCCTGTAGCCCCAACATCACCCGGTCTGTCCCGCAGGGCCTGAACACGCCTCGCACCCCACCTTTCCCCACTGCAACAAGGGATGCCTCAAAAGTCCCCTCCAAAGCTCGGACCCAGCCCCAATTCTCTGTGGTAAGCACCTCCTTTTAGTCCTCCCCAAAACGCCTGTCCAACTCCCTAGAGACACCTGTTCCCCCTTCTAGCCCTGACCTTCCTTTTTCTGAGGCCCCTTTGGTTCCCCTTCTTTCCCCAGCCCCAACTTTCCCAGAGAAACTGCCTCTCCTCACCCCCACCCCTAAGGTCACTATCACTCCCTCCAGGTCTGCTCACCCCCCATACCCCACTTTCTCTTTTCTGTAGACCTGGAATCCAGGCAATCCCTAAGTAGTGTGATTAAATCTTAGTAGTGCGGACCAGGCATGGTGGCTCACGCCTGTAATCCCAGCACTTTGGGAGGCCAAGGCAGGCGGATCACTTGAGGTCAGGAGTTCGAGACCATACTGGCCAACATGGCAAAACCCCATCTCTACTAAAAATACAAAACTTAGCCGGGTGTGGTGGCACACACCTATAATCCCAGCTACTCCGGAGGCTGAGGCAGGAGAATCACTTGAACCCAGGAGGCGGAGGTTGTAGTGAGCTGAGATCATGCCACTGCACTCCAGCCTGGGCAATAGAGTGAGACTCAGTCTCAAAAAGAAGAGTTATCAGTTGTACTCAAGTTCATTGTACCATACTAGGCAGAAGTATGACTTGTTATTGTCTTTATTTTATTTTGTAGAGACAGGATCTCTATGTACCCCAGGCTGGAGCACAATGGCACAATAATAGCTCCCTGCAGCCTTCAACTCCTGGGCTCAAGCAATCCTCCTGACTCAGCCTCCTGCGTAGCTGGCACCACAGACATACGATACCATGCCCAGATAATTTTTTTTTTTTACAGATGGGGTCTCGCTATGTTGCCCAGGCTGGTCTTGAACTCCTGGGCTCAAGTGATCCTCCCACCTCAGCCTCCCAAAGCGTTGGGATTACAGGTGTGAGCCACTGTGCCCTGCCTATTTTATCTTTTAAAATCTTCATCCATGGAGAAATCAGCTCAAGTCCCCGTTCCCCACCGGAAACGTGTATGCGTGCTCTAATACATCTCCAGTGATTCCAAACGATTCCAGGATCGCTTTCTATTCTGGAGTGAAGAATGTTCCTCCAGCCTTTGGGAGCCCTTCTGGTAGCCGCCTGCTCCAGGCTTTCCAGTTCCACACCTCCTCATTGTAGGCACTGTCTTGGCTGCATGTTGTAATCGCGGAGGCAAGCTTGGAGAACGGTGTTGGCCCTGCAAGAAGAGCTTCAGCAGGGCAAATGGTCTGCATACGGGAACCATTTCCCAGTGTTGGCCTTGAATCACTCATATGCTTTCCAGAATTTCAGAATCTTATCTATAACTCCCAGAATGAGTCCCAGGATAGAGCTAAACTCCTGTCGGAATGGAGTCATTTGGGGTTCTCTTGCCACCACAGGAACTGGGACCATCATCTGTGATGCTGGGTCAGTGAGGTCCGTGCTGAGAACCCATTAGGTCTTGATGACACCAGGGCTGTACCATGACGAAGACTGCATATGCTGAGACCTCAAGAGTTGGATATGGTATGTGGACGATGGCAATATTTGTAAGAGCTTTGAATGCAGAGTCAGTTTCTGCAGGCCTAGAGTCCTTAAATAATACAAATATATTTGGGACTGCATGATGATCTGGAACACAGGATGTTGGAGAAACGATTTCTTTTTTTTGTTTTTTTGTTTTTGTTTTTTTTTGAGACGGAGTCTCACCCTGTCGCCCAGGCTGGAGTGCAATGTATGATCTCAGCTCACTGCAACCTCTGCCTCCCAGGTTCAAATGATTCTCCTGCCTCAGCCTCCCGAGTATCTGGGATTACAGGCGCCTGCCACCACACCCAGCTAATTTTTGTATTTTTAGTAGAGACAGGGTTTCACCATGTTGGCCAGGCTGGTCTCTAACTCCTGACCTCATGATCTGCCCGCCTTGGCCTCCTAAAGTGCTGGGATTACAGGCGTGAGCCACCGCGCCCAGCCCAGAATCTGGATTTCTGTACAAGCGTGGCACCCATGGAGCTAGAGATACTGTCTCAGACCTAATACCCAATGGAACATCCAAAAACATGCCTCTAATCTCAGGGCATATTGTATAAAAATGGAGGCACATGGGGCCCAGCGCAGTGGTTCATGCCTGTAATCCCAGCACTTGGGGAGGCTGAGGTGAGTGGAATACTTGAGACCAGCCTGGCCAACATGGTGAAATCCCGCCTCTACTAAAAATACAAAAATTAGCCAGGAGTGGTGGCGTGCACCTGTAATCCCAGCTATTTGGGAGGCCAAGGCAGGAGAATTGCTTGAACCCGGGAGGCAGAGATTGCAGTGAGCCAAGGCCACGCTGCTGAACTCCATCCTGGGTGACGGAGCAAGACTCTGTCTCAAAAAAAAAAAATGGAGCCACAGGGTCTCATCACAGAATGGATGGTCCTCACCTGTCATCTGTCCTCATGACGAATGCAGGTACATGGCCTTCATCTGTAGGCAGAGCCCTGATTTCAACATTCTCAGAAGCATGAATAACAGGGACAGAGGACCTATAGATCTTGACACTTGGGCTGAACCTTGAGATTCTTGGCTTAAAGAACTGTATGTTTTGGCCAGGTGCAGTGGCTCACGCCTGTAATCCCAGCACTTTGGGAGGGTGAGGAGGTGGATCATTTGAGGTCAGGAGTTCAAGACCAGCCTGGCCAACGTGGTGAAACCTGTCTCTACTAGAAATACAAAAATTAGCCGAGCGGTAGTGGTGCATGCCTGTAATCCCAGCTACTCGGGAGGCTGAGGCAGGAGAATCACTTGAGCCTGGGAAGCGGAGGTTGCGGTGAGCTGAGATCCCACCACTGCACTCCAGCCTGGGTGATAGAGTGAGACACTGTCTCAAAAGAAAAATCAAAACAAAACACTATGTTTTTAAACTATGATTTAAGGAGATATGTATGGCTCCTGTTATGGATTAAATGTCCATGTCTTCCCCAAAATTCATATGTTGAAACCCTAACCTCCAATGCAACTATATTTGGAGATGGTGCCTTTATGGAGGTAATTAAGGTTAATTGAGGCTGAAAGTATGGTTGTAATCCAACCAGACTGGGTGACCTTTTTTTTTTTTTTTCCTGAGACAGAATCGTGTTCCATCACCCAGGCTGGAGTGCAGTGGCGTGAACACGGCTCACCGCAGCCTCAACCTCCTGGGCCCAGCTGATCCTCCCACCTCAGCCTCTTGAGTAGCTAGGACTAGAGGTATGCACCACCATGCCTGGCCAATTTGTTGTATTTTTTAGAGACAGGGTTTCACCGTGTTGCCCATGCTGGTCTCGAACTCCTGGACTTAAGCCACACAGGGTGGTATTTTGTTATGGCAGCCCTGACAAACTAAGACAGGTGCCACGTTGATAAGAGGTGGACCCCTGATGGTCATGTTTATGTGTCAGCTTGGCTAGGCGAGATTCAGTTATTCAGACACTAATCTAGATGTTGCCATGAAGGTTTGTTTTTGTTTGTTTGTTTGTTTTTTGAGTCAGAATCTCGCTCTGTTGCCAGGCTGGAGTGCAGTGGCAAGATCTTGGCCCACTGTAACCTCTGTCTCCTGGATTCAAGTGATTCTCCTAACTCAGCCTCCCACTACAGGCACATGCCACCCTATCTGCTAATTTTTGTATTTTTAGTAAAGATGGGGTTTCACCATGTTGGCCAGGATGGTCTCGATCTCTTGACATGATCTGCCCGCCTTAGCCTCCAAAGTGCTGGGTTTATAGGTGTGAGCCACCGCGCCCAGCCAAGGTTTGTTTTTTCTGTTCACCCTCTCAACCCAGCTTTTCCCCGACTCCAGGAAGAACTGGGAAGAGAAAGCTCCATGGAGGTATTTTCTTTTCCTTTTTTTTTTTGACAGAATTTCGCTCTTGTTGCCCACGCTGTGATGGTGCGATCTCGGCTCACTGCAACTTCTGCCTCCTGGGTTCAAGAGATTCTCCTGACTCAGCCTCCCGAGTAGCTGGAATTACAGGCGTCCACCACCACGCTGGGTAATTTTTTGTATTTTTAGTAGAGACGGGGTTTCACCATGTTGGCCAGGCTGGTCTCGAACTCCTGACCTCAGGTGATCCACCCGCCTCGGCCTCCCCGAGTGCTGGGATTACAGCTGTGAGCCACTGCGCCCAGCCCAATGGAGGTATTTTCTGGGTGTGATGAAAATCCATAATCAGTTGACTGTAAGTGGGAGAGGTAATCCTGCTTGTTCTAGGTAGGTCTGATTCAATCAGCTGAATGTTTTAAAAAGCAGATCAGAGACTTCTTGGATGAAGAAATTCCACCTGTGGACATCAGCTTCGCCTTGTGCCTAAGAGTTCCTGCCTGCCCTTCTTGATAGGATGAATTTTTTGTTTCTTTTTTTGTTTTTTTGTTTTTGTTTTTGTTTTCAGACAGAGTCTTGCTCTGTCACCAGGCTGGAGTGCAGTGGCACGATCTCGGCTCACTGCAACCTCCGCCTCTCGGGTTCAAGCAATTCTCCTGCCTCAGCCTCCGGAGTAGTTGGGACTACAGGAGCCCGCCACCACGCCTGGTTAGTTTTTTGTATTTTTAGTAGAGATGGGGTTTCACCATGTTAGCCAGGATGGTTTCAATCTCCTGACCTTGTGATCCGTCCTCCTCAGCCTCCCAAAGCGCTGGGATTACAGGCTTGAGCCACTGTATCCGGTCTTTTTCCTTTTTTTGCACCAGGGTCTCACTCTGTCACCCAGGCTGGTGTGCAGGGGTGCAATCAGGGCTCACTACAGCCTCGAGCTCCCAGGCTCAAGTGATCCTCCTGCCTCAGCCTCCCAAGTGGCTGGGACCACAGGTGTCTGTCACCATGCTTGGTTAATTATTTTTTGTACAGGCAGAGTCTTGCTATGTTGCCCAGGCTGGTCTTGAACTCCTGGCCTCAGGTGATCCACCCACCTTGGCCTCCCAAAGTGCTGGGATTACTGGCCTGCCCCACTGTGCCCAGTTGGATTTGAGTTGCCTAGCTACCACACACAATTCTGTAAGCTGATTCCTTGCATATAAATATCTTAATATATATCTCCTACTGGATCTGTTTCTCTGCTTGATCCCTGACTGATACAGGCTCCACCCTCTTCCCCAGTCACCCTTCTGCTCCCCTGGGCTCTGTTCTTAGGCTCCTACTTGTCCCTCTCAGCTCCACCTCCTAGGCTCCGCCCCTAGACCTGAGCCCCGGCCCAGCCCCACCCCTCCTTCCCCAAGCTCTGCTTCTGGGCCCATCCTTCTTGCCATTATTACTTCCTAGGCTGCGCCCCCAGCTCTGAGCCCCGCTTCTTCTCCCCACGCGGTCCCCGCGCCAGGACCATTAGGCTCCGCCCCCGGTGCAGAGCCCCGCCCCAGGCCCCACCCCCAACCCCTTGGCTCTCACCATCGCACTTGAGGCCCTGGCGCACTAGGCCGAAGAGCATCTCCCCGCAGTGATCACAGAAGGCAGGTGCCCGGTAGGAGTGCACCGTGAGGGCGTGCGGGCGGATCTGGAAGTCCTCGAAGGTGGCTGAGGCTGTAGGCGGAAAATAAGGGTGGATACTTGAGGCGGGATAGGCCGAAGCTTTTCCAGACCCCACCTTCCCTGATTTCTCACAGTCCTCCCAGCCGCAAGGTTTGATCTTTCCTTCCTTCATTCATTTGCTCTCATACTACATTCTGCCTGGCTTCAAATCCCAGCGCCACCCCTGAACAAAACACATATATCCCTATGCCCCGGGCAGGGACAGATCGGGAATTGGGGAGTTTTTAATGGGCAGGGAGCTTCAGTTTTGCAAGATGATAACAGTTCTGGAGACTGGCTGCACAACAGTGTGCATGAACTTCAAATTACTGAACTGTACGCTTAAAGGTGCTTAATATGTGGGGTTTTTTTGTTTTTGTTTGTTTGTTTGAGACAGAGTTTCGCTCTGTCACCCAGGCTGGAGTACAGTATCGCGATCTCGGCTCACCAAAACATCCGCCGCCCGGTTCAAGCAATTCTCCTGCCTCAGCCTCCCAAGTAGCTGGGATTACAGGCATGCGCCACCACGCCTGGCTAATTTTTGTATTTTTAGTAGAGACGGAGTTTCACCATGTTGGCCAGGATGGTCTCAAACTCCCGACCTCAGGTGATCTGCCCGCCTCGGTCTCTCAAAGTGTTGGGATTACAGGCGTGAGCCACCGCACCCGGTCTAAAATAGTAATTTTTATTTTATGTATATTTTACCAAATTAAAATTTTAATTAAAAATACCACCACCAACAACAAAAAAACATGGATAGGCTGTGTGTGGTGGCTCACATCTGTAATCCCGGCACTTTGGGAGGCCCAGGTGGGCGGATCACTACAGGTCAGGAGTTCGAGACCAGCCTGAACAACATGATGAAACCCCATCTCTACTAAAAATACAAAAATTAGCCGAGCCTGTAATCCCAGCTACTCAGGAGGCTGAGGCAGGAGAATCGCTTAACCTGGGAGGCAGAGGTTGCAGTGAGTCAAGATCATGCCACTGCACTCCAGCCTAGGCAACAGAGCAAGATTCTTGTCTTAAAAAAAAAAAAAAAAAAAAAAAAAAAAAGCCCAGTGTGGTGGTACATGACTGTAATGCCTGTAGTCCAGCCACCTCGGGAGGCTGAGGCAGGACGATTGCTTCAGTCTGGGAGGTAGAGGCTGCAGTGAGTGGTCATCATGCCACTGCATTCCAGCCTGGGTGACAGAGCAAGACCCTACCTCAAAACAAAATAACATGCCGGGAGTGGTGGCTCACACCTGTAATCCCAGCACTTTGGGAGGCCAAGGTGGGCAGATCACTTGAGATCAGGAGTTTGAGACCAGCCTGGCCAACAAGGTGAAATCCCATCTCTACTGAAAATACAAAAATTAGCCACGTGTGGTAGCAGGTGCCTGTAATCACAGCTACTTGGGAGTCTGAGGCAGGAGAATCGCTTGAACCCAGGAGGCAGAGGTTGCAGCAAGCTGAGTTTGTGCCACTGCACTCCAGCCTGGGTGACAGAGGGAGATTTCAGCTAAAAAAACAAAAAATAAATAAAAATAACAAAAACAAAACAAAACTCAGGTTTAGGGGAGAGACAAGGATGAAGATAAAAATTCAAGTGAGGCCAGCTTATGATATGAAAGAGTACTTAAAGCCTGGACGAGGTCACTAAAGGTGTAAATCCAGACTTCTGTCATTCATTCATTGAGCCGGTTTCACTGAGCACTGCAGGAGCCGCAGGGAGGACAGCCATGAGAGGCAGCTGCCCCCCACCCTCAAGAGGGACCAAGGGCCATAGACTGGTCCAAAGTGCTGAGAGCATGCTCATCTATACGACTGGAATAGTGAGTGAGTGAACTGGCTTCTGGCTGTGTCTGAGAAAATCACCTGGGTGGAGTGGGGGGCGCTTTTAAAAATACTGATGGGCAGATCCTATCTCACTTTGCAGAGATTCTGATTTAATTTAGCATTTTTGTGGGAAGAGCCATGGACATCATAACTTTTTTTTTTTCTTTTTCTACTTTTTTTCTTTTTTAGAGACAGGGTCTCTCTCTGTTGCCCAGGCTGGAATGCAGTGACATGATCGTAGCTAACTGCAGCCTCAAAATCCTAGGCTCAAGAAATCCTCCCACCTCAGCCTCCCAAGTAGCTGGGACTATAGACGTGTGCTACCTTGCCCGGCTAACTTTTTTTTTTTTTTTTTTTAAGAGACGGGGTCTCCTTATGTTGCCCAGGCTGGTCTCAAACTCCTGGGCTCCAGCCAGCGATCTTCCCACCTCAACCTCCCAAACTGCTGGGATTACAGGTGTTAGCCATTGCAACTGGCCCATTTTTTACCTTTATATTAAAGTATAGCACAGTCAGTTACAGATCGAACTCCTTCTCCTCTTTTCCCCCTTCTCACTACTGCATTGACTAGTCTTATAAATAAATAAGTATAATATATGTTCAGGAAAGTGCACAGCTCAATGAATTTTCAAACTGTACAAACCGTGTCACTAGCATCCTAATCCATAAATGAAAGTTTAGACCAGTCCCTAAAAAGCCCCTTCGTGGCCCCACTCTGTAACCATCTTCCCAAAGCCCCCAGCTCTCCCTTTGTTTTTTTTTAGAGGGAGAGAGACGAGGAGAGATGGAGTCTCACTATGTTGCCCAGGCTGATCTCGAACTCCTGGGTTCAAGCGATCCCCCCAGCTCCAGCTCAGCCTCCCAAAGTGCTGGGATCACAGACGTGAGCCACTGCGTCCGCCCGGCCTCTCCTGACTTCCAACTCCCGCTACCCTCTCCTCCCCCAGATGCCCCGCCCCGCCCAAGGCCCCGCCCCCAGGCCGGCCACCACCTCTCACCCGACAGCACCACCTCCACCAGGTCGCCCTCCTGGATGTCTCCGGCCGAGCGCACCAGCTGCAGGAGGTTGGCCGACGTGGGGTCATGTTTGAAAAGCAGGATCTTGTCGTAAAGGCCGTAGAAGCCACACTCAGGGAACTGAGGGGTGGGAGAGGGATGTGGCGACGGAAAAGCTCAGAGCCGCTTTCAGCAGCGGGCGGACTGTGACCCTCCCAGGGCAGGGCCGGCTGTTTCCCCCGGAAACGCAGAGACCCCGCAGGCCCTCGCTTCCTGCCTGCCCCCTCCCAACCCCAGCGCGAGCCGGGCAGGATGCCAGCGCCCCAAGTGTGCGGGGAGGGGGCGCCGGCGTGGGTTTGGTGGTTAGAAGGGGGAGCTGGGGTGGGAGGGAGAGTGGCTCCGGGAGCGTGGACACCTCGAATTTTCCGGAACCTGGCGGAGGTGGGAGGGGATGCTGAATGAACACCCCCTCCCCTGTGCCCCCTCCCCAGGCTCACACACCCGCCCCCCAGCTTCCTTCCTGGATCTGTCTATTGTTGTCCCAGTTACCTGGCTCGAGGCCTAGCACTGGGGTGGGGCGAGCTGGAAGGAGGACTTTTCGGGGCTCCTGGGAAAGTGGGAGGGCGGGGCTCTAGGACTCGAGGGGGCTGGAGATAAGGGGGGCGCCTCCTACCCGATGCTCAAAGGACCCAGGTGTCTGGGTCCTCAGCTTGGGGGGCCTGGGGGCAGGAAATGAAACCGGGTAGAACAGAAAGTGAAACTGCCCGGGTGGGGCCTCGGGAAGGAAGGTACGGGGCCCTAACACACCTGGACCTGGCAGAAAAATAACACTGGGGTGAAGCCTGAGCGGGGCAGGCTGGGGACTTGAGCACTGGACAAAGAAGTTCACCCAAGGGACAATCTGCCCCTGTACCCCCACTGCATCAGCTTCCCATGAAATGGGCTGAGTTGGGGTGGGGAGCTGGACCTGCTGGATTTGGGCATTTGGTGGGCAAAACCTCTATCAGTTCTCACTGCTAAGAGAGAGTCCACAGAAGACCAGGACTGTCTTGGCCCTGACCCCTTGGGAAGTTTTTCTCCAAGCTTAAGTTTCCTTGTCTGTAGAATGGGGGAGCTGGCTCAGTTCCCCACATTTCTCTGACGCCCAAAGGATTCATTTCCAGGAGTCTGAAAAGATTCTGGAATTTGGATATTTTGGGACTCCAACATGCTCACATTATAGAATTCTACATTCTAGATTCCAACCTGGTATCACTATACATTTTAGGATTTCAATAACCTAAACAAGCGGTAATCTAATATTTTAATATTCTAGGAGTCTGACAAGCTAGGATTGTGGTGTTTGGATTCTTTAGCATTCAAGGACCTCATCCATCAGCATTCCAAAATTCTAACATTTTAACTTTCTAGGATTCAACAATCTAGGAATCTCATATTCCAACATTTGAATGTTTTACTATTTCACAAACCTAGAATTCTAATATTTTGAACACTAACATGGGGGCAATTTAATTGCCTAGGATGCATAGTCCAACAATTTATGATTCTAATATTCTAACATTTCTACAGTCCAGTACTCCAACACAGAAGCCCACTGTTCTTTTAACATTTTACGATTTAGACGTGGAGTTCCACCTGGTTTCCTCTTGCCATAACACCCAGCTGCCCACCCTGGGGACCCTGGTGTCCACAATTAAGAGTGGCTAAGAGGACTGTGACTAGGAAAGGGAATAGGGTCCCCAGGGTCTCTAGGGGTGCCTGCCCCTCCACACATATCTCAGGCTTAGGGCAAGGCACAATTGGGCTCTAAGACCTCACTTGCCCCTGGCAGCTAACTCAAGCACCTGCACCCACACATGTCACCGGATCACCATGGCCAGCCCGGGTTCAATTTCTCCTGTTTCCACCAAATGGGAGGCCCAGGATGGGCCTGGATGTGGAGGTCCGCCAACATCTGCTGCCCCTTCCTCCCCTCTCTACACCTGGCTGCCCCCCCCTTCCTCCCTGTTTGCTGCAGAAAACAACAACATGCAGGGACATGAAATTTGGGGAGGCCTCTGGGGCACCCCACCCCTGCCCAGTCCTCTCTCAAAGGGATGGTGGGGAGAGGGGCAATGGAGGGGGGCAATGTCCCCTATCTCTCCATCACCCAATGCTCAGGTCCCCTTCCTCCCTCTTCCGCACACCAGGCCCCAGACCCCTCTGCCAGCGCCCCCTCCTTCAATCTGTCCCCGAGCTGCATCGAGGGAGCCCGCGCCCTCACCTTCTGGTCCACGATGGAACAGGCCAGCTGCTTCACATGAGCCAGCTCGGAGGCGGCGGGCAACAGCACGAACTCGCGGGTCAGCCCGATCTGGATGTGAAAGGAGACCCCGGAGCCCGGGGCCGGGACCTGGGGCAGTAGCGCTGGCGGCGACTGCAGCTCTAGGCCGCCGGGGGGCGGAGGAGACCCCGGCCCGGGAGAGCCAGGGAGCCCGGCAGGATAAGAGGGGGCGGCGGCCATGGGGGGAAGCCAGGGACCGGCCGCCTGGCGCCCACCCGGGACCCGGCCGGGGGGCCCCGGGGGACCCTGGGTCCTAGATCCGCGGGATCTCGTGAGCAGGTGGTGGGAGCGCGGGGATCCAAGAAAAGATCTGGCAGGCGGAGGGGACCTGAGGATGGCGGGGTCCTGGGAAGGAGAGAAAGGCACTGTAGCGGGTCAGAGGCCCGGAATCCAGGACTCCTAGCAGATCAGAAAGGAGAAAAGTAGTGGTTTGGAGGTCCCAGCGATTGAGAGATTCCAAGAAGCCCAAGAGGAAATCTAGTAGGTAAGGGTCACAAGGATCAGGAGAGCCCGCGATTCAAAGGCCCCTTCCCTAGCGGAGGGATTGAGAAGGGGACAGAGGGAATCCCAGGATCCAGTGCTCCAAGAAGAGGATCCCACTCAGAAGGCGGCCCGGGGGAATTCACCTTGGGGGTGGAGGGCAGGAGTCTCTGAGTCGGGGACCGAGTGGATCCCAGAAATAAAGGGGTTCGCAGGGACCCGACCGGCCCGGGGATGGGCAGAGGGGTCCCGAGGGCCGGAGTGGGTAGAAGGGAATCTCACGAATCGCAGAAGTTGGAGAAAAGTTCTGTCAGGAGCCGTGAGGAAGGGGGCGTTGCCGGCGGCGGGGTGGGGTGGGGGGCAGGGAGGGTCGCCAGGCGCCAGTAGCTCTTTTTCCCCCTCCAAAGTTTAAGTCGGCGGCGGCGGCTCAGGAGGAAGTGTCCGGAGCGACGGCGCAGTCGACCAATCGGCGCGGGCCTCGGCGACGTCAGTGAGGGGGCGGAGCCTACCGAGGGGCCGGGGGCGGAAGGGGAGGGCGGGCCTGGTGCCTCTGAGTTGGGGCTTGGACCTCCACCTCCTGGGTGGGGGACCTGGGATGGTGTGAGAGATGGAGGGCAGGCAGGCGAGACCAGTTCCTTCCCTGAACACAGCCAAGCCTGGAAAGTTAACTTTTCCCTCCACTGGACAGGGAGGGGAAACACTGTCACCCACTGCCGGTCGCGGGCGTCGGGCTTGGAGACCACTGACCCTTTAAGGAGGGGAGCCCTCTCCAGCTGGCGTCCGGCGCCCATGGCAGGGGACAGGGTGGGAAATCGGTGTCAGGTCCCGGCCCGCTCCCTTGGCTCGGCCTCTCTGTTCTCCGAGCGTCGCCCCAGCCCTCCCTGCAGCGTCCCAGCCCAGGGAAGGGGGTGCTGCAGAGCGTCCCCCCGCCCCAGCCCATTTAACACATGGAAAGACCAAGGCCTCCAGATGGGTAGGAAGGGCTCGCCTTAGGTCTGTCTCCAGCGTTGCTGGGCAAGGTGCATGGCGCTAACTGGATGGGTGGGGAGGGTCCATCCCCCCCCCCCAACCCCGCCTTAGGACAGTGCGGGGCTGCCAGGAGGGAGGACAGCACACCCATACCACTTCATAGATGCAGAGTGAGTCTCCTGGGGATGTGGAGTACGAGTACATGTGCGTGTCTTTCTCTCCATATGACTAGGTGAGTGGCTTCTCTGTGAACCTCAGTCCCTCCATCTGTTGGGACTATAATAGGACTGACCCCACATGGGATGGTGGGAACCGATGCGATGGTATACAGGTGCCTGGAAACGCAGCAGTTCAGTATAAGCTGTGGTTGTCTCTAATATGCGGAAAGGGGTGGCCACCTCCAGCACTCAGGCTTTGATGGGTGGGCACGTCCATTTAGTCACCCAGCATGTATCTGTGAGGACCTACTGGGTGCTGGATGGACCCTGCCGTAAAACTCCAGCCGCTACAGGGGTCAGGCTTGATCTCTCCTCCCCAGCTAATAATCAAATAGTGGCTACCATTTAGTTTACACAGAGTAAGCTGAAGCCTCAGAGATCTTGCCCAAGATCCCAGAGTGAAGTTGCTTGAGGGAAGCTGCCCCACCCACCCCTTTGATTGACAAATCAAGGCCTCGGTTTGAGCTCTAAGAGAAGGGCCACCTGTCTGGCTGGGATGCTGGCAGGACTGGAAATGGCAGGACTGGCTGGGGATGGGGGCTGCCAGAAGAGCCCCTCTTCCTGGTGTAGGGCCGTTGGGGGTAGCTGAGGTCGGTACAGTATCGATTCTGTCACCACATCCGGGGACTGGGGCTGAGGAAGGAAGTCTGAGGCTGGAGTGAAAACCCAAACCACCACCTGGGGAACTGCATCGAGCCCAGAGGGATGAGCAGGGAGCACACCACGTGGAGCCCACGCAGGCTCCTGTCGGGGTCACCTAAGGGCCTCCTGCCCACCTGCACCCTTTTTCCTGAGGGGCAGATGACTGTCCCAGCAAAACGCTGCCATGTCCCCAATGTCCAGACAGCAACCTCCATCCTTTCTCGTATGTTCACTGGGGCCTGCTGGGGGACTGGGGACACAGCCCTTTACAACCCAGGAAGAGGGCATTAGTGGCCTGTGGCAGAGGTGCTAGGACAGCTGAGGACGCCTAGCTGGTAGGTGGTGGAAGCCTCCTCCTGGAGACAGGAGCGGCGGTCCCCTCCATCTCATCTGGAGCATGTGGACACCTGTTCCCTCTTTTTAAGGCTGTGGATCCAGTGAAATGCCATGTAAAGCACTCAGCACAGTAGACATGGACTACTGAGAACAGAAAGGAGGGACTCATCAGGACATGCGCCACGAGAGCTCGGGCACCTGCAGCACCTCCTCCTAGCATGGAGGAGCCTGCAGCCTGCGTCCCAAAGCCATCATTCTCCACTGGCAGGAGCAGCCTTTCCCTCCCTGCTCCTTGTGGGCCTGGGAGGGAAACAGGAAGGGGGTTTATGTCCTCGGGGCACCAGCCCTTTGGCCTCACCACCACACATCACACATCCCAGGCGGGGCTGAGGCTTCAGCTGAACTGTCATCACAGTATCTGCTCCCCAGGGCTCTGCCCCTGGGGAGGGAGCACTTAGGGACAGAAAGAAAGGGCACAAGGAGATTCGGTCCAGTGCCTCCACTTCTGCTCTCCACCCACACCCCACCCAAGCTCTGGGCCCCTCTCCGTCCCCTGCTGCCCTACCACAAAACCCCAACCCATCATATCCCCTCTCTCCAAACTCCACTCAACCCAGGCAGAGCCAGTCACTCCTCCCCCAAAGTCCCCAGTCCCCTCAACAGACGGCACCGTCACCCATCTTACTCCAAAGGGTTTATTGAGACAAGTTTTCACATACAAGATGGGGGCAGAGGGGATGGGGGTTATAAACAGGAACCTGGAAGGGGACCAAGGGTGCACGGTAGAACCAAACAAGAGTGAAATAAATAGAGGAAAGAGTGGAGGCAGGGAGGAGACTGACTGAGACCATCACACAGTGATAACGTGGGTGGGGCAGCGCCATGAAAATCCCGTTATTTATACAGATATACAGGGAGTTCAGGGGGACCCAGGGGCCCCCTCCACCCTCCATGCCCCAGGGAGGGGCATAAGAAAGCCATCTCTGCCCATGGGCGACCCCGTGGGGCGCTGGGAGGGCTGCCCTAGGAGTCTTGGGCAATCCCTGGCCTGGAGGCCATGGTTAGTGTCTGGAAAGCAGTGGAGAGGGCCAGAGGGGAAGGGCAACCAGGCCGGGGCTCAGCTCCGAGGCTTCCGGCTACCACCCTTTCTCCCAGCACAGCTCCCGCCCAGGTCTGGGAGGATGGGGGATGGGGGAGCAGGAGCTCAAGGGGAGAACCTGGCACCTTCTGGAGTCTTGGAAAAAGTGATCCCTAAAGACACCCAGCCCTGGCTGTGCTGCCCTCTGGAAGGCAGCTCTGATACCAGGAGTGGCTGTCAGGGCACAGGGGGAAACCCCGAGGCCATCCTCAGGGGTGATTCCTGAAAGGGGCCCATCCCCAGGCTAAATGCTTGGGGAAGGCAGCCGTGAGGGAGGGATTCCTGGGGAAAGGGCCGTTAGCACCACCAGGCTCCACGGCAAACAGAGGCCAGGCCTCCGCACCTCCAGTGAGGCTGGGAGTCCCCTGTGGGAGAGAGAAGGGAGACGAGACTGAGGCGCTGCCTCTAGGGCGCCTCTCAGGCCTCAGCCCCTCCCCTGCATGCCCAGGACTTCCCCAGTGATTCTCACAGGATGCCCGACTGGACTGCGGGACTCAGCACACTCGGGAGTACCAGGCATGGACGTGTAGGGACTCAGGATGCGGGGTTTCTGCCCTCACCTCAGCCCCACCTGCCCGGCCCCGCACCCTAGCCAGCGTGGCGGCCAGGGCAGGGCCAGGTGGGCATCATACGAAGACCTTGGCCAGGGCGTCGGCGCCAGCACTGGCGATGAGGGCCTTGCTGGGGTGGCAAGCGACGGCGTGGATGGCCTCCTCGTGCTTCTTGCGGTGGGCTGTGATCTCCTGCACGCACGTTTTGTTGTCCAGGCTCCAAAGACGCAGGGAGCAGTCATGGCCTGAGCAGGGGTCGGGGACAGAAGGGGTGGTCACCAGGCTCCTCGCTCAGACGCAGTCCTGGAACCCCTCACCTGGCCTTGTCCAAAGGCCTCAGGGGAAATGGGGCTCAACTCTCCTCTCTCACCCTCTGCTCATCACCTCCTGAGGCCCACCCAAAGGAGAACCCTGGTCCCTTCCTGTCCACAGTCCATCTCGTTCCCCAGCATTTCCTGAGCAGCTACGGCACACTGAGCCCCGGGGCGGGGGGCGGGCAGTGAACAAAACAGGCAACTCTCTGTCCCGCAGCCTTGCCGCTGCAGCTGGGAGACAGGAAGAGAAAGAAGAAAGCAACCCAGCCGCCCCGTGTGAGGACAGAATGGCCCCAGGAGGAATGCAGGGAGCCTTCCAGGCAAAAGGACGGGTGGGAAAGGTCCTGAGGCAGGAGGCGGGGGTGGCCACAAGAGCCTGAGCAGGGGCTTGGGGAGAAGAGGGGAGAGGACAGCAGGCTGGGCAGGGCCCTGGTGAGGAGAGGTCTCATTTAGGGTCAAGAGGATCAGGCAGGGCAAAGGCTTAGCTCCCTCCACTGTCTAGTGGCCCCCAGAATAGAGCCCTGTCTGGGCACTGGGCTGGAGTTCACTGACCGGCCCTTCACCCACCAGAGGCTGCCAGCACAGGCCCAGAGGCAAAGCCCAGCCACAGCCTCCAACACCACCGCCTGCGCCTCTGCACACACACACTCACTGCTGCACTCACTGCAGGCCTCACCCTTCACCCCACAGCCACCTCCAGTCTCCTCCACCCACCTATGTCCCATTCCATCCCTTCTAAGCACAGCCGCGTTGCTGGCCTCAATGCCCTTATCCAGAGACAGCAGGGTGGGAGCACAGAAGTCCCTGCAGGTACCCCCAGGTAGACCTGGACTGATGTTACGAAGCTTCAATGGCCAAGTTACAAAGCGTCTGGGCATCGGGGCCCACATCTGTAAACTGGGGATCAAAGTACCAATCGCACAGGCTGCTTAGTGGCAGAATAAGACGATGCAGCTCCAGTGCCCCAGAGGAGTGCCCCAGTGGGCTGTGCTGCGCGCTATGGTCATCACTGTCATTCCTGCCCAGACCAGCTTCCCCCAGCCCTGGCCCCCAGGCCCACTGAACACTCGCCTGGAGCCAGTGCCCAGGCCTCTTCCTCCCCTTCTCCCCAACCCTGGTGGGACTAGTGTGCCCAACTTACTTCCTGACATCAGGAATGCGCCATTGGGGTCCACGGCTAGGCAGGTGACTGCGTCCAGGTGTGCAACCATGGAGTGCACCAGCTTACCTGAGGCGAGAGGGGCGGGTGGCAGGTTCCCCTCCCACTCTGAGCCTCGACTGAGAGAATGGAAGGACTGGAGGAGACACTCCCAGAGCCTCCCACAGGGACACAAGCATCTCTGCTGCCTGCCTTTGGCCCTCCCCACCCACCGCGAGCACAAGGGGCTAGGCCTCACCTGTCCGATTGTCCAGGAAGCGGATGCCCCTGTCGTCGTGGGCGGTGATAGTGAGAGGCTGGTTTGGATGACTCACCACTTGGTTGATCTGGGTTGGACCTGAAGAAAAAGGCAGGAAGAGGGAAGGCTGTCAAGGGGAAAATCAGGAAGACTGGAACAGAGGAACGAGTGCAGCGTGACAGCCCCACAGCAGCCTCTGCCTGGATGTCGAGGGGGACTGGGCGAGGGCACTCCCATCCCTGACCGCAGTGCTGGTTCTGTACAAGCAGCCCCTGGGCCCTGTTTTGGGGCTGGGGGAAGAGGAATAACAAACGTGAACACATTCCGCCATTCTACCAAGAGGGCCTGACAGAGTGGCCCTGACGCGCTCTCCCCACTCGGCCCCCCCAGTGCTCTGGCTGTGAGGGCGGGGGGCCCTCCACTGGGACCCGACTTCCTTCCTGCTCAGGGCCCGAGGGTGCAGGGGAGTCATCTGAGCTGACTGGCAAGGGGTCACCAAAGCCCCAGGAGGAAGTGGGGCCCGCAAGACACTGAGACCAATTCCCTGAGCTGATGTCAGCCCCCTTACCGCTGCTGCCCCGGGACTCCAGCGTGAGGAGGGCACCGCCAGCCTCCAGGTCATACAAGACAGTGTCGCCAGAGCGGAAGGAGGCCACGATGTGGGCAGGGTCGGTGCTGGTGAAGGCCACTGAGGTTGGGACCCCGTGCTCTGAGGGCACAGGGAAGAGAAGGCTGCTGAACGGACCCTCAGACCCAGCCCTGCCCCAGGGTGGGGGACTGTGGGTGGGAGGCCTGGGGCCTCAGCGGGAACCACTCTGATAGCCTCCAGCCCTGCATAGCTCCAGGGTAAGGTGCTGGGGCCCCCACTCACCGCTGGCTGTGGGGAAGGTGCAGAGGCAGGCCGGGCTGCTGCTGCTGGGGTCCCAGATGCGGACGGTGCCGTCGGCGGAGCAGGAGGCCAGGCGCTGGGAAGCGGGACTGAAGGCCAGGCCCCACACGGCATCCCCGTGGCCCTCCAGGACGTGGCTCAGCACGCTTGGGTCTGCACCCACCACAGGGAGGAAATGGGCTGTGTCAGGGATGTCAGCTCCTCCCTGGACAGCCCGGAGCCCCAGCTCTGCCAAGCCCCAGGCGGCTGGGCTCCAATCACCCATGCACCCGCTTCACGCCTGCTGCCCCTTGGAACTGTCCACTGCCAGGACAGCCCAGCAGCTGCTCACACTGCCCACTAGCTCTCCAAGGAAGGTTCTAGGGCTCCAGAAGGCAGGGATTTCCCCCTATTCACGGCTGTCTCCCCAAGCAGGGCCCAGAAACTGAGAATTCAATACAGAATTTTTTGGACTCCATTAAGGAAGAAGGAACAGTATAGTTCCGTGGCCCCAGGAGTGGCACACGGCCTGTGCTGGCCAAGTGTTGGTCCCACCCCTGGCCCAAGCAGTCTTTTCAGCCCGTGACCCAGTGCATGAGCTTTGCCTGGTCTCTCCAAAGCCCCCTGGTCATTCAGAGGTCCAACCACTGCTTCCCTGGTCGCTGGAGTCCACACCAGCAGCTCTGGCCTGCTGACACTGAAAGTGTGGTGGTTAATGTGGCTGGGACCGACGCTGACCTTATGCAGGTGAGCCTGTTCTCTAAAGTCTGTCCTCCCCTTGAGAGGAGACAAAGACCTCTGAACTCTGCCCGGACAAGGTCGAGCACAGGGCCAGGTACATGATCAAGAGGAGGCAGAGCCCGGTGCAGTGGCTCACGCCTGTAATCCCAGCACTTTGGGAGGCCAAGGCAGGTAGATCACCCGAGGTCAGGAGTTCGAGACCAGCCTGGTCAACATGATGAAACCCCGTCTCTACCAAAAATACAAAAAATAGCTGGATACGGTGGTGCATGCCTGTAATTCCAGCTACTCAGGAGCCTGAGGCACAAGAATCACTTGAACCCAGGAGGCAGAGGTTGCGGTAAGCCAAGATCACACCACTGCATTCCAGCCTGGGCGATAAAGCAAGACTCTGTCTCAAAAAAAAAAAAAAAATTGTGGCAGAGAGCAGGGGGACAGATGTTGAACAGGAGTGACAGTCTGGTCGCTTCCCTACTTAGGTCTTAGATGCTCCAAAGAGAAAGCCCCAACTCCCTCCAGCCTGGCCCAGCTAACTCCACCTTCTCTGCTTTCTCTGGACATGCCCTCCCCCTAACCACGCAGAGACCCTGGTGGATCCCCACACACAGAGCACACGGCATGGCAGAGCAGACGCTGCCAGGGCCAGCCACGCCTGTGCATGGGCTGCTCCCAGCCTGGGTGGTCCCAGCTCTGCCTTCTGGACACCACCTCACATGATTCTCAGGCAGCTTCACCACCTCCTCCCACAGCCATCGTTCCCAGCCTGGCTGGCTCATCCCTCAGCCACGCACTACATCGTGCTGCTCACAACACAGCAGGCAGACGGGGGAGCCATCACACGCACTCCCGAGGCCTGCAGTATTGGGCAAGAAGTGGACGCGACGTGTGCGTGCATGGAGGGGACGGCCAGGCCCCAGCAGATGTGAGGGGAAGGCAGGCGGCGTTGTCCTCACCATAGCCGTCGTAGGGATCCATGCTGAGGTCTGGAATCTTCCAACTGTGGATACAGGCATCTGCCCCTCCACTGTAGCAGTACTCACTGTTGCTGCCCATGGCCACAGCCAATACTGGGCCCCTGGAAGGGACAAAGATAGGGAAAGGGGGATGAGACAAGCTCAGAGCCTCCCCTGGCCACAGGACCAAAGTTTCCTACTAGCATTCTTCATGGATGGCCAAAAGGAATTCAGCGACTGGGGCTCTGGCCATGCTACCTAGACAAGCTGCCTGTCCCCTGCCCTCCCCCACGCCACCTCCATCTCCTCCCCTGAAGGGCTGTGCTGAGCACCAGCTGCCAGGGTATGTGAAAGTCAGCATGGAGCCCCAGGAGCCAGGGCTGTGTATATCATGGAGGGGCGTGGGGACTCAGAGCCCCTGCTGTTCTGCCTCCTGCCATGTGCCTCCCGGGATGGCAGTGAGCGGGTCAGGGGTCAGGCTGCGTTTAGGACGAAATTTCTAGCAGGCTCAGGGACACCTCCCTACCTGTGAGCCCGGAAAGCATGGATAGGTTCCACGTCTAGAGCCGCATTCCTGTGGGATGATAGAGGAGCCTGATGTCACTGAGACCCTGTCACCCCCATCCCTAGATGCCCCTACCCGCGGCCCAGTTTGCTGCCCTCACTTCTTGGCTGTGACCGCCTTCTGCAGGTTCCAGAGCTTGAGCGTGCCGTCCTCGGAGGCGGTGAGCAGAGCCGACTGGCTGTGGTGGAAGGCCAGGGAACGAATGCCATCGTAGTGCGAGCGCAGGGTGAACTTGGGGTTCCATGTCTTCTTAAAAGCATCTTTGCTGTCAGACAGCTGGGGTTGGGGGGAGCCGCCTCAGTGTCTTTGCATCCATCCAGCAGTCATGCAGACACTGACACCCAGGGCTTCAGGCCCCCTCCCTTCCACCCAGATGACCCTGGCAGGAATGCCCTCAGAGCCTGGGCTCCAGCCGGGACTTCTCCCCTTCCTCTGCTGGGCAGTCTCCACACTCGCCCAACAAGTCCCCACACTGTGCTGGGCTCTGGAGAGACAAAGGTGAGCCTGACCCCTCGGAGTCTTGCAGTTGAGACAAAGGGGAATAAGGGACACAACTGGACCATCCCACAAGTGTGCGGGATCATGAGCCATGAGCAGGGCAATGAATTAAAGATGCGCAGAGAGACATCGGGCAGCCTGCCCTCCTCCCTGGGGCCACCGAGGCTTTCCTGAGGAAGCACGAGCCAGCAGGACCTCACCAGATAAGGAAAGGGCCCTGGTGAGGGAAAGGGCCCGTGCAGAGGCCCCGAGGCACTGAGGCAGCAAGGACGGGCCCAGGCCTGAGAGGTCAGTGGTACAGGCTGCGGAAGCAAGGGGAGTGGCAGGGGAAGAGGCAGGCGCTGGGTGGTGAGCCCCGGAGGAATGCGCATTTCACACTAAGAAAAAGCCTGGGAGAAATGAGGAGCTGAGGAACTGTTTAGAGCAGGGGAACGCCACGGCTTGTTCCCGCCACCCCTGAGAGGCGCAGATTAGGAGCAGGTCAAAGTAGCCACAGACCAGGCACAGTGGCTCATGCCTGTAATCCCAGAACTTTGGGAGGCCTAGGATGATCATTTGACCCCAGGAGTTCGAGACCAGCCTGGATAACATAGGGAGATCCTCTCTTAAGAAGCAAAAAAAAAAAAAGTAGCCTCAGCGAGAGAGGTTGAGAGGCCAGGAAGTCCCAGGGGAGACAAGGGCATGGAGACCAGACACGTGACCATGAAGGGAGAGGCAGTGCACAAGTGGGAGAGGTGTGGGGGCCTCTGTCCGCCATGTTGCACATGCCCTGAGGGACGGTGGGAGAGGTGTTGGGGCCTCTGTCCACCACGCTACATGTGCCCTGGTGCCGCTCACCCAGCGGGGGACCCGGAGAGGGCCAGGCTCAGGAGAGATGATGAGCAGAGTACCAGGCAAGCCTCAGCGCCATGCCCCAAGATGGGCTCCCAGCTGACATCCTTGCCTCAGCCGTCCCTTCTGCCACAGTTCTTTAAGGCCAGAGGATCTGCTACTGAGTGGTTCACTCACCCCTCCCCCAGCGGGGCTCAGAACACTGTTCTTCCCCAAGATGGAGTGACACCTTGGGGCGTGCAGAGGGACCCCATGGCACGCTCCACTTCTCAGGCCTCTGCTCTGACCCCACTTCCTGAATCTCACAGCAGTCACCACCGCCCCCCCGAGCCTCGCTAGGGTCACCAACACAGATCCCATTCTGTCACAGTAAAACGTGCACACGCACTCACACCAAAAGCTCCCAGCTGGCCAAAGGCTCCCAGATGCCCAGAGGCCCGTCCACATATCTCAGGCCTGGAACATTTCATTTCAGCCCAACTGCCCATTCATACGAGACTGGCCTGACTTGGCAGAGCAGGGCGTGGCTAGAGGTCATCTTCCTGCATCCCAAATTAAATCACCAGGGTGGGAGGGGCACTGAGTGGTGGAGCCATGGAACTGTGATTAAGACATGGGCTCCAGAGTCTTCCAGGCCCTGCGCCTCGACGACCGCAGTCAAGTCCCTCCACTGTCTACATCTGCACCGCTCTGTGAAACAGCATGAGCAGGGCACGGGTGGCACCCAGTCAAAGCTTGCAGGGGCTAGCCCTGGGCGCAGTGCCCAAGGGGGACAGTGCGGGGGGCACCCAGAGAACTTACATCGCAGCTGAGGTCGTTGTCGTTGGTGACGGTGAGATCTGCCAAGTCCCCCAGGCTCACCTCCCCGCCCCCGATAGTGTCCATGATGAAGACGTCTGAGGAGAAGCCAAAGGAACCTGGTAGGGGGAGGGGAGGGAGGGGCAGAGAGGGCCAGGGAGAGAGAGAATGACAGAGAGAGGCAGAGAGAGAGAAAGAGCGAGAGAGAGAGAGACAGGGAGAGGACAAGATGAAGAATCACAGCTGGAAAGAGACAGAGAGACAGACAGGGCAGGACAGACAAAAAGAGAGGGAGACAGACAGACAGACGAACTTTTGGGGCAGGGAGGCTGCAGACTGGAGGCTGGGCCTCGACCCTGAGGACACAGAAGCCCTGGGCTCAGCTCTGCAGCCTCCCTCTGCCATGGGCCCACAGGACTGGGGCCAGGTGGGGGATGCCTCTTACCTTCGTGTGGCCGGGGCTGGGGTGTGCCAGGAGGCGGGCCGGTCACTTTTGGGGGCAGCCCATCCACATCACGCAGGTCAGCCAGAATGCCTTGGAGTTTGACCCGACGGCTTTCTGCAGGGTCAAGGCATAGGGCCAGAGTCACCCAGCAGTTCCAACCCAGTCTGGCATAGGTGATGCCTTCCCCACACTGAGGGCCCCCTGCCACTCTGGGGGGCTGTGAAGCTCTGGCCCCGGGGGGGGGCATGGACAGAGGAGAGGAGGTTGACTGGGCCCCTCCGTGGGGCAGTGGGCAGGTCACTGCCTTGCCTAGGCCTCAGGCCCCAGCCATCCATGCCATGTGACCTGAGAGCCCTCCTAGCTGGGAATCACAGGACAGGGAGGAAGACGTGGCCCTCCCACCTGCCTCTCCCCCACTGGGTCCTCATCCTGTTCTCTCCTTGAGGCCAGCCAGAGCTAGACGCCCGCCCGGGAGGGCTGGCAGCCCCACTTCAGGAAGAGCCAAGCCTGCCTGCGTCTCCACAGGGATTTTCCAGGGAAGGGGTGAGCGGCCGGCGGCCACGGCCTGGGCCTCCTGCTCTCCTTGGCTACCCTGCTCTCAGGAAACATATCCGTCCGGTGGAGAGACCCTGCACAGGAAGCGGCTGCAGGCACCTGGGCCTGCTCCCACTCCCTCAGCGGGGAAGGCAAGCAGGAGCTGGCCAGAAAATCTCAGCTCACCCAGTTCATGGGGGCTCCCATCCACAGCGCACCGCCGAGGGTCTGGAGCCCCTTCCCCATCCTCTCCTGAGCCCAAGAAATCAAACTCATTGATAGCATCTTCGGAGTCGTCTTCCTCGTCCTCGTCTTCCATTTCGGGCACCAGGGCCTTGGATGGGAGCTGGGGCATGGAGAAAGCCAGACAAGTCAGGGGGCCTCTTGTCCACAGACTAAGCCTCCTCAATGCCTGCGAACAGATAAGCCGGGGCTCTGGGCCTGTCTCTGCTCATGGGGCTGCCTCAGCTGCTAGCCAGCTGCCCTGCAGCGCCCCCTGCTGGGCCTTGGACAGCTGCTACCACTAGGGCCGGTTGGCCTGAAACCACCCTCACGCAGCCCTTGGCCTAGCCCTGGCTCAGCCTGCTCCAGTTCCCCAGGACGGTGCCTCGGAAGAAGAAAAGTCAGATAATGCAACAATCTGCCTATGGGGAGAGCAGATATGCACTAGTGTCCGTATGTGAATATATGGAGATGCAAACAAGTGAGGACGAATGGACCACAGCATTGCAGCCATAAACACAGCACTGGCTGCTGTGCTGGCACAAGAGCAAATTCCACTCACTGAATGAGCACTGACTACACCTCGCAGACACGACTTAACCCCCAAATCTGTGAACAGCTACCGTAGTAAACACTGTCGTTATCATTCCCACATTATAGGCCAGGAGACAGGCTGAGTAGCGGGAACCCACTTGCCCCAGGTCACCAAGGTCAAGCTCTGCCCACCGTGAACTCCTCCAGGGCGTGGCTGGCCCCTTCCACATGTCGGCCCCCCAGGCTGAGTCTGGTGACACCTCTCGGGCAGCACTAAGGGGCCAGGCTCTGAACTGCATTGCGGGGGACCAGAGGGAAGGGACACGGAGAAGACCTAGGGCCAAGGTTTATTCAACACTTGTAGAAAGAATGGGGAAGGGGAGGGTTTATAGACAGCATGCCCAGAAAGGCAGCAGCCGGGCTTAGGACTCCAGAGGAAACCACCACAGGTGCTCTGAGGGGCACACGAGTGGCAAGTGTGCTCACTAACAGTGCCTGGAACCATGAGGGCTCCACCACTACCAAGTGCCACCAGCGCCACCGACTAACCCCTAATGAGCACTTGGGGGACGGCCACCGTGCAGCTGAGGGCTTCCTGGGCACCAGCTCATGCTAATTAAATCCTCAACAACCCAGACAGAGGGACTCAGCCCCATCTAAAGGGTGAGGAGACTGAAGCCAAGACAAAGAAGCATGGGCCTGAACTCACACAGCTGGACCAGGGCCGCTTGGGAGCCATGGCAGTCCCCTGGGTTCCCAGCTGGGCCTCGCTGGAGGGCTGCTGTGTGGAGACGGAGAGCCCTACCCAACCAGCCAGCCCCAAGGGTGTGGGCCTAAAGGGGTGCAAACACCACAGATGATTCCTGATAGAATGGGTGGAGGGGTGGAAAAGGACTAGAAATTCTCAGAGGGACAGGAAGGACCAAGCGTCTGGACCAGGGGCCAGCATTTGAGACCCTGGACTCACAGCCCTCCTGCTCTTCCTCTAGACCTCCTGCAGTGCTGTGGCTCCGTGCACACCACTCCACTTGGAGTGCGACTCTGTGCTGAGCCACACTGGGACACTGGAGACGGAATGGAGGCCCAGACAGGCCCAGTCCCTCCTGGGGAGGGGTCAGGAGGGATACAGACCAGACAGGGAGGATCCCAGAGTGGCCAGGGCCAGGGAAGGGAGCCCAGGGTGAGTCAGAGAAGGCTTCCTGGAGGAGGGGGTGTCTGAGCTGAGTCTAAAGGAAGAAAGGAAGGGAACCCAGGCAAAGGGATCGCTAATGGGAAGCCCGGGGCTCAGGGAAAGCTCCGAGGCCATCTCCCACAGGTCCCTCCTTCATGGGCACATGCCCCTGCCTCCACCACAACACGTCCTTTTGCACATGAGTATTTACAAGGCCGCTGCTGGCCACAAGCTCCTCCAGGCCAGGGCCTGTGTGTCTCTATATCCCTGCTGTCAGCACACACCGCAGCCCCTGAAGGCCCAAGTTGACTCTGGGAAGGGCCTCGATCAGGTCACACCCAGGCCAGGCTGTGCAGGGCACGGAGGAAGGGCTCACCTTCACACGCTGCTTCTTGTGCTGCACGCTGTCCAGCTCATCGTCCTCATCGCTGTCTTCGTCCTCGCAGTTCTGCAGGAAGGGGATCTGCCCCAGCACTGAGCCGCCCAAGCGCTCTTTGCCGTCTTTGCCTGCCGCGTTCCTGCCAAAGACAGCGGAGCAGAGGAGGCATGAGTCCTGCCAGGGGTCAAAGCTCAGATGGGAAGGTGCCTGCCCAGACTTGGTGGCCAGAGCCCAGACCCAGCTAACCCTCAAAGCCCCGAGCAGCCTTGACTCTGCTCACACACAGAGCCCCAACCCCAGCCTCTGCCCGACACATGCTCATTCCAACTGCAAGCCTCACTCAGACCGCAAACGGAGCCTAGCTCCTCACTGACCACCGACCTGAGTTTCAGAGGGCCAGCCCCCAACCCTGGCCACAAATCTCCATCCTATGCTGAGTCAGAAGGAAAGCTGGATGAGAAAGTGCCACTGACTCAGCAGTCACCATTCCCACAGCCCAGTCAGACCACAAGGGCAGGTCAGGCAGGAGGCAAGCATGTCCTGCAGGAAAGAGGAAACGGCCATTCTACAAATGCTCGGCGAGGCACTGAAAGCCAGCCAGCCTCGCGCAGGGAGGGGCGCCGGCGATCCCTACTATTCAGGAGCCTGCACTATCCCCAGCAACAGATGGCACTCCTCCTTCCACCTCCTGGCTTCCAACTTCATGTCAAGTTACAGCAGAGGAGGTATTGACCCAGCCTGACTGCGGGAGAAGGCAGGGTGGAATTCAAAGTACAGATGGATGCAAAACGTTCCCCCTTTCTGCCATCAGGTTGATGCCCTGGAGGTCTTGTCAACTGCCAGTTACCAATAGCTGCAGAGGTCACTGCAGATGTACCCTCTTGCCTCACAGGTGCCATCCCCACAGCTCCACTCTTTCCGCAGAACACTCGCTGCACTCGCAGCGGGACACAGGACTCCGTTCTCACAGGCCTTCCTCCCACAACGACAGTGACATGCTGCACGGGCTCAGCCTCCTTCTCTGCTTCCTCCTCCTGCTCCTCCCTCCCGCCTCGAAGCGGGAGAGCACCTGGGCAGTCCTCAGATCTCTTCTCTGCACCATCTACACTCACTCCTGCAGGCACTGCAGACGGCCATGGCTTTCCAGAGAATGCCCAAGTGCTTGTTCAACTAGAGCTATGTTTAGGGCTCAAATGCCCCCGAGCTCCAGACGAGCTCTGCTTCTCCACGTGGAGATAAACAGGCCCCTGACACTTCACACAACCTCGGCGGCCCCCAGAACCTCCACTCCCAGGCTTCCCCGTCTCAGAGGACGCTGCTCCAAAGGCTCACACCAAACCCTGAAGTCGCTCGTCTCTTTTCCTCTCCCCTTAGGTGCAGTCCTTCAGTGTCGACTGCCCAAAGGCCTCTGGGGAGGATGACACCTCTCGCCTTGCCACCGCTAAGGTCCTTCAGCTCTGTCCAGGACAGGGACATCATCTCCTAAACTGGTCCCCCCCGCCTCCTCTGTGACCCTCCTACAGCCCCCTTCCTTCTCGGAGTAGATCAGGTACGTCAGATTACATCACTCCCCTGCTCGAAACCACTGGCTTCCCACAACCCTGAGTTAAACCCAGACTCTATCCCAGCCCAAGGCCCTGAGTTACTGACTCCTGAGACCACAACTTCCCCATAGCCCATGCCTCGCTGCCTGCAGCCACGCCAGCCTCATGCTGCTTCTGTGCAGGCTGCGCCTCTCCTGCCTCTGGACCTTGGGGTTCACTGTGCCCTCTGCCTAGCACATTCTCCTCCCAGCCACTCATGTGGCTTACCCTCCATTTAATGCCCACAGAGGCCCTCCCTGCCCACCCCCCAGAGAGACGCACGTATTGGCCCCTGTGGTCTTCATCGTGCTTAGCATCACCTACGTGGCCTCACTTGTTCTGCTTAACTGACAACTGCTGATGACAATGAACAAGCCAGAGCTTCCTGAGGGTGGCAACCACGTGTACTCCACTCCCTGCTAGCAAGACACCCAGGGTCTGCCTTCAGTAGGCAACCCATGCGACTGAGGAGTGGGCAGGCCTGAGTATCAGGACGGGGGCAGCGCTGGAGATGAGGCCGTGGGCAAGTGTGTGGAGGGTACTCAGAACAGAATCCAGGGGAATCCCAGCAGTAAAGGCACCGGGGGTTTCGGAACAAGGGAGCCCACGGCATACTCCAGGAGGAGGGGCCACCAGGGCACCCAGCGCCATCAGCGGATGCTCTGACCCTGGCCTTCACCAGCAGTCAGGAGGAACAGAGAGACACACTTGCCAGGCCCAAGGGCTTACCTCTTTATCTGCTCCTCGATCTGTTTCACCAGCAGCGACTCCCCGCCACTAAGCCCCGCAGGGCCTGGTGGAGCCCTGGGGGTCCCTTCACTCGGCTCTACTGCCCCGTTGAGCTCCAGCGAACGGCCCAGCAGGGAACGGACGCGCTTGGACCGCATGTCGAGGATGGTGTCTGTGTAGCCCACCTCTTCCAGGTACCTGCAGGGGTGCAGAGCCATGCGGGTCAGACACCCCCCGGGCTTCTTCATGTACTGCAGGGGCCAATGCAAACTGAGACAATCTTGTAAGGGGCCACTTAAGAGCATACGCCAAAATCTGACATAAGCACACCCTCGCTCCAGCTGTTCCCCGTCAAGGCTATTTCCAATGGAAGCTCTTGTACACACACACAACGCTATGTGTGAGGGTGCTCCCTGCACTGCCGTATAGGGAAGCTGAAGCACAGGGACCAGCCTCAGCACCCACCGACAGGGGCTGTGTCAGCAAATGACTCATAGCGCTGTGAGGCAGATCAACAGGGCAGAGCCTGAAGGGAAGCTGGCCACGGTAAACAGCAGAACGAAAACGCTAAGTTCTATGATCCACATGATGCCAATGTTTGTAGGAAAAAAAACAAAAAGGCGTTAATGTGCATAAAGCTTACACCACACACAAACACACGTTTGTATTATGTCCCCCAAGAGGCCTAGAAAGATCCATAAAAAAACGTAACAGCAGCGACCTCTGGAGAATGGGATTAGAGGCGTAAGAGGAACTTTTGCAACTTACTCTACTTACTTCTACAAATGAGCACTTATTACTTCTGCAATTTAAAAACTGAAGCCAGCTGGGGACTGGACTAAAAGTAAAAAAAGAAGAAGGAAAAAAGAACAAAAATCAATTTGGGGTATTTGCGGCTTCAAAATACAGAGACAACAGTCCCTTGCTAGTCCTCAGGAGGCTTCCTGGCCAGGAGGCCTTTGCTGTTCCCTGTCCCTTCGCAGCCCTGACCCAGCCTCTCGAATGTTAGGCTGCACACACCTGCATGTACGTCTCATCCTGTGCACCTGTGTGTGTCTGAGGCTCCTATCTCCCCACCAAGAGAGACAGGGAAGCATGGGGCTTTAAAACTCGGCACTGGGGTGCGGATTGCCTAAGATCCCACAAATTAACCATGCAACCTTGTGTAAACAGATCACCTCTCCGCATCCCACTTTTCTCATGAGGGGAATACTAGCATTATACCACACAGAGATCTCAGTGAGGAGCCAACAGGTGGAAAATGTTTAGCACAGTGCCAGGCACATAACAGGTACTTGGTAAGTGTAGCCTGTTAGTATTACTATTATTGTTTTAGGGTTATTGTTTGCACACACTTTAAGCTAGCAACCCCACTTCCAGATATCTAACTTGAGTAAATCAAGGATATGCACAAATGCCTTCCCGATTTTTTTCACATTGTCTATAATACTAAAAAATTAAAAGTAACCTCGACAAAATATAAGGAACTGGCCATGGAGAGTTACGGTTATCTATATGACAGACATTATAATTCTCCATAGGACCAAAGGAAGGAAATTATAAGGTCCTCAAAATGATGCAACATAACTAATTTATATGGAGAGATGTTCGCAACGCTTAATGGTGAAAACAAATCCCAGCTTTTATAAAATATACAAGCTGGGCTGGGCACGGTGGCTCACGCCTCTAATTCCAGCACTTTGGGAGACCACGGCAGGCGGATCACTTGAGCTTAGGTATTCAAGACCAGCCTGGCCAACGTGGTAAAACCCTGTCTTTACTAAAAACACAAAAATTAGCCAGGTGTAGTGGCACACGCCTGTAATCCCAGCTACTTGGGAGGCTGAAACACGAGAATTACTTGAACCCATGAGGCAGAGGTTAGAGTGAGCTGAGATTGTGCCACTGCACTCCAGTCTGGGTGAAAGAGCAAGACTCTGTCTCAAAACATTAAAAAATAAATAAATAAATAAATAAATAAGTAAATGAAATACATAAACTGAGCAGTGTGGCTCATGCCTGTTGTCCCAGCTACTCAGGAGGCTGAGGCAGGAGGATCTCGAGTTCAGGAGATCAAGGCTGCTGTGGGCTGTGACTGCACCACTGTACTCCAGCCTGGGTGACAGAGTGAGTTTATTAAGATAACAGAGGCAAAAATACACAGCCAAGGAAGAAACTGAGACCATATATGGCAAAATGTTTATAGGGGTATGAAACTTCTTGAGCAGAGGAATTGTGAGTAATCTTTTTTTTCTTTCTGCTCTCCTATATTTTTAAAGTTTTCTAAAATGCACAAATCTCTTCAGCAATTAAAAACTAATAATTTGAGGCCAGGTGCGGTGGCTCACACCTGTAATCCCAGCACTTTGGGAGGCCGAGGCAGGCAGATCACCTGAGGTTAGGGAGTTCAAGACCAGCCTGGCCAACATGGTGAAACCTTGTCTTTACTAAAAATACAAAATTAGCTGGGCATGGTGCTGCGTGCCTGTAATCCCAGCTACTAGGGAGGCTGAGGCAGGAGAACTGCTTGAACCCAGGAGGCAGAGGTTACAGTGAGTCGAGATTGCACCATAGCACTCCAGCTTGGGCAACAAGAGCGAAACTCTGTCTCAAGTAATAATAATAATGTAATAATTTGGCCAGGTGCAGTGGCTCACGTCTGTAATCCCAGCACTTTGGGAGGCCGAGGCGGGCGGATCACTTGAGCTCAGGAGTCTGAGAACAGCCTGGCCAACATGGTGAAACCCTATCTCTACTAAAAAATACAAAAATTAGCTGGGCGTGATGGCACCTGCCTGTAATCCCAGTTACTCAGGAGGCTGAGGCAGGAGAATCGTTTGAGGTGGAGGGAGGTAGAGGTTGCAGTGAGCTGAGATCGTGCCACTGTACTGCAGCCTGGGCGACAGAGTGGAAACTGTCTCAAAAAATAATAATAACATTAATAATTTTCTGGTTCAAACATGGTGAGTTACTGTGATCATTCACAGTCAATTACAAACCTACTTACAGATCTGCCCTCTCCCCACTTCTCACTACTGCATTTGATTAATTTTATTTTTGAGACAGAGTTTCACTCTTGTTGCCCAGGCTGGAGTGCAATGGCGTGATCTCGGCTCACTGCAACCTCCGCCTCCCAGGTTCAAGCGATTCTCCTGCCTCAGCCTCCCGAGTAGCTGGGATTACAGGCATGCACCACCACGCCCAGCTAATTTTGTATTTTTGGAAGAGACGGGGTTTCTCCACGTTGGTCAGGCTGGTCTCAAACTCCCGACCTCGGGTGATCCACCTGCCTTGGCCTCCCAAAGTGCTGGGATTACAGGCATGAGCCACCACACTGGCCTGAATAGTCTTTAAAAAACTAATTAACAAATAAAAAATAATTTAATATTACCCTTGGGGAATAAAAAGCCACACTTCATAAATCTTCACAAGGTATTGAAAAAAAAAAAAAAGCCACAGGGCTCCTATGGCCACCGAGATTAAAAAAATAAATAAAAAAGCCACAGAGGCATTCAGGGACACATTCCAATGGGGGCGTTCCCATGTCCGCCTCCTGCAGTGCGTTTCCCTCCTCTCCCCAGGCCAGGCTCCGCCCACAGGGTGAAGGCCACTCCAGCCATGGCGGGCTAAGATATTGATAGTTCAGCGTCCCCACTGGGTACACACAAGGACTGTGGAGCCTTTGGACTTCTCTCTCAAGCCAAATGTGCCAAGTGTCCCCAGCCCCACTCCCCAGCACACTCACTGTCGGAGAAGCTGCCGCCCCTCCTTCCACACCAGCGGGCTGTTCTCCAGGGTGACCGATTCCACGGGGCCATTGGAGACTGGCGGGTAAGAGAACGGAGGCTGTCTTAGTCAGGCCACTGCCACCTACCCATCACCTCCTCCATCCTCCTCACCCCTCCAACCCAAATCGGTCACTGTCACGGGTCCTGTGGCGTCACTTCCTGAGTGTTGGAACCCTGCTCTCTTCCCCCACGTGGGGATGCCTCCTCCTTGAAGCGGTCCTCATCTCTAGGTCTCCTGACTCGTGGTTCCCCAAACTGGCCCCCAACAAGATAAGGGCTTTTTCTCAAAACTCTGGCGAGTTGTCATTTTCCTTCACAGAGAGCTCGCCTGGTTCTGAGAGAAGGGCCGACAGGGTTCAAGCCCGGCTCTGCCCCATCCCAGCTGTGTGACCCTGAGTTAGGGTAAGCGGTGTCAGTTTCATCCTCTGAGAAATCAGCTTAATGATAACAGCATCTCCCTCTTGGGAGTGCTGGGAGGATGCAATGAGGTAATTTGCTTAGTATTTTATTCAAGTCTTTTCTGGGCATCTACGTCGTGCCTGGCTAGGGACCTGGGCTACCCGGGTCAACAAAGACCTGCCCCTGTGGAACTTCCGTTCCAGTGAGAAGAGCTGGCAGCAGGTAATGACCATCACTATCAGCTGAGCATACAAGGTCTTCTCAGCTTGCCTCAGCCAAGCTTCCCCTCACCCGGCCCGCCCTCCCACATCCTCTGCCCTACACCGTTTGCCCAGTCACAGTGACCGACTCCCTATCCTCTAACTCGTTCAGCGTGCGTCTCTGCATCTGTGCTGTCTCCCCTGACTCTCCTGCTGGGGAACAGAGTCATCTTTGAAGGAGCTTAGACTCTAAGGGACCAGAGGGTAGGAACCACGTCTCCCGTGCTCTCTGCTGTATCCCTGACCTGTGATACAAAGCCTGTACCCCACAAATAAAGTCTTTTTTGGATGAACGACTGAATGGCAACCCTGTTCAAACGCCACCTCCTCAGTGACGTCTTCCCTGGCTTTCCCGCACCGTCCCCAGCGCTCTATAAATAGTCCTGGCGCCCACTCCTCGCAAAGGGATCCCGTGAGCTGCTCGTGTGTCTGCCTCTGTTGCACAGGGGGACGGCAAGCAGGACTGGCCCCCAGGGTCCAGCACAGGACCTGGCAGCCCACGGGGAGGGCTCTGAGAGTGAGAATCCGCCCCTCCCCAGCCCCGGGGCCGATTCTGCCTTCTAAGGAGCAAAGTGAGAAAGAGGCACCCCATCTTCCTGCTTCTCCAGCACACTCCGCGTCCACGGGAGGGCGCCGACCGCGCGAGCATCAGAGGGTGGGTACCTTGTTCTGACACATCTGCTTTCTTCTCCCCCTGGTTCAGGTCTGTACCAAACTTCAGTTTATGATATTTGGCCCTAAAAGAGCAAATGATTAATGAATAAGGGACGCGGGAGAGTAGACAGGGTCAGTAGTTACCTGAGGAATCCGGAATCCCAAACCCCAAATCACAGGGTCTCCCACAACTGGTCTCCTACCACTGAGGCTGCAGCCTCCCCCACAGCCCTGGCCTGGTGGAAGAGATCACTCCCTGGAGTCAGGCAACTTGAGACCCCTAGTCTCAGGGGTCCTTGAAGAAACCATCAGCCCTTGAAACCCCAGTTCCTCGTCTGAAACAGGGCTAACAATACCCGTTAGGCTACGGGAAGGGGTAAGGGATAACCGAGGTAAGGACTATACAATATTTGGCGCACAGTGGACCACCAGCATCGTGAATATTGTTCCTGGTGTCTAGCCGGAATCCCACCTACTCTGTCTTGTTTCTCTCCTAGAACCTTATGGTACTGGAATGATGGAAAAGAATGTCGACCCCAAATCTCCCTCAGCTGGAAGGAGGCGTGGCTGGTGGCCTCCTGACGCTGTGCTTGAGATGGACCCAGAAGGCAGGCCCGGGGCAGGACGAAGGCTCACCTTTCCTGCTTCAGCGCATACTCTAGCATCTTGATCCGCCGCACCAGGTCTGTCTTCAGATTCTCCTGCCCTTTCCTCTCTCCCTGGAGGAAGGCCACCTGGGCCTGGGAGGGCACACAGGAGGCAAATGAAGACTACGGGGCTCAGGCTCACTGCCGGTGTGTCCGTCACTCATCCAGGTACAGTACCAGCCCACAGCCACCCCACAGTGATGGGCGGCAGCCACTTCCTCAGCACAAAGACCCCGAGCCAGGGTTCAGGAAGCACTGAGAAGACAGGCTGGATCTGTTTCCAGGGCCCCCTGCCACGTCATCCACAACGAGGGCCGAAGGGGAGCCCTTAAATCCTGAGATGACAATGGGGACAGCCTAGGCCTCACTTGCTGGCTGCTTTTGGAGGGAAGTCGGGTCAGGGATGGCAGTGGAGAGGACGGTGGGCATTCACTGCCCTGGACTCCCCCCAACACCCTCTGGCAGGTGCTGTCCCTAAGGCTACTGGTGGAGGTGGTGTCCCACTATTCTTACCAGAGCATCTGTCTCTGGGAGGCGTGGGAAGCTACTTCTGGAGCTTTGAGACAAGAGTGGGTGGCTTGGCTCGGCTCCCGCTCCAATACAAAAGCTTTACAAGCCAAGCCCACTGTGGGACCAGCCGTCCCACTGCATTCTGCCCAGGGTGTGAGAGAAATGTGCCACAGACACGACCCCGGGTTCCTGCCAAGCACTTCACACCGTCTGCTGGCTTGAGCTGCCCTGTCTGCTCCAGTCTGTCAACAAGTCATTTAGAGACACTGGGCCCACTGCCTTCCAGGCAGGATCCTGGCCTCTGACCATGGTCCAGAAGCCCTTGTGCCAAAGCCCTGGCCCAGGGCTCATCTCTGGCTTCTGCCCAAGCACCCCACCATTCCAGCCCAGAATAGCCAGAGCTCCAGGCCCAACTTAGACACTTACTCGCTACATGATCTTAGGCAGGTCATCGGCCTTCTCTGAGCCTCCATTTACCCCTCCAGAAAATGAGACTCATAAGAGTGCCCTCCCCTCATGTGCTAGCTTCTGCTCAGTCCAAGGCCTGGCACAGAATAAAGGCTAACAAATGCCAGCTTCTCCTTCTCTTATCACTTTTACTCTCCATGTACATTTTTTACAAATCCAAAATGGGCCCAGTTCCTTACAGGAGGCAGGATCCCTTGGAGACCCCAGATCAAGTAGAAATGTCTGTGGATTGCCCAGGCACAGTGGCTCACACCTATAATCCCAGCCCTTTGGGAGGTTGAGGTGGGCAGATGACTTGAGGTCAGGAGTTCGAGACCAGACTGGGCAACATGGTGAAACCCCATCTCTACTAAAAATACAAAAAACTTAGCCAGGCGTGGTGGTACACACCTGAAGTCCCAGCTACTTGGGAGGCTGAGGCAGGAGACTCGCTTGAACCTGGGAGGTGGAGGTTGCAGTGAGCCAAGATCGTGCTACTGCACTCCAGCCTGAGTGACAGGTCGAGACTTTGTCTCAAAAAAAAAGAAATACATGTCACCAGTTACCTTATAGAAAAGAACCTCATCTGTCCGCTTCAAGAATGGGATTTTTTTTCCCTCTTAACACTTTTTACCAACACATATGTATATAAACATCCAAGGCCAGATAGGGAAACTACTTATCTGACATCAACATCTCTAAGGCGTGAGTTTCTGTCCTTCGTGTATCTTCTCGGTCCCCCAAATCTACTCTCTGAATCACTGGAGAAGGTGTGAGGAGAGGCGGACCAACCACCAAAGACAAGCTCTGACTTTCCTCCTCACTCTCTTCTGTGCCCTCCTGGGCTTTGGTGATTGATTCCTCAACCTCCCGGGGCAGTTCAGCCTGCTGGGAACCTACACCTTGGTCAACACCTGCCACTGTTTGGTGATTGCCCACACGCATCAGGTGCCCCAGTAAGGCACTGGGCAATAACAGAGGAGCCACGTGGTTCCTGCACCCACAGGGCTCAGTCCCGTGCAGGAGACAGACATGAGCAGCAGCTCACACGCAATGTGACTAGACCCCGTTGTGGGAGTGAAGGATGCTATGGGAGGAGGGACAAGAGGCGACAGTTCAGCTAAGGCCTCAAGCTGAAGAGAAGTTAGCCAGGGGAGGGAAGGGCCCTGCTGGCAGAGGACGGAGGCAAGAGCAGCACGGTGGGCTTAAGGAACTCTAAAAAGGCCAGGATGGCTGCTTCAGAATGTGTAAAAGGCTCAGGGAAGCCATGGAAGGGTTTTAAGTAGAGAGAGGTAACCGATTCGCATGTTACAAGGGCAGCCCCAGCTAAAACACGGAGAACTGACGAGGGAGCAGGAGAGCGGCAGAGCTGGACACAGAGACCCCCATCACAGATGAGGGCAGTCCCAGAAATCCCAGGACAGAACGGCAGTGGCCCGGACTAGGACGGGGGCACACTGGAGGTCTATCTGTGGGGGCGGAAGGCAGAGTCGGGCATCCCACCCAGACCTGTCACTGGTTGGGTTCCCCCTTCATCCCTCTGCTGCCTCATTAGGCCATAGTCTCCCTCCTCCTAATGAGGACGTAAGGGTCTCAGCCGCCCACCCTGCTTTGCTGTCCCTTTTCCAGTGCCTCTGGAAACAGAACCAGAAAGATGTGGTTGGAGCGCCTCAGGGAGGTGGAAACCCAACAAAAACGGGAAGCATCAGTGGCCAGTCCTTCCCTCGCTGCAGATGCCAGCAGTCCCCACTGGCTGCCTGGTCTGCAAGTGCCAAGGGGCTGTGGTAGGGTCAATCCGGGATCTGGAAGTGCCGCTCACCACTGCTCATCACACCCACCCACTGCCACTCCCTCTGGCCAGAGCCACAAAGCACGTGCCCCCAAAACCTTCTGATACCTGGTAGCTACTGCCTCTCCGCCCCTCCAGCTATTCCCAGCAAGGCGACATCTAAAGGCTTCAGAGGAGTCCTAGCAATTCAGTCCTCCCAGGAGCTGATGCCTCTCTGAATTCGCTGCTTCCTGTCCCAGCTCCCTGGGAGGAGTTCCCGTTCCCTGTCACCTAGCCCTGCACCTCCTAAGGGGCTCCTTCCCAAGCTTCAACAGCTGCTGGCAGGGATGAGCCCCCAGGAAGCTGGAGTGGGGAGAGGACAGCTCCGCACATTCTCTGCTGGCACCGCACTCACTGCAGCTCCCTGTCACTGCTCCTATACAAATCTCCAGTTCAGATCCCTCATTAAAATGTCCCTCCTATCCACAACAAGCTTCCCCTCTCAGAGTTGCCACAGAACGGGGCAGAGCCACACAATCAGCTGTGCGTGAACATCTACAGCTCTGCGGCCCCTGCACGGACAAGCTTCCTCTGCCAGCCTGGGAGTTTCGGATGGGCAAAAACCGCATCACCTACTTCTCAGAATCCCCCACCTAGCAAATGCCTGCTCATTATTAGACTGAAGCTCCACCACCTTCCTGCTCCAAACTTACGGCGCCTACTGCCAGGACCTCCCGAAGGGCTGCCTTCCCTGCCATTTAACACCCGTGTACCAAGCAGGGTCGCACGGCAGGTCTTCTGCTAGGAGCAGCTACATTAAGCTCTTCACAGAAAAGTTATTCAGAGTCCATCAGGAAAATCTGACACTGCCCAGGTCTTAAGGGATCTCACGGGGGAAGTCACACTGTCTGTTAGCGCTAAGTGTTCAAGTAAAGGTATGTAAAAGAGGTGCTGCTGATGGGAGAGTAAACTGGTGGGTCAACATGGCAGAGTCGATCCCTGTTTCTTTTTCTTTTCTTTTTTTTTGAGATGGCATCTCGCTCTGTCATCCAGGCTGGAGTGCAGTGGTGTGATCTCGGATCACTGCAACTTCCGCTTCCCAGGTACAAGTGATTCTCCTGCCTCAGCCTCCCAAGCAGCTGAGACTACAGGCGCCTGCCACCACATCTGACTAATTTTTGTATTTTTAGTAGAGACAGGGTTTCACCATACTGGCCATGCTGGTCTTGAACTCCAGACCTCGTGATCCACCTGCCTCAGCCTCCCAAAGTGCTGGGATTCCAGGCGCGAGCCACCGCACCCAGCCCAATCACTGTTTCATAAACACATCCATTCTACTATTCCACTCATCTGTTCTGCTTCACACTCGCACATGAATAAGGGGTACTCACTGCAGCCATGTCTGATGGGGAGAAAAACTAGAAAAAATCTAAAAGTCCACCAACCAGGGTCACACTCAATCAGCTATGGTGTAAACATCCCATGGGACGCTATGCAGCTATCAAAAAGCTAAGAAAGAGTTCTCTGTGCTGATATGAAAGAAAACCAAAACACATTATGTCACAAAATGATACATACAGCAGCAGTTCATCTATTATACAAACACAATAACTCTTTTCTCTCGGGAGAGAAGAGCAAGAAAGGGATGAAGAGAAGGAACTTTCCTTTTTCACTCACATATATATGTGTATACACACACACACACACACACACACACACACACCCCTCTGAGATGTCTGAAGTTTTACTAATGTAACAATAAAAGAAAACAAAAGTGCAAAGTGACAGTGCTGGCACCATGCCAGACACTAGTTCCTCTCAAACTCCAAGAAGGGTCCTTAAGTGAGGGGATAAACATCTTTTCTCTCATCAGCCTCCAGGATGAGAAGATGGTGTGGTGGGTGCTGTGCAGTGCACTGGTGCAACATCCCAGAGGCTAAGATTCAGTCCAAGCTCTGCTATGACTGCTTGGTTGACCCTGGGGAGGCCACTACGCTTGCCTGAACCAATTTTCTCAACTGTACTGGGTAGCAGAGAGGTACAGAACATGTGCTTAAAAGTCCACCGACGGTCGGGCATGGTGGCTTACACCTGTAATCACAGCACTTTGGGAGGCCGAGGCAGGTGGATCTCTGGTGGCCAGGAGTTCAAAACCAGCCTGACCAACGTGGCAAAACCCCCATCTCTACTAAAAATACAAAAATCAGCCAGGCGTGGTGGTGCACACCTGTAATCCCAGCTACTTGGGAGGCTGAGGCAGGAGAATTGCTTGCAACTGGGAGGCAGTGGTTGTAATGAGCTGAGATCATGCCACTGCACTCCAGCCTGGGTGACAGAGTGAGACTCTGTCTCAAAAGAAAAAAAAAAGGCCCTTCTGCTCATCTGCTGGGATCCTCGATAAATCACCCTCTCAAAACTTCCATTTCCTCGTGATTTTTTTTTAAAGGCAGGGGGAATATCCTTTACCCTCCCAGAAGGCCACAAGAATGAAATGACAGCTCGTATCTGCAGTACTTGATACACAGCCCCAGACACGGTATGTGCTCACTAAATTGCAGCTGGTGCCGTTATTGCTGAGTGAGGTAATGACACTGCCTCTGCCTACATCACGGGGCACTGAGAAGATCTGATGAGATGTATGCTGGGAAAGAGCTTCGGAAGTAGAGAGTGGGACACCAGTGAGAGCAGTTACATAAGGATTCTGCTCCCACCCCAGCTCCAAGCCTCAGCCACCACAAGTGAGGGCAGGGGGAGAGTTACTTGAGGTCTTTACTCATCCTATGAACAAAATGCCGTTTTCGTTGTTGTTGTTTTCTGAGGTAGGATCTCACTCTTTCGCCCAGGCTGGAGTGCAGTGGTGCAATCATGGCTCACTGCAGCCTCAACCTCCGGGGTTCAAGCAATCCTCCCACCTCAGCCTCCTGAGTAGCTGGGACTACAGGTGCACATCACCACGCCTGGCTAATTTTTGTACTTTTTTGTAGAGATGAGGTCTTGCTATGTTGGCCAGGCTGGCCTGGAACTCCTGGGCTCAAGGGATCCTCCCACCTCAGCCTCCCTAAGTGCTGGGATTACAGGCATGAACCACCGCACCCCATCCCTACCGACAAAATTCTCATCAGTTATTTATTTCGGTGCCAGCTCCCCTAGATAGAAAACGGCAAATCGGAAGGGGAAACGTGGCCTGCTACAAGGAAGTACTGACAATTTCTGCTAATAATAACCCAGTCCAAGAATCTCCAGACTTCCAGTGGGCCATTCCTGATCCCTTCAAATCCGGACATCTCCATGATCCTCCAGTCACTGCCAATGGACCTGATGCTCCACGAGGTCACAAACGCCAGCCCAACTCTTCAGACTCTTCCATACATCAGCCCGGAGCACATCCCTGTCCCAAGCTACCCCACCAACCATGGGGTCTTTTCCCGGGACTTCCACAAACATATCTCCTTCCCCCCAACCCCACCCTACCCCCATTCTCTCTGAGATGCCTCCTGTTGCCTTCGGGGTCTACAAAATTCTCCCCCCTAAAGCATCACCCCAGGGTAACACCTAACTCGTCCTCACTGGCACCATCCCAGGACCCTCACTTCCATACTGGACATGCCCGACACCCCCACACTCCAGTTCAGGATTCTCTTCCTACATCCTACACACACGTCCCATCTCAGTGCCATCGCGCCCACTCCTGCACACCCCCAAGTGGAACTTCCACTCTCGAGTTCTCCCACCCAGGCTCCTAGGGTACATCTCCTGCTCTGCAGCCACACATGCCCGGGATCCCCAGAGTTTCCCCTAAGAGGGAAAGGCACACACCTTCATCCTGGACCCCTCGAAACTCTCTTCCCACCTCTCGGGTCCTTACACAGCCATCCTTCCGTGCCCACTGTCCAGTCGCCCCGAAACACACCCATCTCAGGCTCCCGGACTTCCTCTCCCTAACTCCTCCTGGTTCCCGGTCTGGATCCGCTCTTTCCCAGTGTGTCCCAAGTCACCCCTCGGACGCTTCTACTTCCCACCTGCACCTGGCTAGGGCCGGGATCGGGGTCGGGAGTCCCTCTGCGCCCGCCGAGCTTCTGCTCACTCCTACAGACCACTCAGGTCTTTCCCAGACCCCTCCAGCTCCTCTCCACACCCTTTCCCGAGTTCTCTTGGGCTCCCCTCCAGGGCCCAAGTCGCCTCTCTCAGGAGCCCCGCGGCCAGCGCGCTCAGTTCCAGTCCCAGTCCCACTCCCAGCCAGTTCTGGTACCACGGCCCCTCTCTCTCGGCCGGTCCCGGTGATCCCTCCCACCCCCGGTCCCTCCACTCCCACCTGGGGCTGTCCCGGTCCCCTCCCACCCGGGGTGCCCTCAGGACACCCCTCGGACGGCCCCTCACTCGCCCTCCGGGACCGTCGCGGTCCCCTCCCGCCCCCCCACGGCCGTCCCGGCGGCCATTGCTCCAAGATGGCGGCGGCGGCGGCGGCGGGTGAGGCCGGGCCGGGCCGGGCCGGGTCGGGGGTCGGGGGTCCCGGGACGGCGCTCACCTGTAACTCGGCGCGCTCGGCCTCCCAGCGGGCTTTCTCGGCTTCAAAGCGCGCCCACTCGTGCTGGATAAAGTGCAGGATCCCCGGCAGGCTCAGGGGCTCCGGGCCCGCTGTGGGCCCAGGGCTGCCTCCGCCGCCGCCTCCCTTACCTGCCGGGCCCGGCCCGGGGGCAGGGGCGGAGACCGGGGCCGCCCCAGTGGGGCCAGGGCCCGCGCCTGAGCCGAGCGGACGGCAGGAGGAGGCGGCGGCGGCAACCGCGGCGGCCGCTCGCTCCTCCATCATGGAGGCCCCGGGGCCGGCCCGCGCGCCCGCTGTGCTTCGCGCGCCTGCGCGGGCGCTCCAACACCCCCCCCCACACACACACACACACCCCACCACCGCGCGCGCGCCTGGCGGAGGACAGTGGGAAGAGGGGCCGGCGGCGAGCGGGAGGCCGGGCACGAGCCTCGCCCACCCGGGTCGACCCCGAGGGCTAGCGTGCCCGCGCAGGGGGCGGCGGGAGGGAGATCGCGCCCCGAGGAGGGCGAGGGAGACCCAGGCCCCGCGCGACGGTCCCCCTCGCTGGAGTGAGACTGAGGAAGGGGCCACTTTCTGCCCCCCTCCTCCTACTCCGCCCCAGAGAAAGAGCCTTACCCCTTCCACACCCAAACATCACTCTCCTGGACAATTACTTTTACTCTGAGAGAAAGGGCGACCAGCAGTGGCCCCATCCTCTCTGATTCCTGGCCAGGTCGGTTGTCATGGTAACCCTTCCCCATTGGTGGGGGCGAGTTGGTGGGGGACAGCCTTCCCCTCCCTTCCACCTTTGTGGTTATGGAGCCCCAAACCTCTTCGGACTCTGCACCAGGAGAAGGTTGCTAAGGTAACCTAAGTCCCTGGTGGTCCTTCTGCTCCTTTCCTCATTGGTTACTATGGCAACCCCCCACACCTAGCATTCAGGTAGAAAGTACCCCAGCCCCAAATACGCTGATCTCTAAGAGAAGCACCTCTTCCCCAGCCCCTCCCCCATAGCCACCTAGTTGGCATTACCATGGTAACCGTCTTCCCCTTCCCATTGTGGGAGGCCCATGCACCAAACCAACCAGGTGTTTTTATTTAGAGGAGGAGATGCTCTGCTGAGGGGCAGTTGCTATGGTTACAGGGCCTGGACCATCCTCTGGGGGACGAGAAACAGGCAAGGTCAAGGCCTGGTTACTATGGTAATAGAGAAGCCCCCTTCGAGTGACCCTAGGAACCAAGCCCAACCAAGGAGGGGAAATTTTTTTTTTTTTTTTTTTTTTTTTTTGGAGACGGAGTTTCACTCTTGTTGCCCAGGCTGGGATGCAATGGCCCGATCTCGACTCACCACAACCCCTGCCTCCCTGGTTCAAGCCATTCTCCTGCCTCAGCCTCCCGAGTAGCTGGGATTACAGGCATGTGCCACCACGCCTGGCTAATTTTTTTTTTAGTAGAGACGGGGTTTCTCCATGTTGGTCAGGCTGGTCTTGAACTCCCGACCTCAAGTGATCAGCCTTAAGCCCGCCTCAGCCTCCCAAAGTACTGGAATTACAGGTGTGAGCCATCGCCCCTGGCCAGGGGATGTTTTAAGAATCTCTCAGAGGTGGAGTGTCTAGGGAGGGGGTTGTCATGGTAACAGCTTCTGTTGGCTTCTAGCCCTACCTTTTCTGGACACATTCATGCTAGAGGGATGGTTATAGGTTGCTGTAGTAACTGACATCCCTCCCATTCACCCCACCCCACTCCTGAGACACCCCAGGTGGTGCCTGAGATTATAGGACTTCAAGAGAAAGGATTCCCTGACCTTTCTCTTGCCACTATTGTGGATAAGATGAAATTGTGCTCTATTGTAGAGAAATGGCTAATTTGGGGTTTTCTGGTTCTCCTCTCAGGAGCGCAGCTCAGCTGGGCTGGAACTGCCCTCCTGGAACTCCCCCAGCCTGCAACCTAGGAGGTAAGAAGTCCCTCAGTGTCACCCGCATTCTCATGGAAACTGCCTTTCCCTTATTTCCTAAGGCTTTCCCATGTCTCTCATTTTTTTCTTTTCTTTTTTTTTTTTTTTTTTTTTTTTTTTTTTGAGACAGAGTCTTGCTCTGTTGCCCAGACTGGAATGCAGTGGTACGGTCACAGCTCACTGCAGCCTCCACCTCCTAGGTTCAAGTGATTCTCCTGCCTCAGCCTCCCGAGTAGCTGGGATTACAGGCGCCCGCCACCACGCCTGGCTAATGTTTTGTATTTTTAGTAGAGACGGGGTTTCACCTTGTTGGCCAGGCTGGTCTCGATCTCCTGACCTCGTGATCCACCTGCCTCGGCCTCCCAAAATGCTAGAGTTACAGGCATGAGCCACCGTGCCCAGACCTGTCATTTTTTTCTAACCGTCACATTCCCATTCCACAGATGCAAGAACTGAGGCTCAGGCCAAATCACAGCTCAGACCCCGTGAACCCAAGGCCTGAAGAGAATTTGGATTCATTTACATTGTTTTGTGGGGACTGGAGAGACAAGTAAGTTCTCAGCTTAACTGTCCTCTCTGGCTCTGACTACCATTTCTAAGGCAAGCCCCTTGTTTCTACTCTTGCACCCCTTGCTGGTTTCTTGCCCTGTCTGTAAGTTGTATGGTTTTTGTCCGTCTTTTTTTTTTTTTTTTTTTTTTTTGTGGGACAAGGTCTCGCCCAGGCTGGAGTGTAGTGGATCAATCTTGGCTCATTGCAACCTCCGCCTCCCGAGTTCAAGTGATTCTCACACCTCAGCCTCCCCAATAGTTGGGATTACAGGTGCACACCACCATGCCCAGCTAATCTTTGTATTTTTTGATAGAGAGGGGGTTTCACATGTTGCCCAGGCTGGTCTCTAACTCCTGACCTCAGGTGATCCGACCGCCTGGGCCTCTGAAAGTACTGAGATTACAGGTGTGAGCCACCACAGGTGGCCCTGTCAGTCTTCTTTCTGTCTTCTGGAGGGCTGACCTAATGAGTACCTCATTCATTCTGTATCCTCAAAACACAGGGTCCACTACAAAGAATACTTGAGTTTGTTGAGTTACCGAGTTGAATTAATTTATTAATGTGCCACAGCCAAGCTTTGAAAGCACCTGTCAGGTTAGGGCTGGGGAAGGCTCACCAAAGATGGGTTGAGAGTCAGGGCTTCAGAAAGAACCCAAGAGAGAAGGCAAAGTTTATTGGTTTAAAGCACAACTCTGTAGCCAGCTTCTTGGATCAACTTTTGGGTCCACTACTTCCCATTGTGTGACCTTGACAGAGAGTTAAAGAGACTTAACTCTTTAAGACAACTCTGGGCACTCTTGTTGCCCTGAGACTTAACTCTTTAACTCTGTGTGCCTTTGTTTCCTTTTTTTTTTTTTTTTTTTGAGATAAGGTCTCACTGTGTCACTGTCACACAGGCTGGAGTGCAGTGGCAAAGTCTCGACTCACTGCAGCCTCTGCCTCCTAGGCTCAAGAAATCCTTCGACTTCAGCCACCAGAGTAGCTGGGACTACAGGCGCACGCCACCATGCCCGGCTAAGTTTTTAATTTTTTTGTAGAGATGGGGTCTTACCAGTCCATGCTGGTCTCAGAATCCCAGACTCAAGCAATCTCCCCCCGCCTCATCCTCCCAAAGTGCTGGGATCACAGGCGTGAACCACCGCATCGACTGGTTTCCATTTTTAAATGTGATCATAACGTGAGGATTAAATAAGTGAATATGCATAAAGTGCTTAGAACAGGGCCTGGCACAGGGTGAGCTGCTAGAATTGTTATTATTATCCTCCCGATTCAGAAAAATTGAGAACATTCAGACTTTCAAAATCATCATTGCATCCACTTTGCCCCAACAAAGGGGTTTGTAGCCCTTAGAGGTGGTGAAGTCTGCGTGGCTTTGTCAGGGTACTAGATGATTCTTTTCCCCGCCTCAGCTTCCCTCACACCCTCACCAGCAGGTGGCACCTCCTTATCTGGCCGTCAAACCCACTGGTGTCTGGTCTGCAAGGGCCAAGGGCTGTGGTGGGCCTGAGGGTAGCCAGGACCTGGCTGCTGTCCTCTGCCCTGCTGGGCACCTCCTGGCCGACCCAGAGTCAGTCAGACAGTGTGGCAAGAGCCAGGGCCTCGGAAGCGGAGACCTGGGTTCTCATCCCTGCATCCTTCCCATCTCTCTGAGCCAGAGGTTCCTGTCTTTCTTTTTTGAGACAGGGTCTCGCTCTGTCGCCCAGGCTGGAGTGCAGTGGCTGGATCACAGCTCACTGCAGCCTCTACCTCCTCGGCTCAAGGGACCCTCCCACCTCAGCCTCCCTCCTAAGTAGCTGAGACCACAGGTAGGTTCCACCATGCCTGGCTAATTTTTGTATTTTTTGTAGAGACAGGGTTCCACTATGTTGCCCAGGCTAGTCTTGGAACTCCCGAGCTCAAGCGATCCTCCTACCTCAGCTTCCCATAGTTCTTGGATTACAGGAGTGAACCACCACACCCAGCCCACGTTCCCTATGTTAATAATTCAAGTCACTCATTCATTCAACACGTATTTATTGAGCACCTGCTATGTGCCAGGCACTGAGCTATGCTCTGGGGATACAGTAGGGAAAACAGATCCCTGCCCTCCATGGGGATTCTGACAACAAACAAGCTAAGTAAAATCCATGCAATAACTACCAGGGGAGCAAAATAAGGCAGGAATGGGGGATAGGAAGTACATGAGTGATAGGGAGATGCTTTAAAAAAAAAAAAAAAAAGCCGGGCTCGGTGGCTCATGCCTGTAATCCCAGCACTTGGGAGGCCAAGGCGAGCAGATCACGAGGTCAGGAGTTTGAGACCAGCCTGACCAACATAGTGAAACCCCATCTCTACTAAAAATGCAACAAATTAGCTGGGCATGGCAGCGGGTGCCTGTGATCCCAGCTACTCAGGAGGCTGAGGCAGGAGAATCGCTTGAACCTGGGAGGCGGAGGTTGTGGTGAGCTAAGATTACACCACTGCACTCCAGCTTGGGCAACAGAGCGAGACTCCATTTCAAAAAAAGATAAGGTCTCACTCGATTGCCGGGGCTGGAGTGCGGTGGTGCCATCATGGCTCACTGCACCCTCGACTTCCCCAGCTCAAGTGATCTTCCCACCTCAGCCTCCCAAGTAACTGGGACTACAGGTGCAAAAGCCATCACGTCCAGCTAGTTTTGTTTATTTTTTGGCAGCAAAGCAAGACGCTGTCCCTTTAAAAACAAAAATTGTTTTGGCCGGGTGCGATGGCTCACGCCTGTAATCCCAACACTTTGGGAGGCCAAGGCGGGCAGATCATGAGGTCAAGAGATTGAGACCATCCTGGCCAACATGGTGAAAACCCATCTCTACTAAAAATACAAAACTTAACCGGGCATGGTGGCACGCTCCTGTAGTCCCAGCTATCGGAAGGCTGAGGCAGGAGAATCACTTGAACCCGGGAGGTGGAGGTTGCAGTGAACCAAGATCACACCACCTCACTCCAGCCTGGCAACAGAACGAGACTCTGTCTCAAAAAAAAAATTGTTTTTGGCTGGGCACGGTGGCTCACACCTGTAATCCCAGCACTTTGGGAGGCCGGGGTGGGTGGATCACCTGAGGTCAGGAGTTCGAGACCAGCCTGACCAACATGGAGAAACGCCATCTCTACTAAAAATACAAAATTAGCCAGATGTGGTGGCGCATGCCTGTAATCCCAGCTACTCGGGAGGCTGACGCAGGAGAATCGCTTGAACCTGGGAGGCATAGGTTGCGGTGAGCCGAGATGGCATCATTGCACTTCACCCTGGGCAACAAAAGCGAAACTTCGTCTCTCTCTCTCTATATATATATGTGTGTGTGTGTGTGTGTGTGTATATATATATATAAAACTAACCAGGTGTGGCATGCACCTGTAGTCCCTGCTACTTGGGAGGCTGAGGCAGGAGAATTGCTTGAACCCAGGAGGTTGCAGTGAGATGAGATCACTGCCGCTGCACTACAGCCTTGGCAACAGAGGGAGATTCCATCTCAAAAAAAAAAAGAAGAAAATAAAGAAAAGAAAAGAAATAAGAGCAGTTTGAGAAAATGTTCAGGGCGACTTAAGCATACAGGTTGGGGAAAGCATGGCAAGAGATGAGGGCGGAATGGGGAGCAGACAAGGGGAATGTCAGAAGAAGCTTCCGCTTTCTCCCCTGGGCACTAGGGAGCCATGGCAAGTTGAGAGCAAGGGAAGGAGAGGCCCGACTTGTGCTTTAGGAAGACTCCTCTGGCTATCACGAGAAGAGGAATTGCCAGGAGACCAGGGGGAGGTTGGATGGGAATGTGGGTGGACCTGGTTGAAGAGGGAGCTGTGGAAATGGGGAGGAGGGGACAGAGGATTTAGGACCCAGGGAGGTTAGCTGGATGTCCCCTCTCTCTAGGAAGGATAGAAACCTACAAAAAGTCATCTTGGGGACACTTTATTTGATCATCTGCTTGGAACCCAGAGCTACACCACCTGTGCTGGAGACCCGCCAGCCAAATTTTCGAAGTCGCGGTGGGGACAAGGAGACAGCGCCATCTGGTGCTTGAGGGTGTGGCCAATGGATGTGGAGGGGCGTGTCCTAAGGTTGGCAGCCTCTTTTGATGCAAGCTACCCCACTTTTTTGTTGTTGGGTTTTTTGAGACAGGGTCTCACTCTCGTCCAGGCTGAGTGCAATGGCATGATCATGGTTCACTGGCTCAAGCCATTCCCCACCTCAGCATCCTGAGTGGTTGGGACCATAGGTGAGTAGCACCACGCCCAGCTAATTTTTTGTTTTTTGTAGAGATGAAGTCTCCTTATGTTACTCAGGTTGGTCTCGAACTCCTGGACTCAAGTGATCCTCCTGCCTTGGCCTCCCAAATTGGTGGGATCACAGGCGTGAGTCACTGTACCTGGCCCACCCCACTGTTGTTTTGTTTTTCTTTTTTTTTAATTTGTTTTTTCGATTTTTTTTTTCCCGAGACGAAGTCTCGCTCTGTCGCCCAGGCTGTAGTGCAATGGTGCCATCTCAGCTCACTGTAACCTCCACCTCCCGGGTTCAAGTGATCCTCCTGCCTTGGCCTCCCAAATTGCTGGGATCACAAGCATGAGTCACTGTACCTGGCCCACCCCACTTTTATTTTGTTTTTCTTTTTTTTTTTAAATTTGTTTTATTTTATTTTTATTTTATTTTATTTTTTCAAGACAGAGTCTCGCTCTGTCGCCCAGGCTGGAATGCAGTGGTGCCATCTCGGCTCACTGCAACCTCCACCTCTCAGGTTCAAGTGATTTCCTGCCTTGGCCTCCTGAGTAGCTGGGATTACAGGCGCCCGCCCTCATGCCTGGCTAACTTTTGTATTTTTAGTAGAGATGGGTTTTCACCGTGTTGGCCAAGCTGGTCTCAAACTCTTGACCTCAAGTGATCCACCCACCTTGTCCTCTCAAAGTGTGGGATTACAGGCGTGAACCACCTCGCCCAGGCTGACCTTTTTTTCATTTATATTTTTCAGCACCCTACTTAAAAATATTTTTTTTTTTTTTTTTTTTTTTTTTTTTTTGAGACGGAGTCTGGCTCTGTCGCTCAGGCTGGAGTGCAGTGGCCGGATCTCAGCTCACTGCAAGCTCCGCCTCCCGGGTTTACGCCATTCTCCTGCCTCAGCCTCCCGAGTAGCTGGGACTACAGGCGCCCGCCACCGCGCCCGGCTAGTTTTTTGTATTTTTAGTAGAGACGGGGTTTCACCGTGTTCACCAGGATGGTCTCGATCTCCTGACCTCGTGATCCGCCCGTCTCGGCCTCCCAAAGTGCTGGGATTACAGGCTTGAGCCACCGCGCCCGGCCAAAAATATTTTTTTAATTCTAATTAAATATGTATAACATTAAATGTACCATCTTAACACAGTTCAGTCGTGTTAGGTGCATTCACATTATTGTGCCGACAAACCTCTGGGACCTTTTCATCTTCCCAAACTGAAATTCTGTACCCATCAAACAACTCCCCATTCCCCCTGCCCGCAACCCCGACACCCGTCATTCTACTTCATGTTTCTATTAGTTTGACTCATTCTGTTTAAAAAAAAAAAAAGTTTTTTTTTTTTTTTTTTTGAGGCAGAGTCTCGCTCTGTTGCCCAGGCTGGAGCGCAGTGGCACTATCTCAGTTCACTGCAAGCTCTGCCTCCCAGGTTCACACCATTTTCCTGCCTCAGCCTCCCGAGTAGCTGGGACTACAGGCGCCCACCACCACGCCTGGCTAATTTTTTGTATTTTTGGTAGAGACAAGGTTTCACCATGTGAGCCAAGATGGTCTCAATCTCCTGACCTCGTGATCCGCCCACCTTGGCCTCCCAAAGTGCTGGCATTATAGGTGTGAGCCATCGCGCCCCGCCAAAATATTCTTAATTAGTAGCCAACATTTTAAAATTTGGATAATTCTGATTTTTAAAAGATATTTCTGGCTTTTCATGCAAAATCAGAGTTGTCAGGCTGACCATCAGGGAGATGATGGGATGGCACAGGATTTGAGGATTTGAGGTGGCGGCAGGGGAGGGGCTTGAGAGCTGTGGCATCAGCCTCACCCTGGAGCCAGAGCCAGGGTGTTGAGGGGCAAGGAGGGGGAGATCGGGGGTGGCTTCCTGGAGGAGGGAATGGTAGAGAGGGAGATGAGAGTGGGAATGGATTTAGGGTGTTTAAAACTGAGCCTGAATCTGGATAAGTTGACAGAGAATAGGCAGAGGGTGGCACTGAATGAAGACAAAGGGAAGGTGATTCACTTTAAGGAAAAACAAAACAAAACAAAACAAAACATCCAGCACCTAACGTGTATCTGGCTCTGTTTTGGTTTTGAGGACCCAGCAGTGACCCAGCCAGGCTCAGGTCCCACCCTCCTGGGTCTGGCAAGCTAGTAGGGACACACCCTCTTCCCCAGCGCTGATGACTTAGAGTGGTCAGGCTGTGGTGGGGGAACCCAGGGGGTTGAGGACACCCAGAGTTGGTGCATGGCCCAGACTGGGAGGTCACGGAGTGCTTCCTGGAGAAGGGGAAGTCAAAGCTGAAACCATAGGGAAGAAAGGGAATTGAGAAAGAGCTGTACAAAGGGGCAAGGCTGAGGGTGGCAGAAGGGGGTGGTTCTGACAATCAGCTGCTGCCTTCCCTTTCATCCCCCTCCCCAGGATGTCCTCGAGGCCCAGCTAGCCCCAGACTTCGACCCGATGCGGCTCACCCGCTGCCAGGCTGCCCTGGCGGCCGCCATCACCCTCAACCTTCTGGTCCTCTTCTATGTCTCGTGGCTGCAGCACCAGCCTAGGAATTCCCGGGCCCGGGGGCCCCGCCGTGCCTCTGCTGCCGGCCCCCGCGTCACCGTCCTGGTGCGGGAGTTCGAGGCATTTGACAACGCGGTGCCCGAGCTGGTGGACTCCTTCCTGCAGCAAGACCCGGCCCAGCCCTTGGTGGTGGCAGCCGACACGCTCCCCTACCCGCCCCTGGCCCTGCCTCGCATCCCCAACGTTCGTCTGGCGCTGCTCCAGCCTGCCCTGGACCGGCCAGCCGCAGCCTCGCGCCCAGAGACCTATGTGACCACCGAGTTCGTGGCCCTGGTACCTGACGGGGCACGGGCTGAGGCACCAGGCCAGCTGGAGCGCATGGTAGAGGCGCTCCGCGTGGGAAAGGCACGCCTGGTGGCTGCCCCCGTCGCCACGGCCAACCCTGCCAGGTGCCTGGCCCTGAACGTCAGCCTGCGAGAGTGGACCGCCCGCTATGGCGCAGCCCCCGCCGCGCCCCGCTGCGACGCCCTGGACGGAGATGCTGTGGTGCTCCTGCGCGCCCGTGACCTCTTCAACCTCTCCGCGCCCCTGGCCCGGCCGATGGGCACCAGCCTCTTCCTGCAGACCTCCCTTCGCGGCTGGGCTGTGCAGCTGCTGGACTTGACCTTCGCCGCGGCGCGCCAGCCCCCGCTGACCACGGCCCACGCGCGCTGGAAGGCTGAGCGCGAGGGGCGTGCTCGGCGGGCAGCGCTGCTCCGCGCACTGGGCATCCGCCTAGTGAGCTGGGAGGGCGGGCGGCTGGAGTGGTTCGGCTGCAACAAGGAGACCACGCGCTGCTTCGGAACCGTGGTGGGCGATACACCCGCCTACCTCTATGAGGAGCGCTGGACGCCCCCTTGCTGCTTGCGCGCACTGCGCGAGACCGCCCGCTACGTGGTGGGCGTGCTGGAAGCCGCAGGTGTGCGCTACTGGCTGGAGGGCGGCTCACTGCTGGGGGCCGCCCGCCACGGGGACATCATCCCATGGGACTACGACGTGGACCTGGGCATCTACTTGGAAGACGTGGGCAACTGCGAGCAGCTGCGGGGGGCAGAGGCCGGCTCGGTGGTGGATGAGCGCGGCTTCGTATGGGAGAAGGCGGTCGAGGGCGACTTTTTTCGCGTGCAGTATAGCGAAAGCAACCACCTCCACGTGGACCTGTGGCCCTTCTACCCCCGCAACGGCGTCATGACTAAGGACACGTGGCTGGACCACCGGCAGGATGTGGAGTTCCCCGAGCACTTCCTGCAGCCGCTGGTGCCCCTGCCCTTTGCCGGCTTCGTGGCGCAGGCGCCTAACAACTATCGCCGCTTCCTGGAGCTCAAGTTCGGGCCCGGGGTCATCGAGAACCCCCAGTACCCCAACCCGGCACTGCTGAGTCTGACGGGAAGCGGCTGAAGCCCTGATACCCTCGCCTTTGTTTTTCGGGGCTCTGTCTGGATGTGGAGAAGCGCTATGTGAGCAGTGAGGGTTGGAGGGGTGTCGCGGAGACAGGGAAGGGGGAAACCAAGAAAGAAATTCGAGGGAGAGCATGAAAGAAGGCTGACATTGGCAGGAGGAGAGCACCAGGAGGAGGATGGGAAGCGACCTCCAGATTTCTCAAATGGTCATGCCCACTGGGAGCCGTGGATATGCGTGGGGACATTCTGGGTCATCCCAGTCACGGAGGGAGCCAGGGATGTCACGCCGTCCCGCAAGGTCCAGCAGGGCCCCAGACCCGAAAAAAGTGTCCTGCCGAAGATTCCAAGAGCCCTGCCCTCTAGGGCAGGGACAGAGTTTTGGAAACAAAAAGAGTGCAGGCTCTGGAGCCAGATTGGCAAGATTCAAATCCTGGCTCTATGGCTTATGAGCCAGGTGGGCCTGGGGAAGCATCGCCCTTTCTCAGTGCCTCAATAGCTTCCAGGATGCGGGACCCTTGGCTGCAGGGATTGCTTCCGCCACTAGAGGGCGCGCCGGTCCCGCTCCTGGTGGCCCACTGTGGCTGCCCGGGCGACAGTATGCCCAGGGCCTCTGTTCCATAGCCATCTATTCTCTTCAGCCTTTGCACTTCTCTCCAAGCCCCTGTGGAAGGCGGACAGCAGTGACCACCTCCCCTTCTTTCGGACTGCGACCTCCTTCCCTCCTGAGAGAGCCCTGTGACCTGCATGCTACTCTTAACTATTCTATTCAAGACTGAATAGAAGTATTTCAGTCTTGCAGAGGAGGAAATGCTCAGAGCTCCGAGGTGCGGCTGTCGTCGAGAACCGGGTGCTGGACCGGGCGCGGGGGCTCACGCCTGTATTCCCAGCACTTTGGGCGGCCGAGGTGGGAGGATCGCTTGAGCCCAGGAGTTCGAGACCAGCCTGGTCAACATGCCAAGACCCCGTCTCTATTTTTAAAAAAGAAAAAGAATAGACTTCTGAATCTCAGCTCCACTCATGATTATTACCTCATTATTTCAGCTGTCTGCACCTAATTCCCCACTTGCACGGCAGGGTAGACAATAACCATAGCTCACACTCACTGAGCACCTGCTGGGTACCAGGCACCATTCTCAGTGTTTCCGTTGGATCAACTGATGCGTCCCTCACCTCAGCCCTCTGAAGTGACAGCTGCTATTATTTTCATTATACAGATGAGGAAGCTGAGGCCAGAATGGTGAAGTCACTTGCTTAAGGTCAGACAGCTTAGGAAGGGGCAAATTGGGGGCTTGAACCCAGGTGGTCAGGCTCTGGAGCCCACAATTGTCTTACCCAGTATTCCCCTCTCTAGTCATGGTTCCCAAGAGAGGCTTGGAGACTCACTTAGCAGGTGAAAGCAATGGCAGCCTTCCTTATTTGATTATGCACCTAAGAATAAATGGTATTTGGGCATGTATTCCCAATATGTGTATATTTATTTATAAAGACATACAGATACTTATCTGTATGTTAGTAATAAAGCTTAAATTATTCCGTTTTAAAATTATGCATATGAATAGGGTTTTCTTATGTTTCTTGCCTCATCCCAATGACTTGTTTTGCACGCCCGGGTGTGAGCACCCAATATTCAAGATCACAGGTTTAAAAAAAAAAAAGCTAGCCGGGCGTGGTGGCTCATGCCTGTGATCCCAGCACTTTGGGAGGCTGAGGCAGGAGGATCACTTGAGCTCAGGAGTTCGAGACCAGCCTGAGCAATAGAGCAAGACTCTTCTCAATTAAAAATAATAAATAAGGCCAGGCATGGTGGCTCACATCTGTCATCCCAACACTTGTGGGAGCCCGAGGCGGACGGATCTAGAGGTCAAGAGATCGAGACCATCCTGGCTAACATGGTGAAACTCCGTCTCTACTAAAAATAAAAAAAATTAGCCAGGCGTGGTGGCGGGCACCTGTAGTCCCAGCTACTTGGGAGTCTGAGGCAGGAGAATGGCATGAACCTGGGAGGCAGAGCTTGCAGTGAGCTGAGATCGCGCCACTGCACTCCAGCCTGGGCAACAAAGTGAGACTCCATCTCAAAAAAATAAAATAAATTTATAAGTAATAAATAAAATAAATAAGAGGCAAAATGTTAAAAGCAAGCAAGAACTGGGCACAGTGGCTCATGCCTGTAATCCTGGCATTTTAGGAGGCCAAGATTGGAGGATCTTTTAAGGTCAAGAGTTAGAGACCAGCCTTGGCAACATAGTGAGATCCCTTCTCTACAAAAGAATAAAAAAATAGCCACTGTATTTTATAGTCCCTTCTCACGCTACTAATAAAGACCTACCCGAGACTGGGTAATTTATACAGGAGGAGAGGTTTAATCAACCCACAGTTCAGCATGGCTGGGGAGGCCTCATGAAACTTACAATCATGGCAGAAGGAGAAGAAAACACATCTTGTGATGGCAGGAAAGAGAAGTTCCAAGCAAAAGGGGGGAAAGCTCCTTATAAAACCATTAGATCTCGTGAGAACTCACTATCGTGAGAACAGCATGGGGGTAACCACTCCCATGATTCAATTACCTCCCATCCAGTCCCTCCCACGACACAAGGGGATTATGGGAACTACAATTCAAGATGAGATTTGGGTAGGAACACAGCCAAATCATATCAGCCAGGCATGATGGCATGCACCTGTAGTCCTAGCTACTGGGGAGGCTGAGGCAGGAGGATTCCTTGAGCCTAGGAGATCAAGGCTGCAGTGAGCTCTGATTGCACCTCTGCACTCCAGCCTCAGCAACAGAGCATTATCCCATCCCCCACCCCCCTCAAAAAAAAAAAAAAGAAAGAAAAGACATGGGCTCCGAGGTTGGAGAGGACTGGGTTTCCCAGCGCTGCCACCTCCTCCCAGGGCCTCTGTTGACCTCTGTCTCTGCGACCCCACCTTGCATTTGGGAAATGGAAGCAATGAGCTCGCTCTTCCCACAGGAGTGTGTTCGCGGTAAAGGGGTCCAGAGTCTGGCTGGGTTTGAATCCTGGCTTGGCCACTTGCCTTCTTTGTAATCTCAGGCAAGTCACTGCCTCTCTGAACCTGTAAACTGGGGAGATTGGTAATATTGCACAATTGTACATTCCTCAGAGGAGGAGGCTTTGCAGACCAGCAAGAGAAGATTTCTATTTGGCCCAGTCTCCTGAGGCTCAGACATCCAAAGCCTGATTTCTTGTAACCCAACCCCTGCTTTTAACCACTGAACCCACAAATGGTTCACAAAGAGACTTGGCAGGTTCCCAGGGAGGATTCTGAAATGTATGGGGATGATTTGCATTATCATCATGACTGGAAGCTGCTCTTGGCTCTTGGCAGACGTGGTCCAGGGATGCAGCTGTCTTGTAGTATTCAGGAATCTCCACACAGTACAGCATCATCCCTTGTCTCATGCAGCTTCCAGATGTCTCACTGGACATTCAGGAAGGAAGGGTAATATTCAAAATGTTTTGCCACTGGTACTGTCATATAAGTTAATATATGTCAATGTATGCATCAAATTTTTAAAATATTTTAGGCCAGGCATAGTGTAATCCCAGCACTTTGGGGGGCCAAGGCAGGAGGATGGCTTGAAGCCAGGAATTCGAAACCAACCTGGGTGCCAGGCAACATAGAGAGACCTTCATCTCTACAAAACATTTCAAAAATTGAGCAGGGCGTGGTGGCACACACCATTAATCCCAGCACTTTGGAAGGCCGACGCTGGTGAATTGCTTGAACCCAGGAGTTCAAGACCAGCCTGGGGGCCAGGCGGGGTGGCTCACGCCTGTAATCCCACCACTTTGGGAGGCTGAGGCGGGCAGATCCCTTAAGGCCAGGAGTTCAAGACCAGCCTGGCCAACAAGGCGAAACCATGTCTCTACTTAAAATACAACAATTAGCTGGGCATGGTGGTACACACCCGCAGTCCCAGCTACTGAGGATGCTGAGGTGGGAGGATCACCTGAGCCCAGGAGGTCAAGGCTACAGTAAGCCATGATCATGCCACTGCATTCCAGCCTGGGCAACGAGACCCTGTCTCAAAAATCAAAAATCCTTATTATCCCTTAAGTTATGATATGACAAAGATCTGTCACAATTAACCTGAACTAATTCATTTTTATTCGAATATGTATTGAATTTTAGTGCTTTCTCAACTACTCTTTTACTATCATCCAGCCAGAACAGAAGTATTTCAGTATTTTAACAACCAGTATTGGCCAGGTGTCGTGGCTCACGCCTGTAATCCCAGCACTTTGGGAGGCCAAGGTGGGCGGATCACAAGGTCAGGAGTTTGAGACTAGCCTGGACAAAATGGTGAAACCCTGTCTCTACTAAAAATACAAAAATTAGCCAGGCGTGGTGGGGGGCACCTGTAGTCCCAGCTACTCAGGAGGCTGAGCAGGAGAATTGCTTGAACCCAGGAGGCAGAGGCTGCAGTGAGCTGAGATCGTGTCACTGCGCTCCAGCCTGGGCAACAGAGCGAGACTCCATCTCAAAAACAAACAAACAAAAAAGAACAGTATTTCCACACTAGTTCAGACCAACTAAATTTTAGCCTTACCTGGAGGTGAAAACCCTGGCCAAAACTCTCTCTCTTATAAATACAAAGTCCTTTTTGTTTTCAAATGGCCTCAGAATCTTCCAGGAAGTGCAACTACCACAAAAAATGAGGGAAACTTGTATCGTGTTTTGTTCAAAACTTGGCCAAAGGTTGTCCACCATGTGAAAAAAATCACATTGCACATGGCTGTTGGTAATTGGACACCAGTCCACATGCTTTCAATGTAGTAGAACTGTCTATATTATAGGTGTAAACATCTGGTTACCTCCTTGGGTTCTGGGGTGCTGGATCCACACATCTGCATAATGAAATGCATATTGTAAGTTTAGTATGTTCTTATTTCTTCTTTTTATTACATTTAGGGCAATCAAGGATTGTTTTTCTTGCTGCTGTTGCTGCTGTTGTTGTTTCTGAGACAGGGTCTCACTGTCTCACCCAGGCTGGAGTGCAGTGGCACAGTCTTGACTCACTGGAGCCTCAACTTCCCAGGCTCAGGTGATTCTCCTACCTCAGCCTCCCAAGTAGCTGGGACTGCAGATATGTACTACCACACCCAGCTTATATATATATATATATATATATATTACATTTCTACTAAAAATACAAAAATTAGCTAGGTGTGGTGGCTCATGCCTGTAATGCCAGCAGTTTGGGAGGCCAAAGCGGGTGAATTACTTGAGGTCAGGAGTTCAAGACCAGCCTGGCCAACATGGTAAAACCCCATCTCTACTAAAAATACATACATACATATAAATATATATTTTAGGTAGAGATGGGGTTTCACCATGTTGCTCAGACTAGTCTCAAACTCCTGGACTCAAACAATCTGCCCACCTTGGCCTCCCAAAGTAGGATTTTCTTCAATCATGTTAAATCATGTGCCAGTGGGTTATACTATTTATGAACTTCATTTCAGGAGAACAGCGAGAACTTTCCCAGAACTGACATTCAAGCCAGCACATGCCCTGGGATGGTCATGCCAGTGATTAAAACCCCAACACACTAAATTATGGATTATTTACCCATTCATAAACGGTCACTGCCATGAACCCCCTGACTATTAGTATCCTCCTAGCTCTCCCTGGGGATCCCCTGGGCTGCCCTCTGGCCCAGCAGTCCAGGGGTTAAACTGGGTACAGTGGGAAGTAAGGGGGACCCATATCCCGGATGTTGGATGGACCAATGACTTTGCCAAGCAGTAAATATTTTGTGTATCAGCCCTACATGTTACAAAATATTTGCTATGAACAACGGTGGCATGTAAAGACCTGTCTACATTAGCCAGCTGTGGTGGCTTATGCCTGTAATCCCAGAGCTTTGGAACACCAAGGCTGGAGAATCGCATGAGCCCAGGAGGTGAAGGCCACCCCGGGTAATATGTTGAGACCCTGTCTCTACAAAAAAAATTTTAGGCCGGGCGCAGTGGCTCATGCCTGTAATCTCAGCACTTTGGGAGGCTGAGGCAGGCAGATCACTTGAGGTCAGGAGTTTGAGACCAGCCCGGTCAACATGGTGAAACCACGTCTCTACTAAAAATACAAAAATTAGCCAGGTGCGGTGGCTCACACCTGTAATCCCAGCACTTTGGGAGGCCGAGGCAGGCGGATTACTTGAGGTCAGGAGTTCAAGACCAGCCTGGCCAACATGGTGAAACCCTATCCCTACTAAAAATACAAAAATTAGCTGGGCGTGATGGTGGGCGCCTGTAATCCCAACTACTCAGGAAGCTGAGGCAGGAGAATCGCTTGAACCTGAGAGGCAGAGGTTGCAGTGAGCCGAGATCGCACCACTGCACTCCAACCTGGGTGACAGAGCAAGACTGTCTCAAAAATAAAATAAAATAAATGAAAAATAAAAAACCTGTCTACAAATGCACCTTTATGCACAATAGCCCCAACCTGGAAACCATCAGATGTAAATCAACAAGTGGGTGGATAAGCAAACTGTGGTACACCCAGACAACATAATACTCCTTAGCAAGTTTTTCAAAAATGGAAAGAACTGGGCCGGCCGTGGTGACTCACGCCTGTAATCCCAGCACTTTGGGAGGTCGAGGCGGGCAGATCACCTGAGGTCAGGAGTTGGAGACTAGCCTGACCAACATGGAGAAACCCCATCTCTACTAAAAACACCAAATTAGCTGGGCGTGGTGGCACATGCCTGTAATCCCAACCACTTGGGAGGCTAAGGCAGGAGAATCGCTTAAACCCCGGAGGCGGAGGTTGTGGTGAGCCGAGATTGTGCCATTGCACTCTAGCCTGGGCAACAAGAGTGAAACTCCATCTCCAAAAAAAAAAAAAAGGCTGGGCGCGGGCGCGGTGGCTCAAGCCTGTAATCCCAGCACTTTGGGAGGCCGAGACGGGCGGATCACGAGGTCAGGAGATCAAGACCATCCTGGCTAACTTGGTGAAACCCCGTCTCTACTAAAAAATACAAAAAACCCCATCTCTAAAAAAAAATACAAAATACAAGAAAAAAATACAAAAAACTCTACTAAAAAAAAAAAGGCCGGGCGAGGTGGCGGGCGCCTGTAGTCCCAGCTACTCGGGAGGCTGAGGCAGGAGAATGGCGTAAACCCGGGAGGCGGAGCTTGCAGTGAGCCGAGATCCGGCCACTGAACTCCAGCCTGGGCGACAGAGCAGAGCGAGACTCCCTCTCAAAAAAAAAAACCAAAAACTACTGCCATGTGCAAAAATGAATAAATCCCAAAAGCATTATGTCACGTAAAAAAAGTCAGATGCAAGAAGCTACATAGTATATGATTCCACCGATGTAAAATTCTTTTTTTTTTTTTTGAGAGGGAGTCTCGCGCTGTCGCCCAGACTGGAGGGCAGTGGCCGGATCTCAGCTCACTGCAAGCTCCGCCTCCCGGGTTTTCGCCATTCTCCCGCCTCAGCCTCCCGAGTAGCTGGGACTACAGGCGCCGCCACCTCGCCCGGCTAGTTTTTTGTATTTTTTTTTTTTTAGTAGAGACGGGGTTTCACTGTGTTAGCCAGGATGGTCTCGATCTCCTGACCTCGTGATCCGCCCGTCTCGGCCTCCCAAAGTGCTGGGATTACAGGCTTGAGCCACCGCGCCCGGCTTAATTCTAGAAAGGTAAAACTAATTCATAGTGACCAAAAGCAGATCAGGGGTTACCTGGGCCTGGAGCTGGAGAGAGGGGCAGACTGCAAAGAAGCATGGGGAAATTTGAGGATAAGAATATCATGTATCTTGATTATGGGAGTGGTTTTTCACAGTACGTTCATCTGTCAAAACTCATTTAACTGTATTTTATTTATTTATTTATATATTTTTGTTTATTTTTTTGAGACACGGTCTCTAGTGTTGCCCAGGCTGGTCTCAAACTCCTGGGCTCAAGCGATCCTTCTGCCTCGGCCTCTCAAAGTGCTGGAATTACAGGCATGAGCCTGACCTAATTGACCTTAATGGGTGCAATTTATAATATGAAAAAAAAAATTTTTTTTTTTTTTGAGACGGAGTCTCGCTCTGTTGCCCAGGCCTGAGTGCAGTGGCACAATCTCGGTTCACTGCAAGCTCTACCTTCCGGGTTCACGCCATTCTCCTGCCTCAGCCTCCCAAGTAGCTGGGACTACAGGCGCCCGCCACCACACCCGGCTAATTTTTTTGTATTTTTAGTAGAGACGGGGTTTCACCATGTTAGCCAGGATGGTCTCAATCTCCTGACCTCATGATCTGCCTGCCTTGGCCTCCCAAAATGCTGGGATTACAGACATGAGCCACCACGCCCGGCCGAAAAGTTTTTTTTTGAGCCAGCCTTGCTCTGTTGCCTAGGCTGGAGTGCAGTGGTGCCGTCTTGGTTCACCGCAACCCCTGCCTGCTGGATTCAAGTGATTCTCATCAGCCACCTGAGTAGCTGGGATTACAGGCGTGCACAACCACACCTGGTTACTATTTGTATTTTTAGTGGAGATGCAGTTTCACCGTGATAGCCAGGCTGGTCTTGAACTCCTGGCCTCAAATTAGCTGCCTTGGCTTCCCAAAGTGCTAGGATCACAGGTGTGAGCTACCTTGCCTGGCCTATTGTATGTAAATTATACCTCAATTTATGGAAATTATACCTCAATAAGGTTGACCTCAAAAAGAGCAGATGGGGGCAGAATCCAACATGCCTAAGAACACTGACCTTTCTCTAAGACAAAACTGAGTCACTGCCCTCTGCCTTTCTGTCCCCATACTGCCACTCTGAGCCTAGAACCCAGGACCAACCCCAATCCAGGGCCAGCCTGGGCCCTCCCTCCTGGGCCAAGCTCCTTCAAAGAGGCAAGAGGGTGGGTGGGGCGATGGAGAAAGGGAGAGAAAGGTGGGAGCTGGGAACTGGGACTCAGGGAGTGGCCATCAAAGTGCTTTTTCTCCTGCTCTTACGTAACCCGCACCAGCAGCCTGTGGGTGAGGCATAACAGAGCCATTGTCACCAGCTGGTGAGACCTGGCAATGCTCACCCAAGGTCACATAGTTACCAGGCAGCGGAGTCAGGACTGAACCAGCCTCTTCCACCATTCCACCAGTGTTTATTGAGTACTTGCTGTGCTCATGCACCGGACCCCATGCTAGGCTCTGAGCATACAGCAGTGAACAATTCAAAGACAGGCAGGAAACAATAAACATCATAAAGCAGTGAGTTCTATAGCCTGTTGGAAGGGGACTGTTGCTATTTAAAAAAGAGAACAGGGCAGGGTACGGTTGTTCACACCTGTAATCCCAGCACTTTGGGAGACATAGGTGGGAGGATCCCTTCAGCCCAGGAGTTCAAAACCAGCCTGAACAACATGCAGAGACTGTGTCGCTACAAAAATAAATAAATAAATAAATAAGAAAAAAAAACTAGCTGGGCATGGGAGCATGGGTCTATAGTCCCAGCTACTTAGGAGGCTGAGGTAGGAGGATCACTTGAGCCTGGAAGGTCAAAGCTGAAATGAGCTGTGATCATAAAACTGCATTCCAGCCTGGGCAACAGAGCAAGACCCTGTCTTTAAAAAAAAAAAAAAAAAAAAAAAAAAGGGGCCGGGCGCGGTGGCTCAGGCCTGTAATCCCAGCACTTTGGGAGGCCGAGACGGGCGGATCACGAGGTCAGGAGATCGAAACCATCCTGGCTAACCCGGTGAAACCCCGTCTCTACTAAAAAATACAAAAAACTAGCCGGGCGAGGTGGTGGGCGCCTGTAGTCCCAGCTACTCGGGAGGCTGAGGCAGGAGAATGGCGAGAACCCGGGAGGCGGAGCTTGCAGTGAGCTGAGATCCGGCCACTGCACTCCAGCCTGGGCGACAGAGCGAGACTCTGTCTCAAAAAAAAAAAAAAGGCAGGAGAATCGCTTGAACCTGGGAGGTGGAGGTTGCAGTGAGCCAAGATTGTGCCACTGCACTGCACTCCAGCCCAGACAACAGAGCCAGACTTCGTTTCAAAAAAAAAAAGCGACAGGGTGTCCCTCTGTTTGTTGCCCAGGCTGGAGTGCAGTGGCACGATCATCGGTCACTGCATCCTTGAACTCCTGGGTTCAAGGGATCCGCCCCACCACAGCCTTCTGAGCAGCTGGGACTACAGGTGCACCACTGCACCTGCCTAATTTGTTGTTGTTGTTGTTGAGGTGGGAGTTTTGTTCTTTCGCCCAGGCTGGACTGCAATGGTGCGATCTCGGCTCACTGCAACTTTTGCCTCCAGGGTTCAAGCAATTCTCCTGCCTCAGCCTCCTGAGTAGCTGGGACTATAGGCACCCACCACCACGCCCGGCTAATTTTTGTATTTTTAGTAGAGACGGGGTTTCACCATGTTGGCCAGGCTGATCTTGAACTCCTGACCTTGTGATTCGCCCACCTCAGCCTCCCAAAGTGCTGAGATTACAGGTGTGAGCCACTGTGCTCGGCCTTAATTTTTATATATTTTTTTGTAGAGACAACGTCTCACTATGTTGCCCAGGCTTGTCTTGAACTCCTAGCCTGGAGCGATCTCAAAGTGCTGGGATTAGAGGTGTGAGCCCCCACGCCCAGCCCAGTGGTGTTTGATGAGCAGATACTGTCATTGTAGTGGCTGGTGCTTTAAGTCAAATTCTCAACAACACCTGATTAAATAGTTGACACTCAATTTTATTGCTAAAAAAGTGTCCTCTGGAGTGACAGCAGGTATTTGCCCTCAGCCTCTCCCCAGAGTCCCTGGGAGTATTTCTATTATTGTGGAGGGAATAGGGGATCTGGGGACATGGTGGGACGTACTGTGGAGACAGGAGGTCACAGAACACATATACACATGTGCACACACACATATTCCCCCCAACAACTACAGCCGCCAAAATAACCAGCACGGTGTTGAAACATCCCCCCAATGGGGCTAGAATTCCCCATGGTGACCTGTGACCTGCTCCCTGACACAGGTAAGGCCAAGTAGGTCATGGTGGGTAGGCAGCAGGACATTATTTCTCCATCTTGCTGTTTTCTAGCCTTGAGTTGGGGACATGAGTGAGAATTGGGGGTTTTGAGGAGTAACCCTGATGAACACATGTACTCCAGCAGCCAGGCATCCCAGATCTCCTGTCCAGGAGGGGGCTGGGGCCCCTGGCTCCCCAGAGTGTGCAGGCAGACCCCCAGAGCCCTAGTTCATTCATCTATCCATTCCTCATAATCCAGTGTCCAATGAGCACCTCCAGCAGGGCAGGGAAGGTCCCTCCTGGGGTTTACATGACTGATTCCTTCTCAGAGGCGGCCGTGGCATCCCCCGCAGGCCCCCGATAATGTTTGAGGAGGGGGTTCCCTTCCTCAGTGGGGGCTGGCAGCGGATCCAGGGGCAGCTCACTCTTCACTTGTATCAACTCGGGCTCTGTGCTTCTCACCTCCATACGGTCCACGTAATTTTGGAGGAGTCCTGCCCCCAGAGCGTCACCTTCTACATTGAGGACGGTACAGGACCGGTCACTAAAGGGGTAGAAATGACAGCAAAGTAAGTGGGACGGGAGAGGGTGACAGGGAAGGAAAGGGCCAAGGCCTAGGCCTCCTGCCTCTCTCCCCCTGGAATCTAAAAAGTAAAAATTAAGAGTTGGAGTCAGCGTGGGCAATAGAGTGAGATCCCATCTCCATATAGATTAAAAAAAAAAAAAAAAAAATTAGCCAGGGATGGTAGTGCACACCTACAGTAGCAGCTACTCAGCAGGCTGAGGCAGGAGGATTGCTTGAGCCTGGGAGGTAGAGGAAAAAAATTAGCCAGGCATGGTAGTGCATACCTATAGTCCCAGCTACTCAGGAGGCTGAGGCAGGAGGATCACTTGAGCCTGGGAGGTGGAGGCTGCAGTGATTACAACCATGATCACATCACTACACTCCAGCCTGGGCGACAGAGTGAGACTGTGTCTCAAAAAAAATTAAAGTATAATTCACCTACCATCAAATTAACCTTTTAAAAGTATACATCTTGGTATTTTTTAGTATATTCAGACTTGTGTAACCATTGCCAATAATTAATTCCAGAATTTTTTTGAGACAGGATCTCACTCTGTTGCCCAGACTGGAGTGCAGTGGCACAATCTTGGCTCACTGCAACCTGCACCTCCTGGGTTCAAACGATTCTCCTGCCTTAGCCTCCTGAGTAGCTGAGATCACAGGCATATGCCACCATACTGGCTAATTTTTTTGTATTTTTAGTGGAGACGGGGTTTCACCATGTTGGTCGGGCTGGTCTCCAACTCCTAACCTCAAATGATCCACCTGCCTGGGCCTCCCAAAATGTTGAGATACAGGCGTGAGCCACCGTGCCTGGCTGCTTTCCAATCTTTATACTCTTAATAGCTTAATCGTGATAGCAAATAATTATATAGCAATTATTGCTTACTGGGGGCTGCTCTAAGGCAGGTGTGTCTATTATCTAATCCTTAGGGAGAGACTGTTCTCCTCCTCATTTTACAGATGGAGAAACTGAGACACAGGGAGATTAAGCACTTCCCGAGGGCATAACAGCGAATGTTGGAGCTGGGATGTGACCCTGAGCAGTCTGACCGAAGAGTCTGCTGTATTCACCACACAGACGCCCTACTTTTCTGACGTTCCTCTTAGAGCCGCAAAGATGCCATTCCTTGCCCTCAGGAATGCTCACGTTTCCCCTACTTTTCTCCAGCATTCCTTCCTTCTTCTCCTCCTCTGTCCAGAGGCTCTACGGACTCTCACGCACTCATCCTCTTTCCCAGGCCCCTGCCCCAGTCTCTAGACCCACACTCACACTAGCCAGTCCACAGCCAGGATCAAGGAGATATGGTCGACCGGGAGGTTGACTGCTTCGAGGATGATGGCCAGAGTGAGGACACCTCCAGCAGGGATGCCCGCTGCCCCCACGCTGGACGCTGTGGCCGTGACCCTGAGGGAGAAGGTAGGAGGTTAGGCAGACGCCTCTGTTGTGGGAGAAGATGGGGGTCAACTAGGGTCCGGGGGTCCCATCCATAGCCCCCGACACTCACAGGATGGTGATGATCTTTACGAAGTCCAAGGACTGCTCGCTGAGCTGTGCAATGAACACTGCAGCCACGCACTGGAAGAGCGCGGCACCGTCCATGTTGACAGTGGCGCCGATCGGCAGGATGAAACGGCTGATGTGCTTGGCCACGCCATTATTCTCCTCCACGCACTTCATCATCAGCGGCAGCGTGGCCGAACTACAAGGGATGGGGGAGCTGAGTTAGGTCAACCTGCTGACGGGGCTCCGCCCACCCTCCAGGTCCGGCCCAGGCGAGGCCCCGAGTACCCCATCCCAACCAGCCAAAGCCCCACCCACCCCACCTAGTGGATCCCCACCAAAGCCTGCCTAAGCAAAGCCCTGTCACCCAACCAGCCAATGGCTGCCCACCCTCCAGGTCCGACCCGCACCACCAACCCAGCTGAAGCCCCGCCCACCCAGAGCCCACCCACACCACTTGCCCAGCCAAAGCCCCGCCCACCAGATCTCGCCCATACCACCTGCCCAGCCGAAGTTCCGCACACCTCCCCAGCCTGTCCCTTGGTCCAAGGCCCTCCCATCTAACCTAGATCCCCTTCTCTCCTACCACGTCCAGACTCCACCCCCAGCCCTCACTTGCTATATCTAAGCTCTTTTCCCACAAGCAGGCAGCACTAGGGAACTCAATACCAGGACTACAAAATCTGAGTCCTGGAACCTCTGGGAGAGTATAGACTACTACCTCCCAAAATACCCACACAATTCACACCTAAATTCTAATGTTTGGGTCCTGCTGACTCTCACCAATAATACACTAAGAATTACTACTATCTTGGAAGGGGACAGGGCCAGCAGGGACAAATGAAATGCCCAGGAGAGAGGGTGGAAGGAGTTCTGAGGTTGAATCAGAGCAGAATTTAAGAGCACCCCAGGGGCTGGGCACGGCGGCTGTAATCCCAGCACTTTGAGAGGCCGAGGTGGGCGGATCACTTGAGGCCAGGAGTTTGAGACCAGCCTGGTCAACATGGTGAAACCCCGTCTCTACTAAAAACACAAAAATTAGCTGGGTGTGATGGTGGACACTTGTCCCAGCTACTCGGGAGGCTAAGGCAGAGAATCGCTTGAACCCAGGAGGCAGAGGTTGCAGTGAGCTGGGATCACACCACTACACGCCAGCCTGGGCAACAGAGCGAGATCTCATCATTTAAAAAAAAAAAAAAAAAAACAGTGCCCCCAGTGCCATGGGGAGGCAGTTTAAGAAAAGGGGGAATAAATCTCTAAGGCAATCATTTCCTGTTTTTTTAAGGGTGGGGACAAATCCAGGACCTTATGAGGATCTCCTAAAGTATGGCCCCTGTACCCAGATCCAATGTCCCCGGCACAGAAAATTTCATCCACTCCATGCCGCTTAGCTTAAACATCTCGCCCTAGCCCACCCCAAGGCCGTACCTGGAGGAGGTCCCAAAGGCAGTGGCCAGCGGTGTCACGATGCCCCACAGAAAGCGGTAGGGGTTTTTCCGGGTGAAGAGGAAGTAGATGAGGGGCAGTACCAGGAGCCCGTGGATGGCATGGCCCAGCAGGCAGCACAGAATGTACTTGCCAAGGCGGGCAAAGAGTAAACCCACGTCTTCCATCTCCACAATCTTGCCGGCCACCAGGAACATGATGCCCACAGGGGCGTACCTGATCGGTAACACAGGCGACAGTTTGTTGCCTCTTCCACGGGCCCAGTGGCCAGGCGTGAGGCTCAGCACCCTGCCCACATCTTCCTGCCTTCTCCTGAGGTCAGGAGAAGCCCCAGCAATGTGTGCTTCAGCGTGGGCACCACTCGCAGGCCTGGCCCCTGAAGCCCCGGTGCCAACCTCACACTCTCTTTTCCCCTCAAAGGTAGAGCAGCCCGGAAATACAAGTCTCTGTGCAGGCCGGGCCAGGTGGCTCACGCCTGTAATCCCAGCACTTTGGGAGGCTGAGGCGGGTAGATCACCTGAGGTCGGGAGTTCAAGACTAGCCTGACCAACATGGAGAAACCCCGTCTCTGCTAAAAATACAAAATTTGCCAGGCATGGTGGCGTGTGCCTGTAAGCCCAACTACTCGGGAGGCTGAGGCAGGAGAATTGCTTGAACAGGGGAGACGGAGGTTGCTGTGAGCCGAGATTGCGCCATTGCACTCCAGCCTGGGCAACAAGAGTGAAACTCCGTCTCAAAAAAAAAAAAAAGTCTCAGTGCTTCCATCAGCACATGAAGCAGTCACCAGATTTGGACTTCACATGTGAGCCACAAGCGGATCACGAGGTCAGGAGATCGAGACCATCCTGGCTAACACGGTGAAATCCCGTCTCTACTAAAAATACAAAAAAAACCTAGCCGGGCGAGGTGGCGGGCGCCTGTAGTCCCAGCTACTCGGGAGGCTGAGGCAGGAGAATGGCGTAAACCTGGGAGGCGGAGCTTGCAGTGAGCTGAGATCCGGCCACTGCACTCCAGCCTGGGTGACAGAGCTAGACTCCGTCTCAAAAAAAAAAAAAAAAAAAAAAAAAGAAATGTCCATCAGTGTGTGCCATTCACACTTCTGGGTTGCTTTGCTATGGCAGCTAGCATGACTTGAACCAATACGCTCTCCGCAGATGATGAAAGATAAAGAGGTTGGGCACCGTTGCTCATGCCTATAATCCCAGCACTTTAGGAGGCCAAAGCAGGAGGATTACTTGAGGCTAGGAGTTCTCGAGACCAGCTTGGGCAACATAGTGAGACCCAGTCTCTACAAAAAATAAAAATAGGCCAGGCACGGTGGCTCATGCCTGTAATCCCAGGATGTAGGGAAGGCGGAGGCAGACAGATCGCTTGAGCCCAGGAGTTCAACACCAGCCTGGGCAACATGTCTGTCTCTCTTTTTTTTAAATTTTATTTTCTGCCAATATGTATTTTTTAAAATTTTCTTTTCTTTCCTTTTTTTTTTTTTGAGACGGAATCTCGCTCTGTCGCCTAGGATGGAGTGCAGTGGCCAGATCTTAGCTCACTGCAAGCTCCGCCTCCTGGGTTCACGTCATTCTCCTGCCTCAGCCTCCTGAGTAGCTGGGACTACAGGCGCCTGCCACCTCGCCCGGCTAGTTTTTTGTATTTTTTAGTAGAGACGGGGTTTCACCGGGTTAGCCAGGATGGTCTCGATCTCCTGACCTCGTGATCCGCCCGCCTCGGCCTCCCAAAGTGCTGGAATTACAGGCTCGAGCCTCCGCGCCCGGCTTAAATTTTATTTTCTGCCAATATCTTGATTTTGGAAAAACCCAGTTTCTTTTTTTTTTTTTTTTTTATTTTGAGACGGAGTCTCGCTCTGTCGCCCAGGCTGGAGTGCAGTGGCCGGATCGCAGCTCACTGCAAGCTCCGCCTCCCGGGTTCCCGCCATTCTCCTGCCTCAGCCTCCCGAGTAGCTGGGACTACAGGGGCCCGCCGCCTCGCCCGGCTAGTTTTTTGTATTTTTTAGTAGAGACGGGGTTTCACCGTGTTCGCCAGGATGGTCTCGATCTCCTGACCTCGTGATCCGCCCGTCTCGGCCTCCCAAAGTGCTGGGATTACAGGCTTGAGCCACCGCGCCCGGCCTCTTTTTTTTTTTTTTAAACAGAGACTTGCTCTGTCACCCAATGCAGTGGCGTGATCTCGGTTCACTGTACCGTCCACCTCCCAGGTTCAAGCAATTCTCCTGCCTCAGCCTCCCAAGTAGCTGGGACTACAGGCGCGTGCCATCATGCCCAGCTAATTTTTTGTATTTTTAGTAGGGACAGGATTTTATCATGTTAGCCAGGATGGTCTCGATCTCCCGACCTCGTGATCTGCCTGCCTCGGCCTCCCAAAGTGCTGGGATTATAGGCGTGAACCACTGAGCCAGCCACCCAGTTTCTTTAAAAAAAAAAAAAAAAAAAAAATTAGCTAGGTTTTGTAGCTGGGGTCTGTAGTCCCAGCTACTTAGGAGGCTGAGGTGGGAGGATCACCTGAACCCAGGAGGTCAGGGCTACAGTGAGCTGTGATCACACCACACTGCACTCCAGTCTAGGTGACAGCGAGATCCTAGCTCAAAAAACATTTTTTTAAATGACTATTATTATTATTATTTAGACAGAGTCTTGCTCTGTTGCCCAGGTTGGAGTGTAGTGGTGCAATCTTGGCTCACTGCAAGCTTTGCCTCCCAGTTTCAAGTGATTTTCATCCATCAGCCTCCTGAGTAGTAGCTAGGATTAAAGGTGTACACCACCATTCCCAGCTAATATGTGTATTTTTTTGTAGAGAAGAATTTTCGCCATGTTGGCCAGGCTGGTCTCTAACTCCTGGCCTCAAGCAATCCTCCCACCTCAGCCTCCCAAAATGCTGGGATTACAGGTGTGAGGTGCCACACCAGCCAAAAAACACATTTTTAAAATAAAAATTTGAAGGCCGGGAGCTGTGGCTCATGCCTGTAATCCCAGCACTTTGGGAGGCCGAGGAGGGTGGATCGCTTGAAGTTAGGAGTTTGACATCAGCCTGGCCAACGTGGCAAAACCCTGTCTCTACTAAACATACAAAAATTAGCTGGGCATGATGGTGAGTTCCTGTGGTCCCAGCTGCTCAGGAGGCTGAGGCAGGAGAATCAGCTGACCATGGGAGGCAGACGTCGCAGTGAGCTGAGACTGTGCCACTGCACCTTCAGCCTGGGCGACAGAGCAAGACTCCGTCTCTAAATAAATAAATAAAATAAAATACAAATTATAGAAAGGCCATGGCCCGGGTCTTAATAACAACTCCCAGGTATGAAGCATTTTTGATGTGCTGTGCCCTTGAACATGATATTGAATCTTCCCAACCACCACCAGAGGGAGGTTCTATGAGTCAGATTGCAGATTACACAACACCCAACAGATTCCTCACAGGAATGCTGGGAGGATGCAATGAGATGCCAGTTGAAAGGAGCTAAAGCTGCTGGGCGCGGTGGCTCACACCTGAAATCCCAGCACTTTGGGAGGCCGAGGCGGGCAGATCACAAGGTCAGGAGATCGAGACCATGGTGAAACCCCGTCTCTACTAAAAATACAAATAATTAGCCGGACGAGGTGGCGGGTGCCTGTAGTCCCAGCTACTTGGGAGGCTGAGGTAGGAGAATGGCGTGAACCTGGGAGGCGGAGCTTGCAGTGAGCCGAGATTGTGTCACAGGACTCCAGTCTGGGCGACAGAGTGAGACTCCGTCTCAAAGAAAAAAAAAAAAAAAAGAAAGAAAGGAGCTAAAGCTTTTTACAGACAGTAAGTGATCTATAAACTTCAAGTGGGGTTATTATCACCTCCCCTGCTGTGAAGATCCCAGGGATGGCTCCAAGCCAAGAGGACTCCCAAGGCTGGGCATGGTGGCTCACGCCTATAATCCCAGCACTTTGGGAGGCCGAGGTGGGCAGATCACCTGAGGTTGGGAGTTTGAGACCAGCCTGACCAACATGGAGAAATCCCTGTCTCTACTAAAAATACAAAATTAGCTGGGCATGGTGGCGCATACCTGTTATCCCAGCTACTCGGGAGGCTGAGGCAGGAGAATCGCTTGAACCTAGGAGGCAGAGTTTGCAGTGAGCCCAGATCACGTCACTGCACTCCAGCCTGGGCAACAAGAGCAAAACTCCGTCTCAAAAAAAAAAAAAAAAAAAAGCCTCCCAACATCACTTCCCTTGATTACTCAATCATGGATCGCCCATCAATCATCGCTGACTAGTTACTTCCCCAGCTCCTTCTTGTAAGTCACAGAAGAAAGGCATATTTTCCCAGCCACTTGTGCAGAGAGGGGAGGCTAGATACCCAAGTTCTGGCCAGTGGGAAGTGTCCGGAAGTTATACAAGCAAAATGCCCAATAAATATTAGCTATTAGGATTTACTGTAGGCACGCAATAAGCCAGGCACTGTACTAAGACCTTCCGTGTACCGTATTAACTTTCTTTTTTTTTTCCTTCTTTAGACAGAGTTTCCCTCTGTCGCCCAGGCAGTGGCATGATCTCCACTTACTGCAACCTCCGCCTCCCAGGCTTAAGTGATTCTTGTACCTCAGGCTCCCGAGTAACTGGGATTACAGGCGCATGTCCCCATGCCTGGCTAATTCTTTTGTATTTTTAGTAGAGACGGGGTTTCACCATGTTGTCCAGGCTGGTTTTGAACTCCTGATCTCAAGTGATCCACCCACCTCGGCCTCCCAAAGTGCCGTTCCCATTTTACAGATGAGGAAACTGAAGCAGAGAGGGAAAATCACTTGCCTAAAATCACACAGCCAGGGCATGGTCAATGCTGGATTTAAATGCAGGCCATCTGGCTCCAACGAGTGACAGAGGGTGCCTCACCCCACACAGAATGCCCCACACCTGCCTCTGGCAGCAGACCGACCCTCCAACCCCACCCACCCCAGCCTCCTCTCCCACCACCTACCACATGATCCAGGAGACCAGAACCATGGTGGCCTCATTGAAGGAGTTGAAGAAGCGGATAAGCAGCTCCCCCTCAGGCCCCAGCTTCCGCAGTGCCACACCAAAGACAATGGCAAACACTACTAAGCCCAGGATGTTCATGCCCTCCACCTCCTGCCCCACGGGCACCTGTAGGCAAGGAACAGATCGGGGTGGAAGGGACATTCAGTCTACCTGCACAGTCACTGAGGGCCAGTCCTGGGCACCACTGGGACCCAGCAGAGACATGGCAGCCCTCGGACTCCTTCCACCCAAGGCTTCCAGTCCAGGTCCAGGGGAAATATATGAGTCGTCAGGGATGGCCCAGAGTAGGTGGGGCTGGAATAAGGGAGCCCAGGGGAGTGTGGGAACCGAGAGAGGGCAGTGCCAGCTTGGGGAGTAGGGGGCAGTCGGGGGGACTTCCTGGAGGAAGGGGCATCTGAGCTGAGACCTGGAGGACAGGAGGAGTGAACCAGGTAAAGAAGGGTGGTAAAAGGATCTAGAGAGAGGAAGCAGAATGTGCAACAGCCTAGAAGTGAGTGCAACTTGGGCATTCAAAGAAGAGCCATAATCTACCGTAGCTAGAGTAGAATGACCTGCGCAGGGTCACTAGCTGAGGCTGGGCAGCCAGGCGGGCTGGCAGGGGTTTGACCTCACAGGGACCCCTTGGTCATAGACTGTAGCAAGGAGACTGGACTTTCTCCTGAGGGCACTGGGGCACATGGCAGGGCTCTGGGTACTGCAGAGATAGGGTCACATTTGTGTTTTGAAAAGATCCTCTGGCCGAACGTGGTGGCTCACACCTGTAATCGCAACACTTTGGGAGGCTGAGGTGGGTGGATCACCTGAGGTGGGGAGTTCGAGAAACCACCCTAACCAACATGGAGAAACCCCATCTCTACTAAAAATACAAAATTAGCCAGGCATGGTGGCACACGCCTGTCGGCTACTCAGGAGGCTGAGGCAGAAGAATCACTTGAACCCGGGAGGCGGAGGTTGCAGTGAGCAGAGATCGTGCCATTGCATTCCAGCCTGGATAACAAGTACAAAATTCCATCTTAAAAAAAAAAAAAAAGAAAAGAAAAGATCCTCGGGGCCAGGAGCAGTGCCTCACGCCTGTAATCCCAGCATTTTGTGAGGCCAAGGTGGGCAGATCACTTGAGCCCAAGAGTTCAAGACCAGCCTGGGCAATATGGCAAGACTCAGTCTCTATAAAAGATACAAAAATTAGGCCGGGCGCGGTGGCTCAAGTCTGTAATCCCAGCACTTTGGGAGGCCGAGACGGGCGGATCACAAGGTCCGGAGATCAAGACCATCCTGGCTAACACGGTGAAACCCCCGTCTCTGCTAAACACATAAAAAAAAACAAATTAGCCGTACGTGGTGGCAGGTGCCTGTAGTCCCAGTTACTCCGGAGGCTGAGGCAGGAGAATGGCATGAACCCGGGAGGCAGAGCTTCCAGTGAGCTGAGATCCGGCCACGGCACTCCAGCCTGGGCGACAGAGCAAGACTCCGTCTCAAAAAAAAAAAAAAAAAAAAAAAGATACAAAAATTAGCCGGGTGTGTTATAGTCCCAGATACTGGGAAGGTTGAGGTGGGAAGGATCACTTGAGCCCAATCAAGACTGCAGTGAGCTGTGATCGTGCCACCGTACTCCAGCCTGAATGACGGAGAGAGATCCTGTCTCAGAAAAACAACAACAATAACAGCAACAACAAAAACCTCTGACTGCTTGCCAGGTTGAGCAGGTTGAGGGTGGACGGAACAGGGCAGGGAGGGGGCAGCATGGAATGGGGTTGGGGGGTGAGGGATAAAGGGAGAAAGCAAGAGCCTGGACCAGCAAAGGAAGACCAGCCTGGGGCAGGAAAAGAGGGGACAAAGTAGAGACCTATCCAGAAGGCAGAAAAGACAGAAACTGGGGAAGGAGAGCAGAGTGTCAATCAAATTCCACAGTAAAGACTGAGGCAGAAATAAAACCAAAACATTACAGCAATGGGCAAAGAGGTAGAGCCCCCACTGCCTTCACTGCTCTCACCTTCACCCTGGTTCCGGTGACATTCCTCTCTTCATAGGAGGTAGAGTACTGTAGGTGGGGTTGGGAAGAGTCAGTGTCCATTGTCACCAGGGCCCCCCAACCCTATGCCAAGTTAACAATGCTCAAAGCCTGCCCTTCCATATCCTTTCTATGTGATCTCATTTCGTCTGCTGGCAACCCCACCGAGGCAGGATGATCAATATCCCCATTTTCCAGAGGTGAAAAACTGAGGCTCAGAGAGGTAAACACATTTGCCCAGAGTCACACAGCTAGAATTAAAACTCACAGGAGGCTCTGAGCCTGTGTTCTCATTGCACATGCATTTTTCCAGGCACTAACCAAAATCAGGTAGCAAGGGCTCCCCCTGGCTGCCATCCCTCCCTGTCCACCCCCCACCCCTCAGGACACCCCTGAGGACTCACTGAGCGAAAGGCTGCCGACACCAGGTTGGAAGGGAAGATATTTCTGCAGAGACAGAGACACAGAGACACAGAGGGTTATTAGATACCATAGCGGGAGGGCAGCATTGTCTGAGAGGCTGGGTTGGCATTTTAAGGCAGTGAGTGGAAGCTTTGGGGCCCCATCTGCACCCAAACGCAGTCCCTACTCATGCCTCAGCCCAGCAGATTTGGAACTAGACTTGCACCCCTTTGCAGGATGTGGGGAGTCAGCCTCCTTCAGCCCCAAGAGGCTGGTGTGCTAGCCCTGAGGCATTGTGCGTTCGGGGTGAGGAATGCTGGCCTCCCACAGCAGGCTGGGGAGGTCGGGAGGTCGGGAGGTCGCTCCGGGCCTCAGCTCCACCCCATGCAGCAAACTTAATACCCTGGACGGCTTGCATCATCTACTTCCTCCTGGAGGGCCAGCCAGCGCCTCTGAGAGCATGGGGGAGGATCTGGGTGTGTTGGGAGGCGGTGGCAGGAAGGGAGACAAGGGACGGCTTCATATCTCATGAACATGCATCTGTGTTTACAAGGCTACTCTTACTCTTGTTTGACAGTGCCTTGAGATGAAAACAGTAGCTAAGGCCAAGGCGCTTGCCTGGAATCCCAGCACTTTGGGAGGCCAAGGCAGGCAGATCGCTTGAGCCAGGAGTTGAAGACCAGCCTGGGCAACATGACAAAATCGTGTCTCTACAAAAAATACAAAAATTAGCCAGGCGTGGTGGCGTGTGCCTGTAGTTCTAGCTACTCTGGAGGCTGAGGTGGGAGGATCACTTGAGCCCAAGGAGGTTGAGGCTGCAGTGAGCCAAGATCACACCACTTCATTCCTGCCTGGGACAGAGTGAGACTCTCAAAAAATATATATAGCAGCTAAGCCATCTACAGCACCTACCGTGTGGCAGGCAGGCATTTTGGCCTGTGCTTTACACAGATTAACCCATTTCATCCTTATGACAGCCTTGGGAATAAGCACTATTACCCCATTTTATAGAAAAGGAAGCTGAGGCCCAGAAGGGTAAAGAAAATTGCCCAGCTGGGAAATGGCAGAGCTGGGATTTGAACCCAGCCAGTTGGCTTCATAGCCCCAACCACTCCACATGCTCCCTCTCACCAATGACCAGTGTACAGCCAACGCCATATGTCCATATACAATCTGTCAAATGTTATCGGTTTGGGTGCGGGTTAAGATTCAGCAGTCCAGCACCTACGTCCCGCCGCCGTCGCCACCATGCCCAAGAGAAAGGCTGAAGGGGATGCTAAAGGAGATAAAGCCAAGGTGAAGGACGAACCACAGAGAAGATCCGCGAGGTTGTCTGCTAAACCTGCTCCTCCAAAGCCAGAGCCCAAGCCTAAAAAGGCCCCTGCAAAGAAGGGAGAGAAGGTACCCAAAGGGAAAAAGGGAAAAGCTGATGCTGGCAAGGAGGGGAATAACCCTGCAGAAAACGGAGATGCCAAAACAGACCAGGCACAGAAAGCTGAAGGTGCTGGAGATGCCAAGTGAAGTGTGTGCATTTTTGATAACTGTGTACTTCTGGTGACTGTACAGTTTGAAATACTATTTTTTATCAAGTTTTATAAAAATGCAGAATTTTGTTTTACTTTTTTTTTTTTTTTTAAAGCTATGTTGTTAGCACACAGAACACTTCATTGTTGTTTTTGGGGGAAGGGGCATATGTCACTAATAGAATGTCTCCAAAGCTGGATTGATGTGGGGAAAACACCTTTCCCTTCTAGTTTTGAGAGACTTCCTCTTGGTTCCCAGGAGGAGGGACTCCCTGACTTTGACACACATGGCCACCTTGGCACAAAAGCCTTGTGGTATGGAAAAACAAATTTGTTTTTATGTCCTCTTCTCCCTTTCCATCTTTCAGCATAGACTTAACTCCCTTAAGCCCAGACATCTGTTGGGACCTGACCCCTAGTCATTGGTTACCAGTGTGTCAGGCACTCTGGACTTTCCAGTGATGCCACTGAGATGGCACCTGTCAAAACAGCATTGGTTCCATTTCTAGATTGTGGATCTTCAGATAAATTCTGCCATTTTCATTTCACTTCCTGAAAGTCAGGGTCGGCTTGTGAAAAGTTGTTAAACAACATGCTAAATGTGAAATGTCAACCCTCACTCTAAACTTTCCCTGTTCAGAGCATCAGATGAAGACTTCATTGGGTTTTATAGTGGCTTTCTGATTTTTGGTAGTCCATTGAAGAAGGGAGTTTGAAAGTTGTTGTATACTGTTAACGATTGTCTGCCCATGTCCTGCCTGAAATACCATGATTGTTTATGGAAAGTATCTTTAATAAAGCTGGATACAGTTTGGCTTGGAAAAAAAAAAAAAAAAAAAGATTCAGCAGTATGGGACAATGCCCACGGATGGCCAGCCACGCATCATGATAGAGTAAAATAACGTCATGGTAGAGTAATGAATTTGGCCGGGTGTGGTGGCTCATGCCAGTAATTCCAGCCCTTTGGGAGGCTGAGGTGGGCAGATCACTTTATGTCAGGGGTTCCAGACCAGCCTGGCCAACATGGTGAAACCCTATCTCTACTAAAAATACAAAAATTATCCAGGTGTGATGGCGCACCCCTTTAATCCCAGCTACTCGGAAGGCTGAGGTATGAGAATCACCTGAACCCAGGAGGTGGAGGTTGCAATGAGCCAAGATAGCGCCACTGTACTCCAACCTGGGTGATAGAGACTGTCTCAAAAAAAAAAAAAAAAAGCATGAGTTTATTGGTGTGTGACCACATAGGTGTGTATGTGAGTGTGTACTGTGTGCTCTTGAGCCTGTGTTTAGATGTTGGTGTGGCTGGCAGCATCACTGAACAGCTGTGCTACAGGGCTGTGTATGACACAGTGAGCGTGTGTATGAGTGTTGGTATCTGGCCATGTGTTTTTGTCGAGATGTTACAGCCTCAGCTGAGTGTCTGTGTGCCTGTGTCCAGCTGTGCGTCATTTGGTTGTAAGCCTGTGTGGCCGGCCAAGTGTGAGCTACAGCTGTGTTTAACACACAGGGGAGGCCTGTGCTCATAAACAGCCTTGGAATGGGTGTGTCTACCTGAAGGTAGGCCTGTACCACCCAGGTCCAGAGGCTGGGCCAGGACCCAGCTAATCTCCCCCGGCCAGAAGGTACTCTGAGGCTGCAACTCGGGACACCAAGCCTGCCCCAGTCTCCCATCTCAGCCTGCACTGACACCCCAAAAGCTGGGGAAACCCTGTTCCATGACTCATCATTTCCTCCCCTCAATTTCCAGGAAGTCCCCAACCTGGAGACACTGAATCAGCAAGCCCTAAAGGCAAGGGCATCAGGGCCTCTGCCCCCCGCCCTCCTCAAAGTGGGGGAGGCCATTCTTGGGGGTGCGGGGCAGAGACCAGGAGAAGGAAAAGAATCTGCTCCCCTTTCTGACTGGTTCTCTTCTGGGCTGCCTGCTAGGGGGTGGCCCAGACAGAGGAGGAAACGGGAGGGAAAGGCAGGGGAGGCAGGGCTGAACCAAAAGAAAAAGGGGAAGCGGCCAGGCCCCAGCTGAAATGGGTGGGAAGCGGATCCTGAAAACAGAACCTGGTTATATCCGAGTGACACGTGGTGTGGGGGTGCCCCAGGGCTGGGAAGAGGGCCTGGTGGGAGTTACTCAGATCAGATCCTCCAGGGGCTCCTTACCCAGGGATCCCAAACTCTCCGACCCTGGCCCCAAATTATATCTAGAAGCCCCATCTTGGGGCCCTTGACCACGCAAAGATTCCCTCCCCAAAATTTCCTCCTGGGGTCCCCTCCCCTCACAGTATCTTTCTCCCCTAGGCAGACCCTCCTGTGTCTCCCCACATCACTTTCTTCTCCCTCTAAGACCCCACTTATGTACCCAGGCCCCCAAATTTAGAAACCCCCTTCCCCAGGACACGAGACTTGCACTCCCGAGGGCTGGAGCTCGCCGCAATATCCTGTCGAGTTTTCCTAAGACTCTAGAGGGAAGTCTCGGCTCTAGCTGCCCCAAAGCCCTGTCCTACCCACGTGGCCACTTCCGCCAGCGCTAACACTCTTCCCCACCTCCCAAGGGAGCAGGGTCTGACCTCGCAAGATCCAGGAACGAATCGAGCACCTCCTTGTTGGGGGCATTTTCGGCACTGCCAGCGGCTCCCACCGAGGCGTTGATGGCGGCGGAGGCGGCGCCCGGCTGCAGCGCCAGCGCCAAGGCCACTCCGAGCGCCGACGCCAGCAGCGTAGTGACCAGGAAAAAGAGCAGCGCCCAGGCGCCCAGGCGGCCGAGCGCGCCGGGGTCCAGGCTGGCGGCGCCGCCGATCAAGCTGCACACCACCAGCGGCAAGATGATCATCCGCAGCAGGCGCAGCAGCAGCTCGCCCGGGAAGACGAAGGCGCTCAAGCGCTCCGGGCCCAACGCCAGCGCACCTCCGGCCCCCGATACCCCCAGCCCCAGCGCCACGCCGACCACCACGGCCACCACCGTCAGCAGCACAAGCAGGTTGGCTCGAAGGCAGCGGCGCACCCGGTCCCGGGAACCGCAGCAGCCGCCTGCTGCCGCGCCTTGGTCCTCGATGGAGGCCAGCGCCAGGTCCCCGTTGGCGGTGGGCTCCGCCGCTGCGAGCCCCTTGGGGTCTCCACGAGGAGGATCGGCCACCATGATGTGACGCACCGCAGTTTCTTAGCGCCTGGAAGCTGGCTGGGAGCGCTTGGGCTCCTTCCCAGGACCCGACGTTCCTAGGACTGAGTTGAGTAACAGCACCTGGAGACTGGAACTTTGGAGGGCTTCTTTAGTTGAGTTCACCGCACTGAAGTTCCTTGACTCTTGGAAGCCGGAGTGTTTAAATTTCCCAGGCTGGGCGCTGGGGCTTCTCTGCTCTGCCCCGTGTGTCAGATGCTCGAAAACTGGGAGTTCAGAGCGCCTGGGTTCCTTGGCCCTAGGAGCTGGGAATACGAGAGTTTCTCTGGGTGGAGCGTGGGGCCCTTGGCTCCAGGAGGTTGAGTGCGCCCAGATGGCGGAGGTCTGCAGGAGGCTAGGTTCTGGTGGCGCAGATCCGGGACGCCTGGATCCGGGAGGCTGGGACCCCGGGTGCCTGGGTCTTGGACATGGAGGGCTGGGGCGCCAGAATCTGGGGCCGGGAAGCGGAGCTCCGGCACCAGGAGACCCAGGCTGTTAGGTCCAGGAGGGTGGGATGCGGGCGCCTGTGTACGGAAGGCGGTGGTCTGATGCCCGGGAGTAGCGGTTACCAGCACAGAGAAAACCTCCGCGCGTGCCGCGTGGCTCTGAGCCTATTTAGCGGAAGCTGCCAGGAGTAAGGGTAGCGGGGCGGGGTTTGAGAAGGCGGGGACCGACCCGCGGGCGCCGATTGGCTGTAGAGCGTTCGGAGCCTGGCCGAGTAGGGGTGGGGCTGATACCCGAGATGGGCCAGGTCGCCCATAGAAGGCCGAATAATGATACCCATCTACAGGGGCGGGGCCCGGAGAGGACGGGGCGGGGCCAGGACGGGGCGGGGCCTTGGGAGGGTGCTGTTTCCCGTCAAAGGAATTGGGTTGTGGGTTGGAGCCCTTAAACCACAGGGGTTCGTTCCCTGGTGCGAGGGTCGCTAGAAAGCTCAGGTGGTCCTCGGGTGATTCATCTGCAAACCAACTCAGCTTTGGAACTCCTCAGCCTTGAGTTTGGTTTTTAGTTGCCTCTGAGAACTTTAATTCCTCGAATGTAAAATGCAGGTGATAAAAGCTTTTGTCTCATATGATTGCTGTAAGATTTAAATAAAATTGATGTATTTATTTAGGGAGCCGTGGCTCACGCCTGTAATCCCACCACTTTGGGAGGTGAAGCGGGCGGATCACTTGAGGTCAGGAGGTCGAGACCAGCCCGGCCAACACGGTGAAATCCCGTCTGTACTAAAAATACAAAAATTACCAGGTGTGGTGGCACGTGCCTGTAATCCTAGCTACTGGAAGCCTGAGGCAGGAGAATCGCTTGAATCCCAGAGGCAGAGGAAGTCATTCACCTTGAGGCCACACTTAGAGAGGATGCCACTTGCATGTCCACGTCCCAAGCCTCTAACCGCACCCACTCTGGTGCCTTCTCCCCAAATTCTCTGTTAGTGGCCGTTTGGGAAGTTAACAATGAATCATGATTCCTTACTCCATCTGACAGTGTTGAAATCCTCATTCTTTTCCCATCTCTAGCCTGTTCTGTGACATTTCAGGCTTTCACACTTGCTCAAAGATTGTAGTGGTAATGCCAGAAGCTTCCTCAGGCTGTGAGGCCTCAGGTAATTTACAACCTCTGTGAGACTCAGTCTTCGTATATGTAAATGGGAATAATAATGTCATACTACCTTGAGTGTTGCAAGGGTTCAAATGAGATAGTATGGCCGGTCGCAGTGGCTCACGCCTGTAATCCCACCACTGTGGGAGGTGAAGCGGGCAGATCACTTGAAGTCAGGAGTTCAAGACCAGCCTGGCCAACATGGCAAAACCCTGTCCCTACTGAAAATACAAAACCTAGGTGGGTGTGGCAGCACATGCCTAGAATCCCAGCTACTCAGGGAGCTGAGACAGAAGAATTGCTTGAACCCAGGAGACAGAGGTTGTGGAGAGCTGAGATCTCACCACTGCACTCCAGCCTGGGTAACAGAGCGTGACTCCATCTCAAAAAAAAAAAAAAAAAAAAAGTTATTTATTTGTGCTTTAAAAATTTTTGTTCTGGCCGGGCGCGGTGGCTCAAGCCTGTAATCCCAGCACTTTGGGAGGCCGAGATGGGTGGATCACGAGGTCAGGAGATCGAGACCATCCTGGTTAACACGGTGAAACCCCATCTCTACTAAAAATACAAAAAAATTAGCCGGGCGTGGTGGCAGGCGCCTGTAGTCCCAGCTACTCGGGAGGCTGAGGCAGGAGAATGGCATGAACCCAGGAGGCGGAGCTTGCAGTGAGCCGAGATAGTGCCACTGCACTCCAGCCTGGGCAACAGAGCAAGACTCCGCCTCAAAAAAAAAAAAAAAAAAAAAAAAAAAAAAAAAATTTTTGTTCTTTCTCTCTTGTTTCTAACAAAAATGCCTTTCAGAAGAAAGTCAAATACTACTACTACGATTGCTGTTATTGTTATTATTATTGAAGAACAAGCTGGATGCAGTGGCATGCACCTGTAGTCCCAGGTACTTGGGAGGCTAAAGCAGGAGGATGCCTTGAGACCAGGAGTTCAAGGCTGCAGTGAGCTATGCTCATGCCCAAGATTAGCCACTGGACTCCGTCTGGGGCAACATAGTGAGAACTTGTCTTTAAAAACATGAAAATAGGCCAGGCACGGCGGCTCATGCCTGTAATCCCAGCACTTTGAGAGGCCAAAATGGGCAGATCATAAGGTCAGGAGATGGAGACCATCCTGGCCAATATGGTGAAACCCCGTCTCTACCAAAAATACAAAAATTAGTTGGGCATGGTGGTGGGCGGCTTTAGTTCCAGCTACTTGGGAGGCTCAGGCAGGAGAATCGCTTGAACCCGGGAGTCAGAGGTTGCAGTGAGCCAAGATGGCACCACTGCACTCCAGCCTGGGCAACAGAGCGAGACTATGTATCAAAATAAACAAAAACAAAAACAAAACAAAACAAAAAAAACCAAAAAATTCCTTGGTTGCTAGAGTGGGGAGACAAGACAATAAACTTGGGCTTGGCCGGGTGCAATGGCTCATGCCTGTAATCCCAGCAATTTGGGAGGCCGAAGTGGGCGGATCACTTGAAGTCAGGAGTTCAAAACCAGCCTGGCCAACATGGTGAAAAGCCATCTCTTCTAAAAATACTAAAATTAGCTGGGTGTGGTGGTGCATGCCTGTAAGTCCAGATACTCGGGAGGCTGAGGCGGGAGAATCACTTGAACCTGGGAGGCAGAAGTTGCAGTGAGCTGAGATCACACCATTGCACTCCAGCCTGGGCAACAGAGCTAGACTCTGTATCACAAACAAACAAAGAAACAAACAAAAAACCCCACAAAATTCCTTGGCTGCTAGAGCTTGCATTCTAGTGCTGAGAGACAAGACAGCAAACTTGGGCTGTCAGCTGGAACTAAGTGTTGGGAGAGAGCAAAAGCATCCTGTGAGTGACAGAGTGGACAGCACAGCCACTGGAAGGAAGGGACATCTGCACTGAGATCTGAAAGATAAGAAGGAGCCCAGGACACAATGTGAAAACATTCAAAGGAGGCATGCGAAGCCCTGAGGCAACAGACAGAGAAGCTTCTTTCTCTGTTAGCTGTGCTCGCAGACACGCAGACACGGTTTTATCCCCACTAATCCAGGAGACCAGCTCACACTCCCATTATCTGATTTGGAAGCAGATAAGGGTAATGAGGTTTGCTGTGGCCCAAACCCCAGGCCTAAGCAAGAAATCTGAACTCAGATGTTTCTGATCCTGGTCTGCATCTCCTATCAGACACCATGGCTACTCCTGCACTCGGCTCTCTCCAACTAGGTGTTTTCTTCAAGGGACAGTCATTTATTCTGAGCTCAGTGTTGGGCCCTGCGATGGGTGATACCAGGGATCCAGCGGCGACCAAGACAGTTCTGGCCCCGTTCTGCTGGGACTCAAAGTTCAGTGGGGAAGACAGATAGTGATGATACAGAGTGGGCAGGGCTGGGATGGGGGACCTCAGAAGGGATGCTTGACCAGGCTTGGGGGACAGGGAGAGCTTCCTGGAGGAGGAGGCATCAGAGCTGGGATATGAAGGAGTTGGACCAATCCCAGGGAAAGAATATTCCAGACAAAGAGAATAACACATGCAAAATCCCAGACTTCTGGCCGAGCGTAGTGGCTCACGCCTCTAATCCCAACACTTTGGGAGACTAAGGCAGGTGGATCGCTGGAGACCAGGAATTCCAGACCAGCCTGGCCAACATGGCAAAACCCTGTCCCTTCTTAAAAAAAAAAAGAAAAAAAAAAATAGCCAGGACTAATGGCACATGCTATTCCGGAGGCCAAGGCAGGAGAATCACTTGAACCCAGAAGGCGGAGGTTACAGTGAGCCAAGATTACACCACTGCATGCCAGCCTGGGCGACAAAGCAAGACTCTGTCTCAAAAAAAAAAAAAAAAAAAATCCCAGACTTCAGAAGAGTCTGGAATATTTCAAAGCACAGATCGAACTGGGCCACCCCTACTCTCTGAACAGCCCCAGTGGCTTCTCTCAGGATAAAATCCAGTCTTCAGTTGGGCATTGGGCATTTGTCCACTTGGTGATTCATTTCTTCAGTCATTCAACAAACCACATCCACAGAACAGAAGGTTGAGAGACATCAAATAGAAGGAGACGGATGCTCGTGAGCTGACATGGGATCGTTGTGTTGACTCATCTGATGAATATTTATCAAACACTGAGAAAAACAGATGAGGAGCCGGGCACAGTGGCTCACTCCTGGAATCCCAGCACTTTGGAAGGCTGAAGCGGGTGGATCTCTCAAGGCCAGGAATTCGAAACCAGCCTGGCCAACATGGTGAAACCTCATCTCAACTAAAAATACAAAAATTAGTGGGGCGTGGTGGTACATACCGGTAATCCCAAGCTACTTGAGTGGCTGAGACAGGAGAATCGCTTGAACCTAAGAGGCAGAGGTTGCAGTGAACCAAGATCGTGCCACTGCACTCCAGCCTGGGCGACAAAGCATAAAAAGAAAAAAAGACAAAGAAAAACAGATGAGAAAAACATGAGCAAAACAGATGAAAATCCCTTCTCTGCTGGCACTGATATTCTAGCAGGGGGACACAGTCAATAAATACTAAACATAATATACAAGTAGGGTAAGTGGGTTATCTGGCTTGTAACTTACTGTCACAAACCAGAAAGTGCTGTGGAGGGAAATATATGTGTATGTATGCATGCATTAGGAAAAGTGAGGAATTAGATGAAAGAAAGGTAAATTGCAATAATAAGTCAGGCTGATCTCAGTGGCTCACAGTTGTAATTCAAACACTTTTGGAGGCCAAGACAGGACAATCACTTGAGCTCTGGATTTCAAGGTTATAGTGAGCTGTGATCGTGCCACTGCTGCACTCCAGCCTAGGGAACAGAGTGAGACTTTTTATCAAAAAAAATAAAAATTAGGTGGTCACAAAAGCATAGAGGGAGGCCAGGCACAGTGGCGCACACGCCTGTAATCCCAGCACTCTGGGAGGCTGAGACAGGAGGATTGCTTAAGCTCAAGAGTTCGAGGCTAGGCGCGGTGGCTCATGCCTATAATCCCAGCACTTTGGGAGGCCAAAGGGGGTGGATCATTTGAGGTCAGGAGTTCGAGACCAGCCCAGTCAACATGGTGAAACCCCACCTCCACTAAAAACACAAAAATTAGTTGGGTGTGGTGGAAGGCACCTGTAATCCCAGCTACTCGGGAGGCTGAGGCAGGAGAATCGCGTGAACCCAGAGGACGGAGGTTGCAGTGAGCCGATATCGCACCACTGCACTCCAGCCTGGATGACAGAGTGAGACTCTATCTCAAAAAAAAAAAAAAAAAAAAAAAAAGAGTTCGAGACCAGCCTGGGCAACATTTCAAAAGCTCATCTCTACAAAAGAATACAAAAATTAATCAGGCATGCTGACACACGTCTGTGGTCCTGGCTACTTGGGAGGATGAAGTGGGAGGATCACTTGAGACTGGAAAGTTGAGGCTGCAGTGAGCAGAGATCCCACCACTGCACTCTAGCCTAGGTGACAGAGGGACATCCTGTCTCCAAAAAAAAAAAAAAAAAAAAAAATAGAGAGAGGGAAAGCAAGGTGCAAGAAAGTGTGTAGAATGGGGAAAAGCAAATGAACATATAGCATCTGTTTTATTTGTTAATCTTTTTAATTTTTATTTTTTATTTTATTGTGTTTATCGTATTTATTTATTTATTTATTTATTTATTTATTTATTTATTTTTGAGACAGAGTCTTGCCCTGTCACCCAGGCTGAATTGCAATGGTATGATTTCAGCTCACTGCAACCTCTGCCTCCTGGGTTCAAGTGATTCTCCTGCCTCAGCCTCCCGCGTAACTGGGACTACAGGCGTGCACCACCACATCCGGCTAATTTTTGTATTTTTAGTAGAGACGGGCTTTCACCATGTTGGCCAGGATGGTCTCGATCTCCTGACCTTGTGATCTGCCCAACTTGGCCTCCCAAAGTGCTAGAATTACAGGCGTGAGCCACCGCGCCCGGCACATTTTTTATTTCTATTTATTTAGTTTTTTGAAACTGAGTCTCGCTCTGTCTCCCAGGCTGGACTGCAATGGCACGATCTCGCCTCACTGCAACCTCCACCTCCTGGGTTCAAGTGATTTTTCCTGCCTCAGCCTCAAGAGTAGCTGGGATTACAGGCACCTGCCACCATGCCCAGCTAATTTTTTTGTATTTTTAGTAGAGATGGGGTTTCATCATGTTGGTCAGGCTGGTCAGAAACTCCTGACCTCAGGTGATCCACCCGCCTCAGCCTCCCAAGTGCTGGGATTACAGGTGTGAGCCACCGTGCCCAGCCAACAGCATCTCTTTTAAATGCATTGACTATTCAAGAATTTGCAGAAACTGCTGGAAGGATTTGCTTTCAGGAAGGAAAGCTGTGACTTTGTGGTTCGGTGCCAGGACCCTGAAATCTGTCATCTTGACCTTGTATCTCACTTAGCAGCTGAATAGTCTCGGGCAAGTCATTCAACTCTCCTGTCTCAGTTTGCTGGGCTGTATAGTGGGGATCACTGTAGCTTCTGCCTTGGAGACCATGGAGGGGTCAGCAGAGTTCACGTGTATGAAGTGCTTTGGTTGGTGCCCAACAAATCACAACCCCATGGTATTTTAAGTTATGACGACCTTTTGCAGATAAAGATTATAAAGAAAGGAAAAGAAATAAAGATTTTTTTTTTTTTTTTTTTTTTTTTTGAGACGGAATGTCGCTCTGTCGCCCAGGCTGGACTGCAGTGGCCGGATCTCAGCTCACTGCAAGCTCCGCCTCCCGGGTTTACGCCATTCTCCTGCCTCAGCCTCCCGAGTAGCTGGGACTACAGGCGCCCGCCACCTCGCCCGGCTAGTTTTTTGTATTTTTTAGTAGAGACGGGGTTTCACCGTGTTAGCCAGGATGGTCTCGATCTTCTGACCTCGTGATCCGCCCGTCTCGGCCTCCCAAAGTGCTAGGATTACAGGTGTGAGCTACCGCACCCAGCCGCTGGGATTACAGGGTGAGCTACCGCACCCAGCCTAGAATAAATCTTTATTTCTAGGCTGGGCGCGGTAGCTCACGCCTGTAATCCCACCACTTTGGGAGGTCGAGGCAGGCGCATAGTTTAAGTCCAGGAATTCGAGACCAGCATGGGCAATATGACAAAACCCCGTCTCTACCCCCCAAAATACAAAAATTAGCCAGGCGTGGTGACACAGGCCTGTAGTCCCAGCTATTCTAGAGCCTGAAGTGAGAAGATCGCCTGAGCCTAGGAGGTGGAGGTTGCGGTGAGCTGAGTGCCACTGCACTCCAGCCTGGGAGACCCCGTCTCCAGAAAAATAAAAGAAAAGAGAACAGATCTCTTCCAGTGCTTACCCCGGAGCACAGATTCACAAGCTGGGAGCCTTTCCCCTGAGGACCCAGGGACCACTGGGCAAAGGGAGGCCTGAGAGGCCCCTGAGGGCCCCAGCAGCTGGTGACGCGGCTGGGGTGTGGAAGCTCTGGCAGCCCTCCAGGTCATCAGCACCCTGGGGTTTGGAGAAGTGGCCCAGGCCAGTTGGGCAACTTGAGCACAGGCCAGGCTCAGCCTAGTCACTGACCACCCACTCTAGAGCTAGAGGTGCCAGACAGGGGGAAGTTGGAGGGAGGAGGCTCCAGGACTCAGGAGACCCCAGAATCCTAGACCCTTCAGGGAATGTGGGGTGGGTCCAAGCCAAGAGGGCAGGGTTTGAGGGTTTGGACGATGTTGTCTGGAGCGCCTCGCCCCCTGCCCTCCCCCTTCTTAGAGAGGAAAATATACCAGCTGGTCTCAGCGGGCTTTGCTCCCACTAAGCCAAACCTCCTACCCAGATTCTGATTTCATCATTGGAAAAAAAAAAAAAAGACCTGGGGCTCCAGGAAGGCGGTGAGAGAGGCCAGGAGGAGGCTGGATGGAGCAGTGGGGAATCTGGACCCCACAGAGCAGAGAGGTCCTTTCTGGCCTCAGTTTGCCACCTAGGAAATGGCTTTGGGTCTTGTCTTGTATTGTCTTGCCTTTTTTCTCTTTTATTTATTTTTCCCTTCCCCTCCCTTCCCCTCCCTTCCCCTCCCTTCCCCTCCCCTCCCCCTCCCTCCCTCTCCCTCTCCCTCTCCCTCCCCTCCCCTCCCCTCCCCCTCCCTCCCTCTCCCTCTCCCTCTCCCTCCCCTCCCCTCCCCTCCCTTCCTTGAAACAGAGCTTTGCTCTCTTGCCCAGCCAGGAGTTCAGTGGTGCAATCATAGCTCATTGCAGCCTCAAGCTCCTGGGTTCTGGCTATCCTCCTGCTTCAGCCTCCTGAGTAGCTAGGACTATAGGCACACGCAACCATGCCTGGCTAATTTCTTAAATTTTTTTGTAGACCTGGGATTTTGTTATGTTGCACGGCTTGTCTGGAATGCCTGGCCTCAATAGATCCTCACACCCTGAACTCCCGAAATGCTGGAATTACAGGGCTGAGCCTCCGCACCTGGCAAGGTGCTGTTTTGAGTGGTATGCCCCCGGGAAGCCTGGTGTTGAATAACTCCACACCTTCAGCCTCATCCTCAAAAAAACAGGACTTGGGCAAAGTCCTCCCAGAGCTGAAGAGCCCCGGCATTTTGGGGGCGGGAGGGGGAGGGCAAAGGGGCTCCAGTGAGGAACCCACCTGAGGCTCCAGTGAGGCCTAGGCCCATGAAACCGAGGAGGCCAATCCCGTCCTGATAAAGACAAGGCAACCAAGTCTCAAAGTCCCACAGCCAATGAATGGAACAGCCAGGGGAGAAGCCAGGAGCTGGGAAGACTTTATGCTTCCAACCACCAAAGCCCTGTGGTGGGGGCCCTCACACGGCCTGAGAAAATCAGCAACACACATTCCACACAACTGTTTTTTTCCAAGGGCCAATTTATGATGATTATTATTATTTTGAGATGGATTCTCGCTCTGTCGCCCAGTCTGGAGTGCAGTGGCGCAATCTCGGCTCACTGCAACCTCTGCCTCCCAGGTTCAAGCAATTCTTGTGTCTCAGCCTCCCGAGTAACTGGGATTACAGGCATGCACCAATCAAGCCTGGCTAGTTTTTGTATATATATATATTTTTTTTTTTAATATGGAATGCTTCATGAATTTGCGTGTCATCCTTGTGCAGGGGCCATGCTAATCTTCTCTGTGTCGTTCCAATTTTAGTATATGTGCTGCCGAAGTGCGCATGATTTTTGTATTTTTTGTAGAGATGGGGTCTCACCATGTTGGCCAAGCTGGTCTCAAACTTCTGACCTCAAATGGTCCACCCGCCTCAGCCTCCCAAAGTGCTGGGATTATAGGTATGAGCCACCGCCCCCGGCCCAAGTGCCAATTAAAAAACAAAAAACTTTACTATTATTTTTATTTAAGGAACAAGGTCTCACTCTGTCGCCCAGACTGGAGTGTGGTGGTGAGATCATAGCTCACTGCAGCCTCTAACTCCTGAGCTCTAGTCATCCTCCCATCTCAGCCTCCTGAGTAGCTGGGAGTACAGGTGTGCACCACCAATACATATAGATAGATGATAGGTAGGTAGGTAGGTAGATAGATAGATAGATAGATAGATAGATAGATAGATAGATTTGTTTGTTTGTGATGGAGTCTTGCTCTGTCACCCAGGCTGGAGTGCAGTGGCGCCATCTCGGCTCACTGCAACCTCCACTTCCCAGGTTCAAGCGATTCTCCTGCCTCAGCCTCTTGAGCAGCTGGGACTACAGGCACATGCCACCACACCCGGCTAATTTTTGTATTTTTAGTAGAGACAGGGTTTCACCAGAAAAAAAAAAAAAAAAACTTGTTTTTTTTGTTTTTTTTTTTTGTTTTTTGAGACGGAGTCTCTCTCTGTCGCCCAGTGGCACGATCTCAGCTCACTGCAAGCTCCGCCTCCTGGGTTCACACCATTCTCCTGCCTCAGCCTCCCAAGTAACTGGGACTACAGGCACCCGCCACCACGCTTGGCTACTTTTTTGCCTTTTTCGTAGAGACGGGGTTTCACCGTGTTAGCCAGGGTGGTCTTGATCTCCTGACCTCGTGATCCGCCTGCCTCAGTTTCTCAAAGTGCTGGGATTAGAGGTGTGAGCCATAGCGCCCGGCCAAAACTTATTTGCTTTATATTTTCGCTTTCCCCTGGACCTGCCAGCCTGATTCCTTTTCCCTAATTAGGAGTCCACAACTAATGCTTATTGAACATTTACTATAGCCCAGAGGTACAGCTTCTCAGCAAACCAATGGGTCCTATTAGTATCCTCATTTTATAGCTGAGTAAACAGAGGTACAGACAGGTGGTGTGACTTGGCCAAGGTCTCACAGCTTAACTGATAGAGCCACATTTTTTCTTTCTCGTTTTTATTATTATTTAAAATTTTTATTTTATTTTTTTTTAGAGACAAGATCTCGTTCTGTCACCCAGGCTGGGATGAAGTGGCATGATCACAGTTCACTGCAACCTTGAACTCCTGGGCTCAAGCAATTCTCCCGCCTCGGCCTCCTGAGTAGCTGTAATCCCAGCACTTTGGGAGGCTAAAGAGGGTGGATTGCTTGAGCCCAGCAGTTTGAGAACACCCCGGGCAACATGACGAAACCCCATCTCTACAAAAAATATAGTAGCTGTATACCAGCTACTCGGGAGGCTGAGCCTGGGAGGTCAATGCTGTAGTGAGCTGTGATCGCAACACTATACTTCAGCCTAGGTGCAGGAGTGAGACCCTGTCTCAAAACATACACACACAGCCTGGCAGAGGCATGCACTGTTGAAGGTGCTAACATGGAAGAGAACAACAGTGAAAGGCCAGGCGCTGGGCCTCATGGTAGCACTCAAACTCCGGGAGCCAGCTATGCCTGAAGCCAGCCCATCGATTCCCGATGTCGCTGAAGAGTTACAATCAGGTTTTCAGCCACTCGAAACAGAAAGAGACCAAACTTACCCAGGGGAGGGACGAATGGATTCAGCCTGCTGATATGGCAATGGGAAGTAGGGTTCATGGAAAGGGGAAAGGTGGGACCGTGCAAGAGTGAGTGGGAACACGACCCATTCCAGGGAACAGACAGCAGATCATCGGGGTGGCTGTCATGCAAAATTTATAAGGGGTCATGGTGAGGTCATGGTGCCACCTTTCAGTTGCAAGAGAAAGGGAGAAGCCGTGACTATTGTGAAAGAAAAATAGAATCTCAGGACCCCAGATTCACTAGGCCAAAGGGAAAGTTAAGCTGGGAAACTGAGGCATCAGTCCTGTCTTCCTTTTGTTCCCAGATTGCTGTAATTTTCCAACCCCGTATCATAGCTTAATTAATTAATTAATTAATTTTTTTCTGAGACAGAGTCTTGCTCTGTTGCCCAGGCTGGAGTGCAGTGGCACGATCTTGGCTCACCGCAACCTCCGCCTCCCGGGTTCAAGTGATTCTCCAGCCTCAGCCTCCCAAGTAGCTGGGACTACAGGCACGTGCCACCACACCTGGCTAATTTTTTGTATTTTTAGTAGAGACGGGGTTTCACTGTGTTAGCCGGGATGGTCTCAATCTCCTGACCTCGTAATTCACCCACCTCGGCCTCCCAAAGTGCTAAGATTACAGGCGTGAGCCACCATGCCCGCCCATTTTAAAATTTAATTTAATTTATTATTTTTTTTGAGATGGAGTCTCATTCTGTTGCCCAGGCTGGAGTACAGTGGTGAGATCTCAGCTCACCGCAATCTCCACCTCCTGAGTTCATGAGATTCTTGAGCCTCAGCCTCCCAAGTAGCTGGGATTACAGGTGCCTGCCACCACACCTAGTTAATTTTTATATTTTTAGTAGAGACGGGGTTTTGCCATGTTGGTCAGGCTGGTCTTGAACTCCTGACCTCAGGTGATCTACCCGCCTCTGCCTCCCAAAGTGCTGGGATTACAGGTGTGAGCCACCGCGCCCGGCCAACACTGGATTATATCATGAAGGGAGAATCCAAAGGCTTCATGCAGGATCGGTGAGGACCACTGAAGGGTCTAAGCAGCGGAGTGACACAATCAAGTTTGTGTTGTTAGAAGCTTCTGCACTCTGACACATTTGCTGGTGGGTGTGGAAGTTGGTACAGCCTCCCTGGAAAGTCATTAGGCAAAAGGCCTTAATCTTAGATCCTCCCACACCCTTTGACACAGCAGTTCTTCTCTGAGGGATTTATTCCACGGCTATTGTCTTGCATGTGAAAAATCACCACAGCCCTGCTTGCAGTAGCAAAAGACTAGAAGCAAATTAAGTACATATCAGGAAGGAACTAGCAAAATATGTTATGGCCCATTCATGTTATGGAACACTAGGCAGCTGTAGAAAAGAATGAGCCACACCTACAGGCATCATACTGGCATGCTGGTAAATATTTGACCAGGCTGGGCATGATGTACTTGCAGCATTTTGGGGGGCCGAGGTGGGAGGATGGCTTGAGCCCAGGAGTTTGAGACCAGCCTGGGCAACGTAGCAAGACCCCTGTCTCTACAAAAAATACAAAAATTTGGCTGGGTGTGGTGGCTCACGCCTGTCATCCCAACACTTTGGGAGGCCGAGGTGGGCAGATCACCTGAGGCCAGGAGTTCAAGACCAGCCTGGCCAATGTGGCAAAACGCTGTCTCTAGTAAAAATATAAAACTTAGCCAGGTGTGGTGGTACAGGCCTGTAATCTGAGCTGTTTGGGAGGCTGCAGCATGAAAATCGCTTGCATCCCAGAGGTGAAGGTTGCAATGAGCCGAGATCACACCATTGCACTTCAACCTGGGTGACAGAGCTAGACTCTGTCTCAAAGAAAATACAAAAATTAGCTGGGTGTGGTGGCACATGCCTATAGTCCCAGCTACGCAGGAGGCTGAAGTGAGAGGATCGCTTGAGCCCAGGAGGTCAAGGTTGCAGTAAACTCTGATTGCACCACTGCACTCCAGCCTGAGTAACAGAGCAAAACCATCCATATATATATATATGAGATATATATAAAATATATATTATATATAATATATATTTTATATATATCTCATATATATATATATAATTTTTTTTTTTGAGGTGGAGTCTTGCTCTGTTGCCCAGGCTGGAGTGCAGTGGCGCAATCTCGGCTCACTGCAAGCTCTGCCTCCCGGGTTCACGCCTTCTCCTGCCTCAGCCTCCCGAGTAGCTGGGACTATAAGCGCCCGCCACCATGCCCGGCTAATTTTTTGTATTTTTAGTAGAGATGGGGTTTCACCGTGTTAGCCAGGATGGTCTCAATCTCCTGACCTTGTGATCTGCCCACCTTGGGCTCCCGAAGGGCTGAGATTACAGGCATGAGCCACTGAGCCCAGCCAATTTACTCTTAAGGAAAAAGGTGCATCAGCCTAGGCAATATAATGCGATACTGTCTGCACAAAAAAATTTTTTTTTTTTCTTAAGACAGAGTCTCATTCTGTCTCCAGGCTGGAGTGCAGTGGTGCAATCTTGGCTCACTGAAACTTCCGCCTGCTGGGTTCAAGCTATTCTCCTGCCTCAACCTCCGGAGTAGCTGGGATTACAGGCATGCACCACCACGCCCAGCTAATTTTTGTATTTTTTTTTTTTAGTAGAAACGGGGTTTCACCAGGTTGGCCAGCATGGTCTCGATCTCTTGACCTTGTGATCCGCCCGCCTCTGCCTCCCAAAGTGCTGGGATTAAAGGCGTGAGCCACTGCGCCGGCAAAAGTTTTTAATAAATTATCCAGGTGTCATGGACTTTAGCCTCAAGTGCATGGCCGCTGCCATTGACTGTGTGGACCAGACCATGGAGCATATGCGCTCGAGCGTGGAGCACATTCACCCTGCCATTGAACGCATGGGCCTGAACGTGGAGCATATGGTGCTTGCAGGCATGGAGGCTGGCCTGGGGCACATGGGCCCCATGACGGATCACATGGTCACTGGCCTAGAGCACATGGGCGCCAAGAGCCTCGCATGCATGGGCCTGGCCATGGGTGGTAGTGGCAGTGCCAGCTTTGACTGTGCCATCAATATGGAGTGTAACAACTTTGGAAGCTTTGCAGGTTCCTTTGGCAGAGCGGGAGACCATGCTCCTGGGAGTGGCCAGGACCCAGTCCTCTTTCTTGGCCATCTTCACACTCTGTGACCCCCACTATTGCCCACATGGTAAGGCTGGAGTCTATCCCAGCTCCAAACCCTCTCAGCTCAACTGCCTACTGACCATGCCCAGTGAGCTACCCAACAGGACTCTCAAATTAATCACATCCAGAGGAGATGACCACCTTCCCCCAGCCCAGCTCATTTTCCACCTTCAACTCATCACAGTGACCATGGGTGGTCTCAGCCCCTCAGCCAGAAACCTGGAGTCCTTGGACTCAGTCACCTCGCCTCCCACACTGAAATGGCTTCTGCGTACTTAGCTACTGCATTTAGATGTTCTTTTTTTGTTTTTTGGTTTTTTTTGCTTTGAGACATACCAGATATTTGTAAGAAATCTCCCATTCAGTTTTACACGGAAGATGCTAAAGGACAAATTCAACCAGTGTGGCCACATGCTGCAGACTGACATCAAAATGGAGAACGGGAAGTCCAAGGGGTGCATTGCAGTGTGGTTAAGTTCGGATAGCCAGAGGTGGCTGAGAGAGTCCGCCAGATGATGAACGGCATGAAGCTGAGTGGCCAAGATTGATGTTCGAATAAATAGAAATGCTTAAGCAGTTGCCTTTTTAAAACATCAATACCAGACCTCTGAATTTGTTGTCTTTTTTTTTTTTTTTTTTTTTTTTTTTGAGACAGGGTTTCGCTCTTGTTGCCCAGGCTGGACTGCAATGGTGCGATCTCAGCTCTCCGCAACCTCCGCCTCCAGGGTTCAAGCACTACTCCTGCCTCAGCCTCCTGAGTAGCTGGGATTACAGGTATGCTACCACGCCTGGCTAATTTTGTATTTTTAGTAGAGACAGAGTTTCTCCGTGTTGGTCAGGCTGGTCTTGAACTCCTGACCTCAGGTGATCCGCCCGCCTTGGTCTCCCAAAATGCTGGGATTACAGGAATGAGCCACTGCACCCGGCCCTCTTGCTAACCATTTTATTTTTTCCTTCTTTTTTTTTCAGACACGGTCTCACTCTGTTGCCCAGGCTGGAGTATAGTGGTGCAATCTCAGCTTATTGCAACCTCTGCCTCCTAGGTTCAAGCGATTCTTGTGCCTCAGCCTCCCAAGTAGCTGGGACCACAGGCATGTGCCCCCACACCTGGCTAATTTTTGCATTTTTAGTAGAGATGGGGTTTCACCATGTTGACCAAGCTGGTGTCAAACTCCTGACCTCAAGTGATCCACCCACCTCGGCCTCCCAAGTGCTGGGATTACAGGCGTGAGCCACCACACCGGCTTTTTTTTTTTTTTTTTTTTTGGAAACAGAGTCTTGCTCTGTCGCCCAGGCTGGAGTGCAGTGGCGCGATCTCAGTTCACTGCAAGCTCTGCCTCCCGGGTTCACGCCGTTCTCCTGCCTCAGCCTCCCAAGTAGCTGGGACTACAGGCACCCGCCACCACGCCCGGCTAATTTTTTGTATTTTTAGTAGAGACGGGGGTTTCAGTGTGTTAGCCAGGATGATCTTGATCTCCTGATCTTGTGATCCGCTCACCTCGGCCTCCCAAAGTGCTGGAATTACAGGTGTGAGCCACCGCACCTGGCCTTTCTTTTTCCTTTTTTTTTTTTGAGACAGAGTCTCGCTCTGTAGCCCAGGATCGAGTGCAGTGGCACGATGTAGGATGTAGGCTCACTGCATGCTCCGCCTCCCAGGTTCATGCCCTTCTCCTGCCTCAGCCTCCAGAGTAGCTGGGACTACAGGTGCCTGCCACCACGCCCAGCCAATTTTTTTTTTTTTTTTTTTTGTATTTTTAGTAGAGACAGAGTTTCACCATGTTAACCAGGATGGTCTCGATCTCCTTACCTTGTGATCTGCCTGCCTCGGCCTCCCAAAGTGTTGGAATTATAGGCATGAGCCACCATACCTGGCAGCATTTTTTTTTTTAATTTAACATTTTAATTTTTTTTTTTTTTTTTGGAGACGGAGTCTCACTCTGTTGCCAGGCTGGAGTGCAGTGGCACAATCTCGGCTCACTGCAACCTCCAACTCCCTGGTTCAAGTGATTTTCCTGCCTCAGCCTCCCAAGTAGCTGGGATTATAGGCACATGTCACCACATCCAGCTAATTTTTATTTTTTATTTTTAGTAGAGACGGGGTTTCACCATGTTGGCCAGGATGGTCTTGAACTCCTGGCTTCATGATCCGCCCGCTTCAGCCTCCCAAAGTGCTGGGATTACAGGTGTGAGCCACCACGCCTGGCCAATCATTTTATTATTTATTTATTTATTTATTTTTGAGACAGTCTTACTCTGTTGCCTAGGCTGGAGTGCAGTGGTGCAATCTCAACTCACTGCAAACTCCATCTCTCGGGTTCAAGCAATTCTCCTGACTCAGCCCCCCAAGTAGCTATACTGTAGGCACCCACTGCTACACTGGGCTAATTTTTTTTGTATTTTTAGTTTTGCCATGTTGGTCAGGCTGGTCTCAAACTCCTAACATCAGATGATCCAACCACCTCGGCCTCTCAAAGTGCTAGGATTACAGGTGTGAGCCACCACAGCAGACCACTTGTTAACCATTTTAATTTGTTGACTGGATGTATAAAGATGTTTAAAAAGCTTGAACCCAGTGAGACAGAGGTTGCAGTGAGCCAGAGGTGGTGCCATTGTGCTCCAGCTGGGCGACAAGAGCAAAAGTCCATCTCAAAAAAAAAAAAGTTAAAAAAACATCAGTTGCTCTTTAGGCTAATTTAATTACTTGTTTAATGACTGGGGTTCCATCTGACTGTTTGCATTGAGATTGCACTGTGTGCAATTTTTTTTTTTTTTGTAGTTATGGCATCTTCTTGATATTGAATATGAGTTTGATAATAAATACTGGTTCCTAAAAAAAAAATTAGCCAGGTGTGCTGGGGCACACCTATAGTCCTAGCTACTTAGGAGGCTGAGATGGGAGGGTGGCTTGAGCCCAGGAGTTGGAGGAAGCAGGTGAGCCCGAATTGTGCCACTGCACTGCCGCCTGGGTGACAGAGAGAGAGAGAGAGACACAGACAGACAGACAGACAGAGATAGAAAGACCCTGTCTCAAAAATAAATAAATGAGGCATGAGGCTGGGCAAGGTAGCTCACACCTGTAATCCCAGCACTTTAGTAGAGAACCCCGTCTCTACTGAAAATACAAAAATTAGCTGCACATGGTTGTGTGAGCCTGTAGTCCCAGCTACATGGGAGGCTGAGGCAGAAGAATTGCTTGAACCCAGGAGGCAGAGGTTGCAGTGAGCTGAGATCGCCCCACTGCACTCCAGCATGGGCAACAGAGCAAGACTCCGTCTCAAAAAAAAAAAAAAAAAACTAGCTGGGCATGGTGGCAAGCACCTGTAATCCCAGCTACTTGGGAGGCTGAGGCAGGAGAATCGCTTGAACCTGAGAGGTGGAGGTTGCAGGGAGCCGCGATAATGCCATTGCACTCCAGCCTGACTGACAAGAACGAAACTCTGTCTCAAATAAACGAGTAAATAAAATACATGAAAGTTGCAGACACATGTGAATGGCCTGGGCAGCATTTCTCCACCTGTGCTTGCATTTGGTAGACAGTCTGGGACTCTCTGTGGGAGAAAACACGAGAAACCGGCCCCTCTGCTGGTTCCCCACCTGGCCTGGCTCTCCTATTCTCTACCCTGCACGCTCATGCCTGGAAACCTGCCTCTCCTCTGAGCCTCCCTCACAGCAGCCCGGCCCACGTGGCATTTGATCTGCCCACTTCAGAGCCTCCACCTCCGGCCTACAGCCCATCAGAGGCAGCTGGAGCCGGGCATCCTCCCCACATGGGCCTTTGAGGATGAGATGAAGGAAGCTGAGCGGAGGTCCCGGTGCCTCCCAGGAGGGGCCTGGAGGGGAGGGAATAGGGGAGAGGAGAAGGTTTTTCCACTGTGTCCCCTCCTGTGACTGTAGAAATGAGCCTTGTGACTTTAATTACCTATGAATATTTTTTGAAGTGTTCTATAAAAAGTGCCTGCCTCGGGCTACTGTGGGGAGCAGGGAAGGAGGAGGGTGAGTCCAGGCATGAGGAGGCCTGGGCGGTGACCCGGGAGTGGGGACGGCCGAGGCTGCCAAGCAGTCACAGCCTGTTCCAGAAGGCCCCATGGTGGAATGCTGTGCAGAAAGTCCTTAGAAGGCTCTGGCCGGGGAGGCCTGTCCCTCAGCACCCTCCTCTCCAAGCCAACTTGAGGGTTTCCCAGAAAGACATCTCCTCCATCACCTCTGCCCCTACCCAAAAAGATCCCCAAATGTCCGGTGGATAAAAACTCTTCATCTTTCCTTCACGCTAGGTCTGTAAGTGTGGGAGCTGACTCACATCTGGCCCTCCACCTCCACCCTTCTCCTCTCTCCTCCCCGCCTCCTCCTCTCTCACTTGTGTCCTCTCTCTTCCTCTCCCTCCTCTCCATCCTCCCCTCCTATCCTTCCTCCTCCCTCCAAACCCTCCTCCTCCCACTGCCTCTCCTGCCCTCCCTCCTTCCAGGGAGACACAACCTCCTCCAGGGCTCCCCAAACACCAACCCTCTCTTTGCTCCATACTTTTGCCCATGCTGTTCCTGGTAGATTTCATTTGAATTTCTCTGATGATTTGTGACGTTGAGCATCTTTTCGTGTGCATTGTGGGTCATTTGTATGTCTTCTTTGCAGAAATGTCATTCAAGTCCTTTGCTCATATTTGAATTGGGGTGCCTGGAACTCTCTGCCCCCCCGCCCCCACCGCTCCCTGCCTCTTCACCAAACCCTGTTTTCTCCTGGGGATCTTGGATCCTTCCTTCATCTAACAAATATTTGCCAGATGTCAACTCTGCGTCAGGCACCCTGCCAGGGGTTGGGGAACACAGGGTGAGGAGAGGCTGCATCGTAGTGGAGAAGGCAGGAAATAAAGGAGTCAACAGAGACTGCAAACAAGGGAATATTTTCTCTTCTTTTTTTTTTTCTTTTTCTACAGCATTCATGGGCTTGCTTTAAAAGCTTGCTTGCTTTTTTATTATTCATTTATTTATTTTTGAGACAGGGTCTCATTCTGTCGCCCAGGCTGGAGTGCAGTGGCGTGATATGCACTCACTGTCACGTCTGCCTCTAATTCTTTTTTTTTTTTTTTGAGATGGAGTCTCGCTCTGTCGCCCAGGATGGAGTGCGGTGGCCGGATCTCAGCTCACTGCAAGCTCCGCCTCCCGGGTTCACGCCATTCTCCTGCCTCAGCCTCCCCAGTAGCTGGGACTACAGGCGCCCGCCACCTCGCCCGGCTAGTTTTTTGTATTTTTTAGTAGAGACGGGGTTTCACCGTGTTAGCCAGGATGGTCTCAATCTCCTGACCTCGTGATCCGCCCATCTCAGCCTCCCAAAGTGCTGGGATTGCAGGCTTGAGCCACTGCGCCTGGCCCAATTCTTTAAAAAAATTTTTTTTAATTTAAAAAACTTTTGGCCAGGTGTGGGGACTCACGCCTGTAATCCCAGCACTTTGAGAGGCCGAGGCAGGCGGATAACTTGAGGTCGGGAGTTTGAGACTAGTCTCGCCAACATGGTGAAACCCCATCTGTACTAAAAATACAAAATTAGCCAAGCACGGTGGCACACACCTGTAATCCTAGCTACTTGGGAGGCTGAGGCAGGAGAATCACTTGAACCCTAGAGGCAAAGGTTGCAGTGAACCGAGATCACACCATTGCACTCCAGCCTGGGCAATAAGAGTGAAACTCTGTCTCAAAAAAAATAAAAATAAAAAACCCTTTCATTTTCATTTTACTTTTATATTTTATTTATTTATGCATTTATATATGTGTGTATGTACGTATCTATTTAGTTTTGAGATGGAGTCTTGCTCTGTCGCCCAGGCTGGAGTGTGTGCCACCACACCCAGTTATTTTTTTTTTTTTTGTATTTTTAGTAGAGATAGGGTTTCACCATGTTGGCCAGGCTGGTCTGGAACTCCTGATCTTAGGTGATCCGCCTGTCTCGGCCTCCCAATACAGGCATGAGCCACAGTGCCTGGCCCACTTTTATATTTTTTAATTTAAATCTAATAGAGACAGGGGTTTCCTTATGTTGTCTATGCTGGTTTTAAACTCCTGGCCTTAAGTGATCCACCTGTCTTGGCCTCCCAAAGTGCTGGGATTACAGGCGTGAGCCATGGCACCTGGTCTCCATCTGATTCCTAAACACTTAAGTTCATTCTCACGTCTGATTCATTGCACTTGCTATTTCTTCTGCCAGCTTCTGTCTTCTCAGTCCCTCACCAGGGAGGTTCCTTGTCCTCCTTCAGATTGCAGATGAATTCTTCTTGCAGCTCTGAGCTCTTTTAAAAACATTTATTGGCCGGGTGCGGTGGCTCAGGCCTGTAATCCCAACATGTTGGGAGGCCGAGATGGACGGATCACGAGGTCGGGAGTTCGAGACCAACGTGGCCAACATGGTGAAACCCCATCTCTACTAAAAATGCAAAAACTAGCTGGGCATGGTGATCACGTGCCTGTAATCCCAGCTACCCGGGAGGCTGAGGCAGGAGAATCACTTGAATCCGGGAGGCAGAGGTTGCAGTGAGCCGAGATTGTACCACTGCACTCCAGCCTGGGCAACAGAGCAAGACTCCGTCTCAAAAAAAAAAAAAAAAAATGTCTTGGCCAGGTGCAGTGGCTCAAGCCCATAATCTCAGCACTGTGGGAGGCTGAAGCAGGAGGATCACTTGAGCCCAGGAGTTTAAGATCAGTCTGGGCAACCTACTGAGACCTCATCTCTACAAAAAAATCAAAAAATTAGCTAGGCATGGTGGCGGGTGCCTGTAATCCCAACTACTCGGGAGGCTGAGGCAAAAGAATTGCTTGAACCCAGGAGGTGGAAGTTGTAGTGAACCGAGATCATACCACTGCACTCCAGCCTGGGCGACAGAGCGAGATTCCATCTCAAAATAAATAAATCAATAAGAATGAAAAGAATTAGAAGGAACAGTGTGCCTGGATTCAAGGGATTGCAGGGAAGTGTCATCAGATGTTGCTGAAGAGGTAGGTCAAGATGGGCATCATAGACTCTGTGAAGAACTTGAGAACCTCCTCTTCCAGGAAGCCCTTCTTGACTGCATCAGCTAGGTTTTCCCATCCCAGCCCTGTGCCCACTAGGTTGTTGCTCTCGGGGCACTGGCCTATCTGCTCCACTGGCCTGTAAGCCCTGTGAGGGCCAGGCCAGTCACCACTATGTCCTCAGCATCACCTAACACAGGCCTGAGCACACAGGAGGTGATCAGTAAATGCCCAGGTCATTCTGGCACTGCCAGCTAACCCCAAGAAGCATCCCTTGCTCTGCCTCCCCGCCACCCACCCCTATTCCTGGGCGTAGCACCAGGGATTCCTGAGTTCCCGGTTTGGCCACTCACGTTGGTTTCAGCCTAGCCTCTTTCATCCCATCCTCAAAGGCCCATGTGGGGAGGAGGCCTGGCTCCAACTGCCTCTGATGGGCTGCAGGCCGGAGGTGAAGGCTCTGAAGTGGGCAGATCAAACGCCATGTGGATCAGGCCGTCGTCGGACCGGCTGAGAAACGCAGGTTCCCAGGCATGAGTGTGCAGGGTGGAGAACGGGAGAGCCAGGCCAGGTGGGGACCAGCAAAGGGGCCCATATGTTCACCCGTCTTTATAATAACACAAATTCCAATTGTTGATTCATTACGGCCAGGTGCAGGGTTAATTTTGTTTGTTTGTTTTTGTTTTGTTTTTTTTTTTGAGACAGGGTCTCACTCTGTCACCCAGGTTGGAGTGCTGTGGTAACATCATGGCTCACTACAGGCGTGTGCTACCATGCCTGGTTTATTATTTTTAAAAATGTTTTGTAGGCCGGGCACGGTGGCTCACACCTGTAATCCCAGCACTATGGGACGCTGAGGCGGATGGATCACCTGAGGTCAGGAGTTCAAGACCAGCATGGCCAACATGGTGAAACCCCGTCTCTACTAAAAATACAATAATTAGCCTGGTGTGGTGGCGGGCACCTGGAGTCTCAGCTACTCAGGAGGCTGAGGCAGAAGAATTGCTTTTACCTGGGAGGAGGAGGCTGCAGTGAGCCAAGATCGCGCCACTGCACTCCAGCCCGGGTGACATCACGAGACTCTGTCTCAAAAAAGAAAAAAATGTTTTGTAGAAACAGGATCTCACTATGTCACCCAGGCTGGAGTGGAGGCACAGCTGTAGCTCAATCCAGCCTCGAACTGCTGAGCTCAAGTGATCCTCCCACTTCAGCCTCAGAGTGCTGAGATTATAGGAATGAGCCACCACGCCCAGCTAAGAGTCAATTCTTTTGATAGAAAGGTCAGAAGAGCAGGGAAGCTCAAACAGCAGGTTCACGTGCTGATGGGAATGATCTGGATTTCTAGATTCTAGAAGAGAAGCAAGAGGGGAAAGTAGCTGGATTGTTGTTGCTGAGTAGGCAAGAGGGGAACCATCCCCAGGCTCAAGAGGAGGAGAGGTCTTGAGAAAGAGTGTGAGGTGGCCAGGCGCGGTGGCTCACACCTGTAATCCCAGCACTTTGGGAGGCCAAGGCGGGTGGATCACGAGGTCAGGAGATCGAGACCATCCTGGCTAACACGGTGAAACCCTGTCTCTACTAAAAAAAAATGCAAAATAGCCAGGCATGGTGGCAGGCACCTGTAGTCCCAGCAACTCAGGAGGCTGAGGCAGGAGAATTGCTTGAACCTGGAAGGCAGAGGTTGCAGTGAGCGGAGATCGCACCATTGCACTCCAGCCTGGGCTACAAGAGTGAGACTCCCTCTCAAAAAAAAGAAAAGGAAGGAAGGAAGGAAGGGAGGGAGGGACAGAGGGAAGGAGGAAGGGAGGGAGGTATAAGGCACTCTGAGAGGCTGAGGCGGGCGGATCACTTGAGGCCAGGAGTTCCAGACTAGCCTGGCCATCATGGCGAAACCCCCTCTCAACTAAAAATACAAAAATTAGCTGCTCGTGGTGGTGTGTGCCTGTAGCCCCAGCTACTCTGAGGCACGAGAATCACTTGAACCCAGGAGGCAGAGGTTGCTGTGGGTAGAGATCACACCACTCCACTCCAGCCTAGGTGACAGAAAAAAAAAACAAAAAACAAAGAGAGTATAAGTCTGGACGCAGTGGCTCATGCCTCTAATCCCAGCATTTTGGGAGGCGGAGGCTTTCAAATCACTTGAGGCCAGGCGTTTGAGACAAGCCTGGCCAACATAGCGAGACCTCATGTCCACTTAAAAAAAAAATACAAAAAATTAGCTGGGCGTGGTGGCACACACCTGTAATCCCAGCTACTTGGGAGACCAAGGCATGAGAATCACTTAAAACAGGGAGGCGGAGTTTGCAGTGAGTTGAGATCGCACTGTTGTACTCCAACCTGGGTGACAGACTGAGACTCTTTCTCAAAAAAAAAAAGAAAAAAAAAGAAAGAAAGAGTATAGTTCAGCCGGGCACAGTGGCTCATGCCTGTAATCCCAGCATTTTGAGAGGCTGAAGTGGGAGGATGCCTTGAGCCCAGGAGTTTGAGACCAGCCTGGGAAACATGGCCAATCCCCGCGATATGATTTGGGTGTGTGTCCTAACCCAAATCTCATATAGAATTGCAATACTCAGCCGGGCGTGGTGGCTCACACTTGTAATCCCAGCACTTTGGGAGGCCGAGGCAGGAGGATCATTTGAGCCCAGGAGTTGGAGACCAGCCTGGGCAACATATGAAGAGTCTCTACAAAAAATTTTTAAAAATTAGCAGGGCATGGTGGCACACACCTGTAGTCTCAGCTACTCGGGAGGCTGAGACAGGAGAACTGCTTGAACCCAGGAGGCTGAGGTTGCATTGAGCCATGATCAGGCCACTGCACTCCAGCCTGCACCACAGAGCCAGATCCTGTAGGGAAAAAAAAAAAAAAAAGGAAACCTCCAGAGCAGTAAGGTAATAAATAAATCTGTCTCCTATGGAGCCACTAAGTATATGGTCATTTGTTACAGGAGCAATAAGAAACCAATACCCTTGGCTGGGCACGGTGGCTCACCCTTGTAATCCCAGCACTGTGGGAGGCTGAGACAGGCGGATCATCTGAGGTCAGGAGTTCGAGACCAGCCTGGCCAACATGGAGAAACCCATCTCTACTAAAATACAAAAAAAATTAGCCGATTTTAGTGGTGGGTGCCTGTAACCCCAGATTCGAGAGGCTGAGGCAGGAGACTCATTTGAACCCAGGAGGCAGAGGTTGCAGTGAGCCGAGATCACACCACTGCACTCCACCCTGGGGGACAAGAGCAAGACTTTGTCTCAAAAAAAAGAAACAAAAAACAAAACCCAGTCACAGTGTGCATGGAATAGAGGAAGAGCGGGTGGAAGATGAGGTCAGACAGGGAACAGGGAGCTTGTGAGTTGTGGTGAAGACGTCTTTTAGTGAGTGTGGCAGGAACCGCAGGAGGGATTTGAGGAGGGGAGTGACATCACGTCACTTCTGTCAAAGGATTCTGCTGCTGTATGGGGACCTTTCTGTTGGGGACAAGGCCAGAAGCAGTGAGGAGGTGACTGTAATTGTCTAGGTGAGAGAGATCGTGACTAGAGTAGCTGTGGGGGGTCAGACTTTGTTTTTGTTTTTGTTGGGGTGCAGTCTCACTGTGTCTTGCCCAGGCTGGAGTGTAATGGTGCGATCACGACTCACTGCAGCCTCCATCTCCTGGGTTCAAGCGATTCTCCTATCTCAGCCTCCCGAGTAGCTGGGATTACAGGCATGTGCCACCATGCCCGGCTAATTTTGTATTTTTTAGTAGAGACAGGGTTTCACCATGTTGGCCAGGCTGATATTGAACTCCTGACCTCAGATGATCCACCTGTCTTGCCTTGGCCTCCTAAAGTACTGGGATTACAGGTGAGAGCCATGGCGCCCGGCCTTTGGGGGTCTGACTTTGGGCGCCTTTTGAAGGTCAACAGGATTTCCCACTGGATGGGATGTGGGGTGTGAAAGCAGAGAGGAGCCGGGCGCGGTGGCTCAAGCCTGTAATCCCAGCACTTAGGGAGGCCGAGACGGGCGGATCACGAGGTCAGGAGATCGAGACCATCCTGGCTAACACGGTAAAACCCCGTCTCTACTAAAAATACAAAAAACTAGCCGGGCGAGGTGGCGGGCGCCTGTAGTCCCAGCTACTGGGGAGGCTGAGGCAGGAGAATGGCGTGAACCCGGGAGGCGGAGCTTGCAGTGAGCTGAGATCCGGCCACTGCACTCCAGCCCGGGCTACAGAGCAAGACTCCGTCTCAAAAAAAAAAAAAAAAAAAAAGAAAGCAGAGAGGAGTTATGAGCCCTTTCTAAGTTTCTAGACGGCATGCTTGAACAGACGATGGTTTCTCTGCCGCTCAAGGAAATTAGGCTACTCACGGCCCTAAGGGTGTAACTGCACACACGAAGTGTACTACTGTGCTATGTTAATTAAAGCGGATGTTGTCAGCCGAGTTGGAGACATCCTGGGGGAGGAAAGGTCGGGCTGACCCTGGTTAACTTCAGGCAGGTATCGGGCACGCAGCCAATGTCATCTTCCGCCTCTCGTTCTCCCTCTGGGCTGGGCCTGCCTCTTCCTTCCCCAGCTGGCAAATAAATCATCTCTCCCATTTCCGCCTCGAATTCATTCTCACTCAGGTTTAATGAGGCTCCCACACCCTCCAGCCAGGTGTGTCTTCACCCAGTCGCTGATAACTACAAATAGGTTATATTTCAACTCTTCTGAGTATGCTGTGAGGTAGAGATCCAATTTCCTGCTGCTTGTGCAGAAGAGGAAGACTGTCTCACAAACAAAAAGAAAAACCAAAACAAGTATTTTAGGCCGGGCGCAGTGGCTCACACCTGTAATTCCAGCACTTTGGGAGGCTGAGGCAGGAGGCTGAGCTGGAGCTCAGTAGTTTGAGACCAGCCTCAGAAACATAGGGAGACCCCTGTCTCTGCTAAAAATTTTAAAAATCAGCCTAGCGTGGTGGTGCATGCTGTAGTCCCAGCTACTAGTGAGACTGAGGCAGGGGTGATGGCAGTGGCTGCTGTCATTATGCCGGCTGCAGCAGGGAGGTGCGGCTGGGGCTACACACTCCATGGAACCGGTGGAAGCTCTGCCCCTTCTGAGCTGTGGCGGGAGTTCCCCAGGTGCCACTGTAGCCGCCCAAACCGCCACTGTGGATTGACTGTGCTCTTGCGGGGTCCAGGAGTAGACAGGGTCTGCCCTCCCGGGTGCAGCTGCAGCGGGCCACCCATGGCTGCCAACCTGGGCCTCCTGCTCCACAGAGTGGGCAGGAGCCAGAGACAAGTGGGAGCCCCGCCCCTTCCAAGTTGGCAAGGCAGGAGCTCCCCGGATGCAGTTCTGGCCGCCCTCCGAGGCTCAGGACTTGGGCCTCTCTGTAGCCTACACTCTCAGGGGCCGGGAAGGCTCCCCCAATCTCTGTAGGCTCCCGGGTGTGTGCTCCTGCTGCCTGGCCTCTCTTCTCTCCCAGCACCAGCTCTGATCTGGGATCGGGGTTGGGGTCCCGTCCTGGGGCCATGAATGGCAGCGGGAGGCAGACAGATTCCTGGGCAGAAGTTGGGAGTGGGGGGTCCCTGGTAAGGCCCCACCTTCTTGCCAGGGACGGCCTGAAGGTTGAGGGCCAGGCTGCCAATCCCACAGACAAGAGGGGGGACTTGTGCCTCCTCGGGGCCCACCCATGGCGGCCCATGGACCAACCAGCACATACTTCCTCCTCTATGAGGTCCATAAAAGCCCCAAGCTCCACCAGTGCAGGGCAGAGGGCAGAGGGCAGAGGACAGAGGGCAGAGGACAGAGGACAGAGGGACAACGGGATGACCAGCTGCACAGAGGAGCTACATTCTCTGCTGAGAGCTTCAGAGACCTGCAGAGACGCCTAAATGACCTGCCTGCAGAGAGGAGCCACCCCCTCCAGGGACTCGTCTCTGCTGAGAGCCGAACACTCGATGGGGTGACCTGCCTACTGAGAGGAGCTACCCACCGTCGGTCTCCTCTGAGCTGTTCTAAGACTAAATAAAGCTCCTCTTCCTCTTCCTCACCCTTTACTTGTCTGCATACCTCATTCTTCCTGGACACAGGACAAGAACTTGGGGAAAGGCACTGCAGCTACAGAGGTTTATGGGAAGAAAATCTACACCCCAAAGATCCCGTAACAGGAAGGTCACTTGAGCCCGGGAGGCGGAGGCTACAGTGAGCTGAGATTGCACCACTGCACTCCATCCTGAGTGAGAGCAAGGCCCCATCTCAAAAAAAACAAAACAAAACAAAATAGCCCAAATATTTTATAATAAAAAAAACTTATGACTGGCCGCAGTGGCTCACACTCGTAATCCCAGCACTTTGGGAAGCCAAAGTGGGCAGATCACTTGCAGTCAGGAGTTCAAGACCAGCCTGACCAACATGGTGAAACCCCGTCTCTACTAAAAATACAAAAATTAGCTGGGTGTAGTGGTGTGTGCCTGTAATGCCAGCTACTGAGGAGGCCGAGGCATGAGAATTGCTTGAACTCAGGAGGCAGAGGTTGCAGTGAGCCAAGATCACACCATTGCACTCCAACCTGGGCAAGTGAAGCTGTGTCTCAAAAAAAAAGAAAAAAAAAAATCGTGACCAGCCTGGCCAACATGGTGAAACCTCATTTTTACTAAAAATAACAAAAACTTAGCCCAGCGTGGTGCTGTGCACCTGTAATCCCAGCTACTTGGGAGGGTGAGGCGAGAGAATCACTTGAACCAGGAGGCGGAGGTTGCAGTGAGCCAAGATTGTGCCACTGCACTCCAGCTTGGACAACAAAGTGAGACTCTGTCTCCAAAAATAAATAAATAAATAAATAAATAAATAAATAAATAAAATAAAATTTATTGAGACCGAGCCTTGCTCCATCGCCCAGGCTAGAGTGCAGTGGTGTAATCACAGCTCACTGTAGCCTCTATCTCCTGGCCTCCAGTGATCCTCCTGCCTCAGCCTCCCAAGTAGCTGCACCTAGCCCTCTGGGTTTTTTTTTTTCTGTTAATGTGCTTATCTAATCTTTATTCTATTTTTTTTCTTAATCCCCAATGGGATAGTATGCTTTGTCTAACCTTATGTAAATGCCATGCTTTCCTCTTTGCTAAGGCTGAATAATGAGCTGGATTTCTGGTTGGGCAAGCTTCTCTCATGTTTGTCTTCAAAATTATTTTGCCTTTTCTCAGAGCTTCATTTTCCTACATATATTAGTTTTCAAGGACTGCTATAAACAAGTACCACACTGGATTGATTAAACAACAGAAGCTTATTGTCTCACAGTTCTGGAGGCTAGACGTCCAAAACAAGGTGTCGGCAGGGTTTGTTCCTTCTGGGGCTGTGAGGGAGAATCTGTTCCTGGCTGCTTCTTTGGCTTGTAGCCACCTTCTCCCTGTGTCTCTTCACTTTGTCTTCTCTCTGTCCATGCCTGTCTGTGTCCAGATTTCTCCTACATTTTTATTTTGAGATGGGATCTCACTCTGTCACCCAGGCTGGAGTTCAGTGGTGTGATCTCGGCTCACTGCAACCTCTGCCTCCCAGGCTCAAGTGATTCTCCTGCCTCAGCCTCCTGAGTAGCTGGGATTACAGGCGCACGCCACCATGCCTGGCTAATTTTTGTATTTTTAGTAGAGATGGGTGTCACCATATTGGCCAGGCTGGTCTCTAACTCCCGACCTCAGGTGATCTGCCCGCCTTGGCCTCCCAAAGTGCTGGGATTGCAGGTGTGAACCACCATGCCCAGCCTAACATATCTTTTTTTTTAAGTGGGACACAATTCAACACATAACATTACGTAAACTTGGAAATCAGCTTAAATGTAGAAAGACTTTTTGTGAGGGGAAGGGGTAGATATTAATCAGAATTGCCTAAAATAGATAAATCTCCTGAAGTCAGGAGTTTGAGACCAGGCTGGCCAACATGGCAAAACCCCGTCTCTACTAAAAATACAAAAATTAGCTGGGCATGGTGGCACACACCTGTAATCCCAGCTACTCGGGTGACTGAGGCAGGAGAATCACTTGAACGCAGGAGGCGGAGGTTACAGTGAGCGGAGATCTTGCTACTGTACTCCACACTGGGTAACAGAATAAGATTTCATCTCAAAAAAACAAAAAAGAAAAGAGAAAAGATAAATCTCAGTCCATTTCCTGAAATTATTTCCTGCTTCTTTTTCTATTTTTTTAATTATTATTTTTTAAAAAATTGTAGAGACTGGATCTTGGTGTGTTGCCAGGCTAGTCTTGACCTCCTGGCTCAAGCCTCCGAGTAGCTGGGACTACAGGCACTTTGTCCTCAAAGTTCCCTCCCCTCACCAGGCGCGGTGGCTCACACCTATAATCCCTCCTGCTTCCATCTCCAAAAGTGCTGGGATTACAGGCATGAGCCTCCATGCCCAGTGTTTTTCTTACCTTTTAGAGACAGATCTCTCTTAAACATCTGTGCCCCTTAAAGTAAATGGGGGTCAGGTGTGGTGGCTCACATCTGTAATCCCAGGATTTTGGGAGGCCAAGGCAGGTGGATCACTTGAGACCAGCAGTTTGAGACCAGCCTGGCCTCAAAAATACAAAAATTAGCCAGGCGTAGTGGCACACGCCTGTAATCCCAGCTACGGGGAGGCTGAGGCACGAGAATTGCTTGAACCTGGGAGGCAGATGTTGCAGTGAGCTGAGATCGTGCCACTGCACTCCAGCCTGGGCAACCGAGTGAGACTCTCTCTCAAAAAATAAAATAAAATAAAATAAAATAAAATAAAATAAAATAAAATAAAATAAAATAGGCCGGGCGCAGTGGCTCACACCTGTAATCCCAGCACTTTGGGAGGCCAAGGCGGGTGGATCATGAGGTCAGGAGATCGAGACCACAGTGAAACCCTGTCTCTACTAAAAATACGAAAAAATTAAAAAAAAAAAAAAGAAAAAAATTAGCCAGGCATGTTGGCGAGCACCTGTAGTCCCAGCTACTCAGGAGGCTTAGGGAGGAGAATGGCGTGAACCCGGGAGATGGAGCTTGCAGTGAGCCGAGATCACGCCACTGCACTCCAGCCTGGGCGACAGAGCAAGACTCCGCCTCAAAAAATAATAATAAAATAAAATAAAATAAAAATAAAGTGAATGGGAAGACACAGAGTCTAGCACTCTAGAAATCTGGGTTCTGGTCTCATCTGCCCATTGTGTGTCCTTGGGCAAATGATCTTCCTTATCTGCAAAGAGGAGATAATACTCAGAATTGCAGTGCCACTTCACAGCATCATTACAAGATTAAATGGGATTATGCCTTTAATCCAAAGATTAAATGGGATTATGCCTTTAAAAGCCTTGGAAGCTGCTGGGCCTAGAGCAGGAGCTCCCCCTAACAGTTCAGAAGCTTCCTTGAGGCTGGGCTCAGTGGCTTACACCTGTAATCCCAGCACTTTGGGAGGCTGAGGTGAGCAGATGATTTGAGCCCAGGAGGTTGAGACCAGCCGGGGCAACATAGTGAAACCCCATTTCTACTAAAAAATACAAAAATTAGCCGGCCTGGTGGCAGATGCCTTAATCCCAGCTACTTGGGAGGCAGAGGTAGGAGAATCGTTTGAACCCAGGAGGTGGAGGAGGTTGCAGTGAGCTGAGACCACGCCATTGCGTGATCTCAAGCTTGGAGAACAAGAGTGAGACCTTTCAAAACAAAACAAAACAAAAAAAGTTTGCCAGGCGCGGTGGCTCACGCCTGTAATCCCAGCACTTTGGGAGGCCGAGGCGGGCGGATCGCGAGGTCAGGAGATCAAGCCCATCGTGGCTAACGTGGTGAAACCCCGTCTCTACTAAAAATACAAAAAAATCAACCCGGCGTGGTGGCAGGCACCTGTAGTCCCAGCTACTCAGGAAGCTGAGGCAGGACAATGGCGTGAACCCGGGAGGTGGAGCTTGCAGTGAGCCGAGATCGCACCACTGCACTCCAGCCTGGGCGACAGCACGAGACTCTGTCTCAAAAAAAAAAAAAAAAAAAAAAAAAAAAAAAAAAAAAAAGCAGGATGCAGGATACACGTACAGAATGTGCAGGTTTGTCACATAGGTATATGTGTGCCATGGTGGTTTGCTGCACCTGTTGACCTGTCCTCAAAGTTCCCTCCCCTCGCCCGATCCTTTTTATTTATTTATTTATTTATTTATTTATTTTTTGAGATAGGGTCTCGCTGTCTCCCAGGCTAGAGTGCAGTGGTGTGATCACAGCTCACTGCAGTCTCACCTCCAACTCTTGGACTCAAATGATCCTCCCACCTCAGCCTCCCAAGTAGCTGGGACTACAGGCAGGAACCACCGTGCTTGGCTAATTTAATTTAATTTTTATTTATTTATTTATTTCAGAGAGACAGGGCCTTGCTATTTTACTCACGCTGGTCTCAAACTCCTCGGCTCAAATGATCCTCCTGCCTCAGCCTCCCAAAGCTGGGATTAGACATGAGCCACTATACCCAGCCCAGAACATTTTTATCACCCAAAAATGAAACTCCACAAACATTAAGCAAACATTCCCTGCTCTCTTCCCCAGCCTCAGGCAACCATTAATCTACGGTCTGTCTCTGTGCTGTACAGTTCATGTGAATGGAATCCTATGCTAGATAGCCTCTTGTGTCTGGTTTCTTTCACTGAGCATCACATCTTCAAATTTCACTCATGCTGCAGCATGTGTCAATGCTGGGTTTCTTTTTTTTTTTTTTTTTTTTTTGAGACAGAGTCTTGCTCTGTCGCCCAGGATGGAGTGCAGTGGCCAGATCTCAGCTCAATGCAAGCTCCGCCTCCCGGGTTTACGCCATTCTCCAGCCTCAGCCTCCCGAGTAGCTGGGACTACAGGCGCCCGCCACCTTGCCCAGCTAGTTTTTTGTATTTTTTAGTAGAGACAGGGTTTCACCATGTTAGCCAGGATGGTCTCGATCTCCTGACCTTGTGATCCACTCGTCTCGGCCTCCCAAAGTGCTGGGATTACAGGTTTAAGCCACCGCGCCCGGCCTTTTTTTTTTTTTTTTTTTTGAGAGGAGTCTCGCTCTGTCACCCAGGCTGGAGTGCAGTGGCGCGATCTCGGCTCACTGCAACCTCTGCCTCCTGGGTTCAAGCAATTCTCCTGCCTCAGCCTCCTGAGTAGCTGGGACTACAGGTGTGTGCCACCATGCCTGGCTAATTTTTTTGTATTTTTAGTAGAGATGCGGTTTCACCATATTTTCCAGACTGGCCCCGAACTCCTGACCTCATGATCTGCCTGACCTGGCCTCCCAAGGTGCTGGGATTACAGGTGTGAGCCATCGCACCCAGCTGAGTTCTGTACTTTTAAGCTTTTCTCTTGACATAAAATTCAGACATGAAATGCAGTTTCCATGCAGTGAGACACACAAATGCCTTTGCTGTGAATCCCCCATTTCGCACATGGAAACAGACGCATTTCCCCAGGCAATTAAATACCAAGGACTTCCTGAGGACACTGAGTGTCCAGGCCATGGGGTTTGTGCTTCAGTGGCTGTGAACACCCACACCCCCGGGTATCCAGGAAGGTGCCCGATGCCCTGGTGGCCAGCTCCAGGCATTAACAGCTTCCTCCCCATTTCCAGCAGTTTCCTTCAGTTACTGAGTGGAGAGTTACTGAGTCAGAGGCTGGGGAGTTGAGGTTCCTTGGCAGATGGCTTTCATTTTTACCTCTCCCTACTGCCCTGTCGTCCACACAGTCCCAACACACACACACACAGACCTGTTTTCTTATCTACTAAACCTCTCTTTTTATTTAATATGGGAGGGAGAAGAACAGTTGAAATAGCTCCTTAAAGCCCCGTTCTATAGGATGCAGTGGGGAAGAGGGAAGCGCTGACGTTAGTCTCTCCCTTCATCCATTTCTTTTATAAACTGCCTGCTCTATTTTTATAAACATTTTGTCCTGGATAAACCTTCCCAAAGGCCATAATATACAATGAAGAAAGACTAACAGAAAGCAAAACACTAAACCCTTCTTCCTGAAAAAACATACCACATACAAAGTCAAAAGACAAAAGCAGCCTTGGGGGAATGTTTGTGACATGTAAGACAGACTGTGGATCCACAATAAATAAAGAGCTACTACAAGTAAACAAGAAAATGACAAACAGCACAGGAGGAAAATGGTCAAAAGGTTTGTACCAACACAGAAGAGGAATATGAATGGCTAGTAATGTTCAACCTCATTGGTAACCAGGCACAATAAAATAAAAATAGTGAGATCACACAGTAGCAAAGCTACACGGAAACAGGGGGGCTCCTCCTATGCTACTGGAGAGTAAAAATCAGCACAGCCCGTTTGGAGAGCGATTGGGTTGAACCTATCAAATGACCTGTTACAGAACACGTACCCTTCAGCCCAGAGATTCATTTCCAGGTACTTAGCCTCCACATGTATGTGAAAACACGCGTGGACAAAGACATTCTTTCAGCTTCATTAGGAGGAGCCGCACAGGCCTGGTTAAGTAACATATGGTGCACCCACATAATGAGATTCCACACAGACTGTACACAGAATCACCTCCAAGATGCACTGATAGCAAGCTACAGAACCACGTGCGGTGTGATCCTAAGACATCAGAAAAACCAGTTCTATCCTCACAAGTACGTGCATGAAATTTATTTATATATGTATGTATGTATGTATGTATGTATGTATTTATTTTATCTTATTTTATTTTATTTTATTTTTCCCGATATGGAGCTTCGCTCTGTCACCTAGGCTGGAGTGCAATAGTGCAATCTTGGCTTACTGCAACCTCCGCCTCCAGGGTTCAAGCAATTCTCCTGCCTCAGCCTCCCAAGTAGCTGGGATTACAGGCAGGCGTCACCATATCGGCTAATTTTTTATATTTAGTAGAGACGGGGTTTCACATGTTGGCCAGGCTGGTCTCAAACTCCTGACCTTAGGTGATCCACGCACCTCAGCCTCCCAAAGTGCGGGGATTACAGACGCGAGCCACTGTGCCCACCCTTATTTATTTATTTTGAGATAGGATTTGCTCTGTTGACCAAGCTGGAGTGCAGTAGCTCGATCTTGGCTTACTGCAGCCTCAATGCCTTGGGCTCAAGCAATCCTCCCATCTCAGCCTCCCAAGTAGCTGGGATCACAAGCATGATACCTACCACGTCCAGGTAATTTTTTTTTTTTTTTTTGGTGGAGATGCGGGGGGGTCTCACTGTGTTGCTCAAGCTGGACTCGAACTCCTGGCCTCAAGCAATCCTCCTGCCCTGGCCTCCCAAAGTGCTGGGATTACAGGTATGAGCCACCGCACCCGGCCAGGTTTATTCCTTTTCAATGTTGAGCAGTGCTCGGTTGTCTGGATGGGAAAGAGTTTGTTTTTCTATTCATTTTTGAAGAATGTTTGGGTTGTTTCCAGTTTTTGCTGAATAAAGCCACTGTAAACATTTGTGTGCATTTTGGTTGTTTTTCTGTTTACATCTACAAGGTAAATGTCATTCATTCATGTTTTGTAACATCTTTGTTGAGATATATTTATATACCATTCAATTCACTTATTTAGAATGTATACTTTGGGCCAGTGCGGTAGCTCACGCCTCTAATCCCAGCACTTTGGGAGGCTGAGGCTGGCGGATCACAAGGTCAAGAGATCGAGACCATCCTGGCCAACATGATGAAACCCTGTCTCTACTAAAAATACAAAAATTAGCTGGGCATGGTGGTGTGCGCCTGTAGTCCCAGCTACTTGGGAGGCTGAGGCAGGAGAATCCCTTGAACCCGGGAGGTGGAGGTTGAAGTGAGCCTAGATGGCGTCACTGCACTCCAGCCTAGTGACAGAGCGAGACTCCATCCAAAAAAAAAAAAAAAGTATACTTCTTTCAAGTGCTTGGGAGTTGAAAAATAAATTAAATAAATAAATAAAGCATATACTTCAATGATTTTTAACATATCCACAGAGTTGTGCAACCACCACCACAGTCAATATCACATTTTCATCACTCAAAAAGAAACCCAAGGGCAGGCACAGTGGCTCACACCTGTAATCCCAGCACTTTGGGAGGCTGAGGCGGGAGGATCACCTAAGGTCAGGAGTTCGGGACCAGCCTGGCTAACATGGTGAAACCCTGCCTCTACTAAAAATACAAACAAAAATTAGCCAGGTGTGGTGGCGGGCGCCTGTAGCCCCAGCCCGCTTGGGAGGCTGAGGCTGGAGAATGGCCTGGACCCGGGTGGGGGAGCTTGCAGTGAGCCGAGAACAGAGTGAGACTCCATCGGAAAGAAAGAAGGAAGGAGGAAGGGAGGGAGGGAGGGAGGGAGGGAGGGAAGGAAGGAAGGAAGGAAGGAAGGAAGGAAGGAAGGAAGGAAGGAGGGAGGGAGGGAGGGAGGGAGGGAAGGGAGGGAGGAGGAAGGAAGGAAGGAAGGAAAGAGGGAGGGAGGGAGGGAGGGAGGGAGGGAAAGGAGGAAGGAGGAAGGAAGGAAGGAAGGAGGGAGGGAGGGAGGGAGGAAGGAGGGAGGGAGGGAGGGAGAGAGGGAAGGGAGGGAAGGAAGGAAGGAGGGAGGGAGGGAGGGAAGGGAGGGAAGGAAGGAGGGAGGGAGGGAGGGAGGGAAGGGAGGGAAGGAAGGAGGGAGGGAGGGAGGGAAGGAAGGAAGGAAGGAAGGAAGGAAGGAAGGAAGGAAGGAAGGAAGGAAGGAAGGAAGGAGGAGAGAGAGAGAGAGACAAAGAGAGAAAGAAACTGTGACAGGGGCCAGGGTGTTCTCAGCTTGCTAAGGGTGTCAGGCATAGGCGTGGCCAGCAGCCCCCACATTCTGCTCTCAGTGGGCATCGGGGGGCCCCTTAACTCCAGAGGGCCCTAGAAACACTCAGGGGTGGCTTCTACTATCACAATGGCCAGAATGCCACTTCTGGCACTTGGTGGGTGGGTCAAAAGTCCAGCCACTCCTGGGGCAGCCTCACAATGAGGGATTGTCCTGGCGCAAATGCCAGCAGTGCTGTTGCCTAGAAACACAAATCACGAAGCCCAGTGCCTACATTTCCAACAACCACCAGGGAGAGCGGATAAAAATGAGGGTTCTGGAGTTGCCCACCTGGCTTCAAAACCGGCTCAAAACAAACCTGGCTTGGTCACTGACTAGCTACAGACCTTGGTCAAGTCTTTTTTTTTTTGAGATGGAGTCTCGCTCTGTTGCCCAGGCTGGAATGCAGTGGCGCAATCTCGGCTCACTGCAACCTTCACCTCCCAGGTTTAAGTGATTCTCCTGCCTCGGCCTCCCAAGTAGCTGGGACTATAAGTGCATGCCACCACGCCCAGCTAATTTTTGTTTTTTTTTTTTTTGAGATAGAGTCTCACTCTGTCGCCCTGGCTGGAGTGCAGTGGCGCGATCTCAGCTCACTGCAAGCTCCACCTCCGGGTTCACACCATTCTGCCTCAGCCTCCCGAGTAGCTGGGACTACAGGTGCCCGCCACCACAACCGGCTAATTTTTTGTATTTTTAGTAGAGATGGGGTTTCACCGTGGTCTCTATCTCCTGACCTCATGATCTTCCTGCCTCGGCCTCCCAAAGTGCTGGGATTACAGGCGTGAGCCACAGCGCCCGGTCCAATTTTTGTATTTTTAGTAGAGATGGGGTTTCACTGTGGTAGCCAGGATGGTCTCGATCTCCTGACCTCGTGATCTGCCCGCCTCGGCCTCCCAAAGTGCTGGCATTACAGGCGTGAGCCACCGCGCCTGGCCTGGTTGTCTTTTAATGTTCTCGGGCTTGATGATCTCACTTGGAAAATGGAGATAATAACAGTCCCGTCCTTGGCTGGATGGGATGGCTCATGCCTGTAATCCCAACACTTTGGGAGGCCAAGGCAGGAAAATCACTTGAGCCAGGAGTTCAAGACTAGCCTGGGCAACAGGGAGAGCCCTCGTCTCAGGACGAGGCAGGCTGATCACCTGAGGTCAGGAGTTCGAGACCAGCCTGGCCAACATGGTGAAACCCTATCTCTACTAAAAATACAAAAAATTATCTGGGCATGGTGGCACACGCCTGTAATCTCAGCTACTTGGGAGGCTGAGGTGGGAGAATCACTTGAAACTGGGAGGCGGAGGTTACAGTGAGCCAAGCTAGCGCCATTGCACTCCAGCCTGGGCAAAAAGAGTGAAACTCCATCTCAAAAAAAAGAAAAATTAACCACACGTGGTGGTACACATCTGTAGTCCCAGCTACTTGGGAGGCTGAGGTGGGAGGATCAACTGCACCCAGGAGGTCAAGGTTGTAGTGACCCACGGTCCTGCCACTGCATTCCAGCCTGAGCAATAGAGTGAGACCATGTCTCAAAAAAAAAAAAAAAGGTCCCACGCTCATCATCTAGTGAGCTTTAAGTAAGGTAAGACACGTCAATTGCTTAGAACAATGCCTGGGAGAGGGTGAGTGCCATTCAGCACTAGCTGAGGATTGTTATTTTAGTCACAAGTGCCTGGAATCTAAACCTATCACCCCTTCCAGCCTGGGGGCCCTTGGTGGGCAGGAGCAGGTCTGAAGAGCACCCGGGTGTCTCACCTTGCTCAGCACAATGAGGGGGGTTTGTTGACTGACTGACTGATGGACTGAAGGCAGGGCATCCTGGCTATCTGGTTCCCAGGGGAGACAGGCAAGGGCTCAAAGACGGCAAGGCCAGGCAGGACCACAGGTTTATTGGGGGCTCCACGCACACACGCTCATGGCATCACACGACAGCAGCACGGTTACTCGGGACACACACAGTGGCCTCCGCCCACAGCCAGGGCCCAGAGGCAGTGGGGTGCAGTCTCCTCCCTTGTGGCCCAGACCCAGCTGGGTCCCTTCCTCCTGGGCGGCTGAGGGAGGGACTGCTGGGTTGGCGACGGGCCTGGAAAGGGGAAGCGAGCAGGTGAGTCCAGGAGGGGCCGGGGCCGGGGCCGGGGTGGGGCTCGCCTGCCCTCACTCCAGGGACTGTAGCATCAGCAGCTGTTTCAGCACCTTCGTCTGGCTGGTCTCTCGGATTTCGCCGGCCAGGAACATCTCGTCCACGACCGTGTAAACCTGTGTGAGGGGAGACCCTGTGGTGAGAGGAGGCCCTCTGGGATGCTGGCGCGGACCCTGGAAGCTGGGGCTCTGATGCCCCCACAGACCTCAGCAGAGGCTCTGGGTGGCTAGTGTACCACGGGTCCCCCTCTGTCCCCCTCCTCCGGGTCCTTCAGCCTCCTCTTCACCAGGAGCCTACCTTGTAGAAATTGAACACCAGGTCCAGTTCACAGACATTGTGGAAATATTCGTTTAAGACCTGGGAGAGGAAGGCAGAGATGGTAAGAGATGGGCAGGGAGAGAGCCACACATGCACAGAGATGGGAACAAGGTCATCAGAAAGAGATATCGAGAAAAAGAGACCAAGGGGGAGGCAGGGGGGAGAGAGAGACAGTGATGGGGAGAGAGGCAAGGACACACACAGAGAGAAACAAAAGCCAAGATCGATGCAAAGAGATGGCAAAAGGTCAGGCACGGTGGCTCACACCTGTAATCCTAGCACCTTGGGAGGCTAAGGCAGAAGGATCACTTGAGGTTAGGAGTACAAGACCAGCCTGGTCAATATGGTGAAACCCCATCTCTACTAAAAATACAAAAATTAGCTGGGCATAGTGGCACGCGCCTGTAATCCCAGCTACTTAGGAGGCTGAGGCAGGGGAATCACTTTAACTAACTGGGAGGTGGAGGCTGCAATGAGCCAAGATTGCACCACCGCCCTCCAGCCTGGGCGACAGAGCAAGATTCCGTCTCAAAAAAAAAAAGAAAGAAAAGAAATGGAAAGAGTCCCAGCCACCGCAGAGGGGAGGACTCAGGAGGGACCAGGGCGGGTTCCCAATCCTCAGGGGCCACTCCAGGACTGCCCACCCGCCTCCCCACCTCACCTCCCCCTCCCGCCATACCTCCACGAAGTTGTGAATGGCCTCCAGGTAAGCCAGGTTGTTGTCATTGACGTCCACACAGATGCAGAAGTAGAGGCCAGCATAGCGGCGGTAGATGATCTTAAAGTTCCGGAACTGCAGAAGAGAGGCTGTCAGCAACGCAGCTTGCCGGGACCCAACGTGCCAGATACACTGGGGCCAAAACATTCAGTCCTTCACTCCACACGTGGTCCCAAGGCCCAGCTCTGTGCCTGGCCCTGTGCTGGGGTCACAGCAGTGACCGAGACAGCCCTAACCCTGCTCGCGGTACAGTGGGGGCAGGCATCCCCAGAGTGGACAGGACTGGGCTGTGAGAACCCAAAGAGGGTGCCTAACTCCCTCTGATCCTGGGGAGTCAGGGGGGGCTTCCTGGAGGAGCAGGTATCGGAGCTGAGACCTGGAGGATAGGCAGGAATGTTCCAAGCAGATAGCAAAAGCCCAGGGTTGGGCGGGAGCCTGACATGTTCAACAGCATCCAGGCAACCTTGCCACTCCTTTCTGTGACTTCCTGCTACCTCTGGAGACAGTCACGTTCCTCAGCCTGGAATGAATTAACTCAATTATTTAACAAATACTTCCTGAACAGCTACTCTATGCCAGGCCTGTGATAAGCAGTGCGGGGACCACTTGGTCACCACTGTCACCAAGACGATCCTGGGTCCTTGTCCTGCCCTCACTGAAATGTGATATATACGGTTAGCATAGTAACACAGACACACACCGTGAACAAATATGCCAGGATCAGGGACACGGATTCTAATTTTACGCGTGTGTTAAGTAGATAGAGACAGACACATATATATGCATACTGGGTTGCAAAGTACAATGTCTTTGGCCAAAACCTGAAAATCCCAGTTCAGTTCTATATGTTCTCAATGTGAGGTCCATTACCAAAAAAAAAAAAAAAAAAAAAAAAAAAAAAAAAAAATTCCCAGCACTCCAGGAGGCGGAGCGAGAGGATCACTTGAGCCCAGGAGTTTCAGGCCAGCTTGGGCAACATGGTGAAACCCCATCTATACAGGTATAAATATAAAAAGTAGCTGGGTATGGTGGCGTGTACCTGCGGTCCCAGCTACTCGGGAGGCTGAGGTGGGAGGATGACCTGAGCCTGGAAGGTCAAGGCTGCTGTGAGCCATGTTCACATCACTGCGCTCCAGCCTGGGAGACAGATACCCTGTCTCAAAAAACACATAAAAACAGCAGCTGTAGGTCTGGGGTGTGCGTGTGGCGCCATCTGCTGGCAGCTATGAGTGCCAGCATCAGTCCTCGGCTTGCTTTTTTTTTTTTTTTTTGAGAGGAGTCTCGCTCTGTCGCCCAGGCTGGAGTGCAGTGGCTAGTTTTTTGTATTTTTTAGTAGAGACGGGGTTTCACCGTGTTAGCCAGGATGGTCTCGATCTCCTGACTTCGTGATCCGCCCGTCTCGGCCTCCCAAAGTGCTGGGATTACAGGCTTGAGCCACCGCGCCCGGCCTCGGCTTTCTTTTTTTTTTGAGTCTTGCTCTGACGCCAGGCTGGAGTGCAGTGGTGGGATCTCGGCACACTGCAATCTCCGCCTCCTGGGTTCAAGCGATTCTCCTGCCTCAGTCTCCTAAGTAGCTGGGATTACAGGTGTGCCACCACACCCAGCTAATAGCTTTTTACTCATTTTTTCAGCTCAATCTCTTGTTCATTGCTATACTCCAAGCATGTTTACAGGGATTTTTGGGGGTTTTTCTGAGACGGAGTCTCACTCTGTTGCCCAAGCCGGAGTGCAGTAGCACGATCTCAGCCCACTGCAACCTCCACCTCCCAGGTTCAAGTGATTCTCCGATCTCAGCCTCCTGAGTAGCTAGGAATACAGGTGTGCACCACCATGCCTGTCTAATTTTTGTATTTTCAGTAGAGATGAGGTTTCACCATGTTGGCCAGACTGGTCTCCAACTCCTGACCTCAGATGATCCACATGCCTCTGCCTCTCAAAGGGCTGGGATTACAGGCGTGAGCCACCGCGCCTGGCCTGAGTCCGTTCTTCTGGTGTGATTACAGTAAGGCCTACATATAACCCACAGGTAAATGACCTGACACTGATCAGCAGTGCTCCTCTCTTCTTGCAATCCAGCTTTTCTGACTCTCACCCTCCTCCGCCTCCAGCTACTGCTCCATCTTTCCAGCCTCCCCTTCCTGTCTTAAATTTCGAGGCTTCTCAGGGATCTGCTGCAGACCCCCGTATCTCCTCCAGCTATATTCTCTCACAGAAGCACATTCTCTCATCCTGCAGGCTGGGGCAGGTGTCCCCTCTGAACACCCCACGCCACTGCCCCACTCCTGCCCCGCCCCAGCCTGACCACTGCCCCCGCCCCCTGCCCCGCCCCAGCCTGACCACTGCCCCCGCCCCCTGCCCCGCCCCAGCCTGACCACTGCCCCGCCCCTGCCCCGCCCCCTGCCCCGCCCCAGCCTGACCACTGCCCCGCCCCTGCCCCGCCCCTGCCCCGCCCCAGCCTGACCACTGCCAGTCGTCACTGTATGGGGATGGGTCTGTCTCCCCATTGGACTGTGAGGGAAGCTGGAGCTGTCACACTGTGTCCTCCGTGCCGCCCTGCAAAGGGCTGACACAGGATAATGGCCCCCAAAGACGTCCACATCCTAATCCCAGACCCTGTGAATATGGGACCTTATATGGCAAAAGGGACTCTGCAGTCCCTTAACCTGTGACGAAGTTAAGAAGCATGAGATGGAGCGATAGTCCCAGATGGTTCAGGTGGGAGCAATGTCATCACAGGGCTGCTAATAAGGGAAAGTGGGAGGCGGGACAGTGCGAGTGAGAGAGAGATTGGAAAATGGCCAGGTGCCCGGCCTCACGCCTATCATCCCAGCACTTTCGGAGGCCAAGGCTTGAGCTGAGGAGTTCAAGGGCAGTCTAGGCAACATATCAAGACCCCATCTCCATAAAACATACAAAAAATTAGTTGGGCGTGGTGGAAGGTACCTGTAGTCCCAGCTACTCAGGAGTCTGAGGTGGGAGGATCCCTTGAGCCTGGGAGGCGGAGGCTGCAGTGAGCTATGATTGCACCACTGCACTCCAGCCTGGGATACAGAGTAAGACTCTGTCTCAAATAATAACAACAACAAGAGGGATAGCCCGCATCTTCCAGCTGCCAACTCCTCCCTTTGATCTTCACTCACAAGTCCCCTCCAGGAAGCCCTCCAGACCCCCAGGCTGGGTCAGGTGCCCTCCCCCAACCAGGCTCCTGGATCCCAGCCCAGGCCACTCTGGTTGTCACTGTCTACGGACAGGCTTGTGTTCCCTCCTGGGCTGTGAGTCCCAAGAAGGCAGCACAAGGCTGTCTCAGTGACCGCTGTGAACCCAGCACTGGGCTGATCACGAGGAGGCAATGCAGAAACACTGGGTGAACACATGCACAAAGGAACAGCTGAATGAATGGGCAGGCCTGGATCCTGGAGGCACAGAGGAACTCAAGAGCTGAGCGTCAGCCTCCTCTGTCACATTCTCATCTGCCCAGCCCGCCTTTCTGGCTGCTCCTGTATCATTGGGCCTCACTGACCCCTCCTGGGCCCCAGCCCTCAGCACAGGACCAGCCACTACACCAGCAGCAAGGCGCCCACACAGCCAGAACACCCGACACCCAGTTCCTCTCCCCCTTCCCACCTGCCGCTCTTGGTGAGAACACCAGTGACCTCCTCCTGGAGAGGTAGGTCCAACCCTTTCCCCCTCCGGGCTTCTGGGACACCCAGTCTCTTGGTTCTCCTCTCCCTCCTCGTCTCCCTGACTGCAGATGTGGCCCTCTGGTGCTCTCCTCAGTCTATCCTCACTTCCCTGGTGAGTTCCTCGGCCTCGGTGTCCCTCTACGTGCAGAAATGCTGTTTCCATATCCTACTCAGCTCTCTCCAAGAACCCTGACTCGTCACTTCTTCCTGGACATCTCTGCTGGGATGTGGACGATACTCGGGGCCTCACCTCCAACACCTCCCTCCTGATCTTCACCTCCACCTGCCCTTCCCATCTGCCCATCTCAGATAATGACAGCTCCATCCTACCCAGGGGCTCAAGTGGGAAACCTAACTGTCGCCCTGGCTCTGCCTTCTCTCACATTCCAGGTCCAGTTCTTGGCCATTCAGCTGGGTCCACCTCCAAAACGCTCCTGGCCACCCCGACGGCTTCCATGCTGGTCCAGTCACCAGCATCCCCCACCTGGACGACTGCAGCCACCTCTCTCCGAGCAGTCTCCTGGTCTGCTCTTGCCCTATAGGGCAGCCTCAAGTTGGCCCATGGCCCTACTCTGCTCAAAAACCTCCGTGGTTCAAGACCAGCCTGGACAACATAGCAAGACCGCATCTCTACAAAAAATTTAAAAATTAGCCAGGCACGGTTGCTCATGGTTGCAATCCTAGCACTTTGGAAAGCCACAGTGGGCGGACCGCTTGAGCTCAGGAGTTCGAGACCAGCCTGGGCAACATGGAGAAACCCCGTCTCTACCAAAAGTATAAAAACTAGCAGGGCGTTGGTGGCACATGCCAATGGTCCCAGCTACTCAGGAGGCTGAGGTGGGAGAATCGCTTGAGCCCGAGAGGCAGAGGTTGCAGTGAGCTGAGATCACACCACTGCACTCCAGCCTAGGTGACAGAGTGAGAACCCATCTCAAAAGAAAAAAAAAAAATTTAAAATTAGATGGGCATGGAGGTGCATGCCTGTAGTCCCAGCCACTTGGAAAGCTGAGGCAGGAGGCTTGCTTGAGCCTGGGAGGGTAGAGTGAGCTGTAACTGTACCACTGTACTCCAGCCTGGGAGACAGAGCAAGACCGTGTCACTAAAAAACACCAAAAAACAAAATCAACCTTTCTACGGCTCCCATCTGACTCAGAGTAAGAGCCCAAGTCTTCCCTGCAGCCCTGCACCAACAGATTACCCTGTTATCTTCTCTCTTTCATCTCTTCCCCTTCCTCGCTGGCATTCCTGCTATCCCTGGAACGCCCTAAGTATTCTCCTGCCTCGAGGACTTTGTACTTGCTGTTCCCTTGGCTTGAAATGTTCCTCTCAGACACTGGTTCCTTCCTCCCTCTTAAGTCCTTCAGGTCTTGGTCCAGTGTCACCTTTTCAGCAATGCCATCCTGATCAAACCATTGAAATCTGCACCCGGGCTGGGCGCAGTGGCTCATGCCTGTAATCCCAGCACTTTGGGAGGCCGAGGCAGGCAGGTCACTTGAGCTCAAGAGTTTGAGACCAGCCTGGGCAACATGGTGAGACCCTGTTGCTACCAAAAATACAAATATTAGCTGGGCTTGGTAGAGCACAAGCCTGTAGTCCCAGCTACTCAAGAGGCTGAGGTGGAAGGACGGCTTAAACCCAGGAAGTTAAGGCCGCTGTGAGCCATGTTCGTGCCATTGCACTGCCGCCTGGGCGATAGAATGAGTTCCTGTTTCAAAAAAAATTTTTTGAAAGAGGGCTGGGCGCAGTGGCTCACACCTGTAATCCCAGCACTTTGGGAGGCCAAGGTGGGTGGATCACTTGAGATCAGGAGTTCAAGACCTGACTGGCCAACATGGTGAAACTCCATCTCTACTAAAAATACAAAAATTAGCAGGGCGTGGTGGCGAGCACCTGTAATCCCAGCTACTAGGGAGGCTGAGGCAGAGAATAGCTTGAACCCTAGAGGAGATTGCAGTGAGCCAAGATTGCCCCCATTGCACTCTCCAGCCTGGGTGACTGAGACAGACTCCATCTCAAAAATAGCCAGGCACAGTGGCTCATGCCTGTAATTCCGGCACTTTGGGAGGCCGAGGAGGGTGGATCACGAGGTCAGGAGTTCGAGACCAGCCTGGCCAATATGGTGAAACCCCGTCTCTACTAAAAATACAAAATTAGCCGGGCGTGGTGGTGGGCGCCTGTCATCCCAGCTACTTGGAAGTAGGCAGGAGAATTGCTTGAACCTGGGAGGCGGAGGTTGCAGTGAGCTGAGATCACACCACTGCATTCCAGCCTGGACAACAGTGTGAGACTCTGTCTCCAAAAATAATTAATTAATTAATTAATTAAATAACATGAAATAAAAAATAAAGATGAGGTCTTGCTACATTGCCCAGGCTGGTCTTGAACACCTGGGCTCAAGCGATCCTCCCACCTCAGCTTCCCAAAGTGCTGGGATTACAGGCATGAGCCACTGCACCTGGCCTATTCTCTCTACTTTTCTGTGTTTGAACATTCTATAGGAAGTCTGAAAAAGGCACCAGCAAAAAAAAAAAAAAAATTATTTGGCAAAATAAAAAAAAAAATTTCTTTTTTAATCTTAGGTAAAAAAAAATTAATAATAATAGTGCAAAACAAAAAGGCAAAATATTAATACTGATTAAATTTGGGTAGTAGGTATATGAATCTCCAATACACTCTTCTTTCATTGTACTAATCTATATGTTTATGATTTTTCACAATGAAGAGTACAAACAAAGGAAGGGAAGAAGCAAGCAAGCTCAAAGCAGGTTGAGTGAATGAATATAGGATGGATAGAGGGTCCAAGGGGTTCTTGCAACTAGAGGCTGGGTAGGGAGTGGGGAAGTAGGGCATGAGGAAGCAGCGGGGTGCAGGAGGCATGAAACAGGCATCACCTCCACAAAGTTGGTGTGTTTGGCATCTCGGACGGTGACCACGGCGTGCACCTCCTCAATCAGCTTCTGTTTCTCATCGTCATCAAACTGCATGTACCACTTGGCCAGGCGCGTCTTGCCTGCCCGGTTCTGGATGAGGATAAAGCGGATCTGGGGAGAGCAGGAGGAGAAGGAGGAAGTGAGAGAGGCAGGGAGGGCGGGTTGGGCACTGCCCAACAACCCCACCCATCCACCCGGAGGAGAGATAGGGCTCAGGGCCTCCCTGCTGCCTGACTTCCAAGAGTCTCGGCTGCTCCCCAGACCCAAGCCAGGCCAGCCTGACCACATGCTCCATCCCTGGTCCCTCCAGCACCCCTGTGAAGTAACTTCCCTTCCACAAGTCAACTCAGGAGTCAGCTCCGAGTCCCAGGCTCCACCACCTCTTGTCTCTCTCTCTCTTTTTTTTTGTAGAGACAGAGTCTTGCTATGTTGCCCTGGCTGGTCTCAAACTCCTGGGCTCAAGCAATTCTCCCACCTCAGCCTCCCAAAGTGCTAGGATTACAGGCATGAGCCACCGTGCCCAGCCTTGTCTGCCTCTCTAGGCCTCAGTTTCCTCACCAGCAAAACAAGTCTCCCAAGAAGATTCATCTCGCCAGGGTGGTTTTTCATTATTGTTTTTTGTTATTTATAAATGTTTAGTGTTTCGTTCTGTCACCCAGGCTGGAGTGCAATGGTGCAATCTTGGCTCACTGTAACCTCCACCTCTTGGGTTGAAGCAATTCTCCTGCCTCAGTGTCCTGAGTGGCTGGGATTACAGGCACCTGCCACCACACCTGGCTAATTTTTATATTTTTGGTAGAGACGTGGTTTCACCATGTTGGCCAGGCTAGTCTCGAACTCCTGACCTCAGGTGATCCACCCACCTCTGCCTCCCAAAGTGTGGGGTTATAGGCGTGGGCCACCATGCCCAGCCAACCAGGGTTTTTTTAAAGGTTAAAAAAAAGTTTATAAACTTAGTCCAGTGGCTAGGAGGTGGTAATTACTCAAATGTTTGAGGTTCAGACTCCTTTGGGCTAAGTCTCAGCTCTGCCACTTCTTTTTTTCTCTTTGCTTACTAACTTTTTATAAAATTGAAATGTAATTCACACACTATAAAATCCATCCACTTAAAATGTAGACAGTTAAAATGGGTTTTGGTATATTCTCTTAGTATATATTCACAGTTGTGTAAAAATCACCACTATCTTTTTTTTTTTTTTTTTTTAGACAGAGTCTCGCTCTGTTGCCCAGGCTGGAGTGCAGTGGCGTGATCCTGCCTCACTGCAACCTCCACCTCCTGGGTTCAGGCGACTCTCCTGCCTCAGCCTCCCAAGTAGCTGGGACTGCAGGTGCACACCACCATGCCCAGCTAATTTTTTGTATTTTCAGTAGAGACGGGGTTTCACCATGTTGTCCAGGCTGGTCTCGAACTCCTGGCTTCAAGTGATCCACCACCTCAGCTTCCCAAAGTGCTGGGTCAGGTGTGAGCCACCGCACCCCACCTAATATTACCACTATCTAATTTATTATCTAATTCCAGAACATTTTCATCATCTCCCCCGAAAATCTCCCCACCCATCAGCAGTCACTCTCCGTCCCCCCAGCGCCTGCAGCCACGCATCTCCTTTCTGTCTCTGTGGATGTGTCTGTTCTGGACATTGCATGTGAGTGGAATCATGCACTCTGTGGCTTTCGTGTCTGGCTTCCTTCACTCAGCGTGACGTTTTCCAGGCTCATCCATCGGGTGGCAAATGGCAGAGCTGTATTCCTTTCCATGGCTGAGTGTTCCCCTGTTGGATGGATAAGGCCGCACTTCGGACATCTGGGTTGTTTCTGCTTTGGGGCTATTATGAATAATATTGCTATGAACTTTCGTGTGTGAGTTTTTGTGTGGATGTATCCTTTCTCTTGGGTATCTACCTACGCATGAGATTGCTGGGTCATAGGCTAACGCTATGTTTAACTTTCTCAGGAATTGCTAAACTGTTTTCCAAAGCGTCTGTCACTTTCATGACTTGACTTTGGTGCCACTTTGGTGCCTGAGTTTACTGTGAGGAGTAGAGGATATTCCTGGCCGGTCACGGTGGCTCACGCCTGTAATTCCAGCACTTCGGGAGGCCGAGGCGGGCAGATTACTTGAGGTCAGGAGTTCGAGACCAGCCTGGCCACCATGGAGAAACCCATCTGTACTAAAAATACAAAAATTAGCCAGGTGTGATGCGGGGGTGTGGCTGCAATCCCAGCTACTCAGGAGGCTGAGGCATGAGAATCGCTTAAACCCAGGAGGCAGAGGTTGCAGTGAGCTGAGATTGCGCCACTGCACTCCAGCCTGGGTGACAGAGCGAGACGCTGTCTCAAATAAACAAAAACATAGAGGTGTAGTACAGTGACTGGTACGTACTAAATGTTATATAAGTACCAGCTCTTAACAGCATTATATTTTCCATTATGTGATTTTCAGAAAACCATGGCCCAAGCTTACCCCGCTAGAAGCTCTGGGCCCATTTCTGTCTGAGCCAGGCATGCTTATGCCCATTTTATAGATGAGGAAACTGAGATTCAAGGAAAGGAAGTCTCACAGCCAGAAAGCAGAGGTGGGAGTCCAAAGGCTTTGCTCTGAACCCTCTGACCCCAACTTGTGGTAGCCTTCTGTCAGGAAAGAGAGCCCTCTAGTCCTGTCTTTTTCTTTTCTTTCTTTCTTTCTTTCTTTTTTTTTTTTTTTTTTTGAGACAGAGTCTCACTCTGTCGCCTAGGCTAGAGTGAGCTCACTAGACAATGGCACTGTCTCAGCTCACTGCAACCTCTGCCTCCCAGGTTCAAGCGATTCTCCTGCCTCAGCCTCCTAAGTACCTGGGATTACAGGCGTGTGCCACCATGCCCGGCTAATTTTTGTATTTTTAGTAGAGATGGGGTTTCACTATGTTGGTCAGGCTGGTCTCGAACTCCTGACTTTGTGATCTGCCCGCCTCAGCCTCCCAAAATGCTGGGATTACAGGCATGAGCCACTGTGCCCGGCCTTTTCTCTTTTCTTTTCATTTTTTTTTTTTTTTGAGACAGAGTCTCACGCTGTCACCTAGGCCAGTGGCACAGTCTCGGCTCACTGCAGCCTCTGCCTCCCGGGTTCAAGCGATCCTCCTGCCTCAGCCTCCCAAGTAGCTGGGATTACAGGCGTCCACCACCACGCCTGACTAATTTTTGTATTTTTAGTAGAGAGGGGGGTGGGGGTCTCACCATGTTGACCAGGCTGGTCTCGAACTCCTGACCTCATGTGACCAGCCTGCCTCAGCCTCCCAAAGTGCTGGGATTACAGCATGACTCACCGCCCCAGCCTGAGAGTCTTCTCTTAGGAAAGCCTCATTCTCCACACGCTCTATCCTCCCTCCCCCAACCAACCAAACTGGACTGCAACAGGATGTTACACTCTCCTTCCAAGAACTCCTTCTGCTGAGCCAGGGAAAACCACTTCCTAGCAGGGGAGGGGTCCCGGGCAGGAAGGGACGCTGGGGGACCTACACCAGGCAGCCACAGCCTGGGAGCCAAGCCCGAGACATAGGCACAGAGTTAGGAGAACTAGAAGCAAATCCACAGAGTTGACAAAATGCTCTGCCTCTTGCTCCCAAATTCCCTCGTATACCTCTTCCTGTTTTCTTCCCAATTGGAATCTCAAGTCCCCTCCGTCCTGAATGCCTGCATCCTCACGCCTCTGCCGTCCCCCCTGGATGCCCCCCAACCTTCCCTGTCTCCAGTCCCCCTCATCTGGAGTTGTTCCCTTTTGACCTCCACTTTCTCGGTCTTCGTTCCCCTCCCTGGGGCCTCAATGGGCTTTTTATTGGTGACATCCCTTGTCCCATTCCCAGGTTTCCTCCCTTCTTCAAAAGGTCACATTTTGCCTCCAAGGACCCTGTTCCTGGAGGAGACTCCGCCCCGACTCTGACACCCTTTCCCATTTGTTTTCTTTCCCAACTTCCAGCCCAAGGAACCCTTTCCTAGATCCAAAGCCCCAACCTGGGGGATAGGGGCACTCCTAAATCCAATGTTCAGTCTTTGCCCCAACAAAGATTCCTCCCCAGATCTCACACTTTCAAGCCTACTCCCCACCCCACAAGATCTCTCTTTTTGGAAAGACCTATTCAATTGCTATTCAATTGCTCCCCATTCATTCCGAGTGTCTATCTTACCTCCAGGCCCTCTCTCCTTTTACAGAGCTCTCCCAGACGCTTAAGTCTCATTCCCTACAGTTGCCTCCTTTTGGTTTCCTGTGCCAGGTCTCTTCTCCTTGAGATGATCCCTCTCTCATAGGCAGTCTCCTGCCCCTGTTTCAACATCCCCTCTCCACCTGCAATCAGATCCTTGTCTCTAGAGACTCCTCCCACCAAGAAAACCTCCCTCCCCTTTTCCAAGGTCTCGCGTTCTTGTCCCAGCGCTCCCGCCACACTTCCAGAGCGCCTTCCTCTTTGGGACGCCCCCTCCCCACCTCTAATGCCTTCTCGCTAGCCCCAAGACTGTGTCTCACGAGTTTCCTCCCGTTTCAAAGCTTCCAACTATCTACAATGTCTCCCACCTGCACAGCCCTTTCCCCTTGGAACACCACCCCAATGCCCGTCGCAGCGAGACCCCTGGTAACCCCCGCGCGCAGAATCACCGCCCTGTGCCCTCCTTCCCGGCCCTGGCCCCAATCCCCGGAGCCCGCGCCCGACCCAGACCATCCGCAGCAGAGAAGGGGCTTGTCAGCGCCCGATCGAGCCTCGGCTATTTACGCGTGGACCCCCCTCCGCCAGTCCCAGGCGTAGCGCGCCCCCGTTACCATGGCGACCCCCGTCCGGACCCCAGCGGCCCCGGTCCCGCGGCAACTGGGCAGCTCCGGCTCAGGGTGCAGTTGTAGGGCCCAGAGCTAGAGCGGACTTCCGGTAGAAAAACCCGCCTTCCCTCTCGCGCACAGACCCCTGGGAGTTGTAGTTTCACCAATGGGGCTAGCCTGGGTGAAGATGGGTGAAGAGTCACAGCCAGTCCTTTTCCTACCAAACGAGTCAGATCCCAAGTGCATGCTGGGATTTGTGGACAAACATCTTTACAGAAGACTACAGTTCCCAAGATGCTGAACAACCAGCGGTGCAGGCGTTGCATTCGGGGAAATGTAGTTCTCTTAGGCACCCCACCCCCCCCCACCCCCACCCCAGAGAGAAGGGCATGCTGGGAATAGTAGTTTTAAATTTTGAAAACCTGTCCTGGGGAGCTAGAAAATGTCTTTCCATTCCTCATTCAGTGATTTCTTCAATTTTTTTTTTACATAGAGACGGGTCTAGATACATTGCCTAGGTTGATCTCGAACTCAGTTCAAGCGACCCTCAGCCTCCCAAATCACCAAGATTACAGGCATGAGCCACCACCACACCAAGCCAGTGCTTTGCTTAAAACATGTTGCGTGTGTCTCTCGGGAGACAACAGTTTAAGAGCATGCATTTGAACCGGCCGGGCGCGGTGGCTCACCCCTGTAATCCCAGCAGTTTGGGAGTCCAAGGCGGGCGGATCACTTGGTCAGGAGTTCGAGAGACCAACCTGACTAGCATGGTGAAACCCCCATCTCTATTAAAAATACAAAAAATTAGCCGGGCATGGTGGTGCGCACCTACAATCCCAGCTACTCAGGAGGCTGAGGCAGGAGAATCACTTGAACCCAGAAGGCAGAGGTTGCAGTGAGCCCAGATCTCACCACTGCACCCCAGCTTGGGCAATAAAGACTCCAAAAAAAAAAAAAAAAAAATCTCTAGGTTGGCCGGGGTGTGGTGGCTCATGCCTGTAATCTCAGCACTTTGAGAGGCTAAGGTGGGTGGATCACCTGAGGTCAGGAGTTCGAGATCAGCGTGGCCAAAATGGTGAAACCCTGTTTCCACTAAAAATACAAAAATTAGCTGGGTGTGATAGAAGGTGCCTGTAATCCCAGCTACTCAGGAAACTGAGGCAGGAGAATTGCTTGAACCCGGGAGGCAAAGGTTGCAGTGAGCCGAGATCATACCATTACACTCTAGCTGGAGTGACAAGAGCAAAACTCTGTCAAAAAAAAAAACCAAAAACTCCAGGTCAGCAGTTAGTTTAGTTTTTTTGGTGTGTTTTGCTTTTGTCTTTGTTTTTTTCCTGAAAGAGGGTCTCCCTTGGTCACCCAGGCTGTAGTACAGTGGCATGATCTCAGCTCACTGCAGCCTCAACCTGCTGGGCCCAAGCAATCCCCCAGCTTCAGCCTCCCGAGTTGCTGAGACTACATACACATGTCGTCACACCTGGCTATTTTTTGGTACTTTTTGTAGAGACAGGGTCTTGCTATGTTGCGTAGGCTGCTCTTGAACTCCTGAGTTCAAGCGATCCTTCCTTTTCCACCTCTCAAAGTATTGAGATTACAGGCATGAGTCACCATGCCCAACCTAGTTTGGTTTTTTAAAATGGCCTTTATTACATTTTAAAAATTATTTCATTTGCCCTATGAGTATGTAGTGTATGTTTGTCTAGATCTCTCATTAGGTAGTGAGTTGTTGAGGGCAGGGACCCTGTCTGATAACTGTATCTTCATTACCTAGAACATGATGACAGATGGTAAGCAGTCAATAAAGTTATTACTATTAGTACTGAGGGGAGATTGGCCCTAATAAGAACAAAGCAGGCCAGGCGTGGTGGCTCACTCCAGTAATCCCAGCACTTTGGGAGGCCAAGGCGGGCAGATAACCTGAGGTCAGGAGTTCGAGACCAGCCTGTCCAACATGGCGAAACAGCATCTCTACTAAAAATACAAAAATTGGCCAGGCTTGATAGCACATGCCTGTAGTACCAGCTACTCGGGAGGCTGAGGCAAGAGAAGTGCTTGAACCCTGGAGGTGGAGGTTGTGGTGAGCCGAGATCGTGCCACTGCACTCCAGCCTGGGGGACAGAGAGAGACTCTTTCAAAAAAAAAAAAAAAAAAAAAATTAATTAAGTAAATAAAACAGAGTGTATTATGGAATTATGTAAATTTAAGGTATAGTACTCGCAGAATAGCCAACACATAGTTGTTGAATATTACAGGGGCAAAAAGAGGCCAGAGATCATTTCTGTCTTATGTACTTTTTTGTCTCCAACAGGGTTGATACTAGGATGACATAAGCAAAGTGTCCAGCTTGCAAAATTTTAAAAGGACCTCACTCTTACATGCCAATTCCTCTCTTACACAGGACTGAGAACATGTGCCTCATTAAATTTTGTGCCCTTGCCTCCCCTTAGTCCCAGTCCTGATCTCCAGTGCTCAACTTCATACTTGGCACAAGTCTGGTGTTCAATAAACATTTGTTGAATGAATGAATGTATTTGCAGCAAGAAAACAGACACAGCCCTCACCCTCACAGTATTCACAGTATAACAGGAAAAATGGACTTAAATGACATAACACAAATAAATTTTAAGGCCAGGTACAGTGGTCATCCCTGTAAACCCAGCACTTTGGGAGGCCGAGGTGGGTGGATCACCTGAGCTTGGGAGTTCAAGAGCAGTCTGGCCAACATGGTGAAACCCCATCTCCACTAAAAGTACAAAAATTAGCTGGGCATGGTAGCGTGTGACTGTACTCCCAGCTACTTGGGAGGCTGAGGCACGAGAATCACTTGAACCCGGGAGGCAGAGGTTGTTGTGAGCTGAGAGTGTGCCACTTCACTCCAGCCTGGGCAACAGAGTGAAATTCTGTCTCAAAAGAAAATTTAAAAAGGCCGGGCGCGGTGGCTTATGCCTGTAATCCCAGCACTTTGGGAGGCCAAGGTGGTCAGATCACCGAAGGTCAGGAGTTTGAGACCAGCCTGGCCAACACGATGAAACCCTGTCTCTACTAAAAATTCTTTTTAAAAAATGTGCCAGGTATGGTGGCAGGTGCCTGTAATTCCAGCTACTCGGGAGACTGAGGCAGGAGAATCGCTTGAACCCAGGAGGCGGAGGTTGCAGTGAACCGAGATCGTGCCATCCCTCTCCAGCCGCGGGGGACAAGAGCAAGACTTTGTCTCCAATAAGTAAATAAGTAAATAAATAAATAAATAAATAAATAAATAAATAAAAGAAGGCCAGGGGCGGTGGCTCACACCCATAATGCCAGCACTTTGAAAGGCAGAGACGGGTGGATCACCTGAGGTGAGGAGTTTGAGACCACCTTGATCAATATGGTAAAACTCTGTGTCTACTAAAAATACAAAAATTAGCCAGGCATGGTGGTATGCAACTGTAGTCGCAGCTACTAGGAAGGCTGAACAGGAGAACTGCTTAAACCCAGGAGGCAGAGGTTGTAGTGAGCCGAGATCGCACCATGGCACTCCAGCCTGGGCTACAGAGCGAGACTCCATCTAAAAAAAAAAAAAAGATATTAGCCAGTGCTACAGTCATGAGAACACTATCTTTTTTTTCTTTTCTGAGACAGGGTCTTGCACTATAACCCATACTGGCATGCAGTAGTGCAATCACAGCTCACTGCAGCTTCAACCTCCAGGGCTCAAACAATCCTCCCACCTCAGCCTTCTGAGTAGTGGGAACTACAGGCACGCGCCACCATGCCCAGCTAATTTTTAAATTTTTTGGAAAGAAGAGGTCTTGCTATATTTTCCAGGCTGGCATGTGAACGCTTGACTGGAGCTGAAGCACTTGTGTTCCAGGTGGCTCGCTCCTGTGGTTGGTAAACGAATGCTGGCTATTGGCCAGAGGTCTCAGTTGCTCTCCACGTGGATCTGTCCACAAGGACATATGAATGTCCTCACATGGCAGCTGTTTTCCCAAAGAATGAGTGATCTAAGAAAGAGCATGGTGGAAGCTGCTATGTCTTTTATGACCTTGCCTCAGATCTTTTATGACACTGTTATTTCCACAACGTTCTATTGGTACCTAATCAGCCCTGTCCAATGCAGGAGGCAATGCAAATACCAGGTGAGATTCACTGGGGTCCATCGTGGAGACTGGCTGCCACAGCTGCTCATAATGGGTACCTAGCCGAGTTGAAGAGTTAGTGACAGCTTCCTAGACGGGGTGACATTTGAGCTGAGATCACAAGGACGAGTGGAGCCGGGCATGGTGGTGCATGCCTGTAATCCCAGCTACTCAGGAGGCAGGAGAATCACTTGAACCTGGGAGGTGGAGGTTGCAGTGAGCTGAGATCGTGCCACTGCACTCCAGCCTGGCCAATGGAGTAAGACTCCGTCTCAGGAAAAAAAAAAAAAAAAAAAACAAGCGCAGTGGCTCATGCCTCTAATGCCAGCACTTTGAGAGGCCAAGGTGGGCAGATCACTTGAGGTCAGGAGTTTGACACCAGCCTGGACAACATGGTGAAAGCCCGTCTCTACTAAAAGTACAAAAATTAGCTGGGCGTGGTGGTGTGTGCCTGTAATCCCAGCTACTTGGGAGGCTGAGGCAGGAACATCGCTTGAACCTGGGAAGCAGAGGTTGCTGTAAGCCGAGATGGCACCACTGCACTCCAGCCTCTGAGACAGAGCAAGCTTCCTTTTCAAAAATAAAAATAAAAATAAAAGGAGTGGAAATTAACCAAGCAAGGATTAGTGTCCAGGATGGGGCAGAGTGCTGGACAGAAGAACACAGGTAGGGAGAAGATCAAAACAACTTTGTCTCTACCCTGAGGAGTCTCATGGCTTGAGTGGTTTTGAGTCTGTTTGGGGCTACGTGGCACAGGCATAGAAAAGATAAGTCCTGAAAGAACAATTATTTATTTATTTATTTTGCTAGACAGGGTCTGGAACTCCTCCTGGCCTCAAGTGATCCTCCTCCGTTAGCCTCCTAACGTGCTGGAATTACAGTCTCGAGTCAGCGCGCCTGGCCTCAATTTTAAACGTTTATTAAAATAGAGAGGTTGTGGCGGGGCGCGGTGGCTCACGCCCGTCATCCTAGCACTTTGGGAGGCGGGGCAGGTGGATTGCCTGAGCTCAGGAGTTTGAGACCACCCTAGGCAATATGACAAAACCCTGTCTCTAATAAACATACAAAAAATCAGCCAGGCGTGGTGGCGCGCGCCTGTAGTCCCAGCTGTTTGGGAGGCTGAGGCACGAGAATCGCTTGAATCCGGGAGGCAGAGGTTGCAGTGAGCGGAGATCACGCTACTGCACTACAGTCTGGGTGACAGAGAGAGACTGTCTCAAGAACAAAAACAAAAACAAAAACAAAAAACAGAGAGGTTGGCTGGTCGCGGTGGCTCACTCCTGTAATCCCAGCACTTTGGGAGGCCGAGGTGAGCGGATTACTTCAGTCCAGGAGTTCGAGACCAGCCGGGGCAACATGGCGAGGCCCTGTCTCTACAAAAAATATAAAAATTAGCCGGGTGCACTGGCACACGCCTATAGTCCCAGATACTGCGGAGGCTGAGGTGGGAGGATCCCTTCAGCCGGGAAGGAGGAGCTTGCAGTAAGCTGTGATTGCAGCACTGCGCTCCAGCCTGGGCGACGGAGCGAGACCTTGCCTCACATTTTTTTAAAAAATATAAATGTTTATTACTCATTCATGCAGTAGATATTTAGTGCGTATCTGCTAAGCAAGGGGCCCAGGCACTGCGATTCCGCGGTGAATCCGAGCATCCCCGCCTCCTGTTCCTGCCTCGTGATTGGCTGCTCTTGAACCAATGGCTGAAGAGTCCACCGCTCCGCCAGCCCCGCGGCGTCCTCCGGCTGCAGCTTCCCAGGTTCGGTTTGCAGGCGGCGCTGTGGACCCACTGACTCCTCCGTCACAGGCAGACCTGGTCCCCACCCTCTCTGTTTCTTCAGACTCTCAGAAATGAAGACAGTGTATACCCCAGCGTCCCACCCTCTTTACAAAATCCTTTTGTGCATTTTTCTGCCTGTGCAGGTTTCCAATGCAGGTCCGGAATCCCACGCCCGCCTCTTATCAACCAACCCCGACGGCTCTCCCGTTGATGTGACCTCCAGACATTCGGCCCCTAGGGCGATGCTTGGGAAATCTTGACAGCGACCCAAGCCGGCAGTCGGCACTTCTCTGTGTCGGTTAATTGTTTACTCGTTTGTTTATTTATCCTGGAGTGGAGGCTAGCCGGGTGCGCGGAGGCGGCTGCCCCCAGGGAAGCCCGCTTCCTGTGGTTGACTTGCTCAACTACTGTCCGCCCTCTTGCGCACTGGAAAAAATTGCAGAGCTGGGAATGCACCCCTTGATGGTTCCGTTCATGCAGTAAAACAATGCCTGGGCCCCTGCCTTGTGCCTGGATCCGTGCTAGAGATGTCTACGAAGACTGAGACAGCCCTGGCCCTGCCCTCAGGGGCCTCGCAGTCCGATGGGAAAGACCTATCACCAGATACGGACCACCCAAGGTGGCCAGGGCTTGGACGGGAGACCTAAAGGGACTGTGGGAGCCTGGAAGAAGCAGCTGACCCAGCCTGTGGCATCAGAGAAGGCCTCCTGGAAGAGGGGACATCTGAGCTAGCATCTCAAAGAAGGCTAGAAGGACAACGACTTTGTCTCTGGCTACCATGTCCCCAGTGCCTACCACCCCCTTGTTTAGCATTGGATTCTTTTTTTTTTTTTTTGAGACGGAGTCTCCTTTCATCCAGGCTGGAGTGCAGTGGTGCGATCTTGGCTCTCCCGGGTTCAAGTGATTCTCCTGCTTCAGACTTCCAAGTAGTTGAGATTACAGGCATGCACCACTATGCCTGGATGATTTTTGTATTTTTTGTAGAGACAGGGTTTCGCCATGTTGTCCAGGCTGGTTTCGAACTCCTGGTCTCAAGCAATCCACCTGCCTCAGCCTTCCACAGTGCTGGGATTACAGGCCTGAGCTACTGCGCCTGGCCGACTCGTTCATTTTTATTTATTAACAAGTTTTAATTGTGGGCCATTTGCCAGACTTTGGAACTAGCCAGAGTCCCCTGCCTTCAGAGGGCTCACACACAAAATGGTGATACCAACACAGAACTTCATTTAATCTTTTTAGAGACAGGGTCTGGTCCTGTGGCCCAGGCTGGAGTGCAGCGGCACAATCATAGCTCACTGAAGGCTTGAACTCCTGGACTCAAGTGATCTTTCTTCCTCAGTCTCCCAAAGTGCTGGGATCCAACACAGAACTGCAAACCCTGAACCCTGAAGAAATGTTATGTGTAGTAACGTGACCCAGTTGTCTGGGTTTATATCTCAAACCTGCTACTTACTAGCTGTGTAACCTTTCTGTACCTTATAACTTACTCATAAGGTTGCGAGGATTCAGTGAGTTAATGGGTCTAAAGTGCTTTTAAACTGCTGCCTGGCATGTCCAGGTATGGTGGCTCATGCCTGTAAACTCAGCGTTTTGGGAGGCTGAGGCAGGAGGCTTGCTTGAGGTCAGGAGTTTGAGACCACCCTGGGCAACACAGCAAGACTCCATCTCCACCAAAAGATTTTAAAAAACTGACCAAGTGTCTTTTGAGGTCATGTAGTTCCAGCTGCTCAGGAGGATTGCTTGAGTCCAGGAAGTTGAGGCTGCAGTGAGCCATGATTGGTCCACTGCACTCCAGCCTGGGCAACAGAGGAAGACCCTGTCTCAAAAAAAAAAAAAATCCACCAAAAAAAAAACCAAATAAAAAGAATGTTGACTAGCCTGGCCAACATAGTGAAACCCCATCTCTATTAAAAATACAAAAATTTGCCAGGTGTGGTGGCAGGCAACTGTAGTCCCAGCTACTCAGGAGGCTGAAGCAGGAGAATCGCTTGAACCTGTGAGGTGCAGGTTGCAGTGAGCCGAGACCACGGCATTGCACTCCAGCCTGGATGCCAGAGTGAGACTCCATCTCAAAAAAAAAAAAAAAAAAAAAGTTGTGGCCAGGCTTTGGGAGGCTGAGATGGGTGGACAGCTTGAGGCCAGGACTTCCAGACCAGCCTCGTCCGAACAGGTGAAACCCTGTCTCTACTAAAAATACAAAAATTAGCCAGGTGTGGCGCCTGTAGTCCCAGCTACTCAGGAGGCTGAGGTAGAAGAATCGTTTGAACCCGGGAGGTGGAGGTTGCAGTGAGCCGAGATTGCACCACTGCACTCCAGCCTGGGTAACAGAACAAGACTCTGTCTTGAAGAAAAAAAAAAAATTAGTGGGGCATGGCGGCACAAGCTTGTAATCCCAGCTGTAATCCCAGACTCTGTCTCAAAATAAAAAATTTAAAAAAGACTGTTGCTTGGTACAATGTACTCATTTTTATTATTAAAGAACGAGGGATTAGGCCAAATCTGGGAGACTACCCTGAGAAGGTGACTTCAAGCTGAGAGTCGAAGGGTAAATCAGAGCTGATGGGTTCCCAAGGGGTTTGGGGGATCCAGCGTGAGCCCAATGGTCCTTGTTCTCCAGGTGCTGCCAGTTCACAAATTTAAGATTGAAAAGACCTGGAACACTGCATAGGCGTTAAAGACATTAATTTGAAGGACGGGTATCAGGAATTCACTGCCCCCCACCTTGTCTTTCCTGTGTCTCCTCAAGTAATATCAAAAGTCCCTTACACACCACGGTTTATAATGACAGCCCACACACTCGATTTGGCAGCCCCGCAGTGCTTAAAGAAAAGTTGTTGCTGTTGTTTCAAGCCACTAACATCTAAAAATCAGATTGAATGCATTAAAAGTACTTTTTTTTTTTTTTTTTTTTGAGACAGAGTCTCCCTCTGTTGCCCAGGCTGGAGTCCAGTGCGATCTCGGCTCACTGCAACCTCTCCTTCCCGAGTTCAAGCCATTCTCCTGCCTCAGCCTCCCGAGTAGCTGGGATTACAGGCGCCCGCCACGACGCCCACCTAATTTTTGTATTTTTAGTAGAGACAGGGTTTCATGTTGGCCAGGCTGGTCTCGACCTCCTGACCTCAAGTGATCCGCCCGCCTCGGCCTCCCAAAGTACTGGGATTACAGGCGTGAGCCACCATGTCCGGCCCTAAATGTGATACATTAAAAAAAAAAAAAAAAAAAAGGAAAATCCTTTAATATAAAAAGCTTTATTAATGGAATAAACAAGCCCATGTAATTTTATTTATCAACGCTTACAGAGCGCTTACTATATGCAAGGCCTGATTTCCAGAGCTTTACAAAATATAATCTATTTAATTTTCACAGCAGCCCTACGAGAGAGGTATGATTATTATCCCATTTTATAGATGAAGAGACTTATGGCAGAAATGCCAAATGTAATAGGAAACAGCCTTTCTTCACGCATTCCACAAATATTGGCTCGGCGCCCGGGAAGCTCATCTTCCACGATCTGTACTTCCGGAGGAGTCCCAGAGGAACACCTCCTCAGTTCAGAGGAGTCAAGGGTTACAGCGGTGCCCTCTCCCATCACTACTCTTTTCCTTTCAGGCGCCCTAATTGACATTTGATTTGTAGTCATTTGCACAATGCTAAGTGACAGGCTTGGGCTGCACACAGTACCAGGCCGTCTTCCCTCTCCTGGGGATCAGGCGATCACAGAACCAAAAACAAGTTGCAAGGACGCGCGCGTTGGCTGCGGATTTTCTTCACAGCCAGGAGAAAGAGCACGCGCTCTCCATCCCCGCCTCTTCTTCCGGGACGACGAATTGCGGGGCTCGGATTGGGCTGAGGCGGGCCACGCCTCCTCATATCCTCCAATCAACTCCCTCTCTGGTGCGCTCCCTCCTTCTCAGCCCCGCCCCACCGCCCCACGTTACGTCGCTCCTTCTGGCCTCCTCCGTTATCCCGGGGGCTGCGGCTCGCGCGGCAAACCCACCTCCCATTGCTTCCCATTGGCTGCTCAGGTCCCGCGCGAGCGGGATCGCGCCCTTCGCCCCCCACCCCCAAAACCGGGCCATGCCTCTCTCCTTCGGCTTTCTCCAGAAGCCAGCGCGAGGTGGCAGATCGGCTGCTTGAGGCGCGCGCGGAGACGCGCGCTCCTCCTGCGGGCCACTCCCTCTGCCCTGCGCCAACAGCTGCGCCGGCTGGCAGCCCCCCGCGCACGCGCGCTCCCCCACCCCGCTCCCTCTGCTCGTTTGCAGCTCGCCTAGAGCTCAGTCACGACGGCGGCCGCCGCAGTAGCCGCATTTTTGGGGGCGCACGCGCACTGCACCGTCCGCGGCGGTTCCTAACCTCAGGCAGCGGCGGTGGCAGTGAGACCCTCGGGTGCGCACGCGCTCTGACCTCTCCCCACTGCCTCGCTGGTTGTCCCTTCGCGGCGCGCGCACAGGGGCCGTTATCCCCCTGCAACGGTCCACGCGCCGCGCACGCGCAGTAGCGAGGGGGCGCGCGCGCGGGAGCGGCCGTCGCAGGAAGGAGGTGCCGCCGCTGCCGCCATTGCGAGTGAGGGAGGGAGGGAGGGAGTGAGCGAGGCTGGTCCGCCCTCCCCCTGGTTCCCGCCCCTCCCCCCTTCCCCTCCCCGCCCCCCGCCCCGAGGGAGAGCCGCGGCGCGGCGGCAGGAGGAGGTGGAGGAGGCGGAGGAGGGAACCCGCGAGGGAGGGTCCGCCCGGCCCCCCGCCGCCGGAGCCGCCGCCGCCGCCGCCGCCTCAGCCGCCGCTGGACTAGGAACAGGGGAACATGGCGCCGGGGCCCCCGTCGTTGCTGCCGGGATCCTGGAGGCCGGGGCCGCACTGAGGGCGCCCAGCTGGTGAGTGCGCGAGCTCACGGGCCCCGGGCGGCGAGGCCGGGCGCCGCCCCGCTGCGGGGTCCAGGGGGAGGCGGGGACGGCGGGGCCCGGAGCCCGCGAACAATGGAGGAGCTGGAGGGGGAGGGGAGGAGCGGCCCCCCCAGCTCCCCGGGCCCCGCCGTCCCCGTCGCTTCGCGCGTCGGCCCGGCCCGTGGGGCCTTTCTGCCCTTTGGACCTACCCCTGCCCGCCGCAGCCCTGCTGTCCCCGCCGCCGCCCCCACCCCCGACCAGTTGGGATCTCGGTGTCTGCCTCAGAGCCTCCCCGACTTCAGCCATCCGGCTCCCAATTCTGCGACCCCCTTCCCTCTTCCACCCCTCCATAATGCCCTTCGCTCCTCCCGGGCTCTGCAGTGCTCTTGGGACCCACCTTTTTCTCATTGAGCATTCTGCATCCCTTAATTGTGGCTCCCACTTTTGAGATCCGTGACCCTTCTGCCTCTTCTCGATTCTGCTCTCACCACCCTTCATATCTGTCCTCGGCCCCTTCTTTGACCTACCTGCTGTGCTATTATTCTTATCTCAGAATATGTTGTTCCCTGGGAGCTGTCCCTTTAGGACCTGCGGTTCCAACCCCTTGGAGATCCATCTGAGACCCCTGTTCAACCAGGCACTGCTGCCGCATATCTTCCCCTTGGACTTAATCCGGTTCCCTCGTGGGCCCTACTATCTGCATTTCTGTCTGCCCTCTCACAGAGCCTGCTGCACCCCGGGATGCCCCTCGGCTGGCCTTCTGACCCTTCCGTGCCCCAGTTCATTCCCCTGATCCCCTCGGACTTGGCTGCACCGTGCTTGCCTTTTCCCCTTCTCAGCTCTTGTTACTGTTTGCCATTCAGACCCTTTCCTCTCTTCCATACCTTTCTACCTCTCAGCTCTGCCCCTTGCCCGACCTCAGATCTTGCTGCGCTCCCCTCACCTGCTTGCTTCTGACTCTGCCTTCCCGGGAAGCAGCAGCCTCCCGCTTCTCTGACTCTGCAGGTCTCCCATTTCTGCTATTCACTCACTGATCTCTCCCTAACTCAGACTGCCTTCAGTTTCAGCCCCAGTGTTCTCTTGGAGGTTTCCTGTTTCCCCCCCCACCTCCTTTTTGGCACTTCTCTGAGCTTCTGCATGCATTTGCTACTCCTTTCTTTGGCCTGTCTCTCCTTCAGTTCTCTGCCTAAAAACTGCTTCCTGTCCCCTTTGCTCCAACTCCTCTCCTCCCCGTTTTAGCCCTTAGACATGCCCTTTAACGTCACTATACCTCTGATACCTCCCGGGCTGGTCACCCATCCCCTTCCCGTTGTGCATCTCACAGACCTGCCCCTAGATCCATTTTGTACCTGCACTTTCTCGTTTTTTTCAATTCTGCCCCATCCTCTATTTAGTGTTTCCCTCCCCAGCTCGGCTGCTTCGGAGCTGTCCACTTGCCCGCATATTTTTAGACCGGTTTTTAACTTCTGTATTGCCGTCCGCGCTTGGAGCGGTCGTTTAACACTGGGGTTCTTGTCACTGTGTCCCCTCTCTGTTCCCTCCCGAGTCTTAAGTTTTCCACATGACATTCTCTTCCCCCCACCATTTTGATTCTGCCCTCACCCTTCACTCTGCTTTATTTGCCCACCCTCCACTGCCCTGCCTCTTGTCTTCTTTTGGAGTTCTCACTCCCTCCAATTGTGACATTAAGATGTCTTCTTAATCATTCTTTCCTGTGTATCCCCCCCACCTTCCTCTTGGAGCTGCCTCAGTGCTGTGATAGATTCTCACTCCCCTTACTCACCTTTGATATCCCTCTCCCAATTCTGTTCCTCTTGGACTTGTTTCCTTCCTCACCTTTTTTTTTCCCTTTCCCCTTGTATCTTGGCAGGCTCCTTCTCTTCCCATTTAGTTCCTATCAGACCTGCTCATCGCAGCTCACCACCCGTGGCCCACCCATTCCCCATTGAGCACTTCCCCTTTCAGGCATGTCTTTCTCTGTTCTCCATCCCTCTGCTGCAGAGGCAAAGGGGCTGGATTGGGCCTTAGGCTCTCGGGCTCTGAGACTGCAGAATCTGTCTCTGTGCCCTAACCCTGAGGGTTCTATCCCCAGGGATCCTGAGAGATCTGGGTAAATAGGTGGGAGTTGGTTGATTGTTACTGCTCTGTGGAGTCTGGGAGTGTCTCCCCCATTTCTCCCACTTCCACTAGGTTAGTAGTGTGGAGGGAGGTAGATCTCTTTCCATTGCCCCATTTTCTTTTCTCTGCTGTTTGCTCTCCCCCTTCCGATTTCTGGGCTCTGCAGCTTTGTGTCCTTTGGAAAAGGGGATTGCAGATGCTCACAGATCTTTATTCTCTTTCTCACTTTCCCTCTTTCCTTCTCTGAGCGGTTGCATACAGTACCCTCTCTCCTATTCCACCTCTAAGCCAGCACCCCTAGGAGTGTGCTTTTTTTCCCCCCAGCTGACAAGTCATTTTGTTTTACCTCTAGCTGGGGAAATGCCAGTTCTCAGATTCTCCCGATCCCACTGGGGGTTAAGGCCACACTTGGACCTAGGGAAGCTACAGTCTTGCCTTCCCTAATGGCCTCTGGTTTGCAGTGTGACCTTGGGGGAGGGGATGGGGAAGGTGGGCTTATTTCTTTTTCACCTCTGCTCCAGGGAAGGCTCCAGCTTCCTGGTCTTCAAAATGGTGAGGGCTTGGGTTTGGAAAGCACTTTGCGGTTGTTTGTTGAAAGAGAGAGTGCCAAGTGTCATTCAGATTTCTGCCCTCTGGTATTGCAGGCTCTCCCTGCCACAGGAGCTGAGTGCCTCTGGGCAGATCCATGCTAGATTCTGGGGCTCATTGGTGTACAAGGGGTGTGTGGGTGGGCACTGACATTCCTTAAGCTTTTTGAGTGACCTGATTTGGTAGAGTTAGAAAAGGGTGCCAGGAACTGGTGGATGTGATTGGATTTTTAGTCGTATTATCTGAGAAATGCGTCTTAGCTACCATTCCTGAGCGATTTTCTTTAATGACTATATGGTTGGGCGACGGGGCGGATTTAGAAAGTTCATTCAGGGGTAAAGGTGGTTTTTACAGAAAATCTATCCAACCATTTTCCTTCCTTAACTTGGGAAAGGGGATCTTTTGCATGTTCTAGGTTTATTTATTTTATTTCTTAAGTAAATCAAAAGCCTGATTTTTTTTTTCCCTGCTGTGGCCCAGGGCAATTGTATATTAAAGTAGCCATCCAACTGTGAAGGAGCATTTACTGGAAGGACTTTCTTAACTGAGCTATGATCAAACTTTGTTTATTTTAGTACTTATTTAGAAATAATTCTGTGTGGACATATTTGAAATAAAAAACATTCACTGTCATCTACAGAGTTGGACCGTTCACTCATCAAATATTAGGGCATTTGTGTATGAGACAGTGAAGAGGGCTGATAGTAGATCTGTATGGCTCCTTGAACTTTTTAAAATTTTCTGACAGAATCTGGTAATTTTAATGATCTATGTATGGCATGGGTTTTCACCATTATTGACTTAAAGATTTTTTGATTCATTTCTGTTGGTGAATTTTTAGCCTTGTATATCATGATTAATTTCCTGAATTTATGTTAGAGTTTGTGTTACCCATGTTAGTATCAGTGGTTGTTTTGTTTTTTATTCTTAATATAGAAGTGACAGATAATTAAGAATAAAAACAACTGTGTATGCAGTACTGCTTAAATGTGTGTCCCAGAGTTTTAATATCATTGGCAGCATAAAAAGGTCCTGCATGCCAAAAGCCTAAGTTTACATAATAGGGAGAGAGGAAACACAGAATAAAGAGCTGATTTTTCTACCTACACTGCTAACCGATGTTCTTAAAGACTGTCAGATTTCTCTGAGGCCAGCAGAGGCCCCAACTCCAGCATTGACATTTGCTTTCATGATGAAATTGGGTGCTACAGAAATGTGAGGTGGTAGCCTTGGCCTTCTGGCACAGTTAATATGCCATTTGGAGTCGGGGGGGGCTGGAGCAGGAGATGGCGGTAGGCAACTGCTTTCGACGTAGTAACATGTTTTCAAGGGCTCTTGCCCTGCCTAGGAAATCTTTGTAAAGACTTTTAAAAACTAATCTGATCAAAGTTCCTCGTTTAAGTCATCTTGTTTTCAACTAACCTTTTTTTGGCCATCCCTCCCCCCTTTTATCTGCCCCCCATTTTCCTTGGCATGGTGAAGGTTGACGCATTTAGGACGGTGACAAATCAGAAAATACTCATTCTTCTTGATCCAGAAGAGAAGAAGTTGAAAGAAGTTGTCGGTGTGCAGATTCATGGGCAGATCCATGGACCTTGATGGTGACTTTTGGCAAAGGACACAGCCTGGGAGGGGTGGGGGCTGCACAGGTGACAGTAAACCATAGCCTGATAGATGTTTGGTGAGTCTGCATGTGAGGAGGTGAGGCATCAGGTCAATATAGTTGGAGATTGAAAAGGTTGGAGTGGCTGTTGGTCTCCGTCTAGTCTGGTCTGCTTCCCATCTTTGGTCCACTGTGGTCTCCTGAGAGGTGTTAGGCTGCTTGCAGGGTCTTCCTGTGATCTGCTATAACTATTGTCAGTCACCACCTGGCAGTCTAAACAATGTCTTGATTTACATAGTCATCGTGACTTTTTTTTTTTTTTTTTGAGACGGAGTTTCACTCTTGTTGCCCAGGCTGGAGTGCAATGACATGATCTCGGCTCACTGCAACCTCCGCCTCCCGGGTTCAAGCGATTCTCCTGCCTCAGCCTCTCAAGTAGCTGGGATTACAGGCATGCGCTGCCACACTAGGTTAATTTTTGTATTTTTAGTAGAGATGGGGTTTCATCGTGTTGGCCAGACTGGTCTTGAACTCCTGACTTCAAGTGATCCACCTGCCTTGGCCTCCCAAAGTGCTGGGATTACAGGCATGAGCCACCACGCCTGACCTGTTTTTCCCTTTTTTAAAAAAATCTTCTGTTATTCATCACGGCACTATCCATGATGTCCAGTTGGTAAGATTTCTTTTTCGTGATCTATAAAATGGCTAAAATTGAGATTCTTTGCATGAAGAGAGAAGGTGACTAGCAGAAATACCTCCTTTGACACCTTGCGTTCATTGGAACTCAGTGTGAAAGTCAGTGCCTGGTCTAGCCTCCTCATTTACAGATGGAGGAATGGAAGGCTGGCATAACGCATTGTGACAGGCTTCCTGCCACAGCAGAAAAGTACTGGACTTATATAAGGGCAGGGACCTGCCTTCTGATCTAGGCCTTGTCCTAATTAGTTGGGACCTTGAACAAATTGCTTTACCTCTCTGGGCTTCACCTTCCTAGTCTGAAGCCTGGTGTGCTGTCCAGGTCTGATTGTAGATTCTTGTTGTCCTGGGTCACTTACCAAGTTAGAGCTGGGGCTTAGGACTAAGCTCCTGTTGCTGCTCTTTGATTCCTCCCTCACCTGCCAATCCCCAACTGCCTGTCATCAAGTCCTATAACCTGGAGTTTGTGTAGGGGGCTCTTTCCCTGGGAGACGCAGTAAAATGAGCTGGATTACCCTTGTATACTTTTTCAGATATAAAATAAACACTGCGTGTTTTTCAACCATTCACATGGAAATTACTTTATAATTTAGGGGGATGGGATTATCCAGATTATATTAGCTACATAACTGAAACCATATATCTCTTTTAAAAACAATATGGAATTTTTCAAGCTGAGTCATTGTTGACCTAGGCTCTCAAACAGCAATGGTCTGAATAGCACTTGTATTCCTGGCATTAAGAAATGCAAACAAATAATTCATGTTCATCTTCCCGAAAGTTTCTTTCTATTTAACTTTTGATCCAATGCTTTATCAGGCTTCATCTATGAAGAATTCTTGAAGATAACTTTTGGCACCTGTCAATCTAATTTTCACTTATTTGCTTCTCTGATATTGAGAAATGCCATTAAGTTGATATATTAGCAGAGAACCAGATACTTTCAGCCATGAAGTATCATTACAGGAAAGTAATATTTATTTTAGTTGAAAATAGCCAGACTTGCCTATCTCTCTCATTTTCCTTTATTGAAACAAACATTTTCTTTTTATGCACTTTGCAGCAGTTGTGACTGTTGTATTATAGATCTGTAGGTATTTCCTGCCCCTTTTGCTCTCCTAATATCTCTGCATTCTTACTTGGATGATGTCCTCGTCCTGGCCACTGTAGTAAATTGGTAATTGAATTTGAACAATTGAGAGGCAACTTCCTATGATGTAAAGAATGTTGAAGAAACCTGGGTTCTAGCCCTAGCCCTGCCATTTACTAGCCGTGTAACTAGCCAAATCATTTTCATTTCTGTGGACTACAGTTCCTTCATTTGAAAAATGAGGGGATTATACTAGTTAGTTCCCATTCTGCCTTATGTTGTGGCTAATAGTAGATTGTCATCTCTCTCTAGATAGATAGTAAACTCCTGAGGATGAGGAGCCTCTTACATTATCTTTGATTTCCCACCACACCTAGCAGAATACTTTGTACTTGGTAGGCCCCCATTGCATCCATGTTGATAGAAGATAAAACAGGTGCTAGAGTCTTTTTTTTTTTTTTTTTAGATGTTTGTACCAACTGTAATGGCCATTTGCAGACTTTAAATGCTTAGAGGGCCTGCTGTCCTGGTCAGCTTTTTTTTTCTTTCTTTCTTTCTTTTTTTTTTTTTTGAGACGGACTCTTGCTCTGTCGCCCAGTCTGGAGTGCAGTGGCGAGATCTCCGCTCACTGCAACCTCCGCCTCCTGAATTCCAGCTATTCTCACGCCTCAACCTCCCGAGTGGCTGGGATTACAGGCACACGCCAACCATGCCCATCTCATTTTTATATTTTTAGTAGAGATGGGGTTTTGCCACATTGGCCAGCCTGGTCTTGAACTCCTGACCTCAGGTGAGCCACCCGCCTTGGCATCCCAAAGTGCTGGGATGACAGACGTGAGCCACCGCGCCTGGCCCTGGCCCAGGATACTTTAATCTGCATACTTGCTGTATTATAAATTTCTTGATCATGGTGACACAGTTAATAAGTAGTAAGGCAGTGTTAAGAATCCAGATCTGTCTCATTTCAAAATGTGTGTTTATTTTATTAGGCTACGTTGCCTCTCTGGGCGTATAATAATTAGCATAGTTCATCACCTTAAGGAATTTATAGTCAGTTGTAAACAATTAACCATATAGGGTGAAGAGAAGTAAATGTTGAATAGACTATTCTGATTAGTATCTGGCTTCTTGGGACATAATCCTGTATTAATAGTCTTGAAGACTTTCATATTCAGAGATTTGAGCACACAGTAGGTTCCGTATCACAGTATTTTGAAAAGAATCTACACCACAAGTACCAGCTTGCCTTTTTAGCCAGCATATTTGGAAAAGTTGAGCATTTTATTTCTGACCTGGATTCAAACACAGGTGTAACAAAACTGTAAGTAAACTAGTCTAACAGGAAGAAGGTAGAGATGTTTGGTCATGTAATAACTCCTTAAATCTACATTTTTTTCAGCAAGTAGAAAAGTATTTGGGTAGCTACAAATTGAGATATTTTCTTTAGGTAGGCAACTAAAAATATATGTATAGAATATATACAACTACAATTTGTCAATTTACAATTAAAAATTTAAAAAGATACAGATAGAAATACATCTTTCCTCTTGAGTTATTTATGTGGAGCTCACTATGATACTCTTTTTTTTTTTTTTTCTCGCGACGTAGTCTTCTTCTGTCACTCAGGCTGGAGCACAGTGGTGCGGTCTCAGCTCACTGCAACCTTCACCTCCCAGGTTCAAGTGATTCTCCTGCTTCAGCCTCCCAAGTAGCTGGGATTACAGGCGCTCACCACCTTGCCTGGCTAGTTTTTTGTATTTTTAGTAGAGATGGGGTTTCACCATGTTGGCCAGGCTGGTCTTGAACTCCTGACCTCAGGTGATCCTTATGCTTCGGCCTCCCAAAGTGCTGGGATTACAGGCCTGAGCCTCCCCATAGGGCCATAATACTTTATTTAGTAACTTTTTGCATTTAAGAAAATGTTAGTCTAAAAGTATGCTGGTTAGTTACAGCTAATAGCCTCCTGAGGTGTATATATATAGTTGGCCAGGCGTGGTGGCTCACACCTATAATCCCAGCACTTTGGGAGGCCAAGGTGGGCAGATCACCTAAACACCTAGCCCCCAGAGGTGAAGGCTGCAATGAGCCACGATCACGCCACTCCAGTCCTGCCTAGGTGATGAAGTGAGACCTTGTCTCAGAAAAAAAAAAAAAAAATTATATGTGTGTGTGTGTATGTGTGTGTATATGTATTTGCATTGTGTGTTTGTGTATGTATATAGTTGCATTGTACTTTTTCCTCATTTTCATTTAAAAGAAAGGTCAAAACTGTGGCTTTATCTTTTGCAGCCTGCACTACTTAGGAATGAGACAAAGGAAAATGATTACCATTAATTGCCATGGGCAATTAAAAAGAGTTCTTTGTTCGGTAACAAATTGATTGTGTACAAATGAAAGTCAGCACTGCGTTAATACAAGATTATTAGATTCTTGAAATCTGCATCTTCTGCTAGAGTAGCTTTCACTTCAAGGGAATTATTTCACTGGGAATAGCTTACCTAAATGATAGGTGATAAAACGTATCACTAGATCTTTATTTTTCAGAAATGCCTATTAACGTTGTAGGTAGAGGCTGGTGGATGCTGTTTTTATAGTAACCTTTTTAATGGCCTGAAATCATTGTGTATGTTTTTTAATGCTGCCAGCGTATAAGAAATTTCTTCCTCTGATTGCTCAGTCATTTGAGGAATGTAGATAAAACCTTTGATAAATGAGGAAAAAGAGAAGACTCCTGACTGCTGTGGAGTGGGTCTTGGCTGTTGGCATGTACCTAGTAGTAGCCACTCAGTAACCACAAAGGCTTAAAAAATGGCAGCCTTAGCTAAAGTTGTTATGATTTGATGTTATGTATATACAAGGTGTATATATTTTCTTGTGTACAAATCCCCTTTTAAGTTTTTTTCTTAAAAAATTAAAGTATAATCTACATGTAGAAAAGTAAATAAATCTTAAGTGTCCATTTCTGAATTTTTTGTATGTTGTACAAGCCCCTTTTTCCTATGATGGGGCATGATTCCCTTTTCTACATAGTTCTTACTGAGCTGGAAATTATTTGAGAGTCTAGTCTATATAAGGCACTTCAATTATTACTTTAATATACAAATGTGAACATGTAGGATGTTTCTAACTTTGCCTATCTGGGCAGGGTCAAATACCTGATAAAGAATGGGATAACGGTGATTTCATTGTATAAATTATCACAAGTGTGAAAGCATTCCTTTAACAGATCTTTTCTACTCGTGTTGTAATTTCAGATTATTTTGGTCTCTGTTTGCAGAAATTAAAAGAAAAGAGATAGTGGTCGATGCTGATGAGAGTGAAATGGAACTGATACTGAAATTACTATCAGGCCTGCAAACTAGTGTGAACTTTCAGGAAAGTAGTTTAGCAATGTTTTATTTGTTTGTTTTTTGAGATGGAGTCTTGCTGTGTCACCCAGGCTAGAGTGCAGTGGCATGATCTCGGCTCACTGAGAGCTCTGCCTCCCGGGTTCAAGCAATTCTCCTGCCTCAGCCTCCCCATTAACTGGGATTACAGGCGTGTGCCACCATGCCTGGCTAATTTTTGTACTTTTAGTAGAGATGGGGTTTTGCCATGTTGGCCAGGCTGGTCTTAAACTCCTGACATCATGTGATCTACTTGCCTTGGCCTCCCCAAGTGCTGGGATTACAGGCGTGAGCCACCGCACTCGGCCTGTTTTTCTTGTTGTTGTTGTTTGTTTGTTTTTTTTTTCCAAGAGAGAGTTTTGCTCTGTTGCTCAGGCTGGAGTGCAGTGGTGTAATCTTGGCTCACTGCAACCTCCGCCTCCCGGGTTCAAGGGATTCTCTTGCCTCAGCCTCCCAAGTAGCTGGGATTACAGGTACCCACCACCATGCCTAGCTAATTTTTGTGATATATTTATGTGTGTGTGTATATATATATATTTTGTTGTTGTTGTTGTTTTGAGTAGGTACGAGGTTTCACCATATTGGCCAGGGTGTTCTCGAATTCCTGACCTCAAGTGATCTGCCCACCTCGGCCTCCCAGAGTGCTGGGATAACAGGCGTGAGCTACCATGCCCGTCCAGCAATGTTTTAAGAAACATACAATCCTTGATCTACTTGTAAGAATCTATAGGGCCGGGTGCGGTGGCTCATGCCTGTAATCCCAGCACTTGGGGAGGCCTAAGTGGGCGGATCTCTTGAGGTCAGGAGTTCGAGACCAGCCTGGCCATCATGGTGAAACCCCATCTCTACTGAAAATACAAAAAATTAGCCGGGCATGGTGGCGGGTGCCTGTAATCTCAGCTACTCGGGAGGCTGAGGCAGGAGAATCGCTTGAACCCAGAAGACAGAGGTTGCGTTGAGTGGAGATTACACCATTGCACTCTAGCGTGGGTGGCAGAGTGAGACTCTGTCTCACAGAAAAAAAAAAAAAGAATCTATAGGGACCGACAAATAGAGATGTGAATCAAGATTGTATACAAAAGAAATGTTAACTATGTTAACTATATGGATGTTTATAAATTAACAAAAAAAAATCTAAATGTTTTAACCTTAGGGGAATGGTTTGCTTTATGGAAAGGTTATGGAGTCATTAAAAAAGTATGTTTTTGAGAATATTTGACATGGGAAAGTGCACACAAAATAAAATTAAATGTGGGAAAAAATAGAATATAGAACTATAAACAGCATGAGTCTAGTTATTTTAAAATATATATATGAAAAAGTGGAAGAAATATGCTGAAGTATTACTAGTTAACTCTGTGTTGTAGGATTATGGGTGATTAAAACTTTTTTTTGAATTTTCCCAAGCTTTCCACAATGATTTTACTATTTCTGATTCAGGGAAAACAAGATTAAACAAGTTTTTTTTTGTAGTGTGGTTGTCTTGTGTTTGGCTTTTCTTATAAACATATGAAGGAAAAATTGAGCCAAAAAGCAATAAATTAGCCATGGTAAGATCTGTTGGACTCTAGTATCTTCGAAGGTAAGACATTCACCCTTTCTTAGAGAATAATCAAATTAATTACTAATAATGTTACCAAATAATAACAGTGACCTGTTTATTACATACCAGAAGACTACGAAACGTTATCTTATATCCTCCTCACAATAACCCTCTGGGGTAGGTGGTATCCTCACCTTCTAGATGAGGAACCGAGGTTCCAGAGAGGGGACTTGCCCAAGGCCACATGGCTAGTAGGTCCCCAAAGCAGTCTGGCCCAGAGTCTCTGCTCCCTACTGCCTTCTCTGGCCGACTTTACAGTTTCCAGAATGCTTTTTTTACACACTTTCCAGAAAGTCTGGAAAGGACTTTACACTTTCCAGAATGGTTTTGCCCAGTGTGATCTCAGCCCAGAGATGAAGATAATTCAGATCTATTCCATGGTGGATAGAGCTGAACCCTTGGTTATCTTTAAACAAGGTTCTCTTCTAATCCCTGAAGTGTGCTTGTTTTAAGAGAAGAGAGCAGGGCCGGGCGCAGTGGCTCACGCCTATAATCCCGGCACTTTGGGAGGCCAAGGTGGGCGGATCACGAGGTCAGGAGATCGAGACCATTCTCGATCGATAATACGATGAAACCCCCTCTCTACTAAAAGTATTCTCGTGAAAATATGAAAAAATTGGCTGGGCATGGTGGCAGGCGCCTTTAGTCCCAGCTACTCGGGAGGCTGAGGCAGGAGAATGGCGTGAACCCGGGAGGCGGAGCTTGCAGTGAGTGGAGATCGCGCCACTGCACTCCAGCCTGGGTGACAGAGCGAGACTCCGTCTCAAAAAAAAGCAGGCTGGGCACGGTGGCTCACACCTGTAATCCTAGCACTTTGGGGGGCCGAGGTGGGCGGATCATTTGAGGAGTTCAAAACTGCCCTAGCCAACGTGGTGAAACCCTCTCTCTACTAAAAATACAAAAAAAAAAATTAGCCAGGCTTGGTGGCGGGCACCTGTAATCCTGCTACTTGGGAGGCTGAGGCAGGAGAATTGCTTGAACCCAGGAGGTGGAGGTTGCAGTGAGCTGAGATCGTGCCACTGCACTCCAGCCTGGCTGACAGAGTGAGACTCCATCTCAAAAAAAAAAAAAGCCATTGGTCAAAGTCGGGAATGGCTATAAAATTAGTTATGTGTTCCCTTTTATGCACCAAAAACATTTTAATAGGCTGGCATGCAATGGCACAATCTTGGCTCATTGTAACCTCCACCTCCCGGGTACACGTGATTCTCTGGCCTCAGCCTCCTGAGTAGCTGGGATTACAGGCACGCACCACCACGCTGGGCTGATTTTGTATTTTTAGTAGAGACAGAGTTTTTCCGTTTCGTGAGGCTGGTCTCAAACTCCTGACCTCAGGTGATCCGCCCGCTTCAGACTCCCAAGTGCTGGAATTACAGGCGTGAGCCACCTTGCCCGGCTAAGCTAAGCTATTAAATTTTTTTTTCCCAGAGTCCTATTTTGAAGTCCTGTCTTTAATTAATTTTATTTAAATAATTTAGCAAAAGTATTAAGCAGAAGAGGGAACAAACTAGTTCTTTGTAGTTCAGAGGATAGAGGTAGAGGTATGGGTATCTACAAGGTTTACAGTGCACAAAACATGCCTCCTCCTCTCTCGGAGAATTTATATGCCGTTTATAAAACAAAAGCAATTCTTCCTTTACAGGTAACACAAGGAACACCCTGTTTCTTTAGCAGAATGTAAAAAATTTAGAAGGCCAGTGGCCTAATTATTTTTCCTTGATCTTATCTTAAAGAATTATGTGTGACTAAGCATTTCAATGCAAGAATGCATTGACTAGGAAGACCGATTTCATCTTATTATGAGAAAGAACTTTTTTTTTTTTTTTTTTGAGACGGAGTCTCGCTCTGTCACCCAGGCTGGAGTGCAGTGGCCGGATCTCAGCTCACTGCAAGCTCCGCCTGCCGGGTTTACGCCATTCTCCTGCCTCAGCCTCCTGAGTAGCTGGGACAACAGGCGCCCGCCACCTCGCCCGGCTAGTTTTTTGCATTTTTCTTTTTGGTAGAGACGGGGTTTCACCATGTTAGCCAGGATGGTCTCGATCTCCTGACCTCGTGATCCGCCCATCTTGGCCTCCCAAAGTGCTGGGATTACAGGCTTGAGCCACCGCGCCCGGCCGAGAAAGAACTTTTAAAGAAAGTGATCCAAGCTCGTGTTTTATGTTTTGTCTTTTTTTTTCGAGTCGGAGTCTTGCTCTGTTGCCCAGACTGGAGTGCAATGTTGCAATCTTTGGCTTACTGCAACTTCCGCCTCCTGGCTTCCAGCAATTCTCCTGCCTCAGCCTCCTGAGTAGCTGGGATTATAGGCACACGCCACCACACCCGGCCAATTTTTGCATTTTTAGTAGAGATGGGATTTCACCATGTTGGTCAGGCTGGTCTCGAACTCCTGACCTCTTGATCCACCTGCCTGGGCCTCCCAAAGTGCTGGAATTCCAGGCATGAGCCACCGCGCCTGGTCTCGTTTTGTCTTAAATAAACAATAATTTTAAAGTTTACCCCATTTGGTTTTATTGTTGTTTTTATTTAACAAGACGTCTACACATATATCTATTAAATGGTTATTTACTGATCATTCTTTCTGTTGTTGGGGAGAGTAACAGATCTTCAATTCAAGGAGGTTGGTGTTCAGGCATCAGGAAGAAATTGCAAAATAAAGCATTTTGGATGCTCTGTGAGATTTTTGTCTTTTGTTCCTCCATTTGTTCTGTGACATCACCTAGAACATGACCTGACAGGTCAGTAGGAGCTCAGTCTTCGTTGAATAAAGGTATGAGTTTCTGAATGAGAGAACCCTGGAATAGATGAAGTTTGTCGCCTTTCAGTCTTCAGATTCTTGGGATTCCTCAAGCCAGGTAGAGGAAAGAAACTTACCTATTGTTAGTTTTCATTTGCATCTTACCAACTTTGTGACTTAGGACAAGTCATTTATTCTTATTCTGAGTTCTCTTGTCTATAAAATGGGCTTAAATACCTATTTTGCTTGCCACGGTCTTTTTATTTTTATTTTTTGAGAACTAAATGCCGAGAGTAAACATAACGCTGAAGTTGGTAACCTTTGATTTTGCTGGAAGAATGAAAGAGAGCAATTAGGTAATTAAAATGTTCAGGTAAGTGAGCATGTGAGAGTGCTGCAAAGACGGCATGATGAAATTTTGGATCAGTGGAGCAGCACATGCTATTGATTTGTTATCTCTTGGTCTTTGTACAACTTGTAATTTGCCCCCAGGTAGCAGATAGTTTGAAGGTCTTATCAGAAAGTGTGTCATACACCTAAATGTTAACACCAGGTCATAGGCCAAACAGCAGTTGTCCACATTTGTTAAGGCCTCCGTTACTCTTTTTCTCATCATGACACATGGCTTAGATTTGAGTCCCAGTCCCACCTCTTACCTGCTCTGCACCCTCCGACAAGGCCCCTTAAACTCTTGGTACCTTAGGCACGTCGTCTATTAAAAAGGAGAATATGGTAGTGTTTACTCATAGGGTAACTGTGCTAGTTAATATGCTTACTATGTGTCATTATTAGTGCTGCCCTACCTGGACCTGGCTTTTCTTTTTATTTTTAATTTTTTTTTTTTTTTTTGAGACAGGATCTCACCCATGCTCCATGGAGTACAGTGGCATTATCACACCTTACTGCAGCCTTACCTCACAGGCTCAATCATCTTGCTTCAGCCTCTGAGTAGCTGGGACAACAGGTGTATGCATGCCACCAAGCCCAGCTAATTTTTTTTAAATTTGTTGTTGTTGTTGTTGTTTTCTTTTGAGATGGAGTCTCACTCTGTTGCCCAGGCTGGAGTATAGTGGCGCAATCTCGGCTCACTGCAACCTCTGCCTCCCGGTTTAAGTGATTCTCCTGCCTCAGCCTCCCATATAGCTGGGACTACAGGCACCCACCACCACACCTGGCTAATGTTTGTATTTTTGCTAGAGACGGGGTTTCACCATATTGGCCAGGCTGGTCTCGAACTCCTGACCGTGATTCTCCCGCCTCAGCCTCCCAAAGTGCTAGGATTACAGGCGTGAGCCTCCGTGCCCAGCCTAAATGTTTTTATTTTTCACAGAGGCATGGACTTGCTGTATTGCCCAAGCTGGTCTTGAACTCTAGACTCAAGCCTCCCTTTTCAGCCTCCCAAAGTGCTGGGATTACAGGTGTGAGCACTTGGCCGGACTTGGCTTTAAGAGACCAGCTAAAGAATATAGTGGTAGGAAAATAAATATAGGCATAACTCAGAGATAGTGTGGGATTAGGTCCAGACTACTGCAATAAAGCATATATGACAATAAAGCCAGTCACATATTTTTTGGTTTCCCAGTGCATATAAAAGTTATATTTTGGTCAAGCGCAGTGGCTCATGACTGTAATCCCAGCACTTTGGGAGGCTGAAGTAAGTGGATCACCTGAGGTCGGGAGTTTGAGACCAGCCTGACCAACATGGAGGAACTCCATTTCTACTAAACATACAAAATTAGCCAGGCGTGGTGGCGTGCGCCTGTAATCCCAGCCACTCAGGAGGCTGAGGCAGGAGAATCACTTAAAACCAGGAGGCAGAGGTTGCGATGAGCCGAGATCATGCCATTGCACTCCAGCCTGGGCAACGAGCAAAACTCTGTCTCAGAAAAAAGAAAGTTATGTTTTGGCCAGGTGCGGTGGGTTATGCGCGTAATCCCAGCACTTTGGGAGGCGGAGGTGAGTTGATAACTTAAGGTCAGGAGTTCAAGACCAGCCTGGCCAAAGTGGTGAAACCCCGCCTCTACTAAAAATACAAAAATTAGCCAGGCATAGTGGTGGGCACTTGTAAACCCAGCTACTTGGGAGACTGAGGCAGGAGAATTGCTTGAACCTGGGGGGCGGAGGTTGCAGTGAGCCGTGATTGTCCCATTGCACTCCAGCCTGGACGACAAGAGCAAGACTGTCTCAAAAAGTAATAATAAAAAAAATTAAGAAATAAAAGTTATCTTTACGCCATACTGTAGTCTAAGTGTGCAGTAGCATTATGTCTTTAAAAAGGTATATAAATTTTAAAATACCTTTTTAAAAAATTTAAATATTTTATCAATTAATTTTTTTGTGTTGGGGGCGGACAGAGTTTTGCTCTTGTTGCCCAGGCTGGAGTTTAGTGGCGTGATCTCAGCTTATTGCAACCTCTGCCTCTCGGGTTAAGGCAATTCTCCTGCCTCAGCCTCCCAAGTAGCTGGGATTACAGGCACCTGTCACCATGCCTGGCTAATTTTTTGAATTTTTAGTTAAGATGGAGTTTCATCATGTTGGCCAAGCTGGTCTCGAATTCCTGACCTCAGGTGATCTACCCGCCTTGGCCTCCCAAAGTGCTGGGATTACAGGCGTGAGCCACCGTTCCCGGCTTAAATTTTTTTATTTTTTATGTTTATTTTTTTGAGACAGTCTTCTTTTGTTATCCAGGCTAGAGAGTGCAGTGGTGCTCACTGCAGCTTCCACTTCCCAGATTTAAGCAATTCTCTCAGCATCCTGAGTAGCTGGAACTACAAATGTGCACCACCACACCTGGCTAAATTTTTTGTAGTTTTAGTAAAAATGGGGTTTCTGCACATTGACCAGGCTGGTCTCAACTCCTGGCCTCAAGTGATCTACCCATCTCGGCTTCCCAAAGTGCTGGGATTACAGGTATCAGCCATCGCGCCTGGCCTAATATTTATTTTATTTTTTTTGAGACAGACTCTCACTCTGTCACCCAGGCTGACATGCAGTGGTGCAGTCTTGGCTCACTGCAACATCTGCCTCTCGGGTTCAAGCAATTCTTGTGCCTCAGCCTCTGGAGTAGCTGGGTCTAGAGATGCGCACACCACCATGCTTGGCTAATGTTTGTATTTTTCGTAGACATGGGGTTTCGCCATGTTGGCCAGGGTGATCTCAAACTCCTAGCCTCAAGTGATCTGCCCACCTCGGCCTCCCCAAGTGCTGGGTTGATAGGCAGGAGCCACGGTGCCCAGCTCCCCCAACTTCCTTTGTTGTTGTTGTTGTTTTTGAGATATCTCATTCTGTTGCCCAGCCTGGAGTGCAGTGGTGTGGTCACAGCTTACTGCAGCCTCAACCTCCTGGGCTCAAGTGATTCCTTGGCCTCAGCCTCCTGTAAAAATACGTTATTGCTTAAAAAATGCTAGTGATCATCTGAGCCTTTGGTGAGTCATAACCTTTTTGCTAGTGGAGGGTCCTGCCTTGATGCTGATGGCTTCTGACTCATCAGGGTGGTGGTTACTGAAGGTTGGGCTGGCTGTGGCAGTTTGTTAAAATAAGGCAACAGTGAAGTTTGCCACATTCATTGAGTCTTCCTTTCATGAAAGATTTCTTTGATAGCATTTTATCCACAGTAGAAATTCTTTCAAAATTAGAGTCAATCTTCTGAAACCCTGCTGCTACTTTATCAGCTAAGCTATGTAATACTCTGAATCCTTGGTGTCATTTCTACAGTGTTCACAGCATCCTCACCAGGAGTAGATTCCATCTTAAAAAATTGCTGGGCAGGCCAGGCATGGTGGTTCATGCCAGTAATCCCAGCTCTTTGGAAGACCGAGGTGACCTCATCTGAGGTCAGGAGTTGGAGACCAGCCTGGCCAACATGGAGAAACCCTGTCTCTACTAAAAATACAAAAATGGCCAGGTGCGGTGGCTCACACCTGTAATCCCAGCACTTTGGGAGGCCAAGACAGGCTGATCATAAGTTAAGGAGATAGAGACCTTCCTGGCTAACATGGTGAAACCCTATCTCTACTAAAAATACAAAAATTAGCCAGGTGTGGTGGCACGTACCTGTAATCCCAGGTACTCAGGAGGCTGAGGCAGAAGAATCAGTTGAACCCAGGAGGAAGAGGTTGCAGTGAGCCGAGATCATGCCACTGCACTCCATCCAGGACAACAGAGTGAGACTCCATCTCAAAATAAATACATAAATAAAAATACAAAAATTAGCCATGCATGGTGGTGAGCACCTGTAGTCCTAGCTACTCAGGAGGCTGAGGCAGGAGAATCGCTTGAACCCAGGAGGCGGAGGTTGCAATAAGCTGAGATTGCACTATTGCACTCCAGCCTGGGTGGCCGAACTAGACTCTGTCTCAAAAATCATCATCATCATCATCATTATCATCATCGCTGGGCGCAGTGGCCAACCCCCAGCACTTTGGGAGGCCGAGGCGGATGGATCACTTGAGGCCAGGAGTTAGGGACCAGCCTGATCAACATGGTAAAACTCCATCTCTACTAATATGCAAATTAGCCAGGCACGGTGGTATATGCCTGTAATCCCAGCTACTTGGGAGGCTGAGGCATGAGAATTGCTTGAAACCTGGAGGCGGAGGTTGCAGTGAGCTGAGATTGCGCCACTTCACTCCAGTCTGGGCGATGGGGCAAGACACTGTCTCAAAAAAAAAAAAAAAAATTTACTTTCTTTGCTCACCAATAAGAAGCAATTCCTGGCTGGGCGTGTGGCTCACGCCTGTAATCCCAGCGCTTTGAGAGGCTGAGGCGGGCGGGTCACCTGAAGTCAGGAGTTTGAGACCAGCATGGCTAACATGGAAACCCCCTGTCTACTAAAAATACAAAATTAGCCAAGCATGGTGGTGCACGCCTGTAATCCCAGCTACTCAGGAGGCTGAAGCAGGAGAATCACTTGAACCTGGGAGGCAGAAGTTGCAGTGAACTGAGATCGCGCCATTGTACTCCAGCCTGGGCAACATGAGTGAAACTCCATCTCAAAAAAAAGTAATTCCTCCTCTATTCAGATTTTATTATGAGATTGCAACAATTCTGTCACATCTTCAAACTCCATTTCTAATTGTAGTTCTCTTTCTACCACATCTGTGGTGACTTCATTCAATGAAGTCTTGAACTTCTCAAAGCTGTCTGTGAGGGTTAGAATCAACTTCTTCCAAATTCCTGTTCATGTTGATATTGTGACCTCTCTCATGACTCACGAATCTTCTTTTTATTTTTATTTTTTTTTAAGAGATGAGGTCTTGCTCTGTCACCCAGGGTGGAATGCAGTGGTGTGATCATAGCTTACTGCAACTTTGAACTTCTGGGCTCAAGGGATGCTGTCTCAGCCTACCGAGTACCTGAGACTACAGGCATATGCTGCCATGCTGGACTAATTTTTTTTTTTTTTTTTTTTTTTTTAAAGATGGGGTCTTGCTACATTGCCTGGGTTGGTCTTGAACTCCTGGCCTAAAGGGATCCTCCTGCCTCAGCCTCTCAAATGGATGTTCCTTTTTTTTTTTTTTTGAGATGGAGTCTCACTCTGTCACTTGGGCTGGAGTGCAGTGGCGCTATCTCAGCTCACCACAATCTCTGCCTCCCGGGTCCAAGCAGTTCTCTGGCCTCAGCCTCCCAAGTAGCTGGGATTACAGGTGCATGCTACCATGCCCGGCTAATTTTTGTTTTTTGAGTGGTGATGGGGTTTCACCATGTTGGCCGGGGCTGGTCTTGAACTCCTGACCTCGTGATCCACCCACCCTGGCCTCCCAAAGTGCTGGGATTACAGGCATGAGCCACCGTGCCTGGCTCAAGTGGATGTTCTTAATGGGATCATGGGATCTAGAATGGTGAATCCTTTTCAGAAGGTGGACTTTACCCAGATCCATCAAAGGAATGACTATGGCAGTGTTGCCTTATGAAATGTGTTTCTTAGGTAATAAGACTTGAAAGTCGGAATTACTCCTGGATCCATGGGCTGCAGAAAGGATGTTGTGTTAGCAGGCAAGAAAACAACATTAGTCTTGTACATCTCCGTCAGAGCTTTTGGATGACTGGGTGCCTTGTCAATGAGGAGTAATATTTTGAGAAGAATCTTTTTTTGCAAGCAGTAGGTCTCAATGGTGGGCTTAAAATATTCAGTAAACTGTGCTGTAAACAGATGTACTGTCATCCAAGCTTCGTTCCATTTATAGAGCACAGGTAGAATACAGTTAGCATGATTCCTAAGGCCTGTAGGATTTTCCGAATAGTAAGTAAGCATTGACTTCAATTTAAAAAGTTACTAGCTACGTTTGTCCCTAACAAGGGTCAGCCTGTCCTTTGAAGCTTTGAAGCCAGCCATTGACTTCTCTCTAGCTCTGGAAGTCCTAGATGGTATCTTTTTCCAACATAAGGCTGTTTTGTCTACAGTAGCCACCTTCATCAAGGTGAGCTAGGTCGTCTAGATGACTTGCTGCAGCTTCTCCATCAGCACTTGCTGCTTCATCTTGCACATTTATGTTATGGAGGTGGCTACTTTCCTTAAACCTTGTTAACCAGTCTGCCAGCTTCCAACTTCTCTTCTGCAGCTTCCTCATCTCTCAACCCTATTGGATTGAAGAGAGTTAGGACCTTGCTCTGGATTAGGTTTTGGTTTAAGGGAATGTTGTGGCTGGTTTGATCTTCTGTCTAGACCACTCAAACAAACTTCATTTTTCTTTCTGGTTTTTTTTTGGTTTTTTTTTTTTTTTTTTTTTTGAGACAAGGTTTCACTGTGTCACCCAGGCTGGAATGCAGTGGCATTATTATGGCTCACTGCAGCCTCAACCTCCCAGCCTCAAGCAGTCCTCCCATCTCAACCCCCCAGGTTGCTGGGATTGCAGGCATGTGGCAACATCCCTGGCTAATTTTTATTTTATTTTTTGTAGAGACAGTATCGGCCTATGTTGACCACACTGGTCTTGAATACCTGGCCTCAAGCAGTTGTCCCGCCTTGGCCTCCCAAAGCACTAGGTTTACAGGCATGAGCCACTACACCCTGTCAAACTTTCTCCATATCAGCAATAGGCTGTTTCACTTTATTTTATTTATCTATTTTAAAATTTTACTTTAAGTTCTGGGATACATCTGCAGAATGTGCAGATTTGTTACATAGGTATACATGTGCCATGGTGGTTTGCTGCACCTATCAACCTGTCATCTAGGTTTTAAGCCCCGCGTGCATTAGGTGTTTGTCCTAATGCTCTCCCTTTCCTTGCTTCCCACTTCCCGACAGGCCTGATGTTCCCCTGCCTGTGTCCATGTGTTCTCATTGTTCAGCTCCCACTTATGAGTGAGAACATGCAGTGTTTGGTTTTCTGTTGCTGTGTTAGTTTGCTGAGAATGATGGCTTCCAGCTCCATCCATGTCCCTGCAAAGGACATGAACTCATTCTTTTTTATGGCTGCAGGCTGTTTCACTTTCTTATTACTCATGTGTTCACTAGAGTAGCACTTTTAATTTCTTTTTTTTTTTTGAGACGGAGTCTGGCTCTGTCGCCCAGGCTGGAGTGCAGTGGCCGGATCTCAGCTCACTGCAAGCTCCGCCTCCCGGGTTTATGCCATTCTCCTGCCTCAGCCTCCGGAGTAGCTGGGACTACAGGTGCCCGCCACCTCGCCCGGCTAGTTTTTTTTTTTTTGTATTTTTTAGTAGAGACAGGGTTTCACCGGGTTAGCCAGGATGGTCTCGATCTCCTGACCTCGTGATCCGCCCGTCTCGGCCTCCCAAAGTGCTGGGACTACAAGCTTCAGCCACCGCACCCGGCCAGCACTTTTAATTTCTTTCAAGAACTTTACCTTTGCATTGACAACATGGCTGTTTGGTACAAGAGGCCCAGCTTTCAGCCCCTCTTGGCTTTTGACATATCTTCCTCACTAGGCTCAATCATTTCTAGCTTTTGATTGAAAGCGAGGGACATGTGGCTCCTCCTTTCACTTGAGCACTTAGAGGCCATTGTGGGATTATTAATTGACCTAATTTCTTTTTTTTTTTTTTTAAAGAGTCTCACTCTGTTGCCCAGGCTGGAGTACAGTGGCACGGTCTTGGCTCACTGCAACCTCCGCCTCCCAGGTTCAAGTGATCTTCCTGCCTTAGCTCCACTAGTAGCTGAGATTACAGGCATGTGCCACCATGCCCGGCTAATTTTTGTATTTTTTTTTTTTTAGTAGAGACAGAATTTCACCGTGTTGGCCAGGCTGGTCTCGAACTCCTGACCTCAGGTGATCCACCCGCCCTTGGCCTCCCAAAGTGCTGGGATTACAGGCATGAGCCACCATGGCCGGGCAATTGGCCTAATTTCAACATGCTTGTGTCTCAGAGAACAGAGACAAAGATGAGCAGTTAGAACACATGCAACGTTTTTTCAACTTGCTGTCTTATATTGGTGCAGTTTATGGTGCCCCAAATCAATTGCAATATTAACAGCAAACATCACTACTCACAGATGACCATAACAGAATAATAATGGAAAAGTTTGAAATATTGCAAGAATTACCAAAATGTGACATCGAGACAGGAAGTGAGCATAAGCTATGGAAAAATGGTGCTGATAGACTTGCTCAAGGCAGGGTTGCCAATGACCTTCAATTAAGAAAACACACACACACGCATAGTATCTGAAGCGCAGTAAGGGGAATGGCAGTAAAACGTCTTATGCCGGTCAGATGCGTTGGCCAGCACTTTGGGAGGCCATGGTGGGTGGATTGCCTAAGCTCAGGAGTTCGAGACCAGCCTGGGCAATATGGTGAAACCCCGTCTCTACTAAAATACAAAAAATTAGGCATGGTGGCGCATGCCTGTAATCTTACCTACTTGGGAGGCTGAGGCGGGAAAATCTCTTAAACCTGAGAGACACAGGTTGCAGTGAGCCGAGATTGCGCCAGTGCACTCCAGCCGGGGTGACAGAGTGAGACTCCATCTCAAAAAAACATAGTATGCCTATACGAGTTTACTAGTTTTTAGTTTTGCCAAGGAGAGCATTTAAAAAAGAAAAATTATTCCCACCATTATTTCATAAAAAGTAGGATCTAGGCTGGGCATGGTAGCTCACACCTGTAATCCCAACACTTTTGAAAGCCGAGTCAGGAGGATTGCTTGAGCCCAGGAGTTGGAGGCTGCAGTAAGCAATGATTGTGCCAGCTACACTCCAGCCTGGGCAGCAACAACAACAAAAAAGGATCTAACTTCAGAATAAAAGATATCCCTTCCTGAGGAAACTAGCTGCCTTATAGGGACATATGTAGGTATATGCTTATAATTCTCATTTTAAAGATAAGCTGAGGAAAACTGCCACAGGCATTTATTCTGTTATGGTCATCTGTGAGTAGTGATGTTTGCTGTTAATATTGCAATTGATTTGGGGCACCATAAACTGCACCAATATAAGACGGCGAGTTGAAAACATGTTGTATGTGTTCTAACTGCTCCTCATGTCTGCCACAGGCCAGCTATTTAAGTTTTTGGGGCCTTAGTTTTCTCATCTATAAAATAATGATAATATCTTTTTTTTTTCTTTTGAGATAGGGTCTCTTGCTCAGACTGGAGTGCAGTGGCATGCTCACAGCTCACTGCAGTCTCAACCTCCTGGGCTCAGATGATCCATCTCAGTGTCCCTTGTAGCTAGGACTACAGGCATGTGCCTCCATGTCTGGCTAACTTTTGTATTTTTTTTGTAGAGATGGAGTTTTGCCATGTTGCCCCAGCTGGTCTTGAACTCCTGGGGTCAAGCAATCCCCCCGCCTAGGCCTCCCAAAGTACTAAGATTACAGGTTTAAGGGCTAGAGTGCAGTGGCATGATCATGGCTTGCTACAGCCTCGACTTTCTGGGCTCACATGATCCTCCTGTCTCAGCTGGGACTACAGGTGCGCACCCACCATGCCTGGCTACTTTTTAAAATTTTTAGTAGAGATGAGATCTTGCTATGTTGCCCAGGCTGCTCTCAAACTCCTGGCCTCAAGTGATCCTCCTGCCTTGACCTCCCAACGTGTTGGGATTATAGGCTTGAGCCACTGTGCCTAGCCCAGGGGTCTATATCTAAATCCTAAAGCTTGCAGAAATTCTTTCAGTTGTCCTCATGGCTTTGGACATTATCAATAATAATTCATAGGACATGATTGGAAGATGTTTCAGCTTAGGTTGGATTGGACTTTTCAAAAGCGCCCCTTCTTATAGTCAGCACAACATCTCATTCCCCTTTGAGCTCACCCTTAGGGAAATCATTTACTTTTGGACAAGTGAGACTAGATCCTCAGAGATAGTTTGTGACTCTTGCAATAATAATAGCAAATATTTCCTTAATCTTTTCTATATGCCAGGCACTGTTTTAGGTAGTTTACGTGTATTAACTCAGGGAATCCACATAATGATCCAATGAAGTAGGTGCTATCCTTGTACCCATTACTCAGAATAGGAAACTAAGGCCATACATGCTAGGTGAGGTAAACGAAGGATTCAGATGAAGCAAAATAATAAACTACCTCCCACTTAGAAAGTACTAGTCTGGGTTTGTGTGCTCTCTCTTCTCCTCACCTCCCTCTTCTCTCTCTGGCCCTACTTGTTTTTATTAATGTGGGGTTAATGCCTGTGATTTCACATACTAACCTTGATCATTGGGAAATGTTTCTCTCACTGGAAGGTATTTGGATGGGCATAGTACATTCTTTGGTTTGTCCTCTTGATCTCTAGTTTAGCTTGTTAAAGATTTCCAGAATGATCTAGCAGTTATTTCCAGTTCTATTTTCCCTTCCACCTTTTTAGTGAGGTCCTAATTGGATTTTTTTAATCTTAAGTTTTTTAATTTTTACCTTTTTAGAGATGAGTTATCGCTGTGTTGCCCAGGCTGGGCTCTAACTCCCAGGCTCAAGCAATCCTCCCACCTCAGGCTCCTGAGTTACTGCTGAGGTGGCTACTATACCCAGCTGTAAATAGATTTTTATAATGTGATTTTTTCATTTTAGGGTATTTTTATCTAAGCTTATCTTAAAGTACAATCAAAGCCTGTCACCCATTTCATTTCTCTAATGCCTCCTTCTGACTTCAGGGAAGAGCCTTGGAGATTGGGTATTGCATGATGCTGCAGGGAGGCCAGTGGTGTATGTTGTTGTCCTCCATCCTGGAGTACTTGCCTTAATGCTGCTCATTTCAAATGCCTCCTCTCTGTTTCCAAGGTTGAATTAGCATCAGGTCTTCTTTTACATCAGCCTCGTCTAATAGAACTTTCTGCGTTGTTCATTGTGGTAACCACCAGTCACGTGTTGCTACTTGAAATGTAGCTAGTGGGGCTGAGAAACTAAATTTAAAATTTTTATTTAATTATTTATTAGTTTAACTTTAAATGGCCGAAGTAGTGCAGATATAAACTATGCTCCCTAAGGGAGGTTATTTTTTTTCTTTTGTTTTTTTCCTACTTCTAACTCTGACATAGGGCTGTGCTCTTTATGTATTTGTTGAATGCTTTCACTAGCTGAAATACAAGGAAAGTTAAAGTATTCCTTAAAGTCTTCCTCCCAGGGATAACCATTGTTAGTAGTTGTATTTTTTAATTGTAGAATAAATTGCCAGTTTGTATTAGCATTACAGTGATTTCTGCACAGGATTCACCCTTGATTCTAGAAATCGGGCTTTACTCAAGGTTGTTGTAGATTTGGGAGTTTTAGGAGATGGAGGAGGCTTAGAACGTAGGTTATAAATGTAACAGAAAGAAGTATGACTAATACTGGTAAAGTGTCTTTATAATGATTGTTGCGATACGATTGAATTTCTATCCTAATGCTTAAAGAGTCCTTAGTGAAAATGTGGGAAAGGGGATGAATCACTGTTTTCTTCCTTCCCAAATCGCAGATGATTTTGCTAGAATTTTAAGGATGGATTGAGCATTCAGGTAATTTTGTCTTGACTTTTTCTTGGGGTGGTTGGGATCTTTAAAGAGAGAGAGATTAAAGAGGACTTACTACTAGCAAAACTGAAAAAGCAGAAACATGTCTGCTTGGTACCTTCTATTTGGTACTGAAAGGATATATTTACCTTCTCAGTGAGTTGGTGAAGTTGGGGGATGGGCAAGCATACATGGAAACTGATGAAAATGATAAAACCGTGGTGCTCTGAAGTAAAGAAAGGGATTTTTAAAAACCTGAATTTAAGTGGAATATGGGATCTTGGATTGGATCCTGGCACAGAAAAGGCAATAAATGGAAAAACTGGTAAAATCTAAGTCTGTAGTTTAGTTTTTTGTGCTAATTTCTTAGTTTTGACAAATACATCATGGTTATGTGAACATTAGGGGAAGCTGGGTGAAGGGTATGTGAGGACTCTGTAACATCTGCAACTTTTCTGTATATCTAAAATTATTCCAGAGTAAGAAGTTAAAATAGAAGCTGTGACTAGCAAGAGCTTCCAAGGGCTGTGGCTTCACCAAGGGAGCATGTTTATAAGTAGGGCTTTTCTCTAAGGGCCTCTAGAAGTTCTGCCTATCTGCCTACTTCCCTCCTTCAACTCAGTGCTCTAACCATGTGGAATGACTAGCTCTTCCCAAAATCCATGCTTCTGGGCCATTTCATACACTTCTCATCAGAGGTATTCTCCTGCTAGCCCCTGCCCAACCGAACCAAAAGCAAAATACGTAAAGATCACCTAAAAAACAAAAACTGCAGCTTGACTAATTCCTTTTCATTCTTTAGGTCTCTGACTTAGATTTTTTTGTTTCCAGGAAGCCTTCCCTGACCCACAGAAGTCAGCCCCTTTGCCTGAGTTTGCCTGCTGAGTGGACCCCCATTGTGGTGGTACTTAGTACTTTGCCTTCTTTTTTTTTTTTTTTGAGACACAGTCTCGTTCTGTCACCCAGGCTGGAGTGCAGTGGTGCCATCTCGGCTCACTGCAAGCTCCGCCTCCTGGGTTCATGCCATTCTCCTGCCTCAGCCTCCTGAGTAGCTGGGACTGCAGGAACCCACCACCACAGCCGGCTAAGTTTTTTGTATTTTTAGTAGAGACAGGGTTTCACCGTGTTAACCAGGATGGTCTTGATATCCTGACCTTGTGGTCTGCCTGGCTTGGCCTCCCAAAGTACTGGGATTACAGTTGTGAGCCATCACGCCCGGCCTAGTACTTGCCTTCTAATGGTCTGTTTTCTTGACTCTATCTCCACCAATATCTTAAGTACCTTGAAGGCAGGGGCTATGCTTTTCATCATTGTATCTCTAAACATGTAACTCAGGAAACTAGGCATTGATGTTGTTCAGGAAATGTTTATTGACAAATATCTCTGGGAGGCCGAGGTGGGAAGATTGCTTGAGGCCAGGAGTTCGAGATCAACTTGGGCAACATAATGAGACTCCATCTCTAGAAAATTTAAAACATTATCTGGGCATGGTGGCGCACACCTGTAGTTGCAGCTACTCAGGAGGTGGAGGTGGGAGGATCGACTGAGCCTGGAAAGTCGAAGCTGCAGTGAGCTATGATCGTGCCATTTCACTCCAGTCTGGGCGACAGAACAAGACTCTGTCTCCAATCAATCAATTATATATATATGTATTTCATACACACACACACCACAACAAGAAGGAAGGCTGCTGCTCACACCTTCTTAGGCTCCACTGGCAGCAGCTTCCCTCATGCCCTTGGGTAATGGTGGCTGTGGTTTGCTCTGTACCAGCATATATGCTGTAGATGGCCAAATCCCTGTCAGAGAGACAAACTCAGCACCATAAAGATGAGAAAGCATGTTTTGTAAGGCTTATTCTTCTATTTCAAGGTCCCAGGGGTCCAATTTAGGAAAAAGTTTTGTTTTTTAAAATCTGCTTAGTTATGTAGCATTATCTTTTCCTGTACTATGTGAATTTACAGCTCATTTTACCATAAAAGATAATGTGTAGGTTGTTTAAAACCTGTTCTTTGGCCAGGCGTGGTGGCTCATGCCTGTAATCCCAGCACTTGGGGAGGCCCAGGCGGGCGGATCACTAGGCCAGGAGATCGCCACCATCCTGGCTAACAGAGTGAAACCCCGTCTCTACTAAAAATACAAAAAAAAAAAAAAAAATTAGCCAGGAGTGGTGGTACGTGCCTGTAGTACCAGCTACTCAGGAGGCTGAGGCAGGATAATCACTTGAACCCAGGAGGTGGATGTTGCAGTGAGCCAAGATCATGCCACTGCCCTCCAGCCTGGGCGACAGAGCAAGACTCCGTCTCAAAAAAAAAAAAAAAAAAAACCCTGTTCTTAGGCTGGACATGGTGGCTCATGCCTTTAACCCCTGCACTTTGGGAGGCTGAGTCGGGTGGATCACCCAAGGTCAGGGGTTCAAGACCAGCCTGGCCAACAGGATGAAACCCTACTAAAAATACAAAAAATTAGCCCGACGTGGCCGGGCGTGGTGGCTCACACCTGTAATCCCAGCACTTTGGGAGGCCGAGGTGGGCAGATCACAAGGTCAATAAATAGATTGAGACCATCCTGGTGGACATGGTGAAACCCTGCCTCTACCAAAAATATAAAAGTTAGCTGGGTGTGGTAGCATGTGCCTGTAGTCCCAGCTACTCGGGAGGCTGAGGCAGGAGAATTGCTTGAACCCAGGAGGCGGAGTTTACAGTGAGCCGAGATTGAGCCACTGCACTACGGCCTGGAGACAGAACAAGACTCCATCTCAAAAAAAAAAAAAAAAAAAAAATATTGGCCAGCCGTGGTGGCAGATGCCTGTAATCCTAGCTACTCAGGAGGCTGAGGCAGGAGAATCGCTTGAACCTGGGACCCAGTGGAGGTTGCAGTGAGCCAAGATTGCACCACTGCACTCTAGCCTGGGTGACGAGCGAAACTCCATCTCAAAAAAAAAACTCAAAAAACTGTTCTTTAGTAAACCAGTCAACAGCAATTAATTATCTAAATGTGCACCTCCCTAGGTGGAATACATAGCACTATCAGACATGGCTCCTGCTTTTGAATTTCTTACTTTCTAGTAGGGGAAAATAGAATATCCTCACCCCATTCTGTGGCTTAACCACATGAATCAGGAAACGAGTAGAGGCCATTGTGGTAGGTGGTGAAACATTACAATTACTAAAGCCATTGCTTCAGCTTCCTTTAACAGTGTGACCGCTGAAAAACTAAATGGTTAGTGTTTGGGGTTGCCTGTAGTCAGACATGGCTAGAGGTGCAGATTCTAAGCAAAGGTTATAGGAACTTGAAGTTCTGTAGTCCCTTAAGGGGTTGGATCAGGGGTGTCTGTGATGCTTTCAGAATGAGTATATGCTGAATTTTTAGTTCTCTTTATTTTCTGCAGAGAGAGAATTCGTAGATTTCATCAAATTCTCAAAGGAATCCATGACCCAAAAAAGACTAGAACCACTGGCTTAGAGTAACACTGAGCCCCATGGCCTCATTTTGTCTCCGTTTTACTTTACTGTTTTAGATTGAGACCTGCCTTTTATTTTTCCCTGATACTTATTTGGAGGGGTCCTTGGTGCAAAGAATTCTCTTGTTGAACATCTAAGGGAGGAGTGTGTATGCTTTCTTTTTTGGAAGCTTGGTATTATGGCTCTTAAATCTTCATCTCTTCTGTCATTGTTTAGTGAAAATGTCTTTCTATTTGAAATAATAATTACTGTATTTCTAGGTGCAAGTATTCATTCATTTGTCATATATTTATATGCTGAGGCCCATGCTGGGCAGTGGTCATAGAGATGAAATTACTGGATCCTGGCCCTTAGAGGCTTTTAGCGATACACACGTAAGTGCTCAGAAATGGTAGCTGTTAGGCTCATGGGAACAGCTATCATATGGTGTCATGGCCAAAGTCATGGAGGATATACAGGGTAGAACAGGAACACAGGAGAGGTTATTTAGACTATGTTTCACTGAAATTTCACTGTTGATTTATCTCATTACGTCATTGATGTGTTGCAAACAAAAAGAGGGTATAACAGATCAGGTGTTTAGGGCCTTTGCCAAACTGGAGACAGTGACTAAGGCTGTAGCTGTGACACATGTATTCAAATGGAACTCACTTAAAAACTACTGACTGCATTCCTCTACTTTTCTGTCGACAACAGTATATGGTTCTCTTTGCCCTTAGTGACTCAGGAGGTATTTATTGGATGCCCAGAGGGTGTGTAATACTGGACTGGACCCTTGGACTGGACTGTTTACTTACTAGAAGAGCAGATGGAAATGATTGGGTTGTGGCTCTTTGTCAATATTCTTTGCTGTCTCCCAGTAATCAGTATGGTAATAAGGTTCCCTCTGGTGGGAGGTAGGATAGTTGGGCTTTGGAAGTCAAAATGCCAGAGTTCCAAACCCAGCTCTGCCACTTTCCATCTGGGTAGCCTTGGCCAGGTCATTTGATACCTCTAAGTCTTGGTTTTCTGATATACAAAATGGGGATATAACTATTACCTGCCCTCCAGGACTTCTGCCACATAGTAAAGCCCAATAAATGGAAGCTGTATTGTTACTAGCAGGTGAGGATTATAAACTGTGGAGGAATTCTCATTTTATTTATTCATTGAGGATAATTATTACGTTGTGCAGAAGAACGAGTATTCTTCTTATGTGAATGGGGGAGTTGGGTATTCCTAGTTAGAAACAGGCTCAATCTCTCATTTTTGGCCACTTTTCTTAGGCTTTTTGCTAGGGCAAGGCTTTTTTGTTTTGTTTTGTTTTGTTTTAGATGGAGTCTCTTTCTGTCACCAGGCTGGAGTGCAGTGGTGCAGTGGTGTGATCTCGGCTCACTGCAACCTCCACCTCCTGGGTTCAGACAATTCTCCTTCCTCAGCCTCCCAAGTAGCCGGGACTACAGGCTAGCACTGCCACGCCCAGCTAATTTTTGTATTTTTAGTAGAGATAGGGTTTCACCATGTTGGCCAGGATGGTCTCAATCTCTTGACCTCGTGATTCACCTGCCTTAGCCTCTCAAAGTGCTGGGATTACAGGCATGAGCCACCGTGCCTGGCCAGGGCAAAGGTTTCTAATCCAGGGTTCCTGAATTTTTTGTATAAGTGCATTCTATTTTCTGGGCGAAAGTGTTCAAGTTTTTATCAGATTGTCAAAGGGATTCCTAACTGCCAAAAGATTAAGAATTGGTTAATTGACCAGGCATGGTGGCTCACGCCTTAATCCCAGCACTTTGGGAGGCCGAGGCAGGCAGATTGCTTGAGCTCAGGAGTTCGACACCAGCCTGGGCCACGTGATGAAATCCTGTCTCTACCAAAAATACAAAAATTAGCCAGGTGTTGGCCGGGCACAGTGACTCACACCTGTAATCCCAGCACTTCGGGAAGCCGAGCCAGGCAGATCACTTAGGTCAGGAGTTCAAGACCAGCCTGGCCAACATAGTGAAACCCTGTCTCTACTTAAAAAAAAAAAAAAAGAACGAAAGAAAAATTAGACAGGCATGGTGGCGCGCCTGTAATTCAAGCTACTTGGGAGACAGGCAGGAGAATTAACTTGAACCCTGGAGGCAGAGGTTGCAGTGAGCCGAGATCACACCACTGCACTCTAGCCTAGGCGACAGAGTGAGACTTTGTCTCAAAAAAAAAAAAAAAAAAAAAAGCCAGGTGTGCTGGTACACACCTATAGTCCTAGCTACTTGGGAGGTTGAGGTGGGAGGATCACTGGAGGGAAGTCCAGGCTGTAGTGAGCCGTGATCGTGCCATTGTACTCCAGCCTGGGTAACAGAGTGAAACCCTGTCTCGAAAAAAAAAAAATGGTTAATTGACCTGTTGGGTGGGTATGCAGCCACAGTTGGTTCCTTTGATTCTGAAATTGTCCATTATAATAAGATATTACCGAGAGTACTTTTCCAAATTATAAAGTATGTAATGAAGATACAGGGAGAATATTCAGAAGTTTTTGTTGGCTGCTTTTTTTTTTTTTTTTTTTTTTTTTGCCAGGAGGAGGTGGGACACGTATAAAGGAAAGTGGTATCGGGAGGAAGTAAGAAACCACCTAAATAATTGTTAGCTTCTTGTCCTCATAGTTCTTTCCATAGGATGATTGCAAGTTGGGGCTTCTCTGCAGTGCACCTTGCAATCAGGCCGGACCACTTGCTTTTTCCTGAACACTGTGTTCAGGCTTTGTCTGTTTGTGAGGTCCCTCTGCCTAGAGTGTTTCTTCTCCCAACATTTGTAAGTCCAGTTCTCCGTGCATCAGAGCTTCCTGGTGTTGCCTTTTAGAGTTCTCATCGGCTTATAACTCCCTCGAGAGCACTGATTCTTATCTTCGGATCCTCCACAGTCATGGTCCTTTGCACATGGTAGGTGCTAAATAAATGGTTGTGGAACTAAATGAAGGTGATACATATGAAGGAAACAAATACCTGTGTAAGGGAGAAGGATATAAGTTAAAATTATCAGATGCCAGTGAATTCTGGGGGGGCAACTTGGGAAACCCTTAGAGTTTCAGTGATAACCTGAGTAGGGGGAAGAGCCTGCCCTGAATTAAGAAGCAGGAACAGGTAGCCAGCTATAAGGTCTTGGCCAGGTCATATCACTTCTGAACTGGAGTTAACACCTTCAAAAACTGTTCAGGTTGGACTTTTTGAACATATAATAGAGGTGATGTTGATGAGCATCTACCATATATCAGGTACTACTCTAGGTCCTGGGAATATAGTGGATAGCGACGAGACAACACCCCGTCTTCTTTTCTAGTGGGAAGCATTGGGTGGGAAGTTAGTCCCTTCTAGCCTTAAAATGCAGTGATTCTGTCATCTGAAGAATGGGCACCAACTTCTGCTTGGGATCATTTTGAGGATCAAATGAGAAAGCACTTTAAAGATTATAAAACACACTTAACTTGTTTATTATGAATACTTCTCTCCCGCCTTGGTTTTGCCCCCCTTGGTTTTGACTTAGGTTTTTTATTTTTATTTTTATTTATTTTTATTTTTTTATTTTTTGAGACAGAATCTGCTCTGTGGCCCAGGCTGGAGCGCAGTGGCGCGATCTCAGCTCACTGCAAGCTCCGCTTCCCGGGTTCATGCCATTCTTCTGCCTCAGCCTCCAAGTAGCTGGGACTACAGGCGCCCGCCACCGCGCCCGGCTAATATTTTGTATTTTTTAGTAGAGATGGGGTTTCACTGTGTTAGCCAGGATGGTCTTGATCTCCTGACTTCGTGATCCGCCCGCCTCAGCCTCCCAAAGTGCTGGGATTACAGGCGTGAGCCACCGTGCCCAGCTGACTTAGGTTCTTTAAAAGTTTAAAATTGAATAGAAGCTTTTTGTACCAATAGGAGTATGAACTAATGATCCCAGGGTTTAGGTAGATTTGGGGACGTAAATCTTTCAATAAGTGATCCCTTAGCTAGATTGGGATGTAGGTTTGTAATATCTTCACCAATGAAAAATGTATTTGGCAGGGGGCATCCATTTATTTATGGATATTTTGGATATTTTGTTTCTGCCTTAACATAAGTTCTTTCATTTGTTTTCTTTCTTCCTTCCTTCCTTCCTTCCTTCCTTCCTTCCTTCCTTCCTTCCTTCCTTCCTTCCAAGATTTCAGACTGTGTCTGCCATTATTCTTAAATACAACTTCATATTGGTGAAGGCTGCTTGTCAGGGAAAAACCAAACTTCTCTACTGATTGGGTGGGTTTTTTGTTTTTGTTTTTGTTTTTTTTGTTTTTTCCCGTAAACTCAGGGTGCAGTTGTTCTTGAAGTGGCTCCATTTTGTGATTCGGCTGAGTATTGTTAAGCACCACTCTCTGCCTTGTCCTTAGAATTATCTCCAGTATCCTCAAAACAAAGAGCAAATGATGCAATTAGGATGCAATCCCTTACCTGTGGATTTCAAGGAAAATTATTTTCAACACTACTTGGAAGCTCATGGACAAAGTCGAGCTTTCTTTAGGTCTGGTGAACTTATAAAAAATAACTTGATAAAGTGAGATTCTTACCTTGAGGTTAGTTTTTGAGAGTGGATCAATGATGTGAAATTTCTAAGATATTCTAGATTTATAAATAAAATATCACTTTGTGACTCATTCCTTGGAGCAGTTTTTATTTTTTCCTTTGAAGCTTTAGATGTAATTGACTTTGGTTTACGCTGTATCCTGGTGTTTTTTTTTTGTTTTTTTTTTTTTTTGGAGACGGAGTCGCTCTGTCGCCTAGGCTGGAGTGCAGTGGCATGATCTCTGCTCACTATAACCTCCGCCTCCTGGGTTCAAGGGATTCTCCTGCCTCAGCCTCTGGAGTAGCTGGGACTACAGGCATGCGCCACCACACCCAGCTAATTTTTGTATTTTTAGTGGAGATGGGGTTTCACCATGTTGACCAGGCTGGTCTAAAACTCCTGACCTCAGGTGATCTACCTGCCTCGGCCTCAGAAAGTGCTGGGATTACAGGAGCAAGCCACCATGCCCGGCCATACTTTTAGTGAAAGGAAAGCCATGTATCTTTTTCTGCTGTCTCCTGTGTCATGTCTTACTCTGCCATTTTGTAATGGTCCTTGAGATTGAGATGATAGAGATAGATTTTCTAGATTTTTCACCTACTCACTGATTTTTACTACCGGCATTTTAATTCCTTTAAGTCTGAGACTGATTTTCTTCCCATAGTATTTAACTTACCATCATTCTTATAGGTGGGCCAGACCCTTCAGATTTATGTGAATACTGTTAGTTGGAAAGAAAGGTACTTTTCCTGAAGCCTTGAAAGAGTATTTCCAGAATAGTGAACTTCGTATTTTTTTGGTGACTTTTTTTTAAAGGTATACTTTCTGTGTAAATAGAAATGGATTTTTGCAATTGGATGAGGGGAAAAAAAGAGCTGAAATTTAAAGGCAAAATCTTACAGCATCTTATCCCTTCTATGGTTTGGGAAATTAAGAAAAGTGCAAGTTGGTGTTTTCTCACAATTTAATGCTCAGGCAAGTAAAATGATATTCTTAATTGCAAGTTTCTGAAGTTGAAAGGTGACCATTTCCCATCAATTAGAAATGATCTTTATGGTTAACTCTGGCGGAAATTCTGTTTCTTCTGTGAGGCTTGGGTGATATCAGTAGTCCCACTGAGGAGACAGCATATTGAGTCCTCTGACTTTGGGCAAATAATTTAGTCTCCAGGTCCCAATGCCCTTGTCTGTGGAACGAAGAGAATACTTACCATTCCTGGGTGGGTTTAAAAATCTGTGAGGAAAGCCAGGTGCAGTGGCTCACGCCTGTAATCCCAGCACTTTGGGAGGCCGAGGCGGGCGGATCTTCTGAGGTCAAGAGTTTGAGACCAGCCTGGCCAACGTGGTGAAACCCCATCTCTCCTAAAAATACAGAATTGACCGGGCGTAGTGGCACGTGCCTGTAGTCCCAGCTACTCGGGAGGCGGAGGCAGGAGAATCACTTAAACCTAGGAAGCAGAGGTTGCAGTAAGCCAAGATCACACCACTGCATTCCATCCTCAGTGACAAGAATGAAACTCTGTCTCAACAAAAAGCTATAAGGAAGCCCCACACAGTGGCTCACACCTGTAATCCCAAGCACTTTGGGAGGCCAAGGTGGGAGGATCACTTGAGCCCATGAGTTCGAGACCAGTCTAGGCAACATGGTGAAACCCTGTTACTACAAAAAATTAGCCAGGTGTGATGGTGCGCACCTGTAGTCCCAGCTGAGGTGGATCACTTGAGCCCGGGAGGTCGAGGCTGCAGTGAGTGGTGATTGCGCCACTGCACCTGCACTCCAGCCTGGGCAACAGCAAGTCCCTGTCTCAAATAAAAGCTGATAAGGCAAGTTTTCTAATAGTACTTTGAGCAGCTTAAGGTACATATACAAAATATTGTGGGGAATATATTGTGAAGCTTTGCATCTAGGTACATAAGAGACTGTTTCCCTCACAGTGGAGAGCTTTGGTAAAAGAGCAAGTAGATTAGAGCAGTAGTAGCTTCTGTTTTCTCCAGAAAGCTCATGCTGTGCAGCAGCTCTTTTTGTCCATTCTGGCTTTGCAGCAGTGCAGTATTGGGGTTAAGCCACGTGTGTGGGCCTCAGAGGCAGGCGGCTGGGGCTGTACTAAGCTGGGTGATCTTGAACGAGTCTCTTGACCTCTGCGAGCCTGTTTTCTCATCTGTAAAATGGGGATTATAATAGTAATTGCTCTGTTGGGTTACTGTGAGAAGTGCTTAATATGGGTTGTAGGGCTTGATTTCCTATGGTAAGGTTTTTAGAAGTAATAATGAACCAGCTAAAAATGTTCAAGCATTCATTTATCTACTGGGCATGTTGTCTTTTTTTTTTTTTTCTTTTGAGACAGCGTCTTGCTCTGTCACTCAGTCTGGAGTGCATTGGTGCGATCTCAGCTCACTGTAACCTCCACCTCCCAGGCTCAAGGGATCCTACCACCTCAGCCTCCCAAGTAGCTGGGACTACAGGCGCACACCACCACATCTGGCTAATTTTGTGTGTGTGTGGTTTTTTTTTTTTTTTTTTTTTTGGCAGAGATAGGGTTTTGCAATGTTGCCAGCCTGGTCTTGAACTCCTAAATTAAAAAAATCCATCCACTTCAGCCTCCCAAAGTGCTGGGATTACAGGCATGAGCTATTGCGCCCAGCCTTCAGTGTGTTGTCCAAGGAAGTATGAAAATGACAACCGCTGATGGCCCATTTTCATCAGTCATCCTGGAAATCAGCAAGAGTCAAGCTGCCTTGTGCACTTATTGGGGTGCACTTATTTTCTCCAAGGTATCCATTTCTTGAGGCATTTTTTTGTTAATGGAAAGCTGGGTTAGCAAATGCAGTGATGAAGGGCCATAAGTATAGTTTTAGTAGTTGTTAACCCTTGAAGGTAGTGGGTTTATTTTGTCTTTTTTTTTTTTTTTTTTTTTTTTTTTTTACGACCTCCAACATTTTATCCTTATCTTGGCTTAATATAATACCTGAAAATGAATTTTAGTTAGGACTTAGAGATTTGTCTAAGCAATCTCCAACTGATTGAAAACTCAGAGTTTCAAGAGCCAGGGGATTTGAATGTGTTCCAAATTAACCTGGTTCTTCATCTTTCCAAGAAAGGTAAACTGTGTTCTAGGCAGTTTTTGTAATGGGATTTTCAGGCTAGATCTTTAACCAAAAAAAAAAAAAAAAAAAAAAGAAGAGGCCCTACAGAAACCTAGAAACAACCTTTACAGGGTCAGGGGGAGCTTTGACAAGGAAGAGGCAAAAATCTCTGCCCCATGTGCCAGCTGAACTTCTTCCACCTTCCCTCACCAGTGGCTACATTTCAGGGCTGAAAGGGCTTTGGAATCCTTTGCTGAGTGCTTTGGATGAGATTTGTTTTCAAGTTGCTTTTTAGAATTAGAGTGACCATTTACATGGCTTTAATTCCCAATCTGTGAATTCCAAAGCCTTATACCAGTCACCAGGCAGATACATGACCTAAGAAGTGCCTACTTTGGGAGGCTGAGGTGAGCGGATCTCGAGGTCAGGAGATCAAGACCATCCTGGCGAGCATGGTGAAACCCTGTCTCTACTAAAAATACAAAAATTAGCTGGGCATGGTGGCACATGCCTGTAATCCCAGTTACTTGGGAGACTGAGCCAGGAGAATCGCTTGAACCCGGGAAGCGGAGGTTACAGTGAGCTGAGATTGCGCCACTGCACTCCAGCCTGGCTACAATGCGAGACTCTGTCTTAAAAAAAAAAAAAAAAAAAAAAAAGAAGGGCCCTCTGTATATAAAGTTCTGAGGAAACATAAAGGAAGGATTTTCCCAATTCCACAGAAACTTGATTTAGTCAAAAAAAGTACTTACTGACTTTCTTTAAAAATGAAAAAGAAAAACAACTAAATACACAGCCAACTAGCATCTTTATTTTCAGAACTCAAAAATTAATTGGAATATACCTAGGGAGAAATTTTCTGGGATTTCATTTTGTGGGATATTTTTTAAAATTGCTAGTCCTCATTCCTTTGTCATTTTATATTTCATTTTCCATCTTAGTTAATATTGCTGTTTTTATTTCCTCATTCTCTGTTGTTGTATCAGTTATTGTCCAATCAGGAAAGTAGAAACCACTCTAGATAGTTCCAGCAGGAAGGGATTTAAATGCAAGGGATTTATTACAAAGATGTTGGAAAGGCTTAGGCGGAACAAAAGGGAGAAGAGGGTTGTTATCCAGAGATGAGAAAACTGCCTGTGGGCTAGAACCCAGGAGCCTACATGCACAGATGAGCTGCTGCTGCTGCTGTTGGAGCTGTATTGCTGCAGTTCACCAGGAACCCAGAAGCCAGCACTGCGCTGATGTGCTGGAACCTGTGGTGTGTGTAGTTGCCTGCGTTCTTCCATAGTCGTTCACTGCTCCTGCTGCTGCTGCCGCCGCCGCCGCCACCACCGCCGCCAGCGCCGCCGCCGCCGCCGCCGTTGCTCCCCAAGACAGAGCAGCAACAGGAAAAAAGTGGCGTTATCCTTCCACTTGCCAACCAGTCTCCAGACTTTGAAAACCTAACTGTGGAAGCCAGCTAGCAAAGGAATCTGGGAAATGTAGTGTGCAGGCTTTCAGTTCTGCTGATACAGAAGAGAATGTAGAAGGGCATGTGTGACCAAATGAATGCTGTAGTTGCTTGGGTGATGCATTTCTCATAACAGAGATGGGCAGAGAAGGCATTATTTTACACTGATAACATTCAGAGAGGTGAAGAGGAGGCACAGTGGCATTCCAGATAAGGGGATAGCCAGAGTGGTGGTGTGGAGGCAGGAATGCTCACGGCATGTTCAGAAAATAACTTAGCTGGACCATGGAGTTCTTTTTGAAGGATAGCTAGAAATGAAGGTGGAGAAGAAGGTTGGGGTCAAATTGGACTGGGATTGTGGTAGTAAAAACTGTCTTACGATTAACCCAGGTCGGGTGTGGTGGCTCATGCCTGTAATCTCGGCACTTTGGGAGGCTGAGGCTGGCAATCACTTGAGACTAGGAGTTTCAGACCAGCCTGGCCAACATGGTGAAACCTTGTCTCTACAAAAAAATACAAAAATTGGCTGGGCGTGGTAGCACACCCATACATCTAGTCCCAGCTACTCAAGTAACTGCAGCGGGAGGATCGCTTGAGCCTGGGAGGTTGAGGCTGAGTGGGAGGATCGCTTGAGCCTGGGAGGTTGAGGCTGTGGTGAGCCATAATCTCTCCACTGCATTCCAGCCTGGGTGACAGAGTGAGACCCTGTCCAAAAAAAAAAAAAAGATTAACCCATAGCACTTTACACAGTGATTTGACCTGGGACAGACCAATGAGGAAACTCTTATGATAGCTCAAGCTTTAAGGGCTTGAGGACTGTGATAAAAACCTGTACATTCAAGGCAAAGTTGTCTTGAATGAACTGTTTCTGTCTTAAGAACTGAGGCTATGGTAGTGGAGTTAGAGATAAACAGTTCATTCAAGATGCTTTTAACTAGTGTACCTGTCAATGGCTTGGGGCAAGTAATTGGAATAAATAATGAATTCTGATTTTCTGTTGATTTTTCTATATAAATTGAGTTTGTCGATTACCTTATGCTCTTGAAAAGGCCATAGTTCTCTACTTTTTATGCTTTTACCTCTCTGGTATAATGCCTTGATAAGTTAGACTCATCATGGTATTGTTAGGATCTTCCTTGAAGTGGCATTAAATTCATTTTGATCGTAAACTTTATTAGTAAATTTGTTTTTTTTTTTGTTTGTTTGTTTTGTTTTTTTTTTTTGAGATGGAGTCTCACTCTGTCACCCAGGTTGGAGTGCAGTGGTGCAATCTCGGCTCACTGCAGCCTCCGCCTCCCAGGTTTAAGTGATTCTCTGCCTCAGCCTCCCAAGTAGCTGGAATTACAGGCATGCACCACCATATGTGGATAATTTTTGTATTTTTAGTAGAGACGGAGTTTTGCCCTGTTGGCCAGGCTGGTCTTGAACTCCTGGCCTGAAGTGATCCACCTACCTTGGCTTCCCAAAGTGTTGGGATTACAGGCGTGAGCCACCATGCCTGGCCTTTATTAGCAGATTTGAAACCTGTGCAACAAGTTCTGCAGGGCCTTGATAACTGAGGTAACACTTAAATTACTTGTGGACAGCTTTTTGGTTTTTTCTTTAGACACTAATTCATTAATTGCATTTAGCAGGTATTTGTTGAGCCAGCAGTGTGTGTGGTGCTGAGGTCCCATGAGGAGCAGAATAGATAAGACATTAAGTCCCCATCTTTTTGGAGTTAACAATTTAATGAGAAACAGAAATTAAAACGAAAAAAAGAAAAAATTCCTCGGCCTTAGGGCCCTTGCAGTTGCTATTCATCTGCCTGGAACACTGTCCCCCAGATGCCCAGATTCTTAACTCCCTTGCCTCCCTCATGGCTGCTCCCACGCCTCCTGCTCGATGGGACCTACTCTGGCCATCTCTTTCAGCTCTGTGCATACTCCTCTACCATGTGCCAGGGCTTTCACCCTGCTTTACCTTTTCCCCATTCTATTTCTCTCCTAACCTAAGTTTGCTTTGTAATTGTCTGTTTCCCTCTGCTAGAATGTAAGTTCCATGAGGCAGGCATCTTTGTCTCTTTTGTTCATTGCTATATCCCCATGCCTAGTACAGTGCCTGGCACAGCAGTACGTGCTTGCTCAGTAATTTTTGTTGAATGATTGAATGGGTGAATGAGAATAAACAAATGAGGGCATCCAGGGTACCCAAGGAAGGCTACAGTGGCTAGTGAGAAAAAGGCAGAATGGTGGAGATGAGATCACATAGGGAATAAGAATTTGAGGGTTTAATATAAGAGCAGGCCGGGCATGGTGGCTCACCCCTGTAATCCTAGCACTTTGGGAGGCCGAGACAGGTGGATCACTTGAGGTCAGGAGTTCAAGACCAGCCTGGCCAACGTGGTGACACCCCATCTCTACTAAAAATACAAAAATTACCTGGGCATGGTGACACATGCCTGTAGTTTCAGCTACTTGGGAGGGTGGGGCAGGAGGATCACTTGAACCCGGGAGGTGGAGGTTGCAGTGAGCCGAGATCGCACCATTGCACTCTAGCCTGGGTGACAGAGCTTAGACTCTGTCTTACACAAAAAAATGATCAAATATGTTTTTTAAAAGATAACTTGCTGCTCTAGGAGACCGAGAGTATACATGGGAAGAAACACATGAGGCTGTGGGGATCCAAGCGATCTAGATTCCCTGGCAGCAGATATGTTGGCTTTCTCAGCTGTTGAATTTGAGTGCCCATTCCAAGGGTAGGGATTGATCATTATCATTCTGATTATAATTGCATGCGCTTAGGTTATCATTAGCCCCTAGAGACTTACCTGTCTCCTTGAAGAACGTCATTGTCCAGTGATCCTGCTGACAGATGAGAGCTGTCAAGATAGCTTGGCTATGAGATGCCATTTAACTAGTTTTTATCTGTGTGTGCTTTCCCTCCCCCTGCGAGATTTAATGACCTAGCTAGGAGAGAGTCTAGGCTTCCTGGCTCCTCTCCAAGTGTTCTACCACTAAAATGTTAATATTACCTTTCTCAGAATTATTCTGAATCACTTGCTGGCACTGTAAGTGGCTTTTTAAACTTTTATTTTGCCATTTTTGAGTCTGTTTGTACTAGGATTTTTTGCAGGAGGAATTTGAGCTGATCTGATTACTTAAAGAAGACCTTTTCACTTGCCTTTGCTTTTTAAAGTTGAGTAGCCTGTGATAGGTGGGAATGTTTCTGCCACCTGACATGTTAGTTGGCAAAGTAGTAGAGGCAGCCTTTAATAAAAGTCACTCTGGAAGAATATTAGTTGGGTACTTAGCATTCTTGGCATTCTTATGGAATGATACAGGTTTGTGGCCTTTTTATTAACTTCTTAAAATCAAATGATCTTTAATTAGAAGCAATCATATATAAAACTTTGTGACTCCAGACAACATTGGCCTTACTGTATTCCACTATGGAGTGGGGTTTGTGCCTGTAGGAATGCAGGTTTGGGTTAGGGGAGCGGAGAAAGGGGTGAGAAGGCCATATTGAACACACTGTAGCCCGGTCTGTGCCATCTGCTCCCGGCAGCCTTACCGGTATGGAATGTGAACATACAGCTTTTGAGCCCAGCTGTACCTCACTTGGCTTTTAGTTCTCATGATTCAACTGGCTGAGCTTAGCTTTTTGTTATAGTCAGTAAGGAAAATGGAGTCGAGCAGCCTGTTTCTTGAACTCAGGTAGTCATGAGGCTTGACAAGCCATGACACATATATTTTAATCACCATGGCCCCCTCTAATATTTTAAATAAGACAGTAGAGGAATATTTACATTCAAGGAGCAACACGTTATCACAAAACTCCCCCCAACACACACAGCGAGAAAAATCCCACCTAATTCTATTGTATATGATTCTTCACTGGGCAAAAAGGGCTCTTTATCTGAATGCAATCCACGATGTCCTCAGTGAAGAAGACTAAAGGGTTGGTGTGTATGATATCACATTTTGGTATGAACAAATTATATATGTTTCTGTGCCCACACCTATACCCTTGAGGAGCGGTAATAGCCAGAAGGGATCATGGTGTTAGAGATGCCAAAACTAAGGCTCTGACAGGCTCTCTTAAGTTAAAGCCTTGACAGTGGGTTTTCTGAGCAGAAAGCAGAAATCACAGATGGATTCAGGGGCCCGGGAGTGGTCTGCAGCATTAGGGAGATACATGCAATAGTGAAGGAACTGGGTTGAGACACCTACTCATCCCCAAACCCTCTCTTCATTCTGCACACAGTAATCACATTAGCTACGGTACAAGTTTCCCATAAGATTTGAACATAGTAGATGCCATGGGAGTCAGAGTCGGTCTGCTGACAAGGTTTTTATAATGGTGATGTGCTTTCCTATTCCATTCTTGCTGGTGTGAGTTAGAAATCCACAGTAGCTATTTGTTGTGCGTTGATTTTAAGACGATTCAAAAGAAAGTAATTGCTCTGTGCTCTTCCCAGTGCCATTCAGAGCCAGGGAGTGGGAGGTGAGGCCACGGAGGGGAACCACTCAGTGGGTTTATCTTGGGCATTTTGTGCATATGTAACTGAGAAAGGTATGTTGTTACCTAACGTATGCTTTTGATAATTTGGACCAAGAGACATGGTGTTCTGAATAGCAGCCAAATATATGAGGTCAAGGTGACTTCCTCTAGCAATTAGGACAGCTGTCATGGAAGAGTAGGCCAGACCTGTTTTCCTTCTTAAGTCCAAGGGCTAAACCAGTGGTAAGAGATGACTCATTGATCTTCCTGATATTATTACTGGCCAAACACTTTCTAAGGAATGACGATTGATAAGGAAGAACAAACTACTATTCTGGTCTCTTATCTAAAGGAAAATCATGAAGCTAGCACTTTATAGAAAATGCACTTATTCAGTTCCTTGTATGATCACAAATGTTTTCTTAGTTATTTTTGGGCTCTCCAACAGGATATGTTACTTATAGTTTGAAATTCGTCTTTTTTTTTTTTTTTTTCCTGAAATGTATCTTGAAGTGTTGAGTGGTGGCTAGGTGCCATATAGAACATATAAGCAGAATTTTATAGAAGTATACATTTAGTGAGGGGTGGAGATTATTGCTGTAATAAATGGGACTGGCATGATGTCATTTTTTTTGGTCCCCTTTCTAGTCACTTTGACTCTAGGGCCTTGATTAACGTGACCATCTCTGCAGAGTGTGGAGAGACAGCGCTGGGATGGGGGTGGGAAGTGGGCGCGAAGCCCTTCTTAGCGCATAGACAGCTCTGACAGCAGCTTCTGGGACTGCCCTCCCCTCTCCCCTTCAGCTTCCGCATCTGTGACGTGAGGGAGCTGGCTGCCAGCGTTCCCAACTTGGCCTGCCTTCCAGCAGCTTTAATTCAGAGACAGCAGATCATGTGCATCTGGAAAGTCTTCCTAGTTGTTCATCTCAAGAAGAATCTTAGGAATTTTTTTCAAATCAGCCAGTTTTCCTCAGATTTTGCTGCTGCTTTATCTGCCCTGTTCCCTTGGCTGACTCCCCTGTCAGCGAGACACAGGGTCATCGGTTTAAGTATGGGAAGGAAATTACGGCCTTGAGCACTGGCAGAAAGCATCTGGCTCCCAGGCGCTTCCTGTGAGCCACCGCGAAATTACAAAGACTGGGCCTGACAAGGCTTTTCAAAGGAACATCTCACACCACCACTGTGTCAGCATTTCCATGATTCCATCGTAAAGCAGTTGTTTTTCCTAGTGCTTATTATGACCAGGTTGGAGTTGGCCTTTACATGGGAAGTGTTTATCCAGTGGATGAGAGTGAAATAGCAGGACAGAGGTGGCGGGAGAGAGGGCACAGATTACTCTCAGAATTCCCTTCTCCAGTCCGGTCCTGACCAAGCCATTCTTGCTCAGAAGCCTGTGGTTCCTCAGAGGATGAAGTCCAGACTGTCTTTAGCATGTCAGGGCCCTCCACAGACTTGCCCCCAGCATCTCCTGCCGTATGTGCCTATGCTCTGCGTTCCTGTTCTCTAGCCAGGGCAGTGCGGGGAGTGGAGGGACAAGAGCTGGGGGTGGTGTCAGGAGACCTGGGTTCTGAACTGGGGTTCGTGTCTATCTGAGTTATTTCCTTTCTCTCTGTCTCAGTTACTAATCTGGATGGGCTTACCAAATGAGAGGAGAAGAAAAGGTTTAGGGGACAGATTACAAGCCTCTTGTCTCCTGGCCTAGCTTGGAAATTAGAACACCAAATGTCTGAGCATTAAATGGTTTTTTGAACCATGAAGTTTTTTTAACTTCTTTTTTGGAAAAAAAAAAAAAAAAAACTGTAGATCTGGCATGGTGGCTTATGCCTGTAATCTCAGCACTTTGGGAGGCTGAGGTGGGTGGATCAGGAGATCGAGGCCAGCCTGGCCAAGATGGTGAAACCTCATCTCTACTAAAAGTAGAACTTAAAACTTTTTTTTTTTTTTGAGTTGGAGTCTCGCTGTGTCACCCACCCAGGCTGGAGTGCAGTGGTGCGATCTCGGCTCACTGCCACCTCTGCCGCCCAGGTTCAAGAGATTCTCCTGCCTCAGCCTCCCAAGTAGCTGGGACTACAGGTGCCTGCCACTGTGCCCGGCTAATTTTTGTATTTTTCACCACCGCACCTGAGACGGAGTCTTACTCTGCCACCGTGCCTGGCTAATTTTTTTGTATTTTTAGTAGAGACAGTGTTTCACCATTTTGGCCAGGCTGTTCTCGAACCCCTAACCTCACATGATTCGCCCACCTCAGCCTCCCAAAGTGCTGGGATTACAGGCATGAGCCACTGTGCCCAGCTAATTTTGTATTTTTAGTAGAGATGGGGTTTCACCATCTTGGCCAGACTGGTCTTGAACTCCTGACCTCGTGATCCACCTGCCTCAACCTCCCAAAGTGCTGGGATTATAGGCGTGAGCCACTGTGCCCATCCACTTTTTTTTTTTTTTTTTTTTTTTTTTTTTTTTTAACATGGGACACAAACATACAAAACAGATCAAAAGCTAGGTAAGGTGGCTCACACCTGTAACTCTAGCACTTTGGGAGGCCAAGGCGAGAGGATTGCTTGAGCCCAGGAGTTCTGTACCGGCCTGGGCTACATAGTGAGATCCTGTCTTTACAAAAAATAAAAATTAAAAAAATTAGGTGGGCATGGTGGCCCAGCTACTCAGGAGGCTTGGTGGGAGGATTGCTTGAGCCCAGGAGATCAAGGCTACAGTTAGCCATGATTGTGTCACTCTACTCCAGCCTGGGTGACGGAGTGAGACCCTGTCTCATAAAAATAAACAGAAACAGATCAAATTGGACTTGCTTTCTTGAGGGTGAAAGGTCTGACATGCCACCTGTTGAGCCTTAAAATGTGCCAGTTCCATCCAGGGTTCCCCAGGGCACTGCTTCTCTCTATTTCTTCTATCTTGCTGTGCAGCCAGGATTAGAGTCACCTGTTTGACATGACCCCAGGCAGGGGCCTAGTGTAGAAGTGGGAGAGTGTACAGAAAAGTGTATAAAGTAGGTACAGTGTGAACAACTATAAAGTGAATACCAATATAACCACTACCCAAGTCCAGAAATAGAACAGAAGCTCCACTTTGTAGTTAGTATTTTCCTTGGTTCCATTCATTCTGTTTCTTAGCTTCTTAGCCTTAGCTTCAGTACAGATGCATTAGATAAAATAAAAGCCAATGGTCCTTTTTCTGTCCTGTCTCCTTAGTCTCAAAGCAGGAATCCAAAATGCTGCTTTCAAATACAGATGATAAATATTTGAATAAGAGATAATATTTTGGCTGGGTGCAGTGGGTCACACCTGCAATCCCAGCACTTTGGGAGGCTGAGGTGGGTGGATTACATGAGCCCAGGAGTTCAAGACCAGCCTGGGCACCATGGTAACACCCCATCTCTACAAAAAATACAGAAGTTAGCCAGGCATGATGGCACACACCTGTAGTCCCAGCTACTCTGGAGGCTGAGGTGAGAGGATCACCTGATCCTAGGGAGATTGAGGCTGCAGTGAGCTGTGATTACACCACACTGTGCTCCAGCCTGGGTGACAGAGTGAGACTCTGTCTAAAAAGAAGAATTATTTCTTAATAAAAAATATTAAGAATAAGAAATATTTTATAATAATTTTTTTTTTGAGACAGAGTCTCGCTCTGTTGCCCAGGCTGGAGTGCAGTGGCACGATCTCGGCTCACTGCAAGCTCCGCCTCCCGGGTTCATGCCATTTTTCTGCCTCAGCCATTTTTCTGCCTCAGTCCTCAGTAGCTGGGACTACAGGCGCCCGCCACCATGCCCAGCTAATTTTTTGTATGTTTAGTAGAGACAGGGTTTCACCGTGTTAGCCAGGATGGTCTCGATCTCCTGACCTCATGATCCGCCCACCTCGGCCTCCCAAAGTGCTGGGATTACAGGTGTGAGCCATCGCACGTGGCCCAAATATTTGTTTTTGTTTTTTTTTTTGAGACAGAGTCTCGCTCTGTCACCTGGGCTGGAGTGCAGTGGCCGGATCTCAGCTCACTGCAAGCTCTGCCTTCCGGGTTTATGCCATTCTCCTGCCTCAGCCTCCCGAGTAGCTGGGAATACAGGTGCCCACCACCTCGCCCGGCTAGTTTTTTTTGTATTTTTTAGTAGAGACGGGGTTTCACCGTGTTAGCCAGGATGGTCTCCATCTCCTGACCTCGTGATCCGCCCGTCTCGGCCTCCCAAAGTGCTGGGATTACAGGCTTGAGCCACCGCGCCCGGCCTCCAAATTTTTGTTAATAGTGCCCACATGTAACGTTTTCATTCAAAAAAATCCATTTAATTTTAAACCTATTAACTCATATTCATCTCTAGAAGATAGGAACAAACAGCCTCAATTTAGCGGATTTTCAAATATGATGAGTATGTTTAATTGACCCTAGGGCACAAGTATGTGCTGATTCCAGGACCCTCTTCATGTTCTGCCTTGTAACTGTTCATTTTTTCATTTCTCTCATACCTCTGTTTTTAACTTCATTTGAAATAAGGCGAGCATGTAAGTAAATTTTAAGTAAATTTGGAGGCCAGAAAATGGAAAGATGGTATTTATTTTGCTAATGTGAATCTGTAGTTTTTTAATCTCTAAATCCAAATTGTTCCCTACTAGAATTTACTGGATTTAGATGTTGGTTCCATTCATTCTGTTCCTTTCTTTTTTATTTTATTTTATTTTTTTGAGACGGAGTCTCCCTCTGTTGCCCAGGCTGGAGTGCAGTGGGGCGATCTCAGCTCACTGCAAGCTCCGCCTCCCAGGTTCACACCATTCTCCTGGCTCAGCCTCCCGAGTAGCTGGGACTACAGGCCCCCGCCGCCTTGCCGGGCTAATATTTGTATTTTTAGTAGAGATGGGGTTTCACCATGTTAGCCAGGATGATCCTGATCTCCTGACCTCGTGACCCACTCGCCTCGGCCTCCCAAAGTGCTGGGATTACAGGCGTGAGCCACCGCGCCCAGCCCTTTTTTCTTAGCTTCTTAGCTTGGTCTTTGCTTCACTACAGGTGCATTAGGTAAAATAAAAGCCAACCGTCCTTTTTAAAAGAAGGGTATACATGTGGTATAACTTTTATTACTTGCGATAACCTGTTTTAGGACTGGCAGTTTACAGAATAATGCAAGTGAATAGTGAAGAATAATTAGAAATAATGGGCTGAAATCCTCATGTCATCCTAACATGCCATCAGGGAATAGCAAGGCTTACTGTTGGACTTGAAAATAAGCTGACCCATTTTTCCCAATGGACAGAAATGCCTGTTTCTTCAGCACTGTCCTTTGTTGGCGAGGCACATTTGGCTGGACGCAGCCTCCACTCTTCTTGCATCAAGGACATTTATATAGAGAATGTTCTTTCAAAAAGAACTTTTTTCCTAGTGAGTTTAAAAAAATTAATAGATTATAACTGCTTAGAAGCAACTGCTGGAATAATTTTATAGGTTTTACTTACCATTTCAAAAATCAGTGTAAAATTGGTCTTAATGCCAGGAAATTTCAAAGGTAAGACTCGGCTGTGTTTTTGTATTTTGACTTGGTAAGAATCTCGGCTCACTGTGGTAATAGTAATTATGCTGTGATACCTAGGCTTATTGGAGGGCCTCCAATTTCGAATTTGCCTTGGTTTTGTATTCGCTTTGACGTAGAATATTTTTACAGCTTATCAGAATCCTGGTTTTTGTTGTTGTTTTTCTTAATATAGGTAACTCAGAAATTATGCTAAATCAGTGAGAAAGACTTCTTAGCTTTGATTTTGTCTTTGTTTATATTTGCTTTATACTTTGATCAGATAGCTTAATTAGAATTCCATAGTTACCTGGTAGAAAGCTGCTGAGGATAAAGCTTAAGGAAGTACTTTGGCTAAAAGCGGCTCCCTTTATTCATCAGGGGTATTTGATTTCATCCTGTGGATAACATAGCTTAGAAATTCTGTTTCTTTGGGACCAGCCTGTAGAGTTCTGCAAGCCTGGAAGGGTGAGAACTGTGGCGGGGGAAAAATGGGCTACTTGCTGTATTTAGTATGGACTGGCTAGGACGGTAAGGTAGCAACATAGTTCTGTTTTCTACCCTGGAATCCGAAGAACCTTTAAGCAGGGATTGCATGAAGGTGGGGAGGACAAATCAAGAGGGGCGGGGGAGACATTTGCAAAAAGTATAAATGGAATGTCAGAAAATCTTTCATAGCTACTCTTTAAAAATTAACTTTAGGGCCAAGAGTGGTGTGGCTGACACCTGTAATCCCAACACTTTGGGAGGCTGAGGTGGGAGGATCGCTTGATCTAAGAAGTTCAAGACCAGCCTGGGTAACATAGTGAGATCCCGTCTCTACAAAAAAATTTTAAAAATTAGCCGGCCGTGGTGGCATGCACTTGTAGTCCCAGCTACTCGGGAGGTTGAGGTGGCAGAATCTCCTGAGCCCTGGAGGTTGAGACTTCAGTGAGCTGTGATTGCACCATCACACTCCAGCCTAGGGAACAGAGTGAGACCATATTTAAAAAACAAAAACAAAAAAACTTTAGGCCAGATTATTTTCAAAACAGGCATGTGAGTTACTAGCCCTTGAAAGTCTACTGATCCCTTTGTGGTTTCCTTCGGTCTTCTGGAGTGTGCTGCACACTGAATTTATAGAGGGTATAGTGAGAGCTGAATGCACGTAATCAATATCCAAGAATTTGTTGCATGAGACCACGTGTTTCAAGCCCAGATAGGCAAACACTTAAATCAGTCTTTCTAAAGATCCAGATGACCCATTTTAGAGATTGCCTGTATCCAGAGCCCTAGGGATATAGTGAGATTCCATGGCTAAGAGGAAATATTCCTCTCACATTGGGTAGGGGTAAGTGTAAGTGTATGCAGCCTATGCTAGTGGGAACAACCACCCCACCAACACTGTTCTGGGCAAATGTCACTTTCTTTTTTCCCTTTACAAATCCTGGTTTTGCATACCATCCCCACAATGTTATTATTTTACTTTTATGTGTTTTAGAAGTAGGTCCTGTGTTGCCCAGGCTAGAGTGAAGTGGCTTTTCATAGATGTGATAATGGTGCACTGCAGCCTTGAACTCCTGGGCTCAGGTGATCTTCCCACCTGAACCCCCTAAGTAGCTGGGACTACAGGTATGAGCCACCACCCAGCTCAATGTTGTTATTTTAATTTGCATTGGACTTAAAGGTAGACATATAATTGCTATATTCAAATGGAGTTTTCGTTTATGTAAGATGATTAACTCCTTAGACTGTGTTAATTTGTTGGGTGAGTAGTTGAGGTAGCAGTGTACCAACAATAAATAACTCAATGGGGTAAAAGATTATTATTACTATTTTGAGATGGTATCTAACTCTGTCACCCAGGCTACAGTGCAGTGATGTGATTATAGATCACTGTAACCTCAACCTTCTGGGCTCAAGCGAGCCTCCTGCCTCACCCTTCCAAGTAACTGGGATCACAGGCACATGCCACCATGCCTGGTTAATTTATTTTATTTTTTTCTTTTTCTTTTTTTTTTTTTTTTTGAGACAGAGTCTCACTCTGCTGTGCAGGCTGAAGTGCAGTAGTGCTATCTTGGCTCACTGCAACCTCTACCTCCCAGGTTCAAGCCATCCTCCCACCTCAGCCTTCTGAGTAGCTAGGATTACATGCATGCACCACCTCACCCAGCTAATTTTTTTTGTTTGTTTGTTTTTTTAGTAGAAATGGGGTTTCACCATATTGGCCAGGCTGGTCTCAGACTCCTGACCTCAAGTGATCCACCCACTTTGGCCTCCCAAAGTGCTGGGATTACAGGCGTGAGCCACTGCACCTGGCCAATTTTTAAAGTTTTTGAGACAGGGTTGTACTCTGTTGCCCAGGCTGGAGTGCAGTGGTGCAGTCTCAGCTCACTGCAACCTCTGCCTGCTGGGCTCAAGTGATCCTCCCACTTCAACCTCCCCAGTAGCTGGGACCACAGGTGTGCATCACCACACCCAGCTAATTTTTTGTATTTTTTTGTAGAGAAAGGGCTTTGCCATGTTGCCCAGGCTGGTCTTGAACTCCTGAGCTCATGTGATCCACCCACCTCAGCCTCCCAAAGTGTAGGGATTACAGGTAGGAGCCACTGTGCCCTGCCTACATTTTTTGTAGAGAAGGGTTCTCACTGGTCTTGAACTCCTGGGCTCAAGGAGTCCTCCCACTTTGGCCTTCCAAAGTGCTGGGATTACAGGTGCGAGCCACTGCACCCTGCTCTATTATTTTCATATTTGATTCTCAGAGTAAACATACAGCTTGTTGGTAATCTGAGCCCCGACTGCCCATCTCATCTTCTGTCTCCCATTCTTGGAAACTCTTTTTCAGTCAATCTGTCCAAAAACCCGTTTAGTGCTTTCCCATTTTAGTCACTATTATTCATGCCTTTTATATCACCTCTCCAAACTCTGCCAGTCTTTTAAGGACCAATTCAAATTTTACTTCTGCCTGATGCCTTTCTCACTTACTCCAGATTGAATGATTTTTCTTTCTCTGGATCCCGGGAAATGGTCTGTATCATTTGTTGTCTTATGGTTTGGCTATTTTTAAAAGTGTAAATATTGTGTCTCAAGTAAATTATAAGATCCTTATCAGCAAAGACAGTACCTGTTCCTTTTGTTTCATCACATTGTCTTTGCTATGTGAGTATGCATTTGATTTGGGTGATGGACAGTTCAGTCCTTAATTTCAAAGATTAGGGTAATACAAAAATGATTAACATTCTGAAATATGCAGGAAGGAGGGAATTTAGCTGCTTTATAACTAGATCTATCAAATGGGGATATTTCTCTTTTACTCAGCTTTAGAGATTCTGTTGTCCTTGTTGAGTTTGATGGAATCCTTCTGTAAGATACTCTTCATGTGGTAAACAGATGAGTAGAATAAGGGTATTGCTTCAGATTCTGACAAATCATACATAGAAAATGAAAATGCCCTCTATATCTCACTCAGATTCAAAAAGATTATAATTCCCTTTTACACCTAAATGCCCTAACACATCATTTTTGCATATTACTAATTAAGGTTCTCTCTAAATTCAGCTGGATTTTACAGATGAATGAATTGGATGAATAAGGACCTTGGACTCCACTTCCAACTTTTCTTCTCTAATTTATCTTTATTCAAAAGGAAAAACAAGCAAAAACCCTAAAGAAGTTTACTTTAACATTTATTAATATGAAAATGGAAGCATTGGGTTTTAAGAAAATGTTTCGCTTAAATTCAGTGGTTTAATAAGCCAGAGAATAGTATTCCCTTCTCTTTTTTTTTTTTGAGATGGAATTTCACTCGTGTTGCCCAGGCTGGAGCTCAGTGGCACGATCTCGGCTCACTGCAACCTCCGCTTCTAGGGTTCAAGCAATTCTCCTGTCTCAGCCTCCCGAGTAGCTAGGATTACTGGCGCCCACAACCATACCTGGCTAATTTTTGTATTTGCAGTAGAGACGGAGTTTTACCAAGTTGACCAGGCTGGTCTCGAACTCCTGACCTCAGGTGATCCACCTGCCTCGGCCTCCCAAAGTGCTGGGATTACAGGCATAAGCCACCACACCCAGCCAGTGTTGTCTTCTTTTATTTATTTATTTATTTATTTATTTATTTTTCGAGACAGAGTCTCGCTCTGTTGCCCAGGCTGGAGTGCAGTGGCACAATCTCGGCTCACTGCAAGCTCCGCCTCCCGGGTTCACGCCATTCTCCTGCCTCAGCCTCCCGAGTAGCTGGGACTACAGGCTCCCGCCACCACGCCCGGCTAATATTTTTGTATTTTTTTAAGTAGAGACGGGGTTTCACCGTGTTGGCCAGGATGGTCTTAATCTCCTGACCTCATGATCTGCCCGCCTTGAACTCCTCAAGTGCTGGGATTACAGGTGTGAGCCACTGCGCCCGGCCGTGTTCTCTTCTTGTTGAAACTTTTATATCCCATCCTTCCTGGCCTATTTGGTAAGTATTAATACATTCCTCTGGAAAACTTCCATGTCTCCCTGACATGGAAAGTGCTTCCTACATAGGTATAGTTCTTGTTCCACCTCTCCCAACCCACAACTGAGTCTTTTCAAGTATCTACCAAATGCAAACATTTCAACCAGCTGCTAATGGGAATTCATAGCTTTGAAGACGTAGAAATGTAAGATGTTGAGAAATACGAGGTTTTTGGAGATTTAGAGAATGCTTTTTTGCTTTCCATTACGATGTATATTTCCGTTTCTTTCCGCTATTGAGATTAAGGAAAATTGTGATAACAAGTATTTTACTTCCTTTGCTTGTAGTTCTGTATGAAATTATTTCCTTATAGTGTTATTAGTTGGTGGTGTTCTGTATGTGATTATTTTAAACTCAATGTGTTTCAAAAGTTGTTGAACATTCTCAGGTGGAGGTGGTAATTTTGATTATGGATAATGGTGGAAGATTTGTGTCTTAGGGAGCATTCTAGATTACAGAGCACACAAACATCTCCTACTTCAGGGAGAGAGGGATGAGGTTCCTGGGTTGGAAGGGTGATACACACACTTCCAGGCATATGCCGATAGAGCTGTTGACAGTATGAACTTTCCCAGTCATAGTAAATCTGGGATCACGATGGCATTTCTAGGTCCTACAAAAATGTGTGCTATCTTGGGAATGTTACCACTTCTTGCCCTGGGTGTTTCATAGAGGTGTTAAAAAAGAAAACACCCTCCCTCTACCTTCCAGTTGAGGCACTCTGGTGGGGAGCTTGTGTCTTGATTAAACAAATCACAAACAACTCTAGATGTTTGGTGACAGTTTGAAGAAGGCACATAGATATTTGCATTATGTTTTATTACAGCATATATTTGTGACTGAGAAACCAAAATACTTCTGAAGTATTTTCCTCTCTGAAGTAGTTGACTCATGGCATAAAATGGGAAACTATGAAGTCCTGTGTTTCTATTTTTCTAATGTAAATCTCTCTATAAAGCTCAAAGATAAAAGTAGTTACCATTTTTAATGGATCCTTTTTTTCCCCTCTGTTTTAACTCTTCCATTTAAAAAGGATTAGCATTGGAAAATTATTAGAATGGACATTCAGATTCTGTTGTGTATCTTAGTTGCCCGCTGAGAACACTGGCTCCCATCAGATTTAAACTCTAAATTAGACATTGTGAAGTCTTGGATATGCCCTGTCTCCTACTTTCTCTTTCTTTGTGGCCTTCAGATCATTAAATTTAGTGACTCAGCTAATTTTTTTTTTACCCACCTCTTAGAAAAGTTGAATGTATTTGTGACCAAGCACTTAAAGTTATTTCCTTTAAATCGAGTGTTTGAGACGTTTTTAGATTTATAAGTCTTTGTTTACCGTGTAATTCAGTCCAATTGAGGAACTAGTAAAACTGCATTATCCAGACATCAAAGCTAAGAAGAGTATACCTACACCAAGAAACTTATTAGGTTTCTAACAAGTGGAAAGTTACCAGGTGTCCCAAAATTAACCACTTCCATGCCAGCTGATTTTCATTTTTTGTAGCTATTTTAATGATCAGCAGCATTCTGGGTTTAAAAATATCAGTTGTGGCTGGGCACAGTGGCTCACGCCTATGATCCCAGCACTTTGGGAGGCTGAGGTGAGAGGGTTGCTTGAGGCCAGGAGTTTGAGACCAGCCTGGGCAACATAGCAAGACCCCATTTCTAAATAATAACAATAATACTAATAATAAATTAGCCAGGCATGATGACTTGCACCTGTAGTCCTAGCTACTTGAGATGCTGAAGTGGGAGGATCACTTGAGCCCAGGAGGTGGAGGCTGTAGTGAGCTATGATTACACCACTGCACTCCAGCATGGGTGACAGAGCAAGAATCCATCTCATAAAATAAAATAATCAGTTCTACATTATTCAGAGTTGAGTGTTGCTTTCTTTAGCAGCCTTCAAATAACTGAAAATATGCCATTAAAAAGTATAACCAAGGTGTTGAATGGATAATACATTTTAGTTCATTTCAAAATAGAGCCAGTATCTTTATTTCTTGAGGTTTGAGAGCAAGCTGGTGTTTTGTTTTGTTTTGTTTTTCTTTCAGATTTCTGTGAAGGGATAGACGTCAGACCGACTTTACAGAGAACAATTGAGTCACAGACAAGGGATGACTTGCCAGTTGCGTGCAGCAGTCACTTTAAGTAGGACAGATGCTACCAAGTTGCATTTCAAGATTGGTGACCTTAAGACCTGACAGACCCTGGGGTCAGGAATTGATAGAGAAGGACTCTGTTAGATGAGGACCCATGACTTCCTTAACCCTTCATCAGCACTCCTGTCTGAGGCTCTGTTAAACCTAAGTGTCTTCATGGATTGAAACAGAATTATATGTGCATATTACAGAGTAATTGATTTTTGTACAGATATTTCCTGTTAGGTATTTCAGAGGATGTGTGTAAACATGCTTTAGATATGCATAAGCATCTTGTAATTTTGTTTATGTAAGCAATTGCCTAGAAAAGTAGAGGATGGGGAAGATTTGTTTTTCTTTCCCATGGATACCCTGCTTGTTCCTGCTGAATTCTAGAACATGGCATCTTTAGGAACATGCCATTATCTGGAGACAATTGCCTACAGTCATTGAGATTTTTCTTTTTAAAATGGTCAGTTTTTGCATACTACATCTAGTCACATTGCATAGAGGGTTTGGCTTTCTGGGATATCAGAAGGAAACTATGGATATTTGGAAAAGGGCTGTGACCTTTTGAGGTTATCATAACAGGGGACAATTGCACTCTCCCATTCATTGCTCCCTGGTATCGGTCAGAATAATGCGTGGTGGTCTGACTTCCAGTGGCATTTCTTATGCGATAGGCGCACAAAAACATATTGAAGTCATGGCAAGGCTAGGTTTCTACAGACATAAATGAGATTCAGAAGAAAATTGCTCTGTTCATTTCAGATTCTCCTCTTTGTGATTGTCTTGGGAGACTGTTCATTTGGCTGCAGGTTCAGTGCTTGCACAGTCATATTGGAGTGTCTAAGTAAACTGCAATACAGCATCAACTGTCATAGCTGGAAAGTTGGTAAAGACTGTAAGCCATAACAGTTTGTTACTTAAGCTGTTAAAACTTTAGGTCCTTTAAGGTGCAATGTTTTTGGCCACATTCTGTGGTCCCCCATAGCCTTCAGGAATGAATCCAAACTCTTAAAGTGGTTTGTTCCAGTCCCTGATTCCTTGCTAATGCATCTTACCCATTCTTTCCCCCGACACACTTTGTTCCAGCTGGTTCTCCCAACTGGCTGTGCTTTTTTTCAGGGAGGGAAGGGTCTGTGCACACTGTCCTTCTGTCTTAAATGCACTTCATACTTCAGGTCTCACCTGAGATGGAACTTCCTACAGAAAGGTTTTCCCGAATCTAAAAGGCGGGCTTGGGGACCGTTTAATATGCTGAATCGTCATTCAGTTATTGATTCTTTCAGTAAATATTTGTGTCAAGCACTGTATAGGCTGATGATGCAGAATAGAACTAGACAGGGGACAGGCCTCACAGAGCTTGCGTTCTTGTCAGGGAAACCATCTCGTATTTACATACTTAATTTTATTTGGAACTGATTGAAAACTTATAAAAATAGCACAAAGGAATATCCTATATGTTTTACCCAGATTCTCTTTTTTTTTTCCGAGATTCATGTGTTGTTAACAATTTACCACCCCATTTGTGTTCTTACTCTCTCTGTATACATAATTTTTGGAGTGGGATCAGTTACATGCATTATGGTGCTTCCCCCCAAAATACTAAGGTGTAAATTTCCTAAAAGTGGAGGTATTTTCACATGATAGATTTTATAGATTTACATTGATAAAATATTTCATTTGGGAGGGTTTTTATCCTTCCTGCATTTCTTTTTTTTTTTTCCCAGTCTTTTTTTGTACTGTGTTAAAATACATAAAACATAAAGCTTGCCGTTTTAATCATTTTTAACTATACAGTTCAGCGGTATTAAATACTTTAATGTTATGCAACTATTTCTGTAACTCTTTCCATCTCATAAAGCTGAAACTCTGTACCCATTAAGCAGTAACTTTTCATTCCGACTTTCCCTAGCCCCTGACAACCACTGTTCTACTTTCTGTCTCTATGAGTTTGACTACTCTTAAGTACTGCATATAAGTGGAATCATATAGTATTTGTCTTTTCGTGACTGGCTTATTTCACTTAGCACAGTGTCCTCAAGATTCAGCCATGTTGTCAGAATTTCCTTCCCTTTAAAGACTGAATAGACCAGGCGTGAAGGCTCACACCTGTAATCCCAGAACTTTAGGAGGCCAAGGCAGGCAGATCACCTGAGTTTAGGAGTTTGAGACCAGCCCAGGCAACATGGTGAAACCTCATCTCTACTAAAAATACAAAAGTTAGCTGGGCATGGTGGCGCATGCCTGTAATGCCAGCTACTCAGGAGGCTGAGGAAGAAGAATTGCTTGAACCCGGGAGGCGGAGGTTGCAGTGTGCCAAGATCACACCACTGCACTCCAGCCTGGGCTACAGAGCAGGACTCTGTCTCAAAAAATAAAATAAAAATAAAGGTTGAATAATATTATATTGTATGTATATATCACATTTTCTTATCCATTCATGAGTAGGTGGATACTTTGGGTTGCTTCTGTGTTTTGTTGTTGTTGTTGTTGTTGTTGTTGTTGTTGTTTTGAGACAGAGTCTCATTCTGTTGCCCAGACTAGAGTGCGGTAATGCCATCTCAGCTCACCGCAACCACCGCCTCCCAGGTTCAAGCAATTCTCCTGCCTCAGCCTCCCAAGTAACTGGGATTACCATTACATGTCACCACACCCGGCTAATTTTTGTATTTTTTGTACAGATGGCATTTCACCATGTTGGCCAGGCTGGTCTCAAACTCCTGACCTCAGGTGATCTGCCCACCTCGGCCTCCCAAAGTTCTGGGATTACAGGTGTGAGCTACCATGCCCGGCGGAGGTTCCTGTTTTTTGCAATGGGTTTATAATTCATTACCATACTTAATATTTTGGTGCTCAAATTGTCCCAGACTTGGCCAGTGGGAACCCCTTCAGGCTGGCTTCTGTGTCCTTGTGAGATGCTCCATCGTTTTTTTTCTTGCATAAAAAGATGTTCCAGGCTCATCTTGTCCCTATCCTGCCCTAACCCTGGAATCAGCCCTTTTTCCAGGGAGCCCTCACACCCTTGTTTTAGCACTTAGCACACTGCTTACTTATGTTTTCCTCCATTGGACTAGATTGTACCTCTCTGAGGACACACAGATGTGAGTCTTATTTGCTCTTGTATCTTCACCCAGCACAAGGCCTGACACATGAGATGTTTACTAAATATTTGTTGAATAAAAAATGTTTACTGTAGTTAATTGATTAAAATTTGGTTCTAAAATTATGATGCTAATGGGTTTTCTCTTTTTTTCCCCAACTAGGAAGAAATGTTGGCTATTTGGCGATGAGAGGTGGTGAACAGTGACCATACTGGTATACAACACTATGGGACCTGGCATTTTTGCTGCATGTCCAGCCCACCCCCACTAATAATGTAGGAAGCCATCTGATCCATTGGAAACACTAATCTGATCTTGGAAGTGGCTGATCGTGGCAGGATGTGTCGACGATGATGATGGCAAGAAAGCAAGATGTCCGAATTCCCACCTACAACATCAGTGTGGTGGGATTATCTGGGACCGAGAAGGAAAAGGGCCAGTGTGGGATTGGAAAGTCTTGTTTGTGCAACCGCTTTGTGCGCCCGAGTGCTGACGAGTTTCACTTGGACCATACCTCCGTCCTCAGCACCAGTGACTTTGGAGGGCGAGTGGTCAATAATGACCACTTTCTCTACTGGGGAGAAGTTAGCCGCTCCCTGGAGGATTGTGTGGAATGTAAAATGCACATTGTGGAGCAGACTGAATTTATTGATGATCAGACTTTTCAACCTCATCGAAGCACGGCCCTGCAGCCCTATATCAAGAGAGCTGCTGCAACCAAGCTTGCATCAGCTGAAAAACTCATGTACTTTTGCACTGACCAGCTGGGGCTGGAGCAGGACTTTGAGCAGAAACAAATGCCAGACGGAAAGCTGCTGGTTGATGGTTTTCTTCTTGGTATCGATGTTAGCAGGGGCATGAACAGGAACTTTGATGACCAGCTCAAGTTTGTCTCTAATCTCTACAATCAGCTTGCAAAAACAAAAAAGCCCATAGTGGTGGTCCTGACTAAGTGTGACGAAGGTGTTGAGCGGTACATTAGAGATGCACATACTTTTGCCTTAAGCAAAAAGAACCTCCAGGTTGTGGAGACCTCAGCGAGATCCAATGTAAACGTGGACTTGGCTTTCAGCACCTTAGTGCAACTCATTGATAAAAGTCGGGGAAAGACAAAAATCATTCCTTATTTTGAAGCTCTCAAGCAGCAGAGTCAGCAGATAGCTACAGCGAAAGACAAGTATGAGTGGCTGGTGAGTCGCATTGTGAAAAACCACAATGAGAACTGGCTGAGTGTCAGCCGAAAGATGCAGGCCTCTCCAGAATACCAGGACTATGTCTACCTGGAAGGGACTCAGAAAGCCAAGAAGCTGTTTCTACAGCACATCCACCGCCTCAAGCATGAGCATATCGAGCGTAGGAGAAAGCTGTACCTGGCAGCCCTGCCATTAGCTTTTGAAGCTCTTATACCTAATCTAGATGAAATAGACCACCTAAGCTGCATAAAAGCCAAAAAGCTCTTAGAAACCAAGTCAGAATTCTTAAAGTGGTTTGTTGTGCTTGAAGAGACACCATGGGATGCCACCAACCACATTGACAACATGGAAAACGAACGGATTCCCTTTGATTTAATGGATACTGTCCCTGCAGAGCAGCTGTACGAGGCCCACTTAGAGAAGCTGAGGAATGAGAGGAAAAGAGTTGAGATGCGAAGGGCGTTTAAAGAAAACCTGGAGACCTCTCCTTTCATAACCCCCGGAAAGCCTTGGGAAGAGGCCCGTAGTTTTATTATGAATGAAGATTTCTACCAGTGGCTGGAAGAATCTGTATACATGGATATTTACGGCAAACACCAAAAGCAAATTATAGATAAAGCAAAGGAAGAATTTCAGGAGTTGCTTTTGGAATATTCAGAATTGTTTTATGAACTGGAGCTGGATGCTAAGCCCAGCAAGGAGAAGATGGGTGTTATTCAGGATGTTCTGGGAGAGGAACAGCGATTTAAAGCATTACAAAAGCTCCAAGCAGAGCGTGATGCCCTTATTCTGAAACACATTCATTTTGTGTACCACCCAACAAAGGAGACATGCCCCAGCTGCCCAGCTTGTGTGGACGCTAAGATTGAGCACTTGATTAGTTCTCGGTTTATCCGGCCATCTGACCGGAATCAGAAAAATTCACTCTCTGACCCTAACATTGATAGAATCAACTTGGTTATATTGGGCAAAGACGGCCTTGCCCGAGAGTTGGCCAATGAGATTCGAGCTCTTTGTACAAATGACGACAAGTATGTGATAGATGGTAAAATGTATGAGCTTTCCCTGAGGCCAATAGAGGGGAATGTCAGGCTTCCTGTGAACTCTTTCCAGACACCAACATTTCAGCCCCACGGCTGTCTTTGCCTTTACAATTCAAAGGAATCGCTATCCTATGTAGTGGAAAGTATAGAGAAGAGTAGAGAGTCCACGCTTGGCCGGCGGGATAATCATTTAGTCCATCTCCCCCTTACATTAATTTTGGTTAACAAGAGAGGAGACACCAGTGGAGAGACTCTGCATAGCTTAATACAGCAAGGTCAGCAAATTGCTAGCAAACTTCAGTGTGTCTTTCTCGACCCTGCTTCTGCTGGCATTGGTTACGGACGCAACATTAATGAAAAGCAAATCAGTCAAGTTTTGAAGGGACTCCTGGACTCTAAGCGTAACTTAAACCTGGTCAGTTCTACTGCTAGCATCAAAGATTTGGCTGATGTTGATCTGCGAATTGTTATGTGTCTGATGTGTGGAGATCCTTTTAGTGCAGATGACATACTTTTTCCTGTCCTTCAGTCCCAAACCTGTAAATCTTCCCATTGTGGAAGCAACAACTCTGTTTTACTTGAACTACCAATCGGACTGCACAAGAAGCGGATCGAACTGTCTATTCTCTCATACCATTCCTCCTTTAGCATCAGAAAGAGCCGGTTGGTTCATGGGTACATTGTTTTTTATTCAGCCAAACGTAAGGCCTCTTTGGCTATGTTACGTGCCTTTCTTTGTGAAGTGCAGGATATTATCCCTATTCAGCTGGTAGCACTCACTGATGGCGCTGTAGATGTCCTGGACAATGACTTAAGTCGGGAACAGCTGACTGAGGGGGAGGAGATTGCTCAAGAAATTGACGGAAGGTTCACAAGCATCCCCTGTAGCCAACCCCAGCATAAACTTGAGATCTTTCACCCGTTTTTTAAAGATGTGGTGGAAAAAAAGAACATAATCGAGGCTACTCATATGTACGATAATGCTGCCGAGGCCTGTAGCACTACCGAAGAGGTGTTTAACTCCCCCCGGGCAGGGTCACCACTCTGCAACTCAAACCTGCAGGATTCAGAAGAAGATATCGAGCCATCTTACAGCCTGTTTCGAGAAGACACATCACTGCCTTCTCTGTCCAAAGACCATTCTAAACTCTCTATGGAACTGGAGGGAAATGATGGGCTGTCTTTCATTATGAGCAATTTTGAGAGTAAACTGAACAACAAAGTACCTCCACCAGTCAAACCAAAGCCTCCTGTCCATTTTGAAATTACAAAGGGGGATTTATCTTATTTAGACCAAGGCCATAGGGATGGACAGAGGAAGTCTGTGTCTTCTAGCCCCTGGCTGCCTCAGGATGGGTTTGATCCTTCTGACTATGCTGAACCCATGGATGCTGTGGTGAAGCCAAGGAATGAAGAAGAAAACATATACTCCGTGCCCCATGACAGCACCCAAGGCAAAATCATCACCATTCGGAATATCAACAAAGCCCAGTCCAATGGCAGCGGGAATGGTTCTGACAGTGAAATGGACACCAGCTCTCTAGAGCGAGGGCGCAAGGTTTCCATCGTGAGCAAGCCAGTGCTGTACAGGACGAGATGCACCCGGCTGGGGCGATTTGCTAGTTACCGAACCAGCTTCAGCGTGGGGAGTGATGATGAGCTGGGGCCCATCCGGAAGAAAGAGGAGGATCAGGCATCCCAGGGTTATAAAGGGGACAATGCCGTCATTCCATACGAAACAGACGAAGACCCACGGAGGAGGAATATTCTTCGCAGCCTAAGGAGGAACACTAAGGTAAGACACCAGTTTAGGATTAGTCATAGTGTTTTGTACAGTGTCTCGGTGAGGGTTGATAGATGATGATTTTTCAAGGACAACCTATTCTGGTAAAAAAAACTGCCCTGTGTATGTGTTTGACTTAGCATAAAAAGCAGTGCCTCAATTAACTACTACTACTATTGGCAGCTCTCAAGTAGTTAGGACTTTGGATAGATAGTCTGAGTTGTTGTTGCCTAAAACAATAGTTAATTAATTAGCAAAATGAGGAGATAATGCAGAACTTGTCAGCGCCTTGACAAATGGCCAAGCACAGTGACAATACACTTGCTCTCTGCTCTCCCTTCACTAAAACACCGGAACTCAAAACTGCTTGCCGCAATCTGTCACTGCTAAACATAACATTTCATCCGCACATCTCTTAAATGACCCTTTCCTCCCTTGCTGATCTGTAAAGGTTGCTGCATTTGAGTGAAAAATTGGATGATGATTTGCACACACACATCAGTGACGAGTCTTTGAGTACATAAATGAAAAAAGAGAATCTTGCCACTGAGAGTTATAAACCTGTCCTGTATTTGTTAATTTGGAATACCATCCGGCTCTATTATTTTATCTGCAGGGGAGTTGCTGCTGCTATCAGTTAGAAATTCAGATTTTATTTAGGGATCACAAATGGGGCAGTGAGGGAAAAGAAAAAGTTAACTGTATACGTTATAAACATTGAGCCTACTCGTCATATGTAGAGGCAGGATCAAATGAAGTCTCTCTCTCTCTTTTTTTTTTTTTTGGAGGGGGAAGGATTCTCGCTTAGTCACCCAGACTGGAGTGCAGTGGTGCGATCTCCGCTCACTGCAAGCTCCACCTCCTGGGTTCACGCCATTCTCCTGCCTCAGCCTCCTGAGTAGCTGGGATTACAGGCGCCCACCACCGTGCCCAGCTAATTTTTTTATTTTATTTTATTTTTTAGTAGAGACAGGGTTTCACCGTGTTAGCCAGGATGGTCTCCATCTCCTGACCTCATGATCCTCCTGCCTTGGCCTCCCAAAGGGCTGGTACTACAGGCATGAGCCACTGCGCCTGGCTGCAGATGAAGTCTCTTATCCTGCTAGAATTGTAGTTTGTAGTCTGCAGGGCAGAGAGCTGTAAGCAGTACTTTGTCCCCTTGGGTTTAGGCTTTGAGAAAGAAAAGGCGTTTCTCAACTTTTTTTTTTTTTTTCCATTTGGAGTAGGGAGAAATACTCTTCCTCCCCACCCCCAAATGCCAAGGCTGATTTAGAAATACTGAAATACTCTACAGGCCAGGCGCAGCACAGTGGCTCACGCCTGTAATCCCAGCACTTTTGGAGGCCGAGGCAGGTGGATCTCTTGAGGTCAGGAGTGAGACCAGCCTGGCCAACGTGGTGAAACCCTGTACTAAAAAAGTACAAAAATTAGCCGGGCGTGGTGACAGGCACTTGTAGTCCCAGCTACTCAGGAGGCTGAGGCAGGAGAATCGTGTGAACCTGGGAGGCAGAGGTTGCACTGAGCCAAGATCATGCGACTATATTCCAGCCTGGGCAACAGAGGGAGACTCTGTCTCAAAAAAAAAAGAAAGAAAGAAAAAAGAAAAAACAATATGTGTGTGTATATATATAAATACTCTTTATTTTTTCAGAAAAAGACATTTTGGTGAGATACCACAACAGAACTGTGTTATATAATAATCCTTGACCAGCAGATTATGATATATAGAAGGATTTCTTCATGTTAAAGCTTTCGCTACTCTCCTTCCCATGAAAGAACAGAGAACAGAATTACTTGTCCAAAAATATTGCAGGGACCTTTGGAAAGAAAGGTTGCCAGAAACTTTTAGTATTACAAATCCTACCAAATCAGAAGGTTCTAGAATCCAGGCTGTCTTGAAAGCTGACAATCCTGACAACTCTTTGTAAAATATAATACAGAGGCCAGTTTGGCAGCCCTCCGGGCCCCGAGAGATGGGGGAACAGGGTGCCATCACCCTCCCAAGGAAATTGCATCCCCTTTGTGCTATACATCACATAGTAGAGTGTGTTCCTGCATTACTGCTGTCCAGGAGCTTCCAGAGTTTTCTCACCTGTGCTGTGTGAGAAAGGGCAGAGTGGTTCGGTTCCTCTCCCCACCTGTGCTGACCATTAATAAATGCCATAGGCATCCTCCTGTTTGATATTCCTTTGCCTGGCTTTTCTACATGGAGTCCTTCATCTGCCTCCAGTGTTTTCTCCTCCAAAGGTTGGTAGGAGGCCAACCTGTGGAAAGCATTGCTTATTTAGGAAGCCAGAAAACAGCCTGACTTGCCTCCAGTATTTTCCCAGAGCTCACCTATTTAATGATACTGGAATCCAAACATTTTGAACATTTCTTCTCTTCCTCCTCCTCTCCCAATGAAGACTGTTGCCAGAACAGCTTAAAAATGCTGACAGTCTTCTAATTTGTGGGGGTGTTTGCACACCTGGAAATTAGGAAGGTGGCATAATAGCATACTGAATTATAACTATGTTCTGACTTCTACCTACATTTTTAATATTTACTGAAAATGATGCTTTAAAAACACATTCCCATGCAAGCCAGGCTTTAAAGAGCACACACTGTAGTGGAGGCTGAGCAGAAAACAACTGATCACAGTGCGCCTCTGAGATAGCTGTGTTCATGCTGGTAATGAGCACTTCCTAACCTGAGACTTCCTTCCCCGGGTTGTTGGGTCAGCATGCAAGAAGTGGTCAGCTTCCGGTCTATCTTTAGCTATGTGGGCCACACCTCTTCAAGTCAAATAAAAATGATACTTCTGGCCCAAGAGCAATAGCGTGCCAGAAGTCAGTTATGGAGTATCCTTTGGAAAGAGTGACTAGAAGGTGAAATTTTCTTTTCCTGCCTTGGAAAATGGTGCTTTGAAATGAGGGTAGTTGCTTTATCGTCCCAGTGCAGAGATGAGCAAATCCTTTGCCGCTAGAGCAAACCTCCTATTAAAATTGCTGCAGTTCAGAACATAGACTGGCACTTGTTTTACTGGAAAAGCAAGATACCGTCAGGGCAGAGAAGGCCAAAACAACCCCTATGTGGGGGATTTGGCCTTTGATTTTTATTGGCATGACAAAGCAAAACAATATTTATTTGAAGGGAGGGGACAGCCAGGCACTAGGATTTCAGTTGGTAATGGAAAATACACTCAGTACCTCCTGTGTGCCAGGCACCATGGGGAAATGGCACAGACCCTTCTTGCCCAGACCTTAGTACCCAGTTGAGGCAGCAAGACCTACACAGCCACTGAAAATAGGTGGCCTGCCCAGGGAAGGCTGTGTGTGGGCATGTCGGGGTAGTTATGTTAGAGTAGGGTGTAGTGATTAGGAGCTCAAGCTCTGGGAATCTGGGCTACAGTCAACTCCAGCTCCTTCACTTCCTTACTTGGACTTTGAGCACGTGAGTCACCTCTCCACATTCTTTTTGCAAAAGAGGGAGCACCTTCCTGATCAGGTTGTGAGAAATGAACACTGGGCGTAGTGCATGCTGGATAAATGTCAGCTGTCTTCATTTAACTAGACCCCAGAGAATGAGTGGAACTAAAGCAGTCATGTGAGGTAAGGAAGGACTTGAAGGTAGAAATATGCATATTGTATTCCGAGAAAGGAGAAAACTTGTCTGGTCTAGCTGAGGGCTTGAGGGACCAACATTATCCATCCCCTCTTGTGGAAGTTTTAACTCCATGAATTACTGAGCTGCTTTCTTGGTACTTACCCTAGCAACCGCCCTAACAAAAAAAAAAAAAAAAAAAAAAAAAAAAAAAGCTATGCTCTGGGTACCAATGTGATACAGAAAAAAATCACTCAGTGCCCTTGGCTGATTTGCTAGATTAGGTCTTTACTGTAAAACTGCAGTTGGAGTGAGGGAATCGCTTTCATTTCTCCTCATGAAAGTGCAGACTGTAAAGCTGACTCTCATTCTGGGTGCTTTTCCCAGCTGAACCGTTTAGCAACCCACCCTCATAGTGGGAGCCTTCCGCACTCAGCTGAATGAAATTGAAAATCTACGATTGCACTTCAGTAGGGTCCATGAATAGTGGCTTTGTCTGTAAAGAGTTGTTGTTGCACATGGTCTCTGTCTCCCAGTGCCATGCGTTTGCAAAGACGAGATCAGGATCGGCAGGGTCTTATTTTAAAGCCAAAAAACAGGCTGGGGAGCCTTGTTCCACAAAGTACGCCTTTTGGTCATGCTGAAATGGCTGCATTTGGTGTGTTTGACGGTGGATTTAAAGAGAAGACATTATTGGCTATTTACGCTTCTATCTGATGTGTTCTTATTTTGGCGCTAAAAAAAAAAAAGACAAAACAGCATGATAAAGAAAATCTTTCACTCACTGCAGCAACCACATGACAAGACAACCTATTGAAAAGCTAACCAATTCAATCATGCATTGTTTGGTCTATAAGGCACCAAGTAACCAGTTTGACAGTTTGTGTCCTCCCCTGGTGAATTGGCTTATTTCATTGGATTCAGTGAATTGGCTGGTTGTTGTGGCTTTGTGTGGACACAGCTCTCATTTTGTGAGGCCTAGAATGGAGTTAAAGTTTCTAGTGTGAATAAAAACCAGCTGGGGAATTGGACTGCTTGCTCCCCTGGGAGGGATGTTGCATTTTGACAGACAAGCTGAATGCGATGAAATATGAGCTCTTTGTAACCTACCTAGGAAAGACTCCCAGTGTGTGCTTCAGGAATGATTAGTCCTACTCAATGAGCTTTGAGACCAAATACACATCTTGGTTTTAAAAATGGGGTGGGCACACTGACTTGACCTTGGATTTTCTGTTTCCTGAAAAAATTTTGTCTTTTAAACGAGGTACTTTTTTCTCCAGAGCACAAGTTCAGTCATTCTTTTAGGAAGGAGACATGCAATTCGGTGCGTGGGCATTTAGTGAGCACTTGTTTTATGCCCAACATTGTGCTGGGTGTCCTAGGTGTGGCAGTGACGTTAATCCAGCTTACAGTCTTGGGGATGTTGGGTTTTAAACATGTACTTGCATGCGTTTTGAATATTACCAAAGGGAAGGTACGGGATACTAAGGAATTGTGTAACAAGGAAGTTTAACCTAAACTGCAGTGTCAGGAAAGCTCCCCAAGGAAATGATATTTAAGGCTGAGACTTTTGAAGCGTGAGGCAGACAAAGTCAGTGAGGATGGAAGCTTCGTGGAGCTGAAAGAACTTGATGTGTTCAAAGAGTTGAAAGAAGCTTAGCGTGGCTGTTCTGGAGAGTTGAGGGGGACCCAGGCCAAATGATAGAGGGCTGTGGCTACCACATGAAGGGTTTTGTGTTTTGTGCATTTATTGAATACCTGCTGTGTGTCAGGTACGTATCAGGCATTTTCACATGAATTTATTATTTATTCCTCCTCCCAGTCGTAATGAGGTGATGTTTTTCCTCCTTGATTTTGAGGTGAGGTAACTAAGGCTCAGAGAGATTAAACCTTGCCCAAGTAAATGTAGCCACTGAGTGGAAGAGCTGAGATTCTGAACCCTGGTGTTCTGACTTCCACTTCCTGTGATTTTCATCATCCAGTCTGCAGAAAAGTTGCTAATATTCAACAGTCAGGTGCCTATATTTAGACCACTCAATCAGTCCAGTTGATTTGTTCATTCCAACAAAAGATCTTTGATTATCTGAAAAAATCCATTTCTCCTCACTGCCCCCCAGAACAGCACGGTGCTGTTTGTTTCTAGCTTCAAAGCCTAGTTGAGTAGAGGACAAAAAAGGCATGGAGACATTGAAATAGCAACTGGAACTTTGAGAAGTTGTTTCTCACTGGTGTCACTCGATTCTCAGTTTATTTTAAGCCTGAAGAACTTCTGTAGTGTGTTTTTGGTGATAAAAATAGACTATCTTTAACTATCTGCCTTAGCTTACAGCACACCTGTTCTTAAAAAAAAAAAAAAAATGACGATAGGCAACCCAAATCTCTTTTTAAAAGAACTGGGAATTGTGTTGATGCCTCACTGAGCCAACTTGGTCTCCTCCACCACCTGGTGATACTGAAGTACCTTTGTAGGGACTCAAATTATTCCAGCTCTAGTTGGGAATCACCTTTGCTTATAAGGCAAAGGCCTTCCAAATGGATTTTTACAGCGTTTGAGGCAAGCGATAAAAACTGACTCATAGCACTGAAAAGTCCAAATTCAGTGTGTGTTGAACTTCAGGCAACTTCAGGCAAGTGTTCATGAAAATGTACCTGGAACTAGTGGGCCCTTCTCACTATTTGGCTCCCAATCACACTGGCCATGAGTTGTCTTCTCAGGGGTGGACTCACGGTTGCCAGACTTCATGCCTTTATAGAGCAAAAAGCTATGGTCTGGGCTGGGTGCAGTGGATCACACCTGTAATCCCAAAACTTTGGGAGGCTGAGGCAGGCACATCACTTGAGGTCAGGAGTTCGAGACCAACCTGGCCAACATGGCAAAACCCTGTCTCTACAAAAAATACAAAAATTAGCCAGGTGTGGTGGCGGATGCCTATGATCCCAGCTACTCAGGAGGCTGAGGCAGGAGAATCAAGTGAACCCAGGAGGCGGAGGTTGCAGTGAGCCGGGATCATGCCACTGCACTCCAGCCTGGGCAATAGAGGGAAACTGTCTCAAAAAAAAAAAAAAAAAAAAAAAAAAAAGGGCTATGGTCTGGATTTAGTTAGCTCCTGCAATAGGATGACATGCCTCCATTTCTTTTCCCATTATTTAAGAGGATTAGGGATGGCAGGAAGGCCAGGACTTTGTGGTCCTTCCTGTTCATCCCTAAATAAAGATGCTCCACGATGGTGAGTGACTGAGTCATAGTATTAACTGCCAGCTTGAAGGAGACCATATCTAAGCATTTGCGCTTTAATAATAGATTTTATCAGCAAGAATACATCTGCCTTCAGGTTTTCTTTTAAACTTGGGCGTGGAATTTTTCAGAGCCAGAAGGGGGAGCACCGGTTAACCAAGAATACATTTGGAGCATAAACAAATAACTTAATTGAAAAGGTCCTTTTGGAACTCTTTTGGAAATAGAAGAGAATAATTGCCAATCAGAAAGGCACGATGTTGAATATTGAATGCAAGAAAGTGGTTTAGGGAACAGCTATAGTAATGCCACTTATGGAATCTTTCCGATTTTCTAAGACTCTACTGGTTACAGTTAGTCCACAGTGTGCCACCACACAACTTGGCAAGCCATGAGTGTGACCCTCTAGGGCTCTGTGTATTGATTTCACTCTCATCCTCATTCAGATGGCACTGCCCCTGTTCCAGACTGCATTCCGTATATGGTGTTACCCTGTTACTCATTTTTTTTTTTTTAACATAAAACATTAATGCTGGGTGCGGTGGCTCACACCTGTAATCCCAGCACTTTGGGAGGTCGAGGTGGCAGATCACCTGAGGTTGGGAGTTCGAGACCAGCCTGACAAACATGGAGAAACACCATCTCTACTGAAAGTACAAAATTAGCCAGGCTTGGTGGCACATGCCTGTAATCCCAGCTACTCAGGAGGCTGAGGCAGAAGAATCACTTGAACCTGGGAGGTGGAGTTTGCAGTGAACTGAGGTCGCACCATTGCACTCCAGCCTGGGCAACAAGAGCGAAACTCCATCTCAAAAAAAAAAAAAAAAAATTTTTTTAAAGTTTGGGTCTCACTATGTTCCGGGCTGGACTCACAACTCTTGGCCTTAAGCAGTCCTCCCACCTGGGCTTCCCAAAGTGTTGGGATTACAGGCATGAGTCACTGCACCTGGCTGGTGTTAACGGTTTTGAAAAAAGGCCAGACATGGTGGCTCACACCTGTAATCCCAATACTTTGGGAGGCCGAGTTTGGCAGATTGCTTGAGCCCAGGTGTTTGAAACTAGCTTGGGCAACATGGCAAAACCCTGTCTCTACAAAAAATTATCTGGGCGTAGTGGCACACACCTGTAGTCCCGGCTAGTTGGGAGGCTGAGGTGGGAGATTCACCTGAGCCCAGCGAGGTCGAGGATGCAGTAAGCCGTGCTTACACCACTGCACTCCAGCCTGGGCAACACAGTGAGACGCTGTCTCAAAAAACCTACCAGAAAACCCAATACCGATGCCTGGTTCCCCACCACCCCACCCTGCTTCCATTCCAATTAAATCAAAATCTCTAGGGCTGTTGTCTAGGCACTTAAAAAAAAAAAAGACCAAAGAAAGGCAGTGAATCCAACAGGCTGGGTTCTGTTTTGTATTTCCTTTAATAGATATGTTACCAGGCATTTAAAAGGTTTAAAAGGCTATACTCGATAGTACAACTCTAGTGACCATATTTTCTGACTCTAAAATCTAGATAAGTATCTTTACATGTATAAGGTTGTTTATGGAGACCAAAAGAGAATATTTGAAGTTGACAGCATAGGGTCAGTAAGTAGCCCTCCCTGCTGTTCCCACAGAAGATAGAATGTTCTTACCTTTTTCCATTGTCACATAGCTGATACTTGCTCATGTGGTACCTAGATCAGCTTTGTTTATTGTGGATATGTCTTCTGTTACCAAATAGATATAGAAGTTCATTGAGGGCAGGAGACGACTTTGGTCCTAGTATTAGCTCTGCTGCTAGTTTGTTATCTGGCCTTGGGTAATTCATAAATTCATTTAAAAAAAAAAAAAAAGGACTCTTGCCTTCTAGGAACTTAGCCCAATAGAATATTTGTTGTATGTGTACATAAATAACCATACCTTATTCAGTGCCTACAGAAGGAATTAGGACTTCATCTGGCAGTTTTTAAAAGGCTTGTGATATAGTACTGCCAAAGTATGAACAAGGCCTTCTAAGCCTCACCTCCTCACACGCTAGTGTGGCAGCACAGTGTAAGGAGAAAAGAGAATCTGTACCATAGAGATAGTCCGCGTCTCAGCTAAATTTGAGAAAATAGAAAGGAACATTGGCCCAGTACATTATTGGAAACTGTTTTTGTTCAGCAAATATATTGAGTGCCCACTGCACGTCAGGCCCTGGAACCCAACCATCTTCCCAGCTGATAGAAGGCCCTTCTTCTGGCTCTTACCTATCCCTTGGCTTCCATTCTACTCTTTTTCTTGCCCCAGTGGACTTGGACAGGGTCTGTGGACTGGGCTTACAGCCGAGTGGGGAGCAGAGGCAGTGACAGATGCAGCTTCCTGCTCTGCCACAGTCGGGAGTTTCCTCTTTATGCCCTTGTGTCTGAAAAGCTGAGAGACCAGAGGTAGCTTCCAGGCACCATTTCTCCCCAGTGCACCACAGGCATAAACTATTATTTATAAACTTTGCTGTGGTTAGTATCAAGACCAAAAATCAGGTGTGTTTTTAAGCAAACTATGAGGTACAAAGCAATGGACTATGTTGTTCATTTTTTTTTAATCGATCTAAAAGGCCAAGGTTAAAGTGTTTCAGGCTGGCCCAGTCCTTTGTGTATGGCAGTGGCATTTCATCGTGGAGGAGATAGATCATGCAGGGGAAAGAGCGTGGGACTTTGACGTTCAAAGATCACAGCACACTAAGTGCTGGCTCTGAATCTCCATAAGTCTCTGTTTTCTCAACTGTAAAATGGGTCTAAATGACCCTTACCTTGCAGAGTGGTCGTGAGGTTTTGAATAATTATGCAGAGCAACTACCACCATGCTCAGCCACTCCTAAGGAATCTCTCTTCCATTTTGACCCAGTTGGACTCTAAACTTAGAGCGGCCGGTCATGGTGGCTCACACCTATAATCCCAGCACTTTGGGAGGCCAAGGCAGGTGGATCACTGGAAGTCAGGAGTTCAAGAACAGCCTGGCCAACATGGTGAAACCCCGTCTTTACTAAAAACACAAAAACTTGCTGGGCATGGTGGCTCACGCCTGTAATCGCAGCTACTCAGGAGGCTGAGGCAGGAGAATGGCTTGTTCTAGGGAGGCGGAGGTTGCAGTGAACCAAGACTGCACTCCAACTTGAGCGACAGAGTGAGACTCCATTTCAATAAAAATTAATAAATAAATAAATAAACTTAGAGGCACACACGTGGAGATTGTTCTCAGGGATTGACTTTCTCTGGCTAGATGCTTTTTTCAGTTCGGCCTGCTAATAGGTAAGTGCCTCCAAGAAGGTGGATGTTGGGTATTGTCACTTTCTCCTTTTCAAGGACCTGCTGCTGAAAGTGCACCCAATAACTCCCTAAAGAGTGACACACGTCTGATTGGGGTCATGAGATATCTGGCAGACCGCTCGGGAGAATGCCACTTCCATCAGAAATATGTCCAGTAACCCTTCCGATACCTGAAGTGTTGGTTCTATCAGCAATCTGGCCCAGCTCTTGGCATGCACCCCAAACTCTGATTTTCTTACTAGGAAGGTTTAGAATTCATTTTGCAAGAGTTCCAATTTTGTGACACCCTAGAGAGCCTTCAGTTATCTCAAGGAGGTATTTTGAAATTCTGTAAACCAGAGTTTAAGTCTTAAAAAAGAGGGAGTGAGATTGAATCCATGTCACTCGGCAAGGAGGTGGGGTGATGCTACTGCAAAAGCTTACCCTCCACATCCACTGTTGTAAATGGAAGGATTGAACTAAATCTTCGACTCTTTGAGGTGAAAGAGATAGGAGCAGTTGTCTCAGTTAGTCTTCCGTCTCTCTTATCGCTCCCAACGTGACCCTTTGGAGCCGTACAAAAGAAGCCTGCTCCATAGTCAATAGGTAGCTCTATAGCTATTCGAAAATAGCTATCAGAGTGCCCCATTCTTCTCTTTGCCGGCTTAAAGTTCCCTGGTATTTTGTATGAGTGGATCTTTATTACCTTTAGAAACCTTTGGAAGTCCTCCAGATAATCAGTGATCAATGTGCCTCCCTTTATTTTTATTTATTTATTTATTTATTTTTTGAGACAGGGTCTTCTGCTGTCACCCAGGCTGGAGTGCAGTGGTGCAACTTTGACTCACTGCAGCCTCCACCTCAGCTCAAGCCATCCTCCCACTGAAGCCTCTCAAGTTGCTGGGACTACAGGCGTGTGTCACCACACCCAGATAATTTTTAAAATATTTTTTGTAGAGATCGGGTTTCACCATGTTGACCAGGTTGGTCTCAAACTCTGGCCTCAAGTGATCCGCCCGCCTCAGCCTCCCAAAGTGCTAGAATTACAGGCATGAGCCACTGAGCCCAGCTAGTGTGCTTTTTGTTTTGTTTTGTTTTTTGAGACGAGTCTCGCTCTGTCGCCCAGGCTGGAGTGCAGTGGCACGATCTCGGCTCACTGCAAGCTCCGCCTCCCGGGTTCACACCATTCTCCTGCCTCAGCCTCCTGAGTAGCTGGGACTACAGGCGCCCGCCACCAAGCCAGGCTATTTTTTTTTTTTTTTTTTTTTGGTAGAGACGGGGTTTCACTGTGTTAGCCAGGATGGTCTCGATTTCCTGACCTCGTGAACTGCCCGCCTCGGCCTCCCAAAGTGCTGGGATTACAGATGTGAGCCACCATGTGTGGCTGCTAGTGTGCTTTTATTCACTTAGTCATCCATTTATTTATTCCCTCGATCCCAATAATTTTCACTAGATTATAAGCCGTGGTTGTTAAAAGCACAGGTTTTGCAGTCATGCAGACCTGACTTTGTCAAGTTACTGACTTTTTCTAGGAGCTGGCCTCTATAAAATGGAGTTTTTAAACACCCACACCCATAAATCTTTTGTGACTCTGGAGTCCTTATAAAGAATTTATGCTGGCTGGGTGCAGTGGCTCATGCCTGTAATCCCAGCACTTTGGGAGTCCAAAGCAGGAGGGTCCCTTGAGCCCAGGAAGCCGTGGTTGTAGGGAGCTATGACTGTGCCACTGCACCCCAGCCTGGATGGGCAGATTGCTTGAGCTCAGGAGTTCAAGACCAGCCTGGGCAACATGGTGAAGCCCCATCTCTATCAAAAATACAAAAACAATTAGCTGGGCATGGTAGTGCACGCCTATAGTCCCAGCTACCTGGGAAGCTGAGATGGGAGGATCGCCTGAGCCCAGGAGGTCAAGGCTGTAGTGAGCTGAGCAAGACCCTATCTAAAAAAGAACTTATGCTAGGTTCTGGTGCACAGAAAGTACTCAGTTGATGAAGGCTAAATGTCCTGGGTAAGTTAGATTGTTAGAACACACCGGCATCATCTTGTTCCTAGTATTAAGAGGGTAGGGGAATATAAGATTGAAATTTGTTGTCTGTTTCCTAGAACCATGGTTAGAAGGAGGCTTTAAAGTGATTAGGAATAGCTTCCTTGCAGCTTCCATTTTTATTCCTTCACAGAGGTTTATTTGGAAGCCTCTGTTTTATTGAACAGTGCTGTTAGTTTTGACAGGCATATTCTGTAGGATTTGAAATTGTTAAAAACTTGAATGATAGAAATGGATGAATGTGATTTAAGTACAGATGCTCTTTGGTTATTCAGATTGTATAGCTAACCTTTTAAACTCTAAATATAAAAACTTTTCGACTTTTAACATGTTAAACTTTAAAAAAATATGAAATATTTTAAGGGGAGAGAGCATTGTTTGAATCATTGTTATCTGGTTGCAACGACGTGTGAAATAGAAGCACTCAGCCCCTCTTCCCCACCCCGCCCCCCACCCCGAGACGGAGTCTTGCTCTGTCGCCCAGGCTGGAGTGCAATGGCACAATCTCAGTTCACTGCAACCCCTACCTCCTGGGTTCAAGTGATTCTCCTGCCTCAGCCTCCTGCGTAGCTGGGATTACAGGCACTTGCCATCGTGCCCGGCTAATTTTTGTGTTTTTGTAGAGACAGGGTTTCACCATGTTGGCCAGGCTGCTCTCAAACTCCTGATCTCCGGTGATCCACCTGCCTCACCCTCCCAAAGTGCTGGGATTACAGGTGTGAGCCACCATGCCCAGCCAGCCCTCTTATTTATTTATTATTTTGAGACAGGGTCTCACTTTGTCACCAAGGCTGGAGTGCAGTGGCACGATCTCAGCTCACTACAGCCTTGACCTCCTGGGCTCAGGCGATCCTCCCATCTCAGCTTCCCAGGTAGCTGGAACTATAGGCGTGCACTACCATGCCCAGCTAATTGTTTTTGTATTTTTGATAGAGATGGGGCTTCACCATGTTGCCCAGGCTGGTCTTGAACTCCTGAGCTCAAGCAATCTGCCCACCTCAGCCTCCCATAGTGCTAGGATTACAGGCATTAGCCACCATGCCCAGCCTTAAATTCTTTATGTTATACTTCATATAAGTAAAAGATGCTAGACAGACAGTATAGACTGGCTAAATTATTTCTTGTATATCATATATCATTAATTGACTTTTCCTTACTTCTTTGGTAAAAAAAAAGTCTGAAATCAGAGCCTGTTTGCTTCAGTCTATAAGGGGAGCAAGCAGCAGCCATTCCCCCCAACCTAGGAGGCTATGCCACCACTTTGTGAGAGGTGGGTATCTCACAGTGAGTGGGGACAGGCTTTATGGAGTGCATGGTTCTTCCCTAGGACCCCAGAATCCATTCACATTATAGCATTCTCCATACTGAGTCAAGGAGCAGGCTGAATGAAGACTGGATTCTCATTGCCTTTGGTTTGTCATTTGAAGTAATCTCACCCAGCAGCCCAGAAATGGAATGGACTTGCTCTTTCCTTGTGTACATTATATTCTGCTCTATTCTTTTTTATTTTTTTCTTGCTACTTGTTTGCACAGGAAGTTCTCAAAGAATCTCAGACTAAACAGGAAGTGATTTTTTTCCTATATAGAGGGGTACTAGTAGTAACGAAGACGGGCAGGAGAAGGAGAGGGAATAGGTGACCTGTGGCCTGGCAGCTTGTTGTTTCCTTCCGTGGATTTTTATGTAAAATCCCTAAATAATTTAGTTTTATGGGCTGTGCACATTTCTGAGTAAATCTGCTTTTCTAAATTGGTTTCATCAACTGGAAAATGAAACTGAATTGCTGGAGATACACCTGTGTCTAATTTACCGTGATCCTATTTGGTTACTTTTCTCTTTTTAGTAGATATTTTAACAAAAGGCCAAAATTTCAAGTGTATTTCTTTGGCTTTAGGAAATTTATCATTTGTTTAGAGTAATTTTTTCTCCATTTAAGGTTCAAAAGGAAAAGATTGAATACTTTTGAAGCAGAGTATCTCAGTATTAATCATGTTAATGAGTATAGGCTTTGGAGACAAATCTTCCTGAATTTGAATCCAAGCAGTTACTTAGTTGTGTCATTTAGGCATGTGAGACATTTTTTCCTTGGTAAGATGGAGTGTCATCAGGTTTAAAAGAAATAATATTTGGCAGGCTGGGCAACATAGTGAGACCCCCCATCTCTACAGAAAATTTAAAAATTAGCCTGGGTACATGCCTGTGGTCCCAGCTTTGGGATGCTGAGGTAGGAAGATCGCTTGAGCTCAGGAGGTCCAGGCTGCAGTGAGCTGTGATTGTGCCACTGCACTCCAGCCTGAGCAACACAGGGAGACCCTGTCTCAAAATTATAATAATAATAATAATAATATTTGGAACTTACTCTGTGCATAGTAAGTTCTCAAGTGGTTGCTGTTGCTGCTGCTGCTGCTAGTACTTCTTGAAGAAGGTGACTGGGGAAAAAATAGACAAAAAAAATACTTTGTCTTGTTTGATTAGTTGACTTTACCTTTTCCTAATATGGATGCAACTGAGAATTGACCCCAAGCTAATGTATCAAGGGACATTCTCATATGGGGCTATCAGCCCTAGCAGAATGCCTGCTGTCTTTTCTAGAAAGAGGAAATTATCTGTTTTCCATTTCATTTTTTTTTAAACGATTTTAGCAATCTTTGAGTATGTAACATCTATTATCCTTGTAGGGTGTTTGGAAAACTTCCTGTTTACTCCAGAGCATCCCTGGTAGAGGATGTAGATAATTATCGTATTGTTATTTTATTACATAAACATGGCCTGCTTCTTATAAACATCTTTGTTCTAATAATGTGGTCTCATGCTCAAGGTGTGACTCTTTCTGGCATCTTATGTGGTATTCAGAGGCCAGAAGATAGAAAATTAAAATTAATGAAATGAGCCAAGCGAGTCTTTTTAATCCTTCTTGAAATTATTTTATTTTATTTTATTTTATTTTTTGAGATGGAGTCTTACTCTGTCGCCCAGGCTGGAATATAGTGGCGCAATCTCGGCTTACCACAGTCTCCACCTCCTGGGTTCAAGCAATTCTCCTGCCTCAGCCTCCAGAGTAGCTGGGACTACAGGCGCCCGCCACCACGCCTGGTTAATTTTTGTATTTTTAGTAGAGATAAGTTTCAGCATGTTGGCCAGGCTGGTCTTGAACTCCTGACCTCAGATGATCCACCGGCCTCGGCCTCCCAATGTGCTGGGATTACAGGCGTGAGCCACCGCATCCAGCCACTTCTTGACATCTTTCTAGCAGTTTTTATACCACTGCTTCCCCTTTAGAAGCCTTACTGAAGGTTAAGTTACATGTTGATACTCACTTTGTTTTTGTGCTTCCTTTTCTCTTTCCTGGACAGAAACCAAAGCCCAAACCCCGGCCATCCATCACAAAGGCAACCTGGGAGAGTAACTATTTTGGGGTGCCTTTAACAACTGTCGTGACTCCAGAGAAGCCGATCCCCATTTTTATTGAAAGATGTATTGAGTACATTGAAGCCACAGGTAAGAGTATTACCTCATAGCAGTTTATAGCTTTCACTGTCTACAGAATGCTTACTGGAGGGCCAAGCCATCTGGAGATTCTGGAATCAGTTGTTGTTGAGTGTGAGATGCTCTTGGAGAAGGAGCTGAGCAGTCCCAACAGCTGTCAGATGTGTGGATTCTCCATTTGTGTGCAGTTTTGAGGCTGTCGTTGGGCATTTATTAGGGCTTGGCCTACGAAGGAGCCATTCTATGCTCAAGGTGGCAGCTGTGACTGCTTGGGCACTTTCTCTGTGCTCCCTCACCCACCAGAGCGTCAACACTCTTGTCAGTTGCCTGCCCACCTGTGTTCCCTGCAGATCTGTGAGCTCCTTGAGGGTTTTGCTGTCGTGTCCTCAGTGCTATAGTGGATACATAATACTTTTGGTTTAGTAAAATGAATACAGCCCTTAGCATTCATCGGGTGCCTGAGACTCATGTATTGACAGGATTTTTTTCTGAGATAAGAAAATGATTAGGATGTTTGGGATATCTTCTGGTTATGCAGCTCCTCTGACAACTTGATGCTATCGCAAAGGTAGACTATCTTGGAAAATTTTTTTGCATTGTTCTTGAAATAACTAAGTTTTACTTGTGTTGAAACCATTTGCTTTATTCATTTGAGCTCTCATGTGTTCCTTTGACCTTCCAGTTTCACTAAGGTGGGTTCTTGAACATTAGGAGTTGGGCTCAGGAACACAGGCTTAAACTAATTTGAAACTAAGGTAGGGATTACAGCCTTCCTATCTGTTCTTTCTAACTCTGATGTTATCTACAAGGGTATTAAGTATTGTGTGGTGTGGACAGCCTACTAGGCTCTGCTGGTAATTTCAGCAGCATCGTGTGAAGCTGAGTGACAGTGTTCATATTTATTTATGATGTTGTAAATCAGGGAAGATAGCTTTATTTATTATTTTATTTTTATTTTTATTTTTTATTTTTTGAAACAGAGTCTCACTCTGTTACCCGGGCTGGAGTGCAGTGACACAATCTCAGCTTACTGCAACCTCCGCCTCCCGGGTTCAAGCGATTCTCCTGCCTCAGCCTCCTGAGTAGCTGGGATTACAGGCGCCCGCCATGACGCCCAGCTAATTTTTGTATTTTTAGTAGAGACAAGTTTTCGCCATGTTGGCCAGGCTGTTCTTGAACTCCTGACCTCGTGATCCGCCCCCGCTCAGCCTGGCAAAGTGCTGGGATTACAGGTGTGAGCCACCGCTCCTGGCCTGAAGAAAGCTTTTAAGTTGAAGCCCACCAAAGACTTTGTAGTTATTTCCTAGGTTTTCTCTGTGGCACCCCAAGCTTGAATCTCAATAATAAGCACTTTGCATAATCATTACAGATCTATAGCTTTGTTTAGTCCATTCTGTACCCAAAGCGGTTTCTCAGTGTCCATCTTTTTTTTTTTTTTTTTTTCCTGCTGTAGACACAGGGGTCTCACTTATTACCCAGGCTAGTCTCACAATCCTAGCTTCAAGTGATCCTCCTACCTTGATCTCCTAAAGTTCTGGGATTACAGGCATGAGCTACCATGCCTGGGCTTCAGTGTCCATCTTTTTTGACACTCATTTTATATTAATTTCTTCCTTTATCTGTCTCTATAAAATGTTTGAAAGTTACAGGTGTGATATGCACCTTTACATTTATTTATTTATTTACTTATTTAGTTTTTTTAGACGGAGTCTCACTCTGTCACCCAGGCTGGAGTACAGTGGCATGATCTCAACTCACTGCAACCTCTGCCTCCCAGGTTCAAGCAATCCTCCCGCCTCAGCCTCCTGAGTAGCTAGGATTACAGGCATGCACCACCACACCTGGCTAATTTTTTTTGTATTTTTAGTAGAGATGGAGTTTCACCATGTTGGTCAGGCTGGTCTCAAACTTCTGACCTCAAGTGATCCACCCGCCTTGGCCTCCCAAAGCGCTGTGATTACAGGTGTGAGCTATCGTGCCCACCCTGCACCTTTATTTTTAAATACTTCAATGGGTATTTCCCAAAAACATTCTCTTATAGAACCACTGTGCATTTATCAAAATTAGGAAATCAACATTGATCTAGTACTCATCTGTCTGTAATCTAATCTATAGCCTTTCTCATTTCATCAGTTTTCCCACTAACTTCCTTTGTAGCAACAGATAAAACACTGTTTTGGTCCAGGACCTTATCCGGGACCATACGTTATATTTAATGATCAAATCTGGCCAGGCACAGTGGCTCACAACTGTAGTCCCAGCACTTTGGGCGGCTGATGCAGGCAGATCGCGAGGTCAAGAGGTTGAGATCATCCGGGCCAACATGGTGAAACCCCGTCTCTACTAAAAATACAAAAACTTAGGCCAGAGGTGGGTGGATCACCTGAGGTTGGAAATTCCATACCAGCCTGATCAACATGGAGAAACCCAGTCTCTACTAAAAATACAAAATTAGCCAGGCTTGGTGGTGCATGCCTGTAATCCTAGCTACCCGGGAGGCTGAAGCAGGAGAATCACTTGAACCCAGGAGGTGGAGGTTGCGGTGAGCCAAGATCGCACCATTGCACTCCAGCCTGGGCAACAAGAGCGAAGCTCCATCTCAAAAAAAAAAAAAAAAAAAAATTAGCTGGGCATGGTGGCACGCACCTGTAGTCCCAGCTACTCGGGAAGCTGAGGCAGGAGGATTGGTTGAACCCAGGAGGCAGTGGTTGCAGTGAGCCGAGATCGCAACAGTGTACTCTAGCCTGGCGACAGAGCTAGACTCCATCTCAAAAACAAAAACACAAAAAACAAAAATACCAATCAGTTCTTTTGTAGGGTGTTCCTCAGCTTGGCTTTGTTTTCCTTTTTTTTTTTTTTGGTAGAAATGGTCTCAGACTCCTGAACTCAAGCCATCCACACGCCTCGGCCTCCCAAAGTGCTGGGATTACAGGCGTGAGCCACGGTGCCCAGCCTTGGCTTTGTTTTCATTTTTTTTGGATATTTCATCATGATCAGGTTCTGGGTTTGCACTTCTGGCAGACATCACAGGGCAGCAGTGCCTTTGCTCTGTCCCCTCCACTTCATTTCTGCTGCCCACCATCACCCACCTTCTCAGTCCAGTCTATGGATATGATGATTTATCTGCTGAAAACCCATCCTTGCTTCTTTGTTGCCTACCAGATGCAGGCCACAATCATAATCCTCCTTCCCAGACTCAGGAACAGCAGGACTGTTACTATGCCATCGTCCCCTGCCCTCCTTCCCACCCTCCTTTTTTTTCCCTCTCCCCCTCCCTTCTTTCACCCGTTTCTTTCAGTTTTATCCTGCCTCAAGTATTAATTTTAAAATTATTCTACAAGAATGCAAACAATTTATCAGAAGGATGTGAACCAAGCAGAATTTCTTAGTGTTTCTCTGCCTTAGGGCATTCCCCTTGTGTGGTTTAAAATTTGTCCCCCACTTCTCTTTGCCTCTGGAACTTATCCTTATTCTTCAAGAGGCTCCTACCCCTAATAGCACTTTGAATTTAAACTCCCTGGTAGTTCTTCTCAGCCAAATTTCACCTTCCTGAAAATGGGATTCTCTGTTCTCCTTGTCTCCCTAGAGCCTGATATAGCATATACATTGATTGATTATTGTAAATTAGCCAGGCATGGTGGCACGCATCTGTGGTCCCAGCTACCCTGGAGGCTGAGGTGGGAGAATTGCTTCAGACCAAGAGTTCAAGGCTGCAAGTGAGCTGTGATCGCGCCACTGCACTCCAGCCTTGGCAACAGAGCAAGACCCTGTCTCTTAAAAAACAAAAGAGAGAGAGAAAGAGACAGGGTCTCGCTCTGTTGCCCAGGCTAGAGTGCAGTGGTGCAGTCATAGCTCACTTGCAGTCTCACCTTTCTGGCCTCAAGCCTCTTGAGTAACTGGGACTACAGGCACATGCCACCATGCCCACCTAATTTTTGTATTTTTTGTAGAGACAAAGTCTCACTGTGTTGCCCAGGCAGGTTTCAAATGCCTAGCCTTAAACCATCTTCCCACCTTGGCCTCCCAAAGTGCTGGGATTATAAGCATGAACCACTGCACCCAGCTAGAGACCCTGTCTCTTTCAAAAAAAAAAAAAAAAAGATTGATTGAATGAGTGGTTTTCAATCTGGAATACCTTAATTCCATTTTTGTCTTTCTTTTTTTTTTTTTTTTTTTTTTGAGACGGAGTTTCGCTCTCTCGCCCAGGCTGGAGTGCAGTGGCCGGATCTCAGCTCACTGCAAGCTCCGCCTCCCGGGTTCACGCCATTCTCCTGCCTCGAGACTCCCGAGTAGCTGGGACTACAGGCGCCCGCCACCTCGCCCGGCTAGATTTTTTGTATTTTTTAGTAGAGACGGGGTTTCACCGGGTTAGCCAGGATGGTCTTGATCTCCTGACCTTGTGATCCGCCCGTCTCGGCCTCCCAAAGTGCTGGGATTACAGGCTTGAGCCACCACGCCCGGCCCCATTTTTGTCTTTCTTCTTCAAGAAAAAAATAACCATATATTTCCCCTTGTTGGCATTAGTTTGGCCTTTTTTTTTTTTTTTTTTTTTTTTGAGACGGAGTCTCGCTCTGTCGCCCAGGCTGGAGTGCAGTGGCACAATCTCCACTCACTGCAAGCTCCGCCACCTCCCGGGTTAAGGCCATTCTCCTGCCTCAGCCTCCCTAGAAGCTGGGACTACAGGCGCCCGCCACCATGCCCGGCTAATTTTTTTGTATTTTCAGTAGAGACGGGGTTTCACCATGTTCACCAGGATGGTCTCCATCTCCTGACCTCGTGATCCGCCCGCCTCGGCCTCCCAAAGTGCTGGGATTACAGGCGTGAGCCACCGCGCCCGGCCTAGTTTGTACTTTTATGAAATTTCAGAAGAAAAATTAAATCTGGTGTCTGTGAGCTTAGTGTGCATTGGAGGGGAATCTTTGTGTACCCTTATTTCCTAAGAAAACTTTTTTCTCCCCTTTATAAAATTAAAGCACATTCATTGTAGAAATTGGACAAATGGAAAGAACTGTGAAGAGAGGAACTCAAAGATTTGTGATCTGCTACTTAGTGAAAACCACCATTAATGGTTTGAGATGTTTCTTGTAGTCTTATTTCTCTGTATATGCACATATATTTATTTTTACATAATTCAGAGTATGAGGTAAGCTAGTGTTCAACTTTTTTTTAACGTAGCCCTCTTAGATGAGGCAGAAGAGGCTGGGTGCAGTGGCTCACACCTGTAATCCCAGCACTTTGGGAGTCCAAGGTGGGTGCTCACTTGAGGTCAGGGGTTCCAGACCAGCCTGACCAATGTGGCAAAACCTCATCCATCTCTACTAAAAATATAAAAATTAGCTGGGCTTGGTGGTACATACCTGTGATCCCAGCTACTCGGGAGACTGAGGTGGGATAATTACTTGAACCTACAAGGTGGAGGTTGCAGTGAGCCAAGATTGCACCACTGCACTCCAGCCTGGGCGACAAAGTAAGACTCTGTCTCCAAATAAATAAATTAATTAATAAAGCGTACATGAATGCCAGGCATAGTGGTGTGCACCTGTGATCCCAGCTGTTTGGGAGGCTGAGGCAGGAGGGTCGTTTGAGCCCAGGAGTTCCAAGGCTGCACTGAGCTCTGATCGTACCACTGCAGTCCAGCCTGGGCAACATAGCAAGAGCCTGTATCAAAACAAAAAAAAAAGAAAGAAAAAGAAAAAAATTACCATTAATTCAGTAATATCATTTCACATATAATTCATTTTTAAATGTATTCATTTAACTTAAAACTGTATGTTATAGCTGAGATTTTTGTACTAGGATTCAATCAATAGTCACACTGCACTTGGCTTTGCCCCTTCAGGCCCTTGCAGTCCAGAACAGTCCTCTCTGGTTTGTTTTAATAATGTGATTTTTTTTTAAAGAGACAGAGTCTCACTCTGTCACTGAGGCTGGAGTACAATGGCACAATCATAGCTCACGGCAGCCTCTAACTTCTAGGCTCAAGTGATCCTTCCTCCTTTTCTTCCTGAGTGCTACAGGCATGTGCCACCACACTCAGCCAATGATGACCTTTTTTGAAAAGCCTAGTCAGTTGTCTTGCAGAATGTCCTCCTCATGTAATGTGCTCTTTGGACCTCTTCACCATCCTCAGCTCCCTTCCAGGACCACCTGTGACCATGTCAGAGTGTGGCCTCTGGCTGAGCAGGGGGTTGAGCACCCTGTATGTGGTGGATGCGGGACTGCTGCCTCCGTCTCCAGACAAGGCACACGTATGAATTGGGCTTACGGTCTCCATTGGGTTGTACTGAATAATTGAATGAATTGTGGGCTAGTGTTTTCTGCAACTCTGACTGACAGACAGTGGGCTTGCACGTTCCTTAGGGAAAGCTGTTGCTGCCACCTGCCCTCTCACCCCATCTCCCTCTCTTGCTCGTGGTGGGAATGGCCATACGACCACACAGTTTTCATGTGCTATTCCAGGCAGGGGCTCCTAGCTGATTAGAGATAACATTCCCAATGAAACTTGTTTACCAGGCCTGGTCAAAGCAGTCCAAAGTCAGAAGTCATTGTGTCCCTGTTTTTGTGTCCATTTCATGTACCTTGGCACTTTAAGGCTTGTCCTGGAAAATAAAACATTGCATCATCACTTGTGAAGGCAGGGCTTGGGAGTTTGCACTGCTAAGATGAGGATAGGAAAGAAATTTATGCCGCAGGGCCTTTGCTGCTGCCCACTCACTTGTCTGCACAGCCAGGGCATGGCCAGCGGAAGTGGAGAAGACGAGCGAGACCACAACCTTGCCGTGGAGAGGTGATAAATGGGGACTTGAACTATCCCATCACTCTAAAAATGTTTTTTATCTGATTACAAAAGTAATATATGGCCAGGCATGATGGCTCACGCCTGTAATCCCAGCACTTTGGGACGGCAAGGCAGGAGTAGCATTCCAGCCCATGAGTTTAAGACCAACCCCAGCAACATGGTGAAACCCTGTCTCTACCAAAAATACAAAAATTAGCCATACATGATGGTCTGTGCCTGTAGTCCCAGCTACTCAGAGGCTGAGGTAGGAGGATCGCTCGAGCCCAGAAGGTTGAGGTTACCGTAAGCTGAGATCATGCCACTGCACTCCAGCGTGGGCAACAGAGTAAGACCCTGTCTCAAAAAAAAAAAAAAAAAATATATATATATATACACACACACACACACACATATACTTGCTTACTGTAAAACAAATTAATCATTATAGATATGTATGACAGAAAGTGAAAATCCTTTACAGTCCCAGTCTCCAGGAGTCATCTCATTAATGTATGGATTATGCTTCCTGCTAATGCTAGTCCCCCAAAACATTGAAAAGTCTGAGTATGAGATCATCTCTGTGCTGTTCTGCAGCTCGTTGTTTGTTTTAGCTGAACATGATATCTTGGGCGTCACTTCTGAATTCCACCTCCAAGCCAATTGCATTTTGGTTTTTGATGTGGGGAGAGGATGCAAGAGCTATTATGAGAGGAGGGTGTCTGGAAGTGTGGGAAGAGAAGCCTTGTTTGCAGAGGTGGCATGTCGCAGGTTCCTGTGACTGGCATCTCCCAGCCCCTTAGTTTGTGAGTAAAGTGCCAACTCCTTCTAAACACAGATCACAAGAAAAAGGATCATCACTTTCTTACCTCAGTTTACTGCTCCTGACGTTTACGAGCAGGGGAGCAGGGCGCTGTGTTGAGACTCCTCCCTCATATTTTCCCTTCTTAGGTTAGCTTCTAACATTGTGAGGGAAATTGGTTCTAATTTGCACCTGTCTTCTTTCCTGAGCTTTCTGACCAGTTCATTTACCCTTGTTCATATTTCTGAAAATCAGAACACAGTCAAAAAATGACCAGAGAGTAGAACAGCTTTCAGATTGATCTGCAGATGCTTTTAGCCCAGCCCAGGGACATCCTCTGTGCTTGCTGTGCTAATAGGATATTAGACTTTCACTCTCTCAGCTCCGGTTACATGGAAAGGCTGGATGAGGGCACGTCACTGCCACAGCTGCTCTGGGACCAACACTGAGAGTGGGAAGGAGGCGGGGGTTGGCGGGGAGCTTAGGAGTCAGACTAACTTTCTATTCTAAAAAAAGCTTGAATGCTTTTTTTCCTCCAGTTTTCATCTTTGTGGAAAATTGGTTGAAGCAATGGAGTCACTGCTCCCTTCTGCAGCAGTGTGGCTCCTAATGACAGAGAACATTGGCCAAGCTCATCTGAGCTCTCCGATGCACAGCAGGAAGTAGAATTATTCAATTCAGTGTACCTCTCTGGAATGGGGCGAGAGGTTACTTTTAGAGCCGGCTCACAATCCTCTTGAGAATAATTTCTCAGGGTAAAGTACACTCTTTATAGCTCATGGTGGTCACAAGACTGAGGTTTTAAATCCTGGGTCTCGGGGCCAAATTTGAGTCAAGCCTTCCTAGGATTCAAGAAATCTGACAGCAGAGGAACCCCCGAAACAGCCTCCAAGTGTCTGTCAGCCTGCCTACCTGGGACAGTCTCAGCGTTCTGGAGACAGAATCTTAGTGCCCCACTCGCTTTGGCTCTGCTGCATGTGTTCCCGGTCCCCCAGCCTCTCCTCAGCCTCACTTGCTATTTAACTAAAAATAGCATTCTCTGCGCATGCTTTCTTTGAATAATGTGTGAGGCCAGACTTCGTTCCCTATTTCTGTGATTTTTAACCTCTGCTTTTGGCAGTGCAAGAGGGGGCAGGGCAACAGTGAGGAAATTATTTCCCTGGCCCCAGTCATTTCTTAATTGGTTTGCTTACTGAGATGACCAACCTCCACACCTCCAACAAGTGCTGTAGGGGAAATTGTGCCCAGGGAGAAGCAGTTTCATTGGGGCAGAAGGCACCCATCTTCTCTCTTGAATTATGGTGTATTCAAACTATTCTATAAAAATAACTACCAGGCCACAGTTTTGTTAGTGCAGCTGACTTTCAGTTAGTCCCTCTGGAATGAAAAGCTGCCTGAAGTCAAGGAGGACCTGGCAGGCGTTGAAAGTAATAATGCTCAAGGTGGTTTGCCCTTGGGTTCCCTCACCCTGCTTTCTGTTCCATACACGTTTCTTGAGCATTGATATGGCCTAGGCCTGGCTCTGGGCACTCCGTCATATATGATCCTATAAGAGGTGGCGTTTTGCTCTAAGAACATGGGTGTGGTAGGCCCTTGGGAGGAGTCACGGTACATCTCAGTCTTTGTCACTGTGGGGAGGACCTCAATGTCAGTAAAGTTCAGGGTTAGTCTGGCTGGAAAAAAGGTGGTAGCATTGATATTCCCTTCCCTGCATAAAACCTTGAGAGGAGTCCTGCATAAAATCCTGTGACAGAACCCAGGCTCTGCCTCTCAGGGCAGCACCTGCCTGTCATAGTATTTTAGCTGAAGTTCACATTTATTTTCTTTTTCTTATTTTTTACTTTTTTTCAGAAACGGGGTTACCCTGTCACCCAGGCTACAGTGCAGTGGTGCAATCACAGCTCACTGCAGCCTTGAACTCCTGGATTCAAGTGATCCTCCCGCCTCAGCCTCCCAAGTAGCTGGGACTACAGACACATGCCACCATGCCTGGCTTGGTTTTTTGTTTTGTTTTGTTTTGTTTTTGAGATGGGGTCTTGCTGTATTGCCCAGGCTGGTCTCTAACTCCTGACCTCAAGCGATCCTCCCTTCTCAGCCTCTCTAGTCTCTGAGATTGCAAGCATGAGCTGCTAAGCCCAGCTTCACATTTATTTTCAAAAGCTCTTTGCTGGAGGGCTTGCACAGCCCCACCTTGGGGTATCATTGCCTGCATTTAGGAGACTATAATGTAAATGGTGCCTTTATTTGCCTTCCAGGGGCACTTCCTTGATGGACACATAATCAGGTCAACTTTGACCTCTCATCCCTGGTTGAGTGGGGAAATCCCAGAGAGAGGATCACGTGGTTGTAGGAAGACAAACTTCCAGATAACTCTTTAATAGCATTAAGCTTAATTCACTTATCATGTTTTTTGTGGGGGTGGATGGCAGATTTTGTTTATTAAACGAGTATTTATTGACTGTTTATATTAATTAAGCACCTACTGTATGCTGGGCACTGTTTTGAACTCAGGTTGCCCCCATGTCTCTGGGAGTGGGGGAGGTAGATATAATCACACGAATGCATAATTCATCAGACAAGGAACATTATTGGATTTTAAAATTATTGGGGAATAAAATAACACATGGGACCCAGTGTTGGTGAGGATATGGAGCAATTAGAATCCTCACACTGCCGAAGGGAGTGTAAAAGGGCAGTCACTTTGGAAAACTCTTTGGCAGTTTATTAAAAAGTTAAACAGATCCTTTTATAGTTCATAAGTGTGACGATGGGTTGGAAAAACTCCAACCCCATTTTTCCTCCACCCTCACACCACAACTATCACTAACACAGAAGACTTCTGTGACCAAATGTGTGGGGTGCTTTCCCCACATCCCCAGACACCAGCTGCAAGTGCAGGCCTCTGGAACTTCTGACTGACCAGCTTCAAGTTGGGGTTCCCATGACCCCCTCTTTGGGTTCAATTAATTTCTGGAGCAGTTCACAGAACTTAGGGAAACACTTGCTTATGTTTACTGGTTTATTATGAAGAATATTACATGGGATACAGATGAAGAGACGCGGGTAGGGCGAGGTACAGGGGAAGGTCGTGGAGCTCCCGTGCCCTCCCTGGGCATGCCACCCTCCAGGAGCCTCCAGTGTTCAGTTATCTGGAAGCTCTCTGAACCCTGTCCTCTTGGGTTTGATGGAAGCTTTATGACATCAGCATGCCTTCCCCCAGGGTATAGGGTGGGACCCTCTCAGGGAAGGGTCTTAAGACTCATAGTTGGAAAAGTGGGGTACGATTAGAGTCCTGCCTTGTGGCAGGTGAAAGGAGGACAGGAGAGAGATTGTGTTTCCTGATACCTGCCCTTGGGGCCTAACACACCCAGCATTATAACAAAAGACTGTAACAAGGGCTGTGGGAGTTAGGAACCAGGAACTGTAGACAAAAACCCGTGTATCATAATATCACATTGGGTTTTCGTGCTCATGTGTGAAAAGTGCCTCTTTCAAACCTTGTTCTGGCACATTATCTTACATGAAAGGAGAAAAAGCTAAACATACACTTACCATCCCACTTCTAGGTATTTGCCCAAGATAAATGAAAACATAGTTCACACTAAGACTTGTACTCAGCTGTTTCTAGCAGCTTTGTTCGTGACAGCCCCAAACTAGAAGCCACCCAAATGTCCACCGGCAGGAGAATAGACCAGTAGGTCCATCTATCCGATGGAATACTTCTCATTCATTAAAGGGAATAAGTACACTGTGTGTAACAACAGTGGGATCTCAAAATTATGCTGCTGAGAGTCATAGAAGCCAGACACACAAGACCATGAACTGCGGTTCCCTTTCTAGAAAACTCTGGAAAATGCACACTAACCTACTAATGTGAAGCCAACCAGTGGTGGCCTGGAAGCTGGGATGGCAAGAAGAATCAATTGCAAGGAAAAAATAGAAAACTTTCGGGGGTGGTGGAAGTATTCCAAATTTTAATTGTGATCATTTCACTCATGTATTACATATTACAAAATTATCGGGCTGGGCGCAGTGGCTTACGCCTGTAATCCCAGCACTTTGGGAGGCCAAGGCAGGCAGATCACAAGGTCAGGAGATCGAGACCATCCTGGCCAACAAGGTGAAACCCCGTCTCTACCAAAAATACAAAAAATTAGCCAGGAGTGGTGGCAGACACCTGTAGTCCCAGCTACTCAGGAGACTGAGGCAGGAGAATGGCGTGAACCTGGGAGACGGAGCGTGCAGTAAGCCGAGATGGTGCCACTGCACTCCAGCCTGGGCAACAGGGCAAGACTCCGTCTCAAAAAAAGAAAAAATTATCAGATGGTATACTTTAAATGGATACAGTTTACTATATATAAATTATACCTCAATAAAGTTGATTAAAAAAAAAAAAGTCATTGGGGAACAGTTTCGCAGAAACTTGCTGTTTATATAGTTTCAAAATATTATCCAGCACATTAACTACTAGTTACAAAGGGGGCACCTTTATAATGCAAAAATCTCTGAGTATTACCACCTTACCAAAGTAGTTACACTCAGTATCTCTACCGGGTCAACCCGACATTGTGTTGTGCCTCCTGGCCAAAAATAATCTCACCCAAATTTTATCAGGAAGAAGCAATCAGACAAATCCAGAATATGATACATTTATAAAACAAGTGGCCTCAGCACTTTGGGAGGCCGAGACAGGCGGATCACGAGGTCAGGAGATTGAGACCATCCTGGCTAACCCGGTGAAACACCGTCTCTACTAAAAAATACAAAAAAAACACTAGCCGGGCGAGGTGGTGGGCGTCTGTAGTCCCAGCTGCTCAGGAGGCTAAGGCAGGAGAATGGTGTAAACCCGGAAGGCGGAGCTTGCAGTGAGCTGAGATCCGGCCACTGCACTCCAGCCTGGGCAACAGAGTGAGACTCCGCCTCAAAAAAAAAAAAAAAAGTGGCCTGAGCTCAACAAAAAAGGGTTGTGAAGAAGAAGAGTTGGGGGGTCTAATGTGACTTCTCCATTTGTACTGTGAACTCATTTTCCACCAGCCTAGTGAGATGTTAAACCCATGAAATTTGGAGTCACAGCTGACACCCCGCCTCTGCCATGCAGAAATAGCTGGCCAGCCATAGGCAAGACACCTAAACTGTCTCAGCCTCATTTTTCTGTTCCTTCAAATCGGGAATGAAAATAGCTCTTTCAAAGGGAGTTTTCGACGATTAAGTCTTGTTTGTAATGTTCTTGGAGTAGTGCCTGGCACATAGTGATCACTCGGTCAATGTTAGCAATTATTTTGGTAGCTCCCGTCACTGACTTGCAGTGGCATGGAAATCCCAATGGGACATTTCCCCAAAACGGTAGTGGATGAGACTGGGCAGTGTCTGTAGGCAGTTTTTAAAACTTCTACTTGAAGTATAACACACACTAAGAAAAGAACACCTATCTGGGCACTGGTTGCACAGGTCAGGAAACAGAAGATGGCTACCCCCCAAAGCCCCCTCATCATTTCATCCCTCAACAACGATAACCAGTATCCTGGCATCCGATGGTATGGAATACTTTTGCCTGCTTTTGTATTTTAAAAATGGAATCATACCAAATGCACTATTTTGTACCTGGCCTCTTTCACTTAACGTTATGTTTATGAGATCCAGCTACACGATTAAATCCATAAATTCATCCATGGTTGTGTGTGATTGTAGATGATTCGTTCTCATTGCCATGTAGACTTTTTTCATGTGAATATTCCACAATTTATTTCTTTCTTCCACTCTTCCTGGACATTTGGGTACTTTCCAGTTTGGGGCAGTTAGGAATAGTGCTGCTGTGAACATTCCTGTACATGAATTTTGGTGTACATATGTGTGCACGTACATTGGTGTGTATACCTAGAAGGGAGGCAGTTTTGAATAATTCAGTTTAGCATGTTGGACACAATGATTTAAATGATGTCTCCAAGCATGTATCCGTCCCTGAAGGGGTAATAATCTCCGAGGCTGATGGCAGAGGCAGTCAGGGGATCTCTCTGTGTTACTGAGCTTGTGATGGTGCGTTTTTGTGTCTTTGGGGCTGAAGGAGTGATTCTGGCAGGATGAGTGTGGTTTCCCCAAAGCTGTCACCACATTCTTGCCCCAGCTGGATCGTTGCCATCTACCGAGTCCTGGCTGGCCCTCCATTACCTCGCTGTGGCTCTCTCTGTGGTTTTGCGTTGAGACTGTGGTTCACACACATCTTGAAGACCCCATGATTTTTACCTGCCGGCCATCATAGGACAGTGCTCTCTGATGAAATGCTGGCTATTTGTGGCACAGATAAGTAGGTGTCAGCAAGAACACCTAGCAGTGAGACAAGTCTTCACCAAGACTCCAAAATGAAAGGTTCAGCCTTGTGGGCAGTTTGTGAGGAGAGGAAAGGGAGCTAGTCAAGAAGTGAGGCTCTTATCCCAGTCCGTTTACAGGGTGAACGTGGAGCCCTGCAGCTGTGGACCAGTTTGTCTTCATCATTTGCAGGTCAGAGGTTACCCTCAGCTCCTCAGCTGCAAATGGAAGCCCTCTATCAAATGGCCTTTGCCAGAATACTTAGGCTGTGACCTTCCCCCTGATGCAGTTCATTTGCCTGGGTAAATGAGTAGAGTGCTTTCTGCGTGGCAGATTTAAATTTCACCACTAATTGATGCTAGCGTCTTCAGGGGAAAATGCTTGCCATTAGATCAGAGGCCTTTGGGAGACAGCCTCAACAAATATATCCAGGACAGGGGGCGGGGATGGGGAAAGTACAGAATGCAACTGTACCGAAAGGAACTGTGGGATGTGCCAAGAGAAACCAACTGAGGACTTTTGAGGTGTGTCCTTGGGGAGTGTGCATGTGCATGTTTGTGCCATGTGTGTTTTGATGGCCTTTTTTTTTTTTTCTTGCTAGTATATAGTATGTACAGGACAAACTTGAAGCCAAACTGCCTGGAATCAAATCCCAGCCCTGCTGCTTATGAGCAAATATTTAACTTTTCCATTGTTAGTTTCCTTGACTATAAAATGGGGATAATGATGGTACTTTGAGTCACGAGATGATTCAGTATGTTAAAGACCTCATAACAGTACCTGGCAGGTTGTAAGTAGTCAATTAGCTGCTGCTGCTGTTGGTGTTACTATTGAAATGATCTAAGATGCATCTTCTAGGCGGGCCCCTGTGCTGGCTATCCCCTTCACTTGCAGAGTCCCTCATGCAGAGGCTCCTGGTCTTCAAGACCCAGTATGGGTGTCTCCCCAGGGAGAGTAGCCCACGTGACTTGCTCTCCCTTCTGCATTCCTAAGGTCATAGCAGGGCGGGTCAGAGCATGGACTTTGGAATTAGTATGATTGGTTTAAAATCCCAACTGGAGGGGGATGGGGGATTAAGAGAGGATGCTTAAATGGATGTAAAAATACAGTTAGAAGGAATAAGTTCTAGTATTTGATAGCCCAGTAGGATGACTATAGTTAACAATAATTTATTGTATATTTCGACATAGCTACAAGATGTGAAATGTTGCCAACACAAAGAAAGGATATATAGTTGAGGTAATGGATAGCCTAATCAGCCTGATTTGATCATTACACATTGTATCCTTGTATCAAAATATCACATGTATCCTGTAAATATATATAATTATGTATCCATTTTTAAAAATACATTTTTAGAATAGAATATTAAAACTATGAATACTCAAAGTTCTGAATGATTGTGTCATTTATTACATTAATTGTGCGGTTCAATTTAAATTTATGATCCTCCAAATAAATTGTCAAAATGATTTGGAAGGAACTATTATTTATCTTATGAAAAGTAAGCCCCAGAAATAAAAAAGTTCCTGCAAAATAATCTGTAGTTGTGTTTATATTGCATGAATTATTCGCTGTTTCTCCAAAAGAGCATGTAAGAAGTCAGTAATTCTCAGATGTGCAAAATATTTCCACATGCTTAACAAGAAAACTATCCAAAATGAAACAAACAAAAATCCCAGCTCTGCCACTTACCTTGGCTAAACTCTTTCACATTGCTGAGCCTCTGTTCTCCCTCTGCAAAATGCAGCTAATGATAATGCCCACCTTATTAGGACTATAAGGACTGTTTTTGTTTTGTTGTGTTGTGTTTTATTTTGTTTTGTTTGAGACAGGGTCTCCCTCTTTCGCACAGGTTGGAGTGCAGTGATGCAATCTCAGCTCGCGGCATGCAGCCTCGACCTCCTGGGTCTCAGATGATCCTCCTAACTCAGCCTCCAGAGTAGCGGGGACCACAAGTGCCACCACGCCCAGCTAGTTTTTGTATTTTTTGTAGAGATGGGGGTTCGCCATGTTGCCCAGGCTGGTCTTGAACTCCTGGCCTTGAGTGATCTGCCCACTTTGAGTGATCCCAAAGTGCTGGGATTACAGGCAGGAGTCACCATACCTGGCCCTACATCACTCTTTAAGGGGTCCTTTGTGCATTTATTTCTCTGCCTGGCTCCAGAGAGCCAGAGGACTGTGAAGACACTGTCCTTTTTTCGTCTATTCAGCAAGTATATATTGAGCACCTTATACCATGTGCCATGCACTGTTTAAGATGCTGGTGATACAGCATAGGACAAAACAGACAAAATCCTCACCCTCGTGTGGCGTACATTATAACCTGGGAGGAGACCGATAATAATAAGTAAAATGTAAAGAACCTTAGTGATTAGTGCTCTTGAAAGAAAAAATGAAGCAGGAAAGGTGGAGTATGAAATGTCTGGGGTGAGTGTTAACATTTTAGATAAGGAGGGCTGGGAAGAGTGACTTTTGAGAAGGTCCTAGAGGAAATGGGGGAGGGAGCCATGCCATTTCCTGGGGAAGAACCTTTCAGACAGCGAGAATAGCAAGTGCAAACATCCAGAGGCCAGGGCATTCCTGGGAAAGAGCTTGGTTTTTACTCTGAGTGAGGTAAAAACTCAGAGTTTTTAGGCCTTTGTTTAATAAAATAACTGGCTGCTCTGTGGAGAACAGTCCTTGCCCTTGAGGACTTGTGTGTTCTTGTTCTAGCTGCCTTTCTGCAAATCTTTCTCTATTCTGCTATTCCTTTCTCTGAATGTATACCCAGTCCCCCATATTGCCGGCATGGGTTCAACCAAACCCTTCCTTCAGACTTGAAAGGGTAGAGTAGCACACTCCAGCGTGGGGGCAGCCCAGGGTGGAGCCCAGCTGGGAGAATTCAGCACAGTAAGCAGACAGGTCACTTCCCATCCAACCCTGTCTTTCCAAGCCCGTCTTCCTTCACACTGGACTGCTTATCACCTTCACACGGTGTTGTGCCTCTGCGTCGTTGTTAATCACTGTTCCTACCGCCTAATATGTTGTTTTGTCTCCCATCTAACACATTCCCATCCTTTCCAAAGACTTCACACTCTAGACATGCCTTGATTATAGTACCTGTCCCCTTGTGCTAGGGATACTGTTTCTGTCTGTCACTCCTCAGAAGAAGAGACAGAAGGGAGCTTGCTCTCCTCCCTCTGCCATGTGAGGACACGAGAAGGCGGCTGTCTGTATGTAAGCCAGCAGGAGGGCTCTGCCAGAAACCAAATAGTCTGGCCCCTCGATCTTGGACTTCTCAGCCCTCGGAACTGCGACAAAAAGAGAGCTATTGTTGAAGCCACCCAGTCTGTGGTATTTTGTTATGGCAGCCTGAGCAGCTAAGACCGATGGCAAGGTGACCGACTCAGGCATCAGAACACCTGAGAGCCTTAAGGCAGGGGCCCCTTCTTTCCTGATTCATGTGTCCCCATGGGACCTGGCTCTCCAGAGTCCTCCGTCAGGGATCTTTGTGTCCACATGACCAGAACAAAGCAATTGGGTCAGTAGAAATGGGAATTGAGGCAACTGAAAGTCAGAAGGGCTGAGACAGGTGGACGAAGACGTGGACAAATGCCACTTAAGAGCCATGGTCTGAAGAGATGAGCTCACGCCTTTGTGTAGTGCCCGGCTCCCAGGTGGTTTACTGTTTGAAATGTAAGCTGACTGGGTATCAGACAACTGAATCCCACTTTTCCAAACAAAGATGGTGCAAGGCCTTGTGATTTCACCCCAGTTTGCGTTCTTTCACTCTTGGCTGGCATCCTTTGGCTATTTAAATTCATAGCCTCCCAACAGTTTTAAAAAAACAAACAAACTCACACAATTTATCTTTTCATGTAAGCTGCAATTTGCTTGAAACAAGATCTTTCTGGTACATAGTCCAAAGCTCCTGATAACTGAAACTACAATCAGTGTTTCTCTTCTGTGATCTGTTTTTTGTTTTAAAAGCCACAACAGAAAACCTTTTCTTCTGTTATGGCTGTCAGGAGCCATCGTTTGGGCTTAATCGATAATGAGGTGTTTCACTTCCTGGGGTTGGGCTCTCTGTGGAGAGCACTTACTTCTCCGTAACCCATGAAGCCAGTGAAGGACCCTGAATCTGGGTAAATTCAAAATTCTTTTGAGCCTTGGATAGTCTTAGGCATAGTTCTGGCAGGGTCTGACTTGAAAAAGTAGGTTGTGTATTTATTATTGTCGTTTCAATATCTTCTTCAATAGATGAAGAAGAAGGCAAAAGACTCAGCCTGAGCAGAACTCAATGCAACAGTCCTTGATTCTAAGCCGCCCCTGTCCATGTGATACAACTCCTGGCGGCGGGGGGGATAGTGGGGCGTTTTAGTAAGTATAGGTATTAATGATAAGTTTGTCTAGTTTGGAAAACTTTTGAATGGGCAGAGGTGAACATAATCAGATGGCAAGGATGTGGTAGTAACTGTTTGAATAACAATAATGATGAGGATAGCTAACACTGATAAGCATTATTTCATGTCACCCTGTCCATGACGGACAGAGCCTGAGAGGAGTCGCCATTGCCCCCACGCAGCCAGCCTTTCAGCAGCCTTCTTGGCAGCAGTTATGTCAGACCAACAGTATCTTCCTAATCTTAGCCTCACAAAATTCATTTATGTTTCTGTATACCTTATACACATAGCATGAAGGTAATTTCACACAGTGTGTTTTGTTTTGTTTTGTTTTGTGACAGGGTCTCTTTCCGTCACCCGGGCTGGAGTGCAGTATTTCATACTTCCTGTATTTGTGGCAGGAAGCTTTATGCTTTATCATCAGAGTGATCTTTGAAGGGAAGGACTTACTCAGCATTTAAATAACACAAGCTAGATTACCGGGCAACCCTTTAAACCATTTAAGAAGAAAATGATTTCCTTTTTAAAAAATGGTAATTGCTGTATGATTCTCATATTTTTCCTCTTGAAAGTTTTTTTTAGGTAAAAATGAGCCTTCATGCTACACCCACATATGCCCATCATTTAGCAAGACAGGGTCAATGCAGGTCATGCATCCCTAATCCGAAATCCAAAATGCCCCAGATCTGAACATTTTTGAGCACCAACGTGATTCCCCACCTGACCCCATGTGGCAGGTCACAATCAAAATTTGTTTCATGCACACAATTACTTAAAACATTGTACGAGGCCAGGCACAGTGGCTCATGCCTATAATCCCAACACTTAGAGAGACTAATGCAGGCACTTGAGCCCAGGAGTTTGAGACCAGCCTGGGCAAGATGGAGAAACCCCATCTCTACTAAAATTACAAAAATTAGGTGTGATGGCGTGCACCTGTAGTCCCAGCTACTTGGGAGGCTAAGGTGAGAGAATCACTTGAGCCTGGGAGGCAGAGGCCACAGTAAGCTGAGATTGCACCACTGCACTGCAGCCTGGGTGATAGAGCAAGACCCTGTCTCAAAAAAAAAAAAAAAAAAAAAAAAAAAGAACTTTATGAAATTACCTTCCATGCTGTGTGTATAAGGTGTGTATGAGGTATATGTGCAACATAAGTAAATTTTGTGTTTAGGTTTGGGTCCCATCCCCAAGATATCTTTTTTTTTTGGAGAGGGAATCTCACTCTGTCACCCAGGCTGGAGTGCAATGGCACAGTCTCAGCTCACTACAACCTCCGCCTCCCAGGTTCAAGCGATTCTCCTGCCTCGGCCTCCCGAAGTGCTGGGATTACAGGCGTGAGCCACCACACCCAGCCTCATCCTCAAGATATCTCATTACGTATATGCAAATATTCCAAATTCTGAAACACTTCTGGTCCCAAGCATTTTGGTTGAGGGCTGCTCAGACTGTAATACATCAGTGTGGTTAAGAGCAGCCATATGGAGTCAGTCTCTTTAGATGCCAGGCCTAGCTCTGCTACCCAGTAACTGTGTAATCTGGGGCAAGTGACTTACGCTGTCTAAGCTTCAGTTTCCTCATCTGTTAAACAGGCATGATGATGATAAACAGTATTTTATGTATGCCTATATCTTCCTAAGTTTAACCAATGGTTTCTAAACATTTGGGGCATATGTATAGCTCTCATCTTACAATTACAAATTATCATTAGCTGTTCTTAAAGCAGACTTTCTTTTTCTTTTTCTTTCTTTTTTTTTTTTTTTTTTTTTTTTTGAGATAGAGTCTTGCTCTGTTGCCCAGGGTGGAGCGCACTGGCACAATCTCGGCTCACTGCAACCTCCGCCTCTCGGGTTCAAGGGATCCTGGGATCCTCCTGCCTCAGCCTCCCAAGTAGCTGGGATTACAGGCGCCCGCCACCACTCCCAGCTAATTTTTTGTATTTTTAGTAAAGACGGGGTTTCACCATGTTAGCCAGGATGGTCTCAATCTGCTGACCTCGTGATCTGCCCACCTCGGCCTCCCAAAGTGCTGGGATTACAGGCGTGAGCCACCGCGCCCGGCCAAAGCAGACTTTCTAACACTGCTATTCAAATGGTACCATCCTTCGTCGTTGTTTTTTTTTTTTTTTTTTTTTTTTTTTTTTGAGACGGAGTCTCGCTCTGTCGCCTGGGCTGGAGTGCAGTGGCACGATCTTGGCTCACTGCAAGCTCCGCCTCCCGGGTTCACGCCATTCTCCTGCCTCAGCCTCCCGAGCAGCTGGGACTACAGGTGCCCGCCACCACGCCCGGCTAATTTTTTTGTATTTTACTAGAGATGGGGTTTCACCGTGTTAGCCAGAATGGTCTCAATCTCCTGACCTCGTGATCTGCCCGTCTCAGCCTCCCAAAGTGCTGGGATTACAGGTGTGAGCCACCACGCCCGGCCCGTCGTTTTTAAAAAGTGTGATTTAAACTGTTAGGTGGGGCTGGGCACAGTGACCATCCCAGTACTTCTGGAGGTCGAGGCAGGAGGATCACTCAAAAATAAATAACTAAACTGTTAAATGTGTGGCTTAGATGATTTATTCATCTAAATAGGATGAATAAATTTGTGAGGTTGGGCATAGTAACCATTTTGGTACAGTGGCAAGGTGATTGATGCTGGCATCAGAACACACCTGACTGTTAGTTCAGGATCTGTGCTTCTCACATTCATACAATGAGGATGTTTAATGAACCTCTCCATCAGGCCAGAAGATAATGCATAGGGCATGGTCTCTGCTATTAGGAGTTAGAAAATGAAAATGGGGGAATAGGTATAGAAGGAGGGAGATTTTTTATGTTCAGAATACAATGAGAACCCTGAGGAGGGAGCTGGAGTGCAGTGGTGCGATCATAGCTCACTGCAGCCCAAAACACCTGGGTTTAAGCGATCCTCCTGCCTCAGCCTCCTGAGTAGCTGGGACTACAGGCCCAACCCACCATGCCTGGCCACCATCTTAATCATTTTTAAGCGCATGGTTTAGTGTGTGCCAGATCCTTTTAAAATTAGTTCTCTTTGAAGATTCTTTCCTAGTCTTAACAAATTTGTAGAATACTATGGGAGGAGGGCCCAGCTTAGCAAGAGTGTTCCTTAAATATTTTCTATGTGGATGACACTGCGAGGCTTTTTCCTCAGACATCTGGAACTGGCCATCAGAGAGCTGCTCCAGGCAGTTGTTCTCTGTTGCTCCATCTCATTGATAGACCGCTTCCTGCACATTGGACCTGTGTGTATGATCCTGCACACCAGATGGGATCTGAGGAAGGCTCAGTCAGGAGTCCCTGAACCAGTTCCCACTGTTTGAAACAATGGTTTTGCACCCTGGTAGTGAAGCATTTGTTTTTGAGAACTGCAATTGCATGCCTTCTCTGACATCTGTCACAACAGGCATTCTCTTTCATCACTTTCCCACGCCCTCATTTGACCTTTACAGCATTTGGCCGTTTTTTTTTTTTTTTTTTTTTTTTTTTTTTTTTTTTTTTGAGACGGAGTCTCGCTCTGTCGCCCAGGCTGGAGTGCAGTGGCCGGATCTCAGCTCACTGTAAGCTCCGCCTCCCAGGTTCCTGCCATTCTCCTGCCTCAGCCTCCTGAGTAGCTGGGACTACAGGCACCCGCCACCTCCCCCGGCTAGTTTTTTGTACTTTTTAGTAGAGATGGGGTTTCACCGTGTTAGCCAGGATGGTCTCGATCTCCTGACCTCGTGATCCGCCCATCTCAGCCTCCCAAAGTGCTGGGGTTACAGGCTTGAGCCACCGCGCCCGGCCCATTTGGCCGTTTTTACTCACATATTGGGGATTGAGGTCACAGATGTCTCTAGTTTTGTCAAATAGGTGATATTTCTGTTTCTCATTCTCCTGGTTGCTTTTGTGTGATTCTCCAGAGGAAAAGGAGTAAAATCTTTATTCTTACATCTGCTATTTTTAAACGAAGTACAGTTGTTTGAGTAAAATAAATTTAGCATTCTGGAAAATCTCCTTTTTTAAAAAATTTTATTTATTTGAGACAGGGTCTTACTCCATCGCCCAGGCTGGAGTGCAGTGGCACAATCTCACGGCTCACTGCAACCTTGACTTCCTGGGCTCGGGTGATTCTCCCAGGTAGGGGCTACAGGCATGTACCACCACACCTGGCTACTTTTTTGTATTTTTTGTAGAGATGGAGTTTTGCCATGTTGCCAAACTGGTCTTGAACTCCTGTGCTCAAGTGATTCGGCCTCCCAAAGTGCTGGGATTACAGGTGTGAGCCACTGCACCTAGCCAAAAATCTCCTTTTTAATTTATTTTATGATATTTAATTATTATTTATTTATTTATTTATTTATTTATTTATTTATTTTTGAGACAAGAGTTTCACTCTTGTCACCCAGGCTGGAGTGCAATGACATGATCTCGGCTCACTGCAACCTCTGCCTACTGGGTTCAAGCAATTCTTCTTCTTCAGCCTCCCTAGTAGCTGGGATTACCGGCGCCTGCCACCACACCTGGCTAATTGTTGTATTTTTAGTAGAGACGGGGTTTCACCGTGTTGGCCAGGCTGGTCTCGAACTCCTGACCTCAGGTGATCCGCCCACTTCGGCCTCCCAAAGTGCTGGGATTACAGGCATGAGCCACCGCACCCGGCCAGCTATGTAATGATTTATTTAATCAGTCTCCTGTTAAAAGACATCGTCTCAGTCTTTTGTTAATATAGATAATACTGCATTGGCTATCTGTACATGTGTAAACACATGTATACACACACGTGTGCATGCAAGTACATCTATGGGACAGATACCTCAGAATGGAATAGGTAGATGGAAGGATATGTACATTTTATATTTTAAAGAATATTGCCAAAATGTTCTCCAATATAGCACCTCCATCAGCTGTGTATTAGGGTAGTGGTAAAATGGAAATGTGTTAGAATTACAGCTGCTTTACAGTCATCCAGTCCGCCTTTCTACAACATGGGTGAATCTCATGGATGTGTTGAATAAAAGAAGCCAGAAATAAAGGAATGCATACTGTATATTTTATTTCTATAAAATAGAAAACCAGAAAACCTACCTGTGCTATTAGAAATCAGGATAGTGGCTGGGTATGGTGGCTCATGCCTGTAATCCCAGCACTTTAGGAGGCCGAGACAGGTGGATCACCTGAGGTCAGGAGTTCAGGACCAGCCTGGCTAATGTGGTGAAACCCCGTCTCTACTAAAAACACAAAAATTAGCCGGGCGTGGTGGTGCACACCTGTAGACCTAACTACTCAGGAGGCTGAGTCAGGAGAGTCACTTGAATTGGGGAGGCAGAAGTTGCAGTGAGCCGAGATTATGCCAATAATCTGCACTCCAAACTGGGTGACAGAGTGAGACCCTGCCTCATAAAAGAATGACAGAGAGAGAGAGAGAGAGAGAAGAGAAGAAGGAAGGAACGAACGAACGAGGGAGGGAGAGAGGGAAGGAAGGAAGGAAGGAAGGAGAGAAAGAGAAAGAAAGAAAAAGAAAGAGAAAGAAATCGGGATAGTGGATTTGGGGAGGGAGAAGAGGCTGGCAGAGGGCGCGAAAGGCTTCTGGAATGCTGGGATGTTCTATATCTTGATCTGTGGGTGCTGTTTACACAGGTGTGGTCATTGTGTGAAAATCCATCACTGTACACTTCTCTGTAAACTTCTGAATGTGTATTATCTTTCAATAAAAGTTTGTTTTTTTAAAAAAGCCTCTAGTCCTAACTCTTTCATTTTAAAGATAAGAACCCAGGAGTTCAAGGGATTCCCCCCTGTCTTGCCATATGAGCAGCTTAGGGTTTCTAAGAGCCTGTGCAAGAAGCCAGTGTCCTGGCCTGCCTTGCCAAGACTGGCTAGTGATGCTGTTGGCACTTGGAAAGGCTGTGAATATGTGACAGTGTCTCTTACTTTGAGACCCTTGAAGAATAATGGAGAGTCTCAGAGCCAGCTCATGTGTCAAATGGAATTTCTGGTTTTATAGCTTATGCTCTTGTGTTTAGGACAGAAATTCTAGCTTAAGGCCTCACACCCAGGCAGTAGACAAGGGTGGGGAAGGTTCTGATGGGGAAAGGTTTGCTTCTCCATTACTCTGGCCAACCTCTCATTCTTTTGTTTTTGTTTTTGAGATGGAGTCTCACTCTGTTGCCCAGGCTGGAGTGCAATGGTGCAATCTTGGCTCATTGCAACCGCCACCTCCCAGGTTCAAGTGATTCTCCTGCCTCAGTTTCCCGAGTAGATGGGATTACAGGCACACACCACCACACCCAGCAAATTTTTGTATTTTTAGTAGAGATGAGGTTTTACCATGTTGGCCAGGCTGGTCTCGAACTCCTGACCTCAGGTGATCCACCTGCACTCAGCCAAAGTGCTGGGATCGCAGGCATGAGCCACTGCGCCCGGCCTCAATCTCTCATTCTTAATCCTTCTTCTCACTGCATCCTCATCTTTTCTGTTTTGCTGCTGCTTCCTAATCCTTTTCAGGCTAGCCCTTTTCAAAAAATTGTATCTTTTTTAGTAAAATTATTTGCTCAGAATGAAAAGAAAGCAGATTTCTGTTTCATTCTTCCTGGGCCTGCTTTGGGAGGGTGGTGAGTGGTGAATTCCAATGAATTGTTTGCATGGCGTGCTACCCTGATGGGAGATTCTCAGCATCCAGGATTCCTTTACTTTTCTGTGGGGGTTCTATCTGGAAACCTTGTGTGACTCAGAGCATAGTATGATTTTGAGCACTTCCTGTGGTCAAAAACTGTTGCCTTTGATTGGAAATTATGCTGTGTTGTGAGTGCTTGCTGGCACGCACACACTGTTGGCTGCTTGTTCTGGTAGCGCATCTGTGTGGGGTGCCTTAAAAATGGGCACTCTCTCAACAGAAAATTCCCATGTGGGACCTTAGTCCAAGCCCCTTCTCACCTTCATCACTTTCTTCTCTTTTGCTTCCCTTCCTCTGTGCCTTCACTCCTCCACACTGGCCTCAGCAAATCCCATCTATTTTCTAAGCCCCATCTGAAAGTGTGCCTCTTCTCTGATGACCATCCTTGTTGGAGGTGACCTTGCCCTCCCTCCGGTGGAAATCGTGCCAGTTGTCTGTGTCATCTGTTTAGCAGTCATCTGGTCCTAACTTTTAGCTTATCTTTTATTATATCTAAGTGTGATCTAATGTTTCACCTTTATCTTTTCTTCCTGTCACTTCATAAGAGGACAGGACAGTGCTGTTAATTTTTGTATCCCCCATGGGACTTAATCGGTGTCCTCCATGTAGTATGCTTTAATAATGGTTTATGCTGTGATACTGCTTTACAAATGCCAGCAGATGCCATGCTGTGTCATCAGAGATGAGATTATTTTATTTATTTCTTCATTTTTAATTGTTTTATTTTTTGAGATGGAGTCTTGCTCTATCGCCCAGGCTGGAATGCAGTGGTGTGATCTCGGCTCACTGCAAGCTCTGCCTCCTGGGTTCAAGCGATTCTCCTGCCTCAGCCTCCCGAGTAGCTGGGATTATAGGCGAGTGCTACTACCCCTGGCTAATTTTTGTATTTTTAGTAGAGATGGGGTTTCACCATGTTGGCCAAGCTGGTCTTGAACTCCTAACCTCAGGTGATCTACCTGCCTCAGCCTCCCAAAGTGCTGGGATTACAGGCATGAGCCACCGTGTCTAGACAAGATTATTATAAATTAAAATTTCAATTTGTAATTTATTTTGTGAACCTGAGCAGGTGACTTTTTTTTCTTTCTTTTTTTTTTTTTTTGAGACAGGATCTTGCTCTATCACCCACACTGGAGTGCTGCAGTGGTGTGATCATGGCTCACTGCAACCTTGACCTCTTGGGCTCAAGTGATCTTCCCGAATAGCTGGGACCACAGGCATGCACCACCAAGCTCGGCAACTTTTTAAAATATGTTTTGTAGAGATGGGGTCTCACCATGTTGCCCAGGCTGGTCTTGAACTGAGCTCAAGGGATCCTCCCACATCAGCCTCCTAAAGTGCTGGGATTACAGGTGTGAGCCAGTATGTGCAGCCAGTGGCATCATTCTTTAAGTTCCTTTACACCATAGGCCAGTCCCCCAATGAAAAACTGACAAAAATAATTCTCAACTTTTAACTGGTTTCAGCTGACCCTCTGACTGTGGGATAGTATTTGCTTGACAGGGAAGTTTCAGTTCGGCAGAAGGGCTGATGTGGCTCATTGGAGCTTATGGAAGGGGGTTTTACCAGGGTAATGTGAGTATGTGAATCCTTTGATAAAAAAGAAATGGGCACAAGCCAACATGGACCCAGAGGGAGAACAAAAGTCTTAAAAACTTGCAGAAATGAACAGTCCTGGTGGGTCTTTGGTAACCTGTCCAAATACAGAGCATGGATCTAAAGTGATTTCTTTCCCTTCATGTGTTTATTCAGTTAGCATAGTACTACCTTTTGATAGCATTCCCCTGTATTTTGTGACAATTACTTTATCAAATATTCAGTTCTTAAAATTGAGTCTTTTAGGCCAGGCATGGTGGCTCACACCTGTAATCCCAGCGCTTTGGGAGGCCGAGGCAGGCGGATCACCTGAGGTCAGGAGTTCAAGACCAGCCTGGGCCAACATGGTGAAACCCCGTCTGTACTAAAAATACAAAAATTAGCCAGGCGTGGTGGCAGGTGCCTGTAATCCCAGCTACTCAGGAGGCTGAGGCAGGAGAGTCGCTTGAACCCAGGTGGCAGAGGTTGCAGTGAGCCGAGATCATGTCATTGCACTCCAGCCTGGGAGACAAGAGCAAGACTTCATCCCAAAAAAAAAAATTTTTTTTGAGTCTTTTCTAAGATTTCTCTTGTTTTACTGATTTTACTTTCTTATTTCTATAGCAAAATCGTGTTTTCTAAATTTTTACTCTCAAAAGTGCTTTAATAGCTGGTAAAATTCAACTTTTTCTCTGGGTTTTTTCCTTGGGTTTTTTGTTTGTTTGTTTTGAGACAGGGTCTCACTTTGTCATCTAGGCTAGTGTGCAGTGGCACAGTCATGGCTTACTGCAGCCTCGATCTCCCAGGCTCAAGTAATCCTCCCACCTCAGCCTCCCAGGTAGCTGGAACTTCAGGTGCACACTACCACACCCAGCTAATTCTTGTATTTTTTGTAGAGATGGGGTTTCACCATGTTGCCCAGGCTGGTCTCCAACTCCTGCGCTCAAGTGACTCTCCTGCCTCAGCCTCCCAAAGTGCTGGGATTACAGGCATGAACTGCCACACCTGGCCTGAATTAATCTTTTTCAACTCCATATTTCATTCCCATAATTGCTGTCTTTGCCAGAATATTCTTTAGCCTCACAATGTTTAGTTTTTACAATCCTAAAAGAATAATTGAACTCCTGTTATATGCCAGTTCCATTAGGTGCTGGAGGCTAAAAGATGAATAAGATAGTTCATATTGCCCCCTAGAAGGACTCTTCGTCTTCTCTGGTCAAGACCAAGTCACTAAAGGACGTATTAGTTGGAAACCCTCCGTCTCACCACCCTCAGTACCTAGCTTCACTTGTACAGCCAGCAGCCCCTGGGGTCTACTTTGCAACCTTCCAATTTGCCATATGTGATATTTTCTATTGGATCTTTTAAAGATATTTTTGGTATTTTTTTCTTTGCAAAAATATTTATATGATTTTTGGTATTATTTTGTTTAGTGCATTTTAACCATTCCATTGAGATTTTTATTTTATTTTATTTATGTATAAAATGCAATTGAGGCCAGGTGCAGTGACTCATGCCCGTAATCCCAATACTTTGGGAAGCTGAAGCGGGAGGATTGCTTGAACCCAGGAATTCAGGACCAGCCCCAGCAACATATCGAGACTCTATCTTTTTGTATCTATCGAGACAAAAAATTAGAAAATTGGCCGGGCGCAGTGGCTCACGCCTGTAATCCCAGTACTTTGGGAGGCCAAGGCGGGTGGATCACGAGGTCAGGAGATCGAGACCATCCTGGCTAACACGGTGAAACCCCGTCTCTACTAAAAATACAAAAATATTAGCCGGGCGTGGTGGCAGGTGCCTGTAGTCCCAGCTACTCGGGAGGCTGAGGCAGGAGAATGGCGTGAACCCGGGAGGCGGAGCTTGCAGTGAGCTGAGATCCTGCCACTGTACTCCAGCCTGGGCGGCAGAGCGAGACTCCGTCTCAAAAAAAAAAAAAAAAAAAAAAGAAAAAGAAAATTAGTCAGGTGTGGTGGTGCATACCTGTAGTCCCGGCTAATTGGGAGACTGAGGCAGGAGAATCACTTGAGCATGGGAGGTTGAAGCCATGGTGAGCCATGATTGCACCATTATACTCCAGCCTGAGTGACAAAGCAAGACCCTGTCCCCACCCCCCCAAAAAAATGCAATTGAACATCTTTGTAATGTGTGATCCTTCATTTCAAAGTCATGACACCTCTCTACTTTTTTTCCTCTTCTCTTTGTTTCATGTGTAGTCATTACAGTTGTTTGTCTTACTTTCTAGGGTTGATGGGATGGGGTGAGTGTAATAAAATAGTCTATAATATTTCTGGCCTATCAAGTACAAGGCATTTTTGAAGCCAAAAAGATCCTGAGGAAGCCTAAATCCAGCCCCCATTGGAGAGATGACTACACACATCAAAGAGAAAATTAATATCTCTCCACAGTCAGCTTGCCGGGTGCCCATGAGGCTACACAGGTTAGTGCTGCAGAAGTCAGGGAGCTTTCTTGCTTGAAGTCTGGGATGGAGGCTTGGCCTAAAAGATACATTGGATTCTCTAACAGGATGGGAGGAATATTCTAGGTGTGGAAAGTCGACTGAATGAGAGTCAGGTGTAGAGGTGAGAGGCCGTGCTGACCACATAGCCATATTGCCCTGAAATCCTTTGAACATCAGCCTCCAGCAATTGGACTTGGCCCGGGCTTTTCAGATTTTTTTTTTTCCTCAGACCCCTAGAATTGTAAGGAAGTGTGTCTGCATGGGGAGGGCCACCAGGACTCTGGATCCTTCAGCCTTAAGGTTCAGTTTAAGATTTCGTTTGGAAGAAGGATTTTCTCACTCCTGAGAAAGCTGGTCAGCCCTCTCTGTTACCATTTGTGGGAAGGTAGGGTTTGAAGGTTTTCATCCCAGAGAATCTGCTGACCTGTGTCAACAGCATGTCCTCCATGGGGAGGGGTCTCTCCTTTGTTACCTTCCCACACCAGTCAAGCTCATCAGTGAGTCCCATTGTTTTTACCACCTAAGTGTGTTTTCAGCCTGGCCCCTGCCCCTGTGTTTAGTCTCTCACCCTCTTCTTGGTTTACTATCATAGCCTCTTTGTAATTGGCCTTCCTGCTTCTGGTCTCATGTCCTTGCAGTCCCTTATGCACAGTGCTGCAAATATCTTTCCAAAATAAATGGGATCAGTTCGCCTTCACCTGCTTAAAACTCATCACTGGTTCTGCATCACTCCAGGATGAAGTTTCACCCTGTTAGTTACCATCAGGATGTGGTCCCTGTCCACTGTCTAGCCCTGCCTCTTGCCATTTCCTTCATTTGCTCTAAACTTCAACCCACAGATTAAAACTATCCACAGTTCCTTAAGCTGCCATTATATTTCTCGTCTGCACCGCCTTTCCTTGCTGTTCCATTTTGAGAGTCCCTCTCAGAGGCCTTCTCTGACCTGCTCTGTGAGCCAGGGCTCCCCGCCATGTCTGTCACGCCCTGTGCTTTCCCAGTGAACACGTAGCACACTGTATGCCAATTGTCTTCCTTCCTCAATAGATCCTAAGTTCCTTGAGGGAAGGGACCGGGTCGTCTTCATTGTCTCCTCCAAGCCAAGCATACAGGGCTCTAGTAAATGATGATGAATGACTGAATGGCTTAGAAACACTCCAGAGACCTCTCCCCTCAATAGCTTCATTCAGTGGTGGAAATGTGGAATTGTATACATAGAAAGGGAGGAGGAAGAAGATTCATATAACACTAAGGTCTTGAGCAAGGTGGCAGCATGTGGGCAGGAGCAAATGCCCAGTGTTTAGTGTGTGGGCACAGCATGTGTGTTGCTGATAGGGCATGCGTGTGAAACGTTTAGGTGGGATATCTAAATAAATGGGCTTGGACAGAAGGAGCTGTGGGTCAGCAGAGCAGGAGGGAAGAAAGCGAGGGAATCCGCCGACAAGGCTAATGGGAAGCCTGCTGTTCCTGCGCTGGAGGCCAGCCACAAAGATTCACACACATCCTTTCTGAGTTTGGGGAAATATCTGTAGGTCACTTCAGAATTTGGGTTCAAAATAATATGGAGGCCGCATTATTCATAATAGCCCGAATATGGTAAGAACCCAAATTCCCACTGATGAGTGAATGGATAACGAGATATAATATATTCATACAATAGAATATTATTCAGCCGTAAAAAAGAACAAAAGTAGTGACGTGCTACAGATGGATGAACCTTGAAAACATTACGCTGAGTGAGGTAAACTAGTCACACAAGATCACATGGCCCATGATCTCATTTATACAGAATTATCTAGAATAGGCTAATCTATAAAGATAGAAAGTAGATTAGTGGGCCAGATGCAATGGCTCACACCTGTAATCCCAGCACTTTGAGAGGCCAAAGCAGGCAGATCATCTCAGGAGTTCAAGATGATCCTGGCCAACATGGTGAAACTTCATCTCTACTAAAAATACAAAAATTAGCCAGGCATGGTGGCACACGCCTGTAATCCCAGCACTTTGAGAGGCCAAAGCAGGCAGATCATCTCAGGAGTTCAAGACCATCCTGGCCAACATGGTGAAACTTCATCTCTACTAAAAATACAAAAATTAGCCAGGCATGGTGGCACACGCCTGTAATCCCAGCTACTCAGGAGACTGAGGCAGAAGAATCACTTGAACCAGGGAGGCAGAGGTTGCAGTGTGTCGAGATTGTACCACTGCACTCCAGCCTGGGCCATAGAGCAGGACTATCTCAAAAAACAAAAAAAGAAAAAAGTAGATGAGTGGTTGCCAGGGGCTGCGAGAAGGGAGGAATTTGGAGTGACTGCTCATGGTTACAGTTTTTGGGTATTGACGACATTGCTCTAAAATTGTGGTGATACTTGTGCAACTCTGCATGTGCTAACAGCCATCAAATTGAATACTCTCAGTGGCTGAATTGTATGTGAATTATATCTCAATAAAACTGTTGTAAAATAATAATCATAGTAAATGGAGGATAGGTGGATAGATGTTTTACTCCAGGTTTGCTACTTACAATTTTTCATTGAGTCTGCAGTGGCCTGTGTTCTTTTTGAGGTGGCTCCTTAGAGAAGAGACCTGCTCTGACAGAGGCTCCTCACTGCCTGGTGGTTTCTCCTGTCTGGCTCATACGCTCTAGGACTGCTTGAGGCACTGCTCCACTCTCAGGAGCGACCGGGGGACGGGGAGACAGCACTAGTGTCTTTGCTGAACGTCTGCATCCAGGCCGTGTGAGCTGCGACACACAGACCCTTAGAGAACACTTGCTTCCTGCAGAGGTCTAGGGGCAGAGGGTTGGACCAGTCCTGCCCTCGATAACTACCGGGCGACTTGTTCTCTGTGGGGTGTCATCAGCTCAGAGAAGCAACACGTCTTTCCAGGTTCTCTGAAGGAGATCTACTCGTGCCATTGTTGGCTGTCTGCTACAAGTGTTACTGGGCTGCATTCGGGGACTTTGTTTTTCTATCCGCCCTCTGTATTTTCCTAGGAATGCTTCTGTGAATACTCCCCTCCCACCTTCCAAGGCAAGTGAGGCAGCAGCACTGGGAGAGCCAGGAGGATCCCTGCACACACCCCTACTGCCACCACGTTGCCTTGGCTCAGCCACCTGGCTTCTCCGTTTCCCCTACTGAACTGTGAGGAATGGGGGCAAAAACTGTCTCTTCTTTCCATTACCTGTGACCTGGAGTAGGCACTCGGGTATCTGTTGAAGGAATTAGTGGATTTTTCTTTCCACGGATTGAATTAGATTGAGACAAAGAAAGAAAGTCATGGGGTGCAGGGTGAATTATTGGGGCTTGATCACTTCAAGATCTCATCTTGGCTTAAGTCTGGCAACATTTTTCTTTTTCCTTACCCAGCCCTAAGCTATTTCCATTGGTAATATATTGCACACAAGCTGTGTTTCACTTCTTAATGCTATGGGATATTGCTGCTACAAGGGCCATCCTTGGTGTTTGCAGAAATATTTGTGATTTGAGGAACCCAGTGCAGTGTAGAGCAGGTAACGTGGGGGAGAGCAAACTCACACCCCTGCAGTCTCTAACTTGAAAGACTGTGCAAGCAGGCGTGTTCCTTACATAGGAGTGCTTAATCTAAGGTCTGTGGATAGGCTACGGAAGTCTGAACCCCTCAACATTACTGCGGGAATTTCGTGTGTGTGCACACACCAAGTGTACACGTGCACTGTGGATGGTGCAGAGTCTATACCCTTCAGGTGATCAGAGTGAGAGGCATCTCCTACCCTGAAGAAGTTAGAGATCTCTGTCCATTCACAGCATTTGTGGAAACTCTACCACTGGTCCAGAGCAAGCCGGGATGATGATGCAGCCTCCTTCTCAAGGGATTCATGATCCAGCAAGGGTGAAGATTTCACCCTAAACCATTTAGAGCCTACACAGGGTGGCCAGGGAGGGCTGGGAGGTGGAGTTGTTGGGACTTAAAGGATGAGTTGAAGTGGAATGATTGAGCCTAGATCAAATCATTTTCCCTTCACAACTCTCCGTGACAGGAGACCGCATATCTTCCCTGTGAGTCCATGGGCCCCAAAGTGATTATATCTGACCTCTAGCTTGACTGTGCCCATCCCCTGCCATTGGATCCTCTCCAAAACAGTCATTGTCACGTATACTCACACAACACACAGGGACAGTAGCAACCAACCAACCGTTTCCATGTGTTAAGAGTGGTAGAACCTGGCTTCATTTCCAGTGTCTCACCTCCATGGTATGAATTAAAAATAGACAAACTTGGCCGGGCGCGGTGGCTCACGTCTGTAATCCCAGCACTTTGGGAGGCCGAGGCAGGCAGATCACAAGGTCAGGAGTTCAAGACCAGCCTGGCCAATATGGTGAAACCCCATCTCTACTAAAAATACAAAAATTAGCCGGGCGAGGTGGCGGGCGCCTGTAGTCCCAGCTACTCGGGAGGCGGAGGCAGGAGAATCGCTTGAACCCGGGAGGCACAGTTTGCAGTGAACTGAGATCATGCCACTATACTCCAGCCTGGGCAACAGAGCCAGACTCCATCTCACACACACACACAAAAATAGACAAATTTCTGGGGAGTGTCAGGGTGTAATGACTCCCTTGGTTTTTGGTTTTCTGGTTTTGGTTTTGGTTTTGGTTTTGGTTTTTTCTTTTCAGACGAAGTCTCGCTCTGTCACCCAGGCTGGAGTGCAATGGTGCAATCTCAACTCACTGCAACCTCTGCCTCCCAGGTTCAAGCAATTCTCCTGCCTCAGCCTCCTGAGCAGCTGGGATTACAGGTGCACACCACCACACCTGGCTAATTTTTGTATTTTTAGTAGAGACGGGGTTTCACCAAGTTGGTCAGGCTGGTCTCGAACTCCTGACCTTGTGATCTGCCTGCCTCGGCCTCCCAAAGTGCTGGGATTACAGATGTGAGCCACCCTGCCTGGCCAACTCCCTGAGTTTTATCCTTCCCTACAGAGAGGTGGCCTCACATACATCCATCTCACTTAACGTTTTTATGTGATTGCAAAAATAACTCCCAATGTTAAGAACACTTTGATAGGGGTGCACAGTTCTTCAGAAAATATCAGCCCAGTTTTTCCTGGAACTGCCGTCCAAAAAAACCCACCAAACGTGTAAATGGAAAATGGCTAATAAGTGCTGTTTGTTTGTTTGTTTGTTTTTTGAGACAGAGTCTTGCTCTGTCACCCAGGCTGGAGTGCAGTGGCGCAATCTTAGCTCACTGCAACCTCTGCTTCCTGGGTTCAAGCAATTCCCCACCTCAGCCTCCTGAGTAGCTGGGACTACAGGCATGCACCACCAAACCAGGCTACTTTTTGTATTTTTGTAGTAGAGATGGGGTTTCGCCATGTTGGCCAGGCTGGTCTCAAAATCCTGACCTCAGGTGATTCACCCACCTCAGCCTCCCAAAGTGCTGGGATTACAGGTGTGAGCCCCCGCCCCCGGCCAGCTAAGTAATAAGTAATGTGCATATATTTTCAGCTTTATAACTGAGAGCAAATTGCCATGTTGTCCTGATGGGACACAGCAGGACAAAAGGCCAACTATTTCTTGAGCTGATTTCCTACAGCTGTTGGTGAACTCCCAGATTGCTTAATCTAACTGGGAAGTGCTGTTTCTTTAGACTTAGCGTGCGGCACACAGCCTTTCGTGAGAGGTACCAAAGCAGTGTCTGCGGACAGCATGACAGGTGTGGCCCTGAGCAAGTTCTTTCACTCCTGAGTCTCCATGTCCTTGACTGAAAAATAAAGACAAAAGTAGCTTCCTTGCTAAGTACTTGTGCATATTAAAGGGGATAATATGTACCAAGTGCCAGGCTGGAGCTCACATTGCCAGACCCTGTGCTAAGTGTTTCCATGAGTCTCATTTAAGCCTCACAGCAACCATATTAGATAGCTGTGAGTTCCAATTTTCTCATAAGAAAAATGGGATTCAGGCAGGGCGCGGTGGCTTATGCCTGTAATCCCAGGACTTCGGGAGGCTGAGGCGGGCAGACCATGAGGTCAGGAGATCGAGACCATCCTGGCTAACATGGTGAAACCCCATCTCTACTAAAAAATACAAAAAATTAGCAGGGCATTGTGGCAGGCACCTGTAGTCCCAGCTACTCCAGAGGCTGAGGCAGGAGAATGGCGTGAACCCGGGAGGCAGAGCTTGCAGTAAGCCAAGATTGCGCCACTGCACTCCAGCCTGGGCAACAGAGCAAGACTCCGTCTCAAAAAAAGAAAGAAAGAAAAGTGGGATTGAGAAGGATGAAGACAGGATCTGGGATTCAAACCCAGAGCCATTGCCTGCTGGCCACACTGCCTTCCTTTACTGGAGTGACTTGAAGCCCACAGAAGATAGATCAGGTGGAGTCCTGGCTACTCACAGAGAAATGGAAACAGGCAGATAGTATTCAACCGTGTTCCCCTGCACTGAAGATTTACTTCCAAACCTCTCTTAACTACCTGATTTTTTTTCTTCCTGACAAATGTGTACATTTTCTTTTCTTTTTTAAAAAAATTGAGACAGGTCAGGTGCAGTGGCTCACACCTGTAATCCCAACACTTCAGGAAGCAGGCACATCACCTGAGGGTCAGGAGTTCAAGACCAGCCTGGCCAACTTGGTGAAACCTTGTCTCTTTTAAAACTACAAAAATTAGTCAGGTGTGGTGGCATGCACCTGTAATCTCACTACTCGGGAGACTGAGGCAGGAGAATCTGCTTGAACCTGGGAGGCGGAGGTTGCAGTGAGCCGAGATCGCGCCTCTGCACTCCAGCCTGGGCGACAGAGCTTGACTCCATCTCAAAAATAAATAAATAAATAAATAAATAAATAAATAGGATTAAAAATTGGCCAGGCATGGTGGCTCACGCCTGTAATCCCAGCACTTTAGGAGGCCAAGGTGGCTGGATCACGAGGTCAGGAGATTGAGACCATCCTGACTAACATGGTGAAACCCTGTCTCTACTAAAAATACAAAAAAATTAGCCAGGTATTGTGGTGGGCACCTGTAGTTCCAGCTACTCGGAAGACTGAGGCAGGAGAATGACGTGAACCCAGGAGGCGGAGCTTGCAGTAAGCGGAGATCTCGCCGCTGCACTCTGGCCTGGGCGACAGAGCGAGACTCCATCTCAAAAAAAAAAAAAAAAATTGAGGGCCAGGCATGGTGGCTCATGCCTGTAATCCCAGCGTTTTGGGAGGCCAATGCGGGCAGATCACAAGGTTAGGAGTTTGAGACCAGCCTGGCCAATATGGTGAAACCCCACCTCTACTAAACCCCGTCTCTACTAAAAATACAAAAATTAATGGGGCATGGTGGCGGGCGCCTGTAGTCCCAGCTACTCAGGAGGCAGGAGAATCTCTTGAACCCAGGAGGCGGAGGTTGCAGTGAGCCGAAATCGCACCACTGCACTCCAGTCTGGGTGACACAGCAAGACTCCATCTCAAAAAAAAAAAATTTTTTTTTTGAGACAGAATCTTGCTCTGTTGCCCAGGCTAGAGTGTAGTAGCACAATCACAGCTCACCTCACAACAACTTCAACCTCCCAGGCTCAAGCAATCCTCCCACCTCAGCTTCCCAAGTAGTTGGGACTACAGGTGTGCATCACCACACCCAGCTAAGTGTATCTTTTCTAACACCACTTTTTCAGTTTTCTAACATCACTGAGTGTCTTTCCAGCAATTCATTTAATTCTGACACTAACTCCCAAAGTTAGCATTAGACTCCATAAGTTCAAGGGCTCAGTCCCACAAGACTGCCCTTACTTCAGGTGCCAGTTGCAAGTACTGGGTGACTCACCAGAAGTAAGCTTATCCACACTTCTGTCCGGCTTGCCTTCAAAATCAGGCGTTACCATCCCATTCCTCCCTGGGTTCCATAATTTGCTAGGATGGCTCACAGAATTCAAGAAAACACTTTACATACATTTGCTGATTTATTATAAAGGGTATAACTCAGGAACAACCAAATGGAAGAGATGCAAGGGACAGGATCTATGCAAGGGCAGCAGTGCACTGGGAGCTTCTGTGCCCTCTTTGGACATGCACCCTCCCATCACCTCAACGTGTTCACAAACACAGAAGCTCTGCAGACCCTGTCCCTGAGGGTGTTTATGGCGTTTCTGTGATGTCTGCGTGACTGATTAACTCATTGGCCACTGGTGATTGAGCTCAATCACCAGCCCCTCTCCCCTCATCCCCAGAGGTCGGGGGTGGGGCTGACAGTTCCAACCCTCTAATAAAGGTTTGGTCTTTCTGGAGACGAGCCCCATATCCTGCACTATCTAGAGGCCCACAAGAGTAACCTCATTATCATGAAACTCAGATTTGGTTGGAAGGAGCTTGTTTGTTTTGAGATGGAGTCTCACACTGTTGCCCAGGCTGGAGTGCAATGGCACGATCTCGGCTCACTCCAACCTCTGCCTCCTGGGTTCACACAGTTCTCCCGCCTCAGCCTCCTGAGTAGCTGGGATTACAGGTACACACTACCACACTCGGCTAATTTTTTGTATTTTTAGTAGAGACAGGGTTTCACTATCTTGGCCAGACTGGTCTCAAACTCCTGACCTCGTGATTGACCTCGTGATCGGCCTGCCTTGGCCTCCCAAAGTGCTGAGATTACAGGCATGAGCCACCGTGCCCGGCCGGAAGGGGCTTGTTAGTGAGTAACAAAAGATACTTCTATCACTCAGGAAATTCCAAGAGTTTGGGAAACTCTGTGCTAGGAACCAGGGACAAAAACCAAATATATATTTCTTCTACTACTACACTGCCCCATCCCTCCCCCAGAGTTCCTAAATTTAAGACCTTGCTGGTGGGCTTCCTGCACCCTTCCGAGGGTGTGCAGGAGAGGAGGCTACCAGCCTCTACATCTGGAAGGAGCACCAGGAAGGGGCCAGCGTGCCGCGGCAGCACCGTGAGAATCCTGGGCCTGTGTGGGGCTTGTTCTTCACAGTGCACCCCATACATGGTTTATTAGCTAATCTCCCATGAGCCAGAGGACAGTATTAATCTCAAAGTAACACTAATCCCTTTTTACAAGAGGAAACAGAAATCCCTGAGTCCTCTGGCAGAGGCCGTTCACAGCCCATCAGAATGGAAAAGGCCCACGTTCCAGCCCTTTTCCTGTCTTCTCTGCTTTAGGTTGATGAAGCTGTGAGTTTTATAGCATTGGACTGAGCAGATTCAGAATTTTACCAAATGCCTTCCCACTTGGGAAACAGCCACCCTGCAAAAAACCTCCGTGTTTCCCTCCACATTCATCATAGCCACCACTTCCTAGAGCTATCATGAAGAAGAGTTGGCGGTACGAGAGCTGTTAAATTCAGTTAGTTATTTCCCTGCAGTCAGAGAGCCTAGATCTCTGTAATTCTGTCTTTCAGAGAAGGCAGCTAATTTCAGTATAGATACTCCCATCTATCACTGTAACAGTTTAATAGGTACGGTTACAGCTTGAATACACCAACAGGCTTTATGTGAGTAATTGCCGTTATTTGCACTGCTTTGAATTGATGATAAAGTGCTAAAATATGAGGTATACGGTTTCATATGCTATGATTTTTATGGGGGTTCTCTGTTACTTAATCTCTCTCCCTCTCCCTGTAATTCTAGGTTTACTAACGGATTGCTTTCCCACAGTCCAAATAGTTTTAAAACAAAGCTTTCTCCTTTTTTTTGCTACCATTCCTCAACACCCTCCCGTTTTTCTGCTTGCTTGTAAGTTAAGCACAAGTCACTTGCATTCCAGAAATTCCCCATTGCCATAAAGGCAGGCAGTCAGCTCGCCAGCTCTTGCCTGTTCCAGATAAGCAGGGTTCATTTAGCTTGTGACTCGGCATTGCTAGCGGATTTCCTCAGGCCCCAGTGCCCTGATCAGAACAGTGTGCCCTGGCACACCGCCTGGAGAGCCCAGCAGCCAAAGAGAAGTAGAGCTTGTTTCACAAAGTAACCCTGCCCTTCCATCCAAGACAGAAATAGTCTGGGTGGCGGCCCGAGGCCCCGAGACAGTTCCAGCGGGCTGCTTTGCCTGGCTGTCCCGGCTGCACTTGCCTTCTCCGTGGTGGGGAGCTCGGGCAGACAGGTTGCTCTGCCTGAGCGTGCCAACCAGGCCCACGGCTTGTCCTGCTGTATTTGCCAAGGCAGTACAAACAGGACGGTACCAAGGGACAGCAGGATATCCTGTGAGAGTGGTCCCAAGGAGCAGTGCCCACTCTCGGCTGCAGGACCTTCTCGGGCCGTTGGTGGAACTGGCCTGACTGTGCCTTTGAGTTATCACCTGGGGGCTCTGGTGGCCCTTGCTCTTGCTCTTGCTCTTGCTCTGTGTCTGTGTCTGTCTGTTCATCTCACTCACACGCACACCTTCTATGCTGCCTTGCCCATGAGGTTTCACACCCAGCAAATCCCCACGCCTCTATAACCCCTGTCAGTTCTCCTGACCTCTGCTTTTTTCCTGTTCATTTCACCAAAGCCAGTGAAGCACAGATGAACTAACCTCTTCTCCGTGTTACAGTCGCTGTAAAAACATCTAAGACCCACATAAGGTCAGTCTGGGAAGGCTGAGCCCTGATAAAAGGTGACAGAGCAGCCCATTAGCAAGAATGTGACCAGCTTCTGCAGGGGGTGTGGCCCTGTGGGGACTCCCAGCCACAGCCAAACCATGGCTCTACCCTGTAAAAGTTAACAGCCAAGTCTGGAGACAAGACTTAACAGCAGCACATAACTGGCGGTAGTGAAGTAATGAGCCCACTATGTTCCTACTGAAGTCACTGGGAAGAAGGGGAGGAAGAAGGCTTCTTGGGGAATGTAGAACCTCAATACATCTGGAAAGGAAAGTAGGAGTCGGATGCTCCAGCGGCTTAGGGAGCAGCTCCTCCATGCTGGCCCCCTTAAGGCACAAGCCCCTTGAGGACAAACACTTCAGTCACCTTCCCCCCTCTCTTCAACTGGAGAAATGCTGCACTTTTCTTCCTCCTTCCCTCCTTTCCGAAGACAGCTACTGAATGCCTTCCCTGGTACTAGTTACTGCACCAAGCCCAATACACAGGTGGGTAATGAGAGAACTCTGCCTGCTCTGGTGAACTCGGGGATCTACTGGGGGACCAGCATTAAGCAGCTAATCACACAGCTATCCAGCGACTTTTACATGCTGCCCAGGGCTATCAAGGAAGAGCATGGAGGCAGTGCCTTGTGGTGATTGATCAAACATGGGCTCTGGAATCGGACTGCCCGGGTGTGAATCCCAGCCCTGCCATCTGTTTGCCGTGTGGCTCAGTTTGTTCAGTTATAAAATGGGAAGAAGGATGGTAGAATACAACTCACAGAGCTGGTGTGAGGACTGGGTGAGACAGTGCATGTAAAATGTTTACGGCTGGCCCTGGCCCAGAGCATCGGCACTGCGTAAATGTAAGCAATTGTTGGGATCCTATGATAGGAACTTAATTTAGTGTAGGAGTTGGGAAACCTCGGAGGGAGTGTTGTTTAGTCACAGAACAGAGGTAAAAGTGGAAGGAACAACCTGTAGGGAGACCCTGCAAGGTCATCAGGCCTGCAGTGAAGTGTAGGGGGAGGGTGGCGGGCTTGAGCCTGGTGACGGGAACCCCTGAGGCCACATGTTGAAAAGTGTGTGTTGTACCCTAGATTTGTATCCTAGATGACAGGGACTGGGATCAGCCTTCCTGCCTGAGGCTTACAGGCTTCTGACTCTGAAAAGTATTCTTTCTTAGGGAAGAGAGGCCAGGAAAGGGACACTGGGCTGTGATTGGTGACATCTTTGCCTCCTTTCATGGGTCATTGGGATCAGGAACCTGAAGGAAGTTAGCCTCTGCCCTCTTTAATGCTTGGGAGGAATCTGTTTGTGACCCCAAGGGGCTTTTCTACTTGGGCCTATGGGTGTTGTGTGTGTGTGTGGTGGGGGGTGTGTGTGTGTGTGTGTGGTGGGGCGTTTGTGTGGTGGGGGTTTGGTGGGATGTGTGTGTGTGGTGTGGTGGGGAGGGTGTGTGTGGTGGGGTGTGTGTGTGGTGGGGTTTGTGTGGTGGGATGTGTGTGTGTAGTGGGGGGTGTGTATGTGGTGTGTGTGTGGTAGTGGGGAAATAGTACACCTGTACTGTGCTTGCAGTCTGTTTCTTTGTTGGTGGCTCTTTAGCCTGTAAGATCCCTCACAGTGGTGGCACCAGCTCTCCCCAGAGTCATACTGCCATCACCCCTGTGCCACTGGGCCTGTGTGGGCATGCCAGCAAAGTCACACTTCAGAGCACGAAGACATCTCATGTTCTTGGCAGGAGGGCTCTCCCAGCTGCTCCTGGCTTTGAATGTTCACTCCCGTTTTGCAGAGCGCAGTCAACTCACCTCGATTATGGACCACACTCTTCCTCCAGAATGGGCAGGGTGCCAGCTCTAGGCTGGCCTCAAGTTCTTCGCTGGCATGGTTTTTTAAGCCCAACTGTTGGGATATGCGTTTTCTTGAAAGTCAGGGAAAAGAACAGAGCCCCCTGTCAGGCTCAGAGCAGGTCCAGAAGCCCTACTTGACGGTTCATGGCAGCAAATGCATGGGCAGCTTCTGAAGGATCAGTCAGATGCTGGAGCCATCTGATCCCCCAGACCTGGTGCAATGTCGCACCTCCTCCCTCCTCCTCAGCCCTGAGATTTATGACACGGCCGTGTGCACATCACTGGCATCGGGAACGTATAAAGCCACAGTGCCTGCTTGTGGCACTCACACCCAGTCAAGTCATCCTAATAGAGCGTTAGTGGCCTTCTGTCATGGGGGGAAAGTCTGGCACAGGCAGAAGCAGGTCTTGACTGACAGGGGAATTACCCGGGAAGACAGCTAACAAAGGGGCAGGGGAGGGGCAGAGGACCCAAGTGTTCTAGGAAGAGAGCAGCCAGAAAACCACCCAGTCACCTCCCAAGCAGGAAGGCAGCAGGGGGAGCTGCGGGGACTCGTGTGGTTTCAATAGTAGAACTTCTGCGGAGAGGCACAGCGAGGAAATTTCTATGGAGAGGAGGCCGTCATTCTTGTGCCAGACATCCTTGCCCTCCAGTTCACAGAAGAGAAAATTGAGGGCCTAGCGCGATGGCTCATGCCTGTAATCCCAGCACTTTGGGAGGCTAAGGTGGGCGGATCACAAGGTCAGGAGTTCCAGACCAGCCTGGCCAATATGGTGAAACCCTGTCTCTACTAAAAATACAAAAATTAGCTAGGCGTAGTGGCGGGCGCCTGTAATACCAGCTACTCAGGAGGCTGAGGCAGGAGAATCTCTTGAACCCGGGAGGCAGAGGTTGCAGTGAACCGAGATTGTGCCACTATACTCCAGCCTGGGCGACAGAGCAAGACTCCATCTCAAAAAAAAAAAAAAAAAAAGGAAGAGAAAATTGAATAGAGTGTGGATAAAGAGGCGAGTTCATCTGACTAGATAGACAAGGGAGAAATGGAAAATCTTCATAAGCCATCATGAATCTGGCATTTATGGGATGTGTACATATCATATTTAAAGGAGAAGGGAACAGGGAGCTAGCATTGGCGGTAATAGCATAACATTTAAACACGCCATCAGCTGAGACAATTGAGTTAGCCAGTTCAAATCACAGCACCACCACTTACCCAGTTCCATGGCCTTGGGCAAATGGCTTAGCCTCTCTGAGCCTCCATTTGCTGTTTGCAGATTGGTAGTAAAAATAATATTTACCGCAAAGAATCATTGGAAGGATTCACTCTGTATTTCTAGTAAAGAGCTTAGAATGGTACATGGTATATAGTAAATTCTCAGTCGGAAGTTAACTATTATTGTCGTTACTATTATGATTATTTCAGTATGCCATCCATTTGTGGTACTACTTGTTTTCGTTTGCATAATTTCTTTTAATATTCACAGCATCTTGCCTGAGCGCGGTGGCTCACGCCTATAATCCCAGCACTTTGGGTGGCCAAGGCGGGCGAATCACCTGAGGTCAGGAGTTCAAGACGAGCCTGACCAACATGGTGAAACCTCGTCTCTACTAAAAATACAAAAATTAGCCGGGCGTGGTGGTGGGCGCCTATAATCCCAGCTACTTGGAAGGCTGGAACAGGAGAATCGCTGGAACCTGGAACTGTGGAGGTTGCAGTGAGCCGAGATCGCACATTGCACTGTAGTCTGGGAGACAAGAGTGAAACTCTTGTTGTCTCCAAAATAATAATAATATTTACAGCATCTTGACAGACTCATTAATGATGTCATTACCCCATTTTTGGATGAGGATTCCAAGCCCCTGAGAGGAGAGGTGATTTACTCTCAGGTATCCAACCTAGCTATAAGACACAAGCAGGCCGGGCGCGGTGGCTCAAGCCTGTAATCCCAGCACTTTGGGAGGCCGAGACGGGCGGATCACCAGGTCAGGAGATCGAGACCATCCTGGCTAACACGGTGAAACCCCGTCTCTACTAAAAACACAAAAAACTAGCCGGGCGAGGTGGTGGGTGCCTGTAGTCCCCGCTACTCGGGAGGCTGAGGCAGGAGAATGGCGTAAACCCGGGAGGCGGAGCTTGCAGTGAGCTGAGATCCGGCTACTGCACTCCAGCCCGGGCGACAGAGCAAGACTCCGTCTCAAAAAAAAAAAAAAAAAAAAAAAGACACAAGCAGGATCAGAACCGAGGTCACTTTGGTGTCAAAGCCGTGCATGTTTTAAAATGTTTTTCTACAAATTGTCTTGTTTTGGCCAAGCTCTCAGAATAGGTCATGCCTACAGGCAGGTGCCATTGTTGAGGCTTGTTAAGAGTATAGAGAAAAAAAGAATACTGGCAGGCATTGTGCAGTGGACTGTGCATAGACGCTCTCGTTTATTCCATTGTATAGTCAGATGAGCCGAGGTCGGGGCAGGAATCGAACCCATGTCTCCCTGACAGCAGAACTCAGGTGCTCATCCACTTGTTGACAACCAGCTTTCCACTTAGATCATTAGGATAATAGCTACTCTCTCAGGCTAAGTGCTAAGATCTCATTAAATACATACCACCAGGGGATGAGGTGAGAATTGTTTATCTTTGTTATACATAGAAGGAAATGGAGACATAGTTGCTTTGATTTTGACCTAAACACTCTCCTGCCCCCTCACCCTTTCATCTTCCATTGAGGTGAGATTGGGGGAGTGCGGCAGTGTGGTCCTCAGAAGACACACTATAAATACACTGTTAGCACTGAATGAAAAAGAAAAGCTTCATACCTTTCCACAGCGGTGGGTCCTCTTCAAGACCATTTGAATTGGATGCTCTGGAGTTTCCTTCTCTCCCTGAGTGCTTAGCACCCCTCCAGCCTTGCAGTTTAGCCTGCCTTAGACTTAGTCTTGCATGTGTAAAAGAAAAAGGGAATAGTTTATTAGATGTTTCCAGCCTCCAGAAAAGTCCACAAAAGCTGTTAGTTAAGGCCTGTCTGGCATGGGGTGTTTTAGAGTACTAGCAGTGCCAATTAAATTTTTTTAAAGGACTAAGTGCTGAGTTTTTATATCTAAATATAGAAAGTAAAAAATAAGCGAGTCTGAGTTCGTCTTGGAGGAAGTATTGATGTGTAGCTAGAAAGGAAACTTTGGAGGAACTGAGTCCTGGTGTGAAGGAGCAGAAGCAAAGCCTGATGCTTGCCGACAGCACTGCTGCTAAGAAGGGCCTGCCTGGGGTCCAGGATCAAAACCTGTTTGGATATTTCAGAAAATCAGGATACCAGGAAAGGAGGTGATTTTCCCTCTTGATTTCCAAGCTCTGAGGGGCATCTCTCCATTTTCTTAGTGTTCATCCTGCCACAGGCACCTCTCAGGAGCAGGGCCAGCCACCACAGCTCTGACAGGGCAGTCGAAGACTGAAATACCAGTTCCTAGTTCATGGGGAAGTCCCCACCAGCTCGCATCGGAGGACCGTCTAGTCCTCCTATGTCACCAAAGTATTTTTTGGTGTTTTGTTTTGTTTTGTTTTGAGATAGGGTCTCATTCTGTCTCCCAAATTGAAGTGCAGTGGTATGGTCATGGCTCACTGCAGCCTCGACCTCCCGGGCTCAAACGATCCACCCACCTCAGCCTCCCAAGTAGCTGAGACTACAGGCATGCCACCATGCCTGGCTAACTTTTTATTTCTTGTAGAAATGGAGTCTCACTATTTTGCCCAGGTTGGTCTTCAACTCCTGGGCTCAAGCAATCCTCCCGCCTTGGCCTCCCAAAGTGCTGGGTTTACAGGCGTGAGCCACCACCCCTGGCCTGCCAAAGTACTTTTGTGGAAGACCAAGACTGAAAACTTTGTAAAGGAGCTGGGTGCGATGGCTCACGCCTGTAATCCCAGCATTTTGGGAGGCGAAGGCGGGCAGATCACTTGAGGTCAAGAGTTTGAGACCAGCCTGGCCAACATGGCGAAATCCCATCTCTACTAAAAATATAAAACTTGGCCAGGTGCAGTGGCAGGCGCCTGTAATCCCAGCTAGTTTGGTGGCTGAGACACAAGAATTGCTTGAATCTAGGAGGGGGAGGTTGCCAAGATCGTGCGACAACACTCCAGCCTGGGTAACAGAGCATGTGTGACTCCATCTTAAAAAAAAAAAAGGCCGGGCGCGGTGGCTCAAGCCTGTAATCCCAGCACTTTGGGAGGCCGAGACGGGCGGATCATGAGGTCAGGAGATCGAGACCATCCTGGCTAACCCGGTGAAACCCCGTCTCTACTAAAAAATACAAAAAACTAGCCGGGCGAGGTGGCGGGCGCCTGCAGTCCCAGCTACTCGGGAGGCTGAGGCAGGAGAATGGCGTAAATCTGGGAGGCGGAGCTTGCAGTGAGCTGAGATCTGGCCACTGCACTCCAGCCTGGGCGACAGAGTGAGACTCCGCCTCAAAAAAAAAAAAAAAAAAAAAAAAAGGCTGGGTGTGGTGGCTTAGGCCAGGCACGGTTCCTCATGCCTGTAATCCCAGCACTTTGGGAGGCTGAGGTGGGCAGATCAGGTGGTCAAGAGATTGGGACCAGCCAGGCGCGGTGGCTCACACCTGTAATCCCAATACTTTGGGAGGCCAAGGCAGGCGGATCACCTGAGGTCAGGAGTTCGAAACCAGCCTGGCCAACATGGAGAAACCCCATCTCTACTAAAAATACAAAATGAACCAGACATGGTGGCGCACACCTGTAATCCCAGCTACTCGGGAGGCTGAGGCAGGAGAATCACTTGAATCTGGGAGGCGGAGGTTGTGATGAGCCGAGATTGTGTCGTACTCCAGCCTGGGGAACAAGAGCAAAACTCCGTCTCAAAAAAAAAGAGAGAGAGACAGATTGAGACCATCCTGGCCAACATGGTGAAACCGTGTCTCTACTAAAAATACAAAAAGTAACTGGGCTTGGTGGCATGTGCCTGTAGTCCCAGCTACTCGGGAGGCTGAGGCAGGAGATTCACTTAAACCTGGGAGGCGGAGCTTGCAGTGAGCCGAAATCACACCACTGCACTCCAACCTGGAGACAGAGCAAGACTCCATCTCAAAAAAAAAGAATAAAACCCGAAACTTTGTAAAGGAATTTATCTGCCTATGGATGCTTGGTAAATATTTGTTGAAAAAATAATAAGGTCTCTGCTTTTCTCAGCTATTTTAAAAATGTTTTATGAAAGTCATACATGGCCATCCATGGTTAAAAGATTAAGGCTGGGAGGAGTGGCCCACGTTTGTAATCCCAGCCTGTAATCCCAGCACTTTGGGAGGCCAAGGCGAGTGGATCACCTGAGGTCAGGAATTTGAGACCAGCCTGGCCAACATGGTGAAACCCCATCTCTTCTAAAAATACAAAAATTAGCTGGGTGTGGTGGTGGGTGCCTGTAATCCCAGCTACTCGGGAGGCTGAGGCATGAGAATCGGTTGAACCCAAGAGGCCGAGGTTGCAGTGAGCCGAGATCGAGTCACTGAACTACAACCTGGGCGACAGAGTGAGACTTTGTCTCAAAAAAAAAAAAAAAAAAGATTAAATAATGCCTAAGGGCTTGTTTACGTACAAAAAGCAGCAGTTTTCATGCTTTTTGGAAGTGCTTTGTTCCTAAGTATGTGGTATCTATTTTGCCTGGTGTATTACCCCTGATTTTATTGAATCATAGAATTCAAGAGTTCTGATTAAGGCTTCTCTGGAGCCTTAGAGCTCTGGCACATCTTCTAGAATGGCAGTTCTCCAAGTATGGTTCCCTGGCCAGCAGCAGCAGCATCACCTGGGAATGCATTAGAAATGCAGATTTTGAGGCCAGGCGCAGTGGCCCACACCGAGCATCCCAGCATTTTGGGAGGCAATGGCAAGAGAATCGCTGGAGCCCAGGAATTTGGGACTAACCTGGGTAACAAAGTGAGACCCCCATCTCTACAAAGAAAATTAGCCAGGTGTGGTGGCACACACCTGTAGTCCCAGCTACTCGGGAGGCTGAGGTGAGAGGATCGCTTGAGCCCAGGAGGTTGACGATACAGTGAGCTGAGATGGTGCTATTGCACTCCAGCCTGAGTGACAGAGTAAGACCTTGTGTACAAAAAAAAAAAAAAAAAAAAAAATTCTTGGGCTCCTCTCCAAACTGACTGAATCCAAAACTCTGTGGCTGGGGCCCCCGCACCTGCACTGTAACAGGCCCTCCAGGTGACTCTGCTACATGCTCACTCTTGAGAAATAGTGATATCAAGCATCATAGAAGAACAACTCAGGTACTAAAATCTCACAGGATTCAAATTCCATCTGTGCGACTCACTCACTCTCTACATGTTCCTTTACCTCCTAGCCTCAGCATTCCTGTCTGTAGAATGGCATAATAATCACCAGTCTAAGCTGGGCGCGGTGGCTCAGCCTGTAATCCCAACACTTTGGGAGGCCGAGGCGGGTGGATCACGAGGTCAGGAGATCGAGACCATCCTGGCTAACACGGTGAAACCCCGTCTCTATGAAAAATACAAAAAAATTAGCCGGGCGTGGTGGCGGGCGCCTGTAGTCCCAGCTACTCGGGAGGCTGAGGCAGGAGAATGGCATGAACTCGGGAGGCGGAGCTTGCAGTGAGCCGAGATGGTGCCACTGCACTCCAGCCTGGGCGACAGAGCAAGACTCCATCTCAAAAAAATAATAATAATAAAATAATAATAATAATAATAATCACCAGTCTGGCGGAGTTATTGTGAGAACTGCTGTGAAAAGGCACGAAAGCGCTTAGCATCGTGTGCCTCGTACAGAGTAAGCATTTGATAGATGGCTTATCATTTTTGTTATTAGCTTCCTAGACCAGGTATTCATCTTTTTAAACAGTACCCCAATCAGATGGTTGCCTGGTGAGAGGAGATTCAAAAATTCTCATCTATTCCAATGAATGACAGCTATGGTTGTTAATAGTTATATATTGAGAGAATATTTGCCATTCTGTAATTTCCATTCTTGATTATGACTCTGTTCCCTAGAACCATTGGAACAAGACTTTTCTACGTGGCCTTGTTCAAATATTTGAAGATAGTGATCTTGGCTGTTCTGAGCTTTTTCTTGTTCTATTTCCAAAGATTAACTTAAACATAGAAGATAATTGCAGCCAGTAGGGAGGGCTTTTTAAAAAGAAAGAGAGAAACAGAAAAGGCCTGCAGCCAAGGCTATGCTTTGGTGATGTGGGTCTTTGGAGATTTCTGGTAGGTAAGGATGCCTGTAAGTTTAAGGTTAAGGCTTTCTCAGATGGACTTGGGAGCCTGCAGTAGACATGGTGGGTGGAGGTCACTGTTGGTAAGAATTCTGCCTTCTGCCGCTGGCAGGTGTGGGCCAGAGTCACCCCTAGAGTGTTTCCATGTAGGAACACTCGGGTGTTCCAGACACAAATGCCTTAATATCCAGCATCTTTGCCAGGGGGTCTGCTCCAAGACCCCAGCCCTTTTCCTGCTGTGGTCTCAGGCCTTTGGCAAGCTGCCCGTACTCTTTCCAGCATCCTATTTCTCACCTGGGTTGCCAGCTCCCTGCAACCTTGGTGGTGTTTGCAGCCTGCTCTCAGTTTTTTTTAATCTTTCTTTAATTGATGTCTAATTAGTAGTTATGAGAAATTGCGCTAGCCAAGCAAATGCTACCTTTCCTAAATTATGCCATGGTATTGTGTACAACAGCAGCAAGGTTGCTATTTTAAAATGGGATTGCATAAAATAAACATGTGCCCAGATGACAGGAAGTACTAAGTTGATGATTAATTGATGCTCTGGTGCAGCCTCGTGCTTTCCAGTGCTTCCATTTTTGTGATGATCCATCTAGTGAGATTTCAGCAGGTCCACACCACTGATAATTGCCAGATCGCTAATTTGCAGTTCGTCTCCTGCCCTCTGATGCCGGGGCCGGTGGCCATTAGGAGGCAATGCAGAGCAGTCCTCAGTCCCGCTGAAGGTCAGGCTCACCAGAAGGTGATGTGCCACCTTCGGCTGGCCGGGTCTTCTGCAGCTCAGAGACTGCCTCTCTACACTGAGACTCAGGAACGGCGACATTGCTGCGTTATTCCAGGCTCTTGAGACTGGTGCTATTTGTTCTATCATTTTCTTTGTATTGTGGAGGGCTGATAATCAGGGAAAGGGAAAATAACTTAGATTTAGTTTTATTTGTTTTTTTCAAATTAGGAGATGAAGACTTGAGCCTGCTGACACATACCCAAGGCTTGCCCAGATGTGAAATAGGTAGAAGTTTAAGTATGTCTTGACAGCAGTTGAGAAAAGAGTCCGTGGAAAAATTACTAACTAGGGCTGGTGAGCAGCGTCTCAACAGCACAGGGGGTAGGGGTGTGCCATCTCAAAAGCTGCGCGGGTGCTTAGGCCAGAGGACTTCACTCAAATGTGGTGTTGCTTCTGGGAAAGGGGGGTGCTGTGGTCTGGACCACAGCCTGGTGGATTAATAGGAAGCGGCAGAAGCTGGAGCCAGGTGTCTTCTGGAACAGTAAGGAGGCAGGACAGTGGCAGAGGCCCCGGACTCAGACCACTCTGCCTCTCAGCAGCTGTGATCTGGGGCAAGGACTTCACCTTTCTGAACCTTAGTTTTCTCATGTGTATTCTCTACCCACCCAATAGCTCCTCCCATGAGGTGTGGGAGATTAAATGGCATCATCGTTTATTTAATAAACAAGCGAATGGTGGATGGGGACAAAGCACCTAACTCAGTGCACAGCGTGTGACCACTCTGGAAAGTGCCAGCACTTCTCCCAAGTGAGTACAGCAGTGGCAGCTCCTTTGTAACTAGGCGTTGCATGGTAGGATGTCCCTGGGGTTGGTCCATTAACCTCCTTTTCTCTCGGGGGAAGGGCCTTGGTGCAATTAACAGCTTTTAAGCCAGGGAATTGATACCTCTTGTTCCAGTGTTCTTGAAGTCTCAAGAAGTCTGGGACCCCAGAAAACAGGCAGGCCAGTTGCTTTTATCTTGCCTGATGGCTGTCTCTCCAGAGGTAACAGTGACGATGACAACCAACACATGGCTTTCTGGAGCCTGACTGACTCCAGGGCTCGGTGCTCTCCACTGTCCACACTGTTTCTGGCATCCAGTGGCAGCACCCACGGTGTTTCCTCTGTGCACCTTCAGCAAGACAGAGTCGCTCAAAGCCAGTCTTCAGAAGGGACCCAGTGTTGCTTTAGCCATGAGACCCCGTGTCAGTTTTCACAGTGACTTCACCATCCTTTAGATAAAGTCCTTGAGATCTTGATGGCTTCCAGTGGACTTCTTTCCCAGGACAGGGCGAATGGACGCAGTAGGCAGCTTGGAATCCACTCTGAGCTGAACAGCGCTACTCTGCCCAGGGTAGGATGGGGAGGGAGTGGGCGTCCATCCTTCCCTTGATATTTTATTCTAACTTACTTATTTAATTGACTTTTACTACTTTTTTTCTTATATCACACTATACACCAAATAAGTTCCAGAATGATCACAGAATGAAATGATTCTTTAAACTGATAAAAAGAACGAGAAGGAAAAAACAATAGCTGATACAGGAATGGGAAAAACCTATTCTAAGCATAAAAACAAAGGAAGACATCATAAAGAAAATGGTCTTAAAAACCTAAAAAATTTTTGAATTATATACTTCAACAAATTCAATAAAATTAGAAGACAAATAACAAAAAGGAAAAATGTAAACATATATAACGTTGATATAATTACTTAATATTCATGGAGTTTCTCAAGTTCAAAATAAGAATCACTACAATAAAATTAACAAGAACATGAATAGGATATTCACAAAGTAAGAAATACCTATATCTAGTAATCTGTTAAGCTTTTACTAGTTGTCAAAAAAACATACTTGTGAGTTAATTTTCTTTTTTTTTTTTTTTTTTTTGAGGCTGAGTTTCGCTCTTGTTGCCCAGGCTGGCATACAATGTGCAATGGCACGATCTCAGCTCACCACAACCTCCACCTCCTGGGTTCAAGCAATTCTCCTGCCTCAGCCTCCCGAGTAGCTGGGATTACAGGCATGCGCCACCACACCCTGCTAATTTTGTATTTTTAGTAGAGACAGGGTTTCTCCATGTTGGTCAGGCTAGTCTTGAATTCCTGACCTCAGGCGATCCACCCACCTTGACCTCCCAAAGTGCTGGGATTACAGGTGTGAGCCACCACACCCAGCGCGAGTTAATTTTCTAACAGTAAAAACTTGGAAAACCGTGTATCACTGTTTTTTTTCTTTTCTTTTTTTTTTTTTCGAGACACAGTCTCACCTGTTACCCAGGCTGGAGTGCAGTGATGTGATCTCAGCCCACTGCAACCTCCGCTTCCCAGGTTCAAGCGATTCTCCTACCTCAGCCTCCCAAGTAGCTGAGACTACAGGTGCGCACCACCACTCACAGCTAATTTTGGGGGTTTTTTTGGGGTTTTTGGGGGGTTTGTTTTTGTTTTTGTTTTTTGAGACGGAGTCTCGCTCTGTCGCCCAGGCTGGAGTGCAGTGGCGCGATCTTGGCTCACTGCAAGCTCCTCCTCCCGCGTTCATGCCATTCTCCTGCCTCAGCCTCCCAAGTAGCTGGGACTACAGGCGCCCGCCACCTCATCCGGCTAATTTTTTGCATTTTTAGTAGAGACAGGGTTTCACCGTGTTAGCCAGGATGGTCTCGATCTCCTGACCTCATGTTCTGCCCGCCTCAGCCTCCCGAAGTGCTGGGATTACAGGCGTGAACCACCGCGCCCGGCCTGCTAATTTTGTATTTTTAGTAGAGATGGGGTTTCACTATGTTGGCCACACTGGCCTTGAACTCCTGACCTTAAGTGATCCTCCTGCCTCAGCTTCCCAAAGTGCTGGGATTACAGGCATGAGCCACAGCACCCAGCCAACCCTGTATGATTAACAGCACGACTATTCTTACAGTGGTCATATACTTTGGTGTCTTTAAAATCATGTAAAAGAATAAGAACTTGAAGTGATTAGAATAAGTTCACAACACACTTTGCTTTTTTGTTTGTTTTGTTTGGTGTTTGTTTGTTTTGTTTTGTTTTGTTTGAAACGGAGTCTTGCTCTGTCGCCCAGGCTGGAGTGCAGTGGCGCAATCTCTGCTCACTGCAAGCTCCGCCTCCTGGGTTCACGCCATTCTCCTGCCTCAGCCTCCTGAGTAGCGGGGATTACAGGCACCCACCACCACGCCCAGCTAATTTTTTGTATTTTCAGTAGAGACAGGGTTTCACCATGTTAGCCAGAATGGTCTTGATCTCCTGACCTTGTGATCTGTCCACCTTGGCCTCCCAAAGTGCTGGGATTACAGGCGTGAGCCACCGCGCCCGGCCACAACACACTTTGCAAGTGAAAATGATGGGTTAAAATATATATTACCTCTTAATGAAAATGAAAAACTCAAGAGTATACATCAAAATATGAACAGAAGTTATCTTTAACTGCTGTGCTTCTACAGTCTTTCCATTTTTACCAAAGAACAAATACTTTAAAATTTTTAAGTGGAGAGCAATGAGTTGAAGCATCTAGAAAAATCTAACAGGAGTGTGCTGAGGCCTGCTCCTCTCTTGTGGTGGGCACCTCATGGACTTTCCCTGGCTTTCTCCTTCTGTCTTCGAGCCTAGCCCTCCTCATTCTCTGCTCTCCAGTTCCTACTCCTAAGACCCTGCCTGTTTCTCCTCAGGACTGAGCACGGAAGGCATCTACCGGGTCAGCGGGAACAAGTCAGAGATGGAGAGTCTGCAGAGACAGTTTGATCAAGGTAAGGCGCAGCCTGGCCAGGTGTCCGAGGCCAGAGCTGGTCATGGCAAACACAGCTGCCTTGGTGAACTGTCTGTGGGGCCTCGGGGCACTCCTGCCAGCACAGACCCAAAGTCACAAGGTGCTGAAACTGAGAAACAGACCATGTGTGGCCGCAGTGGGGAGGAGTGGACTGGGTCCTGTCAGTGAACCCTCCCTGCCAAAGCTGGGTTATGTAGGCCACTCCCCACACCGCCACTCACAGATGCTCTTCCAGGTCACCCAGGCACACGCCTCCCTCACCACACTGAAGAGTTTTGCCTGTTTGGCCATGCAGAGCTAGTTGCAGGCACATGATACACAAGTCGGGTTGAGATGTGATCCTGTTTTGCCAGGGCCTCAGATCTATCCTCCTCACAAAGTCCCAGTGCCAGAGAAAGCGAGGGACCATCGTGTGAGGAGCTGAGCCCTTGGGACACAGACCCAAGTTACATAGTTCTTGGCAGGGACTCTCTTCTCCTAAGCCGAGCCAGCTTCAAGAGGCCTAAAGTCAGGCAACCAAATTCTACCTCTTGGAATTGACCACACTGTGGGATGAGAAACCACGTCCCCCAGTGCCAGCAGCAAAAGCACCGGAGCAGGGCACATTCCCATCTGTCAGCAGCCAGGGCAGGAGGCACCACCCAGAGCAGACACCACACCCACTCCCCAGGTGGGCAGCCCTTGCACCTTGCAGCACCGCAGTTGGGCTCAGCTGGCCGCAGCAGGCAGAGGGCACCACACGAGAGGGAGACGCCTGCTAATCTGTGGGTTAGGAGACACGAGGCCAAAGTGAGGGGAGAACCCCCGGTGTGGGATGCATCTGTATATATGGGAGATCCTGTACCAGCTTACCTCCCCCACAATGGAACCTGGTACTGTCCATCCATAGAGATTTCTTCGTCATCAGGAATGCACTGAAGTATGTATGCAACAAGAAGGAAAGCAAGAGATGGGTCAGTGGTACTGGTGGCTGGGAAGGGCCAGAGAGAGAAAAAATGAGCCTATTTGCCCTCCCACCATAGGGGACAAGGATGGAGGCGGCAGTCACAGTGGTTGCTAACATCTCTGTGACCTACCTGGAAAGTGAGCCACCCTTAAGGAAAGCTGCCTCCTTCTTCTGTGATGGGAAAGGAGTAAGGAAGAGGTAACAGCATATCAAAGCCAGATGAGGGCAAGCTCCTGGCACTGAAAACCAGCATCCCTGCCCTGAGGGTGGTGGAGGAGGCAGTTCAGCAGTCTTGGAAAGAGGTGCTGGGGCCAGCCCATGCCTGAACCTCAGAACTCGAGTTAGCACTCCCACAGGTCCCAGCCCTCCAATCCGTGTCAGTCCTGAGGCCGTCCCTGGCTCCTTAAGGTTTCTCTAGCCTCTCCCGAGCCCCGAGTTGTCCTGATGCTTCTGCCTGGCTTGGAATGGTTTGTCCTTACTCTCCTGACTTCCTTTCAGACCATAACCTGGACCTGGCAGAGAAAGACTTTACGGTGAATACCGTGGCCGGTGCCATGAAGAGCTTTTTCTCAGAACTGCCTGACCCCCTGGTCCCGTACAACATGCAGATCGACTTGGTGGAGGCACACAGTGAGTACCGGCAGCCCAGTGTTGGGTGGATTGAGGGAGAAAGGGCTCAGCACTGGAAGAATAGGTCCTGCCCTCAGAATGGACACTGGCTCTTAGAGCTGACGTTTGAAGGACAGAAGGCAAGGGAATTAACCAGATGACAATGGGACTTGCAAATCGGGCTCTTGCCCTTGTAGACCTTAGATGCTTATCTGGGGGTTGCACCAAGAGAGTTGCAGGTTTCCCTCATACTCTCATTAGTTAAGAGCATGGTTTTTGGTGTCAGACTTGGCTCCTTTGCTTGCGGCCAACTTAACCTTCCCTGCCCCTTAGTGTCCTGCTGTTGTTACATCCCTACTCCTGCAGATGAAATTCGGTTCGGAAAGGCCTAGAAGTGAGGCTGTGAACAGCCTATTTAATAGTAGGTCTTATTTTCCTTTCCCCTCTTCTTACCTGTCTTCTCCCACCTCTCATGTAATGAAGTTAACATGCGTCTAGGGTCCTACAGCCTCTTAGGAAGCCGGCCTCTGGAGGGAAAGAGACAACTCCAGTGGCCAAGTGATCATTTGATGCTGTAGCAAATGAGCACCTCTGGTTTTAGTGGTATCCTGTGTGCTGTGCCACCTTGCCTCATCAGCTGTTCCTGCCCCAACCTGCCTCTCTCTAGAGGTGTTTGTCCAGATGGGCGAGCCTTCTCACTGGCCAGCCTTTCCCTGGACTTGGCGTAGTACCACAGAGGATGCCTGACCTCTCAGAGCGTCCCACCATGTGGCCCTCACTACCTTTTAAGTCATCAGCAGCCTTCCTGCTTTGTGCCTCTGGCCGGCCAAGACCCAGCAGCAGCCCTTGCTGTGCAGCTGCAGAAGGGAGTGTCTCTGCCAGCTGCCCAGAGATGACAGCCACCCCATGATCCAGCGATCAGAGGGTGGGGAAGAGGAAAGGAGATGTGTTCCTCATGGGCAGGACATTGGTCTCATCATGTCACTGCCCAACTCTAAAGAGGGAGCTTTAAACAAGCCTCATTTACTCACAAGGCTGATGGTGTAGGCAGAAATTTGAGGGAGGTGATGGATCAGCATGACTCCAAGTCCTGGGTCACTGACTCTAAGTAGCATCTAAGGGAGACAGGTGTGGAGGAAGCCCACCCCTGAACTGTCAGAGCCTCAATAGTGACAGGGCTGCGGGACCTCCAAGGTCACCCTTCCAGGGTCTGCACTTCCTGTGGTGTCTATTTTCACAGTCTGGATGCCACTTTCACTTTATTCTGTCCACACTCTCTTAGCTGACTGGAATGTTCACAGCTCCTGACCTAGCTAAGCCCACAGGGATGGGGCAGGAGAGCATGGTACTCCTGGGACGGTCATAGAGTAGCCTGCCTTCTGAAGACGGGAGTCAGGGTTTCTCCAGAGCAGTTAGTGGGTGGGGACAGTTGCCGGCTTCTCCCCTGATCCTGCTGTCGGAAGATAGAGGCTTTCCCAGCAGTCACTTCTCCAGGAGGCTCCAGGCAGGCACAGATGTGAAGTCGCATGGGAAATCTCTATTCTGGAGCCAGCTTTCTTTCCATGGAAGCTTGTCTCACAGTGGAAGTTAGGAAAAGAGGAAGGCATGGACTGACACCCAGTTTGCTGGAAGCCGGGAATTCCTGTCTGCATTTGTCTTGACTTGGCGCCATCTAGAGGTGCGTGGAATCCTGCCATCCGGCAGAACCCCATTGTTTCTGCGGGAACTGCTGACACAGCATCTTTTTGTGTAGGGTTGGGGGGCCGGCAGGAACGGGAGGTGCTATTGATAGGGAATCAGCTGCCCTTCCCACAGCAGCTTCCACTGCTCAGGAGGTGGCTTCTTACCGCCGCTACTGCAGCAGCCTGGGAAAGGGTGGAGGTTTCCCACTTCCTCTTCCCATTGTGTGTTTCCTGTCCCCCACGGTACTCAGCGGGGGCTCCGTTGTCTTGAACCTGACTGATGGGGGTGGGAGAGGAGAAGATCTTGCTGACATGGCACCTCTCTGGGCCAGAGCAGTTGACTGAAAAGCTAGGCTGTGGATGTTGCAGGGCCAGGTTCAACTGAGCCACAGATACCAGGCAGTGTAAAAGTTAGTAGTGTTAAGGGATAGTATGGAAAAAAGATGATCATGCCCCAAAGTAGCTCTTCCCAGACTGGCTGGGGTTTCCATGGCTACATCAACTTGACCAGCTCTTTCTACTTAATCCCTGAGAGCAATTGTGTCTCTATATGTTCAGGCCTTGAAACCAGTTTCAGATCCCATCACAACAAGTGTCAAGGTCACTAGCAAATGGTTTTGTTAGCTCCAGAATTTCACAGTATTGAACACTGCTGAAAATGTACCCGCAAAATAGAGACGTTTGTGATTATTTGCCAGTTATTTTCCTACCACACTCAAGGTGATGCGTGGGAGATTCAGAAATGAACAGCAGCAGCAACCGCACCGCCCATGGCCTGTGTGCCTGCCTAGGCTTGGCCCTGCTCTCCACAAGGCATTTGATTCCCACCGCTGATCTTCCTTTGAGGAAGATGGTATTTTAATACATCTCCATTTTGCAGAGGAGGAAACAGCTTCTCAGAGGTGATACAGCCTGCCCAGGGTCACACCGCTAGGGGGCGACAAGCCGGGGCTTGAGTCCCTGCCTCCATGGGTGCAAGTGAAGTTCTCTGAAGACAGCAAAGCTGAGCTTGAAGTGCACAAACCCCAGCGGGGAAGGCGCGAGGAAGAGGGCTTCACAGGGGAGATGGGCCAGGGTTTCAGGAGGCAGAGGAAGAGGCTTGCGCTGCCTGTCTTGTCTCCTCCCTGTAGCCCACTCCTGCCTTCAGGAGTCACTCTTGCCTGGTGTCTCCCCTGTCTCTGGTGACTCCCTCCTCCCTGCCTATCTTGAGTTGACTCTATCCAGCCGGTGTCCACAGGCCCTGCCCTATGGCTTTTGTGCTGGAAGGGGTGCTAGAGCTGGCTCCATCTCAAGCCAGACGGTCTGGACCAAAGGACCTGTGGCTCCAGGGTCCCCATTAACTCCCTGTAATAGCTCGTAAAATTCAGTCTTTTTAATTTAAGGAGAGACCAGTCGTTTTCGTCAGATTGTCGAAGGGGATGTGTGACCCGAACATGGTTCAGGATGCCGGCTCATTGTCTCGGCCTTTCCTTTTGACAGATGAGACCGTTGGAGCTAGAGATAACAGTGCAGCCTAGGTTACCAGGAGGCGGCCCTGCTGCTCTCTGGGCTCTTATTCACCAGCTGCCTGGGGACGTTGCTAGTTCTGGGATCCTGCCTTCCTTTGATCTGTCCAGATAGCTGCCCGAGGGCACGGGGGTGCTCCTCACACCCACGCACGGGGTCATTAATTTCACAGATAGCCAGGCCCTGTGTGGACAGAGACAGATGGCAGTGGGCACACACATATGCGGCCCCAGCTCAGTCTGGTGGGACAGGACATTCAACAGGTGATTGCAAAGCCATGTCTCCAGGGGAAGGACAGCCTGGATTCCCCATCCTGGGCCCTGTAGAGTGAGGTCTTGACCTTGGAGTTGTTTACCACCTGGGACGGGGAGAGCGGACGCCGGACGAGCCTGCGTGATCACTGAAGGACTGACCCTGAGCTGGGCTTTCCCTTTCCTGGTGATGCAGGCGTGCAGATGGTCAGCGGCGGCCAGCAGGGACTTTACTCCAGGCACTGAGCTGGCAGCAGCAGACCCAAGCCTAGAGCTTGGTTGGCAGCCTGGGTGCCAGTGATGGCAGTGGCGCAGCACAGCCAGGCAGGAGTATTCTTTGGGAACAGGGTCTCTGCTGCCAATTTGTTTGACCTTGGACCAGTATTCTGGCTTTGTGAGTCCTGGTGTGTCTGTGCTGTAAGAGGTATGGGAAGCTATTCAGTAAGGTCCCTGTGCCCTCTGGCTATCCCCTCCCCTTCCTCCTGAGTTCTTGGGGTCTCTATTTTATTAAATTGCTGGGTCTGTGTCCAGGCTGTCTTGGTTCAACTGGCCCAAAAATGCGTCCCCTGGACGTTTCTTGCTGTCTCAGGCGACTAGCCCCTAAGTTCAAAAGTATGATGCCCCATCAAGAGGTGCAGCTCCCAGCCCACACCCCCTGAGCAAGAGCAGAGCCACTTGGAGCCGAGCCAAGCGAAGGGGTGAGCGCAGTGTAGAGGCTGGGTTCTCCTCCATAGGCCACCGTCTCTCCCGGCCCACACCCCTGGACTCCTGTCTACCACTGACCAACACTGGAGCAGGATGGGTTCTTCTTGTTGTTGTTAGAAAAAACTAAGTGTCTTGACTCCCAAAGGGTGGGCTGAGGGAGTAAAGGATGTGAGGATCGGGCCCTCCACAGTCTGGGTCCTGAGGGGACTCTGAAGGGGTTGGAGGTCATACCAAAAGTCTGGACGAGTGGACCTGAGAGTCCACAAACCAGCACACGCCAGGTGTGGGGAGAAGCCACCCTGGGCACCTGTACCATGGCGGGTCCAGGTTGCAGCAGCTCACCCAGGGCTGGGTGCCCTGACGGCCCTGTCCCAGCAGGGACCTCAGGGAGCCTATTGCCCCTGCTGTTTCTTTGGCCAGTGTAGACACCTGGCCGGGCAGGCCAGCCCACCTGTTGAAGCTGCGGGTCCCTGTAGAGCAAGGTTCCACTGAAGATGGTGAGTGGCTCCCCTGAGTGTGCCACTGCCCTGTGACCAGGTCCACACAGACTGTGGCCCCAGCCTGCAGCAGCACCATGGGGCAGAAGGTGTCCGGGGTGCACGGGCTAGGCTGGCTCTTGGCCACCAGCTTGTTCCCAGGCCTCTGGCTTGGAGCTGCCAGAGTCTGTGCTTGACCACACCCAGGCCCAGGTTGGAGCCGGACAGCGCAGTCAGCACCGTGCTCAGCAAGTAGCAGCCAGCCAGAGGCCCCGTGAACTCACCAGGGATGAGGATGGTGGTTACGAGGGTAGACTGGGGCTGGACCAGGAAGGCCTCGAGGAGCCAGCCCAAAGCTCCTGGACTAGAGAGGGACCCTCTGGGTCCTTCCCTCTTTCCACTAGACCGTAAGCGGCAGGGAATTTGGTTTTTGTTCCCTACTGCATCCCCAGCCTGTAAAATAGTACCCAGGCAGGAGCAGGCCCCCGTAAACATCTGCTTCTCCCACACACTGAGGATAAACAAATGACCCAAGCAAGAGGGGCCTCCCAAATCCGAGAATGAAATAATTCGCATTGTCTGGCGAGGCAAGAATGGGGTGCTGTCACCAACAGCCTCACCCATCCCCATGTGCTCAGTCCAGTCCCTCTCATGCTCACCTGCCTCTGGGTCAGAGTCGCCTCCTGCCTCACTGAGGACTGTTGAGGGACCTGTGCCTGGTTCCAACCAAGGCAGCTGAAAATGCCACACAGGGCACAGACACTGCTGGTGCCCCCTCAGTCCTGGGTCAGGGGAGAGTGAGTATAGGAAAAACGTATGAAGCCGGGTGCGGAGGCTCACACCTGTAATCCCAGCACTTTGGGAGGCCAAGGCGGGCGGATCTGGAGGTCAGGAGTTCGAGACCAGCCTGACCAACATGGTGAAACCTCATCTCTACTAAAAATACAAAAATTAGCTGGACCTGTAATCCCAGCTACTCAGGAGGCTGAGGCAAGAGAATTGCTTAAACCTGGGAGGGGTTCTCTACTAAAAATACAAAAATTAACCATGCCTGTAAGTCCAGCTACTCAGGAGGCTGAGGCAGGAGAATCACTTGAACCTGGGAGGTGGAAGTTGCAGTGAGCCAAGATCACGCCACTGCACTTCAGCTGGGCAATACAGCGAGACTCCATCTCAAAAAAAAAAAAAAAAGTGTCCTAGCTGGTGAAGCCAGCACCCTGGAGGCCGCCCCATCCCCTTTCCTGTCAGAGGATTACTGCAGTCAGAGAGGACTCTGCTGCCTGCAGGGAGGCGAGGACCCAGAGCAGATGGACTGAGCTGGGGGACAGGCCTAGGTCCCATCCACCTTCGACATCACCAGCCTTGTGACCTTCTCTTGGCCTCTGGAGTGGGTTTCTCAGCCACCATATGGGTAACACCCAGCCCCACCTTCCACTCAGGTCTGTGGTCAGGGCCATGCGAAGAGCACTGTGAAGCTGTCCTGCCAGCACTCAGGCAGCACCCAAACCTAAGCAGCTGCTGGTGCCTTTGCCATGTGAAGAGGCTGCAGCCGGAGCCTAGAGGGGTGAGGCAAGCTTTGCTTAAGGAAAGAGGTGAATGGGGCTGAGTCAAAGGATGTTGACAAGGTCGGCCTTGCTTTTAGTGTGGCCCAGACTTGAGCAGAAGGGCCTCTCGCCCTCCTTGACCTCTGCCCAGCGAGCTCCTAGTGCTGCTCCGTACTCAGGAGCACCTGGACCAGGCAGCCAGTGGGGAGGGGAGCAGGCCAGGAGACTGGCCACCCACTCCTCACTAGGCATTCAGCTGAGGTGCATATGCAGAAGGAGGCTGGGATTTTAGGGGCCAGCCCCTAAATTTTTTTTTTTCTTTTTGAGATGGAGTCTTGCTCTGTCACCCAGGCTGGAGCACAGTGACGCAATCTCAGCTCACTGCAACTTCCACCTCCCAAGTTCAAGCAATCCTTCTGCCTCAGCCTCCCAAATAGCTGGGATTATAGGCACACGCCACCACACCTGGCTAATTTTTGTATTTTTGGTAGAGATGGGGTTTTGCCATGTTGTCCAGGCTGGTCTCAAACCCCTGACTTCAAGTGATCCACCCACCTCAGCCTCCCAAAGTGCTGGGATTACAGGCGTGAGCCACCACACCCACCCGGCCCCTAAATTATTATCAAAGCAGGCTCTGTAACTCCCACCCCTGCCCCTCCCCACCCCCTGAGGAAGAAACAAAACCACCCTCATTGCTGCTTATCAGATAGGAAGGAGAGCAGGCGTCCCTGGCATACCTAGGCTTTGCCAGCCCCGTTTCCTGCCTCCAGCCAGAGGATGGGATGAGACCCAGCGCTTACATAAAGGTGCTACCACTCGTTGCCTAATTAAGACAAACACAGCTGTGTTTGGGTCGTGCAGGCACCTGCGGAGAGACCTGTGTCCTCCTGTGCCAAGCTAGCAGCTGGAAGGGGGCGTGACGCTTTTATGAAGTGAAGCTTCGCACCACACACATGCTGCTTGTGTTTTCTAATACAGTCTTCTGTCCTCCCTACAGCAGTTTACTTTTTTTATGTAGATATTGTATTGTAACATGACAATGAACTGTTTGAAGACTCAAGGTCGTGGAAAAGAGTGTGCCCATGGCTGGGTGCAGTGGCTCACGCCTGTAATCCCAGCATTTTGGGAGGCCAAGGCGGGTAGATCACCTGAGGTCAGGAGTTCCAGACCAGCCTGGACAACATGAGGAAACCCCGTCTCTAGTAAAAATATAAAAATTAGCCAGGCGTGGTGGCAGGCACCTGTAGTCCCAGCTACTTGGAAGGCTGAGGCAGGAGAATCGCTTGAACCCAGAAGGTGGAGGTTGCAGTGAGCTGAGATTGCGCCACTGCACTCCAGCCTGGGGGACAGAGCAAGACTCCATCTCAAAAAAAGAAAAAAAGAAAAAGAAAAGAATGTGCCCTTGAGGTGGAACCCTTAAAATAAACCTTGGATTCAGAGAAATGAAGCTGCTCATAGGCCAATAACTAGCTCTCAGGACTTTTTTAGTCATTTCTGATAGACAGATGTTACCAAGACACTGCTCTCATCAAGTTACACTCTTAAGGCCACAGATTTGCCTGGTTTCATTTATCCTCATTAGGCTGCCCGGGAGAGCTCCTGGAGCTCTGTCCCTTCCAGTCCTGCAGCCTCCCTCCCGCAGGCCCCTGCAAGTAGACTGGCTCTCAGGTGCCCTTATTTTGTGTCCAGCTGTGAACTCTGAATTTAACTGCCGGGTGTCACCAAATGAAGGAGGCACTGTCCACAGCCCCTTTTACAGACGAGGAAACTGACCCTACGGTGTCACTTGCCCAAGGTGACACGGTTGGCGCGAGAGGCTGGATTTGTACCCAGGGCCATCTGAGTCAGGATCTGGACTCCAGACCACCACAGGACCTTCCTCCCTGCTCCGCGTTCCCACCCTTGGGATTCTGTCTGCTCTTCCAAGTCTCACTCTCCCCAGGGTCCTTGTGCAACTCCCCCAACTCTGACCCTCTGGGCACATCACCTGCTGCAAAGGTGACTAGGAAGCCATGGGTTTCCTAAAGAATACCTGGTTCAGGGCCGGGCGCGGTGGCTCACGCCTGTAATACCAGCACTTTGGGAGGCCAAGGTGGGTGGATCACGAGGTCAGGAGATCGAGACCATCCTGGCTAACACAGTGAAACGCCATCTCTACTAAAAATACAAAAAATTAGCCAGGTGTGGTGGCGAGCGCCTGTAGTCCCAGCTACTCAGGAGGCTGAGGCAGGAGAATGGTATGAACTCAGGAGGTGGAGCTTGCAGTGAGCCGAGATGGCGCCACTGCACTCCAGCCTGGGTGACAGAGCGAGACTCCATCTCAAAAAGAAAAAAGAATACCTGGTTCAGGGAGTCCGCACCCCTCCCGGATTCATCAGCAGAATGGTACACATGTGTCTCCGGGGCAGACGATCTGGCACCGTCGTCTATCTCAAAGGAGCCTGAACCCCCAAGCCCATTAGCAACCATCGGCGTTATAATAGACCCCCTCTTCACCAACCCCACCCACAGCCACCAGTTGTGAGATAGCTGCCGTCTCCTTCGTGAGACCCTCCCATGGTTCTTCTGTGCCCTGGAGTCCAAGAAGGAAACATGGGGACGTCTTTCCCTGCACAGAGAAATCTGTCTCAGCCAGCTGGGCTCCAGGTGGGCCCTGGGACATGTGTGCCTCACCAGCCCGGGATGCCCTTCCCAGCCAAGGTGGGCCACACCCACTCAGGGATGGCAAACCCAGTGGCCACGGCTCCAGCCCCACAGCCAGTCCCAGCTCTGCAACTTCTAACCTCAGATACCTCATCCTCAAAATGGGGTGACGAGTTCCTGCCTCACACAATTGCAGGGACTCATGGAACTGGGCCTGGCATGGGTTACGAGCTGCATTCCAGGCAGTTGTTTTCCCTCCCCTAGGACATTGGGATTCCGTGATAGGCAAAGTGTGGGCATTGGGGGGAAAGGGGGTGCATAGTTCCTTTGGTGAAGTGTGTAAGTATTCCCCCACTGTTTCCATCAGCCCCTCCAATGGGGATGTGCGGAGGGTCCCTGTGTCTCTAGGGAAAGGACAGAGCCTTGGTCTCATGACCGACTCCCTCCCTTAAAGGTCTGTTGGCGTGGGTGGGTGGCAGCGGCTGCCTGTCTCCATCTGGTCAGGAAGCAAGCAGGCTTTCTGCGTAGGGATGCCTGTCTCCAGGGGCAACCGGATGAGCAAAGAATGGTGTTCTTTATGGCGTAGTCTCTCCAGATCGTTCTGTCTCGGGTGGTGGGGCCAGGAAGCCCCAGGCACACAGTGCCGCCCTTCAGTGGGGGCCTGGGACACAGAGGTGGGCCAGGCTCCTGGGCCAGTGCCACTGCCAGGTGTGCCAGCCTTGGGCACAGGCTTTGGGGGAAAGAGTGGAGTTAGTGTCATCCGAAAGCCCTGGGCTGCCCTCAGAGAAGGCCCATTACAGAGCACGCCCTGGGGTGGCCACCAGCCTCGGCCATGAAAGGCAAGGCTTTGGTTTTCTCTCTCCTCAGAAATCAACGACCGGGAGCAGAAGTTGCATGCCCTTAAGGAGGTATTAAAGAAATTTCCAAAGGAAAACCACGAAGTCTTCAAGTATGTCATCTCTCACTTAAACAAGTAAGTCGCAGGGCCTTCTGGTTGGTTTTTCCTCCGGAAAATTGACAGCCAGGGTCAGTGCGTCGCAGAACAAGGCTGCCAATAGAAGCCTCAGGCCCTGGCCTGGAAGGGGCGCTGGCCGGCCTCCCATGGTGCCCACTGGGCTCAGCGCCTGGAGCCTCTGCCTGTCGCCCAACCTAAGGCCTCCCTCCTGCTCCTATCTGAGGGCGGCCACGTGGCCCCAAACCTGCCCAACACCAGACAGTGCACTTAGCTCTGTCAGGCATGGGGCCTCTTGTAGGCCTGTGCCCCAAAGCTGGCAGAGAGAGAAGATCTTCTGGTTGGTGCTGATGTTCCAGAAATCTTCTCCTGAATCAAAAACACCTCAGAGCCCCTGAAAGTCCTCTCTCAGCATTCACATTCCCAGCTGGGGAGAACCGGGACATCGCACCTCGAGAGGTGTGCTGCAGGAGCCAGCCAGCCTCCAGCATGGAGCACAGGCTGCAGGCAGGAGGCCATGTGGCTCTTCCCTGAACTTCCGTGTGTGTGGAGGAGGGCTGCTGGCCAAGTGGCATCTGATGGCTCTCTGGTTTAGGACGCTCAGCCTCCCTCCCTCATCACAGCTGGAGCACCGCCACTGCTTTGGCTGGCTGCAGAGCTAGTCCCTGAGGTGGTCGGTCCACCCCCAGGGGTTTTCAGGGCTCCGGGCAGCCTCTCCAAGGTTGGCCATGTGGAGGCGCTGGGCTGGAGGGAAGAGGACACTGAGGGCGCAGCCTCCCGGGCAGGGCAGGGCAGGGCACAGAGAGAGAGCTGCTCGTGGCCTTTTCTGCTCCGCCTGAGGGTACGCAGGCGGGGCTCAGCCTGCGTGCTGAAGACCATGAGCGCCCGGGGCCAGGCAGGGCCCTGCACAGTTCTGACCATTGAGTTTGGTGTCACCCGCAGGGTCAGCCACAACAACAAGGTGAATCTCATGACCAGCGAGAACCTCTCCATCTGCTTCTGGCCCACCTTGATGAGACCTGATTTCAGCACCATGGACGCCCTCACAGCCACGCGAACCTACCAGACAATCATTGAACTCTTCATTCAGCAGTGCCCCTTCTTCTTCTACAATCGGCCCATCACCGAGCCCCCTGGTGCCAGGCCCAGCTCCCCCTCTGCCGTGGCTTCCACCGTCCCCTTCCTCACTTCCACGCCTGTCACAAGTCAGCCGTCGCCCCCACAGTCGCCTCCTCCCACCCCCCAGTCCCCAATGCAGCCACTGCTTCCCTCCCAGCTTCAAGCCGAACACACGCTGTGACCCACCAAGACCTGGGGCGACAGGAGAACCGGTCCTCTCTCTGACGGGGTGGCATTTGGCCTTGAACAAAACCAAGTCCACTGGGGGCAGAGGCAGGGGCAAGTGGCCCTCTCCATCACGTTCTCAAGACCTCAGTGGGAGCACCAGCCAATGGTACCATCCGCCAGGCTGCCAGGTGCCCTGGGCCCGGCGCTGCAGACCTGAGCTGGCTGCAGGCAGCAGCCATGGGGCCCTGTCCTTTGACTTGGACCCCTTTGAGGACTGAACTAGGCAGGCAGCAGCCCCAGTGCTCTCCCTCTGTTCTCTGGACCACCACCCCACCCGGCTGCGCACACCAGCCTCCAGGTGCCTCCCTCTGCTTGTACAGGGCCCGTGGTCGGGACAGTGCCCAGGCCTTTGCCGGGGAGGAGGAGGCTCTGAGATTCAGGGCGGGGCTGGCAACCCCCGAAGAGAACACTTCCTGCTGGTCTGTCTCTTCCCACCTTCCATCTGTACACACCCGCAAGGTAAGGGTGCAGCCCAGCTGGTGGCTCCTTGGGAACGTGTAGGCCACGGCTCTGCCACCACGAGGTACCTGCTGAGGGCGCTGGCCCTGCAGATCAGAACAACGGAGGATAGCTTTGTGCCTGGACCCAGAGAGTGCAGGACTTCCCTCTTTATCCCCGCCGTCCCACTCCGCAGGCTTCCCGAAACATTCCCTGGCAAACAAAGGAACACTAGGAGAAAAAATGGAAAAACCCTTCCAATAATTAAAAAGGAAAAAAACACGGAAAGAAAACTACAGACCTCAAGATTTCACTCTGTGCCCACCTCTGCTGGGAGGGAGGGAGGCACACAGCTGGAGTTGACCCTCGTCTTTGTGGCAGCAAAACCAGGATGCCTGGAGCTGTGGCCTGAGAGCCTCCTGGGGTCTCACTCACCCACTTAGGTCTAGTCGCCAGATTCCCCGTTTTCCCAAGAAGAGGGTTCGAGCCCTTGGTGGGGAGAGCCCGGGAGATGGCAGAGCAGGCTGGAACCTGGGCTGCCCCAGAACACAGTCCGATAGAAACACTACTTGAGCGTATGTGTGGGGTGTGTGTGTGTGCACGTGTGAGTGTGTGTGTGGGCACTTGGTGGGGAGTTGGGGACTGCTGGAAGGTGCCAGGTGCACTTGGGGTTGGGGTTGGTGTGTTGGGTGTTGAAGTGGAATCGTTTCATCCCAGCCATGGAGGCCACCGGCAGGAGTGTTCGTGGGGATGTGGGCGGGGTGGGGCACTTTGAAGGAATGGCGGTCTGCTGGTGCCCTCGAAGGGGCATCCTTCCTGGTCCTTGCCGGCCCAGAGGCGCCATGCCTGCCTATCACCCACCACCACCTTAGCCCAGCCTTTCCACTGCTCCAGGAAAAGCTCTTCTCCTGCCCACCTCTGCCCTCCAGCACTGCAAACTTGTGTGGCTGGGCCGTGGCCTCTGCAGCCAGGAAGACTGGGCACCCCCCAGGCGAGAGCTAGTGGGGTGCAGAGGGCCCCACACCAGACAGCCCTTGGGGCTCGTTGCACTTTAAGAAATAGGATCTGTGGTATATTCCAGGGGGCCTGATGGACACCTCCTGGGCGTCTGCAGCTGCCCCGCCCATGCCCACCTGCTGTGGTTGGAGACAGGAGTGGCCCTTCGTCTCCCAGGCTCCCTCTGGGGACGGCTGCCTCACTGTCTCCAGTTTGCAGTGGCCAACGAAGGTGCTTGGAAACACTCACGTACCCTTGCAAGTTTTAATGGGAGAAAAACCCAGGGTCCAGGCGTGTTTTCTGTGAATGTTGGATGATGAATTTTTGTCTTTTCTGGCGGAGCTGTGCCTGGCCCTGTAGGCCCAGGGTTGACTGGAAGGTGACATCTGTGTTTCGTTTTAGCTGAGGTTGGCAGATAGGTTCCCAAACTCCCCCAGTCCTGGGCCCCAGCAGATGAGGAAACGGCCGCATTTACTCACCCCGCCCTCTTTTCAAGGTCTTGCTCACCTGGTCAGCACCTCACGGAATTGGGGGTGGAGGGGAAGCATGGTGGTGGCCTGGGCCATCCCTGTATGAACGCAGGCAAAAGCAGCCCAGTCCCCCTCACTGCTTGAGCTAACACTGCCACCTGTTTTGTGAGCACGAAAGCCACATCCCAAGCCACCTGGCCCCTGATTCCACAGATGTGTGTGCGGCCAGTGACTTCCCCGGAGTGTGGAGGGGGCAGTGAGGAGGAGCACCTGGGCTTTCTACCCCTCCCCTCACAGAAGTACCTGAAACTAGGCCTGGGGACCCCCAACACAGCGCCCCATCAGCCAAGGTGGGCAGGCAGGGACTGTGGCAGCTCATGTCCGAAGGGAGCCCCCATGCAAAGGAAGCCCCAGGGTTCCTCTTGTTTCCCCCACTAACTCTTCAGCCTCTCGTCTGCTGCTTCGGGCTGAGGGACTAGAGGACATCTCAGTCGTTTGAGTGGCATGGCCAGTCGTGGCAGGCCAGGCTCCAGCATCCGGTCAGGGCAGCAATCAGACTGAATAGGTCCTTGTGTGGGAGCATCCCTGGGGATTGTTGGAACCGTGCTGTCCCCACCCCTGCTTTCATCGGGGCTCTAAGTTCTGGAAGGTGCTTGCACAGAGGGTGCTCATGGGACCCGCATGCAGCTCTCAGCACTGGGCGGGTGGGCATTGGCTTGTCCAGAATGGGGACGTGGGGCAGCCACCGCCACCCAGCGAGAGTGCAGACACCCTGTGAGGGAACAGCAGCCCTTGGTGCAAAGCCAGAGACTGATCCTGGCTCTGACGGCTGAGAAGGGAGGACCCGAGGCTGGGTGGCGTGGCTCGTGAATCCACTTAGAATTCTTGGCTTTTGTCGCACACTGGGTGTCACGGCACACATTTACTCTGCATTGTCCCTGTCTTTCCTGTCGCCTAGCATTTGGGGAGGAAGAGGGAGAGAGCTCCAGGGTATCTGTCTCCTTGCTCTCCTGCCTCCACCGCCTTGGTTTTGCTTCCTGCTGGAGGCGCGGCACCTGCTGCGACCCAGATTCTTCTGCAGGATATGTCTGTTTTTGTCACGGTGGACAGAGGGTGACATCATAGGAGCAGCTCGCTGGCCAGAAGGGGATGGGGCATCCCTGTGCCTCAGTCAGCTTCTGCTGCTCCTAGGGAAGGGAGGCCTGGGTCAAGCCAGCATCCCTTTGGTTAAGACCCCCGCAGGCCACCAGGCATTCTGGACATACACACATACAACTCCACAGCAGGCCAGCTGCAGCGTCTTGTCATCAAGAGTCACCTCAGCTGCGCTCCCCTCCCGTCCTTTCCTATGAGAAGCCACTGCTTTGGGGGCGCCGGCTAGAAAAATTAGGGTGAGGTGGCCAGGAGGGCCCCTGCCGCGCGGGGGCCTGGGTCCTTTTGAGGCGCTGATTTCCCGAAGGCAGCGCAGGGATCCAGGGAAGCTGCGGCAGGGAGCGGCCCCGGCTCCGTGGCTCTGAGGTGTAAGGGGGGTGGGCTCCCTCCCTCGGAGCACGTGGTCTTGTGTCCAGGTCAGAGAGTGGCCCAGGAAGCGGGCAGTTTCTGTCGCGGGTCCGGTGGGGGCGCGGCCGCGGTGCGGTCGGTGCAGCGTGGCCAATGCGCGGCGCGCGGGGGGCAGAGCAGGAGGTGATCGGTGACCTCGGGCACTGCTGGCCTGGGCTGGCCTCCTCCAGCCCTCCCGTGACGGAGCCGGCAGTGATGCTACACTTCACTGTAGTCACGACAGGGCCTAAGTTATTGTTTGCATAAAAAGAATCATGTTCCCTGTGTACATTTAAGGAAAAAAAAAAAAAAAAAAAAAAACGGAAATGTCAGAATTGTATGGAAATAAAACTTGTTTGAAAATTTGGAATAGTGCTGCTGCCAGCTTATTTTTCTGGTACTTGTATTTTCACATGTTAAATGATCTTTATATATGTTGAATTAACAAATATTTTCAGTTTCTGAGAAAAACAAAACATATTAATGGTATTGAAATGTGTTAGTAGTCTGGCTGTATGCCCAAAATTCTGTTTTGCAGCAAAAGTGAAGACTTGTATGTAAAGAAAGTATAACAATTATTTCTTTGTATTTTAGGGGCTTTAACCGGAACATCCTTTAGCTGGTGTTAGGAATGTTTGCTTAATTTCCAGACTTTTTTTTAAAAACACATCGTGGGTTTTTTGAGGCTCCAACCTAATTAGTGCATGGTCAGCCCTCAATGAAGGCTGAGGCATCTCTGACTGAGGTGTTTTTGTTTGGTTTTGTTTTTTAAAATCATGTATTTGCTACAAAGTATTGTACTTGTCTCAATGGGAATGGTGTAAAAAACTGAAAAGGCCTTATGTGATCTGTATCATAGTTAATAAATCAATCTTGTAAAAAACCAAACCTGAGAGAAGTGAAGGGGGGCCTCCTCCTTACCGGGCCAGTGCAGCGCACACCTGGGTCTCCCTGGGCACCTAAGCCAAGGATGGGAAGCAGGAGGCTCCCGCAGGGGGGCCTTTGCCAGCACGAGCTTCCGCTCCCAGCTCTCACCTGCTTTCCTCTCCAGCGCAGCTTCCCAGAAGGCCGCGTCATTCCTGTGGTTTCTCAGCATCACCTAAAGTGGCCCCCATGAACCCCCATGGCCACAGGAGCTGCAGGCAGGCATGGGGAGGGGATGCCAGAGGTGCCACTCCTGACCTTCCTTCCCACTCCCCTCCTGCCTGAGGCCATGCGGGCGGTACTGGGAGTCAGATGCCTGGGTTCACTTCCTGGCTGGGGGTGGAAGTGCCTGGGGAGTTCCAGGGGCAGGATCATGAGCAGGCTTGTGTCCAGGAGGTGGCTGACTTCAGACCCTTCTCAAGGGAGGGGTCAGGGCTGAAGTTCTGAGAGGGGAGAGCCAAAGGTCACACTCACTCCCTGGTGCTGGCCCTGGGGTCAGAGACACAGGCTCTATGCCAGAGTTAGCCACTGTCACCACCGTCATCCAGGACAGCACCTCCAGGGATGGAGATGGGCGGCTTCCTAAAGAAGCCTTGCCACCAAAAACACCTCCTCTCCGCTCACCCCCTAAAAAGCTCTTGTTAGGAATATCTCCCTCTTTCCAGGCTCCCAGGCTCAAGTTTGCTCTCTCCTTGGCCCCCTCCTTACCCCTTACTGCTTCTAAGATCCCAAATGTCACTTGAGTGTGACTCTGCTCTTCCCTCTGCCTCCATTCTAGCCTAGACCCGAATTCAAGCTCACTAGACTCTAATAGACACTCCCACACCCTGAATGGCCTCCCTGCCCTCAATCTCCATAGCAGAAGGATGAACTACTCAGCATGCAAGACGCATCCTTCCACGCCTGTGCCCATAGCAGACATGGCTAGCTGATCACCGCACTCTGCCATACCGCTCTCCAGGTAGCCACTACCAATCAATAGGGGCTGGCACCAGAGATGACGGCTGTTTGCCACAGGCTCAGCCAGGCAGGCAAACAAACGGAGATGGCTACTGACCATAGCCCAGGCTCCTTGACATACATGCAGAACCCCACACTCTGGATCCATCCTGCTCTTCTCTCGCATTCCTTTAACCCAACTCCCCAACATCAGTCAAAATAGTCTTTTTTTTTTTTTTTTTTTTTTTTTTTTTAGACGGAGTTTTGCTCTTGTTGCACAGGCTGGAGTGCAGTGGCTCAATCTAGTCTCACCACAACCTCCGCCTCCCCAGTTCAAGGGATTTTCCTGCCTCAGCCTCCTGAGTAGCTGGGATTACAGGCGCTCGCCACCACACCTGGCTAATTTTGTATTTTTCATAGAGACGGGGTTTCTCCATGCTGGCGAGGTTGGTCTTGAACTCCTGGCCTCAGGTGATCTGCCCACCTCAGCCTCCCAAAGTGCTGGGATTAGAGGCGTGAGCCACCTCGCCTGGCTGAGTCTCATTCTTTGAGTGCAGCTGGCTGCTTTCTGCTTCCAGATCTTTGCTTTGAGCACTTCCCTCTGCCTGAAATTCCTTCCATCCACCCTTCCCCAAATCTCCAGCCTGCCCATCAGATCCTACCCTGTTCTTCAAAGCCAGTGTTTCTCCAGAAACGTCCCTGACCCGCTCTACTCACGGATTCACCCAGCATCTGGGATTTACCTGCTGGGGGTTTATGTCACTCCCCGTGAGTGCGCCAGGCTTTCTCCTTTGTTGTTGGTGGTGGTGTTGTTTTTTAATTAAATCTCTACATCCTCCTGGTGTGCAGTTGGTACTCAATATGTGCTGACAGAAACCTGTCTTCTCTAGTTTTTTTTTTTTTTTTTTTTTTTCCCTTAGTCTGTTGTGCAGGCTGAATGCAGTGGCACAAACATGGCTCACTGCAGCCTTGAACTTGTAGGCTGACGCAATCCTCCCACCTCAGCCTCCAAGTAGCTGGGACTACAGAGGCACATGTTACCACACCTGGCTTTTTTTTTTTTTTTTTTAGAGATGAGATCTCGCTCTATTGCTCAGGCTGGTCTCGAGCTCCTGGGTTCAAGTGATCCTCCTGCCATGGCCTCCCAAAGCACTGAGATGACAGGCGTGAGCCACCCTGCCCGGCCTCTTCCCTTCTTTGGGGAAAGGCTGAGCCATCTTGGGGCCCTGCTCTGTGCTGAGCTGGGTTGAGAGAGGCACCAGAACCAGGACAGGCAGTGGGCTCTGCGTGCTGACTAGCCAAGGAGTGTCTTTTGTTTTTTTTTTTTTAAACGGAGCCTCACTCTCGCCCAGGCTGGAGTGCAGTGGTGCGATCTCGGCTCACTGCAACTTCCGCCTCCCAGATTCAAGTGATTCTCCTGCCTCAGCCTCCTGAGTAGCTGGGATTACAGGCACTACCACCAGGCCCAGCTAATTTTTGTATTTTTAGTAGAAATGGGGTTTCACCATGTTAGCCAGAATGGTCTTGATCTCTTGACCTCATGATCCACCCGCCTTGGCCTTCCGAAGTGTTGGGATTACAGGCGTGAGCCACTGCGCCTGGCCTTTTTTTTTTTTTTTTTTTAGACGAAGTCCCGCTCTGTCACCCAGGCTGGAGTGCAGTAGCATGAGCTCGGCTCACTGCAGCCTCCACCTCCCGGGTTCAAGCAATCCTCCCACCTCAGCCTCCCAAAGCACTGGGAGGGCAGGCGTGAGCCCCTGTGCTCAGCCTTCTCTGGCTCTTGATCATCAAGCTTTGTGTGCTTTCTATACATGAGCATTTCAGCCACCAGCACCCAAGTTGAGAGCTTTGGGGGGCAGCTTTGTGGCTCCCAGATAGGCCACCCCAGGAGGCCCAACAAGATGCCTTACGCATGGTAAGCCTTCAGTCGGTTTTTCGAACACAGTGGTCTCAACCTTGCCCTTGACTTGCCCCATCTATAAACCAACCTCTCCCACGTGACTCCAGCCCAGACCTCTGCTCCAAGTAAAACATGATATCCAACTGTCTATGACACTCTACTTGGGGACTCCACTGTGACACACCCACAGCCAAACTCCAGACCCCTACTCCAAACAGGTCCATTCCCCAGGATCCCCCCTCCAGCCAGAGAGAGACCCTGGGGGCCTCCTTGGGGTGTCTCCCTTCGAGTCAACCAGGTGCACCTCCCAGTTCCATTTTGCCTTCCAGTGCACTCCCCTTCCTGCTCCCTGCACCCCATCCCTGTCTGATCTTACCAAGACATCTGCCCTCCATGCTCACCCACTCCCATCTCCATGAGGGCAGATCAGATCTCACATGTAGCCATGCCGCTCCTCCCGTAACATCCTCCAGGGGTCTCCAGTGCCCTTAGAGGAAGCCCGAACTCTTCCATAGGGTCCCACCCCGCACCCCCCCCCACCTCCCAGGAGCCTTTCCTTGCACTCTCGTCCAGACACCCCAACTCCCCCAGGGCCTGCCCACCTCGGGCCCTTTGAAGTATCGTGCCCTCCTCGTCCAACACTGTCCTCCCTTGAGGCCACCCCACCTTGCTAACTTTCTCCTTGTCCTTCAGATTTCAGCTCCTCAGACTCCATAGGGAAAGCGCTCCCTGACTCCGCCAACCAAGGTGGGTCTCTTTGCTTTCGGACAAAATCAGGTGGATTCAGGGTGGTCATAGACTCTCTTTGCTTTCAAAGGAAAAAAAATAGGTTCTTTCAGAGTACTTTCTGAGCTGGGCATGGTGGCTCATACTTGTGATCCTAGCGCTGTGGGAGGCCAAGAGAGGAGGATCGCCTGAGCCCAGGAATTCAAGAACAGCCTGTTCAACAAAGTGAGACCTTGTCTCTACAAAACATTTTTTTAAAAATTAGCAGCTGGGGCTGGGCTCAGTGACTCACGCCTGTAATCGCAGCACTTTGAGAGACCAGCACTTTGAGGCTGGGATTTCAAGACCAGCCTAAGCAACATGAAGAAACCCCCATCTCTACTAAAAATACAAAATTAGCTGGGCGTGGTGGCGCATGCCTGTACTCCCAGCTACTCAGGAGGCTGAGGTGGGAGGATCACTTGAACTCAAGAAGTTCAAGGTTGCAGTGAGCCAAGATGGCACCATTGCACTCCAGCCTGGGCAATAAGAGCAAAACTCCGTCTCAAAAAAAAAAATTAAAAAAGAGTCTTGTTTAAAAAATCAAAATTAGTGCAAAAAAAAAATCAACGATGAACAAATTATCAACATTTTAAATAAAGACGAATCAGTAACAGTGTCAAGTGAGTGGAGCCTGAGGCTAAAGGAGAAATCAGTTAAGACTGGCCCTGAATTCTGGGAGTTCAGCAAGGAGGTGACTGCGATAGTCCAGGAGTGAAACGGTGGCGGATTAGACCAGAGAAGGACGGTGCTGGTGGAAAGAACGGGGAATTGCAGGTATCTTGAAGGTCAAGGCGACAGAATTTGTTGAAGATGGCATGAGACTGGGGGAGAGAGAAGGTGCAGATGACGCCAGGGTTGCCGCATACGACAGTGTGAGTAGCTGATTATCCGCTGTCTTCCCCACTCTCCTGTGAAACCTACGAGGGCAGGAGCTGTGCTCCCCAGGCCACAGCCAGCACCCAGCACTCGCTCCCGGGCTCCAGGCCAACTGCCCTAGTGGAGAATGCGCTGTGTTACTCCATGCGGCCACCAGGGGTCAGCAGAGCGCCGCCCTGCCCAGCCATGGCCATCCCGGGAAGAGAATAAAGCCCGGATGGCGACTTTTTAGGAAGAAGGCCAGATTAGAAGGAGAAGCAGCAGGGACTGCTGAGGAGGAGACGGGTTTTGAGAAAAAAGGCTGGAAGCGAAGTGTCCCAGGAGCTGGCCGAGAAGCAGGTGAATGAGCTACTGTTTCTGTCATTGCATCCGTCCACCCATTTATTCCACCATTCAGTCACAGGCCACTCAGGGCCTTGCAGGGCCAGGTGAGAAGCTCAAAGTACATGTATCCTGAGGGCACTGGGGAGACCAGACTGGGTCTGATTTGCAGGAGCTGAGAGGAGGGAAGAAAGTAGGGATTCAGAACATGCAAGCTCACGGCCAACCTGCCTCCCAGGTAGGCCTGAAGAGCATGCAGTTAACGTAAATGTTAGCAAAACAAATAATATTGGCCGGGCACGGAGGCTCACACCTGTAATCCTAGTGCTTTGGGAGGCTGAGGTGGGAGGATTGCTTGAGACCAGGAGTTCGAGGCTGCAGTGAGCGACGACTGTGCTATGCACTCCAGTCTGGGAGACATAGCAAGACCCCGTCTCTACAAAATATACAAAAAGGTAGTCAGGCGTGGTAGCACACACCTGTGGTCCCAGCTACTTAGGAGGCTGACATGTGAAGATCACCTGAGTCCGGGAGGTAGAGGCTGCAGTGAGCCGTGATCACATCACTGCACTCCAGCCTGGGTGAAAGAGTGAGACCCTGCTAAAAAAAAAAAAAAAAAAAAAAGAATACAAGTAATATTAAATTAGTTAAGGCTAAAACTCACTGGACCCTTACGAGGTAACAGGCCTTGTTTTAATCTTTTCACCATCAATTTTCTTTTTTTTTTTCTTTTTTTCTTTTTTTTTTTTTTTTGAGACAGAGTCTTGCTCTGCCACCCAGACTGGAGTGCAGTGGTGCGATCTCTGCTCACTGCAACCTCCATCTCCCAGGTTCAAGTGGTTCTCTTGTCTCAGCGTCCTGAGTAGCTGGGATTACAGGCATCTGCCACCATGCCTGGCTAATTTTTGTAATTTTTTTAGTAGAAATAGGGTTTCACCATGTTGACCAGGCTGGTCTTGAACTCCTGACCTCAAGTGATCCACCCGCCTCAGCATCCCAAAGTGCTGGGATTACAGGCGTGAGCCACCACGCCTGGCTCGTTTTTTGTTTTTGAGACAGGGTGGTGCTGTGTTGCCCAGGGCTGGAGTTCAGTAGCACAATCACAGCTCACTGCAGCCTCAATCTCCTGGGATCATGAGATTCCCCTGCCTCAGCCTCCTGAGTAGCTGGGACTACAGGTGCGCACAACCACACCAGGCTAATTTTTGTATTTTTTTTGTGGAGACAGGGTTTCACCATGCTGCCCAGGCTGTTCTCGATCTCCTGGGCTCAAGTAATCCTCCCTCCTCGGCCTCCAAAGTGTTCAGACTACAGGCGTGCGCCACCTCACCCAGCCCTTTTCTTCTTTTTTTCTCTGTTTCTCTCTTTCTCTCTCTCTATTCCCCTCCTTCCCTTCCTACTTCTCTCTCCCTCCGTCTCTCCCTTTCTTTCTCTCGCTTTCTTTCTTTCATTTTTTAGAGACAGGCTCTTGCTCTGTCACCCAGGTTGGAGTGCAATATTGCAATCACAACTCACTGCAACCCCAGACTCCTGGGCTCAAGCAATCCTCCCACCTCAGCTTCCTAAGTGCTGGGGCTGCAGGTGCACATCACCACATCTGGCTAATTTCTTTAAAAAAAAAAAAAAATTGTAGGCCAGGTGCAGTGGCTCACGCCTGTAATCCCAGCACTTTGGGAGGCTGAGGCAAGCGGATCATGAGATCAGGAGCTCGAGACCAGCCTGACCAACATGGTGAAACCCTGTCTCTACTAAAAATACAAAAATTAGCCGGGCATGGTGGCACACGCATTAATCCTAGCTACTTGGGAGGCTGAGGCAGGAGAATCGCTTGAACCCAGGAGGTGGAGGTTGCAGTGAGCCGAGATCGTACCATTGCACTCCAGCCTGGGCGACAGAGCGAGACTCCATCTCAAAACAACAACAACGACAATAAAAATTGTAGAGACGGGGTCTTGCAGCCGGACACATTGGCTCACACCTGAAATCCCAGCACTTTGGGAGGCCAGGCAGGTGGATCACTTGAGGTCAGGAGTTCAAGATCAGCCTGGCTGACATGGCGAAACCCTGTCTCTACAAAAAATACAAAATTTAGCCAGGTGTAATGGTGCATGCCTGTAATCCCAGCTACTCGGGGGGCTGAGGCAGGAGAATGACTTGAACCTGGGAGGCAGAGGTTACAGAGAACCAAGATCATACCACTGCACTTCAGCCTGGGCAACAGAGCAAGACTCCATCTCAAAAAAAAAAAAAACGAGAGAGACAGATGGGGTCTTGCTATGTTGTGCAGGTTGGTCTTGAATTCCTGGGATCAGGCAATTCTCCTGCCTCAGCTTCCCAAAGCACTGAAATTACAGGCATGAGCCACAGTGCCTAACCTGGCCTTTTCTTTCCATTATATGTTTGTTGAATGAATAAGTAGTGCCTTTGGAGACAGAGACTGGGTGGGGAGTGCCAAGATTTACAGAATTCTCATTCTGCCACCTCAGGAGAGAAGGATGACCCAGCCCCACCCCTCTCAGTGATACATGCTAAAATGTACTTGTGGCTTGTGAAATGCGTGACACAGTACTAAGCATGCTACACGCATGCACATCAGCCCCAGGAGGTCTATGATGTCTGCTAGCCCGGCACATAGTAGATACTCAGTAAATAATAGTTGGTTGGTTATATTTTTGTTTGTTTGTTTTGGTTTTGGGTTTTTTTGTTTTTTGTTTTGTTTTGTTTTGTTTTGTTTTGTTGAGACAGAGTCTCACTTTGTCACCCAGGCTGGAGTGCACTGGTGCGATCTCAACTCACTGCAGCCTCTACCTCCCGAGTTCAAGCAATTCTCCTGCCTCAGCCTCCCGAGTAGTTGGGATTACAAATGTGTGGCACCTTGCCCAGCTAATTTTTGTACTTTTAGTAGAGATGGGTTTTGCCATATTGGCCAGGCTGGTCTTGAACCCTTGACCTCAAGTGATCTACCCACCTCGGCTTCCCAAAGTGCTGGGATTACAGGCATGAGCCACCACACCCGACCTTCTTTTTTTATTTTATTTTATTTATTTATTTATTTATTTTTAGACAGAGCCTGGCTCTGTTGCCCAGGCTGGAGTGCAATGGCATGATCTTGGTTCACTGCAACCTCTGCCTCTGGGGTTCAAGCGATTCTTCTGCCTCAGCCTCCCAAGTCCCTGGGATTACAGGCATGTGCCACCACACCCGGCTAATTTTTTATTTTTAGTAGAGATGGGGTTTCTCCATGTTCAGGATGGTCTCGAACTCCCGACCTCAGGTGATTGGACCACCTCAGCCTCCCAAAGTGCTGGAATTACAGGTGTGAGCCACCATAGCCGGCAGATAAATATTTGTTGAATGAATTCATTGAATGCTGACAGCAACTCCACGAGGAATGTCTTGGGGCTTGTTTTCCTATTACTTATCTATTAATAAGCATTCGATTGAAATCGTTCCCACACCATACATTTTAAGCGTTTAAAGTTGTATTTAGCAGAGTCAGTGGTTTTTAGCATGTTCAGGGGTTTTTAGCATATTCACAGACTTGTGCAACCATCACCACAGTCAATTTTAGAACATTCTCATCACCCAAAAAGCAAGCCTGCAACCATTAGCAGTCACTTTCCATCCCCCGGTATTAGTTTGCTGGGACTGCCAAAACCAAGGACCACAAACTGGGTGGCTTGAAAAAACAGAAATGTCGGCCGGGCGCGGTGGCTCAAGCCTGTAATCTCAGCACTTTGGGAGGCCGAGACGGGCGGATCACGAGGTCAGGAGATCGAGACCATCCTGGCTAACATGGTGAAACCCCATCTCTACTAAAAAATACAAAAAACTAGCCGGGCAAGGTGGCGGGCGCCTGTAGTCCCAGCTACTCGGGAGGCTGAGGCAGGAGAATGGCGTAAACCCGGGAGGCGGAGCTTGAAGTGAGCTGAGATCCGGCCACTGCACTCCAGCCTGGGCGACAAAAGCAAGACTCTATCTCAACAAAAAAAAAAAGGGAAAAACAGAAATGTCTTCTCTCGCAGTTGCCAGAGGCTGGAAGTCCGAGATCAATCAGGGTGTCAGCAGGGCTGGTTGCTTTTTTTTTTTTTTTCCGTTTGAGATGGAGTCTCGCTCTGCTGTCCAGGCTGGAGTGCAGTGGCGCAATCTTGGCTCACTACAACCTTTGCCTCCCAGGTTCAAGCAATTCTCCTGCCTCAGCCTCCGGAGTAGCTGAGATTGCAGGTGTGTGCCACCACGCCTGGCTAATTTTTGTATTTTCAATAGAGACAGTGTTTCCCAATATTGGCGAGGCTGGTCTTGAATTCTTGACTTCAAGTGATCCACCCACCTTGGCCTCCCAAACTGCTGGGGTTACAGGCTTGAGCCACCATGCCCAGTGAGGGTTGGTTGTTTCTGAGGCTGTGAACAAGAATCAGTCAGTCTGTAATCCCAGCACTTTGGGAGGCCGAGGCAGAAGGATCATAAGGTCAGGAGTTTGAGACCGGCCTGACATGGTGAAACCCATCTCTACTAAAAATACAAAAATTAGCCGGGCGTGGTGGTGCACACCTGTCATCCCAGCTACTCAGGAGGCTGAGGCAGGAGAATTGCTTGAATCCGGGAGGCGGAGGTTGCAGTGTGCCGAGATCGTGCCATTGCACTCCAGTCCGGGTGACAGAGCGAGACTCCATCTCAAAATAAATAAATAAATAAATAAATAAATAAATAAATAAATAGAATCAGTCTCAGGCCTCTCCCCGGCTTCCGCGGGTGTGCTGCGCAGTTTGGTATCCCTTGGCTTGTAGAGCTGTCACCCCGAACCCTGATCTTGCCTTCGCCTCCGCATGGCCCTCATTTTTTTGAGATGGAATCTTACTCTGTGGCCCAGGCTGGAGTGCAGTGGCGGAATCTCAGTTCACTGCAGCGCCTCCTGGGTTCAAGCGATTCTCCTGTCTCAGCCTCCTGAGTAGCTGGCATTACAGGTACCCACCACCATGCCTGGCTAATTTTTTGTATTTTTAGTAGAAATGGGGTCTCTCCATGTTGGCCAGGCTGGTCTCGAACTCCTGACCTCAAGTGATCCGCCTGCCTCAGCCTCCCAAAATGCTGGAATTACAGGCATGAGCCACCGTGCCCTGCCGAATTTTTATTTCTATTTTATTTTATTTTTTGGAGACAGAGTCTTGCTCTGTCACCCAGGCTGGCGTGCAATGGCACAATCATGGCTCACTACAACCTCTTCCTCCTGGGTTCAAGCTATTCTCTTGGCTCAGCCTCCTGAGTAGCTGGGATTACAGGTGCCCATCACCACGCCCAGCTAAGTATTTTTAGTAGAGACGGGGTTTTACCGTGTTAGGGTGGTCTCGATCTCCTGACCTCGTGATCTGCCTGCCTCGACCTCCCAAAGTGTTGGGATTACCGGCGTGAGCCACCGCGCCCGGCCTAATTTTTATTTTTTTGAGACAGGGTCTCACTCTGTCACCCGTGCTGGCGTGCAGTGCTGTGATCTCAGCTCACGGCAGCTTTGACCTCCCGGGCTCAAGCAATCCTCCCAGCTCAGCCTGCCGAGTAGCTGCAATTACAAGCAGTACCACCGTGCCTGGCTAATTCTTTAATTTTTTTGTAGAGACAGGGTCTCGCCATGTTGCCCAGACTGCATTCCCTATTTGTTTAAATCATGGACTACATGGTACAAACGAGAGAGTGCACAAAACACGTCTGCCTGAGAAAATAATGAAATGGCCGTCCAGGAACCCCCCATCAGCATTAAGACCTAGGCTGCAGCTCCCTGGCCGCACCCACTGTGTCCCCTTTCTCTTGCTCCAGATTCAACCACTCTTCTCAATCTCACGTTATTCATTCTCTTTCTTTCTTTCATTACTCTTTTTTTTTTTTTTTTTTGAGATGGAGTCTCACTCTGTCATCTAGGCTGGAGTGCAGTGGTGCGATATTGTCTCACTGCAAGCTCCGCCTCCCAGATTCAAGTGATTCTCCTGCCTCAGCCTCCTGAGTAGCTGGGATTACAGGTGCCCACCACCACATCTGGCTTTTTTTTTTTTTTTTTTTTTGAGAGGGAGTCTTGCTCTGTAGCCCGGGCTGGACTGCAGTGGCCGGATCTCAGCTCACTGCAAGCTCCGCCTCCCGGGTTTACACCATTCTCCTGCCTCAGCCTCCGGAGTAGCTGGGACTACAGGCGCCCGCCACCTCGCCGGGCTAGTTTTTTGTATTTTTAGTAGAGACGGGGTTTCACCGTGTTAGCCAGGATGGTCTCGATCTCCTGACCTCGTGATCCGCCCGTCTCGGCCTCCCAAAGTGCTGGGATTACAGGCTTGAGCCACCGCGCCCGGCCCATTTTTTTTTTTTGAGATGGAGTTTCGCTCTTGTTGCCCAGGCTGGAGTGCAATGGCACGATCTCAGCTCACTGCAACCTCCGCCTCCTGGGTTCAAGCGATTCTCCTGCCTCAGCCTCTTTAGTAGCTGGGACTACAGGCATCCACCAACACACACCCAACTAATTTTTGTATTTTTAGCAGAGACGGGGTTTCACCATGTTGGCCAGGATGGTCTCAATCTCTTGACTTCATGATCTGCCCGCTTAGGCCTCCCGAAGTGCTAGGATTACAGCCTGAGCCACGGCGCCCAACCGAGTTTCCTCTTAAGAGGAGGAGGCTCTCTTGCCTGTAATCCCAGCTATTCAGGAGGTTGAAGTCATAGGATCATTTGAGCCCAGGAGTCTGATATCAACCTGGCCAGCAGATCAAGACCCTGTCTCAAAAAAAAAAAATTAAATTAAAATGTAAAAATTAGGCTGGGTGCAGTGGCTCATGCCTGTACTCCCAGCACTTTGGGAGGCCAAGATGGGTGGATCACTTGAGTTCAGGAGTTTGAGGCCAGCCTGGCCAACATGGTGAAACCCCGTCTCTACTAAAAATACAAAAATTAGCCGGGCATGGTGGTGCATGCCTGTCATCTCAACTGCTCGAGAGGCTGAGGCAGGAAAATAGCTTGAACCCAAGAAGCAGAGGTTGCAGTGAGCCAAGATCGCACCACTGCACTCCAGCCTGGACAACAGAGTGGGACTCTGTTTCAAAAAATAAAATAAAATTAATTTAATTTAAAATTAAAATAATAATTATACACCCATTACAGGCCAACATAAATATTTTATGAAAAATGTATTTTCCAATTTAAAAAACAGTTAGTGAAGGGAATGGCATTCTTTTACATTTTTGCAAATCTCTTTAATGTCCAGCTTAATGGAAGATGGCCGGACCTTGGGCTGGACAGTGTGCTTACGCCTGTGATCCCAGCACTCTGTGAGGCTGAGGTGGGAAGACTGCTTGAGGCCAAGAGTTCAAGACAAGCCTGGGCAACATAGCAAGACCTCTTCTCTACAAAAAAAAGAAAAAAAGAATAATAGTAAGAAGAAGATGGTTGGACCTCATGGCTCCTTCTGCATTTGGTCTGTTGTAATATCACACATTAAGCAGCATCTGGAAATCTCCACCAGACAACAGAATGAAGTGAAAAAGACAGAAAATGTCTTGTTATGAAAATTTGACCCAGCTCTCAGGGACCAGTTCTCAGGTCACATTGAGACCTTCTGGGTAAACTTATTTTATCTTCACTATGATGCTATGAGGTGGGTACTAGAATTAAAATATCCTCATTCTACAAGGGAGAAAACAAAGGCCCAGAGAGGTGGAGTTACTTGCCCAGAGTCACACAGCAGTAAGTGGCAGAGCTGAGGTTTCAACCCCACCAATTAGACTCTTAACCTCAACAAAATCCATGTGTAGGCCAGGCGCGGTGGCTCACGCCTGTAATCCCAGCACTTTGGGAGGCTGAGGTGGGCAGATCACAACGAAGTCAGGAGTTCGAGACCAGCCTGACCAACATGGTGAAACCCCATCTCTGCTAAAAATACAAAAATTAGCCAGGTGTGGTGGCATGCGCCTATAATCCCACCTACTCAGGAAGCTGAGGCAGGAGAATCACTTGAACCTGGGCAGTGGAGGTTGCAGTGAGCCGAGATCCTGCCACTGCACTCCAACCTGGGTGACGGAGCGAGACTCCATCTCAAAAAAAAAAAAAGATCCATGTGTATGTGCAATCATAAATAAATACAGGCTGGGTGACATAGCTCACGCCTGTCATCCCAGCATGTTGGGAGGCTGAGGGAGGAGGATTGCTTGAAGCCAGGAGTTCAAGACCAGCCTGGGCAACATAGCTAGACCCTCTCTCTACAAAACTTTTCTTTCTTTTTTTTTTTTTTTTTTTTTTGACATGGAGTCCCACTCTCACGCAGGCTGGCGTTTAGTGGCGTGATCTCAGCTCACTGCAACCTCTGCCTCCGAGGTTCAAGCGATTCTCCAGCCTCAGCCTCCTGAGTAGCTGGGACTACAGATGCACTCCACCTTGTCCAGCTAATTTTTGTATTTTTAGTAGAGATGGGGTTTCACCATGTTGGCCAGGCTGGTCTTGAACTCCTAACCTCAGGTGATCCACCTGCCTTGGCCTCCCAAAGTGCTGGGATTACAGGCATGAGCCACTGCACCCAGCCAACAAAACTTTTTTTTTGAGATGGAATCTCACTCTGTCGCCCAGGCTGGAGTGCAGTGGAGTAATCTCGGCTCACTGCAAGCTCTGCTTCCAGGGTTCACGCCATTCTCCTGCCTCAGCCTCCCGAGTAGCTGGGACTACAGGCACCCGCCACCATGCCTGGCTAATTTTTTGTATTTTTAGTAGAGACGGGGTTTCCCCATGTTAGCCAGGATGGTCTTGATCTCCTGACCTCGTGATCCGCCCGCCTCGGCCTCCCAAAGTGCTGGGATTACAGGTGTGAGCCACCGCGCCCAGCCTCCCAACAAAACATTTTTAAGAAATAGCTGAGTGTGGTGGTGCGTACCTGTAGTCCTAGCCACTTGGGAGGCTAGGTGGGAGAATCTCTTGAGCCTGGGAGTTCAAGGCTGTAGTGAGCAGTGATTGTGCAGCCTGGGTGACAAAGTGAGAAGACTGTGTCTCAAAAATAATTAATTAATTAATGGCACGAGTGCACCTCTCATGGCTGGCATAGCACCCACCCAGGCTGCACAGCCAGGAAGTGCTGTCAGGAGATAGGAGCCCATGATCTGAACTTGAATCCTTGCCCTGAAACCCTAGCAAGTCTCTCTGGGGACAAATAGGGAACTGTTGTCTGAGAGGTCACTATCACCAGGCTATATCACTTCCCAATGCCTCAGTTTTCCTAGTTGTAAAATGGGTCTAGTAACAGAGCCCATGTCAGAATCTTGCTATAAAATAAAAGTATTAGGCTGGGCGCGGTGGCTCACACCTGTAATCCCAGCACTTAGGAGGCCAGGAGATCAAGACCATCCTGGCTATCACGATGAAACCCCGTCTTTACTAAAAAACACAAAAAAATTAGCCGGGTGTGGTGGCGGGCGCCTGTAGTCCCAGCTACTTGGGAGGCTGAGGCAGGAGAATGGCGTGAACCCAGGAGGTGGAGCTTGCAGTGAGCTGAGATCGCCACTGCACTCCAGCCTGGGCGACACAGTGAGACTGTCTCAAAAAAAATAAAAATTAAATAAATAAATAAAGTATTAGCAGAAAATAAGCACTCCCTAAGTGTTAACTATGAGGATCATGAATGAGTTTGTGTGTTCTTGCGAGCAAGTGCACATGGGTGTTTGTGTGTGCCTCAGTTTCCCCATCTGTCCAACCAAAGGCCAGCATGTGCTCCCTGCAAGCCCCTGACTGTGTGCCTCTTCTAAGATCCCCTGTTCCATTTTCTTTTTCTTTTCTTCTTTTTTTTTTTTTTTTGAGACGGACTCTTTCTGTCGCCCAGGTTGGAGTGCAGTGGCGGGATCTCAGCTCACTGCAACCTCCGCCTCCCGAGTTCAAGCGATTTTCCTGCTTCAGCCTCCCGAGTAGCTGGGACTACAGGTGCCCACCACAACACCCGCCTATTTTTTGTATTTTTAGCGGAAACGGAGTTTCACCGTGTTGGCCAGGCTGGCCTTGAACTCCTGACCTCAGGTGATCCACCCGCCTTGGCCTCCCAAGGTGCTGGGATTACAGGTGTAAACCACCGCGCCCGGCCCCCAGCTCCATTTTCATTCCCCATGTTGAGGTCAATGTGGAGGCTTTTCGGTGCCTGGAGACCCCCATGCCAGGCAGCATCCTGAGAACGGGAAGTGGAGGCTGCATGGAGGGAACGAGTTAGGGGAACTGTAGGACCTCCCAGCAGACTGAAGAAGGCCTGGCTTGGACACCTGGGTCCCTGTCCTCTGTACGAGGTGCTACAACCCCTGAGTTCCCATTTATGATCTAATGGGGAGCTTGGATGTCAGGGTTCCCGTCCCTGCGGCGGGGGATGGAGATAAGACACCAGGATCCTGGTCTCTGGAGCTCCTTAGAGGGCTGGATCCTGGTCCCTGACAAGGGAGGAGTATGTCCCCCTTGCAGGGCGGGTTGGGTTTGGATGTGAGGTCCCAGCCCTGTGGGGGGAGAGTGTGCTGACACCCAGGGTTCTCTCCCGGAAAGGGAGGGTCTCGAATTTGCATCCCGGAGGGAGCACTGATGTCTGAGTCTCCACTCGTACAGGGGGCTCGGGTGCAGGGTACCCGTCTTGTCCCGAGGGGCTTCTGGGGCACTAGCTGCCTCCTGAAGGGGTGTAGAGACAGTGCCCGGACTCCGGTGTTCCCCACTTGGGGTGGGGAAGCTCCGATCCGAGGTTCTCATTCTGACCCCCGACGTTACTGTGGGGCGAGGGAACTCGGACCCCAGGGTAGCTGGGCCCCCTACTAGGGAAAAGCGAGCGGGGCGGGTCCGGGGGCGGAGACGCGGCGGGCGGGGCTCCGGCAGACCCCGCCCCCGCCCGCCAGCGCTGGCCGCGCGTCTCCAAGTCTGCGAGGCCGAGGTGGGCGCCGAGAGCCAGGCGCCACAGCCCGCGCGTCTCGCTGCGCCCCGCGCGCCCCGGGGTCTATGGAGCGGCCCCTCCACGCCGCCCGGCCGGCCCCACGCCGCGCCCGGAGCTTGCTCTGCGGCCAAGTAACCGGACTGGCGGTCCTGCCGGTAGGGGAAGCTTGCAGGCTGGCAGGAGGGGGACTTCTGGGTCCCGGAGGAATGGGGGGCTGGAACTCCAGTGTCCTGGGGGCTACGGGGTCGGGACAAGGGTATCCCGAGGCTGGGGGAAGGGGCGCACGGGTGTTTGGGTCCTGGAGAAATCTGGGGCTGGGAGACCTGGACGCGGGGGTCTGGGGCATCTGGACACCTGGCTGGGAGGTTTGGGGGAGGCCTGGTACCTGCGTTTAGGGAGTGTTCTGAGCGCCTGGTCCTGGAGGAATGAAGACCTAACTGCAAACGTTCCTGGTTCTAGGGTATGAGGAGACCAGGACACCTGGTCCCCGCGTGTCGGGTCAATCCTGGGGGCGTCCTGGGGCAGAAGCTGTGGCGGCTGCGTCTGGGGCTGGGGCTGGGGCTGGCGCGCCGGGGTCTTCAGGGAGGAAGTTGTGGTCGTGGGGATGTGGCGGTCCGGACACGTGGCGCCACCCCGAGATGCTGGAGGTGATCCTTGGGCAGGACACAGGATGGGGGTCCCTGCCCTCTGCCCCCTGCCTCCTTAGCCCAGCCAGGGAAACAGACTGCAGATTCGCGGAGTCAAGACTCCGGGGATGGGCTTGGGGGGCGGGTCCCCGGGGCAGAGGGCTCCGGGGGCTGGAGCGGTGCGTACCTGGCCCGGGAGGCGCCCGCCCCCCGCCCGGCTTGGGCATGCTTGGCACGCAGCGCGCGGGCCGGTTCGATCCGTATGCGCGCCGCGTGCGCCCATTGGTATGCGGGAGCCGGCCCGGCGCGGGCGTGAGGCGGGCGCGCTGGCGGGCGGCGCGGGGGAGGCGGCGGCGGGGCACGTCCTCACCCGGAGCGCCAGCCCCGGGCCGGCTAGGGTGGGAGCTGCGGCCTCTGGACCGAGGCCTCCAGGGAGGGGAAACTGAGGCACCATCCAGCCCCCGTCCCCAGCTCCTTGCTGGGACCCTGAGCCCCGCACAGATCTCAGTTTCCCTAGGTCTCCCGAGGGCACTGAGCGCTGCCTCTGACCCCCTCCCGCTGCAGGAGACTCGGGACTCGGAGCCCGCCTGAGCAAGCCCCCCGGAGATGGCGGCCCCCTATCCCGGCAGTGGCGGCGGAAGCGAGGTCAAATGCGTGGGAGGCCGCGGCGCCAGCGTCCCGTGGGACTTTCTACCCGGGCTGATGGTCAAGGCGTCGTCCGGACCATGGTGAGCAAAGCCCCGCCCTCCTGGCCGCGGCCCCGCCCCCGGGGAGGCGTCCCCGGGACCAATTCACACCCGATGTTCTGTCTCCATGCCAAGGGGCAGTTCACACCCAGATCCCTGCCCCGCCCCTTGGGGCTGGGTCTTACCTTGAGTTAACTACCGTCCTGAGCCCGCTCTCCTGCGTTCAGCTTCTAGTCCCGGTCCTCAGAATTCACGCCCAACATCTTTAATCTCTCGCCCTTCCTCCTCCTTCCCCCAAGAATTGACACTCGAGGTTCTGTCCCTGGGCCGAAGTGTAGAATCCACACTCCGGTCTGCTCCCACCTGCAGAGGTGTAGAATCCACTCCCAATGTCTGGTCCCGTTCCCAAGGCCCCGGGAGGCGGGGCTCGCCCCCAGTTCCCACGCCCCTGAGCCCCGGGACCCCGCAGACACCTCCTCCGCGCCGCCCGCCCAGCCTGCAGGCGCAGCGCAAGGAGAAGTCCCGGAACGCGGCGCGCTCGCGGCGCGGGAAAGAGAACCTGGAGTTCTTTGAGCTGGCCAAGCTTCTCCCGCTGCCCGGCGCCATCTCGAGCCAGCTGGACAAGGCTTCCATCGTGCGCCTCAGCGTCACCTACCTCCGCCTGCGCCGGTTCGCCGCGCTGGGGGCGCCGCCCTGGGGGCTGAGAGCTGCGGGGCCGCCAGCTGGCCTCGGTGAGTGCGCATGCGCGGGGCAAGGGTCCCAGGGCCCTCGTGGGCGAGTCACTGCAGCCCGGGTCTGAGCTGAGGATCTACCCTCTCCCAGATGCTTGTCTCTGGAGTCAGCTGGGACCTTTGCGTGCCCCTATCAGGTGGCTTCTGCTCTTCAAGCCTCAGTTTATTAAACTGTCGAATGGGCGCCAGAGGTTGGGAAGATTTCGTGAATTCTGCCCTAAACAAGGTCCTGGCAGTGCTAGGGGTCACTGGTAAATGCTATGCCTGTATTTTATTAGGAGAGAGGAATCATTATTACAACCAAAGAGACTCCCAGCTGCATGAGCGGGACAGAGACCCACCCTGACTTGGGACGTCCATTCGCTAATGGGCGAGAGACCCTGGAGCCAGACCTGAGGGGCCCCAGAGGGCACGCAAGGACTGTGCAGTCTGGGCCCCCAGTTGGAGGAGCAAGAGGGAGATAGTATGATGTGGCGGATGAGATGGGGTACTTCAGGAAGATGCCCCATGTTGCTGTCGCCGCGCAGCCACCCCCCAGATTTGCCACCCCGGGCAGGTCGCCTCACTTCTCTGTGCCTTAATGTGAAGTGGGACAAACGGTCCAACCTCCCCCAGGGGGCTGAGCAGAGAATCAACCAGGTCATATTTGCAAAGTCCCTGGAAGTGCCTAGCTCAGAGCAAGCCACCGCTATGCTGCCAATGCTGTTAGCAGCAGTGACCTGCAGGGCTGCTGGAGGGGTTCGGGGCGTGGAGGAGGGGGCGGTGGGGGCTGCCGCTTTTGGAGCGTCTCCTGCCTGTCTGGCACTTTTCTGAGCGCTGGGATCCAGCAGGAGAAACAAACTAGACAGAAGTCCCTGCCCCGGAGCGGCTGGCATCCTAGTGGCCAAGGCACAATAAAGAAATAGGCAAAGCAGTATAATCTAGAATATGTAAAAACATAAACTCTGTAAGATACAGATAAATATCTAAGTTTATTATTATTACTCAGACTTTATTATTGAGACATAGAAGTGTTGTTATGTTGTTATTATTACTTCTATTTTATGTGTTTGTTACAGCTTTGCGGTGATGAGGATAAGGTGTGAGTGGTGTTTATCTGAGGTCTCAGGGCACCCCAGGCTACCCCTGTCCCCACCCCTCCAGGAGAAGAGGGTGTCCTTAGGGTGGGGTTGGAGGGGCTCCAATTCCCCTCCTGCCCCGTCCCAGGGGAAGAGGGGGGAGAGAAAATAGCATTGATTAAGCTCGCAATAAATCACCATTTAAATTTAAATAATCCGGCTTCCCAGGCGGTAATTAGGCGAATTGACTGGCGCGGAGAGAATGCGGCATTAGCGCCGCTGATTACTGTCATTACCGCGAACAACATGTGCGCCGGCGGGGGATAAACATCTTGTCTATTGTCCCCGAGCTGGAGGGGGGGAAGGCGGGGGCTAAGAGAGCCCCGGCGGCGTCCAGCCCCCCATTACCTGGATGGGCATTCCGGGGCTCAGAGGCATCAGGGGCTGGCTGAGGTCACAGCACTGACGTGGCACAGCATGGACTTAATCGACCCCACTTGGGCCACGGTGCCAAGTGCAAGTAGGGCCAGGACAGTGTCGGGGTGCTTGGTACTGCGTGGACTCCTATAGTCCCAAAATTGGGAAATCGGGGGTCAGGGACATTTCTAGCTCTACAGAGTCCCTAACAAGAGGCCAAGCACCTGCTTCCATAGTTCAGAGGAGGAGCTGAGGACAGCGTTTTAGCTGAAGCCACAGAGCAGAGCAGTCGGTCACACTCTCTGAAGGGGAGGGGACTCCCATGCCCTCCTCAGTAATAAGCCGGGCACCATGGCTCACATCCGTAATCCCAGCACTTTGGGGCGCCAAGGTGGGAGGATCGCTTTAGGCCAGGAGTTCAAGACCAGCCAGGGCAACATAGCAAAACCCTGGGCAATATAACAAAGCCCTGTCCCTACAAAAATAAAAATATTGGCCGAGCAGTGCGGTGGCTCACGCCTGTAATCCCAGCACTTTGGGAGGCCGAGGCAGGCAGATCACGAGGTCAGGAGTTCGAGACCATCCTGGCCAACATGGTGAAACCCTGTCTCTACTAAAATACAAGGAATTAGCTGGGCATGGTGGCATGTGCCTGTAGTCGCCGCTACTCAGTAAGCTGAGGCAGGGGAATTGCTTGAACCCAGGAGGCGAAGATTGCAGTGAGCCGAGATCGCGCCACTGCACTCTAGACTGGTGACAGAGCAAGACTCCGTCTCAAAAAATATATAAAATAAAAATAAATAAATAAATAAATAAGTCAGGTTTGGTGGCGCCCGCCTGTGGTCCCTGATACTGAAGAGGCTGAGATGGGAGGATTGCTTGAGCTGAGGAGGTTGAGGCTGCAGTGAGTCGTGATCGTGCCACTGCACTCCAGCCTGGGCAACAGAGCAAGACTCAGTACCTAAAATCATAACAATAATAGTGATCATATAGAATGTATGCACCACACCCTGTAATAAGCCCTGTATACAAAATAACTCTTTTTCAGAGGGAGGCACTATTATGGTTCCCAAGTTACAGAAGTGTTTGCCCAAGGTCACACAGCTGGGATTCAAACCCAGATGACCTGGCCCCAACCTCTCAACCATCATATGTGGTCTGTAGGTCTACAGGAATGGGTTCTAGGTCTCTGCCTCGCTAAGCCTCAGTCCATCTGCGAAACGGGACAACAGATGTTTGAGTCTAGCCCTGAGCCTCTGAGTCTGGAGAGGAGACAGCCTAAATCTCACGTCAGCATCCCCTATTCCTCTTTTTTTTTTTTTTTTAAACGCAGTTTTGTTCTTGTTGCCCAGGCTGGAGTGCAGTGGTACAACCTCTGCCTCCAGGGTTCAAGCAATTCTCCTGACTCAACCTCCTGAATAGCTAGGATTAAGGGTGCCCGCCACTGCGCCCAGCTAATTTTTTGTATTTTTAGTAGAGAGGGGGTTTCACCATGTTGGCCAGGCTGGTCTCGAACTCCTAACCTCCTTATCCTCCCAAAGTGCTGGGATTGCAGGCATGAGCCATCGCGCCCGGCTTTTATGGCCTTCTTTCTTCCCATAGCACTTATTGTCATCTGAGACTCTGTATTTATCTTGTTATTTTGTGTCATTCACTAACAGCCCCTTGGTTGCTGAGCCTGGAATAGCATCTGGGACACAATGAGGGCTTACTAAATTGTTGAGTGACTGTGGCAGTTGAGGGAAGGGGGGGGTGACATATTTATTTATTTATTTATTTATAGACAGAGTTTCACTCTTGTTGCCCAGGCTGGAGTACAATGGTATGATCTCGGCTCACCGCAACCTCCACCTCCCGGGTTCAAGTGATTCTCCTGCTTCAGCCTCCCTAGTAGCTGCGATTACAGGCATGTGCCACCACGCCCGGCTAGTTTTGTATTTTTAGTAGAGACGGGGTTTCTCCATGTTGGTCAGCCTGGTCTCGAACTCCCGACCTCAGGTGATCCACCCACCTCAGCCTCCCGAAGTGCTGGGATTACAGGCGTGAGCCACCGCACCCGGCCCTTTTTTTTATTTTTTTGAGACAGGGTCTTGCTCTGTCGCCCAGGCTGGAATGCAGTGGTAAAATCTTGGTTCACTGCAGCCTCTGCCTGCTGGGCTCAAGAGAGCCTCCCACTTCAGCCTTCCAAGTAGCCAGGACTACAGGCACAGGCCACCACACCTAGCTACTTTTTGCATTTTTTATAGAGACGAGGTCTTACCATGTTGCCCAAGCTGGTCTCACATTCCTGGGATCAAATGATTTGCCAACCTTGGCCTCCCAAAGTGTTGGGATTACAGGTATGAGCCACTGTGCCCAGCCAACGGGTGACTTCTTAGCTCACAGGTCAGGCACAGCCTCGCTGAGGAAGTAACTTTTTTTTTTTTTTTTGAGACAGAGTCTTGCTCTGTCACCCAGGCTGGAGTGCAGTGGTGCGATCTCGGCTCACTGCAACCTCCACTTCCCAAGTTCAAGTGATTCGCCTGCCTCAGCCTCCCAAGTAGCTGGGTTACAAGCACATGCCACCATGCCCAGCTAATTTTTGTATTTTTAGTAGAGACGGGGTTTCTCCATGTTGGTCAGCCTGGTCTCGAACTCCCGACCTCAGGTGATCCACCCACCTCAGCCTCCCAGAGTGCTGGGATTACAGGTGTAAGCCACTGGGCCCAGCCAAGGAAGTAATCTTTGAGCTGAGGCTCCAAAGAGGTGTGGGAGCAGCTGTGAGAAAAGCTGGAAGAAAGTGGCTCAGCAGAGGGAACAGAAGGTGCAAAGGCCCTGAAGCAGGCAGGGATCAGCTTGCTGGGTGCAGAACCTCATGCACAGTGGTAGGGGTTTGGCTGTTACCCGCAGTGAGAGGGGAGTCACGGAGGTGGTGAGGGCGGAAGTAGGAGCCCAGTGAGGATGAGGGTGTGGTGGTCCAGCCAGGGCAGCTAGACTGGGCTGGGGCCATGGGTGGTGGGACACAGGTGACATGGTCAGGTCCAACCCCTGAGACTTGCTTAAAATGCATGTAGGTGTGAGAGACACAGAGGGCGGCCTCCAAGAAACCACCCGAAAAGGCAGAGGTGCCCTGATGTTATCTGTAGTCATACTGAAAAGAAAAGCACGACCGGCGCAGTGGCTCACACCTGTAATCCCAGCTCTTTCTGAGGCCGAGGTGGATGGATCACCTGAGGTCAGGAGTTCGAGACAAGCCTGACCAATATGGTGAAACCCCGTCTTAACTAAAAATACAAAAATTAGCCATGTGTGGTGGTGGGCACCTATAATCCCAGCTACTCGGGAGGCTGAGGCAGGAGAATCGCTTGAACCTGGAGGCAGAGGATTTGGTGAGCTGAGATCGTGCCACTGCACTGCAGCCTGGGTATCAGAGCCAGACTCTGTCTCAAAAAAAAAAAAAAGAGAATGGTGGCATGACTCCCAGTATTAGGCACCTACTGTATGCACTAGCCTATTCAGCTCTATCACTGTAGACCAATTTTACAGATGAGGCTGAGGAAAGTAAAGGCAGAGGTAACCCGGCACTGCCCTACCCCATGGTGCTCACCCCCATGCAGCCCTCCGGCCTGCAGTGCTTTGACGATGGGGCACGTGAAGGACCCCTCTGCCCGACTTCCCTGGGTGATGAAGCCCCAGCCTCTTCTCTCCAGGACCCAGGGTCAACACATCCCCTCAGGGCAGTTGAGAAGGGCAGGTGACAGGGGAGACCTGGGAACCTGGAAGAGGTCTTGGCTTCTGCCCTTTGCCCCTGGATCCCCCCTCTCTCTGCCCCAGGTCCCCCCTCTCTCTGCACCCAGTTTCCCCCTCTCTCTGCCCCTGTGTCCACCTCTCTCTGTCCCTGGTCTCCCGTCTCTCTGCCCCTGTGTCCCCCTCTCTCTGTCCCTGGGTCCCCCTCTCTCTACCCCTGGTCTCCCGTCTCTCTGTCCCTGTGTCCCCCTCTCTCTGTCCCTGGTCTCCTGTCTCTCTGCCCCTGTGTCCCCCTCTCTCTGTCCCTGGGTCCCCCTCTGTCTGCCCCTGGTCTCCCGTCTCTCTGCTCCTCATGCTCCCTTTCTGTGCAGGAGATGAGGACACTGAGCAGGCTCTGATAAGAACCACAGCAAGTGTTTGTGAAATGGATGAGCGATGTTCGGGTTCTGGACATGGGAGGGCGGATGTGGAAGTGGTGAAAAGTCTCCTGCTGAATGTGGGGGACAGAGGAGTGGGGACATTTTGAGGGGAGAGGGAAAGGAGGAAACAGCGGGAGGCACCGGGGAGTTGGTGGGATCGGGAGGTGGAGGCTGGGGGTAAAAAGACACATCAGTCAGTGATCAGAAGGAGTCTCTGGGGGTCCCTTTCACAGGGCACCGGACCCGTGTATGGGAAAGAGCAGGTCCCCAAGCCCCCCCCCAACCACACCCCCCAGTCCCGCCGTGCCCGTTAATGTTGTTAATTGCAGCGGTTCAGTCTGACCCAGGCTGATCCTGGGAGAGGGAAAATGAAGGAATTAGCAAAAATGACAGGGGAAAATTGCGACAATTAGCAGGCAGCATTGTTCCTGCCTGTCACCCGGCTGGTTCCGAGCTGTATCTTGAGGGAGGGGGTCCCCGTCACCCCCCCAGTCCCCCAGTAATTGTTCCTGGAGCTCCAGGCGGAGGTGGAGGCAGGGAGGAACAGCCAGGAGGGTGTGGGGTACTCCCGGGAGGAGGAAGCTCAGCCCAGACACTAGGGGACTGGGGATGCGGGGGCTGCGTGCCCATGGGGGAGGGGCGGGGTTTCGCCGCCTGGTGTTTTGATGGTGGGATAATAACAATAGTAATCACACTATTAATACCAGTCCCGGCTCTGTGCCGCAGCATCTGCTTCTGCCAGGCCCCAGCCAGGCCCTTTCTGTCTGTTAAGTGGACTGAATGTGTGACCAGCCTGGGAAGTCACCGCTCCTGGCAAACCTGCTTGACAGAGGAGGACACTGAGGCACAGAGAGACAGAGAGGCTGGTCCCAGGGCACACAACCAGGGAGGGGAAGTGCTGGGGCCTGACAGGAGACCTGGTCCCTTAGCCCCATAAGAAGCAGGCACTTGGCTGGATGCGGTGGCTCACGCCTGTAATCCCAGCACTTTGGGAGGCCGAGGCGGGCGGATCACGAGGTCAGGAGGTCAAGACCATCCTGGCTAACACGGTGAAACCCCGTCTCTACTGAAAATACAAAAAATTAGCCGGGTGTGGTGGTGGGCACCTGTAATCCCAGCTACTCGGGAGGCTGAGGCAGGAGAATGGCGTGAACCCAGGAGGCAGAGCTTTCAGTGAGCCGAGATTGCGCCACTGCACTCCAGCCTGGGCGACAGAGTGAGACTCCGTCTCAAAAAAAAAAAAAAAAAGGAGAGACAATTCTATGTTAACTTATTGAGAAACCACCAAATTGTTTTCCATGCTGGCTGTACAATTTTACATTCTCACCAGCAATGTACAAGGGTTCCAGTTTCACCACATCCTTACCAGTACTTACTTTCTGTGTTTTTTTGTTTTGGTTTAGTTTGGTTTGTTTTTTGAGATGGAGTCTCGCTCTGTCACCCAGGTTGGTGTGCAGTGGCATAATCTCGACTCACCTCCTGGGTTCCAGGGATTCTTCTGCCTCAGCCTTCTGAGTAGCTGGGATTACAGGTGCACGCCACCACGCCCAGAAAATTTTTGTATTTTTAGTAGAGGTAAGGTTTCACCATGTTGGCCAGGCTGTTCTCAAACTCTTGACCTTGTGATCTGCCCACCTCGGCCTCCCTAAGTGCTGGGATTACAGGCGTGAGCCACTGCGCCTGGCCACTATTTTGTTGATGCTAGCCATCCTAGCGGGTGTGGAATGGTGTCTCATTGTGGTTTTGATTTTCATTTTCATAATGACTAATGTTGAGTATCTTGTCATGTGCTTATTGGCTATTTGTATATCATCTTTGGAGAAATACCTATTCAAGTCCTTTGCCCATTTTTAAAAATATATTTTTTGTAGAGATGAGGTCTCACTGTGTTGCCCAGGCTGGTCTCAATCTCTTGGGCTCAAGCAATCCTCCCACTTCAGCCTCCCAAAATGCTGCGATCACAGGTATGAGCCACTGTGCCTGGCCCTTTGCCTTTTTTTTTTTTTTCCAAGACGGAGTCTCACTCTGTCACCCAGGCTACAGTGCAATGGCCCTAACTCAGCTCACTGTAACCTCCTTCTCCTGGGTTCAAGTGATTTATCCTGCCTCGGCCTCCCGAGTAGGTGGGATTACAGGCACCCACCATCATGCCCAGCTAATTTTTGTAGCAAATTTTTGGGGTTTCATCATTGCGGTTTTGCAGAGAAATTTTGGGGTTTCATCATATTGGCCAGGCTGGTCTCGAACTCCTGACCTCAGGGGATCCACCCACTTCGGCCTCCCAGAGTGTCGGGATTACAGGCATGAGCCACCGCACCGGGCCCCTTAGCCCATTTTTGAATTGTCTTTTTGTTGTTGAGTTGTAAAGTCTCTATCTCCTTCTATTCCTTTATATCCCTCTGTCTCTGTCTCTCTGTCTCCTCTCTGCCACCTTCTCATCCTTCAGGTCTGAGCTCAAATGTTCCCTCCTTCAACAGCCCTTACCCCATTACTGTCCATTTTGTACCACCTATTTCATTCTCCATAACACTGGCCACAAAAGGTAATTCTATATTTGTTAGTTTCTTTTTTTTTTTTTTTTTTTTTTTAAGAGATGGAGTTTCACTTTGTTGCCCAGGTTGCAGTGCAGTGGCATGATCTCGACTCACTGCAACCTCCGCCTCCCAGGTTCAAGTGATCCTCCCACCTAGCCTCCTGAGTAGCTGGAATTACAGGCCCACGCCACGACATCCAGCTAATTTTTTTGTGTTTTTAGTAGGGACAGGTTTCACCATGTTGGCCAGGCTGGTCTCAAACTCCTGACCTCAAGTGATCTGTCTGCCTCGGCCTCCCAAAGTGCTTGCATTACAGGCATGAGCCACCTCGCCCAGGCTGTTGGTTTCTTTTCTTTCTTTCTTTTTTTTGAGACGGAGTCTAGCACTGTTGTCCAGGCTGGAGTACAGTGGCGTGATCTTGGCTCAGTGCAACCTCCGCTCCCAGGTTCAAGCGATTCTCCTGCCTCAACCTCCCTAGTAGCTGGGACTATAGGCGCCCACCTCCACACCCGGATTTTTTTTTATTTTTAGTAGAAACAGGGTTTCACCATATTGGCCAGGCTGGTCTCGAACCCCTGACCTTGTGATCCACCCGCCTCGGCCTCCCAAAGTGCTGGAATTACAGGTGTGAGCCACCTCACCCAGTCTGTTGGTTTCTTATTTATTGATTTTTATGGGATCCCTAAGCAGAGATGTTAGTTTCTTGCTTGCTGTTCAACTGTCCCTGGTCTGAGAGCCCAGTAGGAGTACGGGGGTTGCTGGGCTGTCCTGGTCGCCATTGCACTCCCAGCAATGCCTAGCGCAGGACCACAGGGAGAGTAGATACTCAGGGAGTTTTTGTGAATGAATGGGTGAACGAATGAATGAGTCCCTCTGTGCACCCCCTGGCCCGTCTGTCCATTTGAGTCAGTCTGTCACTCACTGTCGCACCCACCTGTGTGTCCCACGCCCCAGGTCTCTCCCCCATGGGTGCCCCGATACCCCAAGATGTCTACAGGCCTTAGGGGAAGAGAGGGAGGTTTGTAGACTGGCTCCCGGGGGACCTGCCCTGGGCAGGGTCAGCCAGACTAGCAGGCTTCATCCTTCCATCTGCCCCCAGCCCCAGGCCGCCGCGGCCCTGCAGCGCTGGTCTCCGAAGTCTTCGAGCAGCACCTGGGAGGTCACATCTTGCAGGTGAGTGAGGCCCCTTCCCTCCCTGCTGCTCCTTGCCGCCACCTAGCGGTCGCCTCTGGAGAACAGCAACCTCTTCAGCATCCATCCATGGTGGGGGGTACCTGGACTGTGAAGCCGAATGCTCAAGATCCCCCCCATTCCCTGCGCCTTCCGAGGACCACTGAAGCCCCCTCCCCACCAGAACAGTCCACCTCAGGCGGAGACCCAGGTTTCAGAACCTCTTACCACTTGGTGGCTGGACAGAGGGACAACAGGTCCACCCTTCCGCCTGCCTGTCTCTCCCGGCTCTAGTCCCTGGATGGCTTTGTGTTCGCCTTGAACCAGGAAGGAAAATTCCTCTACATCTCAGAGACAGTCTCCATCTATCTGGGTCTCTCACAGGTAAGGGACCCCCAGTGGGCCTGGATTGGCTCAGCCACCATCTCCCTTACCAGGCCCATGCATGCCCTTCCTCTCTCCTGGCCTCACCACTGCAGCAAGAAAAATGGACTGGATCTCTGTGGTCCCCAAAGTGTGTTCCTTGGCAACCCACATGGCACCCAACACGGTTCATCCTCGAAGGCAGAGAAGGGCTATTTTTTATTTTTATTTTTTATTTATTATTTTTTTTTTTTTTTGAGATGGAGTTTTGCTCTTGTTGACCAGGCTGGAGTGCAGTGGCGCGATCTCGGCTCAGTACAACCTCCACCTCCCAGGTTCAAACAATTCTCCTGCCTCAGCCTCCCGAGTAGCTGGGACTATAGGCACATGCCACCACACCCGGCTAACTTTTTGTAATTTTAGTAGAGACGGGGTTTTACCATGTTAGCCAGGATAGTCTAGATCTCCTGATCTCGTGATCCACCCGCCTCGGCCTCCTAAAGTGCTAGGATTACAGCATGAGCCACTGTGCCTGGCTGGGGAGGGCTGTTAAAGTAACAGGTAGATCTGAGGAAAGCAGGTTCGCCGAAAGATCAGTTTCCCAATTACTGGCGGGCCAGATGCACCATATTTGCCAACACTTGTTTCCTCTTAACAATTTGAAAGGTTTAGAGGCCCGGCACACCGGCTCATGCCTGTAATCCCAACACTTTGGGAGGCTGAGGCAGGAGGATCACTTGAGGCCAGGAATTCAAAACTAGCCTGGGCAACACAGTGAGACATCCCACCACTACCACCCCCTCCATCTCTACAAAAAAACTTAGAAATTAGGCAGGCATGGTGGCACACTGTTGTCCTAGCTACTCAGGAGGTTAAGATGGGAGGACTGCTTGAGCCCACGGGATCAAGGCGGCAGTGAGCTGTGATGGAGCCACTATACTCCAACCTGGACAATAAAGTGAGGCTCTGCCTTTAAAAAAGAAAAAGAAAAAGAAAAGAAAAAGGTTTAGAGTAATTAGTATTGGAAGGGATTGAGGTATTGAGGTTTACCGGCTTTGGAAGGTTTTTGTGGTGTTCTGGTTGATCGGCTTGCATTTCTGTCTTTATCTCAAGCTCTTGTTTTCACCCCAGCTCCTACAGTTGGAGGCTAATGAGTAAGTAAAAGAAGGGCAGATGGCCGGGCATGGTGGCTCACGCCCATAATCCCAGCACTTTGGGAGGCCGAGGCGGGCGAATCACCTGAGGTTGGGAGTTCAAGACCAGCCTGACCAACATGGAGAAACCCCATCTCTCTACTAAAAATAAATAAATACAAAATTAGCCAGGTGTGGTGGTGGACACCTGTAACCCCAGCTACTTGGGAGGCTGAGGCAGGATAATCACTTGAACCCGGGAAGTGGAGGTTGCAGTGAGCCGAGATTGTGCCATTGCACTCCAGCCTGGGCAACAAGAGCGAAACTCCATCTCAAAAAAAAAAAAAAAAAAAAAAAAAGGTGTCGGGGGAGGGCAGGAAGACCTACTGAAAGCCCCATCCTTGGAGCACTGGCATCTCACGGCACCTTAAGCTTTGCTGGTCCCTCCAATACAAATTGCTATCAACTTTGATCATTTTTACAAATATTTTTTGCAAATAGGAAATTTGGGAAATTCAGTGCATTGGCAACTTGTGAGCGGCCTTTCAGTGAGATTTCCGGAGGAGGAAAACACCAAAAGGAGGGGAATTTGGACAAGAGGACGGGAGGGAGGAAGAGTGGAGGAAAGGCTTGGCCAGGTGTGGTGGGTCACACCTGTAATCCCAGCACTTTGGGAGGCGAAGGTGGGCAGATCACCTGAGGTCAGGAGTTTGAGACCAGCCTGGGGAACATGGTGAAATCCGGTCTCTACTAAATATACAAAATTAGCCGGGTGCAATGGCAGATGCCTATAGTCCCAGCTACTCTGGAGGCTGAGGCAGGAGAATCATTTGAACCCAGGAGGCAGAGGTTGCAGTGAGCCAAGATTGCCCCATTGCATTCCAGCCTGGGCAACGAGAGCAAAACTCTGTCTCAAAAACAAAACAAAACAAAAAGGCCGGGCACGGTGGCTCACGCCCATAATCCCAGCACTTTGGGAAGCCGAGGCAACAAGCACTCCAGTCTGGGCAACAAGAGCGAAACTCCATCAAAAAAAAAAAAAAAAAAGCAGAAGTAGAAGTAAAGGCTTGAAGCTGTTGGAGCTGGTGTGGGGGAGGATTTAATGAGGGGGAGGAGCCCAGAGGGATAAGAGACTGAGGGAAGCATGTGATCCCCAAGCTGAGGGGCAATAGGAGTCATGGCAGCCATGGTGGTCAGGTAAGTAACTTGCAGAGGTATCTTTGAACTGTAGGTCAGAAGACCAGTGAGGACACAAGGGCAGAAACACAGTGGGGAGAAGATGGGGGCCTGGATCAAGGGAGGCAGGGAGAGAAGGGGACTGCTGGGAGAGAGATTTACGAGGTAGAATTGAATATAAAAGTGTTTGATTGAAAAGCTCTAACTCTTTAAGAGCTTAAAAACCACTCCCCTGTTTGTATCTTGAATCTCATATCTGCTGGGATACTCAGTGATTCATGCCAGGGCACAGTTGTTTGCTGTATGGGGGTGGCAGTGAGTAAGCAGGAGTTGGGTAAACGGAGGCTCTGACACCTCCCACCCATGCCCCACTCCCACACACAGCCCCTTAATAGAGTGGGCGGGGAAAAATCCTTACTAATCACTAGGTATGAAGCGAGAAGAGTCTAAGTTGGTATCTTCCGTTTGAAAGGTAATTTTTTTTTTTTCTTAAAAAAATGCACTGGCATGAAGCGCACCTGGATGCAGGCAAATGAGGCGAGGCTGAGCCCAGCGGGCGGGCGAGTTACTGCGCGCGCACCTCACCCGCCCCCTGCATTCACCTCCTTCGCCGGCAGGTGGAGATGACGGGCAGCAGCGTCTTCGACTACATTCACCCTGGGGACCACTCGGAGGTGCTGGAGCAACTGGGGCTGCGGACCCCGACCCCAGGCCCCCCAACCCCGCCCTCCGTCTCCTCCTCTTCCTCCTCCTCTTCCTCTTCGCTTGCGGATACCCCCGAGATCGGTAATTCTAAGGGCTCCCAAATAATGAAGTCTGAGGGTAGATCGGGGGACGCCCGCTGTACTGTATCCAGCCATGCCGCGTTTATACAAAAAGCACTTAAGTTAGAACTGTGTAGAACGAATCTTTGCAAAAGGAATCGGAATATAAATTGAGGCGGTGAGACTTGGCTCCTTAAGCTTGCCAAGCTCACAAAGATTTGAGCTACAGAAAGACACCCCTGGCTGCTGAAAGGAGTTGGGAGAGGCTTAGGTAAATAACAAGGCAGGCTTATAGGGAATGTACACTGGGCTGTGCCTTTAAATACATAATCACATAACTACATTAGGGCCAGGTGCGGCGGCTTGCGCCTGTAACCCCAGTACTTCGGGAGGCCCAGCAGAGCGGATCACTTGAGCTCAGTTGGAGACCAGCCCGGGCAAATTAGTGAAACCCCATCTCTACAAAAATTACGAAAAAGGCCAGGCGTGCTGGCGCACACCTGTGACCCCAGCACTTTGGGAGGCCGAGGCGGGTGTATCACCTAAAGTCAGGAGTTCGAGACCAGCCTGGCCTGCATAGTGAAACCCCATCTCTACTAAAAAAAAAAAAAAAAAAAATTAGCTGGGTATGGTGGCACGTGTCTGTAGTCCCAGCTACTCAGGAGGCTGAGGCAGGAGAATCACTTGAACTCAGGAGATAGAGGTTGCAGTGAGCAGAGATTGTGGCACTGCACTCTAGCCTGGGCAAGTCCAAGACTCTGTCTCCAAAAAAACAAAAAGAAAAAAGAAAAACAGCTGGGCATGATGACATATGCCAGCGGTCCCAGCTACTTGGGAGGTGAGAGGATGGCTTGAGCCTTGGGGACAGAGGTTGCAGTGAGGAGATCACATCACTGACGCCAGCCTGGGTGACAGAATCAGTGTCTCAAAAAAAAAAAAAAAAAAAAAAAACGCTGAGTGGTGGCTCACGCCTGTAATCCCAGCACTTTGGGAGGCTGAGGCGGGCGGATCACCTGAGGTCGGGAGTTTGAGATCAGCACGGTGAAACCCCGTCTCTACTAAAAATACAAAAATTAGCTGGGCATGGTGCAGGCGCCTGTAATTCCAACTACTCAGGAAGCTGAGGCAGGAGAATCGCTTGAACCCAGGAGGCGGAAGTTGCAGTAAGCCGAGTTCACGCCACTGCACTCCGAGCAAGACTCCGTCTCAAAAAAAAAACAAAAAAAAGGCATTAAATCTTAAGCACAGCCCCACAATGCAGGAACTGTTATCTCCATTTTACAGCAAAAAACTGAGGCACAGCGCAGAGAGGTTAAGTTAATTGCCCCAGGTCACACAGCTATAAGTGATTGAGTTGGATTCCAGCCCAGGTCTGTCTGCTCCGGGGTCAGCAAGCCTAACCCTTCTCTCCTGTGGAAATTTCCACTCCCACTGTGTATGGGAGGGAGGGTGCTGCAGATTACCCTGCCGGCTCTTTTTAGCTCTGAGATGTTGGGGGCCTATGAGGCTAACTATCCTGTAAATAGGATTTTCCAATCTTGGGTTTGCTTAACACCAAAAACATCTGAGACATCAGCTGTGCTTGCAAGCGTGGGGTGATGTCTGCGACACGTGCAGGCTGTTGGGGAGCAGGGCTGTGTTCGTACCTGAGTTTGAGGCACAGGGTCATCTGTGTGTGAGTATATTTTTAGGACTGTTTTGTGGGGGTTACAGAAGGATCTGCATTTGTGAATCTTATTTGTTGCTATTCCCCAATCCCCTGTTCTGGGCCAGCCCCTGTCCTGGTGACACAGTAGTGACCATGACAGCTCCAGTGCCCCCCCCACCTGGGACTCCCAGTCCTGTGAGGGGAGACCGACCTGTCCTCAGACAGTGACAACCCAGATGGGGCAGGGCTGGGATAGGGGAACCCAGAGGGGATGGCTGACCCAGCCTGGGGGTCAGGGAGGGCGGCTTGGAGAAGTCTCTGCTGAGACCTGGAGGATGGGGCTTGAGAGGCAGGCTTTCTTCTAAAGGCCCTAGGGAGCTATGGCAGGTTCAGAGCAAGGGAGGGTCGGGGCGGGTTTGAGCATTAGAAAGACGTGGATGGGGCCAGGCATGGTGGCTCACGCCTGTAATCCCAGCACTTTGGGAGTCCAAGGCAGGCAGATCACGAGGTCAAGAGATCGAGACCATCCTGGCCAACATGCCAAAACCCCATCTCTCTTAAAAATACAAAAACTAGCTGGGCGTGATGGTACACGCCTGTAATCCCAACTACTCGGGAGGCTGAGGCAGGAGAATCGCTTGAACTGAGGAGATGGAAGTTGCAGTGAGCTGAGATCGTGTCACTGTACTCTAGCCTGGCGACAGAGTGATACTCAGTCTCAAAAGAAAAAAAAAAAAAAAAAAGCAGCGGATGGCTGCCACATAGGGGAGCCCATATACTGTCCCCATGAGCTTGCAAAGTCATCAGGCGTGCTTCTGAGTGCGGCTGTGGTCTGCTGGGCATCTTGTGTCTATGTCCAGCGGGCTCTGCAAGGGTCAGGGTGGCCTGTGTGTTTCCTCTTCAGGACCTCATAACCTTCCTTCGCTCTCTGTCCCAGAGGCCAGCCTCACCAAGGTGCCCCCCTCCTCCCTGGTCCAGGAGCGCTCCTTCTTTGTCCGCATGAAATCCACACTCACCAAAAGGGGGCTGCACGTCAAGGCCTCGGGGTACAAGGTGGGTGTGAGCAGTCAGGCTCCTGTATTCCAGCCAGCCATGTCCCCTGAGGGTGACCGAGGGAACCAGGCTGGTGGCTTCACTGGCTGCAGGTGGCTTAGGGAACTGGGTCTGGGAATGGGGTTGGGGGGGTCACACAGTGCCCAGCACTGTGGGGGACAGCGGGAACCCAGCCCAGTGATGGTCCTCTTGCCGCCACCGGCCCGCCTTGCCCCTCCAACCATGCCCACCACCAGCAGGTCATCCACGTGACTGGACGCCTTCGGGCCCACGCCCTGGGCCTTGTGGCCCTCGGGCACACGTTGCCCCCGGCCCCCCTGGCTGAGCTGCCACTCCACGGACACATGATCGTCTTCCGTCTCAGCCTGGGTCTCACCATCCTTGCCTGTGAGAGCAGGTACCGGGGTTGGGGGCTGTGGTGGGTGGATCGGGGTCACAATGGAGATCTGGGGGGGGGGTACATGGGAAGTCAGAGAGAGTGCTGGGTCTGCAGGGTACGGCACTGGGGAACCATGGGAGGCAGGACAGCAGTGGAGGGACAGGGTGATGGGGAGAAGGGAGGGAAGGCAGGGGACCAGGGTGGAGGCCTGGCCCAGGGGTGCCTTCGGGGATGGAAGAAGGGCTGTGTCTTGGGTCCAGGCCCTCCTTCTGGGGCTGCAGAGCTTGGCCTATCTCAGCCCATTTCTCTGGCCTCTCATCTGCCATCCATTTCCTCTCCTGCACTCCACCGTGGAGACAAATGAAGAGCTGAAATAGCCCGATGCTCTGAGGCCTCCAGGGTGCCTAGGGCCTTGCCACGTAGCATCCGCCTGCATGCTGGCAGCTACCCCAGGAGAGACACTGTTTTGTGGTTTGTTTTGTCACACAGGCTGGAGTGCAGTGACATGATCTCAGCTCACTGCAACCTCCACCTCCCAGGTTCAAGTGATTCTCCTGCCTCAGCCTCTCAAGTAGCTGGGATTATAGGCGTGCACCACCACAACCAGCTAATTTTTGTATTTTTAGTAGAGACAGCGTTTTACCATCTTAGGCAGGCTGGTCTCAACTCCTGAGCTCAAGTGATCCGCATGCCTCAGCCTCCCAAAGTGCTGGGATTACAGGTGTGAGCCACCACGCCGGCCAACACTGTTACTGCACCCATTTTACAGCAAGGATTTGAACCCCAGGTGACTCTGGAGCCAACTCTGCCTCTCCCCCCACCCCGTGGTCTTGGACTCCTCCCCTTTTCTCTGTCACCCCCCAGAGTCAGCGACCACATGGACCTGGGGCCCTCAGAGCTGGTGGGCCGCAGCTGCTACCAGTTCGTCCACGGACAGGACGCCACCAGGATCCGCCAGAGCCATGTGGACTGTGAGACCCACCTCCACCCACCACGCCTGCCTACCACCCCCCAGACCCGAGTACCCCACTCCCTGGTCCCTAGAAGTCCTTCTTCAGGGCTGCCCACAGTGCCTCCTGCTGCACCTACAGCTCCAGGGACTCCATTTAGCACTGCAAGAGCAGCAAGGAGACTGAGCGATGCCTCAGGATGTTGGGTGGGGGGGTGTCACGGGGGCTGTGGGATCTCCAAAACACCCAAGAGGCCTCACTGCTGGGCTACCTCTCAGTCTCTCTGACTCTGCCTCTCTCTCTCTGTGCTTTCACCTTTATCTCTTCTTCCCGCTGTCTCCCTGCCCACTCCCCTGCTGTCTCTCACTCCGCCTGTCTCCTCCTATCCACCTGTCTCTGTCTCGTCCCTGTCCCCACCCCACCCCTTCCCATCTCTCCCACCCCTGGGCTGGGCCCAGTGCTGGACAAGGGTCAGGTGATGACCGGTTACTACCGTTGGCTGCAGCGCGCCGGGGGCTTCGTGTGGCTGCAATCCGTGGCCACGGTGGCTGGGAGCGGGAAGAGCCCCGGGGAGCATCATGTGCTTTGGGTCAGCCACGTGCTCAGGTGAGGGCTGTGCCCACCCCCTCTTGCAGGGGACTTGGGGCCCTGCTGTCTCTCCTCACCTCCAGTGAGGGTGCTTCGGAGAGGGCTTCTAGAATGGGACAAGCCCTCTGCAGATAGGAAGGGGAAGGAGGGGGAGGATGGTGAGAGCAGAGGCCCAGAGTGGAACGGTCTTGCTGGCAGGAGACAGGAGTCACCAGGGGGAGGGGGACAGTATCTTTGAGGAAGGCAGGGGCAGGCTCACAGCCTCCTCAGGCTCAGGTGAAGGGTCTGAACTCTTGACTCTGGGGCACTGGGGAGCCATGGCAGGCTCTTACCAGGGGAGGCCCACAGAGCAGAGCAACTAATGGAAAGAAGCAGTGAGGGGTGTTCCAAGCAGAGAAAGGGTTCCAAGCAACAGCCTGACCCTAAAGGTAATGCTTGGGGTGGGAGTAGAAAGCAGTGAGAAACCAGCCTGAAGATGATGGCCTGGCCTTTTGGTGCAGGGGCACTGGGGAGCCATAGAAAGCTTTAGAGCTGGAGAGGATCATGGTCAAATCTGCTTTTTAGAAAGACTGCTCTAGACTGGACATGGTGGCTCATGCCTGTAATCCCAACAATTTGGGAGGCTGAGGCAGGTAGTTTGCCTGAGTCCAGCAGTTGAAGACCAGCCTGGGCAACAAAGTGAGGTCCCATCTCTATAAAAAAAATTTTTTTTTTAAATTGGCCAGTTACAGTGGCATGCACCTGTGGTCCCAGCTGCTCCAGAGGCTGAGGTGGGAGGATCACCTGAGCCCAGGAGGTCAAGGCTGCAATGAGCTGTGACCGTGCCACTGCAGGCCAGCCTGGGCAACAGAGTGAGACCCTGTCTCAAAAAAAAAAAAAAAAAAAAAAAAAGGAAAAAACACCCTTCTAGGCCAGGTGCAGTGGCTCACGCCTGGAATCCCAGCACTTTGGGAGGCCGAGGTGGGTGGATCACGAGGTCAGGAGTTCAAGACCAGCCTGGCCAAGATGGTGAAACCTTGTCTCCACTAAAAATAAAGAAAATTAGCCGGGCGTGGTGGCATGCGCCTGTAATCCCAGCTACTCGGGAGGCTGAGGCAGGAGAATTACTTGAACCTGGGAGGTGGAAGTTGCAGTGAGCCAAGTTCATGCCACTGCACTCCAGCCTGGGCGACAGAGTGAGACTCCATCTCAAAAAAAAAAAAAAAAATCCTTCTAGCTGCCATGAAGGAGGCACTGAGGGACAAGATGGGTGCTGGAGGACCAGGGCAGAGGCTGGGGCCAGTCCTGGGAGGTGCCAGACTCTGTGGGGGAGGAGACCATCTTCTCCCCAGGTCTCTGGCTTTGCTGAGCCCGGATTTGGGCTCCTGAGAGGAACAGCAGGTTTGAAAGGGAGATGCAGACATCAGATAGGCATGAGGTGCCAGAGGACACACAGGTGGTGACATCCAGGTGGCCACCGGCTATCCAGGTCTGGCCTTAGGAGCGAGGGCCACGCCAGGCTAGGAATCAAGACGGAGTTTAGGGATCTGGTGATGAGCTCTGTAAATGCCTCAGGATGGGGATCCACCTTTACCCATAGGGGTGTCCACACTTACTGCCACAAATTGGGTAAAGCAGGAGGGAGTCCTGAGAGGCCAAGGACCCCTGGCTCCTAACCGCATCCATCTTGTCCCCAGCCAAGCCGAGGGTGGCCAGACTCCTTTGGATGCTTTCCAGCTTCCAGCCAGCGTGGCCTGTGAGGAGGTATCCAGCCCGGGGCCAGAGCCCACAGGTGAGCCCCACCTCCCACCTCAGGCCCTGGGAAGCTCCAAGGAACCTTTGGGTCCCGGCTGTCCATTCCAGAAGCCACTAGCCACATGCAGCCATTTATTTGCAATTAAAATTAAAATCCAGGCCGGGTGCGGTGGCTCACACCTGTAATCCCAGCACTTTGGGAGGTTGAGGTGGGTGGATCACAGGGTTAAGAGATCGAGACCAACATGGTGAAACCCCGTCTCTACTACAAATACAAAAATTAGCTGGGCGTGGTGGCGGGTGCCTGTAGTCCCAGCTACTTGGGAGGCTGAGGCAGGAGCTTGGAATGGCATGAACCCGGGAGGCAGAGGTTACAGTGAGCCAAGATTGCACCACTGTACTCCAGCCTGGCAACAGACCAAGACTCTGTCTCAAAAAAAAAAAAAAAAAAAAATTTAAAATCCAGGCCGGGCCTGGTGACTCACGCCTGTAATCCCAGTACTTTGGGAGACCGAGGCAGGCAGATCACGAGGTCAGGAGATGGAGACCATCCTGGCTAATAATGGTGAAACTCTATCTCTACTAAAATACAAAAAATTAGCCGGGCATGGTGCTATGCTCCTGTAATCCCAGCTACTCGGGAGGCTGAGGCAGGAGAATCACTTGAACCCAAGAGGCAGAGGTTGCAGTGAGCCGAGATCACACCACGGCACTCCAGCCTGGGTGACAAACCAAGACTCCGTCTCAAAAAAAAAAAAAATTAGCTGGGCATGGTGGCATGTGCCTGTAGTCCCAGCTACTCAGGAGGCTGAGGCAGGAGCTGAGTCAGAGGTTGCAGTGAGCTAAGATCACACCACCGCACTCCAGCCCGGGCGACAGAGCGAGACTCCATCTCAAAAAAAAAAAAAATTAAAATCCAAGCCAGGCTTGTTGGCTTATGCCTGTAAACCCAGAACGCTGGGAGGCCAAGGTAAAAGAACTGCTCTAGCCTAAGAGTTCAAGACCAGTGTGGGCAACATAGTGAGACCCTGTCTCAACAAAAAATTTTTTAAATTAGCCAAGCCGGGTGTGGTGGTACGCACCCATAGCCCTAGCTACTCAGGAGGCTGAGGTGGTAGGATTGCTTGAGCCCAGGAGTTACAGGTTGCAGTGCACTGTGACGGCTGCACTGCACTCCAGCCTGGGTGACCGGGTGAGACCTCGTCTCAAAAAAATTTATTTATTTACTTTTTTTGGGAAACAGAGTTTCATTCTTGTTGCCCAGGCTGGAGTGCAATAGCACAATCTCAGCTCACTGCAACCTCCGCCTCCTGGGTTCAAGCGATTCTCCTGCCTCAGCCTCCCAAGTAGCTGGGCATACAGGCACCCACCACCATGCCTGGCTAATTTAATATTTTTAGTAGAGACAGGGTTTTGCCATGTTGGCCAGGCTAGTCTCAAACTCCTGACCTCAGGTGATCCACCCGCCTCAGCCTCCCAAAGTGCTGGGATTATAGGCGTGAGCCACCTTGCCCTGCAAAGAAACAAAAACAAACAAAAAAACACTTTAAATCCATGTCCTCACTCACACCTGCCACATTTTGCGTGCACAGTGGCCACATGTGGCCAGTGGCTGCTTTATGGGACAGTGCGGATGTAGAACATTTCCATTACCACAGAAAGCTCTATCCTGGAAACTTCCATTGAACAGCACAGGTCTGGGTTTCTTGATTTCTACTCTACTGACATTTTAGGGCCAGGTGATTCTGTGTTGGGGGGACACTATGGGATGTTTATTTAACAGCATCCTTGGCCTCTACCCTCTAGATGCCATTGGTACCCTCCCCAGAGTTGTGATACCCCAAAATATCTCCAGACATTGCCAGGTCTCTCCTGGGGACAGAACCACTCCCAGCTGGCCGGGCGCAGTGGCTCACGCCTGTAATCCCAGCACTTTGGAAGGCTCAGGCAGGCAGATCACCTGAGGTTAAGAGTCTGAGACCAGTCTGGCCAACATGGCGACACCCCATCTCTACTTAAAATAGAAAAATTAGCTGGGTGTGGTGGCGTGCCCTGTAATCCCAGCTACTCGGGAGGCTGAGGCAGGAGAATAGCTTGAACCCGAGGCGGAGGTTGCAGTGAGCCCAGATGGTGCTAGTGCACTCCAGCCTGGGGGACAGAGCAAGACTCCCTCTCAAAAAAAAAAAAAAAAAAAAAAAAAAAAGAACCACTCCCAGCTGAGAACTACAGGTCTGTCCCGTTGAGCATAGCTCCATTCCAAAGACAGGAAGACTGAGGGCTGGGGACACACACAGGCCCTGACCATCTTCCTCTTCCAGAGCTAGAGCCTCCAACTGAAGGGAAGCAGGCTGCCCCGGCGGAGAACGAGGCCCCCCAGACCCAGGGCAAACGCATCAAAGTGGAGCCCAGCCCGAGGGAAACCAAAGGCTCAGAGGACAGTGGCGACGAGGATCCCTCCAGCCAACCGGCCACCCCGCGGCCCGAGTTCACCTCTGTCATCCGGGCAGGGGTCCTGAAGCAGGATCCGGTGCGGCCATGGGGCCTGGCGCCTCCCGGGGACCCCCCGCCCGCCCTCCTGCACGCAGGCTTCCTGCCGCCGGTAATGCGAGGCCTGTGCACGCCCGGCACCATCCGCTACGGCCCCGCGGAGCTGGGCCTGGTGTACCCGCACCTGCAGAGGCTGGGTCCGGGCCCCGCGCTCCCGGAGGCCTTTTACCCGCCCCTGGGCCTGCCCTACCCGGGGCCCGCGGGCACCAGGCTGCCGCGGAAGGGGGACTGAGGACTGGCAGAGCCGCCGGCACTGGACCCTGCGACGACTGGGGGCCCCCTGGGACAGCGGGCCCGACTGTGCCCGTAGCCCTGAGAATTAAACGCCAGCTCTCCCTGCAGTGGTTTGGGCTCCGGGCTGTGAGCTCCTCTGTCCATTTCGGTCTCCCCCCGGGTCCTCTCCTCCCTCTCCCACCACCCGCCCTCTCGCCTCTCCAGTTAGTCCGCTCCTCGCCGCCCTTCCCCAAGGAACACGAACCAGCACTCTGCATCTGGAGGAGGGGAGGTCAGGTTTTAATGTCCCAGTCCTCGGGCGCTGTCGTCCAGCGCCTGCCAGGCCCCACGGCCGTGTCGCTCACTCGGGTGGCGGCCGACCCGCCTCATCAGGGCCTTCTGTGGAGGCCGTCCCGTCGTCCTCGGGCACCAGCTCCACGTCCAGCTCCAGCTGCCCCATGTAGAGGCCCACTGCGCACGCCCAGAGCAGGCTGGCGGCAAGCACGGTGCCCACGCCCACGGCCGCGCCCCCCAGCGTCAGCTGCATGGGCCCTCGCAGCGCCGCCAGGCCCACCGTGTACGAGGCACTGCCCCACACCACGCACAGGCCGCCCAGCAGGAAGAAGCCTGCGGGAGAGGCAGGGTAGCGACAGGGCCAAGGTCGGGGGACGAAAAGGTATTGGGGGTGTGGGGGATGGTCTGGGAACAAAGCCAGGGTTGAGGAGACAGGAACAGAGGCAGGGCCGTGCCAGGGGCTGGACTGCATCTTTGAGAATCAGATCGGAGGGGAGGGGACCATAGCCATGTCCTGGGCCACCCATTCAGATGGGCCCATGGGAGGGGTGTCTTCCTGGTGGGGGAAGAATGGGGGTTCTATGCTTACTACTGGGAGTGGGATGGGGTGGGAAAGTCTACCCTCACCAGGACAGGTGGTAGGGGCTCTGGATTCCCTGGTTCCCTGGTGGAGGTGAGAGTGGGGATCTGTACTCACCATATGCTGCTTCCCGACCCATGTCACTCTGCATGAAGGAGATGACTCCGATGCCCGACGCCAGGAGGCCATTTCGGAACCAGGAGAGAAAGGCTGGAGGGAGGGAGACATGGGGGGATTAACATCACACCCAACCCTACCTCCTCAATCTCCCTTGCCCCGTAAAACTGAAGGGGCTCCCTTCAGCTCACTCCACCCCATGCGGCCACAAGGCAAGCCCACCCCAAATCCTCACCTCTTCCAGGAAGTCCCTCACCTAACCACATCCCCCCACATGCTCTCTGGCCTCCACCTCAGTGCCCCTCTCCCCCAAACTCTGTAACACTAAGGATTCAAGGGCCGGGTGCGGTAGCTCACGCCTGTAGTTCCAGCACTTTGGGAGGCCAAGGCAGGTAGATCATGAGGTCAGGAGTTTGAGACTAGCCTGGCCAACATAGTCAAACCCCGTCTCTACTAAAAATACTAAAATTAGCAGGGTGTGGTGGCACGTGCCTGTAGTCCCAGCTATTCGGGAAGCTGAGGGAGGAGAATCACTTGAATCCAGGAGGTGGAGCTTGCAGTCAGCCAAGATCTTGCCACAGCACCCCAGCCTGGGCGACAGAGCGAGACTCCGTCTCAAAAAAATAAAGGATTCAAGATAGTCCTTGCAGAATGTGGAGGACAATCCAGGGGCAAAATTGCAGAACCTCCAATCTGAAGAGCCATCCTGACCAACCCCCTCCCTCTATGTATATCCCCACGGCCTGCCCACTCACTTCTTTCTCAGAACTCTGGGGCAAACTGTTTCCTAACCCAGGCCGCACTTCAGCCTCGCCCTTCCTTTCCTTCAAATGCCGCCATCTCCTACCGAGTATGGCCTGCGCCAATCCCATTCACGTCCGTCCCCATTCAAGTCCCTTACAAACAGCCCACCACACCCTATATCTAGATACCCAGTACTGGCCCAGTGAGGTCGCTCACGCCTGTAATCCCAGCACTTTGGGAAGCCAAGGCAGGATTGTATGAGCCCAAGAGTTCAGACCAGCCTGCGCAACAAAGCGAGACCCCGTCTCTGCATGAATTAAAATAGTTGGGCACGGTGGTGTATGCCTGTAGCGCCAGCTAAGCAGGAGGCTGAGGCAAGAGGATGACTTGAGTCCAGGAGTTCAAGGCTGCAGTGGGCTACAATTGTGCCACTGCACTCAAGCCTGGGTGACAGAGCAAAACACTGTCATTAAAAAAATAAAATTAGGGGCCGGGCGCGGTGGCTCAAGCCTGTAATCCCAGCACTTTGGGAGGCCGAGACGGGCGGATCACGAAGTCAGGAGATCGAGACCATCCTGGCTAACCCGGTGAAACCCCGTCTCTACTAAAAATATACAAAAAACTAGCCGGGCGAGGTGGTGGGCGCCTGTAGTCCCAGCTACTCGGGAGGCTGAGGCAGGAGAATGGCGTAAACCCGGGAGGCGGAGCTTGCAGTGAGCTGAGATCCGGCCACTGCACTCCAGCCTGGGCAACAGAGCAAGACTCCGTCTCAAAAAAAATAAAAATAAAAATAAAAATAAAAAATAAAATTAGGCCGGGCGTGGTGGCTCAAGCCTGTAATCCCAGCACTTTGGGAGGCTGAGACGGGCAGATCACGAGGTTAGGAGATCGAGACCATCCTGGCTAACACGGTGAAACCCCGTCTCTACTAAAAAATACAAAAAACTAGCTGGGCGAGGTGACGGGCGCCTGTAGTCACAGCTACTTGAGAGGCTGAGGCAGGAGAATGGCGTAAACCCGGGAGGCGGAGCTTGCAGTGAGCTGAGATCTGGCCACTGCACTCCAGCCCCGGTGACAGAGCGAGACTCCACCTCAAAAAAAAAAATTAATTAAATTAAATTAAATTAAATTAAAAAAAAAAAAAAAACAGATGGCCACTCCGCTACATTCTGGACCTCGCCTCCGTCACAAGCCCCGCCCCCTGCAGCCTAGATCACCTCCCCCTCCAATCAGCAGAGAGCTTTTTCCCTATTGGTTGTCCCCTCCTCCAATCCTGAACTTCCCCCTCGTCTGCGGGGATCCACACTCCCGCTCTCTGCACAGTGGTGGCCTCTGTAATCGGGACGGACCCCTCTAGTATCCAACTCCACAGACTCTAAGCTTTCTCTGGAAGCCCCTCTTCACACGACAGGCGCGATTCTACGAGGCTGCCTCGCGCAACCCTATCACCCCCTCCAATCCCTACGGCGCCCCGTTACTCGGGGTCCTCGTCCTCCCCGCAAGCCCATCCTCTCTGCGGGTACCTGCGCTCTTGCACTCTGCGCTTCCGTGCGCTCACACTGAAGCCCTTCTCGAAGCCGAGCCCGGGCCCCGTTTCCTGCAGAAGCCCCCGACCCATCGAGGTTCTACGCGCGCCGGGACCCCCGTCCCATCCACACCGCCCCCACCTCCAGTCACCGACCTGTCTCGTGCGCCTTTCGGAGGAGCCAGGCGTCCGCACGGTCCAGCTCGGACACTGGGGGCGGCGAAGCCCCGGCGCGGGGGCCGTGGCCGGGGGCGAAGGACCCCCGGGCGCCCCCGCTCCGGGGCCGCTGAGGCGGCAGTAGCGACCTCCGGAAGCGGAGACGGGCCAGGCGAGCTGCCCGAGCCCACCACCAGCCGCCTCCCATGGTTCGCACTACGGGCGCCGCGCGCCGTACCGCCCCACGGGCCTCCTGTAGGTTGCAACCCATGTCACTCAGGCAGAGTGGCTTACCCATTGGCTATGCGCTCGCCACTCAGTTTCGGCGTGAACTGTCCATTGGTCGGAATGGTAGTGATTCCCTCCTCTGTCATCTAGGCCGGTAGTGCGCGTCCCTCCTTGATTTTGTCACTGGACTACGAATCCCAGCGATCATTGCGCTCGGGGAAAGACGATCTTCAGAAGTCGTAGGCGAGATGTCTGCTGGAACTTGTAGTTTTTATTCTTTTTTTTTTTAACGGAGTACATGCTGAACACCTATTGTAGTTCTCTCTCTCTCCTCTCTCTCTCTCTCTCTCTCTCTCTCTCTCTCTCTCTCTCTCTCTCTCTCTCTCTCTCTCTCTCTCTCTCTCTCTCTCTCTCCCCTCTCTCTCTCTCTCTCTCTCTCCTCTCTCTCTCCCTCTCCTCTCTCTCTCTCTCTCCCCTCTCTCTCTCTCTCTCTCTCTCTCCTCTCTCTCCCTCTCCTCTCTCTCTCTCTCTCTCTCTCTCTCTCTCTCTCTCTCTCCCCTCTCTCTCTCTCTCTCTCTCTCTCCTCTCTCTCTCCCTCTCCTCTCTCTCTCTCTCTGCTCTTTCTCCCTCTCCTCTCTCTCCTCTCTCTCTCCTTCCTTCTTTCTCTTTTCTTCCTTCTCTTTCTTCTTTCTTTTTCTCCTTCCTTCCCTCCTTCCTACCTTCCTTCCTTCCCTCCCTCTTCTTTTCTCCTTTTCTTTTCTTCTTTTTTTTTCTTCGGAGACTGAGGCTTGCTCTGTCGCCCAGGCTGCAGTGCAGTGGTGTGATCTCGGCTCACTGCGACCTCCGTCTCTCGGGTTCAAGCAATTCTCCTGCCTCAGCCTCCCACATAGCTGGGATTACAGGCACCTGCCATCACGCCTGGCTAATTTTTGTATTTTTAGTAAAGACGGGGTTTCACCATGTTGGTCAGGCTGGTCTCAAACTCCTGACCTCATGATCTGACCGCTTCAGCCTCCCAAAGCGCTGGGGTTACAGGTGTGAGCCACCGCACCGGCCTGTAGTTTGTATTAATTACGTCAATTCCAATGGCCAGAAAACAAAATAAAACGTGGGGCACTTAATGGAGAATCTTTGCAAAATCTTGAAGATCTCAGAAAGGAGAGTAAACCTCACCAGTAATTCCACCAATGAGTGATTACTACTACCATCTTGTTGTATTCCTGTCCAGTGTGTTTTCTATGCAGATATAAAATAAGATGCCACCTGACCATTAATTTTTCTTCACATAACAATATATTGTGATCATTAACCCAAAGCATTGATTTTTTATGGCTTTTTTTTTTTTTTTTTAATTCTAAGTATCAGGCCAGGCCAGGTGCAGTGGCTCACGCCTGTAATCTCAACATTTTGGGAGGCTGAGGCAGGCAGATCATTTGAGGACAGGAGTTTGAGACCAACCTGGTGAAACCCTGTCTCTACTACAAATACAAAAATTATGGCCTGGCGTGGTGGCTCACGCCTAAAGTGAGGCCAAGGTGGGTGGGTCACCTGCGGTCAGGAATTTGAGACCAGCCTGGCCAACATGGTGAAACCCCATCTCTACTAAAGATACAAAATATTAGCCGGGCATGGTGGTGTGTACCTGTAATTCCAGCTACTCGGGAGGCTGAGGCAGAAGAATCACTTGAACCCGGTTGCAGTGAGCCAAGATCACACCATTACACCCCAGCCTTGGCGACAGGGCGAGACTCCATCTCAAAAAATTATTATTATTATCATTGCTAAAAAGTTAAATAAATATGAGGCCAGGCATGGTAGCTCACACCTATTATCCTAGCTCGTTGAGAAGTTGAGGCAGGTGGATCGCTTGAGCTCAGAAGTTCGAGACCAGCGTGGGCAACATGGTGAAACCCCATCTCTGTAAAAAATACCAAGGAAAGGCCGGGCACAGTGGCTCACGCCTGTAATCCCAGCACTTTGGGAGGCCGAGACGGGCGGATCACGAGGTCAGGAGATCAAGACCATGCTGGCTAACATGGTGAAACCCGTCTCTACTAAAATACAAAAAAAATTAGCCGGGCGTGGTGGCAGGCGCCTGTAGTCCCAGCTACTCGGGAGGCTGAGGCAGGAGAATGGCGTGAACCCAGGAGGTGGAGCTTGCGGTGAGCCAAGACAGTGCCACTGAACTCCAGCCTGGGCCACAGAGCGAGACTCCATCTTAAAAAAAAAAAAAAAAAAAAAATTGCTGGGCATTGTGGCGCATGCCTGTAGTCCCAGCTACCTCGGGAACTGAGGCAGGAGAATCACTTGAACCCAGGAGATCGAGGCTGCAGTAAGCCAAGATTGCACCACTGCACTCCAGCATGGGTGAAAAAGTGAGACCGTGTCTCAAAAAAAAAAAAGAAAAGAAAAGAAAAAAAAGAAAAAAAAACCTATTTTGAATATGGTTCCAAATGTAGGGTCCAGTGAAAAGTAATTCGTATGGGTTCCCTCTCTCGGCTTTGGATTCCCCCTCCCTCTAACTCTGTACAGGGGAGATTCTTCCTTCTCCCTTCCTTCTTGCCCCTTCTTGCCTATACATTCTCTGCTCCTTAAAACCACTCCACCTGTGTCCGTGTCATTTTATCTAAACCGGCATGACGACCAAGAACCCTGGTATTCCTCCACTCATCAGAGCTGTATACTTTTAGTGCATTGGCTGGGAAAGGAAATTAATTCATCAGACTGAATGAAAAGGAATTTTTTTTTTTTTTGAGACAGAGTCTCACTCTGTTGGCCAGGCTGGAGTGCAGTGGCACGATCTCGGCTCACTGCAGCCTCCAACTCCTGGGCTCAAGCAATTCTCCTGCCTCAGCCTCCCGAGTAGCTGGGATTACAGGCGTGTGCCACCACACCTGGCTAATCAATATTAAATTGAAATTAATATTAATATTTTATTAATATTAAATTGAAGTTAATATTAATATATTGATATTAATATTAAAAATATTAATTCTAAATTTCTCTTCAAATAATTAATATGTCAGTATGTGCAACTGTTTGCCTTCTACTTTTAAACTTAACCTCCTCATAAAGCAATCTTTTTCGATTACTACCCCACCCTGACTCATTTCACTTACCTACTACTCCACCCTGACTCATTCCGACCACCTGCTCCACCCTAACGCATTCCAATTACCTGCTACCTGTTCCACCCTGGCTCATTATCCACCCTGCATAACTATTTTTTTCCCGCCAAAGCACTCACCTGGTCACTCTCTTTAAATTAGCCAATCGGAAGTAGATTAGCCTGTGCGGTCTAACCCTAGCCAACAGGGAACCGACACAGCAGCAGGTGCCACGTGCGTCAGGGATAAGAACCCCTTTCCCTCCCTTGTCCAGGTGTGTGCTCATCATTGCTCCATCGGCGAGGACCCACCCTTCTATAGAAGTACCTTACCTTGCTGAGAATTAAAAAGAAAATTTTATATTCGAGTGCTATTTCTTTTGCGGCACTGAAACTTTTTATATAACACCACAACACCTGGCTAATTTTTTTTTTTTTTTTTTTTTTTGAGATGGAGTCTCGCTCTGTCGCCCAGACAGGGAGTGCTGTGGCCGGATCTCAGCTCACTGCAAGCTCCGCCTCCCGGGTTCACGCCATTCTCCTGCCTCAGCCTCCCGAGTAGCTGGGACTACAGGCGCCCGCCACCGCACCCGGCTAGTTTTTTGTATTTTTTAGTAGAGACGGGGTTTCACCGTGTTAGCCAGGATGGTCTCGATCTCCTGACCTCGTGATCCGCCCGTCTCGGCCTCCCAAAGTGCTGGGATTACAGGCTTGAGCCACCGCGCCCGGCCACCTGGCTAATTTTTAAATTTTTTGTAGACAGAGGGTCTATTTTGCCCAGATTGGTTTCAAACTCCTGGGCTCAAGCGATCCTCTTATTGTGGCCTCTCAAAGTGCTGGGATTTCAGGTGTGAGCAACTGCACCTGGCCCAGTCATCGCCTTTTTTTTTTTTTTTTTTTTTAAATGAGATGGAGTTTTCCTCTTGTTGCCCAAGCTGGAGTGCAATGGCATGATGGCATGATCTCAGCTCACTGCAACTCCGCCTCCCGGGTCCAAGTGATTCTCCTGCCTCAGTTTCCCAAGTAGCTGGGAATACAGACGTGCATCTCCATGTCCAGATAATTTTGTATTTTTAGTAGAAACGGGGTTTCACCATGTTGGCAGGGCTAGTCTCGAACTCCTAACCTCAAGTGATCCACCAGCCTTGGCCTCCCAAAGTGCTGGGATGACAGGCATGAGCCACTACGCCCAGCCCCAGTCAGCTCTTAATAAAATGCATTCCTCGTAAAGGAATATCAATGCCTGGTCCTATACTGCTCCACAGATACTGGCTACATAGCTCTGGGATGGTTCTGGGCCATCAATATTTTTTTAAAACCCTCTAGATAATTCACGTTACAACTAATCAGCCACCGTTAAGATCCATCTCTTTTGGCCAGGCGCGGTGGCTCACGCCTGTAATCCCAGCACTTTGGGAGGCCGAGGTGGGCGGATCACAAGGTCAGGAGATCGAGACCATGGTGAAACCCCCTCTCTACTAAAAATACAAAAAATTAGCCAGGCGCGGTGGTGGGCGCCTGTAGTCCCAGCTACTCAGGAGGCTGAGGCAGGAGAATGGCGTGAACCTGGGAAGCGGAGCTTGCAGTGACCCAAGATTGCATCACTGCACTCCAGCCTGGGCGACAGAGCGAGACTCCGCCTCAAGAAAAAAAAAAAAAAGAAAAGATCCATCTCTTTTTTGGTGTGTCTCTTTTTAACATTTCCAATAAAAGGTCTGTCTCTTTTTAATTATTTATTTATTTCTTGAGATGGAATCTAGCTCTGTCACCCAGACTGGAGTGCAATGGCCTGATCTGCCATTGCAGATCCCCGAGCGGCAGAAGGTGGAAGCACAGGCGCCGCGCAAAAAGCCCACCTTTTCATCGACGATGTCGCTACCTCAGGAAGCCTGCAAATCCAAACCCAATTCATCCTCACAACCACAAGGGGAGATGGAATATACATACATATATATCTATATCTATATCTATATCTATATCTATATCTATCTATCTATGTATCTATCTATCTATCTATCGAAACGGAGTCTTGCCCTGTCGCCCAGGCTGGAGTGCAGTGGCGGGATCTTGGCTCACTGCAACCTCCGCCTCCCAGGTTCAAGCGATTCTCCTGCCTCAGCCTCCTGAGTAGCTGGGATTACAGGCACGCACCACCACGCCCGGTTCATTTTTGTATTTTTAGTAGAGACAGGGTTTCACCATGTTGGTCAGGCTGGTCTGGAACTCCTGACCTCGTGATCCGCCTGCCACAGCCTCCCAAAGTGCTGGGATTACAGGCATGAGCCACAGCGCCCGCCTGAAAAGGTCTGTCTCTTTAAGGCAGATTTGTTTTCTCTGCCCTGACCCATTCTGGGATTCAGCTTCGCCTTCTCTCATCAGCATAAACCATTTCACTAGCCAAGAATGTGAAAAATGTGTTTTGAATATTTTCTGTTTGCACTTAATCCCATTTAAAGCTTCACATTCATTGCAAGTCTGCAGGCTTTGCAGTGCAGTCCATTTGAACTCCCTCCTCAAGTTTAACCCCCTTGGCAGCTCCCCTACTTTTCCTCTCCATAAAATCCAAGCTCGGGCCGGGCACGGTGGCTCACATCTGTAATCCCACCACTTTGGGAGGCTGAAGCGGGCGGATCACGAGATCAGGAGTTTGAGACCAGCCTGACCAATATGGTGAAACCCCGTCTCTACTAAAAATACAAAAATTATCCAGGCATGGTGGCGCATGCCTGTAATCCCAGCTACTTGGAAGGCTGAGGCAGGAGAATCACTTGAACCTGGGAGGCGGAGGTTGCAGTGAGCTGAGATAGTGTCACTGCCCTCCAGCCTGGACGACAGAGTGAGACTCCATCTTAGAAAAACAACAACAACAACAAAAAACAATCCAAGCCCTGCTTAGTAGAAGATAAAGGAGCTGGGTTTTTTTGGTTTTTTTCTTTGAGGCGGAGTCTTGCTCTGTCGCCCAGGCTGGAGTGCAGTGGCGCAATCTCGGCTCACTGCAAGCTCCACCTCTGGGTTCACACCATTCTCCTGCCTCAGCCTCCCGAATAGCTGGGACTACAGGCGCCCGCCACCACGCCTGGCTAATTTTTTGTATTTTTAGTAGAGATGGGGTTTCACCGTGTTAGCCAGGATGGTCTTGATCTCCTGACCTCATGATCCGCCGGCCTCAGCCTCCCAAAGTGCTGGGATTACAGGCGTGAGCCACCACGCCCAGCCCCTTTTCTTGTTTTTTATTTTCATTTTCTGTAGAGATGGGGTCTCCCTGTGTTGCCTGGTCTCAAACTCCTGGGCTCAACCGATCCTCCCGCCTCAGCCTCCCAAAGTGCTGGGATTATAGGCATGAGCCACCTTGCCTAGACTAGCTGCCCCCATCTGACTGCTGCTTTGCCTACAGCAAACTTGAGTCAGGTTTATCTTCTTCAATGGGCCCCTGAACTTCTAACTCACCCTCAAGTCTCAGCAAGCAATGAAATGTGGAAGGTGCCTCCTGGTTAGCTTATCCTAAGAATTGCCTGACCTCACATAGCCCTGTTTCCTGTTGAATGATGCAGTCGGCTTAGTCCCTGTCCTCTGTCCAACTTTCCCGAACTGCAAAGCCCCCTTAACATAGAAAATAAATGGCTTTGTTTGGTTTTGAGGTGCTTGCAGATTTCTGAGACTAGGACACTCTCCCTAATGCAACAAACTTTATGACATTTCTCAGTATTTAAGTTTGGATATGTTGTTTTCTTTCTGGTTTTTTTGTTTTTTGTTTTTGAGACAGAGTTTCGCTCTTGTTGCCCAGGCTGGAGTGCAATGGTGCGATCTCAGCTCACTGAAACGTCCACTAACTGGGTTCAAGTGATTCTCCTGCCTCAGCCTCTGGAGTAGCTGGGATTACAGATGCCTGCTACCACGCCCGGCTAATTTTGTATTTTTAGTAGAGACAGGGTTTCTCCATATTGGTCAGGCTGGTCGCAAACTCCCAACCTCAGGAGATCCGCCTGCTTCGGCCTCCCAAAGTGCTGGGATTACAGGTGTAAGCCACCACACCCGGTTTTTTTTTTTTTTTAATTTTTTATTTTTGAGACAGAGTCTGGCTCTGTCACACAGGCTGGAGTCCAGTGGCACAATCTTGGCTCACTGCAACCTCTGCCTCCCGGGTTCAAGAAATTTTTTGAGAGAATTACTGAGACTCCATCTTGAAAAAACAAAAAAAGAAATAGAAAAATTAGTAGAGCATGGTGGCACACGCCTGTAATACCTACTCTGCAGGTTTGCTAATTTGCTAGCCGAATTCACGGAAGTGGGCAGAGCACAGTGGCTCACGCCTGTAATCCCAGCACTTCGGGAGGCTGAGGCAGGCAGATCACTTGAGGCCAGGAGTTCAATACCCGCCATGGCCAACATGGTGAAACCCCGTCTCTACCAAAAATACAACAAGTAGCCAGATGTGGTGGCACATGCCTGTAGTCCCAGCTGCTTGGGAGGCTGAGGCACAAGAATCGCTTCATCTTGGGAAGCGGAGGTTGCAGTGAGCCAAGATCACACCACTGCACTCCAGCCTGGGAAGCATAGCAAGATTCTTATCTCAAAAAAACAAACAAACAAAAGGCCAGGGCTCACGCCTGCAGCCACAGCATTTTGGGAGGCTGAGGCAGGCAGATCACGAGGTCAGGAAATAGAGACCACCCTAGCTAACATGGTGAAAACCCGTCTCTACTAAAAATACAAAAAATGGCCGGGCGCGGTGACTCAAGCCTGTAATCCCAGCACTTTGGGAGGCCGAGACGGGCGGATCACGAGGTCAGGAGATCAAGACCATCCTGGCTAACACGGTGAAACCCCATCTCTACTAAAAAAAATACAAAAAACTAGCCGGGCGAGGTGGCGGGCGCCTGTAGTCCCAGCTACTCGGGAGGCTGAGGTAGGAGAATGGCGTGAACCCGGGTGGCGGAGCTTGCAGTGAGCTGAGATCCGGCCACTGCACTCCAGCCTGGGCGACAGAGCGAGACTCCATCTCAAAAAAAAAAAAAAACCAAAAAACAAAAAATTAGCCCGGCATGGTGGCACGCGCCTGTAGTCCCAGCTACTCAGGAAGCTGAGGCAGGAGAATTGCGTGAACCCGGGATGCAGAGGTTGCAGTGAGCCAAGATCGTGCCACTGCACTCCAGCCTGGGCAACAGAGCAAGACTACCTCAAAAAAAAAAAAAAAGAAAAGAAAAGAAAAAGAAGAAGAAGGAGAATTCATTGAAAGCTGTCATGCTCCCGGTTATGGTGTATTATAGCCCAAGAATACAGGTGAAAATCAGCCCAGGGAAGACGGGCATTCAGCAGAGCCTGGGGCTGGGGTCCCATCATTAGGCTTCCAGCCCCCTTGTCCCCATGGAATGTGGACAGCACTCACTTTACCCAGCAACAGTGTGTAACAGTACACATGGAGCTTTGTCGACTAGGGAAGCTCACAGAAGCCTCACTGTCCAGAACCTTCATTACCCCTGAGACGCGTACACCCAGTAGTCCTCCATGAGACTGACGTGACCTCAATCGCTAGCCCTTCCAGAGGTCAGCTGATACCCTGTGACCCCAGGGCCCCACCCTGAGTCGCACTGCTACTAGCTAGTTGGCCTAAGGCTGATAGGTAAACCAAAATAATCTTATCAGGAACAACATTCCAGAGATTTAGAGGAGGTGACCTCAAAGGCGCAGAGGACAAAGGTCTTACCTCTCTTTGGGGAAGGTTAAATTCTTCATTACACTGAACCAAACAATGCAGGCCAACTCCAGGAGCTGAAAAAAGACAAAGAAATGAATTCTTCTCTGAGTCCCCCGAGCAGGAACACAGCCCAGCCGACATTTTTGTTTTATTGATGTATTTATTTTTTACTTTTAATTAATTTTTTGAGACAATGTCTCACTCTGTCACCCAGGTTGGGTGCAGTGGCTTGATCTTGGCTCACTACAACCTCGGCTTCCAGGGCTCAGCCTCCCCAGTAACTGGGACCACAGGCACGCACCACCATACCTGGCTAATTTTTGTATTTTCTGTAGAGATGGGGGTCTCACCATATTGCTCAGGCTGGTCTCAAACTCCTGGGTTCAAGCCATACACCCACCTCGGCCCCCAGAGTGTTGAGATTAGAGGTGTGAATCACTGCACCCGGCTGGTTTTATTTTATTTTATTTTTTTATTTTTATTATTATTTTTTTTTGAGACGGAGTCTCGCTCTGTCACCCAGGCTGGAGTGCAGTGGCCGGATCTCAGCTCACTGCAAGCTCCGCCTCCCAGGTTCACGCCATTCTCCTGCCTCAGCCTCCCGAGTAGCTGGGACCACAGGCGCCTGCCACCTCGCCCGGCTAGTTTTTTGTATTTTTAGTAGAGACGGGGTTTCACCATGTTAGCCAGGATGGTCTCGATCTCCTGACCTCGTGATCCGCCCGTCTCAGCCTCCCAAAGTGCTGGGATTACAGGCGGTTTTATTTTTTTAATTTGTATTTTTGTGACAGGGTCTTGCTCTGTCACCCAAGATGGAGTGCAGTGGCGCGAGTATGGCTCCCCGCAACCTAGACATCCCCAGCTCCAGCGATCCTCCCTTCTCAGTCTCTGGAGTAGCTTGGGACTACAGGAGTGAACCACCATACCCCGCTAATTTTTTTTTTTTTTTTTTTTTTTCTTACGGAGTCTTGCTCTGTCTCCAGGCTGGAGTGCAGTGGCACGATCTTGGCTCACTGCAACCTCTGCCTCCTGGATTCAAGCAATTCTCCTGCCTCAGCCTCCCCAGTAGCTGAGAGTACAGACGCATGCTGCCACATCCAGCTAATTTTTGTAATTTTAGTAGAGACGGGGTTTCACCACGTTGGCCGGGATGGTCTCAATCTCTTGACCTCGTGATCCACCCGCCTCGGCCTCCCAAAGTGCTGAGATTACAGGTGTGAGCCACTGCGCTCAGCCCTATTTTTGGATTTTTTGGTAGAGACGGGATTTTGCCATGTTGCCCAGACTGGTCTCCAACTCCTGGACTCAAGAGCTCCTCCCACCTTGGCCTCCCAAAGTGCTGGGATTACAGATGTGAGCCACAACACCTGGCTACATCTTGGTTTTAGACTTCCTATCTTTAGAACTGTAAGAGAATACATTTGTGGTTGGGCATGGTGGCTCACACCTGTAATCCCAGCACTTTGGGAGGCCGAGGCGGGCAGATCACCCAAGGTCAAGAGTTAGAAATCAGCCTGGCCAACTCGGTGAAACTCCATCTCTACTAAAAATGCAAAAATTAGCTGGGCATGGTGGCGGGTGCCTATAATCCCAGCTATTAGGGAGGCTGAGGTAGGAGAATTGCTTGAACCTAGGAGATGGAGGTTGCAGTGAGCTAAGATCATGCCACTGCACTCCAGCCTGAGCGACAGAGCAAGACTGTCTCAAAAATAAATAAATAAATAATAAACAAATACATAGAATACATTTATGTTGTTTTAAGTCACTAGGTTTTTGGTCATTTGTTACAGTGGCAACAGAGAATACAGTTAGAAACCCAACAACGAATACAGTTGCAAGGACCTGAGAAGTCTACAGAGGAAAGTAAAAGGAAGAAGGGCGGGGAAGGGAGGGTGAAGAAAAAACAATAAAAGGAAAGAAAAGAAAGTAGATGGAATGATGGTTCTGATTAATAATTTTATTTTCTTTATTTGAGACAGCGTCTTGCTCTGTCGCCCAGGCTGGAGTGCAGTGGCACAATCTCAGCTCACTGCAACCTCCGCCTCCTGGGTTCAAGCAATTCCCCTCCTTCAGCCTCCCAAGCAGCTGAGATTACAGGTGCCTGCCACCATGCCTGGCTAATTTTTGCATTTTTAGTAGAGATGGGGTTTCACCATGTTGGCCAGGCTGGTCTTGAACTCCTGACCTTAGGTGATCTGCCCGCCTTGGAGGTTGCAGTGAGCTGAGATCATGCCACTGCATTGCAGCCTGGGCTACAGAGTGAGACTCCGTCTCAAAAAAAAAAAAAAAAAAAAAAAAAAAAGCAGGGTAACAGGGTTAATTATTGTCCCCTAAAACATATTTCTACATCTAAGCCCTGGAACCTGTAAATGAACTAATGAATTATATTTGGAAACAGAGTCTTTAAAAAAAAAAAAAAAATACAGGCTCTCACTGTTGTCCAGGCCAGAGTGCGGTGGTGTGATCACAGCTCACAGCAGCCTTGACCTCCTATCCTAGACTCAAGGGATCCTCCTCCCTCAGCCTTCCAAGTAGCTGGGACTACAGGTGTGCACCACCACACCCAGCTAATCTTTCTTGTATTTTGTAGAGATGAGGGTCTTCCTATGTTGCTCAGGCTGGCCTTGAACTCCTGGCATCAAGCAATCCTCCTGCCTTGGCCTCCCAAATTGCTGAGATTACAGGTGTGACTCACCACACTTGGCTGGGAAACAGGATATTTAATGAAAGATCTCAAGATGAGATTACTCTTGATTACTTGGTTGGGTTCTAAATCCAGTGACAAGAGTCTTTCTAAGAGACAGAAGACACAGACACAGAGGAGAAAGCCCTGGGAAAAGTTGGAGGCAGAGATTGAAGCGATGTCACCACAAGCCCAGGATTGCCCACGACCACCAGAAGACAGGACTGGAAAGGAAGGATTCTCCTCTAGAGCCTCAGAGAGAGCCTGACCCCGTGGACACCTTGATGGTGCACTTCTGGCCTCTAGAACAAATTTGTCATGTTAAGCCACCCAGTTTGTAGAGATATGTAGGCAGCCCTGGGGCTCTAATACCAATGGAATGCCAAAATGGAATTCAGAAAACGCAAACAGCCGGCCGGGCGCAGAGGCTCACAGCTGTAATCCCAGCACTTTGGGAGGCTGAGGCGGGCGGATCACCTCAGGTTGGAAGTTTGAGACCAGCCTGGCCAACATGGCGAAACTCTGTCTCTGCTAAAAATACAATTAGTTGGGTGTGGTGACAGACACCTGTCACACCTGTCGTGCCAGTGACTCAGGAGCCTGAGGCGGGAGCATCGCTTGTACTGGGGAGGCAGAGGTTGCAGTGAGCCAAGATAGCACCACTGCACTCCAGCCTGGGGGACAGAGTGAGACCCTGCCACAAAAAAAGAAAAGAAAAACAAAAAAACGAGAAAATACAGGGAACAGTTAACACCTATAGAATCTGGGCAGTGGATCACAGCAGGTACCCAAAGAGCATCTGGTACCAGTTGTTGGTCCTAGTGTCCAGGTAACCTTGGGCTGTGGAGGGGTTGACCACATCCTCGTGCTGGTGGCCATCTCTGCCCTCCCTCAGCCTCCATACCGTTCTCCAATGAAGATGTTCCTCAGGCTCCACGCATTTCCTGAGCGACACGGTCCACTCTTGCAGCTGTTTTTTTTTTTTCCCAAGACGGAGTCTTGCTGTGTCACCCAGGCTGGAGTGCAGTGGCACAATCTCTGCCTCCTGGGTTCTAGTGATTTTCCTGCCTTAGCCTCCCAAGTAGCTGGGATTATAGGCGCTCGCCACCGCACCCAGCTAATTTTTGCATTTTTAGTAGAGACGGGGGTTTCACCATGTTGGCCAGGATGGTCTCGATTTCCTGACCTCGTGATTAGCCCGCCTCAGCGTTCCAGAGTGCTGGGAATACAGGCATGAGCCACCGTGCCCAGCCAACAGCATGCCTTTTTAAAGCTGTTGCAGTTCTTCTGCCCATCCTGGTGCTGAGGGACTCTCTCCCCTGTATGTAAACCCCAAGAAAACCCTGTATATCGTTTGCTGGGTTTGGGTCTCAGCTTTTTTTTTTTTTTTTTTTTTTTTTTTTTAAAGAGACGTGTCTCACTCTGTTGCCTGGCCTGCTGGAGCGCAGCTCACTGCAGCCTGGAACTACTGGGTTCAAGCGATCCTCCTGCCTCAGCCTCTCAAAGTGCTGGGATGAGAGGCATGAGCCACTGCACTCCAACTGTATCGATCACACATTCAGCCATCTATCCAACCATCCTTCATATTTGTTGATGCATTTCAAAATAAGTTCCAACATCAGAACAGACCCCTCCTCAGAGGATACCCCTGGCTATCACACGGGTAGGGTGCCCGCTAAAGCTCTTCCCGTCCCTAGAAGCCAGTCCAGCTGTCCTGTTTGCGTTAACGGTCTTTTCCTGTGAGCACTGCGAAGGCAGATCCAGGCTGCTGCAGATCACCCCTGGATCTCAAATGCTGAGTGGCCCGCACGAAGCTCAGGGACCTTAAGATGTTGACAGTAGGTGATCTACTGCCGTCCACTGAGGACAGCTGACGCTGTTTGGAGGTACGAATTGTCCCTCAGTGTCTTCAAGAATGTTACCCTGAGACCAACGCTGAGAGAATAGGTCCATGTTTCACACACCCCCCCACTCCCGCCCCGCCGCCATCTACCCTCGTTAATTCCCAGGGCAAGGGATGGCCTGGGGCAGCCTGGAGAGACCAGACCCACAAGCTTTTTAAAATAACTGCATCCTTTAATGGCAGTAATACAATTATTGGATTAAGAGACCACAGGAGAAAGGCAGGTGACGTTTCTGGAAGACAGGTATGGAGTATAAAAAGGGTGTGAAATAGTCATGCGGCAATCATTGTAAAAATACAGTTCATTATATACATATTTGCACCACCAACTCTCAACTCTGAAACAGTATTTACACTTTTGTTACAATCCTGGTTAGAGAACAATTTTTCTTTAAAAGCTCGGCCTGATGGCAAATGAGAATTTCAGGTGAATTCATAGTCCCATGAGGTTCTTAGGCTGAATATTCCAAGAGGAGGGCTCCAGCTTCTATTTCATCCACAGATTTCAGTTTAAAAAATATTTAATTTTCTTTTACAAAAGAAAATCCTCAAAAGGAGAGGAAAAACAACAACAAAAAAAACAAAACACTGCCATACTGTGTATTCATACTTATTTTACAAACACCAAGGGCTGCGCCCTCTGCTTCAAGGCCAACACTGGTGGCTGAAGACAAATCTCATTAATGATTGTTTAAAAAAAAAAAAAAAAAAAAAAAAAAGACAAAAAGACCAACCAACCTGATCCCAGCACTGACCCCTCAGGGCTGTGCAGCCCTGTAGGACACACTGCCTCCTGGCCCCAAACTATGAGTTCTTTTTGGGGTGGGGTGGGATAGCAGCCTTGTTCACCCCACCCTGAGGAGGAGGGAAGGGGAATCCCTTGGCAGGTACCCAGGTCTCCTCATGGTCAGCAATGAAGAGATTGGCCTGCAGCCACACAGCGGGCCAGGGAGACAGGCAGATGGAGCCACAAGCACACACTTCCTGAGGCCCCTCAAGTGGCCCAGAGGCAGGATAGCAGGCCTCCCCCAGCACCCCTTGTGCCCATCTCCCAGGCTGTGTCCATAGGTGGGCCTCCTCCAGGGCTCTGCAGAGGAGGCTGGCCCTCAGCCAGGGTGGGAGTGTGGGGGCAGCAGAGGCTTCCCCTCCCCTGCCCTGGCTGCAGGCTTCCCACTCTCCTTAGCCCCTTTCTGAAGTGTACACAAATCTCACAGAGCAACACACCTTGGAACCCCTGCATCTGCTGGGTTGGGAGAGGAAACCTGAACACATCAATACCTGACGCCCTGCAGGTCACAGTGTGAGGAGGTGCGAGGAAAACAGACGAAACACTTGGCCAGGAGCCACCCTAGGGCCCCTGCTGTTGGGGCCTGGCGGCGCAGCCACTTCACGGATCCTGGAGCTGTCCGGGGCCGAGCTGCAGTGCGGTCATAGCAGGTGCGTGGCTTGAGGACCCTGGTGTGGGCAAGGAGGGTGTGGCCCTGATGGGACAGGTAGGGTTAATACTGACAGAAAACTGGTGCGTGCTCCAAGGGGCTGCCTCCTGGAGGTGGCTCTTCGGGACTCCGCCCCACACCAGCCCCCACTGCCTTTGGGTCCTGTTCTCACACTGCAGGCTTCTGCTGCAGGCTGGGGGGCATTGGCTTGCTCTGGACGGAGGGTGGCGGGGAGGGCACACGTAGTAATGCAGGGACAGGAGCAGGCACGTGCCAGGGAGCCCCGAGTGCCACTGAGGGCTCTTTCCTTAATACCTTTTCACTGTCACCATCTCCTGAGTGGGTTGTCACGCCCTGCACTGAAAAGACAGTGATGGTGCACCCTAGGATTCTAGAAACACCTGAACCTGCTTCCACACAGGCCCTGCCATGGTCTTGGTTCTGGGTCTCTTTGGGCACAGGGTGAGGAGCGTTCAGTGCCTTCCAAGACACCAACTGTTCCCTTTGTCCTGGGGAAAAGGGGCCATGCTTTGCCCGAAAAACCCACTGGGCCTCCAGCGAGGCCCGGCCAGGCAGAGTCCATGGGGTCTGAGTCTGGACACTGGCGACAGTTCACAGGTTTGCGGGCACGAGTCAGTTTGCTCAGCAGGAGCTCCTGAGCCCGCCACACTGACTAGAACTTAAGATGGTTATATACAATTTATAAATCTCAAAGAAAGTACTACTTTAAAAAAAAAAAAAAAAGAAGAAAAGCAAAAGAAAAGAAAAAGGAGAAAAGAAAAAAGGAACACCCAGCCTGCCTCCCCTCCCCCACAAGCTCCCCACCCCGGGTGCTGCCCTGAATACCACCCCAGGAAGGGCAGCTGGAGCCGCAGCTCTGGCTGGACACTACTGGCAAAAGGGGGAGGCCGTGGGGTCAAAGCCTTTAAAAACATCCTTTAGGGACGCCGCATCCTGCTCGCCCTCACGGGCCGGACTGTTCCCAGCAAATGGACTTCCTGAGCCCGTCTTGGGTGCCTGCTTCACCGTCCCGAAGAGGGTGGGAACGGGCAGGTTGTGCACCCCGGGCTGGGGTGGGGCACCCTCAGGGGGTGGGGTGGCGGTGGTGGCGGTGGGGGCTGTAGCGGCCTTGGGCCGGGGCCGGTTGTAGCTGTTGTATCTGTCCGTGGGGGCGCCCCCATCGGCACCGGCCTTCCCTGTCTCTGGCTGTTCCAGGGCAGACTTGCGGACGAACGGGGGCTCCTTCGCCTTGGAGGCCGAGCTCTTGCCATTACCCTCAGCGCCCTTGGGCTGGGCACCTGTATCAGCAGTCGGCTCTGTGGCTTTGCCCCCCGCGTTGGGAGTCCTCGGGTCGTAGAGGCTGATGCCGCTCAGCACGCTGCTCTGCCCGCTCCCTCCACCCTGGCCCAGCCCACCGGCTGCCAGCACGCGAGGGTCATAGGGAGCGGTGGCTGGTGGGGAGGCATCCCCACTCGGGCTGGCAGTGGGAGAAGGCGCCTCAGCGGGGCTGGGCTTGGTAGCCCGGGAGGAGGCCGTAGAGTCTGTGGGTTTCTGCAGCCGAGGGTCGGTGGGGGCCTTCCGCACCCGGGGGTCACTGGGTTTGTCAGTGGAACCAGGAGTAGCTGAGGAGCCGGTGGCATTGACCGTCTTGAGGATGCGAGAGAGAAGTTCAAAGTCGGGGAGGTTGGCGCCCTGTGTGCTGGAGTCCGTGGAGGCACCTGGGCGCTGCCGGGCGTTGGGGGGCCCTGCCGTTGCGGCGCGGTGCAGGCGGGGGTCCAGGGTGGGCATGGACTGCAGGGCAGCGGGCACGGGGGGCACTGCGTCCTGCTTGGGGACGGGTAGGGGGATCAGGTCCTCGGGATTCCAGAGCACGGTGCGGGCGAAGCTGGGCTTGCTCAGGGTCACGTCCTTCTTGATGTGGCTGAACTGCTGCAGTTGTGACCGCGGGTCCCGCAGGGGGTGCCCGGGGAGTGGGTCCAGGGGAATGTTCACGGCCTTCTCCCGCAGGGCCCGCTCCCCTTCCTCTTCCTCCGCAGGGGGCAGCCCAGACCCCTTGGAACTGCTGGGGCCCACAGGGCTGGAATGAAGGCTGCCTTCAGGCTTGGAGGTGGGCAGGGTGCGAGCCAGCCGAGGATCGGAGGGTCCGGAATCCCCTGGGCCAGACCCGCCAGAAGCCTCTGCATGGCGGGTGAGTCTGGGGTCCCGGCTGAGGCGAGGGTCTGCCAGCCGGCTTCCTGTGGGGTGTCCCTTCTGGAGGCGAGGGTCTCCCAGCACACTGCTGCTCAGCTCTCCAACTGAAGCCGGGGGTCGGCTGGACGTCTGCTGCCTCAAGGTCTTCAGGATGGAGGTTACACTGCTTCCACCCTCATCCTCATCACTTGAGTACCAGTTTCCAGTGTCACCTGGGAAAGAACAGAGGAGCAGGGAAGGGTAAGTGGGCGCATCCACCACCCGTCCTCTTGGACCCCACAGCAGCCCACCGTGAGCAGCTCCTTTGCTCGTGCCTCTCAGATCCTCAGGTCCTCCTCTCTAAGGCTCCCTCCCCACAGCAGGCAGCTGAGGAGACCCAGGGAGCTAAGGCGCTACCGTTTATGCCATGCTCCCCAGCGCTCCTCAGTGGCAGCACTGCACTAAGTAGTTTGTTTTATTTTAAGTAACTCACAACCACCCCAGGAGGTAGTGATACTATCATGCCCATTTGACAGATGTGAAAACAGAGGCACGGTGCCGTTACTTCGGAGTCAGGGCCAGGACTGGGCTGGGACTCCCAACCCAGAGCTCTGGCGTCTCCTCCCGCCCACCTCTGGGCTGGTTCAGCCCCCACTGTGGCAAGTGCAGCTGTGGGCACCTCCCTCTGGAGGTCCTCGTAGCAGATACCATTGACTCAGTTCTGGCTGGGCCTAGGGCTCACAGACACTTGCCCCCAAACCGGCTCACGATGTCCCCATGTCCCAGGGAAGGGCGGCTGGACCAACCAGTCACTGGCTAAGAGGCAGGGCCAGCTGGGCAGACTCAGACATGGGCTCAAGCAAAACCTAGGCCAGTACAGCCTGGGCCATCAGGGGAGCCGCCCCTCTTCCTGCTGTCCCACTGGCTCCTGGTATACTGTCAGGGCCACCTGTGGCCTCTAGTTTCAGGATCTAGAAACCACTTGTCATTTTACCCCAAGGCGGACACCACTAAGTCAACCACACAGCAACTGAGACTTGGTGGCTCATGACTATCATTATTACTGGTTAATTTCAATGACTCTCTTGTCTGTTGGCTCCTTGAGAACATGGTAGGAAAACGGGGGCTTTGAGAGTCTCCCTAAAGCCTCCTCTGGCAGGGCGCAGGCAGTTGATCCTGTTGGCGGCTTTCTCTTCCAGAAACCAGCCCTCCACCCTACTCTATAGGATCAGGGTCTCTCCTGAACCCAACACAGAAAGCCATCCCTGACTGCCAGTTTTCTCAGGGATATACAGCAGCCCCAACCCGGCTTCATGGCCCTGGACAGGGGTCCTCCCTAGCCATGGGCTCCTTCCCGACAGGAAACCCAACCTGGAACACCCCACCACCTCTGCTCCCCTGCACAGCGGCCCAGGGCCTGTGCCCCGGCCCCTGGGGCGGACACGTGCCTTCCTCATTCTCCCGGTCCTGCTTGCTGCTCTCAGCCAGCCTCCTCGCTCTCTCCTCCTCCTCCTGCTGCTTCTGCTGGATCCTCAGGTACAGGGCCCTCTGGGCTGAGGGCAGGAAGTCAGGGACACCGGCGCCTGGCTTCGGCCGGCCTGGGGGCCCTCCCTCAGAGAAGCTGTCGGGCTCCAGAGGGTGCTCAGGGAAGAGGTGCTCCCCAGGCTCCCCTGGCAGCTCTTCGTAGTGCCCGTAGTCCTCTGTGGCAGGGAAGAACCGAGGGTTCATGTCGGGAAGGGCCTCCAGGTGCCAACTCCAGCCCCACCCTGCCCCTCACTGCAAACCCACCCCGATGGTGATGGAGAAGGATGCACAGCCTGCCCTTGCCTGCCCTCCCCAGGTCTCAGGGGAACGGAGCCGCCCATGGGGAGCCCCGCCTATGTGAAGAATGAGGTTCAGAGAGGGTTGAGTGATGGGGGCAAATGCTTATGAGGTGGAAACAGGACAGAACATCGGATGTACATTTGTAAGACGCAAGGAGAAGGCTTTGAAAAGACAGAAACAGTCCCTCTGGGACGGAGATTCTAGAGAGGCCAGGGATGGATCCTGCACTCTTTCCTGTACTTGTTTAATTATTTTGGATGGACAGGAGTTTCATGGTTTCTTTCTAACAATTAATAAGGAAACACTGTACATCTCATAGTGAACTCAACCATGTTCAACACTAAAAGCCAGGAAGAGAGAATGAAATGAGCCAAAGTGCTGCTCTGGCCAACAGAGGCTCCAGAGTGCCTCCCCTCCTGCTCCACAGCATTAGGGGGTCTCTCAGGAAGCACCGGGCCTCCACCTCCTGCAGTGTGGGCACTGGCACCAACCACCTCACCCCATGCACTCCCCCAGTGCCTGAGCCAAGAGCTGTGGGCAGCGGCACAGGCTGACGTGGGGACGCAGCAGGCACAGAGGGGAGGGCAGGCTCGGCGACACCTCCTGCATGTTGTGTGTGTGCGTGACATGTGAGCATGGGAGACAGCGAGTCACCGAGACGGGGGGATGTCTAGAGTCAGGGCTTCCCCACAGAACGTTATGCGGTGATGGAAATGTTCTACATCTGCAGGGCAACATGTGGCCACCTAAACCTTCCTGGGGCAGCTGAGCATTTAAAACGTGGTGTCTAAAAAAGTACACTTGTAACTTAGCTTACATTAATTTCAACTTCGTCAAGTGAACCTGATGGGCCAGCCTGCTCTGTGACACATCCCAGCGCAGAGCTGGGACCCACTCGACGAACCAGACAGCCAAGGGTCCCCCTTCACACAGTCTGTGCACACACCAGAAACCACAGACCATACATGTTAGAGGGAGGATTTTATGAAACAGGATTACCCTAGAGACACCTACTGCTACCAATGTGACCGACTTCTGGTTCCCCGCCAGCAGAGCTTCTCCCATGGACCTTTCAGATGCTTTTGTTAAAGGGGGTGGAGCTGAGAGAACCCCAGCACCTCACTGTGGCAGCCTGTTTTTCTCATCTTTCTAAAGCACCCACTCTCACCCGAGTACCTGGCTCTCCTGGCTCCATGCACCACCTAAAGTCAAAGCCCATGTCTACATTTTGATCTCTAGCCTGGGCCTCTCCCTGATGCCCCTGAAACTACCCCTCAAAATTTCCACATGGCCATCAGAGGTGCAGGCACCCTGGAGTGACTATGCCCCACGTCCAGCACTCTATCCTCAATGCCGCTCCTGCCTGCCTTGCAAAACACACACGGGACTCACACTGCCCTACGGTGCCGCATCCAAACCTCGAAGCCCTGCCTTGCACTCCAGTGGCTGCCCTGCTGCCTCTGCCCAGGGACAGCCCCGAGCAGCTGCCACAGCAGCATCCCCAGCTCAACACAGCGCCGCCCCCGCCCAGAGGTCCCATCGTTCCTCACATTGCAAGTGCTGCTTCACTTCTCAGAGAGACTTTTGTGACCATCCCCATTGAGGCACTGAGCCTTCTGGCCCACCACCACGGTACCCCACCTTTTCTTCTAACAATGGCCAGTGCTGAAAGGAGCCAACTCCTCTATCTACACGCTTGCCACCTGCTTCGTTCCACCAAGATGTAACTGGGCAAGGACAGTGGGGGCCTACTGTGCCTGGCCCTCCTCCTCCAGAGGGCTGCACATCGCATCTCCTACAGCTGCAGCAGCGTCATCTAAACCCCTCTGCTCACTGGACACATGTTACCAATGCAAAAGGGAAAAAAGGCAGGAAAACAGCCGGTAAAGGGCACAGAACCCGCAGAGTCCTGGGGTAGACACTGGTTGCTCCAAGCCGAGAATTGCCTGGAAAGAGATAGTTTTGGCCAGGCCACTAACTGAGCCCTGATGGGCCCATCAGCCTCCTCAGCCTCACACCCTTGCACACTCGTCCCTCTAACTTCCCATGCTTCCGATTCCAGGCACAGCTTGCAAAATTAAAAAGAAATAACATATAATGGTAATAAACAGAACATTCCTTTCTTCCTCCACAGAATAATAAATCCTATGTTACTGAAAACATTCAACCATTAAATGGGACAGAGATGGAGTCATGCTTTCGAAGAGACTCGGACGAAGGAAGAAAAACCACATCTCCCTGACTACTCCACTGTGTGAAGCCCGCAACCCCAGGCAGTCACACCTGGAGCCCCGCATACCTGCATCCCCCAGGAGTCCGGGCTCCATCTCCATGCCCTCCTGCTGCTGGTAGAAGTTTTCATAGAAGTTCTGGGCTGGCGGGATAGGGGGCATCATTCCAGAATGTGGGGAGTCTCCAGGGCCGTAGGGCATCATTGGAGGGCCACCAGGGCCCATGGGTGGGCCAGGATTCATGCCAGGGCCCATCTGCATGTCGGGGTGCATGTCCGGGTGCATGTCGGGGTGCATGTCTGGGTGCATGTCAGGGTGCATGTCAGGATGCATTGGACCGCCCATTGGCCCTGGGGGTCCCATGTTGGGCCCAGGGCCCATTGGCCCTGGGGGTCCACCGGGTCCAGGGAACCTAGAAGGAAAAGGCACCTGTGAGGGAAGCTGCAGACCAGGACTCCCACAGCTGGGGAGAGAGGCAGGACCCTGCCCCAGCCAGGCTTACCCTGACAAGAGGAACCTGGCTGGGCCCAGGATAGCGTCCCCTGCCTACCACGGGGGCCCAGGGCACTCACCTCACACCCAGCTTCTCAGCCAGCTGTCCCGTGGGCCGTACCACAATCTCAAACAAGGAGGGGATCTTCTTGTTGTACATGTCCTGCTGCTGCAGCTGCTGCGGGGACAGCGGCTCATGCACTGGCATGGGCATCTGAGGGGGCCCGGGCGGCGGGGGAGGGGGCGGGGGTGGGGGTGGGGGGCCACCCTGCATGGGCCTGCCATTGGGAGAGGTTGGAGCTTGCGGGCCAGGGGGCCGAGGAGGGGTGGGGAGGAGGCCCACACCAGGGGGCGGTTTAGGCAGGGGGTTGATGCCCTGCTTCTTCAGTTCCTCCACCTCCTTCTCGTCCTCGGCACCTGCTTCTGCATCATCAGCCAACATCTGAGGGTGAGAAAGAACAAAAGAAGGTGTGGACAGGGTCAGGATGGAAACGGACCTCTCCAGGTCTCAGAGCTGAAGTTTATGAGAAGTTCCACAATACAAGGACCTTGAGGTCTAAAGACATAAAGCTAATGACCACAATGGCTCTGTAACAAAAATCATCAGCCACCTCTCTGCTCCACTCTCCGGGACCAGCTGGTGGGGGGCAGGGGGGCGCCTGTTCTTGCTCTATGGCAAAATACAAGAGAAAGTGTACTGTTCAACCATTAAAAGTGAACGATTCGGCCGGGCGCAGGGGCTCACATCTGTCATCCCAGCACTCTGGGAGGACGAGGTGGGTGGATCACTTGAGGCCAGGAGTTCAAGACCAGTCTGGCCAACATGGAAAAACCCCGTCTCTACTAAAAATACAAAAATTAGCTAGGTGTGGTAGCGCATGCCTGTAGTCTCAGCCACTCGGGAGACTGAAGCAGGAGAATCACTCGAACCTGGGAGGCAGAGGCTGCAATGAGCCAAGACTGCATAACTGCACTCCAGCATGGACAACAGATGAGACTCTGTCTCAAAAATAAATACACAAGGCCAGGTGTGGTGGCTCATGCCTGTAATCCCAGCACTTTGGGAGGCCACGGTGGGCAGATCACCTAAGGTTAGGAGTTCAAGGTCAGCCTGGCCAACATGGTGAAACCCCGTGTCTACTAAAAATACAAAAAAATTAGCTGGACATGGTGGTACTAAAAATACAAAAAAATTAGCCGGACATGGTGGTGGCCACCTGTAATTCCAGCTACTTGGGAGGCTGAGGCAGAAGAATCGCTTGAACCCGGGAGGCAGAGGTTCCAGTGAGCCGAGATACCACCACTGCATTCCAGCCTGAGCGGGAGAGCCAGACTCCATCTCAAAATACAAAAATAAAAACAAAGTGAATGATTCAGTGGCATTTGGCACATTAACAATGTTATGCAACCACCACCTCTATCTAGTTCTAGGACATTTTCATCACCTCCAAAAGAGACCCTGTACACACTAAGCAATCACTCCCCATCCTCTGCCCCCAGCCCCCGGCAGCCACTCTGCTTCCTGTCTCTGCAGACCTGCCCCTGCTGGACAGCTCCTGCGAACAGACTCATGCGCTGAGTGTGAGGGGTCCTTTCACTTAGCAAAGTGCATCTACGCTGCTACATCTATCAGTATGTCACTCTGTTTTTTGTGGCTGAATCATATTCCACTGTCCTGTTTGGATGTTAAGGGCCTCTGATCTCACCTGTAATAAGACCCAAACTCCTGAAAATAACCCTCAGGGCCTAAGAGCAGGGGTGGGTGTATGGCTATCTGGGGAGGACTGGGAAGCTTCCTGGCAGCTTCATTTCCTCCCACGATCCCAACTCCTCCAGCCCAACCACCCAGCCTCATTTCAGTGCAATGAGCAGTCAAGCTCTCCCCTACAGGGCCAGGACCAAGCTGCCCCCAGGCTTTTATTTTTCCCCGTTATTCCCATGTGGCTCAACGTCACCCAACTGTTGAGGTCCCTCATTAGATGTCAATTCATAGTGTCTGTCCAGTCTCCTATACTCACGACTGGGGTACCAGGAGTTCTCTGCCAACACTGCCTATGCCTTGTTAGATTATTCAGTCATTCCCGTGTTGATCCTGGCTCACCTTCCTGTCAACTCCATGAGGGCAGGACTGTTTCTTCCCTGCTTTATCCCCAGGGCCCCCACAAGACCTGATACAGGGCAGATGCCCAATGAGTGAATGAGAAATGTCAAAATCTCAATTGGACTAGAATGTTTCATCAGTTAGAATCGCATGCAGAAAAGTGAACACAGGAGGCCTGGCTGCTCTCCCTGGAAGGCCTGCTTGCAAGGCTAGGCCTTGGCTGGTGTCTGGCAAGCTGGATTTGGGAGGGCTTCCAGCATTCACTGTCTAGTAAGAGGGGCTCACTGCATCTAAACTGTTTCTACAACCAATGCAGTTTGTGCTGAATGCCTGCTTTGCCCCCCAGATCTGGAATTTTGGTCCATGCCAGGCAGAAGCTGCCTAGGTGAACGGCCCTAGTGAAAACCCTGGGCGTTGAGCAAGTCTTCTCACAGACAGAATGCCACTCATGCTGTCACAACTGGAGGAGGGCAGCATGGCCCCTGCGAGTCCACGGGGGGAGGATGTGCCTGCTTCCTCCGGGTGCCCTCATGTACTCGTTCCCGGGGCTGAGTTTGCCTGTGTCCCTTCACTGCAGTAATATCTTGGCTGTGAGTCCCCCAGCAAGTTGCTCTGGGTCATCTTGGGGACCCCAGCACAGATCCCTTAGTGGGTCCAAACACGGGGTCAGGATGAACTAGTCCTGCCCCTCTGCCCAGGAACAGCAGGGATGACAGAAATAGGACCCCCTGGTGGGGGTTGTGCATTCGCAGTTTTCCCTTCTCCTAGCCATTAGCAGTGGTACCTGAACCCTGGAACCCCAAGGTCCAACAAGAATGTGGCTTCATGGAGGAGGGGTGGAAAACGACACGGTGGAACCCCTCTGTCCTTCTGAGCCCTGCCACTCCAGGTGTGGTCAGCTTGTGAACCAGCAGAGCAGGGGTACCTGTGGAGGCAGAATTCACATTCTGCCCTCAGAGTGTGGGCAACGCCACCTGAGATGAGCCTTGCTGGGAGGGCCCAGAGCCTTGCGTCAGCTCCCAGTACTGCTGCTTTCAGCACTGCTATGGGCTCACTTCCTCCTGGCCCAAGGGCCCTTCCTCAATTGTGTGTGCGGCCATGGGTTGCGCTGCATCTGCCACCCTGCATTTCCCTCCTCCTCTTCAGTCCTAACTGCCGCACATCCTGGGGCCACCACTGGCACCTCCTCACAGAGCCTCCTGAACGTCTGCCTCGTGAATAGAGCCCAGCTGGAGTCCTGGGCTCCCACACTTGTTCTTCACGGCCTGATCCCTGTGTGTGCGCGCACACACACACACACACATACACACACACTCTCACACTCCCCATGTGTCATCAGCATCTGCCCAAGGACCTAACCCTGCCTCCTCACCACCCCCAGTGCCTGCCACAAACAAGGCACAGAGATTTATCGAGTGAACGACTAAGCAAGGAACACAAACCAATGCACTCTGCCATTCATTCCCTGGAATCCAGAGGCTGGGTCCAGCGCAGAGAAGAAAGGAGCTCAGGCCCTGCCTGACTGGTTGACTCCAACATGGAGTCAACTGCAGAGTCAACCCAAACTGCCCATCGGTCCTGCCAGCACAGGCCCTGTGGCCCCTCTGTTCCTGGCCCCTCCACCAGCAAATACACCAGCTGAGACAACTAGCACCCCAGTAGGTGCCAAAGCTTCTCTAGCCAGGACAGACTCTCAATGATCAGAGGAGTTTCCAAAAGTCAGTCACCTTCTGCAAGCAAGAAGTAACACTTGTAGAGGTGCAGAGGCATGTGGGCTGAGCCCATCAGGCCATGTGAATAAGCACCAGGAAATGGAAACAACGCAAATGTCTTTCAACGGATGACTGGATAAACAAACGTAGACCATCCACTTGGTGGGGCACTACGCAGCAACAAATCGTAATGAACTGCTACTTGCAACAACGGGTGAATCTCAAAGGCTTCATGCCAAGTGCAAGAAGCCAGACTCAACAAATGCACGCGTGTGCACTGTGTACACTCACACTCTTAAAGCTTGTTTACCCCACAATTATATTTATATGATTTGCTTGAAAGAGCAAAACCAGGCCGGGCGCGGTGGCTCAAACCTGTAATCCCAGCACTTTGGGAGGCCGAGACGGGCGGATCACGAGGTCAGGAGATCGAGACCATCCTGGCTAACACGGTGAAACCCCGTCTCTACTAAAAAGTACAAAAAACTAGCCGGGCGAGGTGGTGGGCACCTGTAGTCCCAGCTACTCCGGAGGCTGAGGCAGGAGAATGGCTTAAACCCGGGAGGCGGAGCTTGCAGTGAGCTGAGATCCGGCCACTGCACTCCAGCCTGGGCGACAGAGCCAGACTCCGTCTCAAAAAAAAAAAAAAAAAAGCAAAACCAAAAGACAGACCCTGACCCACGGTTGCCAGGCACTGGAGATGTGGGGTGGCATTTACTATAAAAGACACAGCGGAGTTTCTGGGGTGACAGAATGGGTTTCCTAGATCCATCTTGTGGGGTGGTGACATGACTCTGTGTGTCAAAACTCATAAAACTAGGCCGGGCGCGGTGGCTTACGCCTGTAATCCCAGCACTCTGGGAGACAGAGATAGGTGGATTACGAGGTAAGGAGTTCAAGACCAGCCTGACCAAGATGGTGAAACCCTGTCTCTACTAAAAATACAAAAAAAAAAAAAAAAAAAAAATCAGCTGGCCGGGCGCAGTGGCTCAAGCCTGTAATCCCAGCACTTTGGGAGGCCAAGCTGAGCGGATCACGAGGTCAGGAGTTCAAGACCAATCTGACCAACATGGTGAAAAACCCCATCTCTACTAAAAATACAAAAATGAGCCGGGAGTGGTGGTGCACGCCTGTAATCCCAGTTACTCAGGAGGCGAAGGAGAATCGCTTGAACCTGGGAGGCGGAGTTTGCAGTGAGCCAAGGTCACGCCACTGCACTCCGGCTTGGGTAACAGAGTGAGACTCCATCTCAAAAAACAAACAATTAAATAAATAAATAAATACATACATACATAAATAAATAGCTGGGCATGGTGGCGGGCCTCTGTAATCCCAGCTATTCAAGAGGCAGAGAATTGCTTGAACTTGGGAGGCGGAGGCTGGAGTGAGCCAACATTGCATCACGGCACTCCAGCCTGGACGACAGAGCGAGATTCCGTCTTGGAAAAAAAAAAACTCACAGAACTATGTATCAGGCGCAGTGGTTCACGCCTGTAATCCCAGCACTTTGGGAGGCCTAGGTGGGTGGATCACCTGAGGTCAGGAGTTTGAGACCATATGGCTAACACGGTGAAACCCCGTCTCTACTAAAAATACCAAAATTAGCTGGGAGTGGAGGCAGGCACCTGTAATCTCAGCTACTCAGGAGGTTGAGACAGGAGAATCACTTGAACCCAGGAGGCGGAGGTTGCAGTGAGCTGAGATCACACCATCGCACTCCAGCCTGGGCAACAAGAGTGAAACTCCATCTCAAAAAAAAAAAAAAAAAAAAAAAATTGGTACCAAAGATGACATACAAAAACATATAATGCTAAGAGCTGGTTAAAGCACTCAGATAAATTTAGAAAGTATGGATTTTCAGCTAGGCATGGTGGTTCACACCTGTAATCCCAGTACTGTGGGAGGCCAAGGCGGGCGGATCACCTGAGGTCGGGGGTTCAAGACCAGCCTGACAAACATGGAGAAATCCCATCCCTACTAAAAACACAAAAAATGAGCCAGGAGCAGTGGCACATGCCTGTAATCCCAGCTACTCGGGAGGCTGAGGCAGGAGAATAGCTTGAACCTGGGAGGCAGAGGTTGTGGTGAGCCAAGATCGCGCCACCCCTCCAGCCCGGGCGACAAGAACAAAACTCCATCTCAAAAAAAAAAAAAAAAAAAAAGAAGGCATGGATTTTCAGAAAGGGGTCTGTGTGCCTACTCCCAAGCAGAAACCTACAACCCTCTAAGCTTTGCAAACATCAAGTTTTGCTCTCAGAAAACGTGGCTCTCTACAGAATTTACTTTTAACAGATTCAAGTACCATTATATTTTCTCTCTGCTGGCTTCATAGGTGCCTTCCATGAAACCAAGGGAGATCAAATATAATCCCAATGCCATTTAAAAAATATTTTTTCCAGCCATTGAAACTACACACAAAAAGCTCCCATGAAGTATCTCTATTTTTTCCATTATTTATTATTATTTCCTAAAAGTATGTTTGGAGCTAAATGAGACACAGTGTTAAATAATTTCGCGAGGTGGGTGGATTATTTGAGGTAAGGAGTTTGAAACCATCCTGGCCAACATGGTGAAACCCCATCTCTACTAAAAATACAAAAATTAGCCAGGTGTCGTGGTGCACATCTGTAATCCCAGCACTTTGGGAGGCCAAGGCAGGTGGATCACTTGTCAAGGCAGATGGATCAGGAGTTCAAGACCAGCCTGGCCAACATGGTGAAACCCTGTCTCTACTAAAAATACAAAATTCAGCTGGGCGTGGTGGCAGGCGCCTGTAATCCCAGCTACTCAGGAGGCTAAGACAAGAAATCACTTGAACCTGGGAGGCAGAGGTTGCAGTGAGCCGAGATGGTGCCACTGCACTTCAGCCTGGGCAAAAGAGTGAAACTCCGTCTCAAAAATAAACAAACAAAAATTAGCCAGGCGTGGTGGCGGGTGCCTGTAATCCCAGCTACTGTGGAAGCTGAGGCAGGAGAATCGCTTGAACCCGGGAGGCGGAGGTTGCGGTGAGCCAAGATCGCGCCACTGCAATCTACCCTGGGCAACAGAGCGAGATGCCATTTCATTTCTTTTTTTTTTTTTCTGAGACAGAGTCTCGCTCTTGTTGCCCAGGCTGGAGTGCAATGGCGCTATCTTGGCTCACCGCAACCTCCGCCTCCCAGGTTCAAGTGATTATCTTGCCTCAGCCTCTCTAGTAGCTGGGATTACAGGCATGCACCACTTTGCCCGGCTAATTTTCTATTTTTAGTAGAGACAAGGTTTCTCCATGTTGGTCAGGCTGGTCTTGAATTCCCAACCTCAGGTGATCCACCCGTCTCGGCCTCCCGGCGGGGGCAGGGTTACAGGAGTGAGCCACAGCGCCTGGCCGAGACTCCAGTTCAAAAAAAAAAAAAAATTAATTTCACCTGTTTCTTTTTACTTTTAATTTTACTTTTAATTTACTGGAAAATTTTAAATGAACGAAGTGGTTCTGTGGTGCTCCTATGGGTAGCACTGGCCTAGAGCACAAACTTGGAGCCTCCAGCAGGGGGCAGTCCTCAGTCAGAGATGGGTAAGTCCTCCCAAGGAGACATGAGGCCTCCCTGAATGGCCACTGCTTCCCGTCATCAAACAGCTCAGACTCCAGGAATGTACAGATTACAAAACCCTGGGGCAGACTGGGCGCCGTGGCCCACACTTGCAATGCCATCGCTTTGGGAAGCCAAGGTGGGCATATCACAAGGTCAGTAGTTCGAGACCAGCCTGGCCAACATGGTGAAACGCTGTCTCTACTGAAAATAGCTCGGAGCAGTGGCGCGCGCCTGTAGTCCCAGCTACTCGGGAGGCTGAGGCAGGAGAATCGCTTGAACCTGGGAGGCGGAGGTTGCAGGGAGCCGAGATTGTGCCATTGCACTCCAGCCCAGGTGACAGAGCGAGATTTCGTATCAAAAAAACAAACAAAACAGCAGGGCGTGGTGGCTCACACCTGTAATCCCAGCACTTTGGAGGCTGACATGGGTGCATCACGAGGTCATCCTAGCTAACAGGGTGAAACACCGTCTCTACTAAAAATTTTTAAAAAAATTGGCCGGCATGGTGGCAGGCGCCTGTAGTCCCAGCTACTCGGGAGGCGGAGCTTGCAGTGAGCTGAGATCGCGCCACTGCACTCCAGCCTGGGCGACAAGAGACTCCGTCTCAAAACAAAACAAAAAAACCCTAGGGCAGCAGGCTCCCAAGAGGGACTGACCTTTTCCTACAGGTGCCCTGCCAATGAGGAATGGATGTTCTCCTACGTCTGCTTGCATGGGGCTTCCCCTGCACCCCTCACAGGGGTACCCCTGCCACCAGTTAACAAGACAGTCACTGACACATGGACTCTGGAAGCTGGCAGATGTGCTGATGCCTTGATCCTTTCCATTCTCAAAAAAATACCTAATCTCCTAGAACCTCCTGTGAACTATAAGGCAGGAAAGCTTCACTTGAAAGGATACCTGTTCCCGTAGCCACTCACTCCCCAGATGAATCAGGAAACTCAGGACTGATATTGGGGCATTTAACCGTAACCCAAAGTCCTCAGTCTAGCTCCTCAGACAGGACAACTGATGCCAGGATGAGTTTCAAATGTCACCTGGCTAAGTGGAGAAGCCATGACACCTCCCCCAAAGGAGCCTTCCCCTTTAGAGACCCCCAAATTCCCTCTACTTTCTCTAATGCATAATGGGGACCCTGAGAGTTGCAAGAAAACGTTTAACTTTTTCACCAAAACACAATCTTTGTCTCTTCTTTGTATATCTTTGGTTTTTTGTGGGTTTTCTTTGAGGTGGAGTCTTGCTCTGGAGTGCAGTGGCTCACTGCAGCCTCAATCTCCTGGATTCAACAGATCTTCCTGCCTCAGCCTCTTGAGTAGCTGGGACCACAGGCATGTGCCACAACACCTGGCTAATTTTTTTTATTTTTATTTTGGAGACACAGTCTCACTCTGTTGCACAGGCTAGATGGAATGCAGGGGTGTGATCTCAGCTCACTGCAACCTCTGCCTCCTGAGTACCTGGGACTATAAGCATGTGCCACTACACCTGGCTAATTTCTATATTTTTACTAGTGATGGGGTTTTGCCATGTTGGCCAGGTTGGTCTTGAGAACCTGGCCTCAGGTGATCTGCCCACCTCAGCCTCCCAAAGTGCTGGGATAACAAGCGTGAGCCACCACACCCAGTTAAGTTTTTCATCTTTTTTTTTTTTTTTTTTTTTTTTAGAGATGGGGTTTTGCCATGTTGCCCTTAGCTCAAGTGATCTGCCTGCCTTGGCTTCCCAAAGTGCTGGGATTATAGGCATGAGCCACTGCACCCAGCCCAACCAATTTTTTTTTTCTTTTTTTAAGTAAAAACAACGTCTCACTACATGCCTAGGCTGGTCTCAAACTCCTGAGCTCAAGTAATCCTCCCACCTCAGCCTCCCAAAGTGCTGGGGTTACAGGTAATTCGTGTATCCCTGTGTATCGTGGGCTGTCTCTAATTGACACCTAGAGATTAGGATTCATGCTTGGAGGCACATCAGGCAGTATTCCCTTCATTTGGCCATGCCCCCAGGAAACAGCAAAAGCCTGTCCTGGCTTAAGACAAGATACCTGTGACCACCTCAACTCCCTGCAGAAGAGGACACAGTGCCCATGTCCTCCTTAGAATGGCCCAACTCCAGACCAACCCAACTGGGCACTGCAGAGGCTGGACAGGCAGGCTATAGCACTGAGACAATGGACTGCACATGTCCCAGTTCCTGTGAGCCGTGCACCCCGTTAGCCCCTGGACATTACCTTATCCAAGAGCTCCCTCGTCTCTTCCGTCAGAGGGTCGTGGGAAAACATGCAGTCGTCACCATTGATGCAGTTCCCAGTGGTGTGGTACAGCTTACACGGGAAATCACGTTCATGGCAAATTAAGGTAAATGCTTCATCTCACAGAACACACCCCCAGCCAGACCCAAGGCAGAATCCAACTCCCTTTGCTTTGGAGATAAGGAATCTGAGCCCAGAGAGGAGAGGCGACGTGCTCAGGGCTGCTCAGTGGGTTGGCAGGAGATCCACGGAGAGACCCCGGCACTCCAGACTGCAGGGCACCTCCCGCCCCACCACACTGGTTGGGGGCTGCTTCCTCAGATGATCAACCAGACTAGGGAAGTTAAACGACTCGTCCAAGGTATAAAACGACCTGGAAGAATCTCAGCCAATGGTATGGGCCAGTCTTGAGAGCCTATATAAACAGAACATACGCCATGGGCATCTCAAAGTTTACTCCCTGAGGATGGGAAAAGCAGACCCCTCTGAGTGTGGACTGAGTGTTAAATGAGACAGAGATTCACAGAAAGCTCTTGGCACAGAAAGAGAAAGCACAGTGAAGGAAGGTCAGCTGTTACTAATGTCAAGGAGCAGAGAAGTTCTGCACCCTCATTCACACAAGATGCTGGCACTAAAGGATATCATGCATATAGGGGCAGTTCTCGGCTCTGGCGCAAAATCCAGTGATGTAAAACTTGCACAATTCTCGCTTCTTTGGGAGTTCGATGTCATGGCTAAAATTACAGTGGTCTCCCTAGAAGAGAAGCAATGAAAACGTAAGGTAATGGTGTGGGAAGCTCTTGCTTACTTCTCTCTGCAAAGGGAAGAAATACTCTGTTGCATGGAGGGGCCAATGACAGAAATGAATCCCCCTTAGGAAAGGATGACAGGTCTAGAAAGGGCAGATCCCAAAGACTGTTGCCCAACCTTTCTTATTTGGAGACAGGGTCATACTCTGTTGCCCAGGCTGGAATTCAGTGGCACAATCATGGCTCACTGCAGCCTCGACATGTGAGCTCAGGTGATTCTCTCACAGCCAGGACTACAGGCCCACACCACCAAGCTCAGCTAATTTTTTTGTATTTTTTTGTAGAGACAGGGTCTCACTATGTTGCCCAGGCTAGTCTCAAACTCCTGGGTTCAAGTGATCCTCCCACTTTGGCCTCCCAAAGTGCTGGGATATATAGCCATCAGCCACCAAGCCTGGGTACTTCCTGAATTTAAAGAAAAGCCAGCCAGGCGCAGTGGCTCACGCCTGTAATCCCAGCACTTTGGGAGGCAGAGGCGGGCGGATCACAAGGTCAGGAGATCGAGACCATCCTGGATAACACGGTGAGACCCTGTCTCTACTAAAAAAACAAAAAATTAGTCAGGCGTGGTGGTGGGCACCTGTAGTCCCAGCTACTCGGGAGGCTGAGGCAGGAGAATGGCGTGAACCCAGGAGGCGGAGCTTGCAGTGAGCCGAGATCGCGCCACTGCACTCCAGCCTGGGCGACAAGAGTGAGACTCCGTCTCTAAAAAACAAACAAACAAACAAACAAACAAAAAAAATTAGCTAGGGGTGGTGGTGGGCGCCTGTAGTCCCAGCTACTCAAGAGGCTGAGGCAGGAGAATGGCATGAACCCAAGAGGCAGAGCTTGCAGTGAGCCGAGATTGTGCCACTGCACTCCAGTCTGGGTGAGAGTGAAACTCCTTCCGTCTCAAAAAAAAAAAAACAGAAGTAAAGCCTTTTGTCCGTTTTCCGTTTTTTTTCCTCCCAGCCCTTGGATATGATGCCGGGAGGCACAGCAGGCATCGCCTCAGGCATTGTGTAACCATGAGGACAAAAGCCACGATTTTGTTTTTTGGTTTTTTTTGTGAGACGCAGTCTCGCTCTGTCGCCCATGCTGGAGTGCAGTGGCACGATCTTGGCTCACTGCAAGCTCCACCTCCCGGGTTCACGCCATTCTCCTGCCTCAGCCTCCCAAGTAGCTGGGACTATAGGCGCCCGCCACTATGCGTGGCTAATTTTTTGGATTTTTAGTAGAGACGGTGTTTCACCGTGTTAGCCTGGATGGTCTCAATCTCCGACCTCGTGACCTGCCTGCCTCGGCCTTCCGAAGTGCTGGGATTACAGGCGTGAGCCACCACGCCCGGCCAAAAAAGCCACATGTTTAAAGATGGCAGAATAGTAAGCAGGAATGAGCATAGGTCCCCCAGGGTGACCCCGACCACTGCACTGCCAGGTATTGCTTACCCAGCTCCAGACTCCTGGTTCTGAGAGACAAATGTCTATGTGTTGAAGCCAATGGAGTTTAGTTTTCCTTTATTTCCAGTTGAACACAATCTCAACAACACAGTATCTAGGTGAAATCCAGAATTGTGTTCTCCATTCCGCATCATTTAGTCCTCAGGAATCACTCACCATACTGAACTGAAGACAGAAGCTGATCTGTCCCCCTAACTCTTAGGAATGCCTATTTGTCTTTTATCTTTTTATTTTTTATTTTTATTTTTTGAGACAGAGTCTAGCTCTGTCACTCAGGCTGGAATGCAGGGGCACGATCTCGGCTCACTGCAACCTCCACCACCCGGGTTCAAGCGATTCTCCTGCCTCAGCCTCCCAAGTAGCTGGGAATAGCCTGTAATAGGCGCCCACCACAAAGCCCAGCTAATTTTTGTATTTTTAGTAGAGTAGGGGTTTCACTGTGTTGGCCAGGATGGTCTCAAATTCATGACCTCGTGATCCGCCTGCCTCGGTGTCCCGAAGTGTTGGGATTACAGGCGTGAGCCACCATGCCCGGCAAATTTTTGCATTTTCAGTAGAGATGGGGTTTCACCACGTTGGTCAGGCTGGTCTCGAACTGCTGACCTCAGGTGATCCACATGCCTTGGCCTCCCAAAGGGCAGGGATTACAGGTGTGAGTCACCACACCTGCCCATTTTTTTTTTTGATACAGGGTCTCACTCTGCCACCCAGGCTAGAGTGCAGCAGTGCAACCCCAGGTTATTGCAGCCTTGATCTCCCAGGCTCAAGTGATCCTCCCACCTCAGCCTCCTTAGAGGCTGGGACTATAGGCAGACGCCATCGCAATGGGTTTTTTTTTTTTTTTTTTGCTTACGAGATGGGGTCTATGTTGCCCAGGGTGTATCATTTGTTTTTGCTTATATGTATTTCAAGTTTCTTAACAGAATATAAGCTGTAACTAAGAAATACTGGCAAGGCACAGTAGCTCACACTTGTAATCCCAGCACTTTGGGAGGCTATCAGAAGTTTGGGACCAGCCTGGCCAACATGGCGAAACCCCATCTCTACTAAAAACATGAAAATTAACCAGGTGTGGTGGCGTGCGCCTATAGTCCCAGCTACTCTGGAGGCTGAGGCATGAGAATCGCTTGATTCCAGGAGGCAGAGGTTGCAGTGAGCCAAGATTGTGCCACTGCACTCCAGCCTGATTGACAGTGAGACTTGGTCTCAAAGGAAAAACAAACTATTTTATACATAACATTATTTGTTTAAAGCACCTGTTTCTTCCCAAGACAGATGCAGGGGTGCAGTATGCCCTGAGCACACATCTGCTAGTGTCTGTTGCTGCCTGGGCTACTGGGGTAAGAAGTTGCCGGCTGAACTAACGCTGGGTTATTACACTTGTTTCCTTCGGTGGAAAGAACTCTGTGGTCATTGGTCCATCTTCTGACATTGAACTTTGCTATGAAGTCCATGGTTAACCTCATCCTCCCCTCCTCTTCTGTCTGGATGCTTTAATCATTCCCCATGCAACCCTGAAGCTCAGTAACTTCACCAGGATATGCTGCTTCTCTGCATTCACATCAACCTTTATAATTACATTTCAGGCTTATGGACCAGTTGGAAATTTTGGCCAAACAATTCCCCTAAAACCCAAAATCCTCATCTTGTTGTGGGTCCTCCTCACTCTGAAAGTCAACCTGAGTCTTTCAGGCCCCCCAGGCAGCTCTCAGTACCGGCAAGTGTCCACAAGGACAAAGACCACACAGTCACTCCCACCCAGCGTGACCACAGCTCCAGAACATTCTGGAAGCCGTGGGTCGTCTGGGGGCTGCTGGCCTCCTAGAGGTGCCCGGGAGTTTTCAGCACTCCTTACCCAGGTGCAACGCCCTTCCACGAAGTACTTGCAGATGACTTTGCCTTTCTTGTCCGACTGCTGGTGGGGCTTGTCATGGTCACGACTCCGGTAGCTTCCACCACCACCGTCCTACAATAGACAGGATGTGGATGTAAAGGGGGATGAGAGGGAAGGGTGGAGATGGGATTGGGGTTAATAAGCAGCACGGGAGAAGGGGATGAGGACTCCCTTAAGAGCTCACAAGAGCACCGATGGGCAGGCTGCATCTAACACTGAGGCTGCGTGCACATTTAAGCCCCATGGTGCAGGGTGCTGGTGCCTTGTGAGGAAAAGCTCTAGCCCTTAGAGTTGTTAGTCACTTACACCTGAAGTTCCACACACCTGTGGAGGAACACATCCACCACACCTAGAGGCAGTGGCATGGGCCTCCCTGCAAAACCTTCCAAGACTAACTGGATAGTTCACCTAGAACCTTCTGAACCTCAGAGACGTGTTAGGTATGGCTGCAGGTGCTGCTAATGACATGGTTTTAAACACAGGGTCTCAGCAGCAGTACATCTATCTCCTCATGATATCACTGGTTAAGCTGGTCAACGCTGGCCAGCCCTCTGGGGGGTGGCTGATGACAGCAAAGGGGACAGGATCAGCTTACAGAACGACTCATTAAAGGGAAAAAAGGCTAAGAAGGGATCTTGGCCCAAACATCAGATCAGAGTGGAGTCAACTCACGCCCATGTCCTCATCATAGAAGTCTTCGTCATCGTTCATCCCGCCCTTGTTCATCCCTCCTCGGCTGCCACCTCGGCCTCGGCCCCGGCCCATCCCTTTCCCTCGGCCTCGGGAGCCCCTGCCACGGCCTCGACTTAGCCCTGTGGAGGGGAGACGGTGTTAAAACCTGCCGACCACCCCCTCCCCACCCCTGGGACTAGATTCCAGCAGCTGCTGGAATCCCTGCCCCACCCAGCGTGTCCCCTCCAGGCCCTGCCTACCTCGGCCTCGGCCGTCCTTGGACCGGCGGTACTGGTTCAGCTCCTTGGAGTACTCATCATAGTCGTCGTCTCCCATTGGCTCCTCACTCTCTCCATACTGGAATCCGCAGAGGAGAGGGCAAGAGAACGTCAGGTAGGGAACAATGAACACTGTCCCCACCTACACACTGCCCCTTTCTGAAGGATGGTGACCATCCAGGGGACTCATACCATAACCCGTCTCCACAGAGCCTGATGACAGACAGGTGGTCCCAATCCTTCCCACTGCAGTCTTCACCCTGAAAACCCAACCCAATAGGCAAACCCAGCATGGCGCCTCCCTACATACACATCGCTGTGGGGCTCCAAAAGGGCAAGTGGGCAACGGGCCGTGGACTGGCATGGAAGGTCTGTGGGTAGGACCAGGATAGCAGGTGCAGTGCGCCTGCCACTCCTTCTCCCGGGTGGGGGCAGGGATGAAGGACCACGTGCCTGGCTGGAAATGTCTCTAGAGGACTTTCAGGAAACTTCTCTCTAGTGACAGGATGTTTTTCACAGCACATCCTGTGATACCTCTTCTTTTTTTTTTTTTGAGACAGAGTCTCGCTCTGTCGCCCAGGATGGAGTGCAGTGGTGCGATCTTGGCTCACTGCAACCCCGCCTCCCGGGTTTAAGTGATTCTCCTGCCTCAGCCTCCTGAATGAATAGCTGGAACTACAGGCACGTGCTAACACACCTGGCTAATTTTTTATATTTTTCAGCAGAGACAGGGTTTCACCGTGTTAGCCAGGAGAGTCTCCATCTCCTGACTTTGTGATCCATTTGCCTCAGCCTCCCAAAGTACTGGGATTACAGGCGTGAGCCACCACGCCTGGCTGATACCTTTTCTACTTTAAACCACATGAAGGTTTTATCTATTCCAAAATGATAAATGAACATTTTTAAACACATACATCTGCCCTCTGAGGCTTCCTTTCCTTCAGAAGGGTCATATGTCTTCCTACCTTAGCCTCACAGCCTCTATGAGCAGTGCTCACGCCCCCGAAAGCCCACCAGCCTCACCCCGACGTCCCCAGGGCCAGAGGAAACCTTACGTCCATCTCTTCCTCGTAGAAATCCTCTTCATCCTCCGGGTGGTCTCCTCCCATAGAGCCTCTGCCCCTGCCTCGGCTGCCCCTGCCCATGCCACGGCCTCGCGATCCTCCACGGCTTCCTCGGCCCCTGTAGCCCCGGCCCCGGCCTCGGCTGCCTGCATGGAGATTCAGACAGTGAGCCTTCAGCGGGAGCAGATGCCACCGGCAAGAAAGAAGACAACCCACTTTCTGCTCCTGAAGTCAATCACTTCAGCATCCTCCTCCTCCTCCAAGAAGCCTTCCTAGATGCCCCAGGTAGGCTAGTGGACCCTCTGGTTCTCTCAGTGGGGGTCCCTCAGCACACTGGACACACAGCTACTGCAGTACTCACTCCCCTTCCTCACAGGGACTTGTCCACTTAGAGCTGTACTGTCCAATATGGCAAACACCAGCCCACGGGCTAATGAGCAACTAACACGTCTGGTCCAAACTATAAGATGCTAGCCTTGAAGTCTGACAAGACTAGCTAGCCCTGTAGTTTGAACTTGTGATTTAGACAAGAGTCCAAAACACACTCTGGACTTCAAAGACTTAGCTAAAATAAAAAAAAGGCTGGGTGTGGTGGCTAATGCCTGTAATCCCAACACTTTGGGAGGCTGAGGTGGGCAGATCACCTGAGGTCAGGAGTTTGAGACCAGCCTGGCCAGCATGGTGAAACCTTGTTTCTACTAAAAATAGAAAAATTAGCCAGGTGTGGCGGCGCACACCTGTAGTCCCAGTTACTTGGGAGGCTGAGGTGGGAGAATTGCTTGAACCCAGGAGGCAAAGGCTGCAATGAGCTGAGACTGTGCCACTGCACTCCAGTTTGAGCAACAGAATGAGACCACGTCTCTCTCTCTCTCTCTCACACACACACACACACAAGTGAGAAAGAATATAAAATATTGCATTTGTCTAATTTGATTACATGTTGAAATAAGATTTTAAACATATTAGGTTGAAAATAGAATATCAAAATTAATTTAATTGGTTTCACTTTTTCCTTCACTTAAAAAAAAAAAAAAAAAGAAGAGTGGCCAGGTGCAGTGGCTCAATCCTATAATCTCAGCACTTTGGGAGGCCCAGTTGGGCAGATCACTTGAGAACAGGAGTTCAAGACAAGCTTGGCCAACACAGCAAAACCCCACCTCTACTAAAAATACAAAAACTTAAGTCCAGTCACAGTAGCTCACAACTGTAATCCCAGTACTTTGGGAGGCCAAGGCGGGCGCATTGCCTGAGCTCAGGAGTTCAAGACCAGATTGGGCAACATAGTGAAACCCCATCTCTACCAAAAATAAAAAAGCCAGCCATGGTGGTACGGGCCTGTAATCCCAGCTACTAGGGAGGCTGAGGCACGAGAATTGCTTGAACCTGGGAGGCGGAGGTTGCAGTGAGTCAACATGGTGCCACTGTACTCCAGCATAAGTGACAGAGTGAGACTCTGTCTCAAAAATAAATAGATAGGCCGGGCACGGTGGCTCATGCCTGTAATCCCAGCACTTTGTGAGGCTGAGGTGGGCGGATCACCAGGTCAGGAGATCAAGACCATTCTGGCTAACATGGTGAAACCCTGTCTCTACTAAAAATACAAAAAATTAGCTGGGCATGGTGGCAGGCGCCTGTAGTCCTAGCTACTTGGGAGGCTAAGGCAGGAGAATGGCATGAACCCGGGAGGCAGAGCTTGCGGTGAGTCGAGATCGTGCCACTGTACTCCAGCCTGGGCGACAGAGCAAGACTCCATCTCAAAAAAATAAATAAAATAAACTAAATAAATAAATAAGATGGGTGTGGTTGTACATGCCTGTAATCCCAGCTACTTGCAGGAGTGAGGCACAAGAAATGCTTGAACCTGGGAGGCAGAGGGTAGAGATTGCAGTAAGCCTAAATCGTGCCACTGCACTCCAGAATGGGTGACAGAGCAAGACTCTGTCTCCCAATAAACAAAAAAGAGTGATGGGGTCTCATTGTGTTGCCCAGGCTGGCCTCCAACTCCAGGGCTCAAGTGATTCTCCCGCCTCCACCTCTCAAGTAGCTGGGACTATCCAGTGTCCTTTTCACTTTTTAAATGTGGCTACCAGAAAATGTAAGTGATATGGTGGCTTCCAATCTAATTCTACTGGACAGCACCAGTCTAGGACCTCCGAAAAGCACAGGGGCTGCCCCAGGGAGGTGTCCAAGACAGACTGCTAGAAGAACGAATGAGCCGGGTGAGGTGGCTCATGCTCGTAATCCCAGCACTTTGGGAGGCCGAGGCGGGCGGATTACGAGGTCACGAGATTGAGAACAGCCTGACCAACCTGGTGAAACTCCGTCTCTACTAAAAATACAAAAATTAGCTGGGCGTAGTGGCATGCGCCTGTAATCCCAGCTACTCAGGAGGCTGAGGCAGGAGAACTGCTCGAACCCGGCAAGTGGAGGTTGCAGTGAGCCAAGATCGCGCCACTGCACTCCAGCCTGGTGACAGAGCGAGACTCGGTCTCAAAAAAAAAAAAAAAACAAAAAAAAAACAACTACTCAACAAGCTGGGCCTCAGGCAGGGCTCACAAGTCTGAGAACCCCTGTGCTGGAAGATTCCAGAAGCCACTCTCAGGCTGGGCAGTCTTTCTGGCAGGAGACAGTTCGATGGTTCTTTTTTGTTGCTGTTGTTGGACAGGCTGGTCTCGAACTCCTGACCATAGGTGATCCGCCTGCCTCGGCCTCCCAAATTGCTGGGATTACAGGCATGAGCCACTATGCCGGCAGAGATGGTTCTAAGGGGCCAGTCAGGGCTACTGTGTCTCTGGTGCTCAAGCTTCCTCCACCTTCCTCCCAAAGGACACAGGTGCAAGGTTCAGAGGTGGGGCAGAGGCAAGGACTGCAGTCACACCTTGTCAGGTGATGGGGCTGGGAGAATGAGGGCGCACTGCTGCGGGGTGGGGCAGCCAGCTGTCAGTGACCCTAGCCCAGGTGAGAGAGAAGCTATCCCCTTCTCCCCTGACAGCCGACCAGGAAGTGACCCTTCAGGTACGCTGGCCTTCTCCCTGCCTCACACCAGCCTGGCACCACCCCAACCACAGACCAGAGGGTGATCTCTCTGGTCCCCTGTGCCACGCACGTGCAGATCCCGGCCCTTCTTTGTACACTTATCCCAACCCTAAGTGACCAAACTTGAGGCTCTGTGAGGCCAGGCCACCCGGGTGGCTCCAATGCCCCAGAGGAGAAATTGCCAAGGCAGGGCTCACCTCGGCCACGGCTGCTGCCCTCCTTGGCACGCCGGTACTGGTTCAGCTCTTTGGTGAAGTCATCGTAGTCCTCCTTGCCCATGTCCTCCTCCTCGTCGCCCTCATATTCCCCATACTGCTCGTTCTCGTAGTCCTCGTACATGCCATAGCTCTTGCTGTCCATCTTGGAGTAAGCCTTCTTGGGCAGGGGCGTGGCATGCGATGGGGGGTACTGCTGGTGGGACTGCGTCCCAGAGATGGGGAGAAGAGGTGAGCTGGATCCCACAGCTGCGGGTGCAGACTACCAAGATCCCCAGTGTTCCCTAAATGAACATGTCTGTCTGGGTGCTGCTACTGTCCCAGGGTTGCACTGCTGGTCCCCAGACCCTCTGAGGACAGGTTCTCATACCAGGAAGTGGGGGTAGCAGAGGGCCCAAGTGTTTCTGTTCCTCATAAAGGACCAGAGCTAGAAAGAAAACAGAACCACAGACCCCCAATCCCTGATGAACGAAGGGGAGGAGAAGGGAGCATTTCCCAGGGATACAGAGCAAGCACACAGGGAGGGGCCTGGGAAGCAGGAGGGGGCTGCTCAGTCACAATTTTGCTAGGGCCCTGGAATTCAATAAATGGCCTGCTTGGCAGCCGGGCTAGAAAGCCGTCTCAAATGATGCGTTCCAAAGTGTGGTAGTGCCAAGTGGTACTAGAAGAAGTTAAAGATACTCATAAAAACAGAAGCAACCAAGACATCCTCCAACAGGTAAATGGAAAACAAACTGGTATATCCAGACAATGGAATAATAGTAAATATGTAACAATAAAGGGTGCATTGGGCAAAACCCAAAGAACTACACAACACTAAGTAATAACAATGAATCAATACTGGCTCATCAATTGTAACAAAGTTACCACAACAAAGCAAGACATTGGTAATGGGAAACTGGGGGCAGGGAAGGGGGCAGGTGGAGGGGAGAAGGGAACTCTACTACTACCTGCTCAATTTTCTATAAACCTAAAACAGCTCTAAAAAATAAAGTCGGGGGGCCGGGGGACCAGGGGCCCGGGCGCAGTGGCTCACGCCTGTAGTCTCAGCACTTTGGGAGGCCAAGGCGGGCAGATCACGAGGTCAGGAGATGGAGACCAGCCTGGCCAACATCGTGAAATGAGATCTCTACTAAAAATTCAAAAATGCAAAAATGCAAAAAAAAAAAAAAAAAAGCCAAGTGTGGGGCGGGCACCTGTAATCCCAGCTACTTGAGAGGCTGAGGCAGAATTGCCTGAACCCGGGAGAGGCAGAGGTTGCAGTGAGCCGAGATTGCACCACTGCGCTCCAGCCTGGGTGACGCTGCAAAACAACATCTCAAAAAAAATAAAGGCCGAGCACGGTGGCTCACACCTGTAATCCCAGCACTTTGGGAGGCCTAGGCGGGCAGATCTCTTGAGTTCAGGAGTTCGAGACCAGCCTGGTCAACATGGTGAAACCCAGTCTCTACTAAAAATACAAAATGAATTAGCCAGGCATGGTGACGGGCACCTCTAATCCCAGCTATTCGGCAGACTGAGGTGTGAGAATCACTTGAACCCAGGAGGCAGAGGATGTGGTGAGCCAAGATCATGCCGCTGCACTCCAGCCTGGGCGACAGAGCGAGACTCCGTCTCAAAAAACAATTAAACAACAACAAGCATGGTGGCTCAGGCTTGTAATCCCAGCACTTTGGGAGGCCAAGGCAGGAAGATCACAAGGTTAGGAGTTCGAGACTAGCCTGGGCAACATAGTGAAACCCGTCTCTACTAAAAATACAAAAAAAAAAAAAAAAAAAATTAGCCAGGTGCGGTGGGGGGCGCCTGTAATCCCAGCAACTTGAGAGGCTCAGGCAGGAGAATCACTTGAACCTGGGAGGTAGAGGTTGCAGTAAGCCAAGATCGTGCCATTGTACTCCAGCCTGGGCGACAGAGCGAGACTCCATCTCTAAATAAATGAATGAATAAAAAAGTCGGCTGCGCATGGTGGCTCATGTCTCTAATCCCAGCACTTTGGGAGGCCGGGGTGGGCAGATCATTTGACCCCAGGAATTTGAGACACCCTGGGCAACATTTTGAAACCCCATCTCTACCAAAAGTACAAAAATTAGCTTTGGTGTGGCAGCCCATGGTTCCAGCTACTTAGGAGGCTGACGCAGGAAGATCACCTGAGCCCAGGCAGCTCGAGGCTGCAGTGAGGTGAGATCACACCACTGCCCTCCAGCCTGGGCAACAGAATGAGATCCCATCTCAATAAATAAATAAACAAACAAACAAAAAGCCTAATTTTTAAAAGTCCATATTACAGAAAAACAGGACAATGCAAAATACAGCTAGATACACAGACACACATACAAGTACTTGAGCAGATCTTTAAAATGCCTCCAGCTCTAGTTCATAAAAAGCATGCAATGTTCCATTTCCTGCCTCTCTCAGGTCTGAAGGCCGAACCTACACCAGAAGATCAATCTCAACTATGGTATTGGACAATGAATCACTTGTTGTGATGGATGATGCTGGGTCATGGGATACCTGGGACAGCTTTAAAGACCTACTAACTTTAAAACATTTCTCAACCGGCCGGGCGCAGTGGCTCATGCCTGTAATCCTAGCACTTTGGGAGGCTGAGGTGGGCGAATCACCTGAGGTCAGGAGTTCGAGGCCAGCCTGGCCAACATCGCAACACCCTGTCTCTACTAAAAATACAAAAATCAGTCGGGCATGGTGTCGCACGCCTGTAATCCCAGCTACTCGGGAGACTGAGACAGAAGAATCACTTGAACCTGGGAGGTGGAAGTTGAAATGAGCCGAGATTGCCCCACTGCACTCCAGCCTAGGCAACAGAGCAAGACTCTGTCTCAATAAATAATAAGGTCTGGGCCGGGCACAGTGGCTCAAGCCTGTAATCCCATCACTTTGGGAGGCCGAGACGGGCGGATCACGAGGTCAGGAGATCGAGACCATCCTGGCTAACACAGTGAAACCCCATCTCTACCAAAAAAAATACAAAAAACTAGCCGGGCGAGGTGGCGGGCGTCTGTAGTCCCAGCTACTTGGGAGGCTGAGGCAGGAGAATGGCGTAAACCCGGGAGGCGGAGCTTGCAGCGAGCTGAGATCCGGCCACTGCACTCCAGCCTGGGCAACAGGGCGAGACTCCGTCTCAAAAAAATAAAAATAAAATAATAAGGTCTGAAGATCGAGACCATCCTGCCTAATGCGGTGAAACCCTGTCTCTACTAAAAATACAAAAAATTATCCGGGTGTGGTGACAGGTGCCTGTGGTCCCAGCTACTCAGAATGCTGAGGCAGAAGAATGGCGTGAACCCAGGAGGCGGAGTTTGCAGTGAGATGAGATTGCGCCACTGCACTCCAGCCTGGGCGACAGAGCGAGACTCCGCCTCAAAAAAAAAAAAAAAAAAAAGATGATTTGCTTTTCTCTTATGGAATTTTCTGGGGGAAGAAATGGTATACAAAATGAACAAATAATTTAAATTGCTGCTTGAAATGAAAGCGACAGTGGCCGAGTACTGCCTGCCTACGGGCCACTTGAGAACATTTCATTCTCTTGCCAATTTCCCAAAAAGGTCATTTGTGAAGAGTGGAAGCCAGTCAGCCATGACATGGACCAGTCAGCATCTTTCTCTGAGACATACAGGGCCTTGCTAAGGCCGCACGGAGGAAGCTCGAGAGCATACCTCACGGAGGTCAGCTAGGGCCTGGGTTCAAACCCAGCTCCTCTACTTCAGAACTGGGCAACTTTGTTGAAACTTTCTTTTCCTTTTGAGACAGGGTCTTGCTCTGTCACCCAGGCTAGAGTGCAGTGGCTGATCACAGCTCACTGCAACCTTGAACTTTTGGGCTCAAGGGATCTTCTCACCACCTCTGCCTCCTGAGTAGCTGCAACTACAGGCATGCCTGGTTAATTTTTTTATTTTTTGTGGAGATGGGGTCTCACTTTGTTATCTAGGCTGCCCTGTTGAAATTGTCTAAGTCTCAGTATCCTAAGTCATAAAATGGGGATTAAACTAATACCTGATGACCCAGGACTGAAACCCACATAAAATGCCCAGAACACAGCAAGTGCTCAAGAAACACAAGCAGCTGAACTCCTCCCGGCCCCAGAGCTCAGCAGGGCACGCCAGTCACTCACCGGCGCATATGGGGGGCTGTACTCTCTGTACTTGCGGTGCCCTTTCTCACTGGGGCTGAAATCCGAGTCATCTGAGAAGTCAGAGAAGTCATCGCTAGAAGAAGCGTGGCGCTGTAATGACAGGGGAAGAAGACTCAGCAACCCTGCTGCAGGCGGGCCACTCAGGCGCAGTCAGCCTCAGGACAAGCTATGCCGGCATGTGCCGGAAACACCTCACCTGGGGCACTTAGTGGCAACGGAGCATAAGCTACCGACTCTTAAAAAAGGTCTTTATCCAATTTGAGATAAGCAAAGGCATTAAGAGTGCCCTCTGGGGCGGACAGCAAAAGCTCAGCCCCTGGGGCTCTCAGCCAGGCCCGATGCCAGGCAGTGGCAGTCCCAGTGAATCCTGGACCTACTTTGTGCTTGGATTTCCTCCTCTTCTTCGACCTCCTTTTCTCTTTCTCCCGCTCTTTCTTCCGTTTCCGCTTCAGTCTCCTGTGGGACTTCTCCTCATCCGAATCACTGTGATGCTTCTCCCCCTTTTCTTTCCGGCTTCTCTCAGGCCCTCCGGAGGTATCCTGGGTCTCCTCTGCCCCATCATCTTCCAATTCGCCTTCTTCCAACTCTCCATCTTCCCTACAAATGAACCCCAAAGCCACCATGAACACAGGGTTTGAGAGGAGGCCTCCTAGGGCTCTGGGCTGGCCAAGGCTGACAAGAACCAAGGGCCTGACTGCTGTGAGCAAGGTGAGACCCTGGGAGGACACGGGGGCCATGGCCTCTTGTTCCATCCCTTATCGTCCCCCTGAAAGAACTGTGCTTGCTCCAGTCTAACCTGGCTGGGGGAGGGGTAGGAGTTTAAGGGCATTACCACTAACACCGGGATACATCTATGTCAGATTTCCCAACAGGACTAGTGTCCTTAGAAGAAGAAACCGACAAGATGCTATGGTCACATACGTGGGAAGAGCCCCATCTTGGGGATTCACAATGCTTAACACTGCAGAACTTCCAGGAAGCCCCACAATCTAGAAACCCATACAGCTCTGCTGTGAAGCACTTAGGGCACTTCTAAACCTCGCTCGACCACAGAAGTGCCTCTCCTAGAAAGCACAGACCTGCATCCCCTCCCTCCCAGGCCCAGGATCGCCTGCTGGGCCCCGGGCCCCAGGGAGCTGGGCATCAGTGCCACCTGAGGCTGAGGGTGGTGGCTGTACACCATGGAGAGGGCCTTGGTTCTGAACCAGGGGTGGCCCCAAGCTACCTGGGACCCACTCACAAGCAGGCCTGGGCTGTGGCCTGAGAACCCTTCAAAGTACTTTATTACAAAAGCCCCATGAGAACTGTTGGAAACAGGCTCAGAGTCCCAGGTCACCAGGTCTGACCCACCCTCGTCAGTCCCACATCTCTGGGCTTGAGGCAAGCAAACACTGAGCAGCTGGAGGAGGGGGACGGATCCCAGGCCCCTCCTGAGGACCTCACATGATACCGCCCCTGCTTTCTCTCCCTCCTCTGACTCACCTGCAGGTACTGGGAACCCCTTCTGGCTCCCCATCCTATACTCTTCCAATTCCCCCATGTCATCCCAATCCCCAGGACTTTAAAAGTGCTCTCCAAACATGACACTGCCCAGTGGACATTCTGTATATGTAAATATCTACGGGGTGGGGTAGGAGTGAGGGAAGAAATTGGGTTCAGGAGGGGGAAGCTGGAAAAAGAATCCAGTTTTTGAGCCAAACCCACAGACACAGTGTTCACAAGTACAGGGGTTGGTAAAGGAAAAAAACAATTTTTTTGAATAATTTTAAACGCTCCCAAAGTTCCCCACGAATGACCACAAAAAGGCTTGTGTGAGAGCCTCCAACTCCTTCCATCTCAATTAACTAGGACACAAAGAGAAGGGATGTAAGGAGGAAACGTCATGAGCCCAGGCCCCAAAAGGTTAGCCACAAATGGAGCTACCTCCGCGGAAAGGCCTGCAGTTGCCCAGGCGGGAGCCAGTGCATTAGGCGTGCTTGCCTGAAGTTTCCAGCACATGCAGCAGACTCCTCCCAGGACCCTCCACTGTCCTTTCACTTGTGTCCCTCCCTTTGTCTGCCTCAGGACTGCTACCTAAACATCAAGGAGCTCCTCAAGAAGGGCTTTTTCTATGAACCCTCATTCCCAGTTCAAAGGGGATGGGTTCTATTTCAAACCCAAGTGGCCCAGCCCCACAGATACTCCTGGGCAGAGGTCAAGCGCAGTTCTTGAAACAGAATGCAGGACACAAAACTCTTTCTGCTGCTTCAAAGGCAACAACGCAGGTGACGTCACCCACGTGTTGCTTCCCTGACTAGTAAACTTGGGAGGGGGCGGGGCAGGGGCGCAGGCTGCAGTCCTGACAAGGGAGGCGCCTTCCCGCTGGGGTGCGGCCCACAGAAACCAGGCGTGGAGCAAAGCCCTCACTGGACGCCTCACCCACACTGAAAGGGCCACATGACTGGGAAAACTAGTTTTGTCCCAAGGGAGAAGCTCTTACTCAGTGACATGGCAAACTTCCCACCGCCGGGAGCTGTGCAGACACTGTGAAGTGGCACCCTGATGGGAATATAGGGGGCGGGCCAGGGCCACACCTCAAGAGAAACTCAGGGAGAGAGAGAGACTGAGTGCGAGAAGGCCTGGGACAGACTGGAGGTGTACATGCTGGGGTTTCACCAAGAAAAGCTAAGAACAACGTTACTCTCGACACTTAAGTCTGGAAGGCATAAAGTTGAGAGGCACATGATCACCATCCAGGTCACTAATTTTTTTTTTTTTTCTTTTTGACAGTCTCGCTCTGTCGCCCAGGTTGGAGTGCAGTGGCCGGATCTCGGCTCACTGCAAGCTCTGCCTCCCAGGTTCACGCCATTCTCCTGCCTCAGCCTCCTGAGTAGCTGGGACTACAGGCGCCCGCCACCTCGCCCGGCTAGTGTTTTTTTTGTTTGTTTGTTTGTTTTTTGTAGAGACGGGGTTTCACCGGGTTAGTCAGGATGGTCTCGATCTCTTGACCTCGTGATCCGCCCGTCTCGGCCTCCCAAAGTGCTGGGATTACAGGCTTGAGCCACTGCGCCTGGCCAGGTCACTAATATTTTAAATGCCAAATCTGTGCCAGGTTGCTTGACTCCCTCCTTTTCTGCACTGTCCTTGTAGGAAAAAAGATACAAATGACAACACACTTGGTCCACAAGGCAGGTGCATGATCATCATCAGGGCAGGGCCAGCTCAGCCAGAGTGGGTGGCAGCCTCAGCATGCCCTCCCTTATGTCCAACACTGCCACACAGCAGGCGACAGTCTTGCCCATGGTCAGCTGAGGCCTCCTTCCCTGTCTCGATGCCACCCGCTGGCTCGGACGAAGGTACAGGCTACTCTACATCTAACACCTGAGGGCAGAGGACAAAAGACCATCCAAGGAACTCCAAGAGCCTTAACCATTGTCCAGAATGATTCTAGAAAGGAATCACCAAGGTAGAGAAGCACAGCATTCAAATCCACCCTGCAAAGACCTGAGCCAAAGAGGGATTCTGTACACTATCGATATCAACAACTCCAGGCACACCTGGACTCAAAGGGAACCAACCATACAACTTTTCACAAAACAGGCAGTGGCTACTTGAAACTTTGTTTCCCTAGAGTTGAGAGAGGCAGAGAAATACACAGGATTTTTTGTTAAATTGTTGCTGGTTGATGAAGGGGCACTGAGACAGCGACAATAAACAGATCGCTGCATTATCAGGGCCATCCTGCCATGTCATGCCCTCAAAGTCCCTCCGAGCCCTGGGCTAACCTCTGCCCACAGTCACCTCAGGGGGTCCCCCTCCCGACACCCGAGATGCCCTCTCAGCTAAATGTCCTGCGTGAATATGAGGTCTTAACTATATTTTTCAGACTCTGTTCAACAGAAAGCAAAAGGAAAGGAAGTCAAGCCAACTGGGAATCCTGTGTGCCACCGGCGCGACAGCACAAAGGCGGTCTCCACAAAACAGCAACCAGGTTTCAGCGATGCCACTTAACAGACTGCCGGCAAAATCCGTGTCAGAGTGGGATTAAATACCGAGGGAACATGCTTAATAGACCTCGACATAATCCCCCAAGAAAAGTGGGGGAAGCCCCACCGCGCTAATCATTTCAATCTAGACCTGCCAAACTCTCTTGAGACAAGCAAGCAGAAGAAAAGCCTGCCGCGGCAGCCTGTGCAGGGAGCACTCTATTCCCAGAGCCTGTATTGGCAACGCCTGACATGGCTGCACTCAGTCCGCTGCTAGAGCTCTCGGGGACAGGAAAGCAACCACCCTGGGAGACCGACTTGGAACTGGCCCCCATGAGGAAATGGGAAGAGGCCAACGCCTTGCCCTGAGCCAGTCCTGCCCCATACCTCCTGGACAAAGCTCCCGGGCATTTCAGTTTCCATTTTCAGAGCTGGCTGCTCCTCTCCCTGGGCCAAAGAACAGATCTGGATGCCCACTCTAAGGAACAGGCCGACTCCACAGGGTCCACAAGCATGCTGGGTTCAGTACACACCATGGACTTGGCAAAAACCGTGCTTGGTAAAGATACTTCATGTCCAGACCAGGTGTGGTGGCTCATGCCTGTAATCCTAGCACTTCGGGAGGCCAAAGCAGGCGGATCACTTGAGGTCAGGAGTTCGAGACCAGCCTGGCCAACACAGCAAAACCCTGTCTCTACCAGTAATACAAAAATTAGCTGGGTGTGATGGTGGACGCCTGTAATCCCATCTACTCGGGAGGCTGAGGCACAAAAACTTGAACATGGGAGGCAGAGACAGCAGTAAGCCCAGATCGTGCCACTGCACTCCAACTTGGGAGACAGAGTGAAACTGTGTCTTTAAAAAAAAAAAAAAAAAAAACCAAAACTGTAATCCCAGCACTTTGGGAGGCCAAGGCAGGCGGATCACCTGAGGTCAGGAGTTCGAGACTAGCCTTGCCAACATTGTGAAACTCCAGCTCTACTAAGAATGCCACCAGCGAGGTGGCGGATGCCTGTAGTTCCAGCTACTCAGGAGGCTGAGGCAGGAGAATTGCTTGAACCTGGGAGGCGGAGGTTGCAGTGAGCCAAGATCATGCCACTGCACTCCAGCCTAGGTGACAGAGCTAGAGACTCGGTTTCAAAAAACAAAACAAAAGATATTTCATGTCCAAAGTAGACATGATATTTTAAAGGAGATATTTCATACTGCCTTATCCAGTAGCCTACAGATTTGGGCCTCATGCTCCTTTCTGCAGACCAAGTAACTCAACCAGCTCCACCTCTTCTCTAGAGTATGCTCTTAGTCCATAACCTGAGCCTTGCTTTTCTGATCTACTGAATGGGATAACAGCAGCACCTATCTCAAGGGTTGTGAAGGTTAAATGAGATAATAGGCATAAAGCAATTGACATAAGGGACAGGCACAAAGGAAGGAGCAGCTGTTGGTTGTAAGAACCAGGCAGCACGAGGGCGCCTCTCCACGGAAAGCTCTAACTGGCTGGAATGCTGACTGCGAAGCATGTTCTCTATAAGAAAGCTACAACCAGGGCCGGGCACGGTGGTTCACGCCTGTAATCCCAGCACTTTGGGAGGCCGTGGTGGACGGATCACCTGAGGTTGGGAGTTCGAGACCAGCCTGACCAACATGGAGAAACCCCATCTCTACTCAAAATACAAAATTAGCTGGGCATTGTAGCAGACACCTGTAACCCCAGCTACTCAAGAGGCTGAGGCAGGAGAATCGCTTGAACCTGGGGAGGCGGAGGTTGCAGTGAGCCAAGATCACGCCACTGCACTCCAGCCTGGGGGACAAGAACGAAACTCCATCTCAAAAAAAAAAAAAGAAAAAAAGAAAGCTACAGCCAGCGCTCCCTGATGGACACTGCTGACTACTGGTCAACAAGTTCTTTTTACTTAGTCATAACCACGCATACACTGTTCTCCCAACTCATCCTGCTGACAAAACTGACAAAAGCGACGTCTCCCCTTCCTCAGCTCTAATCTAGGCAGTACCAGAAGCCACCAAGTGGCTAATCAAGGCAAAAAGACATAGGGAGAGCTGAGCCCCGGGAAGGAACAAAGGCTTCTTACAGAAATGAAGCTTGGCAACATGGCAGCTCTCTAGACAAGAGGGCTGGACGAAAGCTGAAAGGGGACCAGGGTTTGTGATCAACCTGGTTTACAAGAGTAAAAAATAAAAAATAAAAAAAAAAGGCAAAGTACAACACAAAAGATGGAAACTCAAGGAACAGCGGCTGTTACCTTAAGATCATGAGAGCCCTTGATAAGAGGCGGCTAGGTTAATGTGAAGGTCAGGGTTATGATCATTAACTGCCCAGACTCTCAACAAATTGCCTGGGTAGGCTCTGAATGACCCATTAACTAGGGACAAAATTACAAAAATTACAAGGAGGTGCCGCCTCTTCAAATGCTTAACAACCAGCCTAAATGCAGAAGTCCAGGATCCCCAAGTCCAATTCTGCAGCACAGTCGTTTACTAGGAGTGAAGGCGCAGGGCCTCTGCTTTAGAAATTCAGCTCAGGGCTCATGCCTAAGAAAGGCCCCAGAGACCTTCCCTTGAGTTAGGATGTCATGAAGCAGCCACAGAGGAAACCTCACTGAGGGATTTTCAGAGCCAGGAAATTCTTGAAATAAACCTCTGGGTCTTGCACATGCTTTTCAGTGTCCTTAACTACCTAAGTTCATCAACCGGAAACCAAGAACAAATGTGCTCTATGTCTCCTTTTCCTCAGCATTCTCAGGTGTCATCATGGCGTGCTCTGTGACATCATTCCATTTCCATGGTAATGTGCCCACGCCACAGCAACCACCCAAGTGAGGCACAAAACTGGCGAAGAGAAGTCTAGCCATCAGCATCTGTACCCTGAACCCCACACTCTCACTTCAACATAAGACAGTCTACCTATCCACTGCTGGCATCTAGATACGAAGACACCTACTGGCGGATGTGACCGTAGGAGAAACTGGAGCCATGTGAACCCAGCTCCGGTATTTGAGATATTGTTAATTTTGTTAGCAATGAGTTTTGTAGTAGGGTTTTTTGTTTTGTTTAATTTTATTTTCTTTTGAGACAGAGTCTTATTCTGTCACTCAGGCTGGAGTGCACTGGCACGATTTTGGCTCACTGCAACCTCGGCCTCCTGGCTTCCAGTGATTCTTGTTCCTCAGCCCCCCGAGTAGCTGGGATTACAGGACCTGGCACCGTGCCCAGCTAATTTGTGTATATTTAGTAGAAGCCAGGTTTTGCCATGTTGGCCAGGCTGGTCTCGAACTCCTGACCTCAGGTGATCCGCCTGTCTCAGACTCCCAAAGTGCTAGGATTACAAGTGTGAGCCAACATGCCCAGCCTGTAGTTATGTTTTTAAATGATCATAAAGTTAGAGATTCATACTGAAGAACCTACAGGTATAGGCCAAGCACAGTGGCTCATGCCTGTAATCCCAGCATTTTGGGAGGCCAACGCAGGCAGATCACTTGAGCCCAGGAATTTGAGACCAGCCTGGGCAACATGAGGAAACCCCATCTCTACAAAAAAATACAAAAATTAGTCTGGCAGCATGTGCTTGTAGTCCCGACTACTCAGGAGGCTAAGGCAAGAGAATCGATTGAGCCAGGAGGTCGAGGCTGCAGGGAGCTAAGACTGCACCACTGCACTCCAGCCTGGGCAACAGAGTGAGACCCTGTCAGACTGCTTGAGCCCAGAAGTTAGAGACCAGCCTGAGCAACATAGTGAGACTCCGTCACTACAAATAATTTAAAGACAAGGTCTCTCTCTGTTGCCCAGGCTGGTCTTTTTTTTTTTTTTTTTTTTTTTTTTTTTTTGAGACGGAGTCTTGCTCTGTCGCCCAGGGTGGAGTGCAGTGGCTGGATCTCAGCTCACTGCAAGCTCCGCCTCCTGGGTTTACGCCATTCTCCTGCCTCAGCCTCCTGAGTAGCTGGGACTACAGACGCCCGCCACCTCGCCCGGCTAGTTTTTTGTACCTTTTAGTAGAGACGGGGTTTCACCGTGTTAGCCAGGATGGTCTCGATCTCCTGACCTCGTGATCCGCCCGTCTCGGCCTCCCAAAGTGCTGGGATTACAGGCTTGAGCCACCGCGCCCAGCCGACCCAGGCTGGTCTTGAACTCTTGGACTAAAGCCTGCCTTGGCCTTCTCCTGCTTTGGCCTCCCAAAGTTCTGGGATTAGAGGCATAAGCCACTGCATCCAGCCTCTATGAATAATTATTAAAAATATTTTTTTCTTGGCCGGGCGCAGTGGCTCACGCCTGTAATCCCTGCACTTTAGGAGGCCGAGGCGGGCGGATCACGAGGTCAGGAGATCGAGACCTTCCTGGCTAACACAGTGAAACCCCGTCTCTACTAAAATACAACAAATTAGCCGGGCATGGTGGCGGGCGCCTGTAGTCCCAGCTACTCGGGAGGCTGAGGCAGGAGAATGGCGTGAACCCGGGAGGTGGAGCTTGCAGTGAGCTGAGATGGCGCCACTGCACTCCAGCCTGGGCGACAGAGTGAAGACTCTGCCTCAAAAAAAAAAAAAAAAAAATTTCCATAATAAAAGGTTAAGAAAGAAAAAAAAAGTTCCAGCCAGGCGCAGTGGCTCATGCATGTAATCCCAGCACTTTGGGAAGCCAAGGCGAGTGGATCACCTGAGGTCAGGAGTTCGAGACCAGCCTGACCAACGTGGTGAAACCCCATCTTTACTAAAAATACAAAAATTAGCTGGGCATGGTGACACGTGCCTGTAGTTCCAGCTACTAGGGAGGCTGAAGCAGGAGAATCAGTTGATCCCGGGGAGGCAGAGGTTGCAATGAGCGGAGATCATACCACTGCACCCCAGCCCGGGCAACAGAGCGAGACTCCGTCTCCAAAAAAAAAAAAAAAAAATTATCCAGGCATGGTGGCACATACCTGTAGTCCCAGCTATTTGGGAGATGGAGGCAGGAGAATCACTTGAACCCGGGAGGTCAAGGTTGCAGTGAGCTGAGACTGCACCATTACCCTCCAGCCTGGGTGAGAGTGAGACTTCATCTCAAAAAAAGAAAAAGGAGGCCGGGCGCGGTGGCTCAAGCCTGTAATCCCAGCACTTTGGGAGGCCGAGACGGGCGGATCACGAGGTCAGGAGATCGAGACCATCCTGGCTAACACGGTGAAACCCCGTCTCTACTAAAAATACAAAAAACTAGCCGGGCGAGGTGGCGGGCGCCTGTAGTCCCAGCTACTCCGGAGGCTGAGGCAGGAGAATGGCGTAAACCCGGGAGGCGGAGCTTGCAGTGAGCTGAGATCCGGCCACTGCAGTCCAGCCCGGGCTACAGAGCAAGACTCCGTCTCAAAAAAAAAAAAAAAAAGAAAAAGGAAAAGAAAACAAAAAAGAATTTCCAAGTGGGACAACTCAGCAACGTGAGGAGAGGCTGCAAGGTCCCTAAGCAGTTATTTAATAATTTCCCAGCAGAGAGCTGGAATCTGGGCTTGGGGGCCTCCACACTCCTCACCAAGGCCTAAACTGAGGCTCAGAGACAGGAAGGAATTTGCCCATGGGGTCACAGCAGGAAGAAGCAGAACTAGAAACTAAGTCCAGTACCTTCGGATGCAAAGACCAGCTCTTAACTTCTACAAATTATCTGACAACTACAAATTACGTCAAAAAGAGTACTTTGCTAAACAGGTCAACTGACAAAACAACGCCCACCCTGAAATGTATAATCGAGTGGGGAAAAATAAGATATACATACATAAAACAGACTTCATGAATCAGTATTCCAAGAAATGCCAGAATGAGGCACCAAGACTTTGGGCAAATTCCTTAAACACTCTGCACCCCAGTCTCCTTACTGTGCAGCACAGGCAACCATGGAGTCCCCAGGATGGTGTCATGCGAGAATCCCATGAGGCCATGTAACGCAAGCACTTAGCAGGAACCTCCCTCACAATAAACACTTAGGAGTAAAATCTACCCAAACGCAAAGACACAAGGTCGACACAGTCCTTCCAATATCAAATGAAGGAAATGGTAGCATTTCAAAAACCTAACCAAAGACATCTAGAGAGAGAATAAGGGCTCATGGAAAGACTGAAGGAATTCTGGCAAAAAAAAAAAAAAAAAGGGACTCATCCCAACACAAAGAGAAAACAATATAAATCCCAGGGAGTGAAATTCCAAAGTCCCCTAACATGAAAGGAATGCCTTCGCCCCCAAGTGTGCAGCATCCACTCTGGGGTTTGTCCAAGCAGTCAAACCTCTTAGAACAGTTCTGCAAAGCTCCAAACAGGCTGACCATGAAAAAACCCAGCCTGCTAGAGGAAGCTTGTGGAGACAAAGATGCCATTTTTTTTGCCTTAGTATCTATTCTTCCACTCCCACAAGCTCTGAAAATTTGCATTCTTGAGCAAAGGTATCTATGCCTCAGAACCAAGTTACTCTTGGCGGACGAACCTCTGGAATTTGCTTCTCAGTAATGAAGAGTTTTCTAACCACCTTCTCATGCCAACGAAGCTTCAGATGGTTTACAGCTGCAAAGATCATGGTTTTCATCGGAGGATTGATTTCTATTACTCCAGAGGAGAAAGTCTAACAATTTAACTTATGAACTAAGAGTTCTCCTTGTTTATAATTTTTTATTTATTTACTTTTACACAGGGTCTTGCTCTGTCACTCAGGCTGGAGTGCAGTGGCGTGATCATGGCTCAAGGCAGCCTTGACCTCCTGAGCTCAAGCAATCCTCCCACCTCAGCCTCCCAAGTAGATGGGACTACAAGCATGCGCCACCATGCCAGCTAATTTTTGTAGAGATGGGGTTTCATGCCGGGCACAGTGGCTCATGCCTATAATCTCAGCACTTCAGGAGGACAAGGCAGGCAGATCACTTGAGATCAGGAGTTCAAGACCATCCTGGCCAAAATGGTAAAAACACCATCTCCACTAAAAATACAAAAATTAGCCCGGTGTAATGGCATGCGCCTGTGGTCCCAGCTACTCAGGAGGCTGAGGTACAAGAATCACTTGAACCCAGGAGGCGGAGGCTGCAGTGGGCCAAGACTGTGCCACTGCACTCTAGCCTGGGCATCAGGGCAATATTTCGTCTTAAAAAATACATAAAAATAAAAATAAACAAATAAATAAGAGATCTGGGCCTAAGACTCTTCAGATTTGTTCATGCATCACCTAAAGAGTTTCTTGACTTGGTGCAGTGGCTCACGCCTATAATCCTAGCACTTTGGGAGGCCGAGATGGGTGGATCACCTGAGGTCAGGAGTTCAAGACCAGCCTGGCCAACATGGTAAAATCCTCTCTCTACTAAAAATACAAAAATTAGCTGGGGGTGGTGGCGCACACCTGTTATCCCAACTACTCAGGAAGCTGAGGCAGGAGAATCGCTTGAACCCAGAGGTGGAGGTTGCAGTGGGCTGAGATCATGCCATTGCACTCCACCTGGGTGACGGAGTAAGACTCTGTCTAAAAAAATAATAATAATAATTTCTTAACTACCATTATATACATACAACCTATTTGTTAATTTCTAGTCACCTGTGGGTTCCTTAAGGGCAGACAAGAACGAGGTTCACAGTAACCCCATGTTTCCAAGGGCCCAGCATAGGGCCAAGTACAGACTGGGTGACATGCTCAGTGCATATTCTACATGATGTATCAATCTCAGCTTTCATACCCTTTTGGTCAATTTCATCAATAGAAACAGTAACAAATTTCCAAGAAACCTTTTTCAGCAACCTGTATCACTTAAAACTTTGACACAAACTCATTTGAGTGTTTATCAAGGGTTTCCAAATAAGCTTGAAAGTGATGGATGCACAGATGGAACAGAGGAGACAGGCCCTGCCTTGGATGCAGCCCGCCTTGTGTGGCACACAGGCTTCAGTTACTGTGACTGCTCTCGTTCCCTGTGGAGTGGCAGGGCCTGCCTGGAATCCCAAGGAAACCTAAGCCCTGGTGTCTGTTAGGAAAATGAGGAGGGCAACAATCCAAGCCACCTGCAACAGACTTTTGGCCAAGTGACACTAGTGTCTGGGCCCAGCTCCCTCAGTTAGGCCATAGCAGGGATGTGATGGCCATGATCCACTTCCACATGGGGACTCAAGAAGTCTCCAGTTACTTCTAATGAATGAAAATCCCTTCCATTTAAGAGGGTTTAAAAGCCTAGGCTTGGGCCTCTACATTCACTGGAAGGAGTGGAACGTAGGGAAGATGGAGCCACAGTAGACTGAGGAAGGAGTAACACCCCCACCCTCTTGAGGGCCAACTTTAATGGAATATCTATATTCCCTCCTCATTCCCTCCCACCACAAAAATAATGACAATGCCTGCCGTGCTGGCATACCAGACAGTGCATACCATACCGCGTGGTGGACAGCAACTTTCTACTCAACTCTGCTGCTGTAGCGTAGAAGCAGCCACTGATGATATAAATGAATGAGTATGGCTGTGTGCCTATACACTTTACCTACTGGCCAGGCGTGGTGGCTCACACCTGTAATCCCAGAACTTTGGGAGGTCAAGGAGGGTGGATCACTTGAGGTCACGAGTTCAAGACCAGCCTGCCCAACATGGTGAAACCCCGTCTCTACTAAAAACACAAAAATTAGCCAGGCGTGATGGTGCGCACCTGTAATCCCAGCCTCAGGAGGCTGAAGCAGGAGAATCCCTTGAACCAAGAGGCAAAGGTTGCAGTGAGCTGAGATTGTGCCACTGCACTCCAGCCTGGGTGACAAAGCAAGACTCTTGTCTCAAAACAACACAAACAAACAAACAAAAAAACTTTACCTACAAAAACAGGCTGGGTGGGCTGGCTTTGGCCCAAGAATCATAGTTTGCCAACCCCTAGCCTGGATGCAACGGCTTTCACACTTTTTGACACTGAACCACATCTGCTTCTTTGCATTTCTCCCAAACAAAAGTGTCCGGAAGCCACACTTAAATGCATTATGCTTTTCCTTTCCTCTTCCATTTCCTTGCTTTTCCAATGCAGGAGAAAAAAATCAATAATTGGACTTTATACCCCACTAGTGACTATAACCTGCAGTCTGAAAAATACCACACCAGATCCACCACAGTATAATGGTATGTATAGTATAGAGATGGGGTCTGAGTACCAGCCGCCCAGGGTTCTAACTCTGCCTGCAGCACGCACTTGCTTCGTGACCTGGGACAAGTGACTTCGCCTCTCTGTTTCAGTTTCTCCTCAAAGCAGGGGTAAAGGTTAAATGAGCTAACGCATGAGAAGCACTCTGAAGGGCCCTGGCAGGTAATCTTTGACCTTCAGATCAATTGCACACAAATGGTACTGTCACCCCTTTGGAAAGACAAAGACACTGACTTAGGAGATAAACTCAAGAATCACATCCAGTTTGCCTGACTTCCCCAACCATAGCTGTCCATCACCCATCACTGTCAGCAGAGGGTCAATCCCGTGTGGAGAGAACACGGCAGCACCCAGACAGACATGGTGGCTTATACCTGTAATCCCAGCACTTTGGGAGGCTGAGGTAGAAGGATCATTGAAGCTAAGAGTTCCAGGCTGCAGTGAGCTATTAATACTATGAGGTGCCACTGCATTTCATTTCAGCCTGGGTGACAGCAAAACCCTGTCTCAATAAAAGTGAAAAAACAAAGCTTTTGGCTCTGGACTTTACTCTATCCTTTCTGGGATGACTGACAGGCATGACCGGGAACCTGATGGGCCTGCCTGTGATCTAGCCACTGAGCCTAACCTGCAAATTAATTGTTAAGGCATCTGCTTTGCAAGTGGGTATTAGTGAGCTGCAGCAGCAGCAGCAACTCTTTATTGTGGTCAGAAACTGCAGAAGGTAGGCCAGACACACGGGAAGGGAATACAAGGTCTGGTAAAGGCAGTAACAACCCTAGCCTGACTTTAAATAAAGTCTTCAGGATAGAAGGGTTCTTTGCACACTCAGAACACTTTTCTGCTCCAAGAAAGGCCGGGGAGGAGCTTAGTTACTGAATGAACAAAACTTTATCTGACTCAGCCAGATCCCAAAGGAGTAAAAAATCCTGGAGCTAGATGAGACCTTGCTCATTCCTCTCTGGAGAAAGTAAAGGACTTGCATGGTGAAACTGACTAGTTTGCAGTGGTGTGAGATTCTAGATCCCCGGCTTCCCAGTTCTCAGAAGCCCTACCAAGACTGCAGCACTAACTCGGATTCTAATTGCAAAAAGATGAACACAGGAGGTACAGTCAGCATAAGCTCCAGACAGTATGACCATTTGAGCATCTATAAAAAGACACTGAGCAAGCAAGCAATGTCTTAAGATGGCTTCCACTTAGTGTCAACCCCAATCAGCTCCCTGTGATTAAACAAGCTGACCAGAACCCTAAGAGGTGAAAGATAAATGCACTTCCTTCAAAAACAGATGCTCTTACTTCTCTTTACACACTGACTGTAACAGTTCTGTTTCAAATTCTTCTCTAGTAGGGAAAGCAGAAAGATTCACTAAATGCTGGCATTGTGTGGGTGTCCCCAAATGCACCCGCTTGACCACAAAGACCCTGAGAAGTGGGCATTTTATCCTTGATGCCTACTGCACACTGCCGGGGAGGAGCCAAGCCTAAACAGTTTTATCTGGCTCCAAAGTCCACAGTCTTCCTCCACATCCTGTTGCCACCTCCGACATTCAAAAAGATGTCACCACTTGCCTGACAAACAGGGCACTGAGTCACCTATTCACACAGATGCGAAATGGCAAAAAAATACACACGAGAAAGATCCTTTATACAGACCAGTTTGGCCAGAAGCAGCAAACTATGCTCTCAGCAAATAATCCTGTGTTCTGTTAAGAAAAACAACAGAAAAAGTGACAGGACACAACTAAATCTAGCACCAACCAAGAGACCATATCTTCATTTTTGTCAACAACTACTAAGAGTCACCCCAATGGGTGATGTGCCAGAAATCTATTTAAAAACTGCCCATCTCACCTCATTACATCACCAGCGAAACCGCACACAATGTCTTCAAAACTGCATCTGCATTAACTCCTAAAATCAAAAGTGTCCACGCAGCAAAGACTAGGCCAAGAAACTGGGAAAGTCAAACCCATGAAGTTTGGCTCCCCCTAAACAATCTCATTTTTACCTTAACTTATCCCCATGAACTTGACATGCAACCCAGACAAACTGGCAGCTTTTCCATCCTATTAGGTTTTAATTATGAAACTGGCTTCAAACCATGTATTCGGAAAGGAGTCCCTCCACCAATGAGGCTGCTCCTACAGTCCCTGATCTGCTGAATAAATACCAATTGCCAGAAATCTCAGGAGTCATCCTTTTTTCTCAGCTGTGCTGCCAAGGTACAGGTTAAGCGCCTTGCTCAATTCAGCTACTTTGCTTGCTATTCGCTCTGTCACTCAACCTCCTGGCGTGAATCGGACCCAGTTGCTCTGGCACTAGAATTACTGTTTGTGGGGACCAAAATTAGGTTCTCTAGAATCTGGTTTGACTTGATAGCTATCCACGGAGACTTGGAAATAGTTCCATTAGCAATTTTCACCACAGAATATTTACTGTAACTGGATCTGACCTCTATGGAGAGATGTTTCTAGAGGCCTCATAGCCATAAGCCATAAAAATGTAACAAAAGGAAGTGGACCCTCAGACAGCCATTTCTCTCCCATCATGGAAGAAGGTAAAAGATCTAAGAGCAAGAAGCAGAGGTGGAAGCACCGTTAAATAAATTACTAAGCAAGTCCAACATGCAATAGCTCTACATTCAACTATATAGAAACACAAGAGTCAAAACCGTTCATCTTAAATTTGCCAGGCAGTTGAACAGCCAGGTCCACAGGTACAAAACAATTTTCCCTTGGGATCAGCCTTCCTGGCTGTGGAAAAACCACAGTAGTGGCTAAAATAGCTGGCTCTAGAGAAAACTATGGCTTAAAAAGAAATCAAAAATTTAAACCTTCAGAGCACAACAAAATTGTACCAGGGGGAGAGGACAGGCTGTGAATTACTCCTTTTGGGCAATCACATTTTTTTTTCTTTTAAAGAGCAAATTTGAGAGGAATTAAAAAAATAAAGGGGCTTTATGACCAGAACATCCATATTTCCATGGTCAAAATCGACTTTTTTTCTACTAGGAGACTTTGATTTGCTTTTAAGTTAAATCTCTCACCCAGAGAAAATAAAAATGTGAAAGGTTATAAGTGTATAATAAGATTGGTTGTTAAATCAGGGATTCTGAGTGACACCCTTTTCTTTCTTTTTTTTTTTGCAACATCCATTAATTTGATTTTTAACTAATACTGGTACATCAGTTTGGGGGGAAAAAAGGCAGTACTGTGACATTTCAACAACAAAGATTAACCAAATAGTTTTTGACTTAATTACTGGGGCTTCTCGGGATGAGATTCCTTTGAGAACAGAAAACAATAAACCCTTGTGTTGATATGCCTGTGAGTTTTTTAAATGCTTGGGGAAATAGTTTCAAGTTCACTGAATGATTGCTAAAAATTTCACTTACAAAAAAAATCTCATTTCCTTAACGTTTCTTTTTAAAACTCAATTCAAATACGCAACTTAGTAGCCTTTGGAACTTGGGTCATCAGTCATCCAATTCCTGTTCTCAGCTCCTGGAGAAGGAATTTTATAAAGGATGGGAAACTTCAAATAAATGCAATTCATTTCGGGCTGACCCAGTGCCCTGGATAATGTGTTTGTTCGGTTTGTGCTTCAGACATTTTTTGCAGGATACTGTAGGGTTTGGAGATTTCTTCCTCCCATAACTGATTTTACATACTAAGGATCACCACCCCATGGCAGTTGTGAACATATTAAGAGGAAGAAAACAAGGGGCCTACTGAATTGCAGTTTCCTCATCTACATGTGCGTGACCTTTTTTCCTTTTAAGAAGGAAAAAAAGGAAACGGTTCTTTTGGAGAGGACCAGGGCTCTCTCTCAAAGTATGTCAGGGATCAAAAGTGGGAAAGAGGGAAAATGCAACTTCAACGTGTTTTGTCTTTTAACGGAACTTATGCTTGTAAAACACATCAGAAGTACAGTGTTTGGTTCTGCAAGTCATTTCTGTTTCTGTTTTTTCCTTGTTACGTGTAGGCCGGGGGGACTGGGGGCTGGAGGAGGTGTTCCCTCCAACATGACTGGGCGTGTAACACGTTTGCATCAACTTTTCACAGTCAGACATGTGCTTTCGAACAAAGGAGCAGTGGAGACGGGCAGAGATGGGGGCTTGACACAGTTTACAGATTTTGTGCTTCGACAGTACTTTACAAATGACTTGCTCAATTTTAACGTCCATCACCACAAGAGACATTGGAGTAAAATGAGAAAATTGGAGCTACTTGAACCAATCTTTTTTGGGGGGCAGGGAGGGAGGGAAACCATTAACTTGAATACATGTATCATAAATCAAATTCAGTAAGCTTGTCTCCTACAAATGGACTTGAAGTATCCACTCTTTTCAGAGATGAAGGCTGGAGACAAACCAATGGATTGAAATGGAAAGAGGGATGCCAAGAGTCCGAAAACATACGGGCCTTTTATATCGATTTTTGTCATGTTACAGTAACACATTTTTTTTTTTTTTTTTGGAGAAAACTGTGTACGTAAAATTTAAAAAATTAAACATTGAAAGGATGTGCAAGTCTAAAAGGGCTCAACCGGGTTAGAATCCTGATTCGAACATATCAACTCACTCTCTCAAGCATCACTTTGGTCTAAAGGCGAGGAGGAAGGCAGGCAGGAAAGGGAGAAAAAGAGGGAGATCATTGAATTACTCAATAAAAGAGGCTACTTACCATCCCAACCCATTGTAAGACATACACTTCTGACATAAGAGAACTCCTTAGAGGTCGAATAAAGCGTGTAAGCACCTTTGAGTAATGCACCTGCCCCCGAGAGGGGGCCCGGAAGCCCAACGAGGGCTTTGCGAACAGACCTTTGCTAATCTGTTTATTTCCTTGAACTGGAGTCGGGCTGCGATGGGCTGCGATTCCCAGGACGATACATTTAATTAGAACAAAACAGAAAAAAACAAATGTTGTAAAAAGCTCACCAAACTGCTGCACTTGTGTCTCTGAATGTGGGTGGCATTTCTTTTAAAAGGCAAAGTATGGTCTGTGAAGGAGAAAGGGGAAAGGGGAGGTGGGAGTAGGGAGAAGGGGCCGTAGACCCTGGCAGGGGAAGCCCTGGCTGAGACCCCCGGCTAAGGGAGGGTCCTCAGCGGCTCCCCAGCCAGGGCTGCGGCGGAGTAGCCATCTGTCCAGCGCGTTCTTTTCCCCTCTCCACCCCCACTCCAAGACTCGCTTTCCTGCCGGCTGAAACCCACCGTCCGTGTCCAAATCTACTCTCCAGCCGTCTCTTCTGCCCCACCAGGAAACAGTGGGCGAACCCTGCACCCCAACTCCTTCTGCTCCAGCAGGGGAAGGAAAACGGGGCCCCAACCTCGCCCTGAAACGCGCCGGGCTGACCCCATTATCACCCGCCAGCCAGAGAAGGGCGTGGGGGGGGGGGGGGCGCCGCGTTTCGCACTTAATAAAGGGAAGGGGGCGCTTCCTTTAACGCCCTGCCAAAGCACAAGGAAATCTCCTTTTCTCTCTCCCGGAAGAGACGGTGCCCCATTTTACTCCGACAGAGGGGGGAACCCCACGAGAAAGCGCGGGACCAACTTCCTTTCCCTACAAGGCAGGGAAACCAAACCTTACCCCCACAAAACAAGGCTGCTAGTCCTCCCTCACGTCACCTACCTATGAAAAGCGAGAGAACCCCTGCCCTTTAGCAAAAACACGGGTAAGAATCTTCTCTAAATAAATAGGCAGGGGTTTTCATCAAAAGGGCTGGAGATGCATCTCCCCCACTCCCCAATTCGGCCTTCTAGGGAATAGCTACAGAACACCTCCCGCCAAAAAATAAAAGTGCTATAAAGCACCCACCCAAATGACCCCCCATTACAAGGATGGAGAAGGGACTTGAATGAACCCCCACTTTCTGCCTCCTAAACTAAGGTACCTATCATCCAAGTAGGGTAGGGTGTGCCTCCCCCAGGAGAAAGGATACTGCCGGGGGCTGGGAGACCCCCAACCCCAAACCCCTAAGAGCGGGGCTGTTGCTCGAGATCCCCCCAAAAAGGGTCCGGAGCCCCTCCCCCATCCCCTTCCCCGAAGCCAGGCGACGAGCAGGCGGGCCCGTGGCTGCCAGCTCCGGGCGTAGGGGCAGCCAAGGACCCCCGTGGGCCTCCGCAGCACCCCCCCCGGCGCCCCCTCCCCAGGGCGGGCGGGCGGGCGCGGGGGGTCCGAGGGGCGCCTCCTCACCTTCCCCTCAGCATGGCGCCCAAAAAAGACAGAGCGAGAGCGAGGGAGAGCGGGCGAACGCCGCGAGGGGGGGGAAACGCATGAGGCCGGGAGAGAAAGCAAGCGAGAAAGAGCGAGCGAGCAAGCGATCGAGAGACACCCACCGACCCCGCCCTTCCTCCTCCTCCTCCTCCTCCGCAGCCCGGCCCAACATGGCGGCCGCCCCCCTTCCTCCTCCTCCTCTTCCTCCCCCCGGGGACGCAGCCCCGGCCCGGCCGGGAGCCTGACCTGTCGTCAGGGAGCGGGAGGCGGTGGTGGAGGAGGTGCGGGGTGGCCGGGCGGGCGTCGGGGGAACACGGAGGAGGCGAAGGCGTTGATGGCGGCGGCGGCGATGGCGGCGGCGGCGACTCTGATGGCGGCGGCGGGGGGGTCCCGGGCGCGGCCTCCATAGTTCCTTTGGGGGGGAGGGGATGTTAATGCACGAAAAAGGACTGCTTGGGCGTGGCGGGAGGGGCACACTTAAGCTCGGAGGGCTCCTGATGGGAATGGGGTATATATTTTTTCGGTTTCGGAATCACCTCTGCGCTGACCTCCGCGTAGGCCGCGCGGCCTAGGCCTCGGAGGGCCGCTCGCCGCCTGCTTTCTCCGCAGCCCAACCCTGCGGTCACTCGCTTACTGGCGCGGGGCCCTCATAGGGGCGAGAGGCCCCCCCACGCACCCCCGCGGGCCCGGGGGCGGGAGACCCGGGAGACTCGGACACTGGTGGGTGGTTGGGTGTAATTAGCGCGGGCCGCGCGCGATGGAGCAAGCGAAGGGTAAAGGGAGAAGAGGAGAGCCAGCGAGGGGGGTGGAAGGGTTAAAAAGAAAAAAAGGATTGAAGGGAGAGAGGGAACGGGCCGCGGAGACGGGCCGACTGTCTCCCTTGTCTGCCCGCCACTGGTCTCCCGGCTGCCCGGCCCCCGCCGCAATCAGGAATTGACACAAAATGGCGGCTCGGCCCGGACCAGCCTAGAGGCTGAGGCGGGAGGAAGGGTGAGGTGGGAGGGGGAACTGAGAGGCGGAGGCGGAGGCCGCGTCACGTGCGGGAGAGGGGTAGAGACCGCTTGCCTGAAGGCCGGCGGAAAGAACCGAAGGCAAAGGGTGAGTCCGAGGGGAGGCGGAAATAGCCGAAAAGAGCTGAGCAGGAGACAGGAGGCGACGGGAGAGAGCCGAAAAGAGCCGAAGGTGGTGATGGGGTGGGGCTAACGAGAGCATGAGAAACCTACGGGAGCCAGAAATAGCCTAAGCCGATTGGGACCGGGGAAGGAGGAGAAACTGAGATGGTCCGGAAAGAGCCGAAGGCGGTGTCTGGGTGGGTGGCAGGAGGTGGAAACAGCCGAAAGAAAAGCAGCCAGGGTAATGCGATTAAGAGAATGAGCTGAACGGGCGGGGCTGGAGCGGCGATTAATTAAGAGAATAAACGACTTTCAGGAATCCGCCCGAGAGCAAGAGGGAAGAACCGAAAATTGCTAGTTTGAAGGAAGGCGGGAAGAGCCGATAGTTTTAGGTGGGAGGATGGGAGGGAAGGAATTCAAGCTACGGAGAGAAAAAAAAAAATAACCGAAAGCTGGAGGCCAGGTGCCGAGAGTCGGAGGTTTCCGGAGAAGCGATGAAGCCCAGCCAGCCCGGAGGTGACGTCACTCGACAACTCAGTCGATGACGTCATCCTTGCAGGAGCGAGGGGCGGGGCTTGGTAGTCCATCAGGGGAGTTTAAGGACCTGGGGTGTAAGAGGACGCAGAGAAGACTCACAAATAGCGGAGATAGAAACACTGGCCGGTGTCGTAGACTGTGTACAAACAAAATCTTTTGACTCTCATAACCGTCCTAAGATAAGCTGCTGCAATTCCCATTTGCAGACTGAAGTTGGGTGTTTTAAGTAATTGGTTCAACGTCATAGGATTAGTGCTAAAGAGCACAGCAAGACTTTGTTGTTGTTGTTGTTTTTAAGACACAGTCTCGCTTTGTCGCCCAGACTGGAGTGTAGTGGCGCGATCTCGGCTCACTGCAAGCTCCGCCTCTGGGTTCACGCCATTCTCCTGCCTCAGCCTCCCGAGAAGTTGGGACTACAGGCGCCCACCACCTCGCCCGGCTAATTGTGTGTGTGTGTGTGTGTGTGTGTGTGTTTTAGTAGAGACGGGGTTTCACCGTGTTAGCCAGGATAGTTCTCGATTTCTTGACCTCATGACCTTCCCTCCTCGGCCTCCCAAAGTGCTGGGATTACAGGCGAAAGCCACCGCACCCGGCCTTTTTTTTTTTTAAGAGACAGAATCTTGCTCTGTCCCCCAGACTGCAGTGATGTGGCACGATCATACGTCACTGTAACCTCGAATCCAGGGATCTTCCTTAAATACTTTTGTTAGCTCTTTCTACAGTGCCAGTCCCTGTGATGGACTATGGGAACAGTTTGTCTTCATGGAACTTAACCGACAATGCCCCGAGAGAGAAACAGAGTTAAAGAATAAAGGGGGTGGGTGGAGTGTTAGAGGAGAGTCTTGAAATTGTTTTTTAGGCTGGTATATGAAAAAGAAGAGCTGGTTCCAAGCAGAAGAAATACCTTATTTCAGGCGGGGCGATGTTGCTCACGCCTGTACTCCTAGCATTTTGGGAGGCCGAGGCGGGCGGATCGCTCGCTTGAGCTCGGGAGTTGGAGACTAGCCTGACCAACATAGTAAAATCCCTTCTCTCCTAAAAATACAAAAATTAGCAGTACATGATGGCTCACACCTGTAGTCCCAGCTACTCGGGATGTTGAAAAGGGAGAATCGCCTGAGCCGGGGAGGTCGTGAGGCTGCAGTGAGCTGAGATTATACCACTGCACTCCAGCCCGGACGACAGAGTGAGACTCTCGTTTCAAAAAAAAAAAAAAAAAAAAAAAGAAAAGAATACCTTATTTCAGGCCCTGACAAAGCAAAGACCACTTAGATTCCAGGAAGAGAGAAAAACCTCGTCCAGATTGATAAAGCTGGAGACAGAGGCACCATGTGACTTCCTGGTATATTGATCCTACTATTTTTTAAATGTTCCAGCTGGCAGCAGGGCGTGGTGGCACATACCCATAATCCCAACACTTTGGGAGGCCGAGGCTGGCAGATCACTTGAGGTCAGGAGTTTGAGACAGCCTGGCCAACGGGACGAAACCCATACAAAAAAATTAGCCAGGCATGGTGTGGCGCGCCTGTAATCCCAGCTACTCGGGAGACTGAGGCAGGAGAATTGCTTGAACCTAGGGGGTAAAGGCTGCAGTGAGCCAAGATGGCACCACTGCACTCCAACCTGGGTGACAGAGCAACACTCCATATCAATAAAAAATAAATAAATAGAGCCAGGCATGGTGGCTCACGCCTGTAATCCCAGCACTTTGGGAGGCCAAGGTGGGTGCATCACCTGGGGTTGGGAGTTCAAGACCAGCCTGACCAAACCCCGTTTCTACTAAAAAATACAAAATTAGCCCGGCGTGGTGGCGGACGCCTGTAATCCCAGCTAATTGGGAGGCTGAGGCAGGAGAATCGTTTGAACCTGGGAGGCAGAGGTTGCGGTGAGCAGAGATCTCACCATTGCACTCCAGCCTGGGCAACAAAGAGCGAAACTCCATCTCAAAAAAAATAATAGGCCGGGCACGGTGGCTTATGCCTGTAATCCCAGCACTTTGGGGGACCGAGGCGGGCGGATCACGAAGTCAGGAGATCAAGACCATTCTGGCTAACACGGTGAAACTCCGTCTCTACTTAAAATACAAAAAATTAGCCAGGCGTGGTGGCGGGTGCCTGTAGTCCCAGCTACCCAGGAGGCTGAGGCAGGAGAATGGTGTGAACCCAGGAGGCAGAGCTTGCCGTGAGCTGAGCTGGCACCACTGCACTCCAGCCTGGGCGACAGAGCAAGACTCCGTCTCAATAATAATAATAATATTAGGCCGGGCGCGGTGGCTCAAGCCTGTAATCCCAGCACTTAGGGAGGCCGAGACGGGCGGATCACGAGGTCAGGAGATCGAGACCATCCTGGCTAACACGGTGAAACCCCGTCTCTACTAAAAATACAAAAAACTAGCCGGGCGAGGTGGCGGGCGCCTGTAGTCCCAGCTACTCCGGAGGCTGAGGCAGGAGAATGGCGTGAACCCGGGAGGCGGAGCTTGCAGTGAGCTGAGATCCGGCCACTGCACTCCAGCCTGGGCGACAGAGCGAGACTCTGTCTCAAAAAAAAAAAAAAATAATAATAATAATAATAATAATAATAATAATATTATTAATAAAGTAGGCTCACAACCGTAATCTCAGTACTTTGGGAGGCAGAGGCGGGTGGATCATGAGGTCAGGAGATCAAGACCTTCCTGGCTAACACGGTGAAACCCTGTCTCTACTAAAAATACAAAAAATTAGCCGAGTGTGGTGGCGGTTGCCTGTAGTTGCAGCTACTCAAGAGGCTGAGGCAGGAGAATTGCTTGAACCCAGGAGACGGACATTGCAGTGAGCCAAGATCGTGGTGCCACTACACTGGAGCCTGGGTGACAGTGAGACTCCGTCTCAGAAAAAAAAAAAAAAAAGAAAAGAAAATTCCTGATAAAATGCTTAAAATAGCCGGGCGCGGTGGCTCAAGCCTGTAATCCCAACACTTTGGGAGGCCGAGATGGGCGGATCACGAGGTCAGGAGATTGAGAACATCCTGGCTAACATGGTGAAACCCCGTCTCTACTAAAAAGTACAAAAAACTAGCCGGGCGAGGTGGCGGGCGCCTGTAGTCCCAGCTACTCCGGAGGCTGAGGCAGGAGAATGGCGTAAACCCGAGAGGTGGAGCTTGCAGTGAGCTGAGATCCGGCCACTGCACTCCAGCCTGGGCGACAGAGCAAGACTCCGTCTCAAAAAAAAAAAAAAAAATGCTTAAAATAAATTATCAGTGGATGAAACTTGTTTTGAGAAGCTGGTGCTCCCCCTACCATCCCACCTGGTACCCCAGTTGATAGTCAGCTGACTGCCAGCCAAGAACTGTGTTACCTTTACCCTGACTATCATCTTTCTGGATCCAGTCTCAGATCTAATGGTTAGATAATGATTCTCTTCTCCTATAAAATGTCCCTATTAGAGTGAATCTTAATTGGCCTACAAGGGACCTTTTTTCCTTGCATGTAAGATTGTAATAAAGTGTTCACTCATGCTCATAGCTATGTTGTCCAAAAAAGTTTTCTTTAATACACCAAGAACTAATACTGCAGGTTTGTAGGAATGGAAAGGAAGGACACCAAAGTAGCTCACTGTGCGATTGTGGATGGTGCCATTCCTTCCTTTACACCTTGATATTTGGACCTCATGTATTGTGTTATGGACAAAAACCACTGATAGAGAACATAGACCACATCTAAGAGGACCGCTATTGTCTTTTCAAGGTACGGTCCTGAAGGGGCCCCATCTCTGAAGTTTCAACAGGGCCATTCTACAATTCTAGATGGCCATCTGCTTTTAAGTAATGGGGAAAACGAAAATCCCACCAAGCAGGAATTCCCTGTACTTCTTCAGTTTTATACTGGAACATTGTGGAACATTGTCTACCAAGCTCTTCTGACACTTCATCTGATTTTTTTATTTTTATTTTTATTTATTTTTTTGAGACAGAGTCTCATACTGTCACCCGGGCTGGAGTGCAGTGGTACAATCTCGGCTCACTGCAACCTCTGCCTCCCGGGTTCAAGTGATTCTCCTGCCTCAGCCTCCCGAGTAGCTGGGATTACAGGCGTGTGCCACCATACCCAACTAATTTTTTATGTTTTTAGTAGAGACAGGGTTTCACCATGTTGGCCAGGCTGGTCTAACACTCATGACCTCATGATTCGCTTGCCTCGGCCTCCCAAAGTGCTGGGATTACAGGTGTGAGCCACCATGCCCTGCCTATTTATTTAGTTTTTGAGATAGAGTCTCACTTGTCTCCCAGGCTGGAGTGCAGTGGCGCAATCTCGGCTCACTGTAACCTCTGCCTCCCAGGTTCAAGCGATTCTGCTGCCTCAGCCTCCCGAGTAGCTGGGACCACAGGCACGCACAACACCCGGCTAATTTTTTTTTTTTTTTTTTTTTTTGAGACTGAGTTTTGCTGTTGTTTCCCAGGCTGGGAGTGCAATGGCTCAATCTCAGCTCACTGCAACCTCCACCTCCCCCGCCCAGGTTCAAGTGATTCTCCTGCCTCAGCCTCCCCAGTAACTGGGATTACAGGTGCCCGCCACCAAACCCAGCTAATTTTTTTTTTTAATTATTTTTAGTACAGATGAGGTTTCACCATGTTGGCCAGGCTAATTTTGAACTCCTGACCTTAGGTGATCCAACCACCTCGGCCTCCCAAAGTGCCAGGATTACAGGTATGAGCCACCATGCCCGGCCTATTTATTTATTTATTTATTTTGAGACGGAGTCTTGCTGTGTCTCCCAGGCTGGAGTGCAGTGGTGCAATCTCGGCTCACTGTCACCTCTGCCTCCCTGGTTCCAGCGATTCTCCTGCTTCAGCCTCCCATGACTTTTTTTTGTTTTTTAATTTTATTTATTTATTTTTGAGACAGAGCCTCACTCTGTCATCCAGGCTGGAGTGCAGTGGTGCAATCGTGGCTCACTACAGCCTCGACCTCCCTGGCTCAAGTGATCCTCCTACCTCAGTCCCCTGAGTAGCTGAGACTACATATGTGGGCAACCAGATCCAGCTAATTTGTGTGTGTGTGTGTTGTCTGTTTTTTTGTTTTTTAAACAGGGTCTCACCATGTTGCCTAGGCTGTTCTTGAACTACTCCTGAGCTCAAGTGATCCTCCCATTTGACCCTCACAAAGTCTTAGGATTACCAGCGTGAGCCACTGTGCCTGGCCCATTATTTTGACTTTAGCTACTTTCTTTTTTTTTTTTTTTTTTTTTTTTTTTGAGACGGAGTCTCGCTCTACCCAGGCTGGGGTGCAGTGGCCGGATCTCAGCTCACTGCAAGCTCCGCCTCCTGGGTTCACGCCATTCTCCTGCCTCAGCCTCCCGAGTAGCTGGGACTACAGGTGCCTGCCACCTCGCCCAGCTAGTTTTTTTGTATTTTTTAATAGAGACGGGGTTTCACCGTGTTCCCCCAGGATGGTCTCGATCTCCTGACCTCGTGATCCACCCGTCTCGGCCTCCCAAAGTGCTGGGATTACAGGCTTGAGCCACCGTGCCCGGCCTCTTTTTTTTTTTTTCTTTTTCCTTTTGACAAAGAGTCTTGCTCTTGTTGCCCAGGCTAAAATGCAATGGCACGGTCTTGGCTCACTGCAACTTCTGCCTCCCAGATTCAAGCGATTTTCCTGCCTCAGCCTCCTTAGTAGCTAGGATTACAGGCACTTGCCACCACGTCCGGCTAATTTTTATACTTTTAGTAGAGACAGGGTTTCACCATGTTGGCCAGGCTGATCTCGAACTCCTGACCTCAGGTGATCCGCCAACCTTAGCCTCCCAAAGTGCTGGGATTATAGGTGTTAGCCACTGCGCCTGGCAACTTTCGCTACTTTCTGTCAATTTCCTGTTCCTTTCCCTCTCTCCTACTTTTTGGATGCTCTTGTAACTGTTTATTTTCTTTCTTATTATTTTTTTTTTTCCAAGACTGAGTCTTGCTCTGTTGCCCAGGCTGGAGTGCAGTGGCCGGATCTCAGCTCACTGCAAGCTCCGCCTCCTGGGTTTACACCATTCTCCTGCCTCAGCCTCCCGAGTAGCTGGGACTACAGATGCCCACCACTACACCCGGCTATTTTTTTTTTATTTTTAGTAGAGACGGGGTTTCACCATGTTAGCCAGGATGGTCTCCATCTCCTGACCTCGTGATCCACCTGCCTCAGCCTCCCAAAGTGCTGGGATTACAGGTGTGAGCCACCATGCCCAGCCAACTATTTATTTTCAAGTAGAGTCTTGCTCTGTGCCTCAGGCTATCATGCAGTGGCACTATCATAGCTCACTGCAACCTTGACCTCCTGGGCTCAAACAGTCCTCCTGCCTCAGCTGCCTGAGTAGCTGGGACTACAGGTGTGCACCACCATGCTAATTTTTTTTGCGTTGTAGTAGAGGTGAGGTCTCCCTATATTGCCCAGGTTGGTCTCAAACATCTGACCTCAAGTGATCCTCCCACTTCAGTCTCCCAAAATGTTGGGATTACAAGTGTCAGCCGCTGCACCCAGCTAACTTACTATTTAGCTGTTGATTAGTGTCTAGACTCAGTAAAGTTAGATAGTAATTTGCATAATATTCTCCTTTGGAATAACTGCTCTGGCATAACAGACAAGCCTGAAAGAAATTTACCAGTTTTGTATCCAATTTCCCAACATAATTGCAACATCCTTACCGCCCCCAACACGGTCTAGAATATCCATTGCTCCTTCTTTCAACCATCTCTATTTTTCTGCTGCTTTCATCATTAATGAGTTCAATAACATCTTTGACATCTGCTCACCCTGTTTTTGTATGAGAGTCATGTGTGTTTGTTCTTTGAGACAGGGTCTCATTCTGTCACCCAGGCTGGAGGACAGTGGCATAATCATGGCTCACTACATCATGGACCTCCTAGGCTCAAGCAGTCCTCCTGCCTCAGCGTCCTGAGTAGCTGAGACCACAGGTCGTGCCACCACGTCCAGCTAATTTTTTGAATTTTTGGTAGAGATGGGGTTTCACTATATTGCCCAGGCTGGTCTTGAACTCCTGAGCTCAAGTGATCTGCCTTCATCAGCCTCTAAAGTGCTGGGATTGCTGGCATGAGCCACCATGCCCAGCCTGGGGAAATTTTTTTTTTTTTTTTTTTGAGACAGAGTCTTATTCTGTCGCCCAGGCTGGAGTGCAGTGGTGGGATCTCGGCTCACTGCAACCTCTGCCTCCCAGGTCCAAGTGATTCTGCTGCCTCAGCCTCCTGAGTAGCTGGGATTACAGGCGCCCATCACCACGCCTGACTAACTTTTGTAATTTAAGTAGAGACGGGGTTTCACCATATTGGCCAGGATGGTCTCAATTTCCTGACCTCCTGATCTGCCTGCCTCGGCCTCCCAAAGTGTTGGGATTATAGGCATGAGCCACTGTGACCGACCAGGGACACATTTTAAAAGTCAAAAACGTGACTCTTAGCCAGGTGCGGTGGCTTATGCTTGTAATCCCAGCTATTTGGGAGGCTGAGGCACAAGAATCACTTGAATCCTGGAAGTAGAGGTTTCAGTGAGCCGAGATGGTACCACTGCACTCCACACCTGAGTGACAGAGCAAGACTCTGTCTCAAAAAACAGAAAATGTATATATATGTAGATAGATAGATAGATACACATACACACACGCACACACATATATATCCCTATTTTATTTCATTTTTATTGTGGATTTTTTTTTTTTTTTTTTTTGAGACAGTCTTGCTCTGTGGCCCAGGCTGGAGTGCAGTGACACATCTCGGCTCACTGCAACCTCCACCTCCCAAGTTCAAGTGATTCTCCTACCTCAACCTCCTGAGTAGCTGGGACTATAGGCGCCTGCTGCCACACCCGGCTAATTTTTGTATTTCTAGTAGAGACAGGGTTTCAACATGTTGGACGGGCTGGTTTTGAACTCCTGACCTCAGGTGATCTGCCCGCATCGGCCTTGGGCTATTTTTTATTGAAGAATAACATATGTACAGAAAAAGTATATAATCACAGGTATGCGGCTTGACACATTTACGCAAAGTGAATGTTCTGTATAACCAGCAGCTAAATCAAGAAACCCCATATAGTCACTGCTCCTTCTAAAGCAATCACCATTCTAACTTCTAGCCACATACATAAATATTCTCTTAATTTGTCTTAATTTTCTCATAAAAATTGAAAGTATAATATGTACTCTTTTGTATCTGGCTTCTTTCATTCCACATTATATTTATAGCATATAGTTATAGTTCATTCATTCTCATTTCTGGATAGTATTCCACGGTGTGACTAAAGCAGGTATTACATGATTATGTGGAATGATTGGAACGCTCTTACACTGCTGTGACTTTAAATAACCACTTTGGGGCCAGGCGCAGTGGCTCACGCCTGTAATCCCAGCACTTTGGGAGGCCGAGGCGGGCGGATCACGAGGTCAGGAGATCGAGACCATCCTGGCTAACACGGTGAAACCCTGTCTCTACTAAAAATGCAAAAAATTAGCCGGGTGTGGAGGCGGGTGCCTGTAGTCCCAGCTACTCGGGAGGCTGAGGCAGGAGAATGGTGTGAACCCAGGAGGCGGAGCTTGCAGTGAGCTGAGATGGCGCCACTGCACTCGAGCCTGGGCGACAGAGTGAGACTCCGTCTAATAAATAAATAAATAAACAACTAAGCACTTTGGGCTGGGTACAGTGGCTCATGCTTGTAACCCCAGCACTTTGGGAGGCTGAGGCAGAAAGATTGCTTGAGCCTAGAGGTTTGAGACCAGTAGGGCAACATAGTGAGTCCCTGTCTCTACAAAAAATACAAAAATTAACAAAGCATGGTGGTTTATGCCTGCAGTCACAGCTACTTGGGAGGTTGAGGGAGGAGGATCACTTGAGTCCAGGAGACGGAGGTTGCAGTGAGCCAGAAAACAAAACAAAACAAAAAACAGAAAAGAAAAGAAATAGTCCCTAAATGGCCAGGCACGGTGGCTCTCACCTGTAATCCCAGCACTTTGGGAGGCCTAGGAGGGCAGATCATTTGAGTTCAGGAGTTCGAGACCAGCTTGACCTACATGTAAAACCTTGTCTCTACTAAAATACAAAAATTAGCTGGACATGGTGGTGGGCACCTATAACCCCAGCTCCTCGGGAGGCTGAGCCAGGAGAATCGCTTGAATCCAGGAGGTGGAGGTTGCAGTGAGCCAAGATCGTGCCACTATACTCCTGCCTGGGTGACAGAGCATGATTCCTTCTCAAAAATAAACAAACAAAAAATGCCCCTAACTGGGAACTGCTTAAATGTCCATAATAGAAGAAAAGACAGGGCCAGGCGAGGTGGCTCATGCCTGTAATCCCAGCACTTTGGGATTCCAAGGTGGGCAGATCACTTGAGGTCAGGAGTTCGAGACCAGCCTGACCAACATGACGAAACTCCATTTCTACTAAAAATACAAGAAATTCAGCTGGGCGTCATGGCGCACGCCTGTAATCCCAGCCACTCGGGAGGCTGAGGCGTGAGAATCACTTGAACCTGGGAGGTGGAGATTGCAGTGAGCTGAAATGTTGCCACTGCACTCCAGCCTGGGTAACAAAGTGAGACTCTGTCTAAAAAAAAAAAAAAAAAAGAAAAGAAGAAAGAAAAAGAACAGTGTATTGTACTGCACGCACATATTTTGTGCATCTGCTTGGTTATAAAACCTAAATGGTAGAGTTGATTGCACCACATCCTGGACAGACTAGAGAATCTCCCCTTGCACTGGGCTCCACCAGCCTTACAGTTTTCTTTGCTGACGAGTGAGAGGAGCAGGTCTCCCAGCCATGATACAAGCTGCCCCCAAAATTTCTTTTTTTTTTTTTGGAGACGGAGTCTCGCTCTGTTGCCCCAGGCTGGAGTGCAGTGGCGAGATCTCGGCTCACTGCAAGCTCCGCCTCCCAGGTTGACATCATTCTGCTGCCTCAGCCTCCCAAGTAGCTGGGACTACAGGTGCCCGCCACTACACCCAGCTAATTTTTTGTATTTTTTAGTACAGACGGGGTTTCACTGTGTTAGCCAGGATGGTATCGATCTCCTGACCTCGTGATCCGCCCGCCTCGGCCTCCCAGAGTGCTGGGATTACAGGCGTGAGCCACCACGCCCGGCCCCCAAAATTTCAAAGAGCTTTTTCTTACCACATTTTCCATTAAAGGATGGGTGGGTAGGGGATGAAAGTTTCAGCAGCTTGCCCTGTATTTAGGGAAAAATAAAATTCTTTTTTTTTTTTTTTTTTTGAGGCAGAGTCTCTCTCTGTTGCCCAGGCTGGAGTGCAGTGGCCGGATCTCAGCTCACTGCAAGCTCCGCCTCCCAGGTTTACGCCATTCTCCTGCCTCAGCCTCCCGAGTAGCTGGGACTACAGGCGCCCGCCACCTCCCTGGCTAGTTTTTTGTATTTTTTAGTAGAGACGGGGTTTCACCGTGTTAGCCAGGATGGTCTCGATCTCCTGACCTCGTGATCCGCCCCTCTCGGCCTCCCAAAGTGCTGGGATTACAGGCTTGAGCCACCGCGCCCGGCCGGAAAAATAAAATTCTAACATAACTCTTCTCAGGGACCTCCAAAATATCTCTGGGCTGGCAGGTCCCTGTAGTTTTTTTTATTGAATTTCCTCAAATGCATGTATGTCAGCTAATACTTCCATGGTACCTGTTTCTTCTGCTCTTGGTACATCGATATTATTATTATTATTATTTAATTATTATGAAACAGGGTCTTGCTCTGTCGTCCAGGCTGAGGTACAGTGGCACAATCACAGATCACTGCAGCCTCCACCTCCTTGGCTCAAGTGATCCTCCAGTCTTAGCCTCCCAAGTAGCTGAGACCACAGGTGCACACCACCGTGCCTGATAAATTTTTTTTTTTTTTTTTTGAGATGGAGTCTCACTCTGTTGCCCAGGCTGGAGTGCAGTGGCACGATCTCTGCTCACTTCAAGCTCCGCCTTCTGGGTTCACGCCATTCACCTGCCTCAACCTCCCGAGTAGCTAGGACTACAGGCATCCGCCACCATGCCCGGCTAATTTTTTTTTTTTTTATTTTTTTTTTGTATTTTTAGTAGAGACGGGGTTTCACCGTGTTAGCCAGGATGGTCTCGATTTCCTGACCTCGTGATCCGCCTGCCTCAGCCTCCCAAAGTGTTGGGATTACAGGCATGAGCCACTGCACCTGGCCAATTTTTGTATTTTTAGTAGAGATGGGGTTTCACCATATTGGCCAGGCTGGTCTCAAATCCTGACCTCATGATCCGTCTGCCTCGGGCTCCCAAAGTGCTGGGATTACAGGTGTGAGCCACCACGCCCAGACAGAATTTTTTCTTTTTTGTAGAGAAGGGGGTCTCCCTATGTTGCCCAGGCTGGTCTTGTACACCTGACCTTAAGTGATTTTCCTACCTAGGTCTCCCAAAGCGGTGGGATTACAGGTGTGAGTCACTGCAAAGGGCCAGTACATTATTATGCTGATGAAAGACCTGTTTTTTTTCTAGTTCCTGGGATGGCTGTAGGGAGAGTTATTCACACTGTGAATGAGGAGGCATTCTCACAGAAGTTCCTCCACAGTGTGGAAGAAGTACTACCATTTGGCCCCAACCCCTGGAGACACCTGGAGAACAGAGGAGGAGACCATTGGCCAATAAGAGGCATTCCATTGTGTTGCAGCCTGCTGACCAGCAAGCTATAGGTTTTTTCCCTTTCTTCCTTGCTGATCCAATCGCAGAGTCTTTGAGGAGGTGAGAGGTACCGAGATCCAGGCTGGAAGCGGAGTGATTCATCTACCTGGTTCTGAAGGGATAATGTTGCCCCCTAGAGGACATTTTGGAAATTATTAAATTATTAAGGAAAATTAAGGACTTGTTTTTGGTTGTCGTCTGGTTCTCAAGGGAACAGTGGTGCTTCCTTGGGATCGTTTTGGAAACTTACCTTTTTTTCATCATCATAATGGTGAGGGGTTTGTTACCGGGACTAGAGGACAAGGACCAGACATGCCAAGATGTTCTGCAATATAGCATTCCTAGTTAATAATCACCTAATGAATAAAGTTAATGGTAGCTCTTAAAAAGTGGGGAAAGGACAGTTTATACTAAATTATGCTAAGCTGTAACACTAAACTGTACAGTTCTTTTGAAATTGTTCACATAGCAAGGTCATAGTTGACTCCTGGCCATTTGAAAGATTTAAGCCACCACTCTTGGGATAATGAAACTTTTCTTTCTTTTTTTGAGACGGAGTCTTGCTCTGTCGCCCAGGATGGAGTGCAGTGGTACGATCTCAGCTCACTGCAAGCTCCGCCTCTCGGGTTCACGCCATTCTCCTGCCTCAACCTCCCCAGTGGCTGGGACCACAGGCGCCTGCCACCAGGCCCAGCTAATTTTTTGTGTTTTAGTAGAGACGGGGTTTCACCGTGTTAGCCAGGATGGTCTTGATCTCCTGACCTCATGATCCGCCTGCCTTAGCCTCCGAAAGTGCTGGGATTACAGATGTGAGCCGCCGCGCCCGGCTGAAAGTATTTTGGAACTAGATTGAGGTGGTGGTTGTATAATATGGTGAAAGTACTAAAGGCCACTGAATTGTGCACTTCAAAATGCTGCCTAATTTTATATTATGTGAATTTCACCTCAATAAAAATCTCTCTCTCTCTCTCTTTTTTTTTTTTTTTCTTGAGAAGGATTCTCGACCTGTAGCCAGGCTGGAGTGCAGTGGCACAATCTCAGCTCACTGCAACCTCCACCTCCCAGGTTCAACCTGTTCTCCTGCCTTAGATTTGCGCCACCACGCCCAGCTAAATTTTTTTTTGCTTTTTTTTTTAGTGGAGACGGGGTTTCACCATGTTAGCCAGGATGGTCTCGATCTCCTGACCTTGTGATCCGCCCGCCTCGGCCTCCAAAGTGCTAGGATTACAGGCGTGAGCCACTGCACCTGACCAATAAAAATGTTTTTTTAAAAAAGGATGTATGTTTCCAAACATGAGACTATAACATCACATTTAATTTTTCCCAGAAATTATAAAAAAGTAGAAGTGAGGAGAGGAAAGGGAGACACTTTTAGACATTTAATGAATCTACAAGTACAGGAGAAAATAATTTATGCAGCAATTAGCTTTATTTCCAGGGCTCTTTTTCACAAAGTGATCATTTTACAAGAGTTATGGCATAGGCACGGGTAAGAACCCGGGTCCCTCCCTAACCAATTACGAATTACTATATGCCGTAGACCTTCAGGATTACTTTCTTTCTTTTTTTTCTTTGAGACAGAGTTTTGCTCTTGTTGCCTAGGCTGGAATGCAATGGCATAATCTTGGCTCACCGCAACCTCCACCTCCCAGGTTCAAGCGATTCTCCTGCCTCAGCCTCCCGAGTAGCTGGGATCATAGGCATGTTGCCACTATGCCTGGCTAATTTTTTTTTTTTTTTCTGAGACAGTGTCTCGCTCTGTTGCCTAGGTTGGAGTGCAGTGGCACGATCTCAGCTCACTGCAAGCTCCGCCTCCTGGGTTCACGCCATTCTCCTGCCTCAGCCTCCTGAGTAGCTGGGATTACAAGCGCCTGCCACCACATCCAGCTAATTTTTTTTTTGTATTTTTAGTAGAGAGGAGGTTTCACGTGTTAGCCAGGATAGTCTCAATCTCCTGACCTCATGATTTTCCCGCCTTGGCCTCCCAAAGTGCTGGGATTACAGGCGTGAGCCACCATGCCCGGCCTAATTTTGTATTTTTAGTAGAGATAGGGTTTCTCCACTTTGGTCAGGATGGTCTCGAACTCCCAACCCTCCCGGGTTCCAGTGATTCTCTCCCCTCAGCCTCCTGGGTAGCTGGGATTACAGGCACACGCTACCACACCTGGCTAATTTTTATGTTTTTAGTAGAGACGGGATTTCACCATGTCGGCCAGGCTGGTCTCGAACTCCTGACCTCAGGTGATCCTCCTGTCACTGCCTCACAAAGTGCTGGGATTACAGGTATGAGTCACCGTGCCTGGCCTAATTTTTATTTTATTTTATTTATTTATTTTTTTTGAGACGGAGTCTCGCTCTGTCGCCCAGGCTGGAGTGCAGTGGCCAGATCTCAGCTCACTGCAAGCTCCACCTCCCGGGTTTACGCCATTCTCCTGCCTCAGCCTCCCAAGTAGCTGGGACTACAGGCGCCCGCCACCTCGCCCGGCTAGTTTTTTGTATTTTTTTAGTAGAGACGGGGTTTCACCGTGTTAGCCAGGATGGTCTCGATCTCCTGACCTCATGATCCACCTGTCTCGGCCTCCCAAAGTGCTGGGATTACAAGCTTGAGCCACCGCGCCCGGCCAGTTTTTATATATTTTTTTGTAGAGATGGGGTCTGGCTGTGTCTCAAACTGCTGGCCTCAAGTGATCCTCTCAAAGTGTTGGGATAACAGACATGAGCCACTGTGCCTGGCCTGTTGAAAGTTTTTCAAACATTATAGGTCCTTTGCCCCATACTTGCAGCAAGTCAATAGTGGGAGACACCAGGTTGCAGCAGAGAAAGAGGTTTAATCATAGGGCCACTGAAAACCAAGGGAGGAGATGGAAGGAAACCACGAATCCACCTCCCCAGGGAGTTCGGGGGTTTTTAAGGGTTTTGGAGTGGGTTGAAGTGTGGAGATCATTGGTTGGTTGAGTGCAGGGTGAAGTAATGAAACAGGGAGTTGAAGAAACTCTATTCTCCTGTCAATTTGGTTCCTCTCTGGGGTCTTCACACTGGTTGGCATCAGCTGTTCTGCTGGAATTCAGGATCTGAAAAACATCTTAGGCACTTTTTGTTTTTTTTTTGAGACAAGGTCTGTTGTCCAGGCTGGAGTGCAGTGGTGCCATCATATCTCATTGCAGCCTCCAATGCCTGGGCTCAAACGATTCTTCCACCTTAGCCTCCCAAGTAGCTGGGACTACAGGCATGCGCCACCACACCCAGCTAATAAATTTTTTTTTTTGTAGAGACAGGGGTCTTGTCATGTTGCCCAGGCTGGTCTTGAACTCCTGGTCTCAAGTGATTCTCCTACCTCAGTCTCCTAAAGTGCTGAGATGGGATTACAGGCGTGAGCCAGCACGCCAGGCGCCAACTCTTTTTTTTTTTTTTTTTTTTGAGACGGAGTCTCGCTCTGTAGCCCAGGCTGGAGTGCAGTGGCCAGATCTCAGCTCACTGCAAGCTCCGCCTCCCGGGTTCACGCCATTCTCCGGCCTCAGCCTCCCGAGTAGCTGGGACTACAGGCGCCCGCCACCTCCCCGGCTAGTTTTTTGTATTTCTTAGTAGAGATGGGGTTTCACCGTGTTAGCCAGGATGGTCTCGATCTCCTGACCTCGTGATCCACCTGTCTTGGCCTCCCAAAGTGCTGGGATTACAGGCTTGAGCCACCGCGCCCGGCCTACCAGGCGCCAACTCTTAAATAAAAATACATGATTCCGCCAGGTGTGGTGGCTCGCGCCTGTAATCCCAGCACTTTGGGAGGCCAAGGTGGGCGGACCACTTGATGTCAGGAGTTCGAGATCAGCCTGGCCACCATGGTGAAACCCTGTCTCTACTAAAAATACAAAAATTAGGCCGGGCGCAGTGGCTCAAGCCTGAAATCCCAGCACTTTGGGAGGCTGAGACGGGCGGATCATGAGGTCAGGAGATTGAAACAATCCTGGCTAACACGGTGAAACCCCATCTCTACTGAAAAATTAGCCCGGCGTGGTGGCAGGCGCCTGTAGTCCCAGCTACACAAGAGGCTGAGGCAGGAGAATGGCGTGAACCTGGGAGGTGGAGCTTGCAGTGAGTGGAGATCGCGCCACTGCACTTCAGTGTGGGCGACAGAGACTCTCCTCTCAAAAAAAAAAAAAAAAAGGCCGAGCGCGGTGGCTCAAGCCTGTAATCCCAGCACTTTGGGAGGCCGAGACGGGCGGATCACGAGGTCAGGAGATCGAAACCATCCTGGCTAACACGGTGAAACCCCCTCTCTACTAAAAAATACAAAAAACTAGCCGGGCGAAGTGGCGGGCGCCTGTAGTCCCAGCTACTCGGGAGGCTGAGGCAGGAGAATGGCGTAAACCTGGGAGGCGGAGCTTGCAGTGAGCGGAGATCCGGCCACTGCACTCCAGCCTGGGGGACAGAGCGAGACTCCGTCTCAAAAAAAAAAAAAAAAAAAAAAAAAAATTAGATGGGCGTGGTGGCTTTTTTGTTTTTTTTTTTTGAGACGAGCGTCTCTGTCGCCCACACTGAAGTGCAGTGGCAGGATCTTGGCTCACTGCAACCTCTGCCTCCCAGTTCAAACAATTCTGCGGCCTCAGCCTGGCAACTGGCTGAGACTATAAGCATGCGCCACCACACCCGGCTAATTTTTGTATTATTAGTAGAGAGGGAGTTTCACCATCTTGCCCAGGCTGGTCTCAAACTCCTGACCTCGTGATCTGCCCTCCTCAGCCTCCGAAAGTGCTGGGATTACAGGCATGAGCTACCGTGCCCTGCTAAAAAGCGTATGATTCTAACATCAGAAATCCTCCTACCTCAGCCTCCCACGTAGCTGGGACTACAGGCTCAGTGCCACCACACCAAGCTAATTTTTGCATTTTGAATAGAGATGGCGTTTCACTATATTGTCCACCTGGGGCCATCCCTGTTTTCTTTTCTGTTATTTTTATTTTATTTATTTATTTTTTTGAGACCGAGTCTCGCTCTGTCTCAGGCTGGAGTGCAGAGACATGATCTTGGCTCACTACAACCTCCAACTCCTGGGTTCAAGCGATTCTCCTGCCTCAGCCTCCCAAGTAGCTGGGACTACAGGTGTGAGCCACCATGCCCTGCTATTTTTTTTTATTTTTATTTTTAGTACAGACGGGATTTCACCATGTTAGCTAGGCTGCTCTCGAACTCCTGATCTCAAGTAATCTGCCTGCCTGGGTCCTCTGAAGTGCTGAGATTACAGGTGTGAGTCACCGCGCCTGGCCTATTCCTGTTTTCTTAATGCTTCTCTCTCCCACTGGGCCGTGACTGCCTCTAAAGCAGAGATGTGTCCATTTTTATTATTATTGTATGTCCAGGGCTGGGCACAAAGTGCAACACATAGTAGGGACATGAAAGGCTGGGAACAGTGGCTGATGCCTGTAATCCCAGCACTTTGCAGGGCAGAGGCGGGAGGATAGCTTGAGGCCAGGAGTTCGAGACCAGCCTTGGCAACACCGCGGGACCCCATCTGTATGGGAAAAAAAAAAAAATTGACAGTTCAATGTCGCCTCTGATAAGCCTTCCCTGACCACCCCTGTTACTCTGTAGCCCCATGTCCTGCTTTATTTTTCTCCAAAGCATTTATCATCGCTGGGTTTATATTTATTTCTCTTTGGGTTTTTCTCACTGGATCGTAAACTCCATGAGGACAGGGCTTTGTCGATTTTACTCAATACCTTATTTTACAACATCCCTATTGCTGGGATCTCAGTATGCGCTCCTTAAATATTTGCAGAATTTAAGCGCCTCATAAGTGACCACGTGAGCAACGCCCTCGGGGCCTCAACCCGCGCCATTTTGGGGGCTAGGATTGGTTGGACCCTCCGTCACGTGACATGCAGTCGCCCGACCGCCTTTGAGTCTCGTGAGGTACTTTTGGTCCCAGGCTCTGCGGACGAGGTACTGCGCAGGCGTGGGAGGGGGGGGGGGGGGGTCTGCGCACGCGCAGAAGCACCCCGGGTGTGCTGCCGGCGGAGGTTGGTGGCGCGCGGGGCCGGCGGGCGGTTGGCGTGAGCCGGACCTGAGCTGAGGCAGGAAGAGCCGGCGCCATGGTGGAGAAGGAGGAGGCTGGCGGCGGCATCAGCGAGGAGGAGGCGGCGCAGTATGACCGGCAGATCCGCCTGTGGGGACTGGAGGCCCAGAAACGGTCAGCGCCGGCGCGGCTTGAGGCGCCGAGGGTCTGGAGGGGGCGTCTAGTCTGAGGCGTTTGCGGCCCGGAAGGAGCGGGAAGGTGTGATTTGAAGGGAGGAGGCGGGAATTATGTGCCCCGGGATCGTCTCGCTCCTGAGGGAACTGGAGGAGTTGATTGGGGATGTTTCTGGAAGGTCTGGGAAGTGGTTGGGAGGGCCGTTCCGAAGGATGGGAGCTCTGAAGGGGGCGTTGGGGAGTCCTGAGAGAGCGGGAGAATTCAAACTCAGGAAATCCGAGGCCCGAAAGCGGTGATTGTGGGATTTAGGCCGCGGTTAGGGGATAAGAGGGGCTGGGGTACGTGGAAGGGGTGAGGTGAAGGACATAGTTCATTCATTCGATGGTGTGGGACCCGGTTCCGTGTGGATACGGGGGAGACTGGACTGGCCAACCGGGCCGACGGGAGCTTCCATTCTTGTGGGTGCTCAGGGGCGGGCCAGTCTGAAAGAATGCGGGTTTTGAGGAGTTTTGGAGCAAGTTATGTCAACTGGAACTCTTGAGAGGCTCGGAGAGTCTGGAGGGGGACGGCAGTAGGCTCCCGAAAAGGTTGCTTGTGTCTGGTATGGGTCTGTGCCTTGGTAAGACAGGAGACATAGTTTGGGCTTTGTGGAGTAGCTTAGGGATGGGGTTTTCTTTTCTTTTTTTCTTTTCTTTTCTTTTTTTTTTTCGACGGAGTCTCTCCCTGTCGCCCAGGCTGGAGTGCAGTGGCGCGATCTCAGCTCACTGCAAGCTCCGCCTCCCGGGTTCAAGCGATTCTCCTGCCTCAGCCTCCCGAGTAGCTGGGATTATAGGGGCCCGCCACCACGCCCGGCTAATTTTTGTATTTTTAGTAGACACGGGGTTTCGCCATGTTGACCGGACTGGTCTCGAACTGCTGACCTCAAGTGATCCACCCGCCTGGGCCTCCCGAAGTGCTGGGATTACAGGAGTGAGCCACCGCACCAAGACATCTTTTGTTTTGTGCAGTTGGGTGATCTCGGCTCACTGCAGCCTCTGGCCTCCCAGGTTCAAGACTTCCTCTCACCTCAGTCTTCTGATAGCTGGGATTACAGGCTCATGCCACCACACCCGGCTAATTTTTGTATTTTTAGTAGAGACAGGTTTTCACCATGTTGGCCAGGCTGGTCTGGAACTCCGGACCTCAAGTGATCTGCCCGCCACAGCCTCCCAAAGTGATGGGATTACAGACTTGAGCCACTGTGCCAGGCTTTTTTTTCTTTTTTTTTTTTCCTCCTCTCTGTCGCCCAGGCTGGAGTGCAGTGATGGGATCACAGTTCACTGTAGCCTTGACCTCCAAGTCTCAAGTGATATTCCCTCTTTAAGCCTCCCAAGTAGCTGGGACTACAGGCGCACCCCACCACATCATCCGACTAATTTTTGTATATTTTTTTTTGTAAGATGGGGTTTTGCCACGTTGCCCAGACTGGTCTTGAACTCCCAAGCTCAAGCGAACCTTGGCCTCAAGAGATCTACCCCCAACTCAGACTCCTAAAATGCTGGGACTACAGGCCTGAGCCACCATGCCTGGCCTCACCGATCAATATTTTTACTTAGCCGGGAGGCAGTGGCTCACACCTGTAATCCCAGCACTTTGGGAGGCTGAGTTGGGGGGAGGGGATCTCTTGAGTCCAGGAGTTTGAGACCAGCCTGGGTAACGTTGCCAAAGCCAGTCTCTACAAAAATACGAAAATTAGTCAGGCATGGCGGCATGAGTTTATAGTCCCAGCTAGTCTGGAGGTTGAGGTGGGAGCATCACCTGAGCCCCTAGGAGGCGGAGGTTGCAGTGAGCCGTGGTTGCGCCACTACACCCCAGCCTGGGTGACAGAGTGAGGAGGCCCTGTCTCAAAAAAAAAAAAAAATTCCACAAATGTGTACATATGTGTCAGTCATTAAAGGATGGTGAAGTGGGAGGGTTGTTTTGATAGGTTGGCTGGGAAAGGGCTCTGAAGAGGTAACATTGAGCCTCTTATGAAGGGAAAAAGCCTTGTGATCATCTAGGAGAACTTTCTTTTTTTTTTTTTTTTTTTTTTTTTTTTGAGACGGAGTCTGGCTCTGTCGCCCAGGCTGGAGTGCAGTGGCTGGATCTCAGCTCACTGCAAGCTCCGCCTCCCGGGTTTACGCCATTCTCCTGCCTCAGCCTCCAGAGTAGCTGGGACTACAGGCGCCCGCCACCTCGCCCGGCTAGTTTTTTGTACTTTTTAGTAGAGACGGGGTTTCACTATGTTAGCCAGTATGGTCTCGATCTCCTGACCTCGTGATCCGCCCGTCTCGGCCTCCCAAAGTGCTGGGATTACAAGCTTGAGCCACTGCGCCCGGCCTAGGAGAACTTTCCTAGCAGAGAGAACAGCAAGTGCAAATTCCCAGAGGCCCAGGCATGATCGTCAAATTAGAGAAATAAGGTGGCAAGAACCAAATGAGTTGAGTAGCTTTTATTCTAAGTGTGTGGGGAAAACCTGTTGGAGTGTTTTGAGTGTGGGAGTAACATGATCTGTGTTTTTTTTTTGTTTGTTTTGTTTTTTTGTTTTTTTTTTTTTGTTTTGAGATGGAGTCTTGCTCTGTCGCCCAGGCTGGAGTGCAATGGCTCAGTCTTGGCTCACTGCAGCCACCGCCTGCCAGGTTCAAGCAATTCTCCTGCCTCAACCTCCTGAGTGGCTGGGACTATAGGCACCTGCCACCACACCCGGCTAATCTTGTGTATTTTTAGTAGAGACAGGGTTTCACTGTGTTAGCCAGGATGGTCTCCGTCTCCTGACCTCGTGATCCGCCTGCCTTGGCCTCCTAAAGTGCTGGCATTACAGGCGTGAGCCACTGCGCCTGGCCTGGTTTGTGTTTCCATTCCTGGCAGAAATGGAAGTAAAGATTCTGGCTGGACTGTTGCAGTAATCTAGTTGAGACAAAAGTATTGGTGGCTTGAAACTCAAGAGAAGAGGTCAAATATATATATTCTGGATATATATATGTTTTGAAGGTAGAAGAGGGAACAGGATTTGGGGCAGAAATCCAGTATGACACCACTGTTTTTGGCTTGAGCACCTGGAATGATGGAATTGCCATTTTGAAAGATATGGGGAGCTGTAGGTTTGGTGGGGTCAGGGAAAAGTCAGTTCTCTTTTAGGTTTCAGATTTTTTTTTTTTGAGACGGAGTCTCGCTCTGGCCCAGGCTGGAGTGCAGTGGCATGATCTCGGCTCACTGCAAGCTCCGCCTCCCAGGTTCATGCCATTCTTCTGCCTCAGCCTCCCGAGTAGCCGGGACTACAGGCGCCCGCCACCATGCTCGGCTTTTTTGTTTGTTTGTATTTTTAGTAGAGACGGGGTTTCACTGTGTTAGCCAGGATGGTCTCGATCTCCTGACCTTGTGATCCACTTGCCTCGATCTCCCAAAGTGCTGGGATTACAGGCATGAGCCACCATGCCCTGCCCAGATTTGTTTTTTTATACAACTAAGTAGAAATATGTGAGGGGTTGAGTTCAGAGGTAAAATCTGGGTGATGGTGGGCATTGTGTGAGTACAGTGTATAGAATTAATGGAGGGGTTGGGGAAGCAGACACGTCAGGAGAATTTAGTTTGAGGGGGTGGGAGCTTTCAGGAGGTTTTGGAGTGTGCAGTGGTGGGATGGGAATTACCTCAGGCTCATTTCAGATCTGTGGGGTCTTTGATGGGGTCGGGGATGTCATCATGAGGCATTAACATTGGTGGGAAGGTTGAAGCCACCTGGAATAGATTGGGAATTAAGTGATGAGAATATGCCTCTGGACATAGGTGGGCTGCATTGATTTTAGGGGCTGCTATTTTCTGGATGGAGTGGAAAGAGGGTTTATGTGAGTTGGAGGAAACTTTGAGGAAGCTTGGGGTGTTATGAGGTCCTAAAGGGTTGAGGAGGGGATTCTAAAGTCCTGGAAGGGTTAATCGAAGGGGTTTGTGGCAGTAGATAGTTTTGTTTGAAGTGGGGCAAAGTTGGTGAGATTTAAACTGGAATGTAGTTAGGGAACTTTCGCAGGGATAGGGATCATTTTTCTGAGAAGCAGTGAAGAATGGATGGGGGGCCTCTGAGTGGTAGATGACCTAAGGGACAAGTCAAGGTCAGGGCATGGAATTTGTGGGAGGTGGGAATTATTCTGAGGGAGTGGAGCTGTACTGAATTTGATGGAGAACATGAAAAGGACTGGCTGGGGGTTGTAGGAGGGAGGGAAGAGGTTATTTGTAATTTGTACTCTATTTTTAGACAGTCTTAGAGAGTTTATTAAAGTGTTTTTATGTCCATTTTCAGCGAAGTCTTTAAGAAATTAAACATTTTTTGTGTGTGAGTACACAGGTGTATATATTTTGGGGGTATGTGAGATACTTTGATACAGGCATACAATGGGTAATAATCACATGAGGGTAAATGGGGTATCCACCACCTTAAGCACTTATCCTTTGTGTTACAAACAATCCAATTATATTCTTTTAGTTACTTTGAAATGTACAACAAATTATTGTTAACTAGTCACCCTGTTACGCTATCAAATACCAGATCTTATTCATTGTATTTAATTATATTTTTGTACCCGTTAGTCATCCCTCCTTCCCCTCTACCCCCCACTATCCTTCCTAGCCTCTGGTAACCATCAGTCTACTATCTGCATAAGTTCAATTGTTTTTTTTTTTTTTTTTTTTTTGAGACAGAGTCTCGCTCTGTCGCCGGGGCTGGAGTGCAGTGGCCGGATCTCAGCTCACTGCAAGCTCCGCCTCCCGGGTTCACGCCATTCTCCTGCCTCAGCCTCCCGAGTAGCTGGGACTACAGGCGCCCGCCACCTCGCCCGGCTAGTTTTTTTTGTAGTTTTAGTAGAGACGGGGTTTCACCGTGTTAGCCAGGATGGTCTCGATCTTCTGACCTCGTGATCCGCCCGTCTCGGCCTCCCAAAGTGCTGGGATTACAGGCTTGAGCCACCGCGCCCGGCAAGTTCAATTGTTTTAATTTTTTTTTAGTTCCCATAAATAAGTGAGAGTGTGCAAAGTTTGTCTTTCTATGCCTGACTTATTTCACTTAACATGATAACCTCCAGTTCCTTCCATGTCGTTGTAAATGACAGGATCTCATTCCTTTTTTTTTTTTTTTTTGTAGGCAGGGTCTCCTTCTGTTGCCCAGACTAGAGTGCAGTGGTGTGATCACAGCTCACTTCAGCCTTGACCACTTGGGTGCAGGTGATCCTCCCACCTCAGCCTCCCAGTAGTTGTGACTACACCATGTGCCACAAGCCCAGCCAATATTTTAGTAGAGGTGGGGTTTCACCAGGCTAGTCTCGGGCTCCTGGGCTCAAATAATCCTCCTGCCTCCCTTCAAAGTGCTGGGATTAGAGGTGTGAACCGCCATGCCCAGCCTTTGTACCAGGATTTCTTTCTTTCTTTTTTTTTTTTTTTTTTTGTTGAAACAGACACTCTGTCGCCCAGGCTGGAGTGCTGTGGCGCCATCTCACCGCAAGCTCCGCCTCCCAGGTTCCTGCCGTTCTCCTGCCCCAGCCTCCCGAGTAGCTGGGACTACAGGCGCCCACCACCACACCCGGCTAATTTTTTGTATTTTTAGTAGAGAGGGGGTTTCACCGTGTTAGCCAGAATGGTCTCCATCTCCTGACCTCGTGATCTGCCCGCCTTGGCCTCCCAAAGTATTGGGATTACAGGCGTGAGCCACCGCTCCTGGCCTTTTTTTTTTTTTTTTTTTCTTTTTTGAGACAGAGTCTCCCCCTGTCGCCCAGGCTGGAGTGCAGTGGCGCAGTCTCGCCTCACTGCGAGCTCCGCCTCCTGGGTTCACCCCATTCTCCCACCTAAGGCTTTGGAGTAGCTGGGACTACAAGCGCCCGCCACCACGCCCGGCTAATTTTTGTATTTTTAGTAGAGATGGGGTTTCACCTTGTTAGCTAGGATGGTCTTGATCTCCTGACCTCGTGTACCACAATTTCTTTCCTTTTTTTTTTTTTTTTTTTTTTTTTTGCTCGCTCTGTCGCCCCAGGCTGGAGTGCAGTGGCGTGATCTTGGCTCACTGCAAGCTCCGCCTCCTGGGTTCATGCCATTCTCTGGCCTCAGCCTCCCGAGTAGCTGGGACTACAGGCGCCAGCCACCACGCCTGGCCAATTTTTTGTATTTTTAGTAGAGACGGGGTTTCCCCGTGGTCTTGATCTTCTGACCTCGTTATCCGGCCGCCTGGGCCTCCCAAGTGTACCACAATTTATTTATCCATTTGTCTTTTGATAAACACATGGGTTGCTTTCAAATCTTGGCTATTGTGAAGAGTGCTGTAATAAACATGGGAGTGCAGATACCTTTTTTTTTTTTTTTTTTTTTTTTTAAGACCAAGTCTCACTCTGTCGCCCAGGCTAGAGGGCAGTGGCATGATCTCAGACCAGTACAACCTCCGCCTCCCAGGTTCAAGCGATTTTCCTGCCTCCGCCTCTCGAATAGCTGGGATTACAGGCACCTGCCACCACGCCCAGCTAATTTTTGTATTTTTAGTAGAGATGGGGTTTACTATGTTGGCCAGGCTGGTCTCAAACTTTTGGCCTCAGGTGATTGGCCCTCCTTGGCCTCCCAAAGTTTTGGGATTACAGGCGTGAGCCACCACACCAGGCCTGATTGATTTTCATTTGGGTATATACCTAGCAGTGGGATGGCATTTTCACCTAACTCTTTTCTTTTTTTTTGAGATGGAGTTTCACTTTTGTTGCCCAGGCTGGAGTGCAATGGTACAATCTCAGCTGACCACAACCCCTGCCTCCCGAGTTCAAGCAATTCTCCTGCTTCAGCTTCCCGAGTAGCTGGGATTATAGGCGTGTGCCACCACGCCCGGTGTAAAATTTTGTATTTTAGTAGAGGTGGAATTCCTCCATGTTGGTCAGGCTGTGAACTCCTGATCTCAGGTGATCCACCCACCTTGGCCTCCCAAACTTCTGGGATTACAGGCGTGAGCCACAGCCCCCAGCCTTCACCTGAGTCTTATAGCAGCTCTCTGGAGTAGGAAGGGCAGTGATTTCCTTCTCTGTTCAGATGAGGAAGGAGGCTCCACAGAGCAAATTGACTTGCCTCTAAGAGGGCTCTAGGTGGGATAGGAGAACTCTGGAGACTGGAGTTCCTTTATGAAATGGAAGCCCTGAAAATATGCAGACTGATAAGATGTACAAATTGTGGGGCATTATATAAGACAGTTGTCCTAGTTTTCTTCCAGAAGTCAGTTTCATGGGAAAAACAAGTGAAGGGACTGTTGTGGATTAAAAGGCCATCACGGTAACTCAGCCTGTAATCCCAGGACTTTGAAGGGCTGAGGTGGGTGGATCACCTGAGGTCAGGAATTCGAGACTAGCCTGGCCAACGTGGTGAAACCCCGTCTCTACTAAAAATACAAAAAAAAATTAGCCAAGTGTGGTGGTGGGTGCCTGTAATCCCAGTTACTTGGGAAGCAGAGGCAGGAGAATCACTTGAACCCAGGAGGCGGAAGGTTGCAGTGAACTGAGGTCGTGCCATGGCACTCCAGCCTGGGTGACGAGAGTGAAACTCCGTCTCAAAAATAAATAAATAATAAATAAATTAAAATGGAGTAAAGAAGCAGCTTCCTAGAGCAGATTTGGTTGCTTAAATTGAGGCCAAGTTTCTGGAGTTTTTATTGATATTTGATAATTACAACTAAAATTTTTTTTTTTTTTGAGACAGAGTCTCGCTCTGTCGCCCAGGCTGGAGTGCCGTGGCCAGATCTCAGCTCACCGCAAGCTCTGCCTCCTGGGTTTACGCCACTCTCCTGCCTCAGCCTCCTGAGTAGCTGGGACTACAGGCGTCCACCACCTCGCCCGGCTAGTTTTTTGTATTTTTTAGTAGAGACGGGGTTTCGCCGTGTTAGCCAGGATGGTCTCGATCTCCTGACCTCGTGATCCACCCGTCTCAGCCTCCCAAAGTGCTGGGATTACAGGCTTGAGCCACCGCGCCTGGCCAACTAAATTTTTTTTTTTTTTTTTTTTTTTTTGAGACGGAGTCTGGCTCTGTCACCCAGGCTGGGGTGCAGTGGCCAGATCTCAGCTCACTGCAAGCTCCGCCTCCTGGGTTTACGCCATTCTCCTGCCTCAGCCTCCCGAGTAGCTGGGACTACAGGCGCCCGCCACCTCGCCCGGCTAGTTTTTTGTATTTTTTAATAGAGATGGGGTTTCACCGTGTTAGCCAGGATGGTCTCGATCTCCTGACCTCGTGATCCGCCCATCTCGGCCTCCCAAAGTGCTGGGATTACAGGCTTGAGCCACCGCGCCCGGCCCCCTAAAATTTTTTTTTCTCACTCTGTCACCCAGGCTGGAGTGCAGTGGTGCAGTGATGTGATCTTCAGCTCACTGCAACCTCCCCCTCCCCCCCGCCAGGTTCAAGGGATTCTCCCACCTCAGCCCCACAAGTAGCTGGGGACCATATGCCATAACACTCAGTTAATTGTGTGTGTGTGTGTGTGTGTGTGTGTGAGAGATGGAGTCTTATGGGAATTAACTGACATAATACATACAAAGAGCCTACAGTGCTTGGCACATAGTAAATGTTAGATAAATGTTGGCTATTATTATTTTATTATGTACCAGATTTCTATAATTCTGCTGATGGACACAGATTTGTTTTGGTGTGTATATTAATTCATAGCCATTTGAGTAATAGTATGTCCTAAATGCCAAGGAAGTTATTGGTTCTAGGGATACAGTGGTTTCTGGAGTTTACATTCTAATGGGGGGGTCAGTAAACATATAAACAAGTAGTGTAGCTTTAGCACAGTGATGTGTGCCTGTGATCCCAGCTACTGGAGAGGCTGAGGTTGGACGATCACTTGAGCCAGGAGATTGAGACGAGCTTGGGCAACGTAGTGAGGCCCTATGTCAATCAAAACAATGGGCAACATAGGCCCCATCTCAATAAAAACAAAAACAAATAGCATAATTCGAGATAGAGGATGTGGACCTATTTTAAATTAGGTGGCCAGTATGGACCTCTCTGAGGAGGTGACAGTTGAGCTGAGACCTAAAGAATGTGTCCCTCAAGAAGTTGAGGGAAGAAGCAGCGGGAAGCACTAATGCCAAGGTCCTAACGTGGGAGCAAGGTTGATGTTCTCTAGGATCAGCCTCCCGAGTAGCTGGGCCTACAGGCATGTGCCACCATGCCTGGCTGATTTTTTTTGTTTGTTTGTTTGTTTTGAGGTGAAGTCTCACTCTCTAGCCCAAGCTGGAGTGCAGTGGCGCGATCTCAGCTCACCTCAAGCTCTGCCTCCTGGGTTCACGCCATTCTCCTGCCTCAGCCTCCCGAGTAGCTGGGACTACAGGCGCCCACCACCTCGCCCGGCTAGTTTTTTGTATTTTTTTTAGTAGAGACGGGGTTTCACCATGTTAGCCAGGATGGTCTCCATCCCCTGACCTCATGATCCTCCTGCCTTGGCCTCCCAAAGTGCTGGGATTACAGGTGTAAGTCACTGCGCCTGGCACACCCAGCTAATTTTTATTTTTTTTGTACAGATGGAGTCTTACTTTGTTGCCCAGGCTGGTTTCCAACTCATGGGCTCAAGTGATCCTCATGCCTTGCCTTCCCAAAGTGCTGGGATTACAGGTGTGACCCACTGCATCCAGCCTGCTGTAGTTTTGTAGGACAGAAATGATGGTGGCTCAAACTAGAGTGGTGGATGTGGAAGTCGAGGGAAGTAGATGGATGATGCTACCGTGAATGTGTATATTTTTCTTTTCTTTTTTTTTTTTTCTCCAGACGGAGTCTGGCTCTGTTGTCCAGGCTGGAGTGCAGTGGCATGATCCACTCACTGCAAGCTCCAGCTCCCGAGTTTACGCCATTCTCCTGCCTCAGCCTCCCGAGTACCTGGGACTACAGGCGCCCACCACCACTCCTGGCTAATTTTTTTTTTTTTTTTTTTTTTTGTATTTTTAGTAGAGATTGGGTTTTTATGTGTTAGCTAGGATGGTCTCCGTCTCCTGACCTATGATCTGCCCGCCTGGGCCTCCCAAAGTGCTGGGATTACAGGTGTGAGCCACCGCGGCCGGCCGAATGTGTATCATTTTTGTGCCCACTAGGGTTTTTTTTTTTTTTTTTTTGAGAAGGAGTCTTGCTCTTTCACCCAGGCTGAAGTGCAGTGGTGCGGTCTCGGCTCACTGCAGCCTCCGCCTCCTAGGTTCAAGCGATTCTCCTGTTTCAGCCTCCCAAGTAGCTGTGATTACAGGTGCCTGCCACCACGCCTGGCTAATTTTTTTTTTGTTTTTGAGAGGGAGCCTCGCTCTGTGGCCCAGGGTGGAGTGCAGTGGCGCCATCTTGGCTCACTGCAAGCTCCGCCTTCTGGGTTCACGCCATTCTCCTGTGTCAGCCTCCTCAGTGGCTGGGACCACAGGCGCCTGCCAGCATGCCCGGCTAATTTTTTGTGTTTTTAGTAGAGACAGGGTTTCACCGTGTTAGCCAGGATGGCCTCAATCTCCTGACCTCGTGATCCACCCACCTCGGCCTCCTAAAGTACTAGGATTACAGGTGTGAGCCACTGTGCCACACCCGACTAATTTTTGTAATTGTAGTAGAGATAGGGTTTCACCGTGTTGGCCAGGCTGGTCTCTAACTCCTGACCGCAGGTGATCTACCCACCTCGGCCTCCCAAAGTGATGGGATTTGTAAACCCAGCACTTTGTGGGAGGCAGAGGCAGGAAGATTGCTTGAGCCCAGGAGTTAGAGATCAGCCTGGGCAACATAGTGAGACCCTGTGTCTACAAGAAAAAAACCAAATCCTTAAATTAGCCAGGTGCAGTGGTGTGCACCTGTAGTCCCAGGACTCAGTAGACTGAGGTGGCATGATCACTTGAACCTAGGAGGTTGAGGCTGCAGTGAGCCCATCTTGCCACTGCCCTTCAGTCTGGTTTCACAAAATGAGACCCTGTTTCAATAAAACAAAACAAAACGTAAGCATGATATTTGGTGTCGATGGCAGTTGAGTAATGAATTTTATTTTATTGTATTTTTTTGAGATAGAGTCTGTCACCCAGGATGGAGTGCAGTGGTGCAGTCTTGGCTCATTGACACCTCTGCCTCCCGGGTTTAAGTGATTCTTCTGCCTCAGCCTCCCAAATAGCTGGGATTACAGGTGCCTGCCATTAACACACCCAGCTAATTTTTTTTTTTTTTTTTTTAAACAGGCTAATTTTTTTTTTTTTTTTTTTTAAATAGTCTCGCTGTGTCGCCCAGACTGGCATGATCTCAGCTTACTGCAAAACCACCTCCCGGGTTCAAGTGATTCTCCTGCCTCAGTGTCCCGAGTAACTGGGATTACAGGCACCCGCCAGCACGCCTGGCTAATTTTTGTATTTTCAATAGAGACGTAGTTTTGCCATGTTGGCCAGGCTGGTCTCGAACCCCTGTACTCAAGTGATCTATGCCCGTCTCGACCTCCCAAAGTGCTTGGATTACAGGTGTGAATCACCACACCTGGCCATAATTTTTTTTGTATTTTTAGTAGAGCGGGGGTTTCACCAGGTTGGACAGGCTGGTCTCAAACTCCTGACCTCAGGTAATCCACCCATCTCAGCCTCCCAAAATGCTGGGATTACAGGCATGAGTCACTGGGCCCAGCTGAGTAATGAATTTTTAAAAACTGCAGAGCAGAGTCTGTGGAGCTATGTAGAAATGTGGGTCGTGGAAAGGAGATTTATTGTCAGGGACTTTTTATATGTAGCTGTTGCTGAAAGAGTTCGGGGAGGGGGAGTGCTTGCTGGTGTCGACTCAGCCATGATTAAAAAGGCTTTTTTGAGGAAATGGCATTGGAGTTGGGTTTTGAAGAGGAAAGGCTTAGCTAGGCATTGAGAGGAAGAAATGGTGCATTTTGTGAGGGTGGAATGTTGTGATTAAATTTTATTTAATTTTTAATTAAATTAATAGCAAACTTATTAGCCAGCAGAACTTGAATTGTGTGAAACTATTCTTAGTTATTACTAAATCCTTTTCAGTATGAATAATACATTTGCTGCAGAATTATTAATGAGTTTGGTTACATGATGCAGCCCAAGATCTTGATGAGTTGTTTCATAATATATGATGTAAAGTCTATATTTCCTTTTTGAAATCTGAAAAATTGTGATTCTGAAATACTTCTGGTTCAAGAAATTTCAGATAAGATATAGTGGATCTGTTCTGCTTCTTATTGACCTCAGACAAGCCTTGGGATGGCCTGACCTCTGATTGCCTTTTTTCAGCCTCATCTTCTGTCACTTTACAGATTTAAAAAGCTAAAAACAAGGCCGGGCGCGGTGGCTCATGCCTGTAATCCCAGCACTTTGGGAGGCTGAAGTGAGTGGATCACTTGAGGTCAGGAGTTCGAGACCAGCCTGAATAACATGGTGAAACCCTGTCTCAATCAAAAATACAAAAACTAGCTGGGCATGATGGCAGGTGCCTGTAATCCCAGCTATTCGGGAGGCTGAGGCAGGAGAATTGCTTGAACCTGGGAGGTGGAAGTTGCGGTGAGCTGAGATCAGCCACTGTACTCCAGCCTGCGTGACAGAGCAAGACTCCGTCTTTAAAAAAAAAAAAAAAAAAAAAAAAGGGTTAAAACAGTTGCCTGTGTACATCCTCTTTTCGTGCCACTGTGTGTTTTGCTTGTGTATTATACCTAACTAGTGCCTCTTCTCAGGACCTCTTCTTCTGTCATACTAGTTTGAGCCACCATCATCCTCCCTCACCTTAACTGTGACATCTTCCTACCCCCATGGCTTTCCATCATGCTTAGAAGAAAATCCAGAATCCTTCTATTGCATGTAAGAGCCTTCATGATGTGGCCTCTGGTTCCAACTTTTCAGCCTGTCTGTCATTCCTATCCCTAGAACATGCCAAGCGCTCCTGCTTCAGGGCTTTTGCATTTGCTGTTTTCTCTATCTGGAATTTTCTGCTCCCAAGTATCTGTGTGTTTGTCCTTTATTTCATTTTGATTTTTGCTCATATGGCATTTCCTCAGAAAGGCTTGTGTGATTTCTCTGTCTCAAATAGTGTTTTCATCATTCTTGATTCCTGTCACATTTGATTTTTATCACTTTTTCACATAATATGTATCTATTTGTTTATCTGTCTCCTACTTTTTCATGAGGGCACGGACTGTGTCTTTCTGATTCACTGCCTTATTTCCATACCATAGAAGGATGCCTGGCATAGTAGGTACTCAATAAATATTTGTGGAATGAATTATTATGTGCAGTATGGATTGGAGCCTGTCTCTTTCCTAGATTTGAGGCGTGATGGCTCAATGCAGTTAGAACCAAAATGATTTTTTTTTTTTTTTTGAGACAGAGTCTCAATCTTGTTGCCCAGGCTGGAGAGCAGTGGCGTGATCTCGGCTCACTGCAACCTTCACTTCATGGTTTCAAGTGATTCTCCTGCCTCAAACTCCCAAGTAGCTGAGATTACAGGCGTCTGCCACTACACCCAGCTAAGTTTTGTATTTTAGTAGAGATGGGGTTTCACCACGTTGGTCAGGCTGGTCTCAAACTCCTGACCTCAGGTGATCTGCCCATCTCAGCCTCACAAAGTGCTGGGATTACAGGTGTGAGCCACCGTGCCTGGCAAACCAAAATAATTTGTGTATTTTTTGTTCTGTGATTCTGCAAGCTTACTGTTCTGTATCATCAGGTTAACAATGTTTGTCTTACAGGCTGCGGGCCTCCCGGGTGCTTCTTGTCGGCATGAAAGGACTTGGGGCTGAAATTGCCAAGAATCTCATCTTGGCAGGAGTGAAAGGACTGACCATGCTAGATCACGAACAGGTGCGCTGTTGTCAGCTCATTCCTCCCCTGCTCTGGCTCCCCTTTCCAGTATGAAGACCTGCAGGTTTTGTGAGTTCCTACTTGTGCCTTAAGGGCTGTGAAAGGAGGGCTAACATTAATGAACCATTGCCTCTGGAGACTGAAGGTGCTATTGTTGGGTTTGAATTCCAGCTCCACCACATCTAGCTGTATGAGCAGTGGAGACTCACATCCCCTCATTGAGCTTGCCTGTCTGTAAAATGGGATTAATAATATCTCCCTTGGTGGTTGCTTGTGAGGCATAGAGAAGTGTTTTTCCAGTTTGTGCCTGAAAATGACCTGAGTGACTAACTGAAAATGCAGAGTGGCCTGGAGGCTTTGTGGTGCCCTAGCTTTCACCCCTAGTGATTCTCATTTAGGTCTGAGATGAGCTCAGGAGTATGTGCATTTAAAAGATATTTTAGGGCTGGACGCAGTGGCTCATGCCTCTAATCTCAACACTTTGGGAGGCTGAGGCAGGTGGATCATATGAGGTCAGGAGTTTGAGACTAGCCTGGCCAACATGGTGAAACCCTGTCTCTACTAAATATACAAAAATTAGCCAGGCATGTTGGTGTGCACCTGTAATCCCAGCTACTCGGGAGGCTGAGGCACAAAAATCACTTGAATTTGGGAGGTGGAGTTTGCAGTGAGTTGAGATGGTACCACTGCACTCCAGCCCGGGCGACAGAGCAAGACTCCGTCTCAAAAAAAAAAAATAATAATAAAATAAAATAAAATAAATAAATAAATAAATAAATAAATAAATAAAAGGTGTTTCAGGAGATTGTGATTTAGGTGGTCCACAGTCATCACTTTAAAAAACACTGGATCAGAGAGAATGTGTGCAGACTGCTTTGTATAGTGCTTGAACCTAACAAGTATCCAGTAATTAGGAATAATGATCTGACATGCTGTTTGTTTGTTTTTGTGAGACGGAGTCTCGCTGTGATGCCCAGACTGGAGTGCAATGGCGCAATCTCGGCACACTGCAACCTCCACTTCCCAGACTCAAGCAATTCTCCTGCCTCAGCCTCCCAAGTAGCTGGGATTATAGGCACGTGCCACCACGCCTGGCTAATTTTTTTTTTTTTTTTTTTTTGAGACGGAGTTTAGCTCTCGTTGCCCAGGCTGGAGTGCAATGGCATGATCTTGGCTCACTGCAACCTCAGCCTCCCAGGTTCAAGCAATTCTCCTGCCTCAGCCTCCTGAGTAGCTGGGATTACAGGCATGCAACACCATGCCCTCCTAATTTAGCATTTTTAGTAGAGATGAGGTTTCTACATGTTTGTCAAGCTGGTCTTGAACTTCCCAACCTCAGGTGATCTGCCTGCCTCGGTCTTCCAAAGTGCTGCGATTATAGGCGTGAGCCACCGCGCCCAGCCATGCCTGTCTAATTTTTGTATTTTTAGTAGAAACGGTGTTTCACTATGTTGGCCAGGCTGGTCTCGAACTCCTGACCTCAAGTGATCCACTGGCCTCAGCCTCCCAAAGTGCTGGAATTACAGGTATGAGCTACCACACCCTGCTGACATAATGCTGCTTGATTAATATGATGGTAGAGCCCAACTCCAGTGTAGCTTTCTCTGACCAGGCTCATCTTCAAGGTGAAAATAAGTGCTTCTTTCTCTACATTCCCATGCCTCAGTGACTTTTTATTTATTTTATTTATTTATTTTGAGACAGAGTCTTACTCTGTTGCCCAGGCTGGAGTACAGTGACGCAACTTCAGCTCACTGCAACCTCTGCCTCCCGGGTTCAAGCACTTCTCATGCCTCAACCTCCCTAGTAGCTGGGATTACATAACTACTTCATCTGGTTGCAAGAATCCAACATTGGAGGCCAATCACAGAACAGTGATTCTGACACCACAGGTGTGAGCCACTGCACCCATCTTAGAACATACTATTTAGTTTATGTTCAAAAAGCATCTGATAGTACCTACTGGGTGCCCTGAAGTCTGCTAGGTGCTGGTGATAGAAAGATGCTCACGGGGCCGGGCGCGGTGGCTCAAGCCTGTAATCCCAGCACTTTGGGAGGCCGAGACGGGCGGATCATGAGGTCAGGAGATCGAGACCATCCTGGCTAACACGGTGAAACCCCGTCTCTACTAAAAAGTACAAAAAACTAGCCGGGCGAGGTGGCGGGCGCCTGTAGTCCCAGCTACTCCGGAGGCTGAGGCAGGAGAATGGCGTAAACCCGGGAGGAGGAGCTTGCGGTGAGCAGAGATCCGGCCACTGCACTCCAGCCTGGGTAACAGAGCCAGACTCCGTCTCAAAAAAAAAAAAAAAAAAAAAAAAAAGAAAGATGCTCACGGTTTGATTCCCATTCTCGAGTTGTTTTTTTTTCCCCCCCAGAAACCAGAGCAGGCTACCTGACTCAGGTTGCGAGACATGAAAGATTTCCTGGAGTCCTGATCTAAGTCTTAAAGAACAAGGAGGATTTGTCAAGATAAGGACCTGTGTTTAGGCAGGGGACATAGCAGTGTTACAAAGGCACCCAACAGTGTGGTAGAAATGGAAGATAAAAGTAATTTGGTGTTTTTAGAGTGTGAGATCCAAAGTGGTGGGTAGGGACAGGTTGCTGGTGAAGTCCAAGTCAGGAGGGGCTCCTAGGAAGCCCCACTGTAAGCTGTTACTTAATCCTCTGGGTGGTGCAGATTCACTGAAGAGTTTCAAATGACAGGAAGGGTGACATGGTTAGCTTTGGGCTTTATGTGTAGATCACTAATTACTGTATTAACTATGGTTGGCACAAAATACAGGGCAGAAGACCACTTAGACAGCAGTTTTTAGTAGTTTAGGTAAGAGGCGAAAGTGGCCTTGCTGATAGGGATGGCAGGAAGCACACAGATGTGAGAAATAGATTTAGGTGGTAGAATCGGGAGGTCTGTGTATGGGAGCTTAAAGAAAGCCAGGAATAACCAGAGCAGCCAACACTAAAGGGGCTAGGCACTGTTCTCAGAGCTGCAGTTGTATTATCTCAGAGTCCTCACCACACATCTGAGATAAGGACCCATTATCATCCCTGTTTTATAGATAGGAAAACAGAGAAAAAGGAAAAAAAGTATTGGCCCATCCAAGGCCCCAGTGGTATGGCCGAGACCCAGGCATCTTGACTCCAGAGCCCATGTTCTCAGCCACCTCACTATGGAATACTCTCGTGGAAATAGCAAGGCTATGAAGACCAGGCTTCTGGCTTGAGTGACTGGGTGGGTGGTTGGTGGACTCCGGAGACAGCACACAGAAGCAGACAGACACGTAGGGTCTATGTATATCTGAGAGGAAATGGCTGATGGGCAGTACAGTACAGAAGACTCAGGTGGATCAGGAAGAAATCTTTACCAGAAAGAGTGATTTGAAAAATAACAGCAGATTTTGGTAGAAACTAAAGAGGCATTGAGTTGGTTTATGGAGCTATACAGAGTGAAAAGATGAGTAGTTCTGAGATGGAATCTTGGGGACAACCACACCTAAGAGGGCCCAAATTGAGACTAGAATGTGTAGCAGGGGAGGAGAGCATAGCAAGGAAGGTGTGATCTGTGGACTGATATTGATGAAGTGATAATTGTATGTGTATTTTTATTTTTTTTGAGACAGTCTCACTGTCACCCTTGCTGGAATGCAGTGGGCATGATCATGGCTCACTGTAGCCTTAACTTCCTGGGCTCAGGGTATTCTCCCACTTAAGCCTCCCAGTAGCTGAGACTACAGGTGCACACCACCACACCTGACTAATTTTTCGTATTTTTTATAGACACTGGGTTTCGTGATGTTGCTCAGGCTGGTCTTGAACTTTCTGGGCTCAACCGTATTTTCGTTGTTGTTGTCTGTCTTTTTGAGATGGAGTCTCACTTGTCACCCAGGCTGGAGTGCAGTGGTGAGATCTTGGCTCACTGCAACCTCCGCCTCCTGGGTTCAAGTGATTCTCCTGCCTCAGCCTCACAAGTAGCTAGTATTACAGGTGTGTGCCACCACACCTGGCTAATTTTTGTATTTTTAGTAGAGATGCGGTTTTACCATGTTGGCCAGGCTGGTCTCGAACTTCTGACCTCAAGTGATCCTCCCACCTCAGCCTCCCACACTGCAGGGATTACAGGCATGAGCCACCGTGCCCGACCTCAACTGTATGTTTTTATCCGTGTCCTCGTTTTGTATGGGATTCCCACATTCTTGCTCAAGGTCACACAGTTGTTGAGCCAGGATTTGAATCAAAGATTGAATTCAGCCTGAATTATTTCAGAGCCTTACTGTTAACCATTGTGTGGTGCAGCTTCTCAGCACGTAATGAGATCCCTGAAAGAAGCAGGATGGGATGGGTCAAGGATACAGGGTTAGCCTGGAATGGGAAGTGGGCCAGCTCATTTTCTTGGAGGAAAAGGTAGTAAGATAGAGAGTGTGCTATGGATGGTTGGTAAGAGGTGATGAGGGGAGATTACTTTTGTTGAATCTAGTCTTGGTGAAGGTGGCAAGGTTATTTGCAGAGAATAATGGTTCAATTAGTTGTTTGATGTGTGAAGAAATCCTTTGAGAGCAGTATGGAATCTCTAATCTTACTGGTGGCTGTTAGGGGATTATATTATTCTGTCTTTGAGGCTCTGCTCTGCTGATATTCAGCCTTAGGAGTGAAATAATTCCCCTGTTTCAGTCCCCACTCATCTCTCCTCCTCTCTGAGTTTTTTATTTTTTATTTTTTTTGAGACGGAGTCTTCTTACTCTGTTGCCCGGGCTGGAGTGCAGTTACGTGACTTCGGCTCACTGCAGCGTCTGCCTCCCAGGTTCAAGCAATTCTCCTACCTCAGTTTCCTGAGCAGCTGGGATTATAGGCGTGCCCCACCATGCCTGACTAATTGTATTTTTAGTAGAGACGGGGTTTCACCATGTTGGCCAGGTTGGTCTTGAACTCCTGACTTTGTGATCTGCCCGCCTCGACCTCCCAAAGTGCTGGAATTACAGGCCTGAGCCACCCTGCCCAGCCTCCTCACTGCAAGCTCCGCCTCCCGGGTTTACGCCATACTCCTGCCTAACCCTGCTGAGTAGCTGGGACTACAGAGTAGCTGGGACTACAGACGTCCGCCACCTTGCCTGGCTAGTGTTTTTGTATTTTTAGTAGAGATGGGGTTTCACCATGTTAGCCAGGATGGTCTCATCTCCTGACCTCATGATCCGCCCATCTCAGCCTCCCAAAGTGCTGGGATTACAGGCTTGAGTCACCGTGCCCGGCCCCTCTCTGAGTTTTAATCTAATTTAAGAGTTCATTAAGAAACTGGATGTGAGGCCGAGCACGGTGGTTCACTCCTGTAATCCCAGCACTTTGGGAGGCTGAGGCAGGCGGATCACGAGGTCAGGGGATTCGAGACCATCCTGGCTAACACGGTGAAACCCCGTCTCTACTACAAATACAAAAAATCAGCCGGTCGTGGTGGCGGGCGCCTGTAGTCCCAGCTACTCATGAGGCTGAGGCAGGGGAATAGCGTGAAGCTGGGAGGCGGAGCGTGCAGTGAGCCGAGATTGCGCGATTGTACTCCAGCCTGGGAGACACCAAGACTCCGCCTCAAAAAAAATAAAATAAAATAAATAAACAAGGCCGGGCACGGTGGCTCATGTCTGTAATCCCAGCACTTTGGAAGGCCGAAGCGGACAGATCACGAGGAGATCAAGACCATACTGGCTAAAACGGTGAAACCCCGTCTCTACTTAAAAAATAAAAAACAACACACACAAAAATTAGTCGGGTGTGGTGGCGGGCACCTGTAGTCTCAGCTACTCGGGAGGGTGAGGCAGGAGAATGGCATGAACCCAGGAGGCAGAGCTTGCAGTGAGCCGAGATCGCACCACTGCACTCCAGCCTGGGAGACAGAGCGACTCTGTCTCAAGAAAGAAACTGGATGTGGTGGCTCACACCTGGCAGCCCAGCTAATTGGGAAGCTGAGGTGGGAAGATCACTTGCGCCCAGGAGTTTGAGGCTGCAATGTGCTATGATCGTGCCTGCGAATAGCCACTGCACTCTAGCCTGGATGACATAGCCTGTCTATATATATATATTTATTATTATTATTATTTTGAGACGGAGTTTTGCTCTTGTTGCTCAGGCTGGAGTACAAATGGCACAATCTCGGCTTACTGCAACCTCTGGCTCCCCGGTTCAAGTGATTCTCCTGCCTCAGCCTCTGGAGTAGCTGGGATTACAGGCATGCGCCACCATGCCTGGCTAATTTTGAGGTTTCACCATGTTGGTCAGACTGGTCTTGAACTCTGAACCTCAGGTGATCCGCCTGCCTTGGCCTTCCAAACTGCTGGAATTACAAGCGTGAGCCACCGCGCCTGGCCTTAGTCTGTCTATATTTTTTAAAAGTTCATTTCAAGCATTGTTAATTTTGTCTGATTTTTGAACTGGTTTGATTTTTTTTTTTTTTTTTTTTTTTTGATATAAGTTTTCTCATGAGGTTGCAGTTTTTTGTTGCTTTTTGAGAGAGGGCCTTTCTGTGTTGTTCAGGCTAGTCTTGAGCTCCTGACCTCAAGCAGTGGATCCTCCTGCTTTGGCATCCCAAATTGCTGGGATTACAGATGTGAGCCACTGTGCCAGGCCACACTCCACACTGGTCTAGTTTTTTTCTTTGAGACGGAGTCTTGCTCTGTTGCCCAGGCTGGAGTGCAGTGGTATGATCTCAGCTCACTGCAGCTTCCGCCTCCCGAGTTCAAGTGATTCTCCTGCCTCAGCCTCTCAAGTAGCTGGGATTACAGGCACACACCACCACACCTGGCTTATTTTTGAATTTTTAGTAGAGACAGCATTTCACCATGTTGACCAGGTTGGTCTCGAACTCCTGACCTCAGGTATCCACGTGCCTCGGCCTCCCAAAGTGCTGGGATTACAGGCGTGAGCCACCGCGCCCTGCCCACACTGGTCTACTTTTAAACCACTGGAAGACAGAGACTTAATCCTGTAAACTACTGGTGTATTTCCCCAAATGCTTATAGTTGGGCACATGCTAAGTATTTAGTCAATTCTTGCCACTGGTCATCAGTCATTTGTTAGCAGTTACAAATTTGCATAGGAGAAGAAAGCATGGATTTTTTGTTGAGAGTGAATTTTCTTTATAAACACAAGGGGGTGCTCTTTAACCATCAATGACCAGTTTAAAAAAAGTTTAAAGTCATTTTAAAGCCTTGGAAGGAAGCCTGCATAAGGAAAATTGCTACAGGAACAATAATACATTTTAGGGCCGTGCTCTGTGTTTCATGCCTGTAATCTCAGCACTTTGGGAGGCTGAGGCGGACGGATCACAAGGTCAAGAGATCAAGACTATCCTGGCAAACGTGGTGAAACCCCGTCTCTACTAAAAATACAAAAATTAGCTGGGCGTGGTGGTGCGCGCCTGTAGTTCCAGCTACTTGGGTGGCCGAGGCAGGAGAAGAATCATTTCAACCCGGGAGGTGGAGGTTGCAGTGAGCCGAGATCACGCCACTGCACTCCAGCCTGGCGACAGAGCAAGACTCTGTCTCAAAAAAAAAAAAAAATTTAAGTGGTAGGTATTTTAGCTGTGCTTTAAAATTTAAAGATTGTCTTTGAGATTTATTTTCCCTAAAAATTCAATAATTTAAAAAATACATATATTATTCCTAGGTATCTCCCGAAGATCCTGGAGCTCAGTTCTTGATTCGTACTGGGTCTGTTGGCCGAAATAGGGCTGAAGCCTCTTTGGAGCGAGCTCAGAATCTCAACCCCATGGTGGATGTGAAGGTGGACACTGAGGATATAGAGAAGAAACCAGAGTCATTTTTCACTCAATTTGATGCTGTAAGTTTCTTAATGTAAAATCTGCTGTGGGAAGTAAACAAATTAAGGTGCTAGTTGTGTACTTTCAAATCCCAAAGCAATCTGAGAGCATTCAAATATCAAATTCTGAGCTTTTTCCCAATAAAATGTATAAGCTGTTCTGTTGTTTAGGCTTAGTATATTGTGTGAATGTGTTGCCAGAGAGGTCCAGTCTGTTGGATCTGCTGTAGTTATTGGTGACTTGCTGTCTGCTGGCTTCTTCTCTGGGCATATGTTCCCTCAGCCAGGTTTCGTCTTTGGTGTTTTGTCTTCCTTCCAGAATCTTTGCACATAACTTTAATCCATGTTATTGCAAATGTTTTCTTCCGAAAACTTAACAAGTTGGTGATTAATTTCTGTGGCAGAGGCATTTTTTTGTTGGAAATATCAAACTACAGCTTGTGTTTTGTCTTAAGAAAAAGCACACCTGATCTTGGTCTATCTATGTCTGTCTGTCTGTTTCTCACAGTCACGTTGACCATGTTGCCATGGATAACTAGAGAAAAATCACTGTTGTCATAAACCAAATGAGGCATATCCAGCCTCATTTGGTTTCACTGCCAAATCTATGTGGAGGTGAAAGGATAAATTAAATTCTTTGTCAATGTCTGCGACCTTTCAGACATAGTTCCCTGCATTCTGGAAACGCTTAACAAATCTTGAGAACTGTGAAATAGTCATAGATGAGCTACTAGTTTTTCAAATGAAAGGTCCCAGTATGTTATATGAGAGGTTAGAATTTGGGTTAGGTAGTTTGTTTTTTAACGCTTTTTTTTTTTTTTTTGAGATGGAGTTTTGTTCTTGTTGCCCGGACTGGAGTGCAATTGTGTGATCTTGGCTCATTGCAACCTCCGCCTCCTGGGTTCAAGTGATTCTCCTGCCTCAGCCTCCCAAGTAACTGGGATTACAGGCATTGACCACTATGCTTGGCTAATTTTTTGTATTTTTAGTAGAGTTGGGGTTTCACCATGTTGGTCAGGCTAGTCTTGAACTCCTGACCTCAGGTGATCCACCTGCCTCGGCCTCCCAAAGTGATGGGATTACAAGTGTGAGCCACCGCACCCAGCCTGTTTTTTACACTTTTCTTTCTTTCTTTCTTTCTTTTTTTTTTTTGAGATGGAGTTTCACTCTGTCGCCCAGGCTGGAGTGCAGTGGCATGATCTCAGCTCACTGCAACCTCCACCTCCCTGGTTTAAGCAGTTCTCTGCCTTAGCCTCCCGTTTTTACACTTTTCTATTTCATATGTGCATCTGTTCAAATATGGGCTTGGAAAGATGGATCATCTGTGCATTTGTCCTGTTTTCTTTTTCCTAGTCCCTTCTATTTTTTAACTTCAGGTATTGGGACACTTTCCATTTGGACATAAGTCTTCATTTTCTTATCTGTAGTAACCACATTTATTTTATGCCAGGTGTCCCTCGAACTCGTAGAAGTAGAAAGAGGGTTTGTTAAAACTGAAGTGTGAGGCCAGTTGATTGTGTAATGTGTGTGCATGGGACCATGTTGTCTGCCTTGCAGGCCGTGTTTGGCTGGTCCTTGCGGGTTTGATAGTTACTTTAGACTCTGCAGGGTTCCATTTGATCAATTGGTTGCATGTTCACCTGTGGATTTCTTACCTTTTAGATGGGATTTTTCCTTGGGTGGCTGCATCCTTTGAAACACCAAAGGAACACATTTCTCTGTGAGTGTTATTTCGGTATTCAGGCTGCTAGACAACAGCAAAGAGGGTCTATCAAGTGAAAATGCCCTTTTGTTCAGGAGAAAGCATGTGCAATTTGGAAGTTGTCTTTTGACCATGATCACAAAGCTTCTCCCAGAAAGACGGTATTTTGTGCAGTAGAACTTAGCCATTTCCAATACCTCAACTTACTGGAATACAACCTGGAGGCCCCAGAGCAACACTGATAATTCCACTGAGTGAATCACCAGTTCATTGTCTAAGCCCGAATGGAAGGTCACTTGGTCTATAACCTTTTCTTTTGTCCTTAAATTCAGATAAAGTTTCACACCGCAATCTGTGGAAAAATGATCTCAACAGGACTTGTTTATCTTCTTTATCTTAACATATCAATCAAAAGGAGGGGGAAAAAAGCGCTTGCATTTAAACATGACCTTTGGGTCAGTTTAAAAAACTGGTTTTACTTCTCACTGTAGCTTATTTGGATTTTTTTTTTTTTTTTTGAGACAGAGTCTCGCTCTGTCGCCCGAGCTGGAGTGCAGTGGCCGGATCTCAGCTCACTGCAAGCTCCGCCTCCCGGGTTTATGCCATTCTCCTGCCTCAGCCTCCCGAGTAGCTGGGACTACAGGCGCTCGCCACCTCACCCAGCTAGTTTTTTTTGTATTTTTTAGTAGAGACGGGGTTTCACCGTGTTAGCCAGGATGGTCTCGAACTCCTGACCTCGTGATCCGCCCGTCTCGGCCTCCCAAAGTGCTGGGATTACAGGCTTGAGCCACCGCGCCCGGCCGCTTATTTGGATTTTAATAGATTTAACGGTTTAGAAACAACTTGCTAAGTTATTTTTTTTTTCATGAAAACTATGAGATGTGTATATGTTCATGGATTACAGAAAACATTTGTTGAATGGCTTTTACTTTTTAGCTAAACATTTTATTTTGGCTGCAGAACATGACAGTCTCATAACTTATATTTTCTACACATTGAAACCTGCAACTTTTCTTTTGTCTTCTAGCCATAGGACGCAAAGAACCTGTTGTACCAGTTTGAAACGTGTTTTAAACATGCCCAGAGAGACTGTTCATTAAGATTTATTTAGACATCAGGGCAGTGATTCACAGTATGCAAAACTCACACCCAGCCAATTTCTTTCTTTCTGCAGGTGTGTCTGACTTGCTGCTCCAGGGATGTCATAGTTAAAGTTGACCAGATCTGTCACAAAAATAGCATCAAGTTCTTTACAGGAGATGTTTTTGGCTACCATGGATACACATTTGCCAATCTAGGAGAGCATGAGTTTGTAGAGTAAGTGTTGGGAGAGGTGGGGAGAATGTAACATTTTCTCCTTTTTATACTTTTAAAAAAAAATTATGTATGTATGTATTTATTTATGTGTAGAGACAGGATCTAAGCTATGTTGTTCAAGCTGGTCTTGAACTCCTGGGCTCAAGTGAGCCTCCCACCTTGGCTTCCCAAAGTTCTGGGATTACAGGCATGAGCCATTGCGCCTAGATGACAACATAACACTTTTCAAAATTTAGTCTTATTTACTGGTAGAAAACACCCATCTAAGGAAATAATTTGATTATAATACTTAGAACATTCTGAAACCAAGTCATTAACAACTTGCCACATACAATAGATTGTGGGTTCAGAATTTTAGGAGGTATGCCCCTGCTCTCCAAAATGATGGACTAAATCTAAAGCCTAAAGCAAGCAGAGTTTTACAGCAATAAAAGTACACCACATAGGCATTTGTTTGATCAGTCTGGGCTTCATGTGGTAAAGTCACATTTTCTGCATAGGGAAGGCTTGCTCTGATTGTAAACATTTGTTCTCCAGCCTGGGCTTACATGTTTTCTTTTTTTTTTTTTTTTTTTTTTTTTTGAGACAGAGTTTTGCTCTTGTTGCCCAGGCTGAAGTGCAATGGCGCAATCTCGGCTCACCTCAACCTCCATCTCCCACATTCAAGCGATTCTCCTGCCTTAGCCTTCCCAAGTAGCTGGAATTATAGGCATGCACCACCAAGCCTGGCTAATTTTCTATTTTTAGTAGAGATGGGGTTTCTCCGTATGGGTCAGGCTGGTCTCGAACTCCTGACCTCAGGTGATCCGCCCACCTCGGCCTCCCAAAGTGCTGGGATTACAGGCATGAGCCACCGCGCCTGGCCTACTTACATGTTTTCAAGTTGAGAGACAGTAAAATGAGTACAAAATAGTTGAGTGACTCTGGAGGCACATTCAGCCAAAGTCTACCTTGGAAAAGGTATCCAATATACAGAGAGACGACTCTGGTAGAGCAAACAGACCTCATCCTCTCATGTTGAACATTGAGGCTGCAGAATTTGGTAATTCTCACATGACAGGACTTGTAGTGTTTTGACTTTGTAGTCTCTGGGTGAAAGATGGCAGATGATCTGTTATTGTAAAACTATATGAGTTAGGTATTTTGGCTGCAGTTTCTGACCACCCCCTCCAAAAAGAAAGACAGGCTCTGTGAGGTAGGAGCTTCCTACCAGGACACTGAGAACTGTTCTCTTGTTCAGCCTCTCAGGCAAATCACTGAAATTTCTCTGGTCTCCAAGTTTCTTTCCTGTAAAATCAAGATGGGGGAAGGACAGTCATGTTCCAGACATCTCCTAACTCTAGTGTTTTATGGCTTTAGGATAATCTAGTTCTTTGGGCATATTATTATTATTTATTTATTTTTTAGGGACGGAGTTTTGCTTTTGTTGCCCAGGCTGGAGTGCAGTGGCGTGATCTCGGCTCACAACAACCTCCGCCTCCCAGGTTCAAGCCATTCTCCTGCCTCAGCCTCTGGAGTAGCTGGGATTACAGGCATGTGCCACCATGCCCGGCTAATTTTGTATTTTTAGTAGTGACAGGGTTTCTCCATGTTGGTCAGGCTGGTCTCAAACTCCGGACCTCAGGTGATCCACCCACCTCAGCCTCCCTGAGTGCTGGGATTACAGGCATGAGCCACCGTGCCCGGCTATTATTTTTGAGATGGAGTTTTGCTCTTATCACCCAGGCTGGAGTACAATGGCACGATCTTGACTCACTGCAACCTCCACCTCCCGGATTCAAGTTATTCTCCTACTTCAGCCTCCCGAGCAGCTGGGACTGCAGGCGCCCACCACCATGCCCGGCTAATTTTTGTATTTTTAGTAGAGATGGGATTTCACTATGTTGGCCAGGCTGGTCTCGAACTCCTGACCTCAGGTGGTCCACCCACCTCAGCCTCCCAAAGTGCTGGGATTACAAACGTGAGCCACTGTGCCTGGCTTCTTTGGGTGTGTTTTAAAGAAGTCATAGTAGGCCGGGCGCGGTGGCTCAAGCCTGTAATCCCAGCACTTTGGGAGGCCGAGACGGGCGGATCACGAGGTCAGGAGATCGAGACCATCCTGGCTAACACGGTGAAACCCCGTCTCTACTAAAAATACAAAAAACTAGCCGGGCGTGGTGGCGGGCGCCTGTAGTCCCAGCTACTACGGAGGCTGAGGCAGGAGAATGGCGTAAACCCGGGAGGCGGAGCTTGCAGTGAGCTGAGATCAGGCCACTGCAGTCCAGCCCGGGCTACAGAGCAAGACTCCGTCTCAAAAAAAAAAAGAAGTCATAGTAGTGGAAAGCAGTCTAGATTATTTTAATATAAGATGCCCACAGCAGAGGGGCAGAATTAAGTTTGGCAATTTTTTTTTTTTCCTGAGACGGAGTTTCACCCAGCTGCCCAGGCTGGAGTGCAATGGTGTGATCTCAGCTCATTGCAACCTCCGCCTCCTGGGTTCAAGCAATTCTCCTGCCTCAGCCTCGCGAGTAGCTGGGATTACAGGCGCGCACCACGACGCCCGGCTAATTTTTTGTACTATTAGTAGAGATGGGGTTTCGCCATGTTGGCCAGGCTGGTCTCAAACACTTGACCTCAAGTGATCTGCCCGCCTTGGCCTCCCAAAGTGCTGGGATTACAGGCGTGAGCCACTGCACCCGGCCAAGTTTGGCTATTTATTTCATGATTCAAGTAGAGTCTTTACAAAGTAATCACTTTGATTTATTCAGAGCAGCTGTGTGCCTGGCAGTGTGCTGAGCAACGTATGCTGCTCTGTTTTTCCCACTGTAATTTCCTGAGTGCCCAACAGTGTGAGTACCAGACTCATCATGTTATCAATGGCAGAGCTGGGATTTGAACCGAGATCTGACTCCAAAGCTTTTGCCCTTAACCACCATCCCAATCTGTGACCTGGAGAGGCTTTTTTTGATTCCAGTAGCATGATTCCTAGGGTAAAATTACATTCCCTCCCCTTGTCACCCTCTAGGGAGAAAACTAAAATTGCCAAAGTTAGCCAAGGAGTAGAAGATGGGCCCGATACCAAGAGAGCAAAACTTGATTCTTCTGAGACAACGATGGTCAAAAAGGTATGTGTAATGTGGGAGCAGAGGTCAGAAACCCTAGGGCCTTGGAGGGGACGGGCAATGATGATTGAAAAGGAGAAGAGAAAGCACTTCTTGAAGGGGTGGGGCGAGTGCTTGTCCTATCTAAAGGGAGACTGCCACAGCTTAGTGTCAGCCAGCTGTTGCTGTGAGGGAATGTGGGCCCAGTGATTCCAGATGGGATTTTTCAAGACAATGAGAAATGCAAACTTTTGTAGGCTCTGTCCCATACTTTTTTTGTGTGTGTGTGAGATGGAATTTTTTTCTTGTCGCTCAGGCTGGAGTGCAGTGGCATGATCTCGGCTCACTACAGCCTCCACCTCCTGGGTTCTAGCAGTTCTCCTGCCTCATCCTCCCAAGTAGCACCCCTGGCTAATTTTTTTTGTATTTTTAGTAGAGACAGGGTTTCGCCATGTTGGCCAGGCTGGTCTCGAACTCCTGACCTCAGGTGATCCACCCGCCTTGGCCTCCCAAAGTGCTGGGATTATAGGCGTGAGCCACTGTGCCCGGCTCCAAACTTCTTTTTTTTGTTTGTTTTTTTTTTGAGATGAAGTCTCACTGTGTCCAGGCTGAAGTGGTGCAATCTCAGCTCACTGCAACCTCCGCCTCCCAGGTTCAGGAGGTTCTCTTGCCTCAGCCTCCTGAGTAGCTGGGACTACAGGCATGTGCCACCATACCCAGCTAATTTTTGTATTTTTAGTAGAGATGGGATTCCACCATGTTGGCCAGGATGGTCTTTATCTCTTGACCTCGTGATCCACCTGCCTCAGCCCCCGTCAAAGTGCTGGGATTATAGGCATGAGCCACCATGCCCGACCAGAAAACTTTTTTTTTTGTTTTTTAAGTGGCAAAACACCAGCCCTTGTTACAATAGCAAGACCCTGTGTCTACCAAAAAAAAAAAAAAAAAATGTAAAAATGTGTCTGGTGTGGTGAGCACCTGTGGGCCCAGCTACTCAGAGGCTGAGCGTGGAGGACTGCTTGAGCCTGGGAGGTGGAGTCTGCAGTGAGCCATGGTCACACCACTGCACCCCAGCCTGGGCAACAGAGCAAGATCCTGTCTAAAACAAAAAAAAAAAGCAAAACAAAAAATTTTTTGTATTTTCTCTGCTAAAAATATAAAAATTAGCCGGGCAAGGTGGTGCATGCCTGTAGTCCCAGCTACTCAGGAGGCTGAGGCAGGAGAATAGCTTGAACCTGGGAGGCAGAGGTTGCAGTGAGCCGAGACGGCAGCACTGAACTCCAGTCTGGTGACAGAGCGAGACTGTCTCAAAAAAAAAAAGTTTTCTTTGCCTGTTTTTTCCTTTTGCCAAACAACCTTTAATAAGAAAAGTCTTTCAATGTTGACAGGTGTTATCAGATTCATATTTGTTAAATGTAGTTTATATTAGGGTGCTCAGCCTCTATTTGGATCAGGTGCAATAATTACATTTATAGAAAGGAGTGAAGAAGAGGTCAGAAGACGATGGTTTCTGTTGCTAGTGCTGGAATCTGAGATGGGAACCATGCGATGGGGAAAGCAAGATGAAGGGGCCAGAATTGGTTTCATTGAACTGAGAGGAAAGACATGACCAAGCCCATATTTACTCTTTGCTTTGTAGATTTAAATGTTGAGAAAGAAAAACAGTTGGTCAGAATGTTGAGTTAAATTACGCTAACGAGGGGATTCTAAAGAGTTCAGAAACCACAAAAGAGACTGCAGAAAACCACAAAAGTGGAACTCTCAGACTCTCCAGCAAGGCGGCGTTGGAGATTTTCTTTCTCTTTTTGTGTTTGTGTTGGAGTAGTTTGGTGCTGTAAGTGTGATACAGAGGAATTAAGCCCTAATTTTAGTGTCTATTCACAGAACCATAATTATCCAGAGTGAACCTTGGTGTTTTGGCCAAAACTTGGGTCCCTTTCTTTCTGCCTTTCTTTCTTTTTGAGGCCCAGTCAAGATTTATCTGAATAGCTCCATGAATTTGGTGGGGGGAGATAAATTGTTAACAAACGGAGGAGTACAAAAGCTGCTTTGTGGGTGCTGTCAGTTTATAAATCACACCCTCTTACAAGTGTGACACTTGGCCTTGGTGTGAAGGGTTTTATGGCTTAAGGGCCTTCTCTGATTGAGGCGGGTCTTTCACATTCAAATGGAGAGAGTGCCTAGCTTTGTTAGCCATTCACAGCTGGAAGTTTCCCTGGAGTCAGTTCTGATGGTGCCCACTGGGGTGGATCTGGAAACCTTTTGGGAACCACTTTATGTCGCTATGAGGAGAATGTAGGCAGCCCAGGCCTTTGCCTACCATTACGGAGGGCCCTACAGGCACAGAGGTTTTTGTGCAGCCTCTTCCTATGTGGAGCTGAGCTGGAAGGTATCAAAATATTCCCCAGCTGACATTGTTAGTCAGCTGTTACACTTGAACAATTCAGGCTCAGATTCCAACCCCAAGCCCTTAAGGTTACGAGGCATTCAGTGCATTCCTGCTGACAATCCCCGGGATTCCAGATCTTGCCTTTGTGTGGCCTCACCAAGGGCCCTGCGGACAGAGTGGGCTGGACTGGGTTTTGGCCATGGCTTTGTCACCTTGCAATAACATGCCTCCTTCCGTTTTGGTACAGATGGCCCTGTGATTTCAAGGTTCTCTTCCAACACCAAAGATTCCTTGATTCTGATGCTGCCGTTTTGCCTAATTGTACAGAATAACTAGTTGGGTTGTGCTCAGAGAGTGCAGGGTGGGGGTGGGGAAGCAGCCGCTTCCTGTTTCCTGTGAAAGGTTTTCTGGTTAGGGTTCCCTTCCCCTCCCCCTTTTCCCTAGGTTTAATCAAAGGTTGTAAAGCCACTTTTGCTTCAAGGTACACTTTGTGCTCCTAAATTAGTAACGTTAGAAAACAAAAAGGAAAAACAGCCTGTGGTTTTCACACCCTCTAGGAAGCTGGTGGGCCTTTCTAGCACCTGTGCCATTCTGATAAATAAGGCCTTAAGAAAATGCCTTTTCCAGAAATAGGTGCTCAGTAGTTTGTTTGCTTTCTTTGGTGCCCAGGAGAAGATTTGAGACGGATTTCGTCACAATCAGGTCTCGGGCACAAGCCTCACATGGACACTGACGTTCAGGAGACAGAGGAGAGAGCAATGAGGTGGTGGTGAGGAAGTGCCCACAAAGGTTTCCCAGAGGAAGAGTTGTTTGTGTTGGCATGTGAGGGACAAACTTTCCAGGCACCAGAGCCAGGAGCAGTGCTCCGTCCGAGGAAGTAGGATAAACTGAAAGACTGATGTAGGGGCAGAGTTGCTCTGGCTGCCCTCACTGCCACAGCCCTTTCTGTGAGTTGCAGAATGCCTGCTGTGTGCAAGGCAGTGTTGAGTGCAGGGAATCACATCCAGTCTTCTTGTCCACACCTACAGCTGATAAAGAAGCTACGAGAAATTAAGTGACCTGACCAAGGTCACACAGCTGTGGAAGAAGGCGAGAGCGTAGACAGTGGGTACGGGCATAGGCTCACCCTATGATTTACAAAGAAGGATCCCCCTGAAGTTTCTAGGGTAATGTGACATATTAGGAGGATGGTAGGATAAAATGTGTGAACATCGGGATCATTCTGGAAAACCTTTAGGGTAAAAGGCCACTGTCATGCTCCCATGTTTACGTTTCTTTATGGTGAGTTATTTGTGTTAGGTGCTGCCAGAGATGATGAGATGCCTGACAGTGGTTACTCTCTAATAGCTCTTTAAAAATTAAAGACAAAGTAGGATTTGTTCCTGACTGCACCAGAAATACAGATTTAATTTTACTTCTGCTCCTGAAATAGGTGACTAATTTGGAGTACTATTAATACTCTTTTCATGAATTAGTTGAGAAATTCCACAGTTGAGGAGTGATTCATTCTTTTGACTCCCTCTTTCTGAGCAATTTGTTGACAACCTTCTCATCCTCTCCCACACCCATCATTAAAGAAACAGTCGAGTTCTTTTTCTTTCATGTGGTACCTTGGTTTCCACTGCTGATGGCCCTTGAGATTGATTGTCTCTGACTCCCCCCTTTCCATTTGAAGCTCCATAGGGGAAAGGCAGTCTTGTTCACTGCTAGACTCCTAGTCCAGTGTCTAGCACAGTCATATCCAGGGAATATTTGTTCAGTGTACTGGTGGCTGTTAACTGCAGCATAATCCAACAACCCTGGAGGAAATTATTTTCTTCCTTTTTTTTTCTTTGAAGCAAGGTCTCACTACTCTGTCACCCAGGCTGAAGTGCAGTGGTTCAAACACTGCTCACTGCAACCTCCCAAGTAGCTGGAATTACAGACATCCACTACACCTGGCTAATTTTTAATTTTTAAAAATTGTTATTATTTCTGCGATGGAGTCTTGCTCTGTTACCCACGCTGGAGTGCACTGGCACAATCTCGGCTCACTGCAGCTTGTGCCTCTCGGGATCAAGCAATTCTCCTATCTCAGCCTCCGGAGTAGCTGAGACTGCAGGTGTGCGCCACCACACTTGGCTAATTTTTGTGTTTTTAGTAGAGACGGTATTTCTCCATATTGGCCAGGCTGGTCTCAAACTCCTGACCTCAAGTGATTCACCCACCTCGGCCTCCCAAAGTACTGGGATGATAGGCATGAGCCACAACTTCCAGCCTGATTATTTCTGTTTTAAAAAAGAGTAAGAAGTGACCTTCTTTGTTACCTATGAAATGAATTAACTTTCTGGTATATTAATTCTCATGGTTTAGGTTATTTGAGCTAAGCTGAGAGAACAGAATATCAAAGAAGACAATAGACTTGCCCAGAAATATTTAGAAGTCATTCAGTTGCCTGGACTGGAACCCTCGGGCCAGAGAGGTCCAAAATCCCGGCCTTTTGTTTTTTGTTTGTTTGTTTGTTTCTTTCTTTTTTTCTTTTTGAGATGGAGTCTCGCTCTGTCATCAGGCTGGAGTGCAGTGGCATGATCTCAGCTCACTGCAACTTACGCCTCCCGGGTTTAAGTGATTCTCCTGCCTCATCCTTCCGAGTAACTGGGACTACAGGTGTGCGCCACCATGCCCAGCTAATTTTTGTAATTTTTTTTTTGTTTTTTGTTTTTTTTTTTGAGACGGAGTCTCGCTCTGTCGCCAAGGCTGGAGTGCAGTGGCCGGATCTCGGCTCACTGCAAGCTCCGCCTCCCGGGTTCCTGCCATTCTCCTGCCTCAGCCTCCCGAGTAGCTGGGACTACAGGCGCCGCCACCACGCCCGGCTAATTTTTTTTTGTATTTTTTAGTAGAGACGGGGTTTCACCGTGTTAGCCAGGATGGTCTCGATCTCCTGACCTCATGATCCACCCGTCTCGGCCTCCCAAAGTGCTGGGATTACAGGCTTGAGCCACCGCGCCCGGCCTGTTTTTGTTTTTTGAGGTGGAGTCTCACTTTGTCGCCCAGGCTGGAATGTAGTGACGCAATCTCGGCTCACTGCAAGCTCCACCTCCTGGGTTCATGCCGTTCTCCTGCCTCAGCCTCCCGAGTAGCTGGGACTACAGGCACCCACCACCATGCCCGGCTAATTTTTTTTCTTTTTTCTTTTTTTTTTTTGAGACAGACTCTGGCTTTGTTGCCCAGGCTGGAGTGCAGTGGCCGGATCTCGGCTTACTGCAAGCTCCGCCCCCCAGGTTTACACCATTCTCCTGCCTCAGCCTCTTGAGTAACTGGGACTACAGGCACCCGCCACCTCGCTGGGCTAGTTTTTTTGTGTTTTTTTTAGTAGAGACGGGGTTTCACTGTGTTAGCCAGGATGGTCTCGATCTCCTGACCTTGTGATCTGCCCGCCTCGGCCTCCCAAAGTGCTGGGATTACAAGCGTGAGCCACCACTCCTGGCCAATCCTGCTAATTATAATCAGAACTACTTGGTTCAAAGGAGTGAAAATAGGGCAACGAGGGTTGTAAATTTGCAGTTAGGTGGAAAGCTGATAGCAAGTTTTCCAGGTCGGAGAGTTAGTTGGGGTGGGGGATACTAATGTTAGCTTATCTGTCTATATTTAATTTTGTATATTATGTATTTTTGAGATAGGATGTAACTCTGTAGCCCAGGCTGGAGTGCGGTGGCACGAACACAGCTCACTGCAGCCTTGAAATCCTGGGCTAAAGGATCCTCCCACCCACCTCCAAGGTAGCTGGAACTGCAGGCGTGTGCCACCATGCCCTGCTAAGTTTTTTGGGGTTTTTTGTTGTTGTTGTTTTGTTTTTTTAGATGAATTATCTTCCTGTGTTGCCCAGGCTGATCTCAAACTCCTGGCCTCAAGTGATCCTTTTGCCTTGACCTCCCAAAGTGCTGAGATTATAAGCATGAGTTACCGTACCTGGCCTATATATTTTTTTATTGTGATATTTCGTGCACAAAAGAAGATATGCAACATCCATACAGATAACGGAACAAAACAAACACTATCCACTTTAAAAACACAAACATTTTTAGTACTTTTGTACCAATCTGTGTGCTGCTTCTCTATCTTCTGTTTCTTCTCCCTGTGCCCTCACCAGGTAAGTAACCCCAGAGCTACTGGTACATTTGTGTGAATTAAAAAAGACACCTGGAAGGGGCAGATACAGCCCTGCTTGACTTCCTGTTTTATCACGTGTTTATAAATCTAAGCAATGACATGGAACTTATTATACAATATTTTAGGCATAAATTAAGAATGATTTAGCTTACCATCATAGACCTGCCACTCAATTTGAAACACCAAACATTACTGGTACGGTGAGGCCCTCTGGCTTTCCCTCCAACAGAAGTTACCACGCTCCTCAGTTGGGTTTCTCATTCCCATGCATTTCTTCTTACTACTTATGTATGTATTTCCAAGCAATACATAGAATTGTTTTGGATGCTTTTTAGCTTCTTAAAAACTGGTTTTATGTTGTATGCATGCTGCCACCTGCTTTTAAGGAGCAGCAACATGTTTATGAGGCCATCTGTTTATATGTTGTTCTAGGGCTTTGCTGTCCATTTTGGTAGCCACTAGCCACAGGTGGCTATTTAAATTAATTAAAATCAAATAAAATAAAGATTTAGTTCCTCAGTCTCACTGGTCACATTTCAAGTGGCCAGTGAGTACATGTGGCCATTGGCATCTGTATTGCATAGCACAGATTACATTCTGTTCCATCATCACAGCTAGTTCTCTTGGATAGCCCTGCAGGGCATTTCTTTTTGTTTTTTGTTTTGTTTTTATTTTTGTTTTTTGCTAGAGTCTTTGTTGCATGAATGCATTACTATTTATATATCTATTTTTCTATTTATGAGCATTTGAGTGTGCAAGTTTTTGCTGTTACAAATTGTGCGGCATAAGCATTTTGTTTGTGTGTGTATAGATGATCTCCTTGGTCTATTGTGTTAATTTCTCTTGGGTATGTACCTGGGAATAAAATTAAGATAAGGGCATTTTCAGCTTTACCAGACCCTGTTAAGTTACTCTCAAGTGGTTTTATCAATTTATATTCTAGAACCAAGAGTATGTATCAGTAACATTTGGTAACTTCAGGCGTTTTTTTTCCATTCTGCTGAGTGTGAAAAATGTGTTTTGATTGTGGTTGTCATTTGTTAGAATACTTTTTAAAATCTTTTTAAAGATTCTTGGCCCCTCTAATCCTCCACCCCCCCCACCCCAGGAATTTTGATTGGGTAGGACCTGGGGATTATATTAATCTTTATATGCAGAATTATATTACCTGTTACTAATGTTCAGCCTGATTTAAGAAGTAAAATAAGGCTAGGTGCAGTGGCTCATGCCTGTAATCCCAGCACTTTGGGAGGTCAAGGTGGGCAGATCACTTGAGCCCAGGAGTTCGAGACCAGCCTGGGCAACATGGTGAAACCCCCGTCTCTACCAAAAATACAAAAATTAGCTGGGCGTGGTAGCACATGCCAGTAGTCTCAGCTACTGGAGAAGCTGAGGCAGGAGGATTGCTTGAGCCTGGGAAGTGGAGGCAGCAGTGAGCTGAGATTGTGCCACTGTACTACATCCTGGGTGACAGAGCAACAAACATACTGTCTCAAAAAAAGAAGTTTTTTTTTAAGTAAAATAAGTTCATAATTCCAAATGTGGAAAATACAGAAGTTAACGAAATGTTAATCCTACTACCAAATAACTGTAACCTTCCTTTCAGTATTTTTCTATGTATATACAACAACATTGGGGCACTGTTTAATACATATAATATATAAGGTTAGCTCTCCTTATTAATGGGTTTTGCATTCATGGATTCAACCAACTGTGGATCAGAAATATTTGGTGTGCTTGGAGTACATCCAAAAAAAATATTAAAATCATATTAATAAAATATTTGGGAAAAAACATTGTGTCTATCTGTTCCAAACATGTACAGACTTTTTTTTTTGTCATTCTCCAAGCAATACAATATAACAACTGTTTATGTAGCAATTACATTAGGTATTATAAGTAATCTAGAGATGATTTAAAGTATATGGGAGGCTGGGCACAGTGCCTCACTCCTGAAATCCCAGCACTTTGGGAGGCCAAGGTGGGTGGATCACTTGAGGTCAGGAGTTGGAGACCAGCCTGGCCAACATGGTGAAACCCCATCTCTAATGGAAATACAAAATTAGCCGGGCATGGTGGGGCACACCCGTAAACCCAGCTACTCAGGAGGCTGAGGCAAGAGAATCACTTGAACTTGGGAGGCAGAGGTTGCAGTGAGCCAAGATCGCCCCATTGCTCTCCAGCCTGGGTGACAAAGCAAGACTCTGTCTCAAAAATAAATAAATAAGCAAATAAAGTATATGGAAGGATGTGCATAAAGTATATGCAAATACTACACCATTTATTTATTTATTTAGAGACAGAGTCTTGTTTTATTGCCCAGGCTAGAGTGCAGTGGCGCGATCTCCTCCGCCTCCCAGGTTCAAGTGATCCTTTGGCCTCAGCCTCCTGAGTAGCTGGGATTACAGGCTCGTGCTACCACACCCGGCTAAGTTTTGTGTTTTTAATAGAGGGCGTTCCACCTTGTTCGCCAGGCTGGTCTCAAACTCCTGACCTCAGGTGATCCACCCACATTGGCCTGCCAAAGTTTTGGGATTACAGGCGTGAGCCATTGCGCCTGGCTTGTATATGTGTGTGTATATATATATGTACATGGTTTTGTCTTTTGCTTTTTTTCACTCAAGCACTCCCCAAATCTGCTTTGGGGCGCGTGATTTTAAATGTCTATGTCATTTTTCCTCTTCTTGCCTAGCTGTAATCTATTTTATCAGTCTCCTATTGTATCGAGGTTATTGAGGTTATTGCCATTTCCTACTATTCTAAATGGCTCCTAACAAGAACGATTTGATGGTTGGTGGGTTATGTGGAGAACTCATCTTATTTTTTTTTTTTGAGACAGAGTCTTTCTCTGTCGCCCAGGCTGGAGTGCAGTGCACTGCAACCTCTGCCTCCCAGCTTCAAGCGATTCTCTTGCTTCAGCCTCCCAAGTAGCTGGGACTACAGGTGCTTGCCACCACGCCTGGCTAATTTTTTGTATTTTTAGTAGGGATGGGTTTCACCTTGTTAGCCAGGATGGTCTCAATCTCCTGACCTCGTGATCCTCCCGCTTCAGCCTCCCAAACTGCTGGGATTATAGGCTTGAGCCACCGCGTCGGGTGAGAATTCATCTTTTATATTTACTCATAGGTTTTTAGCAAATGAAAAGCAGGTCGGATTCTGTCAGCTCATGCGTATTTATTGAAAGTCTAGTCTGTTCAGTGCTGTGCCTTTTCCTACCTCAGGAAACTGATCCCCATTTGAAGAGAGGAGGTGAGTTAATGCTGTAAGAGGGCTTGTTACTAGTTTTTTTTTTTTTTTTGAAATGGATTCTTGATCTGTTGCCCTGACTGGAATACAGTGGCGCAATCTAGGCTCACTGCAACCTCCACCTCCTGGGTTCAAGTGATTCTCTTGCATCTGTAGTACCTGAGTAGGTGGTACTACGGGCACCTGCCACCACACCTGGCTGATTTTTGTGGGTTTTTTTTTTTTTTGAGACAGAGTCTTGCTCTGTCACCCAGGCTGGAGTGCAGTGGTGTGATCTTGACTCGCTGCAAGCCCTGCTTCCCAGGTTCACGCCATTCTCCTGCCTCAGCCTCCCAAGTAGCTAGAACTACAGGTGCCCGCCACTACGCCCGGCTAATTTTTTATATTTTTAGTAGAGATGGGGTTTCACCGTGTTAGCCAGGATGGTCTCGATCTCCTGACCTCGTGATCCGCCCTCCTCAGCCTCCCAAAGTGCTGGGATTACAGGCGTGAGCCACTGTGCCTAGCTAATTTTTGTATTTTTAGTAGAGAAGGGGTTTCACCATATTGGCCAGGCTGGTCTCGAACTCCTGACCTTGTGATCCACTTGCCTCAACCTCTCAAAGTGCTGGGATTACAGGCATGAGCCAAGTCTTATTTATTTATTTATTTATGAGACGGAGTCTTGCTTTGTTGCCCAGGCTGCAGTACAGTGGCATGATCGTGATCTCAACTTGCTGCAACCTCTGCCTCCTGGATTCAAGTGATTCTCCTGTCGCAGCCTCCCAAGCATCTGGTACTACGGGCATGTGCCACCATGTCCGGCTAATTTTTATATTTTTAGTGGAGACAGGGTTTCACTATGTTGGCCAGGCCGGTCTCAAACTTCTTTTTTTTTTTTTTTTTTTTTTTGAGGCGGAGTGTAGCTCTGTCGACCAGGCTGGAGTGCAGTGGCCGGATCTCAGCTCACTGCAAGCTCCGCCTCCCGGGTTCACGCCATTCTCCGGCCTCAGCCTCCCGAGTAGCTGGGACTACAGGCGCCCGCCACCTCGCCCGGCTAGTTTTTTGTATTTTTTTTTTAGTAGAGACAGGGTTTCACCGTGTTAACCAGGATGGTCTCGATCTCTTGGCCTCTTGATCCGCCCGTCTCGGCCTCCCAAAGTGCTGGGATTACAGGCTTGAGCCACCGCGCCCGGCCCGGTCTCAAACTTCTGACCTCAGGCGATCCACGGCTTTTCTGATGTGCCTGGGCTTCCCAAAGTGCTGGGATTATAGGTGTGAGCCACCGCACCCCACCTTGTTATTAGTCTTAACTAGATTGTTGATTGAAATCCTTAAGCCCAGAATTGTATGTGAAGGATGGTGGAGAGTGGCTCAGGCATTCTAGGCAGAGGCATTCTTGAGCTGAGGAAATGGAGAAGAGGAGGCATGTAAGTTACCTGTTTTCGGGTGTTCATTCCAGTGGATAGTGGATGCCACTCCCTGGCAGACACTGTGGGCGCCTCACCTGAAAGACTCCTGATTCCCTGAAGGCATTGTGAGGTATATTTTTTCTTTATAAACCTAATGCCAGTGGAGTGGGTAAGGCAGGTGTACCGCCTTTTGCATCTGCTGCTACAGGTTAGGCAGCTTGGTTAAGTTTTGTTTTGTTTTTAATTATTATGAGTTAGTTTAAACCAAAAGGGATGTTAAGTAGACTGCAAGAAGCACTGAATATTGTTATCTGAGAGGAGTAATAAAGACCAGGGCCACTGGGGAGTCCCAGAGGCATTAGGAATTTGTGGCCTTTCCCTTTAGAGAATTGTCATTATGTGTATCTGCATCTCTGCATTCCAACTTTCACATTTTCCGTTCCCAGGAGAGAAAATCTGATTGGCCTGGTTGGGGCCCTGTGCCCACTTCTGGCTGTCACCTGTGGCTTTCTCCCCCAGTTGTAGAGCACAGTATGGATACCTGGGACCCCAGAAATCTCCTGCCCAGACAACCCCAAGCTTCTTGTGAGCTGCTTCCCTATTTTGCCTGTGCAGTGCAGGCCTTGTCACAATGTCTGAATGCTTAGGCCAGGGGCATGGGGGTTTGGTAAGAAAGGATGAGCTGGGTAGCCACACTCAAGTGCAGACCCACCAGTATTGTGGGACAGAGCCAGGCATGGGAAGAGAAGTGGGCACGGATGGGGGCCAGCTTTCCCGATGTGCCTTATTCTGGCATAGAACTCCTAAGGAGTGTGAAAATTTCAAATTTGATCCAGGCCTTCCAGGTGGTTATGAAGAAGGCGTATTTGTCAAGACAGGATAATACAATATACTTCACTTAATAGTTTGTTAGTGTGATTTATAACTAAATATGTAGACATGATATATGGGTGTTCATTCATACTCTTGCCCCAGGCCCTGAAAGTGTTAGCTCACAGGCAAGACCTGCCTGGGACTGAAATTCTAAAACACCACACCCATCCCCTACTCCGTTTCATCATATAGTAGCCTAACATATTAGTTGGTTCATTGCTTATAGTCAGGCAAACAACAGAGACTCCAAATTGAACTCTTGATAATTTTTGAAACCTGCCTGGTAATACTGTGTTTCCTCATTCTGATGGCATTCCCAGACCATATTGCAAATGACTTGATGTGTATTTCAAACTTGTTGAGAAGGGCCTGGTGGTCTGTATAGCAGGCATTAAATGTCACCAGGCCGACTTCATGACTTATTTCTTGAGGTCAAACAGACCCATTGACAAAAAGATTTGAGGGCAGTGAAAACATCTTGTATACTATCTTTAACAATGGATTTAACTCCTGAAGGAAAGCCACCTAAAAATGACTGTTTAATCTTCACTAGCAAATTGAACGTTTTTTTGTTTTTTTTTTTGAGACGGTGTCTCACCCTGTTGCCCAGGCTGGAGTGCAGTGGCATGACCTTGATTCGCTGCAACCTCCACTTCCCAGGTACAAGTGATTCTCCTGCCTCAGCTTCCCGAGCAGCTGGGATTACAGGCACCTGCCACCGTACTAGGCTAATTTTTTTGTATTTTTATTAGAGACGGGATTTCACCATGTTGGCCAGGCTGGTCTCGAATTCCTGACCTCTAGTGATCCACCCACCTTGGCCTCCCAAAATGATAGGATTACAGGTGTGAGCTGCTGCACCCGGTCAACAATTTGAACTTTAAAACATTTATAAGGGCCGGGCGCGGTGGCTCAAGCCTGTAATCCCAGCACTTTGGGAGGCCGAGACGGGCGGATCACGAGGTCAGGAGATCGAGACCATCCTGGCTAACACGGTGAAACCCCGTCTCTACTAAAAAATACAAAAAACTAGCCGGGCGAGGTGGCGGGCGCCTGTAGTCCCAGCTACTCGGGAGGCTGAGGCAGGAGAATGGCGTGAACCCGAGAGGCGGAGCTTGCAGTGAGCCGAGATCCGGCCACTGCACTCCAGCCTGGGCGACAGAGCAAGACTCCGTCTCAAAAAAAAAAAAAAAAAAAAAAAACAAAACAAAACAAAACATTTTTATATATATATATATTTTTTGAGACGTAGTCTTGCTCTGTCACCCGGGCTGGAGTGCAGTGGAACTCAGCTCACTGCAATCTCTGCCTCCCAGGTTCACACCGTTCTTCTGCCTCAGCCTCCTGAGTAGCTGGGACTACAGGCGCCTGCCACCATGCTGGGCTGATTTTTTTTGTGTTTTTAGTAGAGACGGGGTTTTACCATGTTAGCCAGGATGGTCTTGATCTCCTGACCTCGTGATCCGCCCACCTCAGCTTCCCAAAGTGGCAGGATTACAGGCGCGAGCCCCTGCGCCCAGCCAACAATTTGAACTTTTATCTGTCAAATCTGTTTGCATCCTTAGCAAGCTTTGTAAACGGCCTAGTAACTGATAGATCTTGGTTCACTTAGCTTCCCAAATTACGCTGTTATCGTCTTGTCTCTCTGTTCTTTAAATATCTGGTTGGGAGGGCATGGAGAGAGAGGAAGGAAGAAAGACACCTCTGTAAGTTTGAAATTATTTGCATCCCCCACTTGCCATCGCCTACCACCAACCTTTTAAAAATATAGAGTCTATACCACGCGTGGCCTAAAATAATTTTTTTTAGAGATGGGATCTAACAGTGTTCCCCCAGCTGGGCTATCTTAAACTTCTGAGGAGTAGCTAATTCTAAGAACTGCTTTTTTCTGGCTAGTAACAGTGGCTCAGGCCTATAACCCCAATATTTTGGGAGGCCAAGGCAGGCAGATCACCTGAGGTCAGGCGTTCGAGACCAGCCTGGGCAATGTAGTGAAATCCTGTCTCTACTAAAAGTACAAAAATTAGTCGGGCATGGTGGCGTGCACCTGTAGTCCCAGCTACTGGGGAGGCTGAGGCCTGAGAATTTCTTGAACCCAGGAGGCAGAGGTTGCAGCGAGCTGAGATCATGCACTGCACTCCAACCTGGGTGACAGAGGGGGAGACTCTGTCTGGAAAAAAAAACAATAAAAACCAAAACTGTTTTTTTGTGTGTGTGTTTATGTGTGAACCATTTGTGAAAGTGGTCCCAGCATGATGCCACATGTGTCATTTCCAAATATTTCAGTCTTTTTTTTAAATTTTTTTTCTGTCACTCAGGCTGGATTGCAGCAGTACAATCTGACTCACTGCTGGCTCTACCTCCTTTGCTAAAGCAATTCTCTTGCCTCAACCTCCTGTGAAGCTGGGACCACAGGTGCATGCCACTGTACCCAGCTAACTTATAGAGATCAGAGTCTCACTTTGTTGCCTAGGCTGGTCTTTGACTCCTGGACTCAGGTGATTGTGCCACTTTGGCCTCCCAGGGTGCTGAGATTACAAAAGTGAGCCACCACACTCAACCGTAAATGTGTGGTGGTGGTGCTGGTGGTGGTTGTTTTTGAGACAGAGTTTTGCTCTTGTTGCCCAGGCTGGAGTGCAATGGTGCGATCTCGGCTCACTGCAACCTCCCCCTCCTAGGTTCAAGCTATTCTCCTGCCTCAGCCTCCCAAGTAGCTGGGATTACAGGTGCCCGCCACCACGTCCGACTGATTTTTGTATTTTTAGTAGAGACGGGGTTTCACTATGTTGGTCAGGCTGTTCTTGAACTCCTGACCTCAGGCAGTCCACCCACTTCAGCCCCCCAAAGTGCTGGGATTACAGGTGTGAGCCACCATGCCTGGCCTTGTAAATGGTATTTCAAAGTAAAAATATATGTCATTGCATTTATCAAGATAATTTGAGCTTTATAGGTCCTAGCCATCCTTCTGCCTACCACTGGGCTTTTGCAAATGCTGTTCCTGTTTCCACAACCTGGAGCTTTGTCCCATCTCCTTTATTGTTTATCTTGCTGTTACTTATTATTGTCATGTATCATCATTAAACCATTCCTCTGCCAGGAAACATTTAATTTTTGTTTTTGTTTACTATTACAAAAACGTTTTATAGAATATTGTTAGACTTACATTCTTGCCCCTCATTGTGGAAGTATTCCTGTAGTGTGAATACAGCCAGAGGTTTTTTGTTTTGGTTTGGTTTTTTTGAGGAGTCTCACTCCTTCATCAAGGCTGGAGTGCAGTGACACGATCTCAGCTCACTGCAAACTCCACCTCCTGGATTCAAGCAATTCTCCTGCCTCAGCCTCCCAAGTATCTGGGAGTACAGGCAGCCGCCACCACACCTAGCTAATTTTTGTGTTTTTGTAGAGATGGGGGTTTCACCATGTTGGCCAGGCTGGTCTCCCAACTTCTGACCTCATGTGATCCGCCTGCCTCAGTCTCCCAAAGTGTTGGAATTACAGGTGTGACCCACCGCTCCTGGCCCAGCCAGAGTTAAAGAGCCAGAATGGAAGCAGGTCTTCGGGAGCTTGGCTCTGTCTTCCTTCAGTGCAGGGAGTTTGTGTTGTCCATCCCCAGCCTCAAGGTAAGCACATAGTGAGTGTTCAATAAGCATTTCTTGGATCAAATGGCCCCTGCTTCTTTTAATGTTCAGTAAACTTTAAATAATGAGATTTTTCTACAATAGAGAAGACCCACTGCCTTGTGATTGAAAGTCAGCGTATGTTATTCCTAAGCAGTTCTGCCTTTTTTCCACAGAAGGTGGTCTTCTGTCCTGTTAAAGAAGCCCTGGAGGTGGACTGGAGCAGTGAGAAAGCAAAGGCTGCTCTGAAGCGCACAACCTCCGACTACTTTCTCCTTCAAGGTGAGGCCTCAAAGCACAACTTACCCAGGGAGGGCTTTTGGCTCAGATTCCTGCAGATGTGGTTGCAAGGTCCAGATGGTTTTGTGATGTTTGCCTTGGGTGACATTCTTCATTGGCTAGTTCTCAGTGATCACTTGAGAAAGGCACGTGAAGGGGATGAGGTCCACCACTGAACTCTGGATTCTGATGACTTTTGCTTTTTTTACTTGTTGAAATAACCTCCATAACTTGACCCTATGGTGATAGTGTTACAGGTCACAGATTGAGCAGCCTCAGCCTCTTTTTTTTTTTCTTTTTTTAAACAGAGTCTTGCTCTGTCACCCAGGCTGGAGTGCAGTGGGGTACAATGTCAGTTCACTGCAACCTCTACCTCCTGGGTTGAAGCGATTCTGGTGTCTCAGTGTCGCCAGTAGCTAGGATGACAGGCATGCGCCACTGCACCCGGCTAATTTTTGTATTTTGAGTACAGATGGCGTTTCACCATGGTGCCCAGGCCCTGAAGTACTGGATTATAGGCATGAGCCACCATGCCAAGCCTGATCGACCAATTTCTCTTCACCCTTTTTTTTTTTTTTTTTTTTTTTAAGACGGAGTCTCCCTCTGTCGCCCAGGCTGGAGTGCAGTGGCCGGATCTCAGCTCACTGCAAGCTCCGCCTCCTGGGTTTACACCATTCTCCTGCCTCAGCCTCCCGAGTAGCTGGGACTACAGACGCCCACCACCACACCCAGCTAATTTTTTTGTATTTTTAGTAGAGACGGGGTTTCACCGTGGTAGCCAGAATGGTCTTGATCTCCTGACCTCGTGATCCGCCCATCTTGGCCTCCCAAAGTGCTGGGATTACAGGCTTGAGCCACCGCGCCCGGCTTTTTTTTTTTTGAGACAAAGTCTTGCTCTGTTACCCAGGCTGGAATGCAGTAGCGCGATCATGGCTCACTGTAGCCTCTACTTCCTGGGCTTAAGTGCTCCCCATGCCTCAGCCTCCTGAGTAGCTGGTACTACAGGCACACACCACTGTGCCCAGCTAATTTTTGTGTATTTTTTGTAGAAGCGAAGTTTCTCCATGTAGCCCAAGCTGGTATTGCATTCCTGAACTCTAGTGAAATCCCCGCCTTGGCCTTCCAAAGTGCTGGAGTTAAAGGCATAAGCCACCAGTGCTTAGTCCCCTCTTCAGAATTCTTTCACTGCCTCAAAACCAGCCTCAGGCTCATGAAAGGTGGGGTTGTTTTTCCTCTTACTATTAATGAACTACTTATCAGTCCATCTTTGCTGGTGCTCAGGAGACTATTAGTAAGTATTGGTTGGCTTTTCAGTGTGCTTCCTGTGCCTAGCACTGTTTTGTTTGTTTTTGAGATGGAGTTTCGCTCTGTCCCCAGGCTGGAGTGCAGTGGTGCGATCTTGGCTCACAGCAACCTCTGCCTTCTGGGTTCAAGCGATTCTCCTGCCTCAGCCTCCTGAGTAGCTGGGACTACAGGCGTGTGCCACCACACCCAGCTAATTTTTGTATTTTTAGAAGAGACAGGGTTTCACCATGTTGGCCAGGTTGGTCTCGCTCTCTTGACCTCGTGATCCGCCCACCTTGGTGTCCCAAAGTGCTGGGATTATAGGCATGAGCCACTGCGCCTGGCAAACCTGGCACTTTCGATTTAATTTTAATTTTTTTTTTGAGATGGAGTCTAGCTCTATTGCCCAGGCTGGAGTGCAGTGGCACGATCTCAGCACACTGCAACCTCTGCCTCCCAGGTTCAAGCAATTCTCCTATCTCAGCCTCCCGAGTAGCTGGGATTACAGGCGGGCGCCACCATGCCCAGCTAATTTTTTTTTTTTTTTTTTTTTTTTTGAGATGGAGTCTGACTCCATTGCTCAGGAGTGCAGTGGTGTGATCTTGGCTCACTGCAGCCTTCACCTCCCGGGTTCAACCAATTCTTCTGCCTCAGCATCCCGAGTAGTTGGGATCACAGGCACCTGCCACCACACATGGCTAATATTTTGTATTTTGAGTATTTTTATATTTTTTTGTATTTTCACCATCTTGGCCAGGCTGGTCTCAAACTCCTGACCTCAGGTGATCTGCCCACCTCAGTCTCCCAAAGTGTTGGTATTACAGGTGTGAGCCTCTGCGCCCGGCTGCAGCTAATTTTTGTATTTTAGTAGAGATAGGGTTTCACTATGTTGGTCAGGCTGGTCTTGAACTCCTGACCTCAGGTGATCCGCCCGCCTCAGCCTCCCAAAGTGCTGGGATTACAGGCGTGATAATTCTTAAAATAGTATTTTTGTTGTTGTTGCTTTTTATGCATTTATTTTTTTGAGACAGAGTCTCACTCTGTTGCCCAGGCTGGAGTGCAGTGGTGCAATTTTGGCTCACTGCAACCCCCACCTCCTGATTCGAATGGTTCCCCCGCCTCAGCCTCCTGAGTAGCTGGGATTACAGGTGCCCGCCACCACACCCAGCTCATTTTTGTATTTTTAGTAGAGATGGGCTTTCACCATGGTGACCGGGCTGGTCTCAAACTCCTAACCTCAGATGATTTACCTGCCTCGGCCTCCCAAAGTGCTGGGATTACAGGTGTGAGCCACCATGCCCAGCAGGGTGAACTATCTGAAAGTCCCAAATATCCATTTGTATGGAAATAATTAAATGGGTTGAGCAGGAATGAGTCTTGCATGTGAGTGGGCTGCACTCAGAAAATGCCTCCTCTTGATAGTGGTACCAGGTGTGGAAGAGGCGCCAGCAGTCAGAGCAGAGTCTTCTCCAGTCTGGGGTTCCATGTGGGAGCAGCATCTGGGGCCTTTGGGAGAAACATGTTGCTGACTGCCTCACACATAGAAAGCCCTCAGGGAACAGTGGCTGCTAATTTGCCAAGGTTTGGGTCTGACTTGAGCATCTCTAACTGCTGCTTATGAAAGGAGTCAACTGGCCTTTGAGTTTACCCTTATCCAGTGGCTATCAACTGGGGACATTGGCAGTGATGTCTGGAAACATTTTTTGTTGTTAGAGCTGGGTGGGAAGATGTTACTGGCATCTAGTGACTAGAGGATAGGGGTGTTACTAAATATCCCACAGTGCACAGGACAGGCCCCCCATGACAGAGAGTTATCCAGCACAGAATGTCAGTAGTGTGCTGAGGTGAAGAAATCCTGATTTAACCCTCTGCAGTTTCCAGAATATTTTCTCATTCATCTCAACATCACAGGGGTCATTGAACTGAGGGGACAAAACTGTTATCTAGGAGCAAAGTGGATATTCAGTGCAGGTGCTACTGGCCATCAGCATCAGAAGTTACGGGGCTGGAAGAGTGGGCAGGTGGTTAAGAAACAGTAGCTTTATGACTTCTGTGGCAGGCAGTGGCGCATGATTGTTCCGAACAAGGCCTTTGGGCCAGGCGCGGTGGCTTACACCTGTAATCCCAGCACTTTGGGAGGCTGAGGCGGGCAGATCACGAGGTCAAGAGTTGGAGACCAGCCTGGCCAACATGGTGAAACCCACCTCTACTAAGAATACAAAAATTACCTAGGCATGGCGGCGCGTGCCTGTAGAATCGCTTGAACCCAGGAGGCGGAGGTTGCAGTGAGCCAAGATCACCCCACTGCACTCCAGCCTGGGTGACAGAGACACTGTCTCGGGGGAAAGAAAAAGAACAAGACCTTTGGAATCAAAACAGACCTGGCTTCCAGTGGACCACTACCATGTTCTTTTAGATGGGTGATCTTGAGCCACTGACTTCAAATTCCCTGAGCCTCAGCCTCAGATTCCCCTCTGCAGCTGGTGGTATTAATAGCAGTTGCCTGAGGGCCTTTGTGAGATTAAGGTGATATACATGCAAAACACCTGACACAGAGCAAGTCCTAGAGAACTCTGTCATCTGTGAAGATATGTGCTTTTTTTCTTTTCTCTCCTTTTTTTTTTTTTTTTTTTTGGCATGTACACTTTTCAACTCTGGAGTAGATGATTTGTGATTGGCTCTGTTTTTCCCTTTTTTTTTTTTTTTTTTTTTTGGAGATGGACTCCAGCTCTGTCACCTAGGCTGGAGTACTTTGGCACAATCTCAGATTACTGCAACTTCTGCCTCCTAGGTTTAAGTGATTCTGCCTCAGCCTCCCGAGTAGCGGGGATTACAGGCGCACACCACCTCATCCGGCTAATTTTTGTATTTTTAGTAGAGATGGGTCATGTTGGCCAGGCTGGTCTTGAACTCCTGATCTCAGGTGATCCACCCGCCTTGGCCTCCCAAAGTGCTGGGATTCCAGATGTGAGCCACTGCGCCCAGCCTGTTTACCCTTAATTCCATCCCTCAGTGGGGATTATGGCAACAGTCTTGTGAAGCCTATGACACTTTGCTGGATAATATATCCTATCATGTTTACCGCTCTCTCCCAGATGACATTATCTGTCTTTTTCAGTTTTGAGTTCCAGGGCTTTGGATATGGTGATCAAAACATTCAGTTCAGTTGTTAACAGTCAGAAATTTCTTTTTTGTTGTTGTTGTTGTGGTAAAAAGCACATAACATAAAATTTATCATTATAACTTAAGTGTATAGGTCAGTAATAATCATACAATGTTTTACTTTATTTTTTTCTTTTTTTTTTCCTTTTTTTTTTTTTTTTTTTTTTTTTTTTTAAGATGGAGTCTCGCTCTGTGGCCCAGGCTGGGGTGCAGTGGCCCGATCTCAGCTCACTGCAAGCTCCGCTTCCCGGGTTTACGCCATTCTCCTGCCTCAGCCTCCCGAGTAACTGGGACTACAGGTGCCCGCCACCACACTCGGCTAGTTTTTTTTTTTTTTTTTTGAGACGGAGTCTCGCTCTGTCGCCCAGGCTGGAGTGTAGTGGCCGGATATCAGCTCACTGCAAGCTCCGCCTCCCAGGTTTACGCCATTCTCCTGCCTCAGGCTCCCGAGTAGCTGGGACTACAGGTGCCCGCCACCTTGCCCGGCTAGTTTTTTATATTTTTTTTTTTAGTAGAGACAGGGTTTCACCGTGTTAGCCAGGATGGTATCGATCTCCTGACCTCGTGATCTGCCCGTCTCGGCCTCCCAAAGTGTTGGGATTACAGGTTTGAGCCACCGTTCCCGGCTCATTTTTTGTATTTTTTAGTAGAGACGGGGTTTCACCGTATTAGCCAGGATGGTTTTGATCTCCTGACCTCGTGATCCGCCCGTCTCGGCCTCCCAAAGTGCAGGGATTACAGGCTTGAGCCACCGCGCCCGGCCTATTTTTTTTTTTATTTTTTTCTAAGACGGAGTTTCGTTCTTGTTGACCAGGCTGGAGTGCAATGGCACGATCTCGGTTCACCACAACCTCCACCTCCCAGGTTTAAGCAATTCTCCTGCATCAGCCTCCTGAGTAGCTGGGATTACAGGCATGCACCACCACGCTCGCAAATTTTGTAATTTTGGTAGAGACAAATTTTTGTGTTTTTGGTTTCTCCATGTTGGCCCGGCTCTCTCAAACTCCTGACCTCAGGTGATCCTCCTGCCTCAGTCTCCCAAAGTACTGGGATTACAGGCGTGAGCCATCGTGCCCAGTCAATCATACAGTGTTAAAAGGAAGCAACCCCAAGTATCGTCTAGGCCAAGAATGGCAAATACGTATTTCCCATTCCTTCCATCCCTCCCCTATGAAAGACATGGCTAAGGAAGCCCTCCACGTTGGCCAGCACATCTAAACCATCAAGCCACCTGCCCTATAGCTTCAGAATTCTTCATACAGCACTGCTTGCCGTAATTCTGTCCTGGCACACAAAATGAACCACTTTTCAATTCTACTTAGTCCAACTCTCTTTTCATGATAAAAATGAGGCCTAGGCCGGGTGAGGTGGCTCATACCTGTAATCCCAGCACTTTGGGAGGCCGAGGCGGGTGAGTCACTTGAGGTCAGGAGTTCGAGACCAGCCTGGCCAACGTGGTAAAACCCCGTCTCTACTAAAAATACAAAAAATTAACTGGGCATGGTGGTGGGCGCCTGTAATTCCCACTACTAGGGAGGCTAAGGCAGAAGAATCACTTGAACCTGGGAGGTGGAGGTTGCAGTAAGCTGAGATAGCACCATTGTGCTCCAGCTTGGGAAACGAGCGAAACTCTGTCTCAAAAAAAAAAAAAAAATAGACTGGGCGTGGTGGCTCACGCCTGTAATCCCAGTACTTCGGGAGGCCGAGACGGGCAGATCACGAGGTCGGGAGATGGAGACCATCCTGGCTAACGCAATGAAACCCCATCTCTACTTAAAATACAGAAAAATTAGCCGAGCGTGGTGGTAGGTACCTGTAGTCTCAGCTACTCGGGAGGCTGAAGCAAGAGAATGGCATGAACTCGGGAGGCGGAGCTTGCAGTGAGCTGAGATTGCACCACTGCACTCCAGCCCGTACCACAGAGCGAGATTCTGTCTCAGAAAGAAAAAAGAAAAAAATTAGCCAGGCATGGTGGCGCATTCCTGTGGTTCCAGCTACTCAGGAGACTGAGGCTGGAGAATTTCTTGAACCCAGGAGGCAGAGGCTACAGTGAGCCAAGATCCTGTCATTGCACTCCAGCCTGGGTGACAGAGCAAGACTCTGTCTCAAAAAAAAAAAAAAAAATAATGAGGTCTAGAAAGGAAAGGACTCTTATGTTCATATGGGCTGTGGTCCGATATTACTATGTCTCAACCCAAGTCTTCCAACTCTTCCAGGGTCCAGTTCTTTTACACCACACACAGTGCCCTTCATAATATTTTGCATTTCCAATATAACCTTTCCTCGGCTTTTCTCTTTGTAGCAGATGACAAGTCCTAACTTTTATTGTATTGTATGTATTGTACATTTCTGAAAATGTTTTTATTCCCTCTTGGTCCTCCTGAGCTGTTGTGTCTCTACAGGAGTGCTAAACCTGAAACTATAAGGAGTGTTCGAAATGCAGTGGGCACAAGGATGTGATTTACTTTCTTTTTTCTTTTTCTTTTATTTATTTTATTTTATTTTATTTATTTTTTGAGACGGAGTCTCGCTCTGTCGCCCAGGCTGGAGTGCAGTGGCCGGATCTCAGCTCACTGCAAGCTCCGCCTCCCAGGTTCACGCCATTCTCCTGCCTCAGCCTCCCGAGTAGCTGGGACTACAGGCGCCCACCACCTCGCCTGGCTAGTTTTTTGTATTTTTTAGTAGAGACGGGGTTTCACCGTGTTGGCCAGGATGGTCTCGATCTCCTGACCTCGTGATCCACTCGTCTCAGCCTCCCAAAGTGTTGGGATTACAGGCTTGAGCCACCATGCCTGGCCCTTTTTCTTTTATTTTTTTTGAGAGGAGTCGCCCTCTGTCACCCAGGCTGGAGTGCAGTGGCGTGATTTTGGCTCACTGCAAGCTCTGCCTCCCGGGTTCACACCGTTCTCCTGTCTCAGCCTCCCGAGTAGCTGGGACTATAGACGCCCGCCTAATTTTTTGTATTTTCTTTTTTTAGTAGAGACAGGGTTTCACCAGTTAGCCAGGATGGTCTTGATCTCCTGACCTCGTGATCCATCCGCCTCGGCCTCCCAAAGTGCTGGGATTACAGGCGTGAGCCACCACGCCCAGCCCTGACCTCATATTGAGAAATACTTCTTTCAATATTTTGCTTGGTCATTCATAGAAATGAGATTCTGCAGTAATTTGACCTCATTGAATTTTTCCAGGAGAGCATGGCAGCTTCCCCAGGTGAGGTTACCTTCTGCCAAATATACTTCCCATTAAGTGTCTTTATGACCTGGGGCAAACAAGTCAACTTATATCTTTAGGATTTTGTTTACTGAATTATAAAATGATAGGATTAAGTTAGCCAGCCAATCTCAAGTTTCTACATTCTGAGTAGTCAGTGAGAATGTAATAAAATAAAGTTCCTTCCTGTGTGTTGTCTTTCAGCCTTTTAAAATTTTATACTTTCAACACCATTTTGTGTATTTCTTTCCCCCGCCCGCCCCAGTAGGAGTCTCACTTTCTTTGCCCAGGCTGGAGTGCAGTGGTGCAATCTCGGCTCACTGCAACCTCAGCCTCTCAAGTAGCTGGGATTATAGGCATGTGCCACCAAGCCCAGCTAATTTTATATTTTTAGTAGAGACGAGTTTTCTCCATGTTGGTCAGGCTGGTCTCCAACTCCTGACCTCAGGTGATCCGCCCACCTCGGCCTCCCAAAGTGCTGGGATTACAGGCATGAGCCACCGGGCCTGTCCTGTGTATTTATTTTATTTTATTATTATTATTTTTTTTGAGACTGAGTCTCTCTGTTGCCCAGGCTGGAGTGCAATAGCGCCATCTCAGCTCACTGCAACCTCCACCTCCCAGGTTGAAGCGATTCTCCTGCTTTAGCCTCCTGAGTAGCCGGGATTACAGGTGCCTGCCAACATGCCCAGCTCATTTTTGTGTTTGTAGTAGAGATGGAGTTTCACCATGTTGGCTAGGCTGGTTTCCAACTCCTGATCTCAGGTGATCCACCTGCCTCAGCCTCCCAAAGTGGGATTATAGGTGTGAGCCACCGTGCCCAGCCGGGTTTTTGTTTTTTTGTTTGTTTTTGTATTTGGGAGATGGAGTCTCTCATCATTGCTGGGGCTGGAGTGCAGTGGCGCAATCTGCAACCTTTGCCTCCAGGGTTCAAGCGATTCTCCTGCCTCAGCCTCCGGAGTAGCTGGGACTACAGGTGCGTGCCACCACACCCAGCTAATTTTTTGTATTTTTAGTAGAGACAGGGTTTCACCGTGTTAGCCAGGATGGTCTCGATCTCCTGACCTCGTGATCCACCCACCTCGGCCTTCCAAAATGCTGGGGTTATAGGTGTGAGCTACCGTGCCCGGCCATATTTCTTTTAAATTATTATTTAATTAATGTAGTAGACATTATTTCATTAATTTAAATAGAAGATTCTCCAGTTAATCCTAAAGTTTTATTATAGTTAGAATCGTATTTTTGCTGTAGCCTGTTTTGCTTGCCACCCATAGCATTAAAGGTGAAGTCCATATCGAGTGGTAAGCAGTGCTTTGTCAGGGAAGAAGCACAGACTTTGGAGACCAATAGACCTGAGCTCAGCTCACAGCTCCCGCCCCCATCTCAGCTAGGATAAGCTTCAGTGTGTAAATTTTAGATCTCGCCTCCTGACCTGTCAAGTGGGCTGAGGGGGAAAATTCTTTCTCCCAGCTGTAAGGAAGGTAGTGAGATGGTAGATGTGAAAGGTTCCAGGGACACAGCTTTTGTTGTTGTTTTGTGAGATGGAATCTCACTCACTCTGTTTACCAGGCTGGAGTGCAGTGGCATAATCTCTGCTCACTGAAACCTCCTCCTCCCAGGTTCAAGCAATTCTCCTGCCTCAGCCTCCTGGGTAGGTAGTATTACAGCCATGCGCCACCATGCTCGGCTCATTTTTGTACTTTTATCAGAGACAGGATTTTGGCATGTCAGTCAGGCTAGTCTCGAACTACTGACCTCAAGTGATCCACCCACCTTGGCCTCCCAAAGTTTTGGGATCTCCCAAAAGATTGCAAGCATGAGCCACCGTGCTGGGCAACCCAACTTTTATACCATTCTGGTTTTTCTCTTTGGCTCTTATGGGAACATTTTACAATCACATACTGTGTAGCACCAGGAAGGATTTTTTACGATCAAAGTTAGCACATTAGAAGTAGAAATAATTTAAAAGTGGCCTTGAGGCCGGGTGTGGTGGCTCAAGCCTGTAATCCCAGCACTTTGGGAGGCCGAGACGGGCGGATCATGAGGTCAGGAGATTGAGACCATCCTGGCTAACACGGTGAAACCCCGTCTCTACCAAAAAAATACAAAAAATTAGCCGGGCGCGGTGGCGGGCACCTGTAGTCCCAGCTACTCGGGAGGCTGAGGCAGGAGAATGGCCTAAACCCGGGAGGCGGAGCTTGCAATGAGCTGAGATCCAGCCACTGCACTCCAGCCTGGGCAACAGAGCGAGACTCCGTCTCAAAAAAAAAAAGTGGCCTTGATTTTTTTTTTTTTTTTTTTTTTTTTTTGCCTACTGTAAAGTCAAGTCTCAGTAACATTCTGACTTCAGAATGTAGGGTGGCTTTGGGGGATATCCAAGTTGAGTGGTAAACTTTGTAGGCACTACTCTTGTTTCCATGTTCCTGGCACCTAAGTTGATATATTTTCTCACAGTCTTGTGACAATCTTTAAAGTATAGTTGTTATCTCATTTTTCTTTAGGGAGACCAAGGTTGAGCATGGTTATGACTGCTGAAAATCATCATATCCATGGTTTTATAGACAGTCAGAATTTAGACCATGAGGTTGTTTTACCTGTGGACTTAGTTTTCAACATATTTAAGATAGATCTGTAGGTTGGGTGCGATGGCTTATGCCTGTAATCCCAGCATGTTGGAAGGCTGAGGTGGGCGGATCATTTGAGGCTAGGAGTTCGAGGGCAGCCTGACCGAGATGGCAAAATCCCGTCTCTACTAAAAAATACAAAAATTAGCCAGGTTTGGTGGCACACGCCTCTAGTCCTAGCTACTTGGGAGGCTGAGGTGAGAGAATCTCTTGAACCTAGGAGGCGAGGTTGCAGTGAGCCAAAATTGTGCCACTGCACTCCAACCCTGGGCGACAAAACGAGACTCTATCTCGAAATAAAATAAATTAAATATCTCTAAACTAATACATCTCATTAAATTTCAAATTTGGAGTTCTGAGTTAGGGAAACAAGATCACCACGATACTAGAAAAAACTGGTGCAGATAGTATTAGACACAAAGATTATCTGAATTTAGGCCCAGATAATTGTCTTCTTTTTCCCCAAGAAACATTTGAATTGTATTTCTGTTAGATAAGCATCATAGTAAAAAGTCTTCAAACTTTTTGAAGGCATAAAATGTTTTCTTTGTTAAACCCTCCCCATTTTTCTGTCTTCTAAATTTCTAGGGGAACTAGTGTTAAGTTTTTTAGTATCTTGTTGAAAAATGGTTAACAATTATCGTTTGTATTTGTGTAATCAAACTGTGAAACACTGGTTGGGAACTTGCTTGTTTACACTTGATGGTGTAAATTATAGGGAAAGCGCATATATAGAGTGGCTTCTTTTGCTTTCTTGGCAGCATAATGTTGTATCCTTTGGATGTACCATCATCTATGACCAGTCTCACCTTGAAAGGCATGCATGTTTTCCATTTTTCCCAGTGCTTGGAATTTGTTTCCAAAATTGTTTCTAGGAACATGACTAATGTGACTGACGATGCCTTAGGAATTCCTAGTGGGGACAAGGTGCTTGGCCTGGATGCATACCTAAGAATACCTCACAAAGAAACCTGATTTTGTTTCACCATTGCCTAATGGCGCACATAGTAGGTGCTCAATAAATAAATATTTTTCGCATGAGTGGTTTTTGCTTGTCTGGTCATTTGCCCTATTGTAGAGGGAGAGCAGTGTGCCCACTGGGGTCCCCACAGGGTCATTTTGCCTTCATGTCTGCCTCTGTGGCACCAATTAGGCTTTTGATTCCAATGTTGCGCTGGGCTCTCACAGGTAGATGTTTTTTATTGCCCCATTCACAATTCAGCCACCCGCTGTCCACATGCATGTGCTTGCCATGTTTAGGTATTGGGTGTTTTTCCAGTTTACTTAATAAGTTAGTGGCCAGACTGAATGCTTCCTGCTGCATTTTTCCACTGTCTTGAGAGTTGGCCTCGCTATCTATAAGCAAAAGGTCTCGTCTTTTTATTATTCTCCCATGGCATGTTGCAAAACAATAAGCGTGAGCTGGTTTCCTGTGGCAAAAAGTTGACTTTGATTTGTTCTTTTTGAGGTTACTGTGAGTTTATCATAACAGGAGTGCTAAAAATATCAAGTCTGGTATGGAAACAGCATTCACTTACCAGCATGAACAATAACATACAGGTTTAGCCTAGAGCAGGAAGAAATGGACTTCATCTCAAGAGGAGAATACTTATCAGAGAATTCTTGGCAATCTTAACTTGCTCAGTCTCTGTTCTGATGAGTTATGGAAAAGTACTTAGACCATCTTTGAGCCACAGAATTGAAGCTGAAAATATTCTTAGACCAAACATTTTGTGAGCACCTGCTTATGTACCAGATCTCATGGCTGGGACTCGTCAGAGGAAGAGGAATAGAATAAGTCTCCTTGCCGATGTAAAATACAAACAAATAATTCTACTCCTTGTGAGGACAGCCATAACAGAGGGCTATAGAAACTATCATGTGTTGTTCCCGGTTTTTGTTTGTTTTTCCCCCCAAAACAGGGTCTTGTACTGCTTTCCAGGCCGGAGTGCAGTGGCACAGTCATATCTCACTATAACCTTGAACTCCTGGGCTCAGGTTATCCTTTCATCGCGACCTGCAAAGTAGCTGGGACTACAGGCGTGTGCCACCATGCCCAGCTATTTTTAAAAATTTGTTTGTACAGATTGGGACCGGGGGGGTTCTTGCTATGTTGCCCAGGGTGATCTTGAACTCCTGGCCTCAAGAAATCTCTCACCTCAGTTTTCCAAAGAGGGACTATAGGAAAGCACCACCATGCCTGGCTCATTGTTCTGTTTTTAAATACATTTGCATTATTCCATAATAATCAAAAGTATTTTATTATTTGAGCTTAGGAAACTGAAGGTCTGGCCATCTCTGGGGAGTTGTGAAGTCTTGACAGAGGAGGGGAGATCTGAGCTATAATTTGCAGAACAGGTATTTGCCAGGTGGGAAAGAGGGAAGAATATTGCAGAGCAACACATGCCCAGGGCCAGCAGGACAGAGGCTGAGCCTCAGAGGGACTGGAGCTTAGAGAGAGCGGACCAGTGGTTTCCCTATTGATCGAATATCAGAATCTGGCCGGGCGCAGTGGCTCATGCCTGTAATCCCAGCACTTTGGGAGACTGAGGCGGGCAGATCATGAGGACAAGAGATTGAGACCATCCTGGCCAACACAGTGAAACCCCGTCTCTACTAAAAATACAAAAATTAGCTGGGCATGGTGGTGTGCACCTGTAGTCCCAGCTACTCAGCAGGAGGAGGGAGGAGAATCACTTGAACCTGGGAGGCAGAGGTTGCAGTGAGCTGAGGTAGCGCCACTGCACTCCAGCCTGATGACAGGGCAAGACTCCGTCTCCAAAAAAAAAAATCTATCTATCTGTCTCTGTCTGTCTATCTATCTATGATAATCACCCAGGAAACAGTTGAAAAATGCAGAGTCCCTGCTTCTAGCTCATGTTACTGAATCCAGATAACCAGGAGTGACTTGCGTGTCTGCATTTTTTCTATACCACCCAGGTTTCTCAGAAACCAGCCAAGTTAAGGGAAAGTACTACCATAGGAAAGGGAAACCCATTTCCCAGGCCAAAGCCTTTGCTTACTTGTTTATGTTTATGTTTATTTTATTTTATTTTTATTTTATTTTTTATTTTTGAGACGGAGTCTTGCTCTGTCACCCAGGCTGGAGTGCAGTGGCGCGATCTCGGCCACCGCACCCGGCCTTATTGTATTTTATGTTTGAGACAGAGTCTAGCTTTATTGCCCAGGCTGGAGTTGCAGGTACAATCTCAACTCAATGCACCCTCCGCCTTTTGGATTCATGTGATTCTTCTGCCTCAGCCTCCAAGTAGTGGGGATCACAGGCACACGCCACCATGCCTGGCTAATTTTTGTAGTTTTAGTAAAGACGGAGTTTCACCATGTTGGCCAGGCTGGTCTTGAACTCTTGACCTCAAGTGATCCATGCACCTCGGCTTCGCAAAGTACTGAGTTTATAGGCATGAGCTGTCGCGCCCAGCCTGCGGTTTTCTTTTTCCTTTTTCTTTTTCTTTTTTTTTTGAGACGGAGTCTCGCTCTGTTGCCCAGGCTGAAGTGCAGTGGCACAATCTCGGCTCACTGCAAGCTCCTCCTCCTGAGTTCACGCCGTTCTTCTGCGTCAGCCTCCCGAGTAGCTGGGACTACAGGCACCCGCCACCATGCCCAACTGATTTTTTGTATTTTTAGTAGAGACGGGGTTTCATCGTGTTAGCCAGGATGGTCTTGATCTCCTGACCTCGTGATCTGCCCGCCTCGGCCTCCCAGAGTGCTGGGATTACAGGCGTGAACCACCACGCCCAACGTGTTTTTCTCTTAAAATGTATTAATTACTGTATTTTAAATTACATTTGTGCACTGAAGCAGGGAGGAAAAAGGAGCTAACCCAAGTAACTGTTGAATATAGTATTTTGACTGTATACCCTCAAAGTAAAGGAAAAAATCTAGCCAATCACAATGGCTCACAACTGTAACCCTAGCACTTTGAGAGGCTGAGGCAGGTGGATTGCCTGAGCTCAGGAGTTTGAGACCAGCCTGGGCAACACGGTGAAACCCCATCTCTACTAAAATACAAAAAAATTAGCCAGGCGTGGTGGCACGCTCCTGTAATCCCAGCTACTGGGGAGGCTGAGGCAGGAGAATTGCTTGAACCCTGTAAGCAGAGGTTGCGGTGAACTGAGGTCCTGCCATTGCACTCCAGCCTGGGTGACAGAGTATCTTTTTTTTTTTTTTTTTTTTTTTTTTTGAGACGGAGTCTTGCTCTGTAGCCCGGACTGGAGTGCAGTGGCCGGATCTCAGCTCACTGCAAGCTCCGCCTCCCGGGTTTACGCCATTCTCCTGCCTCAGCTTCCGGAGTAGCTGGGACTACAGGCGCCCGCCACCTCGCCCGGCTAGTTTTTTGTATTTTTAGTAGAGACGGGGTTTCACCGTGGTAGCCAGGATGGTCTCGATCTCCTGACCTCGTGATCCGCCCGTCTCGGCCTCCCAAAGTGCTGGGATTACAGGCTTGAGCCACCGCGCCCGGCCAGAGTATCTTAAAAAAAAAAAAAAAAAAAAAAAAAAAAAAATGGGGGCCGGGCGCAGTGGCTCACGCCTCTAATCCCAACACTTTGGGAGGCGGAGATGGGCGGAATACAAAGTCAGGATCGAGACCATCCTGGCTAACACGGTGAAACCCCGTCTCTACTAAAAATACCAAAAATTAGCCGGGCGTGTTGGTGAGCACCTGTATTCCCAGCTACTCGGGAGGGTGAGGCAGGAAAATGATGTGAACCCATGAAACGGAGCTTGCAGTGAGCCGAGATCGCACCACTGCACTCCAGCCTGGGGGAAAGAGTGAGACTGCATCTCAAATAAAAAGAAAAACTCTAAATAAATATTGAACTCTACTTAGTAGGGTTTTTGTTTTGAGATGAGGTCTTGCTCTGTACCCCAGGCTGGAGTGCAGTGGCATGATCATAACTCATTGCAGCTTCTCCCTCCCAGCTCAAGTGATCCTCATGTCACAGCCTCCCAAGTACCTGGGATTATAGGCAAGTAGTAGGGATTACAGGCATGCAATACCACACTCAGGTGATTTTGGTATTATTTGTAGAGACGGGTCTAACTGTGTTGCCCAGGGATAGTCCCTGTCTCCTGGGCTGAAGTGAGCCTCCTGCCCAAAGTGTTGGGATTACACGTGTGAGCCACTTTGCCTGGCCTAGTAGGTTTTTCACAGTGGTGTGGGTTAGCAATTCTGAAACTACTTACTGTTTCTTCTAAGATTGAGCAGATAGATAAATGTAGTGTTGATAATGAGAATCAAGTTTTCTTATTGTCAGAAAGGAGTGTTCCTATGAATATAGACAGTGAGAAAGGCTAGAAGGAACCATGTGGTATTGGATTGGAATTGAAGTTATCTAGATGAACTCATGGTTTCTTATATGTAGATGTAGCAATATGTATGTGTGTATGCATATCCACTTTTACACATGTTTATTTCCTAGAACTATTTGTTGAGAGGGTTTATGCCCAGAGACATCCCAGAAGCACTGAATGCACGCATGCCAAGATGTTAATACCTTTCCCCACTAAACAGAAACCAGGGTTCCTTGGAGAAATGGCTGATTCCAGTGCTAGGGTAGGAAAATTACAGGTGAGCTTGGAATATCCTGCTATGCCAGAAAGTAAGGAAGTGCTCTAAGAATGATAAGGGGCCGGGTGCGGTGGCTCAAGCCTGTAATCCCAGCACTTTGGGAGGCCGAGACGGGCGGATCACGAGGTCAGGAGATCGAGACCATCCTGGCTAACACGGTGAAACCCCGTCTCTACTAAAAATACAAAAAAACTAGCCGGGCGAGGTGGCGGACGTCTGTAGTCCCAGCTACTCGGCAGGCTGAGGCAGGAGAATGACATAAACCCGGGAGGCGGAGCTTGCTGTGAGCTGAGATCCAGCCACTGCACTCCAGCCTGGGTGACAGAGCGAGACTCCGTCTCAAAAAAAAAAAGGGGGGGTGAAGAGAAATTGGTCGATCAGGCTTGGCATGGTGGCTCATGCCTATAATCCAGTACTTCAGGGCCTGGGCATCATGGTGAAACCCCATCTGTACTCAAAATACAAAAATTAGCTGGGTGTGGTAGCATGTCAGAAGAACAAGAAAAATAATCAATTAATATAAACAAGGAATTATGAAGATAACAAAATCTATCTTTGACTATCACCATAGTAGTAACAATTCTTTCAAGAATCAAGATGCTAAAATCAATGGGGAACAGTTTGTGGTGAAACAGTGGAGATGTTTCCTTATCACATGCTTTTATGCTATGCCTGGTGGCGCACCCCTATAAATGCCAATATTTTGGGAGGCTGAGGCAAATTGATCACTTGCGCCCAGGAGTTTCAAGACCAGCCTGGAAAACAAAGCGAGACCGCATCTCTACAAAAAATACAAAAGTTAGCCAGATACAGTGGTGCATGCCTGTAGTCCTAGCTACTCGAGAGGATGAGATGGGAGGATCCATTGAGCCCAGGAGATCGAAGCTGCAGTGAGTTGTGATTGCACAGCCGCACAACTGCCGAGGCGGGCAGATTACTGAGACCAGGAGTTTCAAACTGGTCTGGCCAACAGGGTGAAACCCCCTGTCTACTAAAATACAAAAGTTATCTGGGCGTGGTGGCGTGTGCCTGTAATCCCAGCTACTTTGGAGCCTGAGGCGGAAGAATTGGTTGAACCCAGGAGGCAGAGGTTGTAGTGAATCAAGATCACGCCACTGCACTGTCACCTGGGTGACAAAGCCAGACACCGTCCCAAAAAAAGAACATGGGAGATGATGATAACCTTTTACTCTCAGTGATCATGTATAGGAGAGCTTTAGAAATAGTTCTGTTGGCCGGGCGCGGTGGCTCAAGCCTGTAATCCCAGCACTTTGGGAGGCCGAGACGGGTGGATCACGAGGTCAGGAGATCGAGACCATCCTGGCTAACACGGTGAAACCCCGTCTCTACTAAAAAATACAAAAAACTAGCCGGGCGAGGTGGCGGGCGCCTGTAGTCCCAGCTACTCGGGAGGCTGAGGCAGGAGAATGGCGTAAACCTGGGAGGCGGAGCTTGCAGTGAGCCGAGATTGCGCCACTGCACTCCATCCTGGGCGACAGAGCGAGACTCCGTCTCAAAAAAAAAAAAAAAAAGAAATAGTTCTGTTTTCTCCTTTTTAATTTATTTTTATTTTTGAGACAGTCTCGCTCTGGCACCCAGGCTGGAGTGCAGTGGTGCGATCTCGGCTCACTGCAACCTCTGAGTCCCAGGTTCCAGCGATTCGCCCACCTCAGCCTCCTGAGTAGCTGGGATTATAGGGGTGCGCCACCACGCCTGGCTTATATTTGTATTTTTAGTAGAGATGGGGTTTCGCAGACTGGTCTCGAACTACTAGCCTCAGGTGATCCTCCCACCTCAGCATCCCAAAGTGCTGGGATTATAAGTGTGAGCCACTGCGCCTGGCCACTTTTTAATTTTACATAATTTTTTTTTAAAGACAGAGTCTTGCTCTAAGGCTATAGTGTAGTGGTATGATCACAGCTCATTGCAGCCTCAACTTCCTGGACTCAAGTGATCCTCCCACATCACCCTTCTGAGTAGTTGGGATTCTTGTAGGCAAATTTTTAAATTTTTTTTGTAAAGAGGCCTCACTTCGTGGCCTAGGCTGGTCTTGAACTCCTGGGCTCAAGTGATCCTCTCACTTCTGCCTCCCAAAGCATTGGGATTACAGACGTGAGCCACTGCACCCAGCCTGTTAGATAATTTAGAAAACTTTCTTTCCTCATTCTTCAATTTCCCCTCATTCACACTCCCAACTTTCCTGTTTTGTGATTTTTAAATGACTTTGTCTTTGGATGCTGGCTTGATTTGGTGATTAGTTCTCTTCAGAAGAAACTTCTTATTTTAGAACTTGTAACCTTTGCAAAGCAGGCCATAGGCAGCCATCGCTATTTGGGTATGACGTTTCCCCAGTGGGTTTTTGGTGTCCAGTAATGACAAAAACTGCTGAGAAGGAGACAGCCACAGGGAAATGGGTTCCGATAATGGGGCAGCAGCTGAGTGCTTGTTGATTTGCTGTTGTCATGACCACAGATGTTTAAAAATAATTTGTAAGGAAAAGGAAAAAAAAGCATAGTTGTGTGTGTGTGTGTGTGTGGTGTGTGCGCGTGTGCACACCACTGCCTTATCAGTGGTAGAGAATGCAGACCACAGTCATTCAGAAAGGAAGAAGGCACCACCCTGCAAACAGGAGAGGTGAGGGGAAGGGCAGAGGTGACCCACAAATGCGACTCCGTGCCTTACAGCAGAGAGCTCATGAGAGAACAGAACTGGTTAGTCACCGACGCTGCTCCTCAGTCTGCAAGAGAGGTTCAGCAGCAAGTCTATGCCACACAGTACTGGAAGGATTAGATGAAGGCGTGGCACACATTGTAAATTAATAGCTCTTGGTTACAGGTGGGGTGCCGTGGCTCATGCTTATAATCCCAGCCCTTTGGGAGGCCAAAGTGGGAGGATTGCTTGAGGCCAGTAGTCCAAGACCAACATGGGCAACACAGCAATACCCTGTCTCTCTCTCTTTTTTTTTTTTGGGAAACAGTCTCATTCTGTCACCCAGGCTGGAGTGCAGTGGTGCGATCTTGGCTCACTGCAACCTCCGCCTCCCAGGTTCAAGCAGTTCTCCTGCCTCAGCCTCCTGAGTAGCTGGGATTACAGGTGCCCATGTCTGGCTAATTTTTGTATTTTAGTAAAGATGGGGTTTCACCATGTTGGCCAGGCTGGTCTCGAACTCTTGACCTCAGGTGATCCACCCACCTTGGCCTCCCAAAGTGCTGGGATTGATTACAGGCGTGAGCCACTGTGCCTGGCCGGTTCATGTACTTTACATGCACTGTGATCATATTAAATCTTCATTACATCCTTACTAGATCAGGTCTTGTCCTGTTTTGACATGAGGAAATTGAATCTTGGAAGGACTAAGTCATTTGTCCAGGGTCACCACACTCCGTAAGTGTTAGTCTAGACTTGAGCCAGAGCCGTCACACTGTCATCCCCAGGGCCTTGTGTTTAAGCATTGCCTGACAAAGTGCTCAGATGTTAATTATTAGCATTAGTAATAATACCATTACGATGATTATTTTGTCTGAACTTCACAGACGCCTCGTGACATTTTCTTATTCCACTTTTGCAGATGGGAAACTGAGGTCCACCAAGATCAGATTACAATAATGGGCAACATTGTCAGCAACCTGCCTTGCTGTTTTTCTTTACAGGCCCACATCTCCCCCACTCCCCCACCCCCTTGGCAGTAGCCTGTGTTTGAGCTGCTCACAGGCCCCAAGGCCCAGCTGCAATTCTTGTTTAAAGCCTCACATCTTTTCTCTGACTGTCAGACAACAGTCACGGGAATGTCCTGTGCCATGTTCCCTCGGCAAGAGGGGTTGGCAGAGAGCAGCAGATGCCTAGAGTCAAGGTCATGTGCTGCTCAAGTGCTGGGCTGGAGACAAGACCCTCTCTCCCTGCTGCTTGTGACCAGGCAGGGTGGCTCTGAATGTAGAGGGCTCTGTCAGAACAGTTCTGTGACCAGAGGGTGTGGTTGACAAAGCAATGCATTAGGGGCCCATGGAAGTTTATACTTGTTTTCCACATTATTTCCCTGTGACTTTTAGATTTTTTTTTTCCTTTTTCTTTTTGTAAACTAGTTTTTTCATACTAGTTAGAATGTTTCAGTTTAAAGGTGAGAGTCAAGCTCTGGAATCACCTGACTTTTTTTTTTTTTTTGAGACGGAGTCTCGCTCTGTCACCCAGGCTGGAGTGCAGTGGTGCAATCTCAGCTCACTGCAAGCTCCGCCTCCCAGGTTCATGCCATTTTCCTGCCTCAGCCTCCCGAGTAGCTGGGACTACAGGCGCCCGCCACCACGCCCGGCTAATTTTTTTTGTATTTTAGTAGAGACAGGGTTTCACCGTGTTAGCCAGGAGGGTCTTGATCTCCTGACCTCGTGATCCGCCCGTCTCGGCCTCCCAAAGTGCTTACAGGTGTGAGCCACCACGCCCAGTGGAATTGCCTGACGTTTTTAAGGAAAGGAATCGAATATTGGGCTGGGGCTAGTCTGAAATGGTGGTTTAGATTATTCTAAATTGGTGGGCTCTAGGTTAGGGGCACCAAATCCGTTTTCAAGTGATTTTCGTAAAAATTGGCATGTCTTCTATTTTGTCTCTGTTCCAGAAGTGACCCTATAACATAGAGGTTAAGAATGTGGTGACTTTTAAATCCGTCATGACCATAAACCTCTCCTAAGCCTCAGTTTTCCTACCACTAAAATGGGGGTGGTAACAGTTGTACCTACCTTGTTCAGTCTTTTTTGTTTCTGTTTTTTTGTTTTTCGGACAGAGTCTTGCTCTTGTTGCCCAAGCTGGAGTGCAATGGCGTGATTTTGGCTCACTGCAGCCTCCACCTCCTGGGTTCAAGCGATTCTCCTGCCTCAGCTTCCCAAGTAGCTGGGATTACAGGCGCCCGCCACCATGCCCATATAGTTTTTGTATTTTTAGTAGAGGCGGGGTTTCACCACATTGGTCAGGCTGCTCTTGAATTCCTGACCTCAGTTGATCCACTCGCCTCGGCCTCCCAAAGTGCTGAGGTTACAGGCATGAGCCACCGCATCCCGCCCCCAAAATCTGAAATGTTTTGAGTGCTGACATAACACTCAAAAAAATGTTTATTGGCCCCGGGCGCGGTGGCTCATGCCTGTAATCCCAGCACTTTGGGAGGCCGAGGTGGGTGGATCACCAGAGGTCAGGAGTTCAAGACGAGCCTGACCAACATGGTGAAACCCCGTCTCTATTAAAAATACAAAAATTGACCAGGTGTAGTGGTGGGTGCCTGTAGTCCCAGCTACTAGGGAGGCTGAAGCAGGAGAATCACTTGAACCCAGGAGGTGGAGCTTGCGGTGAGCTGAGGTCCTGCCACTGCACTCCAGCCTGGGCAGCAGAGTGAGACTCTGTCTCAAAAAAAAAAAAAAAAAAAAAGGCTCATTGGAGCATTTTGGTTTTGGGATTCTTAGATTTGGGGTGCTCTATCAGTAAGCACATTGCAAATATTTCAAAGTCTGAAAATACCCAAAATTCAAACACTTCTGCTCCCTGTCATTTTGGATAAGGGGGGCTCATCCTGTGTAAACAACACTGCAGTGAACGTTTATAGGTAATTCATTCAGTGGGTAAAGGTCAGGACCTTTTATAGGGATCCTTAATACCACATTTTTACATGGTTCACTGAGTGTTCGTGCTCCCCTCCGCTCAAGGTCCCTCAGCCTTGCTTGGGTTGAGTCATCTTGGTCTTTAATTTGGTAGGCAAAAAATGGCATCTTGTTTTTGAGCTTGTTTCTGAGAAAGTGCATGCTCCTTTCCCCCATCAACAACTTTCATCCGGCACCTCGGAATCTCTTCAGTAGAGTGAGATGCAAATAACGAGGCACAGCTTCTTTCCCTTTTCTGAGCTGATGCCTGGTGAGGCCATAGACTGGGTTTCACTGCAAAGACGAAAGCGTGGGCAGGACTTGGAGCACAAAAAGGGGGCATTTCAGAGTGAGTCTTCAGGGGCGGCTGCTCCGGAGGTGAAGTTTTCTAGAGAAAGAGATGAAAGCACCACGTGGCTGTGGCAACAGACAGAGGCTTATGAGCCTGCCCTCTGGAGATTGTGAGCTCCATGTGTGAGGGCAAGGCCTGGGGCTGTCTGGGTCGCTTCTGGGTCCCCAGCACAGCTAGCATAGGGTAGCGGTGGAGAGCAGGTGCTCAGGAAGTGATTTTTGAAGAATGGATGAATGAATATACATGCACACACATACTTTTAAGTTTCTGGGTTAGGGAGAAAAACAGAATGAGGTAAACAAAGGAAAGTAATGTGGAGGTAAACTGAGCAGATGGCAAGATGCCATGAATGGTAAGAGGCCAGGAGATCCAGAATCAGGGTGGCTTCTATGAAGTATCCCTGCCTCCTCCCCCAGCCCAGCTATGTCCCTCCTCTGAGCTTCACACCTATAGACTGTTCTGCACCCTAGCCCTCAGATGCAGTGGTGAAAGTGGGACTCCTATTGTGTTTCCCTGTTAAGGGCAGACATGGTGCCCTGTGTATCTGCTGCTGCTGTTTTCTTTTTTTCTTGCTGAGTATTCCGTGTGTAGCATGTTTGTAATACTTGCTAAGAGACAGAACCATCCCAGATAGCTCGAACACTTTTCAGTTCAGTCAGTAATAGACCAGGTCTGCTTTGGATTTCCAGGAGCTCTTGTCACTTTATTTTTTTTCTGAGCCAGGGTCTCGCTTTGTCACCCAGCTGGAGTGCAGTGGCACAATCTCAGCACTCACCGCAGCCTCTGCCTCCAGGGTTCAAGCAGTTCTTGTACCTCAGCCTCCCAAGTAGCTGGGACTACAGGTGCCTGCCACAATACCCGGCTCATTTTTGTGTTTTTAGCAGAGACAGGGTTTCACCATGTTGTCCAGGCTGATCTCAAACTCCTGACCTCAGTTGATCTGCTTGCCTTGGCCTCTCAAAGTGCTGGGATTACAGGCGTGAGCCACCGCGCCCGGCCTCTGGATTGCCCGGCCTGTGTCACTGTGTCATGAGCCCTTTTCCCCTAGTTATCCTTTATTCTTCAAACAGGCTTCCTGTGTGACATATTTTTTCAGTGCCAGCTATGGAGCAAGCCCTGTGCCAGGTGTCAAGTATATAGTAGTAGTGAACAAACAGACATGGCCTCTGCCCCACAGAGCATAAAAATCTAATGGAGGAGACAAGCCAATCCTTGTACTAATTCATTTCCACAGGTGAATATAAAACCACAAACTGGGCTGGGTGTGGTGGCTCATGCTTGTAATCCCAGGACTTTCAGAGACTAAGGCAGGTAGACAACTTGAGCTCAGGAGTTTGAGACCAGCCTGGGCAACATGGTGAGACCCCGTCTCTACAAAAAATAAAAAACGAGCCAGGTGTGGTGGTGCATGCCTGTAGTCCCAGTTATTTGGGAGGCTGAGGCAGGAGGATCACTTGAGTTCAGGAGGTCCAGGCTGCAGTTAGCTGAGATTGTGCCGCTCACTCTAGCCTGGGTGACAGATTGAAGCCGTGTCTCAAAAAAAAAAAAAAGAAAAAAAAAAAATCACAAACTGTGCGTAAGAGTGTCTGAGGGAAAAACAGGTTGCTAAGGGAATGTCAGGAGACAGGGAGGTCTGAGGCAGTGTTGTGTCCAGAGCACACAGCTGAATTAATGGTAATGCAGCTAAATGAGCTACTGTGTGGCACAGGTCACCACAGCAAGTATCAGCTTTTCTAGGGCGAGTGTGAGCTGGGTTTCTGCACTTTGCTTAAGAGCAGTGACAGACCTGGAAGATATTGCCCCAGGCACTCTTGGGTGCTTTACATGTATTGGTTCATTTAATCTTCAAACCCCACAAGTGCCCTTGGGATTCCCATTTTGCAGAGGAGGCTCAGGGTCCTTGTCACTTGCCCAAGGTCACAGTAAGTGAAAGAATAGGGAGTCTAGAGCTGTGCTCTTCCCTGCTGCCCTCCAGTTGGAAAGCTCTCCAGGCCAGGGACAGGCTTTGCAGAGAGAAGGTGCAGAGGACGGGACAGACAGATATTCAGGGACTGTGAGGACCGAGGTGGTTCTGCCAACTGTGGAGGGCCTGGTCACTTGACAAGGCACCTCTTTGCACCCCACTGAGGCTCTCTCAAAGCCCCTTTTCCAGTTAGGACATTTTGTTATCTCCTGTGTAGTTTTTGTTGATTGCCCTCTGAAATGCTGTGAGAGGACCGATCATTCTGCCCTTGCCTGCCCAGCCCAGCACCTGGCACAGTCATTGCTCAGTGTATATTTTTATTGAATGAACAATTGACTGAATGTCAGGCCCAGGGCTTTGCCTTAGGAAGTAGGCTGTTAGATAAGAGGACTACCATACTTTGCATTTTTTTCTGGAAATTTATGTCACCTGGGAGTAGAGCAGATTACCAGGCTGTTTCCAGAGATAGCAACTCTCCATAAAGTGAGCCAACCCTGGAGCCGGGCGCAGTGGCTCACGCCTGTAATCCCAGCACTTTGGGAGGCTGAGACAGGTAGATCACGAGGTTAGGAGTTTGAGACCAGCCTGGCCAACATGGTGAAACCCTATCTCTAGTTAAAAAAAAATACAAAAATACAAAAATTAGCCGGGGGTGGTGGTGGGCGCCTGTAATCCCAGCTACTCAGGAGGCTTAGGCAGTAGAATCGCTTGGACCCGGGAGGCAGAGGTTGCAGTGAGCAAAGATTGCGCCACTGCACTCCAGCCTGGGTGACAGAGCAAGAGACTCTGTCTAAAAAAAAAAAAAAAAAAAAGCCAACCCTGAGGAGGAGTCTATGTTCAGCCGCAGGGGGCCAGAGAATTGGGGCCGAGGTGTCTGGCACCGAAAAACTTTAGGCCTTTCTCAGGTAAATGAAGTTTTGATATAGATTCAGCTTCCCTACCCCCCATAATTGAAACTGTTTTGGGGGCCAGCAATTAGGGGCTAATTTGTGACAGTGACTTCATTTTCTTCCTATTAAAATAGTGGTTTATTCAGTAGCCTTGGTGAATAAATGTAGGCATAATAGTTAAATGTAATAGAAGTTTATGTAACAAACAGTGATTAATAATGTTGCTGTCCAGATTCCTGTTATAGCTCTAACCTGATGTTATGAACTGAGATTAAATTTGAATTTGAGTGCTTACATTATTTTGTAAAGGTGGTAGTATATCCACATATCCACAGTTTTTTCTTTTAAATATGTGAAACTGTGCTTGGTTTCTCTTTTCCAAAGTTGGCCTTTTCCATTACATGGGCAAATCCTGAACCTAAGCCCAGACACTAGCCCATCATCTCCAGCGATGAATGTCATCCCCCCAGACTTCAGCAACCTGAGTTAATTAAAAGGTTCAGATGAAGTTAATCAAGTTTGGAACTCTAATTTTGTGCAGTGTTTTGATACGATTTGATGAGTCATCTTTTGGTGGAGCAGCTCTCTATCCCTGACAGTGTTTGATCTTAACGGAACAGTTTTATAATGTGTAAACTGGTGGGAGGTGCTCTTCAGAAATGCAGAGTCAACAGTGGTATGTGTGTGCGCTGGCTCTTCGGGCGGGGCGCAAAGCAGAACAAAGAGGAGAATTTAATAAGCAAGAACTTGTCAGGGGCTAGGGTCAGTTCTGAGGCTGCTGCCTGTCAAAAACAAGGGTTTCTTCCTGCCCCCCTCCACTGCTGCTAACTGGAGTCTGACCTTCGAGAAAGAGTGAAAAAAGACAGCTTCTGTTTGTTTTGCTGCAAATAAGTGGCTGGACTGATTGGCCCCCTTCCCAGAGGCCCTGCAAGGACTTCAGATGTGGTCAGCGAGGTATGTGGACGGTGCCAGCCTGCCGGCCCTCGTCCAACCAAACTACACCAGGAACAGGCAAGGGGCCCAGAGAAACAGCAGGGCCAGCTGCCGCTGCCTTTGCTCCTGCTCTTAATGCCATCCTATTTATTCCTGGTCTTACTCTCTCAAGATTGATGGGCAAGGTTTTGTATGACCTCCATCCCCACTTCTCACCCACTGAACTTACAGCTTGAAATTAACAGAGGCAAGACCCATCTGGAAAAATGCATTTGACAAAAACATGATCAAATGGGGGATCCCCTGAGGTGGGTAGCAAAGAACCAGACCACTTGGAATCCTAGGTGCTGTGTCCCTGTATGGACCTGCAGTTTCTTTTGGATTCCATTAGGGTTAAGAAGCACAATTTCTGAAGCTAGATTTGAGTTTACATTTCTGCTCCAGTACTTGGGAGTTACAGTGACCAAGTCGTTTAATGTTTCTGAACTTCAATTTCCTGATCTGCAAAGTAGGAAGGGTAGGCCGGGCGTAGTGGGTCATGCCTATAATCCTAGCACTTTGGGAGGCTGAGGCAGAAGGATTACTTAAAGTCAGAAGTTTAACATAGTGAAGCCCTGTCACTACTAAAAATACAGAAGTTATCTGGCCGTGTCTGTGGGTGCCTATAGTCCCAGCTAGTGGGGATCCCGAGGCAGGAGAGTCACTCGAACCCAGGAGACAGAGGTTGCAGTGAGCTGAGATCATGCCACTGCAATCTAGCCTAGGCGACAGAGCGAGACTCTGTCTCAAAACAACAACAACAATAAAAACCAGTAGGAAGGGTGATAATAATTAGCCCAGGTTATTGTGAAGATTCCATGAGTGCTAATGCATGTGAAATGTTTAGTATGGTGTCTGGCACATAGTAGGCACTATAATGCTTTGGGCTTTGGTACTCCCACAGCTATGTTTTCAAACCAAAAGATGAAAAGCTTTGTGGTAACAGCTGAAAAAAAATCACCTCTTGTTGGTCCCATGTGACAGTTGGTGCTTCTGTCCCAGTGACACAGAAATAAGAAGAGCCATCTAGCACAGGACTCCTGCCACTGTCCACCAACTTGCACCTGGAAAGCAGGCAGCCTCAGTTGCCACGTGACTGCTGCAGGGCATCAGACTATGCCCTATGAGCAGCCTGTGCTCAGCATCGCCTCCATCTGCTCAGGCAGTGTTGATACCCATTCTGGGTCTTGTTGCCCTGTTCTCTCAGGAGTGATTGACAGGACTAGCATTCGACGTTTGATGTAATATCCTCTGCTTTGGCTATACTAACAGATGGCTGGATTCTTTATTTTTATTCATTTATTTACTTAATTTTTTTTTTTGTTGTTTTTTTTTTTTTGAGACAGAGTCTCACTCTGTCACCCAGGTTGGAGTGCAGTGGCACGATATCGGCTCACCATAACCTCTGCCACCTAGGTTCAAAAGCGATTCTCTTGCCTCAGCCTCCCCAGTAGCTGGGATTACAAGCGCCTGCTACCACACCCAGCTAATTTTTGTATTTTTAATAGAGATAGGGTTTTACCATCTTGGCTAGGCTGGTCTTGAACTCCTGACTTTGTGATCCACCCGCCTTGGCCTCCTTTATTTTATGGAACATTTTTGGAAAAGAGGCTTGGTCCAAACAGGCAGTACTTTCCACTTCTGCAGTCATTTCTCTACCCTGCCCCCAAATGGTTACTCAGTTGCATTTATTTATTTACTACAATCGGAGTACCGGCAGCACATCTACAAAATTAGAAGTCCTGGGTGGTAGCAGATCACTGCTCTCTGGTATCCAGATGGTCACAGCCTTACAGCTTTTTTTTGAGACAGAGTTTCGCTCTTGTCGCTCAGGCAGTGGCATAGTATCGGCTCACTGCAACCTCCACCTCCTGGGTTCGAGAGATTCTCTTGCCTCAGCCTCCCGAGTAATAGATTTCAGGCACCCACCACCATGCCCGGCTAATTGTTTTGGTATTTTTAGTAGAGATGGGGTTTCACCATGTTGGCCAGGCTGGTCTTGAACTCCTGACCTCAGATGATCCACCTGCCTCAGCCTCCCAAAGTGCTGGGATTACAGGCATGAGCCACTGTGCCTGGCCAATTGTCATAGCTTTCAGTTGGCTACCAAGTGTTGAGGTAGCATTGACGGTTGCAGAAGCTGTGTTCTTGAAAAAGAGAAGAGAGTAACATTCTCAGAAAGCAAACAGTATTCAGAGTCCATGGGTTTTCTGGAGCTTTTTTCTTTTCTTTCCTAGGATGAAGTGCAGTGGTGCAATCTTGGCTCACTGCAAGCTCCGCCTCCTGGGTTCACGCCATTCTCCTGCCTTAGCCTCCCGAGTAGCTGGGACTACAGGCATCCACCACCACACCTGGCTAATTTTTTTTTTTTTTTTTTTTTTTTTTTTTTTTTTTTTTGTATTTTTAGTAGAGACGGCGTTTCACCGTGTTGTCCAGGATGGTCTCGATCTCCTGACCTTGTGGTCCGCCCGCCTCGGCCTCCCAAAGTGCTGGGATTACAAGTGTGAGCCACCGCGCCTGGCTTCTTTCCTTTTTTTTAAAGAAATTACCAGCCGGGTGCAGTGGCTCATGCCTGTAATTCCAGCACTTTGGGAGGCCAAGGCAGGAGGATCACCTGAGGTCAGGAGTTTGAGATCAGGAATTTATGTATTTTTAGTGAAACCCCGCCTCTACCAAAAACACAAAAAATTACCTGGGTAGGGCTGCAGGCATCTGTAATCCCAGCTACTCGGGAGGTTGAGGCAGGAGAATGGCTTGAACTCGGGAGGCAGAGGTTGCAGTGAGCCAAGATCGTGCCATTGCACTCCAGTCTGGGCAACAGACTGGAGTGCAACAGACAATGAGACTGTCTCAAAAAAAAAAGAAAAAGAAAAAGAAAAAAGGAAATTACTTCTGCTCTGATGTACAGAGCCCCATCTATACTGGACACCTGAAAGTTACCAGAGAAATACAGGCCAGGGGCCTTTGACATTGGCACTGAGAAAAGCATAGTGCAGAAGCAGGGTGTGTCTTTTTTTTTAACCTGGGCATCTGTGATTTGAGGTCTTCTTGGAACACTTTATAACCCATTTCTGAACTTCTCCCAGGTTTCAGTGGAGCCACCTGTTGTAGCTTCTAAAACTCTGTCCTCCTCAGTTGTTCTCCCACCCATTGCCTTCACAGTTGCAGAGACCGAGATTCACTCACTCGACATTGGACCTTTAGCACCCAGGTCTCTCTGGCACAAAGTAAATGTTCGGCCAGGCTGGTGGAGTGACTTCTACTTAGAGAATGGTCCTCAACATAGGCTGCTCATTACCAAAACTATCTGGTCTTTAAAAAGTGTGACTCTGATGCTTCAGTCTGGGGTGGGTACCAAATACTTGCTTTTTTTTTATTTTTTATTTTTATTTTTTTTGAGACAGCGTCTCGCTCTGTCACCCAGTTGATCTCGGCTCACTGCAAGCTCCGCCTTCCGGGTTCACGCCATTCTTCTGCCTCAGCCTCCCGAGTAGCTGGGACTACAGGTGCCCGCGACCACGCCCGGCTAATTTTTTTGTGTTTTCAGTAGAGACGGGGTTTCACTGTGTTAGCCAGGATGGTCTCAATCTCCGACCTCGTGATCTGCCTGTCTCAGCCTCCCAAAGTGCTGGGATTACAGGTGTGAGCCACCGTGCCTGGCCCAAATACTTGCATTTTTAAAGAGCCTCACAGCAACTCCTGGTAGTTTTCAATTTACCTTAACTTTTATGTAGGAACCCCTTGTCCTGGTAGAGAGTATAATTTGCTGAATAAGTCTACTTTTTTAGTCAACATATACGGAAGAGACATCAATGAAAGAACTGGCAAACTGTAAAGCCTCGTCTCCAGGTGTGAAATATGGTCCCAGCGCACTCAGGGCGTGGGCCTAGAAGCTGATCCATGTCTCTATGTCTGTTCTGAAATATCCTGTGTGATGTGGGAGAAGGAATATTGTCCTTAGAGACAAGGCTTGAGACTGGCTGTGCCCTTTCCTTGGGCAGCATGTAGGGAGAAAGAATGCCCACCCACAGGCACGTTACCTGTGGACAAGGTGTAGTGGGCAGTTAGAAGGTGTCGGTATGTTAATCAGTCTTTTTTTTTTTTTTTTTTTTTTTGAGATGGAGTTTTGCTCTATCACACAGGTAGAGTGCAGTGGCGTGATCTTGGCTCATTGCAACCTCCTCCCAGGTTCAAGTGATTTTACTGCCTCAGCCTCCCAAGTACCTGGGACTGTAGGTGTGCGCCAGCATGCCCGGCTGATTTATGTATTTTTTTAGTAGAGACAGTATTTCACCATGTTGGCCAGGCTGGTCTCGAACCTCTGACCTCATGATCTGCCCGCCTCAGCCTCCGAAAGTGCTGGGATTGCAGACGTGAGCCACCATACCTGGCCAGTGTTTTTTTGTTTGTTTGTTTGTTTGTTTTTTCTGAGATGAGATCTCACTCTGTCGCTCAGGCTGGAGTGCAGTGGCGTGATCTTGGCTCACTGCAATCTCTGCCTCCTGGGTTCAAGCAATTCTCCTGCCTCAGCCTCCTGAGTAGCTGAGATTACAGGTGCCTGCCACCACGCCTGGCTAATTTGTTGTATATTTAGTAGAGACAGGGTTTCACCATGTTGACCAGGCTGGTCTCAAACTCTTGACCTCAGATGATCCACCCGCCTCGGCCTCCCAAAATGCTTGAATTACAGGCATGAGCCACTGCACCCAACCTAATCAGTCTTTTGCTCCTATTTGTCTTTGTTTGGGATAAAAGTTCTAGCCTTACTGGGGTCTTCCTACACAATAGTTCTGACTCACAGCCATCATCTGAACCTTTCCTCTGGTTTACAACCAAAATTAAAAACATCCATTTATGGGGATTGAGATAGTTTTCATAGTAAAGGAGGTTTTGTTTGTAATGACGTGCCTGTTTGATGGGTCTAAGTATTTGTCTGGCCTTTCTGGCTAAAGCAGCCTTTGAACTGGTCCTGCCTAGAATGCATACCTCCCACTCCTTATCATCTCTCTTCTGGGTCCCTTCCCCATTCCCTTCCCCTTCCCCTTCCCCTTCCCCTTCCCCTTCCCCTTTCCCTTCCCTTCCCCTTCCCTTCTCCCTTCCCTTTTTTCTTTTCTTTTCCTTTTTTTCTTTCTTTTTTTTTTTTTTTGATAGGGTCTCATTCTGTCACCCAGGCTGGAGTGCAGTGATGAGATCTCTGCTCATGCAGCCTTGACCTTCTGGGCTCAAGTGATCTTCTGCCTTGGCCTCCTGAGTAACTGGGACTACAGGCACCACCATATCTGGCTAAATTTTTTTTTTTTTTTTTTTTTTTTTTTTTTTTTTAGTAGCAGTGAGGTCTCACTATGTTGCCCAGGGTGGTCTCAAACTCCTGGACTCAAGCGATCCTCACGCCTCGGCCCCCCAAAGTGTTGGGATTGCAGATGTGTGCCACCACACTCGGCCTCTTCTGGGCGTTTTTTTGTTTGAGATGGAGTCTCACTCTATTGCTCAGGCTGGAGTGCAGTGGCACGATCTCGGCTCACTGCAACCTCTGCCTCCTGGGTTCAAGCGATTCTCCTGCCTCAGCCTCCCAAGTAGCTGGGATTACAGGTGCCTGGCTAATTTTTGTATTTTTGGTAGAGACAGGGTTTCACCATGTTGACTAGGCTGGTCTTGAACTCCTGATCTCAGGTAATCCTCCCACCTCGGCCTCCCAAAGTGTTGGGATTACAGGCGTGAGCCACCACGCCCAGCTTTTTTTTTTTAATTTTACTTTTTTGAGACAGAGTCTTACTCTCACCCGGCTGGAGTGCAGTGGCACAATCTTGGTTTACAGCAACTTCTGCCTCCTGGGTTCAAGTGATTCTCTTGCCTCAGTCTCCCGAGTAGCTGGGAGTACAGGTGTGTGCCACCACGCCTGGCTAATTTTTGTATTTTTAGTAGAGATGGGGTTTCACTATGTTGGTCTCAAACTCCTGACCTCGTGATCCACCTGCCTCAGCCTCCCAGAGTGCTGGGATTACAGCTGTGAGCCACCGCACCTGATTCTTCCAGGTGTTAATAGAGCCTTTTTCCTCTACTGGAAGCTTCCACTGCTTTCTGCCCCTTTCAAACTCATACGTCATTGAATTGTTGTTTCCTCAGGGAAGCCTTCTTAATACCACTCTACAGAGGGTATCAGACCCCCTATTATACTATCACAGCACTTTTCACAGTAAGGTAAATTGCGTTTACAATTGTTGGATTGCCTCTCTGACTATGTTTGTTGAATAAATAAAAAAGGTGGCCAGGTGCAGTGGCTCACGCCTATAATCCCAGCACTTTGGGAGGCCGAGGCGGGCAGATCACGAGGTCAGGAGTTTGAGACCGGCCTAACCAACATGGTGAAACCCCATCTCTGCTAAATATACAAAAATCAGCAGGGCATGGTGGTACGTGCCTGTAGTCCCAGCTACTCAGGAGGCTAAGGCAGAAGAATCGCTTGAACCCGGGAGGCAGAGGTTGCAGTGAGCCAAGATCGTGCTATTGCACTCCAGCCTGGGTGACAGTGTGAGCCTCCATCTCAAAAAAAAAAAAAGAGCGACTTTATAACCTGCCTTCTTTTTTTTTTTTTTTTTTTTTTTTTTTTTGAGAAGGAGTCTCGCTCTGCCGCCCAGGCTGGAGTGCAGTGGCCGGATCTCAGCTCACTGCAAGCTCCGCCTCCCGGTTTCACGCCATTCTCCTGCCTCAGCCTCCCGAGTAGCTGGGACTACAGGCGCCCACCACCGCGCCCGGCTAATTTTTTGTAGTTTTAGTAGAGACGGGGTTTCACCGTGATAGCCAGGATGGTCTCGATCTCCTGACCTTGTGATCCGCCCGTCTCGGCCTCCCAAAGTGCTGGGATTACAGGCTTGAGCCACCGCGCCCGGCCATAACCTGCCTTCTTTTTCTTTTTCCCAGTGCTCCTAAAGTTCCGTACAGATAAAGGAAGAGATCCCAGTTCTGATACATATGAGGAAGATTCCGAGTTGTTGCTCCAGATACGAAATGATGTACTTGACTCACTGGGTATTAGTCCTGACCTGCTTCCTGAGGACTTTGTCAGGTTGGTCTCAGTATTTATCACTGTTTAGTCTGGACAGATGAAGTTTGTTTTCAGGATTTGCCTTAATTTGAGGAGCTCTTTTATTAGACCCAAAGCCCTGCAGAGAGCCCCTGCCACATTCTGCTCGCTCCTGTCGACTTCTGCCTCTTCACTAGAATAGCAATATATAAAAAATAAAGAGGGGGCAGATTCTGATTTTTACAATAAGTATCTTATATGCACGTTCAAAATTCAAGGCAATATAAGATCTGTAAACACTATTCTCTACCTTTTTTCACTTTACGTGATCTTGTTATTTCTTGATGACATCTCCAGATCAGTATATAGTTTGCTCCCTCTTTTCCACAGCTCCTCAGTATTCCAGTGTGTGAAGCGATGGAGTTTATTAAACCAGTTGCCTGCTCACTCAAGTTGTGTTCAGGCTTTTCTGTTTTGTTTTGTTTTGTTTTGTTTTGTTTTGTTTTATTTTGTGACAGAGTCTCGCTCTGTCGCCCAGGCTGGAGTACAGTGGCGCGATCTCCGTTCACTGCAAGCTCTGCCTCCCGGGTTCACACCATTCTCCTGCCTCAGCCTCCCGAGTAGGTGAGACTACAGGAGCCCGCCACCACGCCCGGCTAATATTTTGTATTTTTAGTAGAGACAGGGTTTCACCATGTTAGCCAGGATGGTCCCGATCTCCTGACCTCGTGATCTGCCCGCCTCGGCCTCCAAAGTGCTGGGATTACAGGCGTGAGCCACCGCACCTGGCCCGTGGCAAAGATTACAGGCTTTTCTGTGTAACACTGTAGTGTGTGACCTTGTGTTGTACGTGTGCAGGTATAACTGCAGGATAATTAGGAGGAAGGGAGTTGATGGGTCAGAAGGATGTAATTTATCATTTGATCGGCATTGCCACTTTGCCCCCATTGGTATCCTATCAATTTATACCCCCAGCAGCACAACCACCCATGTTCCCAGCATCCTCTCACTTGGACACTGCATGCTTTCACCTTATGTGACTGCCTCTTTGCTCTCATAAACAGGCTTAGGATTTGATTGGAGAAGACCAGATGGTGACTAGGTCACAATCTCCTTTTTTTTTTTTTTTTTTCTCTTCGAGACAGTTTGACTCTTGTCGCCCAGGCTGGAGTGCAATGACACAATCTCGGCTCACTGCAACCTCTGCCTCTCAGGTCCAAGCAATTTTCCTGACTCAGCCTTTTGAGTAGCTGGGATTACAGTTGCCCACCACCATGCCCAGCTAATTTTTTTTGTATTTTTAGTAGAGATGGGGTTTTCCATGTTGGCCATGCAGGTCTCGAACTCCTGACCTCAGATGATCCGCCCACCTTGGTGTCCCAAAGTGCTGAGATTACAGGCGTGAGCCACCACACGCTCCATCCATAATCTCCTTAAAGCAGCTCTGGGATCATGCACTCACCCTAATTCCCTTTCCATGTCTTGAGGGGCTTCCTAAACTCGGCTTTGCAGTGCCTCCAGCTTGTAGCAGTAATGATGGCTACAGTTTACTGAGCAGCTATTATGTACTAGGCATCAGGTAGTAAGTAGCCAACCCAGATCCCACCCCAGGTATCATCACAGTGCTTGCTCTAGCAACAACATGCTACCTTGGTTTCTTATCAACAGTAAGGTCTGCCAGAGTCCCTAGTCCCTCCTTTCTTCCCTTCCTGCTGGGAACTTCAGGTAGGCAACAGCAAACCCCACTCCATTTAGGGCCAGCAGTGGTCTTTGAAGCACCTGCGGTGCCCTGACCCAATAAGCCATGATTGTCCTGGTGCAGTGGCTCAAACCTATAATCCCAGCATTTTGGGAGGCTGAGGCCGGCAGATTGCTTTGAGCTTAGGAGTTTGAGGCCATCCTTGACGATGTGGTGAAACCCTGTCTCTACAAAAAATAGAAAAATTAACTGGGTATTGATGACTGGTGCTTGTAGTCTATATATATATACACACACACACACACATACATATACACACACATATTTAGAAATTTGCCTTAAGGAATTATTTCAACACCTGTGTCTTTGTCAAGACGTATAATTACAGTGTTGAACAGCTTAAATGTCCCTCAGTAGGTTATAGAACAGAACAAGTAATAGTTGATAATATTTGGGTTTAAAATTATACCTATTTATTTATTTTTTGAGACAGTCTTGCTCTGTCACCAGGCTGGAGTGTAATTGTGCAATCTCAGCTCACTGCAACCTATGCCTCCCAGGTTCAAGCGATTCCCCTGCCTCAACCTCCTGAGTAGCTGGGACTACAGGCGCACCCCACCACGTCAACCTAATTTTTGTATTTTTATTACAGATGGGGTTTCACCATGTGGGCCAGGATGGTCTCAATCTCTTGACCTTGTGATCCACCTGCCTCGACCTCCCAAAGTGCTGGGATTACAGGCATCAGCCACCAAGCCTGGCCTAATTATACCCATTTAGATTGTGCACTTTTTAAAACGTCTAGAAGGGGCTGGGTGCGGTGGCTCACACCTGTCATCCCAGCACTTTGGGAGGCCGAGGCAGGCAGATCATGAGGTCAAGAGATCGAGACCAGCCTGGCCAACATGGTGAAACCCCATCTCTACTAAAAATACAAAAATTAGCCGGGTGTGGTAGCAGGCGCCTGTAGTCCCAGCTACTCGAGAGGCTGAGTCTGGAGAGTGGCATGAACCCGGGAGGCGGTGCTTGCAGTGAGCCGAGATCGCACCACTGCACTCCAGCCTGGATGACAGAGCGAGACTCCGTCTCCAAAAAAAAAATGTCTAGAAGGATGTGCACCAAACTGGGGAGACTGGAGGTAGTGTTCTGTAGGGAGGCTTTCCCTTTCACTTGTCTGTGTTCCAGTTTGCTTGGTGAGCACACGCCATTGTGTTCAGGAGTAGGAGCTGGCAGAGCACACTTCCTTTGGGGAAGTGGTGGAATAAAGTGATTTGCTCACTAGGATGGGTGACTTGGAGGGGCAGGTGACTGTGTCATCTAAAATTTGTCCTCTGGATGCCCCATCCTGGCCCAGAAGGGCTGGTTTCTATGTGGGTTGTGAAGACTCTTTCTGCCCTCACACTTTAATTTCAGGCCTCAAATTTCCCTTGCCTCCTACATGTTAACACAGGCCTGCTCCCTGACGTTTGTCTGGGAATAGCATATAGAACCCACTGCCCATTATGGGTAAGAAGAGAATTGCGAGAATGTGACCAGGGCGTTGAAACATCTGATATCTCTAGGACAGATATAGGAAGCACAGATATAGTCTTTCCTTTAACTTATAAAGGTAAAAATAAAAGTATTGTGAAAGAATTTCTGGTTGCCAAAGTTCAAAGGTCTTTTCCAACCACTTATGAACCCCTGGCTCAGATTTCATTTTCATGCCTAGATGCCAGCATTAACACTGCTGTCTGAATCTGGCCCTCCTGCTAGAAGTTGTTTTTATTCAGTAGAGTCTACTACTGAATTTCTCCAGATGTCATGGTCACAGTTCTGTTCCCAGTGCTCCATTTTCCTTGTCTTCCTTCTCTTTTAGTTACTGCTTCTCCGAGATGGCCCCAGTGTGTGCAGTGGTTGGAGGGATTTTGGCACAGGAAATTGTGAAGGTAAAACATCACTATGGAGCAGAAAATAGTTAACCATGACTTTGTATATGTGCTAACAGAGAGAATGGAAACTGTCTTAGACAGCTGCCTGCTTTCTCTTACCCCATTCATCTTTGTTTCATGCCCTACCCATTTCCACCTCATCCCATTTTCTCTGGCCCATCCAGGTGGCTGTTCAGCAAATGACCTTGGAGTGCCAGCTCTGTGCTCAGCGCACAGTTGGCCATAGTGCCCCGAAGGTGTGATCTGCTCTCCCCTAACTGTGTTGATCTGCTCTCCCGTAACTGTGTTAGTTATCCAGTGCCTGTTGTTTTGGTAAGGGATTCTGCTTCTCATGGCTCTTATAGTGAGTACTATCATGATCCCCACGTAAGAGGAAGACACTGGGGCCCATGAAAGGGGCTCCAGAACCTGTGCTTTTTTTTTTTTTTTTTTTTTGAAACGGAGTCTCGCTCTGTTGCCCAGGCTGGAGTGCAGTGGCCGGATCTCAGCTCACTACAAGCTCCGCCTCCCGGGTTTACGCCATTCTCCTGCCTCAGCCTCCCGAGTAGCTGGGACTACAGGCACCTGCCACCACACCTGGCTAGTTTTTTGTATTTTTTTTAGTAGAGACGGAGTTTCACTGTGTTAGCCAGGATGGTCTCGATCTCCTGACCTCGTGATCCGCCCGCCTCAGCCTCCCAAAGTGCTGGGATTACCAGCTTGAGCTACCGTGCCCAGTCGAACCTGTGCTCTTAACCTCTGTACAGTTTATCTCCATTCATCACCATGGCATCAAAGCCCTCCCTTTTTTTTTTTTTTTTTTTTTTTTTTTTTTTTTTTTTTTTTGAGACAGAGTCTCACTCTGTCGCCCAGGCTGGAGTGAAGTGGCACGATCTCAGCTCACTGCAAGCTCTGCTTCCGGGGTTCATGCCATTCTCCTGCCTTAGCCTCCTGAGTAGCTGGGACTACAGGTGCCCGCCACCACGCCCAGCTCATTTTTTGTATTTTTAGTAGAGATGGGGTTTCACCGTGTTAGCCAGGATGGTCTCGATCTCCTGACCTCGTGATCCGCCCACCTTGGCCTCCCAAAGTGCTGGGAATACAGGTGTGAGCCACCACACCCGGCCAAGCCTCCCTCTTTTTAACCCACACACTGTAGGTATTTGCAGAGAAATCAATGTCTGTGTCCCCATGAACACACCAGGAGCCCCTCAAGGCTCTGTACAGGATGACCCGTGACCCTGTTAGGTAGGTGTTAGTGTCTCTCTAAGAAAGGAAGCATTTCATACAGGGTCACATAGCCAGTAACTAGCACAGCCTTTTGAGGGTCTTCTGGAACATTTGGGTGCTAAAACTATCCCATACCCCCAAACATATTGTACATTCTTTGCGGACTTTCCTAGTTGCCCAAAGATGTTAAGTTTGCCTTTTGCAGGTTCTTGGCTGCCTTAGTGGACTCCAGTGAGGCTTTTTCCTTCTTTCTTGTGGAGCAGAGTCATGCCTGGTTAAATAATTGGCCATGTCCATGTACATGTCAAGTTTGAACTTAGGAGGACAATTTGGAGACCCAGCCCTTAACACTTTGTCTTGGGGTCTGTAAATTCTGGAGACATTTGACTCAATTTGTTAGTCACACCATTTTCCTATGGCTTTTTTTTTTTTTTTTTTTTTTTAATCTATTCTTTTCTGATTCTTCTCTCTGGTCTAAATTCTTCCTTTGATCAACCTAACTTTCTTCTATGTGATGGGCACTGAGGAGATATTTGAATGGGGAAGAAAAGTGTGCAATGGCCATACCTCTTTTCCTTGCTCAGTTTTATACGTAACCCAGAGTGATGTGAAAATTACAGTTTATATGCCCAATCTGAGAAGAGGGTAATGGCCACCCAGAGAACTATTTGAGCAGTATTCTGAGGCTCCCTGTAGACAAACTGCAGGAAAGAGTGCAGCAATGGGAACGGTCTAAGTGGTGAATGGGAATGTACATATTTTTGTAGACTAAAGTGATGACACCACCAATAATAATAGACAAGACTTACTGAAAGCCCCCTGTCTGCCACACAAAGACAGTGTTTTTTACGTGGATACTCATTTCATCTCCCACTGGCCCTATGAGGTAAGAACTCCTGTGATCCCTGGTTTATAAAAGAGGAACTAAAGTGCAGGAAAGAAGTTGCTTGCCCAGGCTAGTGTGGTGCCAGGATTTGGGCCCAGGCACTCTGGTTGCTGAGCCTGTCCTCTTCACCACGTGGCAGTCATGTGTCAGGTGTTGCCTTCAACGGCACCGTCATGTAGAGACTGCATGGACCCCTGGGCAGCTGCCCTCGCACCATCAGCCTCACTTCTGTACATCCCGTTGGGGGGCTCCCCCTAAATTTTTCATGTGGGATGGAGACTGGATGTTGGGGCAGGTAGCCTTGACCCCGTTGGTGGTGGTAGCTTCTCACATCCCCATCCTCACACAGCCCCCTCCTTCCTGCCTGCTGGAGACAGCTGGTGCCCAGCATCTTGTTTCTGTTTATCCCAGATAGCCAGAGTACTCTGCATTCTTGGTTGCTGGGTGTGTTTGGAATCTCCTCCTACCCCATCTTGCTTGGGAAGCACTTTACCTTTTGCCCCATGTTCACCCCATACCCTGCTCTCATCCCCAGTACTCCTTCATACTTATCACAGGTCAGCCTTCAGCCAGCTGGCAGGCAGGGCCTACAGTCCAAGGGCCTCAGACTCGCCTTTCTCTCCTGAGACACTGTCTGAGCACCTATGGAAAGCTTACACTAGGAGATGGGGGCAAGCGCAAGTCTACTCCCTTGGAATCATCTTTTGCGTCTTTCCTTTCTTATATCCTTCTAGATACCCTATTTTATATCCATGTCTACTTCCTTAGCTTTGTAGCAGTTTTCCTTTCTCTCCATCCCCACCGTCCACGGCAGGTCTCCCTGTCTATGGTAAGAGAGGTGATAGTGAAAGCAGCAGCCGTCCCAGGCTCCTGGTAAAACACGTACCATCTCCTGTATCTTGGGTTTGAGGGTCTAAGAGTTCCAGCTGTGGACTGTTGGACCCTTCCACCTGGCTGGGTTGGTGGCATCCCCAGTATTGGTAAAGGACTCCTGGCCTCTACTAATAGCAGCTCCTGCTTACTGAGAATTTACTATATGCTAGGCACTTTACAAGGCTGGTCACATTTCATTCTCACCAAAAGCTCTAGCAGGCAGTGCTTTTTATTTGCCTATTTTATACGTGAGCCCAGAGAAGCAAACTTCTTTCTGATCCAAGCTCCATGTGGACAGAGACCTTCTCAGAATCCTTAATGTCTAGCCAAATACCTGGCATAAAGTAGATGCTGAATAAATTTTCCCTTGACTGGGTGCAGTAGCTCAAGCCTGTAATTCCAGCACTTTGGGAGGATTACTTGAACCTAGGAGTTCAAGACCAGCTTGGACAACATGGGGAGACCTCATGTCTACAAAAGTCCCAGCTACTTGGGAGGTGGTAGGAGGGTCTGTGTGGGAGCTGGGGAGATGGAGGTTGCAGTAAGCCAAGAATGTGCCTCCCACCTGGGCAGCAGAACAAGATCCTGTCTCAAAAAATTAAAATTAAAAACATTTTTAAATAAATAAAATTTCCCTGGAAAAATGGCTGGATAACACTATTTGTATATAGTAGATGTGATTGTCCCCATTTTATGGATGAGGAAATGAAAAGGGTTTGTTGCTGAGTTTGAGGAGGAGCAGTTCAGGATGTGTAGCGCCACCTTCCTCATGAATGATGGGACGGTGCTCCTGGGAACCATTAAACCCTGCCCTGGCAGCTTGCCTAGGTGATGTCCTCTTTAAATGGTGGCTTGTGGTGAAATTTCAATCCTTTCTAGATTAAGCACCTGTTTGGAAATTTGTGGACAATTGTAAACCCTTTCTCATAAGAGTCAGTATGTTGTTTCAGGGGCTGACCCTACCTCAAAAGACAGGTCTTTTGTTAGATATGGGATTTTGCCATGTTGCCCAGGCTGGTCTCGAACTACTGGGCTCAAGTGATTCTCCCGCCTCAGCCTCCCAAAGTGCTGGGATTACAGGTGTGAGCCATTAAGCCCAGCCCTGTTCTTGTCTAATTTTAAAGTGCTCTGTCTGGTAACCCCACAAGATAATCACCATTGCCATTGCTAAATAGTATTGTCCAGACCCTCTGGATCCCAGCCCTGACCCCCTTTGGAAGCCTAGCGATTTTATGTCCTCATGGAAGATCCCCCTTCTGGATCAGTGTGCTCCTTGATTAAATGTGTCCCCTTAGGTGATCAAGGCCATAGCCTAAGAACTGCCACCTTTCTGAGTTGAATAGTCATGAATAATTATTTCTGCTGTTGCCCAGTGGTGGTACAACACAGTGTTAGTCATTGCTTTAGTCTTAAGGTGTTTGTGTGTGTGTGTGTGTGTGTGTGTGTTTTTTTTTGGAGATAGGGTCTCACTCTGTTACCCACGCTGGAGTATAGTGACTCTATTACAGCTCACTGCAGCCTCAATCTCCCAGGCTCAAGCGATCCTCCCACCTCAGCCTCCCGAATAGCTGGCACCTTGGGCACGTATCATCATACCTGGCTAACTTATTTCAGTTTTCCTTTTCCTTTTCCTTTTTCTTTTCTTTTCGAGACAGAGTCTTACTCTGTTGCCCTGGCTGAGTGCAGTGATGCAATCTCAGTTTACTGCAACCTCTGCCTCCCGGGTTCGAGCGATTCTCCTACCTCAGCCTCCCAAGTAGCGCGCCACCACACCCGGCTAATTTTTGCATTTTTAGTAAAGACAAGTTTCACCATGTTGGCCAGGGTGGTCTTGAACTCCCAACCTCAGGTGATCTGTCCACTTCAGCCTCCCAGAGTGCTGGGATTACAGGCGTGAGCCACCGCACCCGACCTATTTCAGTTTTCATGTAGACGGGGTCTCACCATGTTGCACAGGGTGGTCTTGAATTCCTGGGCTCAAGTCATTCTCCCACCTCGGCCTCCCAAAGTGCTGGGATTACAGGTGTGAGTGTGCCTGGCCCTGGCCTGCTTTAAATTTTTGAGATACATAGTTTAACCCAAGCTAATACATTTCTTATTCTCATGTTAGGTAGAGAAGGTAATGTTTGGTGGTTAAATAATCTCCTCATGGACACAGCTTGTAAGGGACAGAGCAGAGATAGGACAATCAAAATTGTCTCCAGACATTGCCAAATAGCCCTTTGGGATCTAAATCAACCCCAGTTAAGAACCACTGCCCTAGACTGCTTTTAGAATTTTTTTTTCCCTCTATTCCTCTTAAAGCACTTGAGATAAACTCTCTTTTCATTTTTCTCCCTAGGCCCTGTCTCAGCGGGACCCTCCTCACAACAACTTCTTCTTCTTCGATGGCATGAAGGGGAATGGGATTGTAGAGTGCCTTGGCCCCAAGTGAACTCAAGACTTGGCAGCCCCGGAGATGCCAATTGCAGCATGCCCGCCTGTATTCCCTGTCCCCTTCCTTCATGAAGGCATCTCCAGGCAAGGAAAACTGAAGTCATTGGCCCAGTACAAAACATTTCCTGCGACGAAGGAGGTGGTGCCGACGTGCTGCTTCCCATCACAAGCAGCTGCTCGACAAGGGGCGCAGGGTGGCTGTCTTTGTTCCAGCACTGTTCAGGCTGCCTGTCATCCCGGGCCTGCCAGCTCCCCTGAGTGATGAGCACTTCTAAGCACCCCTCTGCCCTTTGTCTGTCCTTATGCAGTCACAGCCTCGCCAGCCCTCTGGGGCATTGTGGGAGATGCCTGCCAGGAACGAGCATGCTCTGTTGCTTGGGAGCCTCTTGCCACCTTCTTGGACTTACTCCCCACCTGATGTCTTACAGAGAAAAGTGTGACTTCAGGTTGAGAGTAGGCCCAGGCCCCATGAGGCACCAGTGGAAGCACAGCTCCAAGTTCAGACAGGTGCCCTTAGAAAGGAAAACCATGACAGGCAAATGCATTTCCTCTGGAGTTTGAGACCCTGACAAACAACAGGTGGCATCTGGTGTGCTGTTCTTGAGTTTTCATTTAGGATTAGTTAAGTTCCAGCTGGGTGTTGGGAGAAAGGAGATGTTACCAAGTCTTGGATGTTAGGGCAAGACCCTGCAATTTGAGTATTATTAGGAGAGCTTGTCTTTCAATGCAGGTTCCTGGGGCTTCAGGGCTGGGAGGGAGGAGCCTGCCCTTTTAACAGAACCCCAGTCACATGCGGCCCAAGCCACTCAGAGGCTGTTGCATTTCAGGGTTGTGTTGGTCCTTTGTTTACCTCCTAAACCACAGCTGTTTGTGTTTCACATATGTTGTGAATTTTCCTTGGTTCTTTTTAAAGGAATGATAATAAAGTTACTTGCTTTAGGATTTGCTTGTTTTTCTTCCACTTCAGAAGCTTCTGAGAGAGAATGGGATGATCCTACCAGTTGCCTTTTCAGACCTGAAGAAATCTCCCTTGAGACTCAACTCAGAGATTCTTCCTCTCTCTCACCATTCCTGCCACCATTTTTTCTGGATGATGCAGCAAGAGTTAAATTGTTCACATTCTAGAGTGTGTAGAAGCTTCTGGCTCCAGTTGTCTAATGGGTAATTCAGCTAAATAGTGGCTATTTTCAGTGACAAGAATTATAATAATAAAAGGAAGTCAAAAGTGATGCTTAATATGCCCCAAGTCCCACAGCCGCTACGGGTCAGAGCTTTTATTGGAAGACCAGGTTTGCCTTGATGCAGCCAAAGCACGTTCCAGTTCACCCCACTCTTGCTCCTGTTTCTTCTTTATGTAAATTGTGTGATGTTTCAATAAATCAGTCTCTCCTATTCCAATCCCACAGCAGTCAGTTGGGGAGAAAACTGGTCTCCACTATAGGAGGGCCTCCGTTCCTCAACCCTGCATCACCTGCTCCCACCAGAGGTGAGACAGGCTGCATTTCGGAAGGGATCCATGTCTGGCCACCCTTAGTGCAATCAGTGGTGTCAGGGTCAGCAGTTACATTGCTGCATGAATTTCACATGGTCTTTAAATTTTGAGCTAATTACACTCTTGACTGTAATGTGCAGCCTGGGTCACAAGGGGGAGCAGGTGGGTCTGGATTGATAAAAACAAAATTGTAGAATCCCCGGAAGCTTCAAACTTTTCCGCCCTGTACCTCTAATGGTAGAGACTAAGTCACCAAGAGGACCCCTCAGGAATCGAGGGGAAAGCTGCCAGCCCCAGGCAAGAAATACCTAGTTTCTACAAATTTCATAAACTCCCACATGATGTTTGTATTGATCATTTAAAAAAAAAAAAAAAAAGGCCAGGCATGGTGGCTCACACCTGTAATCCCAGCATTTTGGGAGGCTGAGATGGGCAGATCATGAGGTCAGAAGTTCGAGACCAGCCTGGCCAACATAGTGAAACCCCATTTCTACTAAAAATACAAAAAAATTAGCCAGGCATGGTGGCGGTTGCCTGTAATCTCAGCTACTGGGGAGGCTAAGGCTGAGAGGAAAATCACTGGAACCCGGGAGGTGGAGGTTACAATGAGCCGAGATCGCATCACTGCACTCCAGCCCAGGTGACAGTGCAATCCTCCATCTCAGAAAAAAAAAATCTTCAGTTGGTCAGGTGTGGTAGGAGGCTGAGGTGGGCAAATCATTTCAGTCCAAGAGTTCGAGACTAACTTGGGAAACAAATCAAGACCCCATCTCTCCAAAAAAAGAAATAGCTGAGTATGGTGGCTTGTGCCTATGGTCACAGCTGCTTGGGAGACTGGGGCAGGAGGATCACTTGAGCCCAAGAGTTTGAGGCTGAAATGACCTGCATTTCGCCACTGCACTGAAACCTAGGTGACAATGCGAGATACTGTCTCAAAAAAGAAAAAAAATCTCAGCACTTTGGGAGGCCGAGGCAGGCGGATCACAAGGTCAGGAGTTCAACACCAGCCTGACCAACACAGTGATACCCCATCTCTACTAAAAAAAAAGTACAAAAATTAGCTAGGCATGGTGGTGTGCGACTATAATCCAGCTGCTCAGGAGGCTGAGGCAGGAGAATTGCTTGAGCCTGATGGGAGGTGGAGGTTGCAGTGAGCTGAGACTGCGCCACTGCACTCCAACCTGGGCAACAGAGCGAGACTCCATCTCAAAAAAAAAAAAAGTTATCTTGACATATGTTCTATTAGCTCGTTACAGGTGTGGAAGAGATGGCTTAGGTTGCAGGTGACAAGTTTAATGATAACAGTTAACGGTCATTATACCCATGCAACCTGCCTGGTACTTTTCAGAGTCCTTGTTCTTTGAGTTGGAATCCCCACAGCAACCCCATGGGGGTAGATGCTGTTCTCCCGCCTGTGCTGGAGATAAGGAAACAGCCTCATGGCACAAGCAAGGGAGAGATGGAAATGGCGTTGATTGTGAAGGCCATGATGCGGGGTACTCAGTAGAGATTCATGTAGTGGCACGGCTTGTTCGCTCAGTGGGAATAAGATTTTGGACTTTCCCTTCACAAGTCCCTGAGACCCAGTAGTCACTGAAAAGCATCATGTCGGCCTTCATGAAAGAGGGCCTTCAACTAGGTCCAGAAGGGTGGTGGGTTTGGTTTCTAAGCTTGTAAAATATTCAAGCAATATACAAGTATAAAGAGAAGATTCCTCTCTGCTGCAGGGCACAGCCTGTCAGCACAATGTTGGCCACATAATAGTAGCAGCTGACTTCACAGCTAAACTGTATTTTGGAGAGAAATATGAGATGCTTTTTGGACATGTTAGCAGTATCCTTTTTTTTTTTTTTTTTTTTTTTTTTTTTGAGACAAGTCTCGCTCTGTCACCCAGGCTAGAGTGCAGTGGTGCGATCTTGGCTCACTGCAACCTCCGCCTCCTGGGTTCAAGCGATTCTCCTATCTCAGCCTCCCAAGTAGCTGGGATTACAGGCCCCCACCAACACGCCCAGCTAATTTTTATACTTTTAGTAGACAGGGTTTCACCATGTTGCCCTGGCTGGTCTTGAACTCCTGACCTAAAGTAATCCACCTGCCTCAGCACCCAAAATGCTGGGATTATAGGTGTGAGCCACCACGCCCAGCCTAGCTGTACTGCATCCACTTTTTTTTTTTTTATTTTATTTGAGATGGAGTCTCACTCTGTCACCCAGGCTGGAGTGCAGTGGCACAATCACCGGCTCACTGCAACCTCTGCCTCCCAGGTCCAAACAATTGTCTTGCCTCAGCCTCCCGAGTAGCTGGGGTTACAGCCACCCGCCACCACACCCGGCTAATTTTTTTTTTTTTTTTTTTTGTATTTTTAGTAGAGATGAGGTTTCACCGTGTTAGCCAGGATGGTCTCGATCTTCTGACCTCATGATCCGCCTGTCTCGGCCTCCCACAGTGCTGGGATTACAGGCATGAGCCACTGCACCCGGCTAGCTGTATCTACTTTCATATCCACTCCCTGGAGGTCACCCCTGGTAACTGTTGAGAGTGAATCCTTCCAGACTGCCATGTTCAAACCTAGATTCTACCACTTAACCATGTGACCCTCGCCACACTACTTTGTTGCCCCATCTCTAAAATGGGTAGAATAATGGTACATACCTCAGATATGTGAAGATTAAAAAATGAATTCATTCTTTGAGTCGAAATTTCTCAATGTTAGCTGCTATTTTACGTATTCAGAAATAACTATTTTTCTCCAGTGTACTTTTTTCTCAGTATGTCTCAGAGATCCTTGTATCTCATGCATCAAATTCCAAAACCAAAACGGGTGAACCATTAACTATTGAATCAGTCTGCTGCTGAGTGACATTAGCTTGTTTTGTTTGTGCACACTTAGGAAAGACTTCCCAAAGCCAAGTTCCAGGGTTAGCGAGTATATAAATGCATTTTAGAAGTTGGTTTTTGTTGGTTTTTGTTTTGTTTTGTTTTTTGAGATAGAGTCTCGTTCTGTTGCGCAGGCTGGAGTGCAGTGGCGTGATCTCAGCTCACCGAAACTTCCACCTCCCAGGTTCAAGCAACTCCTCTGCCTCAGCCTCCTGAGCAGCTGGGACCATAGGCATCCACCACCACACCTGGCTAATTTTTGTATTTTTAGTAGAGATGGCGTTTCACCATATTGGCCAGTCTGGTCTCAAACTCCCAACCTCATGATCCACCCTCCTCAGCCTCCCAAAGTGCTGGGATTACAGGCGTGAGACACCGTGCCTGGCCAGTTTTGTTTTATTTTGTTTTAGTGACAGGGTCGTACTCGGTCGCCCAGGCTGGAGTGCAGGGGTGTGCAATCATGGCTCACTGAAATCTTGATCTTCAGGGCTCAAAGTGAGTCTCCCACCTCAGTCTCTTGAGTAACTGGGACCACAAGCAGGCACCACCATACCTGGCTAATTTTTCCCCCTGGCTAACTTTTTAAAAATTATTGGCTGGGTGCAGTGGTTGACACCTGTAATCCCAACACTTTGGGAGGTCAAGGTGGCTGGATCACCTGAGGTCAGCAGTCACCAGACCAGCCTGACCAACACGGTGAAACCTCATCTCTACTGAAAATACAAAAATTAGCTAGGTGTGGTCCACATGCCTGTAATCCTAGCTACTCTGGAGGCTGAGGCAGGAAAATCGCTTGAACCTTGGAGGTGGAGGTTGCAGTGAGCCGAGATCGTGCAATTGCACTCTGGCCTAGGCAACAAGAGTGAAACTCCATCTCAAAAAAGTTATATACATATTTTTTAGTAGCCATGAGATCTCACTATGTTGCCCAGGCTTAACCTCTGGCCTCAAGTGACCCTCTTACCTCAGCCTCCTAAAGTACTGTGATTACAGATGTGAGCTACTGCATCTGGCTGGTACTTTTCTTTCTTTCTTTTTTTTTTTTTTTTTTTGAGATGGAATCTCACTCTATCGCCCAGGCTATAGTGCAGTGGCATGATCTCGGCTCACTGCAACCTCTACCTCCTGGGATCAAGCAATTCTCCCACCTCAGCCTCCCAAGTAGCTGGGATTATAGGTGCACACCACCACACCCGGCTAATTTTTTAATTTACAATTTTTTTACTTTTTATTTATTTATTTTGAGATGGAGTTTCACTCTTTGGTTTTTTTTTTTTTTTTTTTTTTTTTTTTTTTTTTTTTTTTGAGGTGGAGTCTCACTGTGTTGCCCAGGCTGGAGTGCAGTGGTGCATCTCAGCTCACTGCAAGCTCCACCTCCTGGGTTCACGCCATTCTTCTGCCTCAGCCTCTTGAGTAGCTGGGACTACAGGCGCCTGCCACCACGCCCGGCTAATTTTTTTTGTATTTTTAGTAGATACGGAATTTCACCATGTTAGCCAGGATGTTGTCGATCTCCTGACGCTGTGATCCGCCCGCCTTGGCCTCCCAAAGTGCTGGGAATGCAGGCGTGAGCCACCATGACCGGCCAGAGTTTCACTCTTGACACCCAGGCTGGAGTGCAGTGGTGTGATCTCGGCTCACTGCAACCTCCACCTCCTGGGTTCAAGTGATTCTCCTGCCTCACCCTCCCAAGTAGCTGGGATTACAGGTGCCCACCACCACACCCAACTAATTTTTATATTTTTAGTATAGATGGGATTTCACTATGTTGACCAGGCTGGTCCCGAACTGCTGACCTCAAGTGATCCACCCGCTTCGGCTTCCCGAAGTGCTGGGATTACAGGTGTGAGCCAACAGGCCCAGCCAGAAATCTACAGATGTTAAAGCCTCAGTGAATCCCAAACGGGATAAATATGAAGAATACTATGTTTAGAAAAAACATCTAGGTGGCTGGGCGCAGTAGCTCAAGCCTGTAATCCCAACTACTCAAGAGGCTGAGGCAGGAGAACTGCTTGAACTTGGGAGGCAGAGGTTGCAGTGAGAATCACGCCACTGCAGTCCAGCCTGGGCGACACAGCGAGACTCAGTCTCAAAGAAGAAACAAAAAAAACAAAAAAAGGGAGGCTGGGCGCAGTGGCTCATGCCTGTAATCCCAGCATTTTGGGAGGCCAAGGTGGGCAGATCACCTGAGGTTGGGAGTTTGAGACTATCTTGACTAACATGGAGAAACCCCGTCTCTACTAAAAATACAAAATTAGCCGGGCAAGGTGGCGCATGCCTGTAATCCCAGCTACTTGAGAGGCTGAAGCAGAAGAATCACTTGAACCCAGGAGGCGGAGGTTGTGGTGAGCCGAAATTGTGCCACTGCACTCCATCCTGGGCAAAATGAGTGAAGTTCTGTCACAAAAAAAAAAAATAAATAAAAATAAAAGAACCTCTATTTGTCTCCATGCTTAAATATTTGTGAGCAGGGCAAAGGCCATGCAGAGAGTGTTCACACCCAGGCCAAAGCCCTGCTTCGCCTTCACTGCAGTGCATGGCAATCCCTTTGTTAGAGGATGCGACGTCTTCCCATAACTAGCTCTCCTTTCTCATAATATGTCTTAGAATTATTAACATGGTTGAATTTAGGTCTACCATTTGTTTCCCATTTGTCCCACTTTTGTTCCCCTGTTTCTCTTTTCCTGCCTTCTTTTGGAGTTTTTATTTGATTACTTTTTTGTTTGTTTGTTTGAGACAGAGTCTTACTCTGTCACCCAGGCTAGAGTGCAGTAGTGTGATCTCGGCTCACTGCAACCTCCATCTCCCGGGTTCCAACAATTTTCCTGCCTCAGTCTCCCAAGGGGTTATAGGCTCCCACCACCATGCCAGCTAATTTCTGTATTTTTGGTAGACACGAAGTTTCACTTGATCAGACTGGTCAGACTGGTCTTGAACACCTGACCTTAAGTGATCCACCCACCTCAACCTCCCAAAGTGCTGGGATTACAAGCAGGAGCCTCCTCACTCAGCTAAATGTTCTAATAAATACCCACATACCCACTATTTTGCCACTGCAGTTTTTGTTGATCATTATCTGTCATTTTTCTTAATGTTGGTAAAGCTCTAGTTTATTCCTGCTAATGGATGTATACTGTTCTGTTGTATGATTACATCAGACTTTGTTTTGTTTTGTTTTTTTGGTTTTTTTTTTTTGTTTTGAGACAGAGTCTGGCTGTGTCGCCCAGGCTGGAGCACAGTGGCATGGTCTTGGCTCACTGCTACCTCCACTTCCCGGGTTCAAGAAATTCTCCTGCTTTACCCTCCCAAGTAGCTGGGGTTACAGGTGCCTGCCACCACACCAGCCAATTTTTGTATGTATGTATGTATGTATGTATTTATTTATATTCTTTTTGAGACAGAGTCGCACTCTGTCACCTAGGCTAGAGTGCAGTGGCGCAATCTCAGCTCACTGCAAGCTCCACCTTCCGGGTTCACGCCATTCTCCTGCCTCAGCATCCCGAGTAGCTGGGACTACAGGCGCCCGCCACCATGCCTGGCTAATTTTTTGAATTTTTAGTGGAGATGGGGTTTCACCGTGTTAGCCAGGATGGTGTCGATCTCCTGACCTCGTGATCCGCCTGCCTTGGCCTCCCAAAGTGCTGGGATTACAGGTATGAGTCACCGTGCCTGACCCTATTTATTTATTTATTTATTTATTTATTTATTTATTTATTTAGAGACGGTGTCTCACTTTGTCACCCAGGCTGGAGTGCAGTGGTGCGATCTCGGCTCACTGCAAGCTCTGCCTCCCGGGTTCATGTCATTCTCCTGCCCCAGCTTCCCGAGTAGCTGGGACTACAGGTGCCCGCCACCACGCCCGGCTAATTTTTTTTTGTATTTTTAGTAGAGACGGGGTTTCACCGTGTTAGCCAGGATGGTCTTCATTGCCTGACCTCTTGATCTGCCTGCCTCGGCCTCCCAAAGTGCTGGGATTACAGGCGTGAGCCACCATGCCCGGCCAACCCTATTTATTTTTAAGACGAAATTTTGCTCTTGTTGCTCAGGCTGGAGTGCAGTGGCACAATCTCGGCTCACTGCAACCTCCTCCTCCTGGGTTCCAGCGATTCTTCTGCCTCAGCCTCCCAAGTAGCTAGGATTACAGGTGCTTGCCACCATGCCTGGCTAATTTTTGTGTTTTTAGTAGATACAGACTTTCACCATGTTGGCCAGGCTGGTCTCAAACTCCTGACCTCGGCTTACCAAAGTGTTGGGATTACAGGTGTGAGCCACCTGGCCTGGCCACTACATGAGACTATTTACCCTTCCACCTGCTGTTGGATACTTAGATGGTTTTGTGCTTTGCCAGTACTTGGATACTTGTATGCACCCGTGTTCTTCTAAGGGGGATGCCCACAAAAGCTATTGCTTGCCACAAGGTATGTGCATTCTCATCTTGACACCATGTCTGAGTCTGTTTTGTCTTGCTTTGACAGAATTGCACAGACTAGGAAACATGTAATGAACAGAAATCTGGTTGGGCGCGCAGACTCACATCTGTAATCCCAGCCCTTTGAGAGGCCAAGACAGGTGGATCACTTGAGAGCAGTAGTTCAAGACCAGCTTGGCCAACATGGTGAAACCCCATCTCTACAAAAAATCAGCACGCTTGTAATCCCAGCTACTAGAGAGGCTGAGGCAGGAGAATCGCTTGAACCCAGGATGCACAGGAGGCAGTGAACTGAGATTGTGCCACTGCACTCCAGCTTGAGAGACAGAGTGAAATTCTGTAGGAGACAGAGCAAGACTCCCTCTCAAAAAAAGAAAAAAAAAGAAATCTATTGGCTCACAAATCTGAAGGTTGAGAAGTCCCAGATGGTGGGGCCGGTATTTGGTAAGGGCCTTCCGACTTCATTGTAACATGGAGGAAGGTATCTCATCTGAGAGACAGAGGGATGAACTCATTCTTTAATAAGGAACCCATTCCTGTGAAAACTCACTTCCGTGGTCATGGCGTTAGTGCATTTCTGAGAGCAGAGCCCTGGTGACCTAGTTACCTCTTGAATGTCTCACTTCTAAAATCTGTAGCACTCCGGATTAAATTTCCAACCCAAGAACTTCGGGGAACTCATTCATATCACAGCACACGGTTTTATCAAATACCTCTCCAAAGTGATTGTTCCCAGTTACCACACCCTGGCCATCCAGATGGGCCATTTCCCCTAGCGTCCCTTTAGCAGCAAGGATAGTTGGGAAGGGGTGGATCTGGGACTGACCCTGTGTCTGTAAATATTATATAATTATATACCCTGCTTCAGAGTCCCCCTTTGTTGCCCTGGAATGCAGTGGTATGATCATAACTCATTGTAGCCTCCAACTCCTGGGCTCAAGCTATGATCCTCCTGCCTCAGCCCCCTGAGTATTGGGTACTGTAGGCTTGTGCCACTATGCCCAGCGAATTAAAAAAAGTATTTGTGTGTGTGTGGAGATGAAGTCTTGCTATGTTTCCAGGCTGTTCTTGAACTCTTCAAGTGATCCTCCCACCTCAGCCTCCCAAAGTGTTGGGATTACAGGTGTGAGCCACCACACCTGGCCTATACCTTGCTTCTCTTTCTTTCTTTTCTTTCTTTCTTTCTTTTTTTTTTTTTTCTTTTTCTTTTCTGGAGACAGAGTCTCCCTCTGTCACCCAGGCTGGAGTACAGTGGCATAATATTGGCTCACTTGCAACCTCCACTTCCTGAGTTCAAGGGATTCTGCTGTCTCAGCCTCTTGAGTAGCTGGGATTACAGGCGTGCATCACCACACCTGGCTAATTTTTGTATTTTTAGTAGAGACGAGGTTTCACCATGTTGGCCTGGCTGGTCTAGAACTCCTGATCTTCGCCCACCTTGGCCTCCCAAAGTGTTGGGATTATGCCCCCCCTTCCTTCCTCCCTCCCTCCCTCCCTCCCTCCCTCCCTCCCTCCCTCCCTCCCTTCCTTCCTTCCTTCCTTCCTTCCTTCCTTCCTTCCTTCCTTCCTTCCTTCCTTCCAGACAGGGCCTTGCTCTGTCACCTAGGCTGGAATGCAATGGCACAATCTTGGCTCGCTGCAACCTCCACCTCCCAGGTTCAAGCAATTCTCCTGCTTCAGTCTCTTGAGTAGCTGGGATTACAGACACTCACCCCTACGCTCAGCTGATTTTTGTCTCGATCTCCTGACCTCAGGTGATCTGCCCACCTCCCTGCTTCTCATTGAGGTCTCTGTCACTCAGTTATCAGTACAGGGAAAGGGCTCAAGGGCAGTGTGTGGCCATGGCCATTTGCAGATGGCAGTAGGAGCGACCCTTTCTACATTTACTCAACACAGCTGCCTATGCCCAGCCTGGTTAAGCCTCAGGGCAGTGTGCGGGGACTCACTGTGATCTTAGCTCCAGGTGCTCCTCCAGCTGGAGAGGCAGCCTACGGCTGATCACAGTGCAAGGCCAGATGTCCCTTTCTGTCTCTGTGAGGGCAGAGATGAGGTCTGTCTCATGACTCTATCCCCAGCACTTGTCACAGTGGTGCCTCTGAATATGTTATGGGTCATTCACTCATCCATTAAATATCAAGTGCCCTTACAACATACTTTATCCACTGGGGACAAAGTGAGGATAAAGCAACAAAGAACCCCTACCCTTTTGGGGACTTCACTTTTTTTTTTTTTTTTTTTTCTTTTTTTTTTTTTTTGAGACGGAGTCTCGCTCTGTCACCCAGGCTGGAGTGCAGTGGCCGGATCTCAGTTCACTGTAAGCTCCGCCTCCCGGGTTTGCGCCATTCTCCTGCCTCAGCCTCCCGAGTAGCTGGGACTACAGGTGCCCGCCACCTCGCCCGGCTAGTTTTTTGTATTTTTTAGTAGAGACGGGGTTTCACTGTGTTAGCCAGGATGGTTTATTTTGTTTTTGAGACAGGGTCTCACCCTGTCACCCAAGCCTGAGTGCAGTGGCTTGATCATAGCTCACTGCAGCCTCCAACTCCTGGGCTCAAGTGATCCTCCTGCCTCAGTCTCCTGAGTAGCTGGGACTACAGACCCACACCACTATGCCTGGCTAATTTTTTTTTTTTTTTTTTTTGTAGAGATGGGGTTTCACTGTGTTGCCCAGGCTGGTCTTGAACTCCTGGGTTCAAAAGATCCACCCATCTCAGCCTCTCAAGGTGCTGGGATTACAGGCATGACCCATGGCACCAGGCCGAGCTTCACTTTTACCAGGAATGGGGATGATGAAGGCTGGGAGTGCCCCAGTCTGGTGGAGCTCAGGCCCCTTAGCCTTTCTTCTGATGGAGCCACAACTGCCGGGGCCCGCCTCTCCCACCCACTCACAAGCAGGGCTCACAGAGCCTCTGATTAGAAGACCTCTCTAAGGCCACGCTGCAGGGAAGGCAAGCAGAAAGAGTATCCACTGTTCCAATCTGATTTTATTGAAAAGGAAACATACAAAAATCATGTACAAAAAAAATTAACCAAACATGTACAGAAAATTCATTCCGGTATCTACAGCAGCGCATATACAGTATCTTACAGGCTGGGCCATCCCTCCCCACTCCCAGACTCCTCCCTCTTCCGAGATTTCCCCCCCTCCCTGACTCCCCGTCTTCCCCCCAGCGCTTGGCCCTGGGGACTAAGGCTGGGGCGGCTTCAGCCAAAATCTCCCACCCCCCAAATGAATGCCAGTGGTCACACGTGCTCTCTCTAAACCTATGCAATGGGATTGATGGGGCGGGGGGCGGTCGTGGGCAGAGCACAGGATTCACAGTCTGGGCCCCTCCTGGCCATCCCCGCATGAAGGTGAGGCAGGCACGCCCACCACCCGCCGGCTGGCTCAGGGAAGATGGCTGGGCACCTGGCTGGAGCAACCGGCAGACGCGCCCCACTCTCTGGCTCCAGGAGGCTAGTGGTCACGTTTGGCTCATTTGCTCTTCACGGGCCCCCTCCAGGAGGAGGGGGGGAAGCACCAGGGGCCTGAGGCCAGGCCCAGAGTGAAGGAGCACCGAGAGGAGAGCCCCCCCTCAGTGTCACCCCTGCAGCTGGAACGGACACCAGTACAACAGCCTTTCCTGAGATGGTGGTGGGCGGCAGAGGCGGGCGGCTCAGTCCCCACCCCCTTGGTCACCGCCGCCTTCCGATGCTGAGTCCATCAGCCCTCCCTCCCCTGGCTTCTTGGCCAGGGACCCAGGAGTCCGCATCTCTGTCAGTGCACCCCAGGCTGGGCTGGGGCTGGAGTGGCTGCCCCGGCCTGCCCCCGGGATAGGCAGGGCTGGGAGTCCAGTATGCTACATGGTGCAGAGAAAGTCCCCCGCGCTGGCCAGGGTGTCAGGAGGTGGGAGGGGCCTGCCCCCCGAGTCCCTGACGTCCACCGGGCGGGTGCAGGCACCTAATTGGGCTCCATTTCGGGGGCTCTGTGGCCCCTGGGTAAGGGCAGGAGTCCCATGATGAGATTGTACAGGACCCTCCAGGGCGAGGGGCGGTGTCGCTGCTGCTCCTCTTGTCTCTGGGGAAAAGAGAGAGACCGGGCAGTTAGCAGGGGACTGAGTATGGTGATGGGAGAGGGGATGGTCAGCTCCAGCAGTGAGGCGACCGTCTCGCCCACGCTATTCCAGCTCCTCCCCACACCTGGGCTAATGTCCATGTCTTGGAGGTCACATCCTCATCCAGGACCTGAGACCAGGAGGCAGAGGACAAACACGGAATGTCTTCAGCAGAGAGCTGGGCACCCAGCGAGTGTGTGGCACATGTTAGCTGTGGCCGCCCCAGCCCTGCTGTACACTTAGGAAAGACATCCCACAAGGGGCTGAAGGATGGACTGCAACCTATCCTACCCCTCCCTGCAGGGCCGGCAAGATGAGGAGAAAGGAGCAGGGTGCCCACAGTCTTGGCAGTTCTAGAACAATCTGTGGAAGGAGGAGAACTGGGAAGAGTTCACCCACCCCCCATTGCAAAGGCTTCAAAAGAAGCACCTCTAGGCAATGCTGAGTGAAACCCTTGCCCTCTCTCCAGTGGCAGGGTGAAAACAAGGTGGTCTCTAGGGCCCTCTCAGCTCCAACATGCCAGGAAGTGGGAAGGCGGGAGGCTAAGTCCTAGGAAAGGCTCCCGACTGGTAAAAATTAAAGGCAATACTAAAAAGTGTACGGAGGCCCAGCGCGGTGACTTATACCTGTCATCCCAGCACTCTGAGAGGCCAAGGTGGGAGATCACCTAAGGTCAGGAGTTTGAGACCAGCATGGCCAACATGGTGGAACCCTGTCTCTATTAAAAATACAGGCCGGGTGCGGTGGCTCATGCCTGTAATTGCAGCACTTTGGGAGGCTGAGGCGGGCAGATCACGAGGTCAGGAAATTGAGACCATCCTGGCTAACACAGTGAAATCCCGTCTCTACTAAAAATACAAAAAAATTAGCCAGGCGTGGTGGCGGGCGCCTGTAGTCCCAGCTACTCGGGAGACTGAGGCAGGAGAATGGCGTGAACCCAGGAGGCGGAGCTTACGGTGAGCCAAGATCGCGCTACTGCACTCCAGCCTAGGTGACAGAGCAAGACTACGTCTCAAAAAAAAAAAAAAAAAAAAGAGGCTGGGCAAGGTGGCTCATGTCTGTAATCCCAGCACTTTGGGAGGCCAAGGCAGGTGGATCACCTGAGGTCAGGAGTTCAAGACCAGCCTGGCCAACTTGGGGAAACCCCATCTCTACTAAAACAACAAAAACTAGTCGGGCATGGTGGCACGCACCTGTAGTCCCAGTTACTTGGGAGGCCAAGGCAGGAGAATCGCTTGAATCCGGGAGGCGGAGGTTGCAGTGAGCTGAGATTGCACCACTGCACTCCAGCCTGGGCGACAGAGCAAGACTCTGTCTCAAAAAACAAAACAAAAAAGCATACAGAGAGCTGCAGTCCTCTGCTACTCCCTGTAGCTCCACAGGCAGGCTCTGTGCTAAGTGGGGACAACCTAACCTCCTCCCCTTCAGGTGCTGGGGAAGGAGAAACTCACTTTACAGAAGGTTAAATGATCCTCATCTTCCTCATGTTACCTGGCAGTGAGTCGCCTGGTACCAGCCCAGTCTCCTCAACACTCCCTAGCAACTCTTGGGGCCAGGAGATGGTGGCAAAGTGGGCACATCGGATTGGCGTAAGTTATAAAACCCACCGCTGTCAAACTGCTGTGGGTGCCACCTGGTGAGCAAGCTAGCAATCATCTAGTAAGGTGGGCAGACCACCCAGGTACCTATTCTAGAAACACAAGAGCACACCTGGAAATATGCATGTGTAGGAGAGGAAAAAAGGCAATAAATAATGGCCGGGCACAGTGGCTCACGCCTGTAATCCCAGCACTTTGTGAGGCCAAGGTGGGTGGATCACCTGAGGTCGGGAGTTCAAGATCAGCCTGGTCAACACAGTGAAACCCCGTCTCTACTAAATATACAAAAATTAGCCAGGCATGGTGCAGGGCATCTGTAACCTCAGCTACTTGGGAGGCTGAGGCAGGAGAATTGCTTGAATCCGGGAGGTGGAGGTTTCAATGGGCCAAGATCGTGCCATTGCACTCCATCCTGGGCAACAAGAGTGAAGCTCTGTCTCAAAGAAAAAAAAAAAAAAAAAAGCCAATAAATAAAATCTGAAATATATTTAAAAATAGGCTGAGTGAGGTAGCTCAGGCCCATAATTCCAGCACTTTGGGAGGTCGAGGCAGGAGGATCACTTGAGGCCAGGAGTTTGAGACCAGCCTGGGTAACACAGAAAGACCTGATCTCTATAAAAAATAAAAATAAAATAAAAATTAGCCAGGCATGGTGGACCTGCCTGTGGTCCCAGTTAGTTGGGAGGCTGAGACGGGAGGATCCCTTAAACCTAGGAGTTGGAGGCTGCAGGGAGCTGTGATTGAACCACTGCACTCCAGCCTGGGAGACAGAGTGAGACCCTGTCTCTAAAATATAAAATAAAAATACATATCTATCCTAAATATCCATCAATGAGAAAATGAATAAGGATACTATGTTTATCCAACAGAATACTATGTAGCAGTGAAAATGGCTTTTTTTTTTGTTTGAGACAGAGTCTCATTCTGTCCTTCAGGCTGGAGCGCAGTGGCTTGATCTCCTGACCTCTGCTCACTGCAGCCTCCATACCTCCACCTCCTGGGTTCAAGAGATTCTCCTGCCTCTGTCTCCCAAGTAGCTGGGATTACTGGTGTGCCACCATGCTCAGCTAATTTTTCTTTTCTTTTTTTTTTTTGAGATGGATTTTTGCTCTTGTTGCCCAGTCTGGAGTGCAGTGGCACTATCTCAGTTCACCGCAACCCCCGCCTCCCAGTTTCAAGCAATTATCCTGCCTCAGCCTCCCGAGTAGCTGAGATTACAGGCCTGCGCCACCACACCCAGCTAATTTTGTATTTTTAGTAGAGACGGGGTTTCTTCATGTTGGTCAGGCTCCCCTCAAACTCCCGACCTCAGGTGATCCGCCCTCCTCAACCTCCCAAAGTGCTGGGATTACAGGTGTGAGCCACCGGGCCTGGGCTTAATTTTTATATTGTTAGTAGAGACGAGGTTTCACCATGTTGGTGAGACTGGTCTCGAACTCCCAACCTCAAGTGATCCACTTGCCTCCGCCTCCCAAAGGGCTGGGATTACAGGCGTGGGCCACTGCATCCGGCCGAAAATGGCTGTATTTGTTGTTTCTTTCTTGCAATGGTCTTGTTCTGTCCCCCAGGCTGGAGTTAAGTGGCCCTTCATGGCTCACTGCAGCCTCGACTTCCCTGGCTCAAGGGACCCTTTCACCCCAGCCTCCCGAGTAGCTGGGACTGCAGGCTGGCACCACCACACCCGGCTAATTTTTATATTTTTTGTAGCAACAGGGGTCTCATTATGTGGCCCAGACTGGTCTAGAACTCCCGGGCTAAAGCGTCCTTCCAACTCCGCCTCCCAAAGTGCTGGGATTACAGGCGTGAGCCACCGAGCCTGGCTGAACATATGGTGAATCTGAAGCCTAATATTGAGGGAAAAACGAATTCTGGGGAGGAACAAAAACTATGTCATGTAGGCTAAGCTAAGACTGCCCCATGATCCTAAGCCCTGGTTCTGGCCTGGTAAATATGGAGTAAAAGCAACACCTGCAGGGGTTGAGACAGGCCAACTTGAGAGATTTCCTTTGGATGCAGGGACGGGGAGGGGATGGGGAGAGTGAGGAGCTTCACCACATGCGTTTCTGCGGTTTTGTTTGGTTTGTTAATAAGCAATGCGGGTGTAATGTTCAGACTGAACAGAGCTGGCTAGTGGGCGCACGATGTTTGTGATTTCCCATTCTCTGCTGTGGGCTTCGAATATCTGTTTTAAAAAATCGGGGCCGTGCCAGGGGCTGGGGGCGGGGCCTCCCGCGGGGCGGGGCTCCGAGCCCTCCCCTGCAGTCCTCAGCCCGCCCCGGCACCCGGGAAGCTGTGTGGCGCTGCGGGCCGCGCGAGAGGGACGGCAGGGGGCGGGCGCGGCGCGGCTGCTGACTCACCAGCTATAAATAGCCTGGGATATATGAGCCGCGCCGCCCAGCGACGCCCTCAGTCCCCGCGGCCGCGGGCCACGGGCACGCCGCTAGTCTCCGCGGCGGCCTAGTCCCCGGCCCTGGCCCTGGCCCGGGCTCGGGCTCCGGCTATGCCAGCCGCGGCGCGGAGTCTCTGGGCGGCTCTGCGGACGCGCGATCCCCCCCACCCACTCACCCCCCACCTGCCTGTCCGCGGAGCGACCCAGCCGCGCAGGGCAGCAGCTGCCGCACATCTGGCGGGGGCCGCCTGCCGCCCCCTCCTCCGGCGGGAAGTCCCACCTGCCGTCTACCCCACCCCCAGCACTCACCCGCCGCTCGTACTGCGCGTTGAGGTCGTCCGCCATCCGCCGCAGCTGGGCCCCGATCTCCTGGGCCCACTGTTCCTCCTCCCCGCGGACTCCCGGGGCCGCCTGGGTGGGACCGCCCGCCAGGGCCCCCGGGGCGCTGGGCACGGGCGACTCCAGGTGCTGCTCCGCCAGCGAAAGCGAGGGCTGAGGACCTTGGAGAGGCAGAGGGGCGCGGTCAGCACCCACTACCCCTCCAGGCCTCGAAGTGTACGGGCCCACTTCCCTCTTTCCCAGCTACTGCTCCCCGACTCATTTCTAGTGATCTCTTCGCCCCGTCTTAGAGTCAATTTCTCAGCTTTTCCTCCCTAGGCACCAGAAAGCAAAAAGGACCTGGGGACGCCGCTCTGGGGTCACCTGTCTGGCCAGCTACGTCCCCACGGCCCTTGTCAGTGTGGAAGGTAGACGGCCAGACAGGTGACCCCGGGGGTGGTCAGGCTTAACGACCTCTATTTCCCAACGGGGACACATCTTGCCTGTTCCATGTGACAGGCAGGGAAACTGAGGCCCGCCCGTAGGGAGTATCCCAAGGTCACACAGGGATACAGCGACTGAACCCCACCCAGATCACAAGCCTCAGGTCTCCTGCCCTCTCGTGTCCAACCACAGGGAAGCCACACCTCCGGATGTGGCAGAGGCCTAGAGACCAGAAGGCCAGAGACTGTGGCAGCTTCAGAGCGCGGGCCTGGGGGCTGGGACGCGGGAGATGCCTTCCTGCCCCACCCCCTTCTGAGAGCCCTGGGAGGCTCCTGCCCTCCCGTCCCACTAGATCCTGGTCTGAGGGTTCGCTAAGGCCTACAACCAGGGCCTCAGTTTCCACATCTATGACCTTGGCTTGAAATCGGTGTCCCCTTCCAGGGCTTCCAGGAACTGAGCTAGGGAAGTTTTCTCTTTCCTTGCTCCCCTTGGGCTGCCGGGACAGGATGGGGGATGGGAAACCAGGACTCACTTTCCCGGGCTACAGTGCCTGCTGGCAGGGATGGGGCTCCCCGGGCACCACAGGGTTAATAGCCCATCAGGCAGGGGACCTTTAACCCTTCTCTCCCCAAGACTCCCCCCTCCCCGAGGGGACTTTCCCAACACAATGGCCCCTCCCCCTCTCCTTCCTCCGCCGGGACTGCGGAGAGGGCCAACCCTGGCCAAAGAGATGCAAATAAAGGCAAAGGCCCCTCGACCCCTCCCCAGAGCCCAGAGTTGACAGCTCGGCCCACACTCCCTGCAACAAGAATCCTCCAGGGGGTCTAGGGGACCCAGACTGGGGGAGGGCAGCTCGGATGCAGCTGTTGCCCCAGGCCCGGAAGAGACAGTGGGCTGCAATTCGGGGACTGCAGTCAGATTCCAGGAGGGACTTCCCACTTGACCTCCCCCTCCACCCCCAGCCTCCGTCTTCCTGCTTCTTTCAACACAAAGACCACATTGGCCACACCCTCCCAGTGGCCCGGCCGGGCTCGCCACTTCCCCCCTACCCCGTCCTCTCCCACTTCTCCAGTTCCTCCGAGTCTCAGGTCCTCTCTCTTCCCGACTCCTATCACCCCGGGGGCGGGGCGGGCACTCACCGTCCGGGCGTGGGCCTCGGGGCCGGCTGCGGGGACCCCCAGGCCAGCGGGGGCCCCCCAGGGCGGCGGTGACGGCGGGTGGGGCGGTGGGGGCGCAGAGGTAGGCAGCGGGCAGCAGGGCGGGGGCGGCGGGGGCGGCAGCCAGGCCGGGCTCGCAGAGGCCGCAGGACACTGCCGAGGGCACCAGGCGGCCGAGCGGGAAGGGGCGCGGGCCGTCGCGGGCCAGGCCCTCTACGGGCTCCGGGGAGCTGCCCTCCTGGCGTGCGCGGGCCATGGCGCTCCCTGGGGCCTGCGGGACACGGGAGGAGGAGCAGGTCAGCAGGGAAGTACCAGGACCCACTGTACCTCCAGTCTACCCGGGGTCAGGACCCAGATGGAGAAGAGTGGAGGTGTGTGTGCATGCGGAGGGGGTGATGGCCCCACAGAGACACGCCCAACCAGGGGATGACACCACCGGGTCCTGGCTGGTCTGGAGAGCCTCCCCTGCATACGGTGATGGGCACACAGGAGGGACAGGGAGCACAGGATGGCTCTCACAGCAAAGACAGGGCTCACACAGGACGGATGGAGGGGTCTAGCAGGTGTGTGTACGTGGGCTGTGACAATCCCACAACACAAACTCACTCCACTTGGGACTCACAGCATGGGCTGGTAGGGACAACTTTCCCAACACAGCGACGGGCACACAGGGAGGGCAGCGAGGCACAGTGAGGCCCCCACAGCACACACACAAGGACTCACATGGGACTGGCCTGCCTGACCACCCACCCCACCTCCCACTTGCACACAAACACTGAGATGGCCCCAGTCTCAGACATCACTACTCAGTACACACAACATACACACACACATACACCCCGACCAAAGCAGGAGCATCCAGACAGACCATCACAAGCACTCTACATACTGCGCACACTGGCTGGCACAACCCATCCCCACACACACATCCAAACTGTCAAAGTCTCACACACTGACCCACTGTTGATATGCCCAGGGGCACATGCAAACACAATGCAGCCATTGCAAACACACACACACACACACCAGCTAGGCACTGCCTCAGTTCCCAAACATGCCCCTCTCCACACACACACACACACACACTCTCACTCCAGAGATAAGACCGGCACACCTCTGGACTCACATATCAACACAAAACAGACACCCACGGACACACATACATCAACACCCCCAAAACACACCCACATGTCACCAACTCTCAGGACACACGTAAATCAGGCACACACAGACACATGCCATCAGACCTCAACACACCACCAGACACGAAGGCTATGACCAGCAGACACCAACCCACCGTCCTCACGCAGCCCTCAAACACCATCACCAACTGTCAGCAACACACACACACACACACACACACCCTACAGCTAACTCTAATCCCACACAGCCCAGCAGCGCACACACCTAGCGCACCCACAGAAAACACTGGTCTCACGTGACTGACATAAACACTACACACACGCAGCCCACATGACACACATGAGCCAGCCGATCACAGTGACAAGTCCCTCAGACCCAACACACACACGCATACACTACACACACACACACACACACACAGAGGCTCAGAAACAACCCCATCCAGAGGCTTCGAGCAACACCCACCGTCTACACTGTATAGACCCCACAGATCCTGGGCCCTCAAATCCCAGACGCTGATGCCAGACACACAAGCCAAACCCAGACTGAAACAATCCCCCACCACACACACACACACACACACACACACCTGAGAACTCACACAGACACCTGGACAGAAAACAAGACATTTGCATTTAGCAGGCGCAGCATCGCAAACGCTGGGCAAAGACACACATGCCCCGGAGATACAGAGACAGCCTCAGCCAAGACAGAAACACACAGGCAAGACACAAGCGCACACACCGCACGCTCGGGCAAGACACACACAGAAACACACAAACAGCTCACTCCAGCAACACACACACACACTACAACCTCCACACCCCAGCACACGCAGGCAACAGACCCCCAGTATCACCCCAAAACAGCACACACAGACAACTCTCACCGAGAACACACGCAGGTCCACCCACCCCACAGGCAGGGCACCCACAGACAGAACCCCACACAAACAGGCGCGGGGACTCACGCAGACACCCCGACGGGTCAGAAACCCCAACATTCCTCCGGATCGACACCACCACTCGCTGCAGAACCCAGCACAAACTCAGAGCCAGACACGCGCACACACCCAGGCGAGACACCTGCAGATCCACAACCCCGCACACGCGCGCTCCCACGGCGGTCCCAGACGCCCCCCTCCGCTGTCACAGCCCCCCCCACCGCCGCCACGTGCGCCCGCCCCGCCCGCCAGGCGAGCGCGGGGCCAATAACCGGCTGTTGCTGGGGCGCAGCCCCCGCCCGCAGGAGCCGCAGACTCCACGGCCCGCGAGCCGCCCCCCGTTGCCGCCCCCAGCGGGCGCGCGCCCTGGGTGTGGCCGCCCCTCCGTGCCGCCCCCCCACCCCTCCCGGACTTTGGGGGCTGGGGCACCCCGGGGTCGACCCTCTTCCCCGGGGCCGCACTGGCCGCCAGGGGGCGCTGCCGAGCCCGCACCCCATTGTTTGTAAACAAACCCGCCAGACCGCCGAGGCACCTGTGCGCCCAGACCGGCGCCCCAACGCCGAGCTGCCTCTCACCCGGCGACCCCGGCCCAGGGTCCCTCGCGGGGTTTGGAGGGAGGCGCGGTGGGGGGAGGCAGGGCGCCCACACTGCTCTCCGCCTGCACTCCCGTCACCTCCTCCAGGGAGTCCACCCGGCCTGGCCGATCGCCGCCGGCGAGGAGTCAGGGCGCGCACACTCACCCCGGGGGCATGAACACGCCGGAGGGGGCGGCGGTGGGGGGCGGGCGGCTTCCTTCAGGAGGGCGCGCCCGCCAAGCGCCGCTCTCCGCGGCGGCTGTTGCTGGGGCTGTCGCTGCTGCTGCCGCTCTAACTGCAGTGGCGGCTGCTGTGGCTGTGGCTGCTGCCGCTCCCCGGGCCGCAGGCGGGTCCGCGTAGTGGCCGCCGCTGCTGGGATCGCTGGTGCCGCCGCCACCGCCAGGCGCCCGCTCGCATGTGGCTCGCGCCGCGTCTCAGGCCGCCCGGCGGATCCCGGGCCCGCTCCAAAGCCGCCCCGCCCCGCCCCGCCCCGCCCCCGCCCGGCGGGTCCCACGCCCCGCCCCCGCGTGACGCTACGGCCCCGCCCGCCCGCCGCGGACAAGTCGGGACTTGCAGACGCGCGCCGCGCCCCCCCTACCTTCGCGCCGGGGGTTTCCCTGCAGCCGGGGACGGGGCAGGGCCTGGCCCAAGGCGAGGAGGACCCAGGCGCTGTGCAGCGGGGTGCAGGGAGATCGCCCAGACACCGGGACAGTCGGACACACACACTGACTGGGACCCACAGATCCACACCCCCAGGGATGCGTACACAGACCGACCTACGGGCGTTCCAGGGTCCACCAAGTCACGTGCAGGCAGAGCCCAAAGGATGTACTCATGGACACAAGGCCACAGTCTCACAAATCCACACACCATGGACAGGGGCACGAACACACACACTCACTGATGGGGGTACCAACCACACACACACCCAGACGCAAATGCACGGACCCACTAACAGGGTTCCCCGGACAAGCAGACGGACACAATGGCAGGGCCTCACACAGTTGCACAAACACCCACACTGATGATCACACCTGGGCCCACGAACTGTGTTCACAAACAACCCTACCGAACAGGCACCCACACCACATACACGGTGGTGCAACCACAACAGACACAGGCGGAATGCTTGTCTGGAAACACAAACTTGCTGATAGGCACAGGGGACACACACACACACCCAGACACACACAGACACCTGTTATACCTGGACACACAGCCAAATCCAAATCACACTCCAAGAGGGACATACACAAATGCACTCACGCAATTTCACAGCTAACACATTAAAACTATCAGAAACTGACATTTGCCCCCCACGATGGCTCACATTTGTAATCCCAGTACTTTGGGAGGCCAAGGTGCACGGATCTCGCCTGAGGTCAGGAGTTCGAGACCAGCCTGACCAACATGGTGAAACCCTGTCTCTACTAAAAATAGCAAACTCCGTCTAAAAAAAAAAAAGAAAAGAAAAAAGAAAAAAGGAAGGAAACTGACATTCAGAGACACAGATCAAATCAGACATAGACATAGAAGAAACTGACCACCGACACATGTCATGAAGTCACACCTGTGACAGCTTCTTGCTAACTGGTCCACTGCACATACACCGGAGCATGCACACCTGACCACACTCACCACAAATCTGGCAGGGGACCCACGTCGCAGAAGAAGCCCTGGGGACCTGGCATGGACATGCCCGGGCAGACCCCACGCCAAATTTTATCCTGTCTCATAGTTTTCTATTCCCTTTCCTTTTTCAGTTTCTCATTGTTACTTCCTTCTCTGCTCTGGTTCAGGGAGTTTGGAGTTTTGTCCTTCCTTCTTCCAAAGCTGTGGACTCCTGTCTCCTCCTCTATACTTTCCATCCCTACCGGGTCGCACCCAATCACAATCGCCTCATCAGAGTGAGTCACCTTCCAGTGCCTAGCATGGGGCTGGCTGAGAAAAGATGTCAGACTTCTCAAACTTGACTGCCTCCAAGTACACACTCTTAGCTTCCCCAAGAAAAGCAGTTAATCTATATCTCACATGAAATTTCCCCATTTGAAACATTGGGAACGCCTCAGCTTTCCTCTCTCTTTCGCTTTCCCTGATTATTCATTCTCCCTTCCTTCTTCCTGGTGTTTTCCAAACTGTGGTTCTTGAGTAAACCATGGATTATGACATATGACATCACTTACATGGATCTTACTTTTTTTTTTTTTTGAGACAGTCTCGCTTTGTTGCCCAGGCTGGAGTGCAGTGGCACGATCTTGGCTCACTGCCACCTCCGCCTCCTGGGTTCAAGCAATTCTCCTGCCTCAGCCTCCCGAGTAGCTGGGACTACAGGTGTGCGCCACTACACCCAGCTAATTTTTGTATTATTGGTAGAGACGCGGTTTCACCATATGGGCCAGGCTGGTCTTGAACTCCTGACCTCAGGATCCGCCCGTCTTGGCCTCCCAAAGTGCTGGGATTACAGGCATGAGCCTCCGCACTCAGCTTTTTTTTTTTTTTTTTGGATAAAAGATTCACTCTGTGGCCCAGACTGGAGTGTAGTGGCACAATAGATAGTCTTGTGGTACAATAGCCTTGCAGCTTCAAACTCCTGGGCTACAGAGATCCTCCTGCCTCAGCCTCCTAAGTAATTTTTATTTTTATTTTTATTAAAATTTTTAAATTTTCTTTTTTTTTTTTTTTTTTTTTTTTTTTTTTGAGACGGAGTCTCGCTCTGCCGCCCAGGCTGGAGTGCAGTGGCCGGATCTCGGCTCACTGCAAGCTCCGCCTCCCGGGTTCACGCCATTCTCCTGCCTCAGCCTCCCGAGTAGCTGGGACTACAGGCGCCCGCCACCTCGCCCGGCTAGTTTTTTGTATTTTTTAGTAGAGACGGGGTTTCACCGTGTTAGCCAGGATGGTCTCGATCTCCTGACCTCATGATCCGCCCGTCTTGGCCTCCCAAAGTGCTGGGATTACAGGCTTGAGCCACCGCGCCCGGCCTAAAATTTTTAAATTTTTAATTAAAAAATTTAAATTTTTAATTAAAAAATTTAAATTTTTTAATGCCCAGCTAATTTTTTTTTTTTTTTTTTTTTAAATAGAAATAGGTGGTCTCACTATGTTGCCCAGGCTGGTCTTGACCTTATGGGCTCAAGCAAACCTCCTGCCTCGGCCTCCCTCAGTGCTGGGATTACAAGTGTGAACCACCATGCCTGGCTGATCTTAATGCATTTTACTCAGTAAGATGCATTCACATCCCAACCAACTTGCGCTTTATTGAGATGTATTTAAACACAAGAACATTCACTCTTTTTAGGTGTATGGTTTGTTTGTTTGTTTGTTTGTTTGTTTTTTTGAGGCGGAGTCTTGCTCTGTCGCCCAGGTTGGAGTGCAGTGGCACTATCTCGGCTCACTGCAAGCTCCGCCTCCTGGGTTCACGCCATTCTCCTGCCTCAGCCTCCCGAGTAGCTGGGACTACAGGCGCCTGCCACCACGCCAGGCTAATTTTTTTGTATTTTTAGTAGAGACGGGGTTTCACCGTGTTAGCCAGGATGGTCTCGATCTCCTGACCTCGTGATCCACCCATCTCGGCCTCCCAAAGTGCTGGGATTACAGGCTTGAGTCACCGCGCCCGGCGGTGTATGGTTTGTAAGTGGTGATAAAAGTACACAATTTTGTATTACCACAACTTCTACCTGCAATTTTACTGGCCCTAGACAAGAGGTTTTGTTAGTGGTGTTTTAATTGAGATAGAATCTGGCTGTGTTACCCAGGCTGGTTTCAAACTTCTGGGCTCAAGCCATCCTCCCACCTCAGCCTCCCTAGTAGCTGGGATTATAGGCATACATGACTGCTTTGACCAGAGTTTTTAAAAACTACACTACAGGCCGGGCACGGTGGCTCACACCTCACTCCCAGTACTTTGGGAGGCTATGGGGCGTGGATCATCTGAGGTCAGGAGTTCGAGACTAGCCTGGCCATCATGGTAAAGCCCCATCTCTACTAAAAATACAGAAATTAGCCGGGCATGGTGGTGCAATCCCAGCTACTTGGGAGGTTGAGGCAGAAGAATTGCTTGAACCCAAGAGAAGGAGGTTTCATTGAGCCGAGATCGCGCCATTTCATTCCAGCCCGAGCGACAAGAACAAAACTCTGTCTCAAAACAACGCCAACAACAACAAAAATACACTACAGGCCGGGCATAGTGGCTCTTGCCTGTAATTCCAACACTTTGGGAGGCCGAGGAGGGTGGATCACTTGAGGTCAGGAGTTCAACACCAGCCTGGCCAACATGGTGAAACCCCCGGTCTACTAAAATACAAAAATTAGCCGGGCATGGTTGCATTGCCAGTAATCCCAGCTACTCAGGAGGCTGAGATGGGAGAATCGCTTGAACCCGGGAGACCGTGGTTACAGTGAGCCAAGATTGCACCACTGCACTCCAGCCTGGGTGCTGAGCGAGACCCCATCTTAAAAAAAAAAAAAATACATATATATATAAAATTTTGAAAAATTATGAAGTCAAGGGAAAGTAATATTTTATGAACATTTTATTGATGTATAGTGAATACATATTAGGTTACAAGGAAAGTATTTTTCTGGCCGTAGATCAAGTTTAAAGACGTTTGAGGCCGGGCGCGGTGGCTCAAGCCTGTAATCCCAGCACTTTGGGAGGCCGAGACAGGCGGATCACGAGGTCAGGAGATCGAGACCATCCTGGCTAACACAGTGAAACCCCATCTCTATTAAAAAATACAAAAAACTAGCCGGGCGAGGTGGTGGGCGCCTGTAGTCCCAGCTACTCGGGAGGCTGAGGCAGGAGAATGGTGTAAACCCGGGAGGTGGAGCTTGCAGTGAGCTGAGATCCGGCCACTGCACTCCAGCCTGGGCGACAGAGCGAAACTCCGTCTCAAAAAAATAAATAAATAAATAAAGACGTTTGAGAAATGCTACTTTAGACACTTATTAAATGAGATCACACTGGAAGTCATTTAGTGCAGTATTGGACATATAGTAAGTGCCTAATAAGTGTTAGCTATTATCACTTGTATAACTAATTATTGCCAGTATTTCCTCTGTGTTTGACAGTGATGAAGTTGAGAGAAGGGCAGTCTCTAGCCCTCTGCTAGCTCATGGTCCCGCCTGTACCTCACACCTCTCACTCACTGAGCAGTGTCCAGACTGCCCATTGCAGGGCAGATACCCGGAGGCCAGATGTACTGGAATGTTCTCTTTTTTTTTTTGAGATGGAGTCTCACTGTGTCGCCCAAGATGGAATGTGGTGGCCTGATTTCTGCTCACTGCAACCACCACCACCTCCTGGGTTCAAGTGATTCTCCTGCCTCACCCTCCTGAGTAGCTGGGATTACAGGCATGTGCCACCATGCCCAGCTAATAATTTTTGCAGTTTTAGTAGAGATGGGGTTTCACCATGTTGGCCAGGCTGGTCTCGAACTCCCAATCTCAGATGATCCGCCTGGCTCGGCCTCCCAAAGTGCTGGAATTACAAGCATGATTCACTATGCCCAGCCTGTAATATTCTTTTATTCTTTTCCTCCTCCTCCTCCTCCTTCTTCTTTCTTCTCCTCCTCCTCCTCCTCCTCATCCTCCTCTTCCTCCTCCTCCTTCTTCTTCTTCTTCTCCTTCTTCTTTTTTCTTTCTTTTTTTTTTTTATAAAGATGGAATCTCACCATGTTGCCCAGGTTGGTCTCAAACTCCTGGGCTCAAGTGATCCTCCCTCCTTGGCCTCCCAAAGTGCCTCGATTATGGGCATGAGCCACCATGCCCGGCCCCGGAATGTTCTTTCTTTCTTTGTTTCTTTGTAGAGACAGGGTTTCACCATGTTGCCCAGGCTGGTCTCAAACTCCAGGCCTCAAGCAATCCTCCCTCCTTGACCCCCTAAAATGCTGAGATTACAAGTGTGAACCACCGCACCGGCCTGTAATGTTCTTTTGAGAAGAAAATGAGTGTGAAAGATAATGGGAATCTGGCTTGGTGGCTGGAGGTAGAAAAGACGGGGAGAGGCCAAGAGTCTATTTGGCCATAAGCATTGTCACTAGTCAAAATCCTCCTTACAGCTAGGCGTAGTGGCTCACGCTTGTAATCCCAGTATTGTGGAAGGCCGAGGAAGGCGGATTGCCTGAGCCCAGGAGTTCCACACCAGCCTGGGCAACATGCAGGAACCTAACTGGGAGGCTGAGGTGGGAGGAACGCTTGAGCCTGTGAGTTCGAGGCTGCAGTGGGGTGTGATCGCACCATTGTACTCCAGCTTGGGCAACAGTGCGAGACCCTATCTCAAAAGCAAAACAAAACACCAGCCTGGCCAACATGGTGAAACCCTGTCTCTACTAAAAATTCAAAAATTAGCTGGGTGCGGTGGCACATGCCTGTAATCCCAGCTACTCAGGAGGCTGAGGCAGAAGAATCGCTTGAACCCGGGAGGCGGAGGTTGCAGTGAGCCAAGATCGTGCTACTGCACTGCAGCCTGGGCGACAGAGCAAGACTCCGTCTCAAAAATAAAAAACCAACCCTCACCCGCAAAACAACAACACAAAACCCTTGTGGGCAAAGAAAAAGAAGTTTGTGGGTGGGTTAAGGGCTGCCTCTTTTTTTTTTTTTTTTTTGAGACAGGGTCTTGCACTGTTGCCCAGGCTGGAGTGTAGTGTCATGATCACAGCTGACTATCACAGCTCACCGCAGCCTCCATCTCCTAGGCTCAAGCAATTCTCCCACCTCAGTTTCCGAAGTAGCTGGGACTACAGGTGCACACCACCACGCCTGGCTAATTTTTTATTTTTATTTTTATTTTTTTTGAGACGAAGTCTCACTCTGTCGCCCAGGCTGGACTGCAGTGGCCGGATCTCAGCTCACTGCAAGCTCCGCCTCCCGGATTTACGCCATTCTCCTGCCTCAGCCTCCCGAGTAGCTGGGACTACAGGCGCCCGCCACCTCGCCCGGCTAGTTTTTTGTATTTTTTAATAGAGACGGGGTTTCACCATATTAGCCAGGATGGTCTCAATCTCCTGACCTTGTGATCCGCCCGTCTCGGCCTCCCAAAGTGCTGGGATTACAGGCTTGAACCACCGCGCCCAGCCTTAATTTTTTAATTTTTTGTAGAGATGAGGTTGTTGCCTGCCCAGGCATGTTTCGAACTCCTGGCCTGAACCTATTCTCCTGCCTTGGTTTCCCACGCCCGCATACAGTCCTCACAAAAGACTGTGGGCTGTGAGTCTAGATGACCTGAGTTAGAATCCCCTCTGCCACCTACTGGCTGTGGGTGATGTTGGGGGAATCGGTCACAGCTTTGTGCCTCAGTTTCCTCATCTGTGAGTTAAGACAGCACAGGTCGCTACCTCATAGGATGTGTAGTCAGAAGGTGAATAAAGATAAAACACTGGGCCAGGCACACAGTGGCTTATGCCTGTAATCCCAGCACTCCGAGAGACTGAGGCAGGAGGATCGCTTGAGCCCAGAAGTTCCAGACCAGCCTAGGCAACATAGTGAGACCCCCATCTCTACAAAAAATTAAAAAATTAATCAGGTGTGGTGGTGTGCACCTGTGGGCCCAGGTACTTGGGAGGCTAAGGAAGGAGGATTGCTTGAGCAAGGAGGCCAAGGCCACAGACAGCTATGATCCCGTCACTGCACTCCAGCCTGGGCGACAGCGTGAGACTCTGTCTCAAAAATAAATAAATAAATAAAATAAAGAGACCCTGTTTTATAAATAAGCAAAAAAAAAAAAAAAAAAAAAAAAAATTAAACAATAAAAGTACTGGGGCATGGTGGATGTTTAATATATTTTACCTATCATTACTATTACCAGTGTGGGAGTCCCTTGACTCTCTGAGAATCCAAGCAAGGAAACCTCTAGCTAAGGACCCCTCTGCCTCTTTTATGAGACAGGGTCCCACTCTGATACCCAGGCATGAATGCAGAGGCACGATATTGGCTCACTGCAACTTCCGCTTCCCAGGCTTCGGTGATCCTCCTGCCTCAGCCTCCTAAGTAGCTGGGACTACAGGCCCATGCCACCACACCCAGCTAATTTTTGTATTTTTAGTAAAAATGAGGTTTCACCATTTTGCTCAGGCTGGTCTTGAACTCCTGGGCTCAAGTGATCCCCCCACCTCAGCCTTCCAAAGTACTGGGATTACAGGCATGAACCACTGGGCCTGGTCTGGACTCCTTTTTTTTTTTTTTTTTTTTGAGAGGAAGTCTTGCTCTGTCACCCAGGCTGGAGTGCGGTGGCACGATCTCGGCTCACTGCGACCTATGCCTCCCAGGTTCGTGCGATTCTCCTGCCTCAGTCTCCTGAGTAGCTAGGGCTACAGGCATGTGCCACCATGCCTGGCTAATTTTTGTGGGGTTTTTTTGTTTTTTCAGTTTTTTTTTTGAGATGGAGTCTCACCCTGTTGCCCAGGCTTGAGTGCAGTGGTGTGATCTTGGCTCACTTGCAACCTCCGCCTCCCAGGTTCAAGTAATTCTCCTGCCTCAGCCTCCTGAGTAGCTGGGACTACAGGCATGCACCACCACGCTCGGCTAATTTTTGTAGTTTTAATAGAGACAGGGTTTTGCCATGTTGGCCAGGCTGGTCTCGAACTCCTGACCCCAGGTGATCCACCTGCCTAGGCCTCCCAAAGTGCTGGGATTCCAGGCGTGAGCCACTGAACCCGGCCCAGGACCCCTATTTTTATGGGGCCAGGATGCCTGCATTCTCTTCTGGGAAGGATCATCAGCCCTATGTTCAAAAACCATGATGCCTGAATCCAGTTTGGGTAGAGACGACCAGTCCCTGTGTTCATGGGGTCAGGATGCCCAGGTCTCCTTCTGGGAGGAAGACAGCTGGTGTCTATTTGCACACATGCTCATGGTGAGGCCGGGGTCTCAAACTGGTGGCCCACAGGCCGGCCACGAGTGTGTTTTCTTCACTGTGAAGTTTCTTATTTTGAACGTTAATGCCTCTCCCACGGGCTCACAGCACAGAGGAACGATAACGCGCCCGGGCCCTGGAGTCATTTGAACCCGACATGGGTTCAAATGATGACCTTGAGCAAGCAGCTTCCCTGCCCTGTGCCTCAGTTTCCCTCTCTGTCCAAAAGGGATCGGCACAGGCAGGACCAAAAATATTGTGAAGATGAAATGAGTTCGTATTTGTAACATACTTAGAATAGTGCCCGGAGGTAGTAAGCCGGATGTGAAGTGCTGGTGAGACAAAATAGAGCTGGTTGACTGCAGACCTAAAACCGTCTCATCTCCAAGATCTTGTCTGCCATTCTGGGGAAGCAGATTTCGCAGCCTGGGGAGAGGGAGTTGGGAAGGACTTAACTTTTCACTGCAGGGTCTGAGTCCTGGCTTTCCGCGGTGGGGAGGGGGTCTCCCGGGTCCCCTCGGTGTGGCCGACCCTGCAGGCCCGGAGGCTGGACCGGGGCCGGGTGGGGGCTGGGCGGGGGCGCGGGCGTCCGCAGGGTCCGAGCGGCCGGCGCGCGTGTGAAGGTTACCGCTTCCCGGCGGGGCGGGGGCCGCGCGCTGTTGCTGGGGTCTGCGGGGCCTGCCTGCGCCCGCGCCCCCCCTCCTTCCCGGCCAGCCAGTGAGCGGTATCCGCCGCCGTTGCCAGGGGAAACTCGCCGCCCCGTTACCCAGCAACAAGCCTGGCCCAACCAGGCGCGAGGACCCCCCAGGCCCCGCCCGCCGCTGCCCACCGCGTGCCCAATGCCAGGCGGGCAGAGCCGGCCCAGCTCCCGGAGACGGCGAGCGAGCTCATTGGCCACCGCCGCGTCCGCCCGGATCTGGGGGAGCCCTCGGCACGGGGGGCGGGGAGCCGGGCCCCGGGGAGCTGCCGGGCGCGCGGCCTGCAAACCTGCGACCGGCTGGGTGATACCCGGGCTGTGCACCATCCACCTCCCTGCTCCCCTGCCCCGCACTCTCGGGTGAGGATGGGCAGTTGGGATGGGCTGGAAACGGGGTTGCGCATTCTGTTCCTACTCCCAGAATGGCAACCTGGAGTTGGCCTTGTGCAAACAGACACCAAGGGCCCCCCTCCCACAAGGAGACCTGAGCACCCTGACTCCATGAAGACAGGGGCTGGTTGTTCCCCCGCCCCACCCCGCAAAACAGGATTAGGTATGGTGGCTCCTTAACATAGCGGCTGAAGTTCCCTTCCAGAATCGAACCCAGGCGTCCTGGCCCTATAAAAATAGGGGTGTCATTGCACCCCCAAAGGACTCAGGCATGCCTGAACCCGTGAAAACAAGGATATGAACCCCTTCCTCTTAGGAGATGCAGATGTCCCAGCCCCGGGACACAAAAACTGAGGGTCCCCCCAGAAGGGGACACAGCCATGTCTGATCCCAGGAAAACTAGGGCTAAACATCCCACTTCCACAAGAAACACGGACTCAGGCCTTTGGGCTCCCGACCCTAAGATGTCACAGAGCTCCTGGGCATCTTGGCCCTCACCACACTGATCATGGGAGACACTCCTGCCCCTAACAGTCACCAGACCCTCAGGCATCCAATTTACCTAGGTGGGACCACCGGCCCAGCCCCAAGGTGCAGACCTGCCCGCTTCCCACCCCTATGAGCCCTTTTCCCTGGAGTCCAGGTGGTTGATCTCCCAGGACGTGGGCATCGGACTTCAGAGTCGCTCTCCTTACCTGTTGGCACCGACCCCCCACCCTGCGCCAGGGTCCCAGGCCTCATAGTGCCAAGGACCCCAGAAGTCCAAGCCCCGGGTCTCAGATTCCCCAGACACTTGGTCAAGCGACCCAGCCCCTCACAGTGGTGTGGCTGGGGATGAGGGGGTAGTGGAGAGGTTAGGGGGCCCTCCCCAGTCCCAGACCCCTAGGTCTGGAAGATCCAGCCCTGCAGCACCTTTACTTGGCCCCATGGATCCGGACTGGGAGCCCCCAGTCTCGAGAGACCCTAACGTGCATGGCTGGGCCACTTCAGAGAGGCCCAATTCCTCAGTCCCCTCCCTCCCCGGGAGACCCAAGGCAGCGCCGCCTGCAGCTCCACACCGCAGCTCCAGACTTGGTGAGCCCAGGTGCGGCCCGCCCCTACCCTGGTACCTGGCGGGGCGGAGTTGAGGATTACTCAGCCTCCAGAATGAGGCGATGACATCATCCTGGGGGGGGAGTTGACTAATGGCCGCGCTGGGGGGGGCGGGGAAGTTTACCCGGTAACAGCGGCTGCCGCACGGCCCCGCCCCCGGGGAAGGGCTGGGAGGGGGAGGCACAGCCCGCGCTGGCGCACACACACACGCACACGCGCGCGCACACACACACACACACACAGCGCATCCCTCCCCCACCGTCCCACATCTAACACAGCTTCCTGGGGCAAGGGCAGGGATGGGCGGGTTGGGTGTTTGTGTGACTGTGTGTGTGTGCTGGAGTCCTCTGTAGGTCTATGTTAGTGTGCTGTTGTGTCGGGGGTTCACACATTATGGTGGTGGTTGTGTCAGTGTGTGCTATTGTGTGTCACTTGATGGATTGTGTGTCAGTGTGATGGTGTGTGTCAGCCTGCTACATTTGTCCCAATGCTACATGTCATGGGCTGCTGTGACAATGTGATTGTGTGTCAGTGTACAATTGTGTGATGTTCTGGTGTGCTGTGTGTGATCATGATGGTGTGATGTGTGTGGTTCTGTGCAGCATGCTGGTCTGGCAGTGAGATGTGTGTGCCCATGTGATTGTGTCTCTGTCATGCTGGGATTGTATGTGTGTGTTAGAGTGATGTTGTGTTAGGAGGAAGATTTGTGAAGGTGCTATGCCACACTGTACTGTCCTGTTGTCGTGGTTAGATGTGTTTGTGTAATGCTGTGTCACTGGGGTTGTGTGTGTATGTCGTGGTGATGGTGTGTACATGTATACAATGCTGTATGTGGGATTGTGTGCCACTGAGTGTGTCAGTGGTACTTGTGTTGTGGGTGGTGGGACTGTGAATGTGTCACTGTGACAGTGTGTGACCATGTGCTGTGCTGGGTGTCGGGGGAAGATGTGCATACATACTACTGTTATTGTGTGTGCCTGGACAATGTGGTGCATGGTGGGATTGTGTGTGTGTGTCACATTGTGATTGTGTCTGAAATGCATGTCTGTGGGACTGTGTATCACCGACAGTATGTGCCTGTGAAATGCTGTGTGTCACTGTGGTTAGGTGTCATTTTGGTTGTGTGATGTTGTGTGTCCATGGAACTGTGTATGTATCTAATAGATTGTGTGTGTGCAATATTGTGTCTCACTGTGATTGAATGTGTCACTGTTGCGATTGTATCACTGTGATCTAGTGAGTGTGTTGGGACCAATTTGTTGTGGGATTATGAGTGTCACTATTGATTGTATGTCACTGATACTGTGTGTTTCAGGGTGATGTTGTGTGTTCAAGGGACTGTGCATAACTCATGGAGATTGCATGTGCCTGGGCAGCACTGTGTGGACCTGTGGTTGTGGGTCTGGGGAGTGCTATGTGTCCTGGGACTGTCTGTGTCACTGAGGTTTTTTTTTTTTGAGACGGAGTTTTGCTATTGTTGTCCAAGTTGGAGTGCAGTGGCAGTGATCTTGGCCCATTGCAACCTCCACCTCCCGGGTTCAAGCGATTCTCCTGCCTCAGCCTCCCAAGTAGCTGGGACTACAGGTGCATACCACCACGCCCAGCTAATTTCGTATTTTTAGTAGAGACGGAGCTTCACCACGTTGGTTAGGCTGGTCTCGAACTCCCGACCTCAAGTGATCCACCTGCCTCGGCCTCCCAAAATGCTGGGATTACAGGCATGAGCCACCGTGCCCGGCTGTCACTGCGATTTTGTGTGTCTGTGTGATGCTGTGTGTCTGTGTGTTCCTGAGACGTGTGTCTGTCGCTTTGTCACTGTGATTGTGTATGTGCGGGGTGCGACGTTGTTTGTCTCTGGGACGGTGTGTGTGTGTGCGCGCGCCGATGCGATTGTGTGTCAGCGCGCTTCGCTGGGTGTCGGGGAAGGTGCGCGTGTCTCCAGGCCTCCTGCCCGAGAACAGCGGCGCTGCTCTCTGATTGGCCGCGGCCGCGCCAGTGAGAAGCTCCCGAATCCTGCGGTAACTTGGTAACTTGGAGACTCGGCCCGCGCCGCCGCCGCGGGGCTCCGGGCTGGGGGCTGGGAGGGCGGGGAGGGGAGGGGCGCGCCCCGCCCCGTCCCACCCGGATCTCGCAGGCCCGCCCCGAGCGCCCCTCCTCGGCCCCCTCGCCCCGTCTCCCCTACCTCCAGCTCGGCACCTCTGAACCCCTACTTTGACTCCATCTGCCTCACCTCTGCGTCGCTCCTGACTCCCCCATCTCTGCCACTCTTGGGTCTCTCCATCTCTCTCTTTCCCATGTTTATCTCTCCTGTCTCCGTCTCCCTGTAGATCTCTTTCTGCCTTTGTCTCTGTCTCCCATGTCCCATCTCTGTTTCTTCCATCTGTCTCTCCCATCTGTCTCCACCACTGCTGTCTCTCCCCGTCTCTGTCTCCGCCATCTGTCTCTCCCAGTCTCTGTCTCTGCCACTTCTGTCTCTTCCCGACTCTGTCTCATTTCTCCCCATCTCTGTCTCCGCCACCACTGTCTGTTTCCATCTCTGTCTCTGCCATCTCTGTCTCTCCCTGTCTCCACCATCTCTGTCTCTCCCCATCACTGTCTCTGCCATCTCTCTCTCCCCCTGTCTTTGGCTTTGCCATCTGTCTCTGCCATCTGTGTCTCCCTATCTCTGTCTCTCCCTGTCTACCTCTCTGCCACCTCTGTCTCCGCCATCTGTCTCCATCATCTCTGTCTCTTTCTCTGCCATCTGTCTCTCCTTGTCTCTGCCATCTGTCTCTCCCTGTCTCTGCCATCTGTCTCTCCCTGTCTCTGTCTCCTACACCTCTGTCTCTCCCTGTCTCTGTCTCTACCATCTCTCTCTCTCCCTATCTCCCTCTCTGTCTCTGCCATCTCTGTCTCTATCATCTCTGTCTCTCCCTATGTCTCCATCATCTCTGTCTCTCCCTGTCTCTGTCTCTGCCACCTCTGTAGCTCCCTGTCTCCTCCATCTTTATCTCTCCCTATCTCTGTCTCTCCTTGTCTCTGCCATCTCTGTCTCTCCCTGTCTCTGTCTCCCCTCTCCCTGTCTCTGTCGCTCCATCTGACTTTCTCAGCTGTCCCTCCTTGATTCTGTCTCTCTCTCTTCCTCCTCTGCCTCAGTCTCCCCACCTTTGCCTCTTCTTCCCGTCGTCTCTCCCATCTCTTGTCTCTGTCTCTTCCGCCCCGCTCTCCCTCCCCCAATGCCCTTTTTCTTACTCCCACAGCCAGGCTCAGAATTCACTTTTCATCCTTCTAAGACAGCCAGGGGACCATTCGCTACTTTGTCCTCTCCCCTCCCCTCCGGCCCAGGCTTCTGGCAGCAGGCCCCACGCAGGGCAGACTTCAGGAAGGACTTCCCGCCCTGGTTCGGCACGAGAGCTTTATCGCTCGGGCCAGGCGGAGGCCGGGCGGCCCCGTGGCTTCCGGAGGCGCCCGGGCGGGATGAGCTCACTGCGAGTTGGCCAGGATTTCATCAGCTTCCTCCTGAGGACTTGCCCCCGCTCCTTTCCCGGTGCGGCCGCGCGGGCGAATCCGCCGGGCGCCTGCTGCCCCCGAGCGGCAGAAGGAGGAAGCACAGGCGCCGCGCAAAAAGCCCACCTTTTCATCGACGATGTCGCTATCTCAGGAAGCCTGCAAATCCAAACCCAATTCATCCTCACAACCACCAGGGGAGATGGAATATACATACATATGTATCTACATATCTATATCTATCTATCTATCTATCTATCTATCTATCTATCTATCTATCTATCGAAACGGAGTCTCGCCCTGTCGCCCAGGCTGGAGTGCAGTGGGCGGGATCTCGGCTCACGGCAACCTCCGCCTCCCGGGTTCAAGCCATTCTCCTGCCTCAGCCTCCTGAGTAGCTGGGACTACAGCCGCCCGCCACCATGCCCGGCTAATTTTTGTATTTGTAGTAGAGACGGGGTTTCACCATGTTGGCCAGGATGGTGTCGATCTCTTGACCTTGTGATCCACCCGCCTCGGCCTCCCAAAGTGCTGGGATTATAGGCGTGAGCCACCGCGCCCGGCCCCATTTATTCTTATATCCACTCACTCAGCAATGACAACTGAGTGTCTCCCCTGTGCCAGGCACTTGTGCAGCTGTGGGCATGGGGATACAGCTGTGAGCAAAACGGATACAAATCCTGCTTTCCTGGGACGGACACTCTGGTCTGTGGCAGACAGACATTCAAGAAATAGTTACAATACAAGCAGGGAAGGGCCGTCAGGAGTGTTGAGGGATGATGTCTTTGAAAAAGTGCTATTTGCGGCTGGGCGCGGTGGCTCACATCTGTAATTCCAGCACTTTGGGAGGCCGATGCAGGAGGATCATTTGCGGCCAGGAGTTTGAGGCCAGCCTGGCCAATATGGTGAAACCCCATCTCTACCAAAGATACAAAAAGTAGCTGGGTGTGGTGGTGCATGCCTGTAATCCCAGCTACTCGGGAGGCTGAGGAAGGAGAAAGGCTTGAACCTGGAAGGTGGAGGTTGCAGTGAGCCAAGATCATGCCATTGCATTCCAACCTAGGCAACAGAACGAGACACTGTCAAGGAAGGAAGGAAGGAAGGAAAGGAAAGGAAGGAGGGAAGGAAAGGAAGGAAGAAAGAAAGGAAAAGAAGGAAGGAAGGGAAAGAAAGAGAGAAAAGAAAGAAAGAAAAAGAGAAAGAAAGGGAAAGGGAAAGGAAAAGGAAAAGGGAAAGGAAAGGAAAGGAAAAGAAAAGAGAAAGAAAGAAGAAAGAAAGAGCGAGCTGGTGGGATTGGCTGAAGTAGTGGATGTGGATGTCAGGGACAGAGAGGAGTTTAGGGGGCAGCCGGAAGGATGAAGGATCTGAGAGACCAATTGTCATCGTCATCATCATCATCATGGCAGCTCTGTCAGTTCACCTACTGTGTGCTAGGCTCTGTGCCAATTCAGAGCTTTACATGCATGACCTGGTTACATCCTTATGACCATCCATAGATCCAGGAAGTGGAGATGAGAGCTGTAGTAGGATTCAAGATATATATATATATATAGTTTGTTTGTTTGAGACAGAGTCTTGCTCTGTCGCCCAGGCTGGAGTGCAGTGGCATGATCTCAGCTCAGTGCAACCTCTGCCTCCTGAGTTCAAGCAATTCTCCTGCCTCAGCCTCTTGAGTAGCTGGGATTACAGGCACACACCACCAAGCCCCACTAATTTTTGTATTTTTAGTAGGCATGGGGTTTCACCATGTTGGTCAGGCTGGTCTCAAACTCCTGACCTCATGATCCACCCACCTTGGCCTCCCAAAGTGCTGGGATTACAGGCCTGAGCCACCGCGCCTGGACTTTTTTTTTTTTTGACAGGGTCTCACTCTGTCACCTAGGCTAGAGTGCAGTGGTGTGAACATGGCTCACTGCAGCCTCCACCTCCCAGACCTAAGCAATCCTCCCACCTCAGCCTCCCTCCTGAATAGCTGGGACTACCTTCTTGTACCACCATGGCCAGTTAATTTTTTTTTTTTTTTTTTTTTTTTTTTGAGACGGAGTCTGGCTCTGTCGCCCAGGCTGGAGTGCAGTGGCCGGATCTCAGCTCACTGCAAGCTCCGCCTCCCGGGTTCCCGCCATTCTCCTGCCTCAGCCTCCCGAGTAGCTGGGACTACAGGCGCCCGCTACCACGCCCGGCTAATTTTTTTTGTATTTTTTAGTAGAGACGGGGTTTCACCATATTAGCCAGGATGGTCTCGATCTCCTGACCTTGTGATCCGCCCGTCTCGGCCTCCCAAAGTGCTGGGATTACAGGCTTGAGCCACCGCGCCCGGCCGGCCAGTTAATTTTATATTATTTTGTAGAGATGAGGTCTCCCTATGGTGCCCAGGCTGGTCTATAACTCCTGGGCTCAGGTGATCCTCCTGCCTCCATCCCCCAAAGTGCTGGGATTATATGCATGAGACACTATACATGGCCTTATTTTTTTTAAGACAGTGTCTTGCTCTGTTGCCCAAGCTGGGGCAGTCGTGTCATCACAGCTCACTGTAGTCTCAACCTCCTGGGCTCAAGTGATCCTCCCACCTCAGCCTCCTGAGTAGCTGGGACCACAGGTGTGTGCCACCATGCCCTGCTAATTTTTTCTTTCTTTTTTTGGAGACGGAGTCTTGCTCTGTCGCCCAGCCTGGAGTGCAGTGGCGCGATCTCGGCTCACTACAAGCTCTGCCTCTCGGGTTTACGCCATTCTCCTGCCTCAGCCTCCCGAGTAGTTGGGACTACAGGCACCCGCCACCTCGCCCGGCTAATTTTTTTTTTGTATTTTTAGTAGAGACGGGGTTTCACTGCATTAGCCAGGATGTCTCGATCTCCTGACCTCGTGATCCGCCCTCCTCAGCCTCCCAAAGTGCTGCGATTACAGGCGTGAGCCACCGCACCCAGCCTAATTTTTGTATTTTTAGTAGAGACAGTGTCTCACCATATCACTCAGGCTGGTCTCGAATTCCTAGCTGTAAGTGATCAGCCTTCCAGAGTGCTAGGATTACAGGCGTGGTCTACCACTCCAGGCCTTTTTTAAAAATTTTTTAAAATTTTATTTTATTATTATTTTTTAGAGAGGGGGTCTTACTATGTTGCCCAGGTGTCCAACTTCTGGGCTCAAATGATCCTCCTTCCCCAGCCTCCCAAGTACCTGGGAGCACAGGTGCACACCATCACGCCTGGCTAATTTTAAATTTTTTTGTAGAGATGGGGGGTCTCATTATGTTACCCGGGCTGGTCTCAGCCTCCCAAAGTGCTGGGACTACAGGCCTGAACCGCCTCGCCTGGTCTCTACCTATTCCTTCGTTTAGCTGTTTGTTGTCTGTCTTCTGGAGAAAGTGAGCTCCACGGCGGCAGGGACATTCTAATTCCCATTTCACAGATCGGGAAACTAGAAGGAGGCCCCGCACAAAGTAGGTTCTCATGGTTTCAGGTTTGTTGAATTAATATGCATGCCCGTTTGTCTCAAGCGGCGGGGAGTGCGCCGCACCGCCCCCTGGTGGAGAGTGGGAAACGTGTCCGCCGGCGTGATTATCAAATTTCCTGGGAGACCTTCAAGTCCGCCCTTAGCCAGGGCGTACTAATTAATGGTAGCATTTAACTCCATTCCACAAATAAACACAAAGTATTTTTTATGATTATTGTTGAACTTCTAAAATTTATTTTTTGATTTATTGAGACCATTGTTTAAGCTGTAGCATAAGTTACATACTTCTCTATTCTTTAAAGCTCCCAAATCCTTTTTTTTTTTTTTTTTTTTTTTTTTTAGGAACAAGGTCTCCCTTGTTGCTCAGGCTGGCATGATCAGAGCTCACTGCAGCCTTGAACTCCTGAAGCTCTCAAACTCTTTTTTCTTTTTCTTTTTTTTTTTGAGACGGAGTCTCGCTTTGTCACCCAGGCTGGAGTACAGTGGTGTGATCTCGGCTCACTGCAACCTCCGTCTCCCAAGTTCAATTCTCTGCCTCAGGCTCCTGAGTAGTTGGGATGACAGGCTCCCACCACCATGCCCGGCTAATTTTTTTGTATTTTTACTAGAGACGGGTTTCACCATCTTGGCCAGGGTGGTCTTGAACTCTTGACCTCGTGATCCATCCGCTTCGGCCTCCCAATGTGCTGGGATTACTGCGTGAGCCACCGCACCTGGCCCTTTTTTTTTTTTTTTTTTTTTTTTTTTTTTTTGAGACAGGGTCTGGCTCTGTCCCCCAGGCTGGAGTGCGATCTCTGCTCCCTGCAACGTCTGCCTCCCGGTTTCAGCAATTCTGCCTCAGCTTCCCAAGTAGCTGGGATTACAGGCGTGAGCCACTGTGCCCAGCCATGACTGACTGACTGACTGACTGACTTCCTTCCTTCCTTCCTTCTTTCCTTTCAAGACAGGGGTCTCACTTTGTTGTTGCCCAGTCTGGCGTTGAACTTCTGGCCTCTAGTGATCCTCCCACCTTGGCCTCCCCAGTAGTGGTGCACCACTGCTCCCTGCTGATTGTTCACTTTCACTGTTGCAGAGTATTTCACTGTATAAAGGCCGGATCATAACTCACTGCAATCTTGACTTCCTGGGCTAGAGCAATCCTTCTGCCTCAGCCTCCTGAGTAGCTAGGACCATGTGCCACCATGTCTGGCTAATTTTATTATGTTTTATTATTATTACTTTTTAACATATGCTGACTTTAGTTATTTATTTACTTTTTTTTTCTTTTTTTTGAGAGGGAGTCTCACTCTGTCGCCCAGGCTAGAGTGCAGTGGTGCGATCTCGGTTCACTGCAACCTCTGCCTCCTGGGTTCAAGCGATTCTCCTGCCTCAGCCTCCTGAGTAGCTGGGATCACAGGCATGCACCACCACGCCTGGCTAATTTTTGTTTGTTTGTTTTTTGTTTTTAAATTTTGAGCCAGAGTCTCACTCTGTTGCCGAGGTTGGAGTGCAGTGGCATTGTGTTGGTTCACTGCAACCTCCGCCTCCTGGGTTCAAGCAATTCTTCTGCCTCAGCCTCCTTAGTAGCTGGGACTACAGGCGTCCAACCACCGTGGCCGGCTAGGTTTTTGTTTTTTTTTTTCTCTTGAGACGGAGTCTCGCTCTGTCACCCAGGCTGGAGTGCAGTGGTGCGATCTCAGCTCACTGAAATCTCCACCTCCTGGTTTACGCCATTCTCCTGCTTCAGCCTCCCTAGTAGCTGGAACTACAAGTGCCTGCCACCATGTCCAGCTAATTTTTTTTACATTTTTAGTAGAGACGGGGTTTCACCATGTTGGCCAGGCTGGTCGTGAACCCCTGACCTCAGGTGATTAACCCACCTCGGCCTCCCAAAGTGCTGGGATTACAGGTGTGAGCCACCGCGCCTGGCCATGCCCGATTAATTTGTGTGTGTGTGTGTGTGTGTGTGTGTGTGTGTGTGTGTGTACTTACTTATTTTTTTGAGACAGGGTGTCGCTGTGTCACCCAGGCTATAGTGCAGTGGCGGGATCTCAACTCACTGCAACCTCTGCCTGTCAGGGTCAAGCGATTCTTCTGCCTCAGCCTCCTGAGTAGCTGGGACTACAGGCATGCACTGACACTCCCGGATAATTTTTTTTTTTTTGAGATGGAGTCTTGCTCTGTCCCCCAGGCTGGAGTGCAATGACGTGATCTCGGCTCACTGAAGCCTCTACCTTCTGGGTTCAAATGATTCTCCTGCCTCAGCCTCCCAAGTAGCTGGGTTTACAGGTGCATACCACCACGGCTGGCTAATTTATTTTTTTGTGTGTGTAGTTTTAGTAGAGACAGGATTTCACCATGTTGGCCAGGCTGGTCTTGAATTCCTGACCTCAGATGATCCTCCTGCCTTGGCCTCCCAAAGTCCTGGGATTACAGGCATGAGCCATGATGCCTGGCCGAGGCTGAGTCTTTATCTTGGGGACTGGCCTGGGCACTGCAAGATGTTCAGGAGCAGCCCTGGCCTCTGCCCACTAGATGGCAAGAGGACCCTCTCCTGTGACAACCAGAACTGTTCCTAGTCATTGTGAAATGTCCTTTAGGGGGCAAAATTACCTCCATGGAGAACCACTGGATAAGAACATGGAGTGTGAGGATGCACAAAAGGGAGTGATGTGGCTGGAGAGGGCAGCAGCGGTGACACACACAACGCTCAGCCTCCATCAAGTCAGCTCTGCCCAGGGTGCTCTGGGCAGCCTCTTTCTGTCGGAACAGTTGCCATGGTTTGAATGTGTCTGTCGAAGTTCACGTGTTGAAAACAATCAGCAGGGCATAGTGGCTCACGCCTGTAATCCCAGCACTTTGGGAGGCCGAGGCAGGTGGATCACGAGGTCAGGAGTTCAAGACAAGCCTGGTCAAAATGGTGAAACCCTGTCTCTCCTAAAAATACAAAAAAACTAGCCAGGCATGGTGGCACATGCCTGTAATCCCAGCTATTTGGGAGGCTGAGGCAGAGAATTGCTTCAACCTGGAAGGCGGAGATTGCAGTGAGCGGAGATTGTGCCATTGCACTCCGGCCTGGGCAAAGAGAGCAAAAGCTATCTCAAAAAAAAAAAAAAAAAAAAAAAAAAGAAAAAAGAAAAGAAACACACACACACACACACACACACATACACACAGAGAGAGAGAGGTGGGGGTCTCACTATGTTGGCCAGGCTGGTCTCAAGCTAGCTCCTGGCCTTAAATGATCCTCCCACTTCTGCCTCCCAAAGTGTTGGAATTACAGGCATGAGCCACTGAATTTAGCCTACTTTTAAATTTTTTTGGTGGAGACTGGGTCTCACTACGTTGCACAGGCTGGTCTTGAATTCCTGAGCTAAAGTGACCTGCCCACCTTGGCCTCCCAAAGTTCTGGGATTACAGGCACGAGTCACCGCACCAGCCTGCAAGTGAATTTTGTTACATGCATAGATTGCTATTTGGACAATTATAAAAGGATTAAATTTCATTGGTATCTCTGAAAGGCTGTGAACAGTAGTCATATAAGTGGTAAGCAATTACCAGGTACTTCCACTTTCCATCTCTTAAATCACAAAATAAAATTACTAGTACCGCAGGGAATCTGGTCTGTTCACTTATGACTGTCATTCACCTTCTCTGAGGGTATTCTATAGCATTCATCATCATTTGTCACAATAGCTTTTTTATGTATTTATGTATTTATTTATTTATTCTGAGACAGAGTTTTGTTTTTGTTGCCCAGGCTGGAGTGCAATGGCGCAACCTTGGCCCACTGCAACCTCCATTTCCCAGGTTCAAATGATTCTCCTGCCTCAGCCTTCCAAGGAGCAAGGGTTACAGGCATGAGCCTCAGTGCCTGGTCGGCTTGTCACAATAGCTTTGTCATGTCTAAAATTGTGGTTAATGCCATAACCTCCTGGACTCTGCAGCTATTCAGCTACTGTTACTTTGAGTATCTTGTAGTTTTGGGAATGCACCCAGCTCATTCACCACAAGGCCTTTGCATAGGTTGTATCCTTGGGCCTGCTCAGGCAGCCTCTCACCCTTGGGCCTCTCCTGCCCCTCTTGCCAGGCATCTCCCACAGGTGCTGCTATTTCCCATTTACTTGTGTCTTCCCTCAGGAGGACAAGGATGGGGTCAGCTTTGTTCATCATCTCAGTTCCCCCTCCAACCTTTCCCCCCCAGTACACAGCCTGGCAGTCAATGCTGATTTGGGAGAATGAACGACTGATTGTATCGGTTGAACGTTTATTTTATTTTATATTTTATGATTTTATTTATTTATTTATTTTCGATACAGAGTCTCACTCTGTCGCCCAGGCTGGAGTGCAGTGGTGTGATCTTGCCTCACTGCAACCTCTGCCTCCCCGGTTCAAGCAATTCTCTGTCTCAGCCTCCCAAGGAGCTGGGATTACAGGCATCTGCCACTACGTCCAGCTAATTTTTGTATTTTTAGTAGAGACGGGTTTCACTATGTTAGCCAGGCTGGTCTCGAACTCCTGACCTTGTGATCCACCCGCCTCAGCCTCCCAAAGTGCTGGGATTACAGGCGTGAGCCATTGCACCCAGCCAGTTATTTTATTTTATTTAGTTTTTTGAGACAGAGTCTTGCTTTGTCGCCCAGGCTGGAGTGCAATGGCACGATCTCAGCTCACTGCAACCTCTGCCTGCTGGGTTTAAGCGATTCTCCTGCTTCAGCCTGTAGGTGGGATTACAGGCATTACAGGTGCCTGCCACCATGCCTGGCTAATTTTTGTATTTTTTAGTGGAGACAGGGTTTCACCACGTTGGTCAGGCTGGTCTCAAACTCCTGACCTCAGGTGATCCACCCGCCTCAGACTCCCAAAGTGCTGGGATTACAGGTGTGAGCCAGGGCGCCCAGCCTATTTTATTTCATTATGAGATGGAATCTCCTTGGTTGCCCAGGCTGCAGTGTGGTGGTGCAATCTCGGCTCACTGCAACCTGTGCCTCCCAGGTTCAAGCGATTCTCCAGCCCCAGCCACCCAAGTAGCTGGAATTACAGGTGCCCGCCACCAAGCCTAGCTAATTTTTGTATTTTTTTTTTTGAGATGGAGTCTCCCTCCATCGCCCAAGCTGGAGTGCAGTGGTGGGATCTCGGCTCACTGCAAGCTCCGCCTCCCAGGTTCACGCCATTCTCCTGCCTCAGCATCCTGAGTAGCTGAGACTACAGGCGCCCGCCACCATGCCCGGCTAATTTTTTTGTATATTTAGTAGAGACGGGGTTTCACCATGTTGGCCAGGATGGTCTCGAACTCCTGGCCTCAAGTGATCCGCCCTCCTCGGCCTCCCAAAGTGCTGGGCTTACAAGCGTGAGCCATCCCGGCCGGCATTTTAATTTATTTTTGAGAAGGAGTACGCTCTGTCGTCTAGGCTGGGTGCGGTGGCATGATCTCGGTTCACTGAAACCTCTGCCTCCCCGGTTCAAGCGATTCTCCTGCTTCAGCCTCCCAAGTTGCTGGGGTTACAGCCGCGCGCCACCACAACCGGCTAATTTTTTGGTAGAGATGGGATTTCACAATGTTGGCCAGGCTGATCTCGAACTTGTGACCTCAGGTGATCCGCCCGCCTCGGCCTCCCAAGGTTCTGGGATTAGAAAGTGTGAGCCGCCCCCCGCCGGTTGAACATCTGAAGCTTCTAAAGCGAACTCTTAGGTTTCATTGGCACGAGGGGCTCGAACCAGGTCAGCCTTCCAGGCGTCAGTGCCCAATGCTTGGCATCTACTCACAGAAACCAGGAATGAGGGGCTGGAGGCGGAAACAGCTTGAAGAAAGAGGTAGAGGCCAGGGAGTGAGGACGGTGTCTCCTTTTCCTGGAAGTTGGTAATTCAGGCAGAAGGAAATTGGATGAGCTTCCAGAACACCCGGGGGGCCAGGTGGCCCCGATCCCACCTCCACTGCGGAGACGCGGCCCCTTTAAGGCTCCCGGAAACGGTCCCACAGGACCGGAAGTGACCCTCTTTATTTCTCTGCCTCACGTGGTGCGGGCAGGAAGTGACGCGCGTGGCCCGGGAGCTGCGGACGCAGAGGCCGACGGAGCTGGAGTCGCAGACGCCGCGGGGTCTCCGGGACAGGTGACCGGGGGGAGGGGGCCGGGAGCGCGCCCAGAGAAGGCGGGGCCTGAAGCTCCACGTGGCGGGGAGCACGAACAGGCGTGGGCGGGGTGGGGAGCCGCCGGCGGGGGCGGGGTCGGAGTACTCTGCGGGGGGCGGGGACAGGACGCCCACATGGGAAGCTGGAGGGGCGCTGGCGCGGCTGGCCGTTGGAGGGGGGTGGGTAGGGCCGGGGCGAGGCGGGGCGGGGCCCGAGCCTGGGCCGGCGGCTGTGGGCGGGACCTAAAAGTTGTGGCTGGACTGTGGGCGGGGCCATATGTTGCTTGGACAGCTGTGTGGCGGGGCTCCGATGCCCGGCGGAAGCGCTGTGGGCGGGGCCAGAAAGTTTTGCCCGACTGGAAGTGGGTCCAGATTGTTGGCCGGGACGTTGGGGGCGGACCCAGAGGCTGACGCGTGCCGGGGCGGGGCCACTTTATAGTGGGGAGCCAGGGGGCGGGGCCAGGGAGCTGGCGGGGAATGCTGGGGGTGGAGCCAGAAAGTTTCGTCTGAGCCACAGGCGCGGCCAGAGCGTTGGCGGGGAAGCGGGGAGCTGAGCCAGAACCCTGGGGAAGCCACGGGTGGGGCCAGATGCTGACGTAACGAGGTGTGGGAGGGAGTCAGGGGGCGTGTCCAGGAAGTTGGCCAGGCCAATCGGAGGCGGGGCCAGAGGGTTGACTGGGAAGGCCGGAGGCGGGGCTGGAATAATAATAATAAGAGATGGGAGGGGTGGGTCTGGGCTGTTGCCTTGGAGAAAGTCGGGAGGGGGGCTAGATTAATGGCCCATGGGTTGGGGCGGGGCTAGAGCGGTTTCCAGGATGTCGGGGAAGTGGCCCTAGCATTCCCAGCTGGATTGAGGCTGGAGCTTTGCACAGAAAATCTGGGGCGGGCCTGGGTATTTTTGTCCTTGTTAGGGCTGGTGGAGTATTCAGTGGGGCAAAAAGCCAGTTCCAGGAAGCCTCGCCAGTGAGTTCTGGGCCTGTGTACAGAATCCTTTCGGGGGAGGCGGGAGGCTGTTGAGCTTCCTTAGGGTGCTGAAGACCGGGACTAGGAAGTCCCTGGGGAAGGTGTGGGCTTGGCGTGTTCTCTGAAAACTTGGGCAGCCAATAAGAGTGGGGTTCAGACTTTCTTTGAGAGTGGGATTAGGAATGTTTCTGAACCTTACCTGGCGGAGCTAGAATATTCGCCTGAATATGAGAGGCACCAGGATGAGCACAGGGAGGTGGGTCTGGAACTTTCTTGTGCAGGCTGGTTGGAGGGGTTGTAGTTGGAACTCTCGATAGGGAACCGGGCTGGCACTCATACCACAGGGTATGCAGGCTGGACTAGAATCTGCGTTTGGAGGAGAGCAGTGTTGGATACTTAAGTAGTGGGTGGGGGCCAGAATATCCCCAAGGTGGGTTTCACTAGATTGTTTACATGGGAACTGGGTGAGTCCACAAAGATCATGAAAGGGCTGAGTCTTAATTTCTTTCTTTTTTTTTTTTTGGGACGGAGTCTCGCTCTGTTGCTCAGGCTGGAGTGCAGTGGCGCGATCTCGGCTCACTGCAAGCTCTGCCTTCCCGGGTTCACGCCATTCTGCCTCAGCCTGTAGCCGGGACTACAGGCGCCCGCCACCACGCCCGGCTAATTTTTGTATTTTTAGTAGAGATGGAGTTTCACCGTGTTATCCGGGATAGTCTCGATCTCCTGACCTTGTGATCCGCCCATCTCGGCCTCCCAAAGTGCTGGGATTACAGGCGTGAGCCACCACACCCGGCCTGCCTGGCTAATTTTTTTGTATTTTTTTTTAGTAGAGATGGGGTTTCACCCTGTTAGCCAGTATGGTTTCGATCTCCTGACCTCGTAATCCTCCCGTCTGGGCCTCCCAAAGTGCTGGGATTACAGGCGTGAGCCACCACACCCAGCCCATCTTAATTTCTATGGAGAAGGTAGAGCTGGCAGTTGAAGGGAGGGAGAGTGAGGGCTAGAATTCTCTTGTGGTACAGGTTTTTTTTTGTGTATGGCTATGAGGAGCCCCCAGTATTTTAGAGGACGAAGTAGATTGGGGGCCATTGGCCTTAGTCCTTCTTTTTCCTCTGCCCCCAGGAACCCTCAGTGCTGTGTCTAGATTCTGCAGGGGAGGTTTGCTGGGATCTTGACCCCACCGAGCCAGCGAAATGGTGAGGCTGAAAGTGGGTCTCTAGAATCTCAGTTTTGGGGAAGGGGGCTTGGGAGAATGGGATCCAGGGGGGCAGACTCTCAGACCCCAGGGAAAATCCCTGGTATGGATGGAGGTTTTTCCTTCCATCCCTCAACTGCCTCCCGGTCTCAGGCAGCCACACTCGATTTGAAATCAAAGGAGGAGAAGGATGCTGAGTTGGACAAGAGGATCGAGGCTCTTCGGCGGAAGAATGAGGCCCTCATCCGGCGCTACCAGGTGCCCTAGCCCCGCCCTGGGAGACCCCATCCCCTCTCTTCCCCGCAGTGAGTTTTTCTCACCTCTCCCTTAAAACCTTTTCATAGCTCCCCATCACTGTCAGGATAAAAGCCAAAGGCTTAGCCTGACATCCCTTCTTTCATTCCATTATTCATTCATTCATTCATTTGTTCACAAGTGTTCCCCAAGATCTTTACCATACCAGCCCCGGTGCTGTGTGGTGCTAGGGATACAGCTGTGACTGAGACAGACCCAGGCCTACCCCTCCAGGGTCCACTGTCTAGTCAGGGATGTCCCAGAGTGGACAAGTCTGGAATCAGGAAATCCAGGGGTCTGTGGGAGTCCGGAGGAGGCTCCTGCCCAGCCTTGGGGATATCAGGAAGGGTTTCCTGGAGGAGTGGACTTTGAGGCTTGAGTGGTGAGTAGACAATAACCAGTTGAGAAGGAGAGGGGAACATGTTTCAGGCAGAGAGAACAGTTTGTGCAAATGTTGGAAGCGAGAGAGAGCTTGGAGCTTCAAGTTGGAGGGTTGGTTAGGAGAGAATTGACCTGGGCAGGTCGGCAGGGACTAGGCTGTGCGGGGCCCTGAATGCCACCAGGCTGAGTTTGAACTTTGTCCTGAGGGCGCTGGGGAACCAGGGAGAGCCTTGAGCAGGGGTGGGACCCGTCAGAATAGTTCTTTAGGAAGACGCCTCTGGGTGCTGTGTGGTGGTGGGTGGGAGGAGGTGATACTGGAGCCCAGTGACCGAGGAGGAAGCTGGGGCTGGAACCCTAGTAGGAGAGGAGGTACCTGGCTCAGGGCAGGGCTGTTGAGAGGAACTCAGTTACTAAAGAGCAGTTGGGGGCAGGGGGAGGAAGAGGGAGGATTTAGGACAAGGCCGCTGAGTAGGTGGTGTGGCTGTCCCTGAGATGGGATCTGGGGGGAGGCATGGGTTTCATTTATTCATTCTTCATGAATTCATTCATTTTATAAAAGGCATATTGAATTTCCCTTGTGGGCCAGGCAACGTTCTAGACTTGGGATACATGTCAGTGACATACATCACTGAAAGCGGACCGACATTCCTGTTCCAGGCAGATTCTGCTGTAGTGGAGGAAGCAGACAGTGAGCAAGACGCACACGGTGCTGGGTGCAAATGGGATGAGATCAGAGAGGGTGGCAGGGAGCTGGTTTCCATAGGGTGCTCAGGGAAAGCCTCACCAGAAGGCAGCATTGGAGCAGAGACCTGCAGGAGGTGAGGGGTTGAAAGATCTCTGGGAAAAGTGTTCCTGGCAGAGGGAGCTGCTGGTGCAAAGCCCCCGAGGCAGGTTTGAGCTGGATGTGTTCTGGGAATAGCAAGGAAGCCAGAGTGATCGGGGGGCAGAGGGTGAGAGATGAGGTCAGGGAGGTACCAAGGCCAGACCCCACGGGTCCCACAGGATATGGGGAAGGCTCTTACTCAGAGATGGGCACCACAGGAGCGTTTTGAGTGGGGCAGCAACGTGATGGGGTTTGAGGGATATGAGTGGCCTTCTTGTCCAGAGCCCAGGAGAGAGGCCTGGGCTGGGGCCAGACTTAGTCGGAGATCAGGGGTCTGTGGGAGGCTGTCTGGCGGTCAGGGCACCTGACGCTTCCCTACCCCGGGTGTCTGTTCCTAGGAGATTGAGGAAGACCGTAAGAAAGCTGAACTTGAGGGAGTCGCGGTCACAGCTCCCCGAAAGGGCCGCTCAGTGGAGAAGGAAAATGTGGCAGTGGAGTCGGTGAGCTCATCACTGGGGTTAGGGATCCTGGGGATGGGGAGGGGCAGAGGGTTGAGGCCTGGGACCCAGGAGCCCCCAGCTGTCCTGCACCAGTGGGTGGCCTCCATCCTGGCCGCATGCCTGCCTGCCCCAGTGACTGTATTTTCCCCATCTCCCCTCTTCCAGGAGAAGAACCTGGGTCCTTCCCGGAGGTCTCCTGGGACCCATCGGCCCCCAGGGGCCAGCAAGGGGGGCCGGACTCCTCCACAGCAGGGAGGCCGGGCTGGCATGGGCCGAGCATCGCGCAGCTGGGAGGGAAGTCCTGGGGAGCAGCCTCGAGGAGGAGGAGGAGCTGGGGGCCGTGGCCGGAGGGGCCGGGGCCGGGGTTCCCCTCACCTCTCTGGAGCTGGAGACACCTCAATCTCTGACCGTAAATCTAAGGTAGGAGCTAGGCAGCACCTGGAGCCCTGGCTGAGGTTCTCTGTTGTCTGTTTCTGTCTGTTCCTCCTCTCAAATGCACAGTTGTCCTGTATGTCCATCTTTCGGCATCTGTCTCCGAGTGTCTGCATCTGTCTGTGTTTCTCTCTTCCTTTACCACCTCCTCCTCCTCCTGCTCTCCCTCTTCTTTTTTTTTTTTTTTTTTTTTTTTAAGTACAATTTCCATTTTATTTTTCTCCAGAGAATAGTCTGTCTCAGTCTTTAAGGACTCAGCTCCTTACATGGGTTTTGGTGGGGGACGTGGGGCAGCACCCGCAGGTCTAAATCGGGGAGGGGGTGTTCGGTCCTTGCGGGCTTCACGAGATCGATTCCTGACTACTTTGCTGTGAATTGCACAACTCACACAGTAATGCAGCTTCACATACAGCTTGGGAAGCACATAGGCATCAAAGACGCTCGCTTCAGAAATGTCCCTGACCGCTGCGGCCTCCACTATGTTTCGAATGACGAATTTCTTAATGGCCTTGTCCTTGGGCACGCATCGGGCACAGTTAGTGCAGCGAATAGGCTGCACATGGCCGCGGCCCTTTTTGGCACGACCGTTGTTCCTTCTTTTCTTTGTCATTTTGGACGTACGGACCGACTGCACTCCCTCTTCTATTTCCTCCTGTTCCTTCCCTCTCTCCTCACGCCCAGAGCTCGCATGTTCCTCGTCTCTTTCTCTCCTGCCCATGCTCCCCCTCTTCTCATTCCTCCTCGCCTTCCTTCCCTCCCCTCTCCTGCAACACCTAGTGCTGCGTGTCCTCTGTCGCTCGCTCTTTGTCTCCCTTTTTCTGGCTTTCTGGTGCATGCTTGCCCGCTCATCCTCTGTCCTCACCTCTCCTGCCTTTCTGGCTCTGTGTGTGTCTGGTGGGCTGTCTCTGTCTGGTGTGCTTGTGGGCACAGGCTCTGTGTGGCATTCTGTTTCTGTGTTTGTGTTGGTCCCCGGCTTTGTTTGTGGGGAGCAGTGATCTTACTGTAACTGCCTCACTCACCCATGACGTGCAGGTCAGCGGGGTGTCAGGCGTCTAGCTGAGTGACGGACAGCCCACCATGGACATGGGTTGAACCTGGTTCTGTGAGTTACCTGTCCTTGGGCAGCTCACTTCCCCTGTGAGCTTCTGGTTCTGGCATTTACACGGGAATAAGAAGATTCAAAAATTAGCCGGGCGTGGTGGTGGGCACCTGTCATCCCAGCTACTTGGGAGGTTGAGGCAGGAGGATCATTTGAACCTGGGAGGCGGAGGTCACAGTGAGCTGAGATGGTGCCACTGCACTCCAGTCTGGGTGACAGAGTGAGACTCCATATCAGAAAAAAAAAAGCTGGGTGCGGTGGCTCACACCTGTAATCTCAACACTTCAGGAGGCCAAGGTGGGCAGATCACCTGAAGTCAGGAGTTCGAGACCAGCCTGGCCAACATGGTGAAACCCTGTCTCTACTAAAAATACAAAAAATGAGCCAGGCATGGTGGCACACGCCTGTTATCTCAGCTACTCAGGAGGCTGAGGCAGGAGAAGTGCTTGAACCTGGGAGGCAGAGGTTGCAGTGAGCTGAGATCACGCCGTTGTACGCCAGCCTGGACAACAAGAGTGAAATTCTGTCTCAAAAAAAAAAAAAGAATTAGACTTAAATTGGGCATGCCAAGCTGCTGTCACAGAAAGATGCCAAAAATCTCACGACCTAAGTAGAGTAGGAGTTTTTGTATGCTGAGCCCTGCAGGGAGGTGGGTGGTCCAGGGGGTGAGGCCCTGCTCCATGATGTCACTCAGGGACCCAGGTTCCTGCTTTTTTGTGTTTGAGACGGAGTCTCGCTCTGTTGCCTATGCTAGAGTGCAGTGGCGTGATCTTGGCTCACTGTAAGCTCCACCTCCCAGGTTCACGCCATTCTCCTGCCTCAGCCTCCCAAGTAGCTGGGACTACAGGTGCCTGCCACCACGCCCATCTTATTGTTTTTTTTTTTTTTGTATTTTTAGTAGAGACGAGGTTTCACTCTGTTAGCCCGGATGGTCTCAATCTCCTGACCTTGTGATCCACCTGCCTGGGCCTCCCAAAGTGCTGGTATTACAGGCGTGAGCCACCACCCCCGGCCACGTTTAAAATTTTTTGTAGAGACAGGGTCTTGCTATGTTGCCTAGTCTGGCCTTGAACTCGTGGACTCAAGCAATCCTCCTGCCTTGGCCTCGCAACGTGCTTGGATTAGAGGTTTAAGTCAACATGTCAGCCTGGAGGCTGGTTTTGAACGCAGGCTCCTTCCGTCTAGTATGTACTGAAATTCCAGACCCCCCCATAGGAAAGCCAGTGCAGTATATACTGTGTTGTTTGCATAGACTAGGCCTGACCAACCAGCCTCATAGTTCACTACTGACCCTGAGCACGGAGCATGCTGAGAGCAAATGCTCAGACACCAGCAGACCAGTCCGAGGAGAGGAGCCTCAGGCCTGCTGGGCAGCCCCTCTCCTGCACGGGCGGCCTAATGGTTCTCCCTGAAACTGGGTATCTCTATCTTTATCCCCCCAGGAGTGGGAGGAGCGGCGCAGACAGAACATTGAGAAGATGAACGAGGAGATGGAGAAGATCGCCGAATACGAGCGCAACCAGCGGGTCAGTGGTGCGGGTGTCCCCGTGGCGGGGCCCAGCTCCCTGGGCTGCAGGGAGCCGGTGTCAATCCTCTGCTCTGCTGCCTGCAGGAAGGGGTGCTTGAACCCAACCCGGTGCGGAACTTCCTGGATGATCCCCGGCGACGCAGTGGGCCCCTGGAGGAATCTGAGCGGGACCGCCGGGAGGACAGCCGCCGGCATGGTCGCAACTGGGGGGGCCCTGACTTTGAGCGGGTGCGCTGTGGCCTCGAGCACGAGCGGCAGGTGGGTGCTGGCGGTGAGGACACCCCGGGGCTGTCAGGGCTATGATGGGGACTGCGCAGCAGGAACCAGACAGATCAGGGCCATGGGGCCTCTCCTTTTTTGTGCCGTAGCACAGGACTTTTTTTTTCATTGAGACGGAGTCTTGCTCTGTCACCCATTCTGGAGTGCAGTGGCGCCATCTCGGCTCACTGCAACCTTTACCTCCCGGGTTGAAGCAATTCTTCTGACTCAGCCTCCCAAGTAGCTGAGATTATAGGCGAGTATCACCATGCCTGGCTAATTTTTTCGTATTTTCAGTAGAGATGGGGTTTCACCATGTTGGCCAGGCTGGTCTTCGCAACTCCTGACCTTAAGTAATCTACCTGCCTCGGCCTCCCAAAATGCTGGGATTACAGGTGTGAGCCACCATGCTTGGCCAGGATTTTAATTATTAAGGATTTGTGGTATGTTTTGTTTCCTGCTAAGGCAAATCTCCCCTCATTGTTAATGACATCAGCATTTATGAGGCACCTACCATGTGGCAGGTGCTGTGTGAGGGGTGGGGACCTGACCTAGAAGAGGAGGGAGGGGCAGTGTCCTTGCACTTGGTGGTCGACCCCCAAATTGTTCGTCTGTTGGTTCTTCTGTCAGTACCACGCTGCTCTAGTTGTTACAGCTTTGTGGTATGTTTGAGGGTTTTCTTGTTACTAACAGTATTTTTTTTTTTTTTTTTGAGACGGAGTCTCGCTCTGTCGCCCAGGCTGGAGTGCAGTGGCGCCATCTTGGCTCACTGCAAGCTCCGCCTCCTGGGTTCACACCATTCTCCTGCCTCAGCCTCCTGAGTAGCTGGGAGTAGCCGCATGCCCGGCTAATTTTTTGTATTTTTAGTAGAGATAGGGTTTTACCATGTTAGCCAGGATGGTCTTAATCTCCTGACCTTGTGATCCGCCCGCCTCGGCCTCCCAAAGTGCTGGGATTACAGGCGTGAGCCACCACGCCCAGCGGGATAAGAGTTTTGAGGCAGAGCCCCTTCCTTGATGAGGTTTCTATTGGTGGGAGCTGAGTGAATGAAAATATAGCAAGATGTGAGGTCCTGCCAAGTGTTGTGGAGAAAAATCCAGCAGCTGAGGGGACAGAGGGATGCTACAGATCTGAGAGGGCCTCTCTGAGGAGGTGCCACCTGAGCCTACTTGGTTGTGATCTCTGCCTTGTCACTGCTTCCCTGTGTGACCCTGAGCAAGTGGATGTGCCCTGGGGCTTAGGGGTGGGGGGGGGTGTGGGACAGTGCCCTGACTCCCCCTGGGCTGGGGGGCAGGGCCGCCGAGCTGGCCTGGGCAGTGCTGGAGACATGACGTTGTCCATGACGGGCCGGGAGCGGTCGGAGTACCTGCGCTGGAAGCAGGAGAGGGAGAAGATCGACCAGGAGCGGCTGCAGAGGCACCGCAAACCCACTGGCCAGTGGCGGCGCGAGTGGGACGCCGAGAAGACTGATGGGATGTGAGTCTCCTCCCCACTGCCCTCCCCGTGTGGCACCTTGACCTTGGCCCTGACTTCTAAGTCCTGTGCCTCTCTCTGGTTTCTCCTGCTTTGTATGAGTGAGTGACTGCTATATCCTGAGATGCTGTGGACCAGCTGCCGGAGCTCAGCAGCACGGCAGCATGTGAGAGCACTTCTGTTTTTCTTTTTTTTTTTTTTTTTTTTGGAGACAGAGTCTTGCTCTGCCGCCCAGGCTAGATGGAGTGCAGTGGCGCGATCTCAGCTCACTGAAACCTCTGCCTCCTGGGTTCAAGCAATTCTCCTGCCTTAGCCTCCTGAGCAGCTGGGGTGAGAGGATTTCTTCTGTATGCACGGGTGTGCTGGGCTCATCTGATCCAGGCTGGATGCTAAGCTGTGGGTCCCACTGGGCTTGGCTCCTTGCGGCAGGGTGAACTCATTCTGCGCCAGGGTGTTCATTCTGCTATCCAGGCTGAGGGCAGCAGCTGCCTGGGGAGCGCTTGCCCTGACATGGGCAGATGCACAAGCGGGCACACTTGCCAGTCGTTTTTGCCAGCACACTCCATCTCACTGGGGCAGGGAAGTACGCTCTGCCCACTCCAGTGGATAAGAACACCGGTGGCTGCAGGGATGTCAGTTCCAATGCAGGGAGGGTGTGAAGGCTGTTTAACAGCGATTAGACCTTTGCATCCTCCCGCCAGCCTCTGACCTATCCCCACCAACACAGATTCCTGAACGTCTTTCCATGCCCCACCATCACCTTCTTCTTCTTCTTTTTTTTTTCTTTGGAGATGGAGTCTCGCAGTGTTGCTTGGGCTGGAGTATAGTGATGTGATCTCGGCTCACTGCAACCTCTGCCTCCTGGGTTCAAGCGATTCTCCTGCCTCAGCCTCCCGTGTAGCTGGAATTACAGGTGCCTGCCACCACATCCAACTAATTTTTGTATTTTTGGTAGAGACAGGGTTTCACCATGTTGGCCTGGCTGGTCTTGAACTCCTGACCTCATGATTTGCCCACCTGAATCTCCCAAAGTGCTGAGATTACAGGTGTGAGCCACCGCACCTGGCACCACCACCTTACCCCAGTGGCATTGTTAACCTCAAGTTTGACTCTGTCCCCCGATTCATCAGACTTAAAGCCCTCATCACATCGTCGTCATGGGGACCAACTTCCATAGCCAAGAAGGAGAAGGTTCAGGAAGAGCCAATAAATGGCAGTATTTAAAGATCAGCAACTTTAGGTTTTACCTCATCTCCCATTCTTTCCTGTGTTGAAAGTTTTCATTCACCTATAACTGTGTTTTGGCTTTGGCTAAGGAGAAGGATTTTGTCTGCCCGGTGGTCGGGAAGCATTCTGTTGTGGATTGTGAGCTAAGCCTGTGCAAGTGTGAGAAATATTTTGCTCAGATACTATAGCTGATCTTCCTAAGGAGGAGGCAGCTGGACTTTTGGGGAGATGTTCTCAGTGTTCACAGTGAGAAAGTATTTGTTTTTCTTGTGTGTCCCAAAAACAGTTTGCAACAAGTCTGATTAATAATGTGTGTGTGGGCTGGGTGCAGTGGTTCACGTCTGTAATCCCAGCACTTTGGGAGGCCGAGGCAGGTGGATCATGAGGTCAGGAGATCAAGACCATCCTGGCCAACACGGTGAAACCCCGTCTCTACCAGAAATTCAAAAAATGGCGGGACGCAGTGGCTCCTGCCTGTAATCCCAGGACTTTGGGAGGCCGAGGCGGGCAGATCACGAACGAGGTCAGGAGATGGAGACCATCCTGGCTAACATGGTAATACCCTGTCTCTACTAAAAATACAAAAAATTAGTCAGATGTGGTGGCGGGCGCCTGTAGTCCCAGCTACTCGGGAGGCTAAGGCAGGAGAATGGTGTGAACCCGGGAGGCGGAGCTTGCAGTGAACCGAGATCGTGCCACTGCACTCCAGCCTGGGTGAAACAGCGAGACTCCGTCTCAAAAAAAAAAAAAAAAAAAAAAAAAGTGTGTGTGGGCCAGGCGCAGTGGCTCACGTTTATAATCCCCACAATCCCAGCACGTTAGGAGGCCGAGGCTGGAGGACTGCTTGAACCCAGGAGGTTTGCAGTGAGCCGTTATGATGCCACTGCACTCCAGCCTGGACCACAGAGCAAGACCCTATCTCTAAGAAAAAAAAAAATGCATGGTGTCTTGCTTTCATCAGCATATATTTGAGTCCCCCCTATGTCATAGAAGGTTCTAGGTGATACAGCAGCAAACAAAATATTTCTGCCTTGGTGGAACTAAGAATGTAGTGGGCAAGGTGGGTAATGAAGAGGTCTAATGTCAGGCCCGGAAGGACAATGAAGCAGAGTAAGCAGCCAGGGTGGAGATTAGAATTTTAGACTTAGATAATCTGTGTAATAATAATAATAATAATATTTTCTTTTTTTTTGAGACTGAGTCTTGCTGTGTTGCCCAGGCTAGAGTGCAGTGGTGTGATCTCGCCTCACTGCAAGCTCTGCCTCTCAGGTTCATGCCATTCTCCTGCCTCAGCCTCCCGAATAGCTGGGACTACAGGTGCCTGCCACCACGCTTGGCTAATTTTTTGTATTTTTAGTAGAGACAGGGTTTCACCGTGTTAGCCAGGAGGATCTCTATCTCCTGACCTCATGATCCGCCCACCTCGGCCTCCCAAAGTGCTGGGATTACAGGCGTGAGCCACCTGCGCCCGGCCTAATTTTTGTATTTTTAGTAGACATGGGGTTTCACCCTGGTCTCAAACTCCTGGTCTCAGGTGATCCACCCATCTGGTGTCCCAAAGTGTTGGGATTACAGGTGTGAGCCACCACGCCCGATCCTAATATTGTCTTAGCTGGGGGTTCAGGAAGGCCTCTGAGCGGAGCCCTGAAAGGAGGTTGAGGGAGTGAGCCAGTGAAAAATGTGGGAAGAACGTTTCAGGAGCAGGCGCTAAGGCCCTAAGGCAGGAGCTAGGTGTGGTGGAAGAGCCTGCTTAGCTGGAGAGGCGAGAGAGACTGGTGGGAAAAGTCAGTCAGTTGGGGGTCATGTACTTGGGCAAGGGTCTGTGGTGATTCCCCCAGATTTTTGTTTTGGCGCCCACATTCTGAATCTTTCTGTATTTGTCACTATGCTGTCAAACTTGCCTCTCACCCATCACCTGGTCCTATTTTTTTTTGAGATAGGGTCTCCCTCTGACACCCAGGCTGCAGTACAGTGGCTTGATCATGGCTCACTGCAGCCTTGACCTCCCAGGCTTAAGCAATCCTCCCTCCTCAGCCTCCCTAGTAGCTGGGATTACAGGCGTGCGCCACCACGCCCAGCTAATTTCTGTATTTTTTGTAGAGGTGGGGCTTCACCATGTTCACCAGGCTGGTTTCAACTCCTGGGCTTAAGGGATCTGTCTGCCTCAGCCTCCCAGAGTACTGGGATTACAGGCTTGAGCCACCATGCCCAGCCCTGTCCTACTTCTAGTGACCCCTGTCTGGTTGACCATCTGTCACTGATCCGATTTCTGACCCTGACCTCTCCTATCTTCTTGATCCTCTTGTTACCGTGTTCCCCCAGCTGCCCGCTCATCCGTTATCTTTCCCCAGGTTCAAGGATGGCCCAGTCCCTGCCCATGAACCATCCCACCGCTATGGTGAGTGGGTGCCCTTGGATGAGCCGAGGCTCGGTCTGGGAGTCGGGTGGTGTGTGCCACGCCTTCCCTTTCCGACGATACCTGGGTTCTGTTGCAGATGACCAGGCCTGGGCCCGGCCCCCGAAGCCCCCTACGTTTGGGGAGTTCCTGTCCCAGCGCAGAGCTGAGGCCAGCAGCCGCAGGAGGAGAAAGAGCAGTCGGCCTCAGGCCAAGGCAGCACCCCGGGCCTACAGGTGGGGCATCCCTTCTGTGGGCTTGCATACCTCCAGGACTCTCCACAGGGCGTCCTCTTCTTTGGCTTGCTGTGAAGGTGTGGGTACATCTGTCTGTCCCTGTCTTTGTCTTGGCCCGATCTCGCAGGTCTGTGGTTTGAGGGGCTTGGGATCTGTCTCTTGGTTTTACCTTCATCTGTCCCCTTTCTGCCCTTACCCATCTCCTCTTCTGCCACCTGCCCCGCTATCTTTGACACCTGGGGACACACATCTGCCATTCCCTCAGTGCTCCAACATGCCAGGTGCTCTGGGCAGCTCCTCCCTAGGGAGGGTGGAAGCAGGAAGCCCTTCCTCCTGTCTACTCTCCACCCAGGCATCACCCCTTCCCTTGTTCCCTCTAGTGACCATGATGATCGCTGGGAGACAAAAGAGGGGGCAGCATCCCCAGCCCCTGAGGCTCCACAGCCCACTTCCCCTGTGGAGACATCCACGCAGGTGAGGCTGGGCCGCGGTTCAGGGCATGGGCCTGGGGTGGGGGCTCAGGGCCTGCGCCTTGCCCTGACTTGCTTATGTCCCCAAAGCTACCCAAGATCCCAGCCGCTGCACACCAGCCTCCCGAAGACAAGGGGGAAGAGAACGAGGGGGAAGAGGATGAAGAATGGGAGGACATAAGTGAGGATGAGGAGGAGGAGGAGGAGGAGGAGATCGAGGTGGAAGAAGGTGATGAGGAGGAGGAACCAGCCCAAGACCACCAAGCCCCAGAGGCCGCCCCCACTGGGAGCCCCTGCAGTGAGCAGACCCACGGAGTCCCCTTCAGTCCAGAGGAGCCCCTGCCGGAGCCCCAGGCCCCTGGCACGCCTTCCAGCCCTTTCTCACCACCCAGCGGCCACCAGTCCGTGTCCGATTGGGGTGAAGAGGTGGAGCTGAATTCTCCCCGGACCACCCACCCGGCTGGTGCCCTCTCTCCGGGTGAGGCCTGGCCTTTTGAGACTGCATGAAGCTGGCTGTGTGTGTGTGTGTGTGTGCGCGCGCACAAGTGCGCGTGCCCTGGAGGGGTGTGGCTGATGGGGGACCCTTGGAGGCTGGGCCCTGGGACCCAGTGTGTCCTATAGCCATGGTGGCTGTTGGTTGGGGGATAGCCCATGCTCTTCTGTACGGTCATGCTCTTCTTTGGAATGCCTCCTCCCAGAGCCTGCCCCAGCTCTTCGAGCTCCCTCCCCAATAAAGAGTTCACATCCTCAAATGACATTCCCCCAGGTGTGTCCTTGAACCCCCTTCAACTCCCCCTGGGCCTTCTCTCTTGGGGTAGGGAGATGTCAGGAGGGAAAGGGGGCTTGACCGGGCCTCCCCTTCCCTAGGAGGTGGCCAGTCAGCCCCTGCCTCCCTGGAGAGTGGGCCCAGCCTCCCAGGAACCCAGAAAGCTGAAGAGGAAGGGTCTGAGGCAATTCCAGGTGGGGGAGTGCATGGGGCAGGGGGTGGAGGCTGCTGCTGCTGCTTTCTGTGGGGCTGAGGGGCAGAGGGCTTGGGGGAGTGGGGTGAGTGTGTGTAGGGAGCAGTTGGACCATAGAGGTGAGGCGAAAAGGGTGAGCTGGGATAGGGATTGGAGACGAGCTGGGTGGCAGGGGTGGGGCAAAGGGGCAACTTTATGGGCCAAGCCAATAGGAATTGGGTATGTGGGTGGAGGTTGAAGTGGGGGGTAAGGAAAGGATTAGAATTTTGGAGTGGAGCTCAGGGTTTTGGAAAGCACTGGTTTAAGAGTAATGGGGTGTGGTCAGACACCTTGGCTCATGCCTGTAATCCCAGCACTTAGGGAGGCTGAAGTGGGCAGATCACTTGAGGTCAGGAGTTCCAGACCAGTCTGGCCAAGAAGGTGAAACCCCGTCTTTACTAAAATAAAAAAATTAGCTGGGCGTGGTGGCGTGCGCCTGTAATCCCAGCTGCTTGGGAGGCAGGAGGATCGCTTGAACCTGGGAGGCGGAGGCTGCAGTGAGCAGAGATCGCTCCACTGTACTCCCACCTGGGCGACAGAGCGAGACTCCGTCTGGGGGGGGGGGGGAAAGCGGGGGGTTGGTGTACTAGGGCAGGAGCTAAAGGTGGACTTCGAAATTTGAACTGGCTCGAAAAGGCCAAAAAGATGTGCAAGGGCAGAAAACTGGATTTAACTGTGGCTGGGATTAGAGTTTTGAGGTGCAACCTAGTGGGGCAAATTAGAATAGAGATGCGGACCCCATCAGCATTTTGGGACCGACGAAGTGTGAGCAAGAGGCCGAGCCCCTCTCCACCTACACTTCGTAGGAGTAAGATTTCGAATCTCAGATGGTCTCCCCTCCCCGCAGAGTGGGATTAGGATTTGGGGGGCAGAGCCGAGGAAGGACTGGTTAGAATAGCAGGCGGTGGCGAAGGAAAGGGGAGGACGGATCCTCTAGGACTGGCTTGGTGGAGGTTGGTGAAGGCTGTGAGACGGGGCGGGGGTGGGAGAGGACAGTTTGCAGCGGTGGGTGGCGCGGGGGCCTAGGCGCTCTGTCTTGGGCCACGTGTTGGTCGGGAGACAGAGCGCACCACACCCGCTTTTCCCCGATTGTAAACAGGGTTATGTTGCTGGGGGTGTTTGCTGCTGCGTGGGTCCGCTGAGAGGATTAGTCTAGGCTGTGTAAACCGCTTAGCGCCAAGCCGGCTGTGGCAGGGGCTCGAACGGGCAGGGGGCGTGGCTAGGCGGGGGAGTGGTCCTGGGCCTGGGGGGAGGTAGGAAGACTAATTCCCTCCGCTGACTCAGCCCCTTCTCTCCTCAGAGGCGGGCCCCGAGGGCCAGGAGACGGCGGAGATCACCGACTTCCAGAGGGTGCGTTTCTGCAAGGTGGTGGCGGCCCCTCCGCCGCCGGGGGCCGCTCGCTGACCGCGCCCGCCGGACCGCGGCCTCCGCGCTCTGCACTAACCTCCCATCGCCTCGCTTCTCTGTCCTCTGCTTCTGCCACACTCCAGCCAGGAGAGGGTTAAATGTAAGGGGGGAGGAGCCAGGGTTTGCGAGCCGGGCGGGGCCAGGGCAGTAGTCGGTGCAGGCCCCACCAACGGGGGACGTCGCGGTACCGGGACGGCTGGGACGCTTCCGCGTTAGCCTCCCATGGAGGCCCTGGGCGGCTCGGGTCGAATTTCCCGCCTCCAGGATTGCATCCGAGGCCTGGCAGATAGCCGGTGACTCTTCCGAAGGGCTTGAATTACTCGGGCACCAGCCTTGTCTTATTAAACGCAATGCTTCCGCTCACCCTTGAACTGTGTTTCTGGAGGGGGCAGGCTGGGTCGCTGTGCTTGGCGGGCTTTTCCGTGTTGGAAGAGGCGGGAGGAAGGAGTCTTCCTTCACCCTTCTGATCCGTCTTCCCTCCCCCACCTCCCGCAGGCCTCCCCGAATTCCTGAAGACGCTGCTGGGAGGGGACTGAAGCTTCCCCGCCTTGATGGGGAGGGGGCGTCAGGAGGGGTTTATCTGGATTTCCAGGCTGTCTTCTGTCTTCCCCAGAGCCTAGTCTGGACCCCTTGGCTCTAGAGAGAAGACGGTGGGGGAGGAGCTGGGACAAGGGGCGCGATTGCGGTGAGGGGCGGAGTGGAACCTCGGGGCCTGAGGTGGTGCTGAGCGACCAGGAAAGGGGGCTGAGCGTGTGCTGGAGGCGGCGAGTCCCGCAGCTGCGGGGCCGGAATTCCGACAAGCGGAGTTAGGCGGGGGGCGGGGTCGGCGCGCGCGGGTGGGGATCTTGCCCCGGTCATGGGGCGGGGCCATCCGCGGGGGCGTGGTCGGGGTGCCGCGCGGGAGCCCGCGGAGGAGGAGAGCAGGGACTCCGGCCTAGACTGTGGGAGCCAGAGGGCAGCGCGCGGGGCTTGAGCGCTGGAGTAGACAGTCCGACAGTCAGCGAGAGATACTGGCTGCGGCAGAGGGCGGCGTACGGCTCCAGGCAGGGCTTGAGCGGGACGAGGGGGCCGGCTCCGAGGCGGGGTAGACGCCTGGGCTGGATGAAGTCCGGGTCTGGGAAGAGAACCGGGTTGTGGCAGGAGCAGGCGGTGATAGAGGTGATGGGGCTAAACGCGGGGGCGGGGCTAACACCTCCGCCGGTCGGTGGTTGGGCGGAGGCTGGAGGGGGTGGGCCTAGGATGCGGAGCCGTGTGGGGGCGTGACCATGCTTGGCGGGGGCGGGGTCGGAGGCGGGCGATTTAGAGCGCGGGGCGGTCCTGCGGGATGGGGGCGGGGCCTGGCGGGGGCGGGGCCTGTGCGGGCCGCGGCGCGGAGCCGAGTGGGCTGCGGGGATGCGGGGGACCAGCTGCGTGGGCGGCGGCGCCGAGAGCCCCGGCGGCGCGGGGCTGAGCGAGGGCCCACGGGGACGTTGGCTGCGCTTGGCCCCAGTCTGCGCCTACTTCCTCTGCGTCTCGCTGGCTGCCGTGCTGCTCGCTGTGTACTACGGTCTCATCTGGGTACCCACGCGGTCCCCCGCGGCGCCCGCCGGCCCGCAGCCCAGCGCGCCGTCCCCTCCGTGTGCCTCCCGCCCGGGCGCGCCGCCTGTCCCGGCGCCCGCCGCTGCCTCCGTCTCCTGCCTCCTGGGAGTCCCCAGCGGGCCCCGACCCCAGCTCCAGCTGCCGCTGAGCCGCCGCCGCCGCCGCTACAGCGACCCTGGCCGCCGCCCGAGCCACCAGACAGCCAGAGAGACGCCAGAGGCCGCGGAGGGTCGAGGACCTGGGTAACTCTCCCTTCCACCCCAACCCGCGTCGCCAGCCCTCAAGATCTCTGTGCTCCACATCGAGGATGCACCGTCTCCGGATGGGTCCGGCCTCCTTCCTAGTGACATCGCCCAGCGTCTCTGGAGCTGTCATCCTGCGGAATGGGGGCCCAGGGGGTGTCGGCTCGGGGCCTTGCCTCTTGCAGCTCCTCTGTGATCAGACCAGGTCCTCCACCATCAGGAAGATCCCATCCTGAGCTCTGTCTCCTGCTCCTCCTGCTGTGGGATGCTGAGCACAGAGCCCACAGCCCATCTGCCTTCTCACCTCCCTGAATCTGTGTCCATCTGCAATAAACTACAGCCTCAGCTGCCTCGTGCTGTGTCTGTCCTGTTGTCTGCAGAGATGCCTCCCCTCCCAAGTTTGTGTGGGGAAGACCTTCCTGGGTGTGGCCTTTGTCTCTCTTGTCCCGGGTGGGCTGTTCTCCTTCCTTAAGGCGCTCTTCTCTTTTTGGTTGGAGTAGGGAGAAGAAGCTTAGCAGCAGCAGGGCCTTTGAAGGTCAGACAGTGGGAAGGGCTTCCCAGTTTTTTGTGTGCTTGGAGCAAAGGACAGATGTCTCTGGAGAGAAGCAGAGTGTCTGCCCTCGTGTTACAGCACAGGAGACAAGAGGAGGAGTGGGGTGATTTAGGACAATAGCTGGGGTTCTGGGAATTGCTGTTGGTGTAATTATCATGTCAGGGACAGAGGCTAAATAACTCAGGGATCTCAGTTGGCTGCCGAGAGGGAACGATGCTGGCCCACTTCCTGGGGTCAGAGAGATGAGAGTGGATGGCGGCGGTGGTGGTGTTGCTTCTCAACCTGTCTGGAAATCTCAGAGCCAATCACCAAAGCGCTGTGCTGCCTTGGAAGACCGGTGCAGCCTCTCTGGCCTGCGGCGCTGCTAGGAAACCTAGACCAGGAAACTGAGGTCTAGCTTCTGGGCAAGGAGTCCGAGGTGGGGAGGCCATGTTCCATCCTGGAAGACTGAGGCCTGGCTCTGGGCAGGGCCTGGGATCTGACATGCAAGAAACTGGTCCCTTTCCAGCCTCCCGGCTTGAGCTGGAGTCCTTCCCAGGAGAGTGAAGCTGAGCCTTTTCTCTCACATTGTGGCTCCTGGAGATCTGTGGAGGTGGTTCCTTAGGAAGGTCAGCTGCTCTGCTCACCTCCCCTTACCCCACCACCACTCCCCAGAGCGTGTCTGTGGATAGAAGGGGAATCCAGGAAGCCAGCACCAATTTTTTTTTTTTTTTTTTTTTGAGACGGAGTCTCGCTCTGTCGCCCAGGCTGGAGTGCAGTGGCCGGATCTCTGCTCACTGCAAGCTCCGCCTCCCGGGTGTATGCCATTCTCCTGCCTCAGCCTCCCAAGTAGCTGGGACTACAGGCGCCCGCCACCTCGCCCGGCTAGTTTTTTGTATTTTTTTTCTTTAGTAGAGACGGGGTTTCACCTTTTTAGCCAGGATGGTCTCGATCTCCTGACCTCGTGATCCGCCCGTCTCTGCCTCCCAAAGTGCTGGGATTACAGGCTTGAGGCACCGCGCCCGGCCGCCAGCACTTCTTTATAGTCAGCATAGGTGATAGGGGCACTGACTGAGGCAGGACTATTCGGGTACAAATTCCAGCTCCTCTCATTACAAACTGTGTGACTTTGGGCAGGTCACTCGACTTCTGTGTTTGTTTTCTTTTCTTTTCTTTTCTTTTTTGATATGGAGTCTCGCACTGTTACCCAGGCTGGAGTGCAGTGGCATGATCTCGGCTCACTGCAACCTCCGCCTTCCAGGTTCAAGTGATTCTCCTGCCTCAGCCTCCTGAGTAGCTGGGATTATAGGTGTCTGCCACCACACCCAGCTAATTTTTTTTGTATTTGTATTTTTTATTATTTTATTTTTATTTTTATTTTGAGAGAAGTCTCACTCTTGTCTCCCACGCTTGAGTGCAATGGCTCGATCTCTGCTCACTGCAACTTCCACCTCCCGGGTTCAAACAGTTCTCCTGCCTCTGCCCTTCGAGTAGCTGGAAATAAGGCCCCTGCCACCATGCCTGGCTAATTTTTGTACTTTTTAGTAGAGACGGAGTTTCACCATGTTGGCCAGGCTTGTCTTGAACTCCTGACCTCAGGTGATCCGCCTGCCTTGGCCTCCCAAAGTGCTGGGATTATAGGTGTGAGCCACCGCACCCGGCTTTTTTTGGTATTTTTAGTAGAGACAGGGTTTCACCATGTTGGCCAGGCTAGTCTCAAACTCCTGACCTTGTGATTCGCCTGCCTGGGCCTCCCAAAATTCTGGGATTACAGGCGTGAGCCACCGTGCCTGGCCTATGTTTCTTTTTTTAAAAAAGTTTGTTTATATAAATTTTTTGAGACGAAGTCTTGCTCTATTGCCCAGGCTGGAGTGCAGTGGCATGATCTCTGCTCACTGCAACCTCTTCCTCCCGGGTTCAAGTGATTCTTCTGCCTCAGCCTCCCGAGTAACTGGGATTACAGGTGCCTGCCACCCCATCCGGCTAATTTTTGTGTTTTTAGTAGAGACGAGGTTTTGTCATGTTGGTCAGGTTGGTCTCAAACTCCTGACCTAAGGTGATTCGCCCACCTTGGCCTCCCGAAGTGTTGGGATTATAGGTGTGAGCCACTGCGCCCAGCCTTAAAATTTATTTGAATTTAAAAAAATTTTTTTTTTTTTTAATAGAAATGGGGTCTCACACTATGTTAGCCAGGGTGGTCTTGAACTCCTGGGCTTAAGTGATCTTCCTGCCTTGGCTTCCCAAAGCCCTGGGATTATAGGCGTGAGCCACTGTGCCTGGCCCTGCCTCTGTAGTTCTGTAGAATGAAGATGCTAATGGTACTTGCTTCGTAGACTTGCTCTGAGGAATAAATAAACTGGTGATCTCAAGCCCTGAGAATGATGTCACATGTTCTCTATCTCCACCACTTCTGTCCCTCAGAGTTTAAAAGCCCCAGCTGGGATCCTCTGGGGATAGCAAGTCAGTCCAAAGCCCTGGCCACCAGCAAATGGTGAGTTTGAGGGGGGAGTCTCTCCATTTCGGTTCCCACTGGCCCCCCTCTCTCTGGTTTTCGTCTCTCTTCTCCCAGCCCCATTTTTTTCCTACTCTTTCATTTCCTTGTTTCTGTGTGTCCTGGCTCTTTTCTCTTTCTGTGTTTGTCTCTCTGCATGTCAATCTTTCTGTGTCCTGTGTGTCTCTCTGGTGTTTCTTGGTATTGTTTCTCTCTCCCACTCTCTATCTCTCTGACTCATTCTGTCGCCTCCCTATTGCTCTTTGTCCCCAGCTCGTTCTCTCTCTTTTTTTCTTTTTTTTTTTGGAGATGGAGTCTTGCTCTGTCAACCAGGCTGGAATGCAGTGGCGCTGGGATTACAGGCACGCACCACCACGCCTGGCTGATTTTTGTATTTTTAGTAGAGAGAGGGTTTCACCAGGTTGGCCAGGCTGGTCTTGAACTCCTGATCTCAAGTGAGCTGTCCGCCTCAGCCTCCCAAAGTGCTGGGATTACAGGCGTGAGCTGCTGTGCCCAGCCCCAGCTCATTTTCTTTCTTCTCTCCTCCACACTTATCTCACTCCAACACGTTCTTCCACCTTGGTCCCCTTCCCCTGCCCCCGTGCCCCACAGCTTCCAGTTCCCTAGTCGCAGTGTCTCCTGTCTCCTTCCCTTTATCTCTTCCTTTTCTCCTCCTGTTTCTCTTTTGATCTCCATTGTTTAATCTTTCTTTTAACAAATATTTTTTGAGTCCGGGCACAGTGGTTCTTGCCTGTAATCCCAGCATTTTGGGAGGCCAAAGCCGAAGGATCACTTGAGGCCAGAAATTAGAGACCAGCCTGTGTAACACAGCAAGACTTCATCTCGACAAAAAATTAAAAAATTAGCTGGGTGTGGTGGTGCATACCTGTAATCCCAACCAGGGATTACAACTCAGGAGACTGAGAGGAGAGGATTGCTTGAGTCCAGCAGGTCAAGGCTGCAGTGAGCTATGGCTGCACTGCTGCACCCCAGCCTGGGAAACATCAAGACTCTGTCTCTAAAAAACTAAAAAAACAACCCCCTCAAAACCCACAATTATTTTTCAAACATCTGCTGTGTGCCAAAGCTTATTTTAAACACTGGAGACCCAGGAGTGAATAAAACAGGCAAAAATTCCTGCTCTCGGCTGGGCATGGTGGCTCATGCCTGTAACCCCAGCACTTTGGGAGGCCAAAGCAGGAGGATCACTTGAGGTCATGAGTTTGAGACCATCCTGGACAACACAGTGAGATCCTGTCTGTACAAAAAATACAAAAATTAGCCGGGCATGATGGTGCTTGCCTTGTACTCCCAGCTACTCGGGAGGCTGAGGTGAGAGAATTGCTTCCTGGGAGGTCAAGGTTGCACTGACCTGTGACTGCACCACCGCACTCCAGCCTGGGCAAGAGAGCAAGACCCTGTCTCAGAAAAATTCCTGCTCTCAATGGAACCGAATATTAGTGGGGACACAGACAAGAAATACGACTAATGGCCGGGCGAGGTGGCTCACACCTGTAATCCCAGCATCTACTTGGGAGGCTGAGGCAGGAGAATTGCTTGAATCCAGGATGGGGAGGTTGCAGTGAGCCGAGATCGCACCACTGCACTCCAGCCTGGGTGACAGAGTGAGACTCTGTCTCAAAAAAAAAAAAAAAAAAAAAATTCCTGCTCTTAATGAAACTACATATTAGTGGGGACAAAGACAAGAAAAGTCATTAATAACTTTGAGTGAAAGCAGTGTAAGGGTGATGGGGATGTTGGAGGGGCTGGTTACTGGGTAGAAGTCCAAGGCAGGTGAGGACGAGGCTGGCAGGTCTCTGGTGGCTGAGGGAACAGTAAGTGCAAAAGCCTTGAGGATGGTGTGCCTGGCTTGTTCAAGGAACAGCAAAGAGGCCAGAGTGGCTGAAGCAAGAGGGAGTAGGGGAGAGCAAGAGGAGGAGGTGAGGCAAAAGAGGACAGGCAGCTTGATCAGGGCCTCATGAGCAGTGGCTCACCCCTGTAAACCCAGCACTTTGGGAGGCTGAGGTGGGTGAATCATGAGGTCAAGACATATAAACACACACACACATATACATACACACACACACATGTACAGATTTTGTTTGGTGGTTCCTCCATAAATTAAACACAGATTGTCAGGCGGGTCATGGTAACTCACGCCTGTAATCTCTTACAATTTCGGAGGCCAAGACGGGAGGATCACTTGAGTCCTGGAATTCAAAACCAGCCTGGACAACATAGGGAGATCCCGGCTCCACAAAAAATTAAAAATTAGGCAGGCATGGTGGCGCACACCTGTAGTCTCAGCTCCTTGGGAGGCTGAGGCAGGAGGATCGTTTGAGCCCAGGAGTTGGAAGCTGCAGTGAGCTATTATTGCATCACTGAACTCCAGCCTGGGCAACAGAGTGAGTCTCTTCCAAAAACAAGAAAAAAAAAAAATTCAAACAAAATATTGTACATGCATGTTCATAGCAGCACTATTCGCAATAGCCAGAAGGTGAAGCAACCCTAATGTCCATCAACAAATGAATGGATAAACAAAATGTGCAAAATGTAGCCTATCCATACAATGGAATTTTTTTTTTTTCCAAGACGGAGTCTTGCTCTGTTACCCAGGCTGGAGTGCAGTGGTGTGATCTCAGTTCACTGCAACCTCCACCTCCTGGTTCAAGCGATTCTCCTGTCTCAGCCTCACAAGTAGCTGGGATTACAGGTGTGCACTACCACACCCAGCTAATTTTTGTGTTTTTAGTAGAGACGGGGTCTCGCTATGTTGGCCAGGCTGGTCTCGAACTCCTGACCTCAGGTGATCCACCCCCCTCGGCCTCCCAAAGTGCTGAGATCACAGGCGTGAGCCACCACGCCCACCATGCCCAGCCCTGAATAGTCACATTTTTTGCTGCAAAAATACTACCACATCTGATGGGAGAGAAGGGGGCGCCTGCATCAGGCCTCTGAGAGTGTTACATAATGTATGGTATTCGCTCAAAATTGCCTTTCTAAAATTGGAACAATTCTGAGTTCTGCAACTCATCTGTCCCCAAGGACTTCTGCTAAGGGCTTGTGGACCTGTAATTTGGCCTGCTGCCAAACCTAGATTCATCTTAATTATTTGCTCAACATTTATTTAATGGCTCAGGGAAAAAACTAACTCTCTGTTACAATTTTTTAAAAGTAGAGAATGACGTTCATTTAGTAAGTTCCCATTGTCAATGACATGCTATTTTTAGCATTGTGTAGTTATGCGAATGTGTGTGTTTGTGATGGCTTGGATGAGTGTGTCTGTGTGTGAGGGTGTGTTTTTGTGTGACAGTCTGAGTGTGCATGTGTGAGTCTGTGTGAGTGTGTGAATGTGTGTGTTTGATTGTTTCAGTGTGTGTGTGATTGGGTGTATAAAAATGTGTTTGTAATCCCAGCACTTTGGGAGGCTGAGACGTGCGGATCACGAGGTCAGGAGATCGAGACCATCCTGGCTAACACAGTGAAACCCCGTCTCTACTAAAAAATACAAAAAACTAGCCGGGCGAGGTGGCGGGCGCCTGTAGTCTCAGCTACTCGGGAGGCTGAGGCAGGAGAATGGTGTAAACCCGGGAGGCGGAGCTTGCAGTGAGCTGAGATCCAGCCACTGCACTCCAGCCTGGGCGACAGAGCGAGACTCCGTCTCAAAAAAAATAAAAAAATAAAAAAATAAAGGTGTGTTTGCTCCTCTAATAGCAGCACTTTGGGAAGCCGAGGTGAGAGGATTGCTTCAGCTCGAGTTCAAGACCAGTCTGGGCAACACAGCAAGACCCCATTTCTACAAAACATTAAAAGATTAGCGGGGTGCGGTGGCATGCACCTGTGGTCCCAGCTACTCTCCGAGGCTGAAGCAGGAGGATCTCTTGAGCCTAGGAGGTCAAGACTGCAGTGAACTATAATAGCACCGCTACACTCCAGCCTGGGCGGCGACAGAGCAAGATCCTGTGTCCAAAAAAAAAAAAAAAAGGTATCATGCATGTCTAGTTGAGTCTGTGTGTGATTGTACACTGAGTGTGACTGTGGGTCTGTGTGTGTGTGCGTGTGTGAGAACGTGCATGAGAAGAGGCGTGGTGCAGGGTTTAAAGTTTATATATTGAAAGAAAGTTCTTATTTCAGGCGACATCTGTGCCCTCCGCAATTAGAAAATCAGCGGACTCCACAAAATCAGCCAATATTGTGCGGTCAAGCAATACCTTTTATGTCCACTAGAGGCCGCCTGTCTGCTTTGAGCAGAGGAAACTAATCTGTATTTTTGCATTTAGTTGCTGGGAGTTTGCAGACACTTACAGAGATGTGGGAGGTAGGAGTGTGGGGATGAGAGGTGGAGGTGTGTGTGTGTGTGTGTAGTTTAGTCATTGCCTTACTCACCTCAGCTGTATATAGAGCAGCCATCCTCAAACTTACTGGTCTCAAGACTCTTTCATTCTTTTTTAAAACAAGGTCTTGCCCTATTGCCCAGACTGGAGTGTAGTGGCCTGATCATGGTTTACTGCAGCCTTGAACTCCTGGGCTCAAGCGATCCTCCCATTTCAGCCTCCCAAGTAGCTGGGACCACAGTCATGCACCACTATGTCTGGCTAATTTTTAAAACATTTAGTAGAGATGGGGGTCTTGCTGTGTTGCCCGGACTGGTCTTGAACTCCTGGACTGAAGCCATCCACCTGTCCCAAAGTGCTGGGATTGCAGGTGTGAGCCACCACACCTGGGTGAGATGAATACTATTATAAAAGGGCAAGTTCAGCCCCCTTTTGCCTCTTTGCCCTTCTACTCTCTTGAATTGCTTGAACCCAAGAGGTGGAGGTTGCCGTTAGCGGAGATTGCGCCACTGCACTCCAGCCTGAGCGATAGTCTCAAAAACCAAAAACAACAACAGCAAAAAGGCACTAATTCCAAAAGGCCCCGCTTTCCAAGTATCGTGGCGAACTCCGTTTCTACTAAAAATACAAAAATTAGCTGAGCATGGTGGCGGGCACCTGTAATCCCAGCTACTCAGGAGGTTGAGGGAAGGGAATCGCTTGAACCTGGGAGGCAGACGTTGCAGTGAGCCAAGATCATGCCATTGCACTCCAGCCTGGATAACAAAAGCAAAACTCCGTCTCAAAAAAAATTAAAAAATAAAATAAAATAAAATAAATAAACAAACAATCTGGATATGACTTCTTCAAAGGTCTGGCCTCAAAATGTTTTTTGACCTTTAGCCAACTTCTCTCTCTCTCGCTCTCTCTCTCTCTCTCTATATATATATATATATAGCCAGCCTATATAAATATTATCAAGATTATCAAGATTTCTTTGGGCTGGATGTTGTGGCTCTTGCCTGTAATCCCAGCACTTTGGGAGGTGGAAGTGGGAGGATGGCTTGAGCCTAGGAGTTTGAGACCAGCGTGACCAAAATAGTAAGACCCCATGTGTACTTCTTTTAACCAAATTTGTATTTTGTTAATAAAGAATATTTCTGGCCAGGTGTGTGGGCTCACGCCTGTAATCCTATCATTTTGGGAGGCCGAGGTGGGCATATCACCTGAGGTCAGGAGTTTGAGACCAGCCTGGCCAACATGGCAAAACCCTGTCTCTATTAAAAATACAAAATTACCTGGGCGTGGTGGCAGGCACCTGAAATCCCAGCTACTTGGGAGGCTGAGGCAGGAGAATCAGTTGAATCCGGGAGGCGGAGGTTGCAGTGAGCCGAGATTGCACCACTACACTCCAGCCTGGGAAACAGAATAAGACTCCATCTCCAAAAAAAAAAAAAAAAAAAATTGTTTGGAAATTCTTCCCATCTCAAACCAAGTGAGAGAAAGTTCTAGAAAACTTGGCATGTTTTCCCTGGAGTTTGGAGGACATGATGACAGCATTGTAGAGATCTGATAATTTTTTTTTTTTAATGAAATCTCACTCTGTCGCCCAGGCTGGAGTGCAATGGCATGATTTTGGTTCACTGCAACCTCTGTCTCCTGGGTTCAAGCGATTCTTCTGCCTCAGCCTCCTGAGTAGCTGGAATTACAGTTGCCTGCCACCACGCCCGGCTAATTTTTTGTATTTTTAATAGAGATGGGGTTTCTCCATGTTGGTTAGGCAGGCCTGGAACTCCCGACCTCAGGTGATCCGCCCGCCTCGGCCTCCCAAAGTGCTGGGACTGCAGGCGTGAGCCACCGCACCCAGTCCTGCTTTTTTATTAAAAGGAAGCTGTCTCTGAAGTGTCAGACCAGTAAAGGGTCTCGTAAGTCTCCAAAGGTTCAGAAATTGTGGTTGTGCTCCATGAACACAACCTTCAGTGAGAAGCCTTTTATTCAGATTGTCCATCTGTCATGGTAATTTGTTACCCTGGTCCTAAAGTTGTGATTGAAATTGAGTTTTTCCTTTAAGGCTGTACTGGGCATTTGTCACTTTCAGTTGCCCTGGCAACAGCACACCCTCCCTACACTGAATAATACTGATGGTATAAAAAAACACGTGCGGCTGGGTGCGGTGGCTCATGAGCGGACATGGTGAAACCCCATCTCTACCAGAAATACAAGAAATTAGCCCGGTGTGGTGGCACGTGCCTGCAGTCCCAGCTACTTGGGAGGCTGAGGCAGGAGAATCGCTTGAACCCGGGAGGCAGAGGCTGCAGTGAGCCGAGATGGCACCACTGCACTCCATCCTGGGCGACAGAGCAAGACTCTGTGTCAAAAAAACCCAAAAAACAAAAAAACATGCAAATAAAGTAAAAAGTGATAGGTGGGAAGGCCACCTGTCAGCTGTTGAGCTCTACTATGGGAGAAGGTCTGGGGAAGAATTGGGAGGGGCCATGAAGGATGAGGCCCGGAGTGTTATATGTGTTATGCATAGTAGCAGGTATTGGTTAGCGTGAGATAAGCTGCTGTAACAAATAGATCCCCCAAGCCAACAGTGGCTTAAAGAAGAGTGTTTATGGCTGGGCAAGGTGGTTGATGCCTGTAATCCCAGCACTTTGGAAGGCCGAGGTGGGAGGATATTGTGAGTCTAGTAATTCGAAACCAGCCTAGGCAACATAGCATGACCCTATCTCTTTTTTTTTTTTTTTTTTTTTTGAGATGGAGTCTCGCTCTGTCGCCCAGGCTGGAGTGCAGTGGCGCAATCTCGGCTCACTGCAAGCTCCGCCTCCCGGGTTCACGCCATTCTCCTGCCTCAGCCTCCCGAGTAGCTGGGACTACAGGCGCCCGCCACCGCGCCCGGCTAACTTTTTCTATTTTTTGTAGAGACGGGGTTTCACCATGGTCTCGATCTCCTGACCTTGTGATCCGCCCGCCTCGGCCTCCCAAAGTGCTGGGATTACAGGCGTGAGCCACCGCGCCCGGCGCATGACCCTATCTCTATAAGAGAAAAAGTTTTTAAAAATTCGGTGGTGTGTGTCTGCAGTCTCAATGTCGGGGCTTAGCCTAGGAGGGTTCTTGACATTACCCATGTAAGAATTCAAGGGTGAGCCAGTGGTGTTATTTTTTTTTCTTTTCTTTTTTCTTTTTTTTTTTTTGAGACAGAGTCTTGCTCTGTCGCCCGGGCTGGAGTGCAGTGGCCGGATCTCAGCTCACTGCAAGCTCTGCCTCCCGGGTTTACGCCATTCTCCTGCCTCAGCCTCCCGAGTAGCTGGGACTACAGGCACCCACCACCTCGCCCAGCTAGTTTTTTGTATTTTTTAGTAGAGACAGGGTTTCACCGTATTAGCCAGGATGGTCTCGATCTTCTGACCTCGTGATCCGCCCATCTCGGCCTCCCAAAGTGCTGGGATTATAGGCTTGAGCCACCGTGCCCGGCCTTTTCTTTTCTTTTTTTTTTTGAGACGGACTCTCGCTCTGTCACCCAGGCTGGAGTGCAGTGGCATGATCTTGACTCACTGTAAGCTCCGCCTCCTAGGTTCACGCCATTCTCTTGCCTCAGCCTCCCAAGTAGCTGGGACTACAGGTGCCTGCCGCCATGCCTGGCTAATTTTTTGTATTTTTAGTAGAGAAGGGGTTTCACCATGTTAGTCAGGATGGTCTCGATCTCCTGACCTTGTGATTCACCTGCCTCGGCCTCCCAAAGTGCTGGGATTACAGGCGTGAGCCACTGCGCCTGGCCTTCTTTTTTCTTTTTTGAGACGGAGTCTTGCTCTGTCACCCAGGCTGGAGTGCAGTAGCGTGATCTCTGCTCACTGCATCTTCCACTTCCCGGGTTCAAGTGATTCTTGTGCCTCAGCCTCCCAAGTAGCTGGGATTACAGGCATGTGCCACCATGTCTGGCTAGTGTTTTGTAGAGGTGGAGTTTTACCATATTGCTGGCTGGTCTTGAATTCCTGGCTTCAAGTGATCCACCCACCTCGGGCTCCCAAGGTGCTGGGATTACAGGTGTGAGCCACTGTGTCTGGCTCAGTGGTGTTACATAGCAACTTTTACTGAAGCCTCAGTGCACAGCCACAATAGAGGGACTGCCCCTTGCGGAGCGGGGCTACTCCATAGGCAGTGTGCCCAGAGGAGCAGCTCAGAGGCAGCACTGCTGTCATATTTATACCCACTTTTAATTATATGCAAATCAAGGGGCAGTTTATGCAAACATTTAGGAGGAGGGTGGTAACTTCCAGTCACCAGGTCATTGCCATGGAAAGCTGTGCTAACCTCTGAGTGTTGCCATGGCAATGGTAAACTGATATGGCACACTGGTGGGCATGTCTTATGGAAAGCTGCTTCTGCCCTAGACCTGTTTCAGCCAGTCGTCAGTTTGGTCCCGTGTACAAGCCCTGCCTCCTACCTCAGTAGGATAGGGCACTGGGCAGAATTGCAGGACTCCCATTCCGGGCCCCAGCTGCTGCAGGACGTTTCAAACACACCGTGATGGGGAAGGGAAGATGCTGTGTTGAAGGTAAGGACCCAGTCCTGGCAGGTTCATCACCTGCTGACTAAAGAGCGCTTGGGCCCTGAATAATCGGCAGCAGTGGCCAGGCCAGGTGGTACACGCTGTGGGCCTTGGGTGAGACTCAAACGTGATGGCTTCAGGTGGAACTTGGCACATTCCCAGCTGTGGTGGCTACGTGGGAGAGACTCCTGCTTGAAAAAGCAGAGAGGCCAGGCGTGGTAGCTCACGCCTGTAATCCCAGCACTTTGGGATCAAGTGGATCACCTGAGGTCAGGAGTTTGAGACCAGCCTGGCCAACACGGTGAAATCCTGTCTCCATTAAAAATACAAAAATTAGCCAGGTGTGGTGGGGGTGGGAGGGCGCCTGTAATTCCAGCTACTCAGGAGGCTGAGGCAGGAGAATCGCTTGAACCTGGGAGGCAGAGGCTGCAGTGAGTCCAGTTCACGCCATTGCACTCCAGCCTGGATGACAGAGTAAGACTCTGTCTCAAAAAAAAAAAAGAAAAAGAAAAGAAAAGGGAAGGCTGGGTGCGGTGGCTCACGACTGTAATCCCAGCACTTTGGGAGGCTGAGGCGGGTGGATCATCTGAGGTCAGGAGTTCAAGACCAGCCTGGCCAAAATGGCAAAACCCTGTCTCTACTAAAAATATAAAAATTAGCCAGGTGTGGTGGCGGGTGCCTGTAATCCCAGCTACTTGGGAGGCTGAGGCAGGAGAATCGCTTGAATCTGGGAGGTGGAGGTTGCAGTGAGCCAAGATTGTGCCACTGCTCTCCAGCCAGGGCAGCAGAGCGAGACAACGTCTCAAAAACAAACAAACAAACAAAAAAACAACAAAAAAAAGGCTGTGCGGTGGCTCACGCCTGTAATCCCAGCGCTTTGAGAGGCCGAGGTGGGTGGATCATGAGGTCAGGAGATCGAGAGCATCCTGGCTAACACGGTGAAACCCCATCTCTACTAAAAATACAAAAAATTAGCTGGACATGGTGGTGGGCGCCTGTAGTCCCAGCTACTTGGGAGGCTGAGGCAGGAGAATGGTGTGAACCTGGGAGGTGGAACTTGCAGTGAGCTGAGATCACGCCACTGCACTCCAGCCTGGGTGACAGAGCGAGACTCTCTCAAAAAAAAGGTAAACGTGATTCCGTCTCGCAGCTTAGCTGTCAGCCTGGCCGCAGTGGGGTAGAGCCCCAAGTACACTCTTGAGGTCCCCAATTGCAGGCCGTGGCTCTTGGACAGCATTTCTGGACCTGCCCTGGACCAGAGGGGAGTCCGCTGCCTTGAAGAGAGCCTGGAGTGAACATAGGCGGTTGCCAAGCCGTGGGTACAGCGGGCCTTGGGTGAGACCCAGTGCTGTGCTGGCTTCAGGTCTGACCCGGTGCAGTCCTAGAGGTGACGGCCACGGAGGAGCTTGTGTCACTCCTCCCCTAACTCCAGGCATCTCAGCACAGAGAGACCCTGTTTGGGAAAAAGTAAGGGAAGAGAACAAGAGTCTCTGACTAGTAATCCAGAGAATTATCATTATTCTCTTATGAGACAGAGTCTTGCTCTGACGCCCAGGCTGGAGTGCAGTCGCGTGATCTCGGCTCACTGCAACATCTGCCTCCCAGACTCAAGTGATTCTTGTGCCTCAGCCTCCCGAGTAGCTGGGATTACAGGCGCCCGCCACAATGCCTGGCTAATTTTTTGTAGTTTTAGTAGAGACGGGGTTTCACGATGTTGGCCAGGCTGGTCTCAAACTCCTGACCTCAGGTGATCCACCCGTCTCGGCCTCCCAGAGCACTGGGATTACAGGCGTGAGCCACTATGCCTCGCCTACTTAAAAGTTACGTATCTTAACTTTTTCCTTAGCTTCCCTCTCTCTGTCCCTTACAGATGCTTCTGGAATAGTATTTTCATCTTGTCCACTCTACTTTTTTTTTTTTTTTTTTTTGAGACAAGGTCTCACTCTGTCACTCGGGCTGAAGTGCAGTGATGTGAACATAGCTCACTGCAGCCTCGACCTCCTGGGCTCAAACAATCATCCCACCTCAGCCTCCCCAGTAGTTGGTACTACAGGTACTACAGGTACCAACTACTGTGTGATGTGCACCACCACATCCAGCTAATTTTTTGATTTTTTATAGAGATGGGCTTTCACCATGTTGCCTAGGCTAATTTTGAGCTCCTGGGCTCAAGCGATCCTCCTGTCTCAGCCTCCTAAAGTGCTGGAATTACAGGCATGAGCCACCAAACCTGGCCTAATTTATTCATTTTTAAAGCTCTGTCTATTCTGCCATCTGATACACCATCCAACACATAATTATTTCAATAATTGAGTTTTTCATATCCCTCATCTCCAGTTAGGTTCTGCTTCATAACCTCCTCTTCTTGCTTCAACTTGCCATTATCCTCCGTAATTTCTCTGAGGATATTTGTTATGCATAGTTTACATGCCTTATTAGCTCTACTTCATTGGGGATAGTTTCTTTCAAGCCCAACTGAGATATTTGGGCCTCCTGGGTGTGCTGGCAATTATGTGCTTCAGAAAAGGTAACAATTCACTGCTTCTTAAAACTATGATAGTTTATGGCCAGGCGTGGTGGCTCACGCCTGTAATCCCAACACTTAGGAAGGCCAAGGCGGGCAGATTGCTTGAGCCCAGGAGTTTAAGACCAGCCTGGGCAGCATGGTGAAATCTTGTCTCTACCACCACCACCACCACCAGCAACCAAACAAACTCACAGAAAAATCCAAGAAACAAAACTGATAATTTTGAGGGTTTTTTTTTTTTGAGCATTAATTTAGAGGTAGAGAAACCAATTTCTTTTCTCTTTTTTTTTCTTGAGACAGGGTCTAGCTCTGTCACTCAGTCTGGAGTACAGTGGTGCAATCTCGGCTCACTGCAACCTCTGGCTCCTGGGTTCAAGCAATTCTTCTGTCTCAGTCTCCTGAGTAGCTGGGACTACAGCCTCGTGCCACCACGCCCGGCTAATTTTTGTATTTTTAGTAGAGACGGGTTTTCACCATGTTGCCCAGGGTGGTCTCGAACTGCTGTCCTCAAGTGATCTGCCCGCCTTGGTCTCCCAAAGTGCTGGGATTACAGGTATGAGCCACCGCGCCTGGCCCTCTCCTTTCTGTTTTCTCTGGCACCATGGAACCTACTTGGACCCCAGGTGTACCCTGAAAGTGTGGGGATGTGTAATGTCTTCCTTTGTAATGCCCCTGGGCAGCTCTGCCCTGAAGGCCGGGCGAGTTTGCTGCATCAACGCCCCAGCCACCTCCTCCTTCTTTTTTATTTTCCTTATTTTTAAATTGCCTTTATAATAATGGCAAAAGCTGGCCGGATGCGGTGGCTCACACCTGTAATCCCAGCACTTTGGGAGGCCGGGGCAGGTGGATCACCTGAGGTCAGGAGTTTGCGATCAGCCTGGCCACCATGGTGAAAACCCATCTCTACTAAAAATACAAAAAATTAGCCGGGCATGGTGGCTCAGGGCTGAATCCCAGCTACTCGGGAGGCTGAGGCAGGAGAATCGCTTGAACCTGGGAGGCGGAAGTTACAGTGAGCCCAGCTTGTGCCACTGCCCTCCAGCCTAGGCAACAAGAGCGAAACTTCATCTCAAAAAAAAAAAAAGAAAGGCAAAAGCTTTTCATTTTGATGAAGTCCAATTGGCCAGTCTACATTTAAAAAAAATTTGAATTCTATTTTTTATTTTTTAGAGACATGGTCTCACTCTGTAACCCAGCCTGTAGTGCAGTGGTGTGATCATAGCTCCCTGAAGCCTCAATCTCCTGAGCTCAAGAGATCCTCCTCCTTTTTTTTTTTTTTTGAGACGGAGTCTCGCTCTGTCACCAGGCTGGTGTGCAGTGGCGTGATCTTGGCTCACGGCAACCTCCAACTCCCGGGTTCAAGCGATTTTCTTGCCTCAGCTTCTCGAGTAGCTGGGACTACAGGCATGCACCACCATGCCCAGCTAATTTTTGTATTTTTAGTAAAGACGGGGTTTCACCATGTTGGCCAGGATGGTCTTGATTTCCTGACCTTGTGATCCTCCTGCCTCGGCCTCCCAAAGTGTTGGGATTACAGGCGTGAGCCACCGCCCTGGCCTCTTTTATTTTTATTTTAATTTTTTTTAGAGTGCAGTGGTGAGATCTTGGCTCACTGCAGCCTCCGTCTCCCAGGTTCAAGCAATCCCCTTCCTGAACCTTCTGAGTAGCTGGGATTACAGGTGTGTGCCACGAGGCTCAGCTCATTTCTTTGTATTAGTAGTAGAGACCAGGTTTCACGGTGTTGGCCAGGCTAGTCTTGAACTCCTGACCTCAAGGGATCTGCCTGCCTTGGCTTCCCAAAGTGCTGGGATTACAGGTGTGAGCCATTGCGCCCGGCCCACGATCCTTCCTCCTCAACCTCCCGAATAGCTGGAACTACAGGCACGAGCCCCGTGTCTGGCTAATTAAAAACAAAAAAAAAATTTTTTTTTGAGAGATGGGGTCTCACTATGTTGCCCAGACTCATCTTGGCCTCAGGCATTCCTCCCATCTTGGCCTCCCAAAGTGCTGGGATCACAGGCTTGAGCCACCACGCTGGCCCGCTCCTCATCCTTCAGTGGGAAGATTCTGAGATGTTTTCTGCTTGGTTTCTCAGAGGACCCCCAGCTGTGACCCATTGAGCAGCAGGCGCTTATTGGCTTTTCTCTCATTTCTTTCTTTCTTTTTTTTTTTTTTTGAGACCATGTTGGTCAGGCTGTTCTCAAGCTCCTGGCCTCAGGTGATCTGCCTGCCTTGGCCTCCCCAAAGTGCTAGGATTACAGGTGTGAGCCACCACGCCAGGCCTTGTTTCTGACTTGGTTCTCTCTAACTCACTCCTGCTTCCTGGGATCACCTCCCAAATAAATTGCCATCACCCAAGTCATTGTCTCAGAATCTGCTTTTGTGGAACCCAAGCAAATCTGCCAGTCTTCTGTAGATGATGATGTATTTTCATATGTAACTTTTTCCCCACAAGACCTAACTTCTTGGAGGGCATATTAAAATGGAGAAAATTGCCAGGTGCAATGGCTCATGACTGTAATCTTAGCACTTTGGGAGGCTAAGGCAGGCGGGTCACTTGAGGTCAGGAGTTCTAGACCACCCTGGGCAACATGGCGAAACCCCATCTCTACTAAAAATACAAAAATTAGCCGGGCATGGTGGCACATGCCTGTAAACCCAGCTATTCAGGAGGCTGAAGCAGGAGAATCGCTTGAACCCGGGAGGCAGAGGCTGCAGTGAGCTGAGATTGTGCCACTGCACTCCAGCCTGGGTGACAGAGCGAGACTCTGTCTTAAGGAAAAAAAAAAAAAAGAGAATAATACAAATTGCTTATTTCCAAGAAAACGTCTCTGCCATGGTTTCAGATTTTCAGCTGATTACAAATTCATGCACCAACCATCAAATCCAACAAGAGAGATAGACCCCCTGCTATAAAGGAAGAGGGCTGGCTGGATGCAGTGGCTTATGACTGCAATCCCAGTGCTTTGGGAGGCCAAGGCAGGAGGATCGCTGAGGCCAGCAGTTCAAGACCAGCTTGGGCAATATAACGAGACCACCCCCCATCTCTCCAATAATAAAAAAAAATTAGCCGGGCATGGTGGCACGTGCCTGTAGTGCCATCTACTCGGTAGGCTGAAGTGGGAGGATTGCTCCAGGACAGATGTTCGAGCCTGCAGTTAGCTGAAATCGCGCCACTGCACTCCAGCCAGGGCGGTAGAGCCAAACCGTGTCTCAATAAAATCTCCACAAGGGGGCGCCATCTACATGGTGAGAGCAGGAAGGGAACCGGCCAGTGTCTCTGGGTGAGGTACTCATTCAGCGCTTCTTATACCTTAAAGGTGACCAGGAATCACCTGGGGGTCTTGTTAAAATGCAGATTCTAATTCAGCGGGGCTGGGGCAGGACCTCAGCTCTTGCATTTCCTTCCCTCCCTCCCTCTCTCCCTTCCTTCCTTCCTTCCTTCCTTCCTCTCTCCCTTCCTCTCTCTCCCTCTTTCTTTCTTTCTTTTTTTTGACCGAGTCTCACTCTGTCACCCAGGCTGGAGTGCAAGGGTGTGATCTGAGCTTACTGCAACCTTCACCTCCTGGGTTCAAGCAATTCTCCTTTCTCAGCCTCCCGAGTAGATGGGATCACAGGTGCCCACCACCACACCCAGCTGATTTTTTGTATTTTTTGTAGAGACAGGGTTTCACCATGTTGGTCAGGCTGGTCTCAAACTCCTGGCCTCAGGCAGTCCACCTGCCTCGGCCTCCCAAAGTGCTGGATTACAGGCGTGAGCCACCATGCCCCGCCAAGATCTTGCATTTCTAACATGTCCAGGAAGCTTGATGCTGCGGATCAGAGAAACACACTTTGGTAGTGAGGGGGCTGTGGCCTTAAAGTTGGGTAACTGAAGGGGACTCCCCACTGGGAGCCATTTTCCCTGTTCCTCAACCCAGCTCAGGTTAACATCTGTATTATTTTATTTATTTTATTTTTTTTGAGACAGGGTCTCGCTCTGTCGCCCAGGCTGCAGTGCAGTGGTGCAATCTCTGCTCATTGTAGCCTCCACCTCCCGGATTCAAGAGATTCTCCTGCCTTAACCTCCCAAGTAGCTGGGATTACAGGCACCCGCCACCATGCCCAGCTAATTTTTGTATTTTTAGTTTCACCATGTTGGCCAGGCTGGTCTCGAACGCCTGACCTCAAGTGATCCACCCACTTCAGCCTCCCAAAGTGTTGGGAGTACAAGCATGTGCCACCACATCTGGCTAATTTTTTTTTTTTTTTTTTTTTTTGAGACGGAGTCTCGCTCTGTCACCCAGGCTGGAGTGCAGGGCCGCGATCTCGGCTCACTGCAAGCTCTACCTCCTGGGTTCACGCCATTCTCCTGCCTCAGTCTCCTGAGTAGCTGGGATCCCACCACCATGCCCAGCTAATTTTTTTGTATTTTTAGTAGAGACGGGGTTTCACCGTATTAGCCAGGACGATCTCGATCTCCTGACCGCGTGATCCGCCTGCCTTGGCCTCCCAAAGTGCTGGGATTACAGGTGTGAGCCACTGCACCCGGCCAATTTTGATATTTTTAATCGAGACAGGGTTTTGCCACATTGGCCAGGCTGGTCTCAAACTCAAGGCCTCAAGCAATCCTCCTACCTCGGCCTTCAAAGTCCTGAGATTATAGGTGTGAGTCCCTGCATCTGGTTCTAACTGTATTTTTGTACCCATTAAGCCATTTTTTAAAAATGTCTCCCTCACACCTTCCCTTCTCAGCCTCAGGTAACCAACATTCGACTAGAATCGCACTCTTAAACACTTACAACTTTAGAATTAGAGACTTCTAGAATTTTCTTTTCTTTTTTTTTGAGATGGAGTCTCGCTCTGTCGCCCAGGCTGGAGTGCAGTGGAGTGATCTCAGCTCACTGCAAGCTCCGCCTCCCAGGTTCACGCCATTCTCCTGCCTCAGCCTCCCAAGTAGCTAGGACTACAGGTGCCCGCCACCACGCCTGGCTAATTTTTTTGTATTTTTAGTAGAGATAGGGTTTCACCGTGTTAGCCAGGATGGTCTTGATCTCCTGACCTCGTGATCTGCCTGCCTCGGCCTCCCAAAGTGCTGGGATTACAAAACGTGAGCCACCATGCCCGGCCTTAGAATTTTCAATGTAATAATAATACCAGCTTCCATTCTGTATCTTTTTTTTTTAGTTGTTTTAGAGACACGGTCTTACTCTGTTGCCCAGGCTGAAGTTCAGTGGCACAATCACAGCTCACTGTAGCCGGTTGGATAACTCGTGGGTTCAAGTGATTCTTCCACCTCGGCCTCCTGAGTAGCTGGGAGTACAGGTGTGTGCTACTGTGCCTGGCTAATTAAAAACAATTTTTTTTTTAGAGATGGGGTCATGCTATGTTGGCCCAGCTGTTCTCGAACTCCTGGGCTCAGTGATCCTCCCACCTCAGCCTCCCAAAGTGCTGGGATTACAGGCATGAGCTACCATGCCTGGCCTCCATTCTGCATTCTGTGAGCTTGCATCTCTTATCTCCACCTGCTTTGGTGGTTATGAAGGCTTAGAAGAGCCCCTGGTCCTAAGCAATCACTATTATTATTACTATTATTTAAAAATTATTATTATTATTTTTGGATGGAGTTTCGCTTTGTTCGCTCAGGCTGGAGTGCAATGGCAAGATCTCAGCTCATTGCAACCTCCTGGGCTCAAGTGATTCTCCTGCCTCAGCCTCCCCAGTAGCTGGAATTACAGGCGCGTGACACCGTGCCCGGCTAATTTGTGTATTTTATTTATTTATTTTTTTTGAGACAGAGTCTTGCTCTGTCGCCCAGGCTGGAGTGCAGTGGCATGATCTTGGTTCACTGCAACCTCCGCCTCCCAGGTTCAAGCGATTCTCCTGCCTCAGCCTCCCGAGTAGCTGGGATTACAGGCGCCCGCCACCATGCTTGGCTAATTTTTGTATTTTCAGTAGAGATGGGGTTTTAACATGTTGGCCAGGCTGGTCTTGAACTCCTGACCTCCTGATCTGCCTGCCTCGGCCTCCCAAAGTGCTGGGGTTACAAGCGTGAGCCAACGCATCCGGTCATTTGTGTATTTTTGATAGAGATGGGGTTTCAACATGTTGGCCAGGCTGGTCTAGAACTCCTGACCTCCTGATCTGCCCGCCTCGCCTCCCAAAGTGCTGGGATTACAGGCGTGAGCCACCGCGCCCAGCCACCCAGCCCTATTTTTATTATTATTGCTGGTGCTGATGTTTTCTGCCCGCCTTTGAGACGCCCTCAGCTTGGCACACCTCTAGCTTCCTCCTGCCTGTGTCCCTCCACTGGTGCTTATTGCGGCCTCTGGGCCTTACTCAGAACCCCCTGGTGCTAGAGTTTCTGGTAAGTTGGTCAGGCCAGGGTCGGATAACTGCATGGGCACAAGCATTGCCCATGATGGACCCACCACATCCTGCCTCAAAAGCCACTCTGGCTACAGGTAAGGAACCTGCATGCCAGGGGAGGGGAGGGTGGTGAGTGGTGGTCAACCAGCCCAGTTTGGCTGGTTCTGAGCTTCCTGTGGCCGCTTGCAGGCTGGTGGCTGGGCATAGCTGCTTCTCCTTGGGATGTGGTAACTGCAGCTGCCTGCTCAGTCCATCCCTCCTGATGGGGGTTGGCATTGCCTGGTGTGATGGGTTTGGATATGCAAAATAACATGCTCCATGTGCCCTTCGGCCATGATTATTTTCTTTCTCTCTCTTTCTTTTCTTTCCTTCCTTCCTTCCTTTTTTCTTTTTTTCTTTCTTTTTCTCCTTCCTTCCTTCCTTCCTTCCTTCCTTCCTTCCTTCCTTCCTTCCTTCCTTCCTTTCTCTCTCTCTTTCTCTTTTTTCTTTCTTTCTTTCTTTTCTTTCTCTTTCCTTCTTTCTTTCTTTCCTTCTTTCTTTCTTTTTCCTTCCTTCCTTCTTCCCTCCCTCCCTCTGTCTCTATTTCTTTCTCCTTCCTTCCTTCTTTCTTCCCTCCCTCCCTCTCTCTGTCTCTCTCTTTCTATTTCTTTCTCCTTCCTTCCTTCCTTCCTTCCTTCCTTCCTTCCTTCCTTCCTTCCTTCCTTCCTTCCTTCCCTCCCTCCCTCCCTCCTTCCTTCCTTTTCGTCTTGTCTTTTCTGTTTCCTTTCCTTTTTTTTTTTTTTTGGATACAAAGTTTCGCTCTTGTTGCCCAGGCTGGAGTGCAGTGGTGCGATCTCAGCTCACTGCAACCTCCGCCTTCTGGGTTCAAGCGATTATCCTGCCTCAGCCTCCCGAGTACCTGGGATTACAGGCACATGCCACCAGGCCCAACTAATTTTGTATATTTAGTAAAGACAGGGTTTCTCCATGGTGGTCAGGCTGGTTGTGAACTCCCAGCCTCAGGTGTTCCTCCCGCCTCGGCCTCCCAAAGTGCTGGGATTACAGGCGTCAGCCACCGTGCCTGGTCTCTTTTCTTTTTTTTCTTTCTTTTTTTTTTTTTTTTTTGATGGAGTCTCACTCTGTTATCCAGAGTGGAGTGCATTGGCACGATCTTGGCTCACTGCAGCCTCCGCCACCCAGATTCTACCAATCCTCCTGCCTCAGCCTTCTGAGTAGCTGGGATTACAGGCGCATGCGCCACCACCACACCCGGTTAATTTTTGTATTTTTAGTAGAGATGGGGTTTCACCATGTTGGCCAGGCTAGTCTCGAACTCCTGGCCTCAGGTGATCCACCCGCCTAGGCCTCCCAAAGTGCTGGAATTACAGGCGTGAGCCACTGCACCCGGCTTAAAAAAAGGACTTCTATTGATATGTAAAAATACAGCAGAAGAGTTCACCAATAATAAGCTTAAAGAATGTTTACAGCTGAATATCCCTGTGTAACCAACACTCCGATCAAGAAAAAGACTTTTCCTAGCATCCAGAGCCCCCCTTCCAGTTTTTACCCCTCAAAAATTATTTTTTTCCTGGCTTATAACATTGAAGTCTCGTTTTGTGTGTTCTTGAATTTTTTCTTTTTTTTCCGAGTTGGAATCTTGCTCTGTTGCCCATGTTGGAATGAAATGGTGCGATCTTGGCTCACCACAACCTTCGCCTCCTGGGTTCAAGCAATTCTCGTGGCTCAGCCTCCCAAGCAGCTGGGATTACAGATGCCCGCCACCATGCCCGACTAATTTTTGTATTTTTAGTAGAGACGGGTTTCACCATGTTGGCCAGGCTGGTCTGGAACTCCTGACCTCAGGTGATCTGCCCACCTCAGCCTCCCAAAGTGCTGGGATTACAGACATGAGCAGCCATTCTTGGCCTTATCGACATCTTTTACAATCTATTTTTTTGGTACTAAGTCTGTGAAATCCAGTGTGTGTGTCATTTTCACGGCCCATGTTAATATGGACTCACTGTATTTCAAGCACTCACTGGTCAGATGTGGCTGGTGACTGCCGTAATGGGCATTGCTGGTCTGGATCTTGAAGAGGATGAAGAGACACCGGCACAAAAGCCTGTAATCCCAGCGCTTTGGGAGGCCGAAGTGGGTGGGTCATCTGAGGCTGGGAGTTTGAGACCAGCCTGACCTGACCAACATGGAGAAACCCCGTCTCTACTAAAAATACAAAATTAAACTGGCGTGGTGGCGCATGCCTGTAATCCTAGCTACTGGGGAGGCTGAGGCAGGAGAATAGCTTGAACCCAGGAGGTGGAGGTTGCTGTGAGCTGAGATTGCGCCGAGCTGAGATTGCGCCGAGCTGAGATTGCGCCATTGCACTCCAGCCTGGGCAACAAGAGTGACACTCTGTCTCAAAAAAAAAAAAAAAAAAAAGTTGCCAACATAAAAAACGGTGCATACACACTCTGTCCTACAATCTCATTTCTAGAGAGTCATCTATAAATACTTGTACATGCATATGAGAATATATGTACAAAGGTGCTCACTATGTTATAACCCAAAATATTGGAAACCACCTAAAATTTCACCATTAGGGAGGTGATTGAGTAAGCAAATTTGAAACTAACAACAGATTTCTTCTTCATTTTTTTTTTTTTTTTTTTGAGACGGAGTCTCACTCTATCGCCCAAGCTGGAGTGCAATGGCGTGGTCTCGGCTCACTGCAACCCCCGCCTCCCGGGTTCACAAGATTTTCCTGCCTCAGCCTCCCAAGTAGCTGGGATTACAGGCACCTGCCACCACTCCTGGCTTATTTGTATTTTTAGTAGAGATGGGGTTTCTTTCTTTCTTTCTTTTTTTTTTTTTTAAATTCAAAACCTTGCTAAATTCATTTTTTTTCTTTTTTATTATACTTTCAGTTCTAGGGTACATGTGCACAACGTGCAGGTTTGTTACATATGTATACATGTGCCACGTTGGTGTGCTGCCCCCATTAACTCATTGTGTACATTAGGTATATCTCCTAATGCTATCCCATCCCGCTGAGATGGTGTTTCACCATGTTGGCCAGGTTGGTCTCGAAGTGCTGACCTCGTGGTCTGCCTGCCTCGGCCTCCCAAAGTGCTGGGATTACAGGCATGAGCCACCATGTCCGGCCTTCTTCTTTTCTTTTTTGAGACCGGGTCTCTCTCTGTCACCCAGGCTGGGTGATCATAGACAGTGGTGTGATCATAGCTCACTGCAGCCTCAATCTCCCAGGCTCAGGTGATCCACCCACCTCAGCCTCCAGAGTAGCCGGGACCACAGGTGTGCACCACTACACCTGGCTAATTTTTGTATTTTTTGTAGAGATGGGGTTTCTTCATGTTGCCCAGGCTGGTCTTGAACTCCTGGCCTCAAGCAATCCTCCCTCCTTGGCCTCCCAAAGTGCTGGGATTACAGGCGTGATCCACCACACCCAGCTAAAGGATTTCTTACGCTGTTAAAACAGAACAAAGTGTTTTAAAATTTATTTACAAAAACATTATTGACACCAGGTGCAGTGGCTCTTGCCTGCAATCCCAGCACTTTGAGAGGCTGAGGTGAGAGGATTACTTGAGCCCAGGAGCTCAAGACAAGCCTGGGCAGCATAGACCCCCGACTCTACAAAAAATAATAAAACCAAAACCAAAACATTATCCAGAAAAACAAAGTGATAAAGTACATTACTGGGGCCCAGCATGGTGGCTCACACCTGTAATCCTAGCACTTTGGGAGGCTGAGGCAGGAGGATCACCTGAGGTCAGGAGTTCGAGACCAGCCTGGCCGACATGGCAAATCCCCATCTCTACTAAAAATACAAAACGTAGCTGGGTGTGGTGGTGGGCACCTATAATCCCAGCTACTTGGGAGACTGAGTCAGGAGAAACTCTTGAACTTGAGTGGCAGAGGTTGTAGTGAGCCGAGATTATGGCACTGGACCCCAGCCTGGGCGACAAATTAAGACTCTGTCTCAAAAAAAAAAAAAACACTGTTATTGGAACAACTGACGAACTTTCAGTGAAGGCTGAGGATAGTGTGGTATCTGGCATAGTTCCTTATTTTGATAAATATATTGTGGTTATGTCAGAGAATATCCTGTCATAACCACAATATAAGAGATACATAGTGACGAATTTATGGTAAAGGAGCATGATGTTTCCAAAGTACTCTCAAATGATTCCAGAAAAAACTTAAATAGACATAGATATATACGCCTGTATTATTTTTCCAGGGTTTACCAGCCCCCACAATTGCATGAGCCAATTTCTTTCTGTCTTTTTTTCTGTGTATATGACGAAGTTTCGCCCTTGTCACTCAAGGCTGGGGAGCAATGGCGCACTGCAACCTCCACCTCCCGAGTTCAAGTGATTCTGCTGCCTCAGCCTCCCAAGTCACTGGGATTACAGGTGCCCATCACCATGCCCGGCGAATTTTTTATATTCTTAGTACAGATGGGGGTTTCACCATGTTGGCCAGGCTGGTCTTGAACTCCTGACCTTCAGGTGATCCACCCGCTTTAGCCTCCCAAAGTGCTGGGATTACAGGTGTGAGCCACCGTGCCCGGCCTCTGTCTTTTTTTTTTTTTTTTTTGAGACAGGGTCTTGCTCTATTGTCCAGGCTGCAGTGCAGTGGCACAATCATAGGTCACTGCAGCCTCGACCTCCTGGGGTCTGGTGATCCTCCTGCCTCTGCCTCCTAAGTAGCTAGGACTATAGGTGTGCTCCACCACACCTGGATAATTTTTTGTGTTTGTAGAGACGGGGGTTTCACTATGTTACCTAGGTCTGGAACTCCTGGACTCCGGTGATCTTCCCACCTGGACTCCGGTGGCCTCCCAAAATGCTGGGATTACAGGCATGAGTTGTTGCTTCTGGCCCCGATTTCTTTCTTTTTCTTTCTTTCTTTCTTTCTTTCTTTTTTTTTTTTTTTTGAGACAGAGTCTCACTTTGTCACCCAGGCTGGAGCACAGTGGCATGATCTTGGTTCATTGCAACCTCTTCCTCCTGGGTTCAAGCGATTCTCCTGCCTCAGTCTCCTGAGTAGCTGGGACTACAGGCGCCCGCCACCATTCCCAGCTAATTTTTTGTATATTTATTAAAGACGGGGTTTCTCAATGTTGGTCAAGCTGGTCTCGAACTCCTGACCTCAAGTGATCTTCCCACCTCGGCCTCTCAAAATGCTGGGACTACAGGCGGGAGCCAACGCGCGTGGCTGCTTTTACTATTCTTGCAACTTTTTTCATTTGACATTCCATTAAAATAAAAAGTTAAAAAAAAATTTTTTTTCTGAGGGGATGTTTTATCAAGGACAGTTTTATCAACGGTCCCGGACCTAAAAACATTAAGAACCCATGATTTACGCGGTTGAGGAGGCAACTTCAATCCGAAATCCTGAAAGTCAAGTTCCTGTGACCTGGTTTCTGGAGCCGCCCCGCTCCCGCGCCCCCTGGAGGTCAGAGCCAGAACAACACGGCATTCCTATAATGCTCCAAATCGCCACAAATCGACCTTCGAAATCCTGGGTGAGTAAGGCAGACCGCTCACATGGCTTCAATTAGCAGAACTAAAACTTGCCGAACATCGTGCACCTGCATGTCCATCGCCAAACACAAACTCCGCCTTTGTAAAAGTCTAGGTGAATTCCCAGCTGAATTCAGAAGGGTGACAGGAATGGGACTTTTCATTGGTATTTTTCTTTTCTTTTTTCTTTTTTTTGGAGTCGGGAGGAGTGTATTTCTGGATTGTTTACATATTTACAATGAGCATCCATTTCCTTTGCAATTAAAAGAAAATCATATTTTTTTTTTTTTTTTTTTGAAACGGAGTCTCGCTCTGTCCTCCTGGCTGGAGTGCAGTGGCGTGATCTCAGCTCACCGCAACCTCTGCCTCCTGGGTTCAAGCGATTCTCCTGCCTCAGCCTCCCGAGTAGTTGGGACTACAGGCACCTGTCACCACGCTCAGCTAATTTTTGTATTTTTAGTAGAGACGGGATTTCACCATGTTAGCCAGGATGGTCTCAATCTCTTGAACTTGTGATCTGCTTGCCTCGGCCTCCCAAAGTGCTGGGATTACAGGCATAAGGACCGCACCCAGCCAAAAACCAGATTTTTAAAAATTGAAGTTTGCTGTAGAAAAATACTGTGGGGAAAAAAAAAAAAAAAAAAAAGAAAAAGAAAAATACTGTGGGAGAAAGTTGTGGGTGGTGTTTTGTAGAGTCGCAAAAGGACATGGGAAAAAAAAACTGAGTGTGTTCCTGTAATTATCATAACAATCACACTCATTGTGCCGTAGGCTCCACAGGAGGGCTGTGAGCTGTGGTTACCAGATAAAATAAAAGATTCCCAGATAAAATATGAAAAAAAAATTTTTGTGATCTTAACTCACTGCAGTCTTGATCTCCTGGGCTGAAGCGATCCTCCTGCCTCAGCCTCCCAGGTAGCTGGGACCACAGGCACGTACCACCATGCCCAGCTAATTTTTAAATTATTTTGTTGAGATGGGATCTCACTGTGTTGCCCAGGCTGGTCTCAAACTCCTGGCCTCAAGTGATCCTTCCTCGGTGTCCCAGTGCCCTGGGATTACAGGTATGAACCACCAGGCCCAACCCTGAAATTTAAAGTTACCTGGGCAGTCTGTAATGTGTTTATGTTTGTTTGTGTGGGTGTGTGCGCTAAATCAGGCAACCCTATTCTGAGCAGAGGAGTGCTCTGATCTGACTTAGATTTTACTAGGCTCCCTCTGGTTGCTGATGGAGATGAGACTGTGGAGGGTGGGCAGTGAAGATCCCAGAGAGGAGGCTACTGCAATGGTCCAAGCAGGAGGTGATAGTGATTTGGATCAGGGTAACAGAGTCGAGATGGTGAGGGGCTGACAGGTCATGGATCTATTTTGAAGGAAAGGCCAAGTCCAGGCTCCTTAGCTCGGCATTCAAGGCTTCTCTCCACCACAGGATACACTTCCTCTTGGCTTCTCAGACCCTGTAGCAGATAAAATGATGATCCCCGATGGTGTCCACATCTTAATCCTCTGAATCTGTGAACAGGTGACCTTCCATGGCAAAAGGGACTTTGTGGATGAGATTAAGTTAAAGATCTTTAGATGGGGAAGTGATTATCCTGGATTGGGTCTGGATGGGCTCACTGGAATCACAAGAGTCCTTATATGAGGAAGATAGAAATTTGAGACATATGGTAGAGGAGGAGGTGATGGGACCACAGAGGCAGGGATGGGCAGGGTGCAGCCACAAGCCAAGGAATGCCAGGAGCCCCCTGAACCTGGGAGAGGCAAGGAACAGATTCTGCCCTGGAACCTCTGGAGGGAGTGCTGACATCTTGATTTTGGACTTCTGGCCTGCAGAACCATGCCAAAATAATTGTCTGGCGTTTTTTTTTTTTTTTCCCCCTGAGATGGAGCCTTGCTCTGTAGCCCAGGCTGGAGTACAGTGGTGTCATCTTGGCTCACTGCAACCTCTACCTCCCAGGTTCAAGCAATTCTTGTTCCTCAGCCTCCCGAGTAGCTGAGACTACAGGCATGCACCACCACACCCAGGTAATTTCTGTATTTTTAGTAGAGATGGGGTTTTGCCATGTTGGCCAGGTTGGTCTCGAACTCCTGACCTCAATGATCTGCCTGGCTCAGCCTCCCAAAGTGCTGGGATTGCAGGCATGAGCCACTGCACCTGGCCCTGGTGTTAAGCTCACATTTTGTGCTAATTGGTTACAGCAGCCACAGGAAGGTAATCTAGGCTCCTTCCTCGCCCCAGGCTCTAGGAAGTATTTTAGAGCAGGGGTCCCCCACCCCTGGGCTGCAGACCTGTACCAGTCCATGGCCTGCTAGGAACCATGCGGCATAGCAGGAGGTGAGTGGCAGGTGAGTAAGCGAAGCTTCATCTGTAAATACAGCCGTGCCCCTTCACTCGTGTTACCCTCTGAGCCCCGCCTCCCCTCTGAGCCCCGCCTCCTGTCAGATTAGCGACGGAATTAGATCCTCATAAGAGCGTGAACCCTGTTGTCAACAGCGCATGCGAAGGATCTGGGTTGCACGCTCCCTGTGAGAATCTAATGCCTAACGATCTGTCACTGTCTCCCATCACCCCCAGATGAGACCATCTAGTTACAGGAAAACAAGCTCAGGGATTCCACTGATTCTACATTATGGTGAATTGTATAATTATTTCATTATGTATTACAATGTAACAATAATAGAAATAAAGTACCCCACAAATGTAATACACTTGAATCATTCCAAAATCAGCCCCCACAACCTCTGGCCTGTAGAAAAATTGTCTTCCACAAAACCAGTCCTTGGTGCCAAAAAGGTTGGGGACCACGGTCTTAGAGAACCCACAATGAAGCTGGAGAGGATGAAGTGTGGACCCCATTTCCAAGATGGAGGTGGTTGTGGCTTGTGTGGCTAGTATGGCTTGTGGAGTGGGTGGGCGGTGTGTGGGGTGGATAGCGCCATCTTCTATTGCCAACTTCGTAACCCTAGAAGGAAGATTTTTTCTTTTTCTTTCCTTTTTTTTTTTTTTGAGATTGAGTCTTGGTGTTGTCAGCCTGGGCTGGAGTGCAATGATGCGATCTCCGCTCACTGCAACCTCCGCCTCCCAGGTTCCAGCAATTTTCCTGCCTCAGCCTCCCGAGTAGCTGAGATTACAGGCACCTGCCACCACGCCTGGCTAATTTTTGTATTTTTAGTAGAGATGAGGTTTCACCATGTTGGCCAGGCTGGTCACGATGTTTTTTTTTTTTCTTTTTTGAGACAGAGTCTTGCTCTGTTGCCCAGGCTGGAGTGCTGCAGTGCAATGGCATGATCTCGGCTCACTGCAACCTCTGCCTCCCAGGTTCAAGCAATTCTCCTGCCTCAGCCTCCCGAGTAGCTGGGATTACAGGCTGGGGCCTTAGAAGGAAAGAGAGAGATGGCTCCAGGCCGGGCGCGGTGGCTCACACTCGTAATTCTAGCACTTTGGGAGGTCGAGGTGGGTGATTGTCTGAGCTCAGGAGTTTGAGTCCAGCCTGGCCAACATGGCAAAACCCCGTCTTTACTAAAAATACAAAAAATTAGCCGGGGGTGTGACACAGGCCTGTCGTCCCAGCGACTCGGGAGGCTGAGGCAGGAGAATCGCTTGAACCGGGTAGGCAGAGGTTGCAGTGAGCCGAGATCGTATCACTGCCCTCCAGCCTGGGCAACAAGCAAGACTCTGTCTCAAAGAGAGAGAGAGAGAGAGAGACAGAGAGAGAGAGAGAGAGGGCCCCAACTAGGGAAACCAAGGCCAGAAGAGGGGCCGAGCCTACAAAGGAACTTCCTCGGTTTTCCGAGCGCCGGCCCCCCTTCTCTGCCTGGGAGGAGGTGGTTAGATTCCCCTGGGTGTGTGCCCCGCAGAGGGAGCTCTGGCTGCAGTGCCCAGTGTGCAGACCAATGAGAGCCTCAGAGAGAAAGATGGTCATTTCCTCCCTGCATCTTCCCTTGGGGCTTTAAAAACCACAGCCCTTGGGCAGGAGGGACCTTCGATCCTCGGGGAGCCCAGGAGACCAGAACATGGTGAGTCTCGAAGGGGAATGGGAGCAGGAAGCTTTGCCCAGGGTCCCTCCCATCTCTGCTCCCCTGGGTCCTTTCTCTCCCCAACTGTCACCATTGACTCTGTCTGTCTCTCCCTCTCCTTCTCTCTCCCTGTCTTCCACCTCCCACCTTCCCTCTCTCCCACATCCCAGGCTCTAACACTCCAGGACTGGGATGTGGCCATGGGAATAAGATTGTCAAGTTGTGGGAGCCACAGCAACCTCATTGGGGCTGGGGTCCGAGAAAACTCCCCAGGGGAGGGGACCCTTGAGTTGGGTCTCATATGATGACTAAGAATTCCACAAGCAGCCGAGCGCGGTGGCTCACACCGTAATCACAGCACATTGGGGATTGTGCCAAGGTGGGAGGATTGCTTGAGGCCGGGAGTTGAAGACCAGCCTGGCCAACATAGTGACACCCTGTCTGTATTTTTTTAAAAAAAGAATTCCACAAGTGGAAAGATCTAGAGAAGACCTTCCAGGCAGTAGGAATGGTAGAGAAAATGTTGGGAGGCTGGAAAGAACCAGTTTGGAGGAATGGTAAAGTTACTCACAAGCTCTTGCAGATAGCTGTTCTTTTCTTTTTTGACTTGGGATCTTGCACGGTTGCCCAGGCTGGAGTGCAGTGGCACTGTCATAGCTCACTGCAATCTTGAACTCGGGCTCAAGTGATCCTCCCACTGTAGCCTTCTGAGTACCTAGGACCACAGGCATGCACCACTATGTCCGGCTAATTGTTAAAATTTTTATTCTTGTAGAGATGGGTTCTTGCTATGTTGTCAGGGCTGGTCTCGAACTCCTGGCCTCAAGCCATCCTCCCACCTTGGCCTCCCAAAGTTCTGGGATTACTGGCGTGAGGCCATTGCGCCTGGTCGTTTCAGATGTTCTACATGATAGAGATGGGGAAACCGAGGCCCAGGCAGGAGCAGAGATGGCTGGGGACCCTCTGTGGTTGGTGGCAGAATGAGGTTATGCCACGGATTCTGCGAGTGTCAGAAGGAACGCACCCCAGGCTAGATGAAGGTCCCCGTCATCCCTGCGTCCGGTGTCCTGGGCACTGAGCCAGCAGAGCTGCGACTCAGCACCTGCTGTAACACAGGCATTGCCTTGCTTCATCCGTGTCAAAGAGGAAACGGAAGACAATTTGGATGGACCAGGGAGGGGACTCATGTTGCTTCATTCCTGCATTCCACCCTTGAGATCAGACCAGGGCAAATGGCACTCTCTGCTGCTGCTTTTTTCTTTCCAAAACATATTACAAAGTACCAAAGGACACTTGGTAAAAACTCATTCTCAGCCGGATGCGGTGGCTCATAATCAGGTGGCCTGTAATCCCAGCACTTTGGGAGGCCAAGGCAGGCGGATCACGAGGTCAGGAGATTGAAACCATCCTAGCCAACATGGTGAAACTCCGTCTCTACTAAAAATACAAAAATTAGCTGGGCGTGTGTTAGTGGGCGCCTGTAGTCCCAGCTACTTGGGAGGCTGAGACATGACAATCGCTTGAACCCAGGAGGCGGAGGTTGCAGTGAGCTGAGATTGCGCCACTGCACTCCAGTCTGGCAATAGAGTGAGACTCCGTCTCAAAAAACTAACAGAAAAAAAAGAAAACTCATTCTCCCTGCCTACCCCAGAGCCTCTGACTCCTTTTCTTTTCTTTTCTTTTTTTTTTTTTTTGAGATGGAGTTTTACTCTTGTCACCCAGGCTGGAGTGCAATGGCACGATCTTGGCTCACCGCAACCTCTGCCTCCTGGGTTCAAGCAATTCTCCTGTCTTAACCTCCCAAGTAGCTGGGATTACAGGCATGCGCCACCACGCCTGGGTGGTTTTTTGTCTTTTTAGTAGAGACAGAGTTTCACCGTATTGGCCAGGCTGGTCTTGAACTCTTGACCTCAGGTGATCCACCCACCTTGGTCTCCCAAAGTGCTGGGATTACAAGTGTGAGCCACTGTGCCTGGCCCTCTGACTCCTTTCCATTGCCCCCTCCCCTACCCAGAGGCAACCACAGGATGCCAGTTTGTGGTGGATCCTTCCAGAAACAGTTTACAGATGTCTGAGAGCACAGATGCTTAGGGAACAAAGTAAGGACTAGCGTGATGCGGGGAACCCCAAAACCAATCTCAGCTTCTGTCTCTACTGTGAAATAGCTGCAGAGATCTGTCCTATCCTTATCTTTTTGTTTTTTCAAGACAGTGTCTTGCTCTGTTGCCCAGGCTGGAGTGCAGTGGTGTGATCTCAGCTCACTGTAACCTCCACCTCCTGGGTTCAAGTGATTCTCCTGCTTCAGCCTCCCAGGTAGCTGGGACTACAGGTGCCCGCCACCACGCCTGGCTAATTTTCGTATTTTTATTTTTGTATTTTTGTATTTTTAGTAGAGACAGGGTTTCACCCTGCTGGCCAGGCCGGTCTCAAACTCCTGGCCTCAAGCAATCTTCCTGCCTCAGCTTCCGAAAGTGCTGGGATTACAGTCGTGAGCCACCGTGCATGGCCACCCTCTCCTTATCTTTAAAGTGAGGATAATACTAGAACCTACATCATAGACTAGATGAGAGAATTGACTGAGTGAATACATGAAAAGTTCTTGTAATAGTGCCTGGTATACAGCTGGCACTCAATGTGGGTGACATTTCTATCCTTTCCCAGCCTTATAAATAGCAGTATGTTTTGTACAGTACTCTACATCTGACTTTTTTTCATGAATGACATATAGTATTATTAACTGGCATTTATTGAGTGCTTACTGCATACCAGGCATTGTATTAAGGCATTCATTAATTTCCCCTCAAGCAACCTTGAGGAAGGTACTTCATTCCCATGTAGTTCAAGGGAGTTGCCTCCTCCTCCTCCTTTTTTTCTTTTTTCTAGATAGGGTCTACTGAGGTCTCCCACCTCAGCCTCCTGACTACGTGGAACTACAGGTGCATGCTACCACGCCCAGCTAGATTTAAACTTTTTTGTAGAGGTGGGGTCTTGCTATGTTGCCCAGCCTGGTGCTTCTTTCTTTTATTCAGCTGAGTAATGTGCTAATAGGAGGTTTCATCCCCTTCAATGGAAATTTAGTTTGAATTCCAATATTTGGTCTGTTTTGTTTTGTTTTGTTTTGTTTTGAGACGGAGTCTCACTCTGTCACCCAGGCTGGAGGGCAGTGGTGTGATCTTGGCTCACTGCACCTCCACCTCCTGGATTCTGGTGATTCTCCTGCCTCAGCCTCCCAAGTAGCTGGTATTACAGGTGCGCACCACCACACACGGCTAATTTTTGTATTTTATTATTTTAATAGAGACAGGGTGTCATCATGTTGGCCAGGCTGGTCTCAAACTCCTGACCCCATGATCCACCTGCCTCGACCTCCCAAAGTGCTGAGATTACAGGCGTGAGCCACCGCGCCTGGCTTCCAGCCACATTCTTTAACTCAGTATCTACAGACCTTCCAGTCCTATCTTGGCTGCCAGCCAGCCATGCTGACCTTTCGCTTCTGCTATGCAGAAACGAATTTTGAGATTCCGCCTAAAAAAAAAAAAAAAAAAAAAAAAAAAAAAAAGAGTTTTGGAGCTCAGCTCTCAGGAGTTTCTCTCCTGTCTCTGTTCTTGCTAACTGAGAAGACTTGGAGAGGTCTCTTCATTTCTCTGTAGCCTCATTTTTCTCATCTGGAAAATGAGTGTTGCTATTGCAACAAGTCTCCTAGGGTTGCTTTGTGGGTTAAATGAGATAATACACGAGAAAGGCTCAGGACAGCTTGGCAATGATTATGGCTATTCTTGTAAGTACTGCACCTTCTCCTTCACCCTGTTCTCATCTGATCGTTCACATCTTGCTGCCAGCACCCTTGTCTAAGCCACCGTCATGGCTTATGTCACCTGGACATATCTCCTTTTCCTCCCGGCTTCTGCTCTCTGCCCCTTTCTCCATGCAACAGACAAGGGTCCTTCTTCTAATGCGCACGTGAATTTAGGAACAATAATAGTACCCTGCCCTTCGTGCTGTTGTGACATAGATGTGCACTGTGATTAGGAAATTACTGAGCCAACACTTGGGAAGCACCTGGAATAGTGCTAGGCAATTAGAACCCCCAGAGTAGCCCTGGACCTGCACTGCCCAATATGTGGGCCACGTGCCATAATGCAGCTGATCTACATTTATTTTTCATGATTTCATTTTATTTTATTTTATTTTTGAGATGGAATTTTGCTCTTGTTGCCCAGGCTGGAGTGTAGTGAAGTGATCTCAGCTCACTGTAGCCTCCAACTCCCGAGTTCCAGCGATTCTTCTGCCTCAGCATCCCAGATAGCTGGGACTACAGATGCACATTACCACTCCCGGCTAATTTTTGTATTTTTAGTCGAGACAGGGTTTTACCATGTTGGTCAGGCTGGTCTTGAGCTGCTGACCTAAGGTGATCCACCCTCCTGGGCCTCCCAAATTGCTGGGATTACGGGCGTGAGCTACTGTGTCCAGCTTATTTTATTTTTTAGAGATGGAGTCTCGCTCTGTCACCCAGGATGGAGTGCAGTGGTGCAATCTCAGCTCACTACAACCTCTGCCTCCCGGGTTCAAGTGATTTTCCTGCCTTGGTCTCCTGAGTAGCTGGAATTACAGGTGCTTGCCATCACACCCAGCTAACTTTTGTATTTTTAGTAGAGACGGGGTTTCCCTATGTTGGCCAGGCTGGTCTTGAACTCCTGACCTCAAGTGATCCGCCCTCCTTGGTCTCCCAAAGTGCTGGGATTACAGTGAGTCACCGCGCCTGGCCTCACCCTGGATGTTGGAGGTCTTTCCACATCATTATATAAACAACTTCCTCATTCTTTTTGTTTGTTTTTTTTCTTTTTTGTAGGGATAGGGTCTTGCTAGGTTACCCAGGCTGATCTTGAACTCCTGGGCTCAAGAAATCCTCCTGCTTCAGCCTCCCAAAAGTGCTGGGATTACAGGCATGAGCCACTGCACCTGGCCAACTTTTCCATTCTTTTTGATAGCTGTGTAGTATTCCGTTGCCTGGATGTACCATCATTAATTTAGCCAGTCCCCTCTAGCTGGACACTTCAGTTATTTCCAGTATTTGGAGTGGTGACGCAGTGGCAAAACTTTGCAAGCCATTTGCGTCTAAAGATCCTGGAAACCACAGGATGTTGGAATCAGCATATTTTTTCTGCCTTTCTGAAGTCAACCAGAGGAAAGGACTGAGCGGGCTCATGGCAGGAAAGGAGCTTTGTCAGCTGATGAGGGAGTGACAAGGCAATGTCAGAGCAGAGGGTGAGGAGGCTTCCCTTAGGAGGGTCTGAGTCATTCTGTAGTCAAGGGTTGATGGGAGCATGCGAAACCAGCAGAGGCAAAAGTTACCTTCATGTATCACAGCCAAGGGGGGCATTCAAAATCTTTAACAGGCCGGGCGCGGTGGCTCAAGCCTGTAATCCCAGCACTTTGGGAGGCCGAGACGGGCGGATCACGAGGTCAGGAGATCAAGACCATCCTGGCTAACACGGTGAAACCCCGTCTCTACTAAAAAATACAAAAAAAACTAGCCGGGCGAGGTGGCGGGCGCCTGTAATCCCAGCTACTCGGAAGGCTGAGGCAGGAGAATGGCGTAAACCCGGGAGGCGGAGCTTGCAGTGAGCTGAGATCCGGCCACTGCACTCCAGCCTGGGCGACAGAGCGAGACTCCGTCTCAAAAAAAAAAAAAAAAAAAAAAAAAAAAAAAAAAAAAATCTTTAACAACGTGCTAAAGTGCAGAGGACCTCTGGGCAGGGTCTAGGGCCTCCTGCTGCACCTAGCGTTAACTGTTTAGTGACATGAGTGTTGGGACCTGGAGCGGGGGTGTCCCAGAGTAGGAAACAGGAACTTAGGGTGCTGGGAGTGGGCAATAGAAGAGGTGGGTGGCTGAGGGCAGGGGCTGTTTACCAATGAAAATATTTTAAACAATGTTAACCTTCTATTTGGAAACATTTTCAAACTTATAGAAAAATGACAAGAATGGAACAGTCTCATATACATATACATTTTACCCAGGCTCTCCCAATTTACTATATCTATCTCTCCATTATCCATCTATCCATCCATCCATCCATCCATTATCTAGCTATTTTTTTTTTTTTTTTGAGACAGAGTCTTGCTCTGTTGTCCAGGCTGGAGTGCAGTGGAGTAATCTTGACTCACTGCAACCTCCACCTTCCAGGTTCAAGGGATTCTCCTGCCTCAGCCTCCCAAGTAGCTGGGACTACAGGCACACACCACCACGCCCAGCTAATTTTTTTGTACTTTTAGTGGAGATGGGGTTTTGCTATGTTGGCCAGGCTGGTCTTGATCTTCTGACCTCAAGTGGTTACAGGCATGAGCCACCATGCCCAGCCCATTGTCTATCTACTTATCCATCCTCTATCTCCCAATCATATCTCTATCTATCCATTGTCTATCAGTCATCTATCTATCCATCATCCATGCGTCCACTCATTCACCCATTCGTTATCTATCCATCCATCCATCCATTCATTCATATCCATCCATCTTTCTTTTTTTTTTTTTTTTGAGACAGAAGTCTTTCTCAGTCAAGGCCGGAGTGCAGTGGCACGATCTCAGCTTACTGCAACCTCCGCCTCCCAGGTTCAAGTGATTCTCCTGCCTCAGCCTCTGGAGTAGCTGGGATTACAGGGGTGTGCCAACATGCCAGCTAATTTGTGTTTTTTTTTTTGTTTCTGTTTTTTTTTTTTTGAGACGGAGTCTTGCTCTGTCACCCAGGCTGGAGTGCAGTGGCCAGATCTCAGCTCACTGCAAGCTCCGCTTCCCGGGTCTACGCCATTCTCCTGCCTCAGCCTCCCGAGTAGCTGGGACTACAGGCACCCGCCACCTCGCCCGGCTAGTTTTTTGTATTTTTTTAGTAGAGACGGGGTTTCACCGTGTTAGTCAGGCTGGTCTCGATCTCCTGACCTTGTGATCCGCTCGTCTCGGCCTCCCAAAGTGCTGGGATTACAGGCTTGAGCCACCGCACCCGGCCTAATTTGTGTATTTTTAGTGGCCTTTCTTGAATGGCTTCTTTCACTTAGCGTCGTGTTTTCAAGATTCATCCACATTGTAGCATGTGTCAGCCCTTCCTTTTCATGGCTGAGTAATATTCCACCACATGACTAAACAACCCCTTTTTCTTTTTCTTTTTTTTTTTTTTTGAGACTGAGTCTCGCTTTGTCACCCAGACTAGAGTGCAGTGGCCGGATCTCAGCTCACTGCAAGCTCCGCCTCCCAGGTTCACGCCATTCTCCTGCCTCAGCCTCCCAGGTAGCTGGGACTACAGGCGCCGCCACCTCGCCGGCTAGTTTTTTGTATTTTTAGTAGAGACGGCGTTTCACCGTGTTAGCCAGGATGGTCTCGATCTCCTGACCTCGTGATCCGCCCGTCTCGGCCTCCCAAAGTGCTGGGATTACAGGCTTGAGCCACCGCCCCCGGCCAACAACCCCTTTTTCATTCCCTCATTAGCAGAAAGTGACATCTTAGCTTTCAATAATTTACTCATGGGGGTGATTCCACCAGTAAATGCCCACTGCCCACAGCCTGGTTAACCTTGGGCAGGCACAATGTTAGGGAACTAGAAATAAAAAAAGAAGGACTATCCAGGCATGGTGACTTTTACATCTGTAATCTCAGCACTTTGGGAGTTCAAGCCTGGAGGGTTGCTTGAAGTCAGGAGTTTGAGACCATCCTGTGCAACAAAGTGAGACCCTATCTCTACAAAAAAAAAAAAAAAAAAGAGAGAAAACAAAAATTAGCTGGGTGTGGTAGTACACAACTGTAGTCCTAGCTACTTGAGAGGCTGAGGCAGGAGGATTGCTTGAGGCAGAGGGGTTGGGGTGACAGTGATCCATGATTGCACCACTGCACACAAGCCTGGGTGACAGATCAAGACCCCATCTCAAAAAAAAAAAAAAAAAAAAAAAAAAGAGAGAAAAAGGAAATATAAAAAGGGAGCCGGGCCTGTAATCTCAGCACTTTGGGAGATCAAGGCGGGAGGATTGCTTGAACCCAGGAGTTTGAGACCAGCCTGGGCAGCACAGTGAGACCCTCCTCTTTACAGAAAATTAAAAATTAGCTGGGCACAGTAGTATGCACCTGTAGTCCCAGCTGCCTGGGAGGCTGAGGCAGGAGGATCACCTGAGCCTGAGAAGTCAAGGCTGCAGTGAGCCGAGGTTGCACCCCTGAGCTACAGCCTGGGTAGCAGAGTGAGACCCAGTCTCCAAAAAAAAAAAAAAGAAAAAAAAAAGTGGTTCAGAGATGTGGATCTGAGCTCTTCAATAATCGAAGTATTGACAAATAATAATACCAATGGCTGCCACTTGTCCCCTTCTCTGTGTCAGATGCTGTGCTAGGTGCTTAGGCATTTTTCATCTTATTTAATCTTCGAGGTGAATATTTTAAAGGTATAAAAACCAGGCCGGGTGCGGTGGCTCATGCCTGTAATCCCAGCACTTTGGGAGGCCAAGGTGGGTGGATCACGAGGTCAGGAGTTCGAGACCAGCCTAACTAACATGGTGAAACCCTGTCTCTACTAAAGATACAAAAATTAGTGGGGCATGGTGGTGGGCGCCTTTAGTCCCAGCTACTCAGGAGGCTGAGGCAGGAGATTCACTTGAACCTGGGAGGCAGAGGTTGCAGTGACCTGAGATTGTGCCACTGCACTCCAGCCTGGCGACAGAGCGAGACTCTGTTGGCCAGGCTTGTCTCGAACCCCTGATCTCAGGTGATTTGCCCACCTCGGTCTCCTAAAGTGCTGGGGTTACAGGCGTGAGCCACCACACCTGGCCTGAAATGGGCATATTAACAGAACCTCCTTGTAGGTTGTGGTCAGGATCGAAAGAACATATTCCATGTGGCACGTATAGCAGGTGCTCAGTAAATACTGGCTGCTTTCATATGACCACTCAGTGCCTTGATGGGTGCTTTACTGCAGTGTCTGATGGCTCTGGGCACAGATTTTGCCTACAAGGCTTTCTCTAGTCCAGCTGTTATGGACTGCAGCCTTTCTTTCTTGGGTGCATGACAGCTTCCTGCAGCTCTGTCTAGGAAGAAGTGATCAGGACCTTTTTTTTTTTTTTTTTTTTTTTTTTTTTTTTAGATGGAGTCTCACTCTGTTGCTCAGGCTGGAGTGCAATGGGGCTATCTCGGCTCACTGCAACCTCTGCCTCCTGGGTTCAAGCAATTCTGCCTCAGCCTCCTGAGTAGCTGGGATTACAGGTGCACACCACCACGCCCCTACAAATCCACCACGGCCATTCTTAGTCATCTATAGCCCTGCCCTCCTTCCTCCCTCTGTCCCTCTCTCCCTCTCTGCTTTCTTCCTCCCTAATTTCCTCCTCCCTCCTTTGTTTCTTTTCTTTCTTCCTTTCACCCTTCTTCCCTTCCTCATTTCCTCCTCCTTCCCTCCTTCATTCCCTCCTCTCTCTCTCCTCTCTTTCTTCCTCTTCCCTTCCTTCCTTCCTCCTTCCCTCTCCTCTCTCTCCCTCTAGTTACTCCTTTTGCTGGAGTGTTTTTTGTGGAGTCCTAATTAGGGAAAAGGAGTCAGGTGGCAGGACTGAGGGAAAGCAATAAGAGGAAGGAGATAAACTATACATCTGCCTCTGTTCATGATCTAGGACACACAGCTCTCCTGTGCAAATAACTCCCAATTTTCCTGAGTCCAGCTATCGCCAGACACTCAGCTAATAGAAAAATGCAAGTTAGCTCACTGCAACCTTGGTGTTACTGGAACTTCACAAAGCCCTTTTCACACACAGCACAAGCACCAGCATATAAAATCACTAGCGAGCCTTCGTCTCTTTGCAGTTAGCTCCTCTGTTGCTGACCTGCCCATTGCACTCTTACAACATATTTTCCTACTTTCTCTAATAAATCTGTTTTTCTTTACCTACAATTGTCTTGGTAGATTCTTCTACCCTGCATCACTGGCCCCAAATAGTCACATTTACCTGTGATATTATTGTTATTTTTGTGAGAGAGGGTCTCACTATGTTGCCCAGGCTGGAGTGCAGTGGTGTGATCATAGCTCACTGCAGCCTTGACCTCCTAGGCTCTAGTGATCCTCCTGCCTCACCCTTCCAAGTATCTAGGACCACAGGAGTACACCACCATACCTGGCTACTTTTTTTTTTCTTTTTTTTTTTTTTTGGAGAGACAGGGTCTTGCTATATTGCACAGGCTGGTCTCTAACTCCTGGGCTCAAGCAGTCCTCCCACCTTGGCCTCCAAAGAGCTGGGATCACAGGCATGAGCCACAATGCTTGGCAAAAAAATCTATTTCTTATTCCTGTTTGTATCTTCCTCTTGCTGCCCCCAAACATTTTGTTCAGGGTTGGCACCATGATCCTACAATCAGTCTTAGTGTCCCAAGAAGAGAGGCAATCGGAGATTCAGTGCCACTGATGTGAGGCAGCAGAAAAGACACAGAACCATCTATGAAGTAATTTTTGCCAAAAAAAGAAAAAAATTGTACCTAAATCTAATCGAAGTTCTAGATCTCAAACTACCACTTTACAGCAAAACCAAGGGAGAGAGGAACAGGTGAAATAACAGCACACCTAAAAAATCAGCAAAATCTACTTGAAATTGATAACTCCTGGCCGGGCGTGGTGGGTCTTGCCTGTAATCCCAGCACTTTGGGAGGCCAAAGTGGGCAGATCACAAGGTCAGGAGTTTGAGACCAGCCTGACCAACATGGTGAAACCCTGTCTCTACTAAAAAATACAAAAATAAGCTGGGCGTGGTGGCACATTGCCTGTAATCCCAGCTACTCAGGAGATTGAGGCAGGAGAATTACTTGAACCTGGGAGGCAGAGATCCAAGATCCTGCCACTGCACTCCAGCCTGGTGACAGAGTGAGACTCTGTCTCAAAAAAAAAAAAAAAAAAAAAAAAAAAAAAAAAAAAAAGAAATGGATAACTCCTCTTAGTGGCTTTGGGTTTTGAAATGATATCAGTTAGAACAGATGGGCTGCTGGCCAGGCACGGTGGCTCATGCCTGTAATCCCAGCACTTTGGGAGGCCAAGGCAGGTGAATCATCTGAGGTTGGGAGTTCGAGACCAGCCTGACCAACATGGAGAAACCCCGTCTCTACTAAAAACACAAAATTAGCCGGACATGGACATGGTGGTGTATGCCTGTAATCCCAGCTACTCAGGAGGCTGAGGCAAGAAAATCGCTTGAACCCGGGAGGCGGAGTTTGCAGTGAGCAGAGATTGCACCACTGCACTCCAGCCTGGGCAACAAGAGCAAAACTCAGTCTCAAAAAAAAAAAAAAACAAAGACCAGATGGGCTACTCGGCTCTCTATGGGAGGATAAAAAGGGAGGCGAAGAGCAGTAGATGAACGTGCAGAGGGTCACACAGGCTTCACATAGGGCAGTCAGGATCTGAACCCTAGAGGACTGACTCCACATCCAGTGCTGCTAACCTGAGTGCCATTCGGAGCCCACCACTACTGGACTACTGGAGCCCAAGTCAAAAGCATTCGCATAGACTCATACTTGTAATCCTAGCACTTCGGGAGGCTGAAGCAGGTGAATTGTTTGAGGCCAGGAGTTTGAGACCAACCCTGGCAACATAGCAAGACCCTGTCTCTACTAAAAATTAAAAAAATAAGCCAGGCATGGTGGCGTGTGCCTGTAGTCACAGCTACTTGGGAGGCTGAGGCGAGAAGGTTGCTCGAGCCTCGGAGATTGAGGCTGCAGTGAGTCATGATCGCACCGCTTGTACTCCAGCCTGGGTGACAGAGACTCTGTCTCTAAAAAGTTTTTTAAAATAGTGTTTTTATGCAATCTTTTTTTTTTGGACAGTCTCGCTCTGTTGCTAGGCTGGAGTGCAGTGGCACAATCTCAGCTCACTGCAACCTCCACCTCTTGGGTTCAAGCAATTCTCCTGCCTCAGCCTCCCGAGTAGTAGCTGGGACTACAGGTGCCTGCCACCATACCCGGCTAATTTTTATATTTTTAGTAGAGACGGGGTTTCACCATGTTGGCCAAGCTGGTCTTGACCTCTTGACCTCGTGATCCGCCCGCCTTGGCCTCCCAAAGTGCTGGGATTACAGGCGTGAGCCACCACACCCAGCCCCATACAGTCTTTTAAAGAATCAAAATTAATGCAAAAAAGTCCACGGTGAGAAAAAAAATCCAAATTTTAACTAAAGACCATCTGCTTTCATTTGTTTGTTTTAGCACACCGAATTATTACACAACAGGAACTGTAGAGGCTGGTCCCCAACATTCTATTCTTATGACCAGTTTATACAGGCACCCCACAAGCCCTTTTCCCAACAAGGAACCTTGTTTTCCAATCTACAGATGCCTCGAACTCTCAGCTGGGCGGGTTTACCCAGGTTCACAGTGTGACAAGAGCATGCAATCAGATTAGGCAACGTGGGGCTTTATGTAGTCATGGGTGTTTTGTGGTCTTGCGTTCTTTTGCTAAGCTTTATAAACTTTTTCTTCTTGGTTCAAACTATGGGAATGGCCGGGCACAGTGGCTCATGCCTATAATCCCGGCACTTTGGGAGGCTGAGGCGGGTGGGTCACCTGAGGTCAGGAGTTCGAGACCAGCCTGGCCAACATGGTGAAACCCTGTCTCTACTAAAAATACAAAAATTAGCCAGGCATGTTGGTGGGCACCTGTAATTCCAGCTACTCAGAAGGCTGAGGCACGAGAATCGCTCAAACCCAAGAGGCAGAGGTTGCAGTGAGCCGAGGTCGTGCCACTGCACTCCAGCCTGGCCAATGAAGTGAGACTCTGTCTCCAAAGAAAAAAATAATAATAATAACAAGCGGTGTGTCCTTCACTGACCAGTCTGAATGGGTAGTGGCTACAGCCTTGCAGTAGGGCTAGACTTTAACCATTAGGTTTCCAGATTGTGGGGAAGTGGGGAAGTCCAGGGGCTTCACAGGATGGGACTGAGGGGAGAGGTGGCAGGCTGGCAAGGGGCCCAACCAGCATGGAATCATTTCAATTTTTTTTTTTTTTTTTTTTTTTTTTTTTTTTTTTTTTGAGGCAGGGTCTCACCAGGCTGGAGTGCAATGGTGTGATCTCAGCTCACTGCAACCTCTGCCTCCTGGGCTCAGGTGATCCTCCCACCTCAGCCTCCGGAGTAGCTGGGACGACAGGCAAGTGTAACCACATCCGGCTAATTTTTGTATTTTCAGTAGAGACGGGTTTTTGCCATGTTGCCCAGGCTATTCTCGAACTCCTGGGCTCAAGCAGTCTGCCCGCCTCGGCCTCCTAAAGTGCTGGGATTATAGGCGTGAGCCACCACATCTGTTTTAATATTTTAGTAAGTGGTATGGCACCCTAGCTGACTCTCAGCCCTCAGCATCCCCGTTTCCTAGGAAGAAAAAGCCACACGGGGGAAAAGCCACATGTCTGGGCCAGGATGCCCCCTCCCCGGGCATGTGTCTGCAGACTCATCCTCTCTGCTCTCTCCAATTCCCCTTAGGACCCCTTCAGTAGTACCACCGCTGATTATGAGCACTACGAAGACAAGACTATCCTGGACTCCAACACCCCTGTGGATAAAACTTCTAACACGCTGCGTGTTCCAGACATCCTGGCCTTGGTCGTCTTTGCAGTCGTCTTCCTGGTGGGAGTGCTGGGCAATGCCCTGGTGGTCTGGGTGACGGCATTTGAGGTCAAGCGGACCATCAATGCCATCTGGTTCCTCAACTTGGCGGTAGCTGACTTCCTCTCCTGCCTGGCGCTGCCCGTCTTGTTCACGTCCATTGTGCAGCATCACCACTGGCCCTTTGGGGGGACCGCCTGCCGCATCCTGCCCTCCCTTATCCTACTCAACATGTACGCCAGCATCCTGCTCCTGGCCACCATCAGTGCCGACCGCTTTCTGCTGGTGTTTAACCCCATCTGGTGCCAGAACTTCCGAGGGGCCAGCTTGGCCTGGATGGCCTGTGCCGTGGCTTGGGGTTTAGCCCTGCTGTTGACCATACCCTCCTTCCTGTACCGGGTGGTCCGGCAGGAGGATTTTTCACCAAAGGTGGTGTGTGGCGTGGACTACAACAATGACACACAGCGGGAGCAAGCTGTGGCCATTGTCCGGCTGGTCCTGGGCTTCCTGTGGCCCCTACTCACACTCACGATCTGTTACACCTTCCTCCTGCTCCGGACGTGGAGCCGCAGGGCCACGAGGTCCACCAAGACACTCAAGGTGGTGGTGGCAGTGGTGGCCAGTTTCTTTATCTTCTGGTTGCCCTACCAGGTGACGGGGACAATGATGTCCTTCCTGCGCCCGACGTCACCCACATACCTGCAGCTGAAGAAGCTGGACTCCCTGAGTATCTCCTTTGCCTACATCAACTGCTGCATCAACCCCGTCATCTACGTAGTGGCTGGCCAGGGCTTCCAGGGCCGACTGCGGAAATCCCTCCCCAGCCTCCTCCGGAACGTGTTGACTGAAGAGTCCGTGGTCAGGGAGAGCAAATCATTCACGCGCTCCACAGTGGACACTACGACCGAGAAAACCCAGGCAGTGTAGGCGATAGCCTCATGGGCCACTGTGGCGCGATGTCCCCTTCCTTCCCAGCCACTCTCCTTCCGCTTGTTTTCACTCTGCTCTTCGTGGGATGGCGTTACCTTAGCTAACTAACTCTCCTCCATGTCGCCTGTCTTTCCCAGACTTGCCCCTCCTCTTCTAGCAGAACTCTTCTCATCCTTCCTCATTTGCAAGGTGAACGCTTCCTTCTAGGAAGCCCCCCCGGCCCCCACCCCACACACCGTCTTTCCATCCCAGGCTTTTGTAAAACAAACAGAAACCCACGTATCTGGGGTATTTCCATATAGCAATAGGTGTGAACAGGGAACTCAGAATACAGACAAATAGAAAGATTCTCACTTTAAAAAAACGTATTTATTTTATGGTGAGTTGGAAAAAATGTAACTGGAATCTTAAAAGTTCTTTGGGATAAAACAGAAGTCCATGGAGTTATCTAAGCTCTTGTAAGTGGGTTGATTTAAAAAAGAAAATTAGGCTGAGAGCAGTGGCTCATGCCTGTAATCCCAGAACTTTGGGAGGCTGAGGCTGGTGGATCACCTGAGGTCAGGAGTTCCAGACCAGCCTGGCCAGCACGGTGAAACCCCATCTGTACTAAAAATAGAAAAAATTAACCAGGCGTGGTAGTGGGTGCCTGTAATCCCAGCTACTTGGGAGGCTGAGGTGGGAGAATTGCTTGAACCTTGGAGGCAGAGGTTGCAGTGAGCCACGATCACTCCATTGCACTCCAGCCTGGGCGACAGAGGGAGACTGTCTCAAAAGCAAAAACAAAAGCAAAAACACCTAAAAAGCCTACAGTTTTGTTTTTACTTTGTTTTTAAATTATACCTTCTATTTTGAGATCATTGCAAACTCAACACAGTTGTAAGTAATGATGCAGAGGGATCTTGTGTACCCTTCACCCAGCCTCCCCCAATGGCAACATCTTGCAAAACTACAGTGTAGTCTCATAACCAGGATATTGACATTGACACAGTGAAGATATGGGACATTCCCATCACCACAAGGATCCCCAGGATGCCTACCTCCTCCACCCCCACACTCCAGCCTTTTCCCTAAACCCTGGCAACCAGGAATCCACTCTCCATTTCTCCAGTTCTATAATGTTGTCATTTCAAGAATGTATTACAATGTAATCATATGGTATGTAATCTATTTTGAGCTTTTTTTAAAAAATAGTATGCATGACTTTAATAATGAAAATAAAAATAATGAATATTGAAATCTTGTGTTATTTCTAATGAATAATTGACTTTGCAGTAGGTATTAGTCCATTTGCACACTGCTGATAAAGACATACCCAAGACTGGGAAGAAAAAGAGATTTAATTGGATTTACAGTTCCACATGGCTGGGGAGGTCTCACAGTCATGGCAGGAGGCAAAGGCACTACTTACATGGCGGTGGCAAGAGAAGAAGAGGAAGAAGCAAAAGTGGAAACCCCTGTGAAACCTATCAGATCTTGTGAGACTTACTAACTATCACAAGAATAGCAAGGGAAAGACCAGACCCCGACCCACAACACATGGAAATTCTGAGAGATACAATTCAAGTTGAGATTTGGGTGGGGAGACAGCAAAACCATGTCGCAATATTTCTGCTTTGATTGTGTAGTGAGAAGGTGCATGGATTATCTAGAAATAGCATGCAGACCAGCCAGGTGTGGTGGCTCGTGCCTGTAATCCCAGCACTTTGGGAGGCTGAGGTGGGCAGATCACTTGAGGTCAGGAGTTTGAGACCAGCCTGCCAACATGGTGAAACCCCATCTCTACTAAAAGTACCAAAATTAGCTGGTGTGTTGGTGCACACCTGTATGTAATCCCAGCTACTTGGGAGGCTGAGGCAGGAGAATTGCTTGAACCCGGGAGGTGGAGGTTGCAGTGAGCCAAGATCATGCCATTGCACTCCAGCCTAGAGTGAGACTCTGTCTCAAAAAAAAAAAAAAAGAAAAAATTAAATTTAGAAATAGTGTACAGACCCAATGTCGTCCAACAGAAATATGATGTAGGCCACATGTATATCTTTGTTTTCTAGTAGCCATATTAAATAAGTAAAAAGAAATAGATGAAATACTTAATAATATAATATAATACAATCATACGTTATATTAAGAACAATGAGGTGGTGGCTTACGTCTGTAATCCCAGCACTTTGGGAGGCCAGCCTGGGCAAAATAGTGAGATCCCATCTTCAAAAAAATTAGTACGAGTGTGGTGGCTCATGCTTGTAATCCCAGCACCTTGGGAGGCTGAGCTGGGCAGATCACGAAGCCAGGAGTTTGAAATCAGCTTGGCCAACATGGCGAAAACCCATCTCTACTAAAAATACAAAAATTAGCCGGAGGTGATGATGCACATCTGTAATCCCAGGTACTCAGGAGGCTAAGGCATGAGAATCACTTGAACCCGGGAGGCAGAGGTTGCAGTGAGCCATGATAGTGCCATGGCATTCTAGCCTGGGTGACAGAGTGAGACTCTCTCAAAAAAAAAAAATTTTTTTTTAAATTAAAAAATTAGCCAGTGTGGTGGTGGTGCCTGTGGTCCCAGCTCCTCGGGAGGTCGAGGCTGGAGGATCACTTGAACACAGGAGTTTGAGGCTACAGTGAGTTGTGATTGCACCACTGCACTCCAGCTTGGGTGGCAGAGCAAGACCCTGTCTCCAAACAAACAAACAAAAAAATTGCCTGAGTGTCTCGACGGACGGATGCTGCAGTCTCTTGAGCTTGCAGAAGCGGCTGTGAGTGGCGTCTGTGCCTGCTTGAAAGGAGATGTTGGTACCTGGGACAAGATCCACTCTGGAACTTGTGCTCAATCGTGCAGATTCCCTGGGCATTGAGGTCACGGGGAAGGACCTGAGCCCCAGCCACCTTCAGCTCCTGGGGGTGGGCTCCTGGCAGCTCCCTCCCCAAGAAGACAACATCAACCTCCTGAGCTCCTGGCCTCCTCCTGCCTGCTCCGGTCTCTTCCATGGCTGCCCCTGACCTAGACAGTTTCCCTCTGCCTCTCTGCTGGACCCTTCTCTGCGTCCCTTGCAGAGTTTTTTCCTCTTCGACGTTGGCGTTCCTCAGCTGTGTGTCCAACTCACTGGGTGCGCTCACTCCTGCAGCTTCACCCAATACCTTCAGCCTCTCTCTTTCCACACCTGGCCTCCCCACCCACTTGCCACAGCCAGACTGACCTCCGCAGTCTCCCCGGAACCTCTTCTTCCCCTTCCCTCCGGACTCCAGACACAACCCCACGGTCCTCCCAGTCACCCAGGCCTGAGCCTGGGGCCCATCCCGGATGCTACCTCCTTCCCAACCCATGCCCTGCCTGGCCCATGCCCTCCATCCTCTCCCATTCGGCTCTCTGCCTTGCCCCTTCCCTGATTTCCTGGCTGCTCATTCTGTTTTTCCCAGACCATCTCTGCCTCTATTCTACCTTCCTTCAGGGGCTGCCTCCTCCAGGAAGACCTCCCTGACTTCCTCCTCTGCCTCCACAACCCCTAAGTTCTATCTCTATTCCCAGTCATCCTGTAGCTTTCCTGACTTCAGAAGTTGCAGGCAGTAGGTATTTTCTCCCCACCCTGATTTGGGAAGGAGATAGTGTCCCAAGAGCTGGGCCCCACAGCGGTCTTCTAGATACAATTGGAGGCCAAGGAGTGGGATCCAGGTAGCCTTTCCAAGGCAGCCCCCATCTGGTGTTGACCAGCCTTGCCCAGGACGGAAGTGGGCTGAAGGGGCAGACAATTGCCAGATCTGCAGCTTGGGGAATCTGCTGGGTCAACAAGTTCTGAAGGGGAAGTGGTAGGGAAGGGAAGTGGATGATGGGCTTGGCTGAGTCAGGCTGTATCCCCTTTCCTGCACCCACCCCCACTCCCTGCAGCCCTGGGATCTTATTCACGTGGCCACACTGTAGACCAGGGTGCCCCCAAGCCCTGAGACCAAAGCCGCCTCCTCTTTATCTTTGCCACGTGACCTTCCTGAACCTCACACCTCTCAGAGCCAGGAAGGCATTTCTCTATATGAGCACAATCCCATAGAAATAGACCGTTCGTGGCCGGGCACAGTGGCTCACACCTGTAATCCCAGGGCTTTGGGAGGCCAAGGTGGGTGGATCACCTGAGGTCAGGAGTTCAAGACCAGCATGGCCAACATGGCAAAACCTCGTCTCTACTAAAAATACAAAAACTAGCCGGGCGTGGTGGCGCATGACTGTAGTCTCAGCTACTCCGGAGGCTGAGGCAGGGGAATTACTGGAACCTGGGAGGCGGAAGTTGTAGTGAGCTGGGATCGTACCACTGCACTCCAGCCTGGGTGACAGAGCAAGACTCAGTCTCTAAACAAATAAATAAAATAAAAGAGAAAGAAATAGACTGTGAACCAGGAGGCAGGAGGATCACTTGAGCCTAGGAGTTAAAGACCAGCCTGGGCAACATAGTGAGACCCTGTCTCTACAAAAATTAAAAACAAACAAAAGAAATAGGTGGGTGTGTCGGGCGCGGTGGCTCAAGCCTGTAATCCCAGCACTTTGGGAGGCCGAGACGGGCGGATCACGAGGTCAGGAGATCGAGACCATCCTGGCTAACACGGTGAAACCCTGTCTCTACTAAAAAATATACAAAAAACTAGCCGGGCGAGGTGGCGGGCGCCTGTAGTCCCAGCTACTCGGGAGGCTGAGGCAGGAGAATGGCGTGAACCCGGGAGACGGAGCTTACAGTGAGCTGAGATCCGGCCACAGCACTCCAGCCTGGGTGACAGAGTAAGACCCTGTCTCAAAAAAAAAAAAAAAAAGAAATAGAATGATATTCATCCTTTCCCGCAGGCAAGCAACAGACAAAAAGAAACAAAAAGAATCAGGTAAAATTAATTTTGGTAATACGTTTTATTTAGTACAATATATTTAAGAGAGTACCATTTTAATATGTGTTCAATAGAAACAGATTCTTTTTTTTTTTTTTTTTTTTGAGACGGAGTCTCGCTCTGTCACCCAGACTGGAGTGCAGTGGCCGGATCTCAGCTCACTGCAAGCTCCGCCTCCCGGGTTTATGCCATTCTCCTGCCTCAGCCTCCGGAGTAGCTGGGACTACAGGCGCCCGCCACCTCGCCCGGCTAGTTTTTTTTGTATTTTTTAGTAGAGGCGGGGTTTCACCGTGTTAGCCAGGATGGTCTCGATCTCCTGACCTCGTGATCCTCCCGTCTCGGCCTCCCAAAGTGCTGGGATTACAGGCTTGAGCCACCGCGCCCGGCTGAAACAGATTCTTGAGACTTCATATTCTTTTTTTTTTTTTTTGTGGTACTGTGTTTTCAAAATCTAGTGTGTATTTTACACTCACAGCACTTCTTATGTCGGACCCGAGGACATTTCAAGTGGTCCGTAGTCTCTCGTGGCTGGTGGCTGCAGTGTTGGACTGCTCAGGGCCAGACTTCCTTGACTAATGTATACAGCGTCTACAGAATTCGAACATCTAACTGTTGGAGCTGTACTTCTAACCCTCCGAGGTTCTGGTGTGACATTCTAGGATCCTGTGATTCAAATAGACTGTGACTCACATTGTAGGATCTGTTGGATTCAACAGTCTATGATGCCAATATTTTAAGAGTCTGTGATTCCGATATTCTAGTCTCCAGAGTCTTTGATTGCTTGATTGGTTTTGAGATGAAGTCTTGCTCTGTCACTCAGGCTGGAGTGCAGTGGTGCGATCTTGGCTCACTGCAGCCTCCGCCTCCTGGGTTCAAGCAATTCTCCTGCCTCAGCCACCCGAGTAGCTAGGATTATAGGCACCCGCCACCATGCCTGGCTAATATTTTTTTTTTTTTGAGACAGAGTTTTGCTCTTGTCACCCAGCTGGAGTGCAATGGCACCATCTCGGCTCACTGCAACCTCTATCTCCTGGGTTCAAGTGATTCTCCTGCCTCAGCCTCCTGAGTAGCTGGGATTACAGGCGACTGTCCCAGGCCCAGCTAATTTTGTATTTTTAGTAGACCCCGGGTTTCACCATGTTCGCCAGGATGGTCTCGATCTCTTGACCTTGTGATCCGCCCGCCTCAGCCTCCTAAAGTGCTGGGATTACAGTGTGAGTCACCATGCCAGGCTGTGATTATGTTTTATGACTCTCATATACATTAAGACATTCTCTCCTATGCATCAAATATCACATATATATTGTTTAATATTACATTGTTCAAAAGAGAAAAAGTCTATGGTCCTCTCCATTAGTCACTCATCCTGTCAAGCCCTGTAATTCCATTAGTTTGAACGCTACGAAATTGCCAAAATTTAGTCTAATTTGGGGTGGCAGGTGTGTGTAATAATTTATTTATTTGTTGCTTTTGAAAAATTGTGGTGCCATGGCACAGTGGCTTGTCTGTAATCCCAACACTTTGAGAGGCTGAGGTGGGAGGATCACGTGAACCCAAGAATTCGAGACCAGCCTGAGCAACATAGTGAGACCCTGTCTCTACAAAAATAAATAAATAAATAAATAAATAAATAAATAAATAAATCAGCCAGGTGTGGTGACATGTACCTGTAGTCCCAGGTACTTGGGAGGCTGAGGCAGGAGGATAACTTGAGCTGGGGAGGCAGAGGCTGCAGTGAGCTGAGATCACACCACTGCATTCCAGCCTGGGTGACAGAGTGATCCGAGGCGGGCAGATCACTAGGTCAAGAGATCAAGATCATCCTGGCCAACATGGTGAAACCCTGTGTCTACTAAAAATACAAAATTAGCTGGGCATAGTGGCGCGTGCCTGTAGTCCCAGCTACTCGGGAGGCTGAGGCAGGAACCCAGGAGGTTCACTTGAACCCAGGAGGCAGAGGGTGCAGTGAGCCAAGATGGAGCCACTGCACTCCAGCCTGGTGACAGAGTGAGACTCCGTCTCAAAAAAAAAAAAAAGAAAATGAGTAAAACAAAAATTGTAGTAAAATGCACATAACATAAAATTTACCATTAGTGGCATTTCATGCATTTGCATTGTTGTACATCCATCACTGCTATCTTGTTCCAGAACATTCTCATCACTCCAAAAGGAAACGCCGTACCCATTAAGCAGTCACTCCCCATTCTTTACCCCTTCAACCCCTGGCGACCACTCATGTACATTCTAACTCTAGAGATTTGCTGAAATTTGACCTTCTGGCCTGACATGGTAGCTCATGCCTGTAATCTCAACACTTTTGGAGGCCAAAGTGGGAGGACTGTTTGAGGCCAGGAGTTCGAGACCAGCTTGGGCAATATAGCGAGACCCCCGTCTGTTTTGAAAAAAAAAAAATGAAAGAAAGAAAAAAAGAGAAATTCAACCTTTTTTGACCTAGAAAAATGACAATTTCATATGGATTGACTTAAGAACCTTTTAGGATGCTTGGTTGTGGTGGCTAACACCTGTAATCCCAGCACTTTGGGAGGCTGAGGCAGGTGGATTATTTGAGGTCAGGAGTTCGAAACAACCATGGCCAACATGGTGAAACCCCATTTCTACTAAAAATACAAAAATTAGCTGGGTGTGGTGGCGGGTGCCTGTAATCCCAGGTACTTGGGAGGCCAAGCCTGGAGAATTGCTTGAACCTGGGTGGAGGTTATAGTGAGCCGAGATCTTGCCACTGCACTTGAGCCTGGGTGACATAGCAAGACTCTGTCTCCAAAGGGAAAAAAAAAAAGAAACAAAAAAAAGATCCTGTAGGATGTTCTCATTCAAAGTTTCTCCCAGGAGGAAATGGCTGGTGAGTTGAGGGGGTGGTGCTCGGCTTTTCACAGGGTGGCTGACAGAGAATCCCCCTCTACTCCCCTCCATATACACGCTGGCCCCCCTCTTGCCTTCTGAGACCTGTAGAGACCCTGTTCTTGTCCCATAGCAACCCCCAGACCCCTAAGTAACAGCCCTCAGCTCCAGGGACACCAGAAAATCTTTGCCTTCCCAAATCTAAGACTTTTGTTTTGTTTTTGGTTTTATGAAATGGAGTCTCGCTCTGTTGCCCAGGCTGGAGTGCAGTGGCACGATCTTGGCTCACTGCAACCTCCGCCTCCCAGGTTCAAGCAATTCTCCTGCCTCAGCCTCCTGAGTAGCTAGGATTACAGGTGCGTCCCACCAAGCCTGACAAATTTTTTTTTTTTTTTGTATTTTCAGTAGAGATGGGGTTTCACAATGTTGGCCGGGTGGATCTGGAACTCCTGACCTCAGGTGATCCACTGGCCTTGGCCTCCCAAAGTACTGGGATTACAGAAGTGAGCCACTGTGCCCAGCCTCAAATCTAAGACACTTAAAAAAAATTCTTTTTGGCTGGGCGCGGTGGCTCACGCTTGTAATCCCAGCATTTTGGGAGGCCGAGAGGGGCAGATCACAAGGTCAGGAGATTGAGACCATCCTGGCTAACACGGTGAAATCCTGTCTCTACTAAAAATACAAAAAATTAGCTGGGCGTGGTTGCAGGCGCCTGTAGTCCCAGCTACTCAGGAGGCTGAGGCAGGAGAATGGCCTGAACCCGGGAGGCGGAGCTTGCAGTGAGCCAAGATCACGCCACTGCACTCCAGCCTGGGCAACAGAGCGAGACTCCGTCTCAGGCGAGACTCCGTCCAGAGACAGCATCTCACTATGTTGGCCAGGCTGGTCTCAAAATCCTAGCCTCAAGCCGTCCTCACACCTCGGCCTCCCAAAGTGCAGAGATTACAGGCGTGAGCCATCCTGCCAGGCTGGCATCCTAAGAAAGGTATGTTGAGAACCTTTGTGGCCGGATCAGGAGTTTATCAAGATGAAGCATCTGAGGAACAGACCATTGCAAACTTTTGAGATTCAAGAAAGTTTGAGCTGATAAAGGGAAGGATCCACCTCGGTTTCTTTCCTCTTAATCTCTTCTTCCGGCCAAGGCAGGTTCCCGCAGGAGACTGGGGCTGGCAGGATATGGGAGAGGAGGGGGCCTCATGTTGGCCTCCCAGGACAGAAGAGGAGGGGAGGGGACTTGGGGGATGTTTGTCTCTCTGAGGGTCCGGGGTGAGGGTCGGCCAACGCAGGGTCACCTAGATGGGGAAACAGAGTGGAGGACGCCGTGGGTCAAACAGTGAGTCCCAGCCTCTTGTCTCACCAACAACTTCCTCTAGGAAAGTTATTTCATTCTCTAAAACAATAACAAAAGAAGTGTGTAAATATTTCCCTTGAATCCCTAAAGCACGCACAGAAAAAAGCACGAACAGAAAGAACTGCTGAATAAAGAGTTTCCAAAGGAGGGGTTGGAGCCACTTCCTCTTGCTAAGCCTGCATGGTGTGTGTACTTTGCGAATTCCTACTACAGTCTTGTTGCTGTTGCATGAACCTAGCGTATACTATGTGCCAGGTACTGTTCTGGTTTTTTTTGTTTTTGAGACAGAGTCTCACCCTGTCACCCAGGCTGGAGAGCAGTGGCAAGATCTCGGCTCACTGGAACCTCCGCCTCCTGGGTTCAAATGATTCTCCTGCCTCAGCCTCCCGAGTAGCTGGGACTACAGGCACGCGCCACCACGCCTGGCTAATTTTTGTATTTTCAGTACAGATGGTGTTCTGCCATGTTGGCCAGGCTGGTCTTGAACACTTGATTTCAAGTGATCCACCTGCCTCGGCTTCCCAAAGTGCTGGGATTACAGACGTGAGCTACCGCGCCCAGCCAGTTCTGTGCGTTTTAAATTTATCAAATGCTCATAGCAACCATCCACTGCACAGATGAGGAAGTTGAGGTTCAGAGGGGCTGAGGCCCTGAGTTTTGATGAGGGTATGTGGACCTGGAATATGAATCTTATCATTCTGGCCCTTGAGTCCTTGTTCTCAGTCACGGTGGTATGCTGGGAGAGGTTAAGAATTGCTATAGGGCCGGGCGCGGTGGCTCACGCTTGTAATCCCAGCACTTTGGGAGGCCGAAGCAGGTGGATCACCTGAGGTTGGGAGTTCAAGACCAGCCTGACCAACATGGAGAAACCCCCGCCTCTACTAAAAATACAAAATTAGCCGGGGTGGTGGCACATGCCTGTAATCCCAGCTACTCGGGAGGCTGAGGCAGGAGAATCGCTTGAACCCAGGAGGCGGAGGTTGCAGTGAGCCGAGATCGTGCCATTGCACTCCAGCCTGGGCAAAAATTGCGAAACTCTGTCTCAAAAAAAAAAAAAAAAAAAAAAAAAGAATTGCTATGGGGGCCGGGCGCAGTGGCTCAAGCCTGTAATCCCAGCACTTTGGGAGGCCGAGGCGGGAAGATCACGAGGTCAGGAGATCGAGACCATCCTGGCTAACATGGTGAAACCCCGTCTCTACTAAAAAATACAAAAAAAAACTAGCCGGGCGAGGTGGCGGGCGCCTGTAGTCCCAGCTACTAGGGAGGCTGAGGCAGGAGAATGGCGTAAACCTGGGAGGCAGAGCTTGCAGTGAGCTGAGATCTGGCCACTGCACTCCAGCCTAGGTGACAGAGCGAGACTCCATCTCAAAAAAAAAAAAAAAAAAAGAATTGCTATGATGGCTGGGCATGTTGACTCACTCCTGTAATCCCAGCCCTTTGGGAGGTCGAAGTGTGAGGATGGCTTGAGGCTGGGCAATGCAGCAAGACCCCAACTCTACAAAAAATTTTTAAAAATTAGCCAGGCATGTTTGGTGCATGCCTGTAGTCCTAGCTACTCAGGAGGCTGAGGTAGGAGGATCACTTGAGCCTAGGAGTTTGAGGCTGCAGTGAGTCATAATGTTGTCACTGCACTCCAGTCTGAGCGACAGAGCAAGACTCCATCTGTAAAAAAAAGTAAAGTGTCACTATGGCCAACAACATCTTCCCATGTTACAGATGGAAAATCGAGGCCCAAGGAAGGAGCTGTTTGTGCTTTTTCTACCACTGAGGCCGTGGGCCCTGCACTCCACTGCAGCGGTCTTTTTGTGGAGAACGTGACCCCAGGCTGCTTTCCTCAGAGCCAAGGAGGACGGAGGGACGTTTGTCTGTCCTGAGGCTGCAGAAGGGAGCGGTTGAGCACAGTAAGAGAGGCCTGGAGGTGGCTGGGGGCAGCTGGCATGTTGTGGGGAAAACGAAATCCAGGCCAAGACCTCTAAGGGGTTGAAGAGCAAACCGCGTGCAGGTCTGACTTCCAGGAAGCTGGGACTTCCAGACTAGGGTTGGGGACTTGGGATCAGCCCTCCACCCACGAGCCCTCTCTAGCCCTGCCAGCCGCCCCGTAATTTTGTGTTCTGAGTCATGGGAAGAAGACAGGACAAACACACCCTGAGAGTGAGACAAGGCCACTCCTAGTCTGTACTGCTTATAAAGATTTACTGGGACCGGTGAGGTGGCAGTGCTCAGAAGCGTCCGGCAGCAGCTTCTGGCAAACAGGACGGATTTCCAGGACTCTACCAGCTGCCAGACACGGCAGGGAGAGACCCCAGACCTCCTGGGTCCTGGCTGTGGGCCCGGATTGCGCTCCCAAGTGGCGTTTGACTCACGTGGGGACCCTCTGGGAAGAGACGGTAAGGATGGAGGCAACAAGGGCGGGAAGGAGGGAGAGAGATTGCATGATCCTGGCTTCCCGGAATCGTTACTTTCAGAATCTGGGAAGCAGAACTAGAGTTGGAGAAGTGCAGTCTCATTATGGCCACACTGGAATGCACGTCAGAGTCCTGGGCTCTTGGAATTAACTTGGGCAGCCCAGCAGCAAAGCTCTGGTCAAAGGATCTAAACGTTTTTTCTTTTTGGAGACGGGGTTTCACTCTTGTTGCCCAGGCTGGAGTGCAATGGTGCCATCTCAGCTCATCACAACCTCCACCTCCCCAGTTCAAGCGATTCTCTTGTCTCAGCTGGGATTACAAGTGCGCGCCACCACGCTCAGCTAATTTTGTATTTTTAGTAGAGATGGGGTTTCTCCATGTTGGTCAGGCTGGTCTTGAACTCTCGGCCTCAGGTGATCCGCTCGCCTTGGCCTCCCAAAGTGCTGGGATTACAGGCGTGAGTCACCATGCCCGGCCCAAATGGTTTTTCACACACAGGTGTAAGGCAAACAGCCTCTCTCAAACCTGCAGGAATTCCTGCAGCTTCCGGCAAATCCACCGAACTGTAGCATGCGTAGTGAGCAAGCCCTTTCACTCAGCGATTCCAATTCTTTTCTCTTTCTTTCCTTTTCTCTTTCTTTCCTTTGACAGGGTCTTGCTCTGTTGCCCAGGCTGGAGTGCAGTGGCGCGATCTTGGCTCATGGCAACCTCCGCCTCCCAGGTTCAAGTGATTCTCCTGCCTCAGCCTGCTGAGTAGTTGGGATTACAGGTGCCCGCCACCACACCTAACTAATTTATGTATTTTTAATAGAGACGGGTTTCACCATGTTGGTCAGGCTAGTCTCCAACTTTTGACCTCAGGTGATCCACTCACCTCGGCCTCCTGAAGTGCTGGGATTACAGGCGTGAGCCACTGCACCTGGCCGTAATTGTTTTTTGTATTTTTAGTAGAGACGAGGTTTCACCATGTTGGAGAGGCTGCTCCCGAACTCCTGACCTCAGGTGATCCTCCCACATCGGACTCCCAAAGTGCTGGGATTACAGACATGAATCGCTGTGCCTAGCCCCCTCAATGTTCTATCACAAAATCCGTCCACATTCTTGCATGGTGTTTGTTCATTCTCACCGTGTAGAATATTCCACAGGGTGAACACCCTATGATGTGTTTGATCCATTCTGCTGTGAGTGGCTATTTGACGGTTTCTCATCTTGGGCTGCTGTGAACATTCTGGCATGTGTGTTCTGGTGAGCATATGTGTGCTTTTCCGGGAAGGAGGCTGATCGCCGGGTCGTGAGGGAGGAATCCTAGAAGATGGATGTTCAGGAAGGAAGAATGTTCAGCCTTTTTTTTTTTCTGAGACAGAGTCTCACTCTGTCACCCAGGCTGGAGTGCAGTGGCGCCGTCTCGGCTCACTGCAAGCTCCGCCTCCTGGGTTCAGGTCATTCTCCTGCCTCAGCCTCCCGAGTAGCTGGGACTATAGGCGCCCGCCGCTGCGCTCGGCTAATTTTTTGTATTTTTAGTAGAGACGGGGTTTCACTGTGTTAACCAGGATGGTCTCGATCTCCTGACCTTGTGATCCACCTGCCTCAGCCTCCCAAAGTGCCGGCATTACAGGTGTGAGCCACTGTGCCCGGCCAACCTTCTTTGATTGTACTCCAGAGTTTTCCAGAGCAGAGGATCCAGCACGACTGGATGCACAGACAGGCGTGCACCAAGGGGCACACATGAGGGTGCTTGCAATCACAACAAAAGAAACCTAAGTGACCACTTAGTTTCTCTGTGCCTCAGTTTACTCTTTTATCCTTTCACTTACCAAATATCGACCGTGCCTGTGCTGTGTGCCAGGTTCTGTCCCAGATGCCAGGGACACAGTGGCACCCAAGGCCAGAAGGAGCTGATGTTCTGTGAAATGAGGATGATGATATTGACCTCAAGAGTTTGTGATAAGGGTTATATCTTGTAGATCATAGGTGCTCAATAAAAGCCATCTACTATTTTAATTATTATGAAATAATAAGAAGGGCACCTATGCTTTAGAATCTAGATGTAAGTACAGATGCTCTTTGACTTAACGATGGGGTCCCATCTCTATCAACCCATCATAAGGTTGGGCACAGTGGCTCACACCTGTAATGGCAGCAGTTTTGGGAGGCTGAGGTGGGAGGATTGCCTGAGCCCAGGAGTTCGAGATCAGCCTGGGCAACACAGTGAAAGCTATCTCTACAAAAAATAAAAAATTAACTGGGCGTGATGGTGTGCACCCGTAGTCACAGTTACTCCAGAGGCTGAGGCAGGAGGATCACCTGAGCCTAGGAGGTAGAGGCTGCGGTGAGCCGAGATTGAACCATTGAACTCAGCTTGGGTGACTGAACAAGACAAAAACACAAACAAAATGAAACAAAACAAAAACCCCATCGTAAGTTTAAAATATCCTAAATCAGCCGGGCGCGGTGGCTCAAGCCTGTAATCCCAGCACTTTGGGAGGCCGAGACAGGCGGATCACGAGGTCAGGAGATCGAAACCATCCTGGCTAACATGGTGAAACCCCGTCTCTACTAAAAAATACAAAAAACTAGCCGGGCGAAGTGGCGGGCGCCTGTAGTCCCAGCTACTCGGGAGCCTGAGGCAGGAGAATGGCGTAAACCCGGGAGGCGGAGCTTGTTGTGAGCTGAGATCTGGCCACTGCACCCCAGCCTGGGCGACAGAGCGAGACTCCGTCTCAAAAAAAATAAATAAATAAATAAAAATAAAATAAAATATCCTAAATCAAATTGGATTTAATACACCTAGCCTACCGAACATCATAGCCTATGTTTTTGTTTTTTTTTTTTTGAGACAGGGTCTCACTCTGTTGTCCAGGCTGGAGTGCAGTGGCACGATCTTGGCTCACTGCAGCCTTGACTTCACGGGCATAGCCTACCTCAAATGTGTTCAGAACATTTATATTACCCAACAGCAAGACAAAATCATCTAAACCAAATCCAATTTTTTTTTTTTTTTGAGATAGAGTCTCACTCTGTCGCCCAGGCTGGAGTGCAGTGGTGTGATCTCAGCTCACTGCAACCTCCACCGCCCAGGTTCAAGGGATTCTCCTGCCTCGGCCTCCTGAGTAGCTGAGATTACAGGTACTTGCCATCACGTGCAGCTAATTTTTTTTTTTTTTTTCTTTAGTAGAGATGGGATTTTACCATGTTTCCCAGGCTGGTCTCGAACTCCTGACCTCAAGTGATCCGTCTGCCTAGGACTCCCAAAGTGTTGGGATTACAGGTGTGAGCTTCTGCACCCGGCCCTGTTTCTCATTATTCTCCTTACCATTGTTATTGAATGGCCTTTAGTTAATAAGCATGACTTGGGCAGACAGTGGACTGTTTTTGATGCTTTGGGGATGAATGGGGTTGATATCTGTACAGATAGGAAGACAGATATCTGGCACGTTAAGTGAAAAGATGAAGCAATGGAACAATGTGTGTTGAAAGCTCCCATTTCTGGTTAAAACGTTACAAAGGAAATCCCATCTGCGATACCATTGTTTTGGGCTTACAGTTGGACAAATTACAACGCACAGAAAGTTCCCCAGATTGTAATAAACAGGGGCCAGGAAGGGTGGAGTCTTTGTGGGGTGAGAGGATGCGTGTGGACAGTGATAACAGCGGCTAGCATGCGTATGACACCCACTGAAAACCAGCGCCATACACTCAGTTCTACGTTTCTAACTCGCTGAATTCTTACCACACCCCCTAAGGCAGGTATATTATTATTCCCATTTTACTAAGGCACAGATAGGTTAGGTAACTTGCCCAAGGCCACACAGCTGGTAGGAATTGGAGGGTTTTCGTTGTTATTTGTTGGTTTTTTGAGATGGCGTCTCACTCTTGTCGCCCCGGTTGGAGTGCAGTGGCGGGATCTCGGCTCACTGCAATCTCCGCCTCCTGGGTTCCAGTGATTTTCCTGCCTCGGTCTCCCTAGTAGCTGGGATTACAGGTGCCCACCACCATGCCTGGCTGATTTTTGTATTTTTAGTAGAGACCAGGTTTCACCATGTTGCCCAGGCTGGTCTCCAACTCCTGGCTTCAAGTGATCCGCCTGCCTCAGCCTCCCAAAGTGCTGGGATTACAGGCGTGAGCCACTGTGCCCAGCTGGGGGGGGGCGTTCAGTTTGTAAATGTTTTTCTTTGTCTCTCTCTCTCTCTCTCTCTCTTTCTTTCTTTGACAGAGTCTCTCTCTGTCGCCCAGGCTGGAGTGCAGTGGCAAGATCTCAGCTCACTGCAAGCTCCACCTCCTGGGTTCACGCCATTCTCCTGCATCAGCCTCCCGTGTAGCTGAGACTACAGGCACCCGCCACCATGCCCAGCTAATTTTTTTGTATTTTTTAGTAGAGATAGGGTTTCACTGTGTTAGCCAGGATGGTCTCGATCTCCCGACCTCGTGATCCGCCTGCCTTGGCCTCCCAAAGTGCTGGGATGACAGGCGCGAGCCACTGCGCCCGGCCTCTTTCTTTTTTTCAAGGGACTCTGTTGCTCAGGCTGGAGTACAGTGGCGCGATCATGGCTAACTGCAGTCTCGAACTCCTGGGCTCATATGATCCTCCACCCCAGTCTTCAAAAAGGTTGGGATTGCCGGCATGAATCACTATGCCTGGCTAATTTTTAAATTTTTTGTAGAGACAGACGGTCTCACTGTGTTGCCTAGGCTGGTCTTGAACTCTTGGCCTCAAGCGATCCTTCCTCCTTGGCCTCCCAACGTACTGGGATTACAGGTGTGAGCCACTGCACCTGGCTAAATTCTGCACACCTTTTACTCTAGGGATAAAAATAATATGAATGTGGAATGCAGCCTCCAAATACACACACCAAGTGGCCTGGCCTCTTCGCTGCTGCCTGGCATGGAGGAGGGGAGTGCCCGAACTTCCTCTCTGTCCTTCCTGTTGCCTCAACACCAGCTGGAGTGCTGGGCAGTGCCACCCAACCCATAATAGTCAGCAGAGAGCCGCAGGGCCGGGGCACACTGACATTGTGGGGATGGGGTGGTGGGGACTCCTGCCTGGGTCCTGTGCTACCCAAGCTTCGTCTACCTGAGCCTGTGTGCCACGTGCTAGACACATCTTAACTCCTCAAGGACTCCCCACACCAGAGAGGTAGGTTCACCTCCGTGACTCTTGTTTTCCCGATGAGGAAATAGACACAGCCAGCTGCAACTGACACCCACAGTCACAGAACCCGGGGCTGCGCGGGGCCACTTGCTGTACTGCCTGCCAGCTCTCCAGAGCCTGAGATTTGGAGATGGTAATATTCTAGGGCATGGGGTTCTGCAGCAGGGACTAACACACTTTGAAATTTACCTACTTAGGGGCCGGGCGCGGTGGCTGACGCCTGCAATCCCAGCACTTTAAGAGGCTGAGGTGGGCGGATTACAAGGTCAGGAGTTCGAGACCAGCCTGGCCAATATGGTGAAACCCCGTCTCTATTAAAAATACACAAATTAACTGGGCGTGGTGGTGGCTGCCTGTAGTCCCAGCTACTCAGGAGGCTGAGGCGGGAGAATAGCTTGAACCCTGGAGGTGGAGGTTGCAGTGAGTCGAGATTGTGTCACTGCACTCCAGCCTGGACGACAGAGCGAGACTCTGTCTCAAAAAAAAACTTTTACCTACTTAGCTGAGTGATCTTAAGTAAGTTATTTAACTTCGCTGTGCCTTGTCTGTAGAATAAATATAACAGTAGTGTCAAATTCAGACAGTTGTTATAAGGTTTCAGTGAGGCTGGGCACGGTGGCTCACGCCTGTAATCCTAGCATGTTGGAAGGCTGTGGCAGGCAGACCACTTGAGGTCAGGAATTCCAAACCAGCCTGGCCAACATGGTAAAACCCCATCTCTACTAAAAATATAAAAAATTAGCCCCGGGCATGGTGGTGCACGCCTCTAATCCCAGCTACTCGGGAGGCTGTGGCAGGAGTGTTGCTTGAACCCAGGAGGCAGAGATTGCAGTGAGCTGAGGTAGCGCCACTACACTCCAGCCTGGGCAGCAGAGTGAGACTCCGTCTCAGCAAAATAAAAAAAAAAAAAATAAAATAAAATAAAATAAAATAGTTTCAGTGACACAGTGTTTAAAGCTGCGTGGTGGCCACTGCCCGTAGTCCCAGCTACTCAGGAGGCAGAGGTGGGAGGGTCGCTTGAGCACAGGAGTTTGAGGCTGCAGTGAGCTGTGATTGCACCACTGCACTCCAGCCTTGGCAAGAGAGTGAGACCCTGTCTCTAAGATATATATATATATATTTGCCAGATGCGGTGGTGCACACCTGTAGTCCCACGTACTCAGGAGGCTGAGGTGGGAGGACCACTTGAGTCCAGGAGTTCGAGGCTGCAGTAAGCCATGATAGTGCCATTGCATTCCAGCCTGAGTGACAGAGCAAGATCTGTCCCTAAAAAAAAAAAAGTTTGGCACAAAACACAAAGTGTTCAATAAATGATGGCTTCTAATAATAATGATAATTTTATTATTATTATTATTATTGTCAGGCACAGTGGCAGTCACGCCTGTAATCCCAGCAGTTTGAGAGGCTGAGGCAAGGCAGGTTGCTTGTGCCCCAGAATTCAAGAGGTGGAACCAGATGACTTCCAAAAAAAAGAAATTAATCAGACATGATGGTGTGCACCTGTAGTCCTAGCTACTTTGGAGGCTGAGGTGGAGGGTTGTTTGAGCCCATGAGGTGGAGGCTGCAGTGAGCCAAGATAGCGCCACTGCAGTCCAGTCCAGGCTACAGAACCAGACCCCGTCTCAAAAAATAGTAATAATAATATTATTGTGGCCGGACATGGTGGCTCATGCCTGTGATCCCAACACTTTGGGAGGCCGAGGTGGGTGGATCACCTGAGGTCAGGAGTTCCACACCAGCCTAGCTAACATGGTGAAACCCCTTCTCCACTAAAAATACAAAAATTAGCCAGGCGTGGTGGCAGGTACCTGTAATCCCAGCTACTTGGGAGGCTGAGGCAGGAGAATTGCTTGAACCTGGGAGGCGGAGGTTGCAGTGAGCCAAGATCATGCCACCACACTCCAGCCTGGGTGACAGAGTGAAACTCTGTCTCAAAAAGAAAAAAATTATTACTATGATAGATTATGTCGCTTTTCTGCTCAGCACCCTCCTACAGCACCTGTCTCATTTGGAATAAATGATGACGTCCTTGCGTTGCCCACGTGGCCCCGATAACTGTTTTTGTTTGTTTGTTTGTTTTTTTGAGATGGAGTCTTGCTCTGTTGCCCAGGCTGGAGTGTAGTGGCATGATTTCAGTTCACAGTAACCTCTGCCTCCCTGGTTCAATTGATCCCTCCTGCCTCAGCCTCCTGAGTAGCTGGGATTACAGGCGCCTGCCACCACTCCAGGCTATTTTTGTATTTTTAGTAGAGATGGGGTTTCACCATGTTGGCCAGGCTGGTCTCAAACTCCTGACCTTAGGTGATCCGCCCGCCTTGGCCTCCCAAAGTCCCGTGATTACTGGCGTGAGCCACTGTGCCCGGCCCCTGATGACTCGGCTATTGCCTCCAGCCCTCTCCCGCTGGCAGATTCCACTCCAGCTGCACTGGCCTCCTTGCTGTTCTCAGACATGACTGTCATGTTCCCACCTCAGGGCCTTTGCACTGGCTGTTCTCGATGCCTGAAACACTCTTCCCCCAGATCTCCATGCATCTCTCCCACCTTTCCTTCAGATTTTTATGCAAATGTCGCCTTCTCAGAGAAGCCTTCCCTGACCATGCCTTTAAAACTCCAACATAGCCAGCTTCCCTGTGTGATACTTTTCCCACAGTATTTATCATCTTCTAAAATACTGTGGATTTTGGATTTTGCTCATTTCTTTCTTTTTTTCCGATTTTTTTTTTTCTTTTTTGAGACAGAGTCTCACTCTGTCATCCTGGCCGGAGTGCAGGGGTACGATCAAGCTCACTCAGTCTCCTGGGCTCAAGTGATTCTCCCACTTCAGCCTTTTCAGTAGCTGGGATTACAGGCACACATGACCATGCCTGGCTACGTTTTAAAAAGTTTTTGTAGAGATAGGGTCTCCCTATGTTGCCCGGGCTGATCTAGAACTCCTGACCTCAAGCGATCTTCCCACCTTGGCCTCTCAAACTGTTGCGATTACAGGCCTGAACCACCGTGCCCAGCCCCAATAGTCCAAGGTACTAGGGTTCTAGCATTGTAATATTCTAGAATTCCAAGATGCCACCGAGCTACTTCTAACAACACTAAGTTCTGGAATTCAATTTTTTTTTTTTTTTTTGAGACGGAGTCTCACTCTGTCTCCCAGGCTGGAGTGCGGTGGTGTGAACTCAGCTCACTGCCTCCTGTATCTTCTGGGTTCAAGAGATTCTCAACTTCCCAAGTAGCTGGGATTACAGGCACACACCACCACACCCAGCTAATTTTTGTATTTTTAGTAGAGATGGCGTTTCGGCATGTTGGCCTGGTCTTGAACTCCTGGCCTCAAGTGATCTGCCCGTCTCGGCCTCCCAAAATGTTAAGATTACAGGTGTGAGCCACCACACTCAGCCTAGAATTCCAATATCCTAAAGCACCGGAGTTCTTATGACGCAGTATTCCAGTTTGCAAGGTGCTGGTGGGCCGGGCTGATGGACACCCTAGATCTCCAGGGCCGTGGAGTTTCCTCCTCTGAGTTTTCATTGTCTTTCTTCCCTGCCCAGACACCAGGAGCCTGAATGGGGAACGATTCTATCAGCTACGAGTATGGGGATTACAGCGACCTCTTGGACCTCCCTGTGGACTGCCTGGATGGCGCCTGCCTGGCCACCGACCCGCTGCGCGTGGCCCCGCTCCCACTGTATGCTGCCATCTTCCTGGTGGGGGTGCCGGGCAATGCCATGGTGGCCTGGGTGGCTGGGAAGGAGGCCCGCCGGAGGGTGGGTGCCACCTGGTTGCTCCACCTGGCCGTGGCGGATTTGCTGTGCTGTTTGTCTCTGCCCATCCTGGCAGTGCCCATTGCCCGTGGGGGCCACTGGCCATATGGGGAAGTGGGCTGTCGGGTGCTGCCCTCCGTCATCCTGCTGACCATGTATGCCAGCGTCCTGCTCCTGGCAGCTCTCAGTGCCGACCTCTGCTTTCTGGCTCTCGGGCCTGCCTGGTGGTCGAAGGTTCAGCGGGCGTGCGGGGTGCAGGTGGCCTGCGGGGCAGCCTGGACGCTGGCCTTGCTGCTCACCGTGCCCTCTGCCATCTACCGCCGGCTGCACCAGGAGCACTTCCCTGCCCGGCTGCAGTGTGTGGTGGACTACGGTGGCTCCTCCAGCACCGAGAACGCAGTGACCGCCGTCCGGTTTCTTTTTGGCTTCCTGGGGCCCCTGGTGGTTGTGGCCAGCTGCCACGGTGCCCTCCTGTGCTGGGCAGCCCGACACCGCTGGCCGCTGGGCATGGCCATTGTGGTGGGGTTTTTTGTCTGCTGGACACCCTACCACCTGTTGGGGCTGGTGCTCACTGCGGCAGCCCCGAACTCTGCACTCCTGGCCAGGGCCCTGCGGGCTGAACCCCTCGTCGTGGGCCTTGCCCTCGCTCACAGCTGCCTCAATCCCATGCTTTTCCTGTATTTCGGGAGGGCTCAACTCCGCCGGTCACTGCCAGCTGCCTGTCACTGGGCCCTGAGGGAGTCCCAGGGTAGGGATGAAACTGTGGACAGCAAGAAATCCACCAGCCATGAACTGGTCTCGGAGATGGAGGTGTAGGCTGGAGAGACACTGTGGATGTGTATCTTCCTATCCCATTTCACAAGACTGGCTTCAGGCATAGCTGGATCCAGGAGCTCAATGATGTCTTCATTTTATTCCTTCATTCAACAGATACCCATTATGCACCTGCTATGTGCAAGGCCTTTTTAGGCACTGGAGATGTAGTAGTGACCAAAACAGACACAAATCCTGCCCTCAGGGAGCTGATATTCTAGTGGAGGAAGACAGACTTTAAACAAAGATATACAGGGCCATTTGCGGTGGCGCATGCCTGTAATCCCAGAGCTTTGAGAGGCTGAGGCAGGAGGATCACTTGAGGTCAGGAGTTCAAGACCAGCCTGGGCAATATGGTGAAACCCCATCTCTACTAAAAATACGAAAATTAGTCGGGCGTGGTGGCGTATGCCTGTAGTCCCAGCTACTTGAGAGGCTGAGGCAGGAGACTCGTTTTGAACCCGGGAGGCAGAGGTGGCAGTAAGCCAAGATCGAGCCCCTGCACTCCAGCCTGGGTGACAGAGCAAGACTCCGTCTCAAAAAAAAAAAAAAAAAAAATTAAAAGATTTTATTTATTTATTTATTTTTTGAGACAGACTCTCGCTCTGTCGCCCAGGGTGGAGTGCAGTGGCACAATCTCGGCTCACTGCAAGCTCCACCTCTTGAGTTCGCGCCATTCTCCTGCCTCAGCCTCCTGAGTAGCTGGGACTACAGGTGCCTGCCACCATGCCCAGCTAATTTTTTAATTTTGAGTAGAGACGGGGTTTCACCTTGTTAGCCAGGATGGTCTCCATCTCCTGACCTCGTGATCTGCCCATCTCAGCCTCCCAAAGTGCTGGGATGACAGGCGTGAGCCACTGCACCTGGCCAAAAGATTTTAGCAGGATCCCTCTGGTTGCTGATGGAGATGAGACTATGGAGGGTGGGCAGTGAAGATCCCAGAGAGGAGGCTACTGCAATGGTCCAAGCAGGAGGTGATAGCGATTTGGATCAGGGTAACAGAGTCGAGGTGGTGAGGGGCTGACAGGTTATGGATCTATTTGGAAGGAAAGACCAAGTCCAGGCTCCTTAGCTCGGCATTCAAGGCTTGTCTCCACCACGGACACACTTCCTCTCTGGCTTCTCATACCCTATAGCAGATAGAATCATGACCCCCAATGGTGTCCACATCTGAATCCTCTGAATCTCTGAACAGGTGACCTTCCATGGCAAAAGGGACTTTGCAGATGAGATTAAGGATCTTGAGAAGGGGTGGTTATCCTGGATTGTCTGGGCGGACTCAATGGAGTCACAAGGGTCCTTTTAAGAGGGAGGCAGGAGGGTCAGGGTCAGTTACAGGAGATGTGACAACGGAAGCAGATGTCATAGTGACGTGAGGGGGTGCCAAGAAATGCAGGCAGCTTCCGGAAGCTGAAACAGACAAGAAAACTGATTTTCTCTGAAGCTCTCAGAAGAAACGCAGACCTGCTGACACTTTCAGAACTCTGATCTGCAGACCTTTAAGAAAATACATTTGCATTGTTTTAAGTCACTATGTTTGGGGTGTTTTTTACAGCAGCCGTGGGAAGCTAACACACACCCTTTGGGCTATATTATTTTCTTGCTTCTGCATCTTTCCTGAAGCTGTGCCACTGACTGGAATGTCCTTCTGATCTATGATGTGCAGTTCAACAATCAAGAACCATCTGTGGCTATTCAAATTAGAATCAATTGGCCAGGCGTGGTGGCTCACGCCTATAATCTCAGCACTTTGGGAGGCTGAGGCAGGAGGATTGCATGAGCCCAGGAGTTTGAGAGCAGCCTGGGCAACATAGCAAGACCCCATCTCTATAAAAAATACAAAAATTAGCCAGGAATGGTGGGGCGTGCCTGCAGTCCCAGCTACTGAGGAGGGAGTTGCTTGAATCCTTCTGTTTCAATCCTCCTTGAAGCAGGTAGATTGCTTGAGCCCGGGAAGTGGAGTTTGCAGAGAGCTTAGATCGCACTGCTGCACTCCAGCCTGGATGTCAGAGTGAGACTCCATCTCGAAAGAAAGAACAAATTTTCATTTCAAATTCAGTTCCTCAGGCACACTGACCATAGTTCAAGCACTCAGTAGCCACATATGGCCGGTGACTGCTGTATTCAACAGCACAGCTATAGAACACTGCCATCATAAAAGAGATTTCTGTTACAAAATACTCTCTAGAATTTACTCTTGAACTCTACCTGCTCAGATCTCTTAAATTACATAATAGGCCAGGCACGGTGGCTCATACCTGTAATCCCACCACTTTGGGAGGCCCAGTCGAGAGGATCCCTTGAGCCCAGAAGTTGGAGACTGGCCTGAGCAACAGAGCAAGACCCCATCTCTACAAAAATAAAAAAAAGAAAATTAGCCTGGTTTGGTGCACATGCCTGTAGTGCCAGCTACTAGGGAGGCTGAGATGGGAGGATTGCTTGAGCCTGCGAGGTTGAGGCTGAAGTGAGCCATGATTGCATCACTGCACTCTAGCCTAGGTGACGGAGTGAGACCCTGCTGCTAAATAAATAAATAATTAAATAACATAATAGTGGTACCTGTGTCTGCAGTCATTACTCCAGAATAGCATTTTACACATAGTTTCTCCTTTAAGGTCATTCTTATAACAGCCCAGGGAGATAGGGTGGCATGCTTCATTTTATAAGCTGAGGTCCAGGGAGGAGAGGTCATTTACTCAAGATCACACAGCAAGAACACCGGACAGCTGGAATTTGATCCTAGTTTTACTTGACTCTGACACTCCTGCTCTTCATCATCAATAATTTCCTTCAAGGCCTCCCTCAAATGTCACTTCCTCCAGGAAGCCCTCCCTGATTTATACACCTTCCAGAGAGAATGGGCTCTTCCTTTCTCTGAGTCTCTGGAATACAAGGTCCCAGCTAAACTGTAAATCCCCCAAGGTTAACAACTGGACTAATTTTTAAATTTTTTATTTTATTTTTATTTTTTATTTTTTTCAGACGGAGTCTCTCTCTGTTGCCCAGGCTGGAGTGCAGTGGTGCCATCTCGGCTCACTGCAAGCTGCGCGTCCTGGGTTCATGCCATTCTCCTGACTCAGCCTCCCGAATAGTTGGGACTACAGGTACCTGCCACCACGCCCGGCTAATTTTTTGTATTTATTTATTTATTTTTTTAGCAGAGACAGAGTTTCACTGTGTTAGCCAGGATGGTCTCGATCTCCTGACCTCGTGATCCGCCTGTCTCAGCCTCCCAAAGTGCTGGGATTACAGGTGTGAGCCATCATGCCTGGCCTATTATTATTTTTTTGAAATGAAGTCTTGCTCTGTCACCCAGGCTGGATTGCAGTGGCATGATCTCAGGTGACTGCAACCTCCACCTCCCAGGTTCAAGCAATTCTTATGGCTCAGCCTCCCGAGTAGCTGGGATTACAGGCGCAGCCACTACGTCTGGCTAATTTTTGTATTTTTAGTAGAGACAGGGTTTCACCATGTTGGCCAGGCTGGTGTCGAACTCCTGACCTCAGGTGATCCGCCCACCTCAGTCTCCCAAAGTGCCAGGAATACAGCCGTGAGCCACCGTTTCTGGCCTTATCCTGTGACTTAGGATGCTTAACCTCCTGGGAATGCAGCCCAGTAGGCCTCAGCCTTATTTCACCCAGCTCCTATTCAAGATGGAATCACTCTGGTTCACATGCGTCTGACATTTCCCTCCTCCCTTTTATTTTTATTATTTTTATTTTATTTTATTTTATTTTTTGAGATGGAGTCTCACTCTGTCACCCAGGCTGGAGTGCAGTGGCACCATCGCGGTTCACTGCAAGCTCTCTCCGCCTCTCGGGTTTACGCCATTCTCCTGCCTCAGTCTCCCGAGTAGCTGGGAGTACAGGCGCCTGCCACCATGCCTGGCTAATTTTTTGTATTTTTTAGTAGAGACGGGGTTTCACCGTGTTAGCCAGGATGGTCTCGATCTCCTGACCTCGTGATCCGCCCGCCTCGGCCTCCTAAAGTGCTGGGATGACACGTGTGAGCCACTGCGCCTGGCCCCCCTACTCCCTTTTATAAGAGAAGCTTTAATCCTAAGGGTTGTAGAGGGAGGAAGATCCATCTTCTGTAACTTCTTCAGGCTGAAGAGGGGTGATGATATTCCTGCCTAACTATTAGGATCTATTGGAGTAGATTAGATCTACTAATCTTGGTAGAGAGGAGTTCAATTAGAAAGCATTGGTATCACATATTTTGTTACTTAGTATTTTACTCAGAATCCTCATGCCTGAATTAAGACCAAGGCTGTCTTGTAAAATAAAATTTGTCGTGGAACAATTTATACACCTCCTTTGAGGTAGGAGGTGGGGCTCAAACATTGGACCAAATTGAGGACTAATTAAAACAGGGAGGAGGCCGAAGCAACATTTTTTTTTTTTTTTTTTTTTTTTTTTTTTTGAGAAGGAGTCTTGCTCTGTTACCCAGGCTGGAGTGCAGTGACACGATCTTGGCTCACTGCAACCTCCACCTTCGGGGTTCAAGCGATTCTCCTGCTGGTCGAACTCCTGACTCAGGTGATCTGCGAACCTCGGCCTCCCAAAGCGCTGGGATTACAGGTGTGGGCCACCATGCCCAGCCCGTAACAACTTTCTATGACACGCCCACTAGTGTGCCATGTCAGTCTGCCATTGCCATGGCAACACTCAGGAGTTACTTCCCCTTTCCATGGTAGTGACCCCACGACCCAGAAGTTACCACCCCTTCCCTAGATATTTCTGCATAATCTGCTCCTTAATCTCTATGTAGTTAAAAATAGGTCTAGGCCGGGCGCGGTGGCTCATGCCTGTAATCCCAGCACTGTGGGAGGCCAAGGCAGGTAGATCACCCGAGGTCAGGAGTTTGAGAGCAACCTGGCCAACATGGTGAAACCCCGTCTCTACCGAAAATACAAAAATTAGCCGGGCGTGGTGGCAGGTGCCTGTAATCCCAGTTGCTTGGGAGGCTGAGGCAGGAGAATCACTTGAACCCCAGAGGCAGAGGATGCAGTGAGCTCAGATCACGCCATTGCAGCCTGGGCCACAGAGCAAGACTTTGTCTAAAAAGAAATGTATAACTATAACTACAGAACTGCCCTGAGCAGTTAGTCTCAGCACACGGCCTGTGGGGTATCCCTGCTGGGCAGGAGCAGTCACAGAGCTGTAACACTGCTGCTTCAATAAAGCTGTTTTCAACCCAGCGTGGTGGCTCACACCTATAATCCCAGAACTTGGGGAGGCCCAGGCGGGCGGATCCATGAAGTCAGGAGTTCGAGACCAGCCTGGCCAACATGGTGAATCCCCATCCCTACTAAAATTACAAAAATTAGCTGGGTGTGGTGGTGCACACCTATAGTCCCAGCTACTTGGGAGGCTAAGGCAGGAGAATCGCTGGAACCTGTAAGGCGGAGGTTGCAGTGAACCCAGATCATACCACTGCAGTCCAGCCTAGGCAACAGAGCGAGACTCCCTCTCAAAAAAAAAAAGGAGGCCGGGTGCGGTGGCTCACCCCTATAATCCCAGCAATTTGGGAGGTCGAGGCGGGCAGATCACAAGGTCAAGAGATCGAGACCATCCTGGCTAACACAGTGAAATCCCGTCTCTACTAAAAATACAAAAAATTAACCGGGAGTGGTGGCGGGTGCCTGTAGTCCCAGCTACTTGGGAGGTTGAGGCAGGAGAATGGCGTGAACCCAGGAGGCGGAGCTTGCAGTGAGCCAGCCGAGATCACGCCACTGCACTCCAGCCTGGGCGACAGAGCGAGACTCCGTCAAAGAAAGAAAGAAAGAGAGAAAGAGAGAGAGAGAGAAGGAAGGAAGGAAGGAAGGAAGGAAGGAAGGAAGGAAGGAAGGAAGGAAGGAAGGAAGGAAAGGAGAAAAGAAAAGAAAGAAGGAAAGAAAGCAAGCTGTTTTCCTCTACCTTGCCCGTGCTCGCCTTTGAATTCTTTTCTGGGCAAAGCCAAGAATCCTCGTGAGCTAAAACTCCACTTTGGGGCTTAAAGTTTGCAAAATCTTCCCATTAATCTATTGGGACCAGGTGCCACTTAGGAGCGTGCTTTGATAACTTTTACAAAACATCTTTTGTAGTTTTTGAGATGTTTTCATTTTGTAGATTATTAGCCTTTCTTTTTGAACTAGAATACATTTCATGGGAGTTTTCAAATGTATGTCTGTGCAATGTTACATAAAATCCTTTTGACTATTAAAAGCCATCTGTTTTGTTATAACTTCCCTTTTTTTGTTCTAAGGTTTGTTTATTTCTGCTGTTTTTTTTTTTTTTACCATAGAAATATTGGTTTCCTTAAGTTTTCAAAGAACCAAGTTATTAGTAATTTCTCTAAGAACTAGACTCAAGCTTGCTATTTAACCCTGTTATTGATAGACTGTGGCTTTTTTCTTGATTTCACATTTGTTGTTCATTTCTTCCAATTTTCCTTTTTTAAAAATTATAGTTATTGTTTGGATTATTTATTTATTTATTTATTTATTTATTTGAGACGGAGTTTCTCCTTGTCGCCCAGGCTGGAGTGCAATGATGTCATCTTGGCTCACTGCAACCTCCGCCTCCTGGGTTCAAGCGATTCTCCTTCCTCAGCCTCCCGAGAAGCTGGGATTACAGGTGTCCGCCATCATGCCTGGCTAATTTTTTATATTTTTAGTAGAGACAGGGTTTCATCATGTTGACCTGGCTGGTCTCGGACTCCTGACCTCAGGTGGTCCACCTGCCTCAGCCTCCCAAAGTGCTGGGATTACAGGCGTGGGCCACCACACTCGACCTTGTTTGGAAATTTTAAGCAGAATGCTTAGTCCATTTATTCTTCTTCTTTTGATAATAATGTATGAATTGGCTTCTCTATCTCTAAGTTGTTTTCCAAAGGTTTGATAATTATATCCAGCTTTCCACTTGACATCCCCAGTTGATGTCCAATGCGTAACTCAAACAATATGCTGAAAATAGAACTTTGGATTTTCTCTCTAGCCTCTCTCCCATGTCTTCCTGATGGTGTAGACAGTGACTTCGTATTTCCAAATGCTCAGGCCAAAAACTTTAGAGTCCTTCTTTTTTTTAAGACATACAACTTTTTTCTTTTTTTTGAGACAGTCTGGCTCTGTCACCCAGGTTGGAGTGCAGTGGTACCATCATGGCTCACTGCAACCTCAGTCTCTCAACCTCCTGGGTTCAATCGATCCTCCCACCTCAGCCTCTTGAGTAGCTCGGACTACAGGCACACACTGCCATATCAGACTAATTGTTGTTGTTGTTGTTTTTTTTTTTTTTTTGAGATGGAGTCTCACTCTGTCGACCAGGCTGGAGTGCAGTGGCGCGATCTCGGCTCACTGCAAGCTCCGCTTCCCGGGTTTACGCCATTCTCCTGCCTCAGCCTCCCGAGTAGCTGGGACTACAGGCGCCCGCCACCTCGCCCGGCTAGTTTTTTTTGTATTTTTTAGTAGAGATGGAGTTTCACTGTGTTAGCCAGGATGGTCTCGATCTCCTGACCTCGTGATCCGCCCGTCTCGGCCTCCCAAAGTGCTGGGATTACAGGCTTGAGCCACCGCGCCCGGCCTGTATTTTTTTGTAGAGACAGGGGTTGGCCATGTTGCCCAGGCTGGTCTGGAACTCCTGACCTCAGGTGATCCACTCGCCCCGGCCTCTCAAAGTGTTGGGATTACAGGCGTGAGCCATCGTGCCAAGCCCAGTTTCTTCTTTCACTTAATAAAAGAGAGGGTGCATTCCTGGCTAATGAGATAGTTTCCTGCAGGTGTGTGATTGAGTTTATTGCAGGGAAAGGTAACAGAAAATGGGGTTGTAGAAAGAAAAGAGGTAAGGCTGAGTGTGATGCCTCACATTTGTAATCCCAATGCTCTGGGAGGCCAAGGCGGGAGGATCACTTGAGGTCAGGAGTTGGAGATCAGCCTGGCCCAAATGGTGAAACCTTATCTCTATTAAAAATACAAAAATCAGCTGGGTGTAGTGGTGTGCACCTGTAATCCCAGCTACTCGGGAGGCTGAGGCAGGAGAATGGTTTGAACTTGGGAGGCGGAGGTTGCAGTGAGCTGAGATCACGCCACTGCACTCTGGGAGACACAGCGAGACACCGTCTCAAAAAAAAAAAAAAAAAAAAAAGTGCCTGTGCTCGGGGCTTGGGTGCACCTGGCTATGCCTGGGGAGGAGAGGGAGGGGTCGGGGAGGACGTGCCTGCAAGTCTGTACCGCAACGCCTCTACTGGCCTCTAGAGGGCGCAATCTCTAGAGGCTCCGCCCCACGCGAGGCGGGGCGGAAGCGTGCTGTGCACAGGCGCAGGATGGGTCTTGGGAAGCCCGGAGCTTCCGATTGGCTCCTCTGTGGTGGCGGGGCGGGGTCAGACCTAGATGGCGGTGTGCGCAGGCGCAAGACTAGGGCTCTTGGGACCGGAAGTTAAGGCGTTCGCGGCTTGTAGTAAGTGAGCGGAGCGGAGCGGGGCGGGGCGGGGCGGGTGCACCGGGTGGTGGCAGCGATGGCTGCTGGAGTTGGGCCTATCGGGGGTAATTTGGGGTGTGAGCCCAGGGGCGAGGGAAATCTCGAGATGAAGAGAACTGTAGGAGGCAGCCGAAGGGCCGGCAGACGCGGACGGAGATGGCCCCTGAGCGTCTCTGGGAGAACCTGGGCGACAGGCCAGAGACGGAAAGAAATGGAGGCACGAAAACAAGCCTCGAGAAACTGAGGGACTGAAAGACGAGGGTGTTGGGAGAGGAGGGAAGCTGAAAACTAGAGAGCGTGGGCGAGAGTTGCGATAGGTTCCAGCCAGAGCTTCAGACCACGAGGCCGAGAGGCGTCGTCGCCCTTAAACTTGGGGAGTGGAGGGGAAAGTCGGAAACTGATCGTGGACGCTAGAAACAGAAAAAATGGGATTTAGATGGAGAAACGATACACTGAATCATGTGGGACACCCAGAGATATGGAAGGGTGGAGACGGTGAAGTAGGGAGAACCCCACAAAAACTGGAGGTAATGGAGAATGATGCTGAGAAATGGAAAAGTGAGGGAGTGGAGCCGGAACTCCTAGATTGAGTTCCTCATCTGACACTTGGCTACTCACTTAGCCTCTCTATTGCTCAGTAAAATAGGGGGTGATCATAGTGCCTTACAGTCGTGAGAAAAGTGTGTGTGTATGTACATAGGTGTGGGATAGGAATAGGTCTGTGTGTTAACGTGAGTAAGCAGTAAGTAAGTAAGCATGAGCTATTATTAAAGCTTCTGATATTGGGAGATAAAGTATTAGATGGGGAAATGGAGAGAGAAGGTGATGGAGAGTGAACACTGGAAGGACACAAGGGAGGAAAAAAAGATTAAAACAGAACATGAGAAAGAGGGCGCGGTAACTCACGTCTGTCACCCCAGCACTTTGGGAGGCTGTGGTGAGAGGATCGCTCAAGCTTGGGAGGTCAAGGCTGCAGTACGCTGTGATTGCGCCACTGCACTCCAGGCAGGGTGAGAGAGTGAAACCCTATTTCGAAAAAACAAAAATGAAGCATTTTTATTTTTTTGAGATGGAGTTTGGAGTTTCACTCTTGTTGCCCAGGCTGGAGTGCAATGGCGTGATCTTAGCTCACTGCAACCCCCGCCTCCTAGGTTCAAGCAAGTCTCCTGCCTCAGCCTCCCAAATAGCTGGGATTGCAGGCATGTGCCACCACGCCCGGCTAATCTTGTATTTTTAGTAGAGATGGGGTTTTTCCATGTTGGTCAGGCTGATCTCGCTCTCCCGACCTCAGGTGATCTGCCTGCCTCGGCCTTCCAAAGTGCTGGGATTACAGGCGTGAGCCACAGTGCCCGGCCTGAAAAAGCTTTTTTTAAAATGAGAACGATGGAGAAAGTCAAATGGAGAACTGAAGAGAGATGGAGAAAGGAAGAGCTGGATTACAGAGAAAATCAGACTACGAAATGACTCAGATAAATGGAGAGAGATGAGACCAGAACAGGACAGGGAAGAGAGATGAGGGTGATGAACAAGACAGACTGAAAAAGAGACAGAGGCCTGATGATGGAGTGGAGAGAGAGAGAGGGGACAGAGGGGGAAACAAACCCACTAAAGGCCATGAGCCCAGGGCAAATAGGCCAAGAGACCAAAAGATGGTAAGAGACACAGTTATACAGAAACTAGAAGATGCAGACAGCCTAGAAGCTGAAAAAGATAGACACCTTGAGAGGCACGGGATGCTGTCAGTGGGGCTCAGCATGCATAGGCAGTTTGTAGCCTCAGAGGAACACTCTCATATTCTTTTCATTTATTTGAGTTGGAGTCTCGCTCTGTCGCCCAGGCTAGAATGCAGTGGCACGATCTCGGCTCACTGCAAGCTCCGCCTCCCGGGTTCATGCCATTCTCCTGCCTCAGTCTCCTGAGTAGCTGGGACTACAGGTGCCCGCCACCACGCCCGGCTAATTTTTTTGTATTTTTAGTAGAGACGGGGTTTCACCATGTTAGCCAGGATGGTCCCGATCTCCTGACCTCATGATCCGCCCGCCTCTGCCTCCCAAAGTGCTGGGATTACAGTTGTGAGCCACCGCGTCTGGCTGGAACACTCTCATTTTCTAAGAATCACTGACCCAGAGTCACAGTAACACTCCAAGCCCTCAACTTGCTTCCCTCCTAGAACAGGAAAACACAAGAGTAGGTGGATTAGCATCATTATGATAGGGAACTGTGGCCTTTTGAGTCTAATTTTGTTTCCAGATTTTGCCCCACTTCCTCTTGCTGTTTTCTGCTTGTTAGTTTTCTGTTTTCTGTTTCTAGTTACTATTTAACTACTTAGCTTCTCTCTACCAAGATTGATGGTTAAATGTTGTAAAGTTTTGAGAGGATATTATCTCTGTTTTATACGTGATGAAAACTGCCTGAAGTTAGTTGAGGTTAATTTGCCCAGGGAGCTGGGCACGGTGGCTCACGCCTGTAATCCCAGCACTTTGGGAGGCTGAGGTGGGTGAATCACTTGAGGTCAGGAGTTTGAGACCAGCCTGGCCAAGATGGTGAAACCCTGTCTCTACTAAATACAAAAAATTAGCTGGGCATGGTGGCACACGCCTGTAATCCCAGCTACTTGGGAGGCTGAGGCACAAGAACTGCTTGAACCCGGGAGGTGGAGGTTGCAATGAGCCAAGATCACACCACTGCACTCCAGCCTGGGTGACAAGAGCAAGACTCCATCTCAAAACAAAAACAAAAGACTCTAACTGTAAGCAAAAAGGCATTTTCTTGTGTAGCTGAGAAGTGGGGGGTTGAAGGAAACTAAGCTTCAAGACCTAAATGATGTTGCCAAGCTTCTCTTCCTCTCCCTCTTTCACCCTCTCCCTGTGATGCACAGTGATATCCTTGTGCCTGTATCTAGTTATTTCTCTAGGATAGATTTTAGGAAAGACTCTCATGTTTCAGAGCTACTACAAACAGCTCCAGGCTTATATCAAACTTGCCTGATTATAATGGATAAAATGAGAGCTTTTCTGTCCTAGCAACCGAGTGTAAATTCCACAAAAGGGCCCTGATTGGCCCTTCTTCGATCATGTGTCCCCTTCTCAGACCAATCATTGGTTAGAGGGGGAGTAGAGTACCATGATTGGCCAGGTCTTTGTCACTTACCTACCCAATAGTGCTTCTTTGACTTAAAGGCCCTTGAACCATGTAGAATCGAGGAAGGGCTGTTCTCCAAAGGAAGATGGATACTATCCTCAGAAAAGAAGTAAGGGGTTGTGCCAGGCAGGCAAAAATAATATATAACACTTGCAAAATTTTGCCTTTTATCTCAGTGTTCTGAATCTCACTGGACCCGGTGTGAAGAACCCTCGCCTTATTCTTTTCATTACATCACACCTCTCTCCTGTTACTACCTTTTGAGACAAGATTCTGCTGTTGGTTGGCCATGTGACCTACATCTCTCCTTTAGGTGTCAGGTCAAACATCCCCTCCTCCCAGGATCCTTCCACGATTCCCAAGCATGGGAAGGAGGAGGAACCTCCTTTTGTGTCCCACAGCTCCCTAGGGTTCTGTTATCACAGTCCCCATCACTGGATTGTCACAGTCTGATGACGTGTGTGTCACATGAGAGATGATGTGATCATGGCCATCTGTGAGGACTCTGGTGGTAGTATTCATTACCTCCTTTTCCTGGTTCAGTGCTTGAGAAACAGGCTGTTAGAAATGTTTCTAAAAATGGGCTGGGCATGGTGGCTCACAGCAGTAATCCCAACACTTTGGGAGGCTGAGGTGGGGGAATTGCTTGAGCCCAGAAGTTTGATAGCAACCTGGGCAACATGGTGAGACCTCATCTCTACAAACAGTAAAAAATTAGCTGGGTATAGTGGCGTGTGCCTGTAGTCCCAGCTATTCGGGAGGCTGAGGCAGGAGGATCGCTTGAGTCCAGGAGGTCAAGGCTGCGGTGAGCCATGATTGCGGCACTGCACTCCAGCCTGGGAAACAGTGAGACCCTGCCTCAAAAAAAAAAAAAAAAGCCGGGCGCGGTGGCTCAAGCCTGTAATCCCAGCACTTTGGGAGGCCGAGACGGGCGGATCACGAGGTCAAGAGACCGAGACCATCCTGGTTAACACGGTGAAACCCCGTCTCTACTAAAAAATACAAAAAACTAGCTGGGCGAGGTGGCGGGCGCCTGTAGTCCCAGCTACTCGGGAGGCTGAGGCCGGAGAATGGCGTGAACCCGGGAGGCGGAGCTTGCAGTGAGCTGAGATCCGGCCACTGCACTCCAGCTTGGGCGACAGAGCTACACTCCACCTCAAAAAAAAAAAAAAAAAAAAAAAAAAAAAAAGAAGGCACTGTTCCCAAAAGTGAATGAATGTCTTCTGTTCTCTCTCCTAAGAATCCAGGGACCTGAAAACCCAGAATGAACTTGTGTTCATCCCAGAGATCACTGCAGGTATCATGAGGTACCCTTTGTGTCATCAGCTCAAGCAGTCCCCTGACCACTTTATCATCTGTGGTGGTCCTGTGCTGTGACTAGGAGGAAAAATTAGCTCTTTGAAGATAAAGTAGTTCTCTGTTGCAATTTAAGGCACTGGCCTCTTAAATTGTTGCAGGTTGGGAATGGATGAGAATATTTGTTTTGGGTGATCAGAACTGAGACCCCCATTGTGGATTAGTAACATGCCTCCTCCTAGAACAAGAGAGGGCAGGGATCGCCGAGACCACCACTGGGCTCCCAGCGAGGAAGAGGCCTTGGAGAAATGGGACTGGAATTGTCCAGAGACACGTCGCCTCTTGGAAGATGCCTTCTTCCGTGAGGAGGATTACATCCGTCAGGGTTCTGAGGAATGTCAGAAGTTTTGGACTTTCTTTGAGCGCCTGCAGAGATTCCAGAATCTCAAGACCTCCAGGAAGGAGGAGAAAGACCCTGGACAGCCCAAGCACAGCATCCCAGCGCTGGCCGACCTACCTTGCACTTATGACCCACGTTACCGCATCAACCTCTCTGTTCTTGGCCCTGACACACGGGGCTCTCAGGGGCTGGGCAGGCGCTTGCCTGCGGAGAGAGTGTCCGAGTTCCGCCGGGCCCTGTTGCACTATCTGGACTTTGGCCAGAAGCAGGCATTTGGGCGTCTGGCCAAGCTGCAGCGTGAGCGGGCAGCCCTCCCCATCGCCCAGTATGGGAACCGAATCCTGCAGACACTGAAGGAGCACCAGGTGGTGGTCGTGGCCGGTGACACCGGCTGTGGCAAGTCCACTCAGGTGCCCCAGTACCTGCTGACTGCTGGCTTCAGTCACGTGGCGTGTACCCAGCCCCGGCGGATCGCCTGCATCTCACTGGCCAAGCGTGTCGGCTTTGAGAGCCTCAGTCAGTATGGCTCACAGGTGAGTGGGATGCACCAGGTTTCCGATTTTTCCAGGGCGACCTTGGGGGAATAGGTTGCTTGTCCATATGGCAGTATCAATAAAAATGAAGCACTTGGCCGGGCGCGGTGGCTCAAGCCTGTAATCCCAGCACTTTGGGAGGCTGAGGTGGGCGGATCATGAGGTCAGGAGATCAAGACCGTCCTGGCTAACACGGTGAAACCCTGTCTCTACTAAAAATACAAAAAATTAGCCGAGTGTGGTGGCGGTTGCCTGTAGTCGCAGCTACTCAAGAGGCTGAGGCAGGAGAATTGCTTGAACCCAGGAGACGGACATTGCAGTGAGCCGAGATCGCGCCACTGCACTCCAGCCTGGGCAACAGAGCGAGACTCCATCTCAAAAAAAAAATGAAGCACTTACCCTTAGACCCAGTAATGATTCTTCTAGAACTTTATCCACAGATTGGCTTGTCCGTGGTCTATATGACAAAGGAGCTGGCGTTACCAGTGTAGCAGTTTAACGGCGAAACAATGGGAAGTGTCCTAAAGGCTCGTCACTTTTTTTTTGAGACAGAGTCTCGCTCTGTCACCCAGGCTGGACTGCAGTGGAGTGATCTCAGCTCACTGCAACCTCCTCCTCCCGGGTTCGAGCAATTCTCCTGCCTCAGCCTCCTGAGTAGCTGGGATTACAGGCACCCACCACCCTACCCAGCTAATTTTTGTAATTTTCGTAGAGATGGGGTTTCACCATGTTGGTCAGGCTGGTCTCAAACTCCTGACCTCAGGTGATCCACCCACCTCAGCCTCCCAAAGTGTTGGGATCACAGGCATGAGTCATCGCACCCAACTGCGAAGGTAATTCTTGGCAATCACCGCAATGCAAACTGCCATCTTGGAAGGCCAATAATAGTCCTTCTGTATCATGGTGGTCATAAGGATGAAATGGGTTGATATACATAAAGCACTTAGAGTGGCACATAATGTCCTGGCACATAGTAGGGACTCAAGAAAAGGTTGTTGGTATTACAGTAAACATTATATATACATGAGGTATAGTGCTAGATACTTTCTGTGCATTGTCACATGGCATTCTCACAGCGTCTAGGAGGAAAACTATAAGGGATGGCATTGCCTGCCCAAGGTCTGTGGCACTAAGTGGCAGACGTAGGATTCCAACCCAAGCTGTTGGACTCCAGAGTCTGATGGCTAGGCATGGCATTTGCTTAGATTTTCTTTTTTCTTTTTCTTTTTCTTTTTTTTTTGAGACACAGTTTCACTCTTGTTGCCCAAGGCTGGAGTGCAATGGTGAGATCTTGGCTCACTGCAACCTCCGCCTCCTGGGTTCAAGCGATTCTCCTGCCTCAGCCTCCCAAGTAGCTGGGATTACAGGCGCCCGCCACCACGCCCGGCTAATTTTGTTTGTAGTTTTAGTAGAGACGGCGTTTCTCTGTGTTAGTCAGGCTGATCTCGAACTCCTGACCTTAGGTGATCCGCCCGCCTCGGCCTCCCAAAGTGCTGGGATTACAGGCGTGAGCCACTGCACCTGGCCTGCTTAGATTTTCAATTTGGGCAGGGCCAGGGGCTGATACCCAGGCTCAGGGTCCTCTCCTGACCACACCTTTCTTCATCCCACCCCAGGTCGGCTACCAGATCCGCTTTGAGAGCACGCGTTCGGCGGCCACCAAGATTGTATTCCTGACGGTGGGCCTGCTTCTGCGACAAATCCAGCGGGAGCCCAGTCTGCCCCAGTACGAGGTCCTGATTGTGGATGAAGTCCATGAGCGGCATCTCCACAATGATTTCCTCCTGGGTGTCCTCCGGCGCCTGTTGCCCAAGCGGCCTGACCTCAAGGTCATCCTCATGTCGGCCACCATCAACATCTCGCTCTTCTCCAGCTATTTCAGCAATGCACCCGTGGTACAGGTGCCCGGGAGGCTGTTCCCCATCACAGTGAGTACTTTCCCCTCCTCCTACATCCCCAGACCTCCAACCTGGTCTCTGTCCAAACCTGGACATGCCTCTTCTCTCTGCGGCTGTATCGCCCATCTCTTTTATTTAAAGATGTTCTCTTTTTTTAAAGCTACCATTTTCTGAGCATTCATAATGACCTGGTTAGAGTGCTAAGTGCTTATTAGAGTAAAAGCTGTTAGAAGAAGACCCAAAAATGGCTGGGCGCAGTGGCTCATGCCTGTAATCTCAGCACTTTGGGAGGCCACGGCAGGCGAATCACGAGGTCAGGAGATTGAGACCATCCTGGCGAACACCGTGAAACCCCTTCTCTACTAAGAATACAAAACCAAAATTAGCCAGGCATGGTGGCAGGCGCCTGTAATCCCAGCTACTTGGGAGGCTGAGGCAGGAGAATTGCTTGAACCCGGGGGGCAGAGCTTGCAGTGAGCCGAGATTGCACCACTGCATTCCAGCCTGGATGACACAGCAAGACTCTGTCTCAAAAAACAAAAAGAAAAAAAAAAAAAAACAAAAATGTAAAGTCTCAAATAAGAGAAGTTTATTTCTCTTAGATAACAGTGTGACTGATCCAGACTGGTGGTCAACCCTGTTCCATGTGGTCATTCAGGGATCCAGGCTCCTCCTTTCCCATTAGTCGGCCATCTCACTGGGCAGGATTTCTCAAAGTCAGCAAGATTGACATTGCAGTCAAGGATAATTCCTTGTCGTGGGGGCTGTCCTGTGCATCATAGGATATTTAGCAATATCCCTGGCCCCTACCCACTAGATGCTAGTAGTCTTCTCCTCTGGTTGTGACTATTAAAAATGTCTCCAGATATTGCCACATGTTCGCTGGGGGGCAAAACTACCCCTAATTGAGAAACACTGTCTTAGTGAATTATCCTTATCTGTGTAGTCAAGATTTACAGGAAAGACTTCATTGTCTCTTGTGATTTCTGGTTCCAAATGCCCATCAATTTGCCTTCTAAGCAGCCTTAAAAAAAGAAAGAATGGGCCGGGCACGGTGGCTCGTGCCTATAATCCCAGCACTTTGGGAGGCTGAGGCAGAAAGATCATGAGGTCAGGAGCTCGAGACCATCGTGGCCAACATGGTGAAATCCTATCTCTACTAAAAATACAAAAATTAGCTGGGCACGGTGGCGTGTGCCTGTAATCCTAGCTACTTGGGAGGCTGAGGCAGGAGAATTGCTTGAGCCTGGAGGCGGAGGTTGCAGTGAGCTGAGATCATGCCACTGCACTCCACCCGGGGAAGAGAGCAAGACCCATCTCAAAAAAAAAAAAAAAGAAAAGAAAAGAGAGAGAGAGTGCCAGCCGGGTGTAGTGGCTCATGCCTATAATCCCAGCTCTTTGGGAGGCCGAGGCAGGTGGATCACATGAGGTCAGGAGTTCGAGATCAGCCTGGCCAACATGGTAAAACCTTGTCTCTACTAAAAATGCAAAAATTAGCTTCAGTGGTGGTGCACCCCTGTTATCCCAGCTACTCAGGAGGCTGAGGTGGGAGAATTGCTTGAACCTGGGAGGTGGAGGCTGTAGTGAGCCGAGATCATGCCACTGTACTCCAGCTTGGGTGACAGAGCGAGACCCTGTCTCAAAAAAAAAAAAAAAAAGAAAGAAAGAATGAGGTTGCTTCCTGAGAAATGTTTTCTAGGGTTTTTTTTTTTTTTTTTTTAGCAGAAACGAGGTGTTGCTATGTTGTCTGCCTGGGATCAAGCAATCCTCCCGTCTTGGCCTCCCAAAGAGCTAGGATTACAGGTGTGAGCCAACTATGCCTGGAAATCAGCCAGCCAACCTGGCTCAGGCCGAAGTCCTCTCCTGGTCATCCAACCAACCTGATTTCTAGGGTTTTCATCCTGGTTCCATCACCTAGAATTTTTTTCTTGTTGAAGCTACTCTAAACACAAGAGAATGCATGCATTGTAAATATATAGCTCAATTAGTTTTCACCAGTTAAATACATCTACGTAGCTAGCACCCAGGTTTAGAAAAGTCAGACATTACCAGCACCCCACAAGCCTTGCAGTTGCTTTGTTACTTTGTCTTTTTATTACATCCTTCAGAAATTATCTAACTGCAGTGTGCTGTCTATCGCCTGTTTCTCAATTAGGGGTGGTTTTGCCCCCCAGCGAACATGTGGCAATATCTGGAGACATTTTTAATAGTCACAACCAGAGGAGAAGACTACTAGCATCTAGTGGGTAGGGGCCAGGGATGCTGCTAAATATCCTACAATGCACAGGACAGCCCCCACAGCAAGGAATTGTCCAGCCTGCAATGTCAATCTTGCTGACTTTGAGAAATCCTGCCCAGTGGGATGGTAGACTAATGAGAAAGGAGGAACCTGGATCCCTGAATGACCACATGGAACAGAGTTGCCCACCAGCCTGTACCTGTTGCACTGTGTCTTCTCCGTCAACTGGGTCTCCCCCGTCAGCCTGCAGCCTCCCCAGCCCATTGCTCTGAGCTGGAGGGACAAGGTGTGCTTCTACCTGGGGCTGTCTCCTCTCAGGTCGTGTACCAGCCACAGGAGGCGAAGCCGACCACGTCCAAGTCAGAGAAGCTGGACCCACGGCCTTTCCTGAGGGTACTGGAGTCCATTGACCACAAGTACCCGCCTGAGGAGCGGGGCGACCTCCTCGTCTTCCTCAGCGGCATGGCGGAGATCAGCACCGTGCTGGAGGCCGCCCAGACCTATGCCAGCCACACCCAGCGCTGGGTGGTGCTGCCCCTGCACAGCGCCCTGTCTGTGGCCGACCAGGACAAGGTATCACAGGAAGCCCAAGTGGGGCAGGCGAGGGGTCTGCATGAGTCAGGGGTGGCTGCACACAGGACTTGTGTAACTCCACAGACGCACGGCTCGGGGGCTGCACTTGTGCAAAGTCGTAGCCACCTAGTGGCAGAGTCAGGCTGCGAACCCAGGTAGTTTGGCCCTGGAGCCCATGCTCTAAACCAGAGATCGGCAAACTTTCTAGAAAGGATCAGAGTAGATATTGTCAGCGCTATGGACCATGGGCTGTCTGTCTGTCACAGCTACTCAGCCCCACTGTTGCAGCATGAAAGCAGCCATAAATTGAGTGGGTGAGTCTGTGTTCCAAAACAATTATTTTTTTTTTGAAACAGGGTCTTGCTCTGTTGTCCAGGCTGGAGTGCAGTGGCATAATCGAGGCTCACTGCAGCCTTGACTTCTTGGGCTCAAGTGATCCCCTCTCCTTAGTCCCCCAAGTAGCAACTATAGGTGTGTGTCACTATACTCCGTTAATTTATTTATTTATTTTTTTAGACAGAGTCTCACTCTGTCACCCAGGCTGGAGTGCAGTGGCGTGATTGTGGCTCACTGCAACCTCTGCCTCCCAGGTTCAAGCGATTCTCCTGCTTCAGCCTCCCGAGTAGCTGGGACTACAGGTGCACACCACCACGTCCAGCTAATCTTTTGTATGTTGAGTAGAGACAGGGTTTTGCCATGTTGGCCAGGCTGGTCTTGAACTCCTGACCTCAAGTGATCTGCCTGCCTCAGCCTCCCAAAGTGCTGGGATTACAGGTGTGACCCACCGTGCCTGGCCTCAGTTAATTTTTCTTTTTTAATTTTAGTAGCAAAGAGGTCTCACTGTGTTGCCCAGGCTGGTTTCAAACTCCTGAGCTCAAGCGATCCTCCCACCTCGGCCCCCAGCAAGGGCAGTGCCAGTTTGTGCTTCAGCAGATCCCTCTGGCTGCCATGTGAGTCTACAGGCCAGAGATCTGAGGGGAAGCTAGAGCAGGATTAGAGTAGGTGAGGAGAGGCCTGAACCAGGGCAGGGGCCGGGCTGTGGGAGGAGGGAAGGATTTCAAGAAAAGTTCAAGATGGCCTGGTGCGGTGGCTCAAGCATATAATCCCAGCGCAGGAAGCTGAGGCAGGAGGATCACCCAAGCTCAGGAGTTAGAGACCAGCCTAGGCAACATAGTGAGACCTTGTCTCTACAAAACAAAAGAAAACTAGCTGGGCATGGTGGCATGTGCCTATAATCCCAGCTACTTGGGAGGCCGATGCAGGAGGATCACATGAGCTCGGGAGGTCAAGGCTGTAGTGAGCTGTGATCATGCCACTGCACTCCAATGTAGGCCAAAGAGTGAGACCCTGTCTCAAAAAAAAAAAAAGTTCAAGATGTTCAGGTCGGGGGGTGGGTGTGGTGGTTCATGCCTGTAATCCCAGCACATTGGGAGGCCTAGCCGCGTGGATCACCTGAGGTCAGGAGTTCAAGACCAGCCTGGCCAACGTGGTGAAACCCCATCTCTCCTTAAAATACAAAAATTAGCCAGGCATGGTAGCACGCGCCTGTAATCCCATCTGCTCCGGAGGCTGAGGCAAGAGAATTGCATGAACCCAAGAGGTGGAGTTGCAGTGAGCTGAGATCATGCCACTACACTCCAGCCTGGGTGACAGAGCAAGACTGCCTCCATCTGAGGATGGGGGAGGGCCCAGGATGGCCCAGGTGATGGGGTGGATGGTGAGCTGTCTCCGAGAGGGAGGTCTCTGGAGGAGGAAAGGATTCCAGGGAAGCTGCTGACATGGGGGTGGACGGGAAATTGGACATACAGGTTCATCGGGGCTGAGTTAGTTCTTGACGCCACCCCCTCCCTTTCCCCCAGGTATTTGATGTGGCGCCTCCTGGAGTCCGGAAATGCATCCTCTCCACCAACATCGCCGAGACCTCAGTCACCATTGATGGGATCCGCTTTGTAGTAGATTCTGGTAAAGACCACCACAAGCCCCTACCCGCCACCCGCAAGGACTTAGATAGGAGCGTGGGATCCGGAGGTGTACACGTGTGGCAGGGACGCACCAGTTTGAAGTGGGAAGTACAGTTGACTTTCCCATGTCCAAAATGCTTGCGACCAGAAGTGTTTGGAATTTCGGGTTTTTGGAATTTGGAGTATTTGTATCTATTTTATTATTTGAGCATGTCAAATCGAAAAATCTGAAATCCTCCAGTGAGCATTTTATTGGAGGGTCATGTTAGCGCTGAAAACATTTCAGATTTTTGAGCATTTCAGATTTTGGATTTCCGGAATTGGGATGCTGGAAGATGACATGTGGGGCCGTGGACCAGTGGCAACATCTTAATTTTTCTCACGCCTCCCAAGCCTACTTCTGCCCCGGGGCCTTTGCACTTACTGTTCTCTCTGCTGAGAGCTGTCTTTCTCCAGGTATTCACACAGCTGAGGCCCTCACCTCATTTCAGAGCCTCCATAGAGGTCCCCCCGTCAGAGAGGCCTATCCTGTCCACTCTAAGAGATATCCCCTCCCCCTTCTCCATCCAGTGTTGCTTCTCATATGAGGGGGGTTGGCATTCAATTTGTTTTTGTTTTTTTTTGAGACGGAGTCTCGCTCTGTTGCCAGACTGGAGTGCAGTGATGCGATCTCGGCTCATTGCAATCTCTGCCTCCCAAGTTCAAGCGATTCTCCTGCTTCAGCCTCCCAAGTAGCTGGGTTTACAGACGTGCATCACCACGCCCAGCTAATTTTTGTATTTTTAGTGGAGACAGGGTTTCACCATGTTGGCCACTTGGTCTTGAACTCCTGACCTCAAGTGATCTGCCTGCCTCGGCCTCCCAAAGTGCTGGGATTACAGGCGTGAGCCACTGCGCCTGGTCTGGCATTCTGTTTTATATGTGCTGCTGTGTTTGTTCACTTTCTGTCTTCCTGACTTGAATGTTCGCTGGGAGGTCAGCATAGCATCGTGTTTGGAGACACTGGAGCCTGCCTGGCCGGGTTCAGTGTTGGCTGAGTGGCTGGGGTCATGTCACTGACACTTCATGCATCGGTTGACTTACCTGTAAAATGACAATGACATGCCCTCCCTCAGGTTATGAGGATTAAATGACTTAACACCCTTGGGTGCCTTAGTGCCTGGCACAGAGCCATCACTCAATAAGTGTCAGCAGCTACCTGGTCGTGTTGACTCTGGGATGCCATTGATGGTAAAATGGCTCATAATTTCATGTGCCATTAAGACATTTTAGGCCAGGTGCAGTGGCTCACGCCTGTAATCCCACCACTTTGGGAGGCCAAGGCAGGCAGATCACTTGAGGTTAGGAGTTTGAGACCAGCCTGGCCAACATGGTGAAACCCTGTCTCTACTAAAAATACAAAAATTAGCCAGACTTGGTGGTGCGTGCTTGTAGTCCCAGCTGCTCAGGAAACTGATGTGGGAGAATCACTTGAGCCCAGGAAGTTGAGGCTGCAGTGAGCCGTGATTGTGCCACTGTACTCAAGCATGGGCAACAGAGCGAGACCCGGTTTTGAAAAAAAAGAGAGAGAAATTTAAAAAATAGTGCCTGCCAGGTGCGGTGGCTCATGCCTGTAATCCTAGCACTTTGGGAGGCCGAGGCAGGTGGATCACCTGAAGTCAGGAGTTCGAGACCAGCCTGGCCAACATGGTGAAACCCCGTCTCTACTAAAAATACAAAAATGACCTGGGCGTGGTGGTGGGTTCCTGTAATCCCAGCTACTCGGGAGGCAGAGGCAGGAGAATTGCTTGAACGTGGGAGGCGGAGTGAGCGAGATTGCACCATTGCACTCCAGCCTGGGCAATAAGAGCGAAGCTCCGTCTCAAAAAAAATAAATAAATAAGTAAAATGTGAAAAAAGGTTGTTTTACCACTGGAGGAAATACAGTGCTCTGTTCAATCCCGTGAGACTAGGGCCTTTGTTTAGCTCATTGCTGTTCCCCTAGCGCCTACTGCAGTGCGTGGTACATAGTAGGTACTTAATAAGTATTGATTGGATAAATGAACCTCTGAAGAAACAAAGACTTGGGAAAATAAATGAAAAGATGTGTGAGTGAAAGGCTGGGTGCAGTGGCCCATGCCTGTAACCCCATCACTGTGGGAGGCTGAGGGAGGCAGATTGCTTGAGCCCAGGAGTGTGAGATCAGCCTGTGAAACCCCATCTCTACAAAAAATTAGCTGGGCGTGGTGGCGTGCTGCTTTAGTCCCAGCTCTATTCGGGAGGCTGAGCTAGGAGGATCATCACTTGAGCCTGGGAGGTTGAGGCTGCAGTGAGCTGTATTTGAACCACATTGAACCACTGCACTCTAGCCTGGGAGACAATGAGACCCTGTCTCAGAAAAAAAAAAGATGTGTAAGTGAGGAAATGAAAGAATAAATAAAATGTCAGAGTTGGACTCAGAATAAGCCCTCGGTTATCATTAACAGAATAAAGGAGTGAGGCCAGGCGTGTGGCCGGCCGCACGTGGCTGCCACACACAGACTCCCTTTCCTCCTTGCTCCCATCCAGGGAAGGTGAAGGAGATGAGCTACGACCCGCAGGCCAAGCTGCAGCGGCTGCAGGAGTTCTGGATCAGTCAGGCCAGCGCAGAGCAGCGGAAGGGCCGGGCAGGCCGCACGGGTCCCGGAGTCTGCTTCCGCCTCTATGCCGAATCGGACTATGATGCCTTTGCCCCCTACCCGGTCCCGGAAATTCGGAGAGTGGCCCTGGACTCCTTGGTGCTGCAGGTGAGGCACGGGCAGAAACGGGACTATATGCTGACTGCTGGCACAGGGAGGAACCTGGGAGGCCTTTTAAATTTTATTTTATTTTATTTTATTTTAAGATAGGGTCTCGCTCTGTCACTCAGGCTAGAGTGCAGTGGTGTGATCACGGCTCACTGCAGCCTCCACCTTACAGGCTCAAATGATCCTCCTACCTCCACGTCCTAAGTAGCTGGGACCACAGGCACATACCACCATGCCTGGCTAACTTTTAAAATTTTATTTATTTATTTATTCATTTATTTATTTATTTTGGAGGTGGAGTCTTCCTCTGTCACCCAGGCTGGAGTACAGTGGCGCGATCTTGGCTCACTGCAACCTCTGCCTCACGGGTTCAAATGATTCTTCTGCCTCAGCCTCCCAAGTGGCTGGGACTACAGGCGTGCACCACCACGCCCAGCTAATTTTTTGTATTTTTTTTTTTTCAGTAGAGACAGGGTTTCACCGTGTTAGCCAGGATGGTCTCACTCTCCTGACCTCGTGATCCACCTGCCTTGGCCTCCCAAAGTGCTGGGATTGTAGGCAGCAGCCGCTGTGCTCAGCCTAACTTTTTAAATTTTTAGTAGAGATCAGGTCTTGCTGTGTTGCCCAGGCTGGTCTCATTATCCTGAGCTCAAGTGATCTTCTCACCTTGTCCTTCTAAAGTACTGGGGTTATAGGCATGAGCCATTGTGCCCGGCCAGCCAGGAAGCATTTACACAGGACCAATTCCAGAGTGTCAGGGCCAGGAAGGATAGGGCTAGCCAAGCCACTGAGGGGAATGTCAAAACCCTTGTTGAGGGGAGAATTGTTCCTTAAATCCACAGGGTCAACTGGGCATGGTGGCTCACACCTGTAATCCCAGCACTTTGGGAGGCCAAGGCAGGTGGATCACTTGATGTCAGGAGTTTGAGACCAGCATGACCAACATGGTGAAACCAGTCTCTACTAAAAATACAAAAAATTAGCTGGGTGTGGTGGTGCGCGCCTGTAATCCTGGCTACTTGGGAGGCTGAGGCAGAAGAATTGCTTGAACCTGAAAGGTGGAGGTTGCAGTGAGCCGAGATCACGCCACTGCACTCCAGCCTAGACAATAGAGTAAGACTTCATTTCAAAAAAAAAAAAAAAAAAAAAAATTTCTATAGGGTAAAAGGAAGAACCAGTGACTCAATCAGAATGCTTTCAGCTGTAACAGGAAACCTAGCAGGAAAGGGCTTTTAAAACCAGGGTTTCTCAATACATTTTATGTCATGATTTGTACCTCATTTGTTAATTTAGCATAGGTTAGACTGCCATGACAAATACACACAGTCACGAATGGCCAACAGTGGAATGGTGGTTTCCAGCTTGGCAGGCAATTTTCTTTATTCAGGGACCCAGGCTCCTTCCCTCTTGTGGCTCTATCATTTCCCCAGGGGCTTTTCCTGCTTGTGTGTCCAACCAGCCAAAGGGTCAAGGGCGTGGGAAGTGAGTACAGGAGAGTTTGCGGGTCAAGCCTGCAAATGGCACACTTGCCTTGCCCTCACCACTCCCGGTCCATCCTCAGTCTTGTGGCCACGCCCAACCATGAAGGAGGCTGGGAAGTGTAGTCCTTGTGCTCAGGAACGAAAGGAAAAGGAAAGTTGGGAGCAGCTGATGGTGTCTGCCACAAGCTCACGTGCAGGTGTAGCACAAACCAGTGGCCTTCCTGCAGGAGGTGCACACTATTTTCTATTTTGTTTGATTTCATCTTTTTTAAAAAAAATACTGGTGCTGCCAGGCACAATTATTGGGAGAACCCGCTCCCGATGTTTAACGTGGGTTCTTTTCTATTTCCTAAGTGCCTCGGCTGGGTTGAGAAGTAAAGGGAAAGAGCACAAGAGAGAGAAATTTAAAGCTGGGTGTTGGGGGAGACATCACATGTCGGCAGGATCTGTGATGTTCCCTGAGCTGTAAAACCAGCAAGTTTGTATTAGCGATTTTCAAAAGGGGAGGGAGTGCATGAATAGGGTGTGGGTCACAGAGATCACCTGCTTCACAAGGTAATAAAATATCACAAAGCAAATGGAGGCAGGGTGAGATCACAGGACCACAGGATGGGGCGAAATTAAAATTGCTAATGAAGTTTTGGGCACACATTGTCGTTGATAACATCTTATCAGGAAACAGGGTTTGAGAGCAGACAACCTGTCTGACCAAAATTTATTAGGCGGGAATTTTCCTCCACCTAATAAGCCTGGGAGCACTTCATGAGACCGGGGCTTATTTCATCCCTTGGGCTTGACCATAAAAGGACTGCACGCCTTAAAAGGGGCCGTCTATAAGCCTACCTTCAGGGCGCATTCTCTTTCTCAGGGATGTTCCTTGCTGAGAAAAAGAATTCAGCAATATTTCTCCTATTTGCTTTTGAAAGAGGAGAAATATAGCTCTGTTCCATCCGGCTCACCAGCGGCCAGTTCAAAGTTACCTCTCTTGTTCCCTGAACATCGCTGTTATCCTGTGCTTTTTTTTAAGATGCCCAGATTTCTTTTTTTTTTTTTTTTTTTTTTTTGGAGACAGAGTCTCGCTCTGTCGCCCAGGCTGGAGTGCAGTGGCCGGATCTCAGCTCACTGCAAGCTCCGCCTCCCGGGTCTACGCCATTCTCCTGCCTCAGCCTCCCGAGTAGCTGTGACTACAGGTGCCCGCCACCTCGCCCGGCTAGTGTTTTGTATTTTTTAGTAGAGACGGAGTTTCACCGTATTAGCCAGGATAGTCTCGATCTCCTGACCTCGTGATCCGCCCGTCTCGGCCTCCCAAAGTGCTGGGATTACAGGCTTGAGCCACCGCGCCCGGCCCAAGATGCCCAGATTTCATATTGTTCAAACACACATGCTCTACAAACAATCTGTGCAGTTGACACAATCATCACAGGATCCTGAGGTGACAGTCATCCTCCTCAGCTTACAAAGAAGATGACGGGATTAGGAGATTAAGTAAAGACAGGCATAGGAAATCACAAGGATATTCACTGGGGAAGCGATAAGTGTCCATGAAATCTTCACAATTTATGTTCAGAGATTACAGTAAAGACAGGCGTAAGAAATTATAAAAGTATTAATTTTGGGAACTAATAAATGTCCATGAAACCTTCACAATTTACGTTCTTCTGCTGCGGCTTCAGCCAGTCTCTCCATTCAGGGTCCCTGACTTCCCGCAGCAACAATGAATGGCTCATGCCTGTTATCCCAGCACTTTGGGAGGCTGAGGCAGGAGGATTGCTTGAGGCCAGGAGGTCGAAACCAGCCTAGGCAACACGGTGAGGCCCTGACTCTACAAAAAATTTAAAAATTAGTCCAGTGCGGTGGCACACACCTGTGGTCCCACGCAGGAGGCTGAGGCAGGAGGATCGCTTGAGCCCAGGAGGTCGAGGCTGCAGTGAGCCTTGATTGCATCACTGCACTCCAGCCTGAGTGATAGAGCAAGACCCTGTCTCATAAAAAAACAAAGTCCATGGGGTAGGTTGTCTTATCTTAATTTTTCGACCAGAAGAAGGATGCACAGAGAGAGAAAATATTGCCCCAGGTCACACAGTTGGCAAGTAGTAGAGTCAGGGCTCCATCCGAGGCCACCAGGCATCAGAGCCTGCTTCGTGAGTGGCCACTGGCCCCAGGCACGGTGGGTGTCACCTCCTCCTCCTTTACCATCCAGAGGCAGAAGCAAGGAACTGCCCTTCTCTGTGGGTCTAATTTTTGAGACCACGGGAACACTTTCTAGAAGCCTCTGGCCAGTCTCTCATCCTCTCTTGTCAGCAGAAGCAGGTCACATATGTTTACCCTATGCCCAGCAATTGTCTAGGGTTGTGGCATTGCCTGAGTTGATCAGAGCAGTGTCTCAGCCCTAGCTGCATACTAGAAACACCTACAGAATTTAAAAAAACCCATGCCCTGCCCCCTGCCTCTTTAAATTAGAGCTGCTAATGTAAAGGTTATTTATTTATTTATTTTTGAGACTGAGTCTCATTCTGTCACCCAGGCTGGAGTGCAGTGGTGTCATCTCGGCTCACTGCAACCTCCACCTCCCAGGCTCAAGTGGTTCTCCTGCTTCAGCCTCCCGAGTAGTTGGGACCACAGATGGGTGCCACCAGGCCCAGCTAATTTTTATATTTTTAGTAGAGAGGGAGTTTTACCATGTTGGCCAAGCTGGTCTTGAACTTCTGACCTCAGATGACCTGCCTGCCTTGGCCTTCCAAAGTGTTGGGATTACAGGCATGAGCCACCACGCCTGGCCTATAAAGGTTTTTAAATGAGTATTGGGTGAGCTCCTAGACAACATCAAGGCTTGGTCAGCAGGGAGGAAGGAGCAGCAGCTGCTTGCAGGTGGACGCCAGAACTTCTAGTGCCCTCGGATCAAAGCTAGGCGAACAGGCTCTCTGGGCTTCCTTCTCACTCTCTGGCCATCACATGAACCGCCTTGCTAGCCTCTCCTCCTTCCAGTCTCCAGAGAGGTGCTGTTTGCTTACGTATGCCACGCCAGGCTCCGGGGTGGACATATGCTGTCACTTAATTCTCCCACCCCCTGCTGCCTGCCTGGGCCACTGCATTAATTGGGATTCTTTTGGTTGCAAGTGAGAGAAATACAACTGAAACAATTGTAGGCAGAAAGGGGGATCTTACCATTTTGTGCATTCGTGAGATGGTATGTCTAACTTAGGAACAATCCAAGAATTTCTCCATCTGCTGTAGATGGGCCCATTTCCAAACAATGGACAAAGTCAAAAGTCATAGCAGTTCTGGGTTAATAATATAGGCTTCCATCCTGGTCACAACCAGAGAGGATGCTGGGAATGCTCTTCCTGGCTGCAGTCTCAGGGAGATTCTGATTGGTCCAGCTCAGGTCACGTGCCTCTCGTCCATGGTCAGGGTCTGGGGGAAGAGGTGCTAGGGAGACAGAGACAGCAGCCCTCCTTGCCTGCCTCTGTACAATGGATCTTGACATTGGGAATGTTATGTTATGTTATGTTATGTTATTTTTGAGATGGAATCTCACTCTGTGGCCCAGGCTGGGAGTGCAGTGGTGAAATCTCTGCTCACTGCAACCTCCGCCCTCCAGGTTCAAGCAATTCTTCTGCCTCAGCCTCCCAAGTAGTTGAGATTACAGGCGCACGCCATCACACCCAGCTAATTTTTGTATTTTTAGTAGAGACAGGGTTTCACTATGTTGGCCAGGGTGGTCTCAAACTCCTGACCTCAAGTGATCCACCTGCCGTGGCCTCCTAAAGTGCTGGGATTGCAGGCGTGAGCCACTGTGCCTGGCTGACACTGGGAATTTGAGATGAAGTCTTGATGTGTTGCCAGGCTGGAGTGCAGTGCAGAGGCCCGATCTCGGCTCACTGCAATCTCCACCTCCTGGGTTCAAGCGATTCTCCTGCCTCAGCCTCCCGAGTAGCTGAGGTTACAGGCGCACACCACCACTAATTTTTGTATTTTTAGTAGAGACAGGGTTTCACCATGTTGGCCAGGATGGTCTCGAACTCCTGACCTCAAGTGACCCACTCGTCTTGGCCTCCCAAAGTGTTGGGATTACAGGCATGAGCCACTGCGCCCGCCGAACTGGGAATTTTAAAATGTCATGAGTTTGTGATCCCTGAGCCCCTCTGTGCTGCACAGTGGCTCTCGTGTTTCCCAATCTTAGGGGTTTTTCTTCTCATTCTAGATGAAGAGCATGAGCGTGGGGGACCCCCGAACCTTCCCCTTCATCGAGCCCCCACCACCAGCCAGCCTGGAGACCGCCATCCTCTACCTCCGGGACCAGGGGGCCCTGGACAGCTCAGAGGCCCTCACGCCCATTGGGTCCCTGCTGGCCCAGCTGCCTGTGGACGTTGTGATTGGTGAGTACCCATCCCCTTCGTGATCACACAGGGCACCAGGAGCGGGTGTGGGCACAGCTAACTCTCTGAGTGACCCGGGGGCAAGTCTGTCTGTTTCTTCCCTGGGTCCAGTTCATTTATTCACTCTTCACTGGGCCAGGCACTGTTCTAGGTGCTGGGCATATAGCAGTGGACAGAACAGACACAAATCTCTAGCCTCAGGGAGCTGACATTTTGGTGAAGAAAACCAGCAATAAATTAGGACAATAAGGAAAAGGTATAGTAAATCAGATGGTGCTTAGTGTTCTGGAGAGAAGAAACAACGGGGTTGGGGAATGGGGAGTTGTAGTTTCTAATACAGGTCTCAGGTATAAGGCAGACCTCACGGGGAAGGTAACATCTGTGCAGAGAAACGGAGATGAGGGCTAGGAGCCATGCAAATACTAGAACATGCTTGCCAGCAGAAGTAGAGAAACATGGCCGGCACAGTGGCCCACACCTGTAATTCCAGCACTTTGGGAGGCTGAGACAGGTGGATTGCTTAAGCCTAGGAGTTTGAGACCAGCTTGGGCAAAATAGCAAAACCCTGGTTTCTACCAAAAAAAAAAGAAATATAAAAATAGAATGTGAGCCCTGTATGTAATTTAAAACTTCCCAGTAGCTACATTAAAAAAGCAAAAACAGGCTGGGCACAGTGGCTCACGCCTGTAATCCCAGTACTTTGGGAGGCTGAGGTGGGTGGATCACGAGGTCAGCAGTTTGAGACCAGCCTGGCCAACATGGTGAAACCCTGTCTCTACTAAAAATACAAACATTAGCCGGGTGTGGTGGCGTGAGCCTGTAATCGCAGCCACTTGGGAGGCTGAGGCAGGAGAATCGCTTGAATCTGGGAGGCAGAGGTTGCAGTGAACCGAGACCATGCCATTGTAATCCAGCCTGGGCAACGGAGCAAGACTCCATCTCAAAAAACAAACAAAAAAAAAGCAAAAAGAAACAGGTGAGATTCATTTTGATAAAATAGCTGATTTAACTTAATATACCTAAAACATCATAATTTTAACATAATCAATATAAACATTTTTTGCAAGATGTTATGTTATTTTTTACCATACAGAGTCTTGGAAATCTTGGCTTGGACCAGCCATATTCAACTGCTCAGTAGCTATGTGTGGCCAGAGGTGGCCATATTGGACAGTGCAGATGTAGCATGAGGGCGTTCAGGCAGTCGGAACAGCCAGTGCAGAAGCCCTGTGGGGGGGCACATGCCTGCTGCTACGGGAACAGTGAGGAGCCCGGTGTGGCTGCAATGGAGTGAGAGGGAGAAGACGGGAGATATTAACCAACAGTCCCATTCATTCATTAAATACTTTTTTTTTTTTTTCTTTTTTTGAGACTGAGTTTTACTCTTGTTACCCAAGCTGGAGTGCAATGGTGCCATCCCGGCTCACCGCAACCTCCGCCTCTTGATTTCAAGCAATTCTTCTGCCTCAGCCTCCCAAGTAGCTGGGATTACAGGCATGCGCCACCACACCTGGCTAATTTTGTATTTTTAGTAGAGATGGGGTTTCTCTATGTTGGTCAGGCTGGTCTCGAACTCCTGACCTCAGGTGATCTGCCCGCCTTGGCCTCCCAAAGTGCTGTGATTACAGGCTTAAGCCACCATGCCTGGCCCATTAAAAAAAAAAAATAATATATATATATATACACACATACACACACACACACACACACACACACACACACACACACACACACAGGCTGGAGTGCAGTGGTGTGATCCCAGCTCATTGCAGCCTCCGCCTCCTAGATTCAAGCAATTCTCCTGCCTCAGTCTCCCGAGTAGCTGCGACTGTAGGTGCCTGCCACCATACCTGGCTAATTTTTGTTTTGTTTTGTTTTGAGACAGTTTTTGCTCTGTTGCCTAGGCTGGAGTGCAGTGGTGTGATCTCAGCTTACTGCCACCTCCTGGGTTCAAGCGATTCTCCTGCCTCAGCTTCCTGAGTAACTTAAGATTACTGGCTCACACCACCATGCCTGGCTAATTTTTGTGTTTTTAGTAGAGATGGGCTTTCATCCTGTTGGCCAGGCTGGTCTCGAACTCCTGACCTCAAGTGATCTGCCCACCTCAGCCTCCCTAAGTGCTGGGATTACAGGCGTGAGCCACCGTGCCCGGGCAATGTTTGTTTTTTCAGTAGAGACAAGGTTTTACCATGTTGGCCAGGCTGGCCTTGAACTCCTGACTTCAAGTGATCTGCCCCACCTCGGCCTCTCAAAGTGCTGGGATTATAGGCTTGAGTCACAGTGCCTGGCCCATTCATTAAATAATTTTTGAGCACCTGCTGCGTCTTCTCCCTCTCACTCCATTGCAGCCACACCGGACTCCTCACTGTTCCCGTAGCAGCAGGCATGTGCCCCCCACAGGGCTTCTGCACTGGCTGTTCCCACTGCCTGAACGCCCTCATGCTACATCTGCACTGTCCAATATGGCCACCTCTGGCCACACATAGCTACAGTTCTAGATGCCAGAGATATGACAGTGAATAAAACAAAACTCCTGCCCTCACAGAGTTCACATGTAACAGAGGAGATGGACAGGGGCAGATAAATGAGTGAAACGCGGAATGTCAGCCGCTGGTTCCTGCTCGGGTGGATGCAGGGCGCGGGGGGCACAGTGGGGGCTGGGAGCAGTGTTATGCGGCTGTCCTGGGAGGCCTCACTGAATGGTGACACCTGGGCAGAGGCCTGAAGGAGGGGAGGGAACAGCTGTCCCTCTGGCCCTGGGTCAGGTGAGTAGCTTTGAATTAGATGGGAAGTGTTTAGGTGGCACTGGGTTCTACGTGACTGAAGGTGGCCAGAAAATTCATCAGCTGACCTGGCGGTTCTGTGAGGATCTAGAAAGGCCGGGTCCACAGAGGTGGATGGAGACCATTTTCAGTTCCCGGCCCTCCTGATCTCAGGTCTTCAGTAGCCAGTCACAAGCAGATGTGGTGCTCCTCGTCCCCATGCTATGTGTCATCAGGAATAGGGCGTTCATCTTGAGGGATTTAGGGCCAGCAGACCCTCTGACCCTGTCGCTCTTGTGGCCATCCTGTGGCGTGCCATCAGTGTCTCAAGGCACTCGGCTGACGCTGCAGATGCCACCGCTAGAGGCTGGGGGTGGCCTGTGGTGTCTGGCTTGCAAGGCTGTTTCAGAGAATGTGACGCAAAGTGCCCCGGCGCGAGTGACAGGAAAGACTGGCTGTCTCGCTTGAATTCCCCAGCACTTGGGGTAATCACAGGGCCTCCCTTGGGAGGCACAGGCAGGTGGGGTACCCAAGATCCCCCAAACACAGAAAGAAGTCCTGGCTTTTCCACAGCTCAGACCCCTCCCACCTCTCTCCTCTGCACAGCGTGTCCCCAGCTCTGCCCTGCGCCCCTCTCTTGCGGGCTCAAGGATGTCAAAACTCTTCCTCTCCCTCATTCTTGAGTCATGCTCACCCCTCCTGGGGAGTTCGCTGACTGAGGCTTGCTCATCTTGCCCAATTTTCCTGAGTCAAGACTTTCTATTTCCAGCAGCCTGCGGCCCACCATGGCAGGACCGCCCCTGTGTGTGTGAACACCATTGAAGTCCCCCATCCTTGTAGCACAGCGGGCTTCAGTGTGGGCAGGAGGCTGGATCCGCTGGGCTCGGAGGGCTGCCCGGGCTGAGAAGATGGTTCATTTTTGTTTGATTTATTTTTATTTATTTATTTGTTTTGAGATGGAGTCTCACTCTGCCCTCCAGGTTGGAGTGCAGTGGCGTGATCTTGGCTCACTGCAACCTCCACCTCCCGGGTTCAAGTGATCCTCCCACCTCAGCCTCCTGAGTAGCTGGGATTACAGGCATGTGCCACCACACCCAGTTAATTTTTGTATTTTTAGTAGAAACGGTGTTTCACCATGTTGGCCAGGCTGGTCTTGAACTCCTGACCTCAAGTGATCAGCCAGCCTCGGCCTTCCTAAGTGCTGAGATTACAGGCGTGAGCCACTGTGCCTGGCCTCATTTTTGTTTTGGAAGGAAACAGGGCTAGAGCAGGGAGAATCTGAGCTGAGAAGCAGAAGAATGTTCTGTGAGCGCTTGCTGTGTGCCGGGGAAAGGCTCTGTGGACTGTCCATTATTTCATCCTTACCTGCTGAGGGCAGGGCCTCTGATCGTCCCCAGTGTGGAGATGGAGATGGAGAAACTGAGGCTGGGCCCAGGAGGCTCCTGAGAGCCTGGGGGAAGCCTGGCTTTGATCGGAGGTGATGCTAAGTGCCTCACACACATTATCTCCCTGAGGGCTGGGGGCAGGTGCCCCCACTTTCCCTGTGGGGAAAACAAGGCTCAGAGAACTGCTGCTCAGGGTCACAGTGCGAACCAAGAGGCACGGATGACCCTGTGCTGGGCGTCCTCTGTGCCAGGTGGAGTTCTGAATGCTTCACGGGGTGAAACACACCAGCCTCTTGGCAGCCTGAGGAGAGGCCGATGCTGTTGTTCCCCCATTTACAGATGGGGAAGCAGCGGCACGGCGAGGTGGGGCCACTTGTCCCTGGTGACAGAGCTGGGGCATCCTGGAATAAGACAGGGGCCTGCACAGTACAGCCCTGAGCCCTACTTTAGGGCCACCTTTGATTTATGAGGCCAGCTTTTTTGTTGTTGTTGTTTGGTTGGTTTTTGAGACGGAGTCTTGCTCTGTCACTCAGGCTAGAGTGTAATGGCACGATCTCAGCTCACTGCAACCTCCGCCTCCAGGGTTCAAGTGATTCTCTTGCCTCAGCCTCCCAAGTGGCTGGGATTACAGGTGCCCGCCACCACACCCAGCTAATTGTTGTATTTTTAGTAGAGTCAGAGTTTCACCAGGTTTGCCAGGCTGGTCGCGAACTCCTGACCTCAGGTGATCCACCCACCTCGGCCTCCCAAAGTGCTGAGATTACAGGTGTGAGCCACCGCACCTGGCCTTGTTTTTTTTTTTTTTTTTTTTTTTTGAGATGGAGTTTTACTCTGTCACCCAGGCTGGAGTGCAGTGGTGCTATCTCTACTCACTGTATCCTCCACCTCCTGGATTCAAGCACTTCTCCTGCCTCAGCCTCCCAAGTAGCTGGGATTACAGGCACCCACCACCATGCCTGGATCTATTTTTAGTAGAGACGGGTTTTCACCATGATGGCCAGGCTGCTTTCGAATTCCTGACCTCAGGTGATCTGCTTGAGTCCAGTTTTGTGACAGGCACTGCGGAAAGTCAGCAAAGGGAAAGAGTGGGGGCGGGTCAGACACATGTCACAGACCACTAGCCACAGGACAGGAGGACAAGGGAGTCCCCGGAAGTCCAGCATCAGCTTGGGCACCCAGAACCAGGGGATGTCTAGATGTCCGCTGTGGAGCACTCACAGATGGAGACAGTGTTCACCAGCTCTTCGGCCACCCTGGGAGATGGTTCCTGACACTTTCCTCTCCGTGGCCTCCCCTCTGCCCCTCCTGCCCTTTCCCTGCCTCTCCCAGCCCCTGCCCCATCTTTCTCCATCTCTCCCCTGCCTTCTGTCCCCTCTTCCTCTTCCACCTCCACCTTGACTTAAACAAAGGTAGCAGAAGAAGCTTCATCCTGTGATAGGCACAGGAGTCAGTGCGTGCCTGTGCCGGGGCAGAGAGGGACTCACTCACAGGTCACACTCTAGCGCGGAGGAGAGGTGTCCACCACGATGGGTCAAAATGAGCTCCTAGAGCAAAGACCAAGCCAGGGAAGCGTCGGAGCGCTGGGGGGTGTGTTGTAAATAGCAGAGTGGGGAACTTGGTGACAGGAGTAGCCGGCGCTTAGTGTCTCCTGTGTGTCCGAGGAGGCAGGCACTGGCCATCTCCAACCTACAGATGGGGAAACCGAGGCCCTTGCCCACGGTCTCATGAGCAGAAAGCACAGCGCGTGGGTTTGAATCTGTCCATCTGGGTCACGAGGCCCATAGTGGGCAAGATGGAGGGGGTGGAAGCAGGAGGGCAGGCGGAAGGGCGGGTCGGGGCCCCGAGGGGTGAAGGCTGCGCCTGTCCTGGCACCCAGGAGCCTCAGCCCCGTGTCTCCGCTCCAGGGAAGATGCTGATCCTGGGCTCCATGTTCAGCCTGGTGGAGCCTGTGCTCACCATCGCGGCCGCGCTCAGCGTCCAGTCACCCTTCACCCGCAGCGCCCAGAGCAGCCCAGAGTGTGCAGCAGCACGGCGGCCACTGGAGAGCGACCAGGGTGACCCCTTCACACTCTTCAATGTCTTCAACGCCTGGGTGCAGGTGAGGCTGGTGGTGGGGCCCCTCTGTCTGTCACCCTGCTCAGGGCCAAGGCCTTCTGTGGCTGTGGCTCCTCCTCGTGTCCTACCCTGGGAGGACTACTGAGCCCTCCACAGACTGGGCCTGCCTGGCCAAGTCTCCACCATCCATGCCCTTGGCTCGAGACAGCATGTGCCCAGGCCCAGGGCAGATAGGAGCCTGGGTTTCTGGAGCACTGATGAAAACCTATGCCATCTAGAGAAAGTCCAGGCTCCTTGGGGGGCATCTGGATATCCAGTATATGTCCCCTGAGTCCTCACCCTAACGCTGGCCCTGTACCGTAGTGCTGAGGATCCATCAGTGTCAAACTACCCTGGTCCTGCCCGCCCGGGGCTCACAGCCCAGTGCAGGGAGACAGACCGCTGATGTGACAGTGACAACCCAGAGAGGGCTGGAATGGGGAGTCCAAGGGGCTGGGAGAGCCCAGAGGGGCGTCGAACCCAGTGTGGGGGTAGTCTGGGAGGGCTTCCCATAGGAGGGGCCACTGGGGCTGAGACCTGGAAGCAGGAGAGCAGGTGTCCCTGAGGGATGCTCGTGTTGGGGTTCGGGTGTTGGGTCAGCCCCTCCCTCCCTGAGCTGGCCAGGCCCTGACACCCTGGCGTCTGCTCCTCCCCTCAGGTAAAATCTGAACGAAGCAGAAACTCTCGCAAGTGGTGCCGCCGCCGGGGCATAGAGGAGCATCGGCTGTACGAGATGGCCAACCTTCGGCGCCAGTTCAAGGTGAGGCTCGGGAGGAGGGGTAAGGCCGGCCCCGCCCAGGCAGACGCATGCAAGCACACCCCAGAACCCTGCCTCCCCTCCCCGGACAGCAGTCAGACCAGAGCCCCCCGCACCTACCTCCCCCCCACCCGGTGACCAGGTGTTGGGGCAGCCGGGCAGGGCAAAGGGAGCAGAAATCCAGAAGGGCTTCCTGGAGGGGTGGACGGAGTCAGTGGACACGCAGCATCCTCGGGAAGAGCTCGCCCTCCCGGCCGGGGACGCTGAGCTGGCTGCATGGACGTGGTGCTGGAGGCAGCCTATGGTTGTGGTTGGGGCCGGCACATCTGGAGCCAGACACCCCAGCCACGAACCTGGCTCTGCCATTTCTGACAGCGTGGCCCCAGGCATGTTATTGCTTGTCTCTGGGCCTCAGCTTCCCCTAGAAAAAAGAGAGGATAAAAATAGCACCTGTCGGCCGGGCGCGGTGGCTCACGCCTGTAATCCCAGCACTTTGGGAGGCTGAGGCGGGCGGATCACGAGATCAGGAGATCGTGACCATCCTGGACAACATGGTGAAACCCCGTCTCTACTAAAAATACAAAAATCAGCCAGGCTTGGTGGTGAGTGCCTGTAATCCCAGCTACTTGGGAGACTGAGGCAGGAGAGTCGCTTGAACCCAGGAGGCAGAGGTTGTGGTGAGCCAAGATTGAGCCATTGCACTCCAGCCTGGGCAAAAAAAAAAAAAAAACGATTTGGGTTTCTCCTGTGCCCACACAGTTCCGCAGCTTGTTTCATGGATACTCCATGGATGTTCTCAATCTGAGTGCAGAAAGACCTGCTGTTAGGCCCTTTTCCGTGGTTGTATCCATGGATTGAGGATAGAATAAGAGTTCCTGGTGGAACCTGTTCTCTTTGGCTGGAGATGGGCAAGCTGAGGCCCAGAATGGGCAGTCACCCAGCCGACGCCTCCTGTGCAATTTCTGGGGTCCCGGTGTTGGGGACCACAGATGCCCTGACCGCTCTCAGCATCGGTCCTGAGGTCTCTGGCTGCTAGAGCAGTGTTCAGGCTTCACTGGTTCCCAGATGCTTTGAGAATCTAATAGAAAGTGTGAGCCCTTTGCACACACACATGCAAACACACAGACACTAACACACACATGCACACACAATCTCCTGTGTCCTCCATCGGCCAGGGCTCAGCAGGAAACAGAGGGTCCAACCAAATCGGGTCGCTTGAGGAATGTTGACAAGGTGTGGGCACGGAGAGGGCATGGGGAAGGCAGGGGTCTCCGATTTTATGGGTCACAGTCAGCTGGAGGGTCTGTTGAGTCCAGATGCCCAGCCCCACCCACCCCCTCCACTCTCCACTTGGTCGTTCTGGAATGAGGCCCAGGACTTGGCATTCCCACCAAGTTCCCAGATGCCCCAGGGCTACACTAGGAAGCGCTAATGCAGGACGCCCACCAGGGCTGTGTGGGAAAGCAGGGCTCCTTGGGGGGCATCTGGATATCCAGTATATGTCCCCTGCCCCAGACCCGAGGGGCAGGTGGGGCAGTCACCAGAGCCTGGAGCCAGCTTTTGGAGAAGGCACTGGGCGCCCCTGCCTGCCTCCTGCTGCCCCTGGCCCCAGTGTTCCCTCCGCCTACAGTGAAGACAGCTCTCCCTCTGGAGCAGCGATCCGCGCCCAGCACCACGCGAGGGGCTGTCCTCATTCAGCCCCCTTTGGGCACTAGCAGCCCTGCCACCGGGAGGGTCCCCATTTCCATATGAGTCCAGAGCCCACTGAGCCTGCCCTGAGGCCCTCACCTCTGCCCACCTGCCCCCAGGAGCTGTTGGAGGACCACGGGCTGATGACTGGGGCCCAGGCCACGCAGGTGGGGGACAGCTACAGTCGGCTGCAACAGCGCCGGGAGTGCCGGGCCCTGCACCAGCTGAAACGTCAGCACGACGAGGGCGCAGGGCGCAGGCGCAAGGTGCTGCGGCTGCAGGAGGAGCAGGACGGCGGCTCCAGCGAGGAGGACCGGGCTGGCCCAGCCCCGCCAGGGGCTGGCGATGGCGTGGACATCCAGGTGGGTGCCATGGGCTGTGGGGTGTGGGGGTAGGTGGGTGGGGTTTACCAAGGTAGGTCTTGATCTCTTCTGGGAGGTCCCAGGGGCCATGGCCCTGTCCTCATTTCAGGAGCCGTGTTTCCGTGGACGGTGCTTGGCCCCAGGTATCTGCAGCGCCTGGGGGTCTGCGGATCATGGTAGGAGCTCCTCAGGTCCCCTAAGACTCTGCCTTCCCATGTTCCCCCCAGGATGTGAAGTTCAAGCTCCGGCATGACCTGGCGCAGCTGCAGGCCGCTGCCAGCTCAGCCCAGGACCTGAGCCGCGAGCAGCTGGCTCTGCTGAAGCTGGTGCTGGGCCGGGGCCTGTACCCGCAGCTGGCTGTCCCCGACGCCTTCAACAGCAGCCGAAAGGACTCAGACCAGGTGGGGCCTGTTCTGCCCCATCCTATGTTTCGTCCTCCAACACACGAACCCTGAGTGCCTGTCCTGAGTGCCCTGAGGTCCTCATCCCTGCCCACCTGCCCCCAGGAGCTGTTGGAGGACCACGGGTGACTGAAACAACCCTGGTTCTGTCCCCATGGGGCTCACAGCCCAGTGGGAGGACAGACCTGTCCTCAGACAACCCAGAGTGGGCAGGGCTTGGGGAGCTGAGGGCACTGTAGGAGCCCATAGGGGGCACCTGCCCCAGATTTGGAGGAGTCAAGGAGGGCTTCCTGGAGGAGGGGACCTGGGCCAGAGGGTGGAGGACAGGCATCCTGGGCAGAGGAGAGAGCAGATAGGAGGGCCTGTGCTTCCTTTCCGTCCTCCACAGATTTTCCATACACAGGCCAAGCAGGGCGCCGTGCTGCACCCCACTTGCGTCTTTGCTGGCAGCCCCGAGGTGCTGCATGCACAGGAGCCAGAGGCTGGCAGCTGCGATGGAAGCCGAGGTACAGTGAGCCCAGGTGGAAGGAACCCCCATCTGGGATGTGAGGGGCGGGGATACCGTGAACTCCCAGGCCCCTCTGGCTGGGGCTCCCCCTGACCCTTCCCACACCGGTCCAGACTGGTATTGACAGGGGCCCGCAGGAGCGGAGGTTCCAGGGCCAGGCCTCCCTGGGTAGCCTTGGGTGACTCACCCCTGCTGGGCCTTGCCCTCCCCATGGTGGTGATAGCCAACCTGAGCCAGTGTGGCTGTGCCCAGGGAGTGAACACCGGTCAGGGGCCTGTCCCGTGGGCTCTGTGAGCTCCCACCTGGGTCCTGCAGGGGGAGGCCCCCCCGGCGCCCGTGTGCATGGAAGGGTGTCTCGCTGCAGACATGGCTGCCTGCTGGGAGTCACACTCAAGATTTGGCCAGGCCACCGAAGCCATGCTGTGAGCATATTCTTCTACTGATGTGTACATTGACTGGGTGGGCCAGGCGGGCCTCTGATGGGCCTGGGTGGGCCAGGGTGGGCCTGAGTGGTCCTCCTCAACCTTTCAGACGACAAGGACAAGATGAGCAGCGAACACCAGCTCCTCAGCTTCGTGTCCCTGCTGGAGACCAACAAGCCATACCTGGTGAACTGCGTCCGCATCCCTGCCCTCCAGGTCGGCCTCTGCCCCACCCTGCCCCCATGCCCAGATATGAGAGCTGCGTTGCCCAGGGTGGTGGGTGGGGGCACCGCGTGGGCTTGGAGGGGCTGCCTGGCACCTGGGCTGGCCGCAGGCGTCCGCCTTGGGCCGTTGCTGTGGCCGCTTTTTCTCTCATTCATGGAGTTGCTCAACAGTTACCTGCCGAGTGCCTGCTGGGTGCCAGGCGCTGTGCCAGGTGCCAAGGGTGCAGCAGGGAACCAGGCAAGAAGCCCAGCCCCTGCCCTCCCGGGCTCCCGTGGCAGGGGACAGTGATAGCAGTAGCACAGTGACGCCCTGAGCGACCCGTGGGAAGGTGGTGCTGGGCAATAGAGAGTGGGGTGAGGGTGGACACAGGGTGTGGCATAAGGCCACCTGGTGTCCCCAAGTAGATACCCAAAGAGGAGAGTGTGTGGATCTCGGGGCAGAATGCCCCAGGCAGTGGAGTGGCCTGTGCAGAGGCTCTGAGGCAGACACGTGCCTGGTGTGCAGTGGGCAAGGGGGAGTGTGCGGAGATGAGGCCAGAGAGGCAAGGGAGACAGGACCCTGGGGACTTCTGAGCAGAGCTGGGACAGGGTCCCAGCCAGGAGGGCTGGCAGCCACCAGGAGAGAGAGGAAGGGCGCGGCCTGGGTGGAGGCTGAGGCCGAACTCAGATCGTGGATGCCCTTGCATGGGTGCCGGCAGCAGAGCCATGGGCCCCACGGCAGCCGCTGCCCTGCCCCGAGTGCTCCTCGAGTGTCTCCGTGATCCAAGGCCTGGCCTTGGAGTCCTCACGCAGCCCTGCAGGTCTTCCTTTATAGAGGGGACTGAAGCTGAGGCAGGGGTGGGGACACGTCACCTGTCTAAGTCACACAGCGAGCAGGTGGCCAAACCAGAGCTCCCGGGTCACGCTGCCCCCTCCTGCCTCCCGCTCACTACCAGCACTCCCCAGCGTGGGTCCCAGAGAACGTGGAGGGAAGAGAGGAACCTGCGGGCTCCCAGAGCCTCAGGGTTTTGTTGACACTGTGATTGCCACCAGCACCACGAAAGCCAGCTCAGCTCAGTCACTTCTGTGCATGTCCACACCTCCCTCCAGCCCGCCTGGTGGGCCAGGCACTGTTAGTGTTCTGGGGGCCGGGGGTGCAGCTGTGGTCAACGTCGACCACACTCCCCACCCTCATGGGGCTCAGATAGGATGGTGGAGGCAGACGGTAAACCAAAAGGGCGATGCCAGGCGCTCGTGTGAGCATGGGAAAGCAGGCAGCACGCACCGAGGGACGGAGGGTTGGCAACCAGCCGGACCGCAGGAAGCGGAACAGACCTGCTACCTGAGGCGCTGCGCTCTCTCCCTGCACTGGACCGCTTGTTGAGAGAATCTGGCCGGCTCACACCTAGAATCCCAGCACTTTGGGAGGCTGAGGTGGGAGGATCGTTTGAGCCTAGGAGTTCAAAGGGCAGCCTAGGCAACATAGGGAGACTCTATCTCTACAAAAAATTTTAAAAAGTTAGCTGGGCGTGGTGGTGTGCACCTGTAATCCCAGCTACTTGGGAGGCTGAGGCAGAAGGATCGCTTGAGCCTGGGAGGTCGGGGCTGCAGTGAGCTGTGATTGTTGACACTGCACTCCAGCTTGGGTGACAGAGTGAGACCCTGTCTCAAAAAATAATAAGCTGGGCGCGGTGGCTCATGCCTCTAATCCCAGCACTTTGGGAGGTCGAGGTGGGTGGATCAGTTGAAGCCAGGAGTTTGGGACTAACCTGGCCAATGTGGGGAAACCCCATCTCTACTAAAAATACAAAAATTAGCTGAGTGTGGTGGTGGGCGCCTGTAATCCCAGTGACTCGGGAGGCTGAGGCAGGAGAATCGCTTGAACCTGGAAGGTGGAGGTTGCAGTGAGCCAGGATCGCGCCACTGCACTCCAGCCTGGGCGACAGAGCGAGACTCATCTCAAATAAATAAATAAAAATAATAACAATAAAAAGAAGATGGAGACACTTCACATTCACATAAGCAAGCAGAACAGTATATGGAGCCCTCCTGTACCATCCCCGGCCCCCAAACCATCCACGCATGGCCAGTCCTGCCCTTTCCTCTGCCCTGGCCCCAGCCCCAAGAATTTTCTCCAACATCAAATGAGCCACAGCACTGGTAATTACAGCCCTGACTTCCGTCCTCACAGAGGAGCGTGTGCTCAGGCTCTGGGCTCTCGCTGCACGTCATGTGTGTCTGAGTGCCTGCTGTCCCTCTGCCACCCTGCCTGAGAATGCAGCTGTCTCTCTCCCAGCATGCTCCCATCTGCCCCCGCCACCCTGCAACCCCAGCCCCCTCCCTGACTCAGCGGCTGCCTTCTTCATGCCGTATCCCCAGCACCCGCAGGGGCGCCTGGTACAGCGGGTAGATGGTGGGTAGGTGGATGCCTCGCATAGACAGGGCTGGTGGGTGGGCAGGAGCCCAGCCGGGCAGGGCCTGTCTCCAACATCGCCCTGCCCCCACACCTACTCCCTGTCTTCTGCTCCCTCTCTTCCAGTCCCTCCTGCTTTTTAGCCGGTCCTTGGACACCAACGGTGACTGCTCCCGCCTGGTGGCCGATGGCTGGCTGGAGCTGCAGCTGGCAGACAGTGAAAGTGCTGTCCGGCTCCTGGCGGCTTCCCTGCGGCTCCGTGCCCGCTGGGAAGGTGCCCTGGACCGGCAGCTGGCGCATCAGGCCCAGCGGCGGCTGGAAGAGGAGGAGCAGGATGCGCCAGTCAGCCCCAAGGAGGTGGCCACCCTGAGCAAGGAACTCCTGCAGTTCACGGCATCCAAGGTACCTTCCACCAGGGTGCCCGTGCCTGCCTATGGCCAGAGGGGGCGTCTGCCACTGGGCTTGAGCCTCCGGAAGGCCTGGCTTCCCATTCACTGGGCACATTTGGGGGTTTTCTTTTTTTTTTTTTTTTTTTTTTGAGATGGAGTCTTGCTGTGTCACCCAGGCTGGAGTGCAGTGGTCGGATCTCAGCTCACTGCAAGCTCCTCCTCTCGGGTTCACGCCATTCTCCTGCCTCAGCCTCCCGAGTAGCTGGGACTACAGGCACCCGCCACTTCGCCCGGCTAGTTTTTTTGTATGGTTAGTAGAGACGGGGTTTCACCGTGTTAGCCAGGATGGTCTCGATCTCCTGACCTCATGATCCGCCCGTCTCGGCCTCCCAAAGTGCTGGGATTACAGGCTTGAGCCACCGCGCCCGGCCCATTTGGGGGTTTTCAGGCCACAGAGGTTCAGTCACTCACCCAAGGTCACTCCACTGGTCTGGGTGGAGCCAGGATTTGATCCCAGGAGCCTGGTTCCAGAGGCCATGCTACCCACTGCTGCTCTGTTTACTAAGCACGTTCTGTAAGCGTGGCTGATCCCCCCTTGCTAACAGTCAAGGACGGACAAGGTGTGAGAGGGAAGCCGTAGGTATCTGCTTTTGGATGGGAAGAACTGACTGAGCAGACTTGAAACCAGCCACTGACTCTTAGGTGGGGAGCAGAAATTGCTCCTGGTTCTACTTCATGTGGGTGGGGTGAGGAGAAGGGTGCAATTCAGGCTGACTTCCTGGAGTAGAGGGGCTTGAGGACAAAGAGGCAGGAACCCAGTGAGCCATGGAGGGGGACCAAGGCTGACATGCTAGGAGGAGGAGGGGTGAGGCGGCCAGACTTAAAGGTTAGACTCAAGGTCTGAATGGGGTCCCACCAGTGACAGGGGCAGAAGAGGGGCCTGGGGAAGGCAATTTAGACGGGGGTGGGTTATCAGGATATTCTAGACAAACCCCTGGTCATGCGTGTCTGCAGCCAAGTTGTGATTGGCTTAAGCACTTGGCTTCTGTAACTACAAAGCCCGAGGGAGGGCTTCAGGCACAGCTGGATCCAGGTGCTTTGGCAGCATCTCCCTGAGCCTGTCTCTCTCGATTTCCTGTCTCTCCTTCCTTAGATTCCTTACAGCCTCCGGCGGCTCACGGGGCTAGAAGCCCAGAACCTGTATGTGGGACCCCAGACCATCCCAGCCACCCCCCATCTTCCTGGCCTCTTTGGCAGCTCCACCCTGTCCCCCCACCCCACCAAGGGGGGCTATGCAGTCACCGACTTCCTCACCTACAACTGCCTCACGGTGAGCATGAACCCTCCTTCCCTGAAGGTGGGATTTCAAGAAGACCCCACCCCTGACCCCACAGCCTCATTTCGCCTTAGTCCGAGGATGTGATTCCCGCATGGGGCCCATGGCCCTGAGGGCTTCTGGGAAGGGTCCCGGGGGGGCAGTGGGTGGTGGGTGGCACTTGGTGGGGGCCCAGCCCTGACAGCTGGCCTGCCGCAGAGTGACACGGACCTGTACAGTGACTGTCTCCGAACCTTCTGGACCTGCCCCCACTGTGGCCTGCATGCGCCCCTCACGCCCCTGGAGCACATCGCCCACGAGAACACCTGCCCTCAGGCCCCACAGGATGGGCCCCCAGGTAAGCACGGGACTGTGGGGACCGGGCCCCCTCTGCCCGGCCGTCTGTCCATCCCATGATGATCTCCTGTGTGTGCGGGCACTTGCTAGATGCTCCGAGAACTGACGACCTCCACCTGCTGGCCCTGGCTGGTGCCACACACAGGCTTTGACCTGAAGATCAGGAGCCCAGGGTGGGGAGGGCCTGCAGCGCCACCTCTTTCTGCCTGCCTGTCCCCTGTGGTGTCTCTATGTTGCTGTCTTTGTCTCTTCGTTTCTGTCTCTGTAGCTATGTCTCTTGTTCTTTTTCTCTGTCCTGCAGCTGTCTCTGCCTTGGTCATATCCACCCTGTTGTTACCCAGGGATGCTACACACTGGGGTTCAGTGGGGGAGACAGCACCGGGACCACGTGCCCCCACCCCAGGGCTGGCTCTGTCTGCCTCTCAGTCTCCATGTTGCTCCTTGTATCTTTCTCTTTGTCTCTCTCACTGGCAGGAATGCAGAGTAAAGACAGGCCTGTGTATTTTTATTAATCCAGGAAGGCTTCCTGGAGGAGGCAAAACTTAGTTCCCCAAAGGCCAGGAGAGAACCTGAGTCCCACGGGTGCCTGCCATTTGGGTGCAGGTAGACATGTGCACTGGAACACCCCCCTCACAGCCTCCTCCTTTTCCTCCCTTAGGGGCTGAGGAAGCTGCCCCCGAGACCCTCCAGAAGACGTCTGTCCTGCAGAGGCCCTACCACTGTGAGGCGTGCGGGAAGGACTTCCTGTTCACACCCACAGAGGTGCTGCGCCACCGGAAGCAACACGTGTGAGCCGGGCCAGGAGCCCTGCCCAGCTCCCTGCAGCCTACCTGCCCTCCAGCCCAGGACTAGGGGCAGGACCCCCAGCCTGGGCTTAGCCCTGTGGTCCTGTCCCAGTGCGGAGGGGCTGGAGCGTGGATTGTGAATAAAGCCTCACACGCTGACACACACTGTTAAGCCTGCACCTGCCCATCCAAAAACCAGCGGCTGCTCCGTTAGTCCTCCCCAGGGTCTAGCTTTCCTTCTTCCTGCTGCAGGGTGCTGCCTGAGGCGTCCTGGGTAGGAGGGGCATTAGAGCCAGCAGGGACCTCCCATGTCTCCTGGTTCCAGGTGCAGGTTCTTAGCACCTCCACAGCCACTCTCTCGAGTCCATCCTCAGTCTCTGCTTCCCCTTGAAGTAGGGGGACCCTGAATTTGCCCATCCACCTGGGTCACTTTGAGAGTTGTGCAGGGGGCTGGGGGCACTGGTGTTCACATAGGACCACGGGCTGCACCATAAGACCCATTCCCAATAAAAAAGAAAAGAACAGGCCGAGCCGGGCGCAGTGGCTCACGCCTGTAATCCCAGCACTTTGGGAGGCTGAGGCAGGTGGATCGCCTGAGGTCAGGAGTTCGAGACCAGCCTGGCCAACATAGTGAAACTCTATCTCTACTAAAAACACAAAAACTTAGTTGGACGTGGTGGCAGGCACCTTTAATCCCAGCTACTCAGGAGGCTGAGGCAGGGAAATTGCTTGAACCTGGGAAGTGGAAGTTGCAGTGAGCCGAGATCACGCCACTACACTCCAGCCTGGGCAACAAGAGTGAAACTCCATCTCAAAAAAAAAAAAAAATTCAGGCCAAGGCAGGTGGATTGCCTGAGCTCAGGAGTTTGAGACCAGCCTGGGCAACACGGTGAAATCCCGTCTCTACTAAAATACAAAAAATTAGCCAGGTGTGGCAGCATGTGCCTGTAATCCCAGCTACTCGGGAGGCTGAGGCAGGCAAATTGCTAGAACCCAGGAGGCGGAGCTTGCAGTGAGCCGAGATCGTGCCACTGCACTCCAGCCTGGGCAACAGAGCGAGACTCCATCTCTAAAAAAAAAGAAAACGAAAAGACAATAAAATCACTCAGGAGAAAAAGAAAAACAAGGCATGGCATAGGAATGGAAGGAGAACAACCTGTAGGTCCTACAGATACGAAAAGGAGAAGGGAATATGATAACGTGCTGCACAGAAATTCCACTCATTTGAAATGGAAAAAATTATTGAAAGACACAAACTACCCAAAGCTCATTCAGGAAGAAACAGATAACCAGAACAACTCTATTAAGGAAATGTAATTCATAATTAACAAAGAGAACAGGCTCAGACGGGCTCATTGGTGACGTCTACCAAACATGGAAATTACACTCGCCCACACCCACTCATCTACAATATAGGGGAGGATGCTTCCTGACTGATGTTATGAGGCCAGCATTATCCTGTTGCTAAAACCAGGCTATGACAACGCAAGAAAAGAAAACTCTAGGCCAATATGCCTTACGAACATAGACACAAAAACCCTAAATAGAAGTTCAGCACATCATATTCAGCAATGTGTAAATACAGTGCATCATGGCCAAGTGGGGCTCATTCTAGGAATTCAAGGTGGATTTAACATTTGAAAATCAATGTGATTCACCATATTAGAAACAGAAAAAAATAAAAGGCTGGGCATGGTGGTTCATACCTGTAATTCCAGCACTTTGGGAGACCCATAAGGGTGGATCAATTGAGTCCAGGAGTTCGAGGCCGTATGGGAAACATAGCGAGACCCTGTCTCTATTAAAAAACACAAAAATTAGCCAGGTGTGGTGGTGCACACCTGTAGCCCCAGCTGCTCGGGAGGCTGAGGTGGGAAGATCACTTGATGTTAGGAGGCGGAGATTGCAGTGAGCTGAGATGGTGCCACTGCACTCCAGCCTGCGCAACACAGCAAGACCCTATCTCAAAGAAAAAAAGTACGTAAACCCCTAGTTTTAGTCAGGGAGATGGATTTGAGACTGATCTCCTCTCTCCTTGGCTGCGCATCTGATTAAAACCTTCTTCCTTGGCAATACTCATCTTAGTGACTGGCTTTCTGTGCGACCAGCAGCAGGACCTGGACTGAACCCCTGGTATTTCAGTAACAGATTCATTCAACAAGTTTTTTTTTTTTTTTTTTTTGAGACAGGGTCTCTGTATTGCCAGGGCTGGAGTGCAGTGGTGCAATCTCAGCTCAGTGCAGCCTCCACCTCCTGGGCTCAAATGATCCAAATCAGTCTTCCAAGTGCCTGGAACTACAGGCGTGTGCCACCATGCCCGGCTAATTTTTGTGTGTGAATAGGTTTTTTTGTTCTCTGTGGTTTTTTTGTTTTTTGTAGAGAGAGTTCCGCCATGATGCCCAGGTTGGTCTGGAACCACTGGGCTCAAACGATCTGCCCGCCTCAGCCTCCCAAAATGCTGAGATGACAGGTGTGAGCCACTGCACCCGGCTCATTTAACAGTTTTTTTTTTTTTTTTCCCTGAGATGGAGTTTCGCTCTTGTTGCCGAGGCAGGAGTGCAATGGCGCAATCTTGGCTCACTGCAACCTCTGCCTCCCGGGTTCAAGTGATTCTCCTGCCTCAGCCTCCCGAGTACCTGGGATTACAGGCGCATGCCACCACACCCAGCTAATTTTGTATTTTTAGTAGAGAGAGGGATTTCTCTATGTTGGTCAGGCTAGTCTCGAACTCCCGGCCTCAGGTGATCTGCCCGCCTCGGCCTCCTAAAGTGTTGGGATTACAGGCATGAACCACCACACTTGACCTCAACAGTCTTTTAAAATGTTCCTCTTGAAGGCTAACATGCACAAATTATAAGTAAACAGCTTGGCGAATTTTCCCAGATGAAACATACCTGTGCCAGCAGCATCCAGATAAAGTAAAACACCAGCAGCCCTCCACCGCTGCAGCCCAGCTCCTGTCTCCCAGGAGTGACCGACATTCTTTTTTTTTTTTTTTTTGAGATGGAGTTTCACCCTTGTCGCCCAGGCTGGAGTGCAATGGTGCAATCTCTGCTCACTGCAGCCTCTGCCTTCCGAGTATCTGGGATTACAGGCACCCGCCACCATGCCCAGCTAATTTTGCATTTTTAATAGAGACAGGGTGTCACCATGTTGGCCAAGCTGGTCTTGAACTACTGACCTCAGGTGATGCTCCCGCCTCAGCCTCCCAAAGTGCTGGGATTACATGGTGAAACAAGTCCTTTGTTAGATATGTGTATTGTAAAAATTTTCTCCAAGTCTATACTTGCCTTTTCATTTGATTATTTCTATTTTTTTTATATTTATATTTATTTATTTATTTGTTTATATTTTTTTATTTTTATATTTATATTTATTTTTATTTTTGTTGTAGACAGGCAGGGTCTTGCTATGTTACCCAGGCTGGTCTCAAACTCCTGGCCTCAAGTGATACTTCCACCTCAGCCTCCCAAAATGCTGGGATTACAGGTGTGAAACACTGCACCTGACCGGTCTTTATCATTTTCTTAACAGTATATTTTGCAGAGCAAAATTTGTTTTTTGGGACAGGGTCTCACTGCATTGCCCAGGCTAGAGTGCAGTGGTGTGATCATGGCTCACTGCAGCCTCAACCTGCCCAGGCTCAGGTGATCCTCTCACCTCAGCCTCCCAAGTAGCTGGGACTATACGCACATGCCACCACACCTGGCTAATTTTTGTATTTTTCTGTAGAGATGAGGTTTTGCCATATTGCCCAGTCTGGTCTTGACTTCCTGGGCTCAAGTGATCCTCTCACCTTGGCATCCCAAAGTGCTGGGATTACAGGCATGAACTACTGCACCTGACCCACGTTTATCATTTTCTTAACAGTGTCTTTTGCAGAGCAGAAGTTTTTTTGTTGTTGTTTTGAGATAGGGTCTCACTGTGTTGCCCAGGCTGGAGTGCAGTGGTGTAGTCACAGCTCACTGCAGCCTCAGCCTCCTTGGGCTCAGGTGATTCTCCCAATTCAGCCTCCTGAGTAGCTGGGACTACAGGCGAGTGCCACCACACCCAACTAATTTTTGTATTTTTTTTGTAGAGATGGGGTCTCGCCATGTTGCCCAGGCTGGTCTTGAATTAGGCTTAAGCGATCCTCCCACAGTGGCCTCCCAAAGTGCTGGGATTACAGGCGTGAGCCGCTGCTCCTGGACAAAAGAAGTTTTGTATTTTGATGGAATTTCAAATTATCATTTTCTTTTATCATTTCTACTTTTTGTGTTCTACCTAACAAATCTTTGCCTACCCTCAAGATCATGAAGTTTTTTTCTTATGTCTTCTTCTAGTTTAATCATTTTACATTTTTAATATAAACTGTTAGGTCTTTGGTCCATTTCCAGTTAGGCGTTGTGTATGACGTGAGTTAATGCTTATGGCTCATTTTTCTGCATATGGATGTCTAATGGTTCTAGAACCATTTTTTGAAAAGAGTATTCATTTCCCCATTGAATTAATTTGACACCTTTACTGAAAATCAGTTGACTAGGCCAGGCGCGGTGGCTCATGCCAGTAATCCCAGCACTTTGGGAGGCTGAGGCAGGCAGATCACTTGAGGTCGGGAAAATCAAAAAATTAGCTGAGTGTGGTGGCATGCGCCTGTAGTTCTAGCTACTTGGGAGGTTGAGGCGGGAGAATTGCTTGAACCTGGGAGGCAGAGGTTACAGTGAGCTGAGATCACACCACTGCCCTCCAGCCTGGGTGACAGAGCGAGACTCTGTCTCAGAATAAAATAAATAAATAAATAAATAAATAAATAAATAAATAAGCAAAAATTAGCCTGGTGTGGTGGCGCGCACCTGTAATCCCAGCTACTTGGGAGGCTGAGGCAGGAGAATCACTTGAACATGGAGGCAGAGGTTATAGTGAACCGAGATCGTGCCACTGCACTCCAAGCCTGGGTGACAGAGTAAGACTGTCTCAAAAAAAAAAAAAAGCCGGGTGCGGTGGCTCAAGCCTGTAATCCCAGCACTTTGGGAGGCCGAGACGGGCGGATCACGAGGTCAGGAGATCGAGACCATCCTGGCTAACACAGTGAAACCCCGTCTCTACTAAAATACAAAAAACTAGCCGGGCGAGGTGGCGGGTGCCTGTAGTCCCAGCTACTCGGGAGGCTGAGGCAGGAGAATGGCATAAACCCGGGAGGCGGAGCTTGCAGTGAGCTGAGATCCGGCCACTGCACTCCAGTCCGGGTGACAGAGCGAGACTCCGTCTCAAAAAAAAAAAAAGAGGCCGGGCGCGGTGGCTCAAGCCTGTAATCCCAGCACTTTGGGAGGCCGAGACGGGCGGATCACGAGGTCAGGAGATCGAGACCATCCTGGCTAACACGGTGAAACCCCGTCTCTACTAAAAATACAAAAAACTAGCCGGGCGAGGTGGCGGGCGCCTGTAGTCCCAGCTACTCCGGAGGCTGAGGCAGGAGAATGGCGTGAACCCGGGAGGCGGAGCTTGCAGTGAGCTGAGATCCGGCCACTGCAGTCCAGCCCGGGCTACAGAGCAAGACTCCGTCTCAAAAAAAAAAAAAAAAAAAAAAAAAAAAAAAAAAAAAAAAACAAAGGAAAAAGATTTTCGCTTTGTCATCTGGGGTGGAGTGCGATGGAGCAATGGCTCAATCTCAGCACACTGCAACCTCCGCTTCCTGAGTTCAAGTGATTCTCATGCTGCAGCCTCCAAAGTAGCTGGAATTACAGGGAAGCACTACTGTGACCAGCTTTTTTTTTTTTTTTTTTTGTATTTTTATGTAGAGATGGGTTTTCACTATGTTGGTCAGGCTGGTCTCAAACTCCTGGCTTCAAGTGATTTGCCCGCCTCAGCCTCCCAAAGTGTTGGGATTACAGGTGTGAGCTACCGCGCCTGGCCGGTGCTTCTTTAATTTAGCAATATTTCATAATTTTCAGAATACAGATCTTGCACAAACATAGTGCAAGTACCCAGGCCACAGTTTCCCCTCCCCAGGGGCCAACCATTGCTGAATCACAGAGAGCCCCATGGGCCGGGAGTCGGCAAGGAGAATTGTCATCCTCATTTTGTATGTCTACTTTATCATTTGCAAAAGGAAGTTAAAGATCCATTGTTGTTGAGAGTTGATGCATTAGTCCACGTGCTTAGAGCAGGGATTGGCACATAAAAGGTTCTCAGCAAACATCAGCTACAGTGATCACTAAGGCAACAGGAAAAGTAACCAACATTTGACAGTCACTCTTCTCCTGTGACATCAGAGACAAATAGGGCTACTTCCCAAGTCAGAAATATGGATATAGGTTTTCTCTGTCACCTGCTGCACCCTGTCCATAGGCCCTGTCCTTTCTCCCTCCATTTTCTGCTGTGTGTGTGTGTGTGTGTGTGAGCGTTTGAGACAAAGTCTTGTACTGTCATTTGAGACAGAGTCTTGTACTGTCATCCAGGATGGAGTGCAGTAGGGCAATCTTGGCTCACTGCAACCTCCACCTCCCAGATTCAGCCTCCCAAGTAGCTGAGACTACAGGCGTGTGCCACCATGCCTGGCTAACTTTTTATATTTTTAGTAGAGACGGTGTTTTGCTGTGTTGGCCAGGCTGGTCTTGAATTCCTGGGCTCAAGCGATCCTCCTGCCTCTGCCTCCCAAAGTGCTGGGATTACAGGTGTGAGCCACCACGCCCAGCCATGTTTTGGCGTTTACCCCCTGCCAGGTGCTGTAGCAGCCACACACTGACCATCCCTGGAAGGTGACACATGCTCATTTTGGTGACACCCTCAACTCCAAAATGCCTGGCTCTGTTTACCAATCTCTTTCTTGTTTTTAGATGGAGTCTTGCTCTGTCATGCAGGCTGGAGTGCAGTGGCACCATCTCAGCTCACTGCAACCTCTGCCTCCTGGGTTCAAATGATTGTCCTGCCTCAGCCTCCTGAGTAGCTGGGATTATAAATGCCCGCCACTGTGCCTGGCTAATTTTTGCATTTTTAGTAGAGACAGGGTTTCACCATGTTGGCCAGGCTGGTCTCGAACTCCTGACCTCAAGTGACCCTCCCACCTCGGCCTCCCAAAGTGCTGGGATTACAGGCATGAGCCACCTTGCTGGGCCCCAATATCCTTTATGCACCTTCCTGCAGTCCCTGGACGAGCCCCTCCCTCCCTGTGCTCCTCCCCTCCTCGTCACCCTCTCGCCTCCGCTCTGCCTCCCTGTGTACCAAAACCCCACAGACTGGGTGACTTGAAACAACAGATATCTCACATTCTTAGGGGCCAGAAATTGGAAGTCAAGGTGTCGGCTGGGCTGAGCTCCTTCGGGAACCTGCCAGGAGTCTTCCCAGCCTATTCTAGCTTCTGTCAGGCTGCCAGCAGTCCCTTTCTGTAGAAGGGCACGTGCCATGTTGGACCAGAGCCCACCCTGTGACCTCATCTGAAAAGACCTTTTTTCCAAATAAGGTCACATGCCCAGGCGCTGGGAGGAGGAGTTTAGCACACCCTCTGGCGGGACACAATTCAACCGGTCCTATGCCCTGTAATCCACTGGCGGGATAAAGCACTGGCCCGAATCTGTCCCTTCTCTGCTCAAAGTTCTTGCAGGACAATGGAATATCATTCGGCAATGAAGAGGAATAACAGGCTGGGCGTGGTGACTCACACCTTTAATCCCAGCTCTTTGAGAGGCTGAGGCTTGAGCCCAGGAGATGGAGACCAGCCTGGACAACATAGTGAGACCCAATCTCTACAAAAGATACAAAAATTATCTGGGCGTGGTGGCGTATGCCTGTAGTCCTAGCTATTCGAGAGACTGAGGTGGGAGGATCAGTTGAGCCTGGGTGATCCAGGTTGCAGTGAGCTGAGATCACAACACTGCACTCAGCCTGGGGGACAGAGCAAGACCCTGTCTCTAAAAAAGAAACAAAACTAAAACACACACACACAAAAACGGAATGACTGACAGACACTACAGCTGGAAGACATGCTACTGAAAGAAGTCAGTCACAAAGGGCAGTGTAGCGTGATTCCACTTACGTGAAATGTCCAGAATAGGCAAACCCATGGAGACAGAAAGGGGATTGGTGGTTGCCAAGGACTGGGGGCCAGCAATCACTGTTAGGGCGTTCAGAGTTTCTTTTGGGGATGTTGAAAATATTCTAGAATTGATTGTGGTGACAGGTGCACAACCCTATAAATACACTAAAAGCCATTGAACTGTACGCTTTAAATGGGTGAATTTTACGTATGATACAAGTCTCAATAAAGCAGTTAACAGAAAGAAATCTACGGCTCTTCAGCGCCCCCTGGAGGGAGGCAGGATCATTGCCTTCCCCTAAGGTTCCACCATGCCGGCCTCCCTCCTGCGGCTCCCTCTGTCCCGTCAGGGCCTGTGCACCTCCGCCTTCCCCTTCCCGGTCTCCTGAGCTTCTCCCCTCCACCCACCTGACAGCTCATCATCCTTCAGGTCTTAGCTCCGACTTTCCTCCTCTGACCCTGACGCCCAGCATGTCCCTTCTGATGGGGCCTTTATTCTGCAGAGGGTGGGGAAGGGCTGGTTTTAGGGGTGGGTTCCTGGAATTCTTTTTAAAAATGTATTATCTTTAGAGATAGGGTCTCATTCTATTGCCCAGGCTGGAGTGCAGTGGCACAATCACAGCTCACTGCAGCCTCGACCTCCTGGGCTCAAGTGATCCTCCTGCCTCAGCCTCCCCAGTAGCTGGGACCACAGGCCAGCACCACCACATCTGGCTAATTGTTTAAATGTTTTTGTAGAGACAGGTCTCACTATGTTGCCCAGGCTAATCTCGAACTCCTGGCCTTAAGAGATTCTGCCACCTGGGCCTCCCAATGTGTTGGGGTTACTGGCATAAGCCACTGCCCGGCCAAGTCATAGCACTCTGATGGCTGCTTGGACTCTGCTGTGCAAGCGGTAACGATGCCCACCTTGCCTTTGGTGATTAATTTCGGTGACTTGCTCCCTGCCACCCTGAGATCCAATTATCCCCATTGGAGTCAGGTTTTCCGATTCTTGCTCTGTCACCCAGGATGGAGTGCAGTGGTGCAATCTCAGCTCACTGCAACCTCCACCTCCCAGGTTCAAGTCATTCTCCTGCCTCAGCCTCCTGAGTAGCCAGGGATTACAGGCACCTGCCACCACACCCGGCTAATTGTTTGTATTTTTAGTAGAAATGGGGTTTCATCTTGTTGGCCAGGCTGGTCTCGATCTACTGACCTCAGGTGATCTGCCCACCTTGGCCTCCCAAAGTGCAGGGATTACAGGCGAGAGCCACCGTGCCCACCCTAATTTTTGTACTTTTAAAAGAGCCAGGGTTTCACCATGTTGGCCAGGCTGGTCTTGAACTCCTGACCTCAGGTGATCCACCCACTTCGGCCTCCCAAAGTCCCACTGTAAGTTCGGACCTAGGAGGAGAGCGATTGCGACACAATGATGCCATGGACACAGACACGGTTGATAGAGACCAGCTCTTCACACAGTCCCAACCCAAGTGCAGTCTCGTCATCATAGGCAGGAACCTACACAGAGACACACAACCTATACCAAGGCACGTGTGACGGATGATGCCACTCAGCGACACACACACCATGTTCAGCAACGGGACACACGGGCGGTGGCTCCAGCCACACCGACATCCCTCCACCGCTGCCCTCGACCACCACATTCCAAGTCCACAGGCCGAGAGGAAACACAGGGGTCAGACACACAACGACCGCAGCCCCCACGCCCCGCCTGCCTATCCCCTGGGTCCTCACCCCCATGACCCAGGATGCCCCTGGACCAGGGGCCCCTCCTGCTCTGCAATGCCCACCTACCGTACACGCAGGTCCAGCGGCTGCTTCCTCCTGGCAGGAAGTGGGGGAGGTATTTTTAGTTACAATAAACCTCCCACCCAATTTCCCTTCTCCCCAGGCACATCCAATTGGTTTAATTAGACAGGATTAAGTTAATGAGAGGCATTTCCAGGTTCTGGGAAAAGGGGGAGGAGGGGAAGAGAAGAGCTGTCCCCTCCCCCACTTCCCAGTGTCCCAGCGGCTGGGACCTCTCCCCTGCATCACGCAGGAGATACACTAAACAACTGCCTCCCCTCTCAGCCGACCTCAAAGCTTTGGCCTGGCCCTGCCCCTCCCTCATATTCCTTCCCCCACCTGCCTTTAAGGGAGGGTGATTGTTTGAAGTCCTTCCTGCTGTCTACCCATCACCCATCCCACCTGAGTCCGGGGGAGTTTTGGGAAGAGATAAAACTCTCATCATAGTCACAAAAACAGTATCAGGCCGGGTGCAGTGGCTCATGCCTGTAATCCCAGCGTCTTGGGAGGCTGAAGCAGGTGGACAGCTTGAACCCAGGAGTTCAAGACCAGCCTGGGAGACACAGTGAAAAGCCATCTCTACCAACAAATATAAATAATTAGCCAGGCATGGTGGTTTGTGGCCGTAGTCTCAGCTGCTGGGGGGGCTGAGGAAGGAGGATTGCTGGAGTGCTGGAGTTTGAGGCTGCAGTGAGCCGTGGTTACAGAGTGAGACCCTATCTCAAAGACAAACAAAAGCAATTAAAAAATTAAAAATCAGGCCAGGCACAGTGGCTCACATCTGTAATCCCAGCACTTTGGGAGGCCGAGGCAGGCGGATCACTTGAGGTCAGGAGTTCAAGACTAGCCTGGCCAACTTGGTGAAACCCCATCTCTACAAAAGTACAAAAATTAGCTGGGCATGATGGGGGGTGTCTGTAATTACAGCTACTCGGGAGGCTGAGGTGGAAGAATCACTTGAACCTGGGAGACGGAGGTTGCAGTGAGCTGAGATCGCACCATTGCACTCCAGCCTGGGCAAGAGAGAGCGAGACTCCATCTCAAAAAAAAAAAGAGGCTGGAAGCACAGTGGTTGGTGCCCAGGGCCTACAGCCAGGCTGCCTGGGTTCAAATGGAGCCCAGCCCCACAATCTCCAGCTGTGTGACCTTGGATGAGCCGCTTCACCTCTCTGGTCCTGCTTCCTCGTCTGGGAAATGGGGACCGTGATGGCACCCACCTCCCGGGGCTGCCATAGGGTTTAACAGATTCTCAGGTATACGGTTCCTAGAACACAGCCCGGGACACGGCCCTCACTGAAGGGCTCCATAAGGTCATAAAAGTGGTAGCCCATTCTCTCATCCTGTGCCTGTTCTGCTTTTTGTGACACTTGTCCCTTTCTTCCTTTTTTGAGACGAGTCTCGCTCTGTCACCCAGGCTGGAGTGCAATGGCATGACCTCAGCTCACTGCAACCTCCGCCTTTCAGGTTCAAAGGATTCTCTTGCCTCAGCCTCCCAAGTAGCTGGGATTACAGGCATGCACCACCACGCCTGGCTAATTTTTATATTTCAGTAGAGATGGGGTTTCACCATATTGCCCAGGCTGGTCTCTGTCCTCAAGTGATCTGCCCGCCTCGGCCTCCCAAAATGCTGGGATCACAGGCGTGAGCCATCACTCCTGGCATATCCTGAGATTTTGTTCATTCACTCTTCTGCTCAGCAGATATTTTCCTTCTTTCTTTTTTATTTGGGACGGAATCTCGCTCTGTCACCCAGGCTAGAGTGCAGTGGCGCGATGTCAGCTCACTGCAATCTCTACCACCTCCCAGCCTGATTCTCCTGCCTCAGCCTCCTGAGTAGGTGGGATTACAGGCAGGCGCCATCCCACCCAGCTAATTTTTTGTATTTTAGTAGAGACGGGGTTTCACCATGTTGGCCAAGCTGGTCTCGAACTCCTGACCTCAGGTGATCTGCCCGCCTTGGCCTCCCAAAGTACTGGGATTCCAGGCATGAGCCAGTGCGCCTGGCTGAGTGTGGCATATCTTCTGTGCATCCTTCATGTGTGTATGTTTCGGAGTGTGCATGTGCATATTTGCATGTGTGTCTGTTCATAGCGACGTGTGTGTCTCTGTGCGAATCTCTCCATCGTGGCCCACCCCAAAGGGGCTCCAGGGGTCCCTCAAAAACCCACACACGTGCCCCTTGGGCCTTGAACACAGAGCAGCAGTGTGCATGGTGGGGGGTGCCCGAGAGACTCGACGGTCCAAGGATGGCTCTAAGGAGAGGGTGGCAAAGGGGGTGCTTGGATGGCAGAGGGGCTGAGGGGCACTTGGGAGAGGGGACTGGAGGGCAGCGAGCCAGGACGAAGCAGCCTGGGTCTGCGGGAGAGAGGTCACCTGGACTCTGAAGGAGAAGCGGGGGGAGGCCCCAAAGATGCGGGTTTCCAGTGGGGAAGGGGACAGAGAGAGATGAGGTCTGAACAAGACAGACAGAAAGAATGGCTGGGCATGGTGGCTCACACCTGTAATCCCGGCACTTTGGGAAGTGGAGGTGGGTGGATCACCTGAGGTCAGGAGTTCAAGACCAGCCAGGCCAACATGGTGAAACCCTATCTCTACTAAAAATACAAAAATTAACTGGGTGTGGTAGCGCATGCCTGTAATCCCAGCTACTCAGGAGGCTGAGGCAGGAGAATCGCTTGAACCCAGGAGGCGGAGGTTGCAGTGAGCTGAGATCCCACCATTGTACTCCAGCCTGGTGTGGGCAAGAAAGTGAGACTCCCTCTCAAAAAAAAAAAAAAGGTACCAGAGGGAGAGAGACAGAGCCAAACAGGGGAGCGACCCACACTCTGCCTTGGTGGTCCCTCTCTCTGGGGGCTGGAGGGGACAGAGGTCTGGAAAGCTGAGAACCCCAAGGGACTCACACTGGTTTCTGAGCCTGTTTTCCTAGTCACAAAGGATAGCCTCTGCCTGTGATGGGCACTGACACACGGGGCACAGTTCCCCATGTGTTCCTCAAAATACCTCCACCATCAGCACAATCATTCTATAACACAGGCACAGCCGCTCTCCCCATTCTCCAGATGTGGAAACGGGTCCAGACAGGTGAAGTCATGTTGCATTCCAGAGGCGAGATTTGAACCCATGTCCATCTGGACGCCTTGGAAGTGAGGCTGTCCATGCCTAACCTGCTCATTTCCCATGGGACAGAGGACGTGATCGGAGAGCCACAGCTGGTAAAGTGACACACGCGTGGCCCTGAGTCTTCATTCTCCCCTGCACGCACATCTCTCGCAGGAATTTTGCAGTTCCCTCTAGTTAAGAGGTGGAGTCTATGCCAGGCCTGGTGGCTCTTGTTTGTAATTCCAGCACTCTGGGAGGCTCCCAAGTAGCTGAAACCGCAGGCGTGCACCACCATGCCCAGGCAATTTGTTTGCTTGTTTTGTACAGATGGGGTCTTGCTATGTTGCCCAGGCTGGTCTTGAACTCCTGGCCTTAAGTGATCCACTCGCCTTGGCCTCCCAAAGGGTTGGGATTACAGGCGTGAGCCATCGCGCTTGCACCCGGCCAATCAGTATCCTTATTTGTGACTTATGAGCTTCAAATTGGTAAGAATTTGAAATCTTGGAATAGACACAAGAACTCCAGTTGGTGGCTCTGTGTTTTTAAGACTTTATCATTAAAAAAAACCAAGAAATTAGAGAAGGGAGGTGGAGGGACAGGAGGGTGAAGGAATCTCTCCAAAATGTCGGATCCGGGCGATCCTCCTTCCCTGACTGCCCAGCCACTCCGTCCCTTCTCTGTCCTGGCGGCGAGGCCCTAGCCGCCATCTTCTGGCAAGGCCCAGGAGCCCAGCTCAGGTCCCAGGCAGAGGTGAAGGCAGAAGTGGGGCTTGGGGCCTGGAGGCCTTGCCGGTGTCCTTGAGAGCCTCTTGGGTGGGCACTCATGTCCCAGCAGGGCCCTAGGGAGGTAGGCGTTGAGCGGAGGGGCCTTTGGAGGTGGGGTCCTGAAGCTGGAGGACCAGGCGGGAACCAGAACCAGGTGGGAGGCCGGGGGTCACAGCCGGAGGCTGGGTCTCTGGAGAGGGGAGGAGAGGCCAAGTCAGGAGCGGGAGGGGGCCTGGCCCCATCCCAGCCCATCTGTGCATCCCTCATCAGCCCCAACGTGAGGGGGACACAGAGTGGCTGGCAGGGAATGGCGCGGGGATGTGCGAGCGCCACAGAGAGAAGAGACGCAGTGATGAGAAAGAGGGAGACAGAGAATCAGAGTGGAGGTGAGGGAGGGAGACCTACAGACAGAGACAGAGAACAAGGAGAGAGACAGGCAGAGTGGGACAGAGAGAGACCTGGAAGGAATCAGAGAGAATGACATGGGAAGAGAGAGAAGGAGTCATACGGAAATAGACAAAACAGAGAGAGAGAGAGAGGAGGCCAGGTGCGGTGGCTCACGCTGTAACCCCAGCACCTTGGGAGGCAGAGGCAGGAGGATTGCTTGAGCCCAGGAGTTCGAGACCAGCCTGGGGAACAAAGTGAGACCCCTGTCTCTACAAAAATAAAAATAAAAATAAAAATGATTATTAGCCAGGTATGGTGGTGCACACCTGTAGTCTCAGCTACTTGGGAGGCTGAGGCCAGAGGATCACTTAACCCAGGGAGGTTGAGGCTACAGTAAATCATGCTCAGGAGTGGACAGACAGAAAAGGAGACAGAAAGGAGTGGAGAAAAGAGCCCTCTGGACATCCGGGCAGTGGGGTGAGAAGGCCCCTCCATCACTACTGATCCAAAGGCCCTCTGACACTCACCCCAGACCATCCCCATCCACGCTTGGCCATGGCAGAGCTGAGTCTCCCACTGCCCTACTTGGCCTGGATACACCTACCTGTCTCTTTTTCCCAGGCTCGGCCTCCAGCACCCGCCTCCACACATAAGCCCTGTGCAGGCCTCCACTCTCATTCTCAGGGCCTTTCTGCTGGCCCTGAATTCATTAGCCACCTGTCCGGCCACCTGCCTCAACCCAGCCCAAGGAGAACTTCCTCCTTGTGTGCAGGGGGCTAGGACTGTCTCACAGCCACAAGACTTCCAAGTTCTCCTGGCCTTGGCACTGCCTCACTCCTCCCATTCTTCTGGTCTCACCTCCAAAGTCCTCTCCTCCAGGCAGCCTTCCTTGAATCCTCCAGTCTGGGTCAGATGCCCCCTCCTCCAGGAAGCCCTCTCTAGGTCCTGGTTGGACCTCCCCCCATCCCAGGTCCAACGCCCGCTCCCTGTGAGCTCCTCCAGTTCCTGGGCTTCACCATTCCAGCCCTGTCCATTCTGGAGCATCACCATCTGGGGATGGGTCTGTCCCCTTCACTGGACTTTGTGCCCCATAAGGGCAGGGCTGGGGCTGTCATGGTCACTGTTGTGTCCCCAGTATCACCCACCACAGGGCTGGGCACAGAGTAGCTCAGGGGATGGACGGACAGATGGATACTAAACTAAGGAATTGGGACTTTGTCCAGATGGCACTAGGAAGCCACAAATGGTTTAATCCAGAGAGAGTCAAACTCGGATGTGTGCTTTGGAAACTCCAGGCTGCCTCCCCACCCTGGGCCTTTGCACATGCTGTTCCCCCTGCTTTTGTAAGCAGGGTAAGTAGACCTGTGCAAGTGACCTCTTCTCTCTGAACCTCAGTCTTCTTATCTGTGAAATGAAGACTGTAATAGTCTCTCCCTTTCAGGGTCATGGTAAGGACTAAATAAGATGCTGTAAAGTGCCGCCAGCATACCAGGCCACAGGAGACTCAAGGCCTGGGAGAGTCAAATAATGCCCCCCTTCCACATTACTCCCTACTCTGCGCAGTGGACTCCTATTCATCCTTCAGTGCCCCATCCAGAGGTCACTTCCTCCAGGAAGTCTTCCCTGATACCCCAGAGATAGCTGATGACTCCTTCCTATGCGGAAACTATGTTTTATTGTTTGAACTGTGGCACTGGATTATCACTGGGGTTGCCAACTTCTCCACAAGACCAGAATCTTCTCAAGATCCAGACCCTACCTGAGGCATGTCAGAATGGAGTGAGGACTCAATTTTTTTTTTTTTTTTTTTTTTTTTAGACAGAGTCTCACTCTATTGCCCAGGTTGATCTCAGTTCACTGCAATCTCTGCCTCCCGAGTTCAAGTGATTCTCTTACCTTAGCCTCCAGAGTAGCTGGGACTACGGGTACACACCACCACACCTGGCTAATTTTTGTATTTTTAGTAGAGATGGGGCCAGGCTGGTCTCGAACTTCTGACCTCAGGTGATCCACCTGTCTTGGCCTCCTAAAGTGCTGGGATTACAGGCGTGAGCTGTCACGCCCGGCCAAGGGCTCAATTTATGTTTGGACATGTATCATAGATGAATGGGTGTATGTATGTATGTATGTATGGATGGATATTAGGTGGTGGGTAGGTGGATATATGGATAATGGGATGTGTGGGTGGATGGATGGGTGAGTTGATGGGTAGATGGGTGGATGCCTGGGTAGGGAGGTGGGTGAATGCACAGATAAACGGGTAGATGTGTGGGTGGTTGGTCAGTGTGGAGGTAGATGGATGAGTGGGTTGGTGAGTGGAGAGATGAATGGAATAAGTGGGTGAATGTGTGGTCAGATGGGTATTGAGTGGGTAGGTGGGTGGACTAGGTTTGGATGGATGGATTGTGGGTGGATGAGTAACTGAGTAATGGATGGATAAAGATATGGATGGGTAAGTGAATGGGTAGATGGATGGATAGATGGAGGAGAAGGACGGATGATGGATGGATGGACGGACAGATGGATGAATGAAACATCTTCCCATCAAGCCTCAGGGAACCCGCAGTACCGAGACCCAGGCTGACCCACTACTCTGGATGTGCCCATTCTCGGAGTCCTGAGGTCTAATGGAAGTTTGAGAATTGCACAATCCCTAGCCCTTAGACACTCACACCTCTCCTGCATCCAGCCTCTATAGATAATGCCATTCTCCTTCCAAGTTCAAACTCATCCCCACTGATCCTAGAAGACAAGAAAGGAGGGTAAGTGGGTCTTTCAGAGACACCCCCAGATGCCTCTAAGTCTCCCCCACCCCTTCCTACACCAGGGGATCCCTCTACCAAGATAGACTGAGTCATAAGAAGGTGCTGGCCCTTTAAGAAAAAGTGGAGCCTTCTGAGGTGTAAGGCTTGAAGTCTGGAAGAAATGAGGTTGTAAGGAAAAGGTGGGGGACCAGGAAATCTGTCTTGGCATCACCTGCTCTCCACTAGGCAAGTGACACACTGTATTCTGCTTGAATTGAATCTCAGGTGGGCATCTTTCAGAGGGCTGGTGCGCAGGAGCGGGGCCTAGCGAAGGCGGCGGGGCTTACCCGGAGGCCGGACGGCCACGTGTGGCTGCGTCTCGGTGTAGCCCCCGATGGGCTGGCCCTCTGGGCTGAAGGCTGCACCCTGCCCTGCGAAGGGGGTTCAGAGGTTCAGGCTGAGCTCCAAGAAGCCCTGGACCCAGCTTTGACGCCCTCCTAAGAACCCCAGGCTCTCCGTCCCCGCCTTCCCCCTGTACCTGTGCGGTTGGATTGATCGATCATCGGTTGCACGATGCGTCTCCGGGCATTAATGAACCTGGGAAGCGGTCATGGAAACGGAGGGGAATGAAAAGAGGGAGTGGGAGAGAGGCCAAAACGAACGCAGAGCGGGCCGGGAGGACAGCGGCAGGGGAGGCAGGGCGGGGCGAGCAGGGGCAGTGGCTCCGCCAGGCTCGGGGTCTCCGTCAGCACCGCGGACAGCTCCCGGGCTCCCGCCCCGGGCCGGCTCGCGGGCCCTCCTGGGCCACTCACCAGTTGTTGACTTGCAGGATGGTGAGCCCCGTGTCCTGCGCCAGCTGCTTCTTCTGCTCTTCCGAGGGGTACGGGTGCTGCGGCCACCAGCAAGAGTCACTCTGCCTGCCTGGCCGGCCGCAGTCTGAACCCTACGGTCTGGCCCACCGCGGCCCGGGGGATGGGGAGCCCAGGCAGACATGTGGGAGAGCCGGCGCGTCTGAGCGTCTCTGCGCTCCCCAGGATGGAGGCCAAGGGAGCCCCAGGCTTGGGACAATTACATGCCTGCGAGCCCCCGCCTGTTCCAGCAATTAGAGGTTAATTGGCCAGATCCGATTAGAGAGACCGTATTGGGGGAGGGGGGCTCCTGTGACATGGAGGAGGGGGCTTCACTGGCGTGGGGGAGGGAAGCAAAGCCCAGCCCCTCCCCCTCTGAATCTGTCAGAGTCTCTGTGTGGCCCTCCCCCTATCCATTTATTTATTTATTTATTTATTTGAGATGGAGTCTTGCTCTGTCGCCAGGCTGGAATGCAGTGGCAAGATCTCATCTCACTGCAACCTCCGCCTCCGGGGTTCAAGGGATTCCTCTGCCTCAGCCTCCCCAGTAGCTGGGACTACAGGTGCGCGCCACTATGCCCGGCTAATTTTTTGTATTTTAGTAGAGATGGGGTTTTACCATGTTGGCCAGGATGGTCTTGATCTCCTGACCTTGTGATCCACTCGCCTCGGCCTCCCAAAGTGTTGGGATTAGAGGCGTAAGCCACTGCGCCCAGTCCTCCCTATCCATTTCTTTTTCTTTCTTTCTTTTTTTTTTTTTTTGAGACGGAGTCTTGCTCTGTGGCCCAGGCTGGATGGAGTGCAGTGGTGCGATCTCGGCTCACTGCAAGCTCTGCTTCCCAGGTTCACGCCATTCTCCTGCCTCAGCCTCCCAAGTAACTGGGACTACAGGCGCCCGCCACCGCGCCTGGCTACATTTTTGCATTTTTAGTAGAGATGGGTTTCACCGTGTTAACCAGGATAGTCTCCATCTTCTGACCTTGTGATCTGCCTACCTCGGCCTCCCAAAGTGCTGGGATTACAGGCATGAGCCACTGCGCCCGGCCCCTCCCTATCCGTTTCTTTCTTTCTCTGTCTCTTTTTTTAAAAACAGGTTCTCCCTCTGTTACTCAGGCTGGAGTGCAGTAATGCCTTCATGGCTCACTGCAGCTTCAACCTCCCTGGCTCAAGCGATCCTCTAGCCTCAGCCTCCTGAGTAGCTGGGATCACAGGTGTGTGCCACCATGCCTGGCTAATTTTTTTTTTTTAGAGATGGGGTCTTGCTGTGTTGCCCAGGCTGGTCTCGAACTCCTGGGCTCAAGCGATCCTCCTGCCTTGGCCTCCTAAAGTGCTGGGATTACAGGCATGAGCCACTGTGTCTGGCCCTCCATTTCTCTCTCTGTGGCTCTCACATTCTCTCTCTGTCTCACTATCTCTGTGCGTGTGTGTCTCTGTATCTCTCTCTCTCTGGGATTCAGTCCCTCCCTGCCTCTGAGTTTCTGTCTGTCTCTGTCCCTCTATGACTCAGCCGCTCCCTGTCCCCATCTTGCTCTGACTTGGTCTCTGTGTCTCTCTGTTTCAGCCTCTTCCTGGCTCTATTTTTCTCCTGTGTCCTTGAAGCAGTATGGTGCAGTGGTTAAGGCCAGACTGCCTGCATTTGAATCCACTTCTGGCTGTGTGACCTTAGGCTAGTCTCCTAACCTCTCTGTTCCTCAGTCTCCTCCTCATCTGCTAAATGGAGATAATAGTAGCCCCTCCCTCCGAGGGTATGCTGGGTGGATGGTGGGCGGGTGGGTGATTGATGCGTGGGTTAATGGATGGTTTGCGGGGAGGACTTAGTGAGTTAAGTGTCCTGAGCAGCACCTGCACATAGGTGACACTCACTGCTGCTGGATCCTGTCACAATTCTCCACTTCCAAGAGAGTCTCGAAAAATTTCCCGCCATCTCAGTCTCCCATTTCTGGGTGTCTCTGGGGTTTTGGTCTCTGTGGCCCACCCTTCTCCCTCTCTCCACGCCCACCCTGCACCCGGGCAGTAGGGCTCTCACCGAGAGGTGCTGGAACAACCAGGCTCGCATGATGTTGGTGGCCACTTTGGGGAAGATCCCCCTCTTCTTATTTCGCCGTCGCTCCTGGTCCAAGTCCTCATCTTCCCCACCAGAACTGGGAGAGGCCACACTGGTGTCCAGCCCATCTCCTGAGGGAGGGCAGGCATGCTGTGTGTGTGGGCAGTGAAGAGTGGAGGACCAGAGGGCCCTAGGACTCTCCCCCAAGACACCACTCCACACCCCAGCCATCTCTGCCCTTCCGAAAGTCCTACTTGCAATCTAACTTCAATCCTCTGGCTGACTTCCATGTTTCCTTTCCACCTCCCAAGATTCTCACCTTGGTCACTGGAGTTGTCACCACTCTGGGAGGCCAGGCCCCCGCTGGATGGACCTGGGGTCCCCAAATGCACAGACCCACTATCCTCATGGTCTCGAATCCATATATTATTCTAGAAAACAAGAGTTAGCAGTTAGTGCCAAGGCGGCCGGGCACGGTGGCTCACGCCTGTAATCCCAGCAGTTTAGGAGGCCAAGGCGGGTGGATCACGAGGTCAAGAGATCAAGACCATCCTGGCTAACATGGTGAAACTCTGTCTCTACTAAAAAATACAAAATATTAGCTGGGTGTGGTGGCACGTACCTGTAGTCCCAGCTACTCAGGAGGCTGAGGCAGGAGAATCGCTTGAACCCAGGAGGCAGAGGTTGCAGTGAACCAAGATTGTGCCACTGCACTCCAGCCTGGGTGACAGAGCAAGACTCCATGTCAAAAAAAAAAAAAAGTTAGTGCTAAGGCTTGGGGCGTGGACTCTGGAGCTAGGACTCCTGAATGGGAAGCCAGTCCCTGCCTCCCTCCTGGCTGTGTGATCTTGGGCAGGTCACTTCCCCTCTCTGAGCCTCCGTTTCCTTAATTGGAAAATGAAGGACAGGACCAGGCACGGTGGCTCACGCTTGTAATGCCAGCACTTTTGGAGGCTGAGGCAGGCAGATCACCTGAGGTCAGGCATTTGAGACCAGCCTGGCCAACATGGTGAAACCCCATCTCTACTAAAAATACAAAAACTAGGCCGGCTTGGGCACGGTGGCTCACGCCTGTAATCCCAGCACTTTGGGAGGCTGAGGCAGGCGGATCACCTGAGGTCAGGAGTTGAAGACCAGCCTGGCCAACATGGTGAAACTTCGTCTCTACTAAAAATACCAAATCAGCCGGGCATGATGGTGGGTGTCTGTAATCCCAGCTACTCGGGAGGCTGAGGCGGGAGAATCGCTGGAACCTGGGAGGCAGAAGTTCCAGTGAGCAAAGATCGCACCACTGCACTCCGGCCTGGATTGGGTGACAAAGTGAGACTACGTCTCAAAAAAATAATAATAAATAAATAAATAAAGCAAGAGGAAAAGAAAACGAAGGATAATAATAGTCATGATGGTAGGCCGGGCGTGGTGGCTCAAGCCTGTAATCCCAGCACTTTGGGAGGCCGAGACGGGCGAATCACAAGGTCAGGAGATCGAGACCATCCTGGCTAACACGGCGAACCTCCGTCTCCACTAAAAAAATACAAAAAACTAGCCGGGCGAGGTGGCGGGCACCTGTAGTCCCAGCTACTCGGGAGGCTGAGGCAGGAGAATGGCGTAAACCCGGGAGGCGGAGCTTGCAGTGAGCTGAGATCCGGCCACTGCACTCCAGCCTGGGCGACAGAGTGAGACTCCGTCTCAAAAAAAAAAAAAAAAATAATAATAATAATAATAATAATCATGACGGAGTGTGGCCAGTATTCAATGATGAATTCATCTACATAGAGGCTCGAACAAGACGACCTTACACAGGTCTATGGCATCTTATCGAAAATCCTTGGGGCCAGAAGTGTCTCAGGATTCAGAACATTTCACATTTTTAACTTTATTTTGAGTCAGTGTCTCCTTCTGTCGCCCAGGCTGGAGTGTAGTTGCATGATCTAGGCTCACTGCAGCATTTGCCTCCTGGGTTCAAGTGATTCTCGTGCCTCAGTCTCCCAAGTAGCTGGGATTAGAGATGCCTGCCACCATGCCTGGCTAATTTCTGTATTTTTAGTAAAGACGGGGTTTCACCATGTTGGTCGGACTGATCTCGAACTCCTGGGCTCAAGTGATCCGCCCACCTCTGCCTCCCAAAGTCTTGGATAACAGGTGTGAGCCACTGCGCCGGGCCCATTTCACATTTTTAGGCAGTAAATCAGCGCATGCACCATGCAGTTCGCAGCCGTCCCAGGCAGGCTCTGGGGCACAACCTCGTCATCAAACTCATTAACATTTCCACAGCAACATGGATGAATATTTAACTAAGTAGAATAAAGGCTATAAATAGCCCCTCAGTAGTTCGGGTCCGTTTTTGCTGCCAAATGAGTTTGCACTAAATTTATGGGACAAAATCCAAAACTTTGAAGTTTCAGAGATTGTAGCCAAGGGGTCTCAGAATTGTAGGTAAGGGGGTCTCGGGCTGTATTATGTATTATCTTTTTCTTTTTCTTTTTTTTTTTTGAGACGGAGTCTTGCCCTGTCGCCCAGGCTGGAGTGCAATGGCATGATCTTGGTTCACTGAAACCCGCACCTCCTGGGTTCAGGCGATCCTCCCGCCTCAGCCTCCTGAGTAGCTGGGATTACAGGCACGTGCCACCATGTCTGGCTAATTTTTTGTATCTCTAGTAGAGATGGCGTTTCACCATGTTGGCCAGGCTGGTCTCAAACTACTGACCTAGTGATCCACTCGCCTCAGCCTCCCAAAATGCTGGAATTACAGGCGTGAGCCACTGTGCCCAGCCTTCTCTTTTTTTTTTTTTTTTTTTTTAAGAGACAGAGTCTTGCTCTGTCACCTAGGCTGGAGTGCAGTGGTGCAATCTTAGCTCTCTGCAGCTTCAAATTCCTGGGCTCAAGCAATCCTCTCGCCTCAGCCTCCCAAGTAGCTGGAACTACAGTTGCGCCTGGCTAATTTTTCTTATTTTTTGTGGAGATGGGATTTCACGATGTTGTCCAGATTGCTCTCGAACTCCTGGGCTTAAGCGATCTTCCTGCCTCGACTTCCCGAAGTGCTGAGATTACAGGCGTGAAGCCACTGCAGCCAGCCTCGTCGTTTCTTTATGCAAACTCCAACACGCTTTGAGGAACTGACAATCGGCAGGATTTACCCTCCACCCAGCTCCGTGCGCCAGGAGGTCAGCTCACCCATATGGACTGCAGTAACACTTCTTCTTCAGTTTAAGGTTGGGTTAAATCTGCCCAACCTGTGGTTTTAGATTAGCTGTATTCTTCTACCAAAAATCTCAGCCGCTGTCAAGCAATCTGCTCCTCTCTCCGGTTCTGGTGACCACACCCCCTCCCACCCTTTTTTTTTTTTGAGACAGAGTGTCACTCTGTTGCCCAGGCTGGAGGGCAGTGGTGAGATCTCGACTCACTGCAACTTCCGCCTCCTGGGTTCAAGTGATTCTCCTGCCTCAGCCTCCCAGGTAGCTGGGATTACAGGCACACGCCACAACATCCAGCTAATTTGTTGTTGGGTTTTCTTTTTTTTTTTTTTGAGACAGAGTCGTGTTCTGTTGCCCAGGTTACAGTGCAGTGGCGTGATCTCGGCTCACTGCAAGCTCTGCCGCCTCCTGGGTTCACACCATTCTCCCGCCTCAGCCTCCCAAGAAGCTGGGACTACAGGTGCCCGCCACCACATCCGGCTAATTTTTTTGTATTTTTAGTAGAGATGGGGTTTCACTGTGTTCACCAGGATGGTCTCGATCTCCTGACCTCGTGATCTGCCTGCCTCGGCTTCCCAAAGTGCTGGGATTACAGGTGTGAGCCACCGCGCCCGGCCATTGTTGGGTTTTTTTTGTTGTTGTTCGTTTGTTTTTTTGAGACAGAGTCTTGCCCTGTCACTCAGGCTGAAGTGCAATAGCGCGATCTCGGCTCATTGCAACTTTCGCCTCCCGGGTGCAAGCGATTCTCCTGCCTCAGCCTCCCGAGTAGCTGGGATTATAGGCACGTGCCACCACGCCCGGCTAATTTTTTTTTGGTATGTTTAGTAGAGACAGGGTTTCACCATGTTGGCCTGGCTGGTCTCAAACTCCTGACCTCGTGATCTGCCCGCCTCAGCCTCCCAAAGTGCTGGGATTACAGGAGTGAGTCACTGCGCCCAGCCATCATCAGGCTACATTTTTCTTTCTGTGACTGCAGTTTGAAGGTTTGGTTGTCTTGTATGTGACACTGCTGTCGCGATTCCTGTGCGAGTGGGTATAAGGCTCCAGGACTTGGCCAGGCACGGTGGCTCACGCCTGTAATCCCAGCACTTTGGAAGACTGAGGTGGGATGATCACTTGAGGTCAGGAGTTCGAGGCCAGCCTGGCCAACATGGTGAAAACCCATCTCTACTGAACATACAAAAGTTAGCTGGGCGTGGTGGCAGGCACCTGTAGTCCCAGCTACTCGGGAGGCTGAGGCAGGGGAATCGCTTCAACCTGGAGGCAGAGGCTGCAGTGAACTGAGATTGTACCACTGCACTCCAGTCTGAGTGACAAACTGAGACTCCATAAAAAAAAAAAAAAAGGCTCCGGGACTGTGTCTGGGTGTGTCTGGCTGTGGGGTGGTTGTCCTGTGAGTGTATCTGAGGGGGTGTGGAGTGGGTGTGCGTGTGCTGTGAAGATGTCATTGCCAGGTGTGTTGACAGTAGGATTGCCTGGGTGTGGCTCTCATGTGACTTTTCCTCGAGGCTTCGCCCCGCTACTCTGTATGTAGCCGTGGCGAGTCGGGATCCACACGGCTGTGCTGTGCGTGTTTGCCGTCTGGTGTCCTAAGTGGATAAAACTGTAGTGAGGCTGCGTCTGAGATGGTGCCACCTTATTGAGTTGCTTCTTTGGGTTTCTTTGTGGCCCCACCTGAGCCTGTTGAGTCTATTTCCAAGTCTGTGTGGATGAATCTGGGGCCGTGTGGCTGTGAGTGGTGTGTGTGTGCGATCTCGGCTGCAGCCCGACTGTTACGTGACCAGGGTCACGTGTGTGCAAGAGGGCGCCGTGGTCAGTCCGGGCCCAAGCGTGGTTATATCTGAGTTTGCCAGGCAGTACCTCGGGCTGTTGGGCTCTATGTCCATCTGTGTGGCTGTTTCGTGTGACTGGAGTGGGGGTGCATATGTGGTGGACACACACACAATCGAGAATGGCGTCCAGAACCCGGCTGTGTGTTCTGTGCTGCTGTCGTATGGCTGGGGGGTGTGTGTGAGTACACGGTGGATGCTACTGTCCAGCTGTGAGCAGAAATGGCTGTTGCTGAGTTGGTGTGGCTGTGTGTGGACCTGTGTGGGTGTAGCCGAGTCTGTGGGTGGTATCTGCAGCTGCTGGTGTGCACATGTGTGCGCACCGCCGCCCAGCCGCATCCGAGTCTGCACAGCTGTGGTGTAGTGGGTACGTGGCTGTGTGCATATGCGTGCCCCGCGATCAGGCTGACTGTGGCTGCGTCTGAGGCTGTGTAGTGTGCATATGCCCTCATGCAGTGTCCAGGCACAGCTGTGGCTGCAGGGCGATATGCCTGGTGCCCGTCCCAGGCCCACCTGGTCTGGGAGGCTGGGGCAGGAGGCTGGGTAGTCCTCGAAGTCCTCCCTGCAACCGCCGTCCCGATCCTCGATGACCAGGTCGATGGGCATCTTTCCCTTGAGGCAGGTGATGTAGCGGTGACAGAAGTTGTCGCACAGGTCGTGGACCTGGGGGGGCACCGGGGTACTGGGGGGGCCACCCGGGGGGGGCAGGGCTGGGGTGTACAGGGACAGGGGCGGCATTCTGCTTCAACTCCAGTGGGGAGAGAGCTGGAAGGTGGCAGGCAGAGGCGACGAGAGGGGGTGGGATGAGGTGGGCAAGTGAGGCTGTTGGGGGGTGAGACGCACTCACCTTCTCCAGCTCCAGCAGGTGGAACCGCAGCACTTGGATGGCCTGGATCATCTGAAAACTCGGGATAGGAGGTCGGGGAAGACAGAGGGAATCGGGGGAGGGAGAAGGGAGGAAGAAGGAAGAGGAAGAGAAAGAGGAAGAGAGGAGAGACAGAGAAACAGAAAGAGTGAGATAAAATGACAGGGACAGGGCGACAAAGACACCAGGCGCAGAGAGGAAAGAGAGAACAGAGATGCCGTGCAGAATTAAGGAAACAGTGGGTGTTAGATTCAGAGGTAGAGACAATGGTAGCAAGAGATGAAAAAGGGCCCATCACAAAGTGGGAGAGCTAAGGTGAGCCGTTCAGACTGGCATTCCCACCCGCTGCCTGTTGGCCCCCAGCTCCAGGCCCCGCCCACCTGCAAACTACATTTCCCAGAGCCCTTTGATAAAGGGTTTGGCCAATAGGAAGCCCTGGCAAGAGCTTGGGGAGTAAAGGATGGGAGAAGCTGGAGTATTTCTCCCTCCTTTCTTCTCTATCTTCTTTTTTCTCTTTCTTTTTTGATATGGAGTCTTGCTCTGTCATCCAGGCTAGAATGCAGTGGAGCGATCTCAGCTCACTGCAACCTCCGCCTCCCAGGTTCAAGTGATTCTCCTGCCTCAGCCTCCCGAGTAGCTGGGACTACAGGCATGCACCACTGTGCCCAGCTAATTTTTGTATTTTTAGTAGAGACAGAGTTTCACCATGTTGGCCAGGCTGGTCTCAAACTCCCGACCTCAGGTGATCCACTTGCCTCGGCCTCCCAAAGTGCTGGGATTACAGGCATGAGCCACCGTGCCCGGCCTCTTCTCTTTTTTTTCTTTTCTTTTTTCTTTTCTTCCTTTCTTTCTTTATTTTTCTTTTTTTGTTTGTTTGACACAGAGTCTTGCCCTATTGCCCAGGCTGCAGTACAGTGGCAGGATCTTGGCTCACTGCAACCTCTGCCTCCCGGGTTCAAGCGATTCTCCTGCCTCAGCCTCCCGAGTAGTTGGGACTACAGGCGAGTGCACCACGCCCAGCTAATTTTTTTATTTTTAGTAGACAGGGGGTTTCACCAGGTTGGTCAGGCTGGTCTCGAACTCCTGACCTTGTGATCTGCCGGCCTCGGCCTCCCAAAGTGCTAGGATTACAAGCATGAGCCACTGCACCCAGCCCTTCCTCTCTCCCTCCTTCCCTCTCTCCCTCCCTCCCTCTCTCCTTCCCTCCCTCCCTTTGTTTTTCTTTCTCTTCTCTTTTTTCTTTTCTTTTTTTTTTTGAGACAGTCTCGCTCTGTCGCCCAGGCTGGAGTACAGTGGCGCGATCTCGGTTCACTGTAAGCTCCGCCTCCCAGGTTCACACCATTCTCCCGCCTCAACCTCCAGAGTAGCTGGGACTACAGGTGCCCACCACCACGCCCAGATAATTTTTTGGTATTTTTAGTAGAGACGGGGTTTCACCGTGTTAACCAGGATGGTCTCGATCTCCTGATCTCGTGATCTGTCCATCTCAGCCTCCCAAAGTGCTGGGATTACAGGTGTGAGCCACAGCGACTGGCCTCTTTCTCTTTTTCTAGCTATCTATGAGAGACAGGGTCTTGCCCTGTTGCCCAGGCTGGTGTGCAGTGGAGCTGATCAAGGGTTACTGCAGCCTTGACTTCTTGGGGCTCAAGTGATCCTCCTGCCTCAGCCTCCCAAGTAGCTGGGACCACAGGTGTGTGCCACCACACCCTGCTAATTAAATGTTTTTGTAGAGATGGGGTGTCACTACATTGCCCAGGCTGGTCTTGATCCCTGGCCTCAAGCTATCTCCTGGCCTTGGTCTCCCAAAGTGCTAGGATTACAGGTGTGAGCTGCCGCACCCAGCCTCCTCTCCTTGGGAAGCAGTCCCTGCGCTCACTTTGGCATGGGTACTATTCTTCTGACGGACAGAACATCAGACACTTTTTCAGCCCTATGCCGTGCCAGGTGCTGTCCCATGCACTTGACTTGCATTCACTCATTAAATCCCCACAGCAGCCCTCCAAGACAGAAATTACTACCAGCCACACGTCACAGACGGGACGCCAGGCACGGAGACACAGAGAGACTTGCCCTGGGTCACAGAGCTGGTGAGTGGCAGAGCTGGGATTTGAACTCGGGCCATGGGTCCCGTTCTCAGACTCTAGGCTGTACCACATGGCATGTGGGCAACAATCATGGCCATTTGGGAACATGGACCAGGTGGCCTCCTCTCTGCACCCCCTCAACCAACCCCAGGGATGGGGAGTCAGGACAGGAGATCCATCGTAGGAGGGAGTGTGGGGGAGAGCTTGGGTCTCACCAGATTGTCCAGTTCTGGGTTGGAGGAGAAGAGGGGCCTCTCAGAGCGAACCTGGGAGGGAAGAGAGAAGCCGGCAGGGGATGTCCCACCTTCCACCCAACCCTCCTCGCTGGCTCTCCGGTGCGGTGCTTGGCGGGTGGGGGGTGCCCACCTGCTTGGCGAAGGCAGCGATGTCCTCATTGAAGGAATCAGAGGAGCAGACGTCGCCGCCGGGGGGTGTCCCCAGCCCAGCTCCAGCCCCGTCACGGGGAGAGCATGTAGCCAGTTCACATTTCTCAAAGACCAGGGCCAAGAGGGGGAAGAGCGGGTGTCTGGGGAGGCAGGAAAGGAGAGAGGTCGAGGGAGAGGCTGGGGGGTGAATGGAGGGGCTGCAAGGTGCAGAACAGCTGGGAAGGGGACAAGAGACCCGGAGAGGAGACAGTGACTCATACACAGAGATGGAAACAGACCCAGGGAGCAAACAAACAGAAGACAGAGAGAGAGACAGGAGCCTGAGACCGGCCCCCACTCACCCATAGATCTCATCCTTCTCCCTCTTCAGGCCGTCACTGTCCAAGCCTGGGGGCAGCAGCTGGGGAGGCCGCTGTGGGCCGTAGGGCCCTGGTGCCGCGGGCACTGCCTCTGGGAAGCCAGCCAGGGCTGCGGGGCCATCCGCGATGCCTGGGTAGTGCGGCAGCTCATCGTACTGGGCGAAGGTGAGAAGAGAAGGGGGAGTCCCAGGGAGGGGTCAGCACCCCGAAACTCGGCTGAGGAGCTTCTCTATCCTGGAACCCAGGAGATGCCTCTCTGTGTCCCAGAAACCCGCTTCTGGTCCCCAAGTGTCTGAGCCCTGCCCCTTTGAGCCCTCCAGGTCCCCTGGAGCTGTCTGGGTGGGAGTGAGGACCCCGTCCAGGCAGAGATTCCTGACATGCGGGCAGGAGGACCCAGAGGGAGAGATGGCAGGGTCTGGCTGGGAGGGAAGAGAGATGGAGAGAGTGGCGTGAGAAGACAGAGATGGAGACAGAGATGGAGACAGAGATGGAAACAGAGACAGAGACAGAGAGAGACAGACAGAGAGGGAAATCCATGGACACCTCCTGCAGGAACCGCGCATTGTTGTACACAAAGTACACATACGAAGCCTGCCCGTCTTCTATGTCATTTCACAGTTGGTAGATATGCACATCAGAGTAAAGTCTCAACAACATGTCACACCCCACTCGCCACGTGAATCCACCACACACGGAGACACAGCCATACACACCAACCCACGTGCACGCTCGTGTGTCAGTCACACCCAAATCCCCCCCATACACGCACACATGCACACACACACACACAGCCTAACACCAGGCACAGGAATGAATGCATGATTGAGACATTTAGCACATGAACGAATGAATGAATGAATGAAGGAGGCATTTAGCACAGGGCCTGGCTCACGCTGTCAGCACTTGTTGCTGGAGAGGGTCACTAGGCACCACCACAGAGACACCCTTTCGCACCCAAGAAAAACACCATTATGGGGTGGGACGCCCGCATCCCGTCATCACAGAACCATGCACCTGGGAAGCCTGGGGCACCTTTCACTAGGTCAGGTCAAATCCCTTCCTCAGTGATGAAGACATGGAGGCTCAAAGAGGCAGCAGGACTCCCCTGGGAAGAGGCTAGAACGTTCCTGCCTCCGGCCCTCGCCCGGCTGGGCACCCTGGCTCTGCGTGTCCCACTCTCTCCCTCTTCCTCTTCTAACTTCTCCTGTGCCCTGAAGTTGAATCCAACTGCTCCCCGCTGCTCATGGCACACTCACCAAACTCGGTCCCCACAGCCCGCCCAGAACCCCCAAAGCAAGGGCGCACCTCCTCCCCCGTCTCCTATGCCCGTTCCCATCCCCAAGGAGAGAGGCTCCCTGGGGCCAGCAGCCTGGTGAGACCGCCCCTCCCACCCCTGTCCCACTCCTAGCCCTGGAGAGGCAGGGGAGGCTTGGAACAAAAGTAGAGCGAAGAGAAGGACGGAGGGCAGAAAAGGAGGGGGACGGTGAGGTGGGGGCGGCTGAGATGGAGGAGGAAGCCCAGGGACAGAGAGCAGAGAGACTCGGGGGCAGAGAGAGGGGGACAGAGAGGCAGAAAGAGGGGGGAGACCCGGGGCAGAGAGAGGGGGACAGAGAGGCAGAAAGGAGGGGGAGACCGGGGCAGAGAGAGGGGGACAGACAGGCAGAAAGAGGGGGAAGACCCGGGGCAGAGAGAGGGGGACAGAGAGGCAGAAAGGAGGGGGAGACTGGGGCAGACAGAGGGGGACAGAGAGGTAGGGAGAGACTGAGGCAGGGAGAAGAAGCTAAACGGTGGGGAGGCGGCGAGGCCCAGGGGCAGGGAGAGGGGACACCTGGGGGCAGAGAGGGAGCACAGAGGGACTGGGAGACCCAGGGGCGGAGGGAGGGGCAGAGAGAGAGGTGGTGGAGAGGACGGATGGGCTGATGCGGGGCCAGCGCCGGAGAGGAGGGATGCAGGGACAGGGGGTGCGGAAGCGGCCGGGCCGCGGGGTCCCCGCCCTGAGACCTACCCTCCGGGCCATGGGCTGAGGCCGGCGGCAGCTCCCGGGTCCCTCCAGAGCCTGGCCGCGGGGGAGGGCGCAGCCCGGGGCCGCAGCCCCAGACGGCCCGCAGTGTCGACGCCAGGGGGTGGGCAGGAGGCCGGGCGCGCGCCCCCCCACCCCCGCCGCCGTCAGCGGCAGGCGCCGGGCCGGGTCGGGGCTCCGCGCATGGACCCCGGTTCCCGCCCCCAGCGGGGGTCACGGCCAGGAGCGCATCGCCGCTGGGGCGGGGGCAGCAGGCGCGGGCGGGGCGCCCGAGGCCCCCTCCCCTGGGCCCCCCCGTCCCTCCCCGGGCTCCGGAGGGAATCGAACTGTCCCAAGACGGACAGACCGGGGACCGCGAGGGGCTGGGGGCAGCCCGGGGCGGCGGGGGCTCCGGCGGCGGCTCGGGGGTGCTGGCGGCCGCGCTCCCCGTTCCCGGTCTCTCCCTCTCTGTGGTCACATCCGGAAGTTCCACGGCGGAGATGCTTAACCCACTGTCCGCCGGCGCGGCCGGGCGGGGCGGGGCGGGGCTGGGGCTGCGGGTCCCTCCCTCCCCCCTCCCCCCTCCCCCATCCCGTCCCCCCCTCCCCCCTCCCGTCCCCCCCCTCCCCCCTCCCCATCCGCGCCCCGCCCCGCCCGGGCCCGCGGCCTCTCCCGGCGGCTTTTGTATCGGAGTCGCCCTGGGACGCGTCCTCCTCGGCCCCCGCCCCTCCCGCCGCGCTCGCTCCGGGTCGCTCTCCCCCCACCCCGCCCCGGGTCTCCCTCTCCCCTTGCGGGCAGCCACCCGCCTCTGTCTCGAGTTCTCCCCCACCTCTGTCTCTGTCTCTCTCCCCCCTCTCCTCTCTGTCCTCTCCTCTCTCTCTCTCCCTCCGCCCTGTCTCTTTTCTCTCTCATTTTCTCTGTTTTTTCTGTTTCTCCTCCCACCTCTTCCCGCCTCTCTCCCCCTCTGTTTCTGTCTCTCCCTCAACCCCCAACCCCCAACCTCCCTCTGTTTCTCTCTCTCCCCGCTTACCTCTCTCTCCTCTGTCTCTCCCCCCACCTCTCTCTCTCCCTCTGTTTCTCTCTCTTCCCGCTTACCTCTCTCTCCTCTGTCTCTCCCCCCACCTCTCTCTCCCCCTCTGTTTCTCTCTCTTCCCGCTTACCTCTCTCTCCTCTGTCTCTCCCCCCCACCTCTCTCTCTCCGTTTCTCTCTCTTCGCTGTCTCTCTCCCCTCCACCTCCCATTTTCTCTGTTTCTCTCCCCCTCACCTCTCTCCCTCTGTCTCTCTCCTCCCCCTCACCCCTCCCCCTCCCCTCTCTCTGTTTCTCTCAGTGTTTTTTTCTGTTTCTCCCTCCTCCCACCTCTACCCCCCTCCCCGTCTCTGTTTGTGTGTCTGTCCCTCTCCTCCATCTCTCTCTCCGTTTCTGTCTCCCTCCTTACCTATCTCCCTCACCTCTCTCTCCCTCTGTTTCTCTACCCCCCACTCCCACTCGCTCTGTTTCTCTCCCCCTCACCTCTCTCTCTGTTTCTCTCTTTCTCCCTTTCCCCACCTCTCTCCTATGGGACGGAATCAGAGGAGAGGACAGGAGGCCGGAAGGAAGCCAGCGCTTAGATTTTAGTTTCTCTTCTTGCCCTCACCCCTTTCCCTCCCTCCTCTAGGAGACAGGGGCCCCTGTGCCTGCGCCTTTATGTGTGTGTGTGTGTGTGTCGGGTGTATGTGTTGTGTGCTTGCATGTGTGTGTGCATTGTGTGTGGTGTGTATGTGCCTGTGTGTGGTGTGTTTTGTGTTTGTGTTTTGTGTGTGTGGTATGTGTGTCTGTGTGTGGTGTGTGATGTGCATGTGTGGTGTGCTTGTGTGGTGTGTGCGTGTGTGTGGTGTGTATGTGGTGTGTGCATGTGTGTGTGTGGTGTATTTTGTATGTGTGGTGTGCTTTGTGTGTGGTGTGTGCATGTGTGTGGTGTATGTTTTGGGTGGTGTGTGTGGTGTGTGCATGTGTGGTGTGTGTGCGTACTCGCGTTGTGTGTATCTGTGTGTATGCATACCTGTGTTGTGTGTGTGAGTACCTGTGTGTGCGTGTAGTGTGTGTTTTTTGTGTATGGTGTGTGTTTTGCATGTGTGTGGTGTGTAGTGTGTGTTTTTTGTGTGTGGTGTGTGTTTTGCATGTGTGGTGTGTGTGGTCTGAATGGTGTGTGTTTTGTGTGTGTGGCGTGTGTGTGTACCTGTGTGGTGTGTGTTGTGTGTGTGCATACCTGTGTGGTGTGTGGTGTGTTTTGTGTGTGTGTTTTGTGTTGTGTGGTGGGTGTGTGGTGTGTGTTTTGTGTGTGTGGTGTGTGTGTGGCATGTGTGTGCGTGCCTGTGTGGTGTATGGTGTTTTGTGTGTGGTGTGTTGCATACCTGTGTGATGTGTGGTGTGTTTTTTGTGTGTGTTGTGTGTGTGGTGTGTGTGGTGGGTGTGTGGTGTGTGTGTTTGGTGTGTGTGGTGTGTGGGGTGTGTGTGTGCGCGTACCTGTGTGGTGTGCGTGTGGTGTGTTTTTTGTGTGTGGGGTGTGTGTGTGTGTGTACCTGTGTGGCGTGCGTGTGGTGTGTTTTTTGTGTGTGGGGTGTGTGTGTGTACCTGTGTGGTGTGCGTGTGGTGTGTTTTTTGTGTGTGTGTACCTGTGTGGTGTGTGTGTTTCATGTGTGTGGTGTGTAGGAGTGACTATGCGTGTTGTTTCTGTCTCTGGATGTGGTGGGTACTGGAGGCCCCTCTGCCGTCTTGGGCCCCTGTCTTGAGCCTGCAGCCCTCTCAGCTGCTCTCAGGGAGTCGCTGGAACCTGCAGTCTGTGGGGTAAACCCTGGGCCCCCACACAAGGTGTTGGAGGGCAAGTCCGCGGCTTTCATCGGATTCCTAAGGCGAGCTTTCAACCTGAGGTTCTGAGATCAAGAAAAAGATTCATGCAGCAGCAACTTCTTGAGCACCTACTACTTGCCAGGTGGTGTTCGGGGGACATAGCAGGGAACAAAAGGCAAACTTCTTAGTCTTATGGCACTCACTTTTCCCTGGGGATGGGTAGGGAAGGGAGGGTAGTCGAGTAAATGGATGCATAAATATTAACTACTGCCTGGAGATGGCCAGTGCTCTGAAACAAAGCTGTGTAAGAACGGCGTGGGGAGGGCGGCTTCTGTAGGCTGGACAGACAGGGACAGCCCTCAGAGGAGGGGACATCTGAGCTGTGCACACACCTGGGGAGAGCATTCCAGGCAGGGGGAATTGCAGGTGCAAAGCCTGGAAAAGTCGGGGGAGCAGAAGGTGCTCGGTGTGTCCAGGAAACATCTAAGAGGCTATTGAGGGAGGGGGCGAGGGGGCTGGTGGCGACCCTGGATTCATTCTCCCCATGGCATCTTTTACATTGGGGGTCTTTAGTCCCTGGTGTCTTCAGCTTCCCGCGGGGGTGTGCAGGTGGCTGTCAGGAGACCTGTGAACCCAGGGGAAAGTTCCCTGGGAAATTGTGGACTGGGTGCCTCTGTGTTTTTCCCCCAGGGAAGTGGCCCATAGTTTTTATCCCATTCTCACAGAAGGACACTTGACCCCCCACAAAATCCTGAAAGTCACCCCAGAGGAATAGCGCCAAAGAATGGAACAGAGATCCAGAGAGAAGGGGACAGGGACGCGGAGGACAAGGACCCTGATGGGGGTGGGGGTACAGAGATGTAGAGACAGAGGGGGACAGATCCAGAGAGAGGGATAGAGACCCAGAGACAGAAGGAAATAGAGACCTTGAGAGAGGGCTGGAGGCAGCCTTCCAAGGACATAGTTCAAGACTGTCATCAACAGCGCTACCTCTGCTGCCACCTGCTTCTCTGCCCTCCTGTCTTACGGAAATTAAACAGAACCACCAAGGAGCCGGATAGGGGGTGAGCCAGGGTAAGCCGTACAGAGCTACAGCATGAGGGATTGGGGTTAGAGCAGCAGCAGGACTTCCCGGTGGGAGTGGGGAAGGGGCAGGCTGTGGAGGGAGGAGAGGAAGAGACTGCGGCCCTGGTGCCCCTAGGTCCCTCCTCTCCTACCCAGGGCTGGGGTTCCTGCTCAGTCTCCCTCTCTCCCAGTCTCTGTCTCCTTGTCTCTCTCCCCTTCTTCCGTCCTTTCTCGCTCTGGCTCTCTGTTCTCCGAGCCCCCTGGACACACCACGGACCCCCTCCCTGGCCATCTCCAGGGGTCACCTGGGAATCTGGAGTGTGGTCCCACCGTAGACTCTCCCCTCTCTGAGCCTCGATCCCCCCCCTGCAGGATGGGCAATGCGCGCTGGGGGCGGGGGATTGTGGATAATGGAGAAACAGTTAAGCTAGAGGGTGCCAGGACTCAGGGTCGTGGCTGAGTCTGGGGGTCCCCATGCCGGCGGGCTCTGCCCCCTGTGACTGTCCTGTGGTGAGGCTGGCCCTTTAAGGCAGTCGGAGGGGAAGGGGTCTGGAGGCCTTTCCCTTCATCAAGGCCGGCGCACCCCAGATAGGGGTTTTGGAGCAGAAAATTAATTTAAATCACTTTTTAATTAAAGACACAAAGCTCTTTGGTCTGCCCCACCCCCACCTCGCCCTCAGCCAAGACTTGGGGTGAGGGATGCAAGGGTTAGGAGTCCCTGCCTCTATTTGCTTTTGGGGCGGGGGTGCATTCTAAGGTCCCCTTAGCCCAGGCTGATTCTGAAACCTAGAGGAGCAGGTGCGGCCTCATCTGACGGCCAGTGGTGCGGGGGCGTGGACAGAGCAGGAAGGGAGAGAAGGGGCACCTGGGATGGCGACGGTGCTTAACTGGGGTGGGGAGGGAGGTAATTCCAATGACGGGTGTGATTCAGAGAAAGGCAAACAGAGAGAGAGAGACACAGAGACAGACGGGGGTGCAGAGGGGAGAGAGAGAGAGGTGCAGACAGAGCGAGACAGACAGGAGGGGGAGGGAGTGGGGGACAGGAGCTCCAATAGAGACCCCGGAGTCGTCCCTGCCACCCCCCAAACAAGCGCAGCGGGCTTGGACTCTGAAGCATAAATCTTCTCAATTAAAGAAAGAGACGAGATGTTGGGAAGGGAGAATTAAGAATGTCTGGGAGAGAAATTGATTGGGGGAGGATGCCGGCGGGGACGGAGGGAGGAGGCAGGGGAGGCTCCGGCTTTCTGAGGCTCTTCCTCCAGTCTTTCCCTCTGGCCCTCCGTCCGTCTGTCTGTCTGTCTGTCTGTCTGTCTGTCTGTCTGTCTGTCTGTCTGTCTGTCTGTCTCTCTCTCTCTCTCTCTCTCTCTCACACACACACACACACACACACACACACACACACACACTCTCTCTCTCTCTCTCTCTCTCTCTCTCTCTCCTCTTCCTGGCTGTCTCCCTTCAATAGTCCTGGGACCCTTCTGTTCCCGGGGGAGGGAGCAGGTGGCAGCCAGGCCTGGTGCTGGAGTGGGGTGCCTGTGTCTCTGCGTATTGGCTGCCTCCGTTGGTGGCTCTTCAAGGGCGGTGCTTGGGCCTCTCCGTGAAAGTGTCTGGAAGCGTCTTCCCTGCCCGGCTGAGTGGCCCCCGGCTGGCATCACAGTGACCCCAGCTCCCAGCCTGCAGGGGTCTCCGCCCTCTAGCCCTGCCCTGCACCTGTTTTACAGACGGGAAGCGTGGAGCCCTCTATGAGTAGATCTGGGGGACCTCGCGGGTCTTCCCAGCACAGGCTGGGCGATCTCTCAGCGGACTGGCCCCTCAGTGCTCCAGCCTGAGCACTGACTGACCCCTGGGGCTATGCCCACCAGGCAGCCATGCCCGCTGGGGATCCTCAGCGGTCCCCAGGATCCCCTCTGAAAGCCTGCAGGAGCAGACCGAATGAACGAGGATCCACCTTGGGTTCCTCCTGTCCTCTCTCTTGGGCCTGCTAGCCCCCTGCCTCGGTTTCCCCTCTTTATCAACAGCTCTGTGCCTGTCTGCCTCCTTCTGGGGCCCAGGTGTGGTTCCTCCTCCTCATTCCAGGCTCGCTCTAACCAAGAATCTGTGTCTCTGCTCAGGAGGGTGGGGGAAGAAGGGATCCTTTATAAAAGACAGGCCGTCTCTGTCTCCATCTCCGCCTGGACTGTGTCTGTCTGTCTGTCTGTCTCCTGTCTCCTGGCTGTCCTTTTTTTTTTTTCTTTCTGTATCTCTGTGTCTCTTTGTCTGGATGTCTTCTCTGTCTCGTCTTTCTTATCTCTCTTTCTATCTATCTTGATCTCTCTCTCCAGGGGCCTCTGTGTCTTCTCCCTCCTTTCCTCTCCCTCTCTCCACCTCCCTGTGCCCACTCGGTCCCCCCCCCACCGTATCCCCGCTGGGCTTCTGTCCCCCTGGTTCTCCCCCCTCTCCTCCACCCGGGCCCGTCATAAATACGTCGCCCCCTCCCCATCCTCCCACTGCCTGGCCCAGCTCCAGGAGAAGGAAACATTTATCTTGGCGGGGGCCCCCACCCCCGCGCCCGCCCCTCCACCCACCGGCCGCGCCATCCATCACCCGAGCCCAGACTCCGGTGGCTCGTTTGTCACTGGCCCTGACAAATGCCTGCCACCCCCTTCCCCTCCCGCCCCACCAAGCAATCATACCATTAGCCACGGCTCAGCGGCGGCGGGGAGGACCTGGCCTGACCCGGGCGGGGGCGGGGCACAGGCTGCGGCTCCCACCGAGACCCCTCTCTCCCCCTTTTCCTTCCATTTCTATCTCTTCCTGCCCTCTCTGTCTTTTTTGTTGGAATCTGCTTTCCTTTGCCAGTTTCCCGCTGTGCCTCTGGGTCCCGTCTCTGGTCCGTCCTCCTCCTCCTCCTCCTTTTCCTCACCCTCTCTCCTTCTCTCCCTCTGTCTCTGTCTCTCTCTCACTGAGTCTCTTTCCATCTCTGACTCTGTTTCTGTCTCCTTCACTGTCTGTCTTTGTTGCTGTATCTCTCTATAACTGTCTCTTTCTGTCCCTGTCTCTCTGTCTCTCCCCCTTTGTCTCTCCATCTGTCTCTCCATCTCTCTCTGTCTCTCCATCTGTCTCTCCATCTCTCTCTGTCTCTCCATCTGTCTCTCCATCTCTCTCTGTCTCTCCATCTGTCTCTCCATCTCTGTCTCTCCATCTCTCTGTCTCTCCATCTGTCTCTCCATCTCTCTGTCTCTCCATCTCTCTGTCTCTCCCTCTCTGTCTCTCCCTCTTTGTCTCTCCATCTCTCTGTCTCTCCCTCTTTGTCTCTCCATCTCTCTGCCTCTCCATTTCTCTCTCCGTCTCTCCCTGTCTGTCTGTCTCTCCATCTCTCTCTGTCTCTCCATCCCTCTCGGTCTCTCCCTCTCTATCCGTGTCTCTCTCTCCCTGTCTGTCCGTGTCCCTCTGTCTGCCGTGGGCTCTGTCGGCCCAGCTGTGCCTTTTTAATCTCTGGTCTCTGAGCGCACCCTCAGCGTTGGCCTCACTGGCTTTGTGTGCTGGGAATGGGGTGAGGGCCTTGCCCTGGCGCCGTGCGACCCCCGCCCCGCCCTGCTCCCTGCGCTGTGTTCTGAGTCTCCGGGCTTCCTCCGTCTGCATCCTGTGTGTATCTCTGTCTCTGCTGCCGCTCCGGCCCCTGTGTTTTGTGCTTGGCTCTCTGCCCCCTTTCCAACTTCCCCTCCTCTTTTTGTGCCCTTTCTCCACCCCCTCCACCATCGTGTTCCCCCTGTACTGACCCCACCCACCCCTTTCAATCCACCACCCATGGCATTCCCTTCCCCGCACTTCCCAGGGAGAGAATTGCAGGGAGGGAACCAACGGGAGGCAAACGTGGCGAGGAGAGAGTGAGGAGGTACCTTGGGAGGTACCAAAGCCTGGAGCCCCATCCCTCTCTCCCTTGGCCATGTGTGCCTGGAAGTCCTCCCTAGTGTCTGATTTCAATCCTCAGGGGGATGGCAGAACGTGGAGGAGGTGCCAGTACCAGCCCTTCCCGATTCCCTGGGAGAGGCCGAGGAGGGAGCTGGGGGGCATCAAGCCAGGAGAGAGGGCAACCTGAGCACAGTCAGTGCTGTGCTGGTGCCCACGCATTGCCTTACTGGAAGAGGGAGGTAGTGAGACCCCCGTTCTGGGAGGTAATCATAGCAGAGGCTGTCTCTGACCCACTCATACCACCCAGGACCCAACAGCATCTCTCACGCTGGCACCTGCGACCCTTCCCTGAATGCATTCCAGACCAGGGTGGGAAGCAGTACGTCAGCACCCCTAAAGGAGTCCTGGGCCACCATCAGACAGGAGTTAGTGGATACATAACCCAAAGTCTTCAGGTGGGGCAACTCCAGAGTTCCCTGAGAGGTCCCCAGCAGGATTGAGACCTCGTTGTCCACAGGGTGACCTGCTCATTCAACACCACCTTTATTATTTATTTATTTGAGATGGAGTCTCACTGTGTCACCCAGGCTGACGGTACGATCTCGGCTCGCTGCAGACTCTGCCTCCCGGGTTCAAGTGATCCTCCTACTTCAGCCTCCCAAGTAACTGGAATTATAGACGCCTGCCACTGTGCCCGGCTTATTCTTGTATTTTTAGTAGAGACGGGGTTTCACCATGTTGGCCAGTCTGGTCTTGAACTCCTGACCGCAGGTGATCAGCCCACCTTGGCCTCCCAAAGTGCGGAGATTACAGGTGTGAGCCACCGTGCCCAGCCCTCAACACCACCTTTAATCGTTTTCTTTCCCATCTCCCTCCAGTGCCTCCTGGGATCACCTCCCAAATAAACTATTTCCCTCCCATCCTTGCTGTGGGCTGGCTTCTGTTGGTGCTCAGTCTAAGGCAGTGGCCAATAGGGACATGATGGATGGGCAGAGAGGAAGCAAAGGGAAAAGAAGTACCTCTCGTGGTGGTGAATCATATGTGTCCACGCGGTTAAGCTGTGCTGCCCTGATGTGAAGTGGTGTGTGTGTGTGTGTGTCTGTGTGTGTGTTTGAGACAGGATCTTGCTCCGTTGCCCAGGCTGGAGTGCAGTGGTGCAGTCTTGGCTCACTGCAACCTCTGCCTCCCGGGTTCAAGTGATTTTCCCACTTCAGCCTCCTGAGTAGCTAGGACTATAGGTGTGAGCCACCACACCCAGCCATTGTAAAGGTATTTTAAAAATGAGATTAACATTTAATATCGGTTGGCTTTGAGTGAAGTAGATTGTATGGGTGAGCCTTATCCAGTCAGTTGAAGGCCTTAAGAAAGACTGAGGTCCCTCCAGGCAGATGACTTTGGGTTTCGCTTGGGTTTTGTTCATTTGTTTACTTTTTGAGACAGGGTCTCACTCTGTCACCCATGCTGCAGTGCAGTGGCATGATCGTGAGTCACTGCAGCCTCAACCTTCTGGGCTCAGGTGATCCTCCCACCCCAGCCTCTGGAGCAGCTAGGACTACAGGTGTGCACCACGTTGCCTGGATAATTTTTATTTTTAGTAGAGATGGGGTCTCACTGTGTTGCCCAGACTGGTCTCAAACTTCTAGACTCAAACCTCCCACCTTGGCCTCCCAAAGTACCTGGGATAACAGGCATGAGCCACCATACCCGGCCTGTGAGGCTAATGTATATTCATTTAATCCTCACGACAACCCTGTGACATAGGTACTGTGAGCATCATTATCGCCCATTTTCCAGATGAGGGAACTGAGGCACAGAGAAGGTCAGCCACTATGCTATGCTGCCTCCAAGGACAATGCCAGTCACTCCCAAGCTGACCCCATGGAGCTCTTTGCATCCAGGTGAGAATCATGACCTTTGGGGTGAGGTGACGGGACAGGTGTGAAAGCCCTCATGTTTTCCAAGCCCCAAGCTCTCAATGTGTCCCCCTTTGAAGCTGAGACCTTACTCTACACCCCCTCTGTCTGCGTTTATTAAGATGAAGGTGTCTTAATAAACACCTGTGCACGATGGTGTTAATAAACCAGCCTGTGCACGATGGTTCACGCCTGTAATCCCAGCACTTTGGGAGGCTGAGGTGGGTGGATCACCTGAGGTCAGGAGTTCAAGAACAGTCCGGGCAATGTGGTAAAACCTGTCTCTACTAAAAATACAAAAATTGGCCGGGTGTGGTGGTGGGCGCCTGTAGTCCCAGCTACTGGGAGGCTGAGGCAGGAGAATCACTTGAACTCGGGAGGCGGAGGTTGCAGTGAGCCGAGATCGCGCCATTGCACTCCAGCCTAGGCAAAAGGAGTGAAACTCCGTCTAAAAAAAAAAAGATGGTGTCCCTTGTCCCATTCTGTACCCTGGACCTCATCCTGTCCCATCCTTGCCCTTCTACCTGTGAAACTTTAGGCGTGTTGCTTCACCTCTCTGAGCCTCAGTTTCCTCTTCCGTGGAATGGGGTGATGTATGGAATTGGCAATGGGTTTAAGGAGATCATGCTTGGGGGGTCCCCATCACTGCCAGCTGCTGTTAGCACAGGCCTCACTTGCTCTCCTGTGCCCCTGTAGTCAATGCCCTACTGCTCCTCTAGCAACCTCCCCTCCTCATATCAGGGCTCTCCAAACAGTGAGCTACATGCCCTGACTCAGTTTCCCCACCTCCCACTGCAGATCAGCGCACCTTCTGCCCCTACACCTTCCACAAACCTGTTCTCATCAAGGCCTAAAGCCAAAGGTTGATTTTTTATTTTTATTTTTTTTGAGATAGGGTCTTGCTCTGTCACTCAGGCTGGAGTGCAGTGGTGCAGTCATAGTGCACGGCAGCCTTGACCTCCTGGACTCAAGCAATCCTCCCACCTCAGCCTCCCGAGTATCTGGGACTACAGACACATGCCACCACACTTGGCTAACTTTTAAAGTTTCTGTAGACACGGGGACTCGCTATGTTGCCCAGGCTGGTCTTGAACTCCTAGGCTTAATCGACCCTCCTGCTTTGGCTTCCCAAGGTGCTGGGATTACAGGCGTGAGTCACCATGCCGCGGGCCTATTGTCTTGACCTGGGACTTCAGGTTGGGTATGGCCAGTGGGAGGAAGTGGCAGGAGACTAGCAGGTGGGAGCAGAATGAGGTTGAGGCGCTTACTCTACCGGCGCCCACCACCCCCAGCGCAGGTTGGCGATGCCTTTACTCTTCTACTCTACAGACCCAGGTACCCGGGTCTCTGCAGCCTCGGGTGCCTCTGCTCACCCCTTTTAGCTCAGGTATGGCAACTGCTCCCTCTGCTGCTAGCCCTGGGGTACTGCACCTTCTCTCGTTTTCCCCAACCCTGCCTACTCCTTAGTAGCCCTTTCACCCAACTCTCCCTGGCTACTCCGTTTGAATGAACACACCACCTCTCTCCTGCCCAGATGCTGTCCCTGAACTCCCTCACCCAGCCCCATCCATTCTCTCTCTCAACCACTCCCTTCTCACCATTGCCCTCCCACCCCCCTACTCCCCTCTTCCCTCCTCTGCTGCCCCTGTCCCTGCTCCAGCGTTGTCCCTGGCCTCCCAGCCCCCAGTAGCCAGGAGGAACGTCTGATAAATCAGGTGATATCAACCACCTGCCTCCTTCCCCCACTTAAATCCCTTCCAAAGCTCCCCTTTACTCTTAGGATAAATTCGAAGCTCCCTAGAGTGGCTGATAAAGTCTCTTACGATTTGTCCTCAAGTTCACTCCCCACGCACCCCGTACCTCGTTCATGATAACCATTTCCAGGGCTCTGAAAAAGCCTTATCTCACAATTCCACACCTTTACACAGGCTGTGTCCTTTGGCACCACACACACACACACACACACACACACACCCCTCCTCCTGTAGGATCTGAGAAAATTACTTACTTTATTTAGGAAACCCCATTAACCCCAGCTCTTTGGCTCAGGCAAATGAACGTCTCTCTGTGTTACCAGGATGCCCGAAAAGAGGAACAGTTTGTTACTCATGCATGGGGGCGTGGCTGGCTAGTGGAAACCCCTGATTGAAGCAGGAAGGCGTGGCTGAAGCACGACTGATGAGTGGGGGTGTGACTTGTGGAAGAGCTAGGCTGATGGATGGGGGCGTGGCTAGTGGAAACCCGTAATTGACGGATGAGGGCGTAGCAAGTGGAAGAGCTTGGCTGACTAATGGGGACGTGGCTAGGGGAAACCCAACACTGACGAATTGAGGCGTGGATACTGGAGGGGCGTGGCTAGTGGAAGCCCGTGACTGATGGATGGGGGTGTGGCTAGTGGAGGAGCGAGGCTAATGATGGAGGCGTGGTTAGTGGAAGAGCTTGGCGGCTGGACCCAGGCGCTGCGGCTGTATGTGGGTGTGTCCCGCAGACGACCGCGGGCCGCAAAAACCCAGATTACCTGGTTTAGCAGTTGCCCAAATCTCAGTCAGAGACGTTATTAGCCCCCTCCTCCTGAATCCCAGCTTCCCACGGGACTGTTTTTCAGGCAGAATTTCAAAGTTTTATGGCAACTTTTACAGAAATCACAGAAAAGAGACAGCGACTGATGATGAGCCGGGGGAAAGAAGGGTAGCGGGTAACGGGTCTGGGATGTTGGGGCTGAGCACAACAGGACGATAGAATGCTGAAAACCTGTGGGAAGCAGAAAGTTATGGGGGTAGCTGGGTCATCCTAGGGGTCCAAGGAGTGGGTGGCACTGCCCAAATGTGTCCTTTGGGCAGGAAACATCAACAGTAAGAAAATGCAGATGGCCTACCAACAGATGGATGGCCTCCAAAGTTAAAAATGCCCACCCAGATCCCTTGGCCCAGTCCCATCCCCCCACCCACCCCCACCCCCCATCAGGCAGAGATGTGGCAGCATTTGCTGGCTTGTAGCATTGGTCCTCTGGGACCCTCGGTCTCCTCTTCGAGGGTCCTGCCCGGATTAGCTGGCACTGAGGGCAAAATGAACCTTCCAGATTGTCAGGGGAGATCAGCTGGACTCGCATTGATTCCCGACCTCCTCCCCAAAGCTGGTTCTCATGGCTGAGGGAGTCTGCTGCCCTCTCAAAAGTTAAGTCTGTCACCCCCTTTTCCCAAGACATGCACCCTCCCGTGTCCCCCCTCCCCCAAACACACTATATACACACACAGGCCCCTCCCTCCAAGGCGTGGCTAGGCTCTCAGAGGTAGTGGAGGGCGAGTGGGGGCGCTGGAATGTCTGAAGTTGCAGGTTCAAAATGTGCCTTCTCCAGCTAAGCCCTGGGACTGAAACCCCAAACTTCTCCCCTCCCGTCTCCGAGCCTGGAGAATGAGTGTCCTCCCAAGACCCCGAGTGGAGGGATTGGAAAGGTGTGCGGCCTCCTCGCGCACACCCACCCGCTCCTCCCCGCCGGGGCTGAGCGGAGCTCCCTGAGGGCTGGGGGGAAGGGCTGGGATCTGAGACGGCCTCTGACAGCCTCCTTCGAGGGTCCCCCAGGGAGGGTAGGTTCTGAGGCTCTGAGGCATGGGGTGAAATGGGGTGGGGGGGTCACTAGGGGAAGTGAGACTTTGGGGGAAGAGCCAGGCTGGGTGACCTGGAAGAGAGACCTTAAAATCCCCAGGATGGTTACTGGGGGTGGTTCCCTTGGGAGGGGACTGGGGTGGAAATTTCCCCAGGGGTATGGACGGTCACCAACAGGATGGGCTGGAGTTGGGGTCACCGCAGGGGAGGAACTGGGGAGGCTCCCGAGAGGGAGAGGGAAGGCTGATCTACTGGGGACAGAGGACAGGGGCAATCAAAGCCCGGGGTGGGGGCGGAGAAGGGAGGCCGAGTCCCAGGAGAGGAGGCCGAGTCTGGAGGGAAAAGGAGACCAGGGTCCAAGAGCAGGTGCAGCTGAGTCCCTAGCCCCGGGCGGGCGGTGGGGACGAGTCTCTGCGCAAGGCCCTAGAAGCCCCGGATGTGGCAGTACGCCTCCAGGCTGGCGAAGAGGATGTACAGGAGCCAGAGGCCCAGGAAGAGCGCGGTGGTGGCAAGCTTGGGTCCGCGCGGGCCGCCCAGCTCGCCGCCGATGTGCGGCCGGCGCCGGTACAGCAGCACGGCAATGCCCACGAAGGCGAAGACGGTGAAGAGCGTGACGGAGAAGGCCAGCGTGCCAGTGCGCACCTCGAAGGGGCGGCCCTGCACGGCCCAGTACACGGCGGCCACCGACCAGGCGACACCCAGGCCCAGGAACACGTTCACCGCGTTGGAGCCGGTCACGTTGCCGATGGACGCGTCGGCGCACTGGTCCTGCAGCGCCGCCACCTTGCTGGCGAACGTGTCTGCGGGGCAGAGACACGCGGGTCGGAGGGGCTCTACGCGTCACCCACAGGGGCGGGCATCCGCCTGCCCCCGTCGCCTGCTTTCTGCGGGCAGTGTGGGTTCAATGCCCCTGACCCCCACCCAAGAGGCAAAGTCCATCACCACCCCTCGGCCTGCTCGCCACCGGAACCGCTGCCAGCTTTCTATGGGACCCGCCGCCTGCTTTCTGGGGGACTCATTCTCTTCTATGGGACTCACTGCCTGATTTTTTTTCTTTCTTTTTTCTCTGAGACGGAGTTTTGATCTGTCAGCCAGGCTGGAGTGCAGTGGCGTGATCTCAGCTCACTGCAACTTCCGCCTCCCGAGTTCAAGCGATTCTCTTGCGGCAGCCTCTGAGTAGCTAGGACTACAGTCGCCCGCCACGCCCTGCTAAGTTTTGTGTTTTTAGTACAGACAGGGTTTCACCATGTTGGCCAGGCTGGTCTCGAACTCCTGACCTCAGGTGATCCACTCGCCTCAGTCTCCCAAAGTGCTGGGATTACAGGCGTGAGCTACTGCACGCGGCTGCATTTTTTGTTTGTTTTGTTTTGAGACAGGGTCTTGCTCTGTTGCCCAGGCTGGAGAGGAGAGGTGCAATCATGGCTCACTGCAGCTTCATCTTCCCCAGCTCAGGTGATCCTTCCACCTTAGCCTCCCTAGCAGCTGGGATCACAGGCATGTGCCACCACGCCCAGCTAATTTTTTTATTTTTTGTAGAGACGGGGTTTCACCATGTTGCCCAGGCTGGTCTCAAACTCCTGGGCCCAAGCGATCCTCCTGCCTCGGCCTCCCCAAGTGCTGGGATTATAGGCATGAGGCATCGCGCCCCACCTGCCCCCTCATCTTAGTTAAAACTTTAAGGTTTGGCTGGGCATGGTGGCTCACACCTATAATCCTAGCACTTTGGGAGGCAGAGGCGGGCAGATCACAAGGTCAGGAGTTCGAGACCAGCCTGGCCAATAACGGTGAATCCCCGTCCAATATGGTGAATCCCTATCTCTACTAAAAATGTAAAAATTAGCTGGGTGTGGTGGCAGGTGCCGTAGTCTCAGCTACTCAGGAGGCTGAGGCAGAAGAATCGCTTGAACCCAGGAGGCACAGGTTGCAGTGAGCCGAGATCATGAGATTACTGCACTCCACCAAAAAAAACCCAAAAAACCCAACTTTGAGGTTCACTGGCCTCGTTCCTGTCATGTCCCCCAACATAGTTCCATGGACTCTTCTGTCTGGTTTCTTGGGGGATGGAGCATCAATAGCTTGTTTCTATGGAACCTACTGATTGATTAGCTTCTCTCACATTCGCACTATCTTCCTGGGAACCCCTCTCCCCACAGCTGTCTCTTCCCCACCCTGCCACCTTCTCTCTACGAAATCCATTATCTGGTTTCTAGCATTTCCTGCCACCTCAGTGTTATGGGACCTTCCACCTGGGTGCTTTTGGGGAAGATTCAATTCACATCTTGCAACTAGGGGACCCACTGCCTAGCTTCTATTATGCCCCACCTCCATATTTCTCTGAGACCTACCACATGGGCGCTGTGTGACTCCACCCACCTCATTTCAGCAGGATCCTGTGTTGCCCCTGCCTGGCTCATCTGAGATCCTACCCCACCAAGCCTACCCCACCACAGTCTCCCAAGGTGTTACCAGGGATGGAGGTGCCCAGGGCCACGAAGACAACAGCATTGACAGAGTCCTTGAGGCCAACAGTGCAGCCGAAGTGGGAGGCGAGATCCCCAATGAGGGCGGTGAGCAGGCCGATGACCAGGATGGAGACGCCAAAGCAGGCCCAGCCGTGGCAGTACTCGGTGGGGGGCACGCAGGCAAAAAGCACCTTCCAGAACACCGTCAGGAAGTGCATCACGTAGTCAAAGCACGACGGCAGCCGCTCCTCCCGGGACCCGTCCTCCTCCTCCTCCTCGTCCCCTGTGGGCACATGACCCAGCTGGGGCACACACTCAGACTTCTTTCCTTACCTACAGAGGCCCTGTTTTGTCTAACTTCCTGACAGCAAGTCCCACTGAATGAACTGCTTTCCCAGAATCCCTTGCACCTAAATGTAGCCAAGTCAACTGCTAAAAACAGTTAGTTTCCCAGAATCCCTTGAAGCTAGGAGCACGAATGGGCCCAGGTGAAAAATATTTACTTTCCCAGAATCCCTTGGATCTAAATATGGCTAAGCTAAAAACAGTTACTTCCCCAGAATACCTTGGAGCTAGGAGCATGACTGAGTCCAGGTAAAAAAACATTTACTTTCCCAGAATCCCTTGCACCTAAGTGTGGCCATGTTAGCAGCTAAAAACAGTTACTTTCCCTGCATCCTTTGAAGCTAGGAGTGTGAATGGGCCCACGTGAAAAATATTTACTTTCCCAGAATCCCTTGCACCTAAGTGTCACCATGTCAGCAGCTAAAAATACTTTCTCATAATCCCTTGAAGCTAGGAGTGTGAATGGGCCCAGGTGACAAATATTTACTTTCCCAGAATCCCTTGCACCTAAATGCGGCCAAGTCAGCAGCTAAAACCCATTACTTTTCCAAAATCCCTTGCACCTAAATGTGGCCAAGTCAGCAGCTAAAACCCATTACTTTCCCAGAATCCCTTGAAGCTAGGAGCATGAATGGGCCCAGGTGAAAAATATTTACTTCCCCGGAACAACTTGCAGCTAAATATGGCCAAGTCAACAGATAAAAACGGTTACTTTCCCACAATCCCTTGAAGCTAAAGGAGGCCACATCTGCCTAGCTAAAAATATCCAGTTTCCCAGGACCCTTTGCTGCCAGGGACAGCCATACCCCTAGCTAAAATTATTCCTTTTCCCAGAAGCCTTCACAGTTACCAAAAGCCAGGCCACAGCTAGAAGTATTCACTTCCTCAGATTCACTGCAGCTAACCAGAGCCACAGTCTCCACTAAATGTACTTACTTTCCCAGAATTCCTTGCAGCTAGAGGGCTATATACGCAGCCAAAATTAATCACTTTCCTAGAATCCCTTGAGGCTAGCAGCAGCCATGGCCTCAGAAAAAAATATGGTATTCACTTTCCCAGAATCCCTTGCAGTTGGCAGTTGCTATATCCCTGGCTAAATACTTGTTTTGCCAGAATTCCTCCCGTGAGTGACCATCTGACCTAGTCTGGCAATGAGATAGAAACAGAGAGTTTCTGGAAAGCCCTGGCTTTCCTGATATGGGCATTGGGTTACGGACGTGTTTTCTGAGCTTTGTAAAGGATGCCTCATGCTTAGAGCTGTATCACCTACTGTGACCTAATTTGACCAGGTTTGGACCTGCAGTGCCTTTTTTTTTCTTTTTTCTTTTTTTTTGAGACAGAATCTCCCTCCGTTACCCAAGCAGTAGTATGATCTCAGCTTACTGTAACCTCCACCTCCTGGGTTCAAGTGATTCTCATGCCTCAGTCTACTGAGTAGCTAGAATCGCAGGTGTGCACCACCCCACCTGGCTGATTTTTTTGTATTTTTACTAGAGACGGGATTTCGCTATGTTGGCCAGGCTGGTCTTGAACTCCTGGCCTCAAGTGATCTGCCCTCCTAGACCTCTCAAAGTGTTGGGATTACAGGTGTGAGCCACCATGCCCAGCCGACCTGCAGTGGCTTCCATAACCTGAAAGCCTTAATGCAGTGTTTTGTTTACCTCACCCTAAGCTGATTAGTATAAAGCAATGAATGAGAATCAATGACCACACTTGTGTGTGGCACGCACGACATCTGGAAGGATGCTGAGAACGAACGTAGCTCCTGACCAGTCACTGCTGAGCGCATCCCTAACTGATGTAAGACACAGCTGAGGTCAGAGCAGGGAGGCCACGCTCTTTGGGAGTGAGGGGGCTGCTATTATTGCAGAAGTTGGGGCTGCTGCCCGCCCTGCTCCAAATCCTTCCTTGGGTCTGTACTACCTTCAAATCCAGGCCCAAACGCCTAGGCTTGGCATTCTGTGGACTCTGGCTTCAGCTGACTTCCCCAGCTGCTCCCCTCTACAGGGAGGCTCGTGATTATGACTGTCACTCTGAAATCACCTCTCTGGTGTCCAACCCTGGATCCACTGTGTGATCCTGAATCAGTGTCCTCACCCCTTTGGGCTTCTGGGTGCCTATCTGCGATCAATGATTGGACCTGCTTCATGGGAAGCTTGTGATGACCGAATGAGTGCTGTCAACGGTGCCTCGGACACCTCCAGAGTTATTACTATTGTTTCGATTGTTATTACTGAAGGCCTTTTTTTGGTGCCTGGGGGAAATTCAAAGATGCTCCATGCCAAGTCCAGCCTGCAAGGAGCTTACAGTAGGAAGGGAGGTAAAGGAAGTACAAAAGCACCTCTGCGTGCAAGATGCGACCCGACTCATCCCCTAAGGGAGCGAGGACTGCCCTTCTCCCTCACCCCTCCAGCAGCTCTGTCCTCGCACAGCAAAGAACCAAAAGGCACAAGCTGGACAAAGCGCAAAGTGACCAAGCTCTGATCCAGACACTGCGGATACGTTAATTAAAATGAGTTCACACAGGAAATAAATTTTCAACCATGTCTGGCACTCAAGACATGATAGGGTCAGCCGGGCACAGTGGTTCACACCTGTAATCCCAACACTTTGGAAGGCCGAGGTGGGCAGATCACTTGAGCCAGGAAAGCCCTGGCTTTCCTGATATGGGCATTGGGTTACGGATGTGTTTTCTGAGCTTTGTAAAGGATGCCTCATGCTTAGAGCTGTATCACCTATTGTGACCTAATTTGACCAGGTTTGGACGTGCAGTGCCCGTGCAGTGCCCATGGTCAGGAGTTCAAGACCAGCCTGGCCAACATGGTGAGACCCCATCTCTACTGAAAATACAAAACTTAGCCAGACATGGTGGTGGGTGTCTGTAATCCCAGCTACTCAGGAGGCTGAGGCAGAAGAATCGCTTGAACCTAGGAGGCGGAGGTTGCAGTGAGCTGAGATTGCACCACTGCACTCCAGCCTGGACGACAGACTGAGACTACGTATCTCAACAACAACGACAACAAAAAAAAAAAAAAAGAGAGAGAGACATGATAGGGTCACCATTGTCATCATCAGGATTATTATTACTATTATTGTTATGTTATTATTCTTCCTCCACCCCGGTCTAATCACCTGATCTAACCACCTGGTTTCTATAAACCCAGGGCCCAATGTATGCTGGGTCTCCGCGACCACCACCTCACACGTCGTTTCAGTTCCGCCTCATCCTCTATCTCCACTAAGTCCCCAGAGGAAATGTTCCGAAGCTCAAAGAGCCCTTTGCCATCTCCCCATTGTTCGTGGAATGAACCTCAAAGGAGCCCCTGCATGGCCCAGGTTTTTTTTTTTTTTTTTTTTTTTTTTCGGCGACAGAGTTTCGCTCTTGTTGCCCAGGCTGGAGTGCAGTGGCACAATCTCAGCTCACCGCAACCTCCGCCTCCCAGGTTCAAGCGATTCTCCTGCTTCAGTCTCCTGAGTAGCTGGGATTACAGGCGCAGGCCACCATGTGCGGCTAATTTTGTATTTTTAGTAGAGACGGCGTTTCTTCATGTTGGTCAGGCTGGTCTGGAACTCCCGACCTCAGGTAATCTGCCCGCCTCAGCCTCCCAAAGTGCTGGGATTACAGGTGTGAGCCACCGCGCCCGCCCTCTCCTGCTAGTTTCTACAGCCTCTGCCCACACGCTATCCAGCCTCTCCACTTTCCTCCCACAAGCTCTCTCTAGCTCCAGGGGCTTCCCCCATTCAAAACCCTCCATGGCTCCCCAGTGTGTTCAAAATGCCACCCAAGCTCCCTGCTGTGGCTCAGAAAGAACAGTGTGGAAATCTGCCGATTTCCAGCCTCATCCTGGTACCTCTTCTTCCTGCCCAACGCCAGGCACCCACCCAAAAAATGTGCCATCTCGCACACTCCAGGGCTTCTGTGCTTGGCTGTCCCTCTGCCTGAAACACTCTCCCTGTCTTCTCCCTCCCCCTGGCTGACATCTTTTCCCATTTGAAGACTCAGCTCAGAAGCCACCCCCTCCAGGAAGCCCTCCCCGACTTTCAGGCTGGATCAGGAACCGCATCACGGCTTTCCTCCGGGTCTCCCATCCCAGCCCTGCCTACTCTGGGTTGTCTCTCTCTTGTGACATGTCTATCTCCCTCACTGGACTGTAAGCTCCACGGGGACAGGGCCAGGAATGTCTCGGTCACTTCTGTGTCCCTGGCAATGTCTCACACAGGGTCGGGCCCAGAAGATCCCTTAGAAGTATGTCAGAAGAATGTGGCTTCAGAGGGAGATGCCACTTTGTTTCTACTGGGCAAACAGTCTAGTGTTTCTAGGCCTGCTGCCTGGTATTTTTCCAGCCCCTAAGCCTGGTTTCTTTTGATCCCACTTGCCCAGTTTCTTTGCAACCACAATTCCATGTATGCCTTCAGTCCCCAAGAGCTGGGGCCTTAACCCTGATGTTATGTAAGAGATTGAAGCCCTGAGCTCCGACCTCGGGCCTTTTCTGCACTCCCTGTGGGACTTCAGGCCACTCTCTCCTCTGTCTCTGAGCCTCAGTCTCCCCAATCCGTATCACAAAGAGCCAGTGTTGGCTTCCAAGACCGTCTGTGGCTCCAAGTGTCATAGTGTCTCTAGCCACAAGGGGGCAGTGTGGGCCTGTCTGAGGCCAAGGAGGGTGCTGACCAGCGCAGGTGGGAGAGAGCTGGGTGCCCTGGCCACTGTCTCCAGGGCAACGGAGGAACCCCGGCTCTCTCTGGGGTGACCACGCGACTTAACCTGTTCCCACCTTCCTGATGCCTGACGCTGTGAGAAAGCCCAGGCTGGGAACCCTCCCGGTTCAGCCAACAGCCAAACATAAACCCTCCCAGCTTCCTCCCGGCAGCTCCAGCTGCCACCTCTCCTATCTCTGCCCTTTCTGTGTCCCCGTCTACCTGCCTCTCCATCTCCCCAGCCCATTTCAGTTTCACCATTCATTCTGTCTCATGTCTTCTCCATGTCTCTGATTCTCCCTGTGTATTTCTGTGTGTGTGTCTCTCCTGTTTGTATTTTTCTTTTAGAGACAGGGTCTTGCTCTGTTGGCCAGGCTGGAGTGCAGGGGCACGATCACGGCTCATTGCAGCCTCAAACTCCTGGCCTCAAGTAATCCTCCTTTCTCAGCCTCCCAAAGCGCTGGGATTCCAGGCGTGAGCCGCCGTGCCCAGACTGTTTCTTTATCTTTGTGCCCGTCTCTCCATTCATTTCTCCCCCCTTTCCCTGTGTCTCTGTCTCTCCATCCTTCTCTCTTCTCTCTCCTCCCTCCCCACTTACCTGCGCTCACCGTAATTGCTTCTAAAAACTGCTCCCTCCATGAATGGGTCCCGATTACCAAGGCCAAGTTTGTTTTCTTGATGAGTTTATCCACGGTGTTCTGGGGATGAGAGGGTGGGGGAGAGGTCACTGCCCCTGAGCCAATCAGGGAATCTCCATATGGGGTCCTGGGTCGGTTGCTCACAGCCTGTGCCCAGGGGTCCTCAACTTTCCACACCCAAGTTCTGAAGGTAAGCGAGGAAAAGGGAGGCATGTGCTGTCCGTGGTCCTGACGCGGGACCCTCGTTTGGCCTGCCCTTGGGAACCTTGTGGCTCCCCACTTTCCAGACCATCCCCAAGGAAATGACCCAGGCCAGACTCCAGGAAGGTTAGGCCCCAGAAAATCACCTTAAAATCATACGACTCCTCGATGATGACCTCCAGCCGGCAGTTTTCCCCAAGAACTGGCTTGCCCATTTCCGCTATCCTCCGAGCCTCCTCCTCCTCGGCTGTTAGCTTCCTGTCCCCATCCCCTGCAGCATGAGGGATGGGGGTTAGACTCCCGGGAGACCTACCTAACTGGGCCTGTGATGCCTTTACTACCTGTCCCCATAGTTAGAGAGAGCCTATCTGTTCTTCCTCTGGGAAGCTCCTTGGCGACTCCTCCCAGCCTCCCACCTGACCACCGTCTCTTTCAGCCCCGAGGCCCAGCTCCCACGGGCTGGTCCATGACCTTTAGTTGGTGGGCTCTGGGGTTCGTATGGGTGGAGGCTGTGAGACCTTAGGCAATGCCTGAGCCTCTCTGTGCCTTAGTTTTCATATCTGTAAAATGGGCACAATAATTAATACCTACCTCATGGGATGGTTGTGAGACTTAAATGAGTTAATTCGTGTGAAGTGCTTAGAACAGTGCCTAGCACGCAATCAATATTCAATACATGCTGTTATCTTTATTATTATCACCAACATTATCATCATTGCCGCCACCCTGATAGGGGAGGCCGGGTCTCTACATTCAGTTTCTGGAAACATCCTAGAGTGTGGCTGAGGTGGTGAGGAAGGGGGAGGACACCTGATTTTGGCACAAATCTTGGAACCAGACCCACCTACATCCTGGTCCTGAGCTCACTTCTCTCCCCAAAGTATGCTGACCCCTGACTCCAAGCCCAGCAGCAGCCCAACCCTAATTCTGGTCCCTAACTTTGAGCTTGACTCTCACTGTGGCCCCAAATGGAAGCCTGTCATCAACACTGACTCCAAACCCCAACCCTCAGCCCTCGGTCTGACCTCAGCACAACCCTAGCCCTAAACCCTAATCCCGACTCTAACATTCACCATAACCTGGAGCATCAATAACCCCAAGCCAAATCCCAAACTCCATCTCCAGATCTAACTCCAGTCCTACACCTGACCCCAAACCTCAGTCCCAACTCCCAACTCTGACACCATCACTCATGAGGAGCTTGACCACGTGGCAGAGGCTGAAGTGTGTTCACTTGAACCTGTTTCCTCTCCTTCCTGGGCAAAGAGCTGAACTACATTTCCCAGCCTCCCTTGCAGCTGGGCGTGGCCATGGCTTGAGTTACGGACACTAGAATGTGGGCAGAAGTGATGATCAGTCCCTCTAGGCTTAGCCCTGAAAACCTCCCATGTGAGTCTCCAAACTCTCTTGCCCTGTTCCCCAGCAGCAAATTCAGGTAAAATGCCAAAGCTTCCTGGCACAGTGGAGTCACAAGATGAAATGGCCACATGGCAGAAGAAAGCCACCTACCAACTAGGAACACTCGTAAAACTTTGCCTGAGATGCCGGGTGCAGTGGCTTATGCCTGTAATCTCAGCACTTTGGGAGGCCAAGGCAGGTGGATCACCTGAGGTCAGGAGTTCGAGACCAACCTGGCCAACATGGTGAAACCCCGTCTCTACTAAAAATACAAAAAAATTAGCCAGGTGTGGTGATGGGCGCCTGTAATCCCAGCTACTCGGGAGGCTGAGGCAGGAGAATCGCTTGAACCCGGGGGGCAGAGGTTGCCATGAGCCAAGATCGCGCCATTGCACTCTACCTTGGGCAACAAGAGTGAAACTCCATCCCAAAACAAAAACAAAAACAAACAAACAAAAAACAACTTTGCCTGAACAAGAAATAACTTTTTTCTTTCTTTTCTTTCCTTCCTTCCTTCCTTCCTTCCTCCCTCCCTCCCTCCCTTCCTCCCTTCCTCGCTTCCTCTCTCTCTTCCTCTCTCTCTCTCTCTCTTTCTTACTTTTCTGAGATGGAGTCTCGCTCTGTCACCCAGGCTGGAGTGCAGTGGGCACGATCACGATCTTGGCTCACTGCAACCTCCACTTTCCAGGATCAAGTGATACTCCTGCCTCACACTCCTGAGTAACTGGGATTACAGGTGCATGCACCACCACGCCCGGCTAATTTTTGTATTTTTAGTAGAGACGGGGTTTCGCCATGTTGGTTAGGCTGGTCATGAACTCCTGACCTCAAGTGATCCGCCCACCTGGGCCTCTCAAAGTGCTGGGATTACAGGCATGAGGCACTGTGCCCAGTCAAGAAATAACTTTTATTGTGTGAAGCCACAGGGATTTGTGGGTCAGTTTGTTATAGCAGCTTATATTGCTTCCTCCAACAAATACAATCTTTAGTCTAACCCTGATCTTAACCTCAGATCCCAATTCTAATCTTGACTCCAAAACGACTTTTCCATCTAAAAGCCACTGACCCTAGCCCCAACTCTTAGTCCAATCTCTGACCTTGGCCCCAATTCTAACCTAAATTCCTCAAATTCTATTACTCACCTTAAAGTCCAACTTTAGCTTTGACCTAGACCTGACTCCAATTCTAATCTTATCCCACCAGAAACCCAGGAAGCAACCTCCATTGTGACTCTCACCTTAATATGGTCTTAACACCGATCTCCAGTCCAAATGCCACCCCACCACAATCAACCCCAAACTGGATCCTCTCTGACCCCACTCTCACAAACCCAGATCCGATTGGATGACTTACAACCCTGACTATAGACATAGTCTTTTTTTTTTTTTTCTTTTGAGATGGAGTCTTGCTTTGTTGCCCAGGCTGGAGTGCAGTGGTGCAATCTTGGCTCACTGCAACCTCTGCCTCCCGGGTTCAAGCGATTCTTGTGCCTCATCCTCCCAACTAGCTGGGATTCCAGACGCCTGTCATCACATTCAGCTAGTTTTTTTTTTTTTTTAAGGCAGAGTTTCACTTTTGTTCCCCAGCCTGGAGTGCAATGGCACGATCTCGGCTCACCACAACCTCCACCTCCCAGGTTCAACCGATTCTCCTGCCTCAGCCTCCTGAGTAGCTGGGATTACAAGAGTGCGTCATTAGGCCCGGCTAATTTTATATTTTTAGTAGACATGGGGTTTCACCATGTTAGTCAGGCTGCTTGCTAACTCCTGACCTTGGGTGATCCACCCTCCTCAGTCTCCCAAAGTGCTGGGATTACAGGCATGAGCCACCGCACCCGGCCTCACCCAGGTAATTTTTGTATCTTTACAAGAGACAGGGGTTTCACCATGTTACAGACATAATCTTGACCTCCAAAATGCTCGCTGTAATCTCAAACTCACACAGGCACCACCAACTCTCAGGCCAGCCCCTGTCGTCCCCCAGCCCTGAATCTGCCTTTATCTCACCTCCAATCTGCCTCAAACCCAACCTGGAAGGGTAACTTTGGGGCTGGGACCCTCCCCCAGGCCCTCTTCCAGTGGCTCCTCCCCACTCAGAGCCCAGAGGTGACTTCACTCACCTTGATTGAGTAGCAGAGCTGGGGAGAAACAGAGACAGGCAGACAGTGAGATCAGTTCCCCACGAAGCTCAGGTCCACGAGCTTTAAGGAGTGCCTGCAATTGAGCCCCTGAAAGTCCCCCAACCCTGGACCCCTTACTTCTCCCACAGCCCACTGGTCACCTCTCACCTGAAATCCCTCGTTTAAGCCACTGGGGCTGGCCCAGCTCAATGAAGAAATTATCCTTTTTCTCATATTCCTCGTCATCAACTATCTTCACCTGAAGAGTCTTCCTGTGAGTGGGGCAAGGGGGAGGCAGAACACCCAGCATGAGGCCCCCTCCCCAGAATCACCAGGCAGCCCTCCTGGCAGCCAACCAGTTTTCCCAGCACCTCCTCTGTCCCAGACCCCAGACTCTCATTTAATCCTCACCACCACGCAGGGAGGAAGGCTCTATTATCATCCCCATTTGACAGAAGCAAAACCAGGCACTGGTAAGGAAGCTGAGTCTGATTAAAGTAAAGCATTCCGGGCGTGGTGGCTCATGCCTGTCACCCCAGAACTTTGGGAGGCTGAGGAGGGAGAGTTGCTTGAGGCCAGGAGTTCGAGACCAGCCTGGGCAATATATTGAGATCCCATCTCTATTTATATTGAATAATTTATTTTAAAAAATAGGCCGGGCACGGTGGCTCACGCCTGTAATCCCAGCACTTTGGAAGGCCAAGGCGGGCGGATCATGAGGTCAAGAGATTGAGACCATCCTGGCCAACATGGTGAAACCCTGTCTCTACTAAAAATACAAAAATTAGCTGGATGTGGTGGCAAGCGCCTGTAGTCCCAGCTACTCAGGAGTCTGAAGCAGGAGAATCGCTTGAACCTGGGAGGTGGAGGTTGCAATGAGCTGAGATCGTGCCACTGTACTCCAGCCTGGCAACAGAGCGAGACTCCGTCTCAAAAAATAATAATAATAATTAAAAAAGTAAAGCAGTATGAGCTCATGGTTGAGACAGGTTTTGAACACACAACTGTCAGAATCCAGACTGTTAACCCCTGCACTCCAGCCCAGCCACTATTGTCTCCTACCTAGATTACTAGTTGCCTCCTAAATAATCCTATGCTTCAGCTTCACCCCCACCGTCCCAGTCTGTTCTTCCAAGAGCAGCCAGAGTGATCCTGATAGAACCAAGGTCAGACTGGGTCCCTCCCTTGTGCAAAACATTTGCATGGCTCCTATCTCTCAAAGAATGAAAGGCAACGTCCTTAGAATGGCCCACAAGATCCCCTGCAATCTAGTACTCATTCTCTTTCTGGCCTCTTTGCTATTCCTTGAACAAGCCAGGCCTGCTTATGCATCAGGGCTTTTGCGCTGGCTGTTCCCTCTGCCTAGAACACTCTTCCCTCAGGCTCACTTCCTCAGTTCTTCCAGTTTTTCATTCAAACTTCACCTTCTCAATGAGGCCCACTCCTTCCATCTTATTTAATAGTGAAATCCCTCACTGCTCCCACCCCAGCACTCCCTTACACTGCTCTGTTGTCTTTCTTTTTAGTGTATTTATTATTATTTTTGGAGACAAGGTCTTGCTGTGTCACCCAGGTTGGAGTGCAGTGCTGCAATCATAGCTCAATGCAGCCTCAAACTCCTGGGCTCAAGCGATCCTCCTGCCTCAGCCTCTCATGTAGCTGGGACTACAGGCATGCACCACCATGCTCAGTTAATTTTTTGTGTGTGTGTGGAGATGGGGTCTCACCACATTGCCCAGGCTGTTCTTGAACTCCTGGCCTCAAGTGATCCTCCCATCTTGGCCTCCCAAAGTGCTGGGATTACAGATGTGAGCCACGGTACCTGGCCTGTCTTCTTTAAATATCACCTTCTAACACCCACTAATATTTATTTAGTTTATTGTTCATTATTTACCATTTGCTTCCCCATTTTTAAATTTAAGTTCCCCCAGGTAAGTTCATTTATGCTTTTTGTTCTATCTCCAACACCCAGAACAGTCTCTGGCATGGAGCACACCCTCCATACATATTTCGCTCACTCCAATCCTTCAGCACAGAAAATCCTCAGCTTCCTGTTTTCCATCCCAACCAGATTTGGAGAGTTAACCAAGTACTGATGCTAACTGATTTTCTCAGCATCTCTGCTCCTATGGTAACCAGGGGGTGGCAGGAAACAGCCAAAAGTTACCTGTCACCTTCAGGCACACAACCCACACCCCTTGACCCCAAAGATCCACAAACTCAGAGTGCCCACAACTCTGCCACTGGCAACTCTTTCAGCTGTAGGAACCATGTAGTCCCACAAGGCCTGGCCCCAGAACCCAGAAACACAAACACCCAGCCCACACAGTCACCCAATCGAGGAAGCACAGCCGATCACACCGCCCACACCCACACGCCATCACACCCTACAGCCGTTCCCACTGCAGTGGCAAGACTGCATGGACCAGATGCCCGTCAGTTAGCACGACTCCCCCACCACAGCCCTGGCGACATCGCCACCCTGCAGCCCCTCACTGTGGTACCACCTAGACACTCGTACCTTACATCTCACTCCTGACGCCTCTTGGTGTCTGTTTACTTCCTTCAGTGGCCCTCTGCATCTCTGTCCCTACATTTTCCATCTTCTTTTCTCTCTCTGCCTGTCTCAGCTTCTCTGGGTCTATCTCTCCATCTCTGACTCTGTCTGTCTTTGATTCTCCAGCAGTTTCTCTCTCCGACTCTGACTCTCTCCATTCTCTGTCTCAGTCTCTTCTCATCTTTCTGCCCTCCTTTTTTTTTGAGACAAAGTCTCGCTCTGTTGCCCAGGCTGGAGTGCAGTGGCATAATCATGGCTCACTGCAGCCTTGATCTCCAGGACTCAAGCAATCCTCCCACCTCAGCCTCCTAAGTAGCTGGAAATATAAGCGTGCCCCACTACACCTGGATACTTTTAAATTTTTTATAGAGACAGGATCTCACTATGTTGCCCAGGCTGGTCCTGAATTCCTGGCCTCAAGTGATCCTCCCACCTTGGCCTCCCCTGTGCTGCGGTTACAGATGTGAGTCACCGCACCCGGTCCGCCCTTCTTTATCTGGATTCTTCTCTCCCTGTCTCTGTCTCTCAGAGTCTAAAGAACAGAGTAACCAAAGTCAAGGCACTTCAAGCAGAAGAGTTTCAATCAGGCAGTCATTCAAAAGACGCATCTCAACACACAAACACGCACAAGACACAGCGACACCCGCGCAAGGACAGGCGCACACAAGACGGCCATGTGGGGACATCCGCCCACCTCCACCCTCCTGGTTCCAGGATATTTTCAATTTTCTGTGGGTGGAAAGAAAGGGCCGCCCCCGACCTCGGCAAGGGCTGTGAGCTGTCCGCGGTGCTGAAATGCTGGGGCCGGCGAGGAGGGAGGGTCTCCTGAGACATGCTCTTCATACACCGTGACCCACACAGACAGCTGCCGACACAGTGACACGCTGACAGGGTGACACACACACACCTCTGTCGCTCACTCTCGCAGACACGCTGCGATGCGCTGACACACAGTGACTGATGTACAGTGACAGGCACGCCAACTGCGCCCTGGCAGACGCGCCCTCAGGGGACCCAGACGCAGGAGAATCCCAACGTGCAGGAATCAGCAAGAGGGTCTCGAGTTAGACCAAGGCAGGACTTCCTGAGATCAAAGGAAGCAGATTTCCTCCCCAGCCTGCCCCCTTGTTTCCTGAAAACTCCACTCTCCTGCCCTTCTCCCTTGCTGGCCTCTGATCTCTGACCCAGTCTCCTCCTCTCCTGTCTCTCACTGACCCCAACTCCCTTTTCTCTCTGCCGCATCGTGAGAACTTCTCCTTCCCTGGGTCAGAGTCTCTCTCCTCCATGAGTGTCTTTATCGCCTCCGTGTCTCTCTGCCTTTCAGTCTCCCTCCATCTCAGTCTCTCAATATCCACCTCTCTCCCTCTCTCAAGGCATCTCTCTCTGTGTCTCTTCCTTTTTTTTTGAGATGGAGTTTCGCTCTTTGCCCAGGCTGGAGTGCAATGGTGCGATCTCAGCTCACTGCAACCTTTGCCTGCTGGGTTCAAGCGATTCTCCTGTTTCAGCCTCCCAAGTAGCTGGAATTACAGGTGCATGCCACCAAGCCTGGCTAATTTTTGTATTTTTAGTAGGGACGGGGTTTCATCCTATTGGTCAGGCTGGTCTCAAACTTCTGACCTCAGGTGATCCACCCGCCTTGGCCTCCCAAAGTGCTGGGATTACAGGCATGAGCCACCACACCTGGCCTCTAAGTTCCTGTCTTTCTGTGTCTCTCTGTTCTGTTTCTCTCTCCAGTTCTGTTATTCTGTCTTCAGCTCTCCCTGTGTCTATCTCTGGGTCTCTGTCTCTGTGTCTCTCTGCCACCCTGTCTCTGTGTGTCTCTCCTCCATCTCTGAGTTGCTCCTCTAGCCCAGCTGCTTCAAAGCGTCTCTAATTAGCGCCTGCCCATCAGAGGAAGGAAGAGTTTCCCTGAACACTAATTAGCCTCCTGTTCTCCGTCTTCTGACGCCACAGCTGGGAGCTTGTGGGGGTGGGGGACAGAGGGTGTCCCAGCCTGGGGAAGCCGTGTGGGGGAGGAGAGGGCCTGTGGGGTTGCAGCAGCAGGAGGGAAGCAGGTTGGACTACAAGAAGGACTGGAAGAAGAAGAAATAAAACTCTCCATTCCCCTTATCTCTTGGTGTGAGAGAGGGGTCTGGGATGGTGCCTCTCGCAGCCCCCAACCCAAGTTCTCAACAGCCCTGAGACAGAGACCAAGCCAGACAGAGAGAGAGAAGGAAAGGTGTGGAGAGTGTGCCTGAAATATAAGCTGAGTCAGAGAGCGAGGTGCTGGGGACAGAGAGCCGCAGATGAACAGAGACGCAGAGACCCAGAGAGAGTCAGCCCAGGGAATGAGAGATGCAGAGGGAGAGATGAAGAGACAGCAAGCGCAGTGAGAAACTGAGTGCTGCCCAAGGCGGAGGCGCAGAGGCTGGGAGGAGGAGGGAGGGGGAGCGCGGTGGGGACTCCGCTTGAGTAGGAGGCGCGTGGGCGGCAGAGAGGAGGGAGACAGACGGGCATGCGGGGGCGGAAGGGAGCGGGCAGAGGAGGGGCAGGCGCTGCCTGCTTCCTGGGCAGGCGGGTGGGGGAATGTGAGGCTGCAGGCACACATAGGGGGACACTCAGGCACCTGTGCAAGGGGTGGCCAGGGATCTAGGCATGAGAACAGCCCTGACTCTATAATTTAGTGTACGTGTCTGTGACTTTATGTGTGTCTGCATGTGTTTTGTTTTTTGTTTTTTGTTTCTGAGACAGGGTCTCACTGTATTGGCCAGGCTGGAGGGCAGTGGGTGATCACAGCTCATTACAGCACCTCACTCATGGGCTCAAGCCATCTTCCTGCTTTGGCTTCCCAAGTAGCTGGCACTACAAATGCACACCACCATGCCCAATTAATTAAAAAAAAAATTTAGTAGAGTAGAGGCTGGTCTCCAACTCCAAGGGTCAAGCCATTCTCCCGCCTCAGTTTCCTAAAGTGCTGGTACTACAGGCATGCGCTACCACTAAGTTGAAACAATTATTTTTAGAGTAGGAGTCTTGCTATGTTGCCCAGGTTGCTCTCGAACTCCTGGCCTCAAATGATCCTCCTGCTTCGGCCTCCCAAAGTGCTGGGACTACAGGTGTGGACCACCACGCCTGGCCCTGCCGTGTGTGTCTTTGTGTGTGTGGTGCCTATAAATGGCTTTGTGTTTGATCTGTAAATGTCTGTCTACACGTGTGTGTCTTGAGTGTATCCAGTCAGCCCACCTCCCAAACCCCATTTTCCCAAATCCCAGACCTCAGGCTCCTCAGTGTCTCTCCAGGCCCTGCCCTGCCTTCGCAGGCCCCCAGATTCCAGCACCATCTTTTCCCAAAGCCTCGCCCACATTCCCCTTAGGTGTCCCGCTATTTCCCCAGGTTCTTCCTCATACCCAGAAGCTCCACCCCTTCCCTAGCTATGCCTCCTCAGACCCCCCCCATCTTGTTAGGCCCCGCCTTCTTCCGCAGTCCACATCCATTTTCCCATTTCCTGGTGTCGTATGTCCAAACCCAGACCCCACCCATCGCTCTAGACCCGCTCCTTCTTCACAGCCATAGACAGCGTCTCACCTCCACAGGCCTCTCCCCACATCTCCCTGGGCCCTCTTCTTCAGGACACACTCCACCAGCTACCAATTAAGGCCCCACACTGCTCTCTCCAGGCCCCTGTCCCATCTCTCCTCATCTCGTCCACCCTTCCTCCTTGGGACCCTCTTCTCACCTGTCCAGACGCCCCCTCTGGGCCTCGCCTCTTCATTTCACAGTCACAACCCCATCAGGCCCCGCACACATTGTGTACACAGCTCACCCGGGCCCCGCCCCTCCCGAGGCCCAGCCCACTTTGGAGCACGATTCACTCAGGCCCCGCCCCTCCTGAGGGCCCAGCTGCTCAGTGAAGCCCCGCCCACTTTGTGGGTACAGCCACGCAAGCCCCACCCCTCCACAAGGACCAGACCGTGATGTGGGCACGGCTCACCCAGGCCCCGCCCCTGAGCCCCATCAGGCCCCGCCCATTCCGAAGCCCCACCCCTCTCTGGGCCGCCGCGGGAGTGCTCACATGGTTTCGTCGTCGCCAAACTCCAGCTCTCCGCACGCGTCCTCATAGTGCACGCCGCCGCCGCGCGCCGTGCCGTCCACCGTGCGGTAGGGTAGGCGCACGGTGCCGCGCGCGCCCGAGCTGCGCACGACGCGCACGTCCACGGTGCCCATGCACTCGCTCACGTGCAGCAGGCGGTCCTGGAAGGAGAAGATGCCTGCGTGGTCGTCGTCCAGGATGGTGACGGTGGCCAGCAGCGGCGCCACCAGCCGCCCCTTGGGCCGCCCGCCGCCGTCCGGCTCGAACATGCCCTGCGCATCGCCCACGCGCAGGTTCAGCAGCCGCACGAAGAAATGCTCGTCCTCCTCGAAGATGTCGTCGTCGATGATGCCGATGCGCAGCTCCTTCTGCGTCTCGCCTGGTTTGAACACCAGCGTGCCCTCGCTGCGGCGGGGTGGGGAGCGGGAAGAGCGGGGTGAGGGTCGGTCATCGGCTGTGTGTTGTACGGGGCGGGGGGGAGGGGTCTGGACGTGCTTCCCAGAGGAGGGGCAGGTGCCATAGGAGAACTCCCAAGTATGAGGGTCGACAGGCACTAAAGACGTAATACTGAGGGTGAATCAGGGTGGGCGTCCTAGAGGAAGGGCTGCAGAGCGGGAACAAGACAGAGTGGGCCCCTCCCCGCGTGGAATTCGTGAGGAGCAGAACAGGTAAGGATAAGGCTGAGATCAGGGCAGGCTTCCTGGAGGAGGCATTAGTGGGTGGGCATACTCTAGGCAGAAGGAACAGCACATGCAAAGCCCAAGAGTTAAGAGGGAGCCTGGGGTGTTCTACATCCCTGCTTCTCAAACCTTAATGTGCATATGAGTCCCCTGGTGGATCTTGTGAAAATGCAGATTCTGGTTCAGAAGCTCCCGGGGTTTCTAGAATCGCATTTCTAATGAGCTCCAGGGGGATGTCCTGGTCACATTTTGAGTGGCAGGGATATAGGACCCAGAAAGGACTCTGTCATACCTCTGATAAAAGCCCTTCCCAGATGTCCCCAAGAGAAAGTCCATACACCTTAACTTGGTATCATTCATTCATTCAGCAAACACTCCTAAGGGTAGCCATTCTGTGCCTTGTGCTGAGTGGTGCTGGGGGCACAGCAGTAACCAGGCCCTGTCCTCACAGGGTTCACAGCCCCATGGGAGAGCCATATCACCATGACAATTGCACATTTAATGATTTAATTACGGTTCATTCATTCGACAGATACTGACCGGTTGTGTGCCAGGCATTGTTTTAAGTGTTGGGGGAATGGCAGCAGTAAGAAGTTTTCAGATTCTGTTTTAGTGCGGAAGAATGAACAATAAACAAACATAGAATGTTCAGGTGGCCAGAGTGCTATCAAGAGAAACAGTCAGGAGGGTAGGGAGTGAGGAGAGGGAGCTGTTGGCATGGTCCAGAAAGCTTTTTGGAGGAGGTAACATTTGAGCAGAGACCTGAAGGAGGGGAGTGAGCCATGGGGAGGATGCCTGGAAAAGAGTTTTTTGTTTTGTTTTGTTTTGTTTTTTGAGACAGAGTCTTGCTCTGTCATCCAGGCTGGAGTGCAGTGTCTCCATCTCGGCTCACTGCAACCTCCCCTCCTGGGTTCAAGGGATTCTCCCACCTCAGCCTCCCGAGTAGCTAGGACTACAGGTGCCCGCCACCATGCCGGCTAATTTTGTGTATTTTTTGTATAGACAGCGTTTCATCATGTTGGCCAGGCTGGTCTCGAACTCCTGACCTCAAGAGATCCACCTGTTTTGGCCTCCCAAAGTGGTAGGATTACAGACGTGAACCACTGCGCCTGGCCAAAAAGTATTTTTGGTAAAGAGAACAGGCAATGCGAATGCCCTGACCTGGAGCTGGACAGCCGGACAGGATCTGACCTAGGCACAGGCCACCTGTTCAAGGAACTGTAGGGAGACCAGCATGACGACAGCAGAGGGAGCCAGGGCGAGAGGGTGGGAGATGACATCACAGTGGGAACAGGGGCAGATCTCCTAGGGCCTGCGTGGGCCACAGTGAAGACTTCTGCATTTACCCTGAGTGAGGGAGGAGCCCTGTGAAGCTTCAAGCAAAGGAGGGACATTCCAAGCAGAGGAGGGACGTGAACTGACTTGGTGTTAAAAGAGTAACAGTTGTGTAAATCTCTGAAGCACCCATAAGATACTCTGTAATGGGGAGAGCTAGGGAGGGAACAAGGCAGTGACGTTAGATTAGTCAGAGTGAAATTCTGAGGGGTCATGGTGTAGGTGGGCTCTTCCTGGCAGGGTTGCAGACATCAGCATGACTCTGGGATGTTAAGGAATCTTGAAAATCTATCCTTTCCCCCGATCCCTTGTACTGTGCATGTAAGGGGCTCAGCACCATCTCTGAACCCTGCTATGTGATCCATATGCATTCACTATCACTTTCATATTAAAGGAGTTCCGGGGCCAGGCGCGGTGGCTCATGCCTGTAATACCAACACTTTGGGAGGCTGAGGTGAATGGATGACTTGAGGTCAGGAGTTCGAGACCAGCCTGGCCAACATGGTGAAAACCTGTTTCTACTAAAAATACAAAAATTAGCGGGTGTGGAGGTGCAAGCCTGTAGTCCCAGCTACTCTGGAAGCTGAGGCATGAGAATCGTTTGAACTGGGGAGGCGGAGGTTGCAGTGAGCTGAGACCGCGTCACTGTACTCCAGCCTGGGCGACAGAGCGAGACTCCGTCTCAAAAAGGTGGGTGTGGGGAGGGGGTCGGGCTCCAGTTCTCCAGCTCTGTGGGAGGAAGAGAGGGACCCCAAGGTTCTGGGAAGAGGTAGGGGACGTAGAACGTGGCGAAAAGACCTGCAGTGGAGGGACGAGGGAGTCCCTTAGCTAGGGATTCGCTCTCCATGGTGATGGAGCACCCAGGAGGGTGGGCTGACCTGCTTCAAGCCCAGCTTGGCCGCCATGCCAGCTGTGTGATCTTGGGCAGTCAGGATTCTGCAGTCCTCTAAGCCTCAGTTTCCTTATCTGTGGAATGGGCTAATAATAGTGTTTACCTCCTGGCACTGTCGTAAGGACTGAATTGATACAGAGAAAGCACCCAGAGGCACAGCGAGAACAATGATGGCTAGTGATATCCACATATTCATATTAGAATCTTAGAGTCCTAAAGCCATGGGATATGAGACATTTACATGTAAGGGATAAAGGGATCAGTAGAATGTGGAAATGTGGAGATTGTAGCACCACCTTTTTTTTTTTTTTTTTTTTTAGATGGCGTCTCGCCCTGTCGCCCAGGCTGAAGTGCAGTGGCACGATCTCGGCTGACTGCAACCTCCGCTTCCTGGGTTTAGGCGATTCTCCTGCCTCAGCCTTCCAAGTAGCTGGGATTACAGGTGCGTGCCACCTCGCCCAGCTAATTTTTTTGATCTTTAGTAGAGATGGGGTTTCACCATGTTGGCCAGGCTGGTCTCAAACTCCTGACCTTGTGATCTGCCTGCCTTGGCCTCCCAAAGTGCTGGGATTACAGGCGTGAGACACCGCGCCCAGCCCTTTTGTTTTTGTTTGAGACAGGATCTTGTTCTGTCATCCAGGCTAGAGTGCAGTTGCACAATCCCAGCTCACTGCAGCCTGGACCTCCTGGGCTCAAGCGGTCCTCCCGCTTCAGCCTCTCGAGCAGCTGGGACTACAGGCTCGTGCCACCACACCTGGCTACTTTTTATACTTTTGGTAGACAGGGGGTTTTGCCATGTTGCCCAGGCTGGTCTTGAACTCCTGGGCTCAAGCAATCCATGGGCCTTGGGCTCCCAAAGTGTTGTGATTGCAGGCATGATCCACCGCCTACATCCTGTAGCATCATCTTTGCCAAACAATTAATCCAAAGATTTAGCACCATCTTTACCAAACAATTAAACTGGGCATCACAGTAATGGACGAGTGGACATCATGTTCCTCCTGATACAATGCACCCAGGGGGACAGAGCATCTCTTCCATGAGATTCCTGCCAAAATGCGGGACTCTAATCACCAGGAAGCATTAGACAAACCCAGATTGACCATCATTCTAGTAACTGGACTATCATCTTCAAAAGCATCAGGTCGCAAAAGTCATGAGAAGGCTGAGAAACTGATCCAGACTGAAGGAGACTAAAGAGATTTGACAGGGAAATGCAACGTGTGGTTCTGGATCCAATGGGAAGAGAGGGCAGGAGTGAAAATACAGCTACCAAAGATATTACAGGGATGACTGGGAAAATGGAAACACGGGCTGTGCATCACTTAATTGACACTGAGTTAACGGTATCAATTCAGCGTTAGATTTTTTGAGTGAGAACGTAGTATTGTGATTAGGTAGGAGAATGCCGTTATTCTCAAAAGATGCACGCTCAAGTATGTAGGCATGAAGGCCATGGTATTTGCAATTCGTGGTCACAGAGTGTCACAATTATTATTGTTGTTATTCTTTTTTATTATTTTGAGACAGAGTCTGGCTCTGTCATCCAGGCTGGAGTGCAGTGGCACAATCTTGGCTCACTGCAACCTCTGCCTCCTGGGCTCAAGTGATTCCCCTACTTCCGCCTCCTGAGTAGCAGGGACTACAGGCACATGTTACCATGCCCAGCTAGTTTTTATTTTTTATTGTTTTGAGAGAGAGTCTTGGTCTGTCTCCCAGGCTGGAGTGCAGTGGTGTGATCTTGCCTCACTGCAACCTCCGACTCCCGGGTTTGAGCAATTCTCCTGCCTCAGCCTCCCAAGTAGCTGGGATTACAGGCGTGCGCCATCAAGCATGGCTAATTTTTGCATTTTTAGTAGAGACAGGGTTTTGCCATGTTGGGCAGGCTGGTCTCAAACTCCTGACCTTAGGTGATCCACCTGCCTCGGCCTCCCAAAGTACTGGGATTACAGGCATGAACCACTGTGCCTGTCCCACAATTATTAATATTATTAAATATTAAAGAGAGAGATTAAAAGCCAACAGGATAAAATGTGAACAACTGGTGACTGTGGATGAAGGTGATATGACAGTTCATTAAACTGTTCTTGTAGCCCTGCTATAGGTGTGAAGTTTTTCAAAATAAAATGTAGGATGTGGTGGCTGTAGTCCCAGCTACTTGGGAGGCTGAGGTAGGAGGATCACTTGAGCCCAGGACTTTGAGTCCAGCCAGGGCAGCATAGCAAGACCCTGTGTCTAAGAAAAAAAGAGTTTGGCTTAACTGGGCATGGTGGTACACGCCTGTAATCTCAGTGACTCAGGAGGCTGAGGCAGGAGAATTGCCTGAACCCAGGAGGTGGAGGTTGCAGTGAGCCGAGATTGAGCCATTGCACTCCAGCCTAGGCAACAGAACAAGACTCTGTCTTAAAAAAAAAAAAAGGCGGTTTGGGAGAAAAATAACATGGGGACTTTAGAAGCCAGGCATCAGAATCCTAGAAGACTAGATTAACAGAACTTGTGTTCCAGCACTGGACACAGAATCTGAGAAGACAAAAATCTTAAAGCCATCAAGTCAGAGACTGGATGGGGTTTGAATTAGAATACCAAAATGTTGGCCAGGCGTGGTGGCTCACGCCTGTAATCCTAGTACTATGGGAGGTCGTGGTGGATGGATCACCTGAGGTCAGGAGTTTAAGACCAGCCTGGCCAACATGGTGAAACCCAATCTCTACTAAAAATACAAAAATTAGCCAGGTGAGGTGGTGCACACCTATAATCCCAGTTACTTAAGACGCTGAGGCACGAGAATCGCTTGAACCTGGGAAGCAGAGGTTGCAGTGAGCCGAGATTGTTCTAAGAGACAGAATGAGACTCAGTCTCAAAAAAATAAAGAATATCAAAATGTTAGAATTCTAGAATCTTAGAACTTCAGACCCTTAGTGTGTCAGCATCATAGGGGATTAAATCTCAGAATCTTGGAACAGCTGTGTTGTTTTGGGGTTCTCAGAGATCACGTTTAGTTTGGAGAAACTAAGGCTCACAGGGCCACCCTAGCCCGTGTGAACCTGTGGGAAACTTAGAAAAAGGCTTTCCTTCTTCAAGACACTTATTTCCATAAGTCAGGAAACTGTTATAATAGAAATGCAAATCTACACTGTCTACTACGAAGACAGCTTCCTCAGATATGGTGCTTTTATGCAGTGCACAACTTCTACAACTGTACATGGCAGACCTGCCTGCTCAGACTGGACAGGAATTTGCCCAAGGAACAGGGTCCAGGGCTAAGCTTGGACTGGAACCCAAGTCTCCTTCCTCCCAGTCTTTGACCTAAGGTGCCTTAATAAGCAATGCCAGGCCTTGAATGTCTACCAGGATAGGGTAGGAAGGGTAGGAAGATGTTGACTCTTCCTAGCCCTTTGGTTCTACCACTGAACAGCATTTCCTCCTTCACTTCAAACATCTTGGTCCTGGCCAGGTGCAGTAGCTCACACCTGTAATCCCAGCATTTTGGGAGGCTAAGGCGGGTGGACTGCTTGAGCCCAGGAGTTCAAGACCAGCCTGGGCAACATGGTGAAACCTTGTCTCTACAGAACATACCAAAACAACAACAACAGCAACAGCAACAACAACAAAATAATTAACCAAGCTTGGTGGCATGTGCCTGTAGTCCCAGCTATACTGGAGGCTGAGGTGGGAGGATTGCTTGAGCCTGGGAGGCGGAGATTGCAGTGAGCCATGATTGCGCCACTGTGCTCCAGCCTGAGTGACAGAATGAGACTCTGTCTCAGACAAAACAAAACAAAAACACACCAGCCTGGGCAATAAGGCAAAAACCCACCTTTACAAAAAATATAAAAATCAGATGGGCGCTGTGGTGCACACCTGTAGTCCCAGCTACCTGGGAGGCTGAGATGGGAGGATCACTTGAGCCCAGGAGGTTGAGGCTGCAACAAGCTGTGATCGTGTCACTGCACTCCAGTCTGAGTGACAGAGCAAGACCCTGTCTCAAAAAACAATGAAAAATAAAAACCATCTTGATCCCGAGGTCATTTGTAAGTGAAAAAGTGGGCTGTTATCCCAGCAGGTGACACCTGTACTCACTTCCTTCTGCAAAGCCCCAGGGCTCTAGATTGGGGCAATGCAGACCAGGGGTGGGTAGGAGTGGAAAGGGGAAAAGATAGTTGAAAGCAGGCCCCAATATGGTGAATGCAGTTCCCTCAGCTGAGGGCATCTGGATGATGTGGTGCACTGGGGGAGGATGGACCGAGTGGCCAAAGGGATCCCATGCTACAGGGTGATGGAACAAAGATCTGTGAACGGTTGCATTTTGTTTTGTTTTGTTTTGTTTTGTTTTGTTTTGTTTTGTTTTTTGTTTTGTTTGAGACAGTGTCTCACTCTCTCACTCAGGCTGCAGCACAGTACACCGTGCACCTGTAGTCCCAGCTACTTTGGAGGCTGAGGTGGGAGGATCACTTTAGCCCAGGAGGTGGAGGCTGCAGTGAGCCAGGAAGGCTGGGGTGGGCAGGGTAGGAAAGGTGGATGGAGATGGGCAGACAAAAGGATCCTGGACTGACTGAGGTGGAGGGAAAGACCTGCAAATGTCCAAGCACTGGAAAGAGAAGTGATGAGGGCGGAGAGGGAAGACTGGCTACAAAAGGCAGCCAGGCACACAGTGGTGGAACTCAAGACCTATGAAACAGAGAACTGCCAGGTGCGGTGGCTCACGCCTGTAGTCCCAGCACTTTGGGAGGCCGAGGTGGGTAGATCACCTGAGGTCAGGAGTTCAAGACCAGCCTGACCAACATGGTGAAACCCCATCTCTACTAAAAGTACCAAAAATTAGCTGGGTGTGGTGGTGGGTGCCTATAATCCCAACTACTTGGGAGGCTGAGGCAGAAGAATCATTTGAACCCGGAAGGTGGAGGTTTCAGTGAGCCGAGATCGCACCACTCTACTCAAGTCTGGGCAACAAGGGTGAAACTCTGAGAAAAAGAAGAAGGGAAGAGAGGAGAGAGAGTAGAGGAGATAGAGGAGAGAAAGGGGAGAGGGGAGAGGAGAGAAGAGAAAGGAGAAGAGAGAAGATGAGCGAACTGAGTCCCAGGAAGAGAGGGTTAAAGGGATGAGGGATTGACTGCTGCTTGATGGCAGAACTAAAGATCTGGGAACAGTTCAGCCTCAGCTGTACCCCAGGGAGAAGATTAAAGGGGGATGTGCCAGACTACTGAGCAGATAGAACCCCGGAAGAGCTCAGCCACTGGCCTTCTTCCTCCCTGTCTCCTGATTTATTTTTCTTCACAGCTCCTACCACTACCTGGCATTTTTATGTAATCCGTGTTTACTTCCTAATTGCCTGTCTTTCCCAGGAGAATGTGAGCTCCATTTGGGCAGAGACTTTATGAGTTTTGTTCACCACTAGTCACCAGTGCCAGATCTGTTTATCTGTTCCTTGCACATTGTAGACACATGATAAATGTCATTATGGGAAAGGGGAGACTTGTGCATGAATTAACAACACATACTGTTCAAAGCCTGATGTAAGCTGGTGAAAATCATTGAAAAGAACATACTGTAAAGCTGTAAGTCTTAAAATAGTGTGGCATGGACAGAACTACAAATAGATGAATTTTGTGGGCCACGTGACAACAGAGATCTTATCTATCTTGGTTATTGTTCTAGGTTGATCCCCTAAATAAAGGCATCTGGCACACAGTAGGTGCTCAGGAGGAACTGTTAAATGAGAGAATATCACAGATTTGCAAGGAGAGGGGTAAGGAGAGGGCTGGGGCTGTGAGATATGGTAGAGGGTGATAGGTGAGTTGCTTTATGGTGGAACCAAAGACCTTTAGCCAGCGTCTGTCTCCTCCACTCCTATTTTATTTTTCTCCATCACACTTATTGCCACTTCAAGTGTTTATATGTTTAGTAGTTTGTATCCTCATTGCAATTTGAGGGCAAGGACCTTAGCTGTCTTCTTCCCTATGGTATACCTATTGGCATATAGTGCGTGCTCAGTAAGCATTTTTACTTTAGTAATGGTGGGAGAAGGCTTATTGTACCAGGTAGCAATACACATAATGGAGCTACAATAATTAAAACAGTGTGGCGTCAGCACAAAACCACGGAAAGATAAAGAATGCAGGAGGAGTGGTGTGAAGACTGAGAGTTTGTCTCATTCATCATGTGCACTGAGTGCCTGTGGCCAGCACCTGACACATGGTAGGTGCCCAGTAAACATTAATGTTCTTATGCACATGAGGAGACAGCTGTTTTACCAGACAACAAAACATAGAACATGGCCAGACAATGGCTCACGCTTGTAATCCCAGCACTCTGGGAGGCTGAGGTAGGTGGATCACTTGAGGCAAGGAGTTGGAGACCAGCCTGGCCAACGTGGTGAAACCCCATCTCTACTAAAAGTACAGAAATAAGCCGAATGTGGTGGCACACGCCTATAATCCCAGCAACTCAAGATGCCAAGGCACAAGAATCGCTGGAACCTGGGAGGCAGAGGTTGCATTGAGTGGAGATTGTCCCACTTACTCCAGCCTGGGCAACATAGTGAGACTCTATCTCAAACAAACAAACAAAAACCCAGAGGTAGATAATGAAGGTGGGAGGGGTAGCCTTCGGATAGCCATGCTCTCTGCCTGGTCCAGTGGTGTGTGCCCCACGTCTGGAACAGTGCCTGGCACAAAGCAGGCTCTCAGGAATGAATGAATGAACAAATGAATCCTGCAGGAGGCAGTCGGCAGGCGATGAGCCTGGAGGCCGCTGGACGGTGGGACCCACGGCCTGCGCCAGTCCCCTGCACACCCCCCACCCCGGGGGACCCACCTGTACTCGTAGTCGGAGCCCGCCTTGGCCGAGCCGTCCTCAGTGCGGTAGTCCACGTAGAAGGTGCTGTTGCCCTCGCCGCCCTGGCACGTGACGGACAGCAGCACGGAGCCGCAGTTCTCCAGGCAGTGGTAGAGGCTGGGCTCGAAGAAGATGCGGCTGGCGCCGTCGTCCTCGTCCTCGCCCGCGCCCTCGGCTGGCGACGCCCTGCGTGAGGCGTCCGCTGCGTGTCTGCGCAGCACGTTCCCAGCGCCGGTCATGAGCCGAGTGGCCTGGATGCGGTAGAAGGCGCGGCTCTTCTGCTGGTGCAGCAGCGCGTAGTAGTTGGCGATGCCCACCAGTTGCTCCAGGTCCTTGTCCGGGTGCTTCTGCTTGAGGTCCTTGAGGATCTGGATGACCTCGCGGCGGCTGGCGTCCAGCTCGCGCGCCTCGGCGGGGCCCGGGCCCAGGCCGCCCAGCTCGCCTGGGGCCTCGGCGCCCACGAACGTGCCGTCCAGCTCGATGCTCTTCGGGGGGTCGCCCTCTGCGCCTATGATGATGCCGCTGCGCGGGTCGGTGCGGTAGCGCTTGTACACATACTTGTAGAAGAGGAGCCGCTTGTCGGCCATCCAGGCGAATACCACGCACACCGGGAAGAAGACCAGGGTCAGCAGCGCCTCCCACACCTGCGGGCGGCGGGCGTCAGGGCAAGGCCGGGCGGGCCACCTCCTCCCACCCCGCCTCTGCCGCTCCCCATCTCTCCCCACAACCCCCAAGCCCGCCGTCTCTCCCTATCCCTTTCTCTGCTGTTTTGTTTTGTTTCGTTTTGTTTTGTTTTTGAGACAGAGTCTTGTTCTGTAGCCCAGGCTGGAGTGCAGTGGCGCGGCCTCGCGCACTAAACATTGAACCTTGGCCTCCCGGGTCCCGGTTCAAGGAATTCTCCCGCCTCAGCCTCCCGAGTAGCTGGGATTACAGGCATGCGCCACCATGCCTAGCTAATTTTTGTATTTTTTTTTTTTTTTTTTTTTTTTTAGCAGAGACGGGGTTTCACCATGTTGGCCAGGCTGGTCTTCAACTCCTGACCTCGTGATCCTCCCGCCTCGAGCTCCCAAAGTGCTGGGACTATAGGTGTGAGCCTTGTCTCTGTTTTTGTTCATCTCTGCCTCTCCCCATCTCTCTTTCTCCTCCCCCGCTCCGTCTCTCCCCACCTCTTTCTGTCTCTGTTCATCTCTGCCTCTCTTCATGTCTCTCTCCCGAGTTCTGTTTCCCCCATTTCTCTCTCTCCCTCTTCTTCTCTCATCTCTCTCCATCTCTGTTCATCTTTGCCTCTCCCTGTCTCTCTCTCCTCCCCTCTCCCCGTCTCTCCCCACCTCCTTCTGTCTCTGTTCGTCTCTGCCATTCCCCATCTCTCTCCCCCCCCCCATTTCTCTGCCTCCCGCTCCTTCCCCCATCTCGCTCTGTCTCCTTCTATCTCTGGCCCTCCCTTTTTGTCTGACTTTGTTCATCTCTGCCTCTCCCCATCTCTCTCCCCGGAGTTCTCTATTTCCCCCCATTTCTCTTTCCCTCTCCTTCCCCCATCTCTCTCCATCTCGTTCTCTCTCTGTTCATCTCTGCCTCTCCCCACCTCTCTCCTCCTCCTTTCTCACCCCTCTTAGTTTCTCTCAACCTCCCTCTTGTCTCTGTTCATCTCTCTCTCCCCATCTCTCTCTCCCCACCATTTCTCTCTCTCCCTCTCCTTCCCCCACCTCTCTCCATCTCTTTCTATCTCTGTCCCTCCCTTTTGGTCTCTGTTTGGCTCTTGCCTCTCCCCATGTCTGGACATGTCTCCATGCCCTTTTATATCTTTTGGTAGATCTCCATCTCTCTCCCTTGTGAGTTTCTTTCTCTTTCTCTCTCAATATCTGTGTTTCTCCAGAGCTACTTTTTTCCCTCACCCCATCCCCATTTCTCTGTCTCTCCTTTCCCCTGTCCTTATCTTAGTTTCTTTTTTTTTTTTTGAGACGGAGTCTGGCTCTGTCACCCAGGCTGGAGTGCAGTGGCCGGATCTCTGCTCACCGCAAGCTCCTCCTCCCGGGTTTACGCCATTCTCCTGCCTCAGCCTCCGGAGTAGCTGGGACTACAGGCGCCCGCCACCTCGCCCGGCTAGGTTTTTTTTTTTTTTTTTTTTTGTACTTTTTAGTAGAGACGGGGTTTCACCGTGTTAGCCAGGATGGTCTCGATCTCCTGACCTCGTGATCCGCCCGTCTCGGCCTCCCAAAGTGCTGGGATTACAGGCTTGAGCCACCGCGCCCGGCCCCTTATCTTAGTTTCTATGTCCCTCTTGTCTCTGTTCACCTCTCTTCCCTCTCCCCATCTCTCTCTCCTCATCTGTCTCCTTTCTCCCACCCCTTTCCATCTCGTTCTGTCTCTGTCCCTCCCTGTCTCTGTCTCTGCTCATCTCTGCCTTTCCCCATCTCTCCCCACCCCCCTTTTCTCTCTCTCTCCTTGCTCCCATTCCTCTCCATCTCTTTGTCTCTCTGTTCCTCACTTATTCTCTATTTCCTTCTTATTTCTGTTCACCTCTGCCTCTCCCCATCTCTCTCCCTCGCCTTCCTCCCATCTCTTTTTAACTGTGTCCTCCCTTTTTGTCTCTGGCCTCTCCCCATCCCCCCACATTTATATCTCTCTCTCCATCTCGTTCTCTCTCTCTCTGTTCCTGTTCGTCTCTGCCTCTCTACATCGCTCTCTGTGTGTGCCGCTGTCTCTTTCCCTCCTTGCCTCTGTCTCAATGGTTTTCTTAGCCTTTCCTCCTCCTCTCTCTTCCTGGCTCCCTCTCTTTTCTTGTCGCCTGGGTCTCCTTGTCTCCATGTCCTTCTTTTATATCTATTGGTAGATACCTATTTCCGTCCCTTGTGAGTTTCTTTCTCTTTCTCAATATCTGTGTTTCTCCAGAGCTACTTTTCTCTCTCTCTCCCTCCCTATCTCACTCCCCATCTCTGTGTGCATGTGCGCGTGTGTATGTGTGCGTGTGCATGCATGTGTGTGTGCATGTGTGTCTGTGTGTGCCTGCAATGTGTGTGTGCATGTGTGTGTGAGTGCATGTGTGTGTGTCCATCTGTGTGTGTGTGTGTGCATGTGTGTGTCCATCTGTGTGCGTGTGCGTGTGTGTATGCGTGCACACATGTGTGTATGTGTTCTCTTTCTCTCCTGGTCTCCTCATTCATCCATCTATCCACCTTTCAGATGCTGAGAACCATGCCCGGCTGCCTAGGTGCCAGGAACCCAGACATCCTCATCCACTACCAAGACAATCCCCACCCTGTGGTCCCAGCTGCTGTCAAGGGACAGAGCCTGTGTCTCTTCTGGCCTCTCTCTCCCTCCATCTTTTTTCTGCCTGCCCCATTTCTCCCCCATCACCTGGGGGTGCCTCTACTTCTCCAAACCTTGTCCATCATCCAGGGCCTGCTCTCGGTTCACCCAAACACCCTCAATTCCCCACCCATGACCCCCGCCAGTGCCTCCTTAGCATCTTCCTGGCCCTCATGGACAGGCGTCATGTCTCTAATAGAGACACACATCTGGCTCTTCTGCCCATAAAACCAGTTCCAATGCACAGGCAGGGCAGCTCTGAGTTTGGAGCCTGACTTTGCCACAGGGATGACTATCTCGCCTCTTGGTCTATAAAATGGGGACATTTCCAAGACTGAATGAGCACATGCATTCCTAGCACACAGCATTCTCAGTTTCTGACACATGAAAAAGACTCAAGATGTGAAATTAACATTGCCTGGCCAAGAACGGTGGCTCACGCCTGTAATCCCAGCACTTCAGGAGGCCAGAGTGGGTGGATCACCTGAGGCCAGGAGTTCGAGAACAGCCTGGCCAACATGGTGAAACCCCATATCTACCAAAAATACACAACTAGCCAGGTGTGGTGGTGTGCATCTGTAATCCCAGCTACTTGGGTGACTGAGGTGGGAGAACTGCTTGAACCCAGGAGGGGGAGGTTGCAGTGAGCCGAGATCACGTCCCTGCACTCCAGTCAGGGTGACAGAGTAAGACTCTGTCTTAAAAAAAATAAGAAAAAAAAGAACATCGCCATCATTATTATTTAGTACTATGATCTCGGGCTCACAGAGGCCCAAGACTCAGTCTGCTGGTAGTCCGGCACAGGCCTGGCACATGGAAAGCATCCACCAAGACTCGAGGGTTCGCCTTGAAGATATTCATGGAAAGATTCAAATGTTACCTTTCCCATCAAAGATGAAGAAGAAAAGATTAAAGAGTATTTACGGGCCAGGCACGGTGGCACACGCCTGTAATCCCAGCTACTCGGGAGGCTGAGGCAGGATAACTGATTGAACCCAGAAGGCGGAGGTTGTAGTGAGCTGAGATCACACCTTGCACTCCAGCCTGGTGACAGAGCGAGACTCCATTTCAAAAAAAAAAAGAGTATTTACGATGAGAAGGTCCCCGAAGACCAGGCACGGTGGTTCACGCCTGTAATACCTGCACTTTGGGAGGCCATGGCGGGTGGATCACTTGAGCTCAGGAGTTCGAGACCAGCCTGGCCAACAAGGTGAAACCCCATCTCTACTAAAAATAGAAAAATCAGCCAAGTGTGGCAGTGTGCGCCTGTAATCCCAGCTATTAGGAAGGCTGAGGCAGGAGAATCGCTTGAATCTGGGAGGTGGTGGTTGCAGTGAGCGGAGATTGCACCACTGAACTCCAGCCTGCGGGACAGAGTGAGACTCCATCTCAAAAAAAAAAAAAAAAAAAGAGCAGGCCCCTGAAACATCTTAAAAACAACCCTGGTAGGAAAAATATCTAAGATCCGGTTGCCACACCCTGCTATCACTGTGTTTACTGATGGCTCAGAGAACAGGCAAGACTTGCAAATAGTAAAACTGCATGAAGCCAACAGGCAGATTTGGGAAAAGGAGCCGAATGTTCAGTGCAAGCTGTGAAATGAACTCTCTCCCTTCTATTAATTGAACCTACCACTATGTATATTGCAAGGGAGTCTCTATTCATCAGAAGACAATCCCAAACCCCTAAGATTTTTCTTCCTCCCTGCAGGTAAATAAAAGATGATTCTAGCCGATTCACAATGTTTTTCTAGAGCACCCACTAAGAATGTGTCCAGCCTGCGAGGGCACTGTGACATTTTCAGGCCTCAGTGGAGCAGGCGCACCCCTGAGATAGAGTATTGGAAATCTGGGGGTGTTTATGGGCTCCCATCATCACTAGGGAGGGGGACGTGGTCTTGGCCTTTCCTGGCCCGGTGACATCCAGCAACTCATGGGACAGTCCCACACAATACAGAAATGTCCCATACGCCGGCTTATTTCAGAACCTGCCACTAACGTTCTTATGTGTGAAAACACTGTTTATGATAGTTAGAATTTATAACTCTGTTTTATGTATTTCTTTTTTTTTTTCTTTCTTTTTTGAGACGGAGTTTTGCTCTTGTTGCCCAGGCTGGAGTGCAATGGCGCAATCTCAGCTCACCGCAACCTTCGCCTCCCGGGTTCAAGTGATTCTCCTGCCTCAGCCTCCCGAGTACCTGGGATTACAGGCATGCACCACCACACCTGGCTAATTTTGTATTTTTAGTAGAGACAGGGTTTCTCCATGTTGGTCAGGTTGGTCTTGAACTCCCGACCTCAGGTAATCCACCCACCTCGGCCTCCCAAAGTGCTGGGATTACAGGCGTGAGCCACTGCGCCCGGCTTATGTATATCGTTTATATCTTTTTTAAATGTCTTTTTTACCCCCCCACCCCGAGATGAAGTCTATCTCTGTTGCCTAGGCTGGAGTGCAGTGGCCCAATCTCAGCTCACTGCAACCTCCACCTCCCAGGTTCAAGCATTTCTCCTGCCTCAGCCTCCCGAGCAGCTGAAATTACAGGCACCCGCCACCATGTCCAGCTATTTTTTGTATTTTTAGTAGAGATGGGGTTTCACCATGTTGGTCAGGCTGGTTTCGAACTCATGACCTCAGGTGATCCATCCACCTCAGCCTCCCAAAGTGCTGGGATTACAGGTGTGAGCCACTGTGCCTGGCCTTATGTATGGTTTCACATACTCCAAATACACTTGTTTTAAGTCGCGTGGCTACCTGTTCCTCTTCCTAGACTTCTTGCATGCAATGGTTTCTGATCTTTTTCTTTCTCTGAAGCCCAGCTATAAATCGATGCCTGCACTTGGCTCCCTTGTCATGAGGGTAGTTGTGATGAAGCATTTCCAGGTGGAAATGCACTGTTCTGTTAGAAACCTTTTCTTTAGGCCGGGCACAGTGGCTCACGCCTGTAATCACTTGAGGTCGGGAGTTCAAGACCATCCTGGCCAACATGGCAAAATCCTGTCTCTACTAAAAATACAAAATTTAGCTGGGCGTGGCGGCGCACACCTGTAATCTCAGCTACTCGGGAGGCTGAGGCAGGAGAATCGCTTGAACCTGGGAGGTGGAGATTGCAGTGAGCCAAGATCACGCCACTGCACTCCAGCCTGGGTGACAGAGAAAGACTCCGTCTCAAAAAAAAAAAAAAAAAAAAATAGAAATCTTTTCTTTGTAACACAGTTTGGACATTATATTGACTTTTTGGAAGCCAAATGCATAGGGGAGTTTGTTAATGAATAGCTAACATTTACTCTGTTCCAGGCAGACTATTTTAAGTCTTTCCACACGGAGCAATTCAGTTAATCCTCATGGCAGCCCTGTGAAGTCAGCACTCTCATGATCCCCGTTTTACACGTGGAGAAACTGAGGCATGGAGAAGCTAAGGAACCTGCCCTAGGTCACACAGTGAGGGAAAGGCAGAGGTGGGATTTGAACCCAGATCTCTGGCTTCAGGTGCATGGATCAAACTCTGAGGCTACAAGATCTCTCTGTTATTACCTAAGAATTTCATATCAGCTGAAATAAAGGGGATATAACAAAATATCTGTTACATTCTCCTTTCTTCCTTTCTTTTCTTTCTTTTTTGAGAGAGTCTCACTCTGTCACCCGGGCTGGAGTACAGTGGGGCCCTCTTGGCTCACTGCAACTTCCGCCTCCCAGGTTTAAGAGATTCTCCTGCCTCAGCCTCCCGAGTAGCTGGGATTACAGGCGGGCACCACCATGCCGGGCTAATTTTTGTATTTTTAGTAGTGATGGGGTTTCACCATGTTGGCCAGGTTGGTCTCAAACTCCTGATCTCAGGTCCTGCCTCGACCTCCCAAAGTGCTAGGATTACAGGCATGAGCTACCACACCTGGCTTCAAAAGCCTTTTTGAAAGCCTAAGTCAGGACGCTGACTTCATTTTAACAGCGCCTTAAACTATATGATATATCACTGCATGCTTTTCACCATGGCAGATGGGAAATTCTCTCCTCTTTCTCTCTCCCTCTTTCAGGAGCCCTGTCTTCTGGTGTCACTGTCCTCCCCTTTCCTCACTGTGGCTTCTGATCTCTCTGTTATATATCCTCCTTCATAGAAAACCCACAAGGCATTTTTCTGTCTGTTGCCTCAGATCCTTCCTGGGAAGAAACTGTAACTGGCAGAAACCTGACAGATAGGCAAAAATAGATTACACACATGTGTGAATGAATCCTGGACACCTGCAAATAAATTATGCATGTGTGTGACTGAATTAGGCCAGGCCCATAAATAAATTATGCAAATGTAGGAGGCAGTCATGGGGTTGTGGGAAATACATTAGGCAAACGTTGTCAAGGAAGACTACACAGTATACAGGTTAAGACACGGGCTGAGGCCGGGCGCGGTGGCTCAAGCCTGTAATCCCAGCACTTTGGGAGGCCGAGACGGGCGGATCACGAGGTCAGGAGATCAAGACCATCCTGGCTAACACGGTGAAACCCCGTCTCTACTAAAAAATACAAAAATCTAGCCAGGCGAGGTGGCGGGCGCCTGTAGTCCCAGCTACTCGGGAGGCTGAGGCAGGAGAATGGCGTGAACCCGGGAGGCGGAGCTTGCAGTGAGCTGAGATCCGGCCACTGCACTCCAGCCTGGGCGACAGAGCGAAACTCCGCCTCAAAAAAAAAAAAAAAAAAAAAAAAAAGACACGGGCTGAGCGAAAGGCTAATGATTATGAGAATATAGGTATAAATTATGCAGCTGTGGGTCTAAATTTTGTCTCACTATTGGAATAAATTATGCAAAGCAGTCACTGGGCTTATATCGATGTTGCGTTGGATGAGAGTATACATTACACTGAAGTGGCATAAATTATCCCAACATCAGAAACTGATGATGAATAATGAATGAATCATGCAAACCGTGATTACATATCTGGCAAATGGCTAAATTATGCAGATGTAGGTATGTATCTATGCAAGCCTGTGGATAAATTATGCAAATTGCACTAAGTTACTCAAGTCAATTAGCAACGTCGGAAAACACAAGGCTGGATTACATGCGAGGGTAGTATGAATTATGTGAATGGAGGATGTCTTATTGCAAAAGCGGGACTCAATTATGCAAAAGGTAGGGAGTGTAGGAAAACATGTGAACATACCTAGCATGCATTACACAGATCACAGGGGCTCTGTTAGTACATACAACACCCTTTTGGAGCTAAAAGGTGCCCCTTCCAAATGAGCATACTGTTATTAAGTGCAAAACAGTGCATCCCTCCGGGCAAATCAATGTTTGCTACACCCTCCAGAGATATGGCTGGGTAGCATCAGCAGGACTCCAGCTCCCCCCAGCAGGACTTGCCCTGTTTGGCTTAATCCCCTTGTGCAGTCTGTGACCTGCACAACTGTACTTAGCAGCCCTCTCAGATGTGAGCGTGCATTTCTGCAAATACACCAATCAACATTCCAAGCCAAGAGCCACCTCTCTGCATTTTCCAGACACACATGCACCAAGAAAGCATCCATGGGTCTTTGCTCACCTGGACCACACCCGGGGAAAAAACGGCAAGGATGAGATAAAGCCAAACATAGGCAAAGATGCTCCAAGAGGCAGTGACGAAGAAGACTCTCAGGTGCTTGATCTTGCGGCTCTCGCCAGCTGGGATGACATAGATGCACACGGCGATGACCACAAACATGTTGAAGGCAGCGCTGCCCACGATGGTGCCTGGGCCCAGCTCACCCGCCTGGAAGTTGTGACCGCAGACCTCGATGACTGACAGCAGGATCTCGGGGGCAGAGGAGCCCAGGGCCATGAGCGTGAGGTTGGACACTGTCTCATTCCAAATGCGAACGGTGCCCACGCTGGTCTCGCCGTTGGCCTTGGTGATGGTGATCTCCTTTTCTTTTGATGTGATGACCTCGATGGCCGCCATGAAGCGGTCGGCGATGATGGACACTCCCAGAAACATGTAGACCATGGCCACAAAGTAGACCACTGCCCGTGCCGCCTTGTCACCCAGCGATGGGTCGTCGGGTTCCCACACGGGCAGCAGCACCCCCGGCTGGCAGCGGTAGGACCCCTGGCAGCCCCCTGTGCTGGTGTCACTGTCATTGGCCGGGGGAGGCGGCAGGGAGGGGGTTGGGGTGGCTGCCCCGGAGCATGGGGGAGCCGCCAGGAGGAGTGCGACCCCCACCAAGGCCAGGGGAGCCATGGGGGGTGGTGGGGTCCTGTGGGGAAGGAGGAGGAGGTCTGGGTGAGGGAAGCAAACCCCTTTCTCTAACATAAAGGTCAAAGCTCACTGGGGAAGGAGGGTTAGGGGAGAAGCTGAGGACCAATGCAGGGAGGATGGGGACCCAGGGTGATGCAGACACAGAGAGTGCCAGAGACCCACAGAGAGAGAAAGACTGAAAGATAAGGACAGAGGAACCCCTGTGCGCTGCTGGTGGGAATGCAGATTGGTCTATGCACTTCGGGAAACTACAGCCGAACACACCACTCATCGTGCAATTCAGCAGTTTTGCTCCTCGGTATGTGCCTGAGAAATAGGTCCTTATGTCCACTAAGGAGCCAAGCGCAGTGGCTCACACCTGTAATCCCTGCACTTTGGGAGGCTGAGGTGGGTGGATCACCTGAGGTCCGGAGTTCGAGACCAGCCTGGCCAACATGGTGAAACCTCGTCTCTACTAAAAATACAAAAACTAGCTGGGCAGGGTGGCGGGAGCCTGTAACCCCAACTACTCGGGAGGCTGAGGCAAGAGAATCGCTTGAACCTGGGAGGCGGAGGTTGCAGTGAGCTGAGATGGCGCTACTGTAGTCTAACCTGGGTGACAGAGTGAGACTTCATCTCAAATAAAATAAAATAAAATAAAATAAAATAAGAATGTTCATAGCAGCTTTATTTATAATAGCATCAATCTTGAAACAACCCAGAGGCCTATCAGCAGTAAAATGGAGCCAGACGTTTGGAGGATTTGCACAGTGGAATATTATAGAGCACTGAAAAGGGAGTGAATTATTTGCTGCTGCACCCAGCACATGGATGAATCTCACAGATGTCACAACGGCTGAATGAAGCCAGGCACAAAAGCACACAAACTGCAAAATTCACTGAGAGGCAGGGAGCAGGAGGCTCTGAGTTTGTTAGGAGATTCAGTCTCCAACTCGGCCCTGTGAAAGCTCTTGTGCAGGATTTGGGCTGTGGTGGGTGTTGGACCATGTCTGTCTGTTTCAAGTAGAGCTGGCGAGGGGTTGCTGGAGGGTCTCATTCATGTCCCTCCCCAAGGTGGTAGCAGGCATCAGTCTCTCCAGCTTCCCTCTGTCTGACCTGGGCTTTTCCCCAGGCTCTGTAAGTGGTGCCGTTCCTTAGGGGCTGTGACATCCAAGGCCCTGGGCCGGGCCTTCTGTCCCATTTGTGGGTGTGGGGGATCTACTGTTTCCTTATTTCTCTCCCTGCCTCTGGTGCTGAGTTTGAGTGGCTATTATCGTGTCTTATCTGGGTTTCCTTTTAAAACACAAATCGCTGGACACGGTGGCTCACACCTGTAATCCTACCACTTTAAGGCTGAGGCAGGTGGATCACTTGAGGTCAGGAGTTTGAGACCAGCCTGGCCAACGTGGTGAAACCCTGTCTCTACCAAAAATACAAAAAATAAAAAAAAATAAAAATAAAAAATTTAGCCAGGTGTGGTGGCGTGTGCCTGTAATCTCAGCTACTCAGGAGGCTGAGGCATGAGAATTGCTTGAGCCAGGGAGGCGGAGGTTGCAGTGAGCCGAGATCATGCCATGGCACTCCAGTCTGGGCGACAAAAGCAGACTCTGTCTCAAAAAAAAAAACAACAAAACAAAACCAACAACAAAAAAGCCCACAAATCGGCTCGCATCATCCCTCTGCTGTTCAGAACCCCCCATGGCTCCCATCTCACTCACAGCACCAATGTCCTCTCCAGGGCCTGTGAGGTCCGGCGCAATCTGACCCCGAACCCCTCTCTGGCCTCTTTTTCCGCCCTCTCCCCCTCACCCAGTCTGCCTCAGCCACCCTCGCCTCCCCTCTGCTCCTCAGCCTCAGCAGACAAGCTTCTGCCTTGGAGCCCTGGCACCTGCTGTTCCCCCTTCCTTGAACACACTTCTCTATTTGTGTATTTAGTTTTGAGACAGGGTCTCGCTCTGTCGCCCAGGCTGGAGTGCAGCGGCGCCATAACAGCTCACTGCAGCCTCGACCTCCAGGGCTCAGCGATCCTCCCTCCTCAGCCTCCCAAGTAGCGGGAAGTACAGGCGTGCACCACCACACCCAGCTAATCTTTTGTAGAGCCGGGAGTCTCTTTGTTGCCCAGGCTGTTCTTGAACTCCTGGGTTCAGGCGCTCCATCTGCCTTGGCCTCCCAAAGTGCTGAGATCACAGGCGCACGCCACCGTGCCTGGCCCACTCTTCCCCACATATCCACTAGCCTTGCTCCCTCCTCCCTTTCGGGTTTCCACTCTGATGTCACCTTCCCCGAACACCCCATCCAAAATGACATCCTCCCCCTTTGGGGAGTGCCCCTCCATTCCACAGGTGAGAGGACCAAGGTGCAGAGAGGTTACGGAACTTGCCCAGATCATCCAGCACCAACTCTGGCTCCCAGGTCGTCTCTCCAAGAGTGGCCCTGACTCTGAGCTCGTCCGCCCCACCCTCGCGTTGCCATGGTAACCCAGTGGCTTATCAAAAAGGGAGGGAGAGAGGAAGAGAGGTGTCCTGGGAGCCTCCATGCTCCCAGACCCCTCTGCCACCAGCCTCATTTCTTCCAGGGGCTTCCATTTGCCTGAAAAGTTCTTCTGAGCATCTAACCCACAGCCTGTCCCCAACTCACACCCACGTACCCATGGGCTGGGAGCTGGCTCCTCTGGGGGAGGGAGGCAGCGTGTTGGCAGAACTTCCCAAGAAGGAGAGAGCAAGCGAGGAGCACGCCTGTGTGCGTGCGTGTGTGTGTGTGTGTGTGTGTGTGTGCGCAGGCAGGGGCGGGGGACAGGGGTGATTCTTAAAGGGCACTGCACAATTAGCCCCCTCAGCAAGGCCCCTAATGATACGTCTAATTAGCAGCCCCCTAATTAGCAACAACTTAGGCATAATTACAAACCCACCAGGATCCAAAGCAAAGACTCGTGCTCCCTTCTCCCTCCGCCTCCCCGGCTTTCAGGAGAAACAGGAGTCAGGAATTCTTCTAAAGCATCGAACCAAACCCCACTCTCTCCGGGAGGGAGCCTCGGCCTGGGAATTCCTCCCTCAGCTTTAACCACCTGCCCCTGCTGCTGCAGTTCTCAAGGGAGACCAGGGCCAGGTGATGAGGGCTCTCATGTCCACCCTCCTAGCCCAGGGTCTGGGTCAAGTACAGCCTAGGGCAATCCCTTTTTCCTGCAAAACCTGGTTTCTCGCTGGGGCCTTGCGGGAGGAGCAGTCAGGGAGACAAAGCACTAGATAAATATTTGTGAAATGAATGACCAAGAGGTCTGAGCCCTGTCACTGGGGACCACGGGCTCCCTCTGCTCCCGGCTCCTGCCTCTGCCTCGCCATCCACCAGCAGCCCTGAAACCCAATCTGCTTTTAGAATCCAGGGGCAAAAGGATCAGGTGGAGCCCAGGGTGGGAATGGGGAGGGCAGATGGCAGGCACCATCTCCCAGGGCCATCTCTCCCTCCCTTTGTGGGCCCGTGGCCAACGGGTCAGCAGTGAACACCCCTGTTCCACCTCACGCGCCTCTTGGGTCCTTGGTCAGAAGAACGGGACTGCGTGCCTGGGGGTGGGTGCAGTCTGGCGTGCCAGGTAAGACCCCTCCCTCATATCCCTCACGCTGCCACCCCACAGTGGGGCAGTGCTACGAGGGGTGCTTTCCTGACTGTGCCTGTATTGGGGGGCTGGCCCTCAGACTTCTCAACATGCACATTTACTGCCCCAGCGTGAGCCCAGGCGCTCCCAACCACCTCGAAATGGTCCAGTGTAGGGATCACATCACAGGGTTTGGGTGCTTGGGGTTGTGATACACTGATAATAGGTAAACTGAGGTCCAAAGGAGGAACAGGGCTGTTAACCTAGTGCTCTTTAAAGTCATCTGAAGCCCCCCACAGGCACTGTCAGACAGGGCTGGGACCTCACCTGCAGCCAGGGAGACACACACACACACACACACACACACACACACACACACACACACAGACCAGGGCTACAGGCACAGCCTCATACCTTTTCTCCATCACTCACTCTCTCACCCACCTTCTCCAGGGCCCCCTTCACTCAAGGAAGGCAGACAGTGTGTTGGCCAGGGCCCTCTCAACACCCCCCAAGAGGTGGCGGAGAAGCTGTTGAGACCCACCCCCACTGAGACAGGTGTGAGGTTGGCACACCAGGAAAGGGATGGAAGTGAGACTGCAGGAAGGACTGGCCTGGTCTAACCCAGTACCCAGTGCTTGCCCGGAGCAGGAAAGGCGCTCAGTAATTATCAACAAGAATGAATGAATCAAGAGCTGAACAAACAGCAAGAGGTATGGAAGTTAGACGGTAGGAAGGACTAGTCCAGTTATACGAGGAAGAATGGGGAGGTTAGATTGAAGGGAGGTCTGGTCTCATCTCTACTACAAAGGCTACCGGTTAAACTGCAAGAAGGACCAGCTTCAGAATGTCAGAAACAAGGCAAGGGGAGGCGGTCTGGGTTCTCAGGGGAGAGTTGGGGTGGGTGCTGGCTGGGAGGACCGGAGAGAGCAAGGGAGCTCTGCTCAAGTGGGGAGAGTAGTTTAGAGGACTCCAGGCCTGGGGGAGCCCACTCTGCGGGTGGGGGAGGTCTTCTTCCTCCAGGTCTCCCCTGCCAGGGGCGGAGACAGTGGTGTGTAGGAGGAGGGCGCACTGGCTCCCAGGGAGAGCCAGAGAAGAGGAAAGAGAGACAGAAACAGAGACTGAGATACCCAGAGACAGAGATGGAGATGAGGGGGAGAGAGAGAAAGAGAGAGAGGGAGAGAGAGACGCGGACATGGGAAGAGACAGAGACACGGAGAAAGCAGAGACAGAGAGAGACACAGGAAAGCTGAGACAGGGGAGAGAGGCAGAGACACAGAGACACAGAGAAACAGAGATGGCGCAAGAGGAAAGGAGAGAGAAACCCAGGACTTAGAGACAGTAGAGACAGAGCCCCCCCGGCACAGAGACACATAGAGAGTGAGACAGGAGTGAGAGACTGAGAGACAGGGACTCCCAGAGGCGGCCAGACTCTGCTAGACAGAGACCCCTGAGAGATGTGGAGAGACAGAAAGATGAGACCCAGACACAGGAAGGCGGGGGCGGAGGTAGAGAGCGCGGGGGGGGTGCCCCAGACGGGGTGGGGGCGGGGTGTCCTCCCCCCTCAGTACCCAGGCGGCCCCCCTCCCCAGCCGCCTGAGAACCAGGAGGGGCTGAAGGTGTTGGGGCGGCTGGTGGCACTCCCACCCCACAGAAGGTACCCGTGCTGGGCCAGGCAGCCCCCCACCTCCATAAACCAGCCCAGGGAAGCCAGCTCCAGGCTTCCCGAACCGCCCCCATTCCGCGCCTGGGGTAACCCCGTCCTTTTCCCACGCCCCCACCTACCCACCAATGGGGTCTCTTACCTGCGGCTACAGCCTGCAGCAGGTCCCCCCAGCGCTGGGCTGGCAGTGGTGGGCGACTCCGCCCGAAAGAGAGAGAGAGATTGAGAGAGAGAAAAGCTGGAGACTGAGAGGGAGAGCCGGGGAGGAGGGGAGGGAGAGGGGATAGAGGGAGGAGAGGAGGAGAGGGGAGGGACACGGGGGAGGGGGAGTCGGCGAGGGAGCGAGAGAGGGGGAGGAGCCGGAGAGAGGGGGAGGAGGCGGAGGCGGGCAGAGGGGAGGCGGTGCGGGAGGCGGGGGAGGCCCGGGGAGGGGCCTGGGGGAACAGGGCGGGAGGAGCAGGGAGCCCGAGCCTCCTCCCCAGGCTCCGGGTTCAGCACCAGAGGCAGGGGACAGCAGCGGAGGGCGCTCCTGTGCGTTTCAGAAGCAGCCCCCGCCCCCCAACACACACACACACGCACACAGACACACGCACACAGTCTCCCAGCCATACAAGGGCCAACAGCTACAAATAGTTACAGATTCACAGAACTAGGGGGAGGGCAAGAATGTTTAGCTGGAGTCAGATCCAAATTCACATACTGTGCCTGCACAGCCTCACAAAGGAGGCCAGAAACAACCACAAAGACACCCATTAATAAGAATAACAACAGCTGCCATGCATACAGGCAGCCCTGACCACGTGCCTGGCATCGGCATCACATTATTATTTGAGACAGGGTCTCACTCTGTCACCCAGGCTGGAGTGCGGTGGCACGATCTCAGCCCACTGCAGCCTCAACCTCCTGGGCTCAAGCCATCCTCCTGTCTCAGCTTCCCGAGTAGCTGGGACTACAGGTGCCTGCCACCACCACGCCAGGCTTTTTCCCTCCATTTTTTTTTTTTTAAGAGACAGGGTCTCACTATGCTACTCAGGCTGGTCTCCAACTCCTGGGCTGAAGCAATCTTTCTGCCTCGGCCTCCCAAAGTGCTGGGATTACAGGTAAGAGCCACCACACCTGGCATGTTCTAACTTTTTTTTTTTTTATAAATTCAGGACATATGTTGACACAATCGACCCTTACACCAACTTTGTGAGGTAAATGCTATTATGAGCTCCACTTACAGACAGGGAAACCAAGGCACGAGGTGGTAAATATGGCTCCAGATTCTACACCCTTAACTGCTGCACCGTACAATTCCCCAGGCTGAGGACGGGTCAAGTCAAGAAGAGACCTGCAGGTTGGGCACGGTGGCTCACGCCTGTAATCCCAGCACTTTGGGAGGCCAACGCAGGCGGATCACTTGATGTCAGGAATTTGAGACCAGCCTGGCCAACAAGGCGAAATGCCGTCTCTACTAAAAATACAAAAAGTAGCCGGGTGAGGTGGCACACACCTGTAATCCTGTAAGCTACTTGGGAGGCTGAGGCAGGAGAATCGCTTGAACCTGCGAGGTGGAGGCTGCAGCGAGCTATGATCACGCCACTGCACTCTAGCCTAGGCGACAGAGTGAGACTCCATCTCTAAAAAAAAAGAAATGAACTGCAAAGGGCCAGGCAGGTGGCCTGCGCTCCTGAAGACACAAACTCACGCGCCCTCTGATGGGCCCACACACACACCCCCACACAAGCACACACCTCTGCAAGGCACACCATCACTACCCCCACTCCCAATCCCGCTCCCCCCCACGACAAGGGGTGATGGTGAGTCGGTGTGGTGTGCTCCTTCTCCGCAGGTGGACAGTGGGAGGGAGGGGGCCCTGCTCGTGCCACCAGTCCTTCCCACTGCCAGTCCTGGCTGGACACCATCAGGCCTGCTGCCAGGGGAGGGAGAGGATCCGGCTCCCTGCAACTTCCCACGCCTGGGCCTGGCTTCTGGGAAAGAGGGTGAAGACAGGGATGGCCAGGAGTTGCTGAGCTCCTAACTCCCATAAACGCTCGGTAGACAACTGGTGGCTGGGTCTTCTCTGTCAGTGCTGGTGGTCAGACTTCTGGGTGGACCTCCATAGCGGGAGGCAGACAGATGGCCAGAATGACTACAGTGTCTGCCTCTCCCCTGAACCCCCCAGGAAGCAGGTGTCCTGCCCAACTCCTGCCCCCAGCCTGGATATGGCCCAGGAAATGATCATCCCCCAACCCTGCTGACCCAGATTCTATTCCTGGCCTGCAGTGGAGGGAGGACAAGACTTGCATCGTTCCCGCCCTCCACTGGTCCTAGAGACACAAACCTCTGATTCCTTCTCCTGGTAATACAGAAAGGAGCACAGGAGGCCGGGCACAGTGACTCACGCCTGTCATCCTAGCACTTTGAGAGGCCGAGGCGGGCGGATCACCTGTGATCAGGAGTTTGAGACCAGCCTGGCCAACATGGTGAAACCCTGTCTCTACTAAAAATACAAAAAATTTAGCTGGGCGTGGTGATGCACGCTTGTAATCCCAGCTATTCAGGCGGCTGAGGCAGGAGAATCGCTTGAACCGGGAGGCGGAGGTTGCTGTGAGCAGAGATTGTACCACTGCACTCCAGCCTGGGAGACAGAATGAGACTCCGTCTCACACACATACACACACAAGACCACAGGCAAGGCAACTCCTACCACCACAGGCTGGGAGAATCAGGCTTGTCTCCCGCTCCCTGGGCCCCCAACCCCCTGGGCATTTTAGATTAGGTCTAAACTTAGCCCTTTCTAGCATGGTCTAGCCTGCAAGTCTTCTCCCTGGGTCTTGCCTCAGTGCTCCCCACTGGGAACTAAGCTCACTTTCTGCTGGGGTTTAACCCAGGCCCCTTGCAGGGGTCTGGCCATACCTACTTTTTGTTGGGGTCCAACCTCAGCATTATTCATAGGGAGTCTAGCTTCAGACCCTCTGCTACAAATGGACCACTGCTCTCCCACAGCAGCCCTTTCTATCCACAAGTTTTCCTCTAAACGCTCAAGCTCCTTGCCTTTCAACTGGGATCTACCCTCAGATCTAGATCTTTCCACTGGTGTCTCATGTCAGCCCACTCCACTAGGGTCTAACCTCAGTTCTTTTCCTTCCACTTTACATAGTCTGTTCCACAGCAGTTTAACTTTAGCCTTTCTGCTAAGGTGTCACCTCATTTCTTTCTCTTGGGTTCTATCCTGGGACCTAACCTCCATCCTGTTTCTGGGTCTAGCCTTGGATTCCCTCTCCCCCAAATCTGTCTCCCTCAATTCCTCTGGGTGAATCCAGCATCCAACACAGAGCCAGGCATACAGCAGGTGCCCACCAAATGCTTGCCGAACAAAATAATCGAGACAACTGGGAAATGCTGTTCTTCTGGACATATAAATAACCATCAGCCAATTCTCATCGAGAGTGGACAGGGTGGGTCGGGATCATCCCTGCTTTCAAATAGGGACAGTGAGGCACAGAGAGAGAAGTGGGTTAGCTGGGGTCTCAGGGCACAGCTTCACCACCCTGGGGAGGTCTGAGGACAGCATCCTGTCCTTCAGGAGACCTCCCACCAGCGGGTGGCGGTGAGCACGCCATGAGTCGCCCCAGGTCTGGGAAGAGTGGGTGCGTGGGTGCTTAAGAGGCTGCATTCTCAGCTGGCCCTGCACCTGCCTCGTCCTCCAACCCCTGTAGCCGACGTCTCCTCTGCTCCACTTGACGTCGAAGCCGGGTCAAGACCAGCTCCGAGGCCTGGATCAGGCTGTGCTGTGGGGAACAAGAGAAGGAGGGGGATGGAGCTGAGGAAGAGCTGCAGGGGTGAAGGTTACATCATGGTGGGACTGTCTGGAGTGAAGCAACTCCAAAGGCCAGGAGCTCGGCCCAGGTGGGAAGGCAGAGAGCAGACCACAGTGTGTGGGATGGGAATGGGCCTCTGTGATAGGGGTGAAGGGGAGTGGCCTTAAGCGAATTTCTGGTGGGAGGGACAAAGCCTAGACCCAAATGTAAGGAAATGAGATTAGAAGGAACATAAAATGTAGCCAGGCGTGGACGCAGGCGCCTATAATCCCAGCTACTCAGGAGGCTGAGGCAGGAGAATCACTTCAACCCAGAAGGTGAAGGTTGCAGTGAACTCAGATCACGCCACTGCACTCTAGCCTGGGAAACAGAGCAAGACTTTGTCTCAAAAACAAAACAAAACAAAACAAAAAGGGCCGGTGGCTCACGCCTGTAATCCTAGCACTTTGGGAGGCCGAGGTGGGCGGATGACTTGAGGCCAGAAGTTCAAGACCAACCTGGGCAACATGGTGAAATCCCGTCTCTACTAAAAATACAAAAATTAGCTGGGCATGGTGGTGGGCACCTGTAATCCCAGCTGTTTGAGAGGCTCAGGCATAAGAATTGTTTGAACCTGGGAGGTGGTTGCAGTAAGCTGAGATCGAGTCACTGCACTTCAGCCTGGGTGACAGAGCAAGACTCTGTTTCAAAAATAAAAGAATAAAAGAATAAATAAATAAATAAATCTCCTTCACCAGGCCAGTGCCCCCACCCCAGCTGCTGTGAGTGCTCCCAGCTGCCCCTTTCTCCTGGGAGTTGTCCTGGCCGGTAGGAACTGCCTACCAGAAATGAATTCTTCCCTCCCCCGGGAGGTGGCCTGCACCCCCTGCCCGAAACTGCTGAGGTCAACCCTTCTCCCCGAGAGCCAGGGTTACCTGCAGGATGTGCACGCCCTTCAGGGAGACCACGGCAAGCTCCTGCAGCCCGTCCCCGGTCAGGTCCACGTGAGCCATGGCCAGCAGGGGACTGGAGAAGCCCCGCTGCCACAGCAGGCGGAACCCGTGCTGGGCCTCAGGAAGCCCCGACTCTGGGCCCTGGTACTTATAACACAGCAGTTCCTGCAGGGGTGGAGAGCCAGGTCACACAGGTAGATGGGGGCACAGTAGAGGGAGGCCGGTGGGTGGTGGCTCCAACCGTCAGGTCCCACCTGTCCGTAGGTGGCCACCAGGACTTCTGGCCGCCCATCCAAATCCACGTCGGTGACCAGGCCGCAGAGGACACTGTCAAATTGGTCACTGCCGGGCAGGAGAAGCTGGTCTTCAAGGCCCCGGTGCAGCAGGTCCCTGAGGGTCCCAAATGCAGCAGACAGGCTGGGATCAGCTTACAGTGCCCGGCACCCTTGGCAGACGCTGAGCTGGGCACCGGTACTGCTTCCCTTCTCAGGCCTAGACACACTGGTCCTCCAGAAGCCTAGACGTCATCATCTCAGATTTGGACATATTCATAGATCCAGCAAGGGGTCAACCTGTGCACTCAAGCCCTTCACCTCCGGGACCACCTCACTCCCAGATGGAAAGCCACAGGGTCCCATCTGGGGATTCAGACACACGTGTCCTCAATCTAGACACCCACGCTGCCTTCATGGAACCCCGAAGAGGGCTTGGCCCTGGCCGGACACCTTCACCACCCCTAGAGGGGTGCCAGAGTTGGCCATAGTCGCTTCCGAGAGCTGACTGGGAAACGTTCCCATGTAATCATGTTCATGGTTCGAAAGCTACCGTAGCGGAAGTATTTACACTTTGGAAACTCTGGTAAATGCTACAAACCTGGGCTTTCCTCGTGCATAGCCACTGATTAGCCATTTGCCAGCACACCTACTACATCCACTCCAGGGGGCATCTCTGCTCCCACCCCCCAGCCTCAACATATTCCTTGCAAGTCTAGACTTCAATATTCACAGCCCCCACCCCTGGGTCACAAGTATCTTTACTTGTCCAGCTCTGGGTAATCCACCCAAAGGAACTTACTGTGGCGAATGACAAGGTTAGACCACAGCGCAAAGAAACAAGGTTAGGCCACACCCATGTGTCTCAGGGCCCCCTTACCGATACACCACTGCTGGCTCCAACATGCTGGCCACGAGCACGCTGTACTCATCCTGTGCTGGCCTGTCCTTGGTCTCTGGAGAAGAAACATGAATGGTAATCCCAGCACTCTTGAGAGGTCGAGGCGGGTGGATCAGCTGAGGTCAGGAGTTCAAGACCATCCTGGTCAACGTGATAAAACCCCGCCTCTACTAAAAATATAAAAATTAGTCAGGCATGGTGGCAGGCACCTGTAATGCCAGCTACTCAGGAGGCTGAGGCAGGAGAATTGCTTGAACCTGGGAGGCGGAAGTTGGAGTGAGCCGAGATCGCGCCACTGCACTCCAGCCTGGGTGACAGAGCGAGAGTCCGTCTCAGAAAAAAAAAAAAAACATGAATGAAGAGGGGAATGGTTTTGTGGGGACAGGTTCTGGGCTCCTCGTCATACCCCAGGCCCCTTTAATGACAGACATGCAGGTTAGATCTCTGGAAAAACTCTTGAGGCTGTGTTACAGAGGGAGGGTAAGAGATTGGCCTATGAGAGAAATTATGAACGTCAGACACCAGAAGGAGAAGCAGGTGTTAGATGATAGTCTGAGGTTCTGGGTGCGGTGGCTCACGCCTGTAATCCCAGTATTTTGGGAGATCGAGGCAGGCGGATCGCCTGAGGTCAGGAGTTCGAGACTAGCCTGCCAACATGGTGAAACCCTGTCTCTACTAAAAACACAAAAATTAGACACAAAAATTAGCCCAGTGTGATGGCATATGCTTGTAATCCCAGCTACTCAGGAGGCTGGGGCAGGGGAATCGCTTGAACCTGGGAGGTGGAGGTGACAGTGAGCCGAAATTGAGCCAATGCACTCCAGCCTGGGCAACAGAGCCAGACTCTCTCTGGGGAAAAAAAAAAAAAAGACATTTGTGCACGTATGTTTACAGCAGCCCTTCACAACTGCAAAGATGTGGAACTAACCTAAGTGGTCATCGACTAATGAGTGGAGAAAGAAAATGTGGCATATATACATCATGGAGTACTACACAAGTCATAAAAAGGAATGAAATGTTGTCTTTTGCAGCAACTTAGATGGAACTGGAGATCCTTATCCTAAGTGCAGTAACACAGGAGTGGAAAACCAAAAAATGTATGTTCTCACAGAAGAGGGAGCTAAGCTATATACAGAGTATATGTGATGGGGTTTGGAGATTCAGAAGCGGGAAGGTAGGAGGGGGTGTGGGATAAAAGCTACACATTAGGTACAACAGACGCTACTCGGGTGATGGGTGTATTAAAATCTCAAAATCCATCACTATAGAATTTATCCATGCAACCAAAACCACTTGTGTCCCCAAAGTGATTGAAATAATTTTTTTTTCTTTTTTGAGACAGAGTCTCACTCTGTCGCCCAGGCTGGAGGGCAGTGGTGTGATCTCAGCTCACTGCCACCTCCACCTCCTAGGTTCAAGCGATTCTTCTGCCTCAGCCTCCTGAGTAGCTGGGATTACAGGCGCCCGCCACCACGCCCTGCTAATTTTTGTATTTTTAGTAGAGATGGGGTTTCACCGTGTTGGTCAGGCTGGTCGTGAACTCCCGACCTCAGGTGATCTGCCCGCTTCAGCCTCCCAGAGTGCTGGGATTACCGCGCCTAGTCAAAACTCTTTTAAAAAAGCAAAATGCCAGTCAGGGACAGACCCCAGTAAAGGAGCAGGAATGATCAGCATACTGGGGGAAAAGGCTAGACTCCGAGTGGTGGGACCGTGGTGAGTCCAGGAGCATAGCCGGGGGCTAGACTGCAGCAAGAGACACAGTGAAGGGGCCACAGAGTCGGGTGAAGAGGTCCCGATGTGAGACGTGCAGGTTAGGGTACAGAGGGAGAGGTGGACGCTCAGCCCCAGGCTGCGGGGCTAAGGTTACACCAAAGTGAGGAGAACAACTCTGGACCCTAGCAGAAAATATATGGGTTAGGCCCCATGTGCCAGTCCTGGAAGTTAAATTCACAGGAGGGGAGGGGAGGGAAGAGGTGCACTGTAACTCAAGGCCTGGAGTGGGGGATGCAGGAGGGAGGGACTGGGGGCTGGACACTTTGGGAGAGGGGTGCAAATTTGGGTGGGAGGACCCAAGAATGCAGAGTTGTCTCTTCCCCCCACACATTCCCTCCACCGCTCTCTCCCCATCCCCTCAAACCCAGAGCTCACCCTTGGGGGCCGAGAGGCTGAACACGATCACTCGGGAGATGGGGCCGTCCTGCAGGACCGACCACATCTGCAGAACCTCTGCGAGGAGAGCGAGGACTCAGAGCCCCAGCCCCACCCCGGTCCCGCCCCCAGCCAGGAAACTTTTGACTTTCCCCGCCACCGTTCAGCCCCACCCTAGCCCCGCCCCTCCGCAGCTCTCAAACCCACCCAAACCCCGCCCCCAATCCCCACCCTCATCCCTTCCCTCCATTACCCTACCTCACCCAGCTCCAGCCCTTGGCCCCACCCTATCCCCGCCCGGCTAGCCCCACCCTCATCCCTCAACCCCCTTACCTCCCTCTCCTACCCCACCCAGCTCCAGTCCTCAGCCCCACCCTGGCCCCGCCCCCAGCCCTCAACCCCACCCCTTACCCCGCCTCACCGTGGCCCTCACCTCGACTCTGCTGGTCCACGTGGGCTACACGGACATAACCACTCTGACAGCCCAGAGCTGAGAGGCGCCGGGACGTGCCGGGGAGGTTGTGGACGTCCAGCCAGAGGACGCTGGCGGGCGGATGGATGGACAGGACCGAGGGCCATTGCTGGGCCCAGCCCCGCCCCTCTGCCTCCCCAGGGGCAGTTTCCCCTCCCTGTAGCCCTGGGACCCTGCTGCCTGATTCCTCCTGGATAATCCTCACCGCCCAATTCCTCTGGGGTCAATTCTCACCACCCGAGGGCTCAGTCCACCTCTTGTTTTTTCTGGTGTCACCCCTGCTGATCAATTTCTCTGAAGTCATGCCATGGACTCGTTTTTCTGAGCTCCTCCCCGGTGCCCAATTTCTCTAAGGTCCCACCGCCTGATTTCTCTGAGGTCACTGCCCCGGTCCCCAGTGGCCTCTTTCGGGGCCTCTCCTACCTACTGGTCAGGTTCGTCAGCTCTGGGAAGAGGTTTTCCACGGGCTGTTCCTCAAACTGATGCAGCCCCTCGTTCTGGGGGAACCAAGACCCACCCCACCCCCACTTAAGTCAGTTTCACATATACCCATCCAGCGCCAGCCCACAGTGAACCCCACAGGGCTCTGCCCAGCACGCCTCCCCGCCTCACCTCCTTGTAGAGATGAACAGCCGGGTCATTCCCACTCAAGAGAAACACGGTCTCCAGTTGATCCCCGACCTGGACCCTGAAAGCAGAGAAATCTAGAACCCCCAAGGTAGTGGAATCCATATGGTCAGAGAACCAGAACTCTCCTCTTGCAAAAACTCTGGCCTGTTGAGAACCTTAATATTCTGGGATCCAGACACTAGACCCAGGGTTAGAATCTCAGGGCTCAAGCTCCTGAGTACTCTATCTCCTTGAAATACAGAACTGTAGAAACGAGCCCTCAGAGAATCTCAGAATCAAGGAATGTACCTCCCAATCTCAGAATTGAGGGAACATGGCTTGCTAGAACCTCCCACTCTTAGAGCCCGCATCTACTCCTACCTTCGCTCTGTGGATTTAGGAATGGAATGAACTGTAGAACCTTAGAAAGCTAGGACCTCTTCAATCTGAAACCCCAGTATTCTAGAAGTGCTGTTTTCTGTCTCCTTAGAAATACTAGAACTTCTAAAATTTGCCATCACAGATTTCAGATTCACGGAATGATAGAATATCCAAATCCTAGTAAGAAGAACATTAGCGCAATTAGAATCTTCAGTTTCGGGAACTCTCACCTGTTAGACCAGGGGTTGGCCAACTATGACCTGTAGACCAAATCCAACCCATTATCTGTTTTTGTAAATAAAGTTTTATTGGAACACAGCCACATTCATTCATTTACACAGTGTCAATGGCTGCTTTCTGGCTACAATGGCAAAGTGAGTAGTTGTGACAGACTGGCCCTCAAAGCCTAATATTTAGTATCTGGACTTCTACCAAAAAAAATTTGCCAATCCCTGTTCTAGACCATCTGTGTTCTGGAATGGAATCTGGAACTCTAGAATGGATTCCACACACGTTGGGATTCTAGCACCTTGGTATTCTAGATGGTCTATGTTCTATCTCCTTGAAAGATGAGAATGTCGCCGGGCGCAGTGGCTCACGCCTGTAATCCCAGCACTTTGGGAGGCCGAGGTGGGCGGATCACGAGGTCAGGAGATCGAGACCATCCTGGCTAACACGGTGAAACCCCGTCTCTACTAAAAATACAAAAAATTAGCTGGGTGTGGTGGCGGGCGCCTGTGGTCCCAGTTACTTGGGAGGCTGAGGCAGGAGAATGGCGTGAACCCAGGAGGCGGAGCTTGCAGTGAGCCGAGATCGCGCCACTGCACTCTAACCTGGGTGACAGCGAGACTCCATCTCAAAAAAAAAAGAAAGATAAGAATGTCAGGAATTTATCATTACAAAACCTCAGAAGATTCTGTCTTCTATCTTACTGTAGAACATTCAAATGTTGGAATCTTAGAGCTTACGACTCTAGAAAACTTAGCATCTCTGATCTTGGAATGTCAGACTCTAGAACTTTAGAATCTGGGAACTCTAGATGTGCAGAATTCCCAGAATTCCCAGGTGCTCCATCAAGTCTCTCAGATTATCTAGTTCAGGAATGGCAGGGTGGTGGCCCCTTGGCCATCTAGTCTATGGCCACCTTAAAATCATGATGCTTGGGCCAGGTGTGGTGGCTCATGCCTGTAATCCCAGCACTTTGGGATACCAAGGCAGGCGGATCGCCTGAGGTCAGGAGTTTGAGACTAGCCTGGCCAACATGGTGAAAACCCATCTATACTAAAAATATAAAAAGTAGCCAGGCATGGTGGCATGAGCCTGTAATCCCAGCTACTCAGGAGGCTGAAATAGGAGAATCACTTGCACCTGGGAGGTAGAGGTTGCAGTGAGCTGAGATCAAGCCACTGCACTCCAGTATGGCAACAGAGCGAGACTCCATCTCAAAAAGAAGAAGAAAAAAAAAAAAGCACGATGCTCTAAAAAACAAACATAGAATCTGATTGTGGGCAAGTTCGTGGTCTCCACTTAGCTACAGCTTTCCAACCTCAGCTGCATATGTGTGTGTGCACACATGCTCCGTTACATTACACTTGTGCTTTCCATTCTCACATGACCTCCCTGGTCCCCAAAGGCATTTTAGTTTAATTTAATTTATTTATTTTTGAGACAGAGTTTTGCTCTTGTCACCTGGGCTGGAGTGCCGTGGTGCAATCTTGGCTCACTGCAACCTCCACCTCCCAGGTTCAAGTGATTCTCCTGCCTCAGCCTCCTGAGTAGCTGGGATTACAGGTGCACACTACCATCCCGGCTAATTTTTGTATTTTTAGTAGAGACGGGGTGTCGTCATGTTGGCCAGGCTGGTCTCGAACTCCTGACCTCAGGTGATCCATCCACCTCGGCCTCTCAAAGTGCTGGGATTACAGGTGTAAGCCACCGTGCCCGGTTGGCATTTTAGTTTTCAATCTCTAATCTAGTACAACCTCTTTATTTTCCAGAAGGGGAAACAGACTACAGGGGTCTGTAAGTAAAGAAGGGGTTTGAGAGCTCAGGGTTTCTACATTTACAGTGGGGTGGGCACAGATGCCCAGGGGACACTCACTCTGCATGGCACAGCTGGAACGGAGTGAACTGGAGCTCCAGGTTCAGGCAGCTCTCTGTAGGGACGGGCGCGTGAGCATGGGGCACCTGCTGGGGACCCTCTCCCTCCTCCCGTCCACGCCTCACTCACGGGCAATGGAGTCAAGGTTGTACTCAGAGCCGGGCTCATAATCGCAGTAAATGTTCAGGAAGGGGCTGCCCTTGTCCCCTGAATCCTGGGGGAGGACACGGGGTTCAGGGGAGGGCAGGGGTGGCAGGTGGGATCTGGGGCAGCTCAGTGGAACTCACCATGTGTGTAAGGAGGAGGGCGAAGGGAGGTGGAGGGGGCTCTAGGTACCTTGATGAACGTGATCCCCACAACCAGACCTCGCTTGGGGGGTGACTTGTTGAAAGTGTCAATGGAGACAATCTCCGCGTCCACTGGGAGGGGAAGAGTTCTAAGTTCAGTGTTAGGCAGACTCATGACTCTGATCTCCCAAACATGTGAACTCCAGCCACCGCAATGATCATGCCCTCTGGTCTGAGTCCTGACCGCCATCACCCGACCTCTGTTCCCTGGGTACCAGGGATCCTGACCTGTAAGTCTGAAGAATCCTGAAACCCTAGGCTCATCCAGGCCCCAACTATGCCTGCCTCCTGATCCCAGTGATCCCCTTAAACCACCCCGATTCCATTCTCCCAGCACGGTGACCCGGCTCAGAGAGAGCCTCAGAAGCCGCCTCAACACCACGTTCCAGGGCCCTCCCAGCACCATAGCGCCACCCACCGGGAATGTAGTTGAACTGCAGCTCCTTGGCCACTGGCCGGATTTTCTGTCGGAGGTCTTGGTAGCGGAAGCCGAGCACCTTGCCTTTAAGCGTGGCGGCCAGCAGCTCCCCGCGCCCGCCGGCGCCGCCTGCCAGCCCATACACATTGCTCTGCGACGAGAAGCGCGTGAAGCTGTCCTCGCGCAGCGGGCAAGGCCCCGCGGCCACGGCCGCCTCCCCCATCACGCCCCTCAGTTACGCACCCTCTCGGCAGCCCCCACCGCAACCCGCACTACCCAACCTACGACTCTCTAAGCGACCTGAACCGCCGGGTGCCCGGCCGTTGCGCAGGCTGATGACGTGCAAGAAGCTGCTGGCTTTGCCCTCTCCCAAGATGGCGGCCAGATTGCATGCTCGGGTCTCCCAGGCAACTTTGACCCACTGCGCCTGCGCACTCTTCTCCTTTCCATTTCTGGACCAGGTGGCTGCCATAAGGAGTCTGTGACTAGAGATGGGAGGTGGCGGCCACGGCTTCTCGCTCTATGCTGTGTGGAAGGTCGAATCATCATCATCGTAAAACTTAATATTGCCCTTATGTGCCAGGAACTACTATAAGTGCATTCCATATAATTTATTAAAAATTTGGAAGGGGGTGGAGGTAGGTACTTAAATCCATTTTACAGATGAAGGAATTGAGGCACAGAGGGGTAAAGTAACTTGCCTAAGATCACACAGCTAGTAACGAGCGGTCAGTACTGGAAACCAAACAAGGTAATTCCACAGTTCACTTTTTTTTTTTTTTTTTGATACAGAGTCTTGCTCTGTCACCCTGGAGTGCAGTGGTGCGATCTCAGCTCACTGCAACCTCTGCCTCCTGGGTTCAAGCGATTCTCCTGCCTCAGCTTCCCGAGTAGCTGGGATTACTGGCGCCACCACACCTGGCTAGTTTTTCTATTTTTAGTAGAGATGGGGTTTTGCTATGTTGCCCAGGCTTGTCGCTAACTCCTGAACTCAGGCGATCCGCCCACCTTGGCCTCCCAAAGTGCTAGGATTATAGGTGTGAGCCACCTTGCCCGGACCATACTTCATAATCTTAACAGTATCACCTTTAAAATAATGAATACATTCTTCTTGACCCCAAGGAAAAATGATCCAGCTACAATAACCAACTCTTTTATCGAACACCTACTTGGTGACAGTCATGCTGGCTCTGATAATCTGACTCCTCACAATTGTTCTGCAAGGGCCTACTGTTACCCTCCCTGCCAGTTCACTTATTCAGGATTCACTGAGTTTTTACTGTGTGCCTGGACATCCTTTGCAAATCTATTTCACTAATCTTTGCAAGAAAGAAACCTCTTCAAAGGGGTTTATTATCCCAGTTTAGAGAGGATGAAATGGAGGCTCGGAAAGAGTAACTCCACTGACTGACTCATTAGTGGTGGGGACAGGATGTAAACCAGGTGTTCCCCACTCTGGGGCCTTCAGGGGTTCCTATCTGTGCTGCTTTGTCCCTAGAAGGCCATGAAGGTTTGGGTACTCTGTGCACATCTGTGTATCATTTCCAGAAAACATGGGTTGGCCAGCTGTCCTGGATACCTCGAGCACACACAGACTACAAGCTCCATGAAGGAAGCAGCTGATCTCCCTTGATCACGGTCTTATCGCCTGTACCTGGACCACAAGACCTGACACAAAGCAGGCATTCAGTAAATATGTGTCAAAAATCACAAACTATGTACTGAGCACGTAAGAGACAGCAAATGGAAAGTTCTCAAAGGCAGACTGGATAAGGGAGGTGGCAAGAAGGAATTTGTGATGATTCCAGATTTTTGGATGTGGGGAGAAGTTCCTGGAGGGTAGTCTGGGAATGCCATCAGTGCTGCTGTGTTCCCAGGGCCTGGCATGCAGCAGGTGCTTAGTGAATACTTGCTGAGGGAGTGGCACGTGGGTCTAGTGCCACTTCAGCAGTGCGTTTCCTTCAGGCGTCTTCCCTCCCTGGTAACCTATAAGCCACATGTTGAGCGGATGAATAAAAAAATGAAGTTACAGGTTAGGAAGGAATCATTCTGTTCAGAGGTTTCCAATCCTAACTGCACACTTGAACCGCCTATGAAGCTTTAAAAAGCAAACCAAAACAGGCCGGGCGTGGTGGCTCATGCCTGTAATTCCAGCACTTTGGAAGCTGAGGCAGGCGGATCACCTGAGGTCAGGAGTTTGAGACCAGCCTAGCCAACACGGTGAAGCCCTGTCTCTACTAAAAATACAAAAATTAGCTGGGCGTGGTGGCACACACTTGTAATCCCAGCTACTCGGGAGGCTGAGGCAGGAGAATCACTTGAACCCGGGAGGCAGAGGTTGCAGTGAGCCAAGATTGCACCACTGCACTCCAGCCTGGGTGATAGAGCGAGACTCCATCTCAAAAACAAACAAACAAACAAACAAAAAAACCCAAAACAAAAGGGTAGGAAACCTCAGTCAAACCGTAATTTATCAGAGTGCAGCCCCAGCCTGGATACTTTTATTTTTGTGCCATGATGCCTAATTTTTGTATTTTTAGCAGAGACAGGTTTTTGCCATGTTGGCTAGGTTGGTCTTGAAGTCTTGAACTCCTGACCTCAAGTGATCCACCAGCGTGGGCCTCCCAAAGTGCTGCGATTACAGGCATGAGCCACAGCACCCAGCCCCACGCCTGGATACTTTTAATGACTTTAAAGCATAGTCAGGGCTGACCATCACTGATTTAGGTCATGGATGGCAGAAACAGATTCTCACACTATCCTTCAGCCAGTGCGCACAACAGGGGCAGACATGGTAACAACCTCAGGTCTCAGGAGTCTTTGCTGCCATTATCAATGCACTGGAGCTGTGGGAGGAGCTGCAGGGGACAGAGGAGCAGGGCAGGGCTCAGGGAATTTGAACCTCGCCTGCACTTCTCTAGGCTTACTGAATTGCAGCCCCTCTCCCAGGAGCATACCCTGGTTTCCTAGGCAGCCCCTCCTCTGTGCAGTTACTGCCCCTGCTCACTTCCTGACACTTTCCCATCCTGCCTGAGCACTGAGCCTCCTCCAGCCCGTCTCCTCCATAGTGAGGGGCCCTACGCAGGGCAGGGTAAAGCACATGCGTACCAGACGGGTCCCCCAACATGCACATTGTGGAGTGTGGTGGAGGCAGCTGGTTCCTGCCCACCTTTCCCGGGCAAAGGCTCCTGCTGTCTCCTCCCCCACTCCCCAGACCCACTCGGGCCTCAGACTCTGCCCACCAAAGCCGCTTCCTCCCCCGTCCTGTGACAGATGGAACAACTGTCACCGGGGCGTTCAGCCTTCCTGCCAGGGAAATGTGGACATGGGAGATTCGGCGAGCTTCCACCCATTCTCATCCAAAGCAGTCATGAGGATTGTCACATTCGACCCTCCCACTGGCTCTGAGGGGTGGCATCATCACCATGCATTCCAGATGAGGAAACCAAGGTCCCTGGACCCCAAGAACCCAGAGAAAGTTAGATCAAGATGGGCGCTCTGGGACTTCCAAGCCAGAGCTCCTCCCCAGGCCCACCATCCCTGGGTCTCCCCAACCTAGAAACTGACCCAGCCCACACGTGTTTCAAGGATGCATGCCCCCAACCTCCCAAGAGCTTGCCCAGAGTCTGAGGGACCAGGAGTGTGAGGAGAACGGGTGACCGGCCCAGGGGCAAAGTGGGTAGCAGAGACGAGGAGGAAGAGAGACTCATGCAAAAGTGTTGTTTTTTATTTTCTTTCTCGGGCCAGCTGCAGCTTCCAACCAAGAAAACCTCAAAGCATTAGGGAAGGAGCAGGTGTGGGGCTGGGGTCAGGGACAACCCCCTAAGCTCCAGGGCCCGGGGTCTAACCTGAGAGGTCGGGGCTGCAGGAGGCTGGGGGAAGCTCCCAGAGCTTGGGGGAAGAGGAGCTTGCCCCCCGTAGAGACAGCAAGTCTCAGCGGCTACATGTGCTTTAGAGCTTGGCTGGGGGACAAAAGTGGGAGAGACAGAAACCGGCTTCATGAATCAGCTGGTCAGGAGATGGGGGGCCAGATGCTGACCCCAAACCCCCGGCAGCACCCCTAGCAAATAGGTCTGTATCAAAGATTCTGTACAGCTGGTTTTGGGGGTGAGGGGCACCTATGGGGGCTTAAATAAATGGGCAGGGAGCAAGGGATGTAGCGAGAGCAGAGGGTGACTGTCTGGCCAGCAGCCTGGGCCTCTGGTGCCCCCGCATGCTGACCCCCGCTGCCACCTGCCCACTGTGGCCTGCGGGACTCCCCAGGGGGGAAAGGAGGGAAGCTCTCCACCAAGTCTCGGCCCCACCTCTCTCTAAGCAGATGGGACAGGAAGATGGGCACTGAGGGGCTTAGCGCAGGTCCTCCTCATCGCCCTGGATGGTCTTCTTGATGCGCAGCAGCATGGTGGTGAGCCACTGGTCCAGCCGGGAGATGGAGTCATATTCCTTCACCTGAGGGCACACCAGGTGATGGGCTGGCCATGCTCCTCCCTGTTCCCAACCCTGCAGCCCAAGGGCACTTGTCCCAAGGTTTTCAAGATCTGTCCGTCACCCCGGTCTCTGAGAAGGAGCAGAGGGAGGGCTCGAGGCCCCGACTCAGCCAGGGAAGCTCCCTCTTGTCTGTCTTGACTACGCTAGGCACAACATTTCCCTTGGGGGAGAAAGATTGTAGCTTTAAAAAAAAAAAGGTCCAGCATCCTCATTGAATGGGTGGGAAACTGAGGCCTCAAGATACGGAAAAGGCCACTCCTGAGTGCCATGGGGCATGGGGGAGAGAAGCCACGGCCTGCTGGGCATCCCCTCCCTGAGCTCCTGGGTGAGTTGCCACCCACTGTCTGGGGCAAGAGGAACCGGATGGCATTTCCTCACTGTCCTCAGCTAGGGGCTTCCGTTCCCGAGGGGCACCTAGGGAGAAATGCTTGACATGTGCCATTAGTGGAACGAATCAGGACCTGAGCCGGACGCCACTGAGCCCAGGAACGCTGGGAACAGAGAAAGGGAAGGGAGAGAGAGCCACGTGGGCGGCTCCACCAGGCAGAGGGAAGCTGGCGCCTCTCCCGTGTCCTCAGCTCCACTCTCCTTCTCACCCTTTCCCTCCCAGTCTGTGCCTCCTGGGTGCCCAAGGCGGCCACTGTGAGTCTCACACACTCAGCTGGGGGACTCAAGGAACCCTGGTCTTCAGGGGCAGACAGATATGGCTCTGAACACCAGCTCTGCCCCTGAGGTGCCAAGGCCACCATCTATAAAATGGGGAAAACACTCCCTGCACCTCTTGGGGCTACTTGTGAGGTTTCTGGGCCGACTGGAGAAAGAAATTCACAGTGGGCTAGGGGCCAGATAAAAATGGGTGAATATCAGGGGAGAGCATGTCTGAGAAGGGTGGCTTTCCTAGGGGACCCATCCCCGTGAAGGGGCCTGACCCCCATGCGGGCCACTCACCGACTCGGTGTAGCTGTCCACATTCTGCTCCTCGTGGGCCTCTAGCAACTTCTGCAAGCAAATGGCAGAGAGGGGTCTGGGGCCCAGGCTGACCTGAGGTCGGCCTGGATTAGATGAAAGCACACACTATCTGTATGCCAGGCCTGGGGCTGGGGTTTCCTGAGGACTCTCAGAGGGTTAGTCCGTGTGGGTTAAACTGGGGACAGGTAGGGGTGTGTTGCAATCCTGCTGCCCTACTCATCAGAAATGGCTAGCTCTCAGGGCAACCTTACCAACATAGAACATCACACAGAATGTGTGTGCGCGTGTGGATATGTGGTGTGTCTGTGGTGTGTGTGTGTGTGTGGTGTGTTTGGTGAGTGTATGGTGTGTTTGGTGTGTGTGGCGTGTGTCGTGTGTGGGGTATGTCGTGTGTGGTGTAGTGTGTGTGCAATGTGTGTGGGGTGTGTGGTGTGTCGTGTGTGGAGAGCGTGTGATGTGTGTGGTGTATGTAGTGATTGTGTGAGGTGTGTGTTGTGTGTGGTGTGTGTGTAGCATGTGGTGTGTGTGGTGTGGTGTGTGTAGTGTTCGGTGTAGTGTATGTAGTGTTTGGTGTATGTGGTGTGTGTAGTGTGTGGTGTGGTGTGTGTGGTGCGGTGTGTGTGTTCGGTGTGTGGGATGTGTTTCATCTGCATGTGGTGTGTGTGTGTGTGTGTGTGTTCACCCAGCCATCCCAAGCTCCAGCACTCCCCAAGTTGTACTTTATCTGGAAAATGGAGACTCAAATGGCCAAAGAAAAGAAAACAAAACAAAGACACCCTCTGAGAACCACTGGACAAGTCTTGATGAGTGTCCCACCCGGAGCCCCGGCCACCCCCATCTGGGGTTCGGGAAGCGGGAGGCCGGAGCACCCAGCACTTACTTTCATCAACTTGCATTCCCGGGAATCAGAGAAAGCTGGGAACAGCTCCTCATACTTCTGGACAGCCAGCTGGGCAGCAGGGAAGGGGGAGGATGAGTTAGTAACAAGAGGGCCCTCAATAGGCCGGGCGCGGTGGCTCAAGCCCGTAATCCCAGCACTTTGGGAGGCCGAGACGGGTGGATCACGAGGTCAGGAGATCAAGACCATCCTGGCTAACACGGTGAAACCCCGTCTCTACTAAAAAATTACAAAAAACTAGCCGGGTGAGTTGGCGGGCGCCTGTAGTCCCAGCTACTGGGAGGCTGAGGCAGGAGAATGGCGTGAACCCGGGAGGCGGAGCTTGCAGTGAGCTGAGATCCGGCTACTGCACTCCAGCCTGGGCGACAGAGCGAGACTCCGTCTCAAAAAAAAAAAAAAGAGGGCCCTCAGAGCTGCTGGCCTGGCAGCCGAGGGGACTTGGGGATGTCTGGTAATACTGAGTCAGCTCTTTGCGCCCCTCCCCTAGCCTCAGGTGTCACCTGGCTCTGTGTGTCAGTACCTTCCCGGAGCTGAGCTCAGCACCAGCCTGGCTGGCAGAGACGGCTGCAGGGAGGGGTGGGTGGAGGGGGAAGGCTCCTCAGACAGGTACCCACTGCCTCCTCCCACCTGGCTCAGCCGGAGCAGGGGACAAATGAGCACATCCTCCATGGCAGGCCTGGGGCTGGTGCTTCTTGAGGACCCTGAGAGGGTCAAATAACGGTGAGCCCCTTTTTGAAAGTGAGGGAACAGATCCAGAGGGGGCCGTGACCTGCCCAGGGCACGGTGAGACATGGGGTGGGAATGTGAACCTGGTCTGACAAAGCCCAAGCTTTTGCCCACCACCAGTGCCCACAGCAGAGCAGGGCTCTATGGGGTGTGTGTGGGGGGGGTGTGTGGGGCCATCACCCCAGGCCGTGAGGCAGGGGGTTGGGCAGCCAGGGACACCAGGAAATCCTGGACTCCGTGCTTCTGCCAGTTAATGGCAGGAAAACTCCAGCCAAGCAAAATCTAGCACCAACCCTCCAGCTCCTTCCCTCCGGCCACGTCCCCTCCCACTGCCCTCTCTGGCCCCTCTTTTGCCAAGCGCCCCGAAAATAAGTGGGCATGTGAGCTACAGCTAAAGTCGTGACAGCGGGAGTCACAAAGATCTGGAACGCTGGGGCTACAGGTCGCTAGCCATGTGGCCTCAAAGGACTCTCGTCCCAGCCTCACCACCTTCACTTGTAAGACGAGGTGACAATGGTGCTGACTTTAATGGGATGCAGTGAGGATTCAAAACGTGCACCCACGAAGAAAAGAGCACTAAGTGAGGCAGGAGCTGGACCTGCAAAAGCCTCCAGGGCTGGGCGGGCAGGTGACTCCAGCACAGAAACACAGCTGTGAGAATCACATTTCTCATCCAAAGGCTGCCTGGCGGGGGACAGACGTGAGGGAGGAGCACGTCCATCTTGGGGGGGCAACAGGACCTGGCCTGGAGCGGTGGTCCAGTGGGCATGGGGTGCGCTACCTTGGCGTTGAGCATGTCGATGCAGAAGTGGCAGAGGGCTGCTTTGAAGAAGTAGTCTTTGGCACTGTACTTGAGGAGGGGGCTGTCCATGGCATTGGTCCCCACCTGTAGCCATGGGGAAGTGGCACTGTGAGCTCAGGGCAAGCAGCCAGAGGGCCAGAGCCACTGCCAGGCACTGAGGGGCCAGCTGGGGGCTGGGTCCATGTCCCAGGGTGAGGCCGTTAACCCAGGACCCCAGTGGCAGGGAGCCAGGGACTGGCTTGGGGAGATCAGCAGCCGGTGTGTGAGTGACCAAGACCAGAGTGTGATGGTGGCTGGGTGGAGGTGGAGGCTGTAGCCAGGTGTTCAAGGGCTCCCAAGAGCCTGAGACAGTGGGGAGGCGGCGGCCTGGCTGTCAGGACCAACGGGAGGCCGGCATGGCAGTGGGCAGAGGGGCGGCAGGAACATGAGAGGCGGCGGCGCCCACCCTTCTCTCCCCAGGGACCAGCTGCCTGCCTTTTTCTTGGCCATCACCCAGGGCTCCGTGCACGCTGGGGGGACCCCATGTGACACCCCCTCCCTCCCACTGTGGATGAGGACCATCGTGCCATGGGGTGGGGTGCCCACAGCCACCCTGGGCCTCTTGGCAGTTCTTCCCGTTGCCTCCCTCTGGGTTCTTTAGCCAGCCTCGCTCTGGGCCCCTCCAGGAAGCTCTGCGAGGGGTGTGGGAGGGCACAGCCAGGGAGACGGTGCTGACACGGCATGGAGTCGTAGGTGGAGAATGTTCAGCCAGACTGAAGATGGGGTGGGGGGTGACATGGCAAGGGCTGTGCAGGAAGAGGCAGAGGCGAGCCGGGGGAGGGGTGGTTCCAGAACAAGGTGCCGGGGCTTAGGAGGAGGCACAGGCCCTGGGAGGGGGCAGGGTGGGGGCCACCAACCCCACCTGTCCCCACCTGCTCGTAGATGTCAATGGCCTTCTGATATTGCTCCAACAGTGCGGCGTAGCCAGCCACCTTCAGCAGACACTTGTTGGCTGAGCTGTGTGGGAAGGAGGAGTGAGGGGAAGTGGTGGCGGTCCCCGAGGGGCTGGGGCAGGCAGGAAGGGGGCTACCTGTTGGACTCCTCGCCTTTGTAGTAGTCTGCGGACTGCTCGTAGTGGGCGATGGCCTGGGGAGACATGGGGGATGGGTTTCAAGGGAGGGCAGGGGAGGGAGAGGAGGTCTCCATGAAGCTTCCACACCCTTCGCCCTGCCCACCTGGGACACAGCCAGACCCCGTTCTCCAAGCTCTGCCAGCACCCCATGCCCCCTTCTCGGCACTCAGACACCAGAGGACTCCCCTGGTGGGAAGAGAGAGCAGCGCTGGTCTTGGCTGCCAGCCCAGGCAGGGCCCTGCTGCCACTCACCTTCTCGATGTCTACCAACTCCGTCTCATAGATCTCAGCAATGGAGATGTGGTGCTTGGCCGCAATCGTGAATCGGCCCTGGAGGGGACACGGGAAGGGACTGCCTGTGACTCATGACCTGCGTGCCCTGTCCTGCACCCCTGCTGACCCATGACCCTTCAAGTTCCCACCCCTCAGCCAGGCCTGTGAGGAGGTATGAAGAAAACACTGAGAGGAGGGGGAACACATGGGTGAGAAGGGAGAGCCCCAGCACTAGAGGCCTGGCTGTGCGTGCTGGGCTGAGCTGGTGACCTTGGACAAGCCACTCCAGAGCCTCAGCCTAATTCCATCCTGTCCATGAGGGCACAGATGGTGTGACACCAGAGAGGATGTGAGCACGAGCACTTGGCCAAGGCCCTGGCCCTTAGGAAGCCTCTGATAGGAGCCAGAGAGGCGGAAGGACCAGCCCAGAGTCACTTGGCAAAAGGATTTGGAGAAACCAGGATGGGAGGGAGGGCTTGAGACCCCTGCCCAAGAGTACTAGCTCTGCCCCCAGGCCAACACCTACCTGTCAGCCTCTCCCATGCACACCCAGAGCTCCCCAGGGAGGCCTCAGGTTCCGAGGGGCCTCGCACCTTCCATCCGCCTCTACCCAGTGTCCAGGCGCTTGCCTGACTGCTCTGCACCAGGGGCTGGTCCAACGCCACCCCCTTGCTGACGGCAGTAGGAAAGGGCAAGGTCCTGGGCTCAGCCAGACCTTGTTTTGGGTCTCAGCGACTCCTCCTTGTAGCCGCGTGTCCCTGGGCAAGTCACGTCACTCGTCTGAGCCCCTCTCCTCCACTATGGAATGGGGATGACAATAATGCCAACCTCACAGGGCTGTGGATTAAACCACCCTGCAGTGTCTGGCCTAATAAATGGCAGCTGCTATTATTGTTCTAATCACAGTCACCCCTGCAGCATTGCCCTGAACACAAGGGGTAGGGCTCGTGCCCCTGCCTGGGGTTGGAGAGCTGAGACAGGGCAAGCAGAGAGGCAAAAAGGAGCTGGCCAGGCGTGGTGGCTCATGCCTGTAATCCCAGCACTTTGGGAGGCCAAGGCGGGTGGATCACTTGAGGTCAGGAGTCCAAGACCAGCCTGGCCAACATGGTGAAACTGCATCTCTACTGAAAATACAAAAATTAGCCAGGCGTGGTAGCACATGCCTGTAATCCCAGCTACTCGAGAGGCTGAGGCACGAGAATCGCTTGAACCTGAGAGACAGAGGTTGCAGTGAGTGGAGATCACGCCACTGAACTCCAGCCTGGATGAGAGGGACAGACTGTGCCTCAAAAAAAAAATAATAATAAAAATAAATAAATAAATAAATAAATAAAGAGAGAGAGAGAAAGCGCTGACAGGAGCCCTGGCCTGGGTGGAACCCTTCACTCTGGCTCCGGTTGGCAGCTGCCCACCTGGTCTGCATCTGTCATTGGCAAAGCCCCCTGGGACAGGACAGGTGGTGAGCCTCCTGTGGGCTCTGCCTATCCCTGTGGCCTGCTACAAGATGCTTATCAAATAATACGACACTTGTGGGAAGGCTGGGCAAGGGAAAGTGCCGGACACACTCTCTCCGGTAACCCAATTTCTTTTTTTGAGACAGGGTCTTGTTTTGTCACCTACGCTGGAGTGCAATGGTGTGATCACAGTTCACTGCAGCCTCAACTTCCTGGGCTCAAGTGATTTTCCTGCCTCAACCTCCCAAGAACTAGGACCCCAGGTGCATGCCACTACACCAGGCTAATTTTTTGTAGAGAAGAGGTCTTGCTATGTTGCCCAGGCTGGTCTCGAACTCCTGTGCCCAAAAGATCCTCCCACCTCAGCCTCCCAACATGCCAGGATTACAGTCATGAGCCACCGTACACAGCTCAATAACCTAAATTCTATGAATGAAAACCATGACTGCCTGTGGAGTGAGGGGGCCGTCAGGCTGGTGAGGAGCTGGGTGAAGACCCAGCCAGCCCAGGCCAGCTCAGGTAGTCTAATCCCCCCAGCTCCCACTTCCCCCTCCGCAACTGGTTTGGCCACAGAGTAAGAACAGTGCTGGGAGTGCTGAAGGAGGGGACACAAGGCCGGGGCAATGCAGTGGGACCCGAGGGGCATCAGGACAAGCAAGCAGCCCTTACCATGTCTGTGTAGATCTCGATTGCTCGCATCAAACAGTTAATGGCCTCTGGAGAGAAAGGGAGGTGGGAGGAGACATGAGAAAGTGAAGTCGTTTCAGCAGAAGCCGAGGAGAGGAGGCAGACACAGGCGCGCCTGGCTGCCTGCAGAGAGATCAATAGGCACTCAGAGCTGCCAGGGCTGCCACACACTCTCAAGGGGCTGGGAAGGAGACGGAATCCCTGAGCCCCAGGAAACGTGTTGAGAGGGCTGACTCTGTAGACTGTGACTTGCTGGGCACATGCTTCAGGGGGAGTCCTACTCCCCTCAGGCTGCCAGGATGCTACCAGCTTCCCATAACCCCAGGGACAGGGCACAGCAGTGCTCAGCCAGGCCGATGGCCAGACTCCCACGGGTGTTTTAAGACAGACCTGCCAAGGCCCTGTTCTTGAAGGACTGAGCTGCTGGCAAAGGGGAAGGGGGCATGGGAGGCAGCCAAGCCCAGCATCTTAAGTGGTCTTGGAGGCAGCAGCGGTGCCATCTTCTGCCTGGGCTCTGCCACCATCTCTGCAGGACCGTGAGCAGCTTCTGTCCCTGCACCAGGAGGACCTGGACCTCTGGCACGAGGAGGCTGGATGTCATGAACACTGAGCCCTTGGTGTGCTCTCCACTGCCCCCTTTTCCTCATATCTCAGCAGTTGGGAGCCCTCTGCTATCAGACCCTCTAATCTGGCCCTGCCACCCACCAGCTCCTCAAAGGTTTTGCCAAAAAACCTGAACACACCAGGATGGCACTGAGGAAGAACTGGGCTACCTTTGTTGTACTATCTCTTGCAAGATTTTAAATTTGGGAAAGGCTTTTTTTTGACAAGTTATTTGGAGGAGAGAGAAACGCATGAGTGGGAGGCATTTTCTAGCAGATAGAAATGAGCTCTCAGGGGGTATTTTTTAAGAACACCATTTTAGCGCATCTCAGGAGGACAGGGGTATTGTGGGGAGGGAAGCCTGGGCTGGGGTGAGGGAAAGGCAGGGAGCCTGGACAGGTCATAGGGCATGGGCTCTGAGCTGCAGCCTGGGCATCTGAAAGTTCCTGGTCACTGTGGGGGTCTCCATGGTCACCCATGCCATGTTCGCCTGGGATGAGGGTGCTACCAAGAAGCGCCGGGGCTGGGCAGCTCTCAAGGGGCTCGAGGTCTGGATGGGACTCCAAACCCCCTCCATGGGGAGGCATCTGAACAGAGGCTCTTAGTCTCAGGCCTGTGGCCAGGCTTTCAGGGATTCCAACCCCTCCTTCTGACATGTGAACAGTGGGATCCATAAGCACTCCTCTGGGGACTGGGGTCTGTAGGTTTTGTCCAATTCGGAAAGACCTCTGGGGATCCAAAAGGGACTGACAGAAGGTACAGCACTCAGTCCAGGTTCCGGAGCTAACAGACAGAGACTGTAGCAGCAGAAAGAGAGAAAGGTGGCAAAAAGGGAGCAGAGGAGGAGGACGGGGAGAGAACACAAGCTAAACCCGGCAGTTTGAAGACACACACATCCTGTAATCGGTGGGCCCAGAAGCAATGGCTGAGCCAGGCCATGCTGTGGAGGAGGGGAGCAGCAGCTGGAGTGAAGTGAGCGGTCCACCTTGTCCCGCCCCACCTGGCTGCAGTCTCCACCTGGTGGCCCTGGGCTGCTCACTGGTTCACTCTTCTGGCCAGGACACCAACCTGGCACCCTGCAGGCTGAGGCAGCAAAGGCTGCTGCTCTGCAGTGAGCAGTGAGATCTATAGCTGCCACCTGGGCCTGCTGGCACTGGCTTTGGAGCGCCCGCTGTTAGCATGGCACAGCCCTTGCAGTGGCAGCAGGGAGACAGCTTACCCCCCGGGCAGCAACATGGACTCACGGGGTTAAGTCTCCTCCATGCCTGGAAAGCGGCGGACCACCAGCAGACACCTGGGCCAGCTGGCTCCTGGACGAGCTTCTGACACACTCATGACTGCTACTCTTATCTCTGGTCACCAGGCCTTGTGCACTCGGACAGGAGGAGCAACACCCAGTTCTGTGGCCCGGCCCCTCCTGCACCCACCCACAGAGGGCTGGAAAGGGGCTCGAAGCAATAAAGCCCAAGTTGGGGAGCTATGGCCCTGGCCACTGCCCATCCCCGCAGTCATTCCTACTAGCGATGCCCAGCTTGACTTCTGCCTCTCTGAAGCCCTTCCTGGTTACACTTGGCCATCTCCTCCTTAGTAAAATGGGGGCAAATCACAGAATGCACAAAGAAATCAAATGGCTTAAAAGATGCCAAGCATCTGGTATACAGTAGGAACTTCGTAAATGGCAGCTAGAGAGGAAATGGGGGACAAGCAGGGGCTGCGCCGCGTCCCTGCCCCAGGTATACACACTGCCCCCAGCCCCAGCTATCAGTCAGGCCCGGGAATAGGCCTCGCTGGCCCCAGTCTGCCCTGAGCAGCAGCGGTGGTTGGGTAACTGAGGAACCAATAACACAAATGAGCATCACCCTTCCCCACCCAGAGCCACCAAGGTGGCAGCAGGCCACCCTCTGTAGAGGGAGAGGAATTCAGGAGGCCAGCCGGGCCTTAGGCACACTCCAGCTGCCACTTGGGGGCAGGTCCTTCTGGAGAGAGTCCTGGAGGAAGTGCTGACCCAAGACAGAGGACTTCTAGGCTGCCGAGGAGACCAGTGATGACGAGGGCCCCAGGGAGCCGGCCACCTGCTCCGGGAAGCCAGGCAAGGTTCCAAATTGGGCCTCCAGAGCTGTTTCACAAGGCACCCAGCCAAGGGCAGAGGCTGTGGGAAGCCCAGGGCAGGCAGGGGCCCCTGGACTGATGAAAGCCAAGGGTGTCCTGACTGGAAGTTTATCACACACCAGGTGCTGCGCTGGGCATGACTCCATCATCTCACAGCAGTCTCTGCTTTAACAGATGAGGAAACAGAGGCCCAAGAGACTGACTTGCCCAGGATCACAGGGGAGGCAGGGTCCTCCCAGACCACCCACCACCTGCACTGCTGAGCCACACACAGCTGCTACATGACATTCTCTGTGAGGTGGTTTTTTTTTTTTTTTGAGACAGGATCTCATTATGTTGTCCAGACTGGTCTTGAACTCCTGGGCTCAAGTGATCCTCCTGCCTCAGCCTCCCAAAGCACTGAAACTACAGGCATGAGCCACTGCACATGGCCTTCTGTAAGGCCTGACTAGCCTCAGACACACAGTAGCCGCTGCCCTTGATGCCAGTGTGCCCCTTGCCCCACTGGGAGCCATGGCTGGGGTGCACATCTTTAGGCTGTAGCTCTGACACTGCGCTAACACCCCTCCCTGCTCAGCACCACCTCCCCAGGGCTCTGGACATGGCACCTGCTCTCAGCTCTACTCAGGTGAGGCTCTCCTCTCAGAACTGCCCCCTTTCTTCCCCGAAAGATCTCCCCTAGCCAAATTCTCCCCCTCCTAGCCTCAGCTCTGCGCAAGTCGGCCTCTGTGCCGTGGATGTGGCATCATCTTTATACTTTCCTACCAGTCGGAGTCCTCAGCCACCTTCTGAGCTTCCTAAGGCAAGGGAAGGGCCACATCCAGACTCCAGGCCCACACCCTGCAGAGTCTAGCTGGAGAGCTAGAAAAGCTCAGATCAAACACAGGGGAGGGACCCCACCATATCCCACTGCCAGGTAGGGCCTGTCTGCAGGAAGTGAAGAGTCTGCTGAAAGAGCAAATGGCACTCACTGTTCTGCAGCCTGGCGCTCAGTGCTGCCCCAGAGAGTCCTTTTAATCACTCCAGATGAGGCAGCAGCTGAACATCACAGATGCTAAGACAGCGCCTCTAGGCCAACCAGTTTCCCAGGGAGCAGAAGGAAAGGCTTGGCGGGGCAGCTTAATGGAAGGCATGGAGATTTCCTGGGGTAAGTCAAGCTTAAAACCAACTCAGGGTCTCCCTGGGTCATCACTGCATCACCCACGCAGCCCGCTGTGGCCCCGTGCTACCAGCCAGGCAAGCTCCACGGCCCACCCAGTCACAAGGCTGCTCCTCTGCCACTTGCCAGGCCTGAGCCCCACCATGTGACCACTGAGGCCAATGTGTGAGATGCTCGGCTGGTGAGGAGCAACTGGTTAGTCTAAGGACAGAGAAGTGCTACCGGTCAACACACAAATTCATCCTCGTCTGGGAACTAATGTCTCAGATCATGACAAAGGGGTATGCCAGCAGTTCCCAAATACGGTGTGTGAACCAGTGCTCACTGATCCATGGAGGAAGCGCCCTGCACTGCTGCAAATCTGTCTTCTCTTGGGAAGAACAGACCTTTATTCCAAGATTATTTAGCTGCTTTTTACTTTTTAAAGATTTATATATTTTCCATTCCCCTGAGACGACAGTGACAGTAGATGGTCATTTTTAAAAACTGCCTGTGCTTTCTAATTAGCAACCTGTACCTGGCACCAAGATTTTAAAAAATAAATTAAAATTCCCGCCCCATACAAACACTGGGCTGGGCTTTCTCTTCAGGAGGCACCCAGGGGGACAAAAACTGTTTTCTCACCATGAGTCAGCCCCAAACTGGGCTTCTGTCCCTAACACGCTCTCAGTTTAAGTAATTTGTTCTCTGGCAACTATATCTCAGGCTCTGTTCTAATTCCTCCCCAGGATGTAGGGAAGCCAGGTTGGGCTAATTTCCGCTCCTTTTTCGGCAGCAACTCCTACCTGGCTGGTCTCAGAAATCCCCCCACCCTGCTCCCTTCTGCATGTTAATTCTGACAACAGAACAGATTTTCCTCTCTCCCCGGCAGGCGGTGGGTCTGCAATGGAACTCCCACTCCCAAATGCTCCGGGCTTGGGAAGGGGTGATCAGCTGCACCGACAGGGTAGATAGGGGGCGGAGACTTGAGCAGGGTGCGAATGCCAACCAGAAGGAAGGGAGCCAGTTCTGAAGTCAAAGCTCACTCTACCTCAGGCGCGTCCCTGCCAGCCTATCACATGTCGGCCACTGGAAAAACCAGAGCCTCCAGGAAACCTGAGGACTCGATGCAGGGTGCTAGGACAGCGCTTTGGGCCAGGCAGGCAGCCCCTGTGGCCCACAGAGGTCCTCACCTTGGGGGTCAGCTTTCTTGAATGCGTTGCCGGCGTCCACAAAGCAGGTGGCTGCGTCGTGCTTGCTCTGGAGCTGCAGGTGCAGCTGCGCGGCCTGGCAGAATGCGTTTCCAGCAGCTGGAACAGAAGAGAAGGGTGGTCCCGGCCTCAGTGGGGCTCCACACTTTATGAAGCCACAGAGGCACTGCCCTGGGAGGTGGATTGGGCTCTCGAAAATGTGGAAAGAGTTCCCAAGATAGGACGAGGGTGACCTGAGCAAGCCCAGACTGAGGCCTAGACCTCAGGTCTGCTGGCTCCTGCACTGAGGCTCCTGGTGGTGCGCCTGACAGTCTCTAAGGGTGGCAGGAAGCTGCCTCAGGGGAAGCCCCTGAGCCCCAGGTATATGGAAAGAGAGCCAGGGTAAGCCCAGGTAAAATGCCATGTCCCTAATCCCAGCTATGCTGGTATTTCCAGGGCCACCACTTCTAAAGATCCAAGGAGAAGGCAGACAGAGCTGAGTTGGAAAGGATATAAAACAGAGTGAGGTGGCCTCCTGCACCTCCCAGCCTGGGCAGTCCTCCCTAGGGGAGCCTCAAAGCACAGGGCCCAGAACCACCACTAGAAGGCAAAGTGCAGGTTGAATCATGGGGTGGCTTGGGAGGGGTATTTTGGGAAGCAAGGAGCAACTGAGATTAAACCACATAACACCTTCCCATCTACTCCCCTTTCCAAGTCCTGTTTCTTTCTCCACAGCTCCCCAAAGCTCTTCCTGATTCTCCCAACTCCTCTGCCTCTGTTCACATTCTGTTCCCTTCACTGCAGATCCCCATGGACAAGGCACCTGTGTGAACTGTGAGGCTCATGGAGTTGGGGTCGGATAACACAGAGCCGGCTCCCTCCAGGAGCTGCACGTCCAGAGAGGGAAACAGAATGTGGACACCAAGAATGAGTACATGCAGACCAATGCCCATGGGGGAGGGCAGAAGAGACCTCGCCTGAAGCCTCGTCTGTCCTGTGCTCATCTGCACACAGTCAGCTTCTGTGGGTCCCAAGCCATTCTGCCCACACATCTCCTAACTGACGTTTGGGAGGCAGCAGTGTCTCTCCTCCTCCTCGTGGAGCTGACCACCTCCAGCTCAGTTCTGAGGCTTCTCCCCTTCATTCTCCTCCAGCTGAATCTGAGTCAGAGTTTCTGAGCTGGAAGAGGACCAGAAGGCCTGGCCCCATCCTCTTAAGTTTGAGCAGCAGAAGAGACAAAGCCTTCCAGATTTTCACTATATGATTTCATTATTATTTTCAAGAGTTCCAAATTTGAGTATAAAATTATGGCCAGGCATGGTGTCTCATGCCTGTAATCCCAGCACTTTGGGAGGCCGAGGTGGGCGAATCACGAGATCAGGAGATGGAGACCATCCTGGCCAACATGGTGAAACCCTGTCTCTACTAAAGATACGAAAATTAGCTGGGCGTAGTGGCACGTGCCTGTATTCCCAGCTAGTCAGGAGGCTGAGGCAGGAGAATCGCTTGAACCAGGGAGGCAGAGGTTGCAATGAGCCGAGATCGCGCCACTGCACTCCAGCCTGGCGACAGAGCAAGACTGTCTTTAAAAAAAAAAAAAAAAAAAAAAAAAAAATTCAAGAAAAGGGGATAATACCAGGGGGAAAATGGCCTAGAGCTTTTCTTTGAAGAGTTGGGGGGCAGAGGTAACAAATTTTAGGGGAAAAGCAACACCTATGTAATTAAAAAAATAAACTTGTTTTCTCTAGAGGAATTTTCTTAGTTTGGGAGCATAAAAATACACAGAACATTTGGCTTTATTCACAACGTATTTTATGAAAACTCAGGAATAACTCTGAATTTTTGGGAAACCAACAACATTCTCAAAATGATGATAATCAATTTTATTGTGCACTTCTGCGCCCTGCCTCCATGGTCCTACCACTAGGTCCCCTCTCCTCCAGAGTCAGGAAGTTCCTCCCTGTGTTCAAACACTGGTCTCTTGCTGTATTTCCTTAATTCGATCTTGGTGACATGAAAGATGTATTATGAAATGGGCTTCAAAAGGGCTCAATGCACTGGCTTGTTGGATTTCTTGGGCCTGCAGGGAGCCCCAAACAGATCTCCAGCCTCCCTGAGCCCAAAGGGCTCCTCCCCACCCCTCTCCTCCATGAAGCTCTCCTGCCTCACTGGGGCAGGTTAAACACTCAGGCTCTGCAGTCACAGCCTTGGTTTCTGAATCTTGGTTCTGTCATTTACTAGTTCTGGCACCCCGGGCAAGAGACTAAGCCAAGCCTCAGTTTCCAAATCTGTAAAACAGGGATATTTACAGACTGACCCTTAGGGCTGCTGTGCTAATGCCATTAAATGATGAGCACTTAGTATTCTACAAACAGTAGCCATGATTCATGTTATTGGAATCACCTGAACATCCCCCCACCCCCCCACCACCCCAGCCTAGAATTCAGACACTGATGGAAGCACTAAGGAAGTTACCAGGAAACCCGAAGTTCTGAATTTAAGGAGGACTCTAAGAGCTCATCAATCCACATGGGTTTATCCAGGTCTAATAATCTATTTATTCCCATCCTCTCTGTCCTTTCACCAAGGCCCCATGACCCAGAGTATAAAGTAACCCAGCAGGCACAAAACAATTAGCAGGCCAGTGGCTTTCCGATGCCGGAGATGGCATAAAAAGAGAAGGGGCCCTCAAGGCCAACCTCTGGGGCAGGCCTGTGTGAGTGGAAGCTGAGGGAGGAGGAGAGCACCTCGGAGGAGCTCTAGCGGAGATGACATACCACTCCAGTTTTTGGCCATTTTGAACATGTTTGCTGCTCTGGCGTAGATTTCGCATGCTTCCTCTATTTTGGATGAGCCTCTGGGGAAAAAGGAAAGAAAAAAAGGAGACAATCTAGTCTGCTATCCAGGAGAAAGCAAGCATTCTGCTCCAGTGCCGGTACAGACATGCCCCTACCCCTCATCCTTCACCTGTGAAGCCAGCTGCCCGCAGGCCTCCTGAGGCTGTGGCCCCCGCCCCTGCATACAATGGCACACTCAATTCAGGAGGACTGGGGTGCTCGCTGGGGTTGTGGGGCGAAGAGTTCCTGACTCCACCATGACCAGGGTCTGACAGCCTCTTCTACTTCCTGCCTGGGATACTGGGGCCCACTGGGTCCCAGGCGCGCTACAAATCCCCTTTCCCCAGGAGACTGCAAAGCATTCTGGGGGATTAGCCCAGTTTAAGACATCGTGTTGCTTTCGCAGAGGGAGCCTTAATTCTGTGCCTTGCAACCCTGGAGTGTGTCATTACCAGTTCAGGACTGGGCATATATATCACACAGCCATACAAAGAGACGGGAAGCACTATTTTAAAATGTAGATATAAAATGTTCCCATTTGTGTTTAAAAAAAAGAGGGTGGGCTGAGTGCAGTGGCTCATGGCTCCTGTAATCCCAACACTTTGGGAGGCCAAGGTGGGCGGATTGCTTGAGCTCACAAGTTCGAGACCAGCCTGGGCAACACGGCAAAACCCCATCTCTACAAAAAATACAAAAATTAGCAGGGTGTGATGGCGCATGCCTGTAGTCCCAGCTACTAGAGAGGCTGATGTGGGAGGATTGCTTAAGCCCAGGAGGCGGAGGTTGCAGTGAGCCAAGATCAAGATCACACCACTGCACTCCTGCCTGGACAACGACAGGGCCAGAACTTATCTAACAAAAAAAAAAAAAAAAAAAAAAAGTGAGAAGAATAGAAACATACATGTTTATATAAACATAGGATATTTCTGGGCAAATACACAAAAACCTAGTAACAGCATTTTTCTCTCAGGTGGAGCCTGGAGAAGGAGGGCCAGGTGTGGGAGGCTAACTTATTTACTGGGCATCCCGCGTTTGTACTACCTGAATTTTTTTTTTAATTGTTTGCACATCTTTTCAAGAAAATACACATACACACACACACACATAAACACACACACGTGTATATATATGTATATATGTGTGTATATATCTATACATAGAAATACACACACACACATATTTTTAAGTATTAGGATTTATATTCGGCCCTGTGGTCCAGCAATGAATTACATTTCCAGCAATTTATCCTAAAAAACGAGTAAGTTACAGGGATGTTCAGCAGAGCATTATTTAAAACAGCAAAACCCCCCAAAAACTTAATGTCCAACAGTAGAGATACACTGGGAGATAGACAGGAATTTAAAAACATAAAGGGCACCCTGTTTGGGCAGCTTCACTCTGGCTTCTCGACCTCCACATGTACAAAATGAGCCTCCTCCTGACATGGGGGACCTCATTAGTACCTCAAACCCGTAAGTCCCACTGAATCCTTCTGCCGTTAATAATACAACCAAGATGAGCCCGCGAGGTCTGTAGTCTCTGTAACTGCTCAAACTCCCATCATCCACATAATCAGTAGAATAAAATCCACACACTCAGGAGTCCCACCAAATGGATTTCAGGGTCTCTCTTCACTGACAGAACTAGTATTGAGTTTATTTTTAAGGAAGAGAAAAGGGAGGGGTGGGTATTTTCCCATTTAAATCGTCCTCACCATCTCATCCCACACCCTGTGTCAACTGGCCCAGTGCTGTACCTGGAAACTTGTCCATACCAACCCAGCTGTGGAGGGGCCCAAAGGTAATTCTGGGAGCTGGGATGTGGGCATTCCTTCCCTCTGCACTGTGGATTCAGTGTGGCCAACCTGCCCATCCCTTTGAACCACATGAAGTGCTCATTTTATCAAACCAGAGTCCCACAGCCACACTCACTGGGATTCACTCAGCAGGTCTGGATGGGGCCTGCAATTGAGATTTTTAACCATTGGGGTTTGGGGGGCCCAGGTAATTCAGCTGATCATGTGAGTTTGGGAAAGAAAAACTGACTGAGACTGACTATCTGGAAAGCAGCCACCAGCAATCAGGGGCCAGGCCTGGCAATGTCAGCAGGCAAATAAATGCCCCCAGGGCGGGTGGGCTGGTTGGGCCAGGGATCCTGGTCTCCTGAATCCACATCACACCAGGTAAATAATCTATTTATTCCTATCCTCTCTGTCATCTTGTCAGATGAAAGCCTACTTCCTGCCTTCTGGGGCTGTGCTGATGCTGTCCTCCACCTTCTGCTGTCCCCGGGAAGTGGCCCTCAACAATGTGTTCTTCCCGCACTTGCCCTGCTGCACCCCATCTTCCCTCACCCACCTCACCTCAGCCGGCCCAACACACCTCGGGCCTTGTGTGGAGTGACTTCTTTTTTCTTTTTCTTTTGGAGACGGAGTCTTGCACTTGTCGCCCAGGCTGCAGTACAGTGGCACGATCTCAGCTCACTGCAACCTCCGCCTCCCAGGTTCAAGCAATTCTCCTGCCTCAGCCTCCCGAGTAGCTGGGATTACAGATCTGTGCCATCACACCCCACTAATTTTTGTATTATTAGTAGAGACGGGGTTTCACCATGTTGGCCAGGTTGGTCTCGAACTCCTGACCTCAAGCGATCCACTCGCCTTGGCCTCCCAAAGTGCTGGGATTACAGGCTTGAGCAACCATGCCCAGCCTGGAATGACTTCTTTAGAACCCATTCCTGGCCTTGGAGAGGTAAGAAACTTTCAAAACCTTCTCTGGCTGAGAATCCTGAAGGGTCCTTTGGGGCCTGGCTGCAAAAAACCCTCAGAAGGACCTTCTCTGGAATGTTCTCTTAAAGGGACATTTTCACAGACCTTAATCACAGGTCTGCCCACCCCACAGATTCCCCAGCTCAGCCTTCCCTTCCTTTTGAGTGTGACTAAGTCCTATCCAGCTCCATGCACTCTCTGAAAAAGCTCAGTCCCTGGATGAGCAGAAATGACCCACGTCACTGAGTGGCCCACAGCAGGCAATCAACAACGAGCGGAGTCAGCCCCAGACGGGTTTATTTCAGATCAGAGGGACAGAGCAGACACAGGACAGACACAAAGTCTACCAGCTGCCAGGGCTGAAACTCTATGATCGCCTGCCTCCTTCTTCCCCTGCACCCCGTGGTTTTGCCCATTACCACGGCCAGGGGATGACAGGAGATCTCTGGAGTCCCATCATCTTCTTTTAGAAATGGGAGTGAAGTCCCCAAAGGGGGAAAGTGACATGCCTAGGTTCCAGTGGAAGATCCTGAAGAAGCCATTCACATACTCATTTATTCACCTGGGGAACAGGTATCCCAGCATTTATTATGTGCCAGGAGATAACAGCAGTACATGAAAGGAAAAGTTAGCTGGGCCTCCTCTCCTGAGGGCCTGGGCGGCAGCGCATGTGACAGCTGACTGTCCCTCCCCCACTGACCTCCCCCAAGCTGCCTCTGCTTCACTCCTCCCATCCCACGGCTCTGAGCCACTCTGGGAATAGAGGGAACTGGTTTGGGCTGCCTGATGCAGGGCTGTCTATAATTACCCGCTCAGCTTTGCTCTCTCCCCCTCCAAGGCGGAGGAAGGAGTCTCAGGTCTCCCAAACACAGCCACCAACCTCAGCGACTGCCATATGGAAGGCTAGGCGCTGCCAGGAATGCACAGACACCCGGTGGGACCTGGGCCAGGGGGTACTGCAGGGCAGAGTCTCAGCCCCCTCCTTCCTTCCTCCATCCACCAGGCACTTCCTGGCTGCCAGAAATACACCATGCCCTGACCCACCACCTGCAGCTCCCGAAGGACCTCATGAGGTAGGGTGGACAAAGTCAGGCCCCCATTTTGGGTCCTGGACTCACTCTCTCTCTCTTGCCTCTCTGGAAGCCACAGGCACAGGCCTATGGCTTCCACCTCAGACTTAAGGCCCACTGCCCCAAGTCTCCGGTCAGCACCCTCAGTGGGGAAGGTGCCCTAGGGCCTGTCACATGCCTGTGAGCCCACCACCTGCACGGCTCTCGAGACCACGTGCCTTAATCACAGCTGGCGCATGGCGCTCCCTGGCTCCCGGGCACTCCCCCGGAAGGAGCCCACAGCTCTTCACAAGAGCCCTTTGGGTGCTGCCCTTGCTTTAAAGGGGAAGCTGGGGCTCAGAGAGGGTGGAGGGCTTGCCCAAGCTTACCCTGCCAGGAAGCAGCAGGGCTGTGAAAGAGCACTGGGGCCCTGGGGATCCAGTGCTGCCCTTGCCTCTCACTCAGTAATCAGGAAGGCTTCCCTCCCCATGCCCAAGAGTCCTCGGAAAAATGAGGAGGGAGGACAAGGTCCCTGCCTGCCCCCGCCCCTCCTCTAGATTAAACAAGCCAAGGAACCTGTACCGCCGAGGCTTCCCTCATCTCACAAGCAGAGGCTGCTCTCTGCTGGAGCTGCGTGGAGCATCCTCTAGGCAAAAGAGGCTGAATTAAGTCAGGCCCCTACTGAGCCTGCCAGTAACAAGACAACAGGCAGAAGGAACGTCAGAAAAAGTTAAGGCTGCCTGTGGTGCAGGGTCCACCCTGGCACAGGGAGCTGGGGGCCACCAGCCCTGCTAGTCCATTGACTGCACCGGAGCTGGGAGCTGCTAGAGGTTCAGCATCCTGAAGGCACTGCCACCAGTATCACCTGGAAGTGCAAAACCACCAGCTGCCTCCCGCCACTCTGCAGTGGGCCCCGCCTGACCAAGCAGGGTATGAGTTCCTGCGGGGCAGGGCCTGGGCCCAGCTTCGCTTTCCCATCTCTCCACAGTGCTGGCACAGGCCCCGGTTAACAACGGTGAAAGGATAAAGTGTCACAGGCTAACTGCCCAGCTCTGAAATCGCCACAGGACCCTCTTGTGACATGACTGTCTGGGCAAGGACAAGGGGTAGAAAGAGAATGACTTTGGGGTGGCGAGACCTGGGCTGAAGTTCATTTCAGGTACTTTGCTAAGTGTCCAACCAGGGGCTAGTTATCCCTAAGGCTTTTTTTTTTTTTTTTTTTTTTTAAATAAGAGATGGGGTCTCCCTGTGTTGCCCAGGCTGGTCTCGAACCCCTGGGCTCAAGCAATCTTCCTGCCTCTGCCTCCCAAAGTGCTGAGATTCCATTCTTTATCTATAAAATGGCAGTGTGGCTGGCCACAGTGGCTCACATCTATAACCCCAGAGTTTTGGGAGGCTGAAGGAGGAGGGTTGCTTGATCTCAAGAGTGTGACACCAGCCTGGGCAACACAGTGAGACCCCAACTCTACTAAAAACTAGCCAGGCATGGTGGCATATGCCTACAGTCCCAGCTACTTGGGAGGCTGAGGTGAGAGGATCACTTGAGCCCAGGAGTTGAACCCAGGAGGTGGAGACTGCAATGAGCTACAATCATGCCATTGCCCTCCAGCGTGGGCAACAGAGCAAGACCCTGTCTCTCAAAAATGAAAAATGAAATAAAACGGAGACAATGAATCTGGCCTGGGAGGAGTCTTTGTGAGGATTAGAGATGACACACATTCAATACTTGGCACAGGGAGCAGAATGGAAGAGGTGCTCAAATGGTTGCCATTACACAAAGGAAGAGAAATACGCTCAAAGGGGTGCCTGCCACCCAGCAATAGGAATTCTAGAGAGTTGCTTGTGGTGGTAAAAATAAAATAAAATAAATGCTGACAGTAGTCAAACAGGCCTGGCCTCAGTGCCAGATCATCGCGTGCCACCCTGCGTTTCCTCATGTGTAACTAGGGATAAGACTCCACACCTTGCAGTGCTGCTGAAGCATGAGCAATCTTGCAGGCAGCACCCCACGGCGTGCCCAGCAGAGAGCCCGTCACACCATGGGCGCTCAGTAAACAAGAGCATCCCTCTCATCAGGCCCCGCTGAGGACCGATTCCAGGCACACTTCCCTACTTCAGAATCGCAGCATGGGCTTCATCTCCACCCCAGATTCGCTAAGTGCTGCTCCTCCTTTGGCTTCCAGAGTCCTGGCTTCCCACCACCCTCCGCCTTACTGCACAATGCTCAAAATACATACAGGCCCACGGCCCTTCAAGATGGTAAGCTCAGAGCCAGGACCTCACCTGCCACACAGCACACAGCCTGGCAGGTGCTCTGTTTCTTATTTTCTTATACGGATGCCCCCCTGCGCCCCAATGGGATTACATTTCACCACAGACTAAGGGCGAATGTGCTTCCTTTTCCTTAAAAGGTGTTCTCAAAGACCCTTGTCTTTCAGTAGCTCCATCCCAAAAAGGAGACAGAAATGTTTGTACGGCCAGGCAGCAAAGTTCCATCCATCAGGAAAGCCAGGAATTCTCAGATTCCCCAGAAACCTTGTGTGCTCTCAGGAAAGACTCCACTCTGAGACTGGACAAGAGATGCCAAGTTTTCAGTTGTGGATCTTGGCAGCTGGCAGGGCACTGTGATTCACCAGGGTGCCCACTGGAAATGGTGCCGGGGTATCTGCACACTCTGCAGAGGAAGGTGGTCTGGAGGGAAATCTGGAAGCTCATGCCCACACCAGTCTCAGCCAAGATCCCATGCAGGCCCTATACAGACAAGCTGGCCCTCCCATGGTCCCGCAGTTACTGCCTACAGGTAGTTCAAACAGGAAATGATTTGTCAAGATCCGATCTTGGGAATGCACTGTTTGTATACAGAACACCCTGCCACCTATTTCTCCAGCACTTCTAGCTCAACTTCCAATGACAATACCTACTAATAAAGATGACAGTGAGCCCTTAATAAACATTACCAGAGCCAGGCACCGTGCTCCCACCACTTCCCACGCATCGTCTCATTTATCTTTAGAACCACGCGAGGAAACAGTTGACTAGGATTTTCATTTCACAGATGAAGAAACTCCCTCTACACGTTTTTATCCAAGAGGAAGGAAGTTTTTATTTTGGCTGTTTTGGCGGCAGGGGAGGTGGCCAGGAGACATCAGGGATGAGGAAAAGCCCCAGGGAACAGAGCTGCCATTCAGAAACCGCACGATCCCCAAAGGGCACAGCAGGCACTCTGGATTTACCAGGAGACATGCAGCAGGGAGGAGGAACTAGTGCGCCTGGACTCAGCCGTCCCCTTCTGCTGCTTGCTCACTGTGCTGTAGTTAGAAGTCTCCGTCTTTTTGCTTCCAGAGCAGAAGTTTGAGCTGCACCCCCATCATCAAGGGGAGGAACAGGGATGGCTTTGAGCTTCTCCTAACTGGCTGGTGCTGTCGCCCTCAGTGGCTGCTGGTGCATCAAAGCCCCCTAGCGTCTGGCAGCCCAGAAATAATGAAGAACAAGGGCGGCGTCTGAGCACCAAAGCGGGCGACAGCACAGACGCCCACCGCCTTGCGTCCCAGGTGAAGGCTCTCTGACTTGCCCTTTGATAGGAGCAGAGGACCCTCAATGTGGGACGCTGTCATTGCTGGGACTCCCAAAGTGGGAGGGAGAGGCACCAAGGACAAGCTGAAGCGCAACACTCCCTTCTCCAGTCCCGGCAGCTACCAAGGACCTGAATAAAGGTGGGTTATGAAATGCTGAACACAAGCAAACCCAGATCAGAGAGGAGGAGGTGCCTGAGTGATTCCCACCCGTCAAACAGGTCCTCCCAAGCTGGCCTCTGACTGTGCTCCCAGCTCCCAGGCATGCAAGCTCTGGTCAGGCCAGCCTCCCATCCTCCCTGCCCTCTGCCCTCTGCCCTCACCTCACTCACACCCCCACAGCACCAGGTCAGCTCCTCTGGGAGCTGGAAGGAACTGAGATGAACACACTGGCTCTTTTTTTCAAATACTTGGAGAAAACGGCCATGGGACCACAGTTAAGAGGGTGGTGGCTTTCCAACACACCTAGTTTGCCAACAGCCTTCCTAAATGTAGTGCCCAGAGATGGTCATGAACCTTGAGGAGAAACTACCGAGGTAGCACAGCAAAGGGGCTAAGTGAGAAGGCTCTGGAATCACACAGAACCGGGTTTGAATGCCACCTCTCCCACTTACCATGTGGCTGGGCAAGTCAGTCAACTTCTCTAAGCCCCCAAGTTTCTCTACCTCCACGGGGATTTTGTGAGGACTAAATCCATACCATCTATCAGCAGGTTTAGCCTGGCCCAGGCCTGGGTCCGAATCAGAGTGAGCACTTAATAACCTGCATCTGCTAGTATTACCGGCACTGCAACAGCCTCCTGCTGTCACTCTCCCCCACACCAGCTGCTGCAGTCCTTTCTAGAAGGCAAACAGCAGCTCTCCAGGATGGGCCTCCCTTAGCCTCCTCGGGGCTCTTCAGTGCCTCCTCCAGGCCCAGCCCTTGCTCACCAGGCCTTCCTAGTCTGGCCTCACCTGCCGCTTCCACCTTTATGGTCTAACGTGGAACTCCCTGTGTTCCATCTTCCTAAGGCATACTCCATCATAACCCCTGCCTGGAGTGCTGCTCCCTGCCAGAGAGCATCCAGAACTCCTGTTCATCCCCCTGGGGTTGGGGCCTCTCCCCCAGGAAGCCATTTCTGATCCGTCTGGATCTCAGTTCCCTGTCTTTCCAGGCAGAACTTCCCCTCATGCTAGATCTCTGTTGCACCATCCCTGCTGCCTAGAGCACCCTCCCCGGCCCCACTCCCCAGCAAGTCCTGGGGTTCCTTGGGACCTAGCTCACTCCTCACCATGAGCCTCCCCCTGGTTCACGCTGCTTCCTCTGAGCTCAGACAGTCACAGGAATGATATAATCGAGCCCTTCCTTACAGTAGATAATTCCACTTTACTAGCGTTTGCTGTGCATCCTGCCTTCCCAACCAGGTAGCAAGTGCCTTGGGGCTGACTTAGCTGCTCCCTCCAAGCACACAGTCCAACAGCCCACTAATCCCTGGGCCAAAGGGACCAGACACCCAGAGCCACCTAGGAAAACTATCACCAAAAATCCAGCTCGTGGCCCCACCCCCAAACACAGCACCTGAACTTCTCCCCTTGTGAAGAAAAAGAAAACACACACACACCCTCTGTCTCCTCGCAGCCTCTAAAATAAAATATTTTTCACCTAATCAATACAGTCCATCAGCCCCAGATGTTTCTCCACACCAGGCAATTCACCATCATGTTCTTCAAGTTCTTTTGCTAAACATTATCCAACCTCAAACAAGGGGCGTGGCCCAGAGCCCTTTTCCTGTTCCTTCCTCTCTTGGAAAGATCCCTCCCCTTTGTGTCTTACCAGCCTCTGCCAGGCTCCTACCCCAGTCTCTTCCCATCCCCAGGCCCTCCTCCCAAACCCCCTTCTCCAGCCTTCTGCAGACACTCCCAGTCCCACCAACTTCCCCAGGCTCTGCTTCTGAGGGGCCACCACAGACCGTTCTCTCTACAAGTCCACTCGTCCTTTCCCAGTCCTCCCCTCAGTTTCCACAGCCTCCCCATGACCTTTTCGGGTCCCCCCATCAGCACAGATCCCACCCCCCCACACACCACCACCCCCTGCCAAACTCCCTTTACTTCCTCTGCCCAGAGCCTCATGCTTCTCTCAACCCTACTAAGTCTTCGTGGATCCCTTTACTGCTCCCTTTCAGCCCCTCTTAGCACACTCATGTTTCTGTCTCTCCCTCTCCTGACCCCTCCCAGACCTCTCCTCTCGGGCGCCCACCTTGAACCCCATCAGCTCTCTGCACACTCCAAACCTGTTTCCTTCTGGGAAGTCACACTAACAACAGCTAACACTCTCAGAGATGTAACTCCACGCCAGGCTCAATTCTAACACTCACAGCAAATGGGAGGCAGGTTAGATTTGTGATCTCCTTTAACAGGGAGACTAAACCATTTACCCAAAGTCATGAAGTAAGTGGCAGAGCCACATTTCAAACCTGGGCTCTTAACACTTCTAAGCCACTAAAATTATCACAGGATGGTGGTGGCAGCTTTTAGGAGCTACCGTGAGTTTTATGCCATGTCATATGCGTTAGTTCTGTCTCCCAAGCCTTTTCCCATCCCTCTTCTCAGCATGTTCCTGTCATCCCCATTACTCGAAGATCACACAGCAGGAATTTGCTCCCCAGTTTTGATTCTCTCAGTCCCCGTCTCTCCCTGTTATCCCTCCATCTCCTTGGCCAAGCCACCACCACGCGTTCCCCCACCCAGGAGTCTCCAGCCTCAACCCAGGCCTCCTCAGGTTTTTTCCTTTTTTTTTTTTTTTTTGAAACGGAGTCCCACTCAGTTGCCAGGCTGTAGTGCAGTACAGAGGCGCGATCTCGGCTCACTGCAACCTCCACCTCCTGGGTTCAAGTGATTTCCTGCCCCAGCCTCCCGAGTAGCTGGGATTACAGGCACCCACCACCAGGCCCAGCTAATTTTTGTATTTTTAGTAGAGACGGGGTTTCACCATGTTGGTCAGGCTGGTCTCGAACTCCCGGCCTCAGGTGATCTACTCACCTCGGCCTCCCAAAGGGCTGAGACCGCCACAGTCTTGACTCCATCATCCCGGTTCCTCCGCTCAGCTGTCCTTAAAACTAGTCACTGCTAACCAGGGCCGTACTCACCCCAGGCAACCCCCCACACTTCAAACGCGGCTCACCGCTCCTAGGATCATCTAAGCCCTGAGCCCCTCCGCCCGGTGTCAGCCCCCTTCAGCCTTCACCCTCACTGCCCAGGGCCCACGCAAATCCACTGCCCCGGGGGATGAAAAGGTCAGTCCCTCGGGCAGGCGTCCTCAGCCCCAGGCCCCATCACTGCCGCCTGAGAGCCTTCACATTCCCCTAGAGCTCTGAAAAGCCTCCGGACCTGGCTTATCTCCCGGACTCCCTCCCTCCCCCCAAGCCGGTCCCCTCCAAGGCTTCAGGACGTATTCCCTCGGTTCAGGTTCTCCCCCTCCCGCTGGCCTGTCTTCGGCCTGGGTCCCCTTCCTCGCCTCAAGATAGCGTCGCCTCTGTCCGTGTGTCCTCAGCCCAAATCCCTTCCGCCATGTCAGACCGTCTCTCCTCAAACCGTGTTGCCCCGGCCCAGGCTCTTGGCCCTCAGCCTGTGTCGCCTCTGCCGCTTCAGGCCATGTCACCTCATTCCAGGTTCCTCTCCGTCCCCTCGGCCCGAGCTCTGCGTGCCCTGACCCGCCACCTCCGACCGTGACTCCTTCGTCCTCTCAACCTAGGTCCCGGCCGACCCCTCAGCCCGGTTCTCACCCAAAGAGGCCAGAGAAGAAGGACTGCGAGTTCTTCACTTTGCGCTCCGCCTCGGCCAACAGCGCCATCGCCTCCGCTTCTTTCCCGGAATTGTCCATGGCGGCCACAAAAGGACTCAGCAAAGCGCCCGACACCGGCCCTGGGAAGACTCAGTCGCGGCCGGGCCGCGGAACACAGATCGGGAGAAGTCGCCCGGCTGCGTTGACGTCGCACCGGCGCGCGGCGCCTGCGGCCCGGTATCACGTGACTCGCGTTGGCCAACCAGAGGCCTCGTAGCGCGGCGCCCGCTCCGCCGGCCACGCCCCCACCAGCCGCCGCACGCCGCCCGTGACTCGGGACCCCCCAATCGGCGTCCCGAGACCTCAACGCATGCGCACACACAGGACAACGACGCCCCACTTTCTCCTCAGCGCTCTGTACCTCACCTCCCACGTGACCCTGCGGAAGGCAATGGCAGTACTCACCGCCGAGGCCCCGCCCCACAGTGTTGCCGCTGGATCCTCCTCCACCAATCAGCAGCAGCCCTCGGCTCTTGTTAGGGGGCACACCCCTCGCCCTCCCTGAAGTACTCCGGCATAGTCAGCTGACCGCGGACACTCACGTGACAACTCGGGGCCCAAGCCCGGGTTTGACAGTTCTGCGCAGAGCTTAGTCCCGCCCCACGGCTGGTCTCGCCCGTTTCTTCACTTGGAAAGGCGTTTGTGGGAAAAGGAAACCGTTCTGCTTTTTCTTCCTCCCTCTACCGGCCAGTACTGGAACTGCTTTGGGGAGACCGGTGAAGTAGTTGAGAGACTGGAAACAAAAACTTAAGAGGTTCTCTAACTCTGGTTTCATAAAAAATAGATGAAGAGGGCCGGGTGCGGTGGCTCACGCCTGTAATCCCAGCACTTTGGGAGGCCGAGGCGGGCGGCTCACCTGAGGTCATGAGTTTGAGACCAGCCCGGCCAACATGGCGAAACCCCGCTCTACTAAAATACAAATATTAGCCGGGTGTGGTGGCTCACGCCCGTAATCCCAGCTACTCGGGAGTCTGAGGGAGGAGAATCGCTTGAACCGGGGAGGTGGAGGTTGCAGTGGGCCGAGATCGTGCCACTGCACTTCAGCCTGGGCGACAGAGTGAGACTTAACGAAAAAAAAAAAAGCTGAAGACAGCATGTTAAAAAATTCAGATTCGAAGATGGGCGCGGTGTCTCGTGCCTGTAATCCCGGCTACTCGGGAGGCGGAGGCGGGAGGATCGCTTGGGCCCAGGAGTTTGAGTCCGGTTCAAGTCCCGCCTTGGGCAGCATAGCAAGACTCTGTCTCTAAAAAAAAGAAAGTTCAGATTCAAACACACCTCCTACTGCCCCAGAAAACTGAGTTGTTGGTTTTGAGACAGGTCTCACTCTTTGGGTGGTTGGTTTCGGAGACAGGGTCTCGCTCTGTCGCCCAGGCTGGAGTGCGGCAGCACAATCATAGCTCACTGCAGTATCACTTTGTAGTGCCAGAGAGGAAGGAAGTATTCCACACGTGTGCTCACACACAAAATTAGGGGGTATGCCAGGGTGCCAACTGAAAGAGCTCCCAATGGCCAAAGCTGGAAAAATTTGAGCAGCAAAATAAAGTAGTATTGCATTATAATCCCAAATATAAAGTATCCATGAGCCTGTGGTCATATAGATGAATAGAGAAAAATAAAGGGGGGAGAATAGACAGACAAATAGTTTGTGCAGAAGAATTCCAAATAACCTGTGTAGATACTCTGCTCTCAAGAAGGTGAAGGATTCCTCCCCATTCTGTAAGTATGGACTGTGCATAGTGACTTCCTTTCAAAGAGGAGGGTGCAGGAAAGGGGAGAAAAAGACTAAATTTACAGTGGAGAAACCGGACTTTGACATCCAGGTTGTTGAGGTTAACCTCAACATTGGTAAGTCATGTGATTAAAATGGCTCTTTACTTCTGGGATCTTTCAATCAAATCATGAAAAAAACACTAGACAAATTCCCATTGAATCACATCCTCCAAAACACTTGCCTAGTACTCCTCAAAACTGTTGGTGGGCGCAGTGTGTCACCTGTAGTCCCAGTACTTTGGGAGGCCAAGGCAGGAGGATCACTTGAGGCCAGGAGTTCGAGACCAGCCTGTCCAACATGGCGAAACCCTGTCTCTACTGAAAATACAAAAAACTTAGCTGGGTGTGGTGGTGCATGCCTGTAATCACAGCTACTTGGGAGGCTGAGGCAGGAGGATCACTTGTACCCGGGAGGCGGAGGTTGCAGTGAACTGAGATCACCTCATTGCACTCCAGCCTGGGCAACAAGAGGGAGACTCAGTCTCAAACAAGTAACACTGTCAAGTCATCAAAACAAGGAAAGTCTGAGAAACCGTCACAGCCAAGGATACATGGATGCTAAATGTAATGTCTTACCTTGGGTGGGATCCTGGGACAGAAGGGCATTAGGTTAAAAAAACCAAGGAAATCGGCCAGGTGCAGTGGCTCATGCCTGTAATCCCACTTTGAGAGGCTGAGGCGGGTGGATCACCTGAGGTCAGGAGTTCGTGAGCTGTCTGGCTTTCCAGAGCAGCCTGGCTAACATGGCAAAACCCCATCTCTACTAAAAATACAAACATTAGCCGGGCATGGTGGCGGGCACCTATAGTCCCAGCTACTCGGGAGGCTGAAGCAGAAGAATTGCTTGAACCCGGGAGGTGGAGGTTGTGGTGAGCCAAGATTGTGCCACTGTGCTACAGCCTGGGCAATAGAGTGAGACTCCATCTCAAAACAAACAAAAAACACTAAGGAAAGCTAGATAAACTATGAAGTTTAGTTAATAATATTGTGCCATATTAGTTCATTCATGGTAATAAATGTACCATTCTAATATAAGATGTTAATCATAGGGGAAACGGGTATGTGGGATTTTTTTTTTTTGCTGTCATTGCAATTTTTCTACAAATCTAAAACTATCCTAAAAATCTTCTTTAAATAAAACAGGTTCGAAGGCCATACCCACAATGGTTCCAATTCTGAGTCTGTGGTGGGTCAGAGGAATCTGCATATTTAAAAAACAGAACCCCATATAATTAAGATGCAGCCAGACGCAGTAGGTCATGCCTGTAATCCCAACACTCTGGGAGACCAAGGTGGGAGGACTGCTTGAGCCTAGGAGTTAAGGACCAACCTAGGCAACAAAGCAAGACCCTATCTCTACAAAATTAAAAAAAATTTAAATTACTCCTTGGGAGGCTAAGGTGGGAGTATTGTTTGACCCCAGGAGTTTGAGGCTGCAGTGGGCTATGATGGTGCCACTGCACTACAACCTGGGCAACAGAGTGAGACCCTGTCTCTTCTCAAAAAAAAAAGTAAAATTAGGATGCAGATAATCCAGGGACCACAGTTTGAGAAACCGCTGTTATCTAGGAGGTTGGCTGAGCAGAGCAAGGCATAAGAAGTCTTCCCCCAACTCTCTTCATACATGAATAGACTTGCCTGGACCACCCACTTGTGGTTGCCACTGTGTCCTGACCACAGAGCAGGTGGGGGTGAGTCTGGATTACCACAAGCAGTTTTGGTTCCATGTCTGTCAAAGCAGCAGCACCATGTAAAAGCTTCTGTTGAAGCTGTTCGCTTTCAGGGTAATTTGTCATGCAGCAACAGATAATATACCCCTCAGCCTTTTCAACCAGGGAGTATTTTTCCATTTCCAGAGTTCATTGAATTTATTTAGGATGGGATCCAAACAATATTAGCAATCACATGAGAGCTTGTTAACTAGTAGCCGTTCATTTCTTATGGTGCACCCTTCCAAATGCTTAATTTACATTTTATTTTTATTTATTTATTTTGACATGGAGTCTCGCTCTGTTGCCCAGGCTGGAGTGCAGTGGCACAATCTCTGCTCACTGCAACCTCCACCTCTGGATTCAAGCAATTCTTGTGCCTTAGTCACCCAAGTAGCTGGGATTACAGGCATGCACCACCATGCCTGGCTAATTTTCGTATTTTATATTTTTAGTAGAGATGGGGTTTCACCATGTTGCCCATGCTGGTCTCAAGCTCCTGACCTCAAGTGATCCACCCACCTCGGACTTCCAAAGTGTAGAATTACAGGCGTGGGCCACCACACCTGGCCATAATTTACATTTTATTTAACTGATAGGTTGCAGGGGTTGAGGAGGGGCAATTTTCATCCCATTTTACAGACTGAGAAAACTGAGGTTCCCACAGGGAAAGTGATTCGCCCTAGTTTACAAGGAGGTAAGAGGAGCCAGGATGGATGAGGTTCATCTGACGTCTGAAACCCTTCCCTTAACTGCAGTATTCCAACTGCTTCAAACTCAGTGTCCACCTCTGCTCCCCCTCCCTCCCAATCTTTAAGCTTTAGCTGATAGGTGGGCCCTCTGTGAAACCTCCTGACACTGCCATCTACTTTCCCAGCCCCTCAGAACACAGCACACCCTACCATAGACACGATCACACCCCGATGCAATCAATCCTCTGCAGTCAATTCCCCATCTGAGCTAATGGCATCGACTACAGCTGCTCAGGCTCAAACCTGCCCTGCCAACTCGATCTGTCCTTTCCTTGACCACCTCCCACTGACGTGTGAGTCACTGACAACTCTGTTGCCCAGGCTGGAGTGCAGTGGCACAATCTTGGCCCACTGCAACCTCCACCCCCCAAGTTCAAGTGATTCTCCTGCCTCAGCCTCCTAACTGGGACTACAGGTGTCCAACATCATGCCTGGCTAATTTTTTTGTATTTTTAGTAGAGATGGAGTTTCATCATGTTGGCCAGGCTGGTCTCAAACTCCTGATTTCAAGTGATCCACCTACCTTGGCCTCCCAAAGTGCTGGAATTACAGGTGTGAGCCACTGTGGAGTCTACCTTTCTTTTCTGTCTGTCTTTCTGACGGAGTCTTGCTCTACCAGGCTGAAATGCAGTGACACAATCTCAGTTCACTGCAACCTCCGTCTCCCGGGTTCAAGCGATTTTCCTACCTCAGCCTCCCAAGTCACTGGGGTTACAGTCACGTGGCACCACACCCAGCTAATTTTTGTATTTTTAGGAGAGACGGGGGTTTCACCATGTTGGCTACTATGGTCTTGATCTCTTGACCTCATGATCCGCCTGCCTTGGCCTCCCAAAGTGCTGTGATTACTGGCAAGGGCCACTGCACCTGGCCATGGAGCTGCATCTTGAGTGGTCTAGCCTAACTGTGGTCATTTCCCTTCTCACTAACAGGGATCAGTTTAGAAGCGAACACAGGCTCAATGAGACATACGGGCATCTGCTGGGAGCTGTTAAAGTTTTCCTCACTCTTAAAAAGGGAGGTAGGGAGGGGGGTTGTTTTCTCTTCCCTGACTCCCCTGCCCCCTGCAGGTCTGGATTTTGGTTCAAGGTTATTCTCGCCTCTGCTGGAGCCCTGGTTCTGCCCCTGCCCCTGCCAGGGGTCCCTGATTCCAAGGCTGAACCCCCACGGGGACAACCAAACTCCATGATTGTTTAAATCAACACCAACTCTTCTGTTACAGCCAAAAGCATTTCCAGTATCAAGACCCAAAATCACCTTGTTTGCTTATTATTACTGCTACCTTCCTGCTCCTACAAGGGAAGGTCCGTGAGGAAAGGGGCCTGTCTTACTTCACTATCCCTGTTGCACCGATTGGCAACGTCCAGTGCATTCTACAGCAGGTGCTTCGTAGATGTTTGCTGAATGAATGTCCAAATCAACATGCCTGTCTTCTCCCCAAGACCCCCAGCCCCCAGGGCAGGCCACAGCTGACTCACCTCCTGGCCTTAGCACGTGGTGGGGTTCCTAAGCCTTTATTGGATCAATAGGCTGGGAAGTCAAAGACAGCGGCTCAAGAACCCAATTTAATCAGATTTATGAGTTGACACGTACAAAAAACATGGAACAATGCAGAATTCATCGCAAGACTAGGGACTGAATCTGGAAGGCAGAGTCCCCGCCCTGGGGAGGGGCCCAGCGTGTTGGAGATCTCAAGGTTTTTTCCCACTGATTCTCTACGTCTTGGCCTTATCTAACACATGAAACCAAACCCCACAACTGAGGCTAAGATTTAAGAGCTACCCAGAGCTAACTTTTCCCCTCCCCAAGCCTCCCTGCTCTAGAAGTGGAAGGGAAAGAAGGGGAGAGACTATGAACCTAAGGAGAGTAGAGCCTCCAGTGCCACTGGACAGGGACTGCATAGCTGTCCAACAACTGAGCTCCTCCTGCCTATCTGTGGCCAAACGCCCGCCATGTGTGCAGGCTGGTTGGCCAACAGGGGATGGGGAGGGTGGGGGGAGGCAGAGGGGTACCCCAAACACCCTGGAGAGGCCGAAGGGAGGAGGGGCAGCACCGGAGGCCCCATTCAGACTTCCTGCCACGGGAATCACCACTGCAGGGGGCCGATGTCAGCTCCCAGCTCCTCTTCCTTCAGCTGGAAGGGCTTCACCGGCCACTTCACCCTGACGATGGGCTCCACGTGGTCCTGAAGGCGGTGCCGCTTCATGTGGGCATTTCGACTCTTGATCTTGTCAAACACCCTGAGGAGTCGCCAGAGGACATGGGGTCAGAGCAGGGAGGAAGGGATCATGGGGGGCTGAGGCTGAGGCTGGGAGCCCTGGGGGCGTCTCCAGGAGAAAGCGAGTACCTTTCACACTCTCTGCATGGAAAAATGCCCTGGCTCTCCACGCTTCCTGATGGCTCGGGGGTCCGCTTGGGGCCTGCATTTGGGCTGGAGCTGAGGATGGACTCCCTCCTATAACTCTTGGTTTTTATCTTTAACTCAGGAATTGGATGGTGGCTGGGTCTCTCCCGAGGGCTGCATGGGACCTGCAGAGGGAGCAAAAGTGACATAAAGGTGCCGACCTGTCTTGCTGTAAGAGAGGCACAGAGCTGAGGGCACACGTGTCTCCTGCAGGGAAACCCTTCCGTCAGGAGCATCCCTGCCCTCTGACCCCACCCTCCAACTCCACAGGCAGCAGGCACTGGGAGGAGAGACGAGCTCCCAACACCGCCCCGGTTCCTCTACCTTTTCCTCTGTCCTTTCCACCTCCTCCGGCTCTCTCTTGACCCTCTTTTCTAGCCCTGGGGCTCGGCCACAGTCAAACTTGATCATTTTTTTCCAGATGTAATAATACTCAACACACTGAGCTACCGTCTTTGTCTGGATCTAGTGAAAGAAAACAAGCAGGCTGTGGCCGTGCCACGCGGGCCCCGGGAGTGTGACCTTGCCACTGGGCCGGCCGCCTCCTTTGGAAAGCCCTTCGGAAGGATCTCTTCCTTTGGCTTGGCGTCACCACTCACCACAAAGGCACAGGACCACAAAATCCTTCCTGGGGATGAGGCCGTTCAAAGTGCAGCCACACAGTAGCCACCAGTACTTAAGCCTGCACATTCTGAGCAGTCATTCCAGCCCAGGTATTCTTTCCTAAGGAAGATGTGCACAAAGGTCCCTGCAGGGACGCTAACTGTGACATCATGCTAATAAATCGGAATGCCCTCTACAGGCAGAATACTACACAGACATTACAACAGCTAGGCAGAGCCTCTAAAGTCTTGGCAGGAAGTGGCCCACTCTAGAAGAAGGGGAGGTTTTGAGTGCACAGCATGAACCTATGGGATCATTTTCCCATTCCTCCACTAAGAAAGGATCCCACTAAAAATAACTTCTGTTAAAAACAAAAGGGAAGCTGGGCTTGGTGGCTCACGCCTGTAATCCCAGCACTTTGAGAGGCTGAGGCAGGAGGACTACTTGAGGTCAGGAGTTTGAGACCAGCCTGGGCAACATAGCAAGACCCTATCTCTACAAAAATTTTTAAAAATTAGCCAGTCATAGTGGTGCATGCCTGTGGTCCCAGCTACTTAAGATGCTGAGGCAAGATGACCGATTGAGCCCAAGAGTTCAAGGTTAGAGTGAGCTTTTTTTTTTTTTTTTTGAGACAGAATCTCACCCTGTCACCCAGGCTGGAGTACAATGCCATGATCTTGGTTCACTGCAACCTCCACCTCCCGGGTCCAAGTGATTCTCCCACCTTAGCCTCCTGAGTAGCTGGGATTACAGGTACCTGCCATCATGCCCAGCTAATTTTTGTATTTTTGTAGAGACGGAGTTTCACCATGTTGGCCAGGATGGTCTTGAACTCCTGATCTCAGGTGATCTGCCTGCCTCGACCTCCCAAAGTGCTGGGATTACAGGCCTGAACCACTGCGCCCGGCCAGCAGTGAGCTATGATGTGTCATGGCACTCCAGAGCGAGTATCTCTTTTTTATTGAGATGGAGTCTCACTCTGTTGCCCAGGCTAGAGTGCAGTGGCACGGACTTGGCTCACTGCAACCTCCACCTCCTGGGTTCAAGCGATTCTTCTGCCTTAGCCCCCCGAGTAGCTGGGACTACAGGTGCGCACCACCACACCCAGCTATTTTTTGTGTTTTTAGTAGAGACGGGGTTTCACCTTATTGGCCAGGCTGGTCTCGAACTCCTGACCTCGTGATCTGCCTGCCTCAGCCTCCCAAAGTGCTGGGATTACAGGCGTGAGCCACCGCGCCTGGCAAGCGTTTCTTTAAAAAAAAAAAAAGAAAGAAAGAAAGAAAAGGAAAAGTTTAATTGCTCTAGGAAGAAAATTTCTCAGGAAATAAAATTGACTATTGAGCTCACTCCAGAAAAGCCATTCTCCACTCAAATGTTTTTCAGCTTTTTAAGTATTCACAAACGAGGAGTCAAAACAGCACAAACTCTGCCTAAGAAACATCACTAAGTTTAAAAAACGTTGAACTTCTGCTTCTGAACAAGATGGAGCAACAGAACCAGATTTACCCTCTCGTCCAAAACAATGAAAACAGAGTCAAAATATAAACAATGTTTGGCAAGACACCAGGCGTCATTCAACAAAGGGCAGTGAACCCTGACAGGAAGCAAGCTGCCACTGCTCTGGCTTATCACCTTGTGTTTCCAGGCCACCACCTAGGCAGGGGCAATTTAGACAGAACCCAGCAGGACTTAGGGAGCTGAGGTGGAGCACAGTGCCCCCGGAGACCACGGTGGTAGAGCCTACAGGATAGAGGATAGGAGAGGAAAGAGCTGCACACAGAACATTCCAGAGATGGGGAGCAAATTTCCCCCAAGGACTCAGCCAAAGACTGCCCAGCACATGCATGGGAACAGACCAGCCAAAGCTGGGTAAAGAGCCATCCAAAACGATGAGAGGGAAAAGTGCCTGCTGCTCCTACAGGGCCAGGAAGAGTGCCCGTTCCCACAGCCAGAGTGGGAAACTTCATGACTCAGGGGGCACTGGGTAGGGCAGTGACACAGTCTTGCCTCAGTAAGGAGAAATAATCAGCCTTAGAGAAGAGCTATGCTGGTCCCATCTAAAAAATCTAAAACTGAATCTAAAAGTAGCTATGTCCCAGAACAAAACTCAAGAATATTTATAAGGCTGCAAAAATATCCAGCATCCAACAGCTAACATTCACAATGCCTGTGATCTGGTGAAAATCACCATGCATGCTAAGAAGCAGGATAACATGGCACATCAGGAGGAGAAAACCCAATCTGTCAAAGTCAACCCACCACAGACACAGATGTTAGAATGAGCAGGGAAGGACATGAAAGGTTACCGTAACTGTTTAATATATGTTCAAAGAGTTCTGCCAGAGGCCAGGTGCGGTGGCTCAAACTTGTAATCCTAGCACTTTGGGAGGCTGAGGCAGGAGGATCACCAGAGGTCAGGAGTTTGAGACCACCCTGACCAACATGGGGAAACCCCATCTCTACTAAAAATACAAGAAATTTAGCCAGGCGTGGTGGTGCGCACCTGTAATCCCAGCTACTCAGGAGGCTGAGGCAGAAGAATCGCTTGAACCCAGGAGGTGGAGGTTGCAGTGGGCTGAGATCATACCACTGCACTCCAGACTGGGTGACAGAGCGAGACTCCGTCTCAAAAAGAGCTAGGTGTGATGACACACACCTGTAGTCCCACCTACTCAAAGCTGGAGGATCACTTGAGCCCAGGAGGTCAAAGGGTACAGTGAACTATGATCACACCCCTGTACTCCAGCTTGGGCGACAGAGTGAGATGCTAGATCTTAAAAGAAATAAAAACAAATAAAAACTTGAAAACACTGCTAAGAGAAATTAAAGATGACGCATAGAGACACAGCCCCTGTTCATGGGTCAGAAACTGAGTGTTATTAAAATGTCATCTCTCCTTGGCCAGGTGCGGTGGCTCACGCTTGTAATCCCAGCACTTTGGGAGGCTGAGGCAGGTGGATCACCTGAGGTCAGGAGTTCAAAAGATCAGCCTGGCCAACATGGTGAAACTTGTCTCTACTAAAAATAAAAAAATTAGCCAGGCATGGTGGTGGGCGCCTGTAATCCCAGCTACTTGGGAGGCTGAGGTACCAGAATTGCTTGAACCTGGGAGGTGGAGGTTGCAGTGAGTGAAGATCGTGCCACTGCACTCCAGCCTGGGCAACATGAGTGAAACTCCATTTCCAAAAAAAAAAAAAAAAAGTCAACTCCCTCAATTGGCCTATAGAGTCAATGCGGGTACCAGTCAAAATCGTAGCAGGGTTTTTTTTTTTTTTTTGGTAAAAACGGATAAGTTACTTAGAAAGTTCATATGGTAATACATGATTTCAAGACTTATAAAGCTACAGTAGTAAAAACAGTATGGTACTACTTTTTGTCTTTTCAACAAAAGGTACAAAAGAATATCCACATACAAAAAATGAACTTTAACTCATATTTTACACCATATACAAAAATTAACATGAAATGAATTGTAAACCTAAGTGTAAAACCTAAAACTATAAACCTTCTAGAGAAGGCCGGGTGTGGTGGCTCACATCTGTAATCCCAGCACTTTGGGAGGCCGAGACGGGCGGATCACGAAGTCAGAAGATCAAGACCATCCTGGCTAACACAGTGAAACCCCGTCTCTACTAAAAATACAAAAAATTAGCCGGGCATGGTGGTGGCGGGCACCTGTAGTCCCAGCTGCTCGGGAGGCTGAGGCAGGAGGATGGCATGAACCTGGAAGGCGGAGCTTGCAGTGAGTCGAGATCTCACCACTGCACTCTAGCCTGGGCGACAGAGCGAGACTCCGTCTCACACACACACAAAAAAAAACTTCTGGAGAAAACAAGGGGAAAATCTTTGTGGTTGGGTTAGGTAAAGAATTCTTAGATACAACACCAAAAGCATAGTCCATAAAAGAAAAATTAATAAACGACTTCATCAAAATGATAAAATTTTTCTTTAAAAGACATGGTTAAGGCCGGGCGCGGTGGCTCACGCCTGTAATCCCAGCACTTTGGGAGGCCGAGGCGGGCGGATCACAAGGTCAGGAGATCGAGACCATGGTGAAACCCCGTCTCTACTAAAAAATAGAAAAAAATTAGCCAGGCGCAGTGGCGGGCGCCTGTAGTCCCGGCTACTCGGGAGGCTGAGGCAGGAGAATGGCGTGAACCCAGGAGGCGGAGCTTGCAGTGAGCCGAGATTGCGCCACTGCACTCCAGCCTGGGTGACAAAGCGAGACTCCGTCTCAAAAAAAAAAAAAAAAAAAAAAAAAAGACATGGTTAAGAGATTAAAAAGCTACAGATTGGGAGAAAACATTCCCAAAGCATGGATCTGGATAAATGACATGTATCCTGAACCGATAAAGAACTGCTACAACTTAATAATAAAAACACAGATGGCTGGGTGCGGTGGCTCACACCTGTAATCCCAGCACTTTGGGAGGCTGATGTGGGCAGATCACCTGAGGTCAGGAGTTCAAGACCAGCCTGGCCAACACAGCAAAACCCCGTCCCTACTAAAAATACAAAAATTAGCCAGGCGTGGTAGTGGGAACCTGTGATCCCAGCTACTCAGGAGGCTGAGGCAGGAGCATCGCTTGAACCTGGGAGGCAGAGGTTGCAGTGAGCGTGGATTGTGCCACTGCACTCCAGCCTAGGCGACAGAGTAAGTACTCCGTCTCAAAAACAAAAACAAAAACAAAACAAAACACAGACATCCCAATAAAAACATACGCAAGAGATATGAACAGACACCTCACCAAAGAAGGCATACAGACAGTAAACAGGCCCATGAAAAGATGCTCAGCATTGTCAGTCATGAAGGAAACACCATGCGATGCCACCACACTGTCATGAGAATGGCTGGAATTAAAAGGACTGGCCCTACCCAGGGCTAGCGAGGTTGTGGAGCAACTAGACATCTCATTTCCTGCCGGCAGAAATGTGAAATGATACAACTACTTCGGAAAATTGTTTGGCGGTTTATTAAAAAGTTAAGCGTATACCTACTAAGTCATTCCATTCCTGGTATTTACTCCTCTAGAAAACAAAGTACATGTCAATACCAAGACTTGTACCTGAATGTGCATAACAAATTTATTTATAGTCACCCCAAACTGGAAGCCACTCAAATGTCCACCAACAGGCAAATGATTACATAAACCGTGGTACGTCCATCCAGTGGAATACTATTCAGCAGTGAAAAGGGGAGATCAATACATGGAACATGGATGAACTCAAAATCATGATGCTGAGTGCGAGAAGCTGGACCAAGCAGAGTCCATACTGTGTGACTACTCCATTTATAGTAAACTCTAGGAAATGAAAACGAACTTACAGTGCCCTGGCAGATCAGTTGCGACTGAAGAGAGGGGGTGCAATGGGGAGTGATTACTATGGGGCAGGAGGAGATTCAGGGCTGAGGGACATGCTCATTATGTTGACTGTGGTGATGATTTCCCAGGTGTAGTATCAATATGTCAAAACTTAGCAAATCTTATTATACTTCAATTATGTACAATTTTGTGTACATCCAAGTTTTTTTTTTGAACAGAAAATAAGCAGCAGGACATTATATGTAGTGAGATCTTATCCTTTGGGTTTTTTTGGGGGGACAGTCTCATTTTGTCACCCAGGCTGGAGTGCAGTGGCGCAATCTTGCCTCATTGCAGCCTTCACCTCCCAGGCTCAAGCAATCCTCCCACCTCAGCCTCCCAAGTAGCTGGGACTACAGGCACGCGGCACCAAGCTAAGCTAATATTTAACTTTTTTGTAGAGACAAGGTCTCACTATATTGTCCAGGCTGGTCTTGAACTCCCAGGCTCATGCAATCCTCCCACCTTGACCTCCCAAAGTGCTAGGATTACAGGCATGAGCCACTGCGCCTGACCTCATCCTTTTTTTCTTTTTTGAGATGGAGTTTCACTCTTGTTGCCCAGGCTGGAGTGCAATAGTGGGATCTTGGCTCACCGCAACCTCCGCCGCCCAGGTTCAAGCAGTTCTCCTGCGTAGCCTCCCGAGTAGCTGGGATTACAGGCATGTACCACCACGCCCAGCTAATTCTGTATTTTTAGTAGAGATGGGGTTTCTCCATGTTGGTCAGGCTGGTCTGGAACTCCCAACCTCAGGTGATCCACCCACCTTGACCTCCCAAAGTGCTGGGATTACAGGTGTAAACCACCACACCTGGCCTTTTTTTTTTTTTTTTTTTTTGAGACAGAGTCTTACTCTGTTACCCAGGCTGGAGTGCAGTGGCACAATCCCCACTCACTGCAACCTCTGCCTCCCGGGTTCAAATGATTCTTTTTTTTTTTTTTATTTTTTTTATTTTTTTTAGAGACGGAGTCTTGCTCTGTAGCCCGGGCTGGAGTGCAGTGGCCGGATCTCAGCTCACTGCAAGCTCCGCCTCCCGGGTTCACGCCATTCTCCTGCCTCAGCCTCCGGAGTAGCTGGGACTACAGGCGCCCGCCACCTCGCCCGGCTAGTTTTTTTTTTGTATTTTTAGTAGAGACGGGGTTTCACCGTGTTAGCCAGGATGGTCTCGATCTCCTGACCTCGTGATCCACCCGTCTCGGCCTCCCTAAGTGCTGGGATTACAGGCTTGAGCCACCGCGCCCGGCCTCAAATGATTCTTATGCCTCAGCCTGCCATCTAGTTGGGATTACTCACCACCCGGCCCAGCTAATTTTTGTATTTTGAGTAGACGGGGTTTCACCATGTTGGCCAGGCTGGTCTGGAACTCCTGACCTCAAGTGATCCTCCCGCCTTGGCCTCCCAAAGTGCTGGGATTACAGGTGTAAGCCACCATGGATGGCCCTTATCTTTTTAAAAGTATATGCATACCTGTATATATAAAATTTGTACAGACAGAAACGCCTGTTGCTTAGTGGAATACGTAACAGAAGTCACCAATCAGAAGCAGGACTGCGAGAAGGGGCATGGAAGACTGTTGTGTGCAGGTGATGCAGGTCTCTACCATTTGGAGCTGTTCACGAGGATGGCTTTTTGACACTGTAAACTGTCTACACTAAGAGTGCTGCCACAGACAGGTGAGGGTGGGGCCCTCTGACCCCAACCAGCCCTGCAGCTCGAGCTTGTCTCAGCTGTGTGAGGCGGGGCCTTGGACACCAGCCCACATTCACTTTACCGTCTTGTGTATCAAGTAGAAGTCCTTCTTGTGGGCATAGAACGCCTTCTTAAAAAGCCTCTTCTCTATAGGGGTCCAGACGTCTGAACCTATCAAAGAACACAGCCGACAGGGGGAAGGCCATTTGTCCTGGGACCACAGTCATGGCTGAAATGCAGACTACCTTCCCTTTTGTAGCTGCCATTACTGAGCACCAATTATGTACCAAACTCATAAAAAAAAACTCAAGAGTCTCCAGAAGGGAGGGACCACTACTAGCCCCACTTAACAGATGTGGCAACTGAGGCTTCAGTCGCTTCCTAAGGGCAGGTGGGGGCCCTGGCAGCCTGTCTCCAGGGCTGATGGATTCAACCACTGAACCTAAGCCCATCTCCCCTCCCCCTGGCCAGGATCATTCCCTTTGTGGCTGGGCAGAGTCTGTAAGGAAACCACTGGGAAAGGGTGAAGCAGGATCCCACTAGCAGAGTGTGGCGCCCACTGAGTCATCCTGAAAAGGACAGGCCCTCCTGAAAGGCAGGCAAAGGCCCCGAAGAGAACTCCAGGAGGCAGAGGCAGAGCTTGCAACAGAACTGGCCGATTCATAGGGGTCTCAGCTGGGCCAAACCAGCCCAGCAGCCTTTCCCCGTCACCTGTGTAGCGATAGTCAGCGAGCAGGTGTGTCGGTGGCTTGTGGGGCCCTCGGAGCAGGAGAGTCTCCAGGGCGACCTGGAACAAGAGGAACGGCAGGCTGCCCAGGACCAGGTGGGGGAAGAGGACCATCGGCATCCTCCCATTCATCTGAAAAACACTTGTGGCTGTCCCTAAAGTCACTGCCTGTCCCAGGGTTATTCAAAGTAGCCCTGGGTGGGCCACCAGCCTGTAACTGTCTGGGGGCACATCAACTATGACACCAGGCACACCACCGAATGCAGCTGAAGTTATTTTTTCACAGCAAGTCTATCTTGATGAAGGAGACTGTGTGTAGATTTATTCTGGCACAAGCTCCTTAGGGAATGGCACTTTGAGGAATATGACCCTTGTCTAGGTCCCCATTTTTATTTTCTTCATAGCACTAGTCAATAGCTAACAATTGAAAACATTTTATTTTATTTTTAAAGACGAGGTTTCACTATGTTGTCCAGGCTGAGCTCCAATTCCTGGGCTCCTTCAGTCTCTGCCTCCCAAGTAGCCAGGAATACAGGTGGGTACCACTGTACTCAGCTAGCTAACAATTTTCCTTTTATTGGGACAGAGTCTTGCTCTGTCACCCAGGCTGGAGTGCAGTGGCATGATCTTGGCTTACTGTAGCCTCCACCTCCCAGTTCAAGCGATTCTCCTGCCTCAGCCTCCCAAGTAGTTGGGACTACAGGCATCTGCCATCACTCCCTGCTAATTTTTTTTTTCTGTATTTTTAGTAGGGACGGGATTTTACCATGTTAGCCAGGCTGGTCTCGAACTCACGACCTCAGGTGATCCGCCTGCCTTAGCCTCCCAAAGTGCTGGGATTACAGGTGTGAGCCATGTGCCCAGCCTAGCTAACAATTTTTAAAAGTAAATTTCCTTTTGACTTTCCTAAAATGTAATCCCCCTGAAGGCAGGGATTTTATGTCGATCACTAGTGTAAGCCATCATTGCAGGGTTTGCATAATTTGTGAGGCCCATTGCAAAATGAAGATGCAGGGCTCCTTGTTTAAAAAGCACTAAGAATTTCTGTTTGTTTTTTTTTCTTTTTTGAGATGGAGTCTCACTTTGTTGCCCAGGCTGGAGTGCAGTGGTGCAATCTTGGCTCACTGCAACCTCCACCTCCCAGGTTCAAGCAATTCTTCTGCCTCAGCTTCCCAAGTAGCTGGGATTACAGGCGCCCACCACCGTGCCTGGCTAATTTTTGTATTTTTAGTAGAGATGGGGTTTTACCATGTTGTCCAGGCTGGTCTCGAACTCCTGAGCTCAGGTGATCCACCCATCTCGGCCTCCCAAAGTGCTGGGATTACAGGCGTGAGCCACCGCGCCTGGCCAAGAATTTCAAGACAGAGACAGCAGAGCATTAAACCAAGCATAGAGTCCCTCAGCTGGCCCTGGCCCCAGTGCCTACAGTACAGGCAACCAGCAGGTACCCAATAAATATGTACTGCCACTGTGCTGAGGACCTGCTATATGCCAGACACTGCCTCTCAGCTTGGTGAAAAGCAAGACCACGGCATGACTCTTAGATCCCGAACACAGGCAATATGGCTCTTCCTCTCCCGCTCCTCACAGTAAGACTTTTAATTTACTTTCTAACACCCAGAATTGTGAGGCGGACAGTCCTTGGAGTAGGTAGAGGCATTTATGTTGCATCAGAGGTTTGTATATATGAGTTTTCAATTGAAAGCTAAAACTCAAGGAATGAAGTAGATGAATGCAGGGCCTCAGCTGGGTCTTCGGGGCTTCCTTTCTCCAGTGCCCCCTGAGATCTCAGAGGAAACACTGTGCATGGTTGTTACCCCAGACAATTAGCTACGAATTGGGCCCATGTCTTAGCATTCCCCTACAGTCTGTGCACAAGGACCACTGCAATCTCAAAGCCGCTGTGGAGAAGGATGGGCGGCCTTCTTCCAGCTTCCATCCGCTCTGAACCCCGAAGCAGACACATGTCACATGCACCTAGAACCCTGGGTCCCAGGAAAGCAGGTAGCGTCCCCTTGCTGTGCCTCACCTGAACGTTGCCCTGAGCCTCGTGCAGGCAGTGCAGAGCGAGCTCCAGGTTGGTGCCCCCTCCTGGCATCACGCTGGAGCATGCCACGTTGCAGAGCTCAGTCACTGTTTCCAAGAAGGACATGAGGAAGAGGAGGCACACAGGAGTCATCAGCTGCTAGGGAGGAACCCTTCCCAAGAGACAGCAGAGAGGGGTGCCTTCCCCTTCTCTCTCCTGCATCTCAGGGAGGGACAAGGAGGAAGAGGAGAACCCTGTCCCCAGCACCCGCTCTGGATGGCCTGACCAGCCACCATATGACAAAAGAGGTAGGGAAGGGAGAATGCAGCAGGGAAGAAGCAACACTGGCCAAGGGCCAGCTCCCTCCCACGCCCAGGGCACACTGCTTCTTGGATCCAGTGGTCAGGAGTTCGAGACCCAGGAGGAAAAACACCCTGGAAATGGAGGGGAAAGAAGGACCCTTAGGAATTTAGCCCCAAAGCCTCAGCCACCTCTATCCTGTGTCTCTGGGTTGATCATCATATCTCCCCATGGCTTCCAGACCAGAGAAGCTACATGCTCGTCAGTTCCAGCCAGGGATCTTTCCTGAAGTTCTGGGATCTCTGCCTGAAACCGGCTTCCTATATTGATATGTCTGAAACGAGGCCACACACACAGATAAGGGAGACGTACAAACATGACTGAGATGGGAAGTGAAATGGAGACGCTGTGTGCCCTGCTCTTGGGCTACAGCCTGCTCTGTGGAAACCCTCTGCTGTCTCAGGTGCATCAGGTACATGCTGTCCCTGACAGACGCACACAGGCAGTTCAGAAACTTCTGCAGGGACACTTCCTCCCTTCCTCTGTTTTCCTTCATTGTCACATTTCTCTCTCAGGGTCAAGGCAGTGGAGGTACAAGCTGACACCCGGCATGTGTCTATGTCCACACCACAGCCATCCAGCCACATCCCTCAGGCACACTGGAGTCCCACTCTGTGCCGTCAACAATTCTACCTGGAACCCTAAGGGTTCTAGGTGTATATATATATATATATATATATATATATATAAACAATTTCTAGAAGGAATAATTTTGGGGGATCTTCCTACATATACTTGGAAAAATCGACCGCTTCATGCCTAGGGAGCCTATGTGAGTAAATCTGAACCCCCACCATGGGAAGAAGGAATGCTTGGGAAAAGTGACACTAGAACTCAAGGTGGGGTAAAAGCAGCTTCACTGGGAAGGACCCAACTTACGGCTCAATGCTGATCTTGGTGTCATCCTTCACCACACAGATGCCAAAAGACCCATCCACTTGATCTAGAAAACAGAGAGTGAAAAGGCTCAAACAGACAGACAGCAGGTAACCCACAGGGTCCTCTGCCTGCCTGTGTGGATGCAGCTGAAAGCAGGCTCTTGAAGATCTAGCGGGTTGGCCGGGCGCGATGGCTCACGCCCATAATCCCAGCACTTTGGGAGGCTGAGGTGGGTGGATCACGAGGTCAGGAGATTGAGACCATCCTGGCTAACACACAGTGAAACCCCGTCTCTACTAAAAATACAAAAAAATTAGCCGGGCATGGTGGCGGGCACCTGTAGTCCCAGCTACTCGGGAGGCTGAGACAGGAGAATGGTGTGAACCCAGGAGGCGGAGCTTGTGGTGAACCAAGATGGCACCACTGCACTCCAGCCTGGGTGACAGAGCGAGACTCCATCTCAAAAAAAAAAAAAAATCCCATGGGAGAGGGCAGCACTTCAGAAAAGGTAGAGGAAGGAACTCAGCAAACAAATTAACTCATAACAAGTATACGTATATATAAAAACAGCACACTAAAGTCTCTGGAAATTGTCCTAAGGTCATTCAGCACTTGGAGAAATAATATTTAAAAAAATCAACTAGACTGGGTGCAGTGGGTCATGCCTGTAATCCCAGCACTTTGGGACACTGAGGTGGGCGGATCACTTGAGGTCAGGAGTTCAAGACTAGCCTAGCTAACATGGCAAACCCCATCTCTACTAAGAATACAAAAACTAGCTGGACATGGTGGCAGGTGCCTGTAATCCCAGCTACTTGGGAGGCCAAGGCAGGAAAATCACTTGAAGCTGGGAGGCGGAGATTGCAGTGAGCCGAGATTGCACCACTGTGCTCCAGTCTGGGTAACAGAGTGAGATTCCATCTCAAAAAAATAAAAAATAATCAACTGAATATTGCTAAGAACAAGAGGCTGTTGCATCTGAGCTGTGACCTGATCCCTTACCCAGCCAGCTCCCAGCTCCAAGGGTTCTACTCCAGGTAGGTGCAGCCCAGACAGGGTCTGCCTCTACTGTCAGATCCCATGCTTAAAGAATTAAAGGAAGGTATAATGACAAGTTTTCATCATAGACGGAATATCATTAAGAGACAGAAATTATTAAAAAGAGAGAACCAAATGGGAATTCTGGGGTTAGAAAGTAAAATATTGGCAAGTGAAGCTGTTGAGGAAAAAAAATAACCAAAATGAGGCTCAATAGGTTTGAGTCGACAGGAAGAAAATAATCTGTAAACTTGAAGACAGATCAAGAGAGACTATGGAATCTGAAGAACAAAGAGAAAAAGAATAAAGAGAAATAGAGCCTCAGAGAAATGTGGGATACCATTAAGTACAGCAACTACATGTAACAAGAGTACCAGATGGAAAGGAGAAAGAGACAGAAAGAAATATCTAAAGAAACAGGCCTGGCGTGGTAGCTCACAAATGTAATCCCAGCACTTTGGGAGGCTGAGGCGGGTGGATCACCTGATGTCAGGAGTTCAAGACCAGCCTGGCCAACATAAGAAAACCCCGTCTCTACTAAAAATACAAAAATTAGCCTGGTGGTGGTGCACCCCTGTAATCCCAGCTACTCAGGAGGCTGAAGTGGGAGGCTAACTTGGGAGTTAGAGGCTGCAGTGAGCCAAGATCAGGCTACTGCACTCCAGCCCGGGCAGCAGAGAAAGACTCTGTCTCAAAAAAAAAAAAACCCTCCAAATCACCCCCCAAAAACAAAAAAAAAAACAAAACTTAAAAGCTACAGTAATCAAAAGTTGAAAGCTACAGTAATCAAGACAGTGTGATACTGGCATAAGGATAAGTATACAGATCAATGCAATAGAATTGAACACCCAGAAAAAAACCCACGTTTGTAGTCAATTGATTTCTAACACTGAATTGTGCTGAGTCAATTCAATGGGAAATCTTCAAAAAATGCTGCTGGAAGAACTGGATATACACATGCAAAAAAATGAATTTGGACCTTTACCTCATGTAATATATATATATACACGTTATCTTAAAATTGATTACAGACCTAAATCTAAGAGTTAAAATTACAAAACTCTTTTTTTTTTTTCCCCTGTTGCCCAGGCTGGAGTGCAGTGGTGCCACCTTTGCTCACTGCATAACATAAATCCACACAAAAACCTGTACATAGGGCTGGGTGTGGTGGCTCAGGCCTATAATCCCAGTAGTTTGGAAAGTCAGTGCAGGAGGATTGTTTCACCCCAGAGATTTTTTTTTTTTTTTTGAGACGGAGTCTCGCTCTGTCGCCCAGGCTGGAGTGCAGTGGCCGGATCTTGGCTCACTGCAAGCTCTGCCTCCTGGGTTTATGCCATTCTCCTGCCTCAGCCTCCCGAGTAGCTGGGACTACAGGCGACCGCCACCTCGCCCGGCTAGTTTTTTTGTATTTTTTTAGTACAGACGGGGTTTCACCGTGTTAGCCAGGATAGTCTCCATCTCCTGACCTCGTGATCTGCCCGTCTTGGCCTCCCAAAGTGCTGGGATTACAGGCTTAAGCCACCGAGCCCAGCCTTTTTTTTTTTTTTGAGACCAAGTTTCACTCTTTTGCCCAGGCTGAAGTGAAATGACACGGTCTCGGCTCACTGCATCCTCTGCTGCCGAGACCAGCTCGGTCCGGGAGACCCTAACCCAGCGGCGCTAGATGAATTAAAGACACACACAGAAATATAGAGGTGTGGAGAGGGAAATCAGGGGTCTCACAGCCTTCAGAGCTGAGAGCCCTGAACAGAGATTTACCCATATATTTATTGACAGCAAGCCAGTGATAAGCATTGTTTCTATGGATTATAGATTAACTAAAAGTATTCCTTACTGGAAACAAAGGGATGGGCCGAAATAAAGGGATGGGTCTGGCTAGTTATCTGCTGTAGGTGCATGTCCTTAAGGCACAGATCACTCATGCTATTGTTTGTGGTTTAAGAACGCCTTTAAGCGGTTTTCCGCCCTGGGTGGGCCAGGTGTTCCTTGCCCTCTTTCCGGTAAACCCACAACCTTCCAGCGTGGGCATCAGGCCATCATGAACATGTCACAGTGCTGCAGAGATTTTGTTTATAGCCAGTTTTGGGGTCAGTTTATGGCCAGATTTTTGGGGGCCTGTTCCCAACATTCCGCCCTGAGTTCAAGCGATTCTCCTGCCTCCCGAGTAGCCGGGATTATAGGCACCCGCCACCATGTTCGGCTAATTTTTATATTTTCAGTAGAGATGAGGTTTCACCATGTTGGCCAGCCTGGTCTCAAACTCCTAATCTTAGGTGATCCACCCACCCCAGCCTCCCGAAATGCTAGGAGTATAGGCATGAGCCACCATACCTGGCCCACCCCAGAGTTTGAGACCGGTCTGGGCAACATGGCAAGACCCCCCTCCCTACATAAAAACAATTACAAAAAATTAGCCGGGCACAGGGGCACACGCCTGTAGGCCCACCTACTCTGGAGGCCGAAGCAGAAGGATCAGTTGAGCCCAGGAGGTTGAAGCTGCAGTGAGCTGTGATCACACCACTGCACTCCAGCCTGGGTGACAGAGTGAGGCCCTGTCTCCCAAAAAACCCCAAAAAATTTCTACACGAATGTTTATGGCAGCATTATTCATAATAGTCCAAAGTGGAAACAACCCAAATGTCCATCAACTGATGAATAAATAAAATGGGGCCCATCTGTACAAGGGAAAAATGTTCAGCCATAAAAAGGAATTGAGCACTGATATGCACTACAATATGAAGGGACTCTGAAAACATGCCAAGTGAAATAAACTAGACACAAAAGGCTGCATATTGTATGATTCTACTTACATGAAATGTCCCAAATAGGCAAATCCAAAGAGAGAAGGCAGATGAGTGGGTGCCTAGGCTGGGGGAAGAAGGGACTGTGGGGATATGGGTGGAGTCACTGCTAATGAGCTCCGGCTTCTTCTTTTTTTTTTTTTTTTTTTTTTTTTGAGACGGAGTCTGGCTCTGTCGCCCAGGCTGGAGTGCAGTGGCTGGATCTCAGCTCACTGCAAGCTCCGCCTCCCGGGTTTACGCCATTCTCCTGCCTCAGCCTCCGGAGTAGCTGGGACTACAGGCACCCGCCACCTCGCCCGGCTAGTTTTTTTTTTTTTTGTATTTTTAGTAGAGACGGGGTTTCACCGTGTTCGCCAGGATGGTCTTGATCTCCTGACCTCGTGATCCGCCCGTCTCGGCCTCCCAAAGTGCTGGGATTACAGGCTTGAGCCACCGCGCCCGGCCATGCTCCGGCTTCTTCTGAGGATGCGAAGCGTGCTCTAAAATTAGACTCTGTGATGGGTGCACGGCCTTGTGAATATCCTAAAAAACACTGCATACTCTAAATGGGTGATTTGCATGGCATGTGTAGTATAGCTCAATAAAGCTGTTAGGAAAATTACATAGGCCAGGCCAGGCCAGGCGCAGTGGCTCACGCCTGTAATCCCAGCACTTTGGGAGGCTGAGGAGGGTAGATTACTGGAGGTCAGGAGTTCGAGACCAGCCTGGTAACATGGTGAAACCCCATCTCTACTAAAAATACAAAAATTACCCAGGCATGATGGCACATGCCTGTAGTCCCAGCTACTTGGGAGGCTGAGGCAGGAATTGCTTGAACCTGGGAGTTGGAGGTTGCAGTGAGCCAAGATTGCACCACTGCACTCTAGCCTGGGTGACAGAGTGATACTCTGTCTCAAAAAAAAAAAAAAAAAAAAAGGAAATGACACAGGCTAGACAGGGTGGCTCACACATTTAATGCTAGTACTTTGGGAGGTCAAGGCAACAAAATCACATGAGTCTGGGAACTCAAGACCAGCCTGGACAGCATAGCAAGACCCCATCTCTATGGAAGCTAAAACATTGGCCAGGTGTGGTGATGTGCATCTGTAGTCCCAACTATTTGGGAGTCTGAGGCTGAAGGATCGCTTGAGACCAGGAGATCGAGGCTGCAGTGAGCTGTGATTGAGCCACTGCACTCCAGCCTGGGTGACAGAGCAAGACCCTGCCTCAAAAAAGAAAATGATAATGACACAGAAGCTCAGGAGGAAGCATGGTAAGATAAATGGCCTCTATGTTTTCTTTCGGGCTGTAAAATTCTATGCACTAGAAGGCACTTAGCTTAGTGCTGGGGCACATCTGAATAGCAAAGGAACCCTCAGACTAGGTACACCCAGGCAGGAGACAATCACTGAACCCAATGCTACAAGGGAGAGTGGCCATGATCTGAAGGCGATCCACCCTAGGATCACAGAGTGAGTGCCCCAGCCTCACTCACTCACCGAGCATGGAGCTGATGAGCTGGTCAGGGCTGGCCTGAGTGGATGTGGAACAGAGGGTGTTGAAGTACACTCCAGAGCCCTCCCGGATGGGACTGAGCATTGGGGGTGGTGTGTAGGGGGAGCACTGGAATAAGCCCTTCAGGAGGCGGTCCACCAGGAACATGGGTGACCGCAGGCGACTCTGGTGGCATCCTGCAGGGCCGGGCTCCCCAGCCGTGGAGGGTGGAGGAGGGATGAACAGCCCCTTGGGTGGGGGCCGCTTCTTCCGCTTTCTCTGCTGGCTGCTCTCCTTGCTGTCTCGCTCCTCCCCGTCTTTCTCTTGTTCCTGAAGAAGTTTAGAACCACAGGTGGTCACCTGAAGCCGCCTACTGCACCACTCCATCTCCAGGATGGAAAGAAAGCAGGAAAAAGAGACTGGCCAGAGATAGGAAACTAGGACATGTACGCCCAGCGAAGGAGGCTGGCCACACCTGGGCCACACCTGAGGTATGGAGCCTGGTGATGATACGGCTGCAGCCTTCTACTGCACCCACTGCCCCAGGAGAGCCCCTGACTCTGTGTGAGAATGGCCTCAATCATTAAGACGACTGGCCCTTAAAAAGAGAGAGATCCCCAGAGATACAGTGTGACAGTGACAAGAAAGAAATGCAGCTCCACCCAAATGACAAGCACCCAAAAGACCCAGCCACTGACTCAGGGGACCTTCAGGTCCATGGACTCTGTCCTGGAGTCCAGCAGGAGCTTCTCCAGTAGGGGGTCCTCCAGTACAGGCTGCAGAGACAAGCCCTACGAGACTGATCACTCGTAACTCACCACGCTCTCTCTCGCCTCCACAAAATCTCCTCTCCGCTCTGCCAGCCCTGCTCCTCCCTCATCCTCCAGGTCTCAGCTCCCATACCTCCTCCAGGAAGCCCTCCCTTACCTCCTCAGGCTGGGTAGGAGCCCCCTTCAGAACTCCCTGGGCTCCCTCTGCTCCCAGCTCTGCCCACTCTGGGTTGTCACTGTCTGGGGACAGGCCTGTCTCCTCCACTGGACTGGGAGCCCCAGGAGGCAGGGCCCAGGCTACTGTGGTCACCTCTGTGTCCCCAGCACCACCCAGCACAGGGGCCGGCACAGAGGGGCTCAGTCAATGCTGAATGACTGAACTAACATGCAAACCAGTTTCTTTCAGATCATGATTTTTTTTTTTTTTTGAGACAGAGTCTCACTCTGTTACCCAGGTTAGAGTGCAGTGGCGTGATCTCAGCTTACTGCAACCTCTGCTTCCCTGGTTCAAGTGATTCTCAGGCCTCAGCCTCCCGAGTAGCTGGGTTTACAGGAGCCTGCCACTATGCCCAGCTAATTTTTTTGTATTTTTAGTAGAGACGGGGTTTCACCATGTTGCCCAGGCTGGTCTCGAATTTCTGAGCTCAGGCAATCCACCCGCCTCAGCCTCCCAAAGTGCTGGGATTACAGGCTTGAGCCACCACGCCCAGACTGGAGTCAAAGATTTTCTGTGGTATCTGGTTTGGGTTTTTCCTACGGCTTCCCCCAGCAGCTGGGGGCAGTGGCAGGAAGTAGGCAGACCGACAAGCACCCACCATGGCCATGCTCCCTACGTGTCGGGTCACTGGAACCACGGGGATCGAATGGGGGACCACCAAAGGGGCTGCAGCTGTGGAGTCCAAGGGCTTCTTGGCTCCTGGGGGACTATGCCTGTCCCCTTCTGGCCTCAGCACCTGTCTTAGCGGCTTGAAAAACTCTGTGCCAAACACCTAAACACAGAAGAGAAGAGATGGCTCTTTAAGAGATAAGGTAGGTGGGGAAAGAAAGAGCTGCTTCAGCAAAAAAAGCTGTCAAAGAAAACAGCAGTGAGTCTGTGGCACGGACTGAGCTGCAGAGCTGCTGCAGCCCATAGCGACAGCCTGCCCCTGGAGAGCCACACAGCCCAACTCCAGTCCCCAACCCAGAATGACGTCCCCATCCTGAGATAAGTGACACCAGTCTCGTTTACTCCCCACAGGCCTGCCAGAAACCCAGTAACCACAAAGCCACTGGTCGTCCCCCTTCACCTGCGGTTCCTGCTTCCCTCGAGGTGACGGCCACTGGTCGCTGTGAAAACACATGTGGCTGCTCAGTCCTTTCTCCGTATAAAACATCTGGCTGCAGTTCTTGCAGATGAAAGTGCTCCTGGGCTCCGTCCAGTCTGTGGAACCGCCATTTTGCTGGTTACTGTAGGTAGACATGGCAGGAAAGAAGGGTGGGAGATTGAGACTCCATCCTTGATCACTGATTCTTTGGTTTTTTTTATCTTTTTTGTCTATAACTCCAATCCACTGACTACTCTTTTTTTTTTTTTTTTTTTGGAGATGGAGTCTCACTCTGTTGCCCAGGCTGGAGTGCAGTGGCACTATCTCGGCTCACTGTAACCTCTGCTTCTTGGGTTCAAGTGATTTTTGTGCCTCAGCCTCCCAAGTAGCTAAGATTACAGGTGTGTGCCACTATACATGGCTAATTTTTGTATTTCTAGTAGAGACAGAGTTTCACCATGTTGGCCAGGCTGGTCTCAAATTACTGACCTCAAATGATCCCCCTTCCTCGGTCTCCTGAAGTGCTGGGATTACAGGCATGAGCCACCGTGCCCAGCCTGACTACTCTTGATAAACCCTAAAAAATGGAGGCTGTACCCTAATCCCATTAGGACTGAAAGCATCCTCCCCACTCACTCGTCCAGGACCAGCACAGGAAGGCCAGAGGACTCCTGTCGGGGTGCATGCAGGATTGGGGGCTTCTTAACTTACCCTCCGCCTGCCACGTTCTCTTCCTTCACTGGATGGGGGAGCCTGTAGATGTTTCCACCCTGAAGATGAAAATGCATCTGAACCAACACATCCAAAATGAAGAGGCAAGAAGAGCTCAAATTACAGACTTTCAGAAGAAAACATAGGAGTAAATCTTCATGACCTTGGATTAGACAGTAGTTTCTTAGATAAGACACCAAAGCAAAACAGACAAATTAGACTTCATCAAAATGTAAAACTTTTAGCCAGGCATGGTGGCTCATGCCTGTGATCCCAGGACTTTGGGAGGCCGAGGTGGGAGGATTGCTTCAGCCCAGGAGTTTAGGACCAGCCTGGGCAACATGGCAAAACCCCATCTTTACAAAAAATACAACAATTGGCCTGGCATACTGGCGTGGGCCTGAGGTCCCAGCAACTCAGTTCAAGGTTGCAGTGAGCCATGATCACACAACTTCACTCCACCCTGAGTGACAGAGTGAGACCCTGTCTCAAAAAAAATAAAAATAAAAATAAAAACTTTTGTCCTGCTGGGCACGGTGGCTCACATCTGTAATTCCAGCACTTTGGGAGGCCGAGACGGGCGGATCATGAGGTCAGGAGATCGAGACTATCCTGGCTAACACAGTGAAACCCCGTCTCTACTAAAAATACAAAAATTAGCCAGGCAAGGTGGCGGGCGCCTGTAGTCCCAGCTACACGGGAAGCTGAGGCAGGAGAATGGAGTGAACCCGGGAGGCGGAGCTTGCAGTGAGTGGAGATCGTGCCACCACACTCCAGCCTGGGCGACAGAGCGAGACTCCGTCTCAAAAAAAAAAAAAAAAAAAACAAACTTTTGTCCTGCAAATGGTAACATAAATAAGGTGAAAAGACACACCACAAATGAGAGAATATTTGCAAGTCATGTGTCAGATAAGGGTCTTGCATCCAGAATACATAGAGAACTCAAAAAATAGTAATTTGATTTTAAAAAATAAGCAAAGGACCTAAACAGACATTTCTTCTAGAAAGATACACAGATGGCCAATAAGCACATAGAAAGGAGTGCAACATCAGCAGTCATGGGGAAATACAAATCAAAACTACAATGAGATACTGCTTCACACCCACCAGGGTAGTTATAATTTGAACAAACCACAGACAATAACAAGTGTTGGTGAGGATGTGGAGAATGTGGAGCCCTTATATACTGTGGGTGGGAAGAGGAAACAAGCAAAACAGCCTAGTAGTTCCTCAGACCTGAAACAGGGAGCTGCTGTACCACCTGGCAATTCTACTCCTAGAACATAAATCCCCATAAAAATTTGTACATGGATGAATATTCACAGCAGCACTATATTCAAAATAGCCAAAAAGTGGAAACAACCCAAATGTCCATCCACTGACGAACAGACAAATGAAATGTGGCCTTATCCATCCAACAGAGGATCACTCAGTCATGGAAAGGAATGCAGCTCTGCCATTTGCCACCCCACAGATGAGCCTGGAAAACGTCACGCTGAGTGAAGGAAACCAGACACGAAAGCCACAGAGTGCATGATTCCACTCACGTGCAATGTCCAGAACAGACACATCCACAGAGACAGAAAGGACACTCGTGGCTGCCAGGCGCTGGGGGGAGTGTGAGATTGTGGGTGACAACTAAGAAATGTGGGGTTCCTTTTGGGGAGATGAAACTGTTCTGGCAGAGTGGGGATGGTTGCACAATCTTGTGAATATACTACAAATTACCCAATGCTGCGCTTTAAAATGGTGTATTCAGGCCGGGCACCGTGACGCAAGCCTGTAATCCCAGCACTTTCGGAGGCCGAGGCAAGCAGATCACCTGAGGTCAGGAGTTCAAGACCAGCCTAGCCAACAGAGTGACACCCCAGCTCTACTAAAAATACAAAAATTAGCTGGGCATGGTGGTATGTGCCTGTAATCCCAGCTACTTGGAAGGCCCAGGCAGGAGAATTGCTCGAACTTGGGAGGCAGAGGTTGCAGTGAGCCAAGACTGCACCACTATACTCCAGCCTGGGCAACAGAGTGAGACTCTGTCTCAAAAATAAATTTGGCCGGGCACAGTGGCTCACGCCTATAATCTCAGCACTTTGGGAGGCCGAGGTGGGTGGACCACGAGGTCAGGAGCTCAAGGCCAGACTGGCCAAATGGTGAAACCTCATCTCTACTAAAAATAAAAAATTAGCCAGGCGTGGTGGCACATGCCTGTAATCCCAGTTACTCGGAGGCTGAGGCAGATAACTGCTTGAACCCAGGAGGCAGAGGCTGTGGTGAGCCGAGATAGCACCACTGCATTCCAGCCTGGGCGACAGAGTAAGACTCCATCATAAATAAATAAATAAAATAAATTTTAAAAATAAAATAAAGTGGTGGATTTGGCTGGGCATGGTGGTTCATGCCTGTAATCCCAACACTTTAGGAGGCTGAGACTATCGCTCGAGCCCAGGGGTTCAAGACCAGGCTGGGCAACATAGCAAGACCCCACCATCTCTAAAAAATATATAAAAAATAAAATGGTGCATTATATGGCACCTGAATAATAATGCTGTTAATAAAACAAAAATGAGGTAGCTGTGGTATGATGGGAAGCTACTCATCCTCCTGAGTAGCTAGGACCACAGGTGTGCACCAGACCCAGCTAATTTTTTAAAATTTTGGTAGAGACGGGGTTTCGCCATGTTGCCCAGGTTGGACCTGGAGTCTGGAGACCTGGACTCCAAGCACAATGTCTGGAGGAACCAGTGAATAATTGTCAATGTGCTGAAGTATGGGGGCACGATACAGGTGCCCACTTGTGCTCATGGAAACCATGGGTCACAATCAGAAAACACAAGGCCATTTCAAGCAGGAATCTTTAAAGGAAAGAGGGCATCTACCTTCATATCCTCTGACGATTCTAAAAAGGTAAATCCAAAGGCAAACAAGATTTAAAAAAAAAAAAAAAAGGCTTAGTGAGGTAACAGAGTTTTGAACAACTCTGCAATATCCTCATGTTGATCTTTTTTGTGTTTTTGAGACACGGTGTCGCTCTGTCACCCAGGCTAGAGTGCAGTGGCACAATCTCAGCTCACTGAAACCTCCACCTCCCAGGTTCAAGCGATTCTCCCACCTTAGCCTCCCGAGTAGCTGGGACCACAGGTGTGCACCACCACACCCAGCTAATTTTTTTAAAATTTTGGTAAGACAGGGTTTTGCCATGTTGCCTAGGCTGATCTCGAATTCCTGAGCTCAAGCAGTTTCCCCACTTCGGCCTCCCATCCCAAAGGGCTGGGATTACAGGCCTAAGCCACCTCACCTGGCCTCATTTTGGTCTTTTTTTTTTTTCAGTGGGGAAAACCACAAACTTTGGGAACCTGAATTCCTTCCTTTGTAAAACTGCATCTAGGGATTCCCTGAAATGAAATAAAATGCCTGGACAACTAACAAATGCAAAGGAAACTCACTCCACTCTGGTCAGGCCACGTGAGAGAGAGCTGGTACCTGGATTCTGCTGAATATTGTCAGCTTGGACTTGGAGGGATCTGCGGGGGGCCCGGCCGATGAGAAGGAGGCCATGGCTACCTGGCTCGGGGAAGCCGCACAGCACATATCCATCTTCGCCTTTTCTTTCCGGAAGCCGGAGAATCGCGGGGCCCTGGGGTTGCCCAAGAGCCGGTAGCCTCCACCCCGGGAGCAGGGTGGGACTTTTTCACCTTTAGTGGTCCCTGAAACCGCGCCATTCTCGGCTGGGGCCTGCTTCCCGGGCAGCGAGGCTCCCGGCAGCTCCTCCCCACCTAACTGGGTCTGCCGTTGGCCTGTGGAGGGGAAGATGTCCCCCAGGTCCAAGGTCCCTTTAGAGGATCGCAACTGCTTGGCCAGAGAAGAGATGTCTGGATTCCTGGAAGGGTCCAGAGACGGCGCTGCAAGGGGCGTTGGAACCGCGGCCACTTTCAGTCCCCCCTTTGCGTCTCGTCTCGTGCTGCCGGGGGAGGCCTCTCTGGCAACCCCGGGTGTGGTTTTTCTCCTGCGGGCTGGGGAGCCCCCTGCCTCGGGGTTTCCAGGGCCAGCATTGAGAGAGTCCACAGCAGGAGCCAGTGGCGGAAGCTGCTGCGGCCATGGCCCCTGCAGCGGCCTCAGGGCGGCCGGCTTGCCCTCAGGCGCGGGGAGCTGGGAGGAGGCTGCGGACACCTGGGCGTGGGAGAAGATCCGCTGCGACTTGGTGATCATCTGGAACACCTGCATCTGTTCGTGGCTCACAAGAGGCTCCTGCGACTTGAGGAAGAGCTGGCGGAAGAACGGCGAGGCATCCGCAGGGAGCCCCCCAGACTTCTGGGCCTCCTGGAGGCCAGGCTCCCCGGGATTCTGGCACAGGAAGGAGTCGCAGTCGAGCTTGCCCTTCCTGGGGGCGCAGGGGTCATCTTCTCCGCTGGCCGACCTGGGGTCGCTCAGGGCCTCCCCGGGGGCCCTGAGGAGCGCGGGAGGGAAGGGCAGCGCGTCCTCCAGGCCGCCCCCGGGGCCGGGCGGGGACTCCTCCGAGGGGGCGGCGCTGCTGGGTCCTGGGCCAGACTCGGAGCTCTCCCGCGATGGCACGGCCGGGGGCTTGTGGACAACAAACATGTTGTTTCCTTTGCTTTTGGGGCAGCCCGGCAGGTTCCGGAGCCACTGGAAGCTGTGGCTCGATGGCTGGGAACTGGCAGGGACCGTCTGGCCTCGGAAGAGAGACAGGCAGGCGGGCACGGAGCCGCCCTCGGGCCAGCCCTCCGCAGTGGACCGGGCCTGGAGCAGCGCGGGATCTGGCTCAGGCGCTGGCGGGTCGGAGGCGCCATTCTCGGCGGCCCTGGAATTAGGGACTGTGAACACGTCAGTGGCCGACTCTTTCTGTGAGAGACGAGGCTCCTCGGGAAGCTCGGTGTCCAGCGCTGCTGGGGCCGCAGCGGGACCGGCTGGGGTGCAGGAGGAGGACCCCGATGAGGCGGGGCAGGGACAGGCCGTGTTCCTCCCTTCGCTGTCTGAAGCCCCTGCTGGGGCCGGGCCAGGAGAAGGGGTCTTCTGGTGGACGATGCTGCTCACGATGCGGCGCAGGAGGTCCCGGTGGGGCAGGAGGGAGCCGGGGGACCTGGCCTCCGGGGGCACCAGAGACCGCAGGCTGCTAGAGGGAGGCTGGCCGGCCGACTCGTGGGCGTGGGGGGAGTCCCCGCAGGCCTCTTCCTCCGGGGGGGCTTCCTTCAGGATGCACAGGCCGTGCTGGACTTCGTAGTGCCGGCGCAGAGACCGGTAGTCGCAGTAGCTCTTGCTGCAGCCCTGCTCGATGCACACGAAGGGCTTTGTCTTCTGGTGGGTGAGCATGTGCCCGGTCCTGGAGCCACAGACACAAGCAGGGGCGTCACTGGGGCACCTGGGACCGGGCTTTCTGCTGTAGGACCCTGGCGGCCCCAAAGAGTCTGTGGTACAGTTGCACCACAATTCAGAAATTGTACTCAGCCCCCACGAGGAAAGACCACCCAGCAAACCCTGCTTTGGTCAACGCCATCAGGCAGGGGAGTTCCTCTCCCTCACCTTTAAGCAAACCCCTTACAGAAAAGTAAAAACTCCAGCGGGGCACAGTGGCTCATGCCTGTAACTCCAGCACTTTGGGAGGCCGAGGTGGGTGGTGGATCACTACTTGAGGTCAGGAGTTTAAGACCAGCCTGGCCAACATGGTAAAACCCGTCTCTACTAAAAATACAAAAAATTAGCTGGGTGTGGTGGCACATGCCTGTAATCCCAGCTACTGGGGAGGCTGAAGCAAGAGAATCACTTGTACTCAGGAGGTGAAGTTTGCAGTGAGCCGAGATCGCACCACTGGCACTCCAGCCTGGGCGGCAGAGTAAGACTCTATCTCAATAAATAAATAAATAAAAATTTAAAAAAGAAAAATAAATCCACTGAGGCCAGATCAGACTTCTCCAGAGTGGGTTCCCAAGGAACACACAGATCTCCAGAGTTGCTCCTCAAGGACTTTGGCACAGCTGATAAATAAGTTTTGAAAAAACACCATTCACTCCTTGGAGGTTCACAATGCACAGTAGCAAATTTAATTAATTAATTTTTTGTTTTTGAGGCGGAGTCTTGCTCTGTCACCCAGGCTGGAGTGCAATGGCATGATCTCAGCTCACTGCAACTCTGTCCCCCAGGTTCCAGCAATTCTTGTGCCTCAGGCTCCAAGTAGCTGGGACTACAGGTGTGTGCCACCACGCCCAGCTAATTTTTGTATTTTTAGTAGAGACGGGGTTTTGCCTTGTTGGCCAAGCTGGTGTCGAACTCCTGACCTCAAGTGATCTGCCCGCCTCGGCCTCCCAAAGTGCTGAGATTACAGGCGTGAGCCACTGCGCCCGGTGCACAGTAGCAAATTTAAAAGCCACACACAGAGAGACCTGTTTAACTTTCAGTGTCTCTCAAACTTATTTGCCCAGAGTACTGTTTTTGTTTTGTTTTCAAAAAGCCCCTATTAGCATTCCTGAGAACCAGAATTCTGCAGAATAGACTGGAGGAGATGCTAACTTGGGTATGATCCTTCCTTTAACAAAGGAATCTGTGCCTTACCATAGGAGACCCCTAAGAAGATGCTACCTGGAACCCCGCACAGCAAAGAAGCCAATTTACATAGGCCCAATCCATAGAAACATTATAGAGCCAACCAACCAAATGTGCCTATAGTTTCTGCAAACAGAAATGCATGTAAAATATGTATCGCATCACACCTACCTCTGCATTAACACATTATAAATATAAGCAGAGGAGTACATCACCCTCTGGGCCCCCAACAGCCCTGCTCTGGACAGTCCTAGTCGATGTGGACTAAATCATAAAGTCTTTCCCCAAAGGCTCACCCTCGGCCTCTGTCTGAGGGAAGCAACAGAGGGAATCAGGAGACTAAGTTCTACTCCCAGCTGTTACCAACTTGTGACATGAGCAAATCGGCTCCTTTTCCTGGGGTAGGTGTGGGTGAGAGGTAAGATGAAAGATGGATTAGTCAAAGCCCCTTGTGAAAGGGAGGAGCACAGTAAGAATGCAAGGTACTTTCATCTCCCACTTGCAGGTCTCCTGGTTTGAAAAATGTCTTTCCTTCCCCCACAGGCAAGACAAGCTTATTTCCAAGACATTAAGCGGTGGGTCACACCTGTAATCCCAGCACTTTCAGGAAGCTGAGTCACACAGATCACTTGAGGCCAGGAGTTCTAGACTCCTGGCCAATATGGAGAAACCCTGTCTCTACTAAAAATACAAAAATTAGCCAGGCATGGTAGTGCATGCCTGTAGTCCCAGCTACTCAAGAGGATGCGGCAGGAAAATCACTTGAACCCAGGAGGCAGAGGCTGCAGTGAGCTGAGATCACACCACACCACTGCACTCCAGCCTGAGTGACAGAACAAGACTGTCTAAAAAAAAAAAAAGGATATTTGCTCCTGACACTTTTTAAGTTAAAAGGAACAGAATGAGTTTTTTAAAAAAGAAAAAAGCAAACAAAAAAAAAAACAACAACAACAAAAAAGAAAAACAAGGCTAGGGCCAGGCGCAGTCGCTCATGCTTGTAAACTCAGCATTTTGGGAAGCTGAGGTGGGTGGATCACAAGGTCAGGAGTTTCAGACCAGCCTGGCCAATATAGTGAAACCTCATCTCTACTAAAAATACAAAAATTAGCTGGGCAGGGTGGCGAGCACCTGTAGTCACAGCTGCTCGGGAGGCTGAGGCAGGAGAATCACTTGAACCCGGGAGGTAAAGGTTGCAGTGAGCTGAGATGAAGCCACTGCACTCCAACCTGGGTGACAGAGCAACACTCCGTCTCAAAAAAAAAAAAGGGAAAAAAGAAAAGAAAAACAAGGGTTAATGCTCCATTGCCATGTTCTAGAAGCAGGTGTCTCATCTTTCATGTCCTGTGCTATATCAACACACAGAGAACGCTGATCCCCTTTCCTCAGACACCTACCAGAGAGTAAGGACATAGCTCTATAAAGTTAGCCCAACTCTTCCCATAACATAATTGACTCAGGAGCCAGTTGTTAGGTGTTTTTAACCCACAAGGGGCCCGTCTGCAAACAGAAGCAGTGGCTTCCCCACAGGTATTAATTTAGGGACTGGAACAGCACCCACTCTCTTCCCTGCGCTCTGATGGTGTGAGAAGAACAGAGTGGGTGGGGTGTGGTGGCTCACACCTGTAATCCCAGCACTTTGGGAGGCTGAGGCAGGAGGATCACTTGAGGTCAGGAGTTCAAGACCAGCCTGGCCAACATGGTGAAACCCTGTCTCTACTAAAAATAATACAAAAATTAGCCAGGCATGGTGGCAGGAGCCTGTAATCCCAGCTACTCAGGAGGCTGAGGCAGAAGAATCACTTGAACCCAGGAGGTGGAGGTTGCAGTGAGCTGAGATCATGCCACTGCACTTCAGCCTGGATGACAGACAAAAAAAAAAAAAAAAAAAGAGAATGGAGTGACTGTGGCTGTGGCTGAGCAGAAGTTATACACATCTGGAAAACCCAACAGAGGATGAGACAGGTTGATCTGGGAGGACAGGAAGAAGACCCAGGAACACGTCCCCACCCCCAGCCCCTGAACAGACGTTTTTCTGACCAGACTCCTACATACAGGTGGTCCTGGCGCTTAAAGGCCTTGCTGCAGATTTTGCAGACGTGCTTCCTTTCCTGGCTGTGCGTCAGGTAGTGCTTGCTCAGAGAACTGGCGCTGCTGAAAACCTTCCCGCACAGGCTGCAGTCCAGAAGTGGGTTTTGAGGGGAACTGTGCTGCCGCTTTCCTTTCCTGGCACTCCCCGAGGTGGCCCTTCCTCCTTCGTCAGCCTCTTTAGCCTTAAGCACACCTAGCCCCAGGTCTACACAGAGGGAGAAAGCACAGGTTATACACAGCCAAGGAAACCAAGCAAAAAGCGCGGCTAAGGCACTCCACACCTCTTAGAGCCATGGTGGCCTTGTAAGTGCCGCACAGGAACTCTTGCTCCACACAAAGTAAACAAGGTTCAGGAGCAGGTGAGGGGAACAGAAGCCCTGCAGGACAGCACCCGGACTCGGTGCCACGCGTGGAGGGACGACTGCAGGCTGAAGCCCTTCCAGAGCAGTGTGACCGCAATGGGCTGGGCTTTACGACCACACCATCACCAGGTACTCTTGGAAGGGCAATTAGAAATAAATTATCCAAAACCTTGGAAAAGTGGAAATCCTTGCACATACCCAATTCTGTTTTTGGGGTTTTCACATAAGGAAATAAATGTAGCTTTGTACAAAGATCTAGCTGCAAGGGAGTAAACTGTCATATTGCTTTTCCTGGTGAAATTTTATAAACAACCTAATATCTGGGTTGGGCATGGTAGTTCACACCTGTAATCCCAGCACTTTGAGAGGCCGAGGCAGGTGGATCATTTGACATCAGGAGTTCAGGACGAGCCTGGCGAACAAGGTGAAACCCTGTCTCTACCAAAAATACAAAAATTAGCTGGGCATGGTGGTGTGTGCCTGTAATCCCAGCTATCTGGGAGGCTGAGGCACGAGAACTGCTTGAACCCAGGAGGCAGAAGCTGCAGTAAGCTGAGATTGCACCACTGCACTCCAGCCTGGGCGACACAGTGGGACTCTAAGCAAAAAAAAAGAAAGAAAGAAAGAAAGAGAATCAGATGGACTAGCAGGATTATGAGCTGGTTTTATTTTCCTCTTTTTGTATAGGTAAATTGTTTACATTTTATGTATCCCTTGGATAAAATGATAAAATATATAGTTATGAATCACATAGCCCAAGGAATAGCTAAAGGAACTGGGAATATTCAGTTTGGAGAGGGCAGATATCCTCAAATATCTGAAGGGCCAGTGTACACAGGAGATGGCAGACTGCTTCTATCTTGCTCCAAGGGACAGAGCTAGGCTTGGTGAATGAAAATTAAGGGGAAGCTGACCTCACACCACTGGAAACATAGGGCCATGGATGCAAGGACTTAGCCTCGCTCACTGCTGTGTTCTCAGGTGCTAGAGTTCCCATTTTGGCACCCATAGGCACTCAATAACTGTATATTAGATGAAGGAATAATAAAAGATTTTTCCACTTTTAGATTGATCTGAAAGGTGCATTAGATTGCCCTTTTTTTTTTTTTTTTTTTTTTTGGGACTGAGTCTTACTCTGTTGCCCAGGCTGAAGTGCAGTGGTGCAATCTCGGCTCACTGCAACCTCTGCCTCCCAGGTTCAAGCCTCAGCCTCCTCAGTAGCTGGGACTACAGATACCCACCATCATGCCCAACTAACTTTTGTATTTTCAGTAGAGATGGGGTTTTACCATGTTGGCCAGGCTGGTCACGAACTTCTGGCCTCAGGTGATCCACCCACCTCGGCCTCCCAAAGTGCTGGGATTACAGGTATGAGCCACCGAGCCCGGCCTGCCTTTTAAATTTCTTATTTCTTATTATTTTCTTAATAGAGATGGGGGTCTCAATATGTTGTCCAGGCTAGAGTGCAGGGGTTATTCACAGACGCAATCATAGCTCACTGCAGCCTTGAACTCCTGGGCGTGACCAGTCCTTCTGACTCAGCCTCCCAAGCAGGTGAGACTACAGGTGCACACCACCATGCCTAGCTAATTTTTAATTTTATTTCTTGAGACAGGGTTTTATTCTGTCACCCAGGCTGGAGTACAATGGTGTGATCACAGCTTATTGCAGTCTCTAAGTCCTGGGCTCACGTGATCCTCCCACCTCAGCCTCCTGAGCAGCTGGGACTATACGGGCCACCACCACTGCCAGCTAATTTTTAAATTGTTATTTGTTGTAGAGACAGGGTCTCACTATGTTGCCCAGGTTGGTCTCAATCTCCTGGACTCACGCAATCCTCCTGACTTGCCTCCCAAAGTGCTGGGATTACAGGCGTGAACCATACATAGCACCTGGCTTAAACTGCCTTATGAGTTGGCAAGTTTGTTTGTTTGTTTGTTTGTTTATTGAGATGGAGCCTCATTCTGTTGCCCAGGCTGGAGTGCAATGGTGCCATCTTGGCTCACTGCAACCTCTGCCTCCCGGGTTCAAGTGATTCTCCTGCCTCAGCCTCCTGAGTAGCTGGGATTATAGACGCCTGCCACCATGCCAGGCTAATTCTTGTATTTTTAGTAGAGACGGGGTTTTGCCATGTTGGCCAGGCTGGTCTGAAACTTCTCGCCTCAAGCAATCATCCCACCTCAGCCTCCCAAAGTGCTGAGACAAAGTGTGTGAGCTACTGCACTTAGCCAAGGGTTGGAAAGTTTAGAAATAATCGTTTATCAGGGATGCTATGGAGATGGGACCCAAGAATTCAATGGGCCAGGGCATGGGAAAAGCAGGAGGCTGCTCTAAAGGATCCAAACGTGCAAATTCTCTGTGGCTCATGAGATGCAGTGTGACAGACACAACAGAAGTGAAACTGGGCTGGGAGTCTTGAGGCCTAGACTATCCTCCCAATCCTGCCTATGGCCATTTGTCATGGAACTTGCTTGGCCTTCATCTTTGTCCTCTGAGCAATTACTATAATGAGTAGTCAAATAACTCCAACAGTTCAAACAAGGAAAAACCGGGATCCCTCAGGCAAAAGTCCTTAGCCCTCTTCAGTCACTTTAAAATGCCTATTAAAGCAACTATTAAACTAGAAAACAAAACATTTCTAAAAATTGGCAAGGAGGCTGGGCACGGTAGCTTATGCCTGTAATCTCAGCACTTTGGGAGGCTGAGGAGGGTGGATCATGAGGTCAGGCGTTCGAGACCAGTCTGGCCAAGATGGTGAAACCCCATGTCTACTAAAAATACAAAAATTACCCAGGCACGGTGGCGGGCGCCTGTAATCCCAGCTACTCGGGAGACTGAGGCAGGAGAATCGCTTGAACCCAGGAGGCAGAGGTTGCAGTGAGCCAAGATTGCGCCACTGCACTCTAACCTGGTGACAAAGCAAGACTCCGTCTCAAAAAATAAGTAAATTAATTACTTAACTAATTAATAAAATAAAATAAATTTTTAAAAAATTGGCTAGGATGCTGAAAACCAGGCAAATAGAGGCACTAGCCTGGGAAGTCACTTCATCTTCTTAGAAAACAGTGTTATAAGGGCTCTACAGTTTTTTAACATTTATTTATTTGTTGAGACAGAGTCTCACTCTGTTGCCCAGCCTGAAGTACAGTGGCTCAGCTCACTGTAACCTCCACCTCCCAGATTCAAGCAATTCTCCTGCCTCAGCCTCCTGAGTAGCTGGGATTACAGGCGCCCACCACCATGCCAGGTTAATTCTTTTTTTTTTTTGAGACAGAGTCTTGCTCTGTCGCCCAGGCTGGAGTGCAGTGGTGCGATCTCCGCTCACTGCAAGCTCCGCCTCCCGGGTTCACGCCATTCTCCTGCCTCAGCCTCCCGAGTAGCTGGGACTACAGGTGCCCGCTGCCACGCCCAGCTAATTTTTTGTATTTTTAGTAGAGACGGGGTTTCACCGTGTTAGCCAGGACAGTCTCGATCTCCTGACCTTGTGATCCACCCGCCTCAGCCTCCCAAAGAGCTGGGATTACAGACGTGAGCCACCACGCCTGGCCTTTTTTTTTTTTTTTTTTTTTGAGACGGAGTCTTGCTCTTTCACCAGGCTGGAGTGCAGTCGTGCGATCTGCCCGCCTCAGCCTCCCAAAGTGCTAGGATTATAGGCATGAGCCACCATGTGTGGCCAGAGCTATAAAATTATTTAATGCTCCGTCTGGGTAAACTGACTTTGAGGAAAATATTCAAAGAACTAATCCAAAAGAAAACTCAACATGTACAAAGTTGTTCACAGAAACACTTTAACAGTCCAAACAGCAAGAATATGGTCTAACAGTCCAATGGAATAGCTATTTCAGTGACCCTCAGTATGAAGGTCTACCTTCAATATGAAAGCAAATACACAAACTCTTACACCTTAAATGAAATTACATACTTAATATTATCTCTGCAAGACTATGTATGTCTGTCTTCACCTATGTGTTTAAAAATTTACAAGTGAGGTCAGGCATGGTGGCTCACACCTGTAGTCCCAAGCACTTTGGGAGGCCAAAGGTGGGCAGACTGCTTGAGCTCAGGACTTCGAGACCAGACTGGGAAACATAGTAAAACCCCTTCTCTACTAAAAATACAAAAGTTAGCTGGGCATGGTGGCACACACTTGTAATCCCTGCTACTCAGGAGGCTGAGGCAGGAGAATCACTTGAACCTAGGAGGCAGAGGTTGCAATGAGCCGAGATTGTGCCATTGCACTCCAGTCTGGGCGACAGAGAGAGACTCCGTCTCAAAAAAAAAAAAACAACCAACAATGAATATCTCTCCAGTGCTTTAAGGTCTATGAATTGTGTTTATAATAGTTCCTTCTTTCGTTTCACTCTGGGGGGAGGCAGAGAGGATGTTATTGTCCACCCGCTTTATGGATAAAGACACTGGGGTCTAAGGTGGTCTGACAACCAAAGATCAGAAGGGACAGGACCCCAGTTCATTCTAAAAATGTGAAATCAGCCTCTAGGGTGTGGTAATGGGAAGGAAAGTCTTTAGTAAATGCTAACATCTGCCCACACACTACACAAAAGATAAGGATATCCCCAAACACCTAAGTTTCTGAACATTATTCCCTAGAATGAGTGTTCTGTTTCCTTTACTAAAGAATTGGGGGCCGAGAGTGGTGGCTCATGCCTGTAATCACACAACTTTGGGAGGCCGAGGTGGGAGGATCAGTTGAGGTCAGGAGTTCAAGACCAGCCTGGCCAATATGATGAAACCCCATCTCTACTAAAAATACAAAAATTAGCCGGACATGGTGGTGGGTGCCTGTAATCCCAGCTAGTTGGGAGGCTGAGGCAGGAGAATCACTTGAACCCGGAAGCCAGAGGTTACAGTGAGCTAAGATCGTACCACTATACTCTGCCTAAAACAAACAAACAAACAAATAATAATTGGGGAAAAGTTCCCAAGTAGGAAAAAGGGGGACTGTTCCCTAAGTCACCTGTAGGAGGGAAAAATTTTCTTAACCAATCCATGCAGAATCAGTCCCTAGCTGGCCACAGAAACTGTCGAACATCCTGCAGGGCCTTTCTACCCAGGTGACAGCCTCACCTTGTAAGGATGCCTGAGACTCCGAATCTGCATACTCCTCCAGCAGCTTCACAGAATCACTGTCCTTCCCCGAGTACAGGGACAGGGTGTCTAAGTTGTCCTCCAGCACCTCGCCGGATATGTCAGGTGTTGGGAGGTTGGGGTCTGGGTCCAAACCACTCAGGCCAGCATAGAGCAGGTCTCGTGTGTTGGGACCCAGATCCCGGTTGAGGGTGTCACTGCAGTTGAGCCCTTGGCTCTCTGAAAATGAAGGGAGGTGCATTTCTGACGGGAGGGCACCCTCGTCTCCAAGGCTGTACTGGTCCATGGCTCTCCACTGACAGGTCTTGGCCAAGAGCTACTCTCCGGATAAGCAGAACCATGTAAGGAGACAGTGAGAGAGCCCTTGATGGCAACTAATTCCTGAAAATGAAGCAGGAAGAAGAATGAAGGTTATTAGGTGGCAAAACAGCATTGTGGGCAGAGCACAGACTTGCAATTCAAGCAGACCTCAATCTGGGTCTGTTCTCTGCCCCATAACAGTCATGTGGCTTTGGGCAAGTCACTTAAGCTCCACAAGCCCCAGGTGCCTCATCTGTAAACTGGGTGTAAGAGGAGTACCTCCTTCACAAGGTTGTTGTGAGGAATAAGTAAAAGTACTTCCAGCAACATGGTGGACTGAACTGACCTCTTCCTCCAGCTATAAACATATACATGTATAACAAAAGATAATTTTTTAACACATAGCCTCCGTCAAAAGACAGGAAAAATCCCAAGTGCCAGCAGCAACAAGAAAACTCAATGCTGGAAGTGTAAGCTCACGCAGGCCCCAGGGGAAAATCAGAATCAGATACAGGGCCTAGAGCCATTTGTCCAATATGGTGGCCACTAGCTCCATGTGGCTATGAAGTACTTTTCATTTTTTACTGATATCAAATGAAAAATGGATAATACATTTTTTTAAGATATGGGGTCTCACTATGGTGCCCAGGCTTGTCTTGAACTCCTGGGCTCATGTGATCCTCCCACCTTGGCCTCCCAAAGTGCTAGGATTACAGGCGTGAACCAACACACATGGCCCTGTGAAGCACTTGAAATGTGATTGGCCTGAATTGAGACAGGCTGTGAGTACAAAATATAACCTGGATTTGGAAAACTTAGTACCAAAAAAATGTCAATTTAATAAGTTTCTACACAGATTAAATGTGGAATGATAATATTTTTTCTTTTTTTTTTTGAGATGGAGTCTCATTCTGTTGCCCAGGCTGGAGTGCAGTGGCAGGATCTCAGCTCACTGCAACCTCCACCTCCCAGGTTCAAGTGATTCTCCTGCCTTAGCATCCCGAGTAGCTGGGACTGACTACAGGCGCACGCCACCACACCCGGATAATTTTTGTATTTTTAGTAGAGATGGGGTTTCACCGTGATTCCCAGGCTGGTCTCAAACTCCTGACCTCAGGTGATCCACCTGCCTTGGCCTCCCAAAGTGGTGGGATTACAGGTGTGAGCCACTGCGCCCAGCCTGCAATGATAATATTTTCTATATAATGGGCTAAATGCAACATGTTATTAAAGTTAATTTCATCTGCTTATCTTTATAACGTGGCTTCTAGGAAATTTAGATTATATATGGCTCATATTCTGTATTATCGAATGCTGCCCTGGAGGCTGGGACCTGGGATGATAACAGACATGTGGGAGAAGGAAACAGGGCCTTGAGTTCCCAGGCAATGGAGGCCTGGTGCCCTGGAAGAGCTGAACCATCCACAGGACAACTAAATAAATGAAAAGAAAAGCTTCACACAAGCCTAGAAAAGTACCCCCAAGAACTAGAAAAAAATAGCACAGTGAGAGATGACAAAGCCGAGCATTCTACGAGTCTACAAAAGAATGACAATTACCCTGATGGCAAACTTCTCAACAGAAACAAGCCTCGAAGATAAGAATAAGAATATCATCAATGGACTAAGGACAAGTCAGCCAGCACTGAGCTCAACATACAGGCATGAGAGAGGGAGTGAGGAGGCTGGGTGCCAGGGTTCACACCTGTAACCCCAACACTTTGGGACGCAGAGGAGGGACGATTGCTTGAGGCCAAGAGTTTGAGAGCAGCCTGGGCAACACAGCAAGACTGGCTTCTATAAAAAATTAAAATAGCCGGGCGCGGTGGCTCACGCCTGTAATCCCAGCACTTTGGGAGGCCGAGGCGGGTGGATCACAAGGTCAGGAGATCGAGACCACAGTGAAACCCCATCTCTATTAAAAAATACAAAAAAGTAGCCAGGCGTGGTGGCAGGCGCCTGTAGTCCCAGCTACTCACGAGGCTGAGGCAGGAGAATGGCGTGAACCCGGGAGGCGGAGCTTGCAGTGAGCCGAGATTGCGCCACTGCACTCCAGCCTGCGCGACAGAGCGAGACTCCATCTCAAAAAAAAAAAAAAAAAAAAAAAAAAAATTAAAATAATAGCCAGGCATGGTGGCATCTATCTGTAGTCCCAGCTATTCAGAAGGCTGAGGCAGGACGATCACTTCAGCCTGGGAGCCTATAGACTTTTACACACAAGGCCTAAGAATCTACCTTATAGATGCTGGTCCAAAAAATGACTAAAAGTTTTGAGTCATTTGGGAAAAAAAAAAGAGATGATGATAACTTCATACTTTTAAGTTTGCACACTAGAAGAATCTAAGTCTAACCACCAAGAGAAGAAAAATAAACCACATAACATCTAAACTAGTAGAATTTATTCCCCCCAAAATGGGTGGCGGGGGTTGGGGGAGCAGAGTTTACTTTTACTGCAGGGAAAAGAGAGAAAAGACTCATAGTACTGTAATTAGGAATTAAAGAGGAAACACATCACTAATGACCTTAGAAAAAATAAAAAGGACTATAAAAGAATACTATAAACAACTGTATTCAGACAATTAAAAAATTAGATAACTTAGATACATTAACTTAGTTATTTAAATTAGATACAACAAATTAGATAACAGATTAAAATGGGCAAATTGCTAGAAACATACAAATTACCAAAACTGACTCAAGAAGAAACAGAATTTCTTTCTTTTTTTTTGAGATGAAGTTTCGCTCTGTTGCCCAGGCTGGAGTGCAGTGGCACAATCTCGGCTTGCTGCATCCTCCTCCTCCTGGGATTAAGCAATTCTCTGCCTCAGCCTCCCGAGTAGCTGGGATTACAGGCACCCACCCCCAGGACCAGCTAATTTTGTTTTGTATTTTTAGTAGAGACGGGTTTCACCATCTTGGCCAGGCTGATCTTGAACAGTGTCAGGAGACACTGTGATCCACCTGCCTCAGCCTCTCAAAGTGCTGGGATTATAGGCGTGAGCCACCGTGCCCGTCCAAGAAACAGAATTTCTGAATAGAACTGTGAGAAATAAAAGACTCGGTCAGGCACAGTGGCTCATGCCTGTAATTCCAGCACTTTGGGAGGCCGAGGTGGGCAGATCACCTGAGGTCAGGAGGCTGAGGCACAAGAATCACTTGAACAGTGGTTGTCTGTCTGTCTGACCTGTCAGTGGCTCCCTGAAGGCCTAATGCAAAGATCTTGCCTTTTTTTGTGCCTAACTTGGAACTCTCTGGGGTGCAGTATGGCTACGTGCAGGGCGTTTGTTACGAACATTAAAGTCAAATGAACTAGACGCTGCAGCCTGGCACAAAAGATATTGACTGGGGCAAACAATTGACATGCTGAAAGCCAGGGAGGAAAAGCTGGGAAGTTAGAAATAAAGGCTTTGAAAAATAAACCAGGTGCAGTGGTTCATGCCTGTTATCCCAGCATTTTGGGAGGCCGAGGCAGGTGAATCACCTGACATCAGGAGTTTGAGACCAGCATGGCCAACATGGCGAAATCCCGTCTCTACTAAAAACTCAAAAATTAGTTGGGCATCGTGGCAGGTGCCTGTAATCCCAGCTACTTGGGAGGCTGAGGCAGGAGAATCACTTGAACCTGGGCGGCGGAGGTTGCAATGAGCCAAGATTGCGCCACTGCACTCCAGCCTAGGAGACAAGGGCAAAATTCTGTCTCAAAAAAAAAAAAAAAAAAATCCACACTGGCAGTTTCTTATAAAGCTAAATATAGTATTTTTTTCTGCATCTATTTGATGATTGTAATATATATATGTATAAAATCTTATCATGCAATCCAGCAACTATACTCCTAGGCATCCACCCAACTGAGCTGAAAACTTCAGTCCACACAAAAGCCTGCACACACATGTTTAGAGCAGCTTTGTTCATAACTGCCCCAAACTGGAAGCAGTCAAGACATCCCTCAATAGGTGAATGGATCAACAAACTGTGGAACATCCAGACAATGGAATGTTCTTCAGCAATAGAAAACAATAAGCTATCAAGCCACAAAATGACATGGAGGAACCTTAAACGCACATTGCTAAGTGAAGGAAGCCAGTATGAAAACATTACATACTGAAAAAGAAGACAAGACTACATACTGTGAGACTCCAACTATATCACATTCTGGAAAAAGGAAAACTATAGAGACAATAAAAAGATCAGCAGTTGTGTGGTTTGGCGGGTAAGGAGTGAAACTATTTTTGCATGATAATCTAATGGCGCATATCTGACATTAAACCATAGTCAAAACCCACAAAACTATACAACACAGAGGCTGAGCTCTGGCTGGGTGTGGTGGCTTACACCTGTAATCCCAGCACTTTGGCCCAGGAGTTTGACACCAACCTGGATAACAAAGTCAGACCCTGTCTCTATGAAAAAAAATTTTTTTCATTAGCCGGGCATGGTGGCACGTGCTTGTGGTTTCAGCTACTTGGGAGGCTGAGGAGGGTGAATTGCTTGAGCCTGAGAGTTGGAGGCTGCAATGAGCTATGATTGCACCACTGCACTCAAGTCTGGGCAACACAGCGAGACCCTGTCTCAAAACAATTAATTAATTTTTTAAAAAATTTAAAAACCCAAATGAATAAAAAAAGAGCTTCCACATATTCCTGGGAATTTAGAAGGCGTCATCTCAGGGTGGGCACATGTTTGGAAAGGACCAGAGAAGGCTTCCAAGCTCTCACGTCTGGCTGACCTTCGCTCTCTGCAAGCAGAGTGAAGGCGAAGGTAGGGTTGTTAACTGCCTGCCTGAGTGTGGAAGGAGTGCCGCGCTGCAAATACTGGAAGCTTTTTGGTTTTTGTTTTCTGGTTTTTTTTTTTTTTGCTCCAGGAGTTTAAGGAGATCTCTGCTAAGTCACTAGCTGACCACTAAACTAACAACAGTCTACTGACCACACCCCACAAAGAACACAGTCTTCACAAAAATAGCTTAGAAAAGCCACCAAACAAACAGTTACAACCCACAATAAGCAGCAACAACCAAGCCTGAGGACAGGGAAGAAAGGAAGGATCCCATTCCCAGAGAGACCAGACTGCAATATGCAAAATTGCATAAAACGCTGGGCGCGGTGGCTGACGCCTGTAATCCCAGCACTTTGGGGGGCCAAGGCGGGCAGATCACCTGAGGTCAGGAGTTCAAGACTGGCCTGGCCAACGTGGCGAACCCCCGTCCCTACTAAAAATATAAAAATTAGCGGCCGGACATGGTGGCTCAAGTTTGTAATCCCAGCACTTTGGGAGGCTGAGATGGGCGGATCATGAGGTCAGGAGATCGAGACTATCCTGGCTAACACAGTGAAACCCTGTCTCTACTAAAAAATACAAAAAACTAGCTGGGCGAGGTGGCGGGCGCCTGTAGTCCCAGCTACTCGGGAGGCTGAGGCAGGAGAATGGCATGAACCCAGGAGGCGGAGCTTGCAGTGAGCGGCGATCACGCCACTGCACTCCAGCCTGGGTGACAGAGCAAGACTCCATCTCAAAAAATAAATAAGGCCGGGCGCGGTGGCTCAAGCCTGTAATCCCAGCACTTTGGGAGGCCGAGACGGGCGGATCACGAGGTCAGGAGATCGAGACCATCCTGGCTAACACGGCGAAACCCCGTCTCTACTAAAAAATACAAAAAACTAGCCGGACGAGAGAGGTGGCGGGCGCCTGTAGTCCCAGCTACTCGGGAGGCTGAGGCAGGAGAATGGCGTAAACCTGGGAGGCGGAGCTTGCAGTGAGCTGAGATCCGGCCACTGCACTCCAGCCCGGGCGACAGAGCCAGACTCCGTCTCAAAAAAAAATAAAAAATAAAAAATAAAAAATAAATAAATAAATAAATAAATAAATAAATAAATAAAAATTAGCTGGCTGTGGTGGCAGGCACTTGCAATCTCACCTACATGGGAGGCCGAGGCAGGAGAATCGCTTGAACTCGGGAGGTGGAGGCTGCAGCGAGCCAAGATCATGCCACTGCACTCCAGCCTGGGCAACAGAGTAAGGCTGTGTCTCCAAAAAAGACAAAAACAGGCCAGGCACAGTAGCTCAAGCCTGTAACTGGCTTGGGAGGTCCGGGAGGGCGGATAACTTGAGGTCAGTTGTTCAAGACCAGCCTGGCCAACATGGTGAAACTCCGTCTCTACTAAAAATACAAAAATTAGCTTGGTGTGGTGGTGTGCACCTGTAATTCCCGCTACTCAGGAGACTGAGGCAGGAGAATCACTTGAATCCGGGAGGTGGAGTCTGCAGTGAGTTGAGAGTATGACAGACTGAGACTCCATCTCAAAAAAACAAACAAAAACAAAGAAACAGACAAAATGTCCAGTTTTCGAATCATGAAACCTTGAGAAAAATGAGAAGGTCGAGTTTTCCAGCAAAAAATTACGAGTCATGCAAACAAAGAAGCATGGCCCCTTCAGAGGGCCCTCTCACACAAATGGAATCAGATGACCTGTGACCTTCTGTGTCTGGCTTCTTTCACTAAGCACAGCGTTTTCAAGGTTCACCCATACTGCAGCCATGTCACTCCTCCATTTTTTCCAGGGCTGAATAAGGTTCCCCTGTCTAGAGAGACCACATTGTGTTTATCTGCTCTCCTGTTGATCAACATTTGGGTTGCTTCCATTTTTGGGCTATTGTGAAAAATTCTGCTCACACCTAGACGTTTAAGAAATGCTTCATGACTCACTGATAACAAATCTAGTGTATATTGGAATAACGGGAGTTTGGGACTAGATTTCTAGGCCACCAGTTTCTGCTTTCTAATAACTTTTCATGTTGATATGTAATAGAACCACTGCACCTGCAATGTCTGTGTTGCATGTTATCTGTCTATCTGCGTGTCTGTGTGTATGCAGCCTATTGAGGCAGCAAAAATTTAAAGTCAGATACAGGTCCATAATCCCATATACAACTCTGAGACCCAACTGAATTTCATAATTTGAGGGGGTTTTAGAAGTGTAAATCAATGCATACCCTGTATTTTAAGTAACCTCCAGTGGGGTTTGGGGCAGTACCTGGTAACCAAATGATTATTTCTGCATCATTACCTATGACCACTCAGCGTACGTGAAATAAAGGCTGTGAAAAGCAACATGTAAGGTCAGGTTTGGCCACCAGATGATATTTGAGATGCCACAGGATTCTCAGGGCTTTTTGGGTTTCCAGAAAATCAGGGAGAGGAGTATGGCTCTGTAAGCCAAATTCAAACTCCACCAATTCCACAGTTTCTGCTACAGTGCTGCTATAAACTGTTTTCACTACTCCATGATGGGAAAAAACCCATCTCCTCCTGCATCTCCCAGTAATAAAAACAAGTGAATAAAAATCATATATATATATTTTTTTTGAGACGGAGTCTTGCTCTGTCCCCTAGGCTGGAGTACAGTGGCGCAATCTTGGCTCACTGTAACCTCTGCCTCCTAGGTTCAAGTAATTCTCCTGTCTCAGCCTCCGAGTAGCTGGGATTACAGGCACCCACCACCACGCCCGGCAAATTTTTGTACTTTTAGTAGAGATAGGGTTTCACCATTTTGGTCAGGCGGGTCTCAAACTCCTGACCTCAGGTGATCCACCAGCCTCGGCCTGCCAAAGTGCTGGGATTACAGGCCATGAACCACCGCACCTGGCCTAAAAATCGTATTTATTAAGCACTTTCTCCACGTTGGGTATCATACCAACTGCTTTATATGCATTAACTTACTTCTCACAAAAACCTAGGTTGTAGTATTACTTCCCTTTTACAAATAAGGAAAGAGAGATTAATTTGTCCAAAGTCAAAACCTAACAGCCAGATCTTAAACCCAGATATTTTGACATTAGCACTAATGGTCTTGCCCATTACACAGTACTGATTCCCTATAAACTAAACTGTATACTGCACTGCTCCTATTAAACTACAAAACACATAAGGTGCTGGGTCAGGGGAAGAATGTCTCTGGACTCCCCAAGGCCGTATCACCTGCTTTCCAATATACTCCCATAGTCCACAGAACAAATTGGTCGGGTTACTACCTCAGACAGGCAAGCCAAAAATCCAAAAGCCATGCTTTGATATTTATATCCTTCTCCAGACAGTAAAGCAAAACCACCTCTGCCGATACTGAGCTTCCTTTTACTCTGTCAACAAATCAATTCAACAAGAGTTTTAGCACCTTCTAGGTGCAAAACTCCCCGCTAGTCCTTGCAAGGCAGAGTTTACGGTCTCCTGCAACCTGGCAGACATTCCCAAGGACCCAAATACTCTTTCCAAGAATTTTATCATTTTGTGTTTTCATTTAAATGCTCAACATCTGTAACGATCAGGGAAATGCAAATCAAAACCACAGTAGTTATGATACCACCTTACTCCTGCAAGAATGGCCATAATCAAAAAATCAAAAAATAACAGATGTTGGCATGGATGCGGTGAACAGGAAACCTTTCTACACTGCTAGTGGGAATGTAAACTAGTACAGCCACTATGGAAAACAGTGTGGAGACTCCTTCAAGAACTAACAGTGGAACTACCATTTGATCTAGCAATCCCACTCCTGAGTATCTACTCAGAGAAAAAGAAGTCATTATACAAAAAAGATACTTGCACACACGTTTAGAGCAGCACGATTTGCAATTGCAAAAATATGGAACCAGCCCAAATGCCCACCATCAACCAAGGAGCAGATAAAGAAATATATATATATATGAGACGGAATACTACTCAGCCATAAAAAGGAACGAAATAATGGCATTTGCAGCAACCTGGATTGAACTGGAGACTACTCTTCTTCTAAGTGAAGGAACTCAGGAATGGGAAATCAAACATCGTATGTTCTCACTTTATAAATGAGAGCTAAGCTGTGAGGATTAACGGTATAAAAATGATACAATGGACTTTAGGGACTCAGGGGGGAAAGGGTGGGAGGGGGTGAGGGATAAAAGACTACAAATTGGGTTAAGTGTATACTGCTTGGGCGATGGGTGCACCAAAATCTTACAAATCATGACTAAAGAACTTACTCATATAGCTGAATACCACCTATTCTCCCAAAATCTATGGAAATAAAAAATTAAAAAAAGAAAAACCCAGTACCTCTGGATCATTAGAGGACTCCCTTGTAACTGAGTACTACCATGTGGTTTCAATGCCTGGGTGTGTTTATGATCGCACTCATGCCAAAAAGGACTACTTTAATTGCTTCAGGCTAACAAGAAGAGGATGGAGGGGGATTTAGCTCATAATAAGGCCTTTGGGCTCTACTAGAGGCCAGCTGGCATCACAGTACAAACGGAGGTTTTGCTGCAGTTCAAATTGAGACAAGGGATGGGAGAATTGAGACCTCACAGGGCCTGCTAAACCCAAACGGGCCCAGGGTGGCAGTCAGCAAAGTAATTGTTTCAAGGGGCAGTTAAGTTTCAGGAAATGGTATCCCTCTCATTAAATTAATGTTTGTAATTCAAATTACATCGGTTTGGTAGATTTGTTTGTATTTAATTTGCGAATTGATTTTGGCTTTATAGCTGCACAGGAAATGTACGCTTCAGGAACTTATGCCTTGTTCTATCATCATTGATGCCTTAATAGTTTTAAAACAATTTAAGTCAACATTGGGGATCCAAAGCAATTTTTATTTTTTTTTCTTTTAAAGAAATGCTATCATCCCAGTGCAGTGGCTCACGTCTGTGATCCCAGCACTTTGGGAAGCTGAAGTGGGCGAATCACTTGAGGTCAGGAGTTTGAGACCAGACTGGCCAACATGGTGAAACCCCGTCTCTACTAAAAATAACAAAAATTAGCCGGGAATGGTGGCGGGTGTCTGTAACCCCAGCTACTCAGGAGGCTGAGGCCCAAGAATCTCTTGGACCCGTGAGCCAAGATTGTGCCACTGCACTCCAGCCTGGGTGACAGAGTGAGATTTCATCTCAAAAAAAAAAAAAAAAAAAAAAGGGCCATCATTCCATGACTGGTGGGGGTGTGGGGAATCAAAGGATTCTCCTAAGAAATGCTACAACCCTTTGGGAAAGTAACCTATCATAAGATTCTAGACGGTAGAAGTAAATCCACAATAGATAAATCATATTTACTGTGGTGTTGTTTGGAGGGGAGGGATCAATCTGAATGCCCATCTGATTTACAAATATATTTCATTTAGTCTGCAATATATTCAAATATGTTTCAATTAGTTATTCAGTTAAAAAATAGATGGGGCCAGGTACGGTGGCTCACGCCTGTAATCCCACCAGTTTGGGAGGCCAAGGCGGGCAGATTACCTGAGGTCAGGAGTTCAAGACCAGCCTGACCAATATAATGAAACCCCGTCTCTATCAAAACTACAAAAATTAGCTGGGCGTGGTGGCACTTGCCTGTAGTCCCAGCTACTCAGGAGGCTGAGGCAGGAGAATTGCTTGAACCCGGGAGGCGGAGGTTGCAGTGAGTCGAGATCATGCCACTGCACTCCAGCCTGGTGACAAAGCCAGACTCCATCTCAAAAATAAATAAGTAAATAAAATAAAACAAAAAACAGAAAAATAGATGGAGAGAGCACTAGAGCATCACTATCCAAAAGTACTTCCTGTGTTACTCAGCCTGCACTGCCCAGTACTGCAGTCTCTAGCCACGTGCAGCAAGTGAGCACAGAGATGCAGTGTTACTCAGCCTGCACTGCCCAGTACTGCAGTCTCTAGCCACATGCAGCAGGTGAGCACAGAAATGCAGCTAACACCCCGAGGAACTAAACTCTTTATTCTAGTTAAATTTATTTATTTATTTAGAGACGAAGTCTCGCTCTGTCACCCAGGCTGGAGTGTAGTGGTGCAATCTCAGGTCACTGCAAACTCCACCTCCCGGGCTCAAGTGATTCTCCTGCCTCAGCCCCCCAAGTAGCTGGGGATTACAGGTGCCCGCCACCATGCCCAGCTAACTATTGTATTTTCAGTAGAGATGGGGTTTCACCATGTTGGCCAAGCTGGTCTCGAACTCCTTACCTCAAATGATCAGCCCTCCTCAGCTTCCCAAAGTGCTGGGATTACAGGCGTGAGCCACCGCGCCCGGCCAGTTAAACTTAAACAGGTACAAGCGGCTAATGGCTACCACATCACGCGCTGCAAATCTAGAGATTTCTCATTCAACTTAGGCTTTCTAACTTCTATTTAAAAATCTGAAAGAAAAAATCAGAAGATCTGTCAATGCTGAGTCCACATTCCTGCAAGGCAACAATTGGTTGAGCTGAGAAGCTGCAGCCACCTTTAGACAGGGCATGCAACGCTCCACTTTGCCACAGCCCCTACCACTCCCTGTTCTCCCACAGTCTCTCAGCTCACTGATTTCTGTGCCCTGCCAGGCCTCTGGAGGCATCTGAGTTTATGACCCTCCAAATGAAATCCTCCAAACTCAGGCTTACATGTCACCTCCACTATAGAGAACACTCCCAACATAACAAAGTCTGAGATTAATTTCTCCCTCCTCTAAACCCTGACAAGAACTTGTGTAACAATCCACTTAACATTTATTCTAAATTATCTAAGAAGTTAATCATCTTTAAAGTTCTATTTTTCCCAGACTCTGAGCTCTAGGATGGCTGGGACTCGGCGTTAGGTCGTTAGGTGTCTAAACTTCTCACAGTATCTTGCCTAGCACAGAACTTTGACCACAGAAGGCTCTCAGCATCCTTTTCATTTATGAGTGACAGAATTCCATTGTGCCACCTCTTTTCCTCTTTGAAAAGCTCCAACCACTGTTCTGCCACCATTTCCCCCACCTCCCAAGCACCACCTTCTACCTTCTTTCTCTGCATCCATGTTACCAAGGAGAGGGTCATCAAATCTGAGTAACAGCAGGTGCTTGGGAGTCGAGAAGAGTGACTTGCAGCTTTCACCCTAGCTATGCAATTTCCTTTATTTTATTTTATCTTACGTTATCTTATCTTATTTTATTTTATTTTTTGAGACAGGGTCTCACTCTGTCATCCAGGCTGGAGTGCAGTGGCGTGATCTTGGCTCACAGAACCTCCACCTCCCAGATTCAAGCGATTCTCCCATCTCAGCCACCTGAGTAGCTGGGCTTGCAGGCATGCACCACCACACCTGGCTAATTTTTGTATTTTTAATAGAGACAGGGTCTTGCCATGTTGGCCAGGCTGGCCTTGAACTCCTGCCTTCAAGCAATCCACCCTCCTCGGCCTCCCAAAGTGCTGGCATTACAGGCTCGAACCACTGCACCCAGCCTGCAATTTCCTTCCTTATTTTCTCACTCCAATTTTTTTTTTTTTTCCCCTGAGTTGGAGTCTGTTTCTGTCACTCAGGCTGGAGCGCAATAGCATGGCCTTGACTCACTGCAACCTCCGCCTCCCGGGTTAACGTGATTCTCCTGCCTCAGCCTTCCGAGTAGCTGAGACTACAGGCGCACACCACCACACTCAGATAGTTTTTGTATTTTTAGTAGAGACAGGGTTGCACTATGTTGGCCAGGCTGGTCTCAAATTCCTGACCTCATGATCCACCCACCTTAGCCTCCCAAAGTGCTGGTATTACAGGTATGAGCCACTGCACCCAGCCTCCACTCCAAATATTATTGTAAACTATAGACTCTTTGGCCTACACAGTGTTTCCACAAATTGGATTAGTCACCATTTTTTTTCAAATGGGGAGATTTCACCTTCCTATATGGATTTCTGGTTTCTCTTGAAAATGATTAGATTTGACATTCCTTCACAGTTAACAACAAAGTAGACTTGAGGGACAAATGGCACTTCTAGAAAGGGCTTACGGTCTCCAGTTTTCCCAGCCCTCACTTATCTTCCTGCCTGGCCCTTATAATATTCATCATTGAATAATAACAGTGAACATTTATTGAGGCTTTATGACATGCCAGGTATTCATGTAATCACTTATATATCATTATATTTAATTCCCACAATACTTCTTTGAGGCATGTACTGTATTATTAACCCTATTTCACCAATGAGCTAAATAGTCCAGAGAAGTTGAGTAACTTGCCCAAAACCAGAGTTAGGATTCAACCCTGGGTAGTCTAATTTTGAAAGCCTTACCCTTGGCTACTCCACTATGCTATTATTACACACTTGAGACTGGGACTCCTGCTTCACACTCCGTGCCTACATTCTTTTTTTTTTTTTTTTTTTTTTTGAGGCGGAGTCTCGCTCTGTCGCCCAGGCTGGAGTGCAGTGACCGGATCTCAGCTCACTGCAAGCTCCGCCTCCCGGGTTCACGCCATTCTCCTGCCTCAGCCTCCCGAGTAGCTGGGACTACAGGCGCCCGCCACCTCGCCCGGCTAGATTTTTGTATTTTTTAGTAGAGACGGGGTTTCACCGGGTTAGCCAGGATGATCTTGATCTCCTGACCTCGTGATCCACCCGTCTCGGCCTCCCAAAGTGCTGGGATTACAGGCTTGAGCCACCGCGCCCGGCCCCGTGCCTACATTCTTAAGTAGAACAATCAATAAAGACTTCCAGCTGGACAAGACGGTACTCACCTGTAATCCAAGCACTTTCTGAGGCCTAGGTAGGAGGATTGCTTGAGTCCAGGAGTTCAAGACCAGCCCAGGCAACAAAGTGAGACCCTCCCCCTCCCATCACTACAAAAAAATTAAAAACTAGCCAGGTGTGGTGGTGCACACCTGTGGTCCCAGCTACTCGGGAGGCTGAAGCAGAAGGATTGCTTGATGTTGGGAGGTCGAGGCTCCAGTGAGCCATGATCATATCACAGCACTCCAGCCTGGGCAAAGAGCAAAACCCTGTCTCAAGAAAAGAAAGGAGAAAAGAAAAGAGCAAAGCAAAGCAAAGCACAAAGACTCCCTCCTACAGTCATGTAACCAATATCTAATCTTAACCAGAAGGTAAAGTTGTTTTCTCCGGCCGGGCACGGTGGCTCATGCCTCTAATCCCAGCACTTTGGGAGGCCAAGGCGGGCAATTCAGTTCAAGACTAGCCTGGCCAACGTGGTGAAACCCCGTCTCTATTAAAAATACAAAAAATTAGCTGGGCGTGGTGGTGCGCCTGTAATCCCAGTTACTTGGGAGGCTGAGGCAGGAGAATCCCTTAAATCCAGGAGGAGGAGGTTGCAGTGAGCTGAGATCGTGCCACTGCACTCCAGTCTGGGTGACATAGTGAGACTCCATCTCAAAAAAAAAAAGAAAAAGAAAAATCAGAAGGATACTCTCAAAGGAAAATCCATACAGAGTTAACTGAAGTAGGAAAACACACATCAAAGTTTCTCCCCAAAAGCTGATCCTAGCAGAATATGCAAACAAACCCTAAAACCTAGAAGAGCAATTTTCATGGTTAGGTGAATGGGGGGGACCCTTTGGGGTCCTCAAGAATCTTTTGGGGAGTCTGCCATATCAAAACTATTTTCATAATTACATTCAGACATTATCTGCCTTTTTCACTCTCAGTGAAGCTTTCCAGAGGCTACAAGACATGTGGTATCTCAAGAGACTGAATGAGGAGGTAGGGAGGAAAATTCAGATGACTGTGAAAATATAAATCAATGCCACTCGTCTAAATTTTTCTGAAACAGTTTTTTAATTTAAAAAGTCTTGGCCGGGCGCGGTGGCTCAAGCCTGTAATCCCAGCACTTTGGGAGGCCGAGACGGGCGGATCACGAGGTCAGGAGATCGAGACCATCCTGGCTAACACGGTGAAACCCCGTCTCTACTAAAAATACAAAAAACTAGCCGGGCGAGGTGGCGGGCACCTGTAGTCAGTCCCAGCTACTCCGGAGGCTGAGGCAGGAGAATGGCGTAAACCCGGGAGGCGGAGCTTGCAGTGAGCTGAGATCTGGCCACTGCACTCCAGTCTGGGCGACAGAGCGAGACTCCGTCTCAAAAAAGTCTTTTGGGCGAGGCACAGTGGCTCACACCTGCAATCCCAGCACTTTGGGAGGCCAAGGCAGGTGGATCATGAGGTCAGGAGATTGAGACCATCCTGGCTAACAATGTGAAATCCTGCCTCTACTAAAAATACAAAAAATTAGCCAGGCATGGAGGCGGGCGCCTGTAGTCCCAGCTACTTGGGAGGCTGAGGCAGGAGAATGGCGTGAACCTGGGAGGCGGAGCTTGCAGCAAGCCGAGATCAAGCACTGCACTCCAGCCTGGGTGATGGAAGTCCATTTTGGCTGGGAGTGGTGGTTCATGCCTGTAATCCCAGCACTTTGGGAGGCCAAGGCAGGCAGATCACTGGAGGCCAGGAGTTTGAGACCAGTCTTGCCAACATGGTGAAACCCCAACTCTACTAAAAATACAAAAATTAGCTGGGCATGGTGGTGAGCACCTGTAATCCCAGGTACTCAGGAGGCTGAGGCATGAGAATCACTTGAACCTGGGAGGTAGTTTGCAGTGAGCTGAGATAATGCCACTTCACCCCAGCGTGGGCGATAGAGCAAGACTCAGTCTTTAAAAAAAAAAAGCTCATTTTGTTATTTTGTTTATATATAATGGGTTTATTATCGCCCTTCTAAAATCAATTAAATATTTTGAAAGTTTATTAGTTTAAACTTCTAACACAGCAAATGCAAGTAGATAAAGTTTACATAAACAAAAATTCTCTACAGCCTTCAATAATTTTTAAGTGCAAAGGGGTCTTAAGAGCAAAAGTTTTAAATTAGCCAGGCGTGGTAGCACGCATCTGTAGTCCCAGCTACTTGGGAGGCTAAGACAGGAGAACTGCTTGAACCCAAAAGGCATAGGTTGTGGTGAGCCGAGATTGCACCACTGCACTCCAGCCTGGGCGACAAAGCGAGACTCCATCTCAAAAAAAAGCAAATGTTTCAGAACTGCTGTTCCAATAAGAAAAAGTCCTGCATGTACACATAGGCCCAAGCAGACGTGCATCTAACAGAAAGTAACCCGAAACTGAAAATTCCAAAGTGGTGGCTGGCAGGCATATAAGTTCCCTACGCTGCCTTTTTTTTTTTTTTTTTTTGAGATGGAGTCTCGCTCTGTTACCCAGGTTGGAGTGCAGTGGCACGATCTCCACTCGTTGCAAGCTCCACCTCCCAGGTTCAAGCAATTCTCATGCTTCAGCCTTCCCAGTAGCTGGGACTACAGGCACCTGCCACCACACCCAACTACTATTTTGTATTTTTAGTAGAGACAGGGTTTAACCATGTTGGCCAGGGCTGGTTTCAAACTCCTGACCTCAGGTGATCTGCCCGCCTCCGCCTCCCAAAGTGCTGGGATTATAGGCATGAGCCACTGTGCCTGGCCTACACTGTCTTATTTAATTCTTAAGTTACCAAATGTGTTACCAGCATTTAAAAATCAGAAGGTTTCAGCCGGGCGCGGTGGCTCATGCCTGTAATCCCAGCACTTTGGGAGGCCGAGGTGGGTGGATCACAAGGTTGGGAGTTCAAGACCAGCCTGGCCAACATAGTGAAACCCTGTCTCTACTAAAAATATAAAAAAAATTAGCTGGGCCTGGTGGCAGGTGCCTGTAATCCCAGCTACTAGGGAGACTGAGGCAGAAAATTGCTTGAACCCAGGAGGTGGAGGTTGCAGTGAGCTGAGATCAACCACTGCAATCCAGCCTGGGCGACAGAGCAAGACTCCGTCTCAAAAAAAACAAAACAAACAAACACAAATCAGAATAAACCAAAAACTAAGGATAGTTTTCTGGCCTTTTCTCAAAGAAATAAAAAGTTCTGGCAACACTGGCCTGGCATTTCCACTGACTGGCATCACTTGGATGGGACATACAATCTTTGGTTCACAACAATCCTTACTTCTTCCATTTACCTGTGCCTTACCTGTAAGTATCGGAGTTGCTACCCTGAGCTAGGGAAGGAAAAACGTTTTTTGCAATAAATGTCAATAAAGAAACACACATCAATCTGTCTGCACTCCTCCTAACTGGTCAACATGCACAATAAACAGCCCTTTTCCCTATTTTACTTCTCCAAAGCAGTAACTTCTATGATCTCACCATTAGTACGAACTTTGGGATTGCTTAGAAACCCTCTTGAAAAAGAAAGACATCTATCCAACAAAGCAGATGTGCAAAGGAAGGAAACTCACCAGAAGAGCAAGTGAGTGAATCTCCAGGGAACAGGAGGACCCCCCCGTTTAGGCCCCACAGGGAGGGGGTTCAGGTGACAAGCAGACCATTGGATATGTCCTCCTGGAACGCTGAGTGGTAAACGCAGGACACTCTCAATTTCTTTTGCCCTGAAAGCAGGTGGTGGGAAGGAAGAAGCAGTCAGGACTTGGGTGGCAAAGAAACAAGAACACAGATGTGAAATTGGAGAAGAGTAACAATTTTTGGAAAAAGGCAGAAAGCAGTATCAACAAGGGAGATGTGAGTGGGGAGGAAAGATTTTTTTGATAAGAGGAAATAATTGTTCCTTCTTTCCTTATTTCTCCCCCCTGGGAAGAGACCTAGAGAATTTTACTGGGAGAAGCTTAATTAGGGCAGAACTGGTGATAAAAGAAGGATATTTGCTGGACAGTTGGGGGTAGGGGAGGAGGACTGAAAATATAAACATTAGACGAGAGAGAAACTGGAAGGAATGAGTTGGTTTGTTCTAAGTGAAAACATATTCCAAAAAGGGGCACTCTAGGTGTGAAGAAAAAAAGTTTGCTGGAAAGTGATCCTGAATGGATGAAAAAAAAAAAAAAAAACTGGATTAATTTTTTTTCTTTTTTTGGCGCTAAAGGAAGTTTCCTAAAGGAGGGGGAGGGGCATGTCAAGGAAGGGAGGAGAGATTTGGAGTTTTGCTGGCAGATCCTAAAACGGGACAAATCTGGGTGCCCCAAAGTGGGACTATGGAGGAGGAAGGGGGTTTTGAGCAGAAGGGGCCTGGAAGGGGCCAGCGAATGCAAGGTCGAGATGCAGAAGGTGCGGAGGTCGGGTAGGGCTCGCGGCGCGAGCTGGGGGGCTGCGAGGGGGCAGTTGAGGCCCGGGGGGACGGAGTGGGAAAGAAAAGGGGGTGCAGCGGGCCAGGGGCTCCTGAGGAGGGTCTTCTCCAAGGGGGAAGGGCCTGTGGGGTGCAGCGGGGCCCGGAGCTGTTGGGATGCAGAAGGTGCGTGCGTGACGCGGGGTGAGGGGCGCCCGCCGCTCCTGCTGCGCCTCTCGAAAGGCAGACGGGGCCCCCTAAAAAAAGAAATAAAGAAACGAATGAGATTGTAAAAAGGGGGAGGGACTGAAAAAGGAGGAAAGAATAAGAATGGGGGATAGGGAGGAAAGGGAGGGGCAGGGGCAGCAGCAACCGGGTTTTACCCGCCCCCGGGGGCTCGCGCGCCGGGCCTCGCGCCTGGCGCCTCGCGGGGCTCCCAGCGGCCTCCCGCCTTCCCTGCGCCGCCCGGAGCGCACGCGCAGGCCGGCCCACCCCCGGATCTCCTCGCTCACACGCGGCGCGGGCGCGCGTACGTGACCACGGGCCACCTCACGCCTCCCAGAGCGGCCTCGCGCCCGCCGCGCACCGCCCGGGCTCCCGGCGCGTGCCTCCTGGCCGCGCGCTCTCGGCTGCTCCTCCGAGGGGCGGGGCTTGCCGCGGGCGGGAAAGGAGGCGGTTGGTCGCCATTTTGGGAGGAGGGCGGTTGAGGGCGGAGAGTGAGAAGAGGGAACCGGGGAGCGGCGGCGGGGGGAGGGGCCAGTCCCCCAGGATCCGCACCCGGAGGCCGAGAGTCCCGGGAGCCTCTGCTCCAGCCATTGTTCCTGGTGGGCGGTGTTAGAACGCGGTGGCGGCCGCTGGGTGGCTGCCCCCAGTCCGGAGGGGCCTCTCTGAGCAGCGCCCTGGTGCTGGGGAGGACGTATAGTCTGTTTCCCGGGACCCTGTCGCAAGCGCGGGCGTCTCTGGGGGTCTCTTCTGCCTGGCGGGTGGGGGAGATGTGAGGCGAGCTGCTCCTCCCCTTTTTTTTTTTTAATTAATTTTTTTCAGAGACAGGGTCTCTCCCAGTCCCCCAGGCTGCGATCACGGCTTCCGCACCCTCCCCTTCCTGGGCTCACGAGATCCTCCTGCCTCAGTCTCTTGAGTAGGAGGAACCACAGGCGGGCGCAGCCACACCCTGCTAATTTTTACATTTTTTTAGAGATGAGGTCTCGCCATGTTACCCAGGCTGGTCTGGTTCCCTTGGGCTCAAGCGATCCTCCCGCCTCAGTCTCCCAAAGCAGTGGGATTATAGGTGATAGCCACTGCGCCCGGCCTGTTCCTCCCTTCTTTGGGGAAAGGCTGAACCATCTGGGCCGCCTGCTCTGGGCTGAGCTGTGTTGGGAAGGGCGGTGGGCCGTGGTGCCGACTGGCCAAGGAGCATCTTTTTTTTTTTTTTTTTTTTTTTTTTTGAGAGAGGGTCTTATTCTGTCGCCCAGGCTGGAGTTCAGTGGTGCGATCTCGGCTCACTGCAATCTCCGCCTCCCGGGTTAAAGCGATTCTCCTGCCTCAGCCTCCCGAGTAGCTGGGATTACAGGCACGCGCCCCCCACGCCCGGCTAATTTTTTTGTATTTCTAGTAGAGACAGGGTTTCACCATGTTGGCCAGGCTGGTCTTGAATTCCTGACCTCAGGTGTTCAGGTGATCCGCCTGCTTCTGCCTCCCAAAGTGGTGGGATTACTGGCGTGAGCCGCCGTGCCCGGCCTGACCGAGTAGCTTGAACTGCCCTACAACTAAGGCAGATAATTCATTCCTTAGAAACGGAGTGCTGAAGATCTGTGGAGAATGAGAGCAGATTGGTGGTTACCTGGGGTGGAAAGGGGCATGGCGGATCTTATCTGGGTGATGGAAATATTCTAAAACTGGCCTATGGGCCAGGTATGGTGGCTCACGCCTATAATCCCAGCTCTTTGGGAGGCCAAGGTAGGAGGATCCATTGAGCCTAGGAGTTTGAGACCAACCTGGACAACCTAGTGAAACCCCGTCTCTTAAAAAAAAAAAAAATTAACTGGAGATGGTGGCCTGCGTCTGTAGTGCCAGCTACTTGAGGGGGCTGAGGCAGGAGGATCCCTTGAGCCTGGGAGTCCAAGGCTGCAGTGAGCTGTATGATCGGGCCATTGCACCCCAGCCTGGGGGACAGAGTGAGACTCTGGTGGGGAAAAAACAAAAGGTTATGGTGATGGTTGCACAACTCAGTAAATTTCTAAAAATCATTGAGTATACACTTAAGTGAGTGACTTTTACGTAAATTATACTTGAAAGTTTTTTTTTTTTTTAATTGACTATTAGGGGAGAAAACAGAGCAAAGAAGAGGGCCTGGCATCTTGCTTTAGGATCCCTTCATTTAGCAAGTTTTTATTGGGTCTCTGTTCTAGGTGCTCAGATACAGTGTTTGGGTCAAACAGACATCCCTCTCCTCCTGGAGCTTATGTTTTAGAGCAGTGCTGTTCAGTAGTAATAAAATGCAAACTTCAAGCACCAGCCACATATGTAATTTTACATTTTCTAGTAGTCATGTTTAAAAAAAGGAACAAAATGTAAAGAACGCAGGTATGGCGGCTGGCACTTGTAGCCCAGCTACTTGTGAAGCTGAGGCAGGAGGATCACTTGAACCCAAGACTTGGAGATTGCCATGAGCTATGGCCTTGCCTGTGCAGAGCCACTGCACCAGCCTGGGCAACACAGTGGGACCTACTCTTTAAAAAAAAAATGGGTCAGGATGGGTGTGGTGGTTCATACCTGTAATCTCAACACTTTGAGAGGCTGAGGCAGGAGGATTGCTTGAGTTCAGGAGGTCAAGACCAGCCTGGGCAACACACCCAAACCTAAAAATCAAATAATAATATCAAATAAATAAAATTACATAATAAAATCAACTAAAAGAGAAGCAGGTGAAATTAATTTGGTAATTTTTAATCCCAAATATTTCAACATGTTATCAGTATAAAAACTATTTAAGAGATAATTTATACTTAAACCCCACATATACAGCATTTTAGATTCACGGGACATCTCAATTCAGACCAGCCACATTTCCAGGGCCCCATGGTCACTTGTAGCTAGTGGCTCTGGTACTGGACAGCATACCTCTGCAGGGAGACAAGCAAATGCATTTACCTTTTTTGTTGTATTTTTTTGATATACGATCTCGCTGTGTCACCTAGGCTGAAGAGCATTGTTGTAATCATGGCTCACTGCATTCTCGACTTCCTGGGCCCAAGCTATTATCCCACCTCAGCCTCCTGAGTAGCTGGTACTACAGGCACACATAACCACACCCAGCTAAATTTTTGTACTTTTAGTAGAGACAGGGTTTTGCCATGTTGGCCAGGCTGGTTTTAAACTCTTGGGCTCAAGCAATCTTCCTGCCTTGGCCTCCCAACAGGGATTACAGGAGTGAGCCACCGAGGCTGGCTGCAAATACATTTATAATGCAGTATGTTATACCTTGAAGAAAAACAAAGGAAAGAGGATGGAGTCAGAGGGCATTGTTTTATACAGGTCGGTAAAGGCTTCTCTCGTGAGATTGCATTGAGCAGAGATCTGAAGGAAGTAAGGAAGGGGCCTATGAAAATATCTGGGGGAAGAAGAGAGGGAATAGCAAGTGCAAAGGCACTGAGGCAGGAAGATGTGGAACCCTTTTGAAAGACAGCAGAGAGGACAGGCATGGTGGCTTATGCTTGTAATCCCAGCACTTTGGGGGACCCAGGTGGGCGGACCACTTGAGCCCAGGAGTTCGAGACCAGCCTGGTCAATATGGTGAAACCCCATCTCTACTAAAAATACAAAAAATTATCTGGGCGTGGTGGTGCACAGCTACTTGGGAGGCTGAGGCACGAGAATCTCTTGAACCAGGGAGGAAGAGGTTGCAGTAAGCTGAGATCACACCACTGCACTCCATCCTTGGTAACAGAGTGAGACTGTCTCAAAAAAAAAAAAAAAAAAACAAAAAACTAAGAAGAGAGACCAGTGTGGCTAGAACCACGTGACACGCGAGTGAAGAAAATAGGGGCAGATGGTATAGGGTCTTACAGGTCATGCTAAGGCAGAAATTAAACACCTAGAAACAATTTCAGAGAGATTCTTCCTTTATTTAGCACACTTTTTTGTTGTTTTGTGGGGTTTTTTTTGTTGTTTGTTTGTTTTATTTTCTTTCTTTTTTTCTTTTTCTTTTTTTTTTCTTTTGAGACGGAGTCTCGCTCTGTAGCCCAGGCTGGAGTGCAGTGGCACATCTTGGCTCAATGCAACCTCTACCTCCCAGGTTCAAGTGATTCTCCTGCCTCAGCCTCCCGAGTACCTGGGATTACAGGCTCATGCCACCATGCCCGGGTAATTTTATGTATTTTTAGTAGAGATGGGGTTTCACCATGTTAGCCAGGATGGTCTCTATCTCCTGACCTCATGATCCGCCTGCCTTGGCTTCCCAAAGTGCTAGGATTACAGGTGTGAGCCACCGTGCCTGGCCTTCTTTTCTTTTTCTTTTTCTTTTTTTTTTTTTTTTCGTTTATTTAGCACACATTTAAAAAAATACCTTGTTTCAGCCATGTAATCTCTCTTTTTGATGGAGGAAATAAGGATCCTAGCCACTGGACAGATGAGAACTTAGTTAAAAAACAGGACTTAAGCTCCTGAAATAAATTAGCATCTTCTGTCATTGATAGACATTGAACACTTCATGGACAAAGAAGATAAATGCAACACATAAACAAAAAAATAGCATTGGTCAAGCACACTTGTAATCTCAGCACTTTGGGAGGCCAAGGCAGGTGGATCACCTGAGGTCGGGAGTTCGAGACCAGCCTGGCCAACATGGTGAAACCCCATCTCCACTAAAAATACAAAAATTAGCCAGGTGTGCTGGTGCGCCCCTGTAATCCCAGCTACACAGGAGGTTGAGACAGGAGAATTGCTTGAGCCTGGGAGGTTGAGTCTTCAGTGAGCCAAGATCGTACCATTGCACTCCAGGCTGGGCAACAGAGAGAGATTCTGTCTCAAAAAAAAAAAAGAAAAAAAAAAAGCACAATTTATTTTAAAGGCCTACGAATGAAGGTGACAACCTAATAAAAAAAAATATATACAAGAGGAAACATGAAATGAGGACTAACCACAAAAACAAGAGAATGCAAATTAAAACCAAAGATACCGCGGCACACCTACCACTTTGGTGAATTAAAAAAATTTTTTCTTTTCTGTTTGCTGAAGAAGAGGAACTCATACAGGACTATTAATGGGTAAAATTGGTACAGCCACACTGGCAGACCCAGGGGTTGATGCTAGAGAAATTCTTGATCATGTGCACCAAGAGATGTCACAGAAGAATAAGCAGCAATGTTTGTAATAGCAAAAAAAAAAGAAAGAAAAGAAAAGAAACAGATGGGATCCTGGATTCTGGATTGAATAATCCTGGAACAAAAAAAAAAAAGAAAGAAACAGATGGGATCCTGGATTCTGGATTGAATAATCCTGGAACAAAAAAAAAAGAGAAAGAAAAAGAAAAGAAAGAAATAGATGGGATCCTGGATTCTGGATTGAATAATCCTGAAACAAAAGAAAAGAAAAGAAAAGAAAGAAACAGATGGGATCCTGGATTCTGGATTGAATAATCCTGGAACAACAACAACAAAAAAAAGGCCCGGCGTGGTGGCTCACACCTGTAATCCCAGCACTTTGGGAGGCCAAGACAGGCGGATCACGAGGTCAGGAGATCGAGACCATCTTGCCAAACACAGTGAAACCCCGTCTCTACTAAAAATACAAAAAATTACCCGGGCGTGGTGGCGCGCGTCTGTAGTCCCAGCTACTCGAGAGGCTGAGGCAGGAGAATGGCGTGAACACGGGAGGCAGAGCTTGCAGTGAGCTGAGATTGCTCCACTGCACTCCAGCCTGGGGGACAGAGTGAGACGCCATCTCAAAAAAAAAAAAAAAAAAATTAGCTGGATGTGGTGGTGGGCACCTGTAATCCCATCTACTTGGGAGGCTGAGGCAGGAGAATCACTTGAACTTGGGAGGTGGAAGTTGCAGTCAGTGAGCTGAGATTGCGCCACTGCACTCCAGCCTGGGCAACAGAGTGAGAGAGACTCCGTCTCAAAAAAAAAAAAGACATCAGTTAAAAAACTAGTGAAATCTCCAACAAAGGCCAGGCATCCGTAATCCCAGCATTTTGGGACCTCAAGGCAGGAGGATCACTTGAACTCAGGAGTTCAAGACCACCCTGGGCAATTTGGTGAGATCCTGTCTCTATAAAAAAAATTTTTAAAGTTACCCAAGCATAGTAGCACACGCCTGTGGTCCCAGCTACTCCAGAGGCTGAGGCAGGAGGATTGCTTTAGGTCAGGACTTTGCATGTGCAGTGAGCTGTGTTCCTACCGCTGCATTCCCATCTGGGCAACAGAGCAAGACTGTCTCAAAAAAAAGAAAAAATCTCAACAAAGATTGGAATTTAGTTAATAGTAATGTATCCACTTTGTTTTGTTTTGTTTTTTTGTTTTTTTTTTGAGATGCAGTCTGGCTCTGTCTCCCAGACTGCAGTAGCATGATCTTGACTCACTGCAACCACCGCCTCCTGAGTTTAAGTGCATCTCTTGCCTCAGCCTCCAGAGTAGCTGGGATTACAGGTGCCTGTCACCACACCTGACTAATTTTTGTACTTTTAGTAGAGACGGAGTTTCACTATGTTGGCCAGGGTGGTCTAGAACTCATCCTGACCTCAGGTGATCCGCCTGCCTCAGCCTCCCAAAGTGCTGAAATTACAGGCGTGAGCCACTGCACCTGGCCTGTTTTTTTTTTTATTTTATTTTTTTGTTTTTGAGACAGGGTCTTATTCTGTCGCCCAGGCTGGAGTGTAGTGGTGCCATCTGGGCTCACTGCAATCTCTGCCTCCCGGGTTCAAGCCATTCTCCTGCCTCACCCTCCCCAGTAGCTGTGACTACAGATGTGCACCACCATGCCTGGCTTATAAATTTTGTATATTTTGGTAGAGACGGGGTTTCACTGTGTTAGCTAGGCTGGTCTGGAACTCCTGGCCTCAGGTGAGCTGCCTGCCTCAGCCTCCCAAAGTGTGAGGATTTTAGGCATGAGCCACGGAGCCTCCCAGCTACTCAGGAGGCTGAGGCAGGAGAATGGCGTGAACCCAGGAGGCGGAGCTTGCAGTGAGCCGAGATCGCGCCACTGCACTCCAGCCTGGGGGACAGAGTGAGACTCTGTCTAAAAAAAAGAAGGCCGGGCGCGGTGGCTCAAGCCTGTAATCCCAGCACTTTGGGAGGCCGAGGCGGGTGGATCACGAGGTCAGGAGATCGAGACTATCCTGGCTAACATGGTGAAACCCCGTCTCTACTAAAAATACAAAAAAAAAAAAAAATTAACCAGGCACAGTGGTGGGCCTTTGCAATCCCACCACAGGTGGATACAGGTGGATAAATTGTGGTATATTTATTCAGTGGAGTATTATACAGCAGTGAAAATGAGTCAATTTCCATTACACACAACACAGATGTGCTCCCATTTACATATAAAATTTCAACAGGGTGTGGTGACTCATATCTGTAATCCCAGCACTTTGGGAGGCCGAGCTGGGGGGATCGCTTGAGGCCAGGAGTTCAAGTCCAGCCTGGGCCACATGGCGAGAAAAATTAAAAATAAACTAGGTGTGGTGGCATGATCTGCCTGTAGTTCCAGCTTCTCGGGAGGCAGAAGTGGGAGGATTGCCTGAACCCAGGAGGTTGAGGCTGCAGTAAGCTGTGATCCTACCACTGCACTCAGCCTGGGCGACAGAGTGAGACCCTGTCTCGAAAATAAATATCATTTCAAAATGCAGGCAAAGCTAAACAATAAACAGTTTAGGGACACAGATAGAATTATTTTTTTTTAAAGTAAGAGAGCCAGGCTTGGTGGCACACACCTGTAGTCCCAGATACTCAGGAGGCTGAAGCAGGAGGATCACTTGGGACCAGGAGTTCTGGGCTGTAGTACCCTATGCCAATGCAGTGTCCACACTAAGTTTGGCATCAATTTGGTGACCTCCCGAGGGTGGGAGACCACCGGGTTGCCTAAGGAGGGGTGAACTGGCCCATGTTGGAAATGGAGCAGGTCAAAACTCCTGTGTTAATCACTGGTGGGATCATACCTGTGCATAGCCACTGCACTCCAGCCTGGGCAACATAGCGAGACCCTATCTCTTAAAAAAAGAAGAAAGCAGCCAGGTGCGGTGACTCAAGCCTGTAATCCTAGCACTTTGGAAGCCCGAGACAGGCAGATCAGGAGGTCAGGAGATCGAGACCATCCTGGCTAACACGGTGAAACCCCATCTCTACTAAAAAAGACAAAAAACTAGCCAGGCGAGGTGGCAGGCACCTGTAGTCCCAGCTACTTGGGAGGCTGAGGCAGGAGAATGGCGTAAACCCGGGAGGTGGAGCTTGCAGTGAGCTGAGATCCGGCCACTGTACTCCAGCTCTGGGCGACAGAGCGAGACTCCGTCTCAAAAAAAAAAAAAGAAGAAGAAAGCTAGCCAGATGTGGTGGCATGTGCCCGTAGTCCCAGCTACTCAGGAGGCTGAGGTGGGAGGATCCCATGAGCCCAGGAGCCCGAGGTTGCAGTGAGCTACGATTGTACCACTGGACTCCAGCCTGGTCTACAAAATGTGACCTTATCTCTAATAAACAAAACAAAATAAAATGGAAGCCCCCGAGAAGCTAAGGGAAAAGATACTCTTCAGAAGGAGAGGGGTCCACCCTGGCCACAGGTTCCTCTTCTCTGCCACCTTTTCCTGTCGTCTCCATCTATTCACTTTGTTCAGCACTGCTTTCCGTGATTCATCTTTTGAATCACATCCTTCAAGTATTCTCACACTCCTCACTCCTCTCGGCCTCTAAAGGACTCACCTGGCCAAACTCCAGCCATCCTCTTCTCTGTGCCAGCTGAGCCCAGCAGAAGGAAACCACCCAGCCAGCCCAACGGGTTTTACCTGAATCAGAGAAATCACAGGCCTCTGAGGGGCGCAGGGCACTCTCTGTGTGTCTCTGGTATGCTTGCATTTCCCCCCTGCCCTCCAGCTCATGAGTAGGTCCCACACTTCCCTGTGCACATAGAAGCCATCAGAAGGGAACCCCCTTGTCACCTGTCCCTCTGATTCCCTCTCTCAAGGATTGGGGTATCCCTTCCTTCCCTTTCTTCCTTCCTTCCTTCCCTCCCTCCCTTCCCCCTCCCTACCTCCCTTCCTTCCTTCCTTGCTCCCTTCCACCTCCCTCCTTCTTTCCCTCTTTCCTCTTCCATTGAAGTTTCTCCTCCCCTCCTCCTCCTCTTTCTTCCTCCCCCTCCTCCTCCTCTTCCTCCCTTCCTCCCTTCCTCCTGGGCAACAAGAGCCAAACACCATCTTAAAAAAAAAAAGGCCGGGTGTGATGGCTCATACCTGTAATCCCAGCACTTTGAGAAGGCCGAGGGGGCTGGGTCACCTGAGGTCAGGAGTTTGAGACCAGCCTGGCCAACATGGTGAAACCCTGTTTCTACTAATAATACAAAAATTAGCTGAGTGTGGTGCCACACGTATGTAATCCCAGCTACTCGGGAGGCTGAAGCAGGATCATCACTTGAACCCAGAGGCAGAGGTCGCAGTGAGCTGAAATCACGCCATTGCACTCCAGCCTAGGTGACAAGAGCAAAACTCCATCTCAAAAAAAAAATTTAAAAATCCCTCTCTTGGCCGGGCGCGGTGGCTCAAGCCTGTAATCCCAGCACTTTGGGAGGCCGAGACGGGCGGATCACGAGGTCGGGGGATCGAGACCATCCTGGCTAACATGGTGAAACCCCGTCTCTACTAAAAAATACAAAAAACTAGCCGGGCGAGGTGGTGGGCGCCTGTAGTCCCAGCTACTCAGGAGGCTGAGGCAGGAGAATGGCGTAAACCCGGGAGGCGGAGCTTGCAGTGAGCCGAGATCTGGCCACTGCACTCCAGTCTGGGCGACAGAGTGAGACTCTGTCTCCTGAATAAATAAAATACAACAAAATCACACAATAAAATCCAACATCCCTCGCCACATCCTGTAAGTCTGGTCTGTTCACCCTCTGCCCTCATCTCCACTCTCTGTCCAGGCTTGCTTTCCTCCAAGCACACCAACCGAGCAAGTTCCTATATGCTGTTCCCTCTTTCCAGAAGATTCACCTAGCTTCTTCCCTCCCCTCCTCAGTCTGTGCTCAACTGTCCCCTGTTGGGAGGTTCCTTCCACTGACTATTCTCTGCAGCTTTATTTTCTCCAGGAAGCTCATCTCTACCTGACATCACGTCATACCTGGTTGTTTGTTGATTGGCAGTCTCTCTGCTAGAATGTAAGCTCCATGCTGGCAGGGGCTTTGTCTGTTTTGTGCCTGGCACAAAACACTAGATAATTAACAATTTTTTTTTTTTTTAGAGATAGCATCTTACTCTGTTGCCTAGGCCGGTCTGAAACTCCTGAGCTCAAGCGATCCCCCCACCTCAGCCTCCCAAAGCGCGTGAGCCACTGCACCCAGCCAATAATTAATACCTTTTAATTTTTTTTTTTTTTTTGAGACAGGGTCTCGCTCTGTGACCCAGGCTAGAGTGCAGTGGCACAATCAAAGCCTACTGCAGCCTCGACCTCCCCAGGTTCTGGTGATTCTCCCAACTCAGCGTCCTGAGTAGTTGGGACTACAGGCATGCAAACTATTCCCAGCTATTGTTTGTGTTTTTTGTAGAGACAGGGTTTCACCATGTGGCCCAGGCTAATCTCAAACTCCTGGGCTCAAGCAATCTACCCACCTTGGCCTCCCAAATGTGACGTTTAAAATAAGTTAATTGAAACCTGCCAGTCTCTGAATCTGGCCACAGTTATTTTGGCCTTATTTGGCCACAGTTGCTTTGGATGTAAAAACACGCATAAATAAGGCTGGGTGCGGTGGATTTATCCAGACAGAGCATTACCCAGCATTTACCCACACAGAGCCAGACACAATGACTCATGCTTGTAATCCCAGCATTCTAGGAGGCTGAGGTGGTGGATCCATTGAGGTTAGGAGTTCAAGACCAGCCTGGCCAGCATGGTGAAACTCCATCTCTACTAAAAATACAAAAATTAGCTGGGTGTGGTGGCATGCACCTGTAATTCCAGCTACTCAGGAGGCTGAAGCATGAAAATCGCTTGAACCCAGCAGGTGGAGGTTGCAAGGCTGCAGTAAGCTGAGATCGCACCATTACATTCCAGCCTGGGTGACGGAGTGAGACTCTGTCTCAAAAAAAAAAAAAAGAGATGTGGCCGGGCATGGTGGCTCATGCCTGTAATCCCAGCACTTTAGGAGGCTGAAGTGAGTGGATCACTTTAGGTCAGGAGTTCAAGACTCAGGAGTTTGAGACCAGCCTGGTCAACATGGGTAGAGTCAACATCTCTACCCAAATACAAAAAAATACAAAAATTATCCAGGTGTAGTGGCACACACCTGTAATCCCAGATACTCGGGAAGCTGAGGCACAAGAATTACTTGAACTCAGGAGGCAGAGGTTGCAATGAGCCAAGATTGTGCCACTGCACTCCAGCCTGGGTGGCAGAATGAGACTCTATCTCAAAAAAAGTAAAAACAGCCGGGCGCAGTGGCTCACGCCTGTAATCCCAGGACTTTGGGAGGCTGAGGCGGACGGATCACGAGGTCAGGAGATCGAGACCGTCCTGGCTAACACAGTGAAACCCCGTCTCTACTAAAAAATACAAAAAACTAGCCGGGCGAAGTGGCGGGTGCCTGTAGTCCCAGCTACTCGGGAGGCTGAGGCAGGAGAATGGCGTAAACCCGGGAGGCGGAGCTTGCAGTGAGCTGAGATCCGGCCACTGCACTCCAGCCTGGGAGACAGAGCGAGACTCTGCGAAAGAAAGAAAGAAAGAAAGAAGAAAGAAGGAAGGAAGGAAGGAAGGAAGGAAGGAAGGAAGGAAGGAAGGAAGGAAGGAAGGAAGGAAGGAAGGAAGGAAGGGAGGGAGAGAAAAGAAAAGAAAACCAGCTTCTGCACACTCAGCATTAATCGTGAGGCCAGGTGGCTCTCTGACCTATTTCCCTGTAATTGTTTTGTGCCTATTGTCCTAGAATCATGTAGACCTTGTTACCAGATTCTACTTCCCTTCAACTGCTCTGTAAATGACAACTTAAACATGATAAAACATTAAGTTTTCTCTTTGAGATATTCCTTCAGGTCCTGCATGCTGATGAAACAACTCTGCCAGCTGATCTGAGGGACCCCATGAGATGCTGACTCACCAAAGCATGCGATTTCCACGTTTGGGATGATTTTGCCCCTTTCCCTGACCAATCAACAAGGCCAATTTTCCAGTCCTTTGCCCTTCATGATCTCCTCAAAAACCCCAGCCCAGAACTCCTCAGGGAGATGAACTGAGGATCTGCTTCCATCTCCTCCCTCAGTGCCCTGCAATTACAGATCCTTTCTCTGCTGCAAACCCTGCTGTCTCTGTGCAATTGGTCTGCTGCTGCACAGCAGGCATCAAACCTGTTGTTCCTGTAACACTGAGGTAGGGTATGGAACCCAGGGGCTGGGGGACTGAAAGGGTCTCATATGGAAGGGGATAGGTTCTTACGAGACCCTCGGTAGCAGGGGTCTTCGTTGGCCCCGTCCTTCCTAAAGCAGTCTCCTCTAAGCTGACTTGATGCCACACAAGTCTGTTCTCCTAGGAAGAAGTTGCTGTTGGCAACATCCCCACCCAGCTCCACTCTCCTGTCCCCCAGCTGCTAGTGGCTCCCAGTTGTCCCTCCAAGGCAAGTTTCCTTCAGCCCAACCACCTCTCCTGGGAGGCTACACCAGGTAGCCTCCAGCCACTGGCCGACTGACCAGCCTGGGCAACATAGCAAGACCTTATCTCTACTAAAAAGTTTTTTGAAAGTTAGTAAGGCATGGTGACATGTGCCTGTAGTCCCAGGTACTTGGGAGGCTGAGGCAGGAGGATCCCTTGAGCCAGGAGTTCAAGGATGCAGTGAGTCCCGATTATGCCACTGCACTCCAGCCTCAGTGACAGAGTGAAACGCTGTTTCTTTTTTTTTTCTTCTTCTTTTTTTTTTTTTTTAGATGGGGTCTCATTCTGTCACCCAGGCTGGAGTGCAGTGGCATAATCTCAGCTCACTGCAATCTCTGCCTCCCAGGCTCAGGTGATCCTCTCACCTCAGCCTCCTGAGTAGCTGAGACTACAGGCTCATGACACCATGTGTGGCTTTTTTTTTTTTTTTTTTTTTTTGGTAGAGACAGCGTTTCACCATGTTGCCCAGGCTGGTCTCAAACTCCTGAACTCAAGCAATCCCCCTGCCTTGGCCTCCCAAAGTGCTGGGATTACAGGCATGAGCCACTGTGCCGGGCCAAGAGTGAGACCCTGTTTCTAAAAAAAAAGAAAATTAAGGGAGAGGGAGAGAAGGAAAAAGAAATAATTTTGGATTTCCTTTGTCATTCAGTGAGTACTAAATTATGAGGTGTTGAAGTGGCCATATTTCTATATCTGATCTTAGCCTCTCCCTTGTATCAGTTAGCTACAGCTGTGTAACAAATCACCTAAAAACATTGTGGCATAAAACAACAACCATATATTTTTTTTCTCACATGTATTTGCATCCTCAACATTGTCCTGGTGACCCGGGCCAGGCTCAGATGACCTTGGCTGGCTCACTCATGCATCTGTGGTCCTCTGGCGGGTTGACTAGAGACTGGCTGGTTTGGAATGCCTTCAGCTGGGATGACTCAGTTCTTCCCTACCTTTCTCTCACATTCCTCCAGCAAGCTGGCCCAGGCATGTTCTCATGGAGAAGGCAGAGGAGCAAGACAGAGAAGAGAAATATGCAAAGCCTGAGGCCTGTTCATGAAGCTGGTACGTTCTTGTTCTTTTTTTTTTTTTTTGGAGACAGTCTCGCTGTGTCACCCAGGCTGGAGCGCAATGGTGCAATCTTGGCTCACTGCAACCTCTGCATCCTGGGTTCAAGTGATTCTCCTGCCTCAGTCTCCCAAATAGCTGAGATTACAGCCATGTGCCACCACACCTGGCTAATTTTTGTATTTTTAGTAGAGATGGGGTTTTGCCATGTTGGCCAGGCTGGTCTCCAACTCCTGACCTCAAGTGATCCACCTGCATCAGCCTCCCAAAGTGCTGGGATTACAGGTGTGAGCCACGTGCCCGGCCTGGACTTCTGCTTTCTCACTCCTCTTCCTAGTCAGTCACCGTTCTACCTATTTGTGAGTCAGTCCTCTTGTTTCCATCCCCACACCTCCACGCTGGTCCAGGCCACCATCACCTCTTGCTTGAATCGACAATGACAATGACACATAAGGGGTGGAGGTGGAGGTGATGGGGTGGGTGTTGGCCCTGGGTTTCAGTTCTGGTTCTGCTGTGTAGTAGTTGAGTGCCCTCAGGGGAGTGACTTTACCTCTCTGTGCCTCAGTTTCCTCCTCCATAAAGTGGTGATGATTAGCTGGGCATAGTGGTGCATGCTTGTAGTCTTAGCTACTCAGGAGTCTGAGGTGGGAGGATCCCTTGAGCCCAGGAATTTGAAGTTGCAGTGAGCTATGATTGCGCCACTGCACTCCAGCCTGGGTGACAAAGCAAGAAACTGCCTTTAAAAAAAAAAAAAAAAAAAAAAAAAAAAGGCCAGGCATGATGGCTTACACCTGTATTCTAAGAGCTTTGAAAGACCCGGGTGGGGCTGGGTGCAGTGGCTCATGCCTATAATCCCAGCATTTTGGGAGGCCAGTGAGGGTGGATCACCTGAGGTCAGGAGTTCGAGACCAGCCTGACCAACATGGTGAAGCCCTGTCTCTACTAAAAATACAAAAAATTAACTGGGCGTGGTGGGAGGTGCCTGTAGTCCCAGCTACTCAGGAGGCTGATACAGGAGGATTGCTTGAGCCCAGGAGGTTGAGGCTGCAGTGAGCTATGACTGAACCACTGCACATTCCAGCCTGGGTGACAAAGTGAGACCCTGTCTGTAAAATAAAAGTAAAAATAAATATGCCAGGTGCAGTGGCTCATGCCTGTAATCCCAGCACTTTGGGGGGCTGAGATGGGTGGATCACTCGAGGTCAGGAGTTTGAGACCAACCTGGCCAACATGGTGAAACCCTGTCTCTACTAAAATATACAAAAATTAGCCAGGTGTGGTGGCGCACACCTGTAATCTCAGCTACTTGGGAGTCTGAGGCACGAGAATCATTTGAACCTGGGAGGCAGACGTTGAAGTGAGTCGAGATCACACCACTGCACTCCAGCCTGGGTGACAGAGTGAGACTCTGTCTCAAAATAAATAAATAAATAAAACAAAAAGAACAGTGATTGGCACATAGTTGTCACGCCATAAATGTATTTCCTGTTTGCCATAAGGAGAGGTTTGTTCTCAAGTAACAAAACATACACTAGAGCTATAATCATTGAAATGGTGTGGTGTGGGGCACAAAAACCCACAAGTAGGCCAGGCATGGTGGCTCCTGCTGTAATCCCAGCACTTTGGAAGGCCAAGCCAGGAAGATCTCTTAAGGCCAGGAGTTCGAGGCCAGCATGGCAAAACCACATCTCTACCAAAAATACAAACATTAGCAGGGCATGGTAGTGGGTGCTTGTAGTCCCAGCTACTTGGGAGGCTAAGGCATGAGTATCACTTGAACGCAGGAGACAGAGGTTGCAGTAAGCTGAGATTGTGCCACTGCACTCCAGCCTGGGTGACAGAAAGAAACTCTGTCTCAAAATAAAGAAATAAGGAAATGGAAATAAAAATAAATAAAGTGGGGATGAGGATAACACCTAATTGTAAGGTTGTTTCTTGGGAGGATCCAGAAAGTAACCACATCTGAAGCACTCAGGACTGTCCTGGGTTGTTGTGTAATTGACTGAAATGGTGGATGGGATGGTGTTGGGAAATTGATTCTGACTGATGGGGCAGGGTTTGTGCTCAGCACATCCCTGGTCTCACACCAATCCTACGAGTTAGTCCCATTTTTCTGACGCAGTAATTGAGGCTTAGAAAAGTTCAATCGCATGCATGCCCAAGGCCACAGTTCCTGAAGAGTTGGGCCAAGACTTGAACCGAGATCCTTCTGACTCCTAAGTTTCTCTTTCCTATTTTAAGCACTGGCTTTCTCCCTGGTCTCCCTGCTTGCCCTCTTATTCCCCCTCCGATCTATTCTTCCCACGTCAGCCAAAGGGATTCGAGGAAGGGGCAAAGATGATTAAGATTTTTTCCTTCCTAAGATCCTTCGGCCATGTGACTTGATGCAATGTATGATCCTGTGTTGAATCCTGGGCTGGGGAAAACATTGCTATAAAGGACTTTATTGAGACAAACAGATTTGAATTTGTGGATTAAACAATTGTATTATTGTATCAATGTTTCATTTCCTGTTTTTGATTCTTGTTCTGGATTTTTTAAAGAGCATGTCTTTGTTTTTAGTAATGCCATGCTGAAGGATTTAGGGATCAAGGGACATGACGTGTTCCACTGCCTCTCAAATGTTCAGAAAAGAAACACACAGCAGAGGTGGCCAAATGTTACTGACTTGCTAATCCAGGAAAGATCTACTTACCCTTCTTGCTAGTTTTCTGTAAGCTTGAAATTATTGCTGGTATAAAACAAAACAACAACAAAGAAAACCTTCATTCCACTCCTAGGTAGATATCCAAGAGAAATGAAAACATATATTGACACAAAAAACCTGTAATGGGTGGGCGTGGTGGCTCACACCTGTAAGCCCAGCACTTTGGGAGACTGAGGCCAGCAGATCAGTCGAGGTCAAGAGTTTGAGACCAGCTGGCCAACATGGTGAAACCCCATCTGTACTAAAAATGCGAAAAAACAAAAAAAAATTAGCCAGGTGTGGTGGTGCGCACCTGTAATCCCAGCTACTCGGGAGGTTGAGGCAGGAGAATCGCTTGAACCCAGGAGGCAAAGGTTGCAGTGAGCTGAGATCGCGACACTACACTCCAGCCTGGGGGACAGAGCAAGATTCTGTCTCAAAATAAATATAAATAGGCCGGGCGCAGTGGCTCATGCCTGTAATCCCAGCACTTTGGGAGGCCGAGACGGGCGGATCACAAGGTCAGGAGATTGAGACCATCCTGACTAACACGGTGAAACCCCGTCTCTACTAAAAATACAAAAACTAGCCAGGTGTGGTGGTGGGTGCCTGTAGTCCCAGCTACACGGGAGGCTGAGGCAGGAGAATGGCGTGAACCCGGGAGGCAGAGCTTGCAGTGAGTGGAGATCGTGCCACTGCACTCCAGCCTGGGTGACAGAGCGAGACTCCGTCTCAAAAAATAAATAAATAAATAAAATAAAATAAATAAATAAATAAATAAAAATAAAATAGGTGTTCAAACAATAACTCATACATAAATGTCCATAGCAACACTATTCTCAACAGCCAAAAGAGAGAAACAACCAAAACGTCCATCGACAAATGATTGGATAAATGAAATGCGGTCTGTCCATACAATGGAATGTTATTCAGCCATAAAAAGGAATGAAGTACTGATACTTTTTTTTTTGAGACAGAATTTCCCTCTTGTTGCCCAGGCTGGAGTGCAATGGCACGATCTCAGCTCACCGCAACCTCCACCTCCCAGGTTCAAGCGATTCTCCTGCCTCAGCCTCCCAAGTAACTGGGATTACAGGCATGCACCACCATGCCCGGCTAATTTTGTATTTTTAGTAGAGATGGTGTTTTTCCACGTTGGTCAGACTGGTCTCAACCTGTATAATTCAATGGTTTTTCATATATTCCCAGTGCTGTGCAACCATCATCATCACGTAGCTTCAGAACATCTCAGTATCCCAGCACAAAACCATGGGCCCATTAGCAGTTGCTTCCTATCTGCCATCTCCCAGCTCTGGGCAACCACCAATCTACTTTCTGTCTCCATGGATTTGTCTGTTCTGGATATTTCATAAAAATAGAATCATACAGGCCGGGCGCGGTGGCTCAAGCCTGTAATCCCAGCACTTTGGGAGGCCGAGATGGGCGGATCACGAGGTCAGGAGATCAAGACCATCCTGGCTAACCCGGTGAAACCCCGTCTCTACTAAAAAATACAAAAATCTAGCCGGGCGAGGTGGCGGGCGCCTGTAGTCCCAGCTACTCGGGAGTCTTGAGGCAGGAGAATGGCGTGAACCCGGGAGGCGGAGCTTGCAGTGAGCTGAGATCCGGCCACTGCACTCCAGCCTGGGCGACAGAGCGAAACTCCGCATCAAAAAAAAAAAAAAAAAAAAATAGAATCATACAGTGTGTAGTCCCTTATGACAGGCTTCCTTCAGTTAGCATAACATTCTCAAGGTTCATCCATTCAAGTATCAGTACTTTGGCCGGGCACGGTGGCTCACGCCTGTGATCCCAGCACTTTGGGAGGCCAAGGTGGGCGGATCATCTGAGGTCAGGAGTTTGAGACCAGCCTGACCAACATGGAGAAACCCCGTCTCTATTAGAAATACAAAATTAGCCCGGCTTGGTGGTGCATGCCTGTAATCCCAGTTACTCGGGAGGCTGAAGCAGGAGAATCGAGAACCGGGGAGGTGGAGGTTTCGGGGAGCTGAGATCACGCCATTGCACTCCAGCCTGGGCAACAAGAGCGAAACTCTGTCCCCCCAAAAATAAATAAATAAATAAATAAGTAAATGAGTTTTATGGTAGGCAAATTATATCAGAATTTTTCTTCTCTTTTTTTTTTTTTTTTTTTTTGAGACAGAGTCTTGCTCTGTTGCCCAGGTTGAAGTGCAGTGGTGCGATCTCAGCTCACCACAACTTCTGCCCCCCGGGTGAAAGTGATTCTCCTGCCTCAGCCTCCCAAGTAGCTGGGACTACAGGCACCCACTACCACGCCCGGCTAATATTTTGTGTTTTTAGTAGCGATGGGGCTTCACTACGTTGGCCAGGCTGGTCTCAAACTCCTGACCTCAGGTGATCCTCCCTCCTTAGCTTCCCAAATTGCTGGGATTACAGGCATGAGCCACTGCACATGACCGAATTATGTAACAATTAAAAAACAACAGCAAACATTTTAATGACTGTAGATTACCTCCGGGGTCAAACCCCAAATCCCTGGTGCACCTGCAAGTCTGCCCTGTCCCTCAGACCATTTCAGCCAAACTGCTGACTTTCTAGCCGCCTGCCTTTCCTCTTTCCCCAGTGCCGGGCCTTTGCATCTGCTCTTCCCTTCCACCCTCATCTGACAACTCTATTCATCTTGCAAGTCTTAGCTGACTGGCCAGGAACAGAGGCTCACACCTGTAATTCTGACACTTCAGGAGGTCAAGACCGGAGGGGTGCTTGAGCCCAGGAGTTCAAGACCAGCCTGGGCAACATGGTGAAACCCTATCTCTACAGAACATACAAAAAATTTAGCCAGGTATGGTGGCACGCACCTGTAGTCCCAGCTACTCGGGAGGCTGAAGTTGCAGGATCACCTAAGTCCAGGAAGTCAAGGCTGCAGTGAGCCATAATCACCTCACTATACTCCAGCCTGGGTGACACAGTGGGGCTCTGTCTTAAAATTAAAATTAAAATTAGGCCAGGTGCGATGGCTCACGTCTGTAATCTCAGCACTTTGGGAGGCCAAAGTGGTCAGTTCACTTGAGGTCAGGAGTTCGAGACCAGCCTGGCCAACATGGTCTCTACTAAAAACACAAAAATTAGCCAGGCGTGGTGGCGGGCGCCTGTAATCCCAGCTACTCGGGAGGCTGAGGCAGCAGAATCGCTTGAATCCGGGAAGTGGAGGTTGCAGTGAGCTGAGGTCGTGCCACTGCACTCCAGCCTGGGCGACAGAGGGAGAATCTGTCTCAAAAATAAATAAATAAATAAATACAATTAAAATTTAAAATAAGTCTTAGCAGACAATTTACTTCCTCCAGGAAGGACTCCCCCAGCCCCCAGAGTCTAGGTCACTGGTTCCCACAGTAGTATTTGAGATGATTTCCAAGTGGCTTGTTTTAATGGTCATGCCTTTATTTTAATGCACATTAGAAAAAAAGTAAACAGCCCATCATACCAGTGATTTCATGGCTGTTGTTGATTAGGATGAGTCTAAGGTAGTCCCGTGGGAACCCACTGAAGGAAGAAAAAAAATAAGTTGGTTGAAAGACCAAATTAAAGGTAAAGGCAACACACTGCCAAAATTGTGAAATAGCCTTTCAGGAGTAATAGAAATTGGGAGGTCCCAGTGGCAGGGTTAACTCTGCCTGAACTTCCAAAGCTGCCACGGGGGCCTCTACCTATTCTAGGGCAGTGATTTGTTTTAAAGTCTGTCTCCCTGACTCAGGTGTCAGCCCTAAGAGGGCAGGCCTGGGACTATCTCGGTCACTGCTGTGTCCCCAGCGCCGCCCTCACAGGGCAGACTCAGTGCAGGTGCCCAGGAAGTATGTGTTGAATGAAGAAATGCCAAGCTGCTAGGTTTGGACTTTCCCCCCAAAGGCACTGGAGAGGCACAGGAGCGTTTTATTTTATTTCATTTTTATTTTTTAAGATGGTATCTTGTTCTGTCGCCCAGGCTGGAGTACAGTGGCCTGAACACAGTTCACTGCAGCCTCCACCTCCCGGGATCAACTGATCCTCTTGCCTCAGCCTCCCAAAGTGCTGGGATTACAGGTATGAGCCACAGCACCTGGCCCATAGTGGGGTTTTAATCCGGAAAGTGTCAAGGTTGATCTGTGCTTTAGAAACCCCAGGCTTGGCTGGGTATGGTGGCTCATGCCTGTAATCCCAGCACTTTGTAAGGCTGAGGCGGGAGGATCACTTGAGGTCAGGAGTTCAAGACCAGCCTGGCCAACGTGGCGAAACCCTGTCTCCACAAAAAAGACAAAAATTGGCCAGGTGAGGTTGTGGATGCCTGTAATCCCAGCTACTTGGGAGGCTGAGGCAGGAGAATCGCTTGAACCCAGGAGGTGGAGGCTGCAGTGAGCTGAGATAGTGCCACCGCACTCCAGCGCCTGGGCAACAGAGTGAGACTCTGTCTCAAAACAATACAAAACAAAAAAACCCAGGTTCCCTCTCTACTCTAGGCCCAGAAATCCAACAGTGCTCCTGTGTTATTGTGAAACATGCATTTGGTCTTCCCTGTTTTCTGGTGCACAACTCCTAAAATCGTTGGAATTACCAAAGTGATAAGTGTGTTTGTATGCTAATGAGATGACTGCTGGCTGGCCACCCCTAGGTAGCTTCAGGATGGGGCTGGTCACTAGAAAGACCAAGGCAGGATTAGCGAGTTGGGACTTTCAGCCCTATCCACCAACCCCTGGGGAAAGGGGAGCTGCTGAAGGTTGAGTGAATCATCAATAGGCAAGTGTTGAATCAGCCGTACATAATGAAGTGTCCATAAAAACCTGACAGTTGCCTGGTGCAGTGGCTCCACCTGCAATCCCAGCACTTTAGGAGGCCTAGGTGGGCGGATCACCTGAGGTCAGGAGTTCAAGGCTAGCCTGGTTAACGTGGTGAAACCCTGTCTCTACTAAAAATACAAAAATTAGCTGGGTGTGGTGGCAGGTGCCTGTAATCCCAGCTACCGGGGAGGCTGAGCCAGGAGAATCACTTGAATCCGGGAGGCGGAGATTATAGCAACTTCGGACACTTCCTCCCTCGCCATTCTTGGTCTTCATCTTCCTTTCCCAGAGAGAAATGTAAGAACTTAGGCCAGTTGTGGCCGGGCGCGGTGGCTCAAGCCTGTAATCCCAGCACTTTGGGAGGCCGAGACGGGTGGATCACGAGGTCAGGAGATCGAGACCATCCTGGCTAACCCGGTGAAACCCCGTCTCTACTAAAAAATACAAAAAACTAGCCGGGCGAGGTGGCGGGCGCCTGTAGTCCCAGCTACTCAGGAGGCTGAGGCAGGAGAATGGCGTAAACCCGGGAGGCGGAGCTTGCAGTGAGCTGAGATCCGGCCACTGCACTCCAGCCTGGGCGACAGAGCGAGACTCCGTCTCAAAAAAAAAAAAAAAAAAAAGAACTTAGGCCAGTTAGTTAACTTCTCTGTGCCTCAGTTCTTCATCTGTGAAATGACATGAAGATGACAACACTTCCTACTGTTGTCACAGGTGCCTCCTCCTTCACAGGTGCCTGCGAAGATTCCATCAGCTAATGTATAAAAAGGGCTCAGAAGTGTTGGGAGGCCCAGGCAGGTGCATCGTTGGAGCCCAGGAGTTTGAGACCAGTCTGGGCAACATGGTGAAACCCTGTCTCTACAAAAAATACAAAAATGAGTCAAGTGTGGTAGTGTGTGCCTTTAGTCCCAGCTAGCTGGGAAGCTGAGGTAGGAGGATTACTTGAGTCCAAGGGGTTGAGGCTGCAGTGAACTATGATCGTCTGCAGTCCCAGCTACTTGGGACGCTGAGGCAGAAGAATCGATTGAACCTGGGAGGTGGAGGTTGCAGTGAGCCAAGATTGCGCCACTGCACTCTAGCCTGGGTGACAGAGGGCAACTCTGTCTCAAAAATAAATAAATAGATAGGCTGGGCGTGGTGGCTCACGCCTGTAATCCCAGCACTTTGGGAGGCTAAGGCGGGCGGATCATGAGGTCAGCAGATTGAGACCATCCTGGCTAACGCGGTGAAACCCCGTCTCTACTAAAAATACAAAAAATTAGCCAGGCGTGGTGGTGGTCGCCTGTAGTCCCAGCTACTCGGGAGGCTGAGGCAGGAGAATGGCATGAACCTGGGAGGCGGAGCTTGCAGTGAGCCAAGATCCTGTTACTGCACTCCAGCCTGGGCGACAGAGCGAGAATCCGTCTCAAAAAAAAAAAAAAAAAAAAAAAAAAAAAAGAATCTGTGAGCCAAAGCCAGGTGCGGTGGCTCACACCTGTAATCCTAGCACTTTGAGAGGCTGAGGTGGGTGAATCACAAGATCAAGAAATCAAGACCATCCTGGCCAACATGGTGAAAAAAATAATAATAATCTGCTTAAGATTCTTATAGCTTTAACTTTTAAGACAATACATCTAAAGACAGAAAACGTTTACATGGCACAGTGTAATGTGGTGGTTAAGAGTATGAATTTTGGGCCGGGCGCGGTGGCTCAAGCCTGTAATCCCAGCACTTTGGGAGGCCGAGGCGGGCGGATCACAAGGTCAGGAGATCGAGACCATCCTGGCTAACACGGTGAAACCCCGTCTCTACTAAAAAATACAAAAAACTAGCTGGGCGAGGTGGCGGGCGCCTGTAGTCCCAGCTACTCGGGAGGCTGAGGCAGGAGAATGACGGGAACCCGGGAGGCGGAGCTTGCAGTGAGCTGAGAGCCGGCCACTGCACTCCAGCCTGGGCAACAGAGCGAGACTCCGTCTCAAAAAAAAAAAAAAAAAAAAAAAGAGTATGAATTTTGGGCCAGGTGCAGTGGCTCACGTCTGTAATCCCAGCACTTTGGGAGGCCAAGACAGGAGGATCTCTTGAGCCCATGTGTTTGAGACCGGCCTGGGAAACAGGAAAAGACCTCATCTCTACAGAAAAATAAAAATAGATTAGCCAAGCATGGTGGTGGCACCTGTGGTCCCAGCCACTGTGGAGGCTGAGGTTGGAGGATCACTTGCACCCAGGAAGTCAAGTGGTGAACGCGTTGTTGCAATCCAGTCAGTGAGACCCTGGCTCAGAAAAAAAAAGTATAAATTTTGGAACAGGGCTGCCTGGGTTCAAATCCCTGTGCCCCTTGACTCTGACAATTTTGCAACTTCTCTATGACTCAGTTTCCGTATCAACAGGAGATGATATTAACATATCCTACCTGCTAGGATTGTTGGGGTCATTCAATGAGAGCATCCAAGTACAGAAAGAAGCTTGGTTAAGCATTACTTACAACTACATTGTAAATCCCCCTCTAGCCGTGGGTGATTTTCATAGCCATCTAAACAATGTTTCACAAACCCTGTAGCAAAAGGGGATGATCCACCTGTCTCAGCCTCCCAAAGTGCTAGGATTACAGGCGTGAGCCACCGCACCCAGCCGAGATCTGGTAACAGACTCCAAATCTCGACTCAGTCTCATTGGCTGCAAGCAGTCTTCTCATTCTCTCCTCCAGAGCTTCGGGAACAGAGTAATAATAAAAATCAAAACCCAGCCAACTCTTCCTGTCAGTGGTGTTGACCAGCAGAGGCCGCTTCCCTTCTTAAAGGGGCCTTTCCTAGTTTCGACTTTCTCTTCCCTTTCCTAAGATGGCCTGGTGTGTTTCTCCTGTCACCCTCCCCCAAGCATCGCCAAGGAAGCGGCCCCTCCCACATAGTTGGAATGTTAAATATCTCAGTGATGACTACAAGGCTTAAAGCAACAAATAAAGCCACTCTCTTGAGTCAGGATATTTTATCTGATGGTGCACGAGTAACAATACCCGATAAATGAAGACACATTCTTAGCGTGTTCTCTATCCCCCAAACGCTGCGGGGTGCAGGGGCTGCGGGGGTTGCAGGTCGAAGGTCCACAGCCCCGAGGGCAAGGTCAAGAGCAAAGGGACACGTGGATGAAAACGGAAAATTCTGAGAACTTAATTTTTTGTGTATTTATTGGATTTTTTTTGTGTGTATTTCTTTGAATGCTTTTGTGTATTTGATTTTTGTGTGTGTGCACGTATTTGAATATTTTGTGTGTATTTCTTCGAATAGGTGACACTAGGCTTAAACTTTACAAAGGTAGAAAAAGACCTAACATCCACCCACCCGTCTCCCCACGGAAAACTGCTGGTGACCAGTTTGCTTTTTTTTTTTTTTTTTCCTAGACAGTCTCGCTCTGTCGCCCAGGTTGGAGTGCAGTGGCCTGATCTCGGCTCACCGCAACCTCCACCTCCTGGGACCAAGCGATTCTCCTGGCTCAGCCGCCGGAGTAGCTGGTATTACAGACGCACACCACCATGCCCGGCTAATTTTTTGTGTTTTTAGTAGAAACAGGGTTTTGCCACGTTGGCCAAGCTGATCTCGTCCTGACCTCATGTGATCCGCCCGCCTCGGCCTCCCAAAGTGCTGGGATTACCGGCGTGAGCCACCGCGTCAGGCTGCAGTTTGCTTCTGCTTTTCAAGACATTCTGTGTATTTAACAAGCAAAATCTTGTATTTTTTCATCTCCACCTTTTACACTTTTATACCTTTTTTTCCTCCTCTCCTACCTTGTCAGGCTACATAGCTCATACCGTGTCAGTTCAAGTATTCCTTCCTCATTTTACGGCGACTCCGCATCCCATTGTGGGCCGCACCACAGCTTATCTAATGAGTCCCCCATCGATGGACAACTAGGTTGTTTCTGGTCTTTTGGGTTTGTTTTTTTTTTTTACTAATTTTTACGAGAACAACAAAAAACAATGCTATTCAACCTAACTCCTTGGTTAGTGTTTGTCAAGAAACGGACAGACAGAAGCCTCAACCTGCGCCCCCCAACGTCCGACTCCCGCATCCGCCGACGGCACCCCAGCTCCAGGGACCGCGCGTCCAGGGATGGCCGGGCCTCTCCCAAGCTGTCAGGCGGCGGCTGCGGCCCGCTGTAGCCCCGCCCCGTGGCCCGCCCGCAGTAGGCCCGATTCAAATCTGGCCAATGATAGTGTGTAAACAAACCCAGGCCCCGCCCCCCGACGAATAATCCGCCGACCAGAGAGAGGCCCATTTAACCCGATGGGGGGTTGGGGTCGGGAAGGTGGTGGAGTCGTGGCTCCGCCCCCAGGCCTGGGCCAATAGGCGGCTAGGCTCCGCCCCCGGCACTTGCCGCGCTGAGGACCCGAGGCCGGGCTGGGCGCACAATTGCCTGATTTCGCTGCGGATCGCGGTCTGGGCGGTTTCCGAGCGCTCGGGGCGGGCTGGCAGGGCCAGGAGCTGGGGCGGCGCACTCCGCGGTCCCAGCCGCATTTGAAGGGAGCGGTCAGAAGGCGGAGATCGCCCCGGCATCAATGCTCTCTCATTTCCACCGACTGGCTGCTGAAATCCGGACCCGGAAAGGGCTCCGATGGAAACTTGCTCCCCTCGCCCCTATTTAACGAAACCTGGAGGGGACGCAGGGGTGTTTTAGGATTGGGCAAAGCTTTTCATTTCTTTCCCCTGGTTCTTAAAGTGTTACCTGCTTACGGAAAAATGCAGGTATCTGGTGCGCCGCTCTACAGAAAACTAAAATTCCATGTGGCACCAGTCAGCCTCCCAGGTCGAGAAACAACTTGGATTGGCGAAATTTTCTTTTCGTTTCTTTTCTTTCTTTCTTGTCTTTCTCTCTCTCTCTCTCTTTTTTTTTTTTTTTGAGACGTAGTTTCGCTCTTGTCGCCCAAGCTGGAGTGCAAAGGCGCGACTCCCTGCAACCTCTGCCTCCTGGGTTCAAGCGATTCTCCTGCCTCAGCCTCCCGAGTAGCTGGGATTACAGGCATGCGCCACCACGCCCAGCTAATTTTTGTATTTCTAGTAGAGATGGGGTTTCACCATATTGGTCAGGCTGGTCTCGAACTCCCGACCTCAGGTGATCGGCCTGCCTTGACCTCCCAAAGTGCTAGGATTACAGAAGTGAGCTATCGTGACCGGCCTGAACATTTTCATAATAAAATGTTTGGGACAGGGGCAGATTTGGGTGCCTGACAATCCATTCCCATTGGAGAGATGAGAAAATGGAGGAACTGAAGAAGTGACTTGCCTTAGGTTCTTCTGGTGACTCAGCCACAGAACACCTGGGTGCACTGATTTAGTCCCCACCCTGCCTGGCTGGCCCTGGGACAAGTCGCTGAACCTGTCTGGGTCTGACTGCCTAACTCAGTGCTTAACCTAGGACTCATAACTTGCACCTGATCCTCAAATAGAAGGGGCGTGTCACCCCTGAAGGACAGCAGGTCTCTTTCGATCTGGGCCCATATTGACCCCCAACACTAGTCTTTGGTCATCCCTTTGGCTTCCTCTGACCTTTCCCACTGCTTCTAGAACAGTGTGGACAACACTCACTCATTAACTCTGAAGCTTGGACAGGCTTTCCAGGATGCCAGGGGACAGATAGAGCAGAGCAGGAAAAACAGACATTTGCTCTCCCAGGGCAGGGATTGCCAGGGAATCAATGCCCTTTGATCCACCCCCTTAGTTCCACTGCGTGGTAGGTAAAACCCAGATGCTAATGTACCAAGGAATCGTGTAAAGAATTCCATTTAAGAATCATATGCAAGTTATGAGTCCCACATTAAGAACTGAGTTAGTGCCTGTAATCCCACCACTTTGGGAGGCCAAGATGGGGCGATCACTTGAGGCCAAGAGTTCGAGACCAGCCTGGCCAATATGATGAAACCCTGTCTCTACTAAAAATACAAAAACTAGCTGGGCATGGTGGTGGGTGCCTGTAATCCCAGCTACTTGGAATCACTTCAGCTCTGGAGGCGTGCTGTTGCAGTGAGCTGAGATTAGGCCACTGCACTCCAACTTGTGTGACTGTCAAGAAATAAAGAAGGCGGGGGGCGGGGGGTGCTGGGAGGGAGGGAAGGGGAGAGAGAGAGAAAAAAAAAGGAAAGAAAAAGAGAAAGAAAGATAGAGATAAGAAAGAAAGAGAAGGAAGGAAGGAAAGAAAGAAAGAGAAAGAAAAAGAAAGAAAGGGAGGAAGGAAGGGCGTGGTGGCTCATGCCTGTAATCCCAGAATTTTGGGAGACCCAGGTGGGCAGATCAAAAGGTCAGGAGTTCAAGACCAGCCTGACCAATATGGTGAAAACCCGTCTCTACTAAAAATACAAAAAATTAGCTGGGCATGGTGGTGTGCACGTGTCTGTAGTCCCAGCTACTCGGCAGGCTGAGGCACGAGAATTGCTTGAACCCGGGTAGATGGAGGTTGCAGTGAGTCAAGATTGAGCCACTGTACTCCATTCTGGGCAACAGAGCGAGACTCCATCTAAGAAAAAGAAAGAAAAAACGAGAGAGAGAGAAAGGGCCGGGCACGGTGGCTCACGCTTGTAATCCCAGGACTTTGGGAGGCCGAAGGCAGGTGGATTACTTGAGGTCAGGAGTTCAAAACGAGCCTGACCAACATGGTAAAACCCTGTCTCTACTGGAAAAAAAAAAAAAAAAAATTGCTGGGCATGGCAGTGCACACCTGTAATCCCAGCTACTTGGGAGGCTGAGACAGGAGAATTGCTTGAACCCAGGAGGTGGAGGTTGCAGTGAGCCAAGATTGCGCCATTGCACTCCAGCCTGGGCAACAAAAGCGAAACTCCATCTCAAAAAAAAAGAAGAGAGGAGACAGAGAGAGAGAGAGAAAGAAGGGAAGGAAGGAAGGAAGGAAGGAAGGAAGGAAGGAAGGAAGGAAGGAAGGAAGGAAGGAAGGAAGGAAGGAAAAAGAAAAGAAAAAAAGAGAAAGAAAGAAGTAACTGAGCTGAGCAGTCAGACCCAGACAGGTTCAGCGACTTGTCCCAGGGCCACCCAGGCAGGGCAGGGACTAATGGCTATCAGCCATGGCTAGGCATGGGGCTGGCTTCTTTTAATATTTTTTTGAGACAGAGTTTCATTCTTGTTGCCCAGGCTGGAGTGCAATGGTGCGATCTCGGCTCACTGCAACCTCCGGCTCCCAGATTCAAACAATTCTCCAGCCTCAGCCTCCTGAGTAGCTGGGATTATAGGCATGTGCCACAATGCCCAGCTAATTTTGTATTTTTGGTAGAGACAGAGTTACTCCATGTTGGTCAGGCTAGTCTCAAACTCCTGAGCTCAGGTGGTCCGCCTGCCTCAGCGTCGCAAAGTGTTGAGATTATAGGCATGAGCCACCATGCCCAGCCTGGGTTTTTTGTTTGTTTGTTTGTTTTGAGACGGAGTCTCCCTCTGTCACCCAGACTGGAGTGCAGTGGTGCGATCTCAGCTCACTGCAACCTCCTTCTTCCAGGTTCAAGCGATTCTCCTGCCTCAGCCTTCCAAGTAGCTAAGACTACAGATGCGTACCACCATGCCCAGCTAATTTTCTCTATTTTGGTAGAGATGGGGTTTCAACATGTTGTCCAGGCTGGTCTCGAACTCCTGAGCCCTGGCAATCCGCCTGCCTCAGCCTCCCAAAGTGCCAGGGTTACAGGCATGAGCCACTGCACGGGGCCAGGGCTGGCTTCTTGTTGGTGTCCTCTGCACCCTGCCAAAGCCATTCCAAATGGCATGGCCCCAAGACCGTCTCCCTAAGAGGTCAGGTGTGCGTATGAGGTGGGTGGATGTTATATGTATTCAGCAAACTTTTATTGAGCATTTACTAAGTGCCAAGCACTGTTTTAAGGGCAGTGGATATTCTACAATGTACCAAAGGAACCTGGGAACTGCCACAAAGGGCATGACCAAGGGAGGTAAACTGAGGCCTGCAAACCGAGGCTAAGTGACTTATTTGCTTACTTGCTTGTTGGCTGTGTTGCCTAATAGATGTGGGAGGCAGGAACCAGAGTGGTGTGGGTCATCAAAGAATCCTTGACACACTAGATACTAAAAATATATGAATGACTACACTCTGACGAAGTCTCTAGTGAGTCCCCTAGTTCCGAGTCCCCCAGGGCTGGCAGCTATGACAGATGTGTAGCAAGTGCTACACATCAGGTCCCATTGTACAGTGCAGCCTTCAGATGAGGGCTGTGTCTCACTTCCTGGGTGCATGACTGGGCAAAACACTTCCCTTCTCAGAGCCAATTGAGTTTTCTACACTGTAGGATGGGGTGACTAAAGGTCTCTCCCCTGTGGGCGGTTCTCATCAGAAACTGTGCTCACCACCCAGTTAACACTTTAAAAGTATAGCTCCATCAGTGGCTGTGGAAGTGCAGAGTTCACAGACTATACAAACATAAAGTAAAAAACGTGTATACTGCTGCTTCTCGGAGGGTCCACACACCTCCAGTGAGTGGTGGATGATCACTGTTTGTTTTTGTTTTTGTTTGAGACGGAGTCTCACTCTGTCACCCAGACTGGAGTGCAACGGCGTGATCTCGGCTCACTGCCACCTCTGCTTCCCGAATTCAAGCGATTCTGCTGCCTTAGCCTCCAGAGAAGCTGGGATTACAGGTGTGAGCCACCATGTCTGGCTAATTTCTTTTGTAGTATTATTATTATTATTTTTGAGATGGAGTCTCGTGCTGTCACCAAGCTGGAGTGCAGTGGCGCAATCTGAACTCACTGCAACCACCGCCTCCCGGGTTCAGGTGATTCTCCTGCCTCAGCCTCCCAAGTAGCTGAGACTACAGGCATGTGCTGCCACGCCCGGCTAATTTTTGTATTTTTAGTAGAGATGGGGTTTCACCACGTTGGCCAGGCTGATCTCGAACTCCTGACCTCAGGTGATCCAGCCACCTTGGCCTCCCAAAATGCTGGGATTACAGGCATGAGCCACTGTGCCTGGCCTGTTTGTTTTTATTTTCAGACAGACTCTTGCTCTGTCGCCCAGGCTGGAGTACAGTGGCGCAATCTTGGCTCATGCAGCCTTGACCTCTGGTGTTCAAGCAATTCTCGTGCCTCAGCATACGCCACTATGCCGGGCTAATTTTTGTATTTTTAATACATTAGATTTTGTAATTGTTGTATTTTCACCACATTGAACAAGCTGCTCTGGAACCCCTCCCTTCAAGTGATCCGCCTGCCTTGGCCTCCCAAAGCTCTGGGATTATGGGCATAAGCCCCCACACCCGGGCCATGGTGGCTTTTTTTTTTTTTCTTTCATTGCATAATGTCTAGGTTTAGGGTATGAATGAGCCTGTCACCCAGGTACTGAGCATAGTACCTGAAAGTTAATTTTTTTTTTAAAACAGGTCTCACTCTGTCGCCCAGGTTGGAGTGCAATGGCGCAGTCTCGGCTCACTGCAACCTCTGTGTCCTGGGTTCAAGCGATTCTCCCACTTCAGCCTCCCGAGTAGCTGGGACTACAGGCGCATGCCACCATGTCTGGCCAAATTTTGTATTTTTAGTAGAGGCAGGGTTTCACTATGTTGGCCAGGCTGGTCTTGAACTCCTGATCTTGTGATCCGCCTGCCTCAGCCTACCAAAGGGCTGGGATTATAGGCATGAGCCACCACACCTGCCCCCGAAAGTTAATTTTTCAACTGTTGTCTCCTATCCCTACCTCCCCGCTCTGGTAGTCCCCAGTGTTTATCCATCTCATCTTCATGTCAATGCATACCCAATGTTTAGCTCCCACTTATAAGTGGAAGATGAGGTATTTGGTTATCTGTTCCTGTGTTAATTCGCTTAGGATAATGACCTCCAGCTGCATCTGTGTTGCTGCGAAGAACATTATTTCATTATTTATTTATTCTATGTATTTATTTATTTTTGAGAGTCTTGCTCTGTTGCAAAGCCTGGAGTGCAATGGCACTATCTCAGCTCACTGCAACCTCTGCCTCCCAGCCTAAAGTAATTCTCCTGCCTCAGCCTCCTGAGCAGCTGGGACTACAGGTACCCACCACCACACCCAGTTAATTTTTGTATTTTCAGTAGAGATGGGGTTTCCCTTTGTTGGCCAGGCTGGTCTCGAACTCTGACCTCAAGTGATCCACCTGCCTCAGCCTCCCAAAGTGCTGGGATTACAGGTGTGAGCCACCGCGCCTGGCCGATAAATTCTTAAAAAAAAAAAAAATACGTTGGAGTAAATATTATGGGTAGTACCGCCAAGATACTAGAACACATATCAAGGTTTAAAAAAACAGAGTCCGGGTGCGGTGGCTCACGCCTGTAATCCTAGCACTTGGGGAGGCCGAGGCAGGTGGATCACCTGAGGTCGGGAGTTCCAGACCAGCCTGGCCCACATGGCTAAACTCCGTCTCTACTAAAAATACAAACATTAGCTGGGAGTGGTGGCGCGCGCCTATAGTCCCAGCTACTCGGGAGGCTGAGGCAAGAGAATAGCCTGAACCCGGGGGACGGAGGTTGCAGTGAGCCTAGATCGTGCCACTGCACTCCAGCCTGGGCGAAAGAGCGAAACTCCGTCTCAAAACAAAACAAAGTATCACGCAACAACAACAACAAAATCAGCATCTGTCTCAATTACTCATTTATTCAACACGCATTCACTGGGCACCTACTGTGTGCACGAGCTTTTCTAGGGCACTGGGGAGACAGAAGGGACTAAGATAACAAGATATAAGTCTCCTTGGGCTGCAAGCCTCGGGAGGGCAGGTCCGGGGGTTCTGTGGGCCCCCAGCTGGGCCCCCAGCACTGAGCAGCGCACACAGTGGGCGCTCACCAAGCCCTCGCTAAGGGAACGCGTGAATCCGTGTCCCGCCAGCAGGGCGTTTACGGCCCGGTGGGGCGGAAACGGACCCGACACCACCGCGGCGTCCTGGGGCTTCTGGGAATCCCATCAGCGCGGCCACAGGGGCCGGGGACAGGCTCCGAAGCAGGCCCGACCCGCCTCCCCGGCGCCGCCGTGGCTCGGCCGAGACCGACTAGGGTGAGTGATCAAGCCACGCCCGGGGTCCCGGTCTGTCACCCCGAAGTCCCCGCCGCCTTCCACCCTGCCAGGCTCCGTCTCCGGGCTCCGGCGCGGTCCCACCTCTGGAGAGACTCCCCTCCATCCCCTCCATCTCCTTCATCCTCGACTCCCGCTATCTTTTCGAACCTGCGGCGCTCCCCCTGGACGCGTCCTCCTGCCGGACGACCGTCCTCCGCCTCGGGGGACGCGCCCAGGACGCACGGCGCCCCCTCCCCAGCCGGACCGGGGGTGTGGGAGCGCGGATCCCTTCAGCTCCCCCGTGCCCCAGCACCCGGATCGCGGCTCGAGGCAGTAGACAAACTACACCGTGGCCCGAGCAGGCGCGCCCCGAACCCCCGGGACTGGGGCTGGGGGCGGGGGCGGCGCCAGCGCGGAGGGCCCCGTCCCCGGACGTCCGCAGCCTCCCATTGGCTCCGGGACCCGCCGCTCGGCCTGGCGAGGCCGGGGCTGGTCCGCCCGGGCGCGGGGCGGGGATTCCTGAAGCCCCTCCTCCGGCGAGGGCGGAGGGAAGAGGAGGAGGAGGAGGAGGAGGAGGAGGAAGGGGGGGCGGAACACAAAACCTGCGAGGTTTTTTTTTTTTTTCCGTTTGCATTTAATTAAAAAAAATTTTTTTTTTTTTTTGCATACCCGAGGGGCCCTCCCCGGAACGGGCGCGGGCCCGGGGCGCGCGGGCCTGGGCGCGGGGCGGCGGCGGGGCCCCGGCGGCTGCTGCCGAGCGGCCGCCATGCGATCAGGCAGTGCGCTGACCGGCCCGGCCGGCCGGCCCCTTCTGGGTCCTCCCTTTGCAGCCCGTGCGGGGCCGTCTCGGAGACCCCGCGCCGACGGCTGCTCAAACATCAGGGTGAGTTTCTCACAATGTAGCAATTTCTCTTTAAATCTCTTAACTCTCTCTACCTGCGAGTCGGGGCTGTGACAGGGCGCAAAAGCGAGGGGGGAGTGGGGGTTGGCGGCGAGGGTGTGTGTGGGGGGAGCCGGAGCCGGGGCCGAACCCACCCCCGCGACACTCACACACTCAGCCCCCCAGCCGGGGCGCAGCGCCCGCTGCCTCCTTTTTTTTTTTTTTTTTTTTCCTGCTCGGCGCCCACCGCCACCGGCACCCCCCAGCCCCGCGTCTCTTCCACCACCGCCGCCGCCCCGATCCTACGGGGACCCCCCCAACCGGCTTCCCTGCCCAGACCCGGCGCCCGGTGCCTCCCCGGCCCTCCCGCCGGCTGCCGGGGATACAATGGAGCGGCGGAGAGAGGAGACCTAACGTTCCACGGGGGGAGGGGCGCGGAGACCCCCTCCCCGGCCCGGCCCCCTCCCCTCGCCCCGTTCCCCGCCTTTCGGGGAAGGCGAGGGCCACCGGGCTGGGCAGCGGTCGGTGATCTCCCGGCCGGAGGCGGAGAGCCTGCATCTCCCCGCCTCGCTCGGCCCCTGCGCCCCCTCCCCAAATCCCTCCCGTGGGTGTCGCGGACACGGGGGGCCCCTGGAAAGCTGGGGAGGGATGGATGGGGAAGGAGGCCACTGGGGCTCCCCCTCCGCACTGCCCCTAAACAATGAAAGGAGTTGACTTGACCCCCAGCCCCCGGCAGTGGAGGGAGGTGACCCCCTCCCCCACCCCCAGCTGAGGCTCATCCCGGAGGGGGCCGTTACGGGGGTGGGGGGGTGAGCGCCTCCTGTCACTTCCCGAGGTTCGGGGCGGCCCCTCATCTCCTCCCCCTCGGCCTGGGAACTGGAGGCACCAGGCCCGGCCGGGGCACCGCGCTCGGGTGGTGACCTTTAGACAAAGGCAGCCCTTTCCCCGGGGTGAGCCCGGACGAGCTGGGCCCGCGGCCTCCTCGGGCCCCTGCGGAGGGCAGCCAGGCCGCGGGCACCCGGAGGGAGGGATGGAGGAGGAGGGAGGAGGGATGGAGCCATCTGGTTTTCCCATCCCCGGCTGCCCCTCGGCTGTTTCCCCGACTCCTGTCACAGGCGGCCGCGGGGAGACGAGGGACCAGGGGCTGCTTGGGCCTTGGTGCGCGGCCAGCCGGGAGGACCGGGCAAGGAGCCGCGGGAGGGCTCGGCTCGGGCTCGGGCGCCGGCGGTGATTGGAAGGCACTGCGGCTCCTTCCTCTCCGCGCCCCTTTGTTTTGCTTTGTGGTTCTGAGCAGCTGAACTTCCCGGGAGGTGGGGTCAGAGGCCGCCGTGTCAGCTCTCCCGGGGAGGCCCAGGTGACAGGTCCTAGCTCTCTGGTGTCCCTAGCCTTGCGGGCTGCAGTGTGTGCCCAGGCCCATGTCCTGACCATCGTCCCCTTTTGTCCCCCCCACCCACCTACCCACCCACCCACAGTATAATACAGATCTAGGGGTGCCTTTCTCTTACACCTCTTTACAGAGGACACTTGAAAGGGAAACTAGAAACATCCAAGGCATCAAGGCCTGAGATTTATGATAAGCTCTCTGTGCTTTTAACCTCTCCCAGCACCTGGGGTGGGTGTGGGGGGCTCTGTCAACTCTGCCCTGGGTCATGAGAAAACAGGGGAGGACGACTCAGGAAGCACCCCCTGCCCATGCACTGGTAGGACTCTTGGGGCATGTTGACCTCCCTTGCCTTCTCCCATGGCTCCCCCCTCAAGATGGAAATATTAATAACAGTATCTCTCTAACCAGGGAGCCTTATTCCGCTGCTGCTAAGTACATTACACACTGGCCACAGTCCAAGGAGGAAATAGAGAATGGACAGACATTATTCCCATTTTCCAGACAGGTTCATGAAGCGCTCAGAGAGGTTAAGAAGCTTGCCCAGGGTCACACAGCCCTGGGTCACACAGAGCCCCAATTTGTAACCTCCTGGAGTTTTTCCAGCTTAGCTCAAAACTGTTAAGCTCTCCTTCTGTCGCACCCTTTGGCACTTTGTCCCTCTGACTTCAGTGGATCTGGTTCGGAAGTGTAGATAATACCTAGAAGAAGCGGCCAGATTTTGTTTTCCCTGGGAGCTGGTTTTGGGAAGGGGTGTGATGCACTGCGAAGTTGGGCTAAGGGCAGGATCATTTCACTTATGGCTGGAATGGAGAATTGCCTGCAGGAACTGAGAATTGGAGGTGTGTAAGGAGTCAGGGAAGGGGAGCCCCAGGCCTGGCCAGTGATGGGCTCGGGGTACCTGGAAGCTGGCCCCACTGTCATCCTCTCCCTTCTCTACCTGAGAGGGGGACTTGGCCCCATTTGCTGCTACTCAGCGCTGCCTCGAGAGGAGCTGAACTGTTTGGGACTGTTGATGTCTGGTTGTTCCTATACCCTGTGACCCGCTGTCGCTTTGCCACACCACGGCCCTTTGATGCAGCTAGCAGAGAACTTTCTTGCCTTTTCTCCCCTTGGCCTGATCTGCTCTGTACCTTAGGCAGGTCATTTAACTGCTGGTCCTGTTTTCTCATCTGCAAGTGGGGGTAATTATAGTTCCTTTAAGTGACCTGGAGGTGGGTAAAAGTATTATCCAAACGTGTCATTTATATTTATCATTCAGCAGGCAGAGTACGCAGTGTGGGCAAAGGGGAGGAATGTCAGCTGCTGGCATTTAATTTTTTTTTTTTTTTTTTGAAACAGAGTCTTGCTCTGTTGCCCAGGCTGGAGTGCAATGGCGTGATCTCGGCTCACTGCAACCTCTGCCTCCCAGGTTCAAGTGATTCTCCTGCCTCAGCATCCTGAGTAGCTGGGATTACAGGCACCCACCACCACACCCAGCTAAATTTTGTATATTTAGTAAAGACGGGATTTCACCATGTTGGCCAGGCTGGTCTTGAGGTCCTAATCTCAGGTGATCTAACTGGCATTTAAATTTAAGGCTGGGTGCCATGGCTTACGCCTGTAACCCCGGCACTTGGGGAGACCAAGGCTGGAGGATTGCTTGAGCCCAGGATTTCAAGACCAGCCTAGACAACACGGTGAGACCCTGTGTCTACAAAAAATGAAAAAATTAGTTGGGCATGGTGGCACTCACCTGTGGTCCTAGCTACTTAGGGGTGCTGAGGTGGGAGGATTGATTGAGCCTAGGAATTTGAAGCTGGGGTGAGCCATGATTGTGCCACTGCTCTCAAGCCTGGGCAACAGAGTGAGACCCTGTCTCAAAAATAATAATAAATAAAATAAAAAATGTAAAGGTGGGTAGCAGAAGACCTTTGCCCCAGAAGAATTCCCTGTGGTTGGGGAAGGCCAATTGCAAACAAACAATTCCCCTTCAGCGACACCCACCCTCTGAGCGCTTTGAGGACTAGGCCCGTACCCCTTCAGCACTTTACCCGTGCGGAATACATGTTTAGCTGTAGGGGCCAAGGGGCTGAGGGAGAGGGACTGGAGGCTGAGGGAGAGAGACTGGGCCCAATTCACCCGGTGTAGGAGGTAATACAGGTGATCTTGCCATTTTACAGATGGGGAAACTGAGGCCAGGGGAAGCATGTTCCACGGCCGAGCTGGGACTCCGAACCAGACGGCAGAGACTAGTGGTGGGGACTTCATATTTGTCAACAGAACTGGGGAGATAGTGTTTCATGGGGTCTGGATCCCAGGAGCTTTAAGGGACCCCTGATCCCCACAGCCACTGTCTCCTCCTTTAAGTGCAGGTATTTCCCTTGGTGAGATGACGGGGGAGGTGGGCAGGAGGAGAGAGGCTGTGGAGAACACCCAGATCTCTCAAGATTGAGTGCTGGCTGAATGTAGGAGCTGATCTTTTTGCGGGGTGGTGAGAGCCCAAGAGGGTCTCCCTGCTGACTTCCTTCCCAGAGGTCCTAGGCCCTTCCCTAACCTTCCTTCAGGGGGTGGGTTGTGCCCCAGGCTGTGGAAGGGCCAGGGGATCAGCACCCAGAGCACCTATGAAGGGGGAGTTCCCAGGGGTGTGTAGGACTCCCCCGATTCCCGGAGGCCACCTTGGAGCCCAGGTCTAGCCAGCAGCCCAGTTTCCCCGCCAGCTCTCAACCCCCACCCGCCAGGCTGCCTTGACTCCAGGTCTCAAGAATGCAGAAGGCTGCTGGTAGGGGAAGTTAATTGGAAACAGGAAAACATGGCATTCCTTTCCAGGCCGCCTGGGCTTGGAAGGCAGAGGGGCTGCCATTTCCCCTCTCCCGCCCTGCAGGGGAGAGGGGTGGGGAGTATGGTTATCTTGCCCTGGTCATATTTGAGCTTTCTTCCCCCACCAGGCACCCTCACTTAGTAGAAACAAGAGCAATCACCCGCGCCATGTCCACGATGACAACTGCTGCCCGCTTCGCCAGCAGAATGAATTGCCCCCTCCTTACTCACCCCTTCATATCCCTCTGGTTTTTTGTCCCCTGTCTTGCCTGAGCTAGCTCCCTGGTAGGATGCACCTTATGCCACACCAGAGACGCATGGGGAGCGTTTGGTTGAGGGGTCCCCAGGGAGTGTCTCCTGGTTCCGTCCCTCGCGTTCTCCTCCTCCTGGAGTACCACCATTAGAGTTTTGTCCCAGTTGACTGAAGCTTTTGTGTCTCAGTGACATGCAAGTTTCCCCAGTGGAGAGGGAGAGTTTTCTGAGGCATTTCTAGTTTGGTGACAATTAGTTTTGTGTAAGAGTGTATGTATTCATTGGGGGTGGGGGGAGTGTTGGCAAAAGCAGAGAGGGCCTTTGTTTCTTTAATTGTTCCCCATTAAACTTCCTGAGGGCCTACTGTGTGGCAGGGCCCTGGGGATCAGTTAAGACATTGGGACCCAGTCCAGGAGGAGGAGAGAGAAAGGTTGGATTAGCCGCCGTGGGGTTTCATTTATTCTGTCTGGGTGGTCTGAGACATCATCTTTCTCTCCCTCTGCCTTTCGTTCTTTTTTGTCTAAGTGATACATGCACATGGGGCAAATTCAGAACACTAAAGATGGTGTCTCTCCCTCTAACCTCCCCAGAATCCCTGGTCCCCTAGCTCTCTTCCCTGCAGACAGCACCTCCATTCTGATGTTCTGTGCATGTACTTTTATATATGGATGTATGTCTTTAAAACTATTCAGGCTGGGCACAGTGGCTCACGCCTGTAATCCCAGCACTTTGGGAGGCTGAAGTGGGCAAATCACCTGAGGTCAGGAGTTCAAGACCAGCCTGGCCAACATGGTGAAACCCCATCTCTACTAAAAATATAAAAATTAGCTGGGCATGGTGTGGTACGTGGCTGTAATCCCAGCTACTCGGGAACCCGAGGCAGGGGAATTGCTTGAACGCAGGAGGTGGAGGTTGCAGCACTGCACTCCACTCCAGCCTGGGCGACACAGCGAGACTCTGTCTAAAACAAACAAACAAACAAACAAAAAACTATTCATCTTACACAGATGGTAGTCTGATCTTTCCATTGCTTTTTTTCCCACTTCATCTCCCTGGGAGACCCTACCATGTAGGTCTTCTCCATCTTTTTCTTGGCTACATGGTATTCCTCTGTGGGCGAATCCTGGTTTACTGTAATGGATGTGGAGGTGTTTCCAAACATTTCTGTGTGAAGCGTGGGAAGGCACATGTCCACACATGTTAAAGGGAAATAAGTATGCCTGTGGGATGGACTGCTGGAAGTGGGATTGCTAGATCAAGGGCCAGTGATTTGCCTTTTGGTAGCTCTTAGGGAGCACCTTTGATGTTGCATCTTTTTAATTTTTTTGAGACAGAATCTTGCTGTGTCACCCAGGCTGGTGTGCAGTGACGCCATCACTTTTCACTGCAGCATTATCCTTCCTGGGCTCCAGTGACCTCACGTCTCAGCCTCCCCAGTAGCTGGGACTACAGGTGCATGCCACCACACCCAGGGAGTTTTAGTATTTTTTGTGAAGACGAGGTCTCACTGTGTTGCCCAGGCTAGTCTCGAACTCCTGCTCAAGCACTCCTCCCGCCTTGGCCTCCCAAAGTGCTGGAATTACAGGTGTGAGCCACTGTGCCCGGCCCCTCATGCTGCACCTTGAAGAAAGTTGTTCTCTTTCTCTCCTGTTCAATGTGATCCACCTGTCGCCCAGGCAGCATCTCCAGGCTGCAGGTGTCTTTGCTTTGGGTGACCTCCTTGTGTCTGATGACCTCCTTACCTCTTCCTCCTGCTTATGGCCCCCTGTGTCACGTGCTTGCCACTTGGTGTGGAGGTCAGGAGCGTGGGCTCTGGGCCCTGCCTGTTGGTTATAATCCCAGTTCTGCTGCTTGCTGGCTGAATGGCTGTGGACAGGGGACTTGCTTGGGGCCTTGGTTTTCCCCTCTATTAAGTGGGTTCATTTCAGTACCTACTTGGTAAAGCTCTTGTGAGGGTCCCCAAACACCCATAAAGTGCTAAAGTAGCCTTGTCCGTCAGTGTCAGGGTCACCTGTCATTCTTAGGCAGTTTATTTCTCCTGGGGACTGTGACCCGCTTAATTGGCAGGCGTCGGATGGAATGCTGACTTCTCTGCTTAATTGCAGTGTGACCCTGGGCAAGCGATTTCTTTGCAAGGCCTCGGTTTCCTTGTCTGTAAAATGGGCCCATGATGCCTCCCTCGTAGGGTCTGCTGTGAGGCTGAACGAAGCAATGTTCTGCCAAGCTGGGCAGGCAGTTGCTTTCAGGAACTAGCAAATGATGCTGTTGTTGTTTTCACTATGATTACTGTTCTCCCACAGGACTCAGACTGACTCCTCCGCTCTGAAAGGTCCCCATTGTCTTCCTGAAAGGCACACGAGGAACAATGTTGGCATTCTAAACTGCATGGCAGCAGAGGGCATGCAGCAGGCTGCTCCGGCATGAGGCACACAGGGCTTCCCTGTACCGTGCCTCAGTTTCCCCAACTGGAAGAGTAGGCATGAGAGGAAACCCACCACCCACCTCAGGCATGCTTAGTGTTCAGCACAGTGCCTGGGGTATATAGCAAGGGCCCCAAATGTGAGTGACTGTGATTGGAATAATTATTATTAAGTAGCAGAGTCTCCCATAGGATTAGATACCCAAGTCGCTATGGCCTTTCCCTCAAACTCTAGGCAATCAGTGTTGGCATTTTAAATGGAAGGCACAGGGCCAGCATTGGTGGCTCATGCCTGTAATCCCAGCACTTTGGGAGGCCAGCCGGCAGATCACCTGAGGTCAGGAGTTCGAGACCAGCCTGGCCAACATGGTGAAGCCCTGTCTCTACTAAAAATACAAAAAATTAGCCAGACATGGTGGCACACGCTTGTTATCCTAGCTACTCAGGAGGCTGAGGCATGAGAATCGCTTGAAACTGGGAGGCGGAGGTTGTGGTGAGCTGAGATCGCACCATTGCACTCCAGCCAGGACGGCAGAGCAAGACTCCGTCTCAAAAAAAAAAAAAAAAAAAAAGGGAAGACAATGCCCAAATACCCACTGGGCCACAATTTCCTCTTCTGTAACAGAGCTTCCCCTGCTTTGGGTGTTGTGAAGCTTCAATGAGTGAAGACTTGGGAAGCTTTTTAGAATAGGACCTGGTGGCCGGGTGCGGTGGCTCAAGCCTGTAATCCCAGCACTTTGGGAGGCTGAGGCGGGTGGATCACGAGGTCAGGAGATCGAGACCATCCTGGCTAACATGGTGAAACCCCGTCTCTACTAAAAATACAAAAAACTAGCCGGGCGTGGTGGTGGGCGCCTGTAGTCCCAGCTACTCGGAGGCTGAGGCAGGAGAATGGCGTAAACCCGGGAGGCGGAGCTTGCAGTGAGCCGAGATCGCGCCACTGCACTCCAGCCTGGGTGACACAGAGAGACTCCGTCTCAAAAAAAAAAAAAAAAAAAGAATAGGACCTGGCTCTCGGGAATGTTCAGTGAAGCTTCACTTCGATTCTTATTATTTTTTATTTATTTAATTTTTATTTATTTATTTATTTATTTTTTTGAGACAAGAGTCTCTCTCTGTGCCCAGGCTAGAGTGCAGAGGCATGATCTCGGCTCACTGCAACCTCTGCCTCCCGGGTTCAAGTGATTCTTATGTCTCAGCCTCCCAAATAGCTACGACTACAGATGTGGCCACGACACGCAGCTAATTTTGGTTTTTTTTGTAGAGATGGTATTTGGCCATGTTGGCCAGGCTAGTCTTGAACTTCTGGACTCAAGCAATCCACCCGCCTCAGCTTCCCAAAGTGCTGGAATTACAAACGTGAGCCACCATACCCGGCCTATTATTTTTAAATATTTTATTTTATTTTATAGAGATAAGGTCTTGCTATATTGTCCAGGCTGGTCTTCAACTTCTGGGGTCAACAGTCCTCCCACTTTGGCCTCCCAAAGTCCTGGAATTGTAGGCATGAGCAACTGCACCTGGCCGTCTTTGCTTATTATTATTATTATTATTATTGTTGTTGCCATCTAGACTCAGCTTGGCAGATTTATTTATTGTTATTTTAACATTTTTTTATTTTTTGAGACAGGCTCTCACTCTGTCACCCCAGACTGGCGTGTAGTGGTGCCATATCGTCTCACTGCAACCTCTGTCTCCCAGACTCCAGCAATTCTCGTGCCTCAGTCTCCTGAGTAGCTGGAATTATAGGCACATGCCACCATACACGGCTTATTGTTGTGTTTTTAGTAGAGAAGGGGTTTCACCATGTTGGCCAGGCTGGTCTCAAACTCCTGAACTAAGGTGATCTGCGTGCCTAGGCCCCCCAAAGTGCTGGGATTGCACGCATGAGCCATGTACCCAGCCTTTTTAACTTTTTGTTAAGGAAATTTTAAAACTCTCACTGAGAGTTGAGAGAATACCACAACCAACCCCTGTGTAACCATCACCAGCTTCTGCAAGAATTTTCTGCTGATCTGATCTTTTTTTGACCATTACCCCCTTTCCTACCGTGAACATACATTTTTTTCTTTTTTGCCAAGGTATTTTAAAGCAAATTCCAGATATCATATTATTTCCATTATATTATTATTGTTATTTACGGTGTTGTTATTTCTGGGATCCAGAATTTGTTTCAGCACGTCTGGAGTCTGTCCTGTTCTGTGAAGAAAGTGGCATTAGGCCCATTTCATAGGTTGGGAAACTGAGGCAGCAGGGCTTTGATCAGGTTGTCCTTTTTCTGTGATCCCCTCTTTGGGACTGTGGTGAATTCCCTGTCTTGGCCACACCAAGCCTCAAGCCCTGTGGGCTGTTTCTGATTACACAGGTTTGGGGGTCACACCTGGGTGCATGCAGTGTGGGGTACAGATTCTGTTACTCTGTGCAGAAATCGTCCTCAAAAAGGAAGAGTCGGAGTGGGGTTGGCAGCAGGGGGTGGACCCCTAGGATGACCCTGGAGGTGACGGGCAACTGGGTCAGCTGTGTGGGTAAAAGTCCTGTTTCTGCTCCTTCTAACCCTGTGACTTGGTGGCAAGCTATTTCCCTCCTTTAGGCCAGGTTAGAGAACCGGAAGTACAGGATAAATAATAAATACTTCTTGGGATGACCTTATTGTTAAATAAGGTCTAGCGTGGAAAAGATGTTTTGCAAGTGCCTGGTTCAGAGTAAACGGTCACTGTTGCTAGTGCTGTTAGTTATTGCTTTGGTGTATACTCTTGAGGTTGGGGACAAAAATGCCCTTTCTAGGATTGCAGAGGAAGGGTTGATGCCTCTGAACCCCCCAGCCCAGCCCCGCTGCCTTCATTCCCTCGCTATGCCCACCCTGTCCGTCTACACTCTCCCTTTGAAGTGCTTGCCTGTTCAGGGGGCTGCCAACTTCTGTGTGGCCCCTGTCAGCCTCTTATGTCCTCTGTGTCCCAGCCTGGTAACCTAGGGAACGGAGTGAGTGGGAATATCTGTCTGAGGCTGTGAGACCTTTGCTAATGACCCTTGGGGTCCTTGAGGGAGCGCCTGGTGGCCTCTGCTGCCTGGAGGCAGTGGATGGCTCAGTGTCCAGGGATGCCTGCAGGTGAAGCTCCCCGGAGCCACTTTCCAGAGGCTGGATGCCAACTCTTGTCCACTGTGTGAGGCCGGGTGGGCAGATGTCCACAGCCCCTGCCTCACAGGGTGGCTGTGACAGTTCGCCAGACTGTAACCTCTCTCACCTGGCATGCATAGCATTTCGTTGACCTCCGACACTTGACACCCAGCCTGGGTGAGGGGGGTCTCCCTGGGAGAGGTCTTAGCTCACAGCTTAGCAAGCCCTTGCTATACTGGTGGAATTTCTCTGTCTAGAATGTGCGTGGTGACCTCCTACTTTTTTTTTTTTTTTTGAGACGGAGTCTCACTCTGTTGCCCAGGCTGGAGTGCAGTGGTGCTTCTCAGCTCACTGCAAGCTCCGCCTCCCGGGTTCACGCCATTCTCCTGCCTCAACCTCCCGAGTAGCTGGGACTACAGGTGCCCGCCACCATGCCCGGCTAATTTTTTTTGTATTTTCAGTAGAGACGGGGTTTCACTGTGTTAGCCAGGATGGTCTCGATCTCCTGACCTCGTGATCCGCCCGCCTTGGCCTCCCAAAGTGCTAGGATTACAGGCGTGAGCCACTACGCCCGGCCAACCTCCTACTTTTATGCGTATACTTACGCTTTTTTTTTTTTTTTTTTGAGACGGAGTCTCGCTCTGTCGCCCAGGCTGGAGTGCAGTGGCCGGATCTCAGCTCACTGCAAGCTCCGCCTCCCCGGTTTACGCCATTCTCCTGCCTCAGCCTCCCGAGTAGCTGGGACTACAGGCGCCCGCCACCGCGCCCGGCTAGTTTTTTGTATTTTTTAGTAGAGACGGGGTTTCACCATGTTAGCCAGGATGGTCTCGATCTCCGCCCGTCTCGGCCTCCCAAAGTGCTAGGATTACAGGCTTGAGCCACCGCGCCCGGCCTACTTATGCTTTTATGGACAGTGTGTGTACATATATATGTGTGTGTGTGTATATGTGTATGTGTGTGTGTATATATATATTTTTTTTTTCCCCTCCCAATCCTTTTTTTTTTTTCTTTTTTTGAGACGGAGTCTCACTGTCTCACTCAGTCGCCCAGGCTGGAGTGCAGTGGCGCTATCTCAGCTCATTGCAACCTCCGCCTCCTGGGTTCAAGACATTCTCCCTGCCTCAGCCTTCCGAGTAGCTGGGATTATAGGTGCCCGCCACCACGCCCGGTTAATTTTTGTATTTTTAGTAGAGATGAGGTTTCGCCATGTTGGCCAGGCTGATCTCGAACTCCTGACCTCAGGTGATCTGCCTGCCTCGGCCTCCCAAAGTGCTGGGATTACAGGTATGAGCCCCTGCTCCCGGCCTCTCCCAGTCCTTTTTCATTGAAGTGTAATTCGTATACAGTAAAATCCGCAGAGGGGCCAGGCACGGTGGCTCACACCTGTAGTCCCAGCACTTTTGGGGAGGGCGAGGTGGGAGGATCACTTGAGGCCAGGAGTCCGAGATCAGCCTGGGTAACACAATAAGGCCCTATCTCTCCAAAAAACAAATAAAAGCCTTAGCCAGTTGTGGTGGCCCCTGCCTGGAGCTAATCTGGAGGCTAAGGTGGGAGAATTGCTTGAGCCCAGGAGGCTGAGGCTGCGGAGAGCCTTTCATTAAAGTGCACGTAGCTTAAGCATGCCTGTCCGTGAGTCCTAACCCCTATCAAGAGACAGCACATTCTCGGCAATGCCAGAGAGTTGTCCTGTGCTCCTTCCTTGTTAGTACCTGCTCCCAGAAGCAGTCACCGACTTGCCTTGCCATTGTGGGTCAGACTTGCCTCCTCTAGAATTTCACAGAGGTGGAGACCTGCCCTGTGGAGTCCTTTGGGTTGAGCATCTTCGGCTCAGCATCATCCTTTTGAGATGCAGGCAGGCATGTTGGTGTGTGTTTCGAGAGGGCCTTCCTTTAAGAGATTCTTTCCTGTGAGTATTTCTTCAAGCCTGGCTTTCTCACGAGGCTCCAAACTGCAGAAGATGAGAAGAGAGGGCTGTTTCCTGTGTTCTCAGCTCCTGGTATGCAGTAGGTGCTCTGTAGACGCTTGTTGAATGAATGGATGGGTGGATGACAGGCATGTCCCAGGGATGGAAAAAGGGGAGCAGAGACCCTGTCTTTGGAGTTCCTGGATGTTTCTCAAAAAGTGTCCCACTGGCTAGGGCGCAGTAACTCACACCTCTAATCCCAGCACTTTGGGGAGTCAGGGTGGGTGGATCACCTGAGATCAGGAGTTTGTGACCTGCTTGGGCAACATGATGAAACGTCATCTCTACAAAAAAATACAAAAAGTAGCTGGGCATAGCAGTACACGCCTCAGTTCCAGCTACTCGGGTGGCTGAGAGGTAGGAGGATCACTTGAGCCCAGAATGTCGAGGCTCCAGTTAGCTGTGATCGTACCACTACACTTTAGCTTGGCCAACAGAACAAGACTCTGTCTCCAAAAAAAAAAAAAAAAAAAAGGGCCAGGTGCGGTGGCTCACGCCTGTAATCCCAGCACTTTGGGAGTCTGAGGCGGGCAGATCACGAGGTCAGAGACCATCCTGGCTAACAAGGCAAAACCCCGTCTCTAATAAAAATAAGAAAATTAGCTGGGCGTGGTGGCAGACGCCTGTAGTCCCAGCTACTCTGGAGGCTGAGGCAGGAGAATGGCGTAAACCCGGGAGGCGGAGCTTGCAGTGACCCGAGATTGCACCACTGCACTCCAGCCTGGGCGACAGAGCAAGACTCTGTCTCGAAAAAAAAAAGAAAAAGAAAAAGAAAAAAAAACCTTACCTGCTTCCAAATGACCAGAGATGCTTGTGAAAAATGACCATCCCTGGGCCTCACACAGACCAAACTCCTGGGAATCCCGATGGGTGGAGTCCCGGAAACAGCATTTTTATCAAGCCCCATCTCTGAGCAGTTCTTTGGCACAGGTAGTCCAGCCCGAAGTCCTGGGTCTCTTCCGGCAGCAGCAAAGCTCCCCAGCAGGCCGGTCACCCTGTCAAGGCGGCCATGGGTCTTGGAGCCCTACTGGACCTCTGTCTACGGTCCTTGCTTGTCCTGACCCCGGCTGCCTCCCCAGTGCCTCCATGTGAGCCTGTAGTCCTGTCGTCACTCCGTAAGTGCTGTTCAAAGAGGGAATGAATGGGAACCTAGGAGGCAGGTCAAGATTGTCGACCTCCCCACTGCTCAGCGGGGAAACTGAGGCGCCATGAGTTCAGGTGTTTTTCCTGCAGTTCACCTGGGAGTGGAAGCCAGACATAAGGTATATCCTTGGCTAAGCAGCCATCAGTTGTTAAGAGGCGTCTTCCTTTTCAGAGACAAAAGTGTGAAAAATGCGCATCTTGGAGTTGATAAAACTCAGGAAGAGTCCTCTCCCACCCTGCAGTTTGCCTGCTGTCTCAAGGCTGTTTTGTGCAGGGTTGCCTTTTTCTGTCAAATTTCTGTCTCTTTAGCCTAAGGAACAAAATCGCCTGATATCTGTCCAGTGCTTTGTACCTTCTCAAGCATGTCCCCTTCCATGGTCCTGCTTTTGTATTTAAAATTTTTTAGCCTTTTTTTTTTTTTTTTTTAATTTGAGATGGAATTTTGCTCTTGTTGCCCAGGCTGGAGTGCAATGGCGCTATCTCGGCTCACTGCAACCTCCACCTCCCGGGTTCAAGCAATTCTCCTGCCTCAGCTTCCTGAGTAGCTGGGATTACAGGCACATGCCACCACACCTGGCTAATTTTTGTATTTTTAGTAGAGATGGGGTTTCACCATGTCAGGCTGATCTTGAACTCCTGACCTCAGGTGATCACTGGCGTCCACCTCCCAAAGTGCTGGAATTACAGGCATGAGCCACTGCGCCGGCCTGAATTGAGAGACTTATTTAACTCAGTTTCTTTCTGTTTTCGAGATAGAGCCTTGCTCTGTTGTCCAGGCGGGAGTGCAGTGGTGCGATCTTGGCTCACTGCAACATCCACCTCCCAGGTTCAAGCGATTCTCCTGCCTCAGCCTCCCGAGTAGCTCGTGTTGCAGGTGCGCAGCACCACACCCAGCTAATTTTTGTACGTTTTTTTTTCTTTCTTGAGATGAAGTCTCACTCTGTTGCCTAAGCTGGAGTGCAGTGGTGCAGTCTCGGCCCATTGCAACCTCTGCCTCCTGGGTTCAAGCAGTTCTCCTGCCTCAGCCTCCCGAGTAGCTGGGACTACAGGCCTGCACCACCATGCCCAGCTAATTTTTGTATTTTTAGTAGAGACGGGATTTCACTATGTTGGCCAGGCTGATCTCGTGATCTCCTGACCTCGTGATCTGCCCACCACAGCCTCCCAAAGTGCTGGAATTACAGGTGTGAGCCACCACGCCTGGCCATACTTTTTTATTTATTTATTTATTTATTTATTTATTTATTTATTTATTGAGACGGAGTCTTGCTCTGTCACCCAGGCTGGAGTGCAGTGGCCAGATCTCGGCTCACTGCAAGCTCCGCCTCCCGGGTTTACGCCATTCTCCTGCCTCAGCCTCCCGAGTAGCTGGGACTACAGGCACCCGCCACCTCGCCCGGCTAGTTTTTTGTAATTTTTTTGTAATATTTAGTAGAGACGGGGTTTCACCGTGTTAGCCAGGATGGTCTCGATCTCCTGACCTCGTGATCTACCCGTCTCCGCCTCCCAAAGTGCTGGGATTACAGGCTTGAGCCACCGCGCCCAGCCATACTTTTTTAGTAGAGATGGGGTTTCGCCATGTTGGCCAGGCTAGTCTTGAACTCCTGACCTCAGGTGATCCTCCCGCCTTAGCCTCCCAAAGTGCTGGGATTACAGGCATGAGCCACTGCGCCCAACTGTAACTTGGTTTCCAACAAAAGTCTGCTTAAAAATAGGCCGGGCGCGGTGGCTCACGCCTGTAATCCCAGCACTTTGGGAGGCCGAGGCGGGCGGATCACAAGGTCAGGAGATCGAGACCATGGTGAAACCTCGTCTCTTCTAAAAATAGAAAAAATTAGCCGGGCGCAGTGGCGGGCGCCTGTAGTCCCAGCTACTCGGGAGGCTGAGGCAGGAGAATGGCGTAAACCCGGGAGGCGGAGCTTGCAGTGAGCCGAGATTGCGCCACTGCACTCCAGCCTGGGCGACAGAGCGAGACTCCGTCTCAAAAAAAAAAAAAAAAAAAAAAAAAATATGTGTGAGTGGGCTGGGCGCCATGCACGCCTGTAATCCTAGCACTTTGGGAGGCCAAGGTGGGTGGATCACAAGGTCAGGAGTTCAAGACCAGCCTGGCCAACATGGTGAAACCCCATCTCTACTAAAAATACAAAAATTAGCTGGGCGTGGTGGCGAGCACCTGTAATCCTAGCTACTTGGGAGGCTGAGGTAGAGAATTGTTTGAACCCGGGAGGTGGAGGTTGCAATGAACCGAAATAGTGCCACCGTACTCTAGCCTGGGCGACAGAATGAGACCCCGTTTCCAAAAAAAAAGAAGTGTGAGAGTGTGTGTGTATACTCTCATACATTAGACATTACATAATACATAATAGAAATATAAAACTATACATTATAATATATAAGAATATATACTCCTATTTATTATAAAATTCCCTTTTATTTTCAGTCCCCTCCCCGTCAGCGACCTCCTGTGCTGGAGTGAATTGCTTGCTTTGTGCAGTGGATTTTTGCTTTACAGAAAGGATACTGCTTCTGTTTCTCCTGCTGCTTTTCCTCCCAGTGCTGTGTTTAGAGGGTCGCCTTGTTGGTTACTTGTCCGTCCAGTCTGCTGCTCAGTGAACTGCAGGTAGCACAGTTCACTTCAAATCCTCCCGAGGGTTAGACCCCCAGGTGTCCACCATCTCCCTGTCACAGAGGCACAGAGGTAAAATGACTTGCCCAAGGTCACACAGGGAGCTGCCACCAGAGCTGGGATTTTCATCCTTCTGGTTAATTCAGACTCAACACTGAGGCTTCCTACTGCCTGGACTGTGGCCCATGTTCTTGCCTCCAGCACAAATAACCAGTGCTGTGCCTTCAGGGACTGGGGAGGGCGATGAGGCAGGAACACGCCCATTCCCCTACAAAGCCAGATCAGTATCTGAGGATTGCCAGCTGAGCCGGGGGAGGTCAGGCAGGGAGACATCAGGGTAGGCTTCCTGGAGGAGGGAGTTTCTGGGGCAGGTTTTGGGCTTTAGGGCGGGGTAAGAAAAACAGGGAATCTAGCATGATCCAAGGTCATTGCCCTGAGCAGCTGGGCAGAAGGAAGTGTTCTTTCTCTCTTTCTTTTTTGAGATGGTGTTTCGCTCTTGTTGCCCAGGCTGGAGTGCAATGGCGCGATCTCGGCTCACTGCAACCTCCACCTCCGGTGTTCAAGCGATTCTCCTGCTTCAGCCTCCCAAGTAGCTGGGATTACAGGCATGCACCACCGCACCCGGCTAATTTTGTATTTTTAGTAGAGTAGGGGTTTCTCCGTGTTGGCCAGGCTGGTCTTGAACTCCCGACCTCAGATGATCCGCCTGCCCCGGCCTCCCAAAGTGCTCATGCTGCTGATTTTTTAAAAACAGTCTTGCCACCCCCTATGACTCCCTCGTGCCCTCAGGTAAAACCCCTTGAGCTGCCCATACAAAGTCTGCCTGATCTGGCCTGGCTTATCTCCCACCCTTTTCATCTTGTCTTTCACACACCAAGCTTGTTCCCGCCTCCCCGCCTCGGCCTGCACCATACTCTGCCCAGAGTCACCTTCCCCTGCTACAAGCATACCCTGGAGACAGGAGGCAGATTAGGTTCTACACTGTGCAGTAAAGTGAGTATCACAATAGTACGAGCCACACAAGTTTTTTGATTCCCCAGTGGATATAAAAGTTATGTTTATACGATACTGTAATCTGTTAAGTGTGCAATAACATTATATCTAAAAAAAAGTGTACATACCTTAATTAAAAATTGCTTTATTGCTAAAATATGCTGATACCGACATGAAGTGAGCGCGTGACTGGGAAACTGATGCAGATAGACTCACTGGACAAAGGGTTGCCAGAAACCTTCAGTTTGTTAAAAAAACGCAGCGTCTTTGAAGTGCAGTAAAGCAAAGCACAGTCAAACAAGGTATGCCTGTACCTCCCACCGCCACGCCCTCACTGTTTTTTTTTGGAGATAGGGTCTCATTCTGTCGCCCAGGCTAGAATGCATTGGTGTGATCATACTCCCTCCGGTCTTGACTTCCCAGGCTCAAGCAATCCTCCAACCTCAGCTACCCGAGTAGTTGGGACTGCAGGTATGCGCTACCATACCTGGCTAATTTTATACATTTTTGTAGAGCTGAGGTCTCACTATGTTGTCCAGACTGACCTTGAACTCCCGGGCTCAAATGATCCTCCTGACTCGGCCTCCCACAGTGCTGGGATTACAGACATGAGCCACTGCACCCGTCTTTTTTTTTTTTTTTTTTTTTTTGAGACGGAGTCTAGCTCTGTCGCCCAGGCTGGAGTACAGTGGCGCAATCTCGGCTCACTGCAAGCTCCGCCTCCCAGGTTCACGCCATTCTCCTGCCTCAGCCTCCCAAGTAGCTGGGACTACAGGCGCCCGCCACCGCGCCCGGCTAATTTTTTCTATTTTTTGTAGAGACGGGGTTTCACCATGGTCTCGATCTCCTGACCTTGTGATCCGCCCGCCTCGGCCTCCCAAAGTGCTGGGATTACAGGCGTGAGCCACCGCGCCCGGCCTTTTTTCTTTTTTTTTGAGACAGAGTCTCACTCTGTTGCCCAGGCTGAAGTGCAGTGGTGTGATCTTGACTCACTGCAACCTCCACCTCCTAGGTTCAAGCAGTTCTCCCTAGCCTCCCGTGTAGCGGGGATTACAGGTGTGCCACCACGCCCGGCTAATTTTTGTATTTTTAGTAGAGACAGGGTTTCGGCATGTTGGCCAGGCTGGTGTCGAACTCCTGACCTCTAGTGATCTGCCCTCCTCAGCCTCCCAAAGTGTTGAGATTATAGGTGTGAGCCACTGACCTGGCCTTTTTTTTTTTTTTTTGAGACGGAGTCTTGCTCTGTTGCCCAGGCTGGAGTGCAGTGGCGCGATCTCCGCTCACTGCAAGCTCCGTCGCCTCCCGGGTTCACACCATTCTCCTGCCTCAGCCTCCCGAGAAGCTGGGACTACAGGCACCCGCCACTACGTCCGGCTAATTTTTTTGTATTTTTAGTAGAGATGGGGTTTCACCATGTTTGCCAGGATGGTCTCGATCTCCTGACCTCGTGATCCGCCTGCCTCGGCCTCCCGAAGTGCTGGGATTACAGGTGTGAGCCACTGTGCCTGGCCTTTTTTTTTTTTTTTTTTTTTTTTTTTTTTTTTTTTTTTGAGACGGAGTCTTGCTCTGTAGCCCGGGCTGGAGTGCAGTGGCCGGATCTCAGCTCACTGCAAGCTCCGCCTCCCGGGTTCACGCCATTCTCCTGCCTCAGCCTCCGGAGTAGCTGGGACTACAGGCGCCCGCCACCTCGCCCGGCTAATTTTTTGTATTTTTTAGTAGAGACGGGGTTTCACCGTGTTAGCCAGGATGGTCTCGATCTCCTGACCTCGTGATCCGCCCGTCTCGGCCTCCCTAAGTGCTGGGATTACAGGCTTGAGCCACCGCGCCCGGCCTTTTTTTTTTTTTTTTAAGAGACAGGGTCTCACTCATGCCCAGACTGGATTGCGGTGGCGCGATCATGGTTCACTGCGGCCTCCAGCTCTCTTGGGTCCACATCTCGCAGGTCTCTGCTTAAATGCTCCCTCCTCGGGGAAGCCCTCTTTGACTCTCTCGTCCAATTTCCTTCACTTCACTCAGTTTATTTCCATGTTAGGTGCCATCCCCAGGGTCTGACAAGGACTGACGAAAGCACTAACTGGTAACTTACTGAATGATTGAGGAGCCAGGTGACCTTTACACAGATGGTGAGGAGATTGGATTGGGCTTAGATTGGGTTTTTGAGTCTCTGAGCTGAGTTGGAAGCTTAGGAGAGAAAAGGAAAGAAGGTGAGGGAAGGTTCTAGAAGAGCCTGGAGGAGGTAGTACTGGGTTGGGCTCAGGAGTGAGGTTTGCTCATAGTTTGCGAAGAGGAGAGGGTGTGAAGGCAGAGGGTGCGTGTACAGTTGGGAAGGTGTTCAGGAGACCAGCATGGACGAGCTGAGAGACACAGGAGGAGAGGGAGGCCATGGGGCTGTGTGGGGGCAGGGGGCATGGGGAGCTTGTAGTTAGGGAGAGCTCTGGCAGCTGCCCTGCTCAGCGTAGGGAGGCGCATTTTGTTTCTTGGCCCCTGGGTCTTACGAGCAAATGGTGGTTCTTAATTTGGGGTAAGAGGGAGCTCCAGTCCTTTTAGGAATCTGCTCAGAGGCCACAGACTTTTCCCCAGAGAAACACACAATTGACTCTGTATCCCAAAGTTTGGCAAAGGGTTTGAGGAGGGTGGGGGAGCCAGGTAAGAGCTGTCCACGGGACCGGGGGCGGTGGCTCACGCCTGTAATCTCAGCACTTTGGGAGGCCGAGGTGGGCGGATCACTAGGTCAGGAGATCGAGACCATCCTGGCTAACATGGTGAAACCCCGTCTCTACTAAAAATACAAAAAATTAGCCAGGTGTGGTGGCGGGCGCCTGTAGTCCCAGCTACTCAGGAGGGTGAGTCAGGAGAATGGCGTGAACCTGGGAGGCGGAGCTTGCAGTGAGTCCAGATCGTGCCACTGTACTCCAGCCTGGGCGACAAAGCAAGACTCTGTCTAAAAAAAAAAAAAAAAAAGAGCTGTTCATGGTGGGTGGTGGCAATAACCATGATAATAACAGCCAGCACTTACCTTGGCTCGCCCCGGCCCGGGCTCTGGTCTTGGCCACTTACAAGCATCAACTCCTTCACTTACAGAAGGACTGGAGGAGGTGGGTGCAGGGAGCACCCCCATTTTACAGATGAGTAAACTGAGGCACAGAGCGATTAAGTGACTTGCCCAGAGCCCCACGGCTGCTAAGTGGCAAAACCCCGACTCTCTTCCCTGGATGGTCTGGTCCTGGAGCCTGTTTCTGTTGTGTTTTGTTTTGGATACAGTGAGACTGTCTCCCAGGCTGGAGTGCAGTAGTGTGATCTTGGCTTACTGCAGCCCCGACCTCTCGATCTCCCAGGCGTAAGCGATCTTCCTACCTCAGCCTCCCGAGTAGCTGGGACTACAGTCATGTGCCACCATGCCCCGCTAATTGTTTGGATTTTTTTTTTTTTAGAGACAGGGTCTTGCTATGTTGCCCAGGCTGGCCTTGCTCAGGTGATCTGCCTGCCTTGGCCTCCCAAAGTAGTGAGATTACAGGCATGAACTACCACGCCCAGGTGCACCCTGTTCTTTTTTTTTTTTTTTTTTTTGAGATGGAGTCTAGCTTGGTCATCTAGGCTGGAGTGCAATGAATGGCGCGATCTCGGCTCACTGCAATCTCCACCTCCTGGATTCAAGCAATTCTCCTGCCTTAGCCTCTGGAGTAGCTGGGATTGTAGGCGCCCACCACCACGCCTGGCTACTTTTTGTATTTTTAGTAAAGACAGGGTTTCACCATGTCGGTCAGGCTGGTCTTAAACTCCTGTCCTCAAGTGATCCGCCCATCTTGGCCTCCCAAAGTGCTGGGATTACAGGCATTAGCCACCGCACTTGGTCCACCCTGGGTTTTTATTCATCAAGCCTCGCTGTCCCCTTGGCACAGGGGCCAAGACCACAGCTGGGAAGCTCCCTTCCCCTTGCCCTGAGAGCCAACCTGGGTTGCTGCTGAGCTATTACAGGCTGAGGCGCAGCCTCTCTCTCCTTTTACCCTCCCTGATGTTTTCTTTAACATAATCATGGCCACCCCAGCTTCCTTCAGAGAGCAATGTGTTCCTGAGCTAGAGAGGATGGGTGACTGCCTGGAGTCAGGACTTGGGGGGTATGGTGTAGGTCTGGAGCCAACTGTGGCGCTGGAACAAGGCCCCTACCTTGTTCAGCCTCAGTTTCCCTAATCAGCTAGAGAGGCCTACTGCCTCCTTGGAGGTTAAATAGATGACATTCACAGGTCAACAGAAATGCTGCATTTATGGCAGTAACTGACCTCGTAGGTGTTTCAAGATTCAGGCTGGTTCAGACCAGAGCACACACAGGATGATGTGGGACACCCCCAGCAAAGCAGGCAGCTCCCTGTCAACACATATGCTAGCACTTCTGCAAATAATATTTCTGCAGCAAATATATCTGCAGCTGTTGATACTAAGAGGGAGATCTAAGGACATTGATACTAAGAGGGAGATCTAAGGATAGTCATTGCAGTTCTACTGTACCCCACAATGAGCCAGGAAAAAAGAAAAGGATGGCTTTAGAGATTTTTGTAGGTTGGAATTGCAGATTAGGGGCCATAGACCTCAAATGCCTATCGGGTAGGATGGATGTGGGTTTGTTTTTCTTGTTTTTATTTTTCTTTGAGATGGAGTCTTGCTCTGTCACCCAGATTGGAGTGCAGCAGCATGATCTTGGCTCACTGCAACCTCCACCTCTCGGGTTCAAGCGATTCTTCTGCCTCCACCTCCCAAGTAGCTGGAATTACAGGCATATGCCACTATGTCTGGCTAATTTCTGTATTTTTAGTAAAGACGGGCTTTCATCATGTTGGCCTGGCTGGTCTCAAACTCCTGACCTCGTGATTCACTCATGTCAGCCTCGAAGTGCTGGGATTACAGGTGTGAGCCACCATGCCCAGCCAGGGTATAGGGTTTAATTGAGATGATATGTTGTGGAGTGACTGGCACATAACAAGGACTTTGTCATTGCTGGTTGCTATTACTATCGACTGTTGTTGCTATCATTATTACTAACACCTCTTCAGTCTGTATGGGCTGGTGCAGACACATTGGGCTGTGATGCAGATCCACAGTTTTCTAGACTTTAACGTGCACACCAGTTCCTGGGGGATCCTGTTACCATGTGAGTTCTGAGTCAGCTGGTGCAGACACTTTGCATTTCTAACTCTCAGGTTTGGCTGCCGTGGTCAGGGGCCTGCCCTCTTGAGTAGCAAGGTGTCCAGTGGTTTTCCAGGCGTTTCTGAGTTGCTTTCAAGGATTCTGCAAATGGAGGGGAGGCATTGGATGCCAAGGTCAAAATAAGATTCCTTAGCTCTTAGCTTTGGGATTTGCCAATTTGCAGCCAGGTCTATATTAATCATTACATATGAAAAAAAGTCATATAACACGATGAAAGTCTTTGCACCATCCCCTCTTCCTTCCTTTTCCAAAGGTGACCTCTGTGGGGAGTTTGGGGTTCATGGTTTCTCTCTGTTGTGCAGGCTGGAGTGCAGTGGCGTGATCATAGTTCATTGCAGTCTCAACATCCTGGGTTCAGGTGATCCTCCCGCCTCAGCCTCCTAAGTAGCTGGGGCTACAGGCACATGCCACCATACGCAGCTAATTTTTGTATTTTTTTTGTAGAGGCAGGGTTTTGCCATGTTGCCCAGGCTAGTCTCAAACTCCTGGACTCAAGTGATCCTCCTGCCTCGGCCTCCCAAAGTGCTGGGCTTACAGGCGTGAGCCACTGCGTCCAGCCTAATTTTTAAAATTTTTTGTAGAGGCGGGAACTCACTCTGTTGCCCAGGTTGGTCTCAAACTCCTGGCCTCAAGTGATCTGCATGCCTTGGCCTCCCAAAGTTCTGGGATTACAGATATGAGCCACCGCACTCGGCTGATTTATGTTTATTATAATTATTGGTATGGCTGGAGGGCAGTGGTGTGATCCTGGCTCGTTGCAGCCTCTGCCCCGGTTCAAACAATTCTCCTGGCCCAGCCCTCCCGAGTAGCTGGGACTACAGGTGCACGCCACCACACCTGGCTAATTTTTGTATTCTTAGTAGAGACAGGGTTTCGCTATGTTGGCCAGGCTGGTCTCGAAGTTATGACCTCAGGTGATCCACCCACCTCGCCCTCCCAAAGTGCTGGGATTAGAGGCGTGCGCTACCGTGCCTGGCCTTTCCCTGCTTCTTTTAAATGGAATATTTTAGTGTTCCATTTTAGCTCTGCTTTTAGCCTGGTTGCGCTACCTTTTTATTGCTCTAGAGTTTCCATTCTCTTTGACTCGGATTTTGGCTTTGAATCTGAGTGAGATGGGAGCCATGGGAGGGCTTTGAGCTGGGGAGTGACCGACCTGACGTTTTTATATCCATACCTTGGGTTGCTTATGCAAGAGTGTTTCCACCGGCCAGATTCCTGGAAGAGAAATTGCTGAGGCAAAAGGGAGCGAGCATTTAGACTTTGGTAGCCCCGCCAAGTTGCATTCCAGAAAGTCTTCACCATTTTCACTGCTGGCACACGGCAGCCAGAGCGTTTGAGTGACTGTTCCATGCCAGGCCTGTGCTGGACTCTGGGGACCTTGGCAGGAGTCAGCCCAGGGCTGGCTGCTTCCTAATTCTCGGTCCTCGAGTCCTACCTCTGATCTCAAGAAAAGGTGAGGATTTCAGAGGGGCCACAAAAAGGAGAAGCAAGAGATGACTGTGGGTGGCAGAAGGCAGCCTGGCACATCCCAGGTGATATGAGAGCTGGCTGCATCCGATGGGACCACCACAGGGAGCGTGACCAGGAGGTGGAGTGTGTTGGAGTGGGAACCACACGTGTGAGCTCCCATCACTGTGTGCCGTGTTGGGATGCAGTTGAGGGGTCAAATAATAGTGGCTCCCTCCTGGGACTTGTTTGGGAGGATCCAGTGAGAGGGCAGAGAGCACACAGTCAGAACTTAAGGATCCAGGTTGTCATTTGACCAAATGATCTGCGTGGTGGGAGGCACGGGCCCACCCAGCCTAGGGAAAGGCATGACTCAAGTTTTGGACAGTGTTTAAGGCCTGTGTCAGTTGAACTTGGGCTTGGATCCCCAGCTCTATCCTTCTCCAGGCAAGTTCTCCCCTGTTAGATGAGGTTCAATGAAAGCAGAGTCTGCCTCCCGAAGTGGTGCGAGGGTTCGGCTCAGTGAGATGACGACAGCAAAGAGTTCAGTATCTGTCCTGGACCACAGTAAGGGTTGATAAAGCTTAGCTGCTCTTGTTAATATTGCTGTCATTTTGTTGTTGTCATTATTTTTGTTTTTTTTTTTTTTTTTTTTTTTTGAGACGGAGTCTGGCTCTGTCGCCCAGGCTGGAGTGCAGTGGCCGGATCTCAGCTCACTGCAAGCTCCGCCTCCCGGGTTCCCGCCATTCTCCTGCCTCAGCCTCCCGAGTAGCTGGGACTACAGGCGCCGCCACCACGCCCGGCTAGTTTTTTGTATTTTTTAGTAGAGACGGGGTTTCACCGTGTTAGCCAGGATGGTCTCGATCTCCTGACCTCGTGATCCGCCCGTCTCGGCCTCCCAAAGTGCTGGGATTACAGGCTTGAGCCACCGCGCCCGGCCTGTTGTCATTATTTTTATTTGATTTTCCTTCCTTCTTTTTTTTTTTTTTTTGAGGCAGTCTCACTCTCAGCCAGGCCGGAGTGCTGCGGTGGTGCGATCTCAGCTCACTGCAACCTCAACCTCCAAGGTTCAAGCATTTCTGCTGCCTCAGTCTCCAACTAGCTGGAATTATTGGTGCCTGCCACCAAGCCCAACTCATTTTTTTATTTTTAGTAAAGACAGGGTTTCACCATGTTGGTCAGGCTGGTCTTGAACTCCTGACCTCAAGTGATCCTCCTGCCTTGGCCTCCCAAAGTGCTGGGATCACAGACCTAAGCCACCGTGCCCCGGCCTATTTTTCCAAGATGGGATGTCCCTGTGGTTTCCAGGCTGGTTTTGAACTCTGGGCTCCAGTATTCCTCCCACCTCAGCCTCCCAAAGTACTATAATTACAGGCATGAGCTACTATGCCCAGCCATTGTCATTATGTTAAATTTAAGGCCTAATAGGCAACAGCCAGATCCTTAGTCTTCCTCTAGGACTAAAGTGGGGCAGTTGCTCAGGGTCAGGAAATAATAGAGATTAGAAGCCAAGTTCCTCTGACCCAGGGTTCTTGGGCTACCCCATTTCTGGAGAGCGTCCAGATTGAGGCAGCAAAGTCTCTTCCCCTGTCATAATGGCCAGTGAACAAGACACGATATGAAAACACCACCAGCAGCATTAGTCATGCTAATGGTGCCTCACCTGCAGTGACTTATCGGGTGACAAGCACTGACCTGAAGCCAGGCTATTTATAACCCGTCTTTATTGAGCTCCATCTGCATATTCATATGTTTAGCTCAGAAATATTAACATTGGATTGCTGGGTGTCTCAGAGCCCGCCGGGGCTGTTCTGTGCGTTCACCCCATCCCCTTGCAAAGCCTGAAAAACTCCGCATTTCAGAACACATCTCACTCCACAGGTTTACAGTAAAAGGTTGTGGAGCTATGTGAATGTAAATTCCGTTTCTCCCTCTTCATACACCCCAGGCTGCATACTGCACACACCGTTTGGCATCTCCCAGCCCTGTGTTTTATTGTATTTACCACTCAGCTCTCCAGTCCTTGCCAGACGAGTGAGAATGAGCAGTGGCGTCAGGCCTTGACTGGCTCTGCAGGGTGGGCGGGAGGAGTGGACAGTGCAGCTTCTGGAACCCGTTCTCTGAAGGCTCAGAGCCCGGAGCCCAGAGCCCAGAGCGAGGCCATGGCTGGGACGAGGGAGGAAGGGGGAACGGCATCATGGACTAACCTGGGCCTGCCCTTGACATGGGATCTGCCTTGTCTGACCGGGAGGAGGCCACGTTGGCTATGCCCACTTTGGTGGGGACCAGGAGGGAGGCTGGGCCTTGAAAGTGGCCAAGTAGAGGAAGGAATTCAGGAAGAGTGTGCCAGAAGGGATTTCACTCCCTCTCTTTCCCCCGTGGTCACTAGCACGCTGTCCACAGCCTGTACCACTTTGCTAAACTCACTAGGTTGCCAAGAGACACCTCAGACTTAATGTGTTCGACACCGCGCTCCTGATACGGTTCTCCTCCCTGGGAAAAACCGCATAAAAACCAAAACAAACAAAGCCTACTTGTCTCCATCTCAGTCAACGGCACCATCTCAGTAAACCATCTCAGCAGCTCTGAGCTTCCAACCACCTGGGCCAGATACTTCGGCGCCATCCTTGACCCTCCTCTCTCTCTAAAATTAAAAAAAATTTTTTTTTGAGACAGAGTCTCGCTCTGTCACCCAGGCTAGAGTGCAGTGGCACGATCTCAGTTCACTGCAACTTCTGCCTCCCAGGTTCAAGCGATTCTCCTGGCTCAGCCTCCCGAGTAGCTGGGACTACAGGCTCGCGCCACCACACCTGGCTAATTTTGTGTTTTCAGTAGAGATGGGATTTCACCATGTTGGCCAGGCTGGTCTCTAACTCCTGACCTCAGGTGATTCACCTGTCTTGGCCTTCCAAGGTGCTGGGATTACAGGCATGAGCCACCACGCCCAGCCTAAATTTTATTTTGTGTGTGTGTAAAAAAGCAAAGTGTACCATTGTAACCCTTTAAAAAATTTTTTCTGAGACAAGGCATTGCCGTGTCGCCCCAGCTAGAGTGCAGTGGTGGTCGTAGCTCGCTGCAGCCTCGACATCCTCCCAGCCTGCCAAGTAGCTGGGACTACAGGCACAAGGCAGCCAGCCCAACTCAGTTCCTGAGTTTGAAAATGCACGCAGTTCTGAGTAGTGTGATGAAAACAGCTGCTGTGCTGCTGCAGACCTGAGTCACCCATTTGTCCAGCATATCCACAGTGTACGTGCTACCCGTCGTTAGTCATGCTGTTGCTGTCTTGGTTATCAGATTGAAAAAACATGGTATGTATAGGTTTTGGTGCTGTTCTTGGTGTCAGGCAGCCACTGCGGTCTTGGAGTGTGCTCCCCGCCCTAAGGGGGACTACTGTATTTGTGTTGGTATTTCTGTTGGGCAGCGCAGTCAAGAAGGTACTTCCCCTGCAGAGTTGGTAGAACAAATGAATTAACAATGTAAAGCCTTTTTTTTTCCTGGAGACAGAGTGTGTCGCTCTGTCGCCCAGGCTGGAGTGCAGTGTCATGATCTCAGCTCACTGCAGGCTCCACCTCCCGGGTTCACGCCATTCTCCTGCCTCAGCCTCCCAAGTAGCTGGGACTACAGGCGTCGGCTACCACGCCCAGTTAATTTTTTGTAATTGTAGTAGAGACGGGATTTCACCGTGTTAGCCAGGATGGTCTCGATCTCCTAACCTCATGATCCGCCCACCTCAGCCTCCCAAAGTGCTGGGATTGCAGGTGTGAGCCACTGCTCCCGGCCACATATGTAAAGCTTTTAGAATAACGCCTGATACATCAAAAGCAACACAAATGTTAGCTTCTATTATTATAATTTTACTGTGGTACTATATATATAACATAAAATTGAACCATTTCAACCATATTTCAGTGTACAATTTGGTGGCACTGAGTACCTTCATAATATTGTACAATCATCACCACACTCCATTTCTAGGATTTTTTTTTTTTTTTTTTTTGAGACTGGATCTGGCTCGTCACCCAGGCTGGAGTACAGTGGCTGGATCTCAGCTCACTGCAACCTCCGCCTCCTGGGCTCAAGTGATCCTCCCATCTCACTCTATCAAGTAGCTGGGACTACAGGAGTGTGCCACCACACTTGGCTAATTTTTTTTTACTTTTTGTAGAGATGGGGTCTCATTCTGTTGCCCAGGCTGGTCTTGAACTCCTGGGCTCAAGCTCTCCACCTGCCTTGGCCTCCCAAAGTGCTGGGATTGTAGGCATGAGCCACCGCACCTGTTTGTATTTCTAGGAATTTTTTCAAACAGAAACTCGATGCCCATTGAACAGTAACACTCCGTTCTCCCTGGCCCCCAGCCCCTGCACAACGCTTCTGCTCTCTGTCTCATTGAATTCCCTACTCTAGGCACCTCATCTAAGTGGAATTATGTGATATTTGTCCCTTTGTGTCTGGTTTATTTAACGTAGTAAAGGCTCATACATGCTATAGCACATATCAGAATTCAGTGCTTTCTAAGGCTGGGTAATACTCCATTGTGCGGATATACCACAGTTTGTTTACCCACTGTTCTGCCGAAATGGATAAACTTGGATTGTTTCCACCTTTTTCCTACAAGTTGAGCATCCCCTAATCTAAAAATCCAAAATGCCCTAGAATCTGAAACTTTTTGATCTCCGGCATGAAGCCTTTGCTTTCTGATGGTTCAGTGTACACAAACTTTTTCATGCACAAAATTATTCAAAATATAATATTACCTTCAGATGTGTATAAAGTGTATGTGAAACATAAATGAATTTTATGTTTATACTCAGTTCCCATCCCCAGACATCTCATTATGTATATGCAAATATACATACGAAATCTAAAACCTGGAACACTTCTGGTCCCAATTATTTCAGGTTAAGGGATGCTCAACCTGTATTATTATTATTTTGAGACAGAGTATTGCTTTGTTGCCCAGTCTGGAGTGCGGTGGTATAATCATAGCTCACTGCATCCTTGACCTCCTGGGCTTAAGCGATCCTCCCTCCTCAGCCTCCTGAGGATCTGGGACCACAGGCATGTGCCACCATGCCCAGCTAATCTTTAAAATCTTTTTGTAGATTTGGGATCTTGCTTCGTTGCCCAGGCTGGTCTCCAACTCTTGAGCTCAAGCGACCCTCCTGCCTGGGCCTCCCAAAGTGGTACTAGAATTATAGGTGTGAGCTACCACGCCCAGGCTGTCTTCTTATTATTATTGAGACGGAGTCTCTGTCACCCAGGCTGGAGTTCAGTTGTGTGATCTCAGCTCAGTGCAACCTCTGCCTCCCAGGTTCCAGTGATTCTCCTGCCTCAGTCACCTGAGTAGCTGGGATTATAGGTGTGCACCACCACACCCAGCTAATTTTTCTATTTTTAGTAAGAGATGGTATTTCAGCATGTTGGCCAGGCTGGACTTGAATTCCTGACCTCAGGTGATCCTCCCATCTTGGCCTCCCAAAGTGCTGGGATTACAGGCATGAGCCATTGCGCCCAGCCTGTATTAACTGTATTTAATATGCAACCTGGCTTCTGAATTTCTCCCTCTAACCTCACCTCCCACTGAGTCCTCTTCATTTACTCACTTCAGCCATGCCAACCTCTTCCTTCAAGGCAGGCATGAATCTCACCCCAGGGCCTTTGAACTTGCTGTTCGCCTGCTGTGTGGCCCTCCTTAGCCAAGCCTGCTCTTGTCACCCTGTTTAAAATTGCAGCTCCCTTGTGCATCTCTCTCCCTGCTTATTCTTCCTAGCACTTCATTTTTGACATGCCATCTATTTTACATTGATTTTATTTTTATTTATTCATATTTATATATATTTTTAAATTTTTTATTAATTTTTTTGAGACGGGGTCTCGCTGTGTCACCCAGGCTGGAGTGCAGTGGCGCGATCTCCACTCACTGCAAGCTCCGCCTCCCGGGTTCTCCGCCTCAGCCTCCCAAGTGGCTGGGACTACAGACGCCCGCCACCACGCCCAACTAATTTTTTTGTATGTTTTAGTAGAGATGGGCTTTCACCATGTTAGCCAGGATGATCTCGATCTCCTGACCTCATGATCCGCCCGCCTTGGCGTCCCAAAGTGCTGGGATTACAGGCGTGAGCCACCGCACCCGGCCTATTTATTTGTTTTTGAGATGGAGTCTTGCTCTGTTGCCCAGGCTGGAGTGCAGTGGTGCAATCTTGGCTTACTGCAAGCTCTGCCTCCCAGGTTCATGCCATTCTCCTGCCTCAGCCTGGGACTACAGGCTCCAGCACCGTGCCTGGCTAATTTTTTGTATTTTTTGTAGAGACGGGGTTTCACCATGTTAGCTAGGATGGTCTCGATCTCCTGACCTCATGATCCGCCCGTCTTGGCCTCCCGAAGTGCTGGGATTACAGGTGTGAGCCACTGCACCCGGCCTATTTTTATTTTTTGAGACAGAGTCTTGCCCTGTTGCTCAGGCTGGAGTGCAGTGGCGTGATCTCGGCTCACTACAACCTTTGCCTCCTGGGTTCAAGCGATTCTCCTGCCTCAGCCACCCAAGTAGCTGGGATTACAGGCGTGTGCCACCATGCCTGGCTAATTTTTGTGTTTTTAGTAGGGATGGGGTTTCACTATATTGGTCAGGCTGGTCTTGAACTCCTGACCTCAGGTGATTCACCCACCTTGGTCTCACAAAGTAATGGGATTACAAGCATGAGCCACGGTGCCCAGCCTTGATTTTATATATAGCCATATTTTGTAATATTTATAAATAGTTTTAATTTTTCATAAATTTATTTTTTTGTACAGATGGGGTCTCGCGATATGGCCCAGGCTGGTCTCAAACTCCTGGGTTTAAGCGATCCTCCCGCCTTGGCCTCCCAAAAGTGTTGGGATTACAGGCATGAGCCGCTGTGCCGAGCCATAAGTATTTCTAATATTTAGAAAATAACTTTTACATAGATATAATTTGTATTTTAATATAAATATAAATCATAAATATGTAACTTTTGGCCGGGCGCGGTGGCTCACGCCTGTAATCCCAGCACTTTGGGAGGCCGAGGCGGGCGGATCACAAGGTCAAGAGATCGAGACCATGGTGAAACCCCGTCTCTACTAAAAAAAATAGAAAAAAATTAGCCTGGCGCAGTGGCGGGTGCCTGTAGTCCCAGCTACTCGGGAGGCTGAGGCAGGAGAATGGCGTGAACCCAGGAGGCAGAGCTTGCAGCGAGCCGAGATTGCGCCACTGCACTCCAGCCTGGGCGACAGAGGGAGACTCCGTCTCAAAAAAAAAAAAAAAAAAAAAAAAAAAAAATATATATATATATATATATATATGTATATGTAACTTTTGTATTCAGTGGCTATAAATCACATACATGCAAATTAAATATTTAATATGTTATATTATTGTTCTTTCCTGTTTTCACCCTTACCGTCCTCAGTAACGTGAGCCCTAAGCTCAGGAAGATCTTGGTTTTCTTCACCACTGTCCCTCAGCGTTAGAGCAGAGCCTGCACATAGCACGTGCCTCTCTCCTTCATTGCTGAGTGTGTGACTATTTATTGAATAAGGAACTTGGGATGATTTGAGTGAACCAAAGGAAAGAGCATTGGGAGCGGAGGGTGGGAAGAGTTAGGAACATCTCCAAAAAACGCCCAGAGGCTTGAAAGCTGGGGCCAGTTGGGCTTTAGGTGGGTGCAAGGGCTCCGGGGACAGGCTGGCTGAGTAGGCGGGGGGAGTGCTTGGGGCCCAGACCACGTCTGCATTCCAGCTCTGTCACTTGCTTCCTGGGTGACCTCAAGTCAGTGACTTGCCCTCTCTGATCCTCATGGCCTCATCTGTAAAAAGTGAAAAAAGTGTCTGTGGGTTCATTGATTCAACAACTATCGATTGCCTACTTTCCATGTGCCAGGCACCGTGGCAGGTGTGGTGGGCATCGTTCCTGCCCCCGTTGGGTTTCAGTTCTAGACTCCCACTTCCTGGGGCTGACGTGTGAATTAAGCACTGAAACACCTGGCAGGCCTGTGATGAACGGCAGTTCTCATCGTCAGGGCAGCTGCCGTAGTCCTCAGTTGTCCTCATCTGCAAGATGGGGATAAAGAACCTACTATGCAAGGCTGTCCTGAAAAGATTAAAGAGCTCAGTCCAATTCCTCATTTATGGCCATGGGAGTTTATAAGCCACTCACCACTAGACAGTGTTACATTCAAGATTAATTTGTTTCCTGATTTGTGTTTACTGCTTTCAGAAGAATTTCGTTCCAAGAGGGTTTTCTTAAGGCCTGGGGCCTAGTAGGTACAGCACTAAATATTTGTTGAATGAACGAATCAAAGTATTTTGTTTTTTGCCTTGTCCACTTGGAAAGCAGTTTCCACCAGTCAGCATTTTGGAACGGGAAGGTGAATTGTACAGAGGTGTTGTCTTGGAGGGGCTAGGTCAGGGTGGCGTGGGAGCAAGAGAAGCTGGAGCCGGGAAGGCCCTTTCCAGGAATTCTATGGAATCAATAGCTTGGTTGCTTGAAAGCAAAAACATATGTCTATAGATTATTATTTCTTTAGGGTCTCACCATGTTGCCCAGACTGGTCTTGAACTCCTGACCTTAGGTGATCCACACGCCTCGGCCTCCCAAAGTGTTGGGATTACAGGTGTGAGCCACCACGCCTGGTCAGGATTATTATTTCCTTTTTTTTTTTTTTTGAGACGGAGTCCCCAGGCTGGAGTGCAGTGGCGTGATCTCGGCTCACTGTGACCTCTGCCTCCCGGGTTCAAGAGATTCTCCTGCCTCAGCTTCCCGAGTAGCTGGGACTACAGGCATGCGCCAC